>NC_138197.1:94316861-96871861 GCF_964194105.1 Spermophilus citellus | reverse complement strand
CACCTAATTTCTTCATGGTTACATTTCCTCATTTGAAAAGTGAGGAGTTCAGATTAGACCTCCAGGATTTTGTCTAGTTGCATGATTCTATTCTATTGCTTCTGCTTTGACATTCTGTGAGCTCCAGCACCAACACTGTATCATTCTTCTCAAGATGCCACAACTAGTGAGCATTTGTTTCAAAGTGCTGCACTCCCTGATGGGAGCTGATTGATCCAGACCAGGATGCTTTGAACAAACATTTTCACAGAGCGATGGGAAATGAGGCTCAGGTGCACAGCCATATTGGGCAAAGTGACAGAGAAACAGCTGAAGACAATCAAGGCCAAACATTAGCTGGGTTGGTCTGCACCCTCTAAATTCATTCTAGGGTTAGAGGGCAGGTCTGGGAAATGCAGTTCAGATGCACCACAAAGCACATTCTAGTAGATGGGAGCAATTGAGGTTTACATCCAACACCATCACAGTTCTCTGATGTCCCCAAGATCCCTGATATTGGTGTAGAATGATGGAAAATTCAGGCATAATCTCTGCTTCCAATTTCTCTGTGTGTCTGATCTCTGTCCTTTTGTGAGGTTCTTGCTTCTGAGTTTCTCTGCAATGAGTTGCTAAGAAGACAAATGCCCACGTTTCTGTTTTAGTTAGCTTTTTCACGGCTGTGACTAAAGGACCTGACCAGTAGAATTGTAGAGGAGAAAAGGTTGATTCAGGAACTCACAGTTTCAGGATCTTAGTTCATAGACGGCCAGCTCCAGTCTTCAGGAGGTGAGGCAGAACATGGCGGAAGAGTGTGGCAGAGGGAAGCAACTTGCATAATGATCAGAAAGCAGACAGAGAGAGGTTCTGCTCTCCAGACACAAAATATATACCCATAGCCACGCCTCCAAGGAACCACCTCCTTCAGTCACACCCCACCTGCCTCTAGTTACCACTCAGTTAAACCCGACAGGGATTAATTTACTGATCATGCCAAGGCTACCAACCAATCATTTCTCCTCCAAACCTTCTTTCATTTTCTCACAGGCGAGCTTTTGGGAGACACCTCATATCCAAACCATAACACTTTGGAACTCTGATTTTATTTCTAAATTTGTTTCCTAAATCATTTTTAAAAGGATCCCTTTCTCTATGTTTTTCTATTAGTATGTTAACTTTCTTTCTTGAAAAGATAAATCCCTGCCACAAGATTTGTAGGTTCTCCCTCCCTTGTTCTGTTTCATCTACACTTTTGAGTATAATTCATGTAAATTCATGGCCTCTGTCGATTTTGCCCTCTTTCATGCTATCAGAGTTCTAAGGTGATTTTAGTCCATTCTTTATTTTTATTTATTAGAGTTTAAATTAGGTGTCACTCCACAGAAAAAAAAAAGACTTTCTTCTTTTGCATCTCAATCAATCCCTTTTTCAGAGTGTGTGACTTCCTTAAATTATGTGGAGATCTTAGAAGCAGGGTAGATTATGCTTAACCCATATCAAATTACATGCTCTAATTCACTTTCTCAGAGTTTATACTAGAGAGTACTGTTGTGCAGTCCTGCGGTCTGATGCAGAAAATAACAATAATATATTTTTATTGAACACTTATTATGTGAAACCCACTTTTCTAAGTATTTGTTATACAATGCCCCCTTTAATTTTACACAATTCCTTGAGGTAGGTAACATTGCCATCCCACTGATAATATAGAAAATGAGGTGCATAAAACTAAGTCTGGTGGCAAACAACATGTAAACAGAAAGGGCTTTAATCCATCTACCTGAACCCCCAAATCATAAGCTTAACTATCATACAGTTTCCTTTACTTAGAATATGTTTGGTTAATTAATAAAATGTCTAACTATTACACATAAAAGAGCAGTTCCACAATAATTGTATAAGTGATAAATGGGATTTGTCCCTGGTTGTACTAACGAAAGCATAGCTTTGAAATTATCAGATATTTTAAGCATCTTCACTTCTCAAATTTTTGTCCATCTTTGATCAACAGGCTCCATGGTATATATACACAATGAAAAATATGGAGTTATTTTATCAGCTGCCATATATTAATATCTAAGCTCTGCCATCCCGTTTTTGTAAATCACATGGTAACAAGGAAAGAAGCCCTGATAGTTTATAGCCTTTTCCAGCCTCTTAAACCACTACAATTACAGTAATATCTCTATCCCTGGATGTGAAAGCAAACATGAGTAAGCAATCCATCTCTTCTAAGTCAATTATTTCTCATGAGATGCTTTGGAAATTATATTTGTTGCTATTAAGACAAGTCACAATCTCCTATTTTTCCCTGATCAGAATCTCTCCTAATAGCTTTTGATCTGAAAAATGCTAGAAAGAAACAAACTCATTGTTCAATAGGACTGCAATGATTTTAGGAGGATAGCAGGTGCTGGTCATCAGAGGCATTGATAATTACCAGGGAGAGGGGGAGTACACAGATCACTGGAAACAGCAGCAACACCAGAGAGCATTGAGTAGCCAGTCCTTCGTATCTATTCTGCTTCGTTGGCATTCCTCTATGATTGGTTCCTGGTAAAACTAAGAATTACCCTGGAAAAAAAGGCTAGAAATTGGAAAATGTGTCATTAAAAAAAAAAATAAAACTCAGATTGTTTTAAGACACACAAACAATACTTTATGGAGAAGAAATTATATTTTATTAGTACAAAAATCTGAGATTGATGGCAAAGTCAAAGATGCAATAGCAGAAGGGAGGCTATAAACGAGAAGTCGCTGATGCCAAACTGTGTGCATTTGGAGCAGGACCAAGCACAGGGCCAAGGAAGAGTGCCTGAAGCAGCAGAAAAGAATAACCCAAGACCACTACAGTGGCGTCCTCAGTGTCCCACTCTTTTCCTCTCTGCTGGGACTCTGCTCAGGTTATGAAGCAGCAGCCACCTGCATTCGTTTGTGAGGTCCCGTGATCTCTTGTGTATTTGTTTCCTGTGGCTGCTGCAATAAATCTCCATAAACTTGTGGCATCAAACAGAAAGGTATCAGCTCAGAGTTATGAAGGCCAAACGTGTGAAGTCAAGGCTGTAGGCTGCTGGGCTCTCTCTAGAGGCTCTATGCAGCTTTAGTCCTCGTCTCTTCTGGAGGCAACTGCATTCTTGGACTTGGGGCCATGTCACTGCAGTCTCTGCCAACAGGTTTATCATCTTCATTTCTTCTGTCTGTGTCCCAAATCTCCCGTCTTTCTCTCACACAGACACTTGTTGCTGGATTTAAGGTTCACCTGACAATCCAAGATGACTCCATCTCTAGATCCTTAATCTCATCTTTCCAGGGATTTGGCATGCCTTTTGGGTGTCTACCATTCAACTACCTGCAACTGGGCTGAACACGAATACAGTCTTTGAAGAAGTGAAACTGTCTCTTTTCTAGGTGATGATTCTCTCTCCTTCACACGAATTTGATCTTGGTCTTCCCTTAGTTCAAGTGTGGGGCATACAGGGAAGGTCTAGAGAGGGGCCCAGCAGCACTTGACAAGACTGAATCTTTTCTCCAGCCCATCCCAGATGAAATTCTGGCTCTGAAAAACATATTCCAAGGATACACAATTAATAAAATGGTATATAATACCAACAGAAACACGTGAAATAATGGTCTCATCACCAAGAAAGATTTCCTTAGGACAAGTAGGATGTTTAGAGCAAGTTTTTATTCTCTCGGACTAGAAGAGAGATGTCTTTAATAATTATGAACAGTCCCAAGCTTGAACTAGCTCAAACAAAACAAAAATCTATCCTCTACCCAGGACCTAGAGCACATAATGCCTTGGAACACCTGGCATAATTTGATGTCAAAGTATTTTATCTACCTTTCCACGGTGGGGCATATTATGCTATCATCGGGGATATTAGTAGCTCACTCAATTTCCTCATAATAAAATGAAGGACAAATTTTTGGTAACCAACCTGGAGTCATTTCTCTGTTCTTACCTAACACAATACTACACATTTGCTTTCCTATAGTGCATATTGCCAAGGATTTCAGAAGCCATTATAAATACCAATTACAAGTTGACCCCAAAGTTGAATTTTTAAAAAATCAAATGATCAAAAATAAAATAGACATTACAAAAGCTAGCATGTGTGGCAAACTGATAGATGAGTGTGCAAACTCCAAGATTTTTTTTTTCTATTTACATTTTTTTTTAATTTTTTTTATTGGTTGTTCACAACATTACAAAGCTCTTGACATATCATATTTCATACATTAGATTGAAGTGGGTTATGAACCCCCAATTTTACCCCAAATGCAGATTGCAGAATCACGTCGGTTACACATCCACAATTTTACATAATGCCCTATTAGTAATTGTTGTATTCTGCTACCTTTCCTATCTCCTACTATCCCCCCTCCCCTCCTCTCCCATCTTCTCTCTCTACCCCATCTACAGTAATTCATTTCTCTCCTTGTTTATTTTCCCATTCCCCTCACAACCTCTTATATGTAATTTTGCATAGCAATGAGGGTCTCCCTTCATTTCCATGCAATTTCCCTTTTCTCTCCCTTTCCCTCCCATCTCATGTCTCTGTTTAATGTTAATCTTTTCTTCCTACTCTTCCTCCCTGCTCTGTTCATAGTTGCTCTCATTATATCAAAGAAGACATTTGGTATTTGTTTTTTAGGGATTGGCTAGCTTCACTAAGCATAATCTGCTCTAGTGCCATCCATTTCCCTGCAAATTCTATGATTTTGTCATTTTTTATTGCTGCATAGTACTCCATTGTGTATAGATGCCACATTTTTTTTATCCATTCATCTATTGAAGGGCATCTGGGTTGGTTCCACAGTCTAGCTATTGTGAATTGTGCTGTTATGAACATCGATGTGGCAGTATCCCTGTAGCATGCTCTTTTAAGGTCTTCAGGGAATAGTCCGAGAAGGGCAATAGCAGGGTCAAATGGTGGTTCCATTCCCAGCTTTCCCAGGAATCTCCAAACTGCTTTCCAAATTGGCCGCACCAATTTGCAGTCCCACCAGCAATGTGCAAGTGTGGATAGATGCAGAGAAAGCATTCGACAAAGTACAGCATCCCTTTATGTTCAAAACATTAGAAAAACTAGGGATAACAGGAACTTACCTTGACATTGTAAAAGCTATCTATGCTAAGCCTCAGGCTAGCATCATTCTGAATGGACAAAAGTTAAAGGCATTCCGTCTAAAATCCGGAACAAGACAGGGATGCCCTCTATCACCACTTCTATTCAATATAGTTCTCGAAACACTGGCCAGAGCAATTAGACAGACGAAAGAAATTTAAAGGCATAAAAATAGGAAAAGAAGAACTTAAATTATCACTATTTGCAGATGACATGATTCTATACCTAGAAGACCCAAAAGGGTCTACAAAGAAACTACTAGAACTAATAAATGAATTCAGCAAAGTGGCAGGATATAAAATCAACACGCATAAATCAAAGGCATTTCTGTATATCAGCGACAAAACTTCTGAAACGGAAATGAGGAAAAACACTCCATTCACAATAACCTCAAAAAAAATAAAATACTTGGGAATCAACCTAACAAAAGAGGTGAAAGACTTATACAATGAAAACTACAGAACCCTAAAGAGAGAAGTAGAAGAAGATCTTAGAAGATGGAAAAATATACCCTGTTCATGGATAGGCAGAACTAACATCATCAAAATGGCGATATTACCAAAAGTTCTCTATAGGTTTAATGCAATGCCAATCAAAATCCCAATGGCATTTCTTGTAGAAATAGAGAAAGCAATCATGAAATTCATATGGAAAAATAAAAGACCCAGAATAGCAAAAGCAATTCTAAGCAGGAAGTGTGAATCAGGCGGTATAGCGATACCAGATTTCAAACTATATTACAGAGCAATAGTGACAAAAACAGCATGGTACTGGTACCAAAACAGGCGAGTGGACCAATGGTATAGAATAGAGGACACAGAGACTAATCCACAAAGTTACAACTATCTTATATTTGATAAAGGGGCTAAAAGCATGCAATGGAGGAAGGATAGCATCTTCAACAAATGGTGTTGGGAAAACTGGAAATCCATATGCAACAAAATGAAACTGAATCCCTTTCTCTCGCCATGCACAAAAGTTAACTCAAAATGTATTAAGGAGCTTGATATCAAATCAGAGACTCTGCGTCTGATAGAAGAAAAAGTTGGCTCCGATCTACATATTGTGGGGTCGGGCTCCAAATTCCTTAATAGGACACCCATAGCACAAGAGTTAATAACAAGAATCAACAAATGGGACTTAATTAAACTTAAAAGTTTTTTCTCAGCAAGAGAAACAATAAGAGAGGTAAATAGGGAGCCTACATCCTGGGAACAAATTTTTACTCCTCACACTTCAGATAGAGCCCTAATATCCAGAGTATACAAAGAACTCAAAAAATTAGACAATAAGATAACAAATAACCCAATCAACAGATGGGCCAAGGACCTGAACAGACACTTCTCAGAGGAGGACATACTATCAATCAACAAGCACATGAAAAAATGCTCAGCATTGCTAGCAGTCAGAGAAATGCAAATCAAAACCACCCTAAAATACCATCTCACTCCAGTAAGATTGGCAGCCACTATGAAGTCAAACAACAACAAGTGCTGGCGAGGATGTGGAGAAACTGCAAGATTTTTAACTCTTGTGATTGACATCGTGCCCTGAAAGAAGAAGGGGGAAAAAATTCAAACAACAGAAGACACCTGAGCACTTCAAAAACCCGCTGAATGTCTTGCACCTTGTCTTTTCATCAGCCACACCTGTGTATGCTCAGACAAATAACTGACAATAGGAAAAGATAGCACATGGAAGAGTTCCCACCTGAATTATATTTAAAACCTCCCTGTGCCTTTCCCCTCAACACAGGGTTAACACCCTCATGGATGCTGCCTTCCTTCCTCATTCACTCTCTCCCCATGACCTTCATCTGTGTGCCTCTTTCACAACAAAGCTTACAAAAACAGTTTGCTTCACTGAAGGGAATAACACTATGCACAGAGATGTGGGAAATCGCCCCCTTTATCACCAAGGGGTTAACAATGGGCAAAGACAACAACAAATCCTTCTTTCTTTGTCCCTCTTTCTGGCTCTTTCTTTTTCTCCCTCTTCTTTCCTCCCTCCTTCCTCCCTCTTCTCCCTCTCTCCCCACCCTTTGTGATTCCCACTCCCCTGGCTCCCTCTGTTCCTTGCTTCCAAATGAGAGCCCAGCTGTCAGCACTGTGCTGCAATATTCCAGAGGTATCAAGGACATTCTGCTAGGCAATGAACAGGACCATTGATCATTGCTTTTCTTCACTGCTTACAGAGAATCTCTCAACAAGGAAAAGTGTCTTTGCCAGACAAAAAGGAAATGAGATTGCTGCAAGGTTTTGGTTTTGTGAAACAACATATCAAGCCTATCAAGTTCTGAATATTCAGCAGGTTAAATAGCTCCGTGGTTTTCATTTTATGTTTGCTTCCGTGAAAGAATGAATCTATGTATTTACATCCGGAACAGAAATCCAGAGTCTCCATACTGTAAATATAGGGAAGAAAATCTTTACCCCCACGGGGTTCTATACTGAAGCAACACGAGTGACAGAACAAAACACTCAGGCATAACAATTTTAGTCTGATAACTGCACATTTGGTAGACAGAAAGAACAAAAGTAAAGAACACTCAAAATTACCATTTGTAAAATAACCGTGAATTTTTAGCATACAGCATGAGCCTCGGAAGCAATACAAATTGTTTTGTAAAAGCACTGGATAAGCTTTTAAAGTTATAGATCTGCAACACAAACAAATTCAAACCTAAGAAGACATCCTGTTGCCATGACAATATGATACACTAGCTCCCTGTCAGGATGAATCCTGAGCTTGAGGAACATGATCACACCATTGTATATTAGGGTTCTCTGATTAAAAAAAATGCTGCTTTTATGTTTTATTAATTTATTAGTTAGATGGTTTGTTTTAGGCTTAAAAATAGATAGATCATAGGCAAACAAGTTAGCACGAACAAAAGATTTTTTCTTCTTCTAAAATGGTATTTTAATTTTATTGACTTTTAATAAAAAAGATTTAAATAAATTTCCTTCAAAACACATTTTTATATTATGTGGATAATAATCTAACTGAATGAAAAGATCTCTCACTAAAGAGATAAGTCTATTGTTCAAAAATGGGAAGTATCGTTAGAATCACTAGTTTTTAATACTTACGTGGAAAACAAGCCATTTATTAATTTGAAACCTCAGAAAAAAATCATTATGCTATGTTATTCATTGCACGGTAATGTCTACAAATATCCTTTAAGAACAAAAAAGAGAGAGGACAGGCCTTGACTTGTCACAAATAACATGAGTCAAAAAGCATCTCTTTGAAGCTCAAAACAAAGAGGGTAAGAAGTTTCTTTCCTTCAGAGATAGCAGCTGTATTATCACCAGTCCTTCACTTTCTGCCCATTTCTGTCCTTGCCTTCTCCTCCTCTTATCATTTTGTAGGGATGGGAAGCAGAAAAACTGAACTGAGTTACCACTAATTCATTCTCTCCACAACATTGAAAAAGACTTTTGTTTGTTGGTTTGCTTAAGAGAAAAAGACCAGAGAAGTACAAGCTCAACCTCATGCAGGAGGAGAAAAATGAACATATTAGGACCCAAACAGCCCCCAGGCACAGGAAGCCTCCAGAGAGGAAGCTCTAGTTGAGGCCAGCCTTTTCCAAGGCCTGTAGGGGGGAAAAGAAGAGGAAATATTTCAAGGAGAGGACATGCACAAAGGCACAGAGTTTTGGACCTGAAGCTTTATTTTGGGAAGTCCCACCAGGCCTGCCTGCATGGTGTGAGGTGCATATGGGAAAGCAGCAGGAAATCAGCTTGCTGTGATATGGAGTTTGTACTTTGTTTTGTAAAGAACAGGAAGTCATCAAAAAATGACAAGCCAGGAGCAAAGAAAGTCCAGAAAACGTGTAGGGAAGATGGTTCTCCCAGAATGGTGGAGGATGACTGAAGAAGAAAAATGAAGAAGCTATTATAATAGTCCAAGTGAGAGAGCCTACAACACAGGCTGTCTACAGAGGTATTCGGGAAACCTTTGAGTAGTGAGTTTAGTAAACCACACCAAATTGGAGGTAGGAGTTAAGGAAGTAATGCATCTGGCATGAGTGATTGGACAAATACTGTTACAGTTTCCCCCAGTGAGGAATATGATTCATGAGACAGGTATGGAGAGAGAGATTAGGGTATTACTAGAAAATCCCAACCTCTAAAATTATAAGGATCGAGGAGAGATCAAAAAATGGTGGTAACAGGTACGTTGAGAATACATATAGAAGACACAACTAGGAATCAGAGGCCTTTCCTTCAATTGAAGCATTTCAAGAACAAGAAAATCTGTCATATTAAAATGCATTTCATGATATTTCCAGTGTGATAAATTTACCCATTGCTATGAAAAACTGTATGTACGCTATTGAAAAGCTTACAGTTCTTCCTTGCCCAATATCTAAGTATTATTTGATCTCCACCACAAATCTTTGTGCTAGGCTAAGTACTATCATCCCTCTTCTTAGTTGATGGGAAAAACTATTGAGCATCAGAGAGATTAGTTAACTACCTTAGGTTACAAAGCTAAGTCAGAACTAAGGATTTAATTTTCTCTAGATATTTAATTATAAAACCTAGTTATGCTTGAACCACATGTAAAGACTTATATTGTTAAAAAATATATAGAAAATTACTTTTTAACTAAAACTACTCTACTCTTCCCAAGTATATAAATAGCTAAATAAACAATATTTAAAGCTAACTGTCCTAGAAATGACTACACACTTACTCTAAAGTTGTGGAACTAAGATACAAAAGTTATAAAGAGGAGAACAAAATCTCATAATCACTTCACGTAGAAGATATTTTAACTCAAGTCAGACTGTCAATGTAATTTTCACTCCTATGTGACTAATGCCAGTTTCAATATAATTATTACCTACAACGCGTTGCATATATACAAGCAGGATAGTCAATTTTAGACTACTGAGTAATGTGGCAATCTCTTAACTGAGACAAATAAAATAGTCAATAGAAAAGATAATTATGCCAAAAAATTTTCTTAAAAAAGAAATTGGAAATAACACACATAAATCTCTTGCATCATATTAAGAGTAAATGATGGGCTGGGGATGTGGCTCAGCGGTAGCGCGCTCGCCTAGCATGCGTGCGGCCCGGGTTCGATCCTCAGCACCACATACAAACAAAGATGTTGTGTCCGCCGAGAACTAAAAAAAAAAAATAATAAATATTAAAAATTCTCTCTCTCTCTCTCTCTCTCTCTCTCTCTCTCTCTCTCTCTCTCTCCCTCTCCCTCTCCCTCTCCCTCTCTCAAAAAAAAAAAAAAAGAGTAAATGATAAAATGCTTAGGAAATCTGCCTCACCCTATAAAAGATAAAAAGTTAATGAAAATATCAGATTAAAACCTAAAACTAAGGCTGGGTATGTAGTTCAGTGGTAGAACCACATGCATAAGGCCCTGGGTTCGATTCCTAGCACCCTTACCCCTGAAAAGAAAGCCGAAACTAAAGCCACATTCATTGGCATGAACATCTTTTAAAAATGTGAAAGATCCTGCAAAAGTCAAATAGAAGTTGTCAAGGATCCTGAGAACCACCTTCATTTCTGTAGTCCCTGAAAATACCTCACTCTCATTAGTCCTTTACAATGACAAAGTTTAACTACGTTTTTATGATCTTCATGATTTACTATTTTTAATTTCTCAAAAGCTACTTTGTGAGGTTTCCACCATTCAAAGATGAAGAAACAGTGGCTCAAGGAGATTAGTAAATGCCCACCAGAAGGTGGAAAGCCAGAATGTAGATTCCTGTGCTTTGATTCTAAGTCTTATTAATGAGATCACTACACCATTCCACGCTCCATTACAGAGCCCACATTAACGCTCCCATGATAAAGCCTGCACACTAACCTTTTTCTACATAGAAGAAACCAAAGAATATTGAGATGGCAACTGTTTTGCAGCAAGTATGCTTTCAGTTAAGAATATGATGCATAAACAGCTAATTCCTTTATTCTCTAAATATAAAGCATGTTCACAAATAGCCAAGGGTGTGTCTTAGGCTGTTTTAAGCTTACTAGTGCATACCTACAGATCTCAGAGACTCTGCATTTTAATTATCTGTTATGATTTCATAACTCAGTCCCATGGCAAATCATTATAATAAACACTTCAAAAGAAGGCTCCTCTCTTTATGCATAATGCAAGAACCGAATACAATGACCTTTCCCATATTTACACATTAGTTATTTTATTTTAGTAACAATAATGAATTCCTTTGCTTCTCAATTTATTCTTTGTTTTTGTGAAATATTAATCATCTGGTATTCAGAGTCCTTCTTTATAAGTTTAAAGTGCTTTGCTATAACCAAATATATAAACATAGAATTCTCAGATAATAATTATGCACTCCCTAAGCTTCTTAACAGTATTTCAAGTAGGCCAGTTAAAACATGCCTGGAAACAGGGTGGGGGAAAAAAATCTGCTAACGCTTATCTCTAGGACACTCACTCACTCTCTCTCCCCCTCTTATTTTTTTCAAGATGATGGATTTTTTAATTAGCCTGATTTAATCATTCCACATTGTAAACATTTATCAAAACATCATATTGTACCCCATAAATATGTGCAGTTATTGTCAATTAAAAATTAAGAGGAAAAAAAAGGACTTGTTAAAAAGAAAATTCCTTAGGCCAATTAAATTAAGTTTTGAGCAAAATAAAAATGATTTGTGAAGTGGGCAGCTCCCAGCACCAGCAGAGGTTCTGAAACTGCAGCCAACACAGTGATCCGTGAAGTTGTTCCCTATGCCTCGTTAACACAGTTCTGTAAATGATGTTCCTGGGACATTCTGAAGGCGTGAAGCAGTTCAGAAAAGTAACTTGGGGCCTCTTTGGAGGCTTGTGGACTTGTACACAGTGCCATCAATATTAGACTTCCAGAATGAGGCCAGTATTTGAATTTCTGATTAAATTAGGTTTGCCATGTGTCTATGAGATATGTATGTGTTTCTGCTGTTTTTGAGGTCTGTATGAATGTATTTCTCATAGTGAGTCTCCCAAAATCGTTAAGACCTGAGTTTCAACCCTGCCAATATGTATATTGCTCAAAAAAGGAGTTTTCATTCATACATTGTAATTGTTGTGATTTACTTATGTGATTATTATAATTGTTTATTATCCTTTCTATAATTGTTATTTATCCTTATTCTTTTCTTCAACCAATTTTTAAATACCTGCTATGTGCCAGGCACTGTTTTAGGAGCTAGAAATTCAAGGAGGGCCATAACTCTTCTAATGGAAATGCAAGGAAGGTCATTTCTTTTTTTATATATTCATTTTATGGTTGTAGTTGGACACAATACCTTTATTTTATTTATTAATTTTTATGTGGTGCTGAGGATTGAATAGGGCTCTGCATGTACTAGGCAAGCACTCTACCACTGAGCCACAACCCCAGCCCCAGGAAGGTCATTTTTAAGGAATTAAGATCATAAAACTTTTTTACTAGCAAGTCATGGTCTTTATCAAAAATATCTTCACACACAGTTGATTCTGAGAAAAGTGATTTGACATGGTAAAATAAACTTCCTACCAAAAAATTAAAATGTTTTCTCCTGAATTTTAGAATTTAATGGGCAGGGGGTGCTTCTACAAATTTTCATCCTAGACCTGTTAAAAAAAAATATGTCCCATTGACATTTTGTTGGGAAAGCTCAATCCCTAAGTTTCCATATGAGAAGAAAAATTCCTGAAATGCTCTTAAATACAACCTTATAGCCAATGCTAAGGGCCTGGAAAATAAAGCACAGAAAGAGGAAAATGAAGGAAAATTGGTGGATTACTTGAAGAAGCATATAGAGAGGGAGAAAGAATGTTGGTATCATAAAGCTGATCGGTGTCATATCACTGGTCACCAGTCATTTTTGAAAGGCAATGTCTCAACTTTGCTAATGCTACATTCTTGACACTTCAAATAAAATCTTTGCACATCTATTGTTTCAAATATAGTTACTCCTAAATTATGCATGAAAATTTAATAATAATTAGTATTTGTTGCATACTTAGTAGCCCCAGTCAATATACAAAATGTACTATGTATAGTATTGTTAATATGAAAAATTCCAAGGGATCTACATACTATAATTTGCCAGCATAGAGGGGAAAACATATAGAACATAATATTTAATTCTCCTATTCCTTTCCATTTGCCTCTTTTGCAACCCCTCAAAACTTGACATTCAATCCAATGTCAGAAGGTAAAGTACAGTTTGCTAAGTCATTTTGAATAAGAATTTTATCTAATTCTTAATATTTTGGGCTGGGGATGTGGCTCAAGCGGTAGCGCGCTCGCCTGGCATGCGTGCAGCCCGGGTTCGATCCTATGCACCACATACAAACAAGGATGTTGTGTCCGCCGAAAGCTGAAAAATAAATATTGAAAAAATTCTCTCTCTCTCTCTCTCTCTCTCTCTCTCTCTCTCTCTCTCTCTCTCTCTCTCTCTCTCTCTCTCCCCTCTCTCTTAAAAAAAGTCTTAATATTTTATCAACAAAATGGATATATAACAAAATGGGGTAGGTCATAGTACATTGTGTGAATTAAGTAAAATAATTTGGGCTGGTGGTGTAGCTCACTGGTAGATTGCTTGCTTAGCAATGTGTGAGAACCTGGGTTCAATTCCCAGCCCCATGAAAAATGAAAATAATAATAATTCACATAAAATGATTTTATTTATAGCTGGAATAAAATTAGTATCTAATGAACAAAAGAATTATTATCACCATCATCTATTTTACATGGCTGATTAGAGAGCAATGTTGAACATCAAAATTGAAAGAGTTCTGATCATAGTTAACTGGCAAACATAATATGCCAGAGTTGATATTGGTTTGAAAATTAAATACTGGCTTTTCATATATGGTTATGGGTTTCTGAAAAGGCTCCTTGAACAGCATCTAGAACATCAGCCAAAGAGAAGCAGAACTGTTTAATGCAATCAGACAGACATATGTAATATGGGTAACCATTTAGAATAACTGTACATGCCAGAGGGCCTGTCCACATTTATGCACATGTCGCTTAAGCCTATCAGTTCCAAAAAGAGTTAAAAGTGATGTATTGTTGTCATAACCCCTGCTATAGCATGCAGAGGTCAGATATGGTGTTTTAGCCATAATATACAGCTATTACATATTCTATGGTACATATGTCAGACATATGGATAGATCTAATGTCTATTCTACATGGATAAGGGCTAAAATAAGTTAGAAAATATTAAATAATTTTCACCTTGTACTTTTCCTCTCACCACCTCTCAGCTCTGCTCTTCCCCCATGGGCTTCCTCTTCTATTCTTGCCACTGGGCTGTTCAGGACTTGCTGAAATAATGGAAAGTAAAGTACAGAAGGAGCCCCTTAGCTTTGATTTGTAAAAGCCTAGTAGCCATTTTGGAAAAAGAGGGAGAGTTTTAAGGATAAACAAAATACTTGAGAAAGTTATCTTAAAGACAATAGGGATGCCCCAGAATTAGGAGTAACAAAAAAAAAAAAAAAAAATAGAGGGCTTCCAGACAAGAGTTGACATGACCTGGTAGAAGGAAATAAAACATGCTTCTCTAACCACAGACCTACATTGGCCCAACATGGTTACAGCCTACTCAGTGAATGCCTGCTCATGTAAGGCAACGTGCAAGACCACACACACTCCCTCAAGATTGTACCACAACTTGAGCAAAAAGGAATTGGGTCCAAAGTGTTAGTGCATTTTTGTCATGTGCATAGAATGAAGTTTCAGATGAGAAGTTAACTGTTGGGCTGGGGATGTGGCTCCAGCGGTAGGGCGCTCACCTGGCATGCGTGCAGCCCGGGTTCGATCCTCAGCACCACATACCAACAAAGATGTTGTGTCCGCTGAGAACTAAAAAATAAATAAATAAATATTAAAATTCTCTCTCTCTCTCTCTTTCTCTTTAAAAAAAAAGAAGTTAATTGTTCATATAAAATGCAATGTTGTTTTCTTACAGAATGAATGCACTTGGGTTTCCATCTACATGTCCTAGCTCTATCTGTATGACTATATAATGTTTGTATGACTTATATAGATATTTATCAGTATGGCCATAAGATTATGCATTTAATTTTTTAAAAATTCTACATAGCAAATATTACATAAGTTCTTGTCCTACCCTCTTCAGAATCCATGAATATCTCTGTTTTGTCTTTATATTAGCAGGACCTGGCAAAATTCCTGGCAAAATTGAACTTAGTAAGTACTTACCTGTATTTTGTAATTACTTTAAGTGCATGTGTAAGCAAGTGACGTGATCAGGAAACCAAGCTCTGAAGGACATGAATTTGGAATTCATGAGTAAGCCACCTGGCGTAGTTCAGGTCAAGGCCACTAGAACACCAAGAGAAAAGCATGAGGTTCTGAACTAGGTTGGTGGCCCTGGGAACAGAAAGGAGGGCATGAATGAGATCATCAAGTGTGAAATGATAGAACTGAGTGACAGTTTTCTATTTTAGAACTGGAGCTCTTATGGGGTTGAGCCTAGAATGGTTTCTGCCCCTTTGACAAGTGCTTAAGGATATAAAGTAAAGATTAGCTGTCATTGATAATAAGGAACTAGTTGAAACAGCTTTTTAGAAAGTATAGAATTCAAGTGGATCATCCATTTAAATCAACCACATTTAAATATTCTGTCTAGTCAAGACACAAAACACAGCCATCAAGACTTTGCAAATATCCTTTTTATGTTCCAAGCCACATCATTAATATTGTTCTTCTTTAAACAACATTAAGACCACTTATTATCTATTTTCAGTAGACAATCATATGAATGAATACATATGTGATTCATATGTATTCATTTTAAGAATTATTTTATATATATTTGAAGTGAAAAAAATTATACATATACATACAGATATGTATATTGAGTTGTGGTCAGTTCTAAACTTAGAGAAATAGGTTAGTAAGTACTACAATGCCTGGGGTTCTTATTATTTTTGAAACATCAGTGAAATAAGAATCTGTCTTAGAGGAGAAATAAAAAGAAGAGATTCATGTCTCCATGGAAGGATCAATGTGAAAAGTAAAAATTTATCATCATAGAGCATAAAAACTTCACAGCATACCTTGTAAATAATAAAAAAAATTATACAATGATATTTTCAGGATTAATTTTAACTATGAATAAAAAAGGAAGACTATACCTTGGAAATATATGTATGTATGTATGTATGTATATTTTCTGCTTCATCTTGTAGAGCATGTTTTAGATGGAATCAGAAGAGAACTACAACTTCTGGCTCTTTTGTAAGTTTCTTTCAAATTTCAGATTGGGTTTTTTTGGTTTTTCAATGTAAAATACGACGGGAAACTAGTCTCGTGATAAGGAATTTCTTTAAAAGACAAATTTTTATAATACAATTTAATATAATCTCAATATTTATACTATGTAATAATGGAATGTCATTTGTTTTTATTATTTTTGTATTTTTAACTAAAAGATCAAAAATTTCCAAATAGTGCACACCAAATAGTATTAGTGACACACTCAACCAGAAGCTATCAAACTTATATTGAAAGGAGGACTTGAAAGAAAAATTTTAAGTGGAAAAAAGTAGTGGTTTAATAATTACTGATATTAAATGGTAAAAAAAAATGGTGTTATTTTTAGAAGCCTGAAAGACTTGTTGGAGAACTTGCTTGGTGTTAAAGGAGCCCAGCTACCAACTTCCCGTGACAATAAAATATATGATTGGAAAATACATGATTAAACAGCTGAAAAAATTCAGGTTAAGGCGACAGGAGAAACCCACCCTGGGCCTGTTCCTGGGCACTCCTTCCCAGCCACACCCACAGGCAAGTCTCAGCCCTTAGCCATTCCACCATGGCCATTTCCCAAGTTTCCTTGTAATACCTATCACAAAATCCCCTTTGGGGCATCATTGGGCATTCACCCTTGACAAATTTCATAATCATTCATGATTTCATTATTGAATTATTTCTGGCTTAGAGAAGAATGGCTAGGGATAGGAGAAAATAAATAAATAACCCAAATGTCTGCCATACTCACAGGCAATTCTGAAGGAAATGGTCACTTCCACTGCTGCCCTAGGAAGGCAGGGTCCTAGGCAAGTGGTGTGTGAGAGTCAGGACTTTTGCATTTTCCCTTTTACCTACAGATGACTATAATATGAATATTATAGGCTTCTTTCTTTTCTGAGCCACAAGGAATCTCTAAGTGCATTCTGTGGAGTCAGGAATCAATGTGAAATTCTTTAGCTGCAGTATCTTGCAGGAATAGCCTCCACTGTCCTGCTTTCCACATTCCTGACATCCATACCCACTGACATTTCCAAAGTATAGATGGTCATGGGTCTGATGTAGTTAAAAGCCCTGCCCAATAAGCATTTCTTGAACTGGATACTGAAAGTTCACATCAATCAAAGTCTCCTTCGTAATTTAACTGAGTCAGGCAGAGAGAATCTGATGGTCTTTGCAAAAGACTTGAGAAAGCAGAAACTATGAAAAACATTACAAGCTAGTGCTGAGTAGTAAACAAGAATTTATGGTTGCAAGAATCCTAAAGGGTGAGCAAAAGAAAACAAAAGTCATCAAAATCATAGATTGATAGAACACCCTGTGATAATGCCTGATTACAAAGAATCAGTGAGCTTCCCTGAACAACCTTCCATCTTCCAAGATATCCAGTCTCTGGAAGGCCTGGTTGGTTTCCCCAAGTTGCTGCTTTCTCCTGTCTGTCCTTATAAAAAGTCTCTATTATTCTTTTTGTTTGCAACCTAAAAGACTCATCACAAAAAGGACACCTAGGTCTCTAAGTGAAAGAGAGAGGAAACTCAGCAAATTATATAAAAGTTGAACATCAACATCTCTTTCTTCACCTGCTGTCTCCAAGCTAAGATCTGCTGCCTGACTGCTGATCACCCTGCTGATCACTGACTGAGCACCCTGCTGCCCTGATGGCTCACTGCCCATGCTGCCCAGGGTTCCTTGTCCTTGGCTTTGGGTAAGTGCTATTTTCTTCATATTCAGCTCACTTTTACTACCAGAGTGATGATACATGCTGCCATTTTACTGAAAAAGGGCACACTTGAAATATTAACCAAAGACAATAAAGTATGACGACTTTAGTGTTCTTAATTATCTTTCCTCCAAGAGAAACTGTAAATTGTCTGAGAAGCCCCTTTATTCTCTGGCCCATGAAGTATCGCTGGTTATCAACACAGGAACAAGAATCAGGCTTGCAATGACTTCAGTTGCATCATATTTAGCAGATATACCTCACTGTCCACGAATACCAACCAGGAGACGATGCCCATTATGTAGACAGGTTTGGGTGGGCAGTATTACCACCAGCATTGCGATTCCCAAGCCTTTCTGAGCACACATAGGACTCTGATGAAGGTTTATGTAGTTCTTTACTCAAGAACTCTGATCATTTACCCAAGTTTTGTATATTCAAGTGGAGAGATAGAAAGTTAGACTGTACTCTGAGATAAAACTTAGAGCCTTGGGTGAGTATCCTATAGTATCATTAGAATATATTTCTTTATTCTGTCTTAGGTCCTCACTCCAAAAGTTCTAAATCCTGCTGCCTTTTTTTCTTAGGTCTTATGAGTTCCTATTAAAAAAAAAAAAAAAGGCAAGCCCCAATTGCTATTGCCTTTAAAATGTTTAGTTTTAGGCATTTGGCAAGTATCAGTACATAATTTTTGATGACTCTGAGTATGAAAATAGATGTTCTCTAAGAAAAAGTGGTGCATCCTAGTCCAGCCTGCAGGATAGTAGGAGACTTTTGCATCTACCTCTGGGTGGTTTCTTCTAAAGAGTCAGAAATATTTTAGGGCTGTTTAGGAAATTAAGAATAATTTTATAGTTATGAACCCTGTTAGAAATAAATGAGGAAGATATCGTTCTCTTATTATGATTTTAAATTAATTTTTATATTAGAACAGTTCCAAATTAGAGAGAAATTGCAAAGAGAATATAGTTTCCATATTACCCAGTTTCCCTATCATTAATAACTCTTATTAATATGGTACCTTCTTATAATTAATGAACCAGTAATGATATTTTGTTATTAGCTAATTAATTCAGATTTCTTTAGTTTTTCCCTAAAGATCTTTTTCTGTTCCAAGATCCCATCTTCATGCAACTGCCATGTCTTCTTAGGCTCCTCTTGGCTCTGACAGTTTCTCAGACTTTCCTTTTTATAAATGATCGCAATAGTTTTGAGAAATACTGTCAACTCTTTTGTAAAATGTCCCCCAACAGGGACCTGTGTGCTATTTTTTCTTACTGGACTGCAGTTTTAGCTTCAGGGGAGAAAGACTAGACAGGTAAAGTCTGTATGTTTTTAAAGACCACTATCATCACATTATCATCACAGCTACCTACAATCAGCATAACCTAACCATTGTTGATGTTAACTTTGATGACCACCTGGCTGGGCTAGTGTTGTTAGGTTGCTTCACTATGAAGTGACTCTTTGTGCCTGTTTTCATACTTACTCTTTGTAAGGAAGTCACTATGTGCAGTCCACACTCAAGAGGAGTGGGGAGTTACTTCCCACTTCCCTGAGGGTGGAGTGTCTACATAAATTATTTGACAAATTTCTACATGGGGAATTTATATATTCCACTTCATTTACTTATATATGCATTTATTTACATAAACAGATCCAAAGATATTCATTTTATACTTTGGGTAAAAAAAAATCTAGTACAACACGATCAAATTGCTCTGTCTGTGGCTATTGGGAACCCATGTAGTTGGCTCACAGTCACTTTGACACAGCCCTATCACATCGTGTATGTGTTAGTACCGTGGTGATTTCTGAAATTACAGATGCTCTTGGCTTATCTTGAATATTTACTGACACAGTTCTAGAATTGGCCATTTCTCCAAGTAAATCTGGTAAACAGGATATCCATACTACTTGTGCTCACTCTTACTTGAGTAATGCTAATATGATTTTGATCATAATTTCCCAAGATTAACAAATCTGGGTTTTGAAAAGACAATTTACCTCGCTTACTACTTTGAGTTTTCCCACTAAAGATAAAAATCTAAGGTATAGCCAAGTAATTGACTCATAGTAAAAGTTTGAAAATAGCGTCAGAACTATCTTCTGGGGAAAGACAAGTGCTGTCCCATTTTACCAGTGAAGAAACATCAGCATGGATCATTGTAATGACTTGTTCAGCAAAGATCATTATGGTAACTTGTTCAGATTAGACAGACCCGGGTTAAGTATTTTACCCCAATAAGCTGCTCCCCCCCCCCTAAAAATCAGAATTTCCATTAACATTTTAATTCTTAAGGTTGTATTTTATGAAGCAGCCAAAGAAACCTAACTTGCAACCTTTCCAGAAAGGTAGACATGTCAGTTGGCAGCCTCAGCAGAGATGACAAGTGAGTGTGGGGGGTCACATCTCTGTGGGGCACATGTCAGATATCACTGGTGGAGTTTAGCACTCTGGTAAGGAGCCTGTGTGGCCCTCAAACCCACTTTATTGCAGCTCCAATGGTCAGTGTTAATGAGTCCATGTTGCCCTCCCTTTACAGAAACGCTTGGCAATATCATTCTAAAATGGGTGATTATGGGTATCCATAAGGCTAAACAGCCCTGATGAGGAAGGCAAGATGTGATTGCCAGGTTCCATTGAATGCATATGTAATGAATGGAGAAGTCAGCCTCAAAACAGACCTTTACATCAGGACAGAAGACAAAAGGACCGTGACTCCCTGTATTAGGTAATAGCTAGCAATGGGCAGAGAAATGCAGGCAAGGTTACAAGTGTTCTTTAAATTACTTTAGGGTCCTTCTTTAAACTATCTTAAGAAATCAAATGGTGGCAGTTAATCTGTAGAAAACAAAAGCAAGGGAGCTACTTGTAAAACACATCAAGAGAAAAGGATTAATGGGACTAACTCTTGACAGGGTCCATTGATATTGATGTGAAGCTAGCAATTATGGCTATAGGTGTCTCCATTTGCCTGGGAAGGAAGATTCCTTTAGTAGTGCAGGCACACTAAGGTAACTTCTGACCAGCTATTGACCCCAGTGCCCACATTAACATGGGATTGACTTGTAGATGAAACCCCCCAAATAGGATGGCCAACATGACAGTTCCAGAGAGGACCAACTACGGTGAAAAACCCCATGTTCATTGTGAAGGAAGAGTTGAACACCTGATTGGCAAAGAGTACAGAAGGTGGTCCCTGTTCTGGTAAACACCAAATAGTAATAAACTTGGAGATAGTGTTGTCTCCTTTGTCATTATCTACTCAGAGACAGCCCACTCTCTCTTGAGAGAGCTTTCTGCTTAAGCCTCACTTTGCTTTTACTTTAACCTCACTTTCATTTTACTTGTACTTATAATAAAGTTATCTTGCATGACTCTTGGTGTCTGACTTTAAATTTTCTTTCCTCGGAACACAAAAACCGAGGTTTGGAGTTTCACCTCCTTGCTTTCCTGTGATATCTAGATGAGAAGTTGGAAATTCAGACCAGACATCCATTTTCCCCTCACTGTTATCATGACTCTTCTGAAAAGAAAAATGAAAGAGCTTTATTGACCAGTGTCTTGAGACTGGAAGGTCAAAGTATGGTTCCTCCAATTTTATTTATGTCCCTATTTTCCAATCCCTAGCCTTGATAGAGTAGACAATCCTTGTAATATATTGTACCAGGTCACTAGGAGAATTTACTCAGCCAATATTAGGACTGGTACAGGCTTCACCTTTGACAATCTAAATTCTGCACATGAGAATCTGCAGAAGTTTCTACTGAACAGAAGTTTAGGACTTCTCCCCAAACTCAGAGATTCCCAAAGGAAAAAAAAACAAACTTCAGGAAATATGAATTCTATGAATTAAGACATCCCATAAACAAGTTGTCTTTTCTACTTACATTGCAGGGAAAGCAAAAATGGTTTTGTTGTCTAAGTAAAGTCTGGGTCTCAGAAAATGGAAGAAATTATGCCCTTAGGTGGAGTGTGGAAAGAATTATTGTGTGTCTATGGAAAAAAATTCTACCTTCAAAGAAGTATAGACCTCTTAAACCCTGAATTGAAGGACTTCACAGAGGATTTAGCATGGTTCTGGTAGTGACTAAAAAGGAAGCTGCCTATTTTATTCCTTTCAGAAACTTTATTATAAACTAACTGCCAGAGAGAATATAACATGGTCCATAAGATAACCAAGTTCAAATAGAAGAATTATAGCAACTTAGGTTCCATATGGAGCAGTTCATGTAATGAAACAGGCATAGATAGCACTGCAAGCTGAAGCCTAAACATTCAAATGATAATAGAAGAAAAAGTAAGCCCTAATCTTGATCGTATGGGATTGGGCCTCAACTTCCTTAATAAGATTTCTTTGGCTCAAGAATTAAAATCAAGAATCAATAAATGGGATAGACTCAAACTAAAATGTTTCTTCTCAGCAAAGTAAACAATCAGTGAGGTGAATAGAGAGCCTACATTTTGGGAGCAAATCTTTACCACTCACACATTAGATAAAGCACTAATTTCTAGGGATATAAAGAACTCAAAAAGCTAAGCACAAAAAAAAAAAACCCACAAATAACCCAATCAATAAATGGGTTAAGCACCTGAACAGACACTTCTCAGAAAATGATATACAATCAATCAACAAATATATGAAAAAATGTTCATCATTACTACCAATTAGAGAAAAGCAAATCAAAATCATTCTAAGATTTCATCTCACTCCAGTCAGAATGGCAACTATTATGAAGACAAGCAACAATAAATGTTGGCGAGGATGCCAACCTAGATGCCCTTCAATAGATGAATGGATTAAAAAAATGTGGCATATATATGCAATGGAATATTACTCAGCAATAAAATCATGGCATTTGCAGGTAAATGGATAGAGTTAGAGAAGATCATGTTAAATGAAGTTAGTCAATCCCAAAAAACCAAATGCTGAATGTTTTCTCTGATATAAGGAGGCTGCTTCATAGTGGGGTAGGGAGGGGGAGCATAGGAGGAATAAACGAACTCTAGATAGGGTAGAGGGGTGGGAGGGAAAAGGAGGGGGCATGGGGTTAGAAATGATGGTGGAATGTGATGGACGTTATTATCCAAAGTACATGTATGAAGACATGAATTGGTATGAATATACTTTGTATACAAAGGAAGATATGAAAAATTGTGCCGTATATGTATAATCAGAATTGTAATGCTTTCTGCTGTCATATATAAATAAAAAATTAATAATAAAAAAAGAATAAAGCTATGTAGAAACAAAAAAAGACATGGTTCAAAATTTCCCTAGCAATACCCTTAATTCTTTAAACCATTGATCTTCAGTGAATCAATTTTAAATAAAATGTTATTATTTTTAACCATAAAATACAACATGTTTATTATAAAATAATGAAGAATGAATGCAATAGCATACAGTAAGCAAAAGGGAGTAAAAGTCTTATCAGAGATAAAAGCCAACACTTCACTCATATTTTTTCAGATAACTCTCTAAGCTTACACACTAATTTATTATGGAAATTTGATAACATAATATATTCTCTAATGCATTTGTTAAAAATAACATGTACAGTTTTTAATATTTGTAACAACCAAGTCAACATCAATATTCATAATAGTTCAAATTTGTGATTTTTATCATAATATATTTAAGCTTGTACTGATGAAAATATGTTATCTCCTATTTTTATTACCATAAAATTGCCAGAAGTTCCAATATATGCCCCTTTGTATATATGCCTGATATCCTTTATGACAAATTCTTAAAATAGAATTGCTACATCAAATTTATCCATTTTAAATTTGACTGCACAATGCCAAAACCCTCAACAAGAAGACTAGATGTAAAGGCTCAAATAAAACACTTAGCCATAGGTACATTGTGAACTCCTCAGACTCTGGGATCGCTACTATGGTGCTCTCAAAGTCAGAACTATGACTAGCATGCAGTCAGCCCACAATAAATATTAGTTGAATAAATCAATATTGATTACATTAGATTTAAAGAATTTAATTTGCATCTAATCAGTTTTATGTTTAAAACTGAATACAACCTTTCTTAAACTCTTTTCTTTAAGAGAACCATTACGAAATTTTTGACTAGGAAATAAGGACAGATTCTCTGTCCTCACCCTCCATATCAATTATGCACTCATTGTGTTCTGCCATTTACCAATCTGCATGACCTTAAGCTAATTGGTTAATATTTTTGAGTCTCCAATTCTCCATCTGTAGGATGAGTATAATAAAAACCCACTTTGCCAGCCTGTCAGGATTTTTGTGAGATTTAAACAATATAATGGGAGGTAAAAGCTCTTTGTACACAATAAAACGGTCGACAAATAAAAGAGATTAACAATTAAAGACAGGTTTAATGTTCTGGAATGCATTATACTCAACTCATATTAACCTGAAAAGATTTCTGCAAACATCCTAAAGCTCCAGGCACAAAGGCTACTGTTTCTAGTGTCCACATGCACAGAATGCATCATAATGGTGATTTCTTAAAATATCGGGAAATGGCATTTGTCTTCACTTTTATCTGTCATACTTAGTTGAACAATGCTTTCTATTGATTTGTGGCATCAAAGTCACTTCCTTTTTTTAAGCATGACATTTTCTATTATCTCTTTGCAAGCACAGAAATCTAAAAGCAACACCATAAAAAAATAAAAAATAAAACCACACAGCTTAAGTATTGATTAAAAACAAACTTGGTTCATTAAAAACACTGCTGGGATTTGAAGCACTTAGAGGTAATCTTTTCTTTTCCTCAGCATTAAAAAAACTATAGTGATTTATAGATCTTTTTGCCTCTGAGAAAGAGTTCCTTGTTATTTTATGTGTTTTGGATTTAAAAAATATTGTAAGTTAGAATCCAAATTTTCCCTCACTGTTTTGTAGCTGTAGATGGAAAAGATAATGTTTCCCTTGAATAAAAATACTAATTTATGTCATTAACATTTGTAGAGCACCTTTTCTATTATGAAGATCTTTTATATAAGACACCTTATTCTTCTGTCTCATCCTGGAATTTCTTAGTCCTACTCCAACACGGACAGGTCAGGGATATAGTAGGGGTCAAGCTGAGCAGTCACTAGTTGCTGTCTTTAGAGATCTTCCCAGAAAGGAAAAAATCTGTGCTCCTGTCAAAAGGAAATATGTGTCCCCATCTCAAGTGACTACATCATGTCCTTCCTTCCTACCAGGTGTCCTAGTGGTTGGAGGTAAGAGTAGTGAGTCATAGGGTGACCCAGACCACCTGCCCTCCTAGAAGGGCATCAGTTAAGACCTTACTGCAAACCAAGGGGAATAAAATGCCGCAGTTTTGGCTGGGCACAGAATCACGAGCCACTCAAGCAGGAACAAAACTTTATTTTGAAAAAGCCGCCCGCCGATACTCTCTAGGCTCCGGCAAGCCAAACCCGGTCCTCCCACTCGGGCCTCCACCAGAACCGCGCGTCTCCCGAACCGGGGGTCCCCCGGACCTCCCCCGGAATTCCCTCCTACTATCCTTCCCCAACCAATGGGAACTCTCCATGAGTCCCGTAACATGAGTCCGGTAGCAGGCCAAGGTGAACAGCGGGAGTCCAATTTCCATATGAATGTAAATCTTAACATAATCATATCTCAGTGGCTAGCTGGTGTCACTTTACAACCAAAGGTGCCATACATCGTATATTTGCTTGTGGCTCCTAGCAATAAAAGACACTGTGGATTAAAAAGAATTCTTAGTACTGCTCAGAACTCCTTAGAATTCTGTTATGGGTTTATGTCTTTAGATTTCTATCATTTTAAAACTAATTCTGTACATCAGTGATGTTAATCTTCAGTATTAAACATCCTTCAGTTTTTGCCATATCTGTATATCAACTATATTATTATTTTTTTAAATTCTTTTTAAAAAATCGATCCATTTTTTAACTTGACCTGTATTTAAAAGGGAATTTCAAATCTATCACTTTACAAATTTAAACAGAATATAAATTCAAAGGCAATAAAACCAAAACAATGGTAAAAAATCTTTCTTTGTTATTATTGATAGTCCGAAAGCTACTTCTTTCTTGTTTAAAAAAAAAAAAAAAAAGACAGTGGTAGTAGACTGGTACAAGAAATAAACAGTATCTAATATCCCTGATCAGGTTGATCAGAGGACTGAAAGAAATTGAAAATGGAGTTATGTTCTCAGTCTGTGCCATGTGACACCATGTCCATGAGCCACCGAAAAATCCCCACATATCCAGTGATACTTATCTTTTGAGAAAAACAGCAGTGCTTCCTCTTCATCATGTGTCTTTTGAGCTGTTTAGCCTCCAAGTCTGGTGCCACTACTGGAAAGGATAATATATGATAAGCACTTCACTCTGTAGGAAAAATCCAGTGAGTTTTCTCATTTTCATCCAGATTTATTGCTGTTATGTAGGTATAATCTCTGGTGATGGCTGAAAAACTATTACAAGGATCATAGGAACATAAGGTATTTTAAATTTTTCTCTCAAAATGAGGCCCCCAAAAGCCTCAGTTACAGAAATAGTGTGCTGCACTTCTCAGACTTTCATATGCATGTAAATCACCTGATGTCATTAAAATTCAGGTCTGGTAAGTTGGGGCCTGAAATTGTCCATGCTCACAGATGACACCAATGCTTCTGGTGAGTGTACTGCACTTGAGTAGCAAGAGTTGGAGCACAGGCTCTGGATTCAGGCTGTGAGCTCATTCCTTGACTCTCAACTTCAACATTTCCTAAGGATGTGAACATGGACAAGTTACTTAATTTCTTAAAGCCAATTGCCACATCAGTCAAATGGGAGAAGCAGCCTCAGGAGGATACTGCTTCCTTACCGGATTGTTGAGGAGAACAAATGAGTTGAGAGATGTAAAGCACAGTGAGGTATACCTGGTACTTATTAAACCCTTAATATCCTCCTGGTTTTTTCTTCTTCTTCTTCTTCTTTTTTTTTTTTTTTTTTTTTTTTGTACTAGGAATTGAACCCAGGGATGCTCCATGGAGCCACATTCCAAGCCCTTTTTATTTTGAGATAGGGATTTTGCTAAGTTGTTGAGTCTGCTCTGGAGCAAGGATCCTCCTGTTTGGCAATAAGGTAACTCTTATGATGAAGGTGAAAATGATACTATGATAAATTATCAAATGTAAGGGACCGGTGAGCGACGGAGGAAGAGACCACCAAGAGACTGCCTCATGCAACAGCAACAGGGGTTTATTGAAGATCCAGCGCGCTGGGGCTCTGTGCTCACTCAAGGAGGGAGAGCAGCCCAGAGCCCGGAGCAGGGGTTAAGCAGTGCTTAAGTACACCTTTTGGGGAGGGCGGGGCTTTGCATACATCAGAGCAAATCAGCATAAGGCGCAGGAAAATCAAACAACAACTCTCAAACATGATTAGCACATTCATTGGCGGGAACAGGTTGGGTGGGGGTGATAGGTCAGTCCTAAGGCGGGGTATACATTCAAACTGATTGGTTTAGGCCCTGGGGTGCGTACCTGCGGAGCTGCACAGTGTCCGGGTTTTTAAGCAACTAAGTGGTCAGGGTTAAGCAGCTAAGTGGTCAGGGGGGATTTCGACACACATCTAATGGGCAGTTCCGGGAATTGTCTTAACTGCTACAGGAATTTCAGGCTTTGAGTGCAGCTTAGAAACTTTACAATACCTGGTCCTTTACATTTTAACTTTAGTTTCTTTTATCCTTTCAATATGATGTGTTATTTTTAAAAATCCGTGTCATCTTAGGCACAATAAAATTTTTAGAATATGGGGGAAATGGCAAGAGGTTTTGCCACTTGATGAGCAGGTTAAGGTGATCACAGAAGAGAAATATCCAGGGTACTCTCAAAACAGATGGCACAGCACAGGTCACCAATGGGGGAAAATTGATGTGCATTTTATTGTTAAGAAATGAAGTTGCATGAAATTGCAAAGCCACCCAAGGTGGCTTATTCACTTTGACAATCTCATATAAATACTCTTTAAAGTTTATTTCCAAATGAAGAGGTGAGAATGGTGTTCTAATTCTGATTATAATGAACTGGCTTTTATCAGACTATTGATCTCACAATAACATGAAAAGAGTTTAACTTATATTGAAAACATTGATTTGAAAGCATGGGAGAGCTACAAAGGCCCCTGAACTTGGAGCCAAGATCTTGAAGAGCAATACATAGGGACAGTCTGACATTTAGTTCATCTCTCCTCCCTACAGTGTTTGCCACCTCATTAGTGATACATGAACCACTGAGCAACTTTTATCAGTTTCAAGGGGCAGCAAAGAAAGAAGAGTACAGCTAGAGCCTATCAAAGAAGAAGAATAGTGAAATCTCCAAATTCTTAATTGAGGTACTTGAAAAATTACAACAGACAATGTATAACTAGAAATAGAGTCTTCACTGTAACAGAAATCCAACCTCAAATGAATTTAATCTGTGATTGACTCAAATGATCTTCTGCTAGTCTAACTCCTGCCAAATAACAGAAAATTCTCATTGAGGAAATATAACACCTTCAAGAGACTTAAATTGTTTCTGTGGTATTTATGCAAAATATTCAGCATTCAATCAAAAATTAACTAACACACCAGTAGAAAAGACCAAATTACACAATCAAGAGTAAAAAAAAGAAAGAGAACTATATAAGCTTCCAATAATAGAGACATCATACATGGACTTAAGAAATAGCTATGATTACATATTAAAGAAATGGGGGTATATAATGTTAGTCAGCATGTAACTGGGATCTATGAAGATTTACTATAAAAACCATGTAAAATCTAGAGCTAAGGAATAAGATATATAAAAAACAGATAACTTGGGGCTGGGGATATAGCTCACTTGGTAGAGTGCTTGTATTGCATGCACAAGGCCCTGGTTTCCATCCCCAGCACAATAAATAAAAATAAATAAATACATAAATAAATAAACAAATGAATAAATAAATAAACAAATGAATAAGTTGATAGATATGATAGCAGAAGAGATACTAAAGAAATTACTCACTGAAAATAGGTTTGTATACTATATCACTTGTAGTAAAAGGGAAGGAAAACAAAATAAATATACACACTAAACTACAAAATGCTATCGTGACATTTAAAGGATACATAGTTTGTGTATTGGAGCCGTTAATGTAAAGATATAAATTTCCTCCAAAGTGATTTGTAATTTCAATGAAATCTCCAGGTTTTTAAGAAACTAAAACTCCAGGTTTTTCCTCATTGTAGTGAAAAAAATATTTTCAAAACAATGGAAAGATACAGAGAAATAAAAATAGGCGGATGATTTTGAAAAAGAAAATTGAACAGGGTATATGATGACCTTTATGTGGATAACTATTCCCAGAGTCCTCTCCATACACAGAACTGTTACTTCTATTATTCTCAGAAAATAAGCTTTAAGACTAATCAATAAGTTATCTATAAGTTATCTTTATATATTCTGTAGATTTTTTTACCTAGTAATTTATCCTATCATTCTATTAAGTTTCCATGTTTTGAGAGACATCATCATTACATTATAAATATATAAAAGTCAAATGCAATGAATAAATAATTCATATTAAAGTTTGTTTTAATCTATTCAGGCTGCACTTAGAATATCATAAATCGAGTAGCTTATAAGCAACAGGAATTTATTTCTCATAGTTTTAGAGACTGGGAGGTCCAAGGTCAAGGTGCTGGGAGGGTCAGGCTAGTGAGGGCCCATTTCTGGTCGACAGAGGCACCTTCTTGATATGTTCTCACATGATGAAAGAAGCAAAACAGCTTTCTGTGGTCCCTGAGGCCTCTTTGGCTGCTTTTATATGGGCATTAACTCCACCCGTGACCTAATCATCACCCAAAGGCCCCACTGCCGATTAGGGCTAAACATTTGAATCTTCAAGGAGACACAAACATTCATTGACTAACTGTAACATAGATTCACCACAGTCTCTTATTGCATTTTAATTGTGATTAGATAGCATTGTTTAATAAGGACTATTTTCAGTTTTATCATCAGCTTTTTACCCAAATCATTTTATTCATTTCTATAATAGGTTAATTATAACTAAAATAATAAGTACCTAAGACAATAAGCATGTATACTATCTAGAACCTGAACTTTTAAAAATTTTTATAATTATAATGCCTTTATTTTATTTGTTTATTTTTATGTGGTGCTAAGGATCGAACCCAGTGCCTCACACATGCTAGGCAAGTGCTGTGCCACTGAGCTACAGCTACAGCCCTGGAACCTAAACTTTTTATGTAGTTCTGAATCTGGTTTTAAAATAAGCTTGAGATAATTCTTTTAACTGTTACATAAAAATTATTTATGTTTATAGGTTTATTATAATAATTTTATATGTATATCCAATATGTAGTGGTAAATCAGGGTTATTAGCCTTTTCATCTACTCAAATGTTTACCATTTCTGTGTGGTAGGTAACCTTCAAATATTTTGAAATATATCATAAATTGTTGTAGACTATAGTTAACCTCACCATGCTACAGAACACTAGAAGACCCCCTATGGAACTTATTTGGGTACCTGTAATCTAACCTCTCTCCATTCTCTCTCCCCACTAACCTTTCCCATCTCTAGTGCCCACTCTTCTCCTCTCTTTTTCTATGAGGTCAATTATATTTGTGGAAGCCTTTTTTTTTATTTGCTATTTTGACTTCTTATACTTGTATTATGCAAACAATACCTTTTTCCTTTGATGTGTAAATTCCTCTGATGATTTTCCCTTAAATTTTCCATGATTACCATGTACTTAGTATAGACAGACATGAATTGATATAATTTTTGCTCAGGATGATAACATATTTTTGTCTTTGGCATCCATAGTTTAAATAAGGATGTAAATACATTCTACTTCTAATGCTCATTGCTACCAACCATTAAGTCACATGTTATTATTAGGATGATGCTAATATACATCTTGCTATGAAGTCTTAATGATTTAATGTTCCTTTGAACTTTTAAAAATATTCTTACATATTTTAGAAGGATTCCTTTTTATACTTCTAACTCTTTCATTTTTAAAATTTCTGATTTATTGCTTCAAGGTAACATTCTTTTGAAAACAGAATAATATAAAATGGTAAATTATAGATGTAACTAGGTCACAAACCTTGGACTGGTTGGTATTTTTCTTGAGAAATTAGAACTAAGAAGTATAATATGTAAACAAAAATCTAATCTAGAATAATTATAGCAGGAAGATGAATGAATTTGTGGGCCAAGTTTTTATTTAAGTCATTAAGCTATAAACAAAACTAAAGCTTGTTCAGAAAATGATAAGCCGAATTTTCAAAACACATTTTCAATCCTCTTATAACTTCAACAAAAAAATCATGATGCTCATTTATGCCATATATTGGTATATGTTATTTACTCTAAAAGAGTATATACCTTTTCATGTCAATAAAATTGCACCATAGAGCTTCCTAGTTCAAAAGAACTATCAAAAAATACCCCTGAGATTGACAATTATAGAAAAGTAGTGTTATGCTGATTTTGCACATGAACATTTATTAAGATACTTTAAAGAGCAGACACATTCAAAACCATTTTTTTTTCTCCAAATATTCAAAGAAAATTAACACTGAACTGGATGGTAGGCACAACTAAATTCATTTGCACTCTCTACAAGCTGTCATCTGGAAGACACTGTCTTTCTTTGGAATGCTATGGGTAATTTATAGAAAAATTTATTACTCACAGTTCTAGATAATGTTGCCAAGGCAGCAACAGATTTGATGTCATGTAGGGCCCACTGCTCGTCGATCATGCCTTCTGTGTGTCCTCATATGGCAGAAGATATGAATGAGCTTCCTCAGCTCTCCTTTATAAGGGCACTAATCCCATTCATGATGACCACGTTTTCAAGACCTTTTCTAAAGGCCTCTTGTCTTTATTCCACCACGTTGGAGACTGGGTTCCAATATATGAAGTTTGGAGAAACATAAACGTTCAGACCACTTCATTTACCCTAGTTTGAAAAGCATAACTCCAGGTACTCTAGATGAAGGCAGGCCACCAGGGACCTTGCTGCATACAGTACATTAACTTGGTCATCTTTGGCCTTTTATAAAATTGTGGAGTAGGATATTGCTTTCTCCAAATAGACCAGGGGGCTGTGGGTATATTTTCTGTATCTGTTCTAGCAGCTGTTGCTACTTGCTAGAAAACCCTCATTAACATAAGAAAGTTCATTGAAAAATACACCTGGAACAATAAGAGAGGTGAAATACCAGGACAATCCAAGAATGGAGTGACTTTATTTCTCTACTCCTACTTCCAACTTCACTGTACTGCATCCTTGGTGCCTAGAATGTGAAATGAGTGAGATGATTATATTTAAAATTAATGCATAATATTTAGTATTATGTGTCAATAGAAAGACTTTACAGATTGTGACTCTAGGGTACAAATATACTAATAAAAATATCCAAAATTCACTAAGACATTTTAATATCTGTAGACAAAAATATGAGCAGAATTTAAAATTAAATGAATTTAAAAATATATTAGTTATATTCAACAAGTAATATATTCATCTTACTGAGAATTATAGGCGCTCATTAAACTGAAATCAGGCAATATAATAAGGCTTAAGCCCTCTATTTTGTGTAATCAGACTAATTGTTTTTATATTTAGGAATTTGAGGTAAATAGTTGTAAGAAGAAGTCTCATGAGGACAGTCAGAAAGGTGAGGGAAAAATCATACTAATTTCAAACATTTGCAGGGTTCATCCTTGTATTAGGTCTTTCTCTGGTTGATAAGTCAAATCAGTGTTATAATTTGGATCTGAAATATTCACAAAGGTCCATGTGTTAAAGGCTTTGTCTTCAGCTTGGTGCTATTGGGACATGGTGGAACCTTTAAGAGATGGGGCCTGGTGGGATGTTTCAAGTTACTGGGGCTTTGTCCTTGAAGGGAATCATGGAATGCCAGTTTCTCATTCTTTCTTTGCTTCCTGGCTGCCATGAGGTGAGCAACTTCCTCTCTCATATATTCCTGCCATGCTGTTGTGCCTTACCACAGTCCCCAAAGCAGTGGGCTCAACCAATCACAGGATGAAACCTTCAAAAATGAAGGCTAAAATGAACCTTTCCTTTTTAAAAATGGATTATGTCAAGTATTTTGTTACAATAACACAAACTGACTAAAACTATCAGTTAGCTAAGAAGATAACCCTAAAAAAATTCCCTTGTGGAGTTACACTTAAATTCACTGGAATAAATTAAAAGATTTGTCACTTGAAGTATATGAAGAAGTACATATATGTATATTTAATAGTTTATAATAATAGTTTAAAATATTTAGATGTATTTAATTTTCCAAATGTATGAAGGAGGCCAAATATTAAATAAAATTTCCCTTTAAAATGATTGTTTATATTTGCTAGACTTACAATAAGAAGAAAAATATTTGTAAGCTAAGCTTAAAATCTTAAGAACTAGCTTATTTGTTAATTAAAATATGAATTTAAAGAATCAAATCAACCTTACCAACTTTTTATCCAACTTATTAAAGTTAAATAATCTTTTGTATTTAGATTTTTCAAATCTACTTCTGAAGCAAGCAATTTTTTCATAATCATAATTTGCAGAAGGTAATTTATAAGAACTAGTACCAATTATAGTATAGTTCTTATTATGTTATGGATCAATTATAGTATGGTCCCTTGGGAAATAAATTTCACATGAAGTAGATCAGTCAGTAATCTTCACTGTGGTATGAACTACGGAAACTCTAATAGTGGTAATGATAAAGAAACATACACTCACCAACATGAAATAAAGTTAACCATTTTATCTTATACTTGAAAATTGGATATAGCCAATTTCAAATATTATATATATTTATTTTTTTTATTTTTCTCCTTGCTGAGATTTGAAATGAGCAAGCTGGTTAGAATCATATGCCTGTAAAATGCTCAACACTAGAGAATGTTTTTCATTTTAGAGTTCATATAAATGGTACCACCTCAGATGAGCAGCCTAGAATCACAGTAACTTTTCCAAAATTGATACATTGTTCAAGAAAACTTTCATCAAGTCACCAAATTAAGTGTTCCTTATTTCCTGTGGTTCATTGGGAATGACAATTCATATAGCTGGTGTATTCTAACGTACAAACCCAATGTTTTATTTTAGATCCTTCAAGAACATGCTGATGTAACTAGACATTTTTTACCCAGAAAAGTGAATTTAGGATTATCTAATATTGTTTGGTATTATTATGGTAGGAATTACAGGCATTAAAGTAATGCACATTACTCCCACATCATTCACCTCACTGTGCAGTCAGCCAAATTATATATTTATTAGTTTTGTTAAGCTGGCCTCATGAGTCAATAGATTGAATTGAGTCTTTGTTAATTAAGTTTGCTGATGAAATGACTAGAAGCTTGGAGAATAGCTCTGGAATTAAAAATGAGTTTAACCAGCTGGAGGGGATTTATGCATTGGATAAGTATTGGACCAGATGACCTCTGTGGTCTTTTTGAACTCTGGGATTCTATAAAAGACTTAGAAATCAATATAACAAGAAATTATATGAAATGAATTCAATATAATAAACATCTAGAGGTAATGAATTCATATGTATATATATAGTCAAAATCAGAAATGAATGGTTATATACAGACATAGTTTTAGATTTTATAGAGAAACAATCTAAGCACATTACTAAGTTAGTTTGATTTAATTAATTATAATACCGCAATGCCTTGCTTTCCAAAAACCTTTTCTAGACAATACATTTTTATTGTGTGCCAGAAACAGACAAGGTGTTCAAGCAAACTTTTGTTTTCCAGTTTTTTTGTCAATCTGCAAGGGAAAATTTCACTGTTCTGTATCAAAGATAGACTCATTTAAAATATATGCACCCATGTAATTTTATTAATGCACATTTTAAGATGACAGCAGGCATAAGTATTTCAGAAAAAAAAGTATATAAAAATATTCAATAAGGAGATAAAAGGCCAACTTCATTAGTCATCAAGAAGATGCAAGTTAGAACCTCAATGAAATGTTATTACATACCTTCCAGTATGATTACAATTTAAAAATGAGTTTTAGTGTCAAGTAATGGTAACTGGGAAGAAAAACATTCTTATACAATGACAGTAACAATGTAATTTTGTAAGTTTGAGGGTACTATTAAGTTATCCTATATATCTTCTTTTTTAAAATTATTTTTTAGTTGTAGTTGGACACAATACCTTTATTTTATTTATTTATTTATTTATTTTATGTGGTACTGAGGATCGAACCCAGGGCCTCCCATGTGCTGGTGAGCGCTCTACCACTGAGCCATAACCCCAGCCCCTAATCATATATATCTTCTATTATCTAGCAATTACACTCTTAGGTTTTTCTTCAAATGAAAACTGTGTGTGTGTGTGTGTGTGTGTGTGTGTGTGTAATTATACAAATTTTTTTTTACAAATGCATGTTTAGGAACACTCAAAATAACTTCATTGGTAATAAACAAAGCAGAAAAATAAATATAAATAGAATAAATTATAATATATTCACAATAGAATAGCATAGAACAATAAAACAACAAATGCCTTTATTCCAGGCTAAATTACATAATATTAAAAAAAGAAACTCGTAAAAAAGTCCAATATATACTATTTCAATTACATAAAATTCAAAAGCAAAAAAATAAAAAAAAAAGTTGAAAACAAACAACAGGTATAGAAACAAGTAGTTACTTTCAGACTGTATGGGTGGAGGGTGGGGTCTTATAGGGAATTTAGGTTTCTGGAATGCTGAAAATACCACACTTTGATTTTGGTTGTAATTTCATTGCTGTATTTTTTTGTTTGTTAATTCATGGAGTTTTAAACCTAAAATTTGTGCAAGGATTTTTTTTCATATGTTATAAAAAGAGTTAAATATCTGATGAGTTTAGGTTAAACGTCCTAAATATATATCTGAGATTAAAACAATGAAAAAGTGCTGTACAATTCACCTTCTCAAAGAGATTCAATGGTTTTAAATGCAATCATGCCTAGAGGCAGGCTGAGAGATTAGATGACCTTCTGGTCTCTTTCAGCCCTATGATCCTATGATATTTCCTATAGTGTGTTGTTTTTCTTAAACCCCCCTTCAGTCTTTTCTACTTCTCCAGTATTGGGTTGTTCGGGACTGAATTTAATACTCCAGGGGGTTTCTCACAAGGGCAACATAAGTAGAAAGTCTGTCACCTCCCTAATAGGTAATATGATCGAGTTGTATCCAGTGGGAAATCTCAATAGCATTTTGTGTGGTCCTGCTACAGTTGGATGGATAATGCAAGGTCATATACAATTTTCTTTCTGCTCTCACCTCTGGTTATTTTAACATTATTTCTTCACAAGTTTTCCTTCACCTTGCATGCTTTGCACTAGATTTATTTTTTTTCCCCTCAAGAGGTATAAAATTGACTTCCCTTTTGTCAATTTCAGAATAATTTTTTAAAACATTCTAAGTCTAAATACATAGGGTGGGGAATACTGATGATTTCAAGAAATTTTGTGGAAAATATCAGTGGGTTCTTTTCCATTACATAAACATTGATCAAATAGGTGATTTTGCTTTTAAGTACATATTAATGTCTTATGGATGCATCCAAAAAAGTACAGTCTAGAAAATAGAAGAAAAAAATTATACAAGATGATCTTATAACTATGGATATTTCAGATTTTACTCCTTAAACTTTCTTTCATGGGACTTATAAATAAGTTTTAATTAATACTAGTTTAAAGCCCTTGATTGACCCAGCTACAAATATTTCTAAATGAACAATTTCACACTAAAAACATTGCAGTATGAATCAAATTATGACCGCCAATATATTGCAACTTTTAAATAAAATACTAATTTATTTTAGTTTATAAAATGTGCTTTGTCATTGTTGACTATCTCAAAAAAAAAAAAAAAAAGAACACACACACGTAAAGGAAAATAAGAAGAACTTAGATAGCTTTCTCTAAACACAGGCATTTAAGGAGCATTTTTACTTGTAGAATTCACAGGGTCTGAGAAGCCTATTATTTCTGGAAGTTCCCCAAGCAAAACATTTACTCTGGAGAAATAAGCTTGCAGATTTGAAGACATCTACATTAATTGACACTATAACATTTGTTCCCAGACTTTTAAGACTCTCCGAAGGCTGTAATTTTAGGACACCCATTCAAACTTCATGTCACTGAATGGTTTGGGGCAACGAAAGACAAACAGCTTCCACTGGTACTGTGCATCTGTGTATAAAGCAATCTCAAAATGCAGCTAATGGAATCTCAGCATGAAACCAGAAAAGATTTTTCCAAACTCATTATAGTTGTAGGTTATTCTAGTTTAAAAATTGATCTTGCAGTAGAAAGTAAAAAAATCTAACTTCACAATGTCATCAATCACTGGGAAAATACAACTATTTCTATGCATTAAAGCCTGGATGTAAAGCTTATTCATTCATAATTCATTAAATATTTTACATCATTCAAATACTACCAACATATCAATATAAACTGAAAGAAAACTTACAAAAATGCAGGCAGCAGAATACAACAGACACTAGTATGGCAATATGTAAATCAATGGATGTGTAACCGATGTGATTCTGCAATCTGTATACGGGGTAAAATGGGAGTGCATAGCCCACTTGAATCAAAGTGTGAAATATGATATATCAAGAACTATGTAATGTTTAGAACAACCAACAATAAAAATTTAAAAAAAAATTAAAAAAAAGAAAATTAGTATTTATTTTAGAAAAAAAAATTTTTTTAAAAAAATACAAGTGTAATTGCTAGATATTCTAATCTATGGAAAAGCTGTAAGATGGTATAATAAACCAAAATTAGTTTTCTTTCAAAAAGAATCTCCTTCCTTAGATGACTGATGCCACAGTTAATAATCATATATGAAACCCATCATATTGACATGCTAACAGAGAAATGAGTAAGTTTTGTTCAACAATTCAGTGATTTATTTAATGATTCCATTTAGATATGATTACCTAAAAGCCTATAAGAGAATAGATTTATTAACCAGGATTTTTTTCATTGTTTTCGTATTTCCTATTTTGTGCAACATACAGATGACATAATTTCCTAATTGCAGAGTATCTAGTCTCATGTTTCTAAAAGAAGAAAATCCTAAAAGTATTTCTTAACACCCCAGAATTTTATGGATCTCTGATTAATCTGTGATCTAGTTGGTTAAAGAGAATCACATCCCCTTAAAGAAATTTGTGAATACAATTCACAACCAGATCCAGCCCAATCGTGCAGATGTTATATAAGTCAAATATCTTGATTAATGTCCATTTCATGTACACAGTACTGCTGTCTTAGACATCTTCTACTTTAAAGTTGTTCCTAACCCGTGGGTGGCAGACTTCAGGATAGCTGCCAACTTCCTGATTCCTGGTTTTCACACCTTTTGTTCCTTCCTTCAAGTGTGGGCTACACTAACTCAATTACTTGTGACAAACAGAACAGAGCAAAAGTAATGAGAATGTTATTTTTGAGATGAGCTTCTGAAAAATACTGTGGACTCCACCTTGTATGCTTTTTTTCCTCTTAGTTTCTCACTCATTTCTACAATGGAAGCCAGTGACCAGGTAGTGAGCTGCCATGTGACAAGGAAATGAAGATAGTATCTGGCCAACAAATGAAAAGAAACAAAATCCTGCCACCTGAAATGAGGAAAGATTCCTTCCACCAAGCAACTGAAGTCCTATTAACACCTTTATCACTGAGTACGGAATCAGATATTCTCCCACTTGAGCCTACAGATGAGACTGCAGCTCTGCCTGATGGTCTGACTGCAGCATCATGAAGATGTGAATTAGCCATCTAGCTAACTTCTGCTTAGATGCTAGATCCAGAAAAACTGAAAGATAATAAATATTTGTTGATTTAAACCACCAGGTTTTGAGCCAATTTTCAATACAGCAAAAGATAACCAACTTACATTTTTTATAACTTGTATAATTACCTTGTCTTATCACATCTTGTGATCTGATTCTGAATTTGAAAATGTTGATAACTGTTAAAGTTGGTTTAAAAGTACATAGAGGTTTATGATATTATTCACTTTGGTATGCTTAAAAACACAAAAGTTTTTTTAAAATGTTTAAATAATCAGAAAATGAATTATCATGTCTTCTTTCCTCTTTGTCCTCAAATAAAACTTTAGTTCCTTTTGTATTTTTTTCAGTTAGCTCTGTTCACATATTTTAGAGCATACTAATATAAATAGATGAATTTGCCAAAAGCAAATGACACTTAAAAAATAAAAGACTTAAGAGGTTTCTTCTAAATGTATGATCTGTTGGGGGAAAATATTTCTAACTTACAGGTCTGTGTAACAAGTCTGGCCTTTATAATTAAGCAAACATGAGAGCAATTTGATGAAAAAAATATTAATATGGCTCTTTTTTGTCATCTGTAAAACTTAAAACATGCCTCATTGGCCTGTGATAAAGAGTATTTATAAAATATTAGCCGATATTTATTGAGTACTTATTATGTGACTGGCAATATGTTTCTTGTTTTATTTTAGGTAAACTTTAAAATGCTAATGCAATAGATTGTGTTATGTTTCCAATTTATCAAAGAAAAATCAGGCACCAAGATATTATATAACCTTCCCAAGATTACACAGGTGGCCAAGTGATGAAGCTAGAAATTGAACTGAGTTTTAATCATGAAGCTTTACAATATGCAACTCATTATGTATCTACAACAATGTCTAACACAGCAAGAGCTAGTACAATTTATTTCTCTTCATTATCCTCATTCAAAGACAGATTTAAGAGGCAGTGAGATAATTATCTGTATGTGTCAGGTTTCTATTGATGTACAGCCATCCAAACACCTCCATGGCCCAAAATAACAAGCACCTGCTTATTCTTACAGGTGTATAAATTGGCTCTACTTTGGACTGCAGATTGAGTTCACTACAATGTGTTCCTCATTCCAGTCCTGACACTGGACCAAGTACTTCTCAAATGCAAAGGAAAAATCTCCAAGAAATGTAAGTTAAAGTCCTGAATGTTTCACGAGGCTCCTAATCAGAACTGGCATATTCTCACCACCCTCGTTCCAATACCAAATGAAGTCCCACAGCCAAGCCCTAAGTCAATGGGGCAGGGAAGGATGCTAGGTCCACAGTGAATCATGCCAGGGAGGGTAAAGAGGAATTACAGATAAATGATACAGTCTACAACTGCATTTGTGGAAATATTATAGAATAAGCCCTGAATAAATAGTTGGGATATCTGATGTTTCAATTGTTACATATCCTAGAATTCTATAATTTTAACATAATGAAAAAGTTGCTTTCCTAGCTCTTGTGTCATTCTGTGGTTAATAGGTCCATTAAGACAAGTTGCCTTTTTTTTAAGTCTTCCTTTTTTTTTTAAATTGAGGAAATATAGAAATTTTACTCATTCTTTGGAAACTTTCTTCAATAATTCCTCAAAGGACTCCCTAATGACTCTAAAGTAATATCTATGATTACTGAATTACTTGAGAAATTATGCGTTTAGTCATGTATATCACTATAAATGTAAATGTATTATGTTTTTCAGGCACATCTGAACAAAAACTTTCACATTATGGCCTGGTTTCTACAGGTAGAGCACATGAACCCTTTATTCTCCACATGTGATCTCCTTTGCACTGGACAGCAGGAATATCCAGAGACTCTGGTTAGTTATCCCTTCTTGTCTGTCAAGGACACCGATTTTCATTTTCTTGTCTATCTTGGGGTAGTCCTCCCTTGGTGATTTTATTTTACTTAGTTTTGCTTATTTCAGAATGAATGATTTTATTTTAAGTATACCCATCTCCCTCACTACATTGTAAATTCCTTCAGAGAAGAGGTTGAATCTTATTTATCTTGGTGTCATTTTCATAATTATTCATAAGCCTATCAGGTGGGATATGTTGGGATCAAAATGGTAAGTTAAAGAAAATATATGAATAATTAGGATGACCCCCTAATGCACAAGGAAGAAGTGCTGATCCTAGAGAATAAAAACTATTACACTATGTAAAAATGCAAAGTACTCCAACTATAACGTGTTTTCACATGAATTTTGGCTCCATGGAAAATGAAATCCTAAGTGTCATTACAGGGATAAAATTATTATGATAAAAAAGTAACAATTAGTTTCAAAGGCTGCAGGATCTCTGATCTAGATTCTCCTTTCATACATCAGAAACCACATCTTGTTATCAACACATCACAAATAAAACTCTGCTTTATCAAAGAAAAAAAAGAGGAAAAAAATAGCATTATTGAACTCCAAGGGTTTTTCTCTAGGAATTCCTGAATGTCTGCACATGCATTATTTCTTTGTTCAATATATGTTTATTGAGTGTTTACTTGTAGCATGCAATATTTTGTGTGAAAAAAAATTTAAAAGGGCAGAAATATAGAATACGAAGTCCAGACACATAAACGTAGCTATAGAGGAAATATTGACAATTTAAGTACTGTTTGTTCTATAAGAACACAAAAGAACCTCCAACCTGGACACCAAGTAGTCAAGGAAGCGAATTCTAAGTTGAGAAGTGAAGGATAAATGAGAGCTGGAAGAGCATTCTCAGAGAAAGAAAAGCATGGGCATCTCAATGTGTCCCTCCCCCCCACTCCCACTCTTTAGTAAGCCATTCTGTAAAGTTTGGACTGGAAAAATTGAGAACTACTATTGGTTTTTATTTTCTGTTTTAACAATGTCTTATATGAATAGTAGGCAGATATTCCCTGTCCAAAATCCTGAAGCGAGGTTCCTACAAGGGGTCAAAATTCAATTATAGCAGATATTGCTTATGTAACAGTCCTGGCTACACCCTGTTTTCTTTTTTTCTGCTTATTTTCTTAGGAATGATTGAATAAGCTCTCAAATAAATTAAACTGAAGCTTAAGACAACCAGTGTTTGTTTATTTGTAACCAAGTCCCATAAAAATTCAGCCTTTAAAATATGTTAAGCAGAGGGCTGGTGATGTAGCTCAATGGTAGAACAATTGCTTAGTATGAGGTTCTGGGTTCACTCCCCAGGAATGAAGGTAGACAGACATTTGCATTTTAGTGCATTTTAGAACAACTTTTAGATGATGTAACAGGAGGGTGGCTCTTGTGGAGTCAGGGAATTGAATTCTGTGGGTTGACAATCAGCCAAACTAGAGATTATGATGGCCTCATCCACAGTGGTGGTGCTGGCAAAGAGAATATTCAGCGACTGTGAGAGAGATTGAACTAGAATTTACAAAACTGTGGGAGATAAGGAGAAGAGAAAATGATTTTTTTTCATTTTCGTGTACACCATTCACTGACCAACTTCCGAATATGCATTTATTTTATAGGCAGCTAGGTGAAAACTCTTAACCACAGAAGTCTGAAAAAAAAATAGATTAAACCTAAAAGACATAGCAGAAAGGACATAATAGAAGTGCAACTGTCAGGATTAAAGTAAGCAAAAACTCGCCTTAAAATGCCTCAAATTGTATGGAATTTTCTTTGACCCATCTATCTGAGAATTCAGAGGTAAGTAATGATTTAACTCAGGAGCTAAGTTAAATCTCTGTATTAAGCTTGACCCTTTCATTTTGGGGGGGGTGCTTTTTCTCATAAGGTGACACAAATAAGGTAGTTTGGGCTATAAATCTGTGCTCAAAAAAGCTCAGAGGAAAGGAGCCAATTTTTTTTATGTCCCTCAATGGAAAGAGAACACATATTCTAGAACCTTCAGAAAACTGCTCTCCTTTTATCACTGTTGCACACAGGGCATGTGCCCACTCTTGAAATAATTACTGTGACCAAGAAACTTTCATGAGTGACAGCTCAGCCTTGAGACTTATAAAGGAAAACATTTATAATGGTAATAAAAAAGGACAGTACGAATAAATAGTATTAGCAGTTTAAAGGGGCAATGTGAACACAGTTCATGAGAGCTTGGTTTTAAGCATAAGAGAATTTTATCAAGAACTCTGTGCCAATATATTTGAAAAGAAGATAAATGGGAAATTTAGGGGAAAGTCAGTTGCTAAAATTGATATAATAATAGGAAAGCTGAATAGATTGGTAACTATCTTTATTGAGGTATGGTTGATAGGCCTAAAACCTGCACATCCTTAATGTATAGAACAGGTACCCATGATACCATCTCCACAGGTAACACATGCAGCCAATGCTTCCCAATGTTCCTTTTGTGCCTATTATGTTGTTGTTGTTTTTGTTGGTAAGAATAGTTGTGTTGTTGTAAATGTTTTGTTTAAGAAACTTTAACATTTTAAATTAATATATTTTAATTTGCACAATACTGAATGATTAACTATAGGCACTATGTTGTACAGCAGATCTCTAGAATTTTTTTTTATCTAGCGTAAATACCTATTGAGCAACTCCAAAATATTTTAGACAAAAAAAAATTATCTAAAACTCTCTTACTTAACTATCTAAATTTCTGTTTGATTTTATGTATCATATCACAAATGAGAAAACTAGGCAGTAATAGTATAAAACTTAAATTATTGTTAAATTTCACCCTTAGTAAGAAAAATATACAAATTTAACATGCATAAAAACAAATTTGATCCAATATATTTTTTAAAAAAACTCTAAAATACCAAAAAATTTATTCTAGGAATTCAAGATTAGGATAATATTTTTTTTTAATTAATAGTTCAGTATAGGGCTGGAATTGTAGCTCAGTGGCAGAGCACTTGCTTAGCACGTGTGAGGCGCTGGGTTGGATCCTTAGCACCATATAAAAATAAACAAATAAAATAGTTCAGTATAAAATATTAATCTATTAAATGAATACATGTTGAATAAAAATGGAAAATTTATTTGAAAAGTTCAACATCCACTTATGAATATAGTTCTTAACAAATTAGGCATTAAAGGGAAGATTGTTACCTGATAAAGTACTATAAAAACTCTATGGTAGCCAGGTGCAGTGGCACACGCCTGTAACCCCAGAAGCTGAGGCAGAGGATTGCAAGTTCAAAGGTAGCCTCATCAATTTAGTGAAGCCCTGAGCAACTTAGTAACACCCTGTTTCAAAATTAAACCTAAGAAGGACTGGGATGTACTCAGTGGTTAAGTGTTCCTGGGTTCAATTCCTGCTACCAAAACAAATTCTATGGAGATATTATTCTTAAAAGCAGAGCATAAGAATCATTCCCATTAATATCAGAAACGAAGCAAGTGATTTATTATCATTCAATTATTGTTTGTTATACTGCATCCTCTAGACCGTATTGTAATTCAAGAACAATAAATATGAAGCATATGCATTTTAAAAGTAACAAAGAAGTTGTCATTTACATAGAAAATCTAGGATAGTCTTAGACAACGGATTCAACCTGATAGACTGTTTAGTGTGTTGTAAATAAAACAAACATTGAAATTACTAGAATTCTTATTCTTAAGCAATAACAAGTTGGAAAGAATTATACCAAATATAAATGTTTAAATAGCAATTAAATTATATTTATAATAGATCAAAATGTTAGAACAATTTTCTTCCTTCCTTTTTAATAAAATGATATTTATGTACATATGTACATATATAGACAGAGACATATGTGTGTGTGTGTGTGTATACCTATCAAGTTGAACATATGATAAAATTGTGAACATTTTTTTTCTCTCATTCAGAGAGCAATTAAATAGACCTATAAGCTTCTGTGACTGAAAAGTGTTTATGAAGCACAGGGGAGACTTTTGAGGAAAATAATTTTTCAATATATTTTTTAATTAGTATTGCATTTAGGTTGACTAAAGCTTTGAATTACATACTTTTTCTTTCTCAAAATTGTATTAACACCTCTCAGATTATCCATAAAATAGGATTATTTTTCCCATAATTAGGAAGGGCTTTTTCACATCCTGTTTCCAAATATTATTGAGTATTTGACACTTTGGGATAACTTAACTTACTTTGGTTGAACTTGAAATGTAGTTTTATCATACTGCTTTCTTGAACTAACAAGAAAATAAAGTGTATATTTGTATTGTGTTCGTACCAAGACCAGAATAAACTAAATGAGAATAGTAATGATTTTTTTTCCCTAACCCAATGATGGGTCTTTTGGGCTTAAATACCAACATTCATGGGAACCTTGAATTTAGTTGTCCTTATAAAATCAGGAGCTTGGAAAAGCATAGCTAGTTAAACATAGAATCCACAGGCAGCATAGCAATGAACTATGAATCCTGAGTTACTTCTCTGCTTAAATATTTATCATTATTATTTCAACTATGAAAATTCTACACACGATTAAATTCCAATTTAAATTTCATTGTCTCTAAATTGTCTTCTCAATTGATTAAAATGGGATATAATATCTTCCTGCAAGCTGAATTGAGGTTTTGTGTGAACTACGCATAGAATCATATACTGCTAGCTTTAGAGAGGAACCCTCAGATCATCTAGTAGGGGCAACCTTCTTTTCAGTGAAAAAATGATCTCCTTACATAACAACATTGGCAAGTAGTTGAGCCAGCTTCTGCTTAAAACCTGCTAAGTGCTTAAAATTTTTGGCAGACAGTCCTTGTGGTCTATCTAGTATCCAGGATCAATTCTCTCCTTTCTCCTTATTTCCCCAAAGTGGAGGTTGAAGAGTTAAAAAAAATAAAATCTGAACATAGTTAAGGAGAGACTTCATCTAGAAGAAAGATATAGCAAAGGAATAACTCTCGTGTCTTATAAATCTGCAAGAGCCTCAAAATCAAAGAGAAAAAGCTTCTCTTTTAGAGGGAGGGCTAAGCAGTAAGTGAAGGGAAGTGGGTAAAAGAGGGGTAAGCTGACTGCGAATGTTACGCTTTGGTGGAAAATAGTCTTCCTGCAGTCAGTTGTCAGGATACACTGAGAAGGAAGCATGTTCTGCATTTTAGGACTTGTTTGGGCTTGGGGGCACGCTGATATGCAGGGGCTTGTCAGGAAGAGAGACACCTAACTAAAGTTTGGTCAAGGCAAAACAGAGGCTAAGAAATGGGAAACTGAGCACCTGATTAGAAGCAAAGATGTGTTTTGAAGGGTGACTGTGTGATGGCCTAGTTGATAAAGTCCAAACAGCTTATTTTCTGCCTTTATTTTCCTGATAAAAGGGATCCACTTGGCTAGAAAGCAGTTCTCAATGCTTATTAGCATTGATGCCTAGAAGCACAGCAATGGTCTTGTGAATATGGAGAAGCCACAAGATTGGGACAATGGTTAGAAGGAGCTACATTAAGCCACAGTCTTAATTTGTTGGAAAATATTTAATAATTTGTCCTAAAATTTTGCCAGAAATTAACATTAATTTATAACTTTTTAAGATACTTCAATTTTCTTTGTACTCTTCTTGATATGTTTTTATATTTACCTATCTCCAGCCTTGTGAATTTTCAATTATATGTGTGATTTTCAATGGTAATTTTATTTTCTTTTTCCTAATTTCTATGCATTTATTTTTTATGTGCCATACACTTTGCCTTTTACTTACTGTGATTGTTGACACTTATATTCATCTTTAAAGCAGGAAGTCAAATTATTGAATATGAAAATAGCATATAATTGTAAGATACTACACAGATGTCAGTTACATTAATGTATTATTTTTTGGATCCTGGTACTGCCTTCTACTTAGTAAATGCACATGTATTTATTTGAGAAATTCCATGAAATGTCTAATTTTGACAAATTATATACATTGTGAGGACTCAAGAAGCTCTGATTTAGTTTTAATGGTATTTCAAAACATCACACTGTGCAAGTAACTATATGACAAGAATGAACTAAAACTAAATATGAATATCTTTCTGCAAGGCTTTTAAAAATTAATTGAATTATTTCAATTGCATTAGAGAAGTACAATGTTTAAAGAAATTCCCTGGTGAAACCTTTCACAAATGCAATGTCTACCTTTATTCACCAATAATTTATCTGCTGGGGTTTTCTGTTGCTCCAGGCAGAATTTGTAAGATCCGAGCACTTGCAATAGTGACTTATATAAGTGTTAACCAGGATTTCAGCTAACAACTTGGAAGAGTTGTCAGGGAAACGAAAGGAGAGGCAAAAGGTAGGTTTGAAAAAAACAGCAAAACTCTTTCAATCATGAATTTGAGTAGGTAGGTTTTTCTGGCAGCAGCTTAATTCTACTGAGCAGCTTTGCCCAGGGTAGGTCTAGGGGTCACATGGTGGTCTACAGAAAGCTCATCCCCTGTGAAAATCTGCATCTTTCCTGGTTGATTAAAATCTTCACTGTAGCTATGACGTTTTGAATTTCAAAGCCCATAGTTAGTTCCCTTCTCTCAGATCCTTCTCTGATTAGAGGGGGATCAGAGTTGTGGCAGATGGAAGATCTGATTTGTGACTTGATGATACCTAAGACAGAGTCCTCTAGGGACCCACATAGTGTTACATAAGGACAATTAAAAAGCAAGGACTAGACAATATATCCCATCACTGTCACAGTTAAAGAAATTCCCTTAGGGGAAATCAAGACAAACCTAAATTGACAGTTTCAGTTTGGGTTTTCATCTGGGCCACATCATCCTGACAAAACATCAAAACAAGTTTTAAATATGGCTCTAAATAGGCTTATTAACGTAATGTTCAATGAGGAAGAAAATTAATCTGAATATGGGAATCAGAATTTTAGCATATATCAGAAAATTATCTTTCAAACATATTGAATGACTTTAAATGTTAACATTGTCTAATAATGGTAATGAGAAATATTGTTTGCATGAATAGCAAAATGGTTTATAATTAGGAAATTAATTATTCAAGAGGAAATGGGGCTGGGATGTAACTCAGTGGCCAAGCACTTGCCTCTCATACATGAAGCCCGGGGTTTGAGCCCTAGTTCCCAAAAAGAAAAAAAGGGTAAAGGCATGCTTCCAGATTTCATAAGTGACTCAAAAAACATCTTTCATTATATTTTAATTCTTTTAGAACATTTTCCTGGCAATTCATTTTGTATGATTCATTTTTTTTTTGTAGAAAAATGTCTAATGATGGAATGCTAACATAAACTTCATATTGGATTCTACATAAGACACATTCTAAATTAATAAAAGCTTAAATTTGTCTAATACTGAGTTTCCTAGCAACCTATTATATTAATCGATATAAAGACAAAAGAACAATAAAAGTGATTGGTGCAAAAGTTTTCAAACGTAAGAACTATTACCAAAGCCTTGAAATAAAATTGTCAATTAACAGAAAATGTCAATTATTATATGAAAGGCATTCAATTTTGGCCACTTTGCTGGTATTGAGAAATAAGTCTCATCTTAAAGAAGATGTGATTTCTTATAAGGCTTTTACAGAGAAAACACTAGATTTTTAAAAATCATTTTTGTAAGAAATAATCAACTGTGTTGGGCATGATGGCACATGCCTGTCATCCCAGCAGCTTGAGAGGCTAAGGTAGGAAGACTGCAAGTTCAAAGAGAGCCTCAGCAATTTAGAGAGGCTCTGAGCAACTTAGCAAGATCCTGTCTCATAATAAAAAATAAATAAAAAGAAAGGCTAGGCATATAGCTCAGTGGTTAAGCATCTCTTGGTTCAAAAGGAAAAACAAAAACAAAGAAACAAACAAAAAAACAACTACTATATAGTTCATATTACCATAAAATTCTGCCCTACGTTTATAGCCAGGATTTATAATAATAATTCTGTAAAAAAAAAGTTTAAATAATACTTACTGCCAAGTTCACAAATTGAGTTTGTCGGGGAAATAAGAGGAAAAAAAAAGAACTAAAGAAGAACCATAAAGCTATTCCTATGGTGTGGTAATTGTAAGCATGTATATTTAATGTTGAATAAGTAGTAGATATTTTGCCAAATATCCAATATTTTTGCAGTATCAATTAATAGTTATGAGGGAACATTACTATATATTTTGATTTAGACATCTTTTCAATCCCTCTCAGCTTTTATAACTTCAAAAAATCTAGAAAATATATTAGTGTTGCATCCTATTAGGGAATTTAGCATTTCAACATTGATTCCCTTAAAGCAGAGGGTACATCAAGTCCAGAGTGTTATGGGACTAATGGCAGTGGTCTACGTGCATGGGTTGGCTACCCTTAACCAAGACCTCTGCCACACCATCATAATTATGGGCTGTCTTCAGGGTGGTGATCCCACCTTCGATCTGCCATTTCACACTCTCTAACACTCAATGATTAATGAACTGTAAAGTAACAACCAGTCTTTAAGCAGGTCAGCATTTTTTCTCCCAACTTGAATGAATATAAAGTTTTACCCTGAAGTTGTCAAGAACTTATGAGCAAAAATTCCTTTTTTTCTTTTTTCCCCCTCTAGCTCTATAACTGATTACCAACCAATAAAGAAACCCAACATAAAATTAGGCAATCAAAGATTACTTCTTTTTTCTGTAGTCATCATAAAGGGTTTTGTGATTTTCTAATCAATTATTCCAAATTATTCTAACCACTATGATACATGATAAGCTCTTTCAAAATTTCCACTTTCTAACTTTATTTTAGTATCAAGGGCCCTGTGAAAGAGAAATAATTCAGTGAAGTAAATGTAATTTTAGATCTGAGAACAGGCTGACATTCAAAAACTTGCATGACTGAATCAGAAATGCTCAATATGCATAGAGATGCTTTTCCTAATAACACTATGATTCCTGTAAGTAAACAAAAAGTACAAATAAAGTAAGATTTTAAACTGAAGTAGAAAATACAAAGTTCAGGAAAATAGAAAATGAAACAGAAAATCTGAGGAAAGAGAGACGAGAACTGGCTTAATGCTAGCATATTGATTTCTAGATTTTTCATCCAAATTGCCTTTCCCAGAAAACTCTTCTTGCTTACAAAGTAAAATTCTAATTGATTCAAGAGATTATCATGGATTCAGAGTATGAACAACCAAAAGCTGACTTTAGCTTTCAGTAAACTTGGATTTAGCATACATTTTGCAATTAAATTTCCCTATGAATGAAATAAATTCCTTCTCTTTTGAAACTATGTTTTCTCATTCTCCTTGTTATTCCAGAAAAATTTATAAATAGTAAAATTCCATATAATGTCCAATTATAAACTGTTATAATGCCATCAGTATATTATGAAATCTCACTGTCCAAAATATATTTGGCATCTTTGTATTACCTTTTTTTGGATTTTGAAACATTCACCTCACATGTATTATTCTCATTACTTACATTTCAAGGATCAATATTTTAGTGTTCTTTGAATAGAAAACCAAACCCAAAATTTGTTCATCATCCCAACATTAGAATTTCTTTCTCTTTCTTCCAAACTGCATCCTTCCTACCAATTGATATCATATATATATATGAATGATATCTATGACAAGTTTTTTTCCTGGGACACATGAATTCACATCATGACATGTAAGAATAGCTGAACATTTTGGTAGAACTTGAATTAGTCACAAACGTTATTAGCTTTCCAAAGAATTTCAATCAAAAGTCTTGGAAAATAGTGTCCTCCCCTCCAAAAAAAAAAAAAAAAAAAAAAAAAAGAGGTTCTAAAAACTTTGGGCATCAGAAAGTTATTTGCTTCAAAGTTATAACAATTATGTTTCCTGAAAATATGATTTGTTAAACCAAAATGTCTTATATTTTGGCACTCTGAATGCACAGCGATGTCTTTCCTGGTGAAATTTTAGCTTTTTACTATAGTTAGAGAATCATAACCACTGTCTTCCATTTCTCATTGCAGTACTACCAGTAACATGAGGCTGATCATGACTGTGAATTGGCCCACTTAGGGTCAGTAGGGGTGTTTGGACTCTTTTAAATCAATGCTTACTCAAAAATTCAAAATGATTTTTTTTAAATTAGGAGAAAATGCCAGGAAATTATGTTTTTTCAAATCTGTTTTCTTCACATGATATGGCATTGGTATCACAGAGGTAGGGTTGCTTTAAGGTACATAGCACAGGCTAAAATGCTTCATAGAGATACTAGATTTGTCTTTTTTTTTTTTTTTTGCACAATTATTTCATGACACTAGGATAAAGTTTTTGGAAGTTCAGCACAAGAATTTTGTTTTTGTCACTACTTATTTTCCTTTATTCTTATTCATTCTCTTACAATTAGTTGTTCCAGAGGAAAGAGACCTCCTCTACGGGATCAGGGTAATGGTTGTGCCGACAAGGGAATGTGGCCAGGGATGGCAAAAAACTGTTCACTGATTGTCATCAGTCATGCTGAGAAAGCGACCCACTATAAGGCTTTTGAATCTTTCTAGCCAAGTACTTTTTGGGGTGGGGGGTGGGGTACAAGGATTAAACTCAGGGGCACTCAACTACTGAGCCACATCCCCAGCCCTTTTTTGTATTTTATTTAGAGACAGGGTCTCACTGAGTTGCTTAGCACCTCACTATTGCTGAGGCTGAGCTTTGAACTTGGGATACTCCTGTCTCAGACTCCCTAGCGGGTGGTGTCACAGGCCTGTGCTACCACACCCAGTTCAAACCAAGTACTTTTGATAGAGCCATTGACTCACCAGTTCTACACATATGGCAAGAATTTTGTATGCCAATGCAAAGCAAGGTTCTGACAGACAAAAATGGAAATTCAGGGACAATAATAGAAATACATTATTTTTTACTTTTGTGTTTACTTCACTAACCTTATTTGAAAACAAAATGCACCACCATGCAGAGTAATTTAATCTAGGGACTCATATTTTCCATAGAATATGTCCAAGATCAGTTTATTATTACCACAAATTGGGAAAGGTTTCTCTTATTAGTTCTTCATAAGGACAGAATAGCCCATTCATAGATTCATTCATTCATTTAAATAACAAATGCTTATGGATAACATGTTGGTTCTTAGGCATTTTTTTTGTGTGCTGAGTAGTACACAGGAGCAGCAATGGTGTCTAACACCGGACAAACTTCCCCTTAGAGGAAGTAGAAAATACATAATTAAATAAAGATGAAAATTTCATAAGTACCCTGAATAAAAATGAAGCATGATTATGTGATTTAGTGTCTAAAGAAGAAGGGAAATTAGAGTATATAAGGAAGAGTTTCAAAGTGTTTTTTGAATTATGACATAATGAGTAAGAACTTGTCATGCAAGAGTCAAGGTAAGAGAATTCCATGCAGAGCATTGGGACTCGAAATGAAACTAAAGTGTTCAAGAAACTGGAGGACATTAAAAAGGTGTCATTTTCCTTCTATTTTTTACTTGCCACAGTTTTAAAATGTGCAAAGGGCAAAGGGCTCAATATGCCTTTGAGAAAATAAGATTCTAACTTCCTTGTTTGAGAACTTACTTTTTTTTTCCCAAAACTGATTATCCCAAGACTTTTGGGAATCCCCACTTTCACATCAACAATTAAGCTAACTGGAACCCAAGCTCATAACCTACACAATAAGTATTTACAGACATAAGCACATCTGAAACTCAGAAAAATACATAATTTAATTTGTTAGGTTGGTTTTTGTTTTTTGTTTGTTTGTTTTTGCAATACTAAGAATTTAACCCAGGGTCTTACACATGCTAAGCAAGTACTCTGCTACAGAGTTACATCCCATCCCTAAAACTCAGAAAAATCTATGAAGCTGAGTTCATAGCATTCTTACATTTATCATGAAGTTTGGGGAGCATCTCTTAAGTAGCTGAATTCAGGAATATTATTCCACAAATTCATGGGTTCTAAAATTCAAGTCTTCTTTATGAAATTATTTTTCTCTTCTATTTCTGTTGCATAATCTACCTAATTTATTTTCCTTCCAGAAGGTCTTTTGTCCATTTTTTATTTTTTAAATCCAACTATTACTATTCTCTGATTTTTCATTAGCTCATGTTCTTTCCAATGCTGAATACTTTTCCATCTATATCTTCTTAACTAAATCCTGCTTATCTTCCAAAGCTCAGCTTAAGTATTTACTTAGGTTTTTTCTAAGATCTAGACCAGGAAGAATAACAAATTTTATGTCTCTTGGCACTTTGCACTTTGGGTATCGGTCCCCTTCTTAATATTGCTTTGAGAGCAGAGATTTTGAATTTTCTAGCTCTGCATATCTCACAGCACCTAGCAAATTACCCAATCAGAGCAAATACCTGTGGAGAAGGCAGAGATAGGAAACAGCAAGTAAGTTCTCTATTTCACACTTGTCATAGAGAGGAGAAAAATCTGCGCGCCATAAGAGAGAAAAAGCAGGGTAGAATATGGACTTGCCTATCTCTCCCCAACCTGGAAAAATGACTTCTCACTGGGCAGAACAGGGAGGGATCTGAACCTGTAAATTCCTGCTCCTGTATATCTTCCAAGTGTTGAGAAGTCTCAAGATTCATGCTGTCTTTAATTTTTGAAAGTACTCTTTCCATCCGTTAAAGGGAGACACCTGCATTTCTGACTATAGATTTTTTAGTAGGAAAAATATTAGGAAGCCTGATTGTAGCTACACAACTAAAGTATATTTCCCAGATCACTTGATTAAAAATAAAGCTGTAGTATTCAGATTGTTTTTCTATCTTTTAAACAAACCCTCAGTAAGTGCTTGATGAGTGAATGTATGCACCAAGTAGAGTTTGAAAACTCATGTACATTGTTTAGCCTTCTCTTTTGGACTTATTAAAAGCCACTTCCTTTAGAAGAGTCACAAGTTGAAACACAAATCTACATCAGTATTCTCAGTGCTACAGTTGCCTTAGCTGGCAGCTGAGACAGCACATCATTGTGGCAAATTTATATTCTGATATTTAGAAAATCTTTTTCTAAATAAAGACCCTCTCAGTTTAAAGATTGAAGGTTAGAACGCTAAATATCTTCTTAATTAACACTACTGAGAAGTCGTACCAGATAGAATGCTTTAGACATATACAAAGGGGCAAGTTTCATGCACGAATTATCAGCCAAGTGTCCTTACTTATATCAATACAACTTTGTGGACCTAGACTCTGATATTTTAGGCACAAGCAAATTTATATTCCCAAGAAAAAGCAAAACAACCCTGTGTTTCATGATTAAATAATTATTACATAGCAAATGATGACTAATATTTTTCATATAAACTAGAATCAACATATAACAAATACTTTGCAATACTCCATGAGATTTTTTTTTTTTTTGGGGGGGGAAGCCCTGTATCTAATGTAAATAAACTAAAGAAAAGTCATTCCATCTGGAAGGGAAAAAATAAAATATTTAACATTATCAAAACTAAGGGTGAAGAAAGCAGACATAACAATTCTTAGTATCAATGCAGTTGTCAGTAACAGCTAGCCCAAGAAAATCCCCTGCATCCTGTCTAAATAAAGTACATTTGAATAATAAAGACCATGAGTCATGCCAAAGAACTAGAATCTTGAATTCATCAGCAAAGTGCAAATGAAAATCATATTGCCTTTTTTATTTAAAGTGACTTTTGAATCTTTTGCTCTAATTCTTTTAAAAATTTAAATGTTTTCTAGTAGTGTTTTTTTTCCAGAGCAGCCAAGTTTCCTCCTGTAATAAACACCAGGCCATTTCTGGGAAACAGATTGGACTTGTATTATTCTGCTGGAATATAGCAATGACTTAACAGTTTAATCATTACTGGAAAAAAAAAAAACTTAAATAGAAATTAAAATCTCACTATATGTATCTCTTATGTCCTGCAGACTTCTAATTTAGATTTTTATTCAATGTATTCTACAATTTAGAAGCTTTCCACATTCCTTTCCATGCATTTGACATTTAGATCTGAGTTCCCTAGTGGGGAACATTAGTCACCACCGGTACATAGGCTCACCTGTTAATGATTCCCAACAACCTCTGAAATGGAAACTCCATATCACTGAGGTTATTCCATTGAAGCCAGTCCTTCTCCAGCTGTGATGTCATCAGCTAATCACATTTCTCACGAGTTACAGAAGGCTAGTGCTGATTAGATGGAAGAAGCACCAAGCTTTACTGAATCTAAAAATGTCACAAAAGGAGGCAGTATCTAGTTGTGAGCCCCTTGCCCTTATAGGAACACCAGATTGTTCTGAAAGAGTTACTCTACTGATGGGTAAATTGTTACCATTTTCATTGAGAGTGGGAGTCCTGGCCTTAGAGGAAAGAGATAAGTTGGCAGCTTTTAATGAGAAAAAGGTGGCTTGAAATTTATCACCACTCACATAAATGAACTTTCCTGAGGGGGTAAATTCAAAAATAGTCCATTTCTCCAGCTCATCTTTCTATACTATGTCCCAAGTCACCTAGGTTTAGCTTCTCCAGTCACCTCCATGAAGGAGCTGGGCAGAGGACACTATGACCTCTCTCGACCATGGATTTGCACCCCATTTCATGATCCAGGCCTATTTGTCCCAAGCTGATGTGATTTGATTCTGTTTCTCTTTCATTTTTATCTTTCCAAAGTCTAGAAGGCAAAAGTAGTTATTTTTGCCAATAACACTAACATCTTTTTTTTTTTAATCAAGCCACGGTTTTCTTTTCTATTTATTACCTACACCAGGAATTGTATGTTTTGAAAATTTTGGGGGAAAAATGCTTAATATATTGTTAAACTTAGTCTTTTGTGCTGGTCTGAAAACAACAACAACAACAACAACATTATGATATAGTCAGGCAATCATTGATGTCAGTAGGGTAAACTGAACTTGTTTTTAAATGTAGACTAAACCAGAGTAAATAAATGTTTTACAAATAACCCATTGAATAAATAGGCAAAAAAACTAAACAGAAGCACAAACCGCCAACAATTACATGAAAAAATGTTCCATATTTCTGGACATCAGAGATATGCAAATCAAAGCTGCTTTAATATCTCATCTCAACTTTAGTTAGAATGGTAATCATCAAGAATACAAATAACAGTGTATGCTGGTGAGGATATAGGGGAGAAGTACTCTTGTACACTGCTGGTAGAAATGTGCAGCCACTATGGAAATCAGTACAGAGGTTCCCCCAAAGACTAGGAATAGACAAACCATATGATGCAGCTATAACACCATTCCTTGGTGGTTTTACAAAAGAATTAGGGTCTGCATGCTATAGAGATACATGCATACCCATGTCTATAGCAGCACAATTCATGACAGCCTAAGTTTCCATCAACAGATAAATGGATGAAGAAAATATGGTATATATACACAATGGAACTTTATTTGAACATAAAAAAAGAACAAAGTTATGTCATCTGTAGGAAAATGGATAGAACTGAAAAAAAATCTTATTAAGCAAAATAAGCCAGACTTGGAAAATCAAGTGTTGTGTATTTTCTCTCATATGTGAAAGTTAGAAAAAAGGAGAAAAGAAAAAAAAAAAAACTCATGAAAACATAAGGGAGACCAGCAGAGTATAGGAGGGGGGATCATTTAGATGAAGAAGAAGGGTACTCAAGGAGAGGTACTGGGGATTGAAATTGATTAAATTAGATTGTGTACATTTACCAATACTCCACAATGAATCCCAATATTCTATATAATTCTTATGAGCTAATTAAAATGTGTTATTTGGAGAGGATATTTTTCATTCTTCTGGTGTTACATTCTATATGGAGGGGACTCCAATGTGATAGCAATCTAGCTTGTCTATGTTTTACATCTCCCAATAGATAAATAATGACAGACTGATTGGTGATTTTACAATGAAAATCTGGGAAGTTCAGTCACGTACTATTCTCTTTGTCTTTGAAATCAGAGTATTGCAATAATGATATACTCTACTTTGTTAATCTATGCTCTGCCCCTAAACATGAAGGCTGGCTCCAAGCCAGGGTTGCCTGTGCCTGGGCTCATCTAATTCTGAGGGAGGGGGTGAGACAAGCAAAGAGGAATGTAGGGTCTGAGAGAAACAGTTCTAGTTTTGGCCAAGCCCTAGTTCCTGTTCCTCGAACCCGTAAACCTGGCAAAGTTTGAGCTACACCTGTATTCCAATAAATCCTTATTATTTAAAATAATTCTACATTTCTATAACTTGCAACTGAAAAAGCCATGATACAGCATTACTCATAGTCTCACACACATTGTGCTCCTTAATTCAGAAGACCTTGGATTCTGTTTCTTGGTCATTATTAAGTCTAAAGTATTTCATTTAACAGTGTTCTCAACCAAAGACTCCTTAAAAGTACCTCTAATTCACCATACAAATTCATTCTTTACCTCCCAGTTACTCTTCCTATATGTATCAGTGAAAATTATTTAAATTAAAAAGATAGTCTCTTACCATAGTGTTTTCTCATTTGTCTTACTTCAGTCTCACCTATTTTCCTTATTATCCCTTGAATTTTTCACTTCTTTTCTGTAGAATGTTAGGTTGGATTTTTACACAAACCTAACATTCTGTGTATCTGCTTTGTATCCCCCATTGTCTTCTATATGTCTCACTTATGATAATCTACTATATAGTTTGTGCAATATGGCTCAACTTCAGACAAAATTAAAAATCTATAAAATAAGATTCAAAATTTTTGACTTGAAATTCAAGGCTATTTTTGTGACCCCATTTCTAGCAGAACTCTCATTGTTTTCTTTAAGAAATCTCACAATTACCTGCATAGCATTCTCTAGTCACATATTTATGTTTCTATCTCTGCAGAGTTCATTTTGCTAGAACGCCTTCACTATTTTCATCTTATTTCCTAAGCTTTGTCAAGCACAAGCACTATCTTCCCCTTGGAGAATGTGTTTGCCTGGAGGCTAGCTAAACTAATCAGGAGGAATTGAAAACGAAATGTGATGAGGAAGGGGGAAAAAAAACCATCCAGATAAATATGTAAATCAATTTACTATGGAAAGTAGTAGCTGTAACTTTCAAGAAAGAAAATCATGTGGGTGGTACCAGTGAGTCATCTTGAGAAAATCCTTGGACCAGGAAACAGAGATAACCTTTATAACACCAAATACAAATGCATAACATTGCGCAGAGAGCAAAGAGTGTGAAACTTAAAATCTTAACTGGGATAGGGCACCAATAAAAAAAACCAAAATTTATGGACTTGATGAGTATTATGGCTTGGATATGAGGCATCCCCAAAAGCTCCTGGGTAAATGCAGGAATATTCGGTGGTAAAATGACTGGATTGTAAGAGCTATAACCTAATCAGTCCACACTAGTTTGAATGGACTGGATGGTAATTGTAGACAGGTGGGGTATGGCTGGAAGAGGTGGTTTGCTGGGGACATGTCCTGGAAGGGTGAATCTTTTCTGTGGCCCCTATCCACCCACTTTGCCTCCTAGCTGCTATGAGGTGAGCAGCTTTTCTTCACAACACCCTTAGTCATGATTTTCTGCCTTGGGCCCAGAGCAATGATGTCAACTATCTATGGTCCTCTGAAACTGGAAGCCCCCAAATAAACTTTCCTTCCTCTGAGTAGTTCTTGTGATATATTTTGGCCTCAGCAATGCAACAGCTGACTAAAACAATGGGCCTTATAAAAGATTATGGTGTTAGGACTATAGACCTACTAAGAGGTAAAAGAAGAATGGCATAGAGTAACAAATAGGATATTTCCATCTGGAAAACTATGTTAAAAGTTGAAGATTACTCAAGAGTATCCAGGAGACACTTTCTTAAAAAGCAAAAGATAGATACAAAATGTTGTGGGGTCAGATACTGGATCTCAGTCGGTGTTAGTGCTAGAGTAGGATTATGCTAAGGGTTGAGATTAGAATTAGGGCCTTCAAATGGGGAATAAGATATTTGTTCAGAGGCAAGATAATAATAATAAAATAATCACTTGAATTAAAACAGAGTCTCTAACAACTTTTATATTAGCCGTTCTGAAAATGTAAAGTTCCAGAGGCAGAATTAACCACTGAAAATTATTTAGAATCTCAATAAAGAATTGGATGGCCAAATGAACCAAATTTAAAACTCAAGAAATGATGTTAAAGCTCTCTGAAAATATAAACCTTAAAAGGGCTGGCATGCCTGTATTAGTAGCAAATACACTGTGCTTTAGGATGAAAAGCACAATTCTGAACAAGAAATGAGATCTCTATAATCAAAATAATTGGAAAATAAAACATTTTAAACCAACATTGACCTAAGAACAAATCCCAGAATAAAACAGAGAAGTGTGTGGAGAAATTAAAAATTCTACTCTCACAGTGGCAATATTTGAAATACCTGCACACCTCCACCAGAAATTGGCACATTTGGCAGATAATAAAAACAAACTTGGTATGATGATAGATATACAGAACCATGCATTCCAAAATTAAAGATGGTAATTTTATAAAGCTCATATAATTCACTTTCAAACAATTTATCATGTCCTAAGCTCTAAAAATAAGCTTTAAACAAATAGCAATAAAAAGTAGGGTTGGGTTGTGGCTCAGTGGCAGAGCGCTTGCCTCACACATGTGAGGTACTAGGTTCAATTCTCAGCACCACATAAAAATAAGTAAACACAATAAAGATATTGTGTCCCTGTATAACTAAAAACATATTTTTTTAAAAAAGGTAAGTAGCATGTGGTACACAATCTTGAATAACAAACTACCTTATTTAGGTATAGATGACTTTTAAAAATCACTTAAGAATAAGCATGGTTAAAACCTTTAAAAGCACTTCTAAATAGTTTATAAAGCAAATAATAGGAATTAGAATAAGCTTAATCAAATGTGAAAATGCTGCATGCTAAAACATGAGAAACTAAAGGTTTACAGTACTCCTCCCTACCCCAATTTTTAGATATGAATATTCAATATAATGAATTGAAAATATGTACTCAGATTCACTATCTAAATCAAAACTTTCTACTAAAAAGTACATTTATGTACTAGGAAAAATGTTGAATTAATGCATGACTCAGTGCCAGAGAAGACAATACAATGGCAATGTATACTACAGTTTCTCCATATGATAGTATTTTGATGTATCTTAAAGGAGGCTGCATTCCCTTCTATTCCCTAGGCCCAGAGTTTTCTGATGCCAGGAAACTGAGCATAGTACCAATCTGAGTACGATGAAATAGGTCTCTTCAATCTCTAATTTCATGGTGATTTACATGGTAGCTACTTTGCTTGTACACATTATAGATGCCATTTGTATCTGATACTGCATCATTATTTCATAGTGAAAAGTAATAGCATGGCTTTAAACATTTTCTAGATACCAAAAGTCTTATAGTGGTATGTGGAGAAATTGATTGAAGCCATTGGATGGCCTGACAACATATTTTTGTACCATTTAAAATTTAGAAAGTAATAGGCATATAATATACAAAAATCCATGTCTAATATATTTTCAGGTAAATACCAAAATTTGTTAACAAAATGCCTATGCTTGTAATTGTTGTCTGAGAATAAGACCTAATAGAAGAATAGATATGAATAATTGATGAAAGAAAAATAATGCAAGAATTGTATTAGTTAACAAAGGTATATAAACTATGATAATATGGGTTCATCTAGATATGCAAAGATTATTTAACATTCGAAAATGAAACTATGTCATCATATAATCACAAAAGATTTATGCCAACTTCTTTTACAAAAAAGGGGGTGCAACCATTATGTGAGACTTTTTTTTAAAAAAAGTGTGCTAATATTACTTAAAAACCATTAATTTTAAACTGTGTTTGTTGCAAGATTAGGATGCACAGAATATTCCGGAACACATATTAATGAGGTGCTGATTATTATATAGTGAAACACAATAACTAACCACACTAACAGATGAAAGAAGAAAATTAACATCATCATTTCAATAGATATGACAAAATAAAAGAAAAATTTTAAAAATTATGGTTAAATGATAAATGAGGAATTAGATGTTTTACCTGATTTAAGCATTACATAATGTTTACATGTCTTGAAATAACATATTACACCATTAATGTGTACTATTTTTATATTTTTATGTCAGTTAAAGATAAATTTAAATTAAAAATACACTTTTAATACCAAAATAATTTAGAGCTATAAAACTTAATAAAATAGGCCCATGCCTATAAATACAGGTAAATCTCACGAATACATAAAGAGTTGCTTTGAGTACTGTACAATTTGATACCAGTTATGTAAAATCAAGAAAAATTAATATCAATCATAATGCTTATATATTGCTTATAGGTACTTGCAAATGCAGTGAAACTATTTTAAATGAATGACATAAAAATGTGTTCAACACAGAGTTTACGTTCAATTGTACCTATAATGTCTTATTTCATAATCTTGAAGGTAGGCACATGAATATTCATATTATTTATTCTCTTATTTGTATGCCTCTGAAATATCATAAACATTCAAAAATAGAGTCATAGTGATTGGGAGAAATACTACTACTTTAGAATACATTGGGTTTTAGACGTGAGATATTACTGTGATCTTTCATTTTGCTTGACATTTGATTGTGGCTTCTTCTTTGTGTGTGTGTGAGTGTGTGTGACCGCGCATACTGGGGATTGAACACAGGGGTGCTCTACCACTGCGCTTACATTCCAGTCCCTTTACTTTTTTATTTTGAGACAGGGTCTTGCTAAATTGCCCAGGATGACTTGGACTTAAAATCCTCCTGTCTCAGCCTCCCGAGACTCTAGGATTGCAAGGAAAAAAAGAAAAGAAAAAAAAAACCTAGTTGAACTAGTACATAAGTTTAACAAAGTAGCAGGATAAATAGCAACTGTACTTGTAAACTAGCAAAAAAATCTAGACAATATAGTGATTTCAATATTTGATACTTGAGGAGAAATAATAAATATGTGAGAGAGATGTACATTGATCCATACAAAACATTGCTGAGAGAATTAGAGAAGACATGACCACATGGATATGATATATTTGCCATGTTTATGGATTAAAAGAAAAAATATTGTTTAAGATATCCATTTTCCCCATATTGCTCTAGTTTGAAAGTAAACCTGATCAAATCTTAGTAGATATTTTTTAAAAGAAATGAGAGGCTATTTCTAAGATTTACCTGAAAATGTAAAGTGTATAGAATAGCCAAAACCATAGTGAAATAACAAGTTGGAGTTCTGCTGCTGAATTTCAGAATTTACTATAAAGCTTAAACAAGACTGAGTCTGAGTGTTCCTGTAAGGCAGATACATAAATGATCAGAACAAAGAGTTCAGATTGAGCAGCACATATAGTCAGTTGAGGTGTAATGGTGCACATAATTCAGGGAATAAAGACATCCTTTTGTACAAATTGTACCAGAACTGTATGTGCATAAGGGGAAATACGAGCAACAATCCACATCTCACTACAAACACAAAAATTAACTCAAATTAGATTATGAATCTAAAAGAAAGCTATAACTATAAAATTATTAGAAGATGACACAGAAGAAAATCTTGGCAACCTAGAAGATAAACGAGTACTTCTGGATTTGAAGCAGGAAATATATAATAGGACACAAAAAGCACTTTTCATGAAAGAAAAATGTCAGTAAGTCTAAAAGCTAACAAATTATAGAACTTGTGCTCAAACTCTGACTCAGAAAGCAAAATTTATAACATTTCACTTTTTCTCTCATATGCCCCGCCTTTTTTTCCCCACAAATCCACATGAATTTCAAGACATGCTAAAACCAAGCAATTCTCGATTAGAACAAATAATGACATAACAGTATTCCAACCTCAAAAAGTCCTGTGATTCTTTGGATTTCCAGTGAAGTTTTGGGTTGACTCTGAATAACTTACAAATATTTGTGAACATAAAACTGTTGCCAGAGATTTTCATATAAGAAGTTCTAATAATAGGAAATAACACTTATTAGTACTATTAATATGTCTAGTACAATTTAAAATTTTTTACTTGTATTAACTCATTTAATCCCAAAATGTAATCTATGAATATGGGTGCTTTTTTTTAATCCTACTTTTAAGATGAAAAAACTTGAGACAGAAAGAGATAACTTACCAAAGTCACACTGCATACTAAGACTTCAATATTTGAACTCAGGCAGCCTGATTCTCAATTCTTCACTCTTAAATCATCCATGATGTACAGCTGCTTCTCTTGTTCAGCTCAATGATTCTCAAACTTCAGCAGATGTAAGAATCACCTGAAAGACTTATTCAAACAGGAATTCCAGCCCAGCCTGAGAAGTTGCATTTCTAAAAAGCTCTTGGCTGATCTAACCCACCCTTCCTCAGACCATACACTTGTATAGATCATGTTTTGGGGTGGGTCTAAAACCTTCCTGCTAATGATCTTTAAATCAGGAGACATTCTATCAGTTCAATATAGTAATTAATCTACAATCTCACTTCAGGACAGCAAGATGAAATAAACCCCTTGAAATCTATGACTCTCTGAATCCCTTTCCTAAACAATGTGGTTTAACACTTAGAGACAACAGAAACATGGTTTATAAAATTATAAAAGCATTCTTTGCTCATCCGTAGGCACAAAAAGCAAGTGCATACTAGGAAGAGTTTTCTTGTAAATATTCTACAATGAAAAGGACAGAAACAACCAGTAAAGTCTGTTGGGGGTTTAAGAACTAAACTCTGTCTTCCATTAGCCGGCAAATACAAAGCCAAGAGCTAATATTTCAGCCAGGACTGCTGTCCTCTCTAGCAACAAGATGCCAATTTCATATTAGAAGCTTCTCACACATATTTTTATTTCTAAAAGAGAAGGTTAATTTAAGGAAAATATACAAATCTTAGCCCTGGGGATAGAGTAGGGGAAAATGGTTGGAAAAAGGCCTGAGTGCTACATTAGGCAGGTTCTCTTGGGCCCAGGCTATCTGCAGAAAGACAGCTGCTTGAATTTAAGCACCAATTAAAGATTGTGCAGGCTTTAGTCACTTTTTTTTTTCTACAAGAACATTCTACTTGCATACTCAGTGAATCAACTGCATGTTCTATCAAAGAGGGGGAAAAGCATATGCTGAGAGTCTTTTAACACAAGAAGCAACTGTAGGGAAAATAATTTTCAAGTAAAATGCCAACATAGGTTGGGTATGAAACCTCCTTACTAAATGTCAGCTGCATGTGTTTTAAGTGGCTTGTCTTCCTTCAGTAGATGACAACCTGAAGCTTTATGTCTTACATGTGTAATTCTCTGGTATGCTTTATCTTCTTTCTATTGTCATGTCTTGGTACATACTGATTTATCAGAAGATGAAAAGTTTATTCATAATTATTACTACTTTCATGTTGGTAAAAAAAAAAAAAAGAAAAAAACTTCACTTGAGACCCACTGAAGATACTGTGAAAAATTATTTTTTGATATCTCTGCTGGCTAAAAACAGAGAGAAAGGGTTGCAGAAAAAAAAGAATACAAGCTTTAAGCCATTTCAGTTCTCACTGCATTTACAGACATTGCTAATAAAATATTTTTATTGTGTTTTTTTAAATCATTGTTATGATGGAGACTCAGGTTATAGGAAACCGATTTGGGATCCCAGCAGGTAAAGGAAGATGTGAGGCACAGTTAGGATAGTAGACATTCTTCAGAGTGGCAGCAGCCTCCCACCCACCAGCCTCTGTGTTCAACCCACATCAGTTCCATTTTGCCCTCTGAGCCATTTCCAGAGACCTTTTTTATGTGCAGGCCAAACAAAGAAGGCACATTGCCAATAAGTGCATAAGTGGGTGCGTGCTCACAAGCAAATGTTTATGGCCTTGAGTACATATGCCGAATCATGGTGTTCATGACTTTGGCTACATTCTAAAAACATGGGCTCCCAGAAGCCTTAGGAAAGGAGCCTAACTGTAGCCATTTTGGGCCTGCCCTATAATCATTTTATATTTCTAGCCTTCAGAAAATAATTTTCTCTTGTTTATTGTTTTTAAAATGTTTTGTTAACTCTTAAGCTTATGGAGGGGCATATTGTTTGGGAACCAAACTGTAAACATAGGAGATGTTCAGAAATTACATTAATGAATTCTAGTTACTATAAGTGCATATCTTACAAGAAGCCTATGAAAAACTCCATTTTAATAGTTACATGGTATCTTAGGGTGGTTTTAATTTGCATTTCTCTGATTGCTAGAGATGTTGAGCATTTTTTCATGTACTTGTTGATTGATTGTATGTCCTCCTCTGAGAAGTGTCTGTTCAGGTCCTTGGCCCATTTGTTAATTGGGTTATTTGTTATCTTATTGTTTAATTTTTTGAGTTCTTTGTACATTCTGGATATTAGGGCTCTATCGGAGGTGTCGGGGGTAAAAATTTGTTCCCAGGATGTAGGCTCCCTATTTACCTCTTTTATTGTTTCTCTTGCTGAGAAAAAACTTTTTAGTTTAAGTAAGTCCCATTTGTTTATTCTTGTTGTTAACTCTTGGGCTATGGGTGTCCTATTAAGGAATTTGGAGCCCGACCCCACAATATGTAGATCATAGCCAACTTTTTCTTCTATCAGACGCAGTGTCTCTGATTTGATATCTAGCTCCCTGATCCATTTTGAGTTAATTTTTGTGGATGGCGAGAGAAAGGGATTCAATTTCATTTTATTGCATATGGATTTCCAATTTTCCCAGCACCATTTGTTGAAGATGCTATCCTTCCTCCATTGCATGCTTTTAGCCCCTTTATCAAATATAAGATAGTTGTAACTTTGTGGATTAGTCTCTGTGTCCTCTATTCTGTACCATTGGTCCACCTGCCTGTTTTGGTACCAGTACCATGCTGTTTTTGTTACTATTGCTTTGTAGTACAGTTTGATCTCTGGTATCGCTATGCCTCCAGATTCACACTTCCTGCTTAGAATTGCTTTTGCTATTCTGGGTCTTTTGTTTTTCCATATGAATTTCATGATTGCTTTGTCTATTTCTACAAGAAATGCCGTTGGGATTTTGATTGGCATCGCATTAAACCTGTAGAGAACTTTGGGTAATATCGCCATTTTGATGATATTAGTTCTGCCTATCCATGAACAGGGTACATTTTTCCATCTTCTGAGATCTTCTTCTATCTCTCTCTTTAGGGTTCTGTAGAAAAGGGTACACTTGTACACTGCTGGTGGGGCTGCAAAATGGTGAGGCCAATTTGGAAAGCAGTATGGAGATTCCTGGGAAAGCTGGGAATGGATCCACCATTTGACCCAGCTATCGCACTTCTCGGACTATTCCCTGAGGACCTTAAAAAAGCGCCCTATAGGGATACGGCTGCATCAATGATTACAGCCGCACAATTCACAATAGCTAGACTGTGGAACCAATCTAGATGCCCCTCAATAGATGAATGGATAAAAAAAAATGTGGCATCTATACACAATGGAGTATTATGCAGCACTAAGAAATGACAAAATCATAGAATTTGCAGGGAAATGGATGGCATTAGAGCACATTATGCTAAGCGAAGCTAGCCAAGCCCTAAAAAACAAATGCCAAATGTCTGCTTTGATATAAAGAGAACAACTAAGAACAGAACAGGAAGGAAGAGCATGAGGAAAAGACTACAGTAAGCAAAGACGAATGGGGGGAGAGAAACGGAGAGAGAAGGGAAAGCACATGGAAATAGTAGGAGACCTTCAATGATACATAAAATTATAAGAGGTTATGAGGGTCAAGGGGGAGGGAAAAAAGGGAGAGAATTGAACAACAGCAGGGGAGGTAGAGAGGGAAGATGGGAGGGGAGGGGAGGGGAGGGGAGGGGGGATAGTAGGGGATAGGAAAGGTAGCAGAATACAACAGTCACTAATATGGCATTATGTAAAAATGTGAATATGTAACAGATGTGATTCTGCAATCTGTAGTTGGGGTGAAAATGGGAGTTCAAAACACAATTTGAGTCAAATGTATGAAAGATGATATATCATGAGCTATGTAATGCTTTAGATAATCAATAAAAAATAAATAAAAAATAAAAAAAAAACAAAAACAAAAACAAAAAAAAATAGTTACATGGAGTGTAATGCAACTATGTACCTAGAAACTCTCAGCCAAGTTTTTTTTTTCCATTTAATTCTTCAGGCAATTTAGAATGTACTCAGGTGATTCCTTTCACAATCCAGTGACAAGCCCAGGAGATGCTGGAATTCTACTAAGTTATATCTGTTTTAATTTTCCCCCTGTTACTGAGCAAAGAAGCACTATCAGAAGACAAAATGTGTACTTTGAAATTATTTGTGCTTACTCCCATGTCTTAATTGTCTCCACACTGCTCTACCACAAGATTTATTTTGCAATAAATATTATGATCCAGGTTTACATCTGTGACTCGACTAATTGTTTGTTTTGAGGAGTCTGCAATATGCAGTGCAAACTCTATAGGGAGTCCTTGAGAAGAGTTTTATATCTGAAGTGCAAAAGGTTTTAAGGTGGATTATGGAAACCTCCCCAACCCCAATGTAGCTCTTTCAGTTCAAGGGGAAAAAAAATGGCCACACGCATATGTCCAATAAATTTCAAAAACTACTCAAATGCATTTGTCTTAAGTGCCAGAGGAGAAAATTAATACGTCCCCAGTAGAAGTGTATTGAGTGCACTTGACCTGGCTGGAGGAAAGGTTTTTCTGAGAAATTGACTTTTTATCTGAGGCTTTCCAGGTTAATATGGATCCACTAATGGATGAAGCAGGTAGAAGCAGCAAGGAAGATGGTGATTCAGCCATAGCAAGCACCAGGTGTGAGGGTCCTAAGGAAAGGTGCAGTAGAAAGAGGTTGAGAAATGGAATGGAAGTCACTGTAGCTAAGATGGAGAGAGTAAGGACAAGAGAGCAATGTGAGGCTGGAGGGGCTAGAGTGGCCAAATCTTGGTCAGCAACCTTAAAGGTTTCCCACTGTACCCTAAGAGTGATCAAGGGTTTTAAACAGAGAGATGCCATTACTTTTTAAGAAAATAATTTTTTAAGAAAATCTCCCTTCATACTATATGGAGAACTGACTGAAGGAGTAAAAAGTCCAAACAAAGAGACCATGAGGAGATGTTTTCTCTGTCTAGGAAGAAAATGATGGCACCATGCACCAAAGTAGTGTGAGTAGAGATTAATGAACTTGATTATTTCAAAAGAAAAAATGAATAAAAGTGGATGATAAGGAAGGAGGAGATGTCAAGGATGATTCCCAGATTTCTGATGGGTAAATCCAGCCAACATGGAACATGGAAAAGAAATGAGCCTTTGTTCTTAGACTGCTGAAGTTTTGGGGTTGTTTATTACTGAAGGACAACATAGTCTAAGTTGACTTATTAAAAAAAATCAAAGATACATTTGGCCAAATTTAAATATGTGAGAAGTTCACTTTAAATTCCACCTGTAGAACCTAATCTCACATAATATGCAAGTCCAGGTACTGTAAGAGGCTATTTTCCCTCTGAACTCGAGATGGAGTCAAAACTCATAATTGAGGCAACTAATGGAAGATCAAAGGGAAGGACAGATTCAACACAAAATGAGAAGCATTGTTTTCCTACAACATGGCTGGGAGGCCAATATTTCTCATTGGGTCCTCAATAAGAATTAAAAGTCTTCACATGGCCTGGCCCAAGACCCCCATAATGACAACAATTGCCAGTAACTTATATTGCTTTTCCCACCCTTCTCTCTATTACCACCTACAGGCTGAACAGTTTTGGAAGTTTCATTGTGGGTGCATTTCGGAGCAAAGGGATTAGCAGCAGTGACAGATAAACACACATAAACAAAGACACGTCTGCGTGCACACTCTGCATGCCCTTTAATTTTAAGTTTTACTAGCTTTAGTCACAGACAGCTGGCTGCTTGACACATCTCGATAGAGTTGAAATGTGATTGGCATCTTGGATTTGTTTGGGCGCAATGAACATCTGTGCCAATCACACATACCTCCATGTACTTAAGTTTCTTATATGAACTTCTTCTTATTTATATGAGAAGTGTTGGACTTTCAGAGTTTTATCCTTAACATCAGCTAACTTCAGGAACAAATTCACACACACACACACACACACACACACACACACACACACGAGCAAATTCACAAGTCACCTTTCACTTGCTATTTCTGAGTGTTCTGTCTTTGGTGCATAGTGATCACCCTCAATGGCCCTCACATTGGGCCTAGGGCACACATGGAAGAACTAAGATAGATGCAAGCACAAAGGGTAGAAGAGGCAGGCATCTAAGAAACTAGGGGCCCTGGTCCACATCAACTCAGCACAAACAGCCTGAGATCTGAGCATGAGGACAGAGAAAAGAGACCATGGCATTTTTTTTTCCTGATGACCTATAACTTACGAGGAGAAGGCTAGTAAAATGACTCTTAGATACTTTGGTGGGGCTTGAACACCAAATTGTCTTCTCAGCCCTTAAGTTTCCTATCACACATAATGCCACATTAAAAAAAAAAAAAAAATGGTCATGAAGGTTTACCCAAGAAAGGAGGGAATATATATCTAATGATCCCAGTAATTTGAAATTAAACATGAAGTTCTAGGGATATAAGTGCAAGTGAAATTGTCATTTTGACTTGAACTCTGGCAAGCTATGAGGCAGATCTCTGTTCCCTGGTTTTCTGGTCATTAAATGGAAAGATAGTTCTTTCTTTTAGCATTGGTGCACAATGTTTTTCCCCTAAAAATTTAAACACTCTTTTCCTTCCACCCACAGGATGAAATGCCAAGTGTTATTCTCTGATCAGCAATTGATTTGGTGCCATCTGTCACATATGAAGAATGATTTCAAGGAAAGCAAAGGTGGGTCATTTCTTAGCCTAAATTGTCCTAGGCAACCACCTCTTCCAAAGTGCTAGTTACAAACCTGTTCATTCCCTGTTTGCCAGCATGATTTGTTTATGATTTTCATTGTTTATAATTTACATCTAAATGAATGCACAAAATGTGGTGGAAATTTGCATTTAGTTGATAGGTTGAACAGAAGGCTTTTAAATCGTTATTATCCTCAATTAGGAGGTTCTAGTGGACATGCCAGCCACCCAAATGAGCTTTCCAATAGAACAACCCTCCTTGTAAGTTTCCTTGACTTACTTTTGGCAAAAGTAACCCTTAAACTTCTTCCTCTTAGAGTTAAAATAAATGTCAATGAAGAAAATCTACATTATTCTTCAAACTTTCCCATTTATTTAAAATTGTGCCTTGTCAACAGATATTCTTGTAACAACTTCTGGCTGAAATATATTTGATTCATTATTATCATAAGAATAGTGACACTCATTTTAAGAAGACACATCAATGAGTTAATTAGACATCTATTATTATTTCACAAGATGCAATTTCCACTTTCTTAAATCGTTGGCCTTTCCTTTTTCCATTTGCCTAACCCACCTACTTTCTGCACATTCTTATTATGTTTCCTTTGTTTTCAAGGAACAGAAATATATTCAAGTGAACCTAAGAAAGAAAAGAGAGGTTATTATCATCGTAATAAACATACTAATTTATTGGATACTCAAATGGGATCCAGAGCACCATGGCATTTAATTGCAACCATGACAGGAAGTTGCCTCAAGGCTCAAGAACAGTAGCTGTTTTTTTCCTCAGGTCAAGTACACAGTGAGTAAGTTCTATGTGCCAGGCACGCTCTAAGCAGCAGAAAATAAAAGAGAAATTGTCTCTGCTCTCTTGTCATTTATACTTTATGCAGAGCACAGACACTAAACCAATTAATTTACAATGTTTTAAAATAGCAAAGTTATACAAAGTAGAAATAAATATTAGATGCATTACCCAAGTGATTTTGAGAGAATAGTAAGAAGTGATACTGAGAATAGAAGAAGTGATACTCAGGTTGAAAGAATAAACAGAAGGTAACCAGGCAAGTGGTATGATGAGCATTGAATTAGCATCACTGGGTATTGCTAAATTCTTTTTATATGTCCACTTCATTTGTTCTTCTGCCTATCAACTTTTTTCCTATAGACTCAAAATACAAATGACTTCAGATTTGGACATCATGCAACCATGGGCTAACTGTATAGTTTTCAACATTAAAATGGAGAATCTTATTGACTTTGCCTGGTCTATGGAGGATTTGGCTTCTCTTAGTTAATGCCATTGGTCCAATCTTTTGGGGAAGAGGATAGGGTGATCAGGGATGGTTTTGAAGTAAAAATGTATAGCAAAGAAGAACAAGCAAGAAATAAAGGTGGATTTTAACAGGTGAACCCATTGCAATGACTAGGATACAGGTGTTTTTGTACACACACAAATATGTATGTAGTACATGGGGCCAGTACTCTGTGGTTTCTTGTTGGTGAGGAGTTTTACACGTGTTCTTCCAGCTTCCTATGTGGTTACTGGGCTATGTGTGACTGGAAACAAGGAATGGCCAAAGGTATCAGCAGATAATGGATATAGGAATAAATCCAGTTCCCTTGGGAAAAGTATTCATGACCTTGGCTTGACTATCTCCTGATCTTTAACCCTCTTTGGATTATGATTGCTGCTTGGAAAAGAATTATGTTGATTTCCAGAATTTGAATACCTGCAATAAAACTACATCTGAATTAATTTAGTAGTATATTACTGGGTTTTAGTGTCTGAACAGCCCAGTTTGAATCTAGACACTGATTACCAGTTGTAATAAAAGTTATCTAATATGATTAAGCTGCAAGATTCTTTATCCATAATATTGAGATAACTATAACCAAGTCCCAGCTAAGAATTCTGTGGGAGAGCATATAGTAGACTGTCCAAAACAATAGTGACTTAAACATATACTGATCAGTCACTGTCACAACAATGGGACAGATACAGGCAATCCAAAGCTGTTAGGATGACTTCGGGAAGTCATCCAGGATCCAGGTTACTTCTATGTGTGTGCTCCCCCATGCTCAGGACTGGCTTCCATCCTCAAGCTACCAGGGTCTATGTTGGCTACTGAATCATTAGGCATCATGTGCCTACCAGACAGGGCACACACATCAGCTGCACACATCAGTTCTCTGTACATCCTATTGCTTAGCACATAGCTACTAGAAGGTGTAAGATTTGGAAATGGAGTCCTTTGCCTGGCGCTCTGTCATTTCGGATAAAATTTGGATGATAAAGGAAAAGTAGATTGACAGGTGTTTTAGTCAGCTTTTATTTGCTGCTGTGCCTAAAAGACCAACAAACAGAACTGTAGAGAAGGAGATGTTTACTTGGGGGCTCAGGGTTTTAGAGATCTCAGTCCATAGAGAGCTAGCTCCATTCCTCAGGGCTTAAGGTAAGGCAGAATATTGGTGGAAGTATACAGAAGAGGGAAATAGCTCACAGGATGATCAGGCAGTAGAAAGAGATTACACTAGCCAGATACAAAATATATACCCCAAAGGTACTTCCCCAATGACCCACCTCTTCTGGCCATCTTCAGTTACCACTCAGTTAATCCCATCAGGGAATCGACTCACTGATTGGGTTAAGGCTCCCATGATACAATCATTTCTTCTCTAAACCTTCTTGCATTGTTTCACACATGAGCTTTTGGGGGTTACCTCACTTCCAAACCATAACAATAGGCAAACAGTTGTCACTGCTACAATATTTCTCTTAGGATTATTGTGAAGATTGAATGAATGAATACATCTTAAAATCTTAGCACAGAGCCTGATACATTATCAGTGGCCAGAGACCACCACTGTTACCATTAGCCAACTGTCAGGAAAAGAAGTTAGCATTTAAAACTCATTAAAAATGTGTGATTCCATTTAAAAGGAAATTATCTATGATTCTGAGCTATGTAAATTCATGTATTTTATTTGGAACTGATTAAATTTTAAAGGCAATGAATCACAAAATGTAGTAACGAAATATGTTGGAAAAACAATTTAAGAAAGTAATCACAAATTATAGACCGGAAAACATAAATGAATTAAGCCATGCAAAAACAGTGCACGCCTGTAATCCCAGTGGTTTCGAAGGCTGAGGCAGAAGGATCATGAGTTCAAAGCCAGCCTCAGCAAAAAGCAAGGTGCTAAGGAACTCAGTGAGACCCTAACTCTAAATAAAATACAAAAAAAGGGCTGGGATTGTGGTTCAGTGGTCAAGTGCCCCTGAGTTCAATCCTCAATACCAAATAATAATAATAATAATAATAATAATAATAAGAAGAAGAAGAAGAAGAAGAAGAAGAAGAAGTAAATAAATTAAAATTTGATTTTTTTATTTAAAAAAAAAAGATCTAAAGGTGGCAAAGCGCAGAAAACTACATCTATAAGGAAGGAAAGTGTTTTCCTTGAATTCCAGAATGATTCTCAACAAACAACTCAGACGAGATGGTAAGAGTGTGGGCACTTCCTCAGTACTTCACAGATTTTCTCATGTTTCCGTTCAATTGCCTGAGTAGGTGGGGAACCAAGGAGAGGAAGCGTTTGTGCTCTCCATTGGAAGGGTTTAGTCTGTTCTCTGACTTGGCTTTTTCTATTTTTGCTAGCTTTTTCTTTTCTCTCTTTCCCTCTTAGTCCTTGCTTCTCTATTTTCTGTGTCTTTCCCTGTACATTTTCCTCTTGGGTTGCTCTGTCAGGTTACTTTGCTATGTTTTTGAGGTTTATTGCAAATCACCTTTAGTGTATTTTATTCCTTTTTAGAGTGTATAATATCTGAATCACTGCTTTCAGGCAAGAGATGGTGCCCCATTCTCTTAAGCCTAATTCCCTCTCTTAGTGCGCTGTCAAACTAAAATGGAAATACACAGCTGGATTCATGGAATATGCTAGTAGGAGAATGGGTTTTATTTAGCCACACACAGGCTTAGGTGTGTGCCACCTTAGGCAAATAAAGTCATTATCTTCAGCCTATGTTTTTTTTTTTCCCTGAGACTCATAATAGCACCTATTATGTAAGGACTTTTCTTCAGGATTAAATCTGCTAACGTTAGCTCTGATGATAATGAAGAAGCTAAAAAAAAAATAAAATAAAAAATTTTTCATAGTCAAGCTTCTGTAGTCCACAACTATTGCTGTTAAATTAACACTATTTTACTGTTAATAAACATCTTCCTGTGACATTAGATCAATAAGCACTTCCCACATGGAACAAAACAAATAAAAAACTCGAAAACAAATATGTTATGTTCAATTCATCTGTTGTATAAATTCTGTTGCCTGATAGGATACTGCAAATTGTCCAAAGTCTGTCCTTGTGGCTCTCGTCCAACAGCCAGTGCTGTCTTGCATTTTCTGTATGATAAACTATGATATCCTCAGCTTTCCATCATTTGGTCTAACTCAAAAATAAATCATTCCTCTAGTTAATATTTTTCTTGTAGCTTCACGAGCTCCTTTATCATTCATCATTCTTTCGACAGAATAACCCAGACTTTATCAGGTAATTAATACAGTGTTAATAGCTGGTACACCTTTAGTCTAATTGGTGTGGGTATGTCTATACTTCTTGCCTGACCATCTGAAATAAATTCTCCCACTTACTTATTGCTTCCAAAGCACATATGGTGTTTTTGTCTAATAGTCCTTTTCCCAAGGCACTGACATATCTTGACAGACTTTCCTTACCTCTATCAAAAGCAAAGTTTCTTAAATGGTTTTGGCTGATGGATGTTTTTGAGAATCTGATGAAAAGGATAGCTATTCTCTCTGGGGGTGGGGGGGAAAGGGCCATAAGAGTACATTTGTACAAAAGTTTTCCTTGGATGTTCCAGAGAATCGTGATTCTCATACCCATCATTTAACTCCTTAGAGTCCATTCAGAAAATTTTTATCAGTTAATTTTAATATATGCCATAAAATCTCACCATATTTTTTATCACATTGATGAAATGCATGAAAGCATGAACATAATTCAGTTTCTCTACAACTCACTTTGGCAGTTTGGTTCAACATAGGCTCGTTTTTCCCATCACTTCTAATTCTGATATCATTCGTTATTTCAGGAAACCACTTATACCCCCCAGTGCCTCAGTCCTCACAAATGATTTACTAATAAATGCAGTGACCATATTTATTTTATAAAACTAGAATTGAAAAAGCCTCACACAGTGAGTGGCCATCTCATTCCCAACTCTCACAAGCCAAATCCATTTCCGTTTCCAAAGAAATTCATATATTGACCTTATCCATGAAAAAGTTCATTACTTCCCTTGGAGTAGCATAAAATAACTTGGCAAGTTGTGAACAAGTCCTCTGAAGAAATTTCTGAGAGACAGGGATAAAAATAGTTATGTTGGGCTATGGTAGAAACAGTTATATCCTGACTTTAAAATCTAACCCTGTGTGAAATGATTACTGCATAACCCTCTCATTAGATTCCTAATAAAGACAGCATGCACCAATAATGGACAGATTGGCATATTTGAAGTGAGAGTCCAGGGAGATATATGCTGAGTGTTGGTCTTTATTTGTAGCTGAAGAAGAAGATATTCTGCCCCTGGATATAATTATCCAGAAAATTTTGCAGTATTAGAGGTGGGTGAGTCTGTTTGTGACAGCACAAATCACTGAAATCAACGAAGCAAATATTTTACTCTGGTCTCATTGTTTCTATATGCATTTTTTAAATTTGGTTTTCATATCACCTATAAAAATAATCTAGTTTTGTTACTTATTTCTAATGTAATTGCTTGGAATTCTGGGGATTTATGTTTTGCTTTGTTTTTGTTTTCTCTGGTTAGTGTTATGACTTTGTATGAAGAAACTCAGTTTAACTACTGAAGGCAGAATTAAAAGAGACAGTCAGTATAGATAGGTAAATGGGGTCAGAGCTGATCAGGGAGGCCAATTTAGGTCTGGGAAGTTGGAAAGAGATTGAAATGCAATGCCTTCAGAGCCCTACCTTCACACCCTAATCAAGATAACCCCGCCCCTGCTCTAACCTTTTACTAAGGTAACCTGCCTGAGGGATTGTCCCTTCAGGGAGTTGTTAATTACAACCCCTTTCTGCCTGGCCCCTGGAGCCCATCTGCTTCTCACCTTTTGGCCATCCACTGAGCATCTCCTGGGCCTACTCACTGTGCAGGAAGGAGAAAAATAAGGGGAAGAGAGCCTGAGGACAAAGGAAGCCGAGGACATATAAACAAGGCAGAACACCCTCACTTCTTGGGATACCAAGATACCAGATATGGCCCCCTTCTCCCTCCCAGGAGAAGTCTATGCTATCTTTTTTAAAATAAACCCTGCTTTATATGCTTGCCTCCGCATGCTTCTCTAACATTATACTTCAACATGTGAAGAAACAGAACTCACCACCTATAACAGGTGGTATCACTGTGACTCTAATGGCACCGAACCACATAGGGAGTTCTAAAATCTAACTATGCCTTGTACGTAAGAATAAGGTATTGTATTTAAGAAAAAATTGAAAAGTTCCATGTGTTTTGAAAGGGATTGGAGACGGTGATCTGAGAGCTAACTTAACTCTCATGCCAGGTGCATATGTTCACTGGTTTTCATTTTCCTTGGTTGAGATCCGTGAGCAGAGGTTGTATCTTCTGATGGTTTGGTTCTCGCTTGCTTTCCACGTTGCCTATTTCCCCTTTATTACTTCTTTTAACTTCTTCTTATAGTCCATGCTCTTACCAACTGGGTACACTTTTAGCATTTCCAGATCGCCTAGAGTAACTTCATTTTTCTGGCAATAGTTTTAGATCAATTCTAGATCAATCCTAGGTCCCTTCTTCTTTCTCCAGCAATGGTTCATGGCCCACTTTTCTTGTGGCAAGACTTATAGAAGGTTCCAGATGGTTGTGTGAGAGACCCCAGCCTGATTCTGTTTCTTGCTTTTTTTTATCTTAAATTTTGTTTAAAGCTTAGAATTCTGTGCCTCTAAATTATGCTGAATTTGTGGCATTTGGTTCAGTTCCTGTACTGTTTTGCAGGAACTAATGACAAATTGGGACATAGGCAGCCATCTTTTCAGCCATCTGTACATCTGATTCTGCTATAGTATGGAGGATAGATTGGAAGAGAAGCCCCCCCAAAAAAAGGAAATAAATAGGAGTCTATTTTAATAGTGTAAGTAAAATGTAACAAGGGGCCTAATTAACTTTGCAGATGAAGAAAATATGAGTACCAAGCAGCAGTAGAAGGGTTGGAACTGTGGCCACTAGGTTTCTGCTTTGAGCCATTGAACCACTATAGAGGAAGCATTCTCAAGATTTAAAAAACATAAAATAGGATGAGTACTGTTTTGGTGGGAGATAGGGAGTATATAGAGGATTTAATAAATTCAATTTCAAAAATATGAGTTTAGAATGCCTAAGAAATATCCAAGAGTTTTTGCTTTTGGGGAAATTTGATACAGAGAGTACATGTAGGTGTGCACATACACACACACACACACACACAAACATATGATATTGAGACTAAAAATAGAAATCTGGGCCTCAAAAGCATACAGATAGAAGACGTGTTTGTATGTGAGGTTTTTCAAGAAAAAGAAGATAGAAGAGAAAAGAGGAGAAATGGGAGAAACCTCATTCGATAGTATAGGAAGACGCAGAGGAGCCTGTGGAAAGGCCTAGAACAATTAAGTCAGCAAGGCAGGGATGAACCCAGAGAAGCCCATCTGGGACATTGGGGGTTAAGTCAATTTCTTGATGAGAGTATCTGCCAATCTTTTAAGAATTGAAGAAAATATAAAGGAAGAAGTGAAAGGAGATGATATGAACTCCTCTTGAAATATGAAAATCTTAGGTTGTCATTGGTGGTATTTACAAAGACCATTTTCCATAAGTTGGTGAAGGTGAATATCAGATTGCATTACAGTGTGTCAAATAATGAGTAGGAGATGAAGATATGGAAGCCAGAAGTACAGCTCTCCTGTCTCTAATGTCTTATTGATTGCAGTCCCTGAAGAACAAAATAAAGATAGTTTAAAAGTAGTTAATGTGATATTTTCACAACATTTGCACTCTTGATGTGTATCTCATTTTACGGTGTATGTACCTGTCACCCCTTTTATAGTAAAAGTTTTTTATGAGAAGATAGGTGTCTAAACCATTTTTTTAAAAAAATTATATGGTAGCATACACCTACCACAAATTCAGTACAAATCTGTTGGCCAAATGAATGAACCAATGAAGACTCAAAAGAGCTAATATCACCCCTGTTCCAAATCCCAGGCATAACACTTAGTCCTACTGCTTGTGAAAACATTCAGCCTTCAATTTGAAACAATGAAGAGATGCTGAGTCTTAGCTTATTTTATGGTCTTTGAATGACAGTCTCTGGCAGCCCCAGAAGAGGAGCTGTTAGGATTCACAGAAGACACTGACAGCCTGTGGGGGTATGTAAATGGCCATTCTGACAGTCCTTCTCCAAGAGGGGCCTTCAAACCCTAATGTGCTTTACCATTTATCTGTTGTCTTACAAGTAAAGAAACATTTTTTTTTTTTCCTGTGTAACTACCCACAGGCACTTATTTAATTTTGTGACTGCTCTCTGCAGTGCTGCCAGACAAATCTCCTTTGAGCCTATTTTGATTAACAATATGGTTTGATTTCCAAGTCCATCTCCAATTGAAAACTCCAATGTGGATCTCCAGATCGTCTCTGCCTCAGTTCTGTTTTGAAAGGCAGGTTCTTATTGTTATTGGTGTCAGGGAACACACCATCCGAGCATGAATAAAAAAGAAAGAGTATACAAAGAGCCACAGAAGAGAAAACCACCCAAGAAATGTGCCAGAGCTTAGATTTTAAGAGAAAAGATCCAAAGGACAAATGTGCACCAAAATATTCAAGGCAGATTTTGTAAGCCCTTTTGACTTTCATACCAGGTGTGTCTTCTTATATAGGCCAACAGTTTTGTTTTGTTTTTGGAAACCAAGCAAAGAATTATAATAGGAAATATTCCTATTAAACGTGCAATCCAAACATCTGCCTCCTTGACATACTGGCTGTGGTAGTAATATCCAAAATATTTGCTTGAAATTGGCTTAGATTCCTCAAATATCATGATTATTTGCATAGAAATGTGATGGGCAAGCTTATACCTCTCTGTGTTGTTTTAAATTTCTCCATTTCCAGGCTAGGTCACACCTCCCAGGTGCAGTCTGTACCCCATGACCCCACTGAGTCACACCAGGCTATGTGTGTTTCAGATTTTACTTAATAATTTGGAGACAACAGGTAAATTTACTTACTTACCCACCAGGATAAACAATCTAACATTGACTTCTGGGCACCCTAGCCTTAAAACTTACCTAGAGAATTTGTGGTGGTAGTTTTTCCTACTAGAATTTTAGTTTTGCCATGTTGCAAAGCTTTCTCATCAGACTATTCTCACCCATAACTCCCACCCAAGGTTTTAAATCATTTCTGCTGCAGAAAAGTTTAGTTAGTCCTTTGTTTGATCACAAACCATCTGCTCATGCCCAAAGGTCCTCATTCTCGTATTTATTACCAAACATGACTCTTCTCTGTCTTGGAGGAATTCTGTGCCAGCCCTTAAAGTAATGCATCCCCCATCCCCGCTTCTGCTACTCTAAAATAAAGCTTGTGCTTAGAATTTTCATTATAGAAACTATGTGTTTATGTTGTTACCATCTCGTGAAAAAAAAAAAGTGAAGATGTCAAGATTTATTTTACTTCTTTTGCTTTTGGTCCCTAAGAATTTATCCAAATCTTCTCTCACCTTGATCTATTCTTTCCTCTAGATGTCCCAACAAAATGTATAAACAGAGAAAATTGGTAATTTTCAGTTTGGAGCACTATGCCTTCACTCCACATCTCAGTTCACCACATGCACAGGGTTTATTATAGTATCCTCTAGACCCCTTTGGTTTCAAGATATTCAAAAAGCTGCACTCTTGAGCTCAGGTCCATTATGCCCTCCATAACTCCCTGTCCTGTGTTCCTTTACTTTCCTTTTAAATACCCCCTGAGCTAAGAAATCCATTTGTTCAACTAAATTTTCTGAGTGAGTTATTTCCTACAATTTCCTAGTGAAGCTCTCAGACAAAAAATTCTACTCTCAGATAACTTTCTTTGGAAAAAGACTGAAACGAGCAAAAGCAGGCAAATGCATAGGATGAAAAACATTATGGAGATAATTCAAACCAGAGAAGAGGAAGAGAGAATGGAGAGGGTCACTGTTTTAAAGTTGCTGAAGGGCTCACTGAGAAGTTGACATTTGCACAAATATTGGTATATTTGTTTATTATTTCTGTTTTAGTAAGCTATCACCAATTCACTGGCTTAAAACAACACATATGGATGTTAAAAGTCTGAGACCAGTTTCCTGAGGTAGATATCAAGGTCTTTAGGCAGGGCTGACCTTGCTCCGGATGTCCTATTCATGGCCAGCAGTATAGCATTGAGCCTCAGTGGTCCCATGGATTTCATGGATTTCTGCAACTCTGCCCCTGCCTTTCTCTTAAAAGGACACTAAAAATTACAGTTAAAGCCTACCTGATAATCCAGGATAATCCCCCATCTCAATATCCTTAATTTAATCTCACCAGAAAAATCTCTTGCCTTATAAAGTAACATCCAGAGGTACCAATGAGTAAACTTCGGCATCTCTGGAGGGCTTTTTAGCCTAACACAGGTAATGGAAGAAGAAACTATACAAATGTGTTATGCAAAAGGTGTCTCCATGCATAAAGAGTGGCAGCTACAGATATCTTGATGTATACAGTGACAGGCTTCCAGCATGGCTAGAGTGAAGAGAGTATGCAGTGAGTAGCACATGAGATCAGAAAGACAAGGAAGAGGACCCAAAGGAAGAGCTCAGCCAGTTGGTTATAGCATTAGAGTACATTATGAAGATGTGGCCTCTGCTCTGAAGTGAGAGAGAGCTAATGTGAAGAATCCATCCAGGTCAATGTCTTGGAAATAATAAAAAGTTGAAATCCTTTTCCAGCCATTCATACAACCTCATGACAATACCATATATATTCTCTCTTTATTCTTCCCCAAATCATACATACACACTCAAAACTTTCTCAATTCTAAGTGATCAGAATTTGAAAGGCCAAGTCTTCCAGAATGTTTGCTTTCTCTGAAAAGTATTAGACAGCCCTTCAATATAAAAATTGAGGGGTTTGCCACTGCGCAATCTCCCCCGCCACACAAATAATGCATTATGGGGGAGCACTACGGGTTACAGCTTTGAAGTCCTTTGTAAAGATTTTGGCCTCTATTCTGAGACAACAGATAGCAAATTTGAAGAATCCATCCAGGTGAATGCATTAAAAATGGTGAAATGCTTACCTCCTGTTCAATCTCCAAGAGTATTAACTCTTTGGATTTGATCGTACACTGTAATCTGTTTTGAGTATTATGGTTTAAAGACCTTAGGGTAGCTGAAAAGGGGAGAAGCAAGGAGAGACTTTCTACATGGGGCCATTTAAATAGGTGTCAGCAAAATTCTCCAAACACAAGTGGGCATTATCTGGACAAGTTTAGGCAGTTTTTGATGGGAAAATTCACCTGGCATTACTGAGAACTGCTAATGAGGCTCTCCAGCTCCAGGAACAAAATGAGCTTGCTCAGATGGCTTGGATGGCCTGCAAGCTTTGGCTTGTCTCCCGTGCTGCTCCCTGGCAGAGAAGCCTGACATTGTTCAGCAGTCTCCTGGTGCTGACTATTGTTTTTACTGCGGGCTCAGAGAGCCAATTTGGAAGTCAAAAACTAAACCTTGTCTACTTCTCTTTGCATTTCTGTTACAACATTTTAATTCTCCAGGCAATGTGCACGCTTCTGACTACCTAGTGGACACACAAGGACATTCTGGTTCAATATTTTATAATATTATCTTATAGAGCAGAGCACCTACATTTCTAGTTACTTACATGGATAAGAAAAGTGACCAAACAATAGAGAAGAAGCAAATTTAAGTCTGGAGACTGGCCACAAAGATTTTTACCTTTACAGAGAAGACTAGAAAATCTGTAGATTTTAAATTCCTCAGTTTTTTTTTTTTGTTTATTTGTTATTTCTACCCCTTCCAATATGTTTTCATTCCCATCTTCTTTGAGGAAACAGATAAATCCACAGATAATCTTAGATGGTTTTTGCTACAGGCTCTTATCAACATCATTTTAGGAGAGGTTTTTCTCTGCATAATAAACAGAATAATCCAGGTAAACAAATCACAAACCAGTTATAGAGTTAGTAATCTTAGTCTTAACCCCAAGTCTCCAACAGAGCTCTGTTTGCCTTTGGCAGGGACACATGTCTTTGGGGGCAGAAAGATCAGAGTTCAACAGAAATGAGGAGAATTGGGTATTAGAAGAGTGGCAAGTCTTAGAAGTTTAAGTTTGCCTGGGTGGTAGAGTCATCAACAACCCTAGAGCTACTGGTGGGCCCTTTGGTGCCCTGGAGATAAGATGTCTTACAGTTTCAATGTATACATGGATCATTAATTGCTAAGTCAACATTTTCAGTACCTACTATAGTGCTAGCCTGTTTTCTAGGTGGAGAGCTCATATTCTAGTGTTCATTGCATCCAAATGCAATGATTCTACTATGCTGATCCTCCTCTTCGGCACGAACATGGAAGACGGAAAGTTGGCCTGCAGAAAACATTGTTCATCAGGACTGAACAAACCTAGATTCCAATTCCTGAATTTCCCTTTAAGCAAGACTATTCAATGCTTGGATTCTGAGTTTCCTCAAACATAAAATGTGTTTAGTAGATCAGGAGTCTAACAGTGAAGTCCCCTTAAAGGGTGAACATAGCATTGCATTAAAGTCCAAGGAAGAAAAGACTTAAAATGACAATGTAACACACATAGTTCAACAAAGACAGCAAACAACTAAGGCAATGAAATTCATACAAAGAAAGAAAAAGAAACAGCAGAATAGAAGACAGGTAGTGTGCCTCATTCACTCTATTGGTCTTCTAGGACTGCCATAACAAAATAGCAGACTGGGTGGCTTAAGTGATAAAAATCTATTTTCTCACAGTCTTGGAGTCTGGAAGTTCATGATCAAGATAAGAGCAGTTTGGGTTTTTCTGAGGCTTCTCTCTTTGTTTTGCAGATAGCTGCCTGTGTTCACACATGGTACTTCTACTGTGTACACACATTCCTGGTGGCTCTTTGCATGTCCTGATGTCCTCTTCTATTACCAGTTAGAGTAGATGAGGGCTTACACAAATGGCCTTATGTTAACTAATCACCTCCTTAGGCTTTCTCTCTAAATTCAGTCCCAGTCTAGGTGCTAGAGGTTAGGGTTCCAACACATGAATTTAGGAAAACAATTCAGCCATTAAAAGAAATAAATTTTTCAGTTCAGTTCAAAAAACAACTTCATCACTCCATTCAAATGTAAAAGTATAATACTCAGATTTCTTCAGAAAATAGAGGAAATGTTATTTTTAGAAACTGCCAAAAATTTACTGGGTCTTAATGTTTTTACAAGGGAATTCTAACAGCCTTCAAAGACCAGATAGTTTCAGTGCACTATAAATTATTCTAGAGCATTGAAAAGGAAAAAAAAAAAAAAAACAAACCTTCCCACCTTCCCAATTCCCATTATGAAGGGAATAATAGTGTCATTTATATACAATGGAGAGTTCAAAGGGAGAGAATTAAAGATCAATAGAATTTGATCAATAGAATGGGGTTGAAAGCAATGACACCCCATTAGCATTGAGCACACCTAATATCCAGATATTGGTTTCTAAACACTATGTTCCAATAAAATAAATGAAGGATGCTTGGAGAAATAGTTGACTGAAGAATTGGAGTGGTGAAAATATAGCATTAACTTGAACGTTATGTGGTATCAGGTAGTGTTCTGCAAAACAGGTGAAACCTCATCAAAAACACAGGCAACATAAAGGAGTTCCCAGTGACTAAAACTGCAATAATTCGAGAGACAGAAAGAAAAAAGACAGTATTAGGTAATAGCCCATGAATGATAAATATCCATGAGTCCATAGGGATGTAGTAAAGAAGCAACTAAATAAATAAATAGGGGAAGAGAGACAACTTTTCCATATGAAATTGCAATTAATAATATAGAGAAAATTATAAAATCACAGTAGATAAACTTCATAGGGGTGAATGTTGCAAAATCAACAGATAGATGCTAAAATTAGTAGCTGAAAACCTGAAGAGTAAGTGAATTGGCATAGTCTCAAAGTAGCTCCTGATGATATTTATTAAATACAAAGCAACAGATGATAACTTTGTAGTGGAGGAATGTAGCAGAAACCACCTTAAGCAAATGATATACTTCTTCTCTAGTTATAAAACATTATCAACACAATGAACCCCATGATAGGATACATTGAATATAACACATTATTTCTGTTATATTCTTACCAAAATGCACCTGAGGAACTGTTAAAACCATGAGACTAATAGTAACTAAATGTTGATAATATAATTAATAATTAAAAAATAATCATTAAGTGCAAAATGGAATATTGGATGGGATTCTGAAACAGACCAAAGACATTAGTAGAAAATTTTAGTTCAGTTAATAGTATTATACCAATGTTAATTTTCAGATTTTGATAGTTGCAATGAGATCAAGGGTTATGAGGGCTATGTAGAAATTTTCTGTGCTAGTTTTTCAAATTATCTGTAAGTCTAAAATTACTTCAGATTTAAAATGTTAAAAATAAAGCAGTCGGAATCTGGTTTGTAATAGCAATGCTCTGAATAATAATTAATTATTTCTTCTTGTAACCCAGAGTTCTGGAATGACCCTCTGAGCTATCCTCTAAGAATGCTAGTTAGTTGTTCAGCTTTTCCTTTGAGGATATGCACAGCTAACCCATCATCATCCCATAAATTTTTGTTGTTGTTTATTTGTTCAAGACAACCAAAGTTAATTACTGTTTGCATGTGTCAAAGAAACAGATAACACTGGCTGGCTTAAAGGATAGATTTTGAATTCTATTTTCAAGGTTTACTTATTTCAATATTTTCATGTTCAAGTAGAAAATGTATTGGAAGAAAAAATTTCAAGTCGGTTCTATGTGATTTTTTTTTCTTATAAAATGCTGACAACCTATCATCAAAGTTTAAAACAATCTTGGTAATTAGGCAAAACCTTAATTATAAATGCAAGGATATAGATGGGAGAAGTGATGATAGGAGACCATGATAATAACTTTTGATAATAACTTTTACCACTCTCAATTTTAATATGCCATGACTCAACTTCCTGTCTGCCTTTGCCTGGGAGCCCTGTCCACATGATGCTGTCTAAGCCTGGGAGTGACACCAAAGAGAGTGGGAGGTGTTTGCTCACTAGCAAACATCTGTTTTTTCTTGAATTTTCAACATCAATTTATTTCTAACCTATTTCTCTCTTCATTCCTCTCTCTGCATCTCTTGTCTTCTATTGCAGCCTCTCAAATCTTTCTATCTTCATCAGCAACAAGATTATTTTCTTATTAAAATAATAGTTACTGTACTTTATTCATCTATAAATTTCTAATAACATTCTCTGATTCTTTCATGGGTGCAATGTTTGTGATTGTGATATTTAGGGCTAGTATAAGAAGTAGGCAAAATTGTGAAGAATCTGAAGTTTGTCCAAATTTCTTACCTCTGCCTCATTTTTCTACACTAAGATATTTTTTTTTATTCTCTTCATTTTTTTTTTCAAATTTAATAATACAGGTAGATAAATATGAGTATAAACAGTAAGATCCCTTACTTTATTAAAAGATAGATATACAAATAAATAAAGCATCATATAATGGCTACAATATTTACATGAACTTTCTTTAATTTGCAGAAAAACCCAAATAAAGTGTGGGTTTTAACTAAAAACCCAGCAACAATACCAAATAAATGAGGGTAGATTGAACAACCATTAACTTAAACTCTCATGAATGCAGTTGCAATCAATTGATCTCTCTGTATAACACTATTTTTTACCCTTCTTGTGCTAATTATACCAGCCAACTTTTCCTCTAGTAATATAGTGATATTTTCAGAGTAAACGTTATGATATACATATAAAGTTATATGAATATGGATATATAAGAATATCTATTTATTTATTTGTACTCATTTTTACTTTTAATGGAATGCTATGAGAAGACCCTGGAGGCAGAGATAAGTACCATGTAAGTCAACTGGGGGGGACTTTTTGGTCTTTCACATAAAACAAAATGTGAACATTAAAACAAATGTTTAGAATTGCTTACATGAGAAGAAGCTTTTTAGTTTGAGTCCATCCCATTTATTGATTCTTGATTTTAATTCTTGTGCCACAGGAGTCTTATTAAGTAGGTTGAGGCCTAATCCCACATGATGGAGGTTGGGGCCTACTTTTTCTTCTATTAGACGCAGGTCTCTGGTTGTATTCTTAAGGCTTGATCCATTTTGAGTTGAGTTTTGTACATGGTGAGAGATAGGGGTTTAATCTCATTTTGTTGCATATGGATTTCTAGTTTTCCCAGCACCATTTGTTGAAGAGGCTATCTTTTCTCCAATGCATGTTCTTGGCAACTTTGTCTCATATAAGAAAATTGTAGTTTTGTGGGTTAGTCTCTGTGTCCTGTATTCTGTACCATTGGTCTACCAGTCTGTTTTGGTGCCAATACCATGCTATTTTTGTTAATGGATAAAAAAAATGTGGTATATATACATAATGGAATATTACCCAGCAATAAAAGAGAATAAAATCATGGCAATTGCAGGTAAATGGATAGAGTTAGAGAAGATAATGCTAAGTGAAGTGAGCCAATCCCCAAAAAACAAATGCTGAATGTTTTCTTTAATATAAGGAGGCTGCTTCACAGTGGGATAGGGAGAGGGACCATGGGAGGAGTAGACGAACTCTAGATAAGGCAGAGGGGTTGGAAGGGAAGGGAGGGGGCATGGGGAAATGATGGTGGAATGTGATGATCATTATTATCCAAAGTACAGGTATGAAGACACGAATTGGTGTGAATATACTTTGTATACAACCAGAGATATGAAAAATTGTGTTCTATATATGTAATAAGAATTGTAATGCATTCTGCTGTCATATAGAAATAAAAAATTACATTAAAAAATTTAAAAAAAGAATTGTTTACATGAAATTTCTGTTGGCTGAATAGGGCCTGACTTCATAATGTCCAAGATCATTCATTCCCTGTACTATAGATTCACATATGCAATATGCAGCGTCTCCCTAAACCTCTCCACTGGAATGCCAAGTAGATATCTCTAACTTAGTACATTAAACTTGAGCTCCTGATAGTACCAACCAACCATGCCACTTTTGCCGTGTCAGTTAGCAATAGTTTATTTGTTTCAACTTCCCATGACCAAATCCTTTGGAGCCATGGTGTTACAATTCGGGATCATCTAGAAAAGCCTTGAGTCTAAAAGCTGAAACCTCAGACAGAATTTTTGTCTGCTAGTCTGAAGCCAGAATTCCTTCTGTTTCAGAAAACCTTAGTCTTTGCTCATAAGTTATTCAACTGATAGGTCAAAGCCCACCTTGATCATGGAAGGTATTCTCCTTTAAATTAATTAAATTAGTAAATGTCAATTGGACTTTTATTACTCAGTCAGGTACCACATCATTGTGGGAGCATGCGGCAGAGGAACCTGCTTACCTTGTTGTGTGGCCAGGTTACAAAGAGGAAAAAGGGGCTGGGGTTCTGATATACCCTTCAAGAGCTCACTACCACTGATCTAACTTCCTTCCTCAGGTTTCACCATGTCCCAATGCACAGCACCAGAGGCTGAGAACCAAGCCTTTAACACATGGGCCTTTGGAGAACATTTCAGACCCAAACTTTGGGAGTCAGCATCCCAGGTGGACTTTCCCTGCTCCCTCTATAACTTGTCATGACACATCTCTCACCTCCCCATTCCCTGCTTTATTTTTTTTATAACATTATCTTATTTAAATATTTACTTATGTATTATTCTTCTCCTATTAAAACATAAGGTCCATAGGAAAGAATGTGTGTTTTTGTGCATGTGCACACATGCATGCAAACCTGGGGAGAGATGTTATCACTGCATCCTAGAAGCCAATACACTGGTTGGCACATAGTAGCTACTCAATAATGTAAGTTTTATGACAGAAGCGACTGCTAGAAGTTAACTAGAATTAAAGAAAGTTTTGGGGTTTTTTTGTGTTTTATTTATTTATTTATTTTTACTTTGGAGAGTCAGCAATATAAGTACAATAGGACTTATTCAAGGCAGAATGAATAACAAATGCATAAAGCTTGGCCTGAAACAGTTAACACATTAAGGGACAATTAGAGTTTGGTGTGATTGAAATGTAAAGTTCAAGGTGGGGGAAATTAATGTAGAATGAATTCGGATTAATTAGCAGGAGTTGATTATGAAATGCCTTATAGCAACTCCATGCTATATAATGGGGAGATGGTGAAAGATTTTAAGAAGGGAAGTGACCAGTCATATTTTCACTAAAATAAATCATAAACTTTAATTTAGAAAATGTAATAGAGAGGAGCTATGAAGAAAAGTAGCTGTTTCTAAAATGGTCTTGCTTACAATAACTCTCATGGATACTGAATCTTAAAGAGAGAGCAGAAAGTGATAACAACATTATTAAAGATGGGAATCTGTCGCCTACATTAAATACAAACAACAATTATTAGAAAAGAGTGATGTGATTATAAGTGTCTAAGTCAGTGTTGCACCAAAATAAAAAGTCATTTTGAAGTAATAAACAAATATAATTGTAACAATGATTTGGGTTCACATGGGAAGGGAAGAACTAATTATTTTTTCACCCTCTAAAGTACCTACTGCTGTTTATCAGTTTTGCAAGATAAATGCTTTAACTCATTACATTTACATAAATCCCCTCACAGCGCCTTTTTTTAAAAAAATCAGTACACATACAAAATAAATTGATTTTCTAATACTGTCTAACTTTTTTCAATTAGCATACTTATATCTGTACTTCATTAAATTTAGTTTTTCTTCATGTAAAATATCAACTTATCACCAAAAAAATATAGATCACAGCATCAATCAAAATTTTAAAATTTAATTTCCTCCCTTATGAATAGAGTCCACCTCCTTTCACCCTTTGCATGATGTCACTGCTTTCATTAAGTCCAAGCTAGAAACTTTGCCCTTGGTAGGTTTAGCCTCCAAACCTTAGAAAGAACTGAAAAATGAAATTGAAACTTGGTACAAAAACTCATTACATCATGTGGAAGATTGCTGAGTACAATAAAGAAGAAAAACACATATCTTCAGGCACCGATTTTCCTTAATGTGAATTTTTCATCCTCTTGGTCAGAACACAAAGTTTGTAAAATGGTTTGTAATATTACATTGCAATTAAGAAGCAAAATCCCACCCTTTATTATTCTAGCTAAATGGAACAAGTATAGATGCACATTTCTGTGTTTATAAAATTCACTAAAAAGTCAATGAAAGGATTTCAAAGATTAGTTATGGAAAAATTATCTGTGTAAGATTCATTGGATCATTTTTTTTAAAGAGAGATAAATAATCAAAAGATTTGTTCCTTTAAAATAAATGTCAAGAAAAAATAATTTGCTAGATTTAATTGGTGTTTATTTTAGTTTGTATAGGAGACTTCAATAGGTCTTTCATGACCCAATGATCCAATTCTATGCATAGGCAGAGTTCTATTTCTTAATATTTTAATAAATATTGTAACAGCAGTACACTTGTGCTTTGAATATAGCCCTTGCTGCTGTAAATGAAAATGTTTTTAATCTTTTCTCCTTGAACTTCTCCTCACTGATCTCAGGAAACAGAATTCCCTTTGGATCATCTCTATAAAAACCCTCTGGAATCACAGATCCTGGGACAGGAGTCCCCTGTGTTTCTTCTTTAGCAAATCAATAATAAAACTTCTTTTTTCTTTTTCTCAAAATCTCGCCTTCGTTATTGGATTGGCATTGGGTCGAGGACATAGCTTTCGGTAACAATATGAGAAACTTTTGTACAAAAACAAGAATGACAGCGCTATGCCCATTTAGATTATTGTCACCTAGCTTTACTATTGATGTAGAGGGAGAAGGTGATAGGGACAGATGCAAATGGTGGGAACATAAGGTTAAGGAATAATTCTATAAAATAGGCTCACTCTGCTGACCCCACATGCTTTCTTTTCCATGAAGCAATTTACCTCCAGCCCTCCCTGGCTAAAGTGGACAGAATATGTCACATTTCCTCAGCAAACTACCTGTTATCTGCAGCAGAAATTACAGACCCAAAATAATGTCAAGAAGAGGAACCCAAGTTACCCCGAAGGGGGACACTTTTTTTCACAAGCCAGATCCCCAAACTCAGGGAGATAAGGGTAATTCCTCTTAACCATAAAATCAGTAAGAATTTATGGTTACGAATCCAATTAGAACCAGTCAGTAATGAGCCAAGGTGACCTAGAGTTGTCATGGCAGTGGGGACTGGAAAGTCTGGTGTCATTCTGATGTGAGTCAAAGTTAAAGAGGTGGACCCCTGGGTGGGAGTCTCTGGAAATTTCTCTGGGATTCCCAATAAAACCGGAGTTCAGGAGAGGAATGTTGTCCCTCTCTCCTCTGAAAGGACCGACTGACTCTCTCCCTCGAAAGTGTCCCCTTTCCCTTTTCCTCCCCCTTCAATAAATTCATGTCTATTACTCTGAGCAACATGTCTGAAATCTTTCTGACTTGATTGTGAGAATTAGGGTTTGAAAGGGAGGGGGAGACTTCATGCTGCCTCAATTTCCCAGAAAGCCCCAGGCTTGTAACAAAGAAACTTAATCTAATCCCCTGTGTCTATGTAGAAGCAATCCGTGTTGCTATACATACTAAAGAAGATTTGTAAAATAACTGAAATGAAAGAGATAACATATAAAGTATAAGAGGATCTCATTTTATGACCAGAATCCAAGGCCAGAGGCCCCACTCTGGGCACTCTGCGAGGGGTTCAACAAATCAGGTCTGGCCACTTGCCCCCAAAACCAGACGACAAAAGTAATGGTGAAAAGCAGGAAAAGGGCTTCAATTCTCAGGTAGCTACCCTGAGAAGACAAGTGGGATGGACTAGCACCCCCAGCCCTGTCTTGGAGGTGCTAACAATAGCTTTGATGTGTTACAGATAGGGGAAGGAGGGCAAGGGTTGGGTGTCTGCATCACTGGGGCCTTTGTACAGCTCCAAAGCAGTCTTAGCCAGGTGTGGTCTGGTTCATCTTTATGTTCTGATGGGTCAATTAGGGACTCCTAGTGATAAGAAAGCCATGGGAAGGGGTAGTTTCCACTCCTCACAAGATATTAATCAATCAGACGTGATCCTGGAATCCAAGGTGGCTCAGGGTAAAGGAGACAGATACAAATTGGAGATCTAAATGCCAAGTCTGCAATATTGCTTTTAGCCACCCACTGGACATTTACAGGAAAAAGTAAAGAGTCTAAGTCTTTATTAAAATTTCTTCTTGAGAGTCCCCAAAAGATTGTGCATATTTTGTTTGCTCTCTTGTTCATAGGTAAGTGCTTGACAGTAGATTTGTGCTATATATAACTAAATGTCTATTGTCAGATTATGTGACTTCACCAATCATAAAATCATTTCTTTGGGAAATATGCTATGCTTTAAGGATGTCTAATTTATTCTTTGATCTTCAGGAAGTAATTTAGTGAGAAAATGTTCGCTTCCTCTATTCAGACACATGAAGGCAGGCCCTGTTTCCTCTTTGAATAAACATACTATAAAAATAGCATTACCATTTAAATGGATGCCGTCAGTGAAGTCAGTAGCATATAATCAGGAAACCAACTGCAACACATTCAAGAGGAAAAAAACTGTGGAGAGGCTTCTCAGAAGGCTAAGCAAAAAAAAAAAAAAAAAAAAAAAATACTTCCAGGTAAGTGTCATTAACAAAAGAGAAATAAACTAAGCAAGCATCAAGAATCGGAACAGTCTTCAAGACAGAGAGGGAGGAGGTGGCAGAAGATGTTTGCAAGTGGATCTGAGGGAGGAAGAGGGAAAGAATAAGCAAGAACATTTAAATTCACATGGGCAGTTACTAAAGGCAAGTGTGGGCTATTCTTATCAGTAAAAGGGAGCAGCATTTCTCAAGATCACTCCATGACACAGGGAAAGAGGACACTGGAGAAAACAGCACTTCCCAAGGCCAAGCTGTTTTACCCAGAAAGGGCTGATCTAGCTCTGTGTGGTGCTGGGAGAGCTAGATTGCATTACTGAGGGAGAAATTCAGATCTTTTTATTTTTCACCCAATTCAAACAAAAACCAGGACACAATCAACATAACAAAAGCTGTGCCAATTACTTAATAGAATTCTACTGCATTCATCAAAAACCTTTCTCTCTTTAGAAGCCAGTTCTGTACAAGTAGTTAGGTGTCTCACAGAGCTAATGAAATACATCATCAAAGAAGCACTTACATTCACACGCATTAGCAAAAGCTTAGGCAGGGCCACCTACTGGGCATAGAGTGAACTGCAAGGAGATGGTCCCCATTTAAAAATTCTTCCCCCATGAGCTTGATAACTGTTAAGAAATCCTTCCAGCAGAGTCATTCAGATGTAGGCATTCTTTTATTTGAAAGCCCAGGTTAAATTGTAAGTCTGTTAACTGGAAGGAAAACTAGACTTCTTTCCAAGGCATGGTCCTCATCTGTAATGGCTTATTACATTGTAGATGGCAACTTTGGGTACCTCCATGAATTTCCTTCTTTGTAATGTACACGAATGCATGAGCTGGCCTTAGAAAAATAGAGTTTTTATGTATGTTTTTATATATATAATTAGCACTATATGTGTATTCATAAAAGCTATGCATTTATAGGATCAAAGACAATTATAAATATAAACAACTTTATATTATCATAATAGTCCAATATCAAATTTAGCATGATGAAAATGCTTAAAGTGAGTCACAGAATGCATCATGTTACATGATCAATTTTCCCATGACTGAACTTTTACTCAGCATGTTTGCCATGATGGACTGAATGTGTCCCAGACATTTTAAGTACCCACAGTTTGTGTAGTGATTTTGACTCTCTTCAACAGTGGCCTTGACTGATTAAGATTCCCATTATAAACATACAAATTCAAGGTCTAAAATCAAATACTCAATCAATAATTGATTTTAAGATGGTTGTCCAAATGATCCAAAATATGTCTACTAAAAAATGATACTCGGCATCTTAAATGTTTAATACAACTAAAAATCACAAAACCTCCCATATCTCCATGTTTATCTAAGCCCTTACAGGATCCACACTGAGCTACATTGATTGATCTGAAGCAATATTGCCTATGGAACTTTTTGCAACATAGCTCACGTGACTGGCAAATTGAATATTAAGTTTTATTTAAGTTTGACTTATTTAAATTTCAATAGCCACACTGGTTGGTGGCTCCTGTAATGACTAGCATCATTGTTTTTTTTTTTTTCCCCCCATTGGACTCCTGTCAAAGACTGGCTTTCCAAAATAGTACTAAATCATCTTATTGTTTAACAATTGTCTCAGACAATTCAGTAGTTTAAAACAACTAGTGTTTCTTGGCTCACAATTTCCATGGGTCAGAAATTTGCTGAGTAACTTAGCTGGGTGGTTGTGGCTCAGGGTCTCTAATGGGATTGTCCTTATCTGAAGACTAGCCTGGGGCAGAAGGATTAACCCTGAAATGGCTTGTTTACATGGCTCTTGTCAGAAGGCCTCAGTTCCTTGTGGGGTGTTGACAGGGGACTCATTTCCTTGTTAGGTAGGCTTCTCCACAGAGTTGCTTGGTATGGATTCATTATAGGGCTGGGGCCTTCTGGGAAACTGAGTCGGTGTGAAGAAACCCTTCCCCCAAGTTCCAATTCTCTCACAATCAAGTTATTAATATTTTAGACATGTTGCTCAGAGTTACAGACATGAGTTTATTGAAGGAAGAGGAAAAGGGAAAGGGGGAAACTCTCAAGGAGAGAGTGGGTCTTTTCAGAGAGGAGAGGGACAGTTTACCTCTCCTGTACTCCAGTTTTATTGGGCTCCCAGAGAAGTTTCTAGAGACTCCCACTCAGGTCTACCTCTTGACTTTTGACTGACAACAGAATGACTCAGACTTTCTAGTCCCCACTGCCATGACAACTCTAGGTCATCATGGCTATGCTGACTGGTTCTAATTGGATTCTTAAAGATAAATTCTTACAGATTTTATGGTTAGGAGGAATTACCCTTATCTCCCTGAGTTTCAGGTTTTGGTATATAAAAAGGGTCACAAAAGTCTCCTCTTTCAGGGTAACTTGGGTTCCTCTTCTTGACATTATTTTGGGCCTGCATTTCTGCTGCAGATAACAGGTAGTTTGCTGAGGAATGTGACATATTCTGTTCCCTTAAGCTATGTAGGGCTGGAAGTAAATTGCTTCTTAGAAAAGAAATCATGCGGGATCAGCACAGGGGGCCCATTTTATAGAATTATTCTTTAACCTTATATTCCCACTATTTGCATCTGTCTGTCCCTTATCAATGTTAATCCACAATCTTTCTTCACAGACACAAAGTGGACTGAGCCAGGAATTGCTGTCTAGCACAAAGGTAGCTAGTCTCAGATTGGACAGAAATCAAAGCAATTGGCCAGGCAGAAAAATGACCCAAATGGAAAGATTTACATTTAATAGATGCAGAGGTGATGTCTGAGTCAGGTTTTGCTGCTATAACAAAATACCATAAACTGGTATTTATTTTTGCAGTGCTGGGAATTGAACCCATTTTATAAATTTGCTAATCTCATTCATGAGTGCTCATGACTTAGTCACTCCTAAAGGACATACCCCAATACTATTGCATTAGGGAATAAGCTTCCAAATAAATTTTGGAGGCTGTATAAAAATTCAAACCAAAACAGGTGGGATTTGAACACATACATACTGGTTCCAAAGGCTGCTCTTCTAACTGCCATATTCTACTATTCTAAAGGAAACAGTTCCCTGCTCACTATAGGATAATTTTCTAGCATCTTATCCTGACATGTAAGGTCCCCACAGTTCAGCTCACAAAAACATCTACCTAATTCCATGATTCTTACTCAAGCTCTTCTCCCACAGTCCCCCCAAACATACAGCACTCAGTGTTGGTACTGCCTCTCTCTCTCCATTTATGCCTCTTGAAACTGAAAAATCTAACAATGAGTGGGATCCCAGAGAAAACAGCACACAAAAAGCAGCAGGTGCCCAACTGCCATGGTTTTACACATTTGAATTCTGAGGCTGTAGAATCCAACTTTGATGAACAATGTGATCTTTCGTGTGTATTTAGGCTCTCAGCTGAAGAACAAGGAAAATGAAATTTAATACCAAGCTGCGTGAACATGGTCTGACTCTTGGATAATTTATTTTTTTATGACAGATTCCATTTTCTGCTGGTGGCATGATTACATGGGAACACATTTGTTCACGGGGAGTACATTTGTGTCTCTTGCATGGGTTAACTCAGTGGTAGCGTTTAATTTCTATAATATTATTCACTTATCAGACCAAAAGACATGCTCAGAATTACTAAGTTTACTGAAATGTGTTAAGAGAATCAGTCTTGAGAGGCAAAAGAAGTATCAGTATTTAGTTGAAATTGGTCTCATTATCTGCAAACTGTGGATATCATGGAGATGATTAGTTTTCTGGATAAATTTAAGTTTGAAGAGGTGTAAATATGTGCTCTATCATGAATTCTAACAGAAATGTTGTGATGCTGTATTATTTACTGTGCGAGGCTGTTGAAAACTAAAATACATAGAGTGAAACTGAGTAGGTGTTATGTAAATTAGGAAATGGTGGACTGGATTAGGGAATGGCACATATCAGGTATAACTAATTGTTAGATGGTGGAATAAAGCCCTAAATCAGATATTCTAATTTTTAAGAGAAAAAGATTTTTGGATTTCTATATCACTGATGTTTAAATGTTAGTAAGTGTGGTAGGCAGGGTTCTAAGAATAAGGTCTTTCCTTCTATAGGCCCCTACCCTCTGGCTGTGAGTGGAATCTGTTAATATGATGACAAATAACCCCAACAACTTTTATATTATATGGCAAAAAGTTCACTTTAGTGGGTTTAACCTAATCATGTGGTATCAGAAAAGGAAAGCCCAAGAAAAATAACGCAGAACTCTGCTGCCTTTGAAGATGCAGAAGGTTATGTCAAAGAACCAATCAGCCTCCACCCAGGGTCTGAGAGTAGTCCCAGGTGACAGCAGCAAGGAAATGCGGACTTGAGTCTTACAACCACAAGGTCCTGATTTCTGCCAACCACCTAAATGAGCTTGGAAATGAATTCTTCCCCAAAGCCTTCAAATAAGATCTCATTACAGCCAATGCTTTTATTTTGATCTTGTGAGACTCTGAGCAATGAACCCAGCTGAGCCTACCCTGATCATGACTTACAGAACTGTAAACCAATAAGTAGTTGCTGTTGTAGGTCAATAACTGTGTGGTTATTTTTACTCAGTTATAGAAAACTAATGCAGTAAGCAATTAAATTTATTCTAAAATCTTTAGTAGGAAATGTAGTACATATCAATCAATGAGACAGCATTCTGCAATCATTGGTACAACAAAGGTGCAACGAAATGGTGGAGATGAAAGGGACCCTGAGCATTTCTCTATCTTCTCATCTAACCACTTATACCACATGCTTCTAATGGTAATCACTGAAAGTCAGGCTTGAGAAAAGTAAATTTTAGTTGAATTTCTTTAATCAACTGAATACACTTTAAGATGCAAATAAAAATTACCCACAGCCAGGTGCAGTGGCATATACCTATAATCCAGTGACCTGAGAGGCTGAGGCAAGAGGATCAAAAGTTTAAGGCCAGCCTCAGCAACTTAGTAGGACCATAAGCAACTTTGAGATGCTGTCTCAAAATAAAAAATAAAAATAAAAAAGGCTGGGGATGTGGCTCAGTGGCAAAGCATCCCTGGGTTCAATTCCCATTATAAAAAAAAAAAAAAAGAAGAAAGAAATTACCCACAAAGTAATGATGGGTAAAAAGATAAAATGATAGAATGTATAAAAGCTTTAATAGAGGTTAATTTATTGGATTTGCAGATATTTTCTGCATTTGGTACTCTGAGGTAAATGAGTTAATCAAGCAAAAAAAAAATTCCCAGATTACTTTCTTTTCCCTAAAAATTATATGAGGATACTTGTTTCTTTAAAACTATACTGCAGCCCTCCACAGATCTGCTCCATTTATTCTTGATTGAGGACTTATCTTTAAAACAGAAGGTAAATATTCACATTCCTTAAGGTGCTGTAGCTTGAGTAGGCTTTAGTAAAGGCAGGGCAAATTCAGAAATTCCCTAAAATATTGTTCTCCTTTTGTTAAACACATTTTTGGAAAATTAATTTCTAGGAACATGGGGAATAAATTTCTTGTCAATTCTGGCCCTAATAATAACACTGGGTAAAGTGACATTTAAATATCAAAATGATTAGTATTTTCTCTAGTAGTCCTCACAGACTTTCTTTATGTTTTCAGCATTGTTAATCAGACATGTACTGTGCTCAAGGCCCTGTGTTAAAAACAGAATACTGAGAAGAAACATGACCCAAAATGATGAAACATCTAGCCAGCTTCTAGTAGCTTGCTGTACCTTTTTACCTTCTTTTCTCCTAGCTACCCTCTCCCACCACCATACATACAACACCAGATTGAAGACAAAAGATTCTCAAACTCACTCAGTTACTGATGGAAAAGTTGGTGAGTGTCAGACTGACCATCTCCTTCCACAGCTGGCAGAGACTAATCCAGAGCTGCTAACCTGGATTTGAACACAAGCACATTGAAAGAAATGTGTGCCCCATCAGCTGCATGTCTTCCCATTAACACAAATCAATCCTCCTGTTTTGAAGAGGTTGAAAGAAGGGGCAGGGCTTTCAAGAGCAGGCTAGGATCCTGAAGAAAATCTGGAGAAACCCAACAGAGTATCTAATATCTAAGACTGGGTCATTTATAGTAAAAATTTATTTGACTCTTGGTTCTAGAGGCTGGAAAGTTGAAGAGCATGGTGCCGGCATCTGGTGCAGGCCTTCGTGCTGCATCATAACATGGCAGAGGGTATCACATGGACACACAGAGCAAGTCTGCCAGAGAGTCCTTGCATAGAAAGCTCAGTAACTCAAGGGTCCATTCACCTATGAAGAGACTGATCACTTCCAAAGGTCCCACATCCAAAACAGAAACCATTAATATATGAATTTAGGGGTAAAGTTTCAAACACATAGCACTTGTCTTTACGTGGGATTTTTACAAATGCCATATGCTTAGGTCCTGGGGCCCCTACTTTACCCCTCCTTTCCACAATTCCTAGGCCATTCTTTGTACAAGCCCTTTGCTTAGAGGGTAGAGATGGACAAAGAGCTCTTCCATGTTCCTTTTTCATTAGACTTATTATGTCTTTAAATTCAATTGTTTACTATTGAATGATTATAAAATGATATATTTTCAGTAAATTAAATGTCTTCTCTTGAGAGCTCACAGGTAATTATTAAAATATGGAATTACTAAAGTTTATGGTAAGAGAAAACCAACACTGTTGTTGCCTTTAGAATTTTCCAATTTGTGTCACATTCATATTAAATAAAGCATGCATTTAACTAACTTATTACAATTTGATTGCACATCTATATTTATTCTGAGATTCCAGAAAGGTTTTCTTAAGTTTAGATCCTGTGTTCTAAAGTAGTATTAAGTTATTTTTGTAAGCCTTCTAAACATTTGTTATCTACTTTATAGATAGATCTCTATAATACTGTTAGCATGTTATAACATTCTAGAAGTTATTAATTATGATTTTTTTTGGCCATTTTCCCCCCAAATTAACAATATGGTCAATTTCCCAATAAAGGATAATGATATAAAAATACTTTCAAATTCCTATTTTATTCTTGCCTTATGGATGTTGTGAGATCTGCAACTTGACCTTTCTTCGGAATTAATGGTGACATAGTAACTGTAGGTTGGATTCTAGCAGTATCAATATTTGCTTGGCTGGAGAAATGTTTTCTTATGCTTGCATATGATCTATTTTCTAGTTCTCTGGAGGTCTTGCATATCCTTTGTAATTCATTCAGTGAAGAGGAAATTTCCAGAGCAGACTGAAAATCCATGGTGTCCTACATGAGTAATGCGGGAGTCTGCTCTCATGTAGTTAAGGCACCAGCTGGTCACCCAAAAACTTTCTGCCATTATTGTTCCAAGCTAATAGCATGGAGACATTTTATCTCTAGGCTGACAGTTAAGATAATGTTAATATTAGCTATACTTTTATTTGATAGGAAAAGTAATTCATTTTAATTCCTAATACAATTATGTATTGGAGATATTAATAATTTTAATTTTCTGAGTGCACACTCAGCATGACACACATCTTTTTCTCAAGTTAATAAAATTCTCAGTTGATGCTGATAAAAACAACTAGAGGGCATTTCAAATAAATGAAGAGGCTAATTGTTGTGTTGCACTCACAGAGGGACTACTTACAGTGTGTTCTCTATAGTCACCCTGTGGCTTCTGCAGGCTAATTTCTAGTAGCAGATATTTAAAATCCTGTATAGTTTAGGAAATGTTTCTGATCTTGTGAAGAAATAACCAATAAAATTTAAAGTATAAAAACATCTCTTTAGTTGGGTGCAGTGTCACACACCTATAATCCTAGCTGCTCAGGAGGCTGAGGCAGGAGGATTGATCACAAGTTCAAAGCCAGCCTCAGCAAAAGCAAGGTACTAAGCAACTCAGTGAGACCCTGTTTTTAAAAGCAAAACAAAACAAAACAAAACAATGCAAAATAGGGCTGGTAATGTCGAAAGCCTCCGAGTTTGATCCCAAATAGCTACCCTCACCCCCCCCCAAAAAAAAAAAAAAAAACCTTCTTTAATATACTAGAAAAAATTCTTCGTAGAAGTAACTTCATAGGTATAGGATTTGTAGGAACAAGATTCACAGTGAGAATTTGTTTGGTGAACAGAAAATGTGGCAAATAAGGTTGCTAGTCCTGAGGGATATCTTACCCAGATCAGGAAAAGGACTGCTTTAGTCTATTTCTTCTCTCTCATAGTTAGTCTACCTGTTCATTTTATGTGGAGCAGATGTTCTTCTCTTTTTAATCTCTAATTTCTTAAGAACTTCTTTCTTTGTATTTATGTATGTTAAGATGATTATTATATTTGCAATCAAATTCGGATCTTGCTCTGGGATTCACCCCAATCTTTGGGTGGTTATGCTTTATGCTGTCCCCTCCCCCATTTTAACCTAAAGACAAGGATCCTTCCATGTCACACAAAAGGACAATTTGAGGTTCCTTTGTTTTCCAAGTGTAGGATAAACAGCTGCTAAGGCTTTTTTTTTTTTTTTTTTTTTTTTTGGTCTCCACAAAATGTGTATGTCCAAATTCTTGTCTTGCTGCAATGTGAAAGTATTAAGAAGTAAGACCTTCTTAAGTGAGGTGATTGTCACAAGTAGAACCCTCCTGAATGGGACTGGGGTCCTGCTAAGTGAGTCCCCAGAGAGCCACCCTTCAGTCATGTGAGAATACAACAAGAGCCATCCATGAGCAAGTAGGTCCTCTCTAGACACTAAATCTGCCAGTACCTTGACCTTGGACTTCCCAGGCTCCAGAAGTGTGACAAATACATTTCTGTTGTTTATAAGGTACCCGGCATATGGTATTTGTTATAGTAGCTCAGATGAACTAAGAAAGGAGGAAACCTTTTGTCCTGTTATAGTATAAGAAGATATAGCTGATACAGACAAAGAGATAGATGATTGATAGATACAGAATTTTGAGCTAAAACAAGGGTAGACACATTTATTAGGGGGTTCTTGCTTTTTCACCCAACATTTGAAGTAAAAGAAAAATATTAGAAAAGACAAATTAGGGTGATCATCACTGAAGACTGAAGGTGAAAAAGAGTAACTGAATCATTTGAAATAGATACAGTGAACTATTATAAACCAGTGTAAGATGTGAGGAAAACCTGGCATGAGCCTCTGAATTAAGAAAATTGGAAGCTGGGTATGGTAGCACAAGTCTGTAATCCCAGTGGCTCAGGAGGCTGAGGCAGGAGGATCACGAGTTTAAAGCCAGCCTTAGCAATTTAGTGAGGCCCTAAGCAACTCAGTGAGACCCTGTCTCTAAATAAAATACAGAAATGGCTGGGAATGTGGCTCAGTGGTTGAGTGCCCCTGTGTTCAATCCCTGGTACCAAAAAAAAAAATAAATAAATAAAAATAAAAATAAAAAAATAGGAAAATATTCAATTCAAAGACCCTGGCATTTGCACCTGGGAAGAGGTACTATTACGATGTGAGAAAATTGTGTTCCAAATATGGCTAGAACTGTGCTGTTTCATTCCATAGCAGCCACTAGGCATAGTGGCTCCATAGGCTTTTTAGCATTTAATGCCACAACAATTTAGGAACTCAATATTTAGCTTTATTTAGTGGTAACTACCAAAATGTAAATTTAAAATTGATACTCACTTTAAGAATGTTTGGAATAACTTATTTCAATCTTCTTTTTCATCTGTAAATTTTTTTTTGAATTCTAAATACAGATCAAGTCGTTCTGATGAAAATTTGACATTGAAATTGAGATGTGCTGTAAGTATAAGTAACATGAAGAATTTCAAAGATTTTGTACAAAAAGAATAAAGAATGCAAATATGTTAAAAAACTTGTTAAAATAGCTTTTGTTGAAATAATATTTTCATATTAATATCTGAGAATAAGACACATTGTTATAATTAAATTCACCTGTTGTTTTTATTAATGTGACTCCTAGAAAATTTAAAATTGCATATGTTGCTTTATATTTCTTCTGAGAGAGTATACCTCTAATCTGAAGTACCTAAAGTCTCACAAGTGAGCATAGCACAGGGGAATTTACCTCTCTTGAGAAACCACAGATGTTGGAAGACTTTCCTTTACCTTCTAGGAACTGGAGGCTGAATTGTAGGGTAAATCTCTAACCACTATGAGCCTGAATCTGGCCCTTCATAGTTGTTGCTTTCAGCCTCAGAAAATTCAACCCAAAACAGAAGTCTCTAACTCTACCGGGAAAGGGCCTAACCAGAACACCCAGCCTACATCATGAAGCAACCCAGGAGAGTGAATTAGAGAATATATGTATCAGAAAAGTCATTGGCCTGGAACCAGGGAGCTCATCCTCAAATAGTTGTCAATGTTTGATGAATAACTACTCCAATTCACTTAGAAGCTCCATAGGGAGTTTGGTCCAGCTACTGTATCTTGATCATAACTTGGTAATACCAACAAACTGATACACAATTGTCTCTATTCAATATGTCAAGTTAGCACTTAGACTGAACACCACTACAGAAGACATAAATAAGCACTCAAGTCTTCCTGCATGGTCTATGGCCAGTGGAGATATCTGATAGATGCGTATTTGAATTGCAATGTGTAGTATCACTGTAGTTACTTAGGCTTAATTAATACCTGTCATCCTCTCAGGATACAAAATCTTTAAGAGCATAGATGATGGATCAGTCAGTTATTCTGAGAAGAATCACAAAATATGGCAAGGTCACAGGTATTCTGATTCTTAATTCAATGGCTTTTCACTTATACTCCTTTATAAATTTACATTAAATGTACACAAACATATTTGGCAAATTGGAAAGTAAAAGCCAAATGAATCATAAAAATCTGGACAACACCCTAAAGTTATATTTCTAGTCTTATCTCTTTGTTGGAGTTATTTCTTGTGGGGAATCATCTCGAAGTGAAATTCACATCTTCACTTCTCATTTCCATGCCAAGGATTCTTATTTTGATCTTTTCAGTTGCCACCTGTCTTCTAGGCTCTAGCATTCCATTTTCAACTGCTTGGTGTATTTTGTTGTTCCCAGAAAACCTCACACATTTAAATTGCACTATATATAGCTAAGGGATCTGAAGAAGACTTTAAAAGAAGGAAGAAATAGAAAACTCTATCGAAAGTATGGAACACATTATGTCTAAAAGGGAGAACAACTCCCAAACATGAGGCAGTACTACATGACACACACATGTCCTTGGGTGATCTGCTTCCTTCTCTGGTCACCTTTCAGCTTTCTAATTAGTAAATCTGGTTTCCTAGGAAATGCCACACCTATAAATAGCTCTTCTCAAATTTAGTGCAATTGTTTAACATGTGGTGAAGTTCATTTGCCGTCTCCACATAGCGATAGTTTTATTCAATACATATTTATTGAGCATGAACTATACTGTAGGCCCTGAAAGTGCAACATGAAAAGTGGGACTGTTCTAGAAAAGCAAATAATTCAGATTCTTGACCTAGTATAAGGGATCAGAAAGGTCTGTATAAGGCATTAAGTGTTTGAAACAGTGTTTGAGAATGTGTAAAGGTCTTGAGCAAGCAAATTACTATTGAAAAAATGTTGTTCCAAACCTGGTCTAGACCAAATTATTATTGCTTGATGTATTTCGTGGTCACTTTTGAATAAATCAGACTTCTGATAAAACATTAAGCCATTTTCAATAATGATTTAGTTATGAGACTAATATTTGCCTGGGAAGCAGTTACTCCCATATTTACGTGAGAATCAAGAATCTGAGGATCTTTAATTAGTCCTTTCTGTTCCATTTAATCTGCATTTTCTATAAATGTTTCTGCTAGCAAAAAAACTTTAAATTGGCCTCCAAGAAGATTTACAATACAGTGAGATCAAAAGAAAACTCTGACCCACGCTTATAGCTATATGTCTAGAAAGTTATCATTGTTCTTGAGTTAGTAATTACCACTAGGTTCTACAGTAAGGCTAATGTTATAGGCAACAGAACCAAATTGGGGTGGTGGACATGGTACAAGAGGAAACCCAGGGCATACGAGATGCAGATTAAGCAAGGGGTGGATATCTGAATCTTATTTTTAAAAACAAAATTCAAGAGAGATGAGGGAGATTACCGCATTTACATTTTGTAAAGATCAGTCCTTTTATAGTAGTACTACCAATAGAAATTGAGATATAAAGTGAAGACAGACCTAAGCAACATATTTAATTTCAAAATGTCTAGTTGCCACATCAAAACAGTGAAACAAATCAGGTAAATTCATTTTAACACTACAGTTAATATATCTCAATACTGTTATTGAGAATATTATCTTTTCAATATCTAATCAATTACTCAGTTGATGAACTTCAACTCTTCTAGTAGAACAGTGAGGTCAAGTGTTAGAATTTCCAATAGAGGGGGGCTGGGGTTACAGCTCAGTGGTAGAGCGCTTGCCTCGCATATGTGAGGCACTAGGTTCTATCCTCAACACCACATACAAATAAATAAAAGTAAAGATATGGTGTCCATTTAAAAAAAAATCTAAAAAAAAAGTTCCAATAAAGAAAAGGTTTATTTATTTTTATTTTACAGTTTTATGGAAAATAAACAACTTGAGAACTTTCATTTTCCTCTAAGATTCTACTTTAGAATGTTAACTTAATTTCTATAAACATGGATGACTTCCTGGGTAATAATACATACTTACCTTGATAATGTGTGAACTCCATGTGAAGAGATCTTCTAATGATTACTGATCCAAATAATTTTCACTAAATTAAGAAATATTAAGTTCAGTTACATAATATTTCACCTATTAATCATTGCCCCCGAAAGCAAAACGAAATAAAATACATTTGGAGCTTCTTTTTAAACATCTTCACTGATAAAAACATAGAACTAAACATTTTAAGGCAGCTTAATGTGGTTGTAAATCAACTACAATTGATGAAAGGCTAGGCAATGTTCAAGACATTTGCATGTAATTACCCATTTGATCCTCACTGTGATCTGTGAGAGGTGGGTACTATTATTACCATCTTTTCAGAGGTAAGGCACTGAGGCACTGAGTTTGAGTAAATTATTCAAGGTCACAGAGAGAACAGTGCTGGGATTCACACTTATGTGCCCTTACATTGCATTTAGCAGAATAAAATTTAAATTTGTTTGTTTTCTTTTCAGGTACTAGAGAATGAATGCAGGGCCTTGTGCCAGGCAATTTCTACCACTGAGTTACATCCCCAGCCCTAAATTTGAGATTGTTTATTTGAATGAGATGAATTGAAGAAACTTCCTGTATCTCTCAAACTGGATGAAGGAACAAATATACTTATTATAAATCATTATGGATAAATGATCCATTTTAACTAATGCCTTTTTTCTGCTCTAAAACTATTCTAATTCAAAAATTATCTTGCTTGTACCATACAAGCATACATTCCAATTGCTAGGGTTAAAGAAAATTACTTTGAAAGATATTATAGTGTTTTTTAAATTTCTTTTTCATTTTGGAATATACTCTTAAAAATAAGCAAAAATGCAAAGAATTAGTTTGCTTTAAAATCATCTTTAAAGCTAAATTATCAGAAGAAAATGGAATAAAAACAAAGAAACATTTAATAAGTTGATTTAACTTAGCAAATATCAACATTTTATTTTATATTAATTCTTATTTTGTCATCAGGCATATAGGAAGTCTATTAAGAACTTTCTAAAAATATTCACTGAATAAATAACTTTCATTTTAACAGATATACCTATTGTGTTTATTTCTTTACTTAAAAGTTTTGGGCTTTACCTATGATGTATGTAGAATATAAATTCACACGCATCCCTAATGTTGACAGTGAATGTGAATTGTTCAAGCAACATTTTAAAGCTCGACACTTCCTTGTGCATAATTACCCAATTTTTCTGCATACATAGACACCACACCTTGTTGTCAATAAATAATTCCACTTTAATGGCAAAGTAATAATTTAGACAGATACAGGGTGCACATTTGCAAAAAAATATATGCAAGCTGGTTTACAAGCTAGAGGAACAATAAACCAATAGAAAATACGTCATCCAGTTAAGTCCATTGACACCAAGTACTTATTGTTGGGGCTTTACAAAGACTACAAAACTTTTCAGATGATTTATTTCACTGTTTCTGCCTATTTACATGATATGTTACATCAAAATGTACAAAATATAAAATGTATACAGACAAATGTTTCACAAACTAGTTTAAGTTGTAAACTAGGTGGACCTACTGGCATGTATTGCAGGAATTTCTGTTTATGCTCATGTTTGGACTGTGTTTCTCAAAATGGCAGGGAAAGATTAGCAATTTTCTTAGATCACATATTATACAAGGGCAACTAGTCACTCATCCAGCTACATAAATTGATGGTGCACAACAGATTTGATCCATGTTTGAGGCTTCAAAGTCAGGGTGACAATTCTATGTGCATAAATTCAGCTCCAATTCCCTCAGGGCAATAGCACCATGTAAGGACCTATGCACTTAGAAACACTCTGAAAGCGGCACTGATGTCTTGGGTTGATGTTATTGTTCTGTAGCAACTGACCCATGGGTGGTCACAGAGGATAGATAGCACCAATTACACGTCCTAAAGGTCACACTTTTTCACACTCACAGAACTAGTCTATGCCATGGCCTAGCCCTTGGGTTTCATAAACCTAACACCTGTCCTCTGTGTGTGATGGTAACTTCTCCAATGACTGATCAGTTTTCATGCACTCTCTTTAAAGCCTGCCACAACAGATGTACTCTCAGACAGTTTTATTTATCCAAAAATGTATTGGCTTCATGTACAGTTTTGAAGCATGCTCACTCTAGCACTGATAGCTCCTGCATAGTCATACCAACTGTAAACACAGGACAAACACACCAGATAATAACAGCTTTGAGGGTTTGCATTCTGTATTTGTTTGCAACGTACAGGAAATCTCAGCAAGTGAAACACCTCTTAACACCAACGGGATAAAATACAATTTTGTTTGATTTGATTTGTGCAAGTTTGAAAAATCATTATTTACAATACCTACCCAGTAGACTGTGCAAATCTAACCTTCTTTTACAGTATCAACGCTTCCTCTTCCACAGTGACTTTACTGCTTCAGTGTTCTTTAATGCTGAATTTCTCATGTACAACAATAGCAATCAAAACAACATGCGTCAAAACTAATTTTTTAAAAAAAATATATAAGAAAGAATAGGGAAGGAAAGCCAAATAGTTGTGCTCATGCTGCATCTAGTGCTTCCAGCTCTGCTGGATACAAATTCAAAATCTCCCACCTTCTGAAACTCTTTCACTTAGAACTGGATGGAATTTAGCCACGTCTCTGCGTTTCTGGGTTACTCGAATACTTTGAGGATAGGCAAAGCAATCTATTCATGAGATAAAAATACTGATCTTTCTCCTATCCATTTCTTCAAAACAAAACAAAAAAAATGATATATAGAGATGAAGCTACTGTGATAACTGGTGTTCTTGGTTGTAAATGAAAAGACAGTGGAAATTGCCAATGGTTTAGGATTTAAACCAACTGTTAACTAACCTGTTGTAGAAATCTGTTTTAAGGCAGTGAGACAGCACCATAGGAAATGTTCCTTCTTTCACTGAAAAGGCTCAAACAAATAAAGCCCTAAGAAAGCCTTTTTTCAGTGTTGACTAATAATTGGTATAAAACTCTTGTTAAGGGAGTGGGCAGGTGGTTTAAAAAGACCACGGTGGTAAAAACAACCTTATAAAACCTGGGACTCATACACTAAAAAGTGGGTGGCGCACATTATGAGACCATGGCAGTTAGAATTGAGTTGGCACTTCTCCAGTTTGCCACAGTAGTGTTTTTTCTGGTGGTTGCACAATTCCACTTGTGCTTATGGAGGACTGGCCTCTTGGATTCATTCTGGAATGGGGTGAGCGCACAACACAAACACTACTGGAGCCCTGTGACCAGCACCATGCGGCACAGAGGAGGTTGGATGGATCAGAAGAATGGACCCTGCCTGGGGAGAACAGCCCCTCAGAGGAAACAGAAGGAAGGGACAAAAAAAGGTCTGCATTGTAAACTTTTAAAGAGGAAGAAACTAAAGTCCAGTTTGGCTATCCCATGTGCAATCTCTTCAGTTGCCCTGTCATTAGGGTCCTTTCCAGTTGAGTAATGGAGCCTTCTCTTACTCCATGGATATAAAAAATGCCTAGAAATAAAATAAAGTTAAGCTCCCATTTCAATTTAGCATCTTGGCGATTCAGACTTAGTTCTGCTGCCTCCTTGAAGACCACGACTCTGGGTCAGGGCCCCTGACAGGGTGCTTTTATACTGGCAGTGGTTTAGTGAAAATACCTTTCTTTTAAAACACTTTTTTTTTTTAAAGCATCATCTTTTCCCCTAACTCTGTCCACCCTCTAAAGGGTGGATTCAAGAGACGAATCCAAAACGTCTTCATGGTGGCTGGTGCTACCGCTGTCGCAGCTTTGTGTGCCCGAGTAATTGGCTGCTTCTTGGAGTTTCATTAGCATATTCATCTGAAGAAAGAAAAAGAGACATCGATGGAGGCAATGATATATTGAATCAGCTGGCCCCAGAACAAAGGAGGCCCCAAGCCACCCCAAAGGTCCCCAGCATCCCAACCAAGCCGAATGGGAAAATAGTTCCACATTGTCACTCCTTACCCTGGCTCCTATGCTGTTTCCCCCAAACATGTGACTACAATACCAAACCATAAGGACAAAATAGGGCTGGGAGATAACTCTTTTATTTGGGGCTGTGAATGAATACTGCTCCAGTGGGGAGACTGGAGAGGAAGCTGTATCACAGCTGGACATCTGGGTTGGTTGCTGGAGACTCCGCCAAGCTTCCTAGCTTTTTGGCTGGGACAAGCAGAAAGCACTGAATGGCAACAGAGAGTCGTGAATGTTCATACACACAGACGCACGCCCAGCCGCACACTAGGTCCCCTGGGGAAAGGAGGGGATGGAGTGGAATGAAGCCAGCTGCTGCGCACAAGCACACCATCTGCTGTTTAGGAGCTGACCTCGAGAGGAGGTGACTGAATGAAGCGGACCATGAGCATTTGAAGACAGAGAAGGAAAAAAATCACTGTCAAGTTTTTGTTGTCATTGAATTTCTGGCTGAAATATGATTGATATATCACTGAAAACAAAAACCACCTTCTGGAACAATAGCGGCTGTCTCAAGTTTCCCAGCCTTATAAGAGAATGCTAATGTTTGTTCTAGCAAAAGGACATATGCCTGAAAGCACCTGGGGGGAATAGCAGCTATTCCGTGTATTACAAAATAAAAGGCAGTCACATTGCTTGCCTTTTGATAGATCTCCTGCTCTACTATTAGAGATAGAAGCGGGAAAAAAAAATTTGTTCAAAAACAAATTTTGGATAAATAGATGGTATGATGATTTTAGAAAGCACAGAAAAATCAACACGTATCTTAATGAGGATAATGGACATGTTTCTTATCATGTTTTTTTTATACATCAACTTTATATTGCTTAATGCACACTAGTTATCTTCTTTTATATAGTAATTGTAGGTGTTCTTTTTCTTCTACTGAAAAGAATAGAAAGGAAAAATCTCAAACAGGATCTTTGGTCATAAGATGGGCTATGCATATTTGTATGTTCAGCATAAACTGTGTGTTCAATAAATACTTGTGAAATGAATGATAAACTGGGTATAATCACCAATTTCTGCAAGAATGTCCTTCTGACAAAAGAGGTTACAGTTACTGAATATTTTAAAGTCATTCTTAATAGTCTCAGGACAATACTTTTTTACCTCAATTCAGTCTTTCGGTCTGATTCTCTGAATGCACTAAGTCACCTACGTGAGGATTAAAAGTAAAGGTAGATGTGATAACCTTTTAAATCTGGCAAGCCAAAAAGTCAAATCAATCTCTCTGTCTCTCTCTTCCTCTCATTCTCCCCACCCCACCCCCCTACATTCATGAACATTCATATGCCCTCCCCCTGGTCTTTTGTCTGCCTCCTTAGCAGCTGGCTGTATGTTCAAGCATTTGGGAAACTGATGTGTATAACAGAACTGTGTTTGGAGCACCCTTCTGATTTACTAGGAGTAGAAATGGTAAAGGAATCTGTTAAAAGGGATAGGATTCTATTGCAGCCAAAAATGTTTGGAACTATTTAAATGCTAAATGTTGTTAAGGTTTTATGGTGTAATAATAGTGTAATAATAGTGTAATTAACATCTTAAGTTTTGAAAATGTTGCCATGCAGTAAATATGTTCCATTAGCGTAAGATCCAAGCTCAGATTCCTAATAAATATATACAATGAGATTTGCTTTGCCTCCTTGTAGTATTGCTTTGTTCACTGATATCCAAGGAGATTACAAAACTTATGGGTGATTACAAAACTTATGGGTGATTCAATTATGACAGGTCATAATCCTCTGTGAAAGTGGTCTCCTTTGGTTTTCTCCTGCTGCTCCCCTGTGTCCACAGTCATAATATAATGTCCATCATTTCTAACACCTTGGTCAGTTCCTAGGTGTTCCTAGAAGAATTATTAGTCTCCCAGCCTTTGTCCCTCTCCTTCAATCCATTCTCTGCTTTGTTAGCAAAGTGATTTTTAGAAACTGCACATCTAACTAGATAAGTCACTATTCAAAAACCTTTAGAGGCTCTCCGTTGTCTGTGTGATAAAGTTTGACTCCATGCAAAGATGCACAGGCTTAACATGATCCAGCAATTATTTACTTCTGTAGTTTTAATTCCTCTGACCAACTCCAACATAACTCCCCAAATTCATAATTTTTATTATATTATAATTTTTCATGTGCTGTTTCTTCAATTTTGGATGTTCTTCATCCAACCATATGATAAACTCCTATTCATCCCTCAAGGACCAGATAAAGCATTTCTTCCATGAAACTTTGTCCTAATTATTTCCTCGATAGACTCATAACTTTTCCTACAAAGTCCATCATTATTTTACTGTAATTTATGTAGGCAAACATCTTGCTCCACTATTATATTGTAAACCTTGTAAAATCAGAAATGATAACTTACCTCATGATCACTAAATCTTGGCACTAGGTACATGTTTATTAAATTTTAGCTTGTTGATGATGAATGTCCACCACATTTTTAAAATAAGCTGAAATGTGTCCCAAAACCTGTATTCTTGTTCAGATTTAAAGCTAGACTTCTGATGTTAAATAATAAATTTTCCCTTAGGTGTTTGTTTATTTATTTTTGGCAGTGATGGGAGTAGTGCCCAGGGTCTCAAACATGCTAGGCCCTGAGCTAAATCTCTACCCTTCCTAGGATTTCTGATATAGACTCATTTGCAAATATAGTTTTCCTTATGTCAGTAATTATAGAAATATACAAAAACGAAGGCAGGTAGAGAATATTTATTTTCCTATCAGGATGTCTGACCTTAAGATTTATTTTTAGATGATATCTTTGGCCATTTAGCATGCAAGATATCATAATCTCTTCTTTCTTTAGATTTTTGTTAAAGTAGCAGATAAGAAACCTGAATTTTTTTTTTTTTTTTGCTCCAATTATCCTGTCAAGATAGGAGACCCTGGCTCTCTTTCCTGCATTAGAAGACAAGGAAAAAGAATGCTTAATAAGGTTAGCCCTAGGACTGGGGGATTGGGAAGCTGAGGTCATTTCCAGAGCATTCCACAATCTACAGACTAACAGAGAAAACAAAGCTTATATATAAATATTGCTCCTTATCTAAAACAGACATACTATAACAAAATTACACAGATTAGATAGGAATTACTAAACATTCAGATTAAATAATCCATACTTGTATGTTAAAATTTACACTTTACTAAATTTTATCCATTCTATCAGCAATTATTTAGTATATGATAATCATTATGCTGGATTTAAACCAATTCCACTACCACTGTTGATTCTAGGTACCATGTTATAAAAATGTGAGTCTTGGCCTTCATGAATTAGGCTTGATCATTTATCTTACACATAGGAACTCTGGACTCTAAACATGTCTTTGTGCATATTTCAGAGATTTTATAGAACTCTTGAAATAGTTTGCAAAATTTTCTGTGTGGGTGTATCTTGAAAGTTTATTGGATGTTCTACATGTAACTCCCAAAATGTTAAGAAGGATCAGCTGAGATGATGATGATGTTCACCTATTGGGTTACTGGTATAAGATTATTCCTCAAAATTTTAAGTCATTTTATGTCCTTGGGCAGAGTCATAAGTTCTGATTTTCAATTATTTTCTTTTAAGTAGAATATCAGCCTTATTTCAATATCTTTTCTTTCTGTATTGGTTGTACAAATCCAATGATCCCTTGAATCATAGAATGATAAGCTAATAAACACATAGAATGATAAGATAATTACATTTGATACTAACATACAGAAAGTAATTTATAAAAATAAAAATAGATGCAGAAAAATAAGCATCTATTCCTAAAAATACTGTCTATTTAATAATTTTCTGAATATTCATACTTTGGAGTTCTATAGGCTAATTCAAATTATTCTAATATTTTAAAAACTAAAACCATATACGTTGCAAATTGAGCAAAGCAAGAAATATAACTTACCTTTGATTTCCCCGCCAGTTTATCCTTCCCTATTATAGTCAACAGAAGACCAATTCTGAATTTAATCAGGCTGGTTGATATATGTAAAATATACTTTAGTATACATTAGATCATAAACTTTGGTTTTCTCATTTAAGTACAAAATTCAGTTTTCTTCTAAAGGCCTAGTGAACTGAGTTATGTTACTTAAAATTTATTTATTTGTTAACACAATGCAAAATAAGAGAGATATTGTAGTCATGAAGTTCAAACTGGTTTCAGAATTTCTTGACTGTTTTTAGCATACAGTTTTAGATTTCTTTGTATGAATTTCATCCAACTAAAGCAGGATAAAGGTAACAACTAAAACTGAGTACCAATATCAAGGCAGTCCCCAATATTACTGAAGATAACCCATGTCTGTGATGCAGATGACTAAATGCTAATAAGCACACAACAATGTCAGGGTTATATAGCAAGAATCAACCATCAGTTTCTCACCAGGGGGTCCCCCTCAGTGTCTGTCTGTGGAATGTGCTTTGCGGTTGTGGCTTCCTTAGCAGAGGTGCACCCCTCATACCCAACATCTTCCGGTCGCAACTGAAGTAATGCTGGTCCTTCCTGAGGCAGAGAGGCTGAGCTCCAAGGGTATGTGTCAAGCACCCACTTTAAGGGATCTTCCCAGGGTGCACGCTTCCCATACATCTGAAAGTTAACCACAGAGTTGGTGCATATAAAGTTAATTTCTACTAAGTAAAAATCCCGACTCCTTATCAAGTGTTTCTTTTGCGCTTTGAGTTCTTATGGGACTTAGGGAATGAAGACATCTGTATATAGTTTTCTAGATTGTTCTACATAGCTCACTTAAAAGTTGAAGGATGGACAAAATGAAACTGAACATCTGGCCACATAATCAGTATTTGAGGGATAATATGAGGAAGGCTTTTTATTAATACATGTAGACATTACTGCCCACATTTGTCTTTTTTTTTATTGGTTGTTCAAAACATTACAAAGCTCTTGACATATCATATTTCATACATTAGATTCAAGTGGGTTATGAACTCCCATTTTTACCCCAAATACAGATTGCAGAATCACATTGGTTACACATCCACATTTTTACATAATGCCATATTAGTAACTGTTGTATTCTGCTACCTTTCCTATCCTCTACTATCCCCCCTCCCCCTCCTCCCCTCCCATCTTCTCTCTCTACCCCATCTGCTGTAATTCATTTCTCTCCTTGTTTATTTTCCCATTCCCCTCACAACCTCTTATATGTAATTTTGTATAACAATGAAGGTCTCCTTCCATTTCCATGCAATATCCCTTTTCTCTCCCTTTCCCTCCCACCTCATGTCTCTGTTTAATGTTAATCTTTTCCTCCTGCTCTTCCTCCCTGCTCTGTTCTTAGTTGCTCTCATTATATCAAAGAAGACATTTGGTATTTGTTTTTTAGGGATTGGCTAGCTTCACTTAGCATAATCTGCTCTAGTGCCATCCATTTCCTTTCAAATTCCATGATTTTATCATTTTTTAGTGCTGCGTAATACTCCATGATGTATAAATGCCACATTTTTTTTCTATCCATTCATCTATTGAAGGGCATCTGGGTTGGTTCCACAGTCTAGCTATTGTGAATTGTGCTGCTATGAACATCGATGTGGCAGTATCCCTGTAGTATTAGTTTTACAAACCATGATAAAACTCAATGAGAATAACTAAAAGCTCCAGTTTGTGAGGATTTAAAAAAAATGAATTTTATAATTAAAAGAGTTTGCTACTGAAGTACACTTCAGATCAAAAGAAAAAAAGACTTTTTCTCTAATTCATTCAAACTATGAGATCAAGAATCCATTCTCTGATAACCACTTCTTCCAATTACCTTCCTCTAATAGTTCCAAGACTTCCTGTAAAAACTCTTTTTAAATGTTTATGTAAAAGATGACTAGGAAAAGAGGAGGAAAAATAGGAAACTAAAGTTTCAAGAATTCATATGGAGGCAATGAGCCCAATAAGAAAAAGACGACCCAGCATAGCTAAAGAGAAAAATGAATCCAAGAGGTATTAAGCATTTTTAATCTAGAAACAATTGAAAAAAAACACTATGAAGACAGAAGGTGATGAGAAAAAAAGAAGCACAAGGCCATAAGGGACCCAGAAAGAACAGTTAAAATTGAGAGAAAGAGGTGGTGATGTTGTTCTTCTCTTAGCCTACATCACTATGGATGACCCTGGTTACCAGGTATGTATCCAACCTCACAGGACATATAGTGATGACTGGTCCTCTGCATAGTTTGTCGTGGTTCAGTGAGGTAAAAAAGTGACATGTGGCTACGGCAATGAAAAGTCTATGCATTGCTTTTGAAACTTTCTGAAGAAGTTATGTAAGCATTTTCAGTCTAACCTAAAAAAAGTAAAAGAAGAGAGAAACAGAGAGAGAAAGGGAAGTCTAGGTTCCTGACATCTGTGCACTTCCTTAGGAGATGATGGCAGAGGTAGCATTTTGAATCTTTTTAAAAATAGTTCTCTTGTTTTAGAACAGAAGGTTTCCTCTCTGCCGAAAACCTGCTTTATAAAGGATGTAAAATATAGCTTGCTATACAAGTTGAAGTAATTGAAGGAAAATGTATAGTTCTTGGAAAGTTTATGTTAAAAGAGAGAAGAGTTTGAGTCTACAATCAACCTTAAAAAGAACACGAGAATCTAGAAGCAACCAATGCCAGTCTGTTAAGGAAGCATCCAGGACAGCCAAGTTGGAGGTGACAATAAAATCTAAACCGGCCCAACTCTGTATTCTGGAGTGAGATCAATATTATAGAAAAAGGATGAAAAGAAATCTAAACATTCAGAATAAGATGAACTGACTGCTAACATTTCAAGAAAGAGTCATCAGAATAAAAATCAAATCCATTGCTTCACTAGCATACTTTCCAAGTAGACCATGTGGCACAGAGCACTTCCCAGATGGTTCCTCACCAAAGCCTTAGCCTTCATCTGAAAAGAGGTGGTTTGATTTCTCTCAACTCAGAATGTCATCTTGGCTACCAGGCTTCATTGCTTTTTTTCACCTCTTCTTCCTGTTCAAGGTGCTGTGTTGCCATGGATCCAAGAGAACTGTCCATGGCATGTAAGACTCTTTGTTTACTGCTCTCCCCTGGGGGTGGGGTCATGGATGGGGATCCTAGGGAGGCCTTCTGCCAGGGGACTTTTCTGGCCAGCTAGCCTTCAAAAGCAACAAATGCCTACCCACTAATAGGCTTTCCTTTTGTTCCTATTCCACATTGTTCTTTTCTTCCTGTTCTCTAGTCTTTCCCAACTCTTACTTCACCTCATGGTTGATTCAGCTTTCAAACTAACTTATTCCTGAATACCTACAATCATAGCAAGAGACTTCAGACAGATTCATTCCTCCTCAAAATAACTGTCAAGTATTTATCTCAATTTAATTTGGGAAATTGCTATTACTTAAATGATTACAGTTTTGCTGTAATATAAGCTTTATATAACTCTCAGCATAAAGTTTTCCAAACAATATTGATTAAAAAACAAACAATCAAACAATCAAACAAAAAAACTCTTGCAGCTTTCAAAAGGAAGCTAAGGATTTTTTAGGTATAATTGTTCTGGGTTTAAGAAAAGATTCCTTTTCTTCCTATTAGCAAGCAAATATAAAATAGAATTTTATATATAAAGATTTAGATGAGAGCTTAATGTTGAAACTGAATCTCAAGTACAAATAATTCATTTGGTTATTAATTTAAAAATATGATTTCTATATTGCAAATAGATTCTCATAAAATTATTTTTGCATAAATGATCAAAATTGAGTGACCTGAATTATATCTTAGACAGCATAATAGTTTTAGGAGAAATATGATCTGTTATATTTGAAAAATCAAAACCATTGGCATCATCTCTTATTTTTTTGGAAGTACTTACTGGGACTAGATTCATTCATACCCCTCAAAATAAGAAACTGGATTATTTAAATCTGGAGTTAAAAACAATCAATAGAATTGTTAGCATCCTAACTTCATCTAAGGATTCAGAACATCTTCATAATGTTTACCATGTTCACCAGAATTACATGGTAGTTCTAAGTACTGCTATATCAATCTACTAGAAGAGAGAAACATAGTGACAGGAAATGAAAGAATAAAAAATACAGGACCAATTTTTTAGATGGTAGAGACTTAACAAGTATTACAGATGATAGGTTTTTGAAAATATCAACTACATATTAATTCTAGTAGCAGTTGGTTGTGAAAACCAGAAATAAAAATGTCCAAGCAAAAACTGACTAAATCCTGGCTGAGTTATTGAAAAGGAGATTGGATTCCTGCACAGTGAGTTGGGTGATTATGTAATATAAATCTTAAAAGAGTTTTTAATTCTCCAATTTCATGAAATTTCAAATCCATTTTAAGGAAACAGCAAGACTGATGGAAAAGGGATAACTTTTTGATTTGTTTTGTTTTGAGGAAACAAGATTTTCTTATTATTGACCTATGTTTGCCTTTTAGATACGCTTAAACAGCAGGAGAGGTTGTAGGGCCTCATGACACAGGGCAGATAAGAGGAACAGCAGAGATGCTGCTAAAGCTACCTGTTGTGGATTAAACAAAAGAAAAGAAAAAAGACCAACTAACTTTCTTGGAATTTATAGCATTCCCTCAATAATAGTAAAGGCTATTACAAGTCATATTGAAGGACTTCAATTAATGAAGAATTCTAATGCACAAGCAAAAACTACTTGCTGCAAATTGTGATAAGCATATAAATGGTTAAGGCTCAGGTGAAAAAAATATGCCTGTGTCATAGAAAATAGAACTACAATAACGTGGCTTTCTAATAAGAACAATCTAAATATCCCCTGCAACTAATTTGGCCTTGAAAATGTAGTTGCTGAAAGAAATGTATTTACTCTCTCTTACATCTTTGTTGTCATAACAGACAAAGTACTGCATGCTCATTGCTCTTTTCCTCCTCTATCTATATTACATGCTTTTAGTTTTCTGCATAAATACAGAAATTAATACTTTTTGCTATTAAAAGAATAACTTTTTTTTCCTGCTTTGCTTTTTAGATAGTAATGCAAAATGAATACTATACCTGAAGACCCTCTCTTACTGCCTCCAGAATATAAGGTACCAAAGAATAGTTCCAAAGATCCATGAACCACACTCTAGAACCTTCTACATCCATGGGGCAAGGAAGGAAAAGTCGGGGACCTGAGAAGACACAAATAGCAAAATATGTTTGAGAAGTATTATAAATACATATTTAGACACCATTTTGGGAGACTTAATATTTCTTTCAACATTCTTAGAGAATTATAATCTCACCAGCTTAATCATTACTGAAGCATGTTTACTGAAGATCCCAACTCCTGGCTAGTCCTTTTAAAGTTTTATATTAAAATATTAATCTAAAGCACAATATGAGAGAGGAGAAAGGGTAAAGGTCACAATTTAGTCAACCTGTCCTATTTTACAAACAATGTAAAATTCAGCTGTGCTGAAATGAATTGTTGAAGATAAAACATGTCACTGTTTGTAGAATTTGGTCTGAGTATGGATACTCTGCTCCAAGCACAGAATTCTTCCTAATCTGTGCTTGTATCTGTAGTCAGAATGTTTTTATGATCTGTAACAATGGGAAAGAGATTTATGTACATGCAACTTAAGAGGTAACACAAAAATAAACTATTTATAACTGTGAAAGAGAAATAATTCAGCTTTTTCTTCATGAAAAATATAAATCACCTAAAGTATCTATAGAACATCTAAATTATTTCCAACTAAAATCTTCCCTCACAACTATATTTGAGATGAGTTAATTTGTGTTTATATAGTGTATCCTAAACAGATACTATTTATTTTGAAAAGTTCTCTGATATTTACATATTAGTCTGTATCAAACTTCTTTGATTTCAATAATATTTTAGTAAGCCATAATTGTCAGACAAAACGAATCTAATTAGTGATACAAAACTTGGAAGAAGACAAACTTTTAGAAAGCAAAAAAAAAAAAAAAAGAAGAAGTTAAATCTTTGGAAGCTTGAAAAACATTGGCTTTGCTTGTTGTTTTCTACCATCCAATCTGGCCATCTTTACCAAGTACTCCTGGTTCCTGAAAAATGGCATATTATAATTTTGGAACTCACCAATGGTAACATCAGAAGAACTGTGTGTTTCCAAAAAACTGTTCAGATGATGCCACGTCTTAGGAATCCAATCTATAATTTTGACTAAGTCATTATTGCGTATGTTCCTTTCAATTTCCATCTCTATCAGTTTCCTTCGAAGATATCTGCCTAAAAAGCCTTTCACTGGTTCTGTGTGGTTTGCACACAATACCCACCTGTGAAAAGAAAAATAAAGTGAGAAATTTTTATATAAATTAAATTTTAATCCCACAGTAACTTTAGTAATAATATTCCTATATCAACTGAGGGCCACATTTTAATGATCAAGGGGTTAGGAAGTCTATCGGCATTAGAGTTTTAATGCTGCAAATGCCACCAGCTAAAGAGAAGCTTGTGTGCGTCAGAAGTGAGTGGGCGTCTACATGCTGAGCCCTCTTTTGTAGGAGAATCACGAATCCTGAAATAGGAACTCTCTTCACATTCCTCACACTTAGAGGAAAAGTGCTCTGCTCAGGCAGGGGAACACAGTGAGCAGGAAAAACATTTCTATTCTTCTCTCTTTTTAAAGAAACACTTCTGATTATAGAATGAGGATCACGAAATGTCTTTTTGAAAAAGTGTCAGAAGAAGTGAGAATTATTTTCACATCACAGGTCACCACTGGCAGGATACGAAAAAGAACAAACGGAAGAAACAAACAAACAAACCACCAGAAATGAACAAAAAGAAACTCCACGGGGCAGGGGTGGGGAGGTGTGTGTGTGTGGGGGGTGGGGACAACAACAGCAACAACAACCAAAAAAAAACCACCCAGAAACCAAGAAACAAAAACATCCTTTGACTAATCTTTACCTGAAATTGTGGTGCAGCTCTAGATTCGGTGATGAAGAAACTCCCTGATTCATTGTTCCAATAATATATGGACTAGGTAAAAATAAAGAATAGGAAATTGAGATGTGTTAGAGGTAAAAATGACTAATACATTAACATTGCCTGTGAAAGCTATTAAGATAAATATGGATTATTCCATTTTAACAGTAGGCTTTAAAAGGGTCATTTTGTAATGTTAGATTGGAAAATGACAAAGATGATTGGAATAGAAGTTACCATGGGGGTTCTAAGTATGGCATTGGGATGCAGGAAAGAGACCTTCTCTGAGTCTGAGTTTACTCATCTACAAAGTAAAGAGGCTATGGTCTTGTCCCACTCTAAAATCTTATAACTCTTATGCTTGTATTCAAATTTATTATTAATTCCTATTTTAGTGTTCTATAGTTATTTAAATATTCTACATAACATAAGAGGGTTTGTATTCTTCCTTTAACCCTTCTTTATGCTGATATAATTCTAACATTTTATCACTATCAGAGATTAGTTAATTAGAACATTTGGTACCATTAAAATAGATGTCACTTATGCTGATTGTGTAATTAAGTGTCCTTTCTTTAGAGATAAGGCTATAATAAATCTTAGTGGGTTTTCAGATCTTTTTATTCCCTACTCTAACCTTTCTTTTTGTTTTAAATAGTAAAAACATATCAAGAGGGGGTCACATATGAATGAATTAAATTTACTTGAGGAGTTGAATTTAAACTTTGATACAAACTGAGAAGGAAACTGGAGCTCTAAAATCTCCTTCTAGTTATGAATTTCCCTGATTTGAACTATTCCATCATTGACATTGGTCTCTCAGACTTTCAGCATGTCTGTAGAAGACTACATCATTAAGGAAGTAATAAAAATGCTGGGACACAGTTATGGAATGAATAGATGTTCTAAGGAATACATGAATTCTTTGGTATACAGTAAAAATATATTAAATAGGGGTTCTCAAATTAATGGCATCCATTGTAGGTTTTAAAATTTTAAAAAAGGTACAAGAAAGCAAATAACATGACCATTTTTTAATATTTGATAATTCAAGATATTTTATAAACCTACCATTTGCTATATTTACAGTTGAGGAAACCATTGAAGATATCACTCAAAGAGCCCACATGATGAAGATTATCAAGAATTATTACAACTGGGAGCTCTACACCATTATTATCAGCACTGCACTGTTCAGCCAGGTTAGCTAGATATTGTTGCAATTCCTTTAAAACACAAATAAGGCAAATACATGCATGATAAATTTATACCAACGACAAGCAATTCATATTCTAGGAATAACACAATCTATCTTCCATCCATATATATATATTTTTTTCATTAAAAGTCATAGAGCAGTCTATGGCTATAAAAAAATTCTATAAAGCAAAAACGAAACAAGCATTTAACAATGAGAAGATAAGATTTTTAAAGGAAAGACAGAAGAGGATAAGCAAAAAGAGTATCTGTAGCAAATACAAAACTCTAAATGAAGGCATATTTCTCAGTGATTTGCGTTCCAAAAGGAAAGTCAAAGAAAGTTCTAGATATGAACTCTCCTTCCTTCCTTCCTTCCTTCCTTCCTTCCTTCCTTCCTTCCCTCCCTCCCTCCCTCCCTCCCTTTTTTGGTGCTAGGGATTGAGCCTAGGACCTTGTGCATGCTAGGTAAGCACTCAACCAACTGAGCTATATCCCCAGCCTCCTAGATATGAACTCTTATGGTAAACCATAAATATTAAGATTTCATTCTTGCTTTTTTTTGTTGTTTAATATTTATTTATTTTTTTTATTTTATCGGCGTACACAACATCTTTGTTTGTATGTGGTGCTGAGGATCGAACCCGGGCCGCATGCACACCAGGCGAGTGCGCTACCGCTTGAGCCACATCCCCAGCCCTCATTCTTGCTTTTGATGTTTCAATGACTAAAGTGGATTTAAACATAGTTATAACTTCATGTATACACTAAATCCAAAGTGGAACCTCCAAGCTTCTACCAGCATTTTTTTTTTTTTTTTTTAGAGAGAGAGAGAGAGAGAGAAAGAGAAAGAGAGAGAATTTTTTAAAACAATATTTATTTGTTTATTTTTTTAAGTTTTTCGGCGGACACAACATCTTTGTATGTGGTGCTGAGGATTGAACCCGGGCCGCACGCATGCCAGGCAAGTGCGCTACCTCTTGAGCCACATCCCCAGCCCCTCTACCAGCATTTTTAACATTTCAATTTTGATTAATTTAGATGGGCGTGCATCTAAAAGTACAGCCATAAGACTCTGATTAAAGTGTGGATAATAGATTATTTGTGTAGACTCTTTTAGGAAACTGCTGTAATTTTAAATCAAAGACAACACTTGGTGTATTTCATAGGATCATTTAATATTAGCACTTAGAATTTCTTGAGCTTCCTGATTCTTTTACAGGTACTAGTCCTAATAGCTTTTAATCTAAATATGATAACCAGTTCCATGATTGACCGTTCTCACAGATGGGTAGGCCAGAAACATAATTAGTTTTCTTAGAATTATCCTAATCAGTAAGAGCATTTCCATAATATTTGCATATTTACAATGACATTTTCAATTTGAATAACTTGCTCAGGGTTAAAAAAATAATTCCAGAATCCCAATTTCTGGCAGCCAGGTAAATATAAGAACTACTCACTCTAAATGCTACTTTGTTCTGTCTGTAGACAACTTTAAGAACTAGAAGTGAAAGGGACTTAAGGCATTTGGTAATATTAATTTGTTAATAATGAGTTCAAATATAAAATTTAAATATAACATATTAAAGACTTTTATATTTAATTTATTAAATATATAAGATACTGTTTTGTAGTGTCACAGAACAAAGATACCATAAAAGAGAATAGAACCAGTCACATAAAATAAATGTTGCCAAAAATCAGAAATAAAGATAAAATTTGTTTAAAATTAGTAAAAAATTTGGAGGATTTCATTTACCTTAAAAAAGAAAATGAAATCTCTATCACTCATCTAGTTATCTTAAGTCATTAATTAGTTCATTTATAAAATGTTCTCTTTCTACTATGTTTATAATTTTAGATCCTATTGCCTTCCCCTATGAGCTCTAAAAGGTATCATATTAGGCACTGAAATTTAAATATAAGAAAGCATTTCTTATAATATCAAGAGTGTCTTATGAAACTTGAGAAGTCAAGGGAAGAGATTTCACCTAGCTGGGAGCTTCAAGGACAGTTTTCTGAAGCACATAGTGGTAGAGCTTGGGGAGAAGGTAGGCACACATATGAACAATAAACTTACAAAAATATCATGCCTAACATTCTGTGAGAGGCTAAGGGAGGCCTGTAGGAGACAGAGGGATTAATTCCAACTGGGGGTTCTTAAGGGACTTCATAGAGAGGATGGGATTTGAGAAGAACCTTGAATAATGAGTAAAATTCCAACTGAAAAGCTTGCAGTTATTTGTTTTTTCAACACATCTTTATCAAGCACTTGGTAGGTCCCTGGTACTCTGGGACAGGGATTCAAAGGTAAAACATAATACCTGTGCTCCAGAAAGTTACAGCTGATAAGCAGAGCAGCAGGCCAACAAGTGAAATGCAGAGCCCTACAGGGAGATGTAAGAGAAATATGTGGCTAGCCTTCAGGTTCAATGATAGGAGACAGTGGAGGAAAACTTCAAGAACAATTCAAAGTTGGAAAGTATGAGGGCATGATGTGTTTTGCAAAACAGTAATGATTCTGTTGTTACAGGAGAATATACTATATGGTAATAGTGTGTACAATGGAAGAAAAAACAAAGACTTTGGATCCACGTAGAGAAAGTCGGATTTGACTATAAGAACAACTGTGAGCCACTGATATGTTTGTTTACTTGTCTGTCGTCAGCAGGGGAGAGCAATTTATTAATCAAAGGAAATAGAAATGTGAAGGATATAATGACTAATTAGAAATGGAAAAAAATTCAAGAAGCTTATTACCTAGAATAGAAAGTTAGGCATGTACATATATAACTATAATTAACAGTCAAAAAACATACTACTTGCAAAGATCAAAGATTTTGTTTACAACACATAAAGATTAATCATAGCTTCTAAAAAAGAATTTCTGGTGGCAGTATTATTTGCTACTAACCCTTTATTTTTAGGATTAGGTAATATTTTGATGCTCAAAAACAGGAGAAGAGCATTCCAAATGGAGAAGAATAATCAAAAGCAGAAGCAGGTAAATATGATAATCATGTAGGCAAGAATGAGTAGTACAAGGTTTGTGAAAGCAAATAAATTAGAAAGTAAATAAATTAGAAAGGAAAGTTTCCAATGTTAAATAATATTTAAGATCAGTGGAATTTTCCTGTTGGTGATGCAGAATCATTGAATATTCTGGGGACCTACATAAAATAGAATTGTAACTGAACAGTGTGGTACGTATATTGTGAAGGAAGTAGACCAGGTCACATAATACTGAAATCATTTGTAAGCCAAGAGACTGTATGGGTCTGAACAGGGAATGGTGTGGTACTTTTGATCTAGTTCGGAAAGCAATGGGAAAACACTTATGAGTTTTAATTAATTATGAAAATATATTCTGTTTTTTTATGATGTGAGTGGAGAAAGCCAACAAAAGAGTGAAAGGAAATTTTAGGGGAATAGTGAATGAAGCAGTTAGAAAACAAATGTAAAGTTCACATGATAGAGGGTGTTAGTTTTGGGAGGGAGGGTGGTTTTGGTTGAGATGAATGGAAAAGGATGCACTTCTAATGTTTCTTTCATAAGTGAAATTATCCTTTATAAACATGTATATTCATTAGATGAATGGAAACATGTGTAAGCTCAAAGAGAATTTGCAAACTTGGGAGAGTGTTCCATTCATGTCAACCGCATAGATCAACACAAGTTGAAGCCATGGGAACTGTCCAAAGGAAAACAGAATGAGAGAAAACAGAAATGTAGGGGAGAATTTCCATTTAGTGGTAGGTGAAGAAAGAGCAGTCAATGAGAGACTGAGAAGAAGCTTACCAGGAAAGTAGCAAGGAAATAAGGAGAAAATAATAACTCTGTCATTAGAAGAATTTCTATAAAGGGGAGATCAACTACAGCAATATGCTATAATGAGAGAGAGAGAGAGAGAGAGAGAGAGAGAGAGAGAGAGAGAGAGAGAAAGAGAGAGAGAGAGAGGTAGGTGAGGGGAGAGGGAGAGTGTGCGCGCACAAATGGGGGACAGTTAGAATGAGAGAGAGAACAGAGGCTGTATTTGGTAATTAGGAAGTTGCTGGGTAAATTTGGATAAGCACAGCTATCACATTGTTATGTAGTTCTTTTTCCTCTTGAGAATGGTAGTAGATGCCTTGGGATCTCATGACAGCTACAAACCAGGCAGATATATAGACATTCATAATTTTTTTGAAACTGTCCATGCTCCTCCCTCTGTCTCGATGGGGACAAGACAAGACTTAGATCAAGGTACTGATGCATTAAGTTTCACATCCATATCTACTTAGGTAGAAGACAGCAGGTGTATCTACCAGGTGGATATGAACAATGAGATGAATCCTATATCTCTACCTTGAAAATACAGATAGAAAGTTATAGTTACATAAACACTCTTGATCATTGCTTTCTCTGAATTTCACTCCAGACACACTAAAATTGAATCTGCCAAGTCCAACTTTCTGATCTTTTCCAACCTAACATTCCAGGTGGCTTCGGCTGGCCACATATTCTTCACTAAATCCATCTCTAGCTTTCTGGGCTTGCTATATCAAATGTCACAAAGTGTAATTGTTTATGGGCACTGCTCTCAATCAAAATATTCCAGCTGGCAGCTTGAGGGAGGGCTTGAAGTGTGGGAAGAGGAACAGAATGTAAAATGAAGAGGCACCAAAAACATGAAAAGATTTTTTTTTTTATTTGATGGTTTATTGTTTGATTTTTTTTTAAAAAAATCTGTAAGTGCTTTAGGGATGTATGTCTTCAGTGCTCTCTATGGCATAGCATAAAAAACATCAGAATTACACAGCTCCAATTTTTTTTTCCAGAGGATGGATTTATCATTTCATTCCTAATTAGCATCTTACTTTAGTCAATCCATACTCTTAGCAGCTATTCCTAGCACAATCTCAACTTGTCGTTCTCTCTTCTTTAATATCATCCTCACTTACACCAATCCTCTCCTCCCCAAAATAGTGTGGATTTTCTGTCAACTTGGAAAGGATTAGCCAAAGTCTCTGGCAATGACTGCTTATCCAGCATTACTGACAGCTCGTTCATATCTAACAGTCATAAAGAAGCAATAAATGTTTTTCAGTTGTATTTTGTGTTCTCCCAGTGATTAATGCCATCTGATTTTTCCCCATGGGTTTCTTCCTATTACTGTTTCCAAGCATCATTACTTCCATTCAAAAACTCCTGGAAATGCTTTTTTCATTCCATTATTTTTGCAACAGCAAATATTGAACTGACCTAACAATGGCACAAATGATCTTTATTTTTAAAAAAGCAGAAAATGAGTGTTAGAAATAATCAAAAAATTTAAAAGGACACTCACATAACATTATTAATAATATCTCTCAGCACTAAATATTTTTTAATAAATTAAAATAAAGGATATATATATGTATATACACAAATATATGGATCTTGGGGAGAGGTATATTTTATAATTAATGGAAATTACTCATTTTATTTTAGTGCATCAAGCTATATAATAATGAAGCTCAAAATCAAGTTATTTAATTCACACCTTGATTTTAAGTTATCTCCACCTTAATCAAAGTGCCTTGGTTTTTTCTTATAAATCCATTTAACTTGTATTCTCTAACCAGTGTTTCTGTTTTGCTTTGTTGTTTATTTATTTATTTTTCATTTAGGAATTTGTGAAGAGTTTTGGCATATCAACACTGAGAAAAACCAAACAGAACACTGAGGAGACCCAAGAGACTTCAATCATTTCATCTTTTTTTTTTTGCCGGAAAGAAAAAAAATGTGTTGAAAGGCTTTTCTGTCAAGATACAAGGAAACAAAATAGCAGGAAGCATTAAACATGTTGGCTGAAGCAACCAACCAATTGTGCTCTTCCTACTTTAGCTCAGAGAAGAGTCAAGTATCCCATCTCTAGAGTTATGCTTCTATTGAGTTGAAACAACAATGAGTGGTTCAGCCACAATTTGAATAGTGCTGAGGTCCAAGGTAATACTCAGAATCTACAGGCTGTGTTGATTTAACTTTTAAGACATCCCATTGTATTTTATGTACATCATTGCTACTCTTGAAGAATATACACAAAACAATTTTTAACAAGGGAAAGTCTATGTTTGTGTGCATGTACATGTGTGGTATATATTTGTGCAAGAAATCTGAATTGGAATCCAAAGGCTATGATGAAATAATTAATAGTTGCAGGTAAGCCTCATATTGTGCTTGCCACTTGTGCGGTTCTGTATCTATCTCCATCACACACATACACACACACACTCATGTAGTCCTTACTACAACCCTACTATTTCCTCCATTTTGCAGATTAAAAAAAAAACAAAGTGAAGGAACAAGGAAATTCAGTAATGGCCTTAAATCCTACAAGAGGCCTGTGTTCATGACTTAAACACTAAGCTATATATCTGGTTATTTCATGAATCCAACAGGTTTGTGAGTCATATTTATTTCTAAAATCTGCAGACCTGAGCTTTCTGAGAGACTAGGTCAGTTTAGATCATCAAAGCAGGTTATTTTTCAAAAAAGTAGTAAAACTCAAGAGTCTTTGAGGTTCTCTCAAGGTATTGCTTATAACAGTTACGATTCCCAAGAGAATTTTAGGCGGCATTGATTCAAACTCTAATAAATAAAACTAGTAAAGTTAACAAGTATGAAGAACACGTTGGCCTTTCACTATTTATTTATTTATTTATTTATTTATTTATTTTCTGTTTATCTTTCTTTATTTTAGTATTCTTTGTTTTTACTTAGCATGCAGTAAAAGTACTGGCAATACTGTAGAGCTCCTCACATCTACACAATGGTCTAGAGTGTTCAGGCTGATGAGTGTGGCATCTCAGACCTCAGGTGATTGGGAGAATGGACCACTGCTTATTTTCCTAAGGTTCTCAAATACAGTTCCTTCAAGAATCTGACATAAGCAAACTGCTGCTCTCCCAGATTTTCTGCCTAACATATTCTACTTATCCCCAAATCCTCATTGCTGAAATACCCCATTTAATTCCAATTTATCAACTGATACTCAGAACAAGTATTGCCTTTTTGTAAAGCTCTGATTCTTCCAAGTAGAGTTATTTCTCCCTCTTGCTTCCATAGCACTGTACACAAACCTCTTTTCTACTATAACATTTCTTAAATGGATGTCTAAAATATTTCAGGCAATAAGGGCTCTGCCAGTTCATTCTGCACAATCCCAAGGCCTTGTGCAGTTCCTGATAACCGAATGTTATCGAAAATAGCAGTTTTGTTCAAGCTTATAAAGCAAAGCTTGTTCATCCACAAGATTATAGCTTTACTCAAAGAAATGGATATTTTTTTTCATGTACAATATGGAAGTCTCACACAAATGTAAAACTTGATTGTTTAAGACATTTGCAGATAAAGAACAGCTGTTCTCTTTGGATTCTGTGACTTACCTTACTTGACTTGTGATCCACATTAAAAGTGGCAATTGCATCCTCTGTTTTTTTCCTTCCAGATTTGGTTATTACATATTCAGCAAGTTTGTTTGCTAAATAGGTCTTTCCAGTACCACTGGGTCCTGAGAGTATAATTCTGTGATGCTCCATCAACAAGTTAAAGTACCTTTGGGTAATTGGTTTAGGAATCAGTGTATCAAAAACAAAACTGTCCAAACTGTTTTCTTCTACCCCTGAAGGAAGAAACAAAGAGAGGAATAACACGGTTTACTGTTTTATATTAAAAAAATATGGTGTAGATCATCGGTAGAGATTTGTTAGCCATAGGAATGCAGTTCTTGCAAAATAATTATCTAGATATTTCTATCCCACAAACATATGTGGCCAATTTGAGACCGAAAGTGTATCAGTGAGAAGGCAGAGTGAATAGCCAAATGAAAACAAGCTGTTTCTTTTTGTTCAGGCTTCCCTCCACTGACTACTTCATGTTTTCCACTCATGTCTTCAGAGAGAAATGGAAGCATTAAAACTTTTCTCATAAAATCTTCCTTCCCTTTGAAAGCAATTAGTGTGTGTGTGTGTGTGTGTGTGTGTGTGTGTGTGCGTGCGCGCGTTCTTTGTTTTTCTCACTCTTTCGCTCTTCTCTTTATTACCTTCTATCTCTCATCCCAGCTGTACAAACACTTGAACAATTGAAGAATACAAATTGTAATGTTAGGCAAAGAATTAGAAAGGGCAACAACAGTATCTCCTTTTACTAACCCAATTACCTTAATCATAAAATCAAATATTGATATATTCCTCTATTAACCTACAGTTTATAGAGATGCATTCTGATTCTTGAACATATACAAACAAAGAATTGTGGAGACAAGTATACATAATTAGTCACATCATCCAAAGCAAAGAAAGCAGAATTTCTCATTACTGATTCTTAACTTGCATTCATTCCTTCTCTCTCTGTTTCTCTTTTTCCTTCATATCAGGGACTGAAACCAGGGGCACTTCACCACTAAACTACATTCCTAGCCCTTTTTATTTATGATTTTGAGACAGGGTCTCACTAAGTTACTTAGGGCCTCTCTAAATTGCTGAAGCTGGCTTTAAACTTGTGATCCTCCTGACTCAGCCTCTGGAGTCTCTGGGATTATAAGATTGTGCTACTCACCAGACTTTTACTTGCATTCTATACCCCCAGTGTATAATTATTGAGTACACATGTTTATAAGTTTAAAATATGGAAATGAATATATTGCTTTGGAACACACAATACTTTTTTTTCCAGTTTTCCTCTGGTAAAAAATGATAATGGAGAAAATCTAGAATTTTGAAATTCCTTAAATTACATTTCTTTTTTTGCAAGTTGGTGAATTTTCAGAATTGTATTCTTCTAAGTGTTACATCCCAGAACTCAAAAAAAAAAAAAAAACCAAAACCCCACAAAAACAAAAAACAAAAATCCTGTAGTCTTTAGTGATTTTAGTAAGGTTTTCATATTTAAAAAATCAACATGGACACTTTATACTGAAAATATTCAAGTGTTATCGTAATTTGCAAACATAAAAACTTGAAGGAAGCCTAAAAAAAAAAAAAAAAGAAGAGAAGGATATTGGTTAAAAAAAAAAAAAGTTACAACTGTACTTTTCACTTTCATGATTACCTTTCAGGTTCACAGTGATGATGTTGTTATCACCAACAAGGTACCCACACGGCAGCAGTTCAGGCACTTCGAGGTTCTGGGATCTAATTAAGTCTCCTATACAGTAACTGGCAATGCAGTCAGAGCTCAGACCAAGGCTGGAGGATGTATCGATTCGAAGTACATATTCCTAAAATGGTACACATGGAAAAAGTCAGTCCAAACAGTTTTGACAAATCTGCAACAAATACAAAACAGGGATATAAAGCTAGTTGTCAGGAATTTTAGATATGGGTAATGTAAGAACTGTTAATATTAAACAGCAGAAATGGAGAGGTTTTCTGCATTTCAAATGGAGGAGGAAAAAAAAGCAGATGTGTCTATGCTATCTATGAAAGTGAAGTAAAGCAGGTGAAAAGGAACACAGAAGAACATTTAACATCAGGCTTTCTCGTATAACTCACCTTAAAGAGACGTCTAATTACACCATCTAAGACATCCCATTTGGTTTTTCCACTAACACCAATGGATCCTATCAAATATGCCTGAGATTTCTGATCCTAAGAACAAAACAGAGTAAGATAAACTTCAACTATGCATCTTATTACTATATATTTCCTACTAAAACTTATTGATGTAGTTGGTGATTGACACAAAAGTATTTATTAAACCTTCGAGTTCTATAGTAACAGATATACATGGAGGGTTATACAAAAACAAAATATGAACCTAGCAAATTAACCAGCCAAACAAATAAAATAACAGCAGTAGCAACAATAACAGGAAAGAAGACATTTGATGAAGTGTTAAGTCAAAGAAAATGATTTGTGATGTGTTCAGTAGAAAGGAAAGGGGAGGTGAATCAGAGAGAATGGCCTTGCAATTTAACACAGTTGGTACAATCCTACAAGAAGAAGTTTTTGGGGAAGAAAAGGGTGAAAGAGACAGCAAAGTACTACATCATATGAATCTTTGAACTTTCTCTTACTATTCTGTGATCTTATCTTTGATAAGTTCAATTCTTGTTTTTTTTTCATTCTTTAATTTTATTACCATTCAATTTAGATGTAAGAAATGATGTTCATAAGAGTTTGATATTTGCATATTTATAAAACATGTCCAACTGTCAATTTATCAGAAAATTCAGTATTTCCAAGAAACTGCCAGAAAAAACTTTTATAATGCACATAATGGTTCAAAATGTGTGTGTGTGTATATATATATATATATATATATATATATATATATATTAGAATGAGGTTTTGAGGAATTTCTAGAAATATTAGAAATGTAAACAACTCAGGATTTGTGGTTTGACTGGAGTCTCTTTAATATTGACTGGGAAAAGCAATTAAAATATCAGTAAACATAGTTAATATATTACAATCCTGTTTCTAGTCACCAATTAGGTGGCCATTCAAGGTTGGTAGAATAATCACTTAGTCAAGGGTTAGAAGACATGGATTCTATAATGCACAACATCTCCCACCTACTTAAGAAATATGGCTTTAGGTAAATCATTTAGCTGACTCAAGGCCTCAGTTTCTTCATCTATAATATTTAACCCTATATGTGTAAATCATGATGAGCATTATTGAGATATAACCTCAATTAAAAGCCAGTATATTCTTTTAGAAAATAGTGGAGAAATCCACAACTGACTGGTACTGTTACAGAATAAATGCTTGTGTTCACTCCCAATTCACATGGGGAAGTCTGGTAGGTAATGACTAGGTTTGGATTTTATCATGAGGGTGAGACCTTCATGATCAGATTAATGGCCTTGGAGGGCATCTCTCACCTTCCCTCCCATTGACACTGACATAAGGTCATATGAGAACAGATGGAGAAGCTGACCATCTGGAACCCAAGGAGAGAGCCCTCACCAGGAACCAAATGGGCCAGAATCCTGATCCTGCATATACCATCCTCTAAAACTGTGAGAAAATAGATTTTTGATTTTTAAACCTCCACTTCTATGGTATTTTTCCATGGCAATTGTACCACACTAAGAAGACTACTTTCTTAGATGCTTTATTTAAAGAAATGTTTAAAAGACATGGTCCTTTAGAATTATTTCAAAAAGAAAAATCTATTTGCCAATGTTGCTAATGCTGTCAGAATGAGTGCTTATACAATGCTTTGTAACAGCTGCTTTTAAATTAGAGTTACTTTAGATTTCACTGAGACTATTAAACATAAAGATCCACTTGGGAAGAGTACGCACAAACCTGCAGTTCAAGCATGAAGTTTATGGCACTGGATCCTTGGAACATTTGCTCAACATGAAAATTCACAAGTGCTATATCTCACTTTTCAGACTCAAGTCCTTATATTGTTTAAAATTCTAAAGTATTGTTGTTTGATGGGGAAAAAGTAGGATATTTACAAATTTGTATTATTGGCTACTCAACTAAAAGTTCAACTTGAAGACTTTTTAGTTTTGAGAAAGAGATAAAATTAAGGAATATTTGAATCTAAAAGTTAAGATACTTGCCTGATCAGTTAGGATTCTGCTTAAAAATGATGCAGACTAATAGCATCAATGGAATTTATCCTGCTAAATACTACTGAACATATAGACTACTGATTCAGTAGAATGTCTTTCGGATGTCCCCAATATTCGTTCATCTTACAGTGTTCTCTTTGTAGAAAGGTCATATTGACAGCGCTCTAGTGACATGTCACTACACATCATAAACACTACCTATAATGTATAAGTGACACTCAAAAAAGAGTACGGTAAACAAGTTGTTTATGTCAAGGAAATAAATTTTTTATAAGTTTTAGTAGTGAAGGGTGTTGACAATACTGTTTTCAAAAGAGTGAAAATGTGATACCTATGAGACACATTTATACTTTTATGGTGATGTCTCTACCTTTTATGCTTATATAATCTATTAAGGTAATACCAAGGCAAACATCTTCAATAGGATATTTATTAGAACAAATACTCAAATGTAAAATGAATTTAAATTTTAGGAATTCTCACCCTCTAGTTATAATAAAGAATTTAAAGTTAAGGAAATACCTTTGCTCGACCATAGCCCTTGCTTATGGAGACTATAATTTTCACACTGCGGCCATCTTTGTGTCCAGTTGCATCTCCAGCATCATCTAGCAAAATATCTACCAGATTTCAAGAGAAAAACACACATTAAAAAAGTAATATTAGGTCAGATTTATTTACTGTTTTGCTTTCTCCATTTTTATTCTGTTCAGTGCAACTGCTTCCCATTCTGGCCAAACTGGTCTGAAAAACCTCCATTTACAAGAAGATGAATTATGTGGTTGGGCTCATGTTTCAATCTAAGAACTTATATCTGCTTCCAAAGCTCTTTATCCAAGTGTTGGATCATTTCCTTTGGATGAAGAAATAGCCCCCACCCTTTTTTCTATTACACACAGGTTTGAGTAATACCTAAGTAATAGTCACCATTATAACCGTAACAAACTGAAAAGCAATCCAATCTTTCTATCCAAACTAAAATATTCAAGCTCAATACTCATATAATTTGCGAATGCAAAGGTGCTGAGATTGACTGTCAAGTGAAATAATTTTCAGGCCTATATTCAGTTGTATTACTGCTTGTCTTTTATCTACCATTATTAGGTACTACTATTGAATTTTAACCATGACCTTATACTTCCCTACATACGTATATTAATTATTGATTTCCTGGATACTTGGACTAATAGTTTCAAAACCAATATGATGTTTCTAGTAATCATCTATAAGTTACAGAAACATGATAAAGCTGGTCAACCTTTAAAGCATCAGTTTTTAAATGTGATTAAAGATTAATTTTCAAGATCTTTTGTTCCAGTGACACAACCAGGTACAATATATTTGGAAAATTATCATGAAAAACTATCCCAAAGACATGTTTTCTTTCAATAATGATGCTATTATTGAGCCATGCTTAATTCGAAGATAGGTCCTATAAGTACAGGAAACTTGGTTACCTGCTAAAGAGCACATGTGTCTGGTAACAAGCTGACTCAATTGCTCTGCCTATAATTGTATAGAGATGATGGCTGTGATTACAACATCCTAGAAACAATTAAATAAGATGGATCCTGAAAATGGAATGGCTCCTATTATATTAGTAATTAAACATAGTTAATTTTGCAGAGGAAGGAGTCAAAAAATGGTATGAGAACATTCTGTTGAAAAACAACTTCTCAGAGCTGGAGGCATATGAAAATTTCCACTAGAAATTTTTGATTCATCAACAACAATCTCCTATACTGCGATTTAACTATTTTCATAGATTAATATCCTTATAGTCTTTAATTTTTCATATATCTTACTCAGAAATAAAAGTCTCTGGAAGAATTACTTCTTGTTCCTTTCTAGAACAAGTTAACCATAGACTAAAACAATGTATGATATATCTCAAAGTCATTAGAAGAGTATAAATTCCTACACATAGAAATGATTAATGTTTGATGAGATGAAAATGCTTATAAATGACTTGGTTATTACACATTGTATACCTGTATTGAATTACCATAATGTATCCCATACATATGTATGAATATTGCCCCCCCCCCCAATCTCTCCCTTAAGTGTTAATTTTCTTGTTTCTAATTTCAGAAAATTAGAGTAGTTTTCCATTGGCTTTTCATACATAAACTTCTTATAATTCATGTCCAAACTACTTCATTAGTACTATGCTCAACTACTTACAAATATTCAACAAATACCTATTAAGCCTACAAGATATCAGAAAGTATGCTGGGCATTGAGAATAAATACCAAAGTGAGAAGGAAAATGAATTCCTTGCTCTTTTGGAGTATACATTCTCAAGTAGGTAGTTTCAGAATGTTTTGTACTGTGCAGGAAATCAACAGGTCAGTGAAGCAGAAACTGAAGGGAGGAAGCTCTATAGGCAATTCTGGAAGGGTTCCTTGAGCAGGTGATGTCTGAGGTAAAACCAGAAGGTGAGAAGGGCTGGGCAGGTGAAGGTGAAGAGGTTTGGTCAATGAGAATAAATGAAAAAGCCTTGTGTAAGAGCAAATGTAGGAAGTGATGTTGAAGTAGGTTGTAATCCTTGGCAAGGGGTTTAACCCGATTGCTGATCCACATATCTGCTCAAGTTTGACTTGGAACAGGTCTCACTCCTCATAACAGTAGGGTAGATTTACCATTAAATGAGTGACTGTGCTTGACTTCTGTATATGTGGCTACAGCTATCTGAAGCAAAATTAACACCATAGTTAAAAGTTCAGGCACTGGATTCTTCCAGATTGAATTCATATATTAGTTCTTCCACTTCTTAGTTACATGATCTTGAAAAACAAAACAAAACAAAACAAAACTGCTATGTCACTTTCCTAAGTATTGGTCGTTTGATCTGTAAAGTGGGCTCAAATAGCATCTAGTTTGCAGGGTTATTGAGCCTATGAGATAACACTTTTAAAGTATCTTATCATGTTTAATAAGTTTTGCTCTTTTGTTATTCATTTCCTTTGTGTTTATTCTAAATCCTATTGAGGGTACATCTGGGTCTTCCCTGCTCTCAGTATATTTATAGGACAATCAGCTAAGAAAATGTTTCTGATAAAACAGCAAAACAGCAAACTTATAGTGAGAGACCTATATATTTTGCTTGTTTTTTTTGGTGGGGGGGGAGTAAGTTATGATCCCAAATGTTTATAAACATTCCAACTTGCCTTTCACATATAAATGACCTAAGTGTATAATGTGAGGACAGCTATAATAGAACTTTCAAAATTTTTACTTTTTGAAGAGATGTAATTTACAAAAAAATGTAATCAAAATCAGCATGCTGTATCATTTTTTTTAATCTTCATGTTTCTGCTTTTCCTCCTCCTCTTTACTTCTTCTCCTTCTATATTTCAATGTGATTTAAGGCAAGGAGCAAAGTGTCTCAGTTCTACACTGGCATATAAAATTACCCAGGAACATGAGCACTATTGGTTTTCAGGCGTCATCTGGTGGTTGTACTTTGTAATCACCCCAGATCCTCAAGTAAACATTTCTTAAACTAAATCTTATATCCTAAAATGATTCAATGTCATAGGAGCAGTTATACTTCATAATTGAACAGTTCATCAGATATTAGGATGAAATTATGTCATATGATTCCATTTGCAATCAAATCAAAACTGTACCCTTGTTCCATCATTAGGACTGTTGAATCCAGTATATTCTTACAGTTTGTTGAAAATTTAATAGAACTGCAGACTGGATGATGTAGCAGCATTATGTTCTCTCTAGGCAACATCATTCAGGATCATCTAGTCTAATTTAGGAACTGACTCTGTACCCTGAAAATTCTATTAAGTTGCATTGAGTTATTATTATTATATTCATGAGTACTAACGATCATCACTGAAAATACTTATTATTTCTTCATCTTATTCATCATAATCATGGAGGAAGCACTTCCCAAGCAAAAGTGATATTTTAAAAAATGGTATGAAATTTGTGTCTCTAAGATTTCCTGTTTTACATGTTATGTGCTTTTAAAACCACAAGTAGAATGAATTTGTAAGATAAAAATGGGATCATTTCCAATAATTAATGTTAACATTTTCAGGAGAGGGTACTGTTCTCAAAATTCCAGGCTTGTCCCCACCTGCGCTGGGCTGGATGGGCATGTGCACAAGCTCACCTGAGGTAACGGACTCTGTGATGTTCAGGTTGTTGAGAGACAGCCCGAGGGACTGTCTTGAAGAGGAAGAGGAGGTGCTGCTAGAGGACTCAGAAGGTGGCCGTGCAGGCTTTGCAGAGTTACCAGTCTCAGCCTTCAACCGGTCATTCTCAGCCTTCAGTATCTCAATTTCATTCTATTATTAAGATGGAAAATGTGAAAAATTTGAGCTAGTTTGATGAGAATGTAGCACCAAGGCTTATATTCAATTTCTCTGTTAAAGCATGTGGTGATGCTTTCCATAAGCAAACAAATTATGAAAAGAGGATTTCCTTTTAAACAAGGGGTTAACCTTTGTCTCTCACATATATATGCATTTCTATATTCACAAGTGTAGACACCATTATTATAATAATTATTATGTGCTGGGAATTAAACTGAGGGCCTGAAGCATGCTAGGAAAGCAGTCTACTTTGAGGTACACCCCAACCCTATTTCTAAAAAAATATCCAAATTTGAGTAGTTTTTATTTTTTGGACTTGACCTAATTTCTCATTTGAATTAAGAATAACATAAATCTTAATTCAATAGATCCTAACACTTTTCATATTAAAAGTGATATTAAAATCTCTTAGGCAAATAATGCCATTTTTAATTCTGTAAATTCATGGAGAGTAGGAAAACAGGACAAAACAAAAATGATATATAAATTGATATAAAATTACTTCATAATTCTAGTTAACAAATGAAAAAGGTTTTGTTTTCTCAAGATGGGGCACTAAGCTCATAAAGACCTTCTTATGGATATATACAGTGGCAGATGAGTCTGCAAGAGCATGAGCTTTTATTATTTCCGTCATCTGTGGTACGAAGTGCTTACTGGTTTACAGTAATAAAATAGAAACTTAGTCTGAACACAGACTGGTTTTGAATTTAGCTTTTAGATGCTTCCCAAAATACGAAAGCTTTACTTTTACAGATGGCATTCTAAGTCACTTCAACTTCAATATACAGAAATCTTGTGTGGAATTTGTGTAGTTTCCTCATTGTTTTTGTTTTTCAATAGAAAAGAGGCGAAGGTACTTGAAAGCCAGATTTCAAAAGAACACTTTTAGAAAGCCAACATAAAGGTAACTCATGGAAAAATAAAGAACCAAAAACTACAGTAGTTTCTTTAACACTTAGCGCTTGACCCTAATCCAATCACTGGTAAAAGCATTTTGAATGGCCCCTGAGTTCAACTGGCCAGTTTGCTCTCCCCCATCCAACCCTGGATTTGACAAAATTCTCTATTCAGTATTAAGAACTGAGTTGTGAGACTGAATAAACAGAGGACATGTCCACAGTGGGATTTAAAAAAATGGAATCTGTTGCATAATAACTGAGAGAAGAGGAAAGGCAGCATTGTTATCTCTCCATTTTGTTCCCTGAAGGTGCTTCAGCACAGACCTGCATCCGGTTCATGGCTTCCCGGATCTGATCAAGATGATGAGCAGAGCTGAGGGCCTCCAACCGAATATCTGTTAATTTTAATTCCTTTTCTCTGAGCTCGCTCTTCAGCTGCAGAATTATCTCTGCCTCAGCCTCTGTGCATTCACAGATCCTGAAGAAAGAAACAAACAAAATCGGTGGTCTGGGAAGCAAGAGGATTAGGGAAAACAATTTCTCTTTTAAAGGCTGAACTGCCACAATACCCAGCAGGTACAGAAATTATTTGTTGAGAAAACCTAGAGAAAAGGAGAAATAGTTTTATTAACCATAACGAATTTATAGGTTCAAAACTGAAAGCAGTTCTCTTCTTTTTTTTCTTATTTTTTGAAATTTAAAAACAATCTACTAATATACAGAATATAAAGTGATCCTCAAAATTCCTGGTTGCTGATATCTCTATATTCTGTCCACAAAATCAGGGTAGAAGAGTCATAATATTACTATATTTCATTCTATATTTTTCAAGGGACTTAAATCTCCATTGGCAACACGTGAAATATTCCTTTTTAAGAGTCAAGCCTCAAAATGTAAACTTCTCCTTTTGTAGAATTGTACAAACAATAACCATATTTGCCTCAACACCATTTTCCAGTTGTAATGAAAATCCAATGTAAATATTATAGAAAATAATTTAGAAACATTAGTTTTGGACTTTTAAATAATGGATGAGTGTTGTATAATCTTCCTGTTAGGCCCAGCTGATTCAGGAGATCATAGCTAATGAAAAAAATTTCAGACCTCAGCCTATGCAAGAGGCTTGCTTGGGTCTACTGGAAGGTCATATAATGCTATATGCTTTTTTTTTTTTTTTTTTTTTTGGATAGCATCATTAAAATAAATCTGCCAAAAAAATTGCTTTATATTAACTAATGCAGTCTCCATTTAAAATTTGAACACTAGATTGTTAATCACAAAATGGCAAGACACTATCTTCCTTCCCATATAAATAATGAAATTATGTACCCAAAGCACAGTGGCCTTGTTCTACATGACAGTTCTATAATAGTCATTGTCATGAGCATACAATAAAATCTGATTTAAACAGTATATGAAACAAAGAGAATCACTTCATCAAAAAGTATTTCTATCTTTTAAATGTTATGTTCTTTCTTGTGGTATCTAAAAGTGGGCTACTAAAGAAATGTCTTGTTCGATTATTTAATAGAATCAAAGAACACTGGAATGTAAGTTGGTTTTAGAAAACCAAAATTTTAATACAAAAACAAGGAGAAGGTATTTGTGGTTGTAATGCATGCAAGTAATTTTAGAAAACACACAAAAGCAAATATTGCTAGGTTAGAACCTGGATTTTTGCAGTTTTCATGCATCACACCATTTTACCGGGATCTATGCTTGTAGATCACAGGGCCATTTTGTCGTTTCTTTGGTGGCCAGATAAGAGGTGACCTGCATGTACGCACAGTTAGACAGATACATGGGTAAATGCAAGTGAAAACAAGTGAGGATGACTGAAAAAAGTAGAGAATGAGATCACAAAAACAAAGACAAATGCTGTCTACCTTTCTCAGTAAGATTTGAAAATGACGGGTACAGATATGGTGCTGTAGTTGCAAAAGTACAACTGATTGCATTTAGAACATAAACATGGAGTTGGCCTGAAGATGTTTTTTAAAAAGTGGGTCAGCATTCTGCAAAGGCAGTGACTTACGCTGAGGTAGATTGAGAGGGCTTCATGGATGCTGAACCGCAGTCACCAGCACTATGGGGCAACTTGGGAGATGCGGGGAGAGATGAATCAGTAAGTTCTTCAATGTCTGAATGTGAAGATGGGGGCTTGGTGGACTTTTTCTTTCCAAAGGCTTGTTTGAAAGAACTTCTCAGCTGAAAGAAGGACAGAAATTACCTCTCCTGTCTGTTTGTACCTGGAGGGATTTTGCTTTGGGGCGTTAGTTTGCAGGTGCCACCTAGCCACTGCCTGGGGTCAGTATATATAAGCAGAGTATTAACAGTTGCAGCACAGTATCTCTTAAAAAAAAAAAAAAGATACTGCATGTTGTTTTTTCCTTTTATTCTTGTATTAATCCAGCACAGCGCAAACATGGAAGGCTTTTAAATAGTGCAAGGTCAAGGGCATGGCTGTCAGAGCACTCATTTAAAACTAAGTACCTTGAAGGGATCTCCATTCCCAATGCTTCTCTCTTCAAGGCAATTTGTTTTAAATGGCCACTTTAGCGCTACAATCAAGTCATATCCTGCTGACAGTACAAACTTAAAAAGCAAAATGAAATCAAATTCACCTAACACTTCATTAATTGTGATTTTCTATTCAAATTTTCAATTCCCAGACTATTCAAAACCAGAATTGGTATCCCCTACAGCTCTATTCAGAAAGTGGTTTTACTTCTCTTTAAAATTTGAGATTAAAATGAAAAGACACAAAGAAAAGACATACAAGGTAATCTGTTTTTAAAAGGTATAAAAGCCTACTGCCAAAATGAATAGCATTCATGCCAAGGTAGGGTTTTTTGTATAGATGCATGCCAAATTGTCCATGGTTTTATATTCACCTCACTTCCTCTAGAGTTCACCTTGCAGAAACATGAAAGAGTGTGGAATTACAAATCAAGGGAATGAAGGCTGATCAGTATTTTAAAATATTACCTGCATAAACATTTTTTTTAAAACAAAAAAGATTTTTTTCATTATTTACAGAAAGCATTCCTGTAATATCTTTTGATAGTTTTGTGTTGGATTTCATCTAGTACTGTATTTATTTAAAATGTACCTTTGTCTCGGTGGTTTAAAACAAAAATACCAAAATTTTCACTTAATTGTTTTCAAACATTTTGCAGTGACCACATCTTCCCCTCAGATTTTTAGTGGTTGCTTAATATTATCATAAATTATAATATCTCTAGCAAATTTAAGGTCCAGTCCTGTTAAAGTTCATTTCTGCATTTCCAGTATGTTCTACTGATAACAACAACAAAAAACAACACACACGCTAATACAGTTGGTTTCTTACGGGGTAAAATCTTATTCACCCTGTAGTCCCTGTTGATTCCAGGGGTGTGTGTGGTGTTAGCTTTCAATGTCTGTTCTTTCCTATTATCAATTCCAATTTTCCTTTTCCTCCACCATTACCATCATTACCATCACCATCACCACCATCACCACCACTACCACCATCATCTTTATCATCTTATTCCTCTTCACCCTGACAATAAAACCCTGCTCTTAGTTCTAACTCCAGAATATATGCTCTTCAGCACCATGCCAGCCTAATCTCGGTGATTAGTGCAACATTTGAGGTGCCAGAGGTACTTGAATGGGACTCTGTCAATTGCTGCAGACTTTTAAAGCTTCAGAGAAAAAAAGCCTAAGTCCTTATACCAGAATAAGCTATTTAATTAGATGGGTGATGAGGGCTTACCCAGTTTTTCTTTTTCTTTTTCTTGGAGTCAGCATCATTACCACTGCCAATGCTGGAATGGCTTGTGGCACTGTTGATACTGGAAACACTTTCAGAGGAATGCTGTCTTCTGATGCGGAGATCTAGCAACAGAGAGTATCACATTTGCTCATAAAAGTTGCAGTCTGAACAAAGTAAGTCTTCGAGGCTTTCTGAGAGTATGTTCTCCAACAAAGATCAACAGGCTTTGTACAGATCATTTTATTGCAGTTTTGGTCTTACAAGTTTAATAAAGTACAACCTTATTTGCTTTAATTAACTGAGTTATCTACATTAAGATTCATCAGGAATCTCATATGAGTGTGTAACACTGATGCTTTAATGAGTTCTGAATTTTGTCCAAAATTGAAATGCCATGCTAGTGATTTCTACTGAATACCCGGATCAAACAGCAGTTCCAAAATGATTTATTCCAAATGATTATTTCCATGGAGTAAATGAAAACTCATAATAGGATGAGATTAATTCTTTTTAATATTTGTGCTTTGAATAAGGTCACTAAAGCCAAATATACTGACTTTCCATTTCATTGAATCATGCCATGTTGGAGCCAAAACAAACCTAGGAAGTCAAATAAGCACATCATCTAGCAGATGAGGAAATTAAAGTGCAAAGGAGTTGACTTGATGAAGGTCAAAGAAGCAATGAAGAGAAGATCCTCCAGAGAGAGTCTAGATAGGCAGTTTGTAAATTAAAGAGAGAACATATGTCATATGGTGCTATTCTTCCAACATACCCCCAGTCCCTGTCTGTGACAAAATAGTAAGACTAATAATGATGCTTAGTATGCCCCTGCATACTTAATTTTACTCTTGAAGTAAACCAATGAAATGATTTTATCTATTATATATAATTCATACATGGTAATATAGCTTAAAAATAATGGCACGAATCTCAGAGTTAGGCTGAGTCTAATATCTATTGTGCTACCTGCCATGTAATATGGTTGGGCTAAACTTCCCCAAAGCATGCAGCACTTCTCTGGTTATACAAGATATTTTAAAGAGAGTAGCATTTGATATTTTATAACTTTAAAAAATTTTCTACTTATTCTATATAAGATTTATTTTGTAAATATCAAAATTAAAAGAAACTAAAAGTTTATTTACTTACAGTAAACTGATATTAAGTGCTAGTGAGTTACCAAGAGAATTTATAAGGTCAAATTTACTTTTAAGACATCCCTATTAACATACTTAATTGGCATCAGTGCAGATTAGCCAAGTAAAAAAACTTAAGTGGAACATGTAATATGTGAAAAATTACCATATAACTTTTAAAATTTTTCTTATAAAAAATACTATAAAATCAAGCCTGTCCAGTTGACCAATTTTCTGATGAGTAAAAATGATCCATGGCAATATAACCAATTACTTTAAGAATATATAATAGGATTGTGGATATAGCTCAGTTGGTAGAGTGTTTTCCTTGCATACACAAGGCCATGGGTTCAATCCGTAGCACCACAAAAAAAGAATATATTATAAATGAGTGTACATGTGGGTATGTGATTTATGTATATACATATACATACTTCATATATATATATATACACACACACACACACACACACACACACACACATATATCAGCAGTAAATAGCTTAATTTCCCTATTAAAATAGTTATGCTGACAAATTTTGTGGGAGGAGAAAACTGAAGTATTTTTCAGAATCCCTAGAGTCATAAAAACACTGATTCTCATAATTTAACAAAAATATTACCTATTTTAAAATCTAAAGGTATGTACACTACTTATTTATGTATACTGTTTTGATTCAATAATAAAGGAACCTAGTATCTGTTAATCAACATGACAGTCATATGAATAAATCACAGAAACTTATGTGTAGGTATTTATTCATGTTTTAAATTTCTGCTGCAGTTGGCTATTAGCTTTACTGAATAAGGTACAGCATTTACTAACTTTTCTCGAATAACTTTCACAAAGAAAACAGACATGTTAGAGATTTCTAGAGTTTTATCATACCTGGAATTAATAAACTATACTTGATTTCACTAATCTCAAAGTTTTAAAAATATGGGTAATGCATTTTATTTTTCTCTAAAAATTTCCTTTTAGTGCTTGTAAGAATTTGATTCAGTGTATAGGGCATCGTAGAGCCTTAACCAATGAATATAGATAATCCAAACACATGGAGACGCCTGCTTTAAAAGTATCATTTTCAGTTACACATTTGTACCTTCATTAATTTTCACTTCTCACCCTCTGCCCCACCACTGCCACTGTTCAAGCTACCCATATCACTTACCTGCTCTACAGCAAGAATAGCTAGCCAACTTTCTCACCTTCAAACCATTCTATACACAGGAGCTACAAAAATCTTCTGAGAAGAAAAATTTCATCACCACTGCCTTACTTAACACTATCTCCTGTTAAATGTGGCCACTGTGGGAAGGTCCTTCCTGACTATGCAACCTCTAATAGGTTTCCTTGTACACTCTTTTTCTATGGTAATCTGTTCTTGTCCACCTTAGAATGGTTTTGGATGAACCAGCTATACCAATGATCATATACGATCATTTATTTTCTGCTCTTCCACTAAACTGAAAATTCAGGGCAGACAAAGACCATGTTTATTTTTGGTTTTATTGTCTATGTCCAGGGCCTTGTACAGCACTGTCTGAAGTAATCCATTAATATGTTGTTGTTGTTAAATGAGTTTATTCTAATTGTTGATTCAATGAAAATCTGTTTGCTTACAATTATTTCTAAAATATATTTATCACTAATAGTAACTTAATATATGTTTATATTTTGTCTAATTTTACATGGTACTTTCTTTTCTTCAGTACTGGTAATCAAACCCAGGACTGCACTCATGTTAGGCAAGCACTCTACCACTGACTTATACTCCCAGCCCTATTTGGTACTTCTTAAAGAAAAAGTACTCCATGTTTACACAGAGGTAGTGACTTAAAGAACAGTATATTTGGAAAAATTAAAGTAAAATTTCCCATGCCTTCAACTGTCAGCCTTAAAATAATTATGTTTGTTACAGTTGTTTTATATATGAAATATGTATATATATATAACAAATGTAACATGGATATATGTGGTGAAATATATATTTACCTTTCATTGAAAGGAAATGTGGGCCACTTGGGTACAGAGTCACTCATTTTTAATCTTTGTATTCAAGAACCAAAATTCCCAAATGCACAGCAGACATTTAAATGTTTGTAAATAAATAAATATTATTTTATTATAGACTTCTTATTTGTCAGACTGTTAATAAATGTGATGTATAAATATAGGTGAAAAAGGTAAATTAATAAATTTTATGCAATTTTGTATACTTTGATCATCTATAAAAGTGTTGCCTTACTCCAAATAGTTATGATAGGATTATATGCTAAAATTTTACATAAAATTTTTTTAAAGGTCACAAAAACTGAATTTCAATATGATTTCACAGACATATAAACTATGCAATCCGCTGAACCCATAGAAAGATACATAACTAATCCAACTGACTTTTATTCATATAATATTAATGGCCAATGTAATACACATAATGTTAGAGTCACTGAATTTAATATTGTTTTAATATCTACATGTCTTATATACTGTCACCTCTTCATAACTAGTTATTTCCTTAATTTTAAAAATGTAGGCAATTATTTTTTCATATTTTTGACCACTTAGATATGATATTATTTTGTTCCTCTTAATCACTATCCCTACCACATTTCTGAGTGAAGGAATTCCAATTTTTTAATTCCAGTAGATATACTAAGCTACCTGTTGCCTAAGATAAAAGGAATCCTTCCAGAAAGTTTCACTTCAGTGACTTGTGCTGTATTAAAGAAGGGATTAAGCCTTTTAAAATCCCTTCTGGACCTATTTACGACATGAAGACTTAGAACATAAGCTGCTTTATTATAGCTCTAAGATAAGCTTTAAATACGCAGTAATTTTCCATGCAGCATATAAATCAACTCCTCACATGGAAAATTGCTAAATTCTTAACAGAAGTAGCCCATAGAAATCCAGTTTGTCTTTCAACTTAAGTAGACCTCATTTTACATAACTGTTTTCCTAAAATTTAAATTCAACTATATATTCTTAATGATGTTATTCTTTTCTATGAAATTTGAATAAGCCCCTTTAATGTGCAAGGCAATGCTATAGGCACTGGGATGAAGAAACAAACCCTCCTATATAAATCAGGACACACACACCTCAAAGGCACCAGAGTATAATGCAAATTTTAATAAGGGAAGTACAGCTATTTCCAGAAACATATCACAGGAGACCTCATTCAGTTTAGGGGGACAAAGAGGCATATTTAAGCTAATTCCTGCAGTTTTCCAAAAGTTTTTATTCTGAACAAACAGGGCAGAATGTTCCAAGTGGAGTAAACAGACTGTTTAAAAGAACTTATGAAGAATGGAAAGAAATCCAGGAAAGCTGAAATACGGAATACACAGTGTAATGAAAGAGCAAGAAATAAAGTCAAGGACAACATCTGGCATATAATTAGCAATCACTAAATATCTGTTGAATATAAAGTTGGTGAAGGGAGATTATCTCATGTCAAGGAGCTTGTTTTTCATCCCAAAGACAAGGGGGTGTCTGCAGATGCCTGCTTTTAGATGACTGCTCTGACTTTAGTTGAAGAATGGTATAAAATGGGGTAAGGTTAAGAGAAGAAAGGCTATGTAGGACTCGGTGGTGCCAGATCAGGGAAGAGTCAAAGGATAGTGACAGCAGGATCAGGGAAAAGTAAACAAATCTATCAATACTTAAAGGGTAGAATCAGAAGAACTTGATGATTCATTGAGTCAAGAGAGATGGAGTTATGAGTGACATCTAGATGAAAGAAGGGTGATACCATCTACTGAAGCAAAGAACACTGGAGGAGAAAGAGGGCTAAGAGGGAAGTTCAAGTTTGGAGATGTCAAGTTTAAGGTGCCAAAAAAATACTCAAAGATACCCAAGGGGAGTTCTTTCTTGGCAACTAGATAAGATAGAGCTCTATCTCCAGAGATGAGCCTGGCCTAGAGATACAGAGACAGTCAGCGGCACATAAATGATAATGATAGCTAGAGCACTAGGTGAGTTTATATAATTTTGGAGAGGATGTTCAGAATCATTTTGGAAGAGAGTTTAGAATATCAATAATTAACAAATGTATATAATGAAGTAAACACACAGAAAAGGAAGAAAACTTTGAAAGAAATTTCAAAGGATAAGAAGGAAAACCAATAATGTAGGATGTCTTTGATATGAGAAAAAAATGAATGTGTCCACCAGAAGGAATTAGACATCAGTACCAAATGTGGTTTCCATGATGAGTACAATAAGAATTTTAGCTATTTCCCTGGATTAAGTGCTATGTTTGTCATTGTTGACCCTGGAGAAAAAAGCTTTGGTGGAGTAGTAGGGATAGAATTTACGATCCTGTGGGCTGAAAGGTGATTGGTGATTGCAGACTTTGAAAGGTTCCCAAATTAGTTTTACCATAACTTATCTGGAAATAGGAAGAAAGATAATAAGAACTGAGGATTTAGGAAAGATTTTTTTTATCTGGAAGAGAGAATATTTAATGCTATTGAAAAGAGAATATGAATAAATTGAACCTATATAAAGAAAAAATGATATGACAATAATGAGCATTTTTTTAGAGGTGAACCAAAGGGTAGAGATGATGGCAAAAGGAATATTTTCATTATTTAAAACTGTAGAAACATGGTCATAATAAAATGCAAGCTGATTTCTAGTCTGTGTTCTTATTATTTTAAAATTATCTACAGAACATTGTTCCACCCAGGAGAAGTTGCTCCATATGCCTGAGACTTGGTATTAACATATTGATTGCTTCATTTTTATTTTCAGATCCGGATTATCATACTCATTTCTAGGATTGTTTTGCTTGAAGTCAATATGCACATCACCTCTGCCTCCCGGATCAAATGGAGAGAATATATGTAGAACTATAGAAGTCAATTCATTAAGGTCAATTTAAAAATTATTTGACAGAGGAAGCTACTGTTCTCAAAGTCTACAATTCTGGAATTCTGATCCCATTAATTTCTCCTTACTCATTAGAAAAGGCAGTGCCACTGAGTAAATACAACTCCATTCTATAAATAAAACAGATACCTATTATATAAGATGAAAATGATACCATTTCTGAATATACCTTTTGGAGGGTGGTCTGGGCCATTTAGGGCCCCCTGAATGGCCGCCTGGGCAGCAGAGTTCTGGGCCTTCAGCATTTCAATGGTCTCCCTTAGTTCTATAAGTTCAGACTCCTGTGAAATAAACAAGAGTTTACAAGCTTTAATATTTAGAGACAAAAATGAAAGCCCTTGTTTATAGTATATCATCAAATGGGTTTGGTTTTATATAGTACCAGACTCCTGAGAGATTTGGATACTTGGCTAAATTTGTCAAGTTGTATCTAACAACTTCTTTCTTAGTTAAAGTAAAGGCGAATCAAATTTGTTTCTTATTGTCCTATAGAAGTGATTTAAATAGTCATTAATTCTTTCAAAGGGTGGCACCTAGAGCTGACCAGTGCAAAGCAAAACAAGGTATCATATCACTCATTTTAGTTATCAAACAGTCATATTACCCATGATTATATTAGATATTTATATAGCAGAATAATAGTACTGCATTATATTGCACTTACTGTCAAGTAGAAATATGCAGTGATATCAAATAAGTGACTATAGAGTCTGCCTGAAGTATTTTGCACTTTGGCAATTATTTCTTTGAATCTAAGTGTAAAATCTGGAACTCATTCCTAACTCACTCCTGTTAAATATCACCTTATTAAATTCTGCTGATATATTCAGATCATCCTAGATTCTGACACTTTTCATCCAATAAAATTGCTAATATGGGGACTCAGCCTCACGAAGCCAGAGCAACATAGGAATTAAAACAGTGACTGGAGAGATATAAAATACATACCCCTTAACTAATAAATCACCAAGAAATCAGTGTAAAATCAAATTTTTATAGTAAATGTATTTTAAATGTATTCTTACTGAACTTAGAATAATTTTGTTGTGTCTCAATGCAAATTACTATAACTTTTGTCTTTCACAGTTATTTAAATGAATTATTTTAACAGAAATGACTTATAATGAGTGAGATAGGATAGCCAGAAGGTGTATGTATGTGTGTGGGGGGTACATGATAAAAGAAAGAAACCAAGCTCTTTCAGCAGAGACATTTACACTAGATTCTTAATAGTAAGGGGTATCCTTCTTGCCGGAGGCACAATCCCCAAAACTATCCTTATATCCTTGTAAGCATCTTGGAGAATTTCTTGGTAATTCATTTTTCATCCATCGTTTCCTCAAGCATCTTTAGAAAAAAGCTAAAGAATCAGGCTTGGGTTGTTAACTCCATGACAGTTCATGCATCCTCAACTGTCTCCCAGAATACAGAAAAAAAGGTCAGGATTTTCATTGCAGAAAATTGCTTCATACATGAGAATACCCAGTAACTATGCTAACTTTAGATTCTTAAAAACAGTGTTAATTGAGATGATATACAAGTTTGGAACACATACTTGATAACTTATGTATCTATTTTCTTTGGCTATCTGATCTTAATACAGAATAATTATATTTTAAATAACAAGCAGATACTCTTAACTTTAAAGGCTTATAAAACAAAGGACCTCATAAGAAATCAATAATAATATGCTGGATTTATAGGTGTGTCTTCAAATACATGAGTGTAACCAATCCAAGTACATTTCTTTATCATAAAAGTAAAACTATCTGTGGAAAATTTCTAACCCAATTCATCTTAATATCCCAGTCTCTCCAACTTCTATAATTTAGGTCCTTGCCCAAGTAGCAATAGATAACTTTATCAAAACTTACTATATTTTTCCACTTAACATAAATCCCCCAAGAGATGAAAAATTTCCTGGAAATTGATTCTGCTTCCACTAGAAATTTATTCAAAAGAATGCTTATAGTATATAATTAATAAATCACATAATCTAAATCCAATTTTATAAAATAAACACTAGGATACAAGTTACATTTTATTTGAATCCAGATTTTTATCCTTCAATTTAAAATCAATAATATTGGTACTGTGGAATAAAAATCTGTTAAAATATTTGGCTATATCTTTAAAAGACAAAAGTGAAAATGAGGTCTAAAAACTGAGCTTAACTTTCATCTAGTTGATTTATTTCAGTGTTAAAACTTTAATCTTTTCTAGAGAAATCTCTTCTAGAGACTGTTTTTAAAATTATTAAAAGTGGAGAAAATTGTTCAGGAATTTTTTTTTAAGAATATTGTGTTCAGTATGCCATAGAAGAATGATCCCATTCTAAAATTAAGGTTCTTTTAAAAAACACAAATATTAACAGGTTAGCTATTACTTAATGTGGCTCAGTAAACCCAAAGGAAGAATAACTAGGTAAGAAATGTATTTACTATATGTAACCTGGGAAAATAATGTCTGTAAAAAATTGGTTCAGGTGAACTTAAAGTACCTGCAATGTGTCCCATTGTCTTTAATTTGAAAGAAAACTAAATTTTAGGCTGATTGAGGTAACCTGTTCCAACTTGCACTAGTTATTGCCACAAATCTACAAAAACCTTCCTTCTTCCTTATTTCCTAATAAGGTCTAGTCTCACTTTTGTCATTCAAGCTATATCCATCTTTTTCTAGGCATTTTCATATGATTTTTTCCCCTTTGCTTTAAATATCTTCCTGTCCCTTAGAGGCCATAGCAAAATGTCTTCCTATATTGCAAAACTTCTGTTTTCATATCAGAAAATAAATAAATAAGGAAGGAAGGAAGGAAGGAAGGAAGAAAGAAAGAAAGAAAGGAAGGAAGAAAGAAGGAAATTCCCTTCTGTGGGGTTTCAGGCCATTGAATGCACTAGGTTTACTTAGGTGTTGAAGAACTTATCTTTTCACCTGATTTATGATCTCAGTAAATGTTGGGATGGTTTTCTTGAAATGTTCTGGGATATGATCAACAGATATATTTTACCTTCAAGGAATAATTGAAAACTTTGACTTCACTTAATTTATCTTTATTTAGTTATATATATATGAGAGTACTTGTCACCTAGGGAGCAGGGTGACATAAAAACATCAAAACTTTTCTTGCTTAGTATAAACAGAAAGTCTCAACATAGCTAATTGAGTGGAATCTTCTCCTATGGAGATCAATGAAGCTAGTTTTGCCTTTTTCTCTTTCCCAATAATAGTATTATAGAGATCAACAGAAAGCATTTTAAATAAAAACTTGACTCTGATGTAGAGACTGTTTTCAACTCTTCATTTTTCTGCTTCAAAACTATAGTTGTTCACATTTATTTTTAAGCTATGCTTTATAAGATTTCTATAATGTATAGAAATTGCAATGCTGTATCTAGACATAATTATCCTTTTTAAAATTTTTGTCCATGGTGGAGAGTCTGGATAAAGACTGATTAGAAATGAGTTCCAGAGATAGCTGACTAAAAAAATCATTAGATTATTTAAAATATTTCCCTATAATCTCTCTATTTTAAAATTGGCTAGTTCAACATGCTTGTTTTGAGAATCATTAATTAAGCCTTCCCAAAAAATATCCTGAGAAATGTATACGCTATCGAGATATGAATTTATAGTTTGCTTCTCTAATTCAGTGTTTTCCAGTTTCCTACTCTCATTAATAGATAGCAAAAGGAAGACTGTGGCTAGGACAACTATTCTTGGGAATTAGGTGATGAAATCCTATTTTGTTGATACTTCCTCCTCCTTCTGATAAACCATTTGAGATAATGATGATCTAACACCACCCACTGCCTATATAAGATACCAGTTTTCTGTGAAAGTTTCTTGTATCTAAGAGTCCAGATGGAGTCAATATAGATGCAGTTTTGTACATGTCTCTGAGGCTAAACAAGTTGAGAAGATTGCAAAATGCTTCAAAATAAAATAATCAAATATCGCGATATAATACCAACCTTGCTTGGTGTTCTTTACAACCTAATCTCCTAACTGTATCTCATCTTTTTCCAAATTTCTCACTGTCAAAGCTCTTACTGAGATCTCAGAAGCTTGGCAACAAATCTCATCAAACAACTTAACCTTCTAGGCACTAAATCTGTCTCACTTCCTCAAACTGACATTCGGGTAGGTAATCTCACACTATCCAGCTGTAGCTTCTTTGAACACATTCTCTTTCTCTTCCTCATCTTTGTATTTGCCTTGAAATCTTGCTAATGTTGCAATTTAAATAATTTGGCTATGACTACTGTATATAGATTCAAATAAATGATGTTCACCAAAACTCAACACCATTAGCAATTTAAAAATTATGGATTAGCATTATATTATGTTCCAAATAATATTGTCTGATCCTAGGGATGTATTTTTAAGAACACTTCTAGAATGCAAATATCAACATAGAATGAGAAGAGTTAATGTAAACACTAAAATCAACTAAATTTTTACCTTCCACATTATCTTTTTCAAAGATCTGGCTTTTAATGTCCTCATTTTCAAGGTTTACATTAAGGTTCAGCTACTTACTCCACCCCCCCCCCCAAAAAAAAAGAACAGTTTCAAAGAGGTAAGAATAAGGAAGCTCTGAGATTTATGGTTAGCATAAGGGCCAATATCTGAGTTCCATCACTCTTAGGGGAAGATATTCCTCTATTTTGCTCTGACCTTTGAGTGGGAATAACCTAGTTCACTTTAATCTATATTCTAATAGCCCCAGTATGATAGCTATAGGGCACTAATTAGAATGCCTTCCTAATTTTAAATATTATATATTTAGTAAATTTGAATGCAAAGATTTAGCAGAAGTTCTGTAGAAATTCCACTTGTCAAAAAACATTTGCAGAATCCTTGCCAATTTAATGATATGTATCACAGCCTTTCCCAACTGGCATTCTGCGAGGAAAGTACGACCTGCACAATGCTCTGAGTGATGTCTCCCAGTAATTTTTCTTCTTGCTGCTAATGTCAGGCTGTTCCTTTCTCTGAAACACATTCCTACATTTCCCCGGAGCTAATCTTCATCCTGCCAATGGCAAGGAGCTCCCAGTGCCATCTCCACTCTACAGGCATTGTGCGGATGCACAAGTTCCCTTTGAGAATGTTCATGGCATTACACTCTAATATTTCTAATGGAATGATAATTTTCTGCCTTTTGAGTTATTCATACATGTCTTTTCTTTCTTACAAGGCTATAAGTATATAAAAGCAGTATTTTGGCATACCAATTTGGCCAGAGAATCTGTGTTCTCTGGCATGTGGAAACAGAAAATAGTTAGGATGTTATTCAAAGGAATGATTTTGAAATATAAATCAAACTAAAATTTTGATGTAGTTTCAGGCTATAATGCCACCTGATTGCTCACATCACTCTCTGAAGGCAAAAATCAGGATCTGAGCTGCAGCTTATCTGTTTCCTATATGTAACCAAGAACATTTGGCCACCTTGGTCTTTATGTCTTTATGTGTTAGCTGTTCATCCTGCTTCCCAATACTATCATTCTCAGGTTTATGTTATTCAATGTGATTATCATCACCTAAAATCTGATGCTTTAATTATATGTCTATCGTTATCTGCACCTTTTAGAATATAACTTCTATGTAGAATCTATACATATGTAAGAATGTATATATATGGGCTATATGTATAGTCCATATATAGACTATAAAGTCCAGGTGGAACATTTTATACATGTACATATATATGATCATTTTCATATATAAGGAATACAAGCCTCTTGGGAAATATTGTGATCTATATAAATTTATAGCATATGTAATTTATGAGGAATGTATTATAATAGTCCTCATGGAGTTTATATTCTAGCAGGAATCTGTATCTATAGATAGAGATAGAGATAGGAAATAGATTCACATCTTGCAAACCCACCCATTTGTCTGTACTGTTTAGTTCTCACACAGTAGAAATTCAATATAGTGAATGACTAAACAGGCAAACACAACTAGGAATTCCAGGAATAGAGTTTAAAAACCTGTGCTCTACAGACCTCAGACATTTTCTTGGGATTGTTGGATCACCAGAGAGCAATATACCCTATTATCTCAGCTCCCTGAAAAAAAAATGCCTTTACTGAAATATGATTAAGTGTTATGCCCTCAGCTTTTAGAGGAATGTCTACCTGAACAGTGATTTTTGTCTTTTGTTATTCCATGACCCCAATTTAAGAAGCTTTGAAATACATTTGTCCTTGAATTCAAGGCCAAAAAGTTTGTCTTTTCAATCTAAATTATGCTATTTTGGTCAGAAAATGAGAACAAAACACATCAAGCAATCTCCCTTTGTGTCTTAGCTTCCTTGACATTCAGTTTGGTTCAGTGCTTTGTGGTGGTAATTACCAGGCTCAGGTACCTTATATACATTTATCTACTGGTTTTCATTAGATTCTGTCACTGAATTGTGTCATATCATACTGCAACTAATTTCATAGGCTTCTCAAAAGTATTCTGGAAAAAGTCAATTTATAAAGCTCAGATTAATAAACTAGCAACCAACATTACTGTGTGTGCTGTGTACAATGTGCAACTAGACAAGGTGTTGTTTTTAGTTAAAAATGGTAAACAGCCGGGCGTGGTGGTACACGCTTATAATCCCAGCAACTCGGGAGGCTGAGGCAGGCGGACTGGACTTGGAGCTCAAAGTCAGTCTCAGCAAAAGTGAGGCACTAAGCAACTCAGTGAGATCCTGTCTCTAAATAAAATACAAAATAGAGCTGGCGATGTGGCTGAGTGGTCAAGTGCCCCTGAGTTCAGTCCCCGGTACTCCAACCAAAAAAATGGTAAAGAAAATTTCATACATTATGGTATATTCGGCAAAAATTTCACAATTTTGGCAATGTTAGATGAAGAATGTTATACACAAAATTATAAAATTTCTTATATTATGGATACATTTAAAAATATTCCAGTATTATTCACTGCAAATTAACATAACAATTTATATTGATAGATTCTATGAGAAAATTTACTTACAAATATAAATGAGCTGAAAATATAGGTGGGCAATGTTTCTAGTGATTTCTTTCTTTCTTTTTTTTTTTTAAGAAATTACCACTTTTTTTTTTAAGAGAGAGTGAGAGAGGAGAGAGAGAGAATTTTTAATATTTATTTTTCAGTTCTCGGCAGACACAACATCTTTGTTTGTATGTGGTGCTGAGGATCGAACCCGGGCCGCACGCATGCCAGGTGAGCGCGCTACCGCTTGAGCCACATCCCCAGCCCCTCTAGTGATTTCAACTTAAAGATAGTAAGGCTTTAATGCTAACCTAATTTTCAGCAATATGCCCACCATATGCCCAAAGATGATTTTCTTTATCTTATAACTTTTAAGGCAGAAAAAAAGAGAGAAAATTAAAGAAAGGGTATATTTCTTGATTGCCCATGGCATGTGACATAATCAGCATCTAACTAACTCTTTATGGTGATGCTACAAGGTAGTTATTATCATTCCCACCTGAAAAATGATGAATTTGAGATTCAGAAAATGTTATATAATCTTGTTCAAGATTACACAGCTTCTAAGGGACACAATCAGGATTCACACTCAGAATTACTGGTCTCCAATGTCAATATTCTGTTGTACTTGACTGCCCTAAAAGGCCTTGTAATCCTGTTTACTAGGTTCTTATGTTACACAGAGGAGTGGAAAACTGAGGAGAGATAGATAGATAGATAGATAGATAGATAGATAGATAGATACAGACAGACACACACAGTAAAGAAATTTATGGGATCCAAGGGAATTTTTTAGTTATTCTTCCAGGACAGTTGGACAGGGAGGGACAGTATTCTCTCATGGGCAGGAGAAATCTATGAAATATTAGAATAAATATCAAATAAAATATTAAAATAAATTTATGAAATATTAGAATATATTAATATATTTTGCCAGTTATGCCAGGCAAGGCAATTATAGGAGGTTGTTGGATTTTCTCTTTTAATTGGATGTTCATTAAGATTTTTTAAAACTTTTGTAAACTTTAAACTTTGGTAATATATGCTAGTTTTGTAAAGCTAATGTTAGACCTTACAAAAGCTAAAGACAAAATTGAACCATCCCTATGGACAAATATAAGAACAGATTCTGAAAATATCCAGATTTTTTTAGGTTGGGAATCTCTTTGAGAATTAGAAAGCACTGTGGGCACCTGCTCATATTAAATACATATGCATTTTTCATAAAAATTTCCATAAATTTCAGAGGCTGCACCTAACTCTCTCTGACAATAAATCCAAAGAGGTAAGGGCTCTTGATTAACAGCAGGGAAGAAAGTTAACTGGTCTCTTAGGAAAAGTGACTAGACCCTTGGCAGCATGGACCCTTTTAATAGATCTGCCTTTGTGAACTAAATTCTGTTCCTTTCTTTTCAGTATTTCTTCTTCGATGCCATATGATCTTTTGCATTTATTTTAAAGCTTTAAACATAACTGGAATAACATTACTCAAAGGAAGGATCATTAGATGCTAACTAGTACTTAAAGACTCCCAAACTGCACAGTATTGTTCCTGTATCATAGATGCTATAACTTTAAGTTCCTTATGTTATAGTCCATACACTTTTCCTATATATCTCTCCTGGGCATCTCAGCCTCTAGACAAGGTTTATTAATGAGTTTGTATACCATGCATTTGTACTCTTATCAATAAGAGTGCAATTCTTGTCAAACACATGACAATTTGCTCCTAGAATATTTGAAATCTCTCTTATACCACTGTTTCTCTTTCTTAACCTTTGGTTTTCTTTTAATAGTTCTAGTGAGAAGCAAAAGAGACTTCAAAGAAAGAACTTTGTGTGTATTTGTGTGATGTGTTCCAAAATGGATTCATTTGATCATGTTTTTAATTTTAATTAAAATCTGAAAAATAAAGTTATTATCTTTTCTTTGTTCTAATTTAGTATAGTGGATGCTCTGTGGCATTATTCTTAAGGAGCTTCATCTCAGGAATTATTTAAGCATCCTATGAACATTCTCTGAAACGTGCTTCCTCCTTGCAAGCCTCCGTGGCAACTCCTGAACATACCTTTTGTTCCGCTGTCATGGTTAGACTTTGCAATCGGCCAGTCATATTCCCTAAACTCTTTTCAAAAGCTGCTACGAGGTGAGCCTGTGAACATAATGGAAGAAACACCGTTAAAATGTCAGGATCTCATGTGGATAGATGAAAACCCTTCATTTTACAAAACGCTTATTTTCAGATGTTCTCACTCCTTAAATACTAGGACTGTCATGGTTAGCTCACAATGGTGATTCTCCTTTTACATAAATCTTCATTTTATTTTTTTTTCATCTCTAAACTTTGGCTTCTTAAAAATCAGTGTACCAGTCTCTTGACATTTAATATGAGTTCAATTTCTGAAAGTGGATGATATTTTGCAAATAATTACACCTTCTGCCTTGCACATTGTGCAGGGATTTGACACCCAAAATATTGAATAAAGTTCTAAGCTGCCAAGTTTTTAGAAAGAAAGCCCAAAAGGAGGTCACTGAAACAGGCAATGGACAAATGTTCCTCATTTTTAGACTTCCATGATGACCTTTGAAGATATTGTTAGCTTCTCTATTGTAACGATGCTCTCCTTTAACTGTCAGACAGCTGCTGACAGCTATAACATTATCTTTCCTCTTTTTCTACTTACAAAGAATTGAATCGAAGAGTTGTCTTCACTTTCCAAACTCTTTAATAAAAGAGCTTTTCTTTCTCCTTTTTATTCCCTTCAACTAAGGAAGCACAGGTAGGCCATCCAGAAATAATAGTCACTGCTATTTTATTTAGCATTAAACTTTTTTGGACGGTGGTTTTATTTTAAATCTCAGAGAATTATACATGTTGTAGTAGATAACATAGCTCCTATGATTAAGAAGAATTTGGCAGTCTTACTGCAGCCCCAGATTGACATACCATTATGCAATAGTTCTAACCCAGAATACTGAGCATGAAGAGGTGGGTCAGTCTCTCATCAGGCTGCAGGCCCATTATCTCAAACTGATAGATTTATACTACACCCCCAGAAGGACCTAAAAGTTGAATATTTTATAACCTAAGTCTATAATAAACTACATATGGGCAAAACTTGGTAATCCTTGGCAAAAGATTGATTTTTCTAAGGGACAAAAATAAGAGGACTCCAATAGCATACATCCCTCTATAGCTGGAGGAGGGTTGAAAGCTGAGGAACCTACTTTAACATACATTATAAGACTCCTAAGAATCAGGAATCTGGAAGTTTATTCCATTATTCATAATATAATATCCAAGTCCCTTCCATCAGCATCAAATGCAAAGATGTCTTTGTTCCTAGCTCTGAACTCATTTTGGGCTGGTTTTCTTTCCCTAATATTACAATAGGGGGGGAAAAACAATCTGAAGGAATACTTCTAAATTTCAATCCATCAGAATCACTCTATTCTCTAGTTCCACTATCGTCCACCTTCCTTCCACCTTCCCCTCTTCCTCACTTCCCCTCCCTTCTTCTTTCCTTCTCACTCCCTGTCTCTGTTTCTCCCCCGACATGTGGATCTATACTTCACTCACTTTCTCTCTCTCTCTCTCTCTCTTTCTCTCTGACACACACACACACACACACACACACACACACACACACACACACACGCCAGAAACAAAAATAAATCAAAAACCAACCATGGAGAATTATACACCAAAGTTTGTTAATAGAGTTAATTGGACAAATGAGACTCTAAAAAAGGAATCTTTCTTTGCAGTTTAAAATATTTCCAATGACATGGAATGGTAGTTTTTGTGTGCTCTGAAATAAACATAAGGTTATGTTATATTTTTGCTTACATTTTAACTTTTTTTAATTGTGAAAAATTCTTCCATAAAAATGAACCCCCAAAAATGTACAGTTTGCTGATTTAATCAGATACTCATCAACCAAATCAAGGACAGGGCGGTCAAGACCCTAGACACACGCTTTGCTCCTTCCCCTTTGTGGGGAAGGCAACTGCTATTTCAACGTCTATGTTAATTATTTTCTTGCTTTGCTTGACAAAGTTTATACTTAAGTTTTCCTTCTTAAGTGCTATGTTTTTGCCTTCTTAAACAAAGGATTGTAAACCCTTGAATGTATACAATTGAAGAAAACGACTTTTCCCTTTGTTCATATTTTATTGAGCGGTACTGGGGTCTGAACTAGATAGAACAAGATATATTCCAAGTGTGTATAATTATGTCAAAATGGATTCTACTGTCATGTATAACTAAAAAGAAACAATAAAAATAAACAATATGCTATATAAGTCATATTGTTTAAATTTTGTAGACATAAGGGCAAAATATTTAACATTAGAATATCAGTTTCTAATTTTTGTAGAATTGCTTTTCACTAATTGTTCACAAAAAAAAACCCTATCACTGGTTATTAAAGAACATGTTAACTTAAGTCATGATATTTTTATTGAAAGGAATGTTAAAATTATATTAGTGAGATATAATTTCACTAATATAATTTTAACTTGGCTTAATTTGTTAGATTAACTTTGTTACTTTGGAAGTAACTACCATTCCATTTCTCACTAGCTGTGGTAAATAGTAAAAGAATAAAACAGGTAAATGAGAGGATTTTTCTTACCAATAATGATCTTTATCACTTTAATGAGAAGAAACTAGAAAGTAAAGCTGACTGAACTGGAGGATAATGTGGCTAAAACACTTTCATAGAATGACTTTTTCAAAAATGTTTGATTTTCAGGGATTTTCATCATAATTTAGTTGGCTCTAAACTTTGCTCTTTAGCAGCTGCATCATTTTCAAGTCAGGGTAAATTGTATGAATATGGTGATGAACATTCCCTGAGTTGGGTTAGATGAAGTCTGTCAAGGCAAGAAAATAGACGAGACTATTCGCTAATACATACAGGATCATACAATAGAAGCCGAACAGATATTCAAAGGAAATTATTGTGATGATAAACAGTGAGATGAAATACATAATACCTACACTGCATTTGTTCACACAAAAAGAAGTGACATTTCATCAGCCAAATAAAAAATACTCCATCCATAAATTTCTATCAGGATATATTTATATACACACATATATACAGATACATAAGAACTTGTATTTGAAAATTAATAACTGTACCAAGGCTGGACCCGGTGGCACATGCCTGTAATCCCAGTGGCTCAGGAGGCTGAGACAGGAGGATCACAAGTTTGAGGCCTCAGCAATTTAATGAGACCCCCAAGCAACTTAGTGAGACCCTGTCTCAAATTTTAAAATAAAAAAAGGGGTAGGGATATAGTTCAGTGGTAAGGCACCCCTGGGTTAAAACTAGTACTACTACTACTATTACTACTACTACTACTACTACTAAAATAATTGAACCAAGAATGATCTGAAACATAAATAAGATTTAATATTTCTTTTTGTCTATACAAAATTATCCCTTATGTCTTCATTACTGTTAACATTTGCAAAATATTTTTCAGTTAGAAGAACTACAGAAAAGCAAGAGGCACTGTCAGATTATATAAAAATATTAAATAGAGCAAATAAGTGGGACACACTCTCAAAGAAAATAATACCCAAGAGGATTTGGTTAAAAGACTTATTTGCTGAAAAGCAAAAAAAAAGTACTGCTGTTTTTGTTCCATATTCATTCAGTAATGTCTTTGAAAAATCTAAGTAATAACTAGTCTGAGTTCCCATTTCCAAATTATCTAATGGCTAAGATTTAGAAAGAAAATATACTGGAAAGCAAACAAATATATCCACCTGACTTAGCTGCAAGCAGGGGTGGGCGAGAGGCCTGGAAAACCTGGGTAATGGTGTGATGTGACCATGTGCATGTGCAGTGTGAGGCTCCTGTTTTCCTCTATTTATTGGGGAGCAGGTATTGACCCAGAGATGGTCAGGCAACAGCATTTGCCAATACATCCTCCCTCCCTCTTTTGCGAAGATCTACCAGTAGAATCAGCTTTATATACAGTCTCCAGTGGTTTAAGCAGCTCTTTCCAGATCAACTGGAGGAGGGAAACCTTACTGGTTCGAAGGCTCTGCTCTGCCAAAGAAGTGAGCTGACTGATTACCTTTTGACCTGCTACTAGTCCTTTTAGCAAAAAGAGAGAAAAGCATCTCAGCAGAGAAGTACATTTCAAATTTAAAAATTAGAACACATTCTTATGTGGACTTCATATAAACATAGTCATACTGGGTTAAAGCTTGGGACTATCAATTACAAAAATACGCCCAATTAAGGAAAATCATTAAGTCCTAATAAAGTATTCATGTACTGAATAAAAACGAATACCCAGATACTTAGAATAATTATTAAATTGAAAAAAACATGGTTAATGATATCTTCCACACAACCCAACTCACTGAAATCTGTCCTTAGAAATTAGACTGACTGTATTTCTAAAAAAACAAATCTTACCACGTTCCTATTTAACTAAGATATAAAGTTTACTTCTAATCTGAACAAATTAGTAAATAAAGACTTGTTCAGGTAACTCAATTGGTAGAGTATTAGATTCTTAAAGACATATCTCTACCTCCAAATAGAAATTGTAAATTAATGAAATAAAATCCTAGAGCTAGGGCTATAGTTCAATGGTAAAAGCACTTGTTTAGCATGTGTAAGAACCTGGATTCAAACTTCAACATCACAAAAACAAAACAAAACAAAAAAATACCACTTGATTTACCATGAAGAAATCACACAAGATTATTTTATTCAGTCCCTATGATTAATTTACTTTTGGTATGTGTATATTAAAATATGTGTATATAATACATACATGAACAGACATTAACTCAGATTAAATGAAAAAATATCTGAATTAAATTTAAACAGTATTCCTTTGAACTGAAGAAAAATCAAGTATTAACTAAATTCTTTGATGATTTATGTGGTCTGGGAAATCTAAAGTGACATCATAAGTCAAATGTTAAAATGAATAAATGAGTTCAGATGATTCGTAGTTTATATATGTGCCTTGCGAGTCATTCAAATTCTGGAATATGTAAAAGATATTTATTCCCCTAAAAACACATGTACATAAATGACTCCATCACTTGCAGTTCTAATGATACTATTAAAAATTTTCAAAACAGTAGTGTCATTAAAATTGTTTTACAATTATACATGTGCCTATTTACATGTCATCAATATTGAGTATAAAATTGAATAATGATAAACTGTTTTGTTAACAATGTAGAAGATGGTGAGCATCTTCACTACCTGAATCCTTTGACTCCCATATTTTAATAATGTCAGCAAATAATTTTTTTGATGGTGCAAAGCTTTAACAATCCATATCACAACCAAATAAATGAGTAGTAATTTGTAGAATAAGATTAAAAGTCCTAGGAAATTAAAAACTAGGTAACTGTATAAACAAATTCCAAAAATGTTGTAGATCTTTGGGTACTTAACTGTTTAAATTTGAAACAGGTGTGCATTCACAAGAAGTTGCCAAGATGGTACAGTGATCTCTTCTCTACCCTTCATCCAGTTTCCCCAAATGGTTACATCTCACATAATTTTAAAATCATGAAATCCATATTGGTATAAATGCTGATTCACACACTTGAATTCAAAAAATCACAACCTCAATTAAAGCACAAAACTATTCCATCACCACAAAGATCTCCTTGCTATCTCCCTCTCTCCACCTTGGCAATCACTAATATCTTCTCCATTTCTATAATGGTCATTTCTGGAATTTTATATAAATGGAATCATACAGTATGCAACCTTTTGAAATTGTTTTTTTCCCACTCATTATGTCCTTGAGAGCCAACTGAATATTACCTGTATCAATGGTTGATTTCTGTGGATTGCTTAGTAGTATTCTATGGTAAGGTTGTATCAGTTTTTCCACTGATCAATTAAAGGATAATTTCATTTGTTCACTATTTGTTTTGCTATTAAAAATAAAGTTGCTATGTACATGTACAGCTTTTTGTGTCTATATGAAGTAATTTGAGAAGATTCCTAAGTATATTACAATGTTTAAAAAGGGGGCATAATAATAGGATATTAATTAGGCTCCTATCTGTGTGCACAAATTATTATAGCTATAACTTGGGGGAAACTGGAAGTATTTGGGAATTTTTTTAAGGCTGGTACTTAAAATATATAGTATATATATAATATGCATATATATATATATATATATATATATATATATATATGTTTTAGTTATAGATGGACACAATACCTTTATTTCATTTATTTTTATGAGGATCAAAACCCAGCGCCTCGCACATGCTAGGCGAGAGCTCTACCACAGAGTCGCAACTCCAGCCCCAAGACTAGTACTTTTTAAGCTAGCTTGAAGACAAGCATAAAATCATCCTTTGGTACTGCTTCCTCTAATTCTGTTCCTTATTTTTATTTTTTTTCATTATTATCCCCCTAGAGAGATATTATAGATTTTTTTCCCTACTTGCTCACTCCTGTCATGACATTTTAACAGCAACAGGTGTTCTAGGTATCCATTTATATACCATAAGTATATCTGAGTTTCACACATGAAGAGAGAGTTTTTCAATCCTAAGAACCACATTTCCCTTTTTGGTGGTCACCACCCATTAGAGAATGTGTCCTCCAAGGTCATGAAAACTCATCAGTAAAAATGGTGTGATATGAACAAGTACAGAGGGGGTAGGTAGCCAGTGGCTGGCACCTTTCTAAAGATTTTGTTCCCTTTCCAAACCATGACCAAGAAGAGCTGGCCATCACAACTGTGCCTCCATGTTAGAATGTGGTTCCCACTGTGTGCACATGCTTTGGTAAGTGCATGTTTTATGTGTGTACACAGGGGGAAAAATTGAAAAATGACTAAAGGATACACGAGAAACCAATAACCACAGTGAGAATGGCATCTCAGAGGAAAACTGAACACATATTTCTCACAAAGTGCTCTTTTAGTTTCATTTTTTTCCTTTCAATAACATGTGTATATTACTTTTTAAATGGAAGACTCTCAGTTTATATTCCATTATGTTTTGCAGCTATATCATTCCAATATCTGAATTCTATGCTGAGGCCCACCAAGAAACATTTACGAAATACCATAAGGCCCTGAGTATTTGCTTGTGATGGCTGCAAGTGTCTTGACAATCTAATGGACAGGGCCAGTCACTGTCCTTCCTCACTGCAGTGAACAAAAGCTCTGGGTGATTCTGGCATTTACATGTACAAATTCAGTAACCTACATAGGAATGTTTGATACCACTATCATGTAACCTATAATATAAAGCTTACAGTTGCCTTGCAACTATCTCTTTGAGAGTTATTCTTAAAAACAAAATATTGTTTAAATTATATTCTTATCTTCTAATAATGTCTAAAAAGTTCTCTAAAAATCTGCTTTTATTTTTTAGAAATCCCCTAATAACACCAATAAAAAATAATTGAATCCCCAAATTCACATGATTCTCCAGAAATTGAAAAAATAAATTCAATTCATATATCATGCTAAAACGAATACACTGTGATTGAAATGACATTTCCTTTAGAATTTATTTTACAAAAATAATTTCTATCCTCAAAGTGTTTCTTATTAAAGCACCTGCTGGATTTTGATGTCGTGCTTTGTTAAGGAAACAGAAAGTCTCCATGGATGGGGCAGAGGTGGGGGAGATGAGGCAGAGAGCAGCTCAGAGCTCCAGAGCAGAAATGAGCAAACTAATGTGAAGGGAGGGTGGCAGGACATACGGCAAAATGGCAAGAGCTCCCCTACCCCTTGCTGTTGTTCCCAACACTACCATTCCCTAGGACTGGGCACAATGCCATATGTTCCCCTTTATTATTCTGCGGCTACTCTGAGCACTCTCTGGCACATGGAAATACATTCAATAAATGTTAATATAATTGACGGTCTTCACTGTCATCATTTTTGCCATTCTAAGCTGCTTGGCTGCCAGTAGAAATGTATCCTTTTATACCACCATGAGAAGGCTGCCAAGGTTTTTCAAGACTACTATATCTCATGTGCAATGTAGCTAAGCTATCCATCTTCAGATATAATTTATTTTTTTTAGAATTAATTGGATGCTTAACTAATTGTTCGATAAATGCAATGAAGGGGGCAGAGGACAGGAATATTGCATCTTCCTAAGTCAAACACTAACAACCCTTAGTATATTAAGGCTTGAGAGGAACCTATGAATGGGGAGTAACAAAAATATGAAACAAGAAGCGACCTTTACAACTGATACCACTGTTAGAAATCTTATGAGGAATAAAATTTTAATCACATTGGGAATCCCCCTCTACGTGAATTTACATTTTATTACTTTGTGGGCAGAAAAATTTAATTTTATATGAGTCCCACTATTCAGTACCTTGCATCTGTGTGATTTTTGGATGCTTAAAATTTGCAAGTGTGTTAGCAGACCTACTCCATTTTGTTATAATCAATTCAGGGGTGATATATTTAAAAATCAAAAGTGACTTACATTTGCTGAAAGTTGAGATGTCAGGGTAGCAACTTTTTCTTGAGATGCAACCAGCTCTCTCCGTAGTTTATGAATTTGCTAAATGGAACAAAAAAATAATTCAATATGTTAGTGGATTGTTACTTAAAACTACAAATTCTATCCAAGGAGGCAAATACTATATTAACTCATTTAACCACAACTGTATTAGTACTAATTCCTAAAACTATGAACACCATCTATCCAATAACTATAAAATGTCAGGAGCAAACTGGGACTCAAATATGCAATCAAAGGATGTTTACTTCTTCCACTTGCAACCCTGCAGGACTCAAGATGCAGTTTACTTTCTCCATGGATTTTTTTTCCCTCCTGAAAAATTTTGATAATAAAATTCAGGTAGAAATTTTTAAAATTAAATATACATCTTTTTTTTAGCAAAAATAATGTTATTTTTCTGAAAATCTCAGGGATTTTTCTGTGTGCATACATTTTTATTTTCTAAGGGTTGGCAAGTTCTCAAAAGCTGTAGAACAGTAGTATCTGAAAGTTGGGTTTAATTCAACATTTATTGAGTCCACATTTAAAATAATTTTATGGGATGGAGTTGTAATGATTTACAGAGAAGCCTTCTAAAATATTTACTATATTGCCTTTTATTTAATGAGGTATTATTAACTCCTAGCAGAAATGCTTTATAGACATCTGCGGCTTCAAAATAAGAGGGACATGACTAGTATCACACAACTAAATAGATGAACCAACAAACCAAATATTCTAAAATGTTTTCCTTTTTATTTAACAATTTAAAAAAAACTGATATAAAGGATGATGGAAAGCATATCATATCATATTTAAAATCTTTATAAGTATTTTTGGCAGTCTAATCAAAATATCTCATGTTGCCAGGAAGTTTGAAGAGTGATTAGTAAGGCAAAACATTTATGACCATATAAACTAGGTCCTGAAAGTCTATTTCTGGACTCAAGAGAATTCAGCTACTTAAGATGCCAAACATACTATTGTGATGTTTCTCATTTCTTAAAATATAAGTTCCCTATTGTTAGAACTGGGCTTTTGGAATGCTGTCTCAGTTTGAAAGAACATTCTGGACATTGTTCATTAAGTGTCCTTCTCCCACCCCAACCCTGCCCTCGCCCAAACAAAAGATTTTGTGAAAAAGAAATAGTGGTCAATATTTAAAGTCTCTAAACAAGGAAAAAATGAAAGAAAGAAAGAAAGAAAGAGAGGGGGAAGGAGGGAGGAAAGGAGGGAGATATCTTCACTGGAAGCAGAGTCTCCATTTTATTTGCATTTTTACAAAGGAGCTACACCCCAGATGTACATGATGATGACTATAAATAGTTTCAGAAAGCAGAACATCTCATATTTTCAGGTCAGTACAGACTGAAAGAGGCTTTCTCAAATTAATAGTCTATTATCATTATATGATTCTAATTCCTTTAAGATAACTCAGGAAACTGTACTTTAAATGATATTTTCCCAAACATATGACCCACTATAGTACATAAGCAATAAATACAGAATGGCCTAACCAGCACCAAGGCAAATAGATGCAGAATTTCTATATCCCAGTAGCTATGTAATAATAACATTAGAAACATTGCCACGTCCACATGATGGAAAGGAAACAGTTTAGGTTTTTAAACATCAAATTCACTCTTTGGTCTAGAGGTTGTAAAAATGAATTGTATAATCAATAAATTTTCAGTATTTTGGACATAGCAAAATGCTTCTTTAAGAGTTCATGAAACAGGACTTCAAAGGAAAGACATTCTATTACAAAGCCTGATGCCCAGATATTTATTTTATTTTCTCTGTGGTGTGATTGCTTCAATGCAAACCTATCAAAAAATTATCACCTCACCTTGAATAAAGTCCTAATTAAACTCTTTCTGCTCTCCTTAGGCAACATTCATACAGAAGCTAAGAAAAAGAATGTTTGTCCAGGTTGCACTTTGATTTGTACATGACTGCAACCAAGTATGCATTTGTGAAATTTGATTAGAATAATATACTACCCTAGATATAAAATAGTGAAAAGAGGGAGTATAGTCAATGCACAAAATAGTTAGGCTGGGATGTGAGTATCTGTTTCAGGGAGGACTGCTGCCTCAGACTCAGTGTGTACATTAATCCATGCAGATGGTCTCACAGACAGTTTGGGGTTAGGAGAGAGACTGATCAAATATTTTACAAATTCATTCATTCATCCATGATTTAATGAGCATCTACTAATAAAGACAACTTATTGGTTAATGAGTTAAGATTAAATCTAGAACATGAGAGGGAAATCTGCTTCTAAACATTTCATTTTATTTCTTTTTAAGAGGTAATGGCTAAGACCATCCCCAGCTAGCTGGCTGGCTTTTCTGTCTCTCTGTAGTTATGTTATTGTATCACAGAGCCCTCTAGTGGCAACAACACTCATTTCATCATAAACAGAAATGGTCAAACACAAAAATGTTCAAGTTTTTTTTTTTGTTTTTGTTTTTGTTTTTTTTACCTCTGAATGAGCCTTTTCTTCAGCCTGCAAAAGATATAAGAAAAACAAATTTAACAATAAAGTTAGTGTCAATTCATTTCACATGAACAAATGAATTAAAAAATTACTGTGCATTTAAAATGTCTTTATGATCTAATGTAAGATCAAGTAAAATACATTCAATGATTCAATTAATGAGTAAGAACAGGATACTATAAGACTTAAAATGAATATTCCTTTATATGTAATATGAGTTATTTAAAAATATAGATAATTTAACCCTTGGATTTGTGATGTGCCTTGAAAGAAAGGATAGAATTAAAAAATGCTAAGATTTATACCAAAAACAACAGAAATGAAATAATTATAAAATTATACTCTAAAAAAGATAGGCACAGGGGCTGGGGTTGTGGCTCAGCAGCAAAGTGCTCGCCTAGCATGTTCGAGGCTCCGGATTTGATCCTCAGCACCACACACACACACACACACACACACACACACAAATAAATAAATAAAATAAAGGTATTATGTTCAACTACAACAAAAAAAATTTAGAAAAGATGGGTACATATAAAGATGTAACATTGTTTTTTTCATACATATTTTAAAAAATGGACTCCATTAAATTATACAGAGCCTTAGCAAAGATTTAGGAATAAGAATTTTGTTCTGTGACTTATAGATTATAAAGAATGTCAAATAATGTTGGGGGAAAATGCTGACCTCTACTGATAATCACAGCAAATAAAGGTTATTCATTTCTATTTTTTATTTTCCCTAATAATCCTTAATTAAACTTATTGGGCTTCACGTCATCAAGACACTAAAACATTCAGTGATAAGGTGGCAATAAAAGTGTCTTTGGTTGTGCTTTATCAGGGTGTTTTTTATCTCAGTACAGAAAATTCCTAGCTCTGCTTTTCCCCCACTTCATGCTGGGCTGCAAAATACCAGAAAATGAGTTATGTGCACCATTACATTGGTAAATCTTTCTCATTCTAGAAAAGGCTGGAGAATGTATAATATCCCTGAACAGTAAGTCTGTCCATTACTGTAAGCAGAAACAAAGCTGAAAAATAATCTCTTAGCTACTATTTCTATTTTTAGGATATTTCCTGATTAATCAATACAAAAACATCTTAAGTTTTATTATTCTTTTCCTCCAGATAATAAAAATAAACAAAACAATAACTCTCAGGATACATTTCATGCATAAAGATCTCTTTTAACCTGAGTTTTGTCTTTCTTGCATTTTCTCCACCTTTAAAAATGGCAAGTGATAAAATAATAAGGTGATAAAGTGGCTAACATATAGAATCATAATAGCCTTTATAAGAAAACACTGTTTGAAAAGCAACGGTGACATAAACCTTCGTTTTACATCCCATGTTCAGCATTTTAAGTGAAGATAGTTTTTAATTCTAATAATTTCAAGGCTTCATATACAGTTTGGTTTTGGAATTAAAATTAAGCAAGGAATCTTAATTTAAGTGTTTCATTGCTTGAAGCACACAGCACAATTAAAAATGACTTAATTTTCCCTAGTATGTTATATGTTTCTTGTTAGTTTGTCTATATTGTTTTTAGATTTGTTAGAATTATATAAAACTGGTAAAGGTTTGTAACTATCTCATGTATTTGAAGAAATAGATATATTTCATTTAAAATATAAGAAACAGATTGCAGAATCACATCGGTTACACATCCACGTTTTTGTATACGGGGTAAAAATGGGAGTTCATAACCCACTTGAATCAAATGTATGAAATATGATATGTCAAGAGCTATGTAAAAAAATAAAAAAATAAAATATAAAAAACATGTTCATCACATTTTTTATTAAAATACCCCAAAGTTGCATATGTTAAAAGTAAGCATAACCATTATTAATTCTACATACATTGCAGGGCATGACTTTTCTCACTATTGATTTCTCAAAGCTATCATTTTTGTTAATCCTTGCCCTCTTTCACACTATATGGTTATTAATAGTGGGTAGGTATGACCCTCAAGTTGAAGGAATGAGCTAGAATCTTAATATTATATTTCTTTCAGTGGTTTAGGAGTGGGATTAATGATACCATGATGGAATTTGATTACTTACCACATTTTACTGATGGTTCTGATGCAAGACTAATGTCCTTAAGGATGGTAAACAACATAAAACACCTTGCCTAAATTAAAATATATCTGTTGACTATTCTGTAAGCCATTATATGGCCATTTATCTATCCATTCAAACTTATGGAAACATCACTTCAGTGTTATGCATGTGTTAGGTAATAGGCTAAGGAGCTATTCAAGGAATCAAACAGGATCCTTGTTCTCATGAAAAAAGTATAAATTTGAATCCAAGTGCAGAATGGCTCCAGTATAATATACAGTAAATAAAAAGACTAACAGCTCCAATAAAGAGCTAATATAATATCAATCAAAAATTATCTTCTCATGGATCATGAATTTAAATACCTAACAGGATGGATGGATAGCTGTTTGTATGTGTGTATGTATATATACTACACACATACATACATAATAGAGAATGAAAAGAGGTTCTAAATATTTTTTAAGAAATCACACAACCTTCCTAGGTTATCTTTTATTTTCCACTTTCTAATAGAGATATAGAAAGTGAGGAGCATTTCTCTCCTATGAATAATGCAACAGCACAATGACAACTAGCAACCCAAACTTAGCTTGAGTGTCAAGAAGAGGAGGTGGTGGAGGTTGTGGCTTGCCTGAGAGCATGTGCCACCAACCAAGGTGACTACTAGAAACATGGAGGATGTGTTGCTAGATATTCCAGTTATTTGGAAAAGGATGTTCAAGTGTGGATTTTAGGGGGAATGTTCCAGATTTCACAGTGCTGGCTTAGATTTAAAAACAAACATAAACTCTAAAGTTTCCAAACTCCTTGGCAGATCAGATTGGGTCTGTGATTTCTAATCAGTTTGCAGAAATCCCATGGGACAGATGGAGTAGATTTGGCTGATGTTTTAAAATTTTATTTTATAGGTGTAATCCAAAGAAATTGGGCAACTTGCCTGATGTCACACAGTAATTACTGATCCAACCAGATAAGAAGGCAAATCAATTAAATCTTTATCCAAAAACTTATGAAGGCATGAATAATAATAATTAACTGCTGTTTCATTTCATGGTTTAAAAAACACTTTCACAGATATTTTAATGACAGTTTAATCCTAGTACATGATTGTGGGGAATGGAAAGAGAGTGACTCCTCCTTATCTGCCCCCCAACCTGAATTGCCCTCAAATATGCATTTTTTGAATTATTTTACTATAATTAGTCAATTCAAATATGTAGGTTCCATCATTTCTAATACATTTTAAATTTCCATCATTTCCAATACAGCTAATTTAATAACTGACTAATAATATCACTTTGTCTCATAGCTTGATCATCTAACCCATTCATTCTATGCTAAACACAGGGTCTACTTCAGTTCTAAATGTTCAAATCGCTTTAACATTTAAGCTTAATGAAAATAAGTGAAAAAACCCCTATTGTCCTTAACACTTAAATGTTAGCCTATACTTATTTATAGGCTCTTTATTTTACTGTCTGTTCCTGTTCACATTATATTTTTAATACAGTACTTTTCACCAATACTTCCTAATTGTTTTCATGATTTAGACATCCTACTCCTATTTTCCTATATTTAAAAATATTTATTATTTTTCATTTTTAACATATATTAATTTTACACAGTAATTAGTTTCAGTGTGATATTTCCACACATAAATACGGTGTGCATTGGTCCAACCAACCTCCCTTTATTCACCCTTCTTTAATTTTTAAATTTATCCCCTTTGTTCCCTATAAACTTGAACTATTCAATCTCAGTCACCAGGTTTATGTACCTATTTAAATTTAGATTAACTAAAATAAACAATACAGTTCCTCTGTCACACACACTAGACACATTTAAAATAACTAATAGCAACTCACTGCTAGTATTAGCCAGTGCAGACAGGGGACATTTTTATTATCACAGAAAATTTTAGTGGACTCTGGTCTAATTAGTGGAATGTGGACTAATGCATTATCTATTGTTCCTTAAACACATGCTCTTTTTCTTCTTTCTCAGCTTCATAAAGGAATTTTTACCCACATATTGTTATTGCATTTATTTAAATTATGATTATAACTATGCTCCATCTTTTGCTGTTATATAGAGATTGAAATTATAGTGATTTAAGTCATAATACATATCATAAATGAGTAACAGTATTAGATCAACAGGAGAAATACAATCTTAACATATTTAATGTGTTTTTTAAATATACTTTCACATTTATTATGTCTTTATTCATTAGTCTACATATCTTCATTTATAGAACTTAATGGCAATTTTAATCATTAAAAGGAGAAATAAGAAAAATAATGTCTGCATTGATGGATGATTGTGAATGTCTTTTTTAAAGCAATAAATATGCATGATTAATTTACAAATAAAAGGCTTTAACATTTAAGCCTAATGAAAATAAGAGAAAAAAAATCCATATTGTCCTTAACACTTAATTGCTCAGTGGGAGTCAAAGGCTACAGACTTTTGTAAACCTTTCAACACAGGATTAAGAATTACTCATAGCACTCAAGTCTCATAGAGATTTAGGAAACTGCTTTAATATCCTGCCTGTTACCTGGGCATAAAGGAAGCTTCTCATAAAATATAACTTCCTGTAGGCTTTTTTAAAGATAAAATTATATTTAATGGACAGAAAGCTCATTTTGGCAAAAGTGAACTATAATTTCACACACTGGGAAAAGAATTTGAAACACTGGCTTTCCTCTTCTAAGAAACAGTTTTTTTTTTTTTTTGGCTGGGGGCACAGTTCAAGGGGAAAGTGTGTGTTTCCCATGCAGGAGGACCTGGGTTGGATCCTTAGCAGCAAAATAGTTTTTTAAAAAAATTCTTTTAAATCATATTTTAAAAAAATCTCTAGTTCTTTCAGAACAGTCTTTACAAAAAAAAGAACTTAAAACAAAAAAAAGTTGAAAAAATACCATAGAACAATTAATTCATGAGTCAGAGAATCAAACAAAGGAAAACAAACATTATGAAAATATGATAAATCATAGTTCATGGTTTCAGGGACTCCCTGTCATACCCCAAGGGACTGTATGAAATTCAGTTTTACATCCACTCATTGATTATAATGAATCAAGTGAAAATACATACTAGTGGGTCACAGAGGGACTGATGGAGTACTTGCCAGCTTAACGGGTATAGAGTGGCTTAGAGATGCCTTTATGTGGCCACACCACTTCTGTGTAAATGTCAATCTACTTAATCATCTACGCATGGCACAGGCAGAAGCTTTTTATTCTCACTTAATACTTACTGTAGAGTAAAGAGAAGAAGTGCTGGAAACCAATGATAACGAAGAGCCGTGAACTAGAGAAAACAAGAACAACAGAATTAAAATACTCATGTCTACTCATAAACCTTAGGCCTTAACTAAAAAAGTAAAGAACAGGTGGCTAGGGAAATAACATTAACAGCTAGCTGTAAGATTCTGAGAATAAGTTTGTATATGATTTGGATCTAAAATATTCCCCTATGAGTTTGTATGTTAGGCAATATAATAATCCTCAGAGATGAAAAAATGAGATTATGAGAGCTATAATTTTCAGTAGATTAAGCCCCTTAGTGCATTACTAATCTGAATGGACCACTGGGTGGTAATTGTAGGCAAGTAGGGCTTGGTTGGAGGAAGTAGGTCACTGAGGACATGACCTTGGACTATATCTGTCTCTGGCTCCTTCCTGCCCCACACTCTGCTTCCTGGCTGTCATGATCTGAGAAGCTTTCCTCCATCATGCCCTTCTGCTTGCCTTAGGTTCAGAGCAATGGGGTTGGCTGATTATGGACTGAATCTTTGAAACTGTGAGCCCATAAATTATTGTCAGGCAGTTTGGTCACAGTGTGAAAAACGGACCAACATAGTCTGTAATGATTTTTTGGAGATCAAGATGTTGAGACATGAAAAGATCCCATACTCTTTCCTAAAGTATCTCATTCACCAATTTATAGATAGAAGTTGACAAGCTTGAGCATTAAAAGCATGTTTTATACAATATGAAAAGTATAGATTCTCATATAGTAAATAGAAAATCATAAAACTAAAAAAAATTTCATAAGCTTTTAAAATTTTTAAAAATACTTTGTGTTTATTCATTTAATTTCATTTTATCCAACAAAGATCCATTTTCAGAAATTTTCTTTATATACTTTCAGGTATATAAGCATTTTTTTTCCAAGTAGCTATTTCAATAATCAGTTATAATAAATTGATCTATGTTTTTTAAATTTAGAATAATGGTTTCTTTAAAAATTTTAGTTATATATAAATACTTCTTATTTTAAGCTGGTATCTCATAAAAAATAAGAATGGAAATTATTTGCTGTTTTTTATTTATCAAAATGCCATCTTAAACAATCAAAATCTACTTTTGTCTTTTGTACTTCCAATGTATTAAATCCAAAAGGTAGATAAAATTGAACTTAATATGATTTGCAAAAATCCCCTTTTTTATGATGGGATAATGTAGTTATTTCTTCTAACTTATTTCTTAAATAAACATTAGTTGAGCACACACAGTGTGACAGGCCCTTGCTAGATCTTGGGACTACAAAATAAATACGAAACAATGATAGGTGCCCCAAGAGAATTAGAAAGAAAACATTAAAAATAACCACAACAGAGCAACATAAGTGTTATTACTATCAATGCTTTGGTACTGTAAGAATTCATAGGAAGTGAATTAAAAATATATAAGTGAGTCAAAAGAGGAATAAAGAACACCACTAGAATTCTAACTTGGGTAATATTATTATTCTATGAGATATACAAAATATTAATCTTTAAATCAATTATTCTTTTTCAAAGCACATTCTTTCAACTTATGATTCATTTACATGACTCATTTACAAACTAAGAGTACTGGCCTGGTGTATCAGAAGGAAGATGGACAATGAGTTAGGAAATTATGCACATATTATTTATAGGCATGTGACCTTATAGTTTATAGCTTAGTCTCTTCATCTGTTAGCATGCACACTGGGCAAGATGTCAATAAAAACTTCTCTTCTAGTTCAATAATTCATTAATTCTAGATCACAATCAAATAATAATAATAGTTCAGTGTCCAGTGCACTAGTATCAAAAATCTATCTCACCTACTCAAGCAGGCTTTTAGCAATTCAATTAAGCTTCCTAATGCAAGGCTGGAATTTCCCAGCATAAAAACATCATTCCATTTGTAAGTGAGGCACTCTAGGACATAAACTGTATGCTAAGCAAATTGTTTTTAAAGTATTATGAAAGGTCTATGTGTGAGAGAATGACATATCAATTTCAGAGAAATAATGCCCTTACAGGTCAGATTACTTATAGTTCGTCTACTACACAATGGAATCAGCTGATTCACCAGGGTATATATAATTCACTGTTTGCCACAGTGAACTCAGTAGTTTGGTTAATATCCTAAAAGGCAGATGTAAATATTGTAAATATTGTTAACTGATTTAGTGCCAGCATATTAAATGTACAATGATGACCTGAAAAATATAAGACAATTCTCTTAACTGCCTAAAACTTTAGTCAGAAGATGTTTTAAGTAAGAAATTCCCTGGGACAGAATTACAGAAGCATAAATTAGGACTAATGAAGTTAAGAAACTTGCCCAAATTCAAACAGTAAATAAATTGATGGTTAGATGTTTAAACCTTGCTATGTTTCGAGACTGAAGTTTTCCTTTTATGCGTAACTATTAAGATGAGGATGGTTGCTTTCATTCTAATCAGTTTGGATTTCTATATTTGGTTTTCTTTTAACCATAGCTGATGTATTATAATATGTATCTCACATGTTTCATTTATAGATAATTTAAAAATCATTCATTAAATAAAAGAAACACATCTCTCATATTATTAAGTTTGGTTTTTGAGGTCATACAGTTTAGGAAAATATATACACTGAAATAGCTATTATGCTTACTGAGTTTTAAAAGATTTACAGGGAGTATCACATAATACATACAGCTAAAAAGACATGTTTTAGGATAGTGTGAATTTTATTGCCAATTGGTAAAAGAAAAAGAAGTGATATCAAGCGAATACAGTACAGTAGGAATTCTAAAATGAAATGGTAAAATACTAACACCAGAGGAAGTTTCTGAGAATAAAAGTTAACAACATGTGATAGTCTGTAAGATAATTATTCTGGCTTGTGTATCTTTATGGCTTGTAAACTGAGATGTCAAATAAAACATTTGCTCTAATATTTGACAATCTGGGTAACAGTCTCTAAAATTTTGCATATTTCTATAAGAGAACATTGGATTTATTGTAAATTGTTCTACAGCCAAGTATTAATCTAAAAAAATTCTGGCATATATCTAAATTCATAATGTCGAGAGAAGATCCTGTAGAATAAAACTTTCAGCTCTAGGGTTTAAGTGAGGATTCCACTTACTCATTTACTTCTTCAGGAATCTTTGTGCTGTGGGCAATGGGACAGTTTTTCTCTAACAGTTAAGTAAAAGTCTTATCTTCATCTTCCCTATCCCTAAGCTTACCTTCTTCCATGCTGTCTCTGAATGATCCTGAATGACTGATGGCCCGTGGCCTTTCCTCCAGAGAAGTGGCGCTCCCACAAAGCTGGGAGTCATCATAGAGATCAAAGGAAGAGTCCTGGGCTGGGATGCTGTTGGAGCGCATCATGCTGGGCCCAGGAAGGTTAAACTGAGACAGATTGGTTGGACTCACTGAAAAAGAAAGCATATGCAGACTATTACTCCAGGGCTTGAATGATGAAAATAGAAAGTTGAAAAAAAAGTGAGAATTCATCCCAATTCTTAGAGAAACATGAATTTATAGGGTGTTCCTATTAAAGCAGGCCAAGAGTCTGTCTCTGAATTGCCAATCACTATCACCAGAGTCCCTCTTTTCCTCTGGAAATTTTATGGCAAGCAGTATGTCAGTTTGTCAGGCAACAGTAAACAAAACCACCAACTCACCTCTACTGTCCACACTAGAAATACAGTAACATGTTATTTTCTGCACACGGTTATGAAAAAAAAGATTGTTTTTCTATAGTCTACAGGCTTCATTTTAGAGAAAAACCACCAATTTACTGGGAAAAGCAAAATAGAAAAGAAAGTAAAATATAAAAAAATATAAATTTACCAAGAAGAAATTTTAGATACTTCTAGGCAAAGGCTTTCTTTCAGTCATTCTGAGTTATGAATTTATGTAAGTTCATGGTTGGTACTTCCATTATTATGAAAATTAGGTTATAAAGAGGATGAATAAAATAAACTTTTCCTTTATATGAAATATAATGTAATGTACATGGTATCTGTAAACCTGTCATAATGTGAATCATAGAAAAACTATTTTCTACTGAGTCTAAGAAGAGAATACCACAATGAGACTCTCAAAAATCACAAATAGATTTTGTTTCCAAGGAAGTATCTTAAGTCTGTAATGTAAGAAGTTTATTTCTTATAAATAAGAATTTATTTTCAATAGAAAATATTTATTTAAGAATTTATTTTCAATGGCCTGTTGCCATCTGGTGCTAATGGTTTTCAACAATTTAGGCCAAATGAGAATCATTAATTTAAATAAAGATGTGATTGATTTAATGTATGGGACATTTGAAATACATGGAATAAAATTATAGCAGACAAATTGAGAAACTTTTTTTTTAAAGAAAAGCAAGTTTATTACTGATATATGAGGAAACTTCTGAACTTCTTAAGCTATGAAGGAAAAAGCTGAGTCCTCTCAGAACCTTGGAAAATGCATGCGAAAGCCTTGGAGTTGATCTGGTATTTCAGAACTTCCTATATTTTCTTCTTTCATGCAGGCTTTAAACTTCTTAATATAATTAATGGCTCTCACAATAAGGTAAAATTGGAAGAGTGTACCCAGAAGTAATTCAAGGGGTATACCTCCTGTTTTCCAGGTACTGTGCTTGACATTTCATAGTCATTAACGGAATCATCACACAAACCAACCCTCTGATAGAGATAGTATGAATTAAAGTAAAAGAAAACACAGGACTATGAATGAAATCTATGTGTGCATGTGAAAAACATAATAAAGAAGAAACTATGGATTCCTAAAATTTATAATATATTAGAAGGAAGAAGGAATGGAAATGGAGAAGGAGGGAGGTTGAGGGAGAGAGAGGAAGAGAAAGAACAAGAGAACAGACCTATTTTCAGGTATATTCCTTTAGACATGAGTTCTAGTTCAGTATGGTCACAGTTAACAGGTACTAGGACATTCAAAATTTGAATGTTAACTTTTATTTTTTTTTTTTTTGGCAGGGTGGTGTACCCGGGATTGAACTCAGGGGTACTCGACCACTGAGCCACATCCCCAGCCTATTTTTGTATTTTATTTAGAGACAGAGTCTCACTGAGTTGCACAGTGCCTCACCATTGCTGAGGCTGGCTTTGAACTCAAGATCCTCCTGTCTCAGCTTCCGGAGTTACTGGGATGAATGTTAATGTTTAAGGTACCTGGATTTGTGTAAATCACTCTATGGTGGGACTACATACATTATGAATTAATGCTTGTGAAATGAATGCTTTCAACTTATCTACAAATGCATTACTTTAATATATGTATTTAGAGGCTAGAAGGCCATTTTGTTCACAGTTTGGCTTTGCATAATTGTTACCAAAATGATTACAGAGGTATCCACGAGAAGTGTCTTCCTTTTCTTTCTTTCTTTTTTTTTTTTACATGATGGTTTTTATTCTGAAGACATGCTATTTTTGAGAATTTTTCTATTACTGATTTTTCATTAATGCATATTAATTACACAGAATGGTGGGTTTCATTCACACATGCAAATAGCATTTTGAGCATTTCATCCCCATTACCCATCTTAATGTCCCTCCTTCCCCATTCCACTCCTCTCTACTAATTCTCTTCCTCCTGTATTCATCTTGTTTTTTCCCGTCCAAATTCTACATGAGAGGAAACTTGTGATAGCTTGTCTTTCTGGTTTGGGCTTATTTCACCTAACATGATCATCTCTAGTTCCATCCATTTTCCATCAAATGACTGACTCCATTGTATATATGGACCATATTTCTTTATCCATTCATTTATTGGTGGACACAGGTTTCCATAACTTGGCAGCATGGATGTTCAGCTACCTCTATGGTATGCTGACTTTATTTCTATATCAAGGTAGATATATAGCTTGGATCATCACATATATCTGGATCATTTCAAAACCTAATGCATAACTCATTCAAAGTGACTCATTAATGGGGCTTATAGTGGGCTTTAAAGGGCATAATTGGATTTACAAAGACTTTTGATAATGTTTCTACTGAAAATATAGTATTTAAGAATATTCATTTAAGGTAATATCATGGGCAGCCCTTCTTTATTTTGTTTTCATGCTAAATTTGAATAGAAAGATAAAATATGATATGGTCCCTGATTTCAAGAGTAGCCACTAGGGAAGGTGATTGAAAGGTAGAAAGTTTATATGCAAAATATACCAAGAAGAGTTACATAACAGAAGGCAAAAGTAACATACACAAAGAGAATTTTTGTAAATGGGACAGTAAGTGGTAAAGGAGTTGTAGTTGTTATACTTTCTATCCACTTCAAATATCCCCATCTCAACCTTTCAGTTTCTTCATTAATAAATAGATAAAATAAAGGTAGAATAAGTGGCTTCTAAGATTCATTCAAAGCCAGAAGACACATAAAACTTCCCAAATAGGAGAAAAATAGATGTAGATGTATGTAAGGGAAAAGAAGTCTACTGGCCTGTCTTAAATTGAATGTGTAGTCATAGTTTTTATTAAAATTATGTATTTATTTGTGCTGATTTGTGGAGAACAGGGACAGAAAATACCTCCAAGTACCTTTGCTAGACATTTACCAATGAGTTTTTGATATTGTTTTAAATGAGAAAAGTGATGTCATATGGATTATAATTTTAACTTAGTTTGTGAAATCTGGATATACAACTAGGACCAGTAATTGAAGATTCAGAAAATGTTTTATGTGATCTTTTAAAGTAAGTATATCAAAAATATTTCTAGATTCACACAGTTTCTGTCATTGGTGAGTTTAGAGCAAAAGCTAGAGATGTCATGAAAATGTACATATTAAATGAACGACTGAACCAGATATGTGTCTCAATGGTGAGCTTCTGTACTTCCATAAATATAGAAGAAACAGTTCATTTGGAATGGGGTGAAGGGCATTTTCGGAGAGGGTAACAGAGGAGTGTTATAAGGTGAAGTGACCCTTGAGAGCAAAAGTACAGAATCTTCTCCGATACAAGGTGCTTAACAATTACTCTGTGTGCAAAGAAATCATCTAATATATAGAACTGGGAAGTGACAGGCTGATGTCAATGTTTCTGCATGGTAACTCTTGCAGCAACGTGAGCAATGAATCTAAGCAATTCTCATCATTCATGGGCACGTCACCATTCACCAGGTTATGAGACACCTCATAATAACTGTGAACAATTCAAAATGCTGTTTCATCCCCAGACTTATTTTGTTTAGATAAGTTATATTCTGATATTACTTCTTGAGTGGAAGCAGATGCTGTTAAACTTAGCATGTAAGGAACTACACACAAACCATAGTTTACTTTAGCTGTAGCTCATAGTAATCTACTGACAATGACATAAATTCAGTGTTCTTAAATTTCTAATATTTGTTATACATGATTTTATAGTAATATTTATAAAAACCTTTGTATACTAACATGTTTTTCAAAATAAGAGTATTTCAACTCTTGAATGTTAGTTATAATCATGTATATTACAGATCATTCAGAAAAGATAATGATCTCACTGAAAACAGGTGATGTCCAAAGTAGCTGCAGGAAATACTACACCTATTCAAGTTCAATAGTTAAATTTTATGTAGTTTTAAGAATTTAATAATAAAGTAACTTTAATTTATGGTTACATTTTAATAGTAACCCATATTTTTTGCCAAATAAATAGAAGTTCAGGTGATCTGGAAATATCATCAAAACTTGTTATTTTCAGGTTTTGAGAATTAGTTTTATTTATTTTTTCTTTGTAATTTGCCAGCACAGAGAACAGGGAATACCTAATCTGAAGCCACACATGCTTATAAAATGTGAATAAGCCCTGGGGAATGCACTGACAAGGATAGGAAGGTCTTCCTCCATACATCTCAATGGGTGAAAATGTTGAGGGATAGGAGAGAAGAGGCAGCGAGATCATTTTGAAATCCACAATCAATTTTTATCACATTTACATCAATTTTTATCACATTTGTTTAAATGTCCATGGTTAGTTTCAGCAAGAGTAATGCCACCAAAGAGAGAGGAATATAGTACTTTCAAATTTTTAAAAATAAAAATTATAAGTTTTGGTCTACTGAAAAATGTACAATATGAAGGGTGGATGGTGTTGTTTTGAATAAACCTGTCCTTTACACTGAGATTTTGCACTAAAGGAGTTGAAGAAGCGTGAAAAAATAGAGAGCTTACGGCAGGTTGGATGTAGCTACATAGCCTAGGACATGGATGCGGTTTAATTTTAAAGCTCAAAAAGATTTGGAAGTGAAAGAAATGTTGATTGAAAGGGTAAAAATTAAAGTTGTGGATGAGGACATAGAAATTGTGTTTAGGATGAGAAAGATGTCTAAATAAAAAAACTCTGTGATTACATAAAGATGAGGAGTAAATGTGGATGAAGTACATTGGGCAGGGTTTATGCTTAAAGCCTGGAACAATGATTAACATAGTCGTTTTCACTTTCAAAAGTGACCTAGTTTTTACTAAAATGATAAAACCGCATTAAGATGAGCCCTTGCAGAAAAAGAATTGTATCTAGAAAAGTATTAGGAGAATCAAGAAGGTAGGCTTGGTTTCTACAGCAATAAAAAATAAGGGACATATTTGATAAGTAGTTTTCAAAATAAGGCATTAAAGTTCTATCAAAAGGGCCTGTTATCAGTAGAAGTATAATTTACATTTCATATTGTGCTTTAAATCTTTGAACACTATGTAATGAAAAGTATTCTCAAGTGTGACATACATCAATTTTTATCACATTTGTTTAAAAATATTGGCTTTAGCTGAGATGTTAAGTTCAATTTGGAATAAACTTATCTCTGTGCAAATATTTGACATTTTTGGTAAGAAATTGATTCAAATGTCATAGTTGTACATGAGTCTCTCTAAAACCTAAACTGTGAATCTCCCTCACATTAAATCCTGCAGTTGCTATTTTGTGAATTATACCTAATTAAATGTAGACAAAGTTCAGGTATATATTGTAAGGTTTTTTATTTCTTTAGAAAATAATAGAAGAAATGAATTTAATAATAATAATAATAATGGGGAAAATGATGTACAGTCAACTAATCAAACTAATGTTAATCAATGAAAAAGTTGATAGGGGATATAAGGTACTAAGTTAGTCTACAGCATTTGGGTTGATTTAGGATTGTTTTAGATATTCCATGAAATTAGATTTTGTTTCATATTTTGAGGTCCCAAAATATTGAAAAATATTTTTCAATTAATTTTTTAGAGTTAACATGTTAGGTTTTTGTATGTTTTTTTACATTTGCTATGTTTTATAAATATTTTGTGAATTATACCTAATTAAATGTAGACAAAGTTCATAATGATTCGAATGTTTTGACAGTATAAGGCAAAAAATAAAAATAAAAAAGTAAATAGTCTCATTGCTGTGTAGATTTAGCAACCAAAACTTGGTGTTGTTAAGAATTCATTAGCTCAAATGAAATCAATACCAAAATAATTTCTTTTAATTGTTAAAAATACCTATTTGGTATAGTAGGAAAAATTAGAAATGATACAGGCTTTAGTTCTGACTGGACTGAAAAGTTGAAAAGTCAAAATTATTGAAGAATGTGGACTATGTACGTGGACATGATTAGAAATTTTTTTTTTCAATTGAAAAGAGAACAAACAGTGTGACTACTTAATATTCAACTTTGTAAAAGAAGTACATTTTTAAAGTCACTGGATCTATTAAATGATAACTGGAATTATTTCAATTATTTGTTTTGTCACTCTTTCCTGTGTTTTCTATAATGTCTTTGCAAGCTGAACTTCAAAAATGTTCATAGAAGTTATCTTTCAGTCATGTGATTATATATTTTTTCTCTTTAATTATTTCTATTTTTCTATTTCTCCATAAAACTATTATCTTTTTTATAAGGATTTTTAACATTTTAAACAAAAATAAGGAGATGCTTTAATAATGGTTTTAAAGAGGATTCTAAGACTTAATGGAAAGGTTCTGAAATATTTTTTTGTGTGTATATGTGTGTGTGTGTGTGTGTGTGTGGTGCTGGGAATTGAACCCAGGGCCTTGTGCATGCAAGAAAAGCATTCTACCACCTGAGCTATATCCCCACAGAGACCAGGTTCTGGGATTGATGCCTGCCTCTGCCCCTTACTAATAGTGGAATTGTTTTCAAGTCAAATTACCTCTCTTAGCCTCTGGAGCATAGGCTGCTAAATCACAACAGCATTATCCATGGAAAGCATTTGTCATGAACAATAAAGGACATAGTCTGGGAACAGTAAATTACCATTACCATGCAAATAATTTTTTTATGGAGAGATACCAGGGCTCCTGTGAGAGTGAATCATAAGAGGAACAAAACACAGTTATGTGGTAGAATATTTTACCCAAGTTAGAAAAGTGGTATTTTCCTGTAGCAGAAGATGACATGGCAGAAGGGGAGACCAGAGGTGACTGGTTGCCAGTATCCTGCAGCCCTCCAGTGGAATGAGAACGCAGCCACTCTTTGCCTTCTTCTTGGTTGGCCTGCCGAGATGATGGGGTATATCTGCAAAACAGCACAGCTAAGATACTTCAGCACATCTACAAGGGCAAGGCAATATCAGGACAGAAAAACAATTGAGAGGAGCTTACTATTCAGACTGAACAACAATCTCAAACAGATTGGATCTAATTAGAATTGCTCAGTTCTTCCAGATGATTTGACACCATCTGTTTGAATCCCACAGGAAAAAAAAAAATAAAGGCATTTGAGAAGAAAATTATGCTTCTGTGAGATATGAAGTTGAAAATCAATGAGCAGACAGCCAAGTTAACTGAGGAGAACCCAAAAGCGCAGTGCTTAGAAGGATGTGAGAGGGTGAAGACAGACTAAAAATGGTGGACAGTGGTAGGCAGAAGCAAGGGAAGGGAAGTGATGGTCACAGAAAGGCATGAAATGGGACACAAACTAATGCCCATTTTTTTTTAAAGGAGTAGTAGTTATTTGGTTAAAATGCCACTTGATATCATGTCTGGATTAAAAAGGAAGGAAAGAAATGTGCTCACTTTATTGGAAAATAAATTTCTAGAACATAATATTGAAATACGATATTGTCAGGCATTTGCTATTGCTAACAAATTTGAGAGAAAAAACATAATAGGGAAGACCTAGTTTGGCCAGTACTCACTGTTTCACCAGAGTAATTAAATTCTTAGCACCAAAGAACAATCGATTTATCCTGCTCATAGTTCTACACCTCCACTACTAGTTTATTCTATGTCTCCTCCTCAGGAAACAGTATGCAGTAAAATATGGCAATGAATTAAAATTTCACTTTAGTTTTTATTATGAACTGAATAATTATTTTGAGATTCTTAAATTGTATTGAATTAATTCAGATTTAAATGTATCTGAACCTGGGAAAAATAGAAATTAAGACTTTTGAGGTTTTATTCAAAAATCGATACCTTCATTGTAGTACTTGTCCTATGATGATGAAAATACATTTTCTTTGATTCAAATTACAGCATCCTTTAACCTTTCATCATTACTGGCCACATGTGCAGACTAGATGGGTTTTGAGGTTTTGCAAGCATATGCCTCCAAGATGTAGAAGTTAGGAAAGTCATTTTATAAATATTTGGAGGAGTTAAGTTCTGCATTCTATAAAAGTTGCTGCCCACCAAAACCAAGGCTTGGGACAAGTGCTTTGAGAACTCTTATTACTTCAAAATAGTGGTAATTATACTGAAATTACTTTGAGGTACCATCTCAATCTCTACTAGTATCTCTTCCTAAGGGCCATCTGATCAACTCTCTGGACCAGAGAAAAGATTGAGATTACAAGTGATTTCACCCTCAATGTCAGGTGCTACATTGCAAACAAAGAAATAGAGAGGAAGAGAGACAGCACACAAAGTTAACATAACAACAGAAAAAGGAAGCAATTGTGCTGAGATAAATATATACCTTAGTCCCTTTTTGGGTAGTGTATTTCTGTCAAGCTGCATGCTGTTAAAACAAAGAAAACCCCTAAGGACATAATGTAAACAAAACTTCCAAATTATACAACCAACAAAAAATGATTCTCCAAACTACACAAAATAACTGGTAACACATATATATAAAAGTTTAACTCACTGAAAAAGGCCAACAGAGGGTGACAAAATGTCTACTGCTTCCAATGTTCCTTTCCAACCCCATACCATCAATGGTAATATAGTGACAGGATTATTAGTAGATTGAATCATGTGTTAGCATAATTGCCCTCTTGATTGTATTTACCTAATGCCGTGGTAGCTTTCTCTTTCCTTTGCAACTAACTAGACTTTTGCTATGACTCTCCTGCAGGGGAACTGTAGAGATGGCAATGAGATAGATGTGCCTGAAGTTAAAGTGACAAGTTCCAGTGGTCAGAGAGGATGAAAAGCACCACTTAAAATCATCTTTTGTCTTCACATTATTTTTAATAAAAGCAGAAGTATTAAGTATTTTCCATTTACATATAAGAGAAAAAAACTAATAATGAGCATTTCCTTAAAACAATGTTTCTGATATTATGTATTTAAATATTTTAATGAAATTAAGCATTACTATCTTTTAGAAATCATCAATTGAGTATTTAAAGAACTATAAAATTTATCATCTCTTTTTAAAAGTATTTTCAACTGGTCATAGTAGGGGATGAAAAGATGTGCCTAGATTAAATGAGAAATGGCCTGTGAAAACAGAGGAAAAGAGGGTGTCAACAACAAAGTGGGACAAGTCTAAGGATTCTGCTATCATACCTGGCATGGACAGCAGAGAGAAAAATTAATTGAATTTGCAGAATTATAGCTCTTTCTTTTAAATCCTCAAATGATCAAAATTAAATACATAGGATATGCATAATGGGGATGACAAAACATGAATGAAAAGACATTTACTTAATCACTCAAAATCAAAGCTAAAATGTTTTCTTCAATGTATACTCCATTAGCATTGTCACAGATAGCATCTGAAGGCTTCACACAACTTTAACATTATTTATTGGGAATGTCCACTTATGGTAATTACTACACTATGCAGAGGACTGTTCCAGGATATATCTTGACTATAGACATTTTCTTAGTAGTATGAATAAACAAACAAAAAGAATCATATTGAACAAATATGAGAAATCTCCAAATATGAACTACATTATGCTAACGCATTTATGTGGTCATAGCCATTTTAAAGATCATCTATTTTATGTGTGCAAATTAAATTTTAATGCTCCGGGGAAGATTTAAAAATAGATATTCTTTGACAATGTGAAACAGTTGTATATATCACAAGGCAATTTAATTAAAAAAATCAGAAAATAATTTAAATTTATCAAAGTAATTTAAAGCTTTAGGTAGAATGCTCCATTCAAATCTGGATGTTACAGATTTTATTATGTAGACTTTCTGTAGACCCTCAATGGTTGCCAATTAATATGCCAGCAAGGGCCAGGTAAGGAATTGCAATGAGTAAAGTAGGGGTTGCATCAAGGTAGTTTGCCTAAAGTACATAGTTGTGCAGAAAGACTAGAGCATGGTTGTCAGATGTGACATTCAATAATGAGCCAGAAATTTGCATAGTTGGTTACTGTTTTAAATTATTTAGAGTTTGATTAGGTCTAAAAAAATACAAAAAAACAAATGGAACTATTATGGCACAAAGGCTACCAGTGATCTAGAACTGCTACAGAGGGAAAGTTATTAAAAAAGTGTGTTTTATTATTCATTTATCTATTATTTATTTATTTCACCAATTTTAAGGAAGAGGAATTTAAACTAAAATTAAAATCTATATGAAAACCCAATGACTTAATATAAATATAGGATATGAAAATCAAACTATTGTCAAAACTTACAGATCTCTCTATTATATATCTCTAATTAATTTCCTTTAATATTTACACTTTAACACACTTTCTGTCAAATATGGCTCTATTATTTCCTTAGCATTCTCTACATGCTGCTGTCCAATTAAGTCAGAACCACGAATTGCATCCAATTTCCTCTCCATAGATCAAAAACTTCTTTACATGTATTTTAAAGGGTTAAACTGTGATTGCTTGCAGTTTTGTTCCTAAGAAAATGCAGAATGTTTTATATCAAAAAATTATTTCCATCCATTAATTTGCTGGGACTAATTAATATCTCTTATATACTATACCTATGAAGGTATTAACATTTATTTTATGCGGCTTAATGTCGGTGAATGCATTTTTAAGATTCAAAGGTAAAGCACTCATTTATTAAAAATTGGTTCACAGTGTATTTTGGAAAAAAGTCTTTATTTGGTTTGCTTAATATTATGGAATTCTCATTTGTAAAACTGGCCTATTTCCAAGATTAATCAACCATTAAAAAAGATTTGCTTAAAATGAATAAGTAACTACATATATGTATATTTCTATAGTGAAACTTCATATTGAGCTCAGCTAAAATATAGATCAGACTAAAATGTCAAAACTGTATTTCACTTATAGCTATAAAACTCATCAATCTTAACATGTAATTTTGATTTGAGGGTTACTGGGTTACAATTAATTACTTGACTATATTTTTTTTGTGTTTAACATCTGAATGCTGAGGAAGGAGGTTGATGGCCAACTTGCTGCAGTTACCTTCATAATTTAAAAATAATCTGTTTTTTGGAGGGTAGTTCTGGCTAATAAATAATATCCTATTTGTAGTATGCTTGATCTGGATGTCAACTTGCTATTTGGATTCCCCACATCTGACTTATAACCTATGATACATTCATTAAAATTGGCTATGAAAATTTATAATTTGATTAATTTTTAGAAGTTTTATAAATGACCTGTTAAGATGCCCATTTACCTTAGAAGTTCTGAAACTAGAATCTGCAATGTTTTTGGAAGCCTAACTTCTTTGATGAAAAAAATCAAACACTGGCTGTATATGCTGTTTACAGTAGCAAAACCAAAGGAAAATGTATCAAAAATTTTCAATGACCAGAGTGTTACCCAAATAGTACATTAACACATGTGGCCAAGACTATTTGTGAAAGCTTTATGTGTACCAAGAAACAAGTAGGGGAAAAGTGGCAGTTTTAAGAATTTTTTAAAGAAATTTTCCCAGGAGTAAGAGTCGTTATCAATTATTTTAGGATTTTGGGGGGTGGTCAGTAGGATTCTAGAATCATTTTGTTCAACATTGACACCTTTTGGTAAGTGTATTAGTCAGAGATGCTGTGTTATATTCTCTACTTTAAGTTAGAAATTATTAAACCAATGGAAATACTTGGATGATGATCAATTTTTAAGAGCCTTATTCACAAATGGCCCTGTATATAATTTTCTTTAAGAATTCAGGGCTGACAACTGACTTTTTTCCCCTCCAATTCCTAGGATTCCCCAGTGATCAGTTTGCTATTTTTTTCATGTAGAAGCACAAATAAAACCAATTTAACATATTGCTTAGAGCATGATTATAGAATTCATTTAAATTTGGTCTTTAAAAATGTTTAAATTATCATAAGGAGCTTATGTTATCATGGAGCTCAAGCCAAATCATTAAAATGTCTTGAGAAGACATCGCTCAATATAAAAATACATGCTTTAAATGTTCACATTGCCTGCTGGCTATAAATGTACGCATTCATATTGAGAAACTTAATTATCTAGCCACCCTACCCTTAATGGTGTTATTTTTCTACAAATTTGGTATAAAAGAAAAGGCTAAGTCTCATCAATATTATGTCTTTCAATCTCGTATTGCTTTGCACAAACGTCACTCACATGGGGAGTTAGGCACGGTGCAGGGAGAAAGGGGTGAGACTTCAGCAATGCTTTCAGGAAAGCTCACCTTTCTGAGAGAGTAGATCTCACACTGCCCGTTCTCATGAGCAGGCTCTGAACCTCGTGAGTGCCTGTGGTCAGTCCAGACAGGGAGCCATGATGGCTGAGGGGCAGGTCAATGGACTCAGAGCTCGTATGGAGGCTAGTCATGGACTGGTAACTCGGAGTGTCCTTGCTGCCGGCAGAGGAACTGCTCATATTGGCAGCCCACACAAGACCACCTGACGTGAAAGAGTGAACCGATGCTGGACTGGAGGCCAAGGAGTGACTTAAGCTTATAACATCTGTAGTTAAGTCTGAGGGTTTATTGAAGAGTGGGCTGCTGCTGCCACTTAGCCCTCCAGCACTGCCCATGCTGCCCGTACCAGACGACGGTGATTCCAGACTGCCTTGTCGCGCTAATGTGGTACTAGGGCTGGGCATTACTGAGGAGGATTTCACACCCTCCGTATTAGGTGCAGAGGCAGATTTGCCACCTGCCTTGGCACCAAACAACCTAAAAGAAAAACAAATAACAACTTCAGTTGTTCCAAGAAACTAATATCCACATTTAATATTTAGGGTTACAGTGCACAAGAGCCAAGTATGCTATGGTGTACTGAGCTACCAAGCACATCTTGTCTCTATGTTAAAGAACTTTATAGGCTTGGTTGTTTTATTAATTGAGTGCTCAAAATCTCTCATATCCTCATGGTGAGGGTTAAGTCAGCTCTGGGCTGCTCTGCTACCTGGGGCAAGGAGGAAGCAGGCAAAACAAAGACCAAGCATGAAAGTTCTGGGCTTTCACAATTTAAGCGATCATAAGAATCTTTCATGCAAGTATTCTGATCATTCTTGAGGTTACCTATTTACAGAACCATTATAATGAAACAACTTCTACGCATTCGATATAGAACACTTAAATGAATTTTTTTTCTTTTTTCTTTTTGATAGTTTATTCAGTATCTAAAAGGAATGCTTAAGGCAAAGTCTAGGAAGTTGCATTGAATATCTGGTGGCCTGGGTGTCTGTTCAGGGAGTAGTTGGTCAGAAACGATATTGGACATTGTTGGCAACGTGTGAGTTTGTCCACATTTTCCCCTGGAAAGGCCAAAGGGTTTCATGTCAATTGCCAGGGCTCTTCAAATGCATATTTATAATAGATGTGAAACACAGTTGGTGCTAAGTTAAATATTGGAGTTTAGTTTAGAAAACATTTTAGTTTTGTAAATGAAGCAGATGATATAATCAAATTTATGTAAATATGGAAATAAAGTGATATGAAGTAATGGCATAATGATTACAGATTAAATTGCAATGAAATCCATATTTTCTACAGTGAAATATTTTATGACGAATATGAGAAATTGTTTCATAGGTAATGGACCACAGGAGGGCACTATTTGCTTTTCCTTAAGCAATGCAAATATTTACTCTTGCTATAAGCTGTAATTTATTCTTTCCAATGAGGATCAACCTTTCAAAATGCCAGTTCTTCAGGATTAATATTTATATTGAGAATTGAACTTTCTAGAATTAAAAAAATCAACGATTGCTAAATGTTTTAAGACCAATTATTTCCAAAATATCAAAGACCTTGGTTTAGTTAGCAGAATAAAAGCAACATTAAAAGCATTGAGGTAATGAACTGTAAGTCATGCTCTATAATTTCACAGATGAGAAAACAGACTCAGATAGGTATAACTTATTTGTTTCAAGTTTTTAACTATATTTATTTTCCTGCCACTTAGGTTATTTAGAAACAGTTATATTTCTGAGAACTTCACCTATTTGATACCAAAGATCATACTGTTGCAGAAACCAATCATGTGCTTACCAGAGTCCTGACAAAGAAAGCTGATGAAGAGCTAGAAAATAGCCTGTCATCCTATATCAAAATTCCAACTGTTTTCAAACCTTGCCAATCATATCATACCTTAATTTTCTTTAGTATGTCAAGATATGGTACTGTATGAATTTGCCCTATGTAATCTAAGAACACAGCATCATCTATATTATGACCATTGACTCATTAAGAACCAGCCATATCACAAAACATTGGAAGTCAATGCTGATAGTCATAAAGACTGACTGCTTTGATTGATGAAAATCTACTGAAATTTTACAAGCTATTACTTTGTTTTAATCACTATCCCTGAGTATTGCCATCTGATTTCAATTCTCTTACATATGCTGTTTGTATTGCTAATACCACAATGATAATGCAATTGCAAAGTTTGACCATTTCTCAAAAGGAGCACCACTTTTTTGCTACCTATGTATATGATCAGATTCTTAGAACTCTTTGCATTTTACAAGATTCTAAGATATATGCATCTTAGAAAATGTGTATTTGGGATATATATCTATCTATATATATATATATATATATCTATATATATCTATATATATATCTATACACACACACACACATACACACATATATAAATGTTTGTATATAGTGTATGTGACACTATACTTTTTATGCATCATTTTATATATCCTTACCTTCGAAATGTAGGTGAAGCAATATCTGGATACTTGGATCCTGGCTGCCTGAGCCCTTGAGTGCCACAGGCACTGGCAGAGGTGGGGCTGGATTTAGGGGAACCTGACAAAGAAACACTCTCTGAATCTGAGACTGCTACTTTTTCTTTCTCCTTGTCTGTTTGGTTGACAGTGACAGGGCTTGAGCGCCCCGACCCAATCTTGGTTGGTTCTCTTAGTTTTGAGGTGGTGGCACCAGCTGACTTGCTGCTGACATTGGAGTCAATACTGCTGGTACTGGACCTGTGGCCACCTCGTCCAGGAATACCACTGGTGCTGGACTTTGAAGGGCGAGGCAAGCTGCGGTACTGTAGGGTGGTCTTGGAGCTCACATGCAGCACAACGTCATCTTGATTCTGTGAACCATCCAAACTGGTTTTTCTCCCTGCATTTGACTTCCCACCAATGGCGGCTGATTTGGGGATTTTGCCCAGTGTTGCTGAGCCGCTTGTTATAGTCGCTCCGCTGCTAGTGATCATAGTAGAAGACCCTACTCCACTTGGTTTCTTAAATCCAAATGAGCTGGTGGCAGTGGATCTTCCAATGCCTGAGGGGGGCTTTTTCCCCTCATCTCCACTGCTTTTCCCTGCATCTGAAGGAGACCTTTGTAGGGAGGATCCTTTCAGGGGAGATTTCCCTTTCTCAGAAGCTTTGGCATCATCGGTTTTCCCTAATTAATGAGAAATACACAAATATGGGTCTGCACATTTTGGTGTCATGTCTCTTTCTAAAGTAATGTATAAAATGCGAATGTTTCTTTATATTATTTCAGCTCCTAAATGTGAACTGGTTCAGATCTTGGCGTACAATCTAACGTATTGGGAGGACTGAGTGTGTAAGCACAAAAAACTTTTAGCTGTCAGAGGAAATTTGATCAGAGATGGAGGAGATAAAATGAAAACAAGTACTTATGCTATCTGTTAATATCTCATGTCTTGCAATTCTCATGCTTTAAAAGGATAACACTTGACCCCATCAAGCAAAATATTAGAAAAAGAAAATATAATACATTGAAATGATTATATTTGGATGACCTGTAACATCCATACTTCAGGTGGCACTGTTTAATAAAAGTTTAATAAAAGTTAAATAACTGCTTAAAAAAAGTTAAGGGGGACAGAGAGTTAAAAAAAAAAGAAGGAAAAGGTGCGTTCTTTCAGAATTCTTTTACTCTTTTCTTTTAAAAAGTCTAATCCCAAACAGAATCTTAAATATCCAGCATCCTAACCCATTAAATTAGTGTGACTGCTTATGTCCCTCAGAGTTTGTGATGAAGCTCAGTGGCATAACTAACATAAATATTATAAATTTTCCTAATGAAGTTCGAACAGATGGAGGTGCACTGTTGATTCAGTAGCCTTATTTTATTTCTCCATGGCCATAAATGATCACAACACACTAAGACACTCCAGATATCCAAACTGTGAGGGAGGTCTCTAACGCATGCCTAGATGGTCATATTCATGTGGCATTAGATGAAAAATGTGTGTGAAATTTAGTTAAAATGTTATTTAAGTATATGGAGAAGAATCTGATTTTAAAAGAGAGCTATTTTTAAAGAAAATAAAACTGAATTAAAACAATAAATTAAAGCACTTTTATGAAACAGCTGCCAAGTGCCAGGCCTACCAGGAGTCTTGAGTGCACTTGTCCCAGCTTTCTGTCTGGCAGGAGTCCCTCCCTGGGCGGATGTGCCTCTCCTCCAGGAACCCGTTTGAGAAACAGACAGGGAAGCTTTCTGGCCGGTCTTCTCGGGGTCCTCAGGGAGTCCCGAGGAGCTACTCTTCCACTTGCTACCTCCATCGCCATGACTGTCAAAATCCTCTTCTATTTTTTTCAGCTCCTCGGGACTGTCCCAGGTCTCATCTGCTGCGGAACGTTTCTCCGAATCCGTCTTCAGCTATGAAGAAAAATACTTCAGAAAAACTCTATGCAGAAAAATCTATAAAGTGAATTAGGCACTGGAATGCTCTCCCAGATAACTGGTTTAAAAAAAGCTGCAATGATTTATACGTCTTCAAAAGGATTCCTGAGACGATTCTATTTTTATCTATGTCTTCATTTAGGTTTCATTAATTTTAGCCACATAATTCTCACTTGCACAGATTAGAGAATGTCAGGATAAATATGTGCAGAAAAACCTAATTAAACACTCCAGAAAGGAAGGAATTTTCTGTGTCAAATGTAACAAGGAAAGGTAAGACAAGATAAAAACTTAATTATTTAATGTCCATTCTTGACTTGCCATTAGTACATGAGAACTAGTAATTCATTTCAGGGATCAAAATAAAATTAATCAAGCACTATCCAAAGGTTGGCTATTTGGAACAAATATATCAATATTAATAGGAAACACATGACAACATAGGTCTTTCTAGGTTAAATGGTAAAAATAAGAAATACATATATGTAAGCTGCTTTCTATGATCAAAATGAGGCTGAGGTGCACATTGTTGCAAATCCTAAGGCTGTAGCCCTAGCAAAGACTAAGATAAAGACACTTTGGGGACCAGGGAAGCAAAATGAATCCTTCTCAGCTCTGGCTTAATCAGTTAATGCAATTATTTCAGGGTAGGAGGCTGTGCTACGACTTAATCTAATACAAAATAATTTGGGGGAAGAAAGTAGCAGAAGCAGTGGTAAAAGAAAGAGGGTAACTCCTACCTGAGTGTTCTTTCTGGAAGGGACAGTGATGTTGGAATAAGAACTGACTGAAGAAGTGGTGTTCAGGTCATCAGTGCTGATGTTATCGAGGGTGTCACTCAGGCCACTGCTCACAGAACTGCTATCATCCCAGCTAAAAGCAAGACATATAGTAGTAATGAGTTCAACCCAGGACACACAGTGCAAGTCATTACATTTTCATAATACGTTGATCAGGCATTAGGAAGGCAATCTTTTTTTTTTAATCTTACGTTGAAATATTACTTATTTCCCACTTTGGGAAAATCATGGAAATTGAGTGCCTACCTGTGAAAAATCTTATCTGAAATTTAGAAAGAACCAGTGTCTACAGTAGATCCAAGTTCCAGGGGAACTTGTGGAATTAATGAAAATATTGATACAAGTATTGCACAATATCAGGAAAGAATAATATTCAACTGGCTTTTCTTTTTCTCCCTAAAAAAACAACCAGAAATTATAAAACATGATTCATTCAACCTTTGTTGTAAAAATTATAAAAAAACCCTGTGTTTTAGTCACAAATCAGAAGGTCATTTTCATTCTTTTTTCCTACCCTAGTATCTCCTTCTAAACAAATTTTTACCCCTCACACCTCAGATAGAGCCCTAATATCCAGAATGTACAAAGAACTCAAAAAATTAAACAATAAGATAGCAAATAACCCAATCAACAAATGGGCCAAGGACCTGAACAGACACTTCTCAGAGGAGGACATACAATCAATCAACAAGTACATGAAAAAATGCTCACCATCTCTAGCAATCAGAGAAATGCAAATCAAAACCACCCTAAGATACCATTCACCAACACTTAAATATTGAGATTCATTCAATCATATCGACATCAGTCAGAATTCTGACTGATATACAATATCCTCCTTTCTAACTTTCATGCTTTGGTCTTTTCTAGTACAACCTCACCTGCTAAATCTGGGACAGTGATTAAAAATTCACATCTGGCCATGACACTGCCCTGCTACTCTCTCAAAATCTCTCCTTTCCCAAGCCCTAGATTCTAAAATAAAATATATTTGCTTCACAGGGTGCATGACAAAATCCACTTTCGGTATAAGAGAAATATCTCGAATTCTGAACCTATTTTTTTTCATCTAAACAAGAATTATCTGGGCTATATTAATACTCCTGTGCAGGCTAACAGACTCCTTCACTTAATCAATGTGTTAGATGGTGCAGAAATAATATAGGATGAGCAGAGTCACCTGAAGGAGAGTGGGAACTCTGCTCTGCCAGGGGGTGAAACACAGTCCCTTTGTTTACTGACTGGCTCTCAATCAATTATGAAATATTATCACTTATCTGTGCTATGTTAAATGAATCTTTGCATATTAGACTCAGAAATAATATTAAAGGAAAAGATAGTCTCATGAAATGGACAGGTTGCTTTAGATATCCTGTGAATAATCCAACACTGAAGAGTGTACTCATAAGGAAAGCATGAGCAAAACCCCAAAAGAGTGATGAATGTATTTTGAGCTACATGATAAGTTAAAAATAATAGCGATGTATTCAGATCACACATGATACTGCCCAAAAAACTAATTATCAAGAAAAAATGAATTTATAGAACTATCACTAATGATGATCCTTCCTTGGGTATGTATTTTTCTTGAGATTTTATAACACCTCATGATTGCTAAAATATTTATAAATAAATGTGATTATTATCAATAACAATTATTTTTCAATGTCAGCAAAAATGTATTTTCTATCACTATAGCAAATATCTGTCATCTGTGGAATACCTTCTGTATATTTTATTTTGATAGTTTCTCACATCAGGAGCCATAAGATCCCAAAGTAGAATATAAAGGAATTCACACTTCCAGACTCCCAACAGACAGCAGCATAGGTTCTATCCACCATTTATGCCCACAGAATCACAAAGGAGAAAAACCATATTTAGTGAACAAGGTAGCAGAATTGTTTGAGTCTTTTCCATCAGCTAGAAGAGTCATTCAGTTCTTCCCCATTAGCACTGGCAGATATCTGGCCTCTTATTCTAAGAGTCAGAGGTACCCACTGGTAGCAGAGTCAAGGTGTATGGTTTTCTAAGAGCCCAGTTCTCCAATCAGCCCCCAAATCCAAAGAGCCTTCTAACATTATGTAGTTCCAAAGCAAATTCTGTATTTTGCAATTAAGAACCTCAATCAATATACTCATAATTCCTAAAATATCATTCATTTATTTATTTTTTTTATGTTTTTATGTATTAAGTAATTCACATAATACCTTCTCACAGGAATATGTGTATATCAATTATAAAAACATAAATACGCACTTTGATAACCACTAATATAAAATAAAACTCAGGCTCATTAACAAGAAAGATATCAAGTTAATGAGAAGATAAGCCACAGACCGGAAGAAATATTTACAAAATACATATTTAATAAAGTACTGCTACTCAAAAGACATAAAAAGTCTCAAAAACTCAACAATACAAACAAGTCAATTAAAATGGGCCAAAACTTAACAGACACCTCAGTTAAAATGATACACAGATGTGTATGAGCATATGAGCATATGAGGAGATACTAAAGACTGTGTCATTAGGAATTGCAAATTAAAACAATAGTTACCTACACACCTCAGATGGTGAAAATACAGAAAATGATGGCCAAATGCTGATGAGGATGTGAAATACTGAAACCCTTATTCATTGGCAGGAAGAAAAAAGACATTTTGATAGTTTCTTATAAAAATAAACATATCTACACTGTATGATTCAGCAACTACATTCTTTGGTATTTCAAATGAGATAAAAATTCACGTCCACACAAAACCTGAACACAGACATTTATAGTAGTTTTATTCACAAATGCCAAAACTTGTAAGCAACCAAGAGGACCTTCATTAGACAACTGGAAAATGGAATATTATTCAGCATTCAAAAGAAATCATGTATCCAAATACAAAAAGACACAGAAGAAACTTAAATGCATGTTACTAAGTGAAGTAAGCCAATATGAAAAGGCTACATACTATACTTCTAAACATACAATATTCTGGAAAGAAAGCAGAGGCGCAGGGGCTGACGGGTTGGGAGAGAAGGATAAAGAGGTGAAATATGAAAGATTTGTAAGGTAACAAGACTATTCTGTGTTATACCAAAATGGCTGATACATATCCATACATGTTTTCCCAAATTCATAGGACATACAGTATCTAGAGCAAACACTAGTGTAAACTTTTGAATTTGGGTAATAAGGATGTGTTCATGAAGGTTCACTGATTATAACAAACATATCATTGTGGTGGAAAATGTTATTGGGAAAGGCCCTGATGCATGGGGGTAAGGGGTACATAGAAAATTTCTTAACTGACTGCTCAAACTTAATAAAAGATTAAGACTAAGGAAGGAAGGAAGGGAGGGAGGGAGGGAAGAGGGAAAGAGGGAAAGAGGGAGGGCGAGAGGGACAAGTCTTTGTCCAAACAGGGCTTTCCATGTGGCCTCAGTCTGCTTCTTTAGCTTAGATTTTACATCCTCTGTCTTGTGTTCTGCACTAGAACTTGGGACTGTGTGTGCTTCCAATCACTTCTGCTTTGAGGATCTGTCCCCGCTCTCTGACCAAGCTGCACTTGGCTGCATGCCTCAGTTCAGGGGCTTGTCTTGTAGGAAGGTGCTTACTCTCTGTTCTCAGGAAGACTTAGGTACCTCTTCTATACTGTCATGACACACATATGTACCTCTTGGACTGGATTTAGCATACTGTTTTGTAAAAAAAAAAGTGGATCATTAACCAATATGTTTCCTGAGCTCAAAATTATGAGGGTTTTTTTCTTTGAATCACTACTGTGAGGGAAATGCATAACATTTCAGTGTTGAATAAAAGTCTTGAATTTTGTTGAGATTAAGCGAAAGGCAATTACTGAGGTAATCTCTCATACTTAACACGAGTTTTTAAGAATTATGTACCATCCTATGTTCTATATTCAAAGAGTGAAATTAAACAGAAATGTAAAATTTTAATGAGCATTTTTAGGTGACTATTTCTCTGGTAGAAAGCTAGACATCAAAATTTCTACTAATAGCTTTTTACTGATATAAATCCTGCATCTAATATAAAGTTAAATGCTACAACTACTACTGTAATCATAACATGTACTTTTGTATTTGCTTATAAACCATTTAATGTCTCAAATGAACACAATGTACCTTTGTGGTTAAAATTACATACATGAATGATTCCAAAATGAGTCAAAATTTTTCACTCAATAGAAAACTGAAACATAATTATCTAACAAATATAATAAAAGAACAAATTTCAAATTTAGTTTGTTGTCATTGAATAAAACCAATGGATTCATGGGGTTAAGGTCTTGTATTTGACCTTTTCAGAGTTACACAACTAATATGTTTACTGCATTACACAGTTCTGACTTTCCCATCTCAGTGTTTTGTGGAATGTAAATGAATCATTTCCATGAACCACTTTATACTATCTTACATTCTTCTAGCTCCTCAAACTGCTTTCCCTCTAAGATCTCAAACTCCAAAATCTCACTTTTTGGCAATACTCTTCTATGTTTTCAGCACTCTAAAAATACTGTGTTCTACTTTTTGTGTCCAGTTTTATTTTTTCTTTTAACTCCACTCATCCCTTACTAAATGATGGGGGATTCAAAGATGTTGAAACCAAAAGATAGTCTGAGTGAAGGCTTAATAAGTACTCTATTAATAGTTCTCCTTCCTCCCTAATAGTCTTTTATATAAATCTTAATCCTGTGTTAATTCAAATGTATGTTTTACTCATTCATATTGTCTTAGTCCTTTTCTGTTTCTATAACAAAATTCTTTTACAAAGAAAAATGGTTGTGGCTTGAGAGGCTGAGGCAGGAGGATCACAAGTTCAAAGCCAGCCTCAGCAATGGTGAGATGCTAATCAACTCAGTGGGACCCTGTCTCTAAATAAAATACAAAATAGGGCTAGAGATGGGGCTCAGTGGTTGAGTGCCCATGAATTCAATCCCAAGTGAAAGGAAGGAAGGAAGGAAGGAAGGAAGGAAGGAAGGAAGGAAGGAAGGAAGGAAGGAGGAAGGAAGGAAGGAAGGAAGGAAGGAAGGAAGGAAGGAAGGAAGGAAGGAAGGAAGGAAGAAAAAGGGTTTATTTAGCTCATAGTTCTGAGTATTCAAGAACAAGGTACTGGCATTGGTCTAGCACTGGTGAGGGATTCTGGCCACACCACAACATGGCAGATGATATTACTGGGCGGGTGAGTGCAGAGGAAGAGATCACATGGCAATCAAGAAAGCCAGAGAGATTCAGGAGCCAGGCTTACTCTTTATATAACAATTTGTTACCATGGGGTTAGGTGGAGTCCCAAGAGAACTACATTAATCTCTTCCCCCAATAGCCCACTCCAGTGACCTAAGCATTTTCCACTAGGTCCCACTACCTCTATACCATCACAGTGAAGACTGAATTCAATCCAGAGACTTTGGGAGCTTCAGTCAAATGATACCGAAACCACAGCATACATTTTAGAAGATGGCAAGAAAGTCAATTAATTATAATGAACAAATGCTTATAGATTTAAGCTATTAAACTCCAGATAATTTCTCTGGACTGCTCAGAAATTCTAACTTATATGAAAATAATTCTCTTCCAAAGGCACAGTTTTAATTTCTTTCCTTCTTCCTCTTGATTCTAAGATTTTCTCACTAAAACTGTCATCAAATTACTTTAAAATATTTCAATAACATCCACGAATTGAATGATTGCTCTCCTTTAAATATATTATATAATCTCCCCAAAACTCTATAATGCAGGCATTATTATTATTACCTTCATTTTAAATACAAAGTTTTTTTTTTTTTTGAGGAGAAAGAGAGAGACAGAGAGAGAGAATTTTTAACATTTTATTTCCCAGTTTTCGGCAGACACAACATCTTTGTATGTGGTGCTGAGGATCGAACCCAGGCCGCATGCATGCCAGATGGGCGCGCTACCGCTTGAGCCACATCCCCAGCCCCTTCATTTTAAATCTCAGGATGAAGAGGCTCAGGTCAATTAAGTCACATGTCAAGATCTCATGATGGTAGAGATGGGATTTGAACCCAGGAATTCTGACACCAAAGCTTGGTTAGCATTATGCTGCCCTACCTTCTTGAAATATTTCAATGATAAGCATTTATATTTAGGCTCTTAACTTCTCCTGAGTCTTCCTAGTCCTTTACTTATTTCCTTTTCTTTGGGATTTCTTTACATCTCTCAGTATTCTAAACTTATCTTAGTTTCAGTCAGCTTTTTTGCTGTTGATCTGACCAGAACAATTATAGAGGAGGAGAAATTTATTTGAGGGCTCATGGTTTCAGAGGTCTCAATCCACACACAGCTGACTTTATTCCTCAGGTCTCCAGGTGAGGCAGAACACCATGTAGCAAGAGTGTGGTGAAGGGAAGCAACTTACATAGTGATCAGGAAGCACATAGAGAGACTCTACTTAGCAGATACAAATATATACCCAAAGTCATGCCCTAATTCCCACTCCCTCTAGCTATACCCTACCACTTCAGTTACCACTCAGTTAATCCCTATTGGGGATTAATTTACTGATTGGGTTAAGACTCTCACAACCCAATCATTTCACTTCTGAACCATCTTGTATTATGCCACACGTGAACTTTTGGGGAATGCCTCACATCCAAATCATAACAATCTTCTTAAAACATTTTAGAAATTCTTCCTTGGAAATTGCCCACCTTCCACAATTTTACCATCACCTTCATGATTATGATACCCAAATTCACATCTCTAATCCAGAATGCTCTCCTGAATACAAAATCAGCATTCCCTGCCTTATTTGGACAGGTTTTCAAGGATGTGCTGTCAACATCTCAAATGTACTCTATTTAATTAACATCATTTCTCTTCAAAAATTCTTCTCCCTTTTCATTAATTGGCATTACCTGCCAATCCTTCTGCCTTAGTACATTACTCTTCTGTTTCTTCTCAGCACCATTATCAAGATCTTTAGTCTTCAATATTATTCAGCTTTGTGGGGAATACACCTCCCTTTTGTTCCACATTCTCATTTCTACACTTGGCACTCATTCCATAAAACCTATTAGTCAGCAATAAACATAAGTTCCTCTCCTTGAACAGCTCAATGTTTACTGGGGAGAAAACAGTTTCAAGGAATGATTATAACATGAATTGGTGTTGTAATGGAAGTGAGAGTAAATATTGGCAAAACAGAGCCAATATTATTTCTTTGAAGAGTTGACAAATTTCTTTCTGATAGAAATATTACAGTAGTGACCAGAAGACCAACTACTATGATAATTAGTAGCATTGCCACCTGTTATAATCATTCATTTTCTTGTGCATTTTCTATCTTCTTGGTTATAGTACAAATTACTCAAAATAAGGAACTGTGCTTTATCTCTATAGCCTTAGCATATATCATAGTGTCTGTTATTCAACAGATGGCTAAGATATGTTTGTTAAATAAATAAAGCAGTTTTGCTTTTGAAAACACTGCTTCTATTAAGTGATTTTAAATTGGATTAAATCCAATAATAAACACAGTATTGAGGAAAAAAACTGTTTGAGTTTGACTTTTTTTTTGCTAAGCAAACTTGAAGCAACAAATTTTGATTGATGACAGCGTTATTTTCCCAATTTTCAAGTTTTATGACCTTGACTTTGGTTTCTTCTTTGGTTTTATAAACATCAGATTTCTCCCTAGTTGGGATGCAATTAATCCTGCTTGCTATGGCATAGTTAATTAAGTTGAAAAAAATCTTCAGAGAGAATATTTTTTTTACTGAAAAAATTATTAACATAATTAGCTTTAAGTTCTCAAGTCTCATCAAAATATTTTTTCATCCTTTCATTTTTAATTGCATTAAGATAGGATAAGAATTCTGGACTACATTCTTTATAAAAGGGCAGCTCTTCATCCCTGCCAACTCTTCATCTCTGTCAAGTCTGAAATGAATATTTGACTAAATTTTCCCTTAACAATTCATGACCCCTCCATAAATTTAATTCTGTAGATCTTATCCACATACCTTACATTAAGGCATTGTATTGTTTCCTGTTTTGAAATACTCTGAATCAAGCTATTAAGAATATTCACACACCAGTCTGCATGGACATGTTTCTTGGGTAAATACCTAAAAGTGCACGTGGTGGGTGAATGGAAGAAAATGTAAACTCTTTTTCAAAGTGTTCATATAACTTCACATTCTTTTAAAAAATATTTTTCTTAGTTGTAGTTGGACACAATACCTTTATTATATTCATTTATTTCTATGTGGTGCTGAGAATCGAACCTAGTGCCCCACATGTGCTAGGCGAGGGCTCCATCACTGAGCCACAACATCAGCCTCTAACTTCACATTCTTAACCTAAGACAATTTTAGTTGTTCCATAGCCTTGTCAATTCTTTGTACTGTCAGTTTTTGTAATATTAGCCAATCTACTTGTATATCATTATGATGTTAATTTGCATTTCCCTGATAACTAAGGATGCTGAACAATGGTTTATGTGTTTATAACTTTCTGGTGACATGTATGTTCAAATTTTTTACTGGGTTATCTTATTGTTGAGTCATAATATTTTTCTGCATATTTTGTATACAGATTCTTTTCAGTTACATCTAATGCAGATATTTTCTCTCAGTCTGGCTGAAAAATGAAGTTTATAATTTTGATAAAGTGGAAGAATTGTTAATAGTTCACAATGTAGTTTTTCCTACAAAGAAATCACTGTCTTGCCTAAGGTTGCAAAGATTTTTCTCCAATGGTTTCTAGAAGAATTATATTTTAGCTGTAGCTTTTACATTTAGGTATATGATAAAATTTGAAATGGCAGTACATAAGTTTTCTAAAGTATAGATACATATTTTATTCAATATCTTTTGATGAAAGGATTATTCTTTTCTTTGTTTATCTTGGCACATATACCATTAAAAACTGTTTGATCATATAGGTGTGGGTCTATTTCAAGATTCTCTATTCTGTCCAATGATCTATATGTGCAACTTTTTTGATAAATATCACACTCTATTGACCCTGTATCTTCAGATTATGTCTTGAAATTTGGTATATATACATCAACTAGATTTGTACTTAACTTCTTTGGAAAAATTGCTTTAGCTATTTAGGCCTTTATATTTCCATTTAAATTTTAGAATCAGCTTCTCAGCTTCTATGGAAAGCCTGGTGGTGTTTGACTGGTATTACAATGAATCTAGTGATTCAAGTAAGAAATATTAATATCTTAATAATTTTGAGTTGCTCAATACGGAAACAAGAAGTATCCCTCCATGTATTTTGACCTTTATTTTCTTTCAGTAATAATTCCTGAGTATATCATGTTTTCTTTTTGTCATATGTCATAAATGACAAATTTAAAATTTTCATGTTTCAACTTTTTATTGCTAGTATGTAAGATACCCGTGAATTTTGAATCTTGGCTTTCTGTGATACATTCTTGCTGAATTCACTAATTGATATTAATTTCTTTTTCTTCTTTTTTTTGGTGCTAGTGCTAGGAATTGAAGCTTTCATTTTAAATTCAGCTCCTTTGTCATTTCTTCATGCAATTTTTTCATGTCAACTGTAAAAAAAGATAGTTTTACATTTTCTTGGTAATGCGTGTGCTCATTCTGATATACTTAAATATTAAAGCATCATCAAGATGCTGGGGCAGTGGTACATGCTGCCTGGAATTCCAGCAGCTTGGGAAGCTGAGGCAGGAGGATCATGAGCTCAAAGCCAGCCTCAGCATAAGTGAGATGCTAAGCAACTCAGTGAGACCCCGTCTCTAAATTAAATAAAAAATAGGGCTGAGGATGTGAGTCCAATCCAGAATCAATGTCTCTTACTCATAACTCACAAAAAGACGTTTTTCCCATGTGATGATCAACACTGTCTTAATATTTAATTCTAGAAAGAAAATTCAAGAAGTAATGGATACTATAATATCAAGGAAACAGAAGAACAAATAAAAAACTTGATTTAGATTTTCAGTGAAAGTTCTTGAGAAAATTCATAGTATGGGAAAATATAAAATGAAGATTTATATCACAATTCAAATTAAATTCCAAATGACTTCAGAATGAAAAGTAGAAGACTATCTTGGGAAATATATATTTCTTCTCTCTAGACAAGGAAGAATTTTCAAATAATAAAAGCAATGAAGAGCATCATAAAGAAACCAACTAGACTTTAAAAAACATGTTTTACTTTCTGTTGGAAACGTGATCTGAAAGTGAAAAGATAAAATGCATAAAAGGTTTCTATTGCACTTAAAATGCAATAGAAAGTATTTAAAATTCTTACTGTCTGGAGCTCCAAGTAGTAAGAATAATACTAAGTGTCTACAGAAAAAAAACGGCAAAGAATATTAATATAGTATGCACAAAGAAAACTTTCAAATACTCCAAAATCATATGAACAAATTTAGTTTCATTAATAGGTAAAGGTGTTAGCTAATAAACAATTAACACATGCAGATTCTTACTAGTGACTAGATACTATTTCTGGGCATTTTCTAGTAACTGAATTAATTTTTGCAACAACCTAACAAGTTTAGCACTGCTGTTATCTTCAGATAATAGAGGAGGAGACTGAGACTCCTAGAAGTCAATTTCTCACACATAGTAAATAATGAGTTTTTAACCATATTTCTCCAGACACAGAATACAGTTAGTTAACCACAACAATAAAAATGCTAACGGTGATATAGTAATTTTAACCCATTGGATTAGTAAAGATTATCCCAAGGGTTAACAGTATTACTTGATATTGCCAAGGCTGATATGATAGAGATACATATATATTCAGTACTGGTAGAAACATATCTTGTAAAATATTTTGAAGGTATTTCACAATATCTTATCAAATGTCTTAAAACTACTTGAAAATTTGACCTTGGAGTCTATTCTAAATAAATATTTAGACTTGAGAACTAAGATTTATTTAGAAAGATCTTCATCCCATCCCAGCATTCTTTTTTTTTTTTAGCGACTAAAAGGAATGAATCACTGATGCATGCAACAACCTGGCTAAATTTCGAATTTGTTAAGTGAATGAAGGCAGACTGAATATGCTATATACTGTATAAGTTTATTTATGTGATTTATTTAAAAAAGGAAAAACTAGAGAGATAAGGACACATAGTGAAGGTCAGTGATTAGGAGTGAAGGTTTGTGGTGGAGGTCACATGACTTGCTGCATAGATTACAACACAGAAGAGTACAAATTTTATAGAATGTCAAGGAAAAAGAAAGTAAACATTTAGGCAGATTACTATTTGAATATACACTAGATCAGTAGCTATTCTAAGAAGAAAATGATTGTTGTAGCATGCTTTTTAGATTGTTGGTGTTCAGTATCTCAGTGGGGCTAATTTTAGTTATCTGGTGATGCATTTCTAGCTCTATAGCCCACATTTACCTTTGGATTCACCCTTAGAGACAAACAGGCTTGAAAACAAGTGTGTTATAGATTCAACTTATTTATTTTTTTCTGTTTTTTAATGATTAGGAATTGTGAAATATTAATTCAATGAAGGTATAAAAATTTTGCAGGCTTAAAGGTGATTTCAGAGGAAAATGTCACTCTAGAGAAAAATTCTATTGTAGGTAATCTTTCAGCACACTCCTATTTTTTGGTGTAGGAGCACTTTATATGGCAGGTATTCTAGTCAGCCTTTTTGATATTTCATATCACTGAGTCAACTGTCCTACTTAATCATGAACAAAAGAGAAATTCTGTTAAAAATAACATTCCTATACTTCATACACTCAACACCAACTTCAGTCTCAATCTGCTACTATATTCAATTTTTTCATTAATGAAATCAAGGAACAGGCTTACTACTGATTCCCTCCTGGTGTACTCTGCTCCAATGCTAATCCAGTTATAACCATGACAATGTTTCTACTAACATGACATTTTTGATTTCTACAGAAGCACCTACTAGGTCCTAACCTTTGAATGGGTATGTTTTTTACTAAAAATTAAAATAATACATAGTTATATAAACATGTTTCTGTACTTTGTTGATGCTTTGATATACTGTATTATTATTTAGAAAAGTAAACATGGCTATGGATGCTATGATGTCTGTCAACGCCTGAGTATTCTTAGGTAAATGTTATTGAAATAGACATGGAACAAGAGCCTGAGGTAAAGTAAACAGCATAATGCTCTTCCTTCAGGTACCAGCTTTGTGTCTCCTCCCCATTCATTAGAATCCCTGTGGATACACAACTTTCTCAAGATGGTTTTTCATGGACATCCTATTTGAAAATTAAGAGTCCCTGTCTATACACCACATACTCCCTATCTTCTTAAAATTTTTTTTTCTTAGAGAGAGAGAGAGAGAGAGAGAGAGAGAGAGAGAGAGAGAGAATTTTTAAATATATATTTTTTAGTTCTTGGCGGACACAACATCTTTATTTGTATGTGGTGCTGAGGATCGAAACCGGCGAAGCATGCATGCCAGGTGAGCACACTACCACTTGAGCCACATCCCCAGCCCCCTTATCTTCTTACTATGGCCTCTCCCCTTAGAAATTGCTATCATCCAACATACTACATACTTAATTACTTTATCCCTTTTATTGTCAACCAATATGAAAATCCGTGAAAGTTGGAAATGTTTACATATTGGGTGCAAAACCCTTGATCACAATAGGTATTCACTAAGCACTACTTTAATAAATCAATCAGAAATGGCCACCTGCCCACATGATTCTTAATGCTGACAGTAGTTACCTAACTGGACTTTAAATCACCAAGCATGATTAGAATATTATGCACTGCATTATATTTCTGAATGCTGCTCCTGCCTACCTCTCAGTCCTCTGGACACCACTGATCCATTGGACAGGTCTTGAACCAGGTCCTTGCCTACTCCATTCCTACTCTGAGTACTAAAATTAAAATCAAATGTTCTTATTTTCATTTTTGAGCACCTCAAAAAGGTAAATTTATTAAGCAAATTCATTTTTCTAATCATATTTGCTAAATATTTATTAAAATAAAAAATAACCACTTCATCAAACAAAAAATAAAGTAACATTAGCTATTTATGGAATAATTTTATAAAAATTCATGGATGTGCTTCTTGTTTTTAAGAGAAAAGTGTACAACATTTGTACAACAAAATAAAGGTATCAGTTAAAAGAATCCTATCATATACTCCAGGATAGGTTTTCCCCCATTGTTTATCAGTATTAATTAACTAACACCCATAAAGAGATACACATATCTTCCAAAATATTTTTTAGACATAATGACCTTTGCAATAATAGTAAAAATACTGAGAATTAATTGTCTAGACTTTGAGTTTTTGTATCAAAATATTAAATAAATGATTTTCTCTTTAAAACTAAATGAGCACAAAACCCACTTTATACTACACTACTTTTTTAATTTTTTTTTTATCAGCAAACACAATACACCACCTGTCAAGTTTGAGCACTGCAACCACTGAAGTGTAAACTCTATATTACTTCAGGGTCATTGATAGAAAGCAATGTAGTGTTATTTCAGGAAAGATTTATTCAGCATTTCCCTGGAAAAAATATTTTATTACCATGAAGAAAAGACTAGGTCATTAGAAGAAATTTTTGAACTGGATAATCCTAAGTACAAATAATTAGCCATAAACAAAAGGATCTTATGTTAAATTAATACATTTCAACCTTTAAAATTTGTATGATTTCTATTGTGGTTCAAATAAAATTTCTTCCACCTTTGAAGGTGTTTCCTCCTGCCACTGCTCAGTATTTATCCAACTGGATGGAGATAACAACTGGTGCAGACTCCAGTTGAAACATCACTTCCTCTGTGAATCCTTCCATGATTTCCAAAAAATTTTTAATTCTTCCACATCTGTGTTCATTGCAACTGTGCTTCCATTATGCTGTAATTTATCTGCTTACAGAGCTGTTTCATTCTTAAGATTGCGACTGAGGGCAAGGACAGTGGCTTCTCCCTCACAGTCTTCCTGCTCACCTTGACTGTGGCTTAATGCATCTCTTTAATGATCTGGTTTTGCACAGTCACAAACTACAGCCATCAGCTGTGATTCATTTACTCATTCTAATACTCAAATGTTTAAGTAATTATGGATTATGGTAAAAATAAAGGGGATAGAAGTGAGAGGAAAATCAATGAGACAGAGGGAACAAGCGAGCGAGCAAGGACTCTGGATGAATAAAAACCTGTTTCATTGAGGTGGTCATTTAAAAATAGCATTAAGTAGATGAACAAAGGATGAAGACAAGCCCTCTGTGAAAGAGGGACAGGAAAGAACAATACAAGAAGACGAGACAGCAAGTGTAAAACCCAGATCAAGAATCAAGTGAGCAGTAGTGGGACTAGTACAGTAGACAACAGAAAAGGTGTACATTTTAAGACGGAAAATGTAAGTAGGGCCAGTCCTTGAAGGATTTTATGGATAACAGTAAAGAACTGGAGTTTCATGCAAGTACAATTAGGCAGTAAAATGAACTAAGCACACTTAAAAGTTTTTATTATTATTGTTATTTATTATTAAACTTATTATTATTTTATAGTACTAAGGACTGAACCCATGGGTACTTTATTACTGAGCTACATCCCTGGCCCTTTTTCAAAATTTGAGACAGGGTTTCACTAAATTACTAAGGCTTCCCTGGAACCTGTTATTCTCTTGCCTCAGTCTCCCAAGTTGCTGGGAGAACAGGCATGTGTTAGCCTGGTGTGGGTGTTAGTATCATGCACATATTAGAGATAAGTAAGAATGGAAGTGGGGATTGTAAGGAACAGACTAGTGTGACATTTTCAGTTTCTGATAAAGAATTACAAGTAAATTAAGGAAGGCAGTTTCAAGATACATTCTGAAGTAAACACAGTAGTGTTTGCTATTGGTGGGAATGTGGGAAAGAGAAAAAAGGATTCTAGTTCACTCGTACCTCTTCCATTGGTAAGAGACACATGAGAGAACTTTGGAAAAACAAGAATCCATCAAGAGGACTCAAACTATAATCCTAATCTGGAGTTAACTTTGAACTTGGTACTATTACTTTCACTTGTCAATAGAAGCCTAAGTGAGATTACTGTACCATAGTTTAAGAGTGTACTTGGTAAACCCGAAATTCAAATACACAGAAAGTTAAAGTCTTCCCATTTCATTCTTTTTAGTACATAATACTCTCAGTTTATCTATGAAATATTAATAGAGATTAACATTAATTCTATGTGGATTCTGTGTAAGGAGAACAATCAATAAACTGTGCACTGACCTTTTCATTTCCTTTTATTTTCAGTAAAAAACAAATGATGAAGATTTACAGTTATTCTATTGTAGCATCAGATAGGGACAGATAAACAAAATGAAAAGTCCTCATTCTTTATAAAAAGAAGCCCTAGGTAGACTTGATAAAATGTAATAAATGATGTTAGTTTAAAATTGATTTATGTAGTCAGGCATATTTTTATATTTTAACGATATCTGAGGCAGAGAAAAATCATCTTTTTTTATTATATGAACTGAAATAATAAGCCTGATAAAATAATGTTATTAATTCATTTAAACATATTACTGGAACAGTATCATAGTAGTTTATTAAGGTTATTTCAATGCTCATTTTTATGATGATATTATATGGTTGAAATATGCAAAAGTTTATTTAAAAGTCTTTGTGATAAACTGAGAATATATGACACAGATAAAAGTTAATTCAAGGATCTACAAAGACTACTATATCATATCTTATACAGCTGCAAAAGTCAATATATGCTCATTCTTGAAAATTGAGTAGTCTAGTAATATATAAAAATGGCAAAGCAAATAATCTATTATTCTAGCCAGTAATAAAAGACTTAAGGACTTCTGCAGAGTCATTTTTTGGATGTTTTACACATATTCATGTAAATTTACCTGGTTGAGATCTATCTGATTATACTATGTGTATATAGAGTATTCATTCACTTTATATTATAATGATTTTAACAACTGTAAGTTCCTGTAAATAATTTATAAATGAATATACAATCACTTCATATGCACTAGTATATTTTTATAAAAGTATAAATCTATAACCATTTGTATTTTAAGACATACAAAATATTTTATAATTTTCTATTATAAATAATACAATGAATATCTTTGCATATAATATTAGATTATGTTTATAATTATTTTCCTAGAGTAAATTCCTAGAAGAAGAATCACTGATTCATTTGAAACATGAAACATCAGAAACTCTATTGTCTATGTCTATTGTCTATGTCCTTAACATGTTTTGCAATGGACTTCAAATAATCTGTATTTTATTTTTATATGTTAAAATGTTTTAATATTTCCTGGAACTATTCTGTTTCTACACTTATTTTTATGACATTTTATGTAAAATTTTAAAAATGCTTTAAACAACTCTATCAATTTTTAAAATTTTATCTTATAGTATCTTCTCCCAGGGAATTTTGCACATATTAATTGATTTATCCTCTTTTTATTTTTTTATATTGCATTCTTTAGTAAGGTGAGAAACTCTATTTTCTTTGATTTTATAGATGATGAATTCCTCAGAGTCCACTTATTGATGCTTCCTTTCTTATTTATTATTATGATTTATTTATAAAGTCTTAATATATGATATGCAGGCTTTTTTAGTGATCAGCAACTGTGGTATCTGATGTATCTGTTAATTTTCTTACAGTAATATCATGCTACTCTAAAAATTATACTGATGCTGAGATTTTTTTTAAGACCAACTATAACTTATAATGTAAACATTCATACATATATGTATATATGTATGATGTACACATACATACATGTGTATATATGCTTAATTAAGAACTTAAGCCTTTGAAAATCTTTCTAAAAAACTGTAAAAATTATCTATTATTCTAAACCATGATCACCAAGCATGTTTGTTTCATTTATTAATATATAAAACATTACTGAATGGCATCATATGGAAAGCAAAGAATATAGAAGTCATCAGGATAGTATAGAGATACAATTTTGATCTTAATTTAGAAAATGTACAATGTTCAGTTTTGAGATTTCACAGACTATTGTTTGGATATCTGAACATTTAGTTACAGGCATCCTACTTAATAGCAATCATTGCTATTAAGCCTCAGCTAAATTATCTTCCCTCTTGAAAACCCTCCTTCTTGTTTGAAATACGTTTGGCATTAGCTATCTCTTTCAGAAGAACAGAAGTGCCCAAATTACTATAATTTTAAGGTTGAATGAAAAGGGAAACATTATATAGAAATAAAAGAGCTTAGATAAAGCTCAACAACTTAGCTACAACTCAGGTTGTTCGACTGTGAACAAGGTCGAAGACAGAAATCTGTTTTGCTTTATCTTCTTGAAACAGCATACATTCAAGCAGTAAGAATGCAATAAAACATGTTTATTTTTAAGAGTTAAATACTAACACTGAAGAAATATTTTTTGCTCTGAGATACAAAATATGTTGTATTAAAAAACATTCCAGATGCTTCCATTTTAAAACATTTAGAACATTGCCTTAGTAAAGAATACTCCTCTGAAAAGCCACTCCCATGAATGAATATGTCTAGGAGAAGGTGAAAGATAGTTCAGAATTAGAGAGACGTTCGCCAAGAAATTCATATCCCCCTACTGAAGAACAACAGATGGCAGCAGTAACAATGAAAACTTGCAGCAGATCCTGTCTGGCACAATTTCGAAACGGCCATTTGTATTTTCTAGCACAAACAGCCAACTGCTGTCTCCTTATATTGTATGCATGGATATGGAAGAAAAGAAAAATGCAAGAAAGCACATAAATCATCTTAACAGAGGAACAAGATTAAGTCTGAAAAGTGGGTTGAGCTGATACAACGCAGGCGCCTGAGTTTTCTGACATTTCACCATCAGTGTCTGATTGCTGATGCTGGGCTAAGCTGTCTTCAGGTCTAACACATGGCCAGCTGCTCCCTGGCCACTGCTTTACATCTCACATGCTGGTCTCCATTCTGAACCCCGTTTAGTAACGTCCATGTAGTTTGTGCTCCTTGTCAGAAAAGGATTTCAGTCCATAGATTGTTATTGCTACCCAGGACCTTCTCATAACTTGGGCAGACAGACCAGAGTCAGGGCATGAACAGGGCAGAAGAAAAGCAAGCGAGAGAGGTCACTGAGTCCTAGTACAAGCAGCAGTTAGGGGATTTATAAGAGATGAAAATGTTCAGAACCTAAACAGAAGAGATGTGATACCTAATAACAAAAATAACTTTGACAAATGGGGCAGCCGTTCCTTCCTCTCAAATAAAGAGCTTTTATTTCATGAGAACAGAAATCAATTTCCCAGGATTTGGTGAGGGCAAACAGAAGAGCCTGCCAGAAAGAAAGATGTAAAGACTTAGGGAAAAGCAGCTCCCCTTCTGGTACTTTCTAACATCTATGAAGTTATTCCATGCTCCTCTTAGAGAGAGAATGAGGTTTCATTTTATAAGCATAGGGGACGTCAGGTAATTGGTTTGGACATATCTATGAGGTGCCAACTCATAAGATTGTCCTGGAGAATTGAAACTTTATCTCTTTACCAAATACTGAATCTAATACCAAGTGATTTAGCTTCAGGCATACAAGATATTGAATACTCTTCTCAGGCTGATATGAGTCAAAATGTTTAATCAGAAGATGAATTTTATTAGTTGGGTCCATTCTAAGCCTATGAAATCTTCTATATTAATTCTTATACTCTGGCTTATTTTTAGGGCTACCACTAACCTCTGTAGCCAATAACTTTGTATATAGTTAGCCCTTCATATTCCTGAGTTCTGCATCCATAGATTCAACCAAATGCACATTGAAAATATTTTTTGGGAAAAAACCCCGCACCTGTATTAATCATGTACAGACTTCTTCTCTTGTCATTATCATCTAACTAATATGGCATAGCAATTATTTACAAAGCATTTACTTGTATTAAATATTATAAATTATCTAGATATGATATAAAGTACTATTATGTACTTTATGTATTATTATGGAGTACTATTATGGGATCATCTGCCCAAGACAAAATTTACATTTCTTATAATGCCTTACTTCTGTCTATATCCAACTGCTCACCAAGTTCAATCAGATCTGCAAAATTCTCTCCATCTGCATCTCTTCATCTCCACTGCTACTAGTTTCACCATTTCCCAGTAGACTCTTGCTCTAATATCCTAATTGGAATCTCTGCTTCTGCTCTGGGTTGCCAACACAGACTTCAAAGAACCAGAATAAATTCTGAAAATCTCATCATGGTATAAAGACTCATCAAACTCTGTTTTTTTGCCTGGCTTGACCTAGTTCCCCATTGCCTCCCTACAGAGTCACATTGAGTCACTTAGCACTTCTTCAGATGTTCTCCTAATTTTATGAATCCATACATTCTTAACTGCATTTCTCTAAATATACTTTTTTTCCAGACTAACTCTTACATGTCTTTAGAAATCATCTTTCCTCAAAAATCTTCAAACACCCAATGTCTAATATGACCTCCCTCTGTATTTTATAACTATCCAATTCAAACATTTATAATCCTCATTACAGGACTTCTCTCACCAAATTGTTTTGCTTATTTTACTTATCTATTTTTCATTAGAACATGATCTACCTGCTGGTAGTTATGAACAGATTTTTTTTTTAGTGTTGTCTACAAAAGTTTTATAAATATGTTCAAATATATGTTGAAATTAACAAGTAGATTTACATAAGACTGAAATATTTCATTTTTGGAGCACTAAAAAATCTTAAACCTCCTGATCATTTCTTGCCCTTATGAAAATAATTGAAAAAAGTTGTAGCAATCTGGTAACTTTTTTCCACTTCAAATATTAATACACAAAAGACTGGTTGGGTTCCAGTAAAAATTCAAATGAGGCAAAGATGGAAATCTAGCATTTATAAGTTAAAGTCTTTCCACAAATCTTCCTTTCTTTATCAATACTTTATCCCCTAGATGATTTCATTCAGACCCATTAGAACACACTGCAATTTAAAAAATTCAGTTCTATATGAAGTCTATATCTTATACTGAGGAGGCAGGATGTAAGAAAGAAACATATCTTAAACTCTAGAATCATTCATTGCTTATCTCACTCTACAGAAGCCAAATTTAACTCTGCCATCTGCACTCACACTGGGGCATGGGTTCCTTGAGTAGAAGGTAGAATGAAAAATCAGCACTACTTCAATTGTGCTTATATTCATATTTATTCATATTCTCTGTCCTTTTTTCTCTCTTTTGCTCTTGCTCATTGAGTTTGAATTGACTGAAACAGTTGATAGATCACTTTTAGCAATTTTTCAAATATCTTCATAAGGTACTTATATAACTTGCCAGATATTCTGATAGTGAGGTCTCATAGGCTATGCTTAGAGGATTATACTGACAAAGTAATGTATTACATGAAATATCAACTAAGGTACCAAAAAATATTTTTAAAATATTTTTGATGTGTATGGCACAATGTTTGTTGTTATTTGCTTCAGATATATAATTTGGTAATTGAAATCACCTTTATTCTTTCTTCAATGCTCATCATTTTCCTGTTTTTCTTTTAGGATAAGTACAGTGGTACACATGTATCACTGCATGTTTACAAAGTATTATAATTATGGCCTCAAAAGGTTGAATGGCTTAGGATATTCAAGATAATATATGTTAATATAACATCATCCTCCATATTTAAATATGCAATTTGATATCTTCTAAGTAATTGCTTGTAATTTACCAAGTATAATTTTTTGGTCTGATAATTATTTTCTTCTAATTAAAACATCAAACTATTAGAATTGTTGACTCATTTCAATTAAAAATACATATTCTATTACCTGACAACCTGGACATAATAGTAAATCTCAGGCATTTGACATAAGTATTTCCTAGATTGCTTTTGGTATAAAGGAAAAGCAGACTTCATAGCTATGTGCTAAAAGGAAGTTCTCAACTGGCAAAAGACTTAACAACTTTTCCTTCAGTGACTTTGGGTAAGAAATAACACTTACTAGGAAAAAGAACTTTATATGTTTCATGTCTGTCTTTCTCAAGAGTTTGATTCTCTGCTTAATATTTTTCAGGTTTTTGTTTTGATCCCTAGAGTCCTTTTGTTTTGCCAAACTAAAGCAGAGAGTTTATCCCTCTTGTTCCTATAGCTTTTCCACTGCACTGACAAAATTTTTATACAGTAGTGATGACAAGTTCTTTATTTCCAAAAATTATACTGGAATTTGCTGTATTACTTTGATCACAACCTCACATTCTGTGAGATTTCAGTGTACTTTGAAGTTCCTAACCCAAACTTAAGATGCTCTCTCTGTTATTTTGAGAAACTCCTAAATTTCAAGTCCTCTTCACTAACAGGTGATTATGGAAGGATATGTGAAATTAGTTTTTGTCCTCAATAAGCATAAAGAATGCATAAAACAGACACCTTTAATTTTAGCCCATTTTCAGTTGAATAACAAGAGAGTAAAAATGCCTTGTATAAAAGCTATACCAGAATCTTCTTGTTTCCACAAAGTGCAGACACAAATTTAGCCACAGAATTTTGAAAATGTCACCCAGTGATTCATATTTATTGCTTATCATTAAATCATTCACCTTTCATTTATTCACTCATCTTCAGGGATTTATTATGTGTTTACTCAGTCTATATGAAGATCAACAGAACAAAACCTGATCATCTAGTGTTTGACCAAATAAAAGTTATTTCAGAAAGTAGATATTTCTTGGCAAATTTCTCCAGGGGGTTTAACCAAACATCCAGTTAATACTTGATATATGAAAGTCAAGTAAATACCTTGCTGTGTCTTTTAACAGGGAGAAACAAAAGGTCTGCATCTCCTGACCTGAAACTCCTTAGAATTTTAAGATCAATTAAAAACAGATCAAACAATTTTGAAAATAGTACTTTCAAAGGGTGAAATGAGTTTCTTTTTAGTATTAAAACTATTACTATACCAAGTGAGTGCACACGTTTAAAGATCTATTATTTTATATACTACGGTCCCCTATGAATACTTATCAATAATTATATATATAGGGCTGATCTCTCCTTGCCTCATTTTCCTCCTACTTTGCAGGGGTACCTATTCACAATTAAAATTAAAATAACCCTTAACTTACATATACATATATACATTTCTCAAGAATTCAATAAATTCTGCAACAATCTAAGCCATATGAAATCTATGTCCGGTTTGTCTTATGCACTATTGTGCTTTTATACAATAGGTCTGGAATTTTGCTGAATGAATTATGAATGAATTCCATGGTTTTAAAAAATTAGGAAAATTAAATTATCATTTTCTTTCTTTCAATTGCCACAACTCTAATTTGGAATAACATGGTATTTAAAAAAATGAACTGAATATAATGATGATTCTACAAATTTCTTCTAGATTTTAAAAGAGGAAGAAATGAAGAAACTGTACAAGACATGCAGCACATTAACAGAATCATTATATGCTAGATCTTAGCAATATATGATTTGCAGTTAACTTTTGTTTTACATTTTTTTTGCCAACCAAACACTAAACAATGAAGGTTTACTATAGAGTTAGCTCCAGAACTTCCACTTTTCTATAGTTTAAAATTGTTGAAATTAATCAGATTTGCATTTTAGCAAGACATGGTCAATAGTGCCACTATAATCTTATTCTAAAGCCAAATTTAAGTTTACAAAAGTAAGATTGTTCCTATTACTATAGTCAATTGGGTTTTTAATCTTGAAGTATCAATAAAAATCAGTGGGTATTATTTTTATATTCTTAAACACATATCTTAAGTAAGTACTATCTTCACTAAGTTGCCATGTTAGCAAGTAGATATATTTCAAAAAGGAATTTTAAAATGTAAATTTCACACTCTTTAGTTACATTACCTAATTTACGAACATATTAGTTGAGTAAAAAGCTAATTATTTTTGTTGGGCATATTCACATATGCATGGAGCACAGACATAGCTCTGATGCTTTACAAAATACTACCCATCTTTCACTTCAACATATTGTGAGTTTGGAAGTGAAAGGATAGATCCCATGAAAAGACTGTTATGGAATTTTCACATCTTTTTGACTTTTATCTCTGTAGTCAGAGAATTTTAGAAATATGAAAGCAACTATTATAGTAGCATTTTTATCACTTTAAAGATAGGTCATAAAGACAGTTGTGTGATGTGTCAACTCTAGCAGTTTTTGTTCTGGAGAAACTAAAAATATATGGGTAGCAACTTAAAGCAGAACCTATAAAAGAAGTGTCCAGGGTTACTTTGCAATAAGGTTCACAATATATCAACAACAAAGCTTTATTTAATGTCTCCAGTACTATGATCACTGGGGAAATAGTCCAAAGATACTTTATTTTAACTTAGCAAACTGGACTCATTTAAGGTAAATTCCTATGGTGAGCTATCACAAACATATTCAGGCAATGTAGTTAGTGTTAAATTCAGACAATTTTAAATTAGACACTTGGATACATTTCTTGACATCTTTGAATTTTCCATTGCTTAGTGTTACACTATACACATTAACTTGAAGCAGTGAGATGGAAGAAGTATGGTTATAAGAATATTATAAACTTAAATTGACTTTCAAAATATTTTTTGGGGGGAGGAAGCTGTATATAAAGTACAGTAGCAATCAGTTGATGCATAGGATGGTGCATATACAAGATAGATAAATCTGCATAAAGATTCTAACTTTGCAAAATGGTGATAGAGGTGAATTGATAAAACAAGCAAACAAGATCATATAAATGCCAGATAGCACAGAGAAGAATAAGAGCTCAAACCTGAGTTTGAGAGAGATAATTTTGAATACATGAAGAAAGGAGAGTAAAGGCAAATAGAGGGGTTGAAGAGAGATATCAGTGGATGCAGAATTTTCAGATGGGCTGTGTGAAGAATGGAAGGTGAAATTGGATGGATAACCTGGAAGACTGGGATGCACATTGATTCTTTAAGGGTTAGTGTATGTCTAAGGAATTACTATCAAGAAGGACAGATGTCACTGACAATCATGGGTATCAGTCTACATATACTGAGGAAGGAGAAGGAAACCAACTGTCTGTCAAATGCTTAGTATTTCCATACAATGGCATAGTCCTAATTTCCACTTTTGACCTTAAGTTGCTCATGCATCCAAACTTGATTTTAGAAAGTAAAAAATCTTTCATAATGGCAAGCCTAAATTTCATCATCTAAGCTAAGAAAAATAACTGAAGTATGTTTGGGCAGTTGATATATCATTGCTTTGAACTATGTGAAAGCCTAGATAGTGATGCGCTGCTTTTGGGAACCCTGTGGTACAAGGGTACCAGGACAACACCCATTTGCAAGATGACTCCTGTTGATGGGAGAGATTCTGTGCTTATCATGGAATTCACCAGTTCAAAAAGCCTTGATTTCAAATCCCCGATGCTGCCCAGAGGTAGAAGAGATGAACATAATCTGTTAATCCCCAACCATGTTGTTTTTCTCAAACTTTCTTCTGTTTACCTCAAGAAGTTTTTCACACTGAAACACTTTGATGTGTTTGCCTATAAAATAAAAGACATGGGCTTTTCTTCTTTGTTAAATCCAGCATCTATCATAGCTGGTCACCCACTAAACCCCGCTAATCAACCATTTTCAAGTCTTTGTCTTTATTTCTTAATATTTCTTTAGACTTTTATTTTCTCAGCTGGCTCACAGCCTGCTATCGGTCAGTTGTTCATTCGCTGTGCAGGACACGGCAAGATAAGTTAACTTTATTGCCTCTTAAAAATAAAAAAATAAAATCTCTGGAAAGTCAAATACCGTGTCACTTTGGGAAGTACACTGTATTTGAAGTATTGTGGAAAGTACACTGTATCCCTTAAGTACTTAAGGGGTCTAGGGGCAAACCAGAAATACTAGTTTGCTTCTTTAACCAAAGCAAAGTGCCTTGTTTCTTTCTTTCTTTCTTTCTTTCTTTCTTTAGCTATTTCTTTTTCTTTTTTAAAAATAAATGTATTACAATTCTTATTACACATATATAGCACAATTTTCCCTATCTCTGGTAGTGCCTTCTTTCATGTTAAAATAGAATGTTTTTAAAAATATGTTACCGTGGTCATGTGAATTCTTCCTTAATAATCATACCCTCACCATACAGGTTAGCATTTATTTCTTACTGATTTGTCTCCCCTATATTAACTTATTTTCACTACATGAATTAAAATTACAGAGGGAAGAAATCTGAATTTATAAATGTATTAAATTCTGTTGTTTTTATTGGGGCTTGGGTGATGGTAATAGTGTGGAAGGACAGTAAATTAGTTGATTAAATACCAAAAATAAACTACTTGACTAGTCATATTTGCAAGGAGAATACATAATACACACATGCCTATGATCCTGGTCTCACAACATATAGAGAACAGAATCTAATAATAATCCCCAGTGCCAAGATATCAATGAGCAGCTATGAAAATGAATTGCAGAATTCTTTCTGAAAGGTCAAAGGCTAGACTACTAATCTAAATACTGATAAGCAGAGATATTTGTGGGTTTTAGCATGCATAAATATTTGGTATCTTCCTAGATCCCATCTCTGCTAGTACAATATGTCTGTTTTTGATCCCACCATGCAGGGATGGGGGACACACAGTTTTTTCCCAGTTTATGCTCTCAGATTTTGAGTGGGCAGTATATCCTCAAATTCCCTGGGGACCCCTGTAAACATGTGGAGTTGTGGCCTAAGCAAAGCAAGACCTAGATTACTGTAATAGTCACAAGAATAGCAAGCACCTAGTAGACTCTGGGATTAGAATTTTCCTATTTTAATTGCTTCTTGAGTTTCCCTCTTGAGAAGAGGACAAAGAGAGAAGGATGAAGTAGGATGAAGATCTGTACATTTTTCTCTTCTAATGAGGACATTATTAGCATTACCTCTGAGTTTATATGATAGTATATTTCAACAAACTGCTGAAAAATGAAAGTGAAAGAAGTTGAAAAACTAATGTAGTCATTAGGTCTTCCTTCTTTGTTCATCTAGCTGATTGTTCTTTGAAATAATAATTCTTTACACATTCTATGATAATAGTGTTTTATTCTTTGTAGGAAAGATACTTGGAAAGAAAAGACAATTATAGAATAGTTTTATATTTAAACCTGCTATGTTTTGTTTATAATCTGCCTATTTGGAACTGATTGCTTTATGTGCCTTTCAGATTTGTCAACTGATTTTAATGTAATTTATGTATTGTATGAATTATATAATTAAAACAATAAAGTTGTTGCTGACTACAATCATAAAAACCTTTCCATGTTAAGAAGAAATATAAAAATGAATACAATTTGTATTTTATCATACTAGTCAAAACAAATATGTATATGAAGAAAGAAAAAAGGAAAAGAAAAATGTTAAAATCATTTCTGTTTGGAAGTGAGGTGGGGCCTTTTTATTTAACAAAAGCTTTCTGGAGGGGGCTAGGGTTGTGGCTCAGCAATAGAGCACTCACCTAGCACATGCGAGGCTCTGGGTTCCATCCTCAGCACCACATAAAAACAAACAAAATAAATGTATTGTGTACAACTAAAACATATATATTAAAAAAAATCTTTGTGTGATGTTATATTGCTTTGGGGAAAGACACACAACAGTTTATAATAATCATTTTGATCCATAACTGAATATTAAAGTTAATTTATTAGAGGTTGTTACAGTTTGTATCTGTAGTGTCCCTCAAAGCTCAGGTGAGACATAATGCAAAAATATTCAGAGGCCAAATGATTAGATGATGAGGAGTTGTAGTCTAATCAGAGGATTATCCACTGATATGAACTAACTGGGTGGGAACTATAGGCAGGTAGGGTGTGGCCAGAGGAAGAGGTGTATCACTGGTGGGTGTGCCTTTGGGATTTATATTTTGTCCCTGGTCCAGAACTCTCTGCTTCATGGTGGCCATGTTCTGGGCTGCTTTCCTCTGCCATGCCCTTCTGCCATGATGTTCTGCCTCACGTCAGACCCAGAACTATGGAGTGGGACATCTACGTGAAACCTCTGAAACCATGAGCCAAAATAAACATTTTGTCCTCTAATTGTTCTTGTCAGGTCTTTGGGTCACAACAATGAAAAAAACTAATTAAAATAGGAATTTATGTATAAAACTAGAATAAATATATCTTTAATTACATGTATCCATAAAGTATCCATAAAGTAGTAAAAATAATTAGCAGGACATGTGAATTCTAAAGCATTCATGGCATATGTATATAAAAAAAACTAAAAAAAAATAATTCACTTTACTACTAGAATTTTATAAATTATTATTTCTAGAAAAAGACAAGAAGAGACCTTGCATTTTACAATGATAGTTATCTTGACCATTACTATGTTAAACACCCACCAACATGGCTGTGATAAAATTTTTAAAAAGTCAAATGACAAAAAATTGAGCATGAAATTCTCTTCAGATTGCCACTCACCTCTCAACACCCATTTTTCCTTTGCATTGCAATTTTCAGTAAGCTACTTTGGTAACATCCATATACTTTTGGGTTCCTTCCTAACATGTCAAGTGTCTTCCAAACTTCTCTGTGCCATACAGAACTGAATACACATATGGACACCAACATAATTGTTAATCCTCTCTGAGGCTGTTGGTTTTCTTCTAGAAGTCTGATTTCTAGAATTAGCTCATACATGTCAAGGTCTGTTACAAAATAAATTCTCCTAGAAGATTTATGTGTCTTGGCAGCTTAGCAAAGAAATCCTCGATTTCAGTGAGATGAACAGAACTATTTTTAGAAAATCACTGCCAGACCTGAAGCTAATTTTTATAATTCAACAACATCTGTAAGCCTCATATGGAAGTCTGGGTTTTAATTAGCCCCACAGCCTAATAAATGGATGGTGATGCTTAAAGAAAACAAACACCAAATACCACTTGACGGGAAAACCACAAGGTAACATAAAAGAGCAATATGGGCTATAGGCTTTAGAAATTGTTTCATTGTCAGCTTTTAAGACGTTATAGGCAGTTAATTCAAAAGTAGGAAAAAGTGTTGAAGTCACAAAGAAAATCTTCATTGAAGTTTTTTTATTTTATTTTTTTAGGTGGACACAATATCTTTATTTTATTTTTATGTGATGCTGATGATCGAACCCAGTGCCTCACGCATACCAGGCGAGTATGCTACTACTTGAGCCATATCACTAGCCCCTAAGTTTTTGTTGTTGTTGTTGTTGTTTAACTAGTATGAAGAATGGCCAGTAAAACCACTGGAGTCCCAACACGCAGACAATGACATTTCTCAATAGACAGAAATGGAAATAGAGGAAAGAACCAAATGCATAGTGAATCTGGGCCACAAGTGGGCTGCAGAACTGCTGGCAGTTGAACAGATATTTCTTTCCAGGTTCCAAATTCTAGGCAACTTCCACAGTTTGCCTTCATTTATTTCTTCAAACCAAATGGAATGGTTCCTCCGCAATAATTAATCCTTTTAAAAACGATGTTCATTACCATGTGATTCCTTATTGAGCATAAAATTTTAAGAGGTGGAAGGTAAATAGAATTAACATGGTCCAAATAGCCTTTCATAATTTAACTAGTCTAATATTACTAGTAGCAATACATAGGCATGCTGCCAGCCATATTCTTACAAGAATCAAGAACTGAGCATTTGGACATAATGAATCTAGAAATGAGTATGTTATTAATAAAGTGTTGCATACATTCCAAAATTAAATTTAATCTTATTTGCATTTTCCTATAATTGGCTAATAATGTACATCCCAGACATTCTTTGTTGTCTGCAGAATTTTTAACACCAGTAAATAAAGACCATGTGCTTCAAAAAAAGCTTAGACTTAAAGCAAAAGTAAACAAAATCAGAAGTAGTGTTTATTTTTATGTAATTGTTAGCAAATACTACTTTTAACCAATTGGATTTAAAATGAATCAGGAACTCTCTGGACATTTTTTCAGGCATAATCTCATTTTAACAATAGCATTTATCCTTACAGAACTGTTGAAAGGGTAAATATATTGTATACTAATTTTGCAGAGAAGGAAATAGACTTGAAGCTAAAAATGAAATAATTTGCTTCAACTTACCTAAAAGGTACAAAATGGCTGGGAAGAAAGTAAGCCCAGTTCTTGGAACCTTGAGCTTATGCCATATTTTCTCTGTGATGAATCCATACAACTTGGAACCCATTGCTGAATGAGTCTAGATAACTTAACAGTAGATCACACTGCATGTTTTTATCACATTATATTTTACTCAACATTTGTACTCATGAACTAACTACTATTTCCTATATTTACATCTTATTAACCACCTTTGCCAAAACATAAGCATTGCTAAATGATCTGTTCTTGGATCTATTCAAAATCCTCAGCTAACCTTTACCCTAAGTCCCCGTTTGTATTTCAAATGTCTTCCTGACATCTCCTGGACGTTCATCCCATACACAACATGTTTCTTATGGAACCCGCTGTCCTTCTTCACAATCTCATCCTTTCTTCTAGAGCTCTTGTTCTGCCCATCACACTCACAATCACTCTAGGAGACAGAAACCACGGAGAACTGCCACTCTAAGGACACACTGTATTGCTATTCACAAGTATTCCACCCATCTTCCTCTTACATGATTATACAGGTCTATCACACTGTTTTGACCTTGGCCAAGTGATGTACTTTTCGGCCAATGGAATGCGAGCACTATGCGACAACCTTTAAGGGTCAGTGCAAGTTTCTACTGACTCTTATGCTTTCCCCCTCTGTCTCAAGAAGAGATATCCCAGACAGAGATGTCCCCTTTGGTCTGGGCCTCGAATGAAGGGATGAGTAAAGTCAAGTCACAGCAGCAAAAGCACAGTTGCGCCATATATAGTGAACAAATAAGTGCTTGGTATTGTAAGCCACTGATATTAGACAGTTATTTCTTATTACTAAAAATAAGAACTTTCATTACTCTCACCTTGATATCAAATCAGTTACAAGTATTTCTAAATTATAAAAATACAAATGGTCTATACCTTCCTTCCTTTCCCTTTACAGGGCCACTATCCTGCCCATGTTGATTAGAACTTATCTCTTTGGCAATTAAAATTCCTTTTGCAGGTCTGTTCTTTGGTTCTTGGTTTATGGAGAGGACTCTTCCTCAAGTGAACTTTGATCATTTAACTTTCTTATTCAAATATCATAAGTGATTTCCCAAGGGGCCAAAATAAAATAAATTCAAAATTGAAAATAAAAAAAAAGAGTCTCAGAAAACTAAAGTCATTGATCACATTAAATAGTGCTTATAAATATATCTGATGAACAATGAGAATTAATCACTGGATTTAGCAATGGATGCCATTGCTAATTACCTAAAGAACAGGTTTGGAAGAGTGACTAATAATAGACTGAATGGAGTGGAATCAAGAGCAAAAGGAAGAGAGGAATTGGTATCAGCAAGAGAATTAAAAAAAAAGTTTCAAGAGCTTTAGTGTAAAGGAGAGCAGAGAAAGAGAGCAGTGGCTTGAGGACAATATAAAATGAAAAGGGGGGAAGCTTTAGTGTTTATTTTATTTTGTTTATAGTGAAAGGGAAACTTCAATGTGTTGATGAAAGTGACCTAGAGGACCCCAAAATATTTTTTGGGGGGTGCAGGACATCTTACAGATAACTTGTGCTTTGACTAAGCACAGAAATAAGATGGGATCCAGCACTTAACTGGAGTGATAAGCCTCATTTAGAAGCTGAGACAGTGTGTCCACAGTAACTCCACAGTAACTCCTACCAAGTGTAAAGTGTAAGCAGGGAGGTAGTTGGGTGATGAGACATATTTGGATTGTTTCCATTTTATCAGGGAAATGGTAAGCATGCTAACTGAGAATAGGAAGGAGGATTGAGAAGTTTGAAGAGAAAGAGCTCCAAATTACCTGTTAAGAGAAAGGAAGAGTGAATAGCCAGGGAAATTTGGGGATTTGGGGACACACTAGTTATTCACTTGAGATTACTTGTCATCAACTTACTATGAAATCAGTTCCAGTGCTGTTGTAAGTTTTCCCCCGGCAAACATTCAGCCAAGAAGGAACAGGGGAGATGAGGATGTTGGGATTATGAAGTTGAGGTTTGGGTAGTAAAATAAGCAAAGGGAGAAAGGAGTGGATGAGTAAGAGTATCCCATGAAGGCAATTTTGAATTCTTGTGATGGATCATACAATCTAACTCGTACAAGAAGAAATGAGGCAACAGCTAGGGTACTGGTCAGATGATATTTTTTTGGATTGGGGATGATAACAGGAGCACACTAGAAAAAGAGACAAAGTTAGAAAGCCTGAGAGTTAAAACTGTTTGAGTGAAGAGGATGGAGTATTTTAGTATGACAATTTCTAGGGTGTGGCAGTGGGAGAATGTGGCTGAGGTAGAAAGTGGGCAAGAGCATAGGTGTCCTGAGAAGCTAGGCTACGTGAAGGTGTATGGGAATGAAGATGCCATAATGAATTATGACAAGGTGATGTTTGAGAGCGACCAGAGGAATTAAACCATGCACAGGCCAGGGAGAAAGTGCTGAGGTTCCTGGAGTGACCCCAAAGAAAAGGGGTGGCATGCCTAAAGTGACAGTAGGGGCTTCAGCACAGGCAGATTTTAGGGAAGAGCGGGGGAGTAAAAATAGACATTTAACCCCTCCAGGTCCAGGATTAGAAGGATATAGGGAAGGACTGCATGGTCCCAGCGGAGAGGCAAGTTTCCAGAGGCTGAGGCAGAAGAATAGCAAGTTTGAGGCCAGCCTCAACAACTTAGGGCTCAGCAACTTAGTGAGATTGTATCTCAAAATAAAAAATAAAAAAGGACTTGGGATGTAGCTCAGTGATGAAGTGCCCCTATGTTTAATCCCTAGTAACAACAACTAAGAAGAAAGAGGAGGAGGAGGAGGGACTAATAGAGGCAATTATTTAGCTAACAGTGAATTTTGAATCCTAAGATGTCTAGTGTAAGGATTTCAGGTTTGTGGGAGGTATGAAAAAGTGTGCTTTAAAAAGATTGATAGAGCTATGTATTGGTGGGCTTATGAATAACAGGAATGACTTTTTGTCTTAAAAATCTGATCCATGTGACAACTCAATTTGTCAGTTACATATTTTCTAGGAAAATGCTAACTGTCGGAGAGTTATATTGCCTGTGATTTTTGTTTAACAGGAGACTAATCACACACAGCCTGTCTAAAACAAAACATTAAAATATGCAACATATAACTTGCAACCCTCAAGCTAACATTTACTATGGAAAACTGCTTAACTGCTCTGAAGAAGCTTTTTTGGAAACATGCCCACAAATATTTTCAAAACAGGTCATTAGTTTGGTAAAATAATTAAGTTAAAATAATTAATTAGCCCATATATATTTGTTTTTGAGAACACACATACCACAGGGAATGCAATATATTAAAAAGCACCTGGGGTATGATCTAAGTAACCATGGTGTCTTCAGAAAGTATGGAATTTTCGAAAAAAAAAAAAAAGATTATCTTTGTGATATGGGCAGAGGCAGAAATACAAAGCTTGGCTTCCAAAAGGAAAGGGAGAGGTGACTATGGAGGACTTGGGAGTGAGGACTCTAGACTTCCAGGGGACAACTGGCAACCCTATGCCCTTTCTCCTTCTCTCAGAAAAAGGAGAAACCTCATTTCATTTCCACGTAGAAAGAATATTGAGGAGAATAAAGACACAAGTTGTCCATTAACTCTTACTAGTAGAAATGCTTTCAGGAAATGATCAATCCTCTGAGTCTGAAAAAACAACCTCACTCTCTCCTAATTTCCTGTAAATACCATAGAATTCATAAGATACTAGACATATTATAATAATATAAGTAACTGAGTATTGTTCATACACATTAAATAAAGACTCAAACAGCCCGATAGATTTTTCTCCTAAAAGATAATATGTTAGCTTCACTCTTTCCTGTCTTACTGCCCTTTTTATTTCTAACTGCTAGCTTGTGACATGGATAAAAATCTCTAAAACACACCAGAGTCCACATTACAATTCCTAAATTGCTTGCAGTTGATAGAATTTTGAATTAGCCTATTTGTTATCAGATGGATGGGCTCAGCTAAATAAAGTCATAAGACAAACAAGTTGAGATAATTAGATGGTGCTGGTTTTACCTGCAGCGTGCACTTGACTTTCATGATTAATTCTGTATTGATGACTACACGAACACTTGTATTCTGAAAAACACAGCATCAGAGTGGGAGCAAAGGGTGTAGGGTCCCCTGTGACCACGAGTATCAATTTGAACACCATTATCTCACCATTAGTAGTTGGTCAGATATCTTGGAGAAATGTAGCAACCAATCAAGAGTTATAATTTATTTTAGGTAGGAACTCAACTACAATGTGAAAAAGAAAAATCTGACAATCATAATCAATACCAACACCCACTGGGTTAATGAGTTCCTGTCATTACTATAACAATGGAATAAAAATGGTAAGAAAAGAATCTCTTCAAAGTGCGGTGATTAAGCCATTAATCCAGGGAACATTTATGTAGGTGAAATTTATTTTAAAGCAGGTTTTAAGATACAAAACACTGAAAAGTTAATTTAAGGCTCACTCTCTATATCACACAGACAACTTGATCTTTACAAAGGGGGTCTATTGATCTTTAGAAAATGAGAGTAGGATGCTTGTCTTGCTCCTGTGGTTCCCTTGTTAAGGGATGTGATCCTCTATTTTCTTCTTTCTACTGGCCCTTTGTACTTTTTATATTTTATATATTGACCCACATCACATAAATACCTGCTATGAGAGAGAAACTTTTAAGTTTTAAAAATATATTGACTACACCCTTTTCTCAAACTATTCTGATCTGAAATGTCAGGTTCAAGAATATCCATGTGGCTACAACTTGAGATTCTATTGTCAACAGAATGGGTGGAAGGAGGAGAGCTGGTTCATAAGATATTAAAATATGAACAAAACACATTTAGTATGGTGAGCATATTTATTCTCCATGCTTCAGTTGCCTCGTTTGCAAAAGGCAGAACATAATATCCTCTGTTTCGAACATAAAGCATTTGGCACAGAATTTATCTTATAGTTATTTCAGCAAATAAAATCACCTTTTGGCGCCAGGCACAGTGGCCCACGCCTGTAATCCCAGCAGTTGAGGAGGTAGAGGCCAGAGGATCATGAGTTCAAAGCCAGCCTCAGCAATTCAGCGAGGTGCTAAGCAACTAACTCATTGAGATCCTGTCTTTAAATAAAATACAAAAAGTCACCTTTCTTTCTGGGTTGCCCTATGTAGGGAAGGGAGTAGCTATCTCTTACCATGCAAGGAATGTCTGGAACCTCCTCTTATGGGCAGGATGACCTAACCACTTCTACCACAGTCTCTTTACAGACAGTTCCATTATAGATGTAAGATCAGTGCTGGTTTCTAGGCAGTCTCTAATTAAAGAAACCTCATACTCCTCTCCCCTTTATTTTGCAAAGTTTTTTTGTGTGAGTGTGGGGGGGTTACCAGGGATTGAACTCAGGGGCACTCGACCACTGAGCCACATCCCCAGCCCTATTTTGTATTTTATTTAGAGATAGGATCTCACTGAGTTGCTTAACACCTCGCTTTTGCTGAGGCTGGCTTTGAACTCATGATTCTCCTGCCTCATCCACCCAAGCCATTGGGATTACAGGCATGGGCTATAAAGGAATGTTTTAGTTAGCTCTTTCATTGCTGGGAGCAAAAGACCTGACAAAAACAATTAGAGGAGAAAAAGTTTATTTCATTCTTGGCTTCAGAGGTCTCAGTCCATAGATGGCTGACTCCATTGCTCTGGGCTTGAGATGAAGCAGAATCTCATGGTGGAGGAAAGCAGCTCAGGACATGGCAATCAGGAAGCAGAGAGAGAATTCTGCTCACCAGGAAAAAAAAAAAAAAAAAAAAAAAAACTATACTCCAAAGTCATGCCCCCAGTGTCCTACCTCCTCTAGTCATACCCTATAGTTACCTCCCAGTAATCCATGTCAGTGGGTTAAACCATTAATTTAGGTTATTCCTCTCATAATATGATCATTTCATCTCTGAAGTTCTTCTTGTATTGTCTCACACACCAGCTCTGGAGGAACACCTTATATTTAAACCATAATAAGAAGTAAGAGTTTCCAAAGATTAACTACTTTCTATCACTTTCTTTTATGAAAACAAAAGAATTGTGCCTGGCACTGTATAACATGTTTTTTGTATGTCATTTTATATATATATATATATATATATATATATATATATATATATATATATATATATACACACACACACACACACACACACACACACACACACACATATATCCTTTATAAAAGTCCTATTAAAGTAGGTTTGGGATTATGAAGTAGATATCAATATGGAATGAAAAATGCCAAAATGTGAAGCTTCTCCTTACTGATAAGAATGTTATCAGTCATAAAAATAAAGGATGGATCAAGGGCAGACTAATAAAATTGAGAGGTAATATTAGGCTTTGTTTTAAAGCACTCTTCTTTCAACACTGTTAGCTGTGAGCTAAATCTTCCAACGGCAGTTTCAGGTAACTAAGCTATACATCTAAGTCTATATACCTAAGAACTGTGCACTGTCTTTTCACTTAAAAATAATAAAAAGACATCTTCAGAATTCTTGTGCCCTGGATGTGAGACTCTGTGGCACATCAATTCTGCAAGCTGTGACAGTTCTAGTTACAGAAGGCTTGACAATTCCTAACATCAAAACATGTTCACAGCTGGGGATTTCAGGTGACAGCTTCATCCTACAGTCAGTGTTGAGTGCTGTTTGGACACAGGTGGGTGTTATTTGTGTAGGAATCTTCTTGATCTATTTAGGGAATCAGAGAGTTAAGATGTTTAAAAAAAGACAAAATATTTGTCAGGCATATGTTCAAAATTAGTATTTTTTCCTTATCATTTGATTTTTCTAAACATCACTGCCTTATTGCTAGGTATATGACTGACACTACTGCATGTTACTGTCTGAGTGTTTTGTAAGGTGGAGGCAACAGGTCTCAGAGGGTAATCTTTCCACTGTCTCAGTATAGTTTGATATGCTATTATTGTGGTGCAGGGTTGGTGAGAGAAGCTATGGCTTTAAATTAGAATGATGGAAAAAGTGAGGTGAAACTCTCATAATTATTACTTGAACTTCTGACAGTGGTAGTGAGAAGGTTATGGATTGCATGATACACTGCCCCAAGTTTGTACACTGAAATCCTAACCCCCAGCACTTCGGCATGTGACCTGACTTGGAGGTGAGGTCTTTACACAGCTCATCAAGCTGAAGTGAGCCCATTAGGGTAGATTCTAATCCAACATGACTGGTATTACAAAAAATGAGAAATATGGACATAGAAACAGGGAAAGACAATATGACGACACAGAGAAAAAAAAAAAAACCTGTCATCTACAAGGCAAGAAAAGTGTCCTGGAACAAATTAATTTCCTTATAGACCTCAGAAGGAAACAACCCTACCAATACCTGGATTTCTGACTTCCAGCATCCAGAAGTGTGGGACAAAATGCTTCTGTTGCTTAAGCCTCCCAATATGTAGCACTTATTTATATTTATAACGACCTTAGCAAACTAATACCATGAATAATGTAACATCTAGAACAGAACTCAGCAAACTATGGCTGTGCACCAAATCCAAAATGTAGATTCTGTGAGCTAAGAATGTTTTTCATACTTTCAAATAGTTTTTTAAAAATGATGGCAATTTGTTTTCTCTTGTTATCTAAGTATATAGAGACTATCTCGATTTTGCCTCTTGAGAGGTGAAACATTTAATATTTATATCTGGTCTTATGCAGAGAATGTTTGCTGACCCATAACCTAAATAAGAATCAAACTGGGTTCAGTTCCAATTTCATAATCAAATTATTGGAAGTTAACTTTCAGCCTCCATATTTTTAGTGGTACAAAAGAGCTTTTTAGTAACTTTTCTGGTTTCATACAATTAATATCAAACAGTAAAATATTAATAAAAATATAAAATATTAATGAGGAATATCCTACATCCATAATTGTAGCAGAGTTTCTTCTGAAATAGTAATATAAATTATACATACACCAAATTTTAGAAATCTGTGGTTTTATGCTACAAATCTTCTAACCTCAGGGAAAATACTTGCTGCTTTAGATAGAATCCTATGATACTGAAACAAGAAGTTTGAAAGAAAATTGCCATCCTATCATATCTTGCTATTTAAGTTTGTGTTTGAATCTTTTGATCAAGGTTAAAAAAAAAACAACGATGCTGGATACCTTAGAAATATCTGGGGCTATAACTTTGAACATAAAAATTCTTAAGTAAACAAAACAAGTAGCACTATTCTGGGTGATACAATTTTGAAAGAGTTTCATACTTAAGCTGTTTCCTATATTGCCTTCAAATGTTAACACCCCACATGCTTCTTTCTATATCTATGTTCTCTACCAAAGAAAGCATTTCAACCATTCATGCATTTAAACAAATATTTAATTGGTACTACAGTGTCTCAGACTATAAGCTAGATGCTAATACTATAAAGTCAGATAAGACATGGAATAAGTACTTTGAGAATAATGTGGAGAGCAATTATAAAACAAGAAAGAACATGATGAAATGGGGTTTCAGAACAACAGGTGTATATTTTGTGACAAGAACTGTAGACTCTGGAGATATTACTGTGAATACAACATAGTTCTTATCCTTGGATATGTCATAGGTTTCTGGAAGTGACAGACTCACAAGTTCTTAAAATAATGTTTTAATTTATAAAACTAACATACACCTAATGCACAGAGAAAGGATACTGAGCCTCATAAGAGACTTTGAGGACAGTTCATAGTTGGTAACACCTGAAGTGAGTCTTTGAAGGATAAGCAGGAGTTATGAAGAAAAGCAATTAGTATTCTAGCTTGAGTATGGGATTCCAGGCATGACCAAAGGCACAGAATAGGTCTGGGGGCGTTGTGCAACAGTAACAAATAATTCAGTATTTTTGAAGTGTAAACTGTGACATCAGGCAAGGCAATAAAGAGGTAAACCTGGGAACCAGAAGCCAGAAAGCCTAGGTTTGGAACAAAAGGAGAAGGGAGTGGAGACAGAGTGCACCAGTACTTCCACAGATACAGCATGTCAACAGGTAAGTGTGGACTCGGGCATTCAAGATGTTTCTTGGGCTTTGGTGGTTGGCTCTGGACTGTTTAGACCAAGGGACTCTTACAGTCCTTACACAAACTTCTTCTCCCTACTGGATCTGAATCTTGAATTGTGTTGTAAAGAGAGTTATGAGAAAGGAATCATGCCTCTCTATTGAAAATACCACAGCCATGCCATAAGAGAGGGAACCAGGTATTGTTATATCCAACCATGTCCAAATTCAGAGTGAACTATTGGTTTCTCAACTATGCAAACAATCCATACTTTTTTGGTTGTAGGCAAGTTGTTAATACGATGTTCTGTCATGATTCAATCAGCCTATTATTATATCTGGAAATTACAATTTCATTCACTTGTTTTTAGTATAAAATGAGGCTACAAAAAACCTTCCAGAGTCATATACATACCCAGTGATCTAGATGAAATGAGAAGTTGGGAATTCAAACTATCAACCCCACTTTCATAACCAATCATAATAAAGACTGTCTCCCAACACTTTATTTTTTTCCAAATGTATACTGCTTAAAGTGATTTATGAACTTGTACTCAGTGAGCACATGTCAGAAATATTGGAAGAGTAGCGGGTAAATGATGGTCCCACTTAGGAGGACTCATACCTAATTGCCAGGTATAGGATCCAAGCAGGGGAAAAAAACTGTGAATCTCAACATTTATTATACAGACTTCATTTAATTACCCTACATTCAACCTTCAACTCTGCTTCCCTGAGAGAGATTATGTAGTTCTCTTGTGACCCATTGGTAATTCACAGGAAAAGGTTGTTATAACAGACAGGGTCTGGCCTCCCCCAGGGCTCTGGCTTCCTATGTCAAGATGTGATCACTTGATCCTGCATATCACTACTACAATGTGATGCAGCTGAGAGGGCTCTCACCAGAACTGGGCTGACGCAAGTACCCTGCACTTGAACCTTCAAAACTAAAGCATAAGAAGTAAAATCAACCTAGATGCCCTTCGGTAGATGAATGGATTAAAAAATTGTGGCATATATACACAATGGAATATTACTCAGCAATGAAAGAGAATAAAATCATAGCATTTTCAGGTAAATGGATGGAGTTGGAGAAGATAATGCTAAGTGAAGTTAGCTAATCTCCCCAAAAAACAAATGCTGAATGTTTTCTCTGATATAAGGAGGCTGATTCATAGTGGGGTGGGGAGGGGGAGCATGGGAGGAATAGATGAACTCTAGATAGGGTACAGGGGTGGGATGAGAAGGGAGGGGGGCAGGGGATTAGAAATGATGGTGGAATGTGATGATCACTATTTTCTAAAGTACATGTATGAAGACACGAATTGGTGTGAATATACTTTGTATACAACCAGAGATATGAAAAACTGTGCTCTATATGTGTAATATGAATTGTAATGCATTCTGCTGTCACATATAAATAAAAAAATTAATAAAAAAGAATCAATAAATGAGATGGATTCAAGCTATAAAGTTTTTTTGTAGTAAAGGAAACAATAACATGCAGAGAGAGCCTACAGAATGGGGGAAAATCTTTACCACACGCATCTCAGATAGAGCATATCTCCATGATATTTAAAGAATTCAAAAAACTTAACATCTAAAAACCAAATAACCCAATCAAAAAGTAGGCCAAGGAACTGAACAGACACTTCACAGAAGAAGAAATATAATCAATCAACGAATATATGAAAAAAGTTCAACATCTTTAGTAGTTAGAAAAATGCAAATTAAAGCTACTCTATGATTTCATCTCACTCCAGTCAGAATGGCAATTATCAAGAATACAAACAAGAAATGTTGGTGAGGATATAGGGAAAAAGACACTCAAACACTTCTGGTGAAATTGCAAATTGGTGCCATCATTATGGAAAACAGTATGGAGATTCTTCAGAAAACTTGGAATGGAACCACCATTTGACCCAGTGATCCCACTTCTCCGTTTATACACTAAAGGACTTAAAATCAGCAAATCACAGTGATTCAGCCACATCAAAGTTTATAGCAGCTCAATTCACAATAGATAAACTATGGAACCAAACTAGGTGCCCTTCAACAGATGAATGGATTAAAAAAGTATATATATATTGGAATATTACTTAGCCCTAAAGAAGAATGAAATTATGGAATTTGCCAGTAAATGGATGGAGTTGGAGAATATCATGCTAAGGGAAATAAGTCAATCCCCTGAAAGCTGAATTCTTTCTCTGATATGCAGATGCTAATTCACAATGAAGGGGGCTAGGGAAGAACAGTGTTACTTTAGATTACGTAGAGGGGAGTGAAGAGAAGGGAGGCTGTATAGGAGTAGGAAGGATAGCAGAATAAATCAGACATTATTACCATATGTACATATATAACTATAAACCAGTGTGATTCTATATTATGTACAACCAGAAGAATGAGATATTATACTCCATTGTACATGATGTATCAAAGTGCATTCTAACATCATGTGTAACTAAGACAAATTTAAATTTTTTTAAAAAAACCTGTGAACTGAATAAACCTCTTTTCTAATAAAGTTACTCACCTCAGGTATATCATTACTGTAATGAAAAACTGGTTAACACATATACCAAACATATAGTACAACCCAACCTGTAAATAGAGATGTTGGGAAAGCCTAGGAAGAAATATACTAATACAATATCCTTGGTTGTCTTTGGAATGAGAAAACTATAGATTTCTTTGAGATTTTACTTTAAACTTTTGCATATTCTGTGAATTTTATTGAATAATCACAGAAAATTTTATGCAAAATAACTACTTAATTCAGAAAATAAGCCCTCATTTATTTTTAAACACTTTTCATTTATAATTTATCTGAGAAAAACATATGGAAGTTCTGTTAACACTTAAAAAATTCAGCTCACTGCAAAAAACTCCAACCGTTTCAAACATAAATTAAATCAAACCAAAAAGCAGAAATGGATCACATATGACTCTAATAAATAAATCCATGTCACCCACTCTGTACAGTCAGAGACAGGAAGATACAAATTTATCAGCTGCTAGCCGGAATTCACAATTTAATGATCCAAAGATGAATGCCTCACCCCATTATCTAGCCTATTACAAAAAGAATTTATCCCTAGTTCTTGAAGGAAAAAAGCAAATGCTTCATGTATAGAGGCAACTTCTTAAACAATTAAATTAACCAACAGAATTGCTTGGTTTTATTGCTCTTGATGTAAAGAGGAAAATCATGCAATTTAAAGGTCCAGATTGTTTTATGCTTCATCTAAGTACTATTAGTAATTTTCTATCTATATGCCACATATGTCTCCCAACTTTTTGTTATTTGAGCTTTGCAGAAAGTTATTTCAACAAACATTACATTTCAAGATAATGACATCTCAATACATAAAAGAACAAACACTGAGAAATTGTTTTACTGATATTAAGAAGCCAGCCACCATTTAGAAGCTCCAAACTATGTGAAAAATTGTTCTTTTTTGGTTTTAGATGGATTGGTAATCTTTACTAGAAATAGAATATGATTATTCACTGAATTACATTACTAAATTTTTTGAAGTTGTATAAAAGTTTAACAACCTGTTCATATTATATAGATCTGTTTCGAACAAAAGGGAAAAAATAACTAATTTGCAAAATCAGATATGTCATCCAGGCATAAATATTTTAACTAAATTAATTTTATTAATCATAGTAATAGTATAGGATCTGAGTTCAAATCATTAACACACTATCTATAGGTAAGTTACTTGATCTAAGAACTCTTATTTATAAAATGGTACTATTAAAACTCACTTTGTAGGGATTTTGCAAAGATATGTTCTATAATATATTTAATTAATACAGTATTATTACAGTTACCAATACATGCTAGGTCCTTACTACTGATGGCAACTAAAGCTATTTTTAATTATAGCATCCTTGCCTTCCTCCTTTTCTTCCCCATCATCTTCACAAGATTTCTTAGTAAATCACATTGGAAGCAGACAAGAGAAATTTGTTTTTGCATAGATAAGAGTACTGGAGCAATCTCCACTATTGGAAGATGAATTTCATAATGTTAAAGTTAAGTTTTGGCTTTATTTATTTAATATTAAGACCAATCTTTTAAAGAACACCTCCATGTATGTTTTCAAAGCTCCTTTGAATCTCAATGGCATTTTAGATTTTAACAATCTCTATTCTAATGTGCTTGAATAGAGGGTCCCCAGGATGGGGCATAGTTCTTAGTAGGGAGTATGTTCTCAGTATATTTGTATGGTATGAATCAACTGTATATGGGGTATTTCCTAAAACTACTGAAAGTTTATAAGATTTTTCACAATGGGGTCAGCTAGTTCTGAGAACTGGAGAGAAGTCCAGCACCAGCTCCTAAGCCTGTCAAAGATGGCGAGAAGGCATCAAATAAAAGTGTTTTTTTTTTCTTCTGTCATGTTTTGCTTGAACTCTGTATTTAGAATAAAGAAATGTTGGGAAAAGACAGACTACTTGATGATAAAATGGAGCAATTATATTTACTTTACTTCCATCTCAGCCTATTAATCATTTTTGTGTTTGCTTTTAATTATTATAGAAAGTCAGTAAGCTAATGAAGGAAGTACTTAAGGTATGGGAACACGGTGATTCTGTGATTAAGCTGGAGCAAATCAACACAGAATAGAATGAATTATGAGAGCATACACATACTAGTGACAAGCATAATGAATCTGACTCCTGAGACATTTGCTTAGTGTCTTAGGAGAAATCTGTTGTCTTAACTTTTCCGGCTTGGAATAGGCTTCAAAATGGTAAAGTCTTCCCATCCGTACACATGACTCCCCATATGATTTTATGGAGACTTTATTATGATCCCATTTTAACAACAATGAAATTTTCTGCATATGTTAACAACTGTAGATTTAGAGATTTAAGATGATTAAATGTTTAGAACCACTCTGCCTTCAATAGTTACATGCCTAAGAGTCATGTATATTTATGACAGCTTTTATTGTCTTTTGTAAACCTTATAAACAATGACTTCAGATTCTGGACTATAATTTTATAAAGCAAACCAACCCACCTGGTAGTGTAATTCAAATATAATAATTTCTATAATATATGACCCTTTTCTATTTTAAAAATGTCATCATTAAACATGTAAAAATCAGTTTTAAAAGTATGAATAGTTAAATTGATTATAATTGAAGTTAGCAGCCATTATAGTTAGGCTTTTAGTTTAGATAGCAGTTTGATGGACAAGGTATCATTGTGACTATGATTTATGAGATTTTGTTTATATGCCATAAAGAATTTGGTACCAGGAGCTGTCTCCTCTTACTTGAAATTGACTCTGTTGTCACAGAGACACTTGGATAAATCACCTGCACAAACAAACTTTGATTTCTGTGACATTCTACTTAGTAGCTCAGGCTATAGCTTGGAACTGCTCCAATAATTCAGGAAATAGCTACTTTTGAAATGTTTAATTTCATATTTTTATTTAATTCTCTGGAAAATACTTTCTTCTTCTAATCAACCTCTTTCATTCCCTTCCATTTATTAGACATGCTATGGACTTCTTCTAAACTCCCAACGTTTCTGTAGAATTCTTTTTGTTTCACAGACAGCATGCTCTGCTTCACAACCATCTCAATTCAGCATAAGCCTAATTTTCAATCACTTCATATATACTCTAAGGAGCACATCTAATTAAATTCAACCACTCAATTCCCAATTCAGGATCCATCCAGTGAGATACTTTTTTTTCTACTCCTATAGTCAAGCTCCTGAGTAAGTCTATAGAAAGTAGATACTGATTGAATCTATTATAAATTTATGGTTTCAAGTATTAACTATTAGCCTTGAGTTATGTGAAGAATGCTTTGCACAGAAAATGCACTAAATGGTATACAATCTAAATTTAAAACTTTGTGCTTCATATCACTAAAAATACAAAAAGATAAACTATGAACTGGTATGATTTGGTAAAAGAACTTGCATACAGAATATATTTTAAAACACTTGTTAAATTCACTAAATAGAGGCCAAACAAATCAATTAAAATGCACAAAAGGTTTAAGTAGACATTTAAACAAAGAAGCTATAAATAAACTAAAAACTACCACTGTTATCAAGTGTAGACACGATGAAAACTGTAAATATTATGCACTGATGATGGGAATGAGTTGGTATAGCAATTTGGAAAAGAGACCATTTCATAAAAAGTTAAACACAAATTTGTCGTACGACCTAGATATTCAATCTAAATGTGTCCATCAAGGAGAAGCAAAACACAGATCTCCTTACTATGAATTTAAGACTTCACCATTAATTTTATAGCAGTATCATACAAAAGAGTTAAAATAGTGGAAACAACTCAATTGTTCATCAACTCACCAACAGATAAACACAAAGCTGTATATCCTACCTATCATTCAGCAATAAAAAATCAACTACTGAGATATATTACAATATGTCTGACCTCAAAAACCTTGTGCTAAGAAATTATATGCAAAAGACTATATGAATCCATTCATACAAAATATCCCTAATCCATAAAGACAGAAGGTGTTCAAGTGGTTGCCTAGTGCTGAGTGTCAAAGTGGAGACGGATGGCAAATGGCACTGAGAGATCTTTGGGGGAAGGGGGAAAGTTGTAAATCTGGATGTGGCAGTGCCAGTGCTTGAACAACTCTATGAATTCACTAAAAATCACTGAATTGTACACAAGAAAAATTTTTACACGTAAGTTAGATCTCAACAATGCTATTATTCTATTAGTGAGGCTTTCAAGGCCTCTCTGCAAACCTTTTAATTTCAAATTTTGATAAGTTTCTCAATATCCTATCCTGCACATATGTTCCTCACTCTCAACGATTTCTTAGCTTCTACTTTACAGAGAAAGTAGAATTATAAATTCCAGGTATTTCCCCACACCTCCAAAGTAGTGATAATAGCACTTTTTCTGTTTCAGAGAGGGAAGGGTCTCTCCCCTCAGCTAACTTCATAGTGCATACAATTTTACTTCTTTTCTTAGTCTGTTCAGGTCTCTGTAACAAACTGCCACAGACTTGATGGCTTCTAAACAAACCACAGAAATTTCTCATGGTTCTGGAGGCTGGGAAATCAGAAGTCAGGGATTCAGCAGATTTGGTGTCCAGTGAGGTCTTAACTTCCTGGTTCATAGACCACCATCTTTTTGCTGTAATCTCACATGGTAGAAGGCGCTAGGGAGCAATCTTGGATCTCTTTTGTAAAAGTACTAAATCAGGAGGATTCTGCTTTCATTATCTGATCATCTCTCAAAAATCTACCTCCAAATATCATCAAAATGAGAGTTAGACTTAAACATATGAATTGGAAAGGGAGTATAAGAGTTAAATCTATACAGTCCAATCATTTCTAGCTAGATTTTTCCAATTTTTTTAAAACAATTATCATATTATTTTGTCTAGGAATTCACTCTCTTAATGCCTGCTGGAATTTTTACATCCCCCAAACAAAACAGAGAAAACCAGTGATAAAGTCATTTTCCTCCTATCCCTTGCCATCACTTTCAACTGGCCACCTTCCTCACCTTTACTGTTACCTTTGTGAAGATCACCTCTGCTTTCATTGTGCTTAACCTTCTATTTCCTTCTCATCTCTTATAACCTAGCACACTCCTTAAGGACTTCATTGAAACTAATATTGATATGGTCACTAATAAGAAAGTCGTTGCCAAACTACATTTCTTCAGAATCTGACATTGTTACCTATTCCCCATTCTCTCCATTTCAAAACCATCATCAGTTAACTCTAGCTCAGTTTACCCTCCTCAGTTTTTGCATCAGAGCTGACCTCTCTGACTCTCCAATGTCTGAGCTTCCTTTATTTACTCTTAAGATGTTAAGGGCAAATTTGCTCTCAGGATTCGTTTTCTCGCTCCACATCAGAGATTCAAATGTGCTTCTACTGTGCATAGTGTCAATTCACACAGTGATTAAACATGATTTAATTAGTTACTGCCAAAAAAGGCCTTAGGCTGGCCCAAGGCCAGCTCCACTGAGAGATACTAAGGCTGGAAAACTGACCTTGGATTTGTGCTTTCTTGCATTAAAACAACAACAACAGCAACAAAACTTGGAGATATGGCTCAGATCATTTCACCACTGTTACTTGCACCTGGTGGGAAGCTTCTCCTCACTGGTGCATTTTTCTTTCTGAATAGGCAGTATCATTACCAGCTGTACCTCTGTCAGAAGCTTTAAGGGACATGAGTAGTTTACACAACTATAAGCGAGGATGTTGTCTCCTGCTTTATATAAGCATCTTTGCTTATATAGATCATTTGCTATTGAAGAAAGATAATATCTTTATTCATTGTCCTCATAGATCTGTTAGGAGAATTACCAATATTTAAAAATTAGATTTCACACAAAAGTCTAGACCCAGCCTCACTGGAAACCTCAACTGGTTTGGCAACCCTGGGCCTTTTTTACCGCACTCAAGTCTTCCCAAAGGCAGCAACCTCTAGAGCAGAAGGGGGCTGCCATCTTAAGTTGGTCATATGCACTATGTTTTTTGGCTATCTGTAAACTAAAGTTCTCATCAGAAACCACCTTTGCTGACTCGTGGCCATAAATTTCTAGCCTCCAGAACGGTGAGAAATGAAGCTTTTAAGACATTCACTTTGAGGTATCCTTTGATGGCAGGCAAACCCAAGTTCCTCTAGGAATAAAGGATGTCCCCAGACCCATTCCCACTGCCATTTTTCTTTTACGTCTTCATCTACTTTTCACATGGACTTTTTTTTTTTTTTCTGGTACTGGGAATTGACCCCTGGGGTGCTTCACACTGAGCAACATCCCCATTCCTTTTTTATATTTTATTTTGAGACAGGGTCTCCCTGAGTTGCTAAGTGCCTCATTAAGTTGCTGAGGCTGGCTTTGAACTCATGATAGTCCTGCCTCAACCTCCTAAGCTGCTGGGACACAGGCATGTGCCACCACACACAGCTGGATGTGGACTTTTACAATCATTTCCTGAGCAACCTACCTGCCTTGGTATCAACCATCTCCATTAATCTTATATTTCAGAGGGAGGATTCATTCAAAAATACAATGATTATAACAACCATTGCATGCTTTTGCTTTGAAAAAAATTAAAAAGCTAATTATAATTAGTAAAAATTGTCCATTATTATCTTTAGGCTCAAACACCCTAGAATGTCTCCCTAAGTCCTTTATCTCTGGTCATTCCCAGTACACTAGCAGAATCACATTCAATGTTCCTTATGCCAAAATATTTTGGGCCTCTATGCTCCCATTCCCAAAATTCCTTCTGGTTCTCCAGGGTATGTGTCACAAATCTTATGTTTTTTTCAAAGGCTCTACTTAAAATATACTGTCTTTTGTAAATGTTTCCTTTTACTTTAACTTTTATGAATATATTATAAAATTTCCTAGGGAGTCTCTATCATGCCCATGAGGATTAAATTTATTTTTATGATCTTTTCTTAGGTTAAAAAGGAAATGGGGTTGGTATTGGATTGACATGGAACATCTTTAAGCAACACAATACTTAGAGTATACCATAGCTGGCTATTGCAAACCCTCTTCTTTTGGGGGGGGCATTTTCAATCTGCTAGTAAGAATTACTCAGCTATTCTTGATTGCCCATCTACATTGTTACCAGAAGTTGATCAGATGGGAACCTACAGCCTTCACTATAGCAACACCAACAACTTGAGTCCTTGCTATTCCAGCTAGCTGGTTTTGTGCTATTATCTAAATGCATTTCAGTAATATAGCTTTTAGAGAGAATACCTAACAAATTAAAAAAAAAAAAAACACCCTTGAGGAATTTTTTTTTTTTGCTTTTGAGCTTTCTTATTAGTGAACTGTTGAAAAGCCTTATTTACTAATTTGCTAAGAATCAATCTCAAATATGCTTCATATTATTTAAAAGAACTTTAACTAAAGTAGTTGGGAAACCACAAGGATGAGAGGTAAGCTATGTGAGTCCTTGAGAAAAGAAAAAGGCCAAAAAGCAAGAGTTGTATGTTTTTAACAATATCCTCAAGAAAAAAACATCAAACTTTTTATCTAATGATGTGAAATAAGTTTTAATTCTTATAGAATTAGCTTCCCAGTAAATCAGAGGGTATCTGCATTAGAAAAAAAGAAGAATCAGCATTCTTTCAAATATAGAAAGTAAGTCTATGTTTATAATTTTGCTTTTATAGAGATTAGAATTATAAGTCTTCTCATCAGCAACACAATTGTTCACTATCACATAGTCAAAATGATCTTGCAAACTAAATCACTTTAGCTTTTAAAAAATTCCAAAATGATCATCATGTCAAAATAAAGCCTTCTTTGTATCTATTGTAAAACCCTTGTGACCTTATTTGTGAAACTGCCTCGTACACTCCTCACCATCACATATGCTGACAGATTTACCTGTCTGCATCCACGGTCACATCATGAACTCCTCTCTGAATGACATCTCTTGAAGTAGCTGTGTCTGGTATTCGGTTCAGACTCCGAGTGTACAGGTTAAGCCCTCCATCTGTCATGTACCTAAAGAAAAATGTCTAATTAATCAAGAGCAAATTAAAGAAACCCCTCTGTATAATTTTAACTTAATAAATTGTATTCTCAATTTTAAATAATTACTCCAAATGTATTCTTAATATTTTTCTGTATAAACATTTCCCTCATCAGAAAGAAGTAAAACATCTTTTCAGTTTCATTAGAAAATCAGTGTTTCTTACTGCAACAAGTAGCCTAATATAAAACTTGTTTTTATTTTTTGCTATCAGTATTTTGCACAGGTTGTGCATAACCCTCGCAAAATACTAATATGATGATGTAATTTTGTAAATACCATTTTTTGAAGAATTGTAGGTCATAGGAATAATGGAACATCACTAATCTTACTTTGTTTGATAAGTAACAATTATGCCACAGTTGGTCACTGTCATAAAATAATTGTTTCCAGGACCCATTCTAAATAGCTTACTTTAATAAAGTCACATTATTATCTACATTTCAGAAATGAAGAAAACAAATCCTAAAATGTTAAGTACTTTTATATGTCACTCAACCACCCATGGCAGAGCTGAGAAATGAGTCTAGAAAAGTTGACTAGAAACTATGATCTTAACTACTATGCAAAGTGATCTGAGATGGAGGGCCTACCAACCTCCCACTTCCTGTCTTTGAGATCACCCAACCACCACCACGCCACTGGAATGGCAGGTCCAGATAGTCAGCATATTCTTAGATAATGTTGCTTCCTTGGCTACTGAGTTTAAATCACGGTATTTAAACCATATGGATATACATCTCCAAAACTGTTTTGTTTAGCATTGCATGGTTGCCAATAATGTGTGATGTGATGTAAATAACGTGATGTTCTTTTGTGACTTCTTTCACTTATATTCACTTATATTTTTCACAATTTTTTCATTTTGATGTATAACATTTTAGAGCTGTAGAGTGCCATTTTATAACTGCACTATAGTTTTAAAATTTATTTGACTATCAATGTGAGTTGGTTTTAGTCTTGTAGATGCAAACAATGTTGCCAAAAATGTTTATGGGCATGTTTCCTTGTGCTTATTGGTAATAGTTTATTTAAGGTCTATATTTGGGAGCAGGATTTCTGGGTCCTACAGATATATACATATATCCTATTTTACTATCCAATGCCAAATAATGTTTAAAATAATTTCAGAAATGAAACTCCTGTTGGTGGATGGGACAGTTCATTATTTGAGAAATTTGCCAATATTTGGTATTTTTGCATAACCTGAGACACATGAAATGATGTCTAATTTTCATTTTAATTTACATGTTCCCCATTACTGAGTAGGTTGGTCATACTGTTATTTTGTTATAGGCCATTTATGTTTATATAAATTATATGTTAATGTGTTTTGCTCATTTTCTTAGATTCTACTTTTTTGTTTTGTCTTCCTCTCTGATACTAGTCCTTGTCTAGTTAAATACACTGCACATATCTGTGGCTTATATGAAGTTAACCTTGGTGATTTTGTCTTGATCATTATTAGTATGTAATATTAACTTTTCTGAATAAACGGAAGGTTGGCTTAAGTAGCTTTCTAATTTCACATAGCAATAGTCCCTGTTATGTCTGTGTAATTTAAAAATTGTGTAGTAGGTTGCTTTTGCAGACTTTGGCTCTAGTGCCCTCTCCCACTTTTGTTAGGACCTTCTCTGTTTGCACCTTTATTGCCAGCCACTCTCTCTTCAGTGTGATTCTACTCCCAACACTCTGCCTCCTGTAGCCCCTGTCCTGGAAGAGACCCATGGCTGGACCATTTGAATACTTTACAGGTTTTAGACTGCTGTGTTCCTGTCATAAAGTGACCATCGTCCCTCGTAACTCTTGGCTAGTCAAGTGGCCCAAATCCCTACCAGCATCAGCCAATTTCTGTGTGTTTTAAGTCAGTTTTGGTTTGCTATTTGAGGCTCTTTTCTCTTAGTATCATCAGATGTCCCTTTGCTATCCTCTGTGTCTTCTTGGGAGTTGAGACAGTACCTTGTCATCATCTTTGTTGTAATTAATTATCTTCTCCTTTTTATCCCGCCCCCCTTTGGCTCTCTTCCAGTCTGCATTCTTAAATATCATGACATAGTGACCCAATGAGATAGTCTACCTGCCCAAGCTTCTCTCTGAGCATCTAGGTGTTTTTTTTTTTTAATACAATCATTAAAAAAAGTTCAAACTTTTATTAGTATAGTTTTCTTAGCTAGCACATTTGCGATAGGGAGCAACTTTTCATGCTATCTGTGCTGAAGTATAAATTTTAGGATGATGTATCAATCGACTGATCAATCATAAAACACTGCCCAGAATGCAATAAATTATATGCCATTGCTGACTAGTACTGCCAGCTTTTTTTTTTAACCATTAAAATTTCTGTCTTCACCAAAAATGGCTCACATCTTGAGTATGAAATCAGAGGCGGATTAAGATTAGGAATCAGGGGCTCACCAGAAGACCTCTTAGTAGCTCAGGCACCCTGATCTTCCCACTGTTATGCATACTGTCATCATTCAAAGTTTACTAAAGGAGAAATGAGGAGGCAAAAGTAAAGCCTTCTTAAATTCCATGCCTCAGAATTCTTAAATTATTTTGTATTTGAGTCATGTGGTTTGAGGAGAATTTTAATTTAAGGTTACATGCATTGCTTATACTATTTAAAACCGGGATGCCTAAAGGTAACTTCAATTTCCACCCAATTAAAGTCTGTAACTTTTCTCCTAATTTTCCAGTGTTCCTTTTCTCTTTATAAATGGAGACTTTTTCACACTCATTATAAATAAGAGGCCTTACTCTGACTAATTCCTAATTACTGAGAGATTCACATCCCCAAGTGTGTAAAGTAATTTCAAAAAGAGAAGAGATAAGTCTTTGCATGCTTCAAGAATTTTTGAATTCTCAGAATACCAATCAAGTAATTTTTTTTATTTCTACCTAGAGCATATGGAAAAAAAAAAAAGAAACTTCATTCCCATTTGCACTGACTTCATGCATTCTTAGGGTTACATGAGGGGAAAAAAAATCCTAAATCAAACATCTTCATTTTTTACTGTATCTATTAAGACTTTTGTTCCTTTACACAGTAAAACATACTTTAAAAAACTGTCAAGAGAAAGTGAACTTTTTGATTTAATATTTTTATGAGTTGTTACACAGGTATTTCTGAGCCCCTTTTATGACTTAAAGAAAATATCATCAATTTAAACGCTTTCTAGGATAGCTCCATCTCTTTCATCTCCTGACATTTAAATTCTAAGCTGAGGTACTGGGCTCCTTCCTGCAGGTGCCAAGAAGGGCACATTCCATACACTGGTGAGCAATGTGCCACACCCCTGGCTGTCCTTCAGTCAGTATCTTCCAAACACCCTTGAGCTGAGACCATCCCCATCCCCTGTCAACCATGTCTAGTCTTCCCCACACAGGAAACAGCACTGACTTGAGCTTTAAATTTCATTCTCCTGCCCTCTCACATGGAAAAGAAAAAAATATATAAGCCCATGCAGGTAAATATCTCCTGAGGAAGCTTTCAAACAGGATTTGGGGTATTTGTGACATACGACATGTGGGCCACCAATGCCCATTTAAAGAGACTCCTTTGTGAGACTGTCCAAGGCATTCTTTGAAAGATTTAAGGAACAAAAATGAAGGCGTATAGAAGTATGAAGCAGATATCAAAGGAGCCATGAAACAAGTAAGAGAGGACAAAGGATCTAAAACATTTTCTTTTTCTGAATAGCCAATTCAGCAGTCTGGCTGTGTCTCATCAAACCAGCTTCTGTGCACACAGCTGAACCATATTTTCTTGACTCTCTTATAGTTAGATGTGGCCATGTGGTTTTCTGGAGAGAAAATGTGGGTGGAATTCATCTGCAAAATGTCCAGGCCTGGTGCAAACAAAATATTCTTAGACCATGGTGCTTCATCTCTTTTGTCATTTGCCTACTGAATATCAATGTCCAAGGTGACTTGATAATAGTAGAATTACCATATTACTCTCTGAATGACTATGTGGTGTACCTGCCCTAACTGAAGGTCAACAACACCAGGGAGGGTTTTATTCGAAGGAGAATGAGCTTATTTGTGCTATGTTACTGAATTTTTTAGATTGCTGTGTTACCAAAATTAGTATTACCGAATACAGGTAGTATTCTAGAAAAGACCAAATGTTCCTGAGGAAGGTATGCCTGTAATATACGTTACTAATGAGAACTCAGTTGTTTAAAATAGTTCCTTAAAATCAGAATATTTATGCACACAAAAACACACATATTTACTTATTAAATAAATAAGCACTTACACAAGTACAAAAAATGTTAATATGTGAACTTTGTGTGGGTAGGTACTGTGTATCTGTTGTTCACTATTACATGCTCAGTGCCCAGAATGTTGCTTAACACACAGAATGAACTCAACAAATATTTTTGTAGTATACATATACACACACACATACATATATATATGAATATATATAAACATATACAATAAATATATTCTTCTATAATAATATAATTGAATTTATATATACAAATATGTCTATGTATATGTTATGTATTTGTATGTGCATGTGTGTATGTATATATAAAATATATATGTATACATGTATGAATATATATAAAAATTGAATTTATATATATATATATATATATATATACACACACACACACACACACACACAAATGTGTGTATATGTTTATTAATTTATGATTTCCCTTTGTACATTCTTTCCCCAGGAGGCCTCATGCCTCCACAATGTCCACTATCTTCTACTGAGATATCTCTCTCTCCTGGACACTACTTTTGCTTTTTTCACAAACTATATCCCACTCTTTCCAACGCATCTATACCCTCAACAAAAAATCAGCTCCCTCTCTCATCCTATTTTCTTCAACGGTATCCTTTACTATCTCCTGTGTTTACAACATAGGTATCTTGACTGATTTCTTTCCCTCCCATATATCCTCATGTGTAGTCCATCATCATCCCTGCAAAACTTTTTCTTTCAAGTGCCTCCCTCATCAATTATTTTTCTCCCTTCACCCCCACAAATGCCTTCTAACCTTGAATCTGAACTCTTAACATAGTTCCTGAATCTAGCTCGAGAGTTTCTCATTTGTATTCATTTTCTACCAAACAAGTCTTTCAAAAACTATCACCTTCTTCATGTCCTGTTCCGTGACTATTTCATAATCTCTATGAAGTTGCAGTTCCCATTGTTGATAGTACACAGTTCAAACTTTCTAGGATGATGATATTGAGGCCTGTTTTGACAGTCCCCAGCTCTTGGAATTTGTCCTTAAATATTCATCTTCCATGCCTTTCAGTTAGGAGAAAGAAGACTGAATATCATCTGACCCAACTCTCCCACTGGTTCTAAAAATTATCTTTTTGTCAAGTTTACTGAATGGCTTACACGTTCTGTATTTAAACTTTTCTTACAAATTTTCTCTTTTAGCGTAAATTTTCCTCATCTACAGTTATTTAAATCAGGAAACAGAACTAAACTCCTTTCTATTTCATACCAGAGTTTAGCACTTTCTTCTGATTCTGAATTTAGCTCAGTTTTTATCTATTGAATCTCTCAAAATTATCCACATGTTGTATTGTGGATGCTCCTCTGATTTCTGATTTAAGCTGTTCCCATGATACACTGTGTGCATAAATGCACTCAATCCTCATCATTCACAAACCCTGCATTTGTGAATGTGCCTACTTTTCTAAATTTTATTTGTAGACTCAAAATCAATACTTGCTGTACTTTCATAGTCATTTGTGGACATGTGCAGAAAAGTGAAAAATCTAAGTCTCAGGGGTTTTCAGGTGAGGCCAAACAAGGGAACACTCGATCTACTTGTTTCAGCTCTCATACCACCCAAAATGTCCTATTCATGGTCTAGTGCCACCTTTTCACATTTTGGTCCTTTCTATTTGAAATCTTAAGACTTAAAACAGCCTCTAGGTGTGGTGCAGAGGTGCCATCTGTGTTCCTAGGTGCAAGAAAGCTAAGAGGTGTCTCACAGAGAAAATGTATTAGACAAGCTTCAATTAGACATGAGGTGTGGCATTGTTGTTTGTGATTTCCATGTTACTGAATCAAGGGTATGTATTCAATAAAGTGTGTTTAAGCAGAAACACTCATAAAACACAGTTATATACTGATTATTTAATGAAAATGTAACCAGAAGTTTGCAGGAACCTAAACCTATTCTTCCCCTAGGAGCAATGGTTCAGTGCTCACTAATTCAGTACCTGTGTGTCTCATATAATAAGACAAAACTACCAGGAATAATGAAATTGCTTGTGTATATATATAAATATATGTGCATACATAGAATATATATTTGTATATAAAATTAAATATTCATTCAATGGATTTGAAGAGTGAATGTAAAACATGAAGATACATATATATTCACATTTAAAGAAATGGAAAAAGAAAGGAGAAGATAGGAGGGAGAACAGAAATAATGGAGAAGAAAAAAGGGAAATATGAGGGAAAGATTATGTCTCGGATATTTCTATGTTGCCATGATGTTCCCTGGACTGGTATTCCCTTGTAGGACACATTACATATGTATAAATATGCTAACTAAAAATAAGTACAGTTTCTATTATATTAACTATAAGAAATGTAATGATAAGAAGGAAGATAAATCTATCAAATACTTAACACTGTGCAAACTTTGGGATAAGTGAAATTTTGTTGATTATTTCCTTTATCCTGAAAAACTTCATGAAGGTGCTATAATTTTATCCTTATTCCAGCTAACAAAAAATAAGTAAATAAAAGAACTGGAGTAACACAAGTTCCAAGTTCCCAAGGGGTCCAATGATAGAAAGGAATTTGGTTTTCACTCTGATTCCAATGACAACCAAACTACAATCTACCCTCCTCATCATTCATCTCCCTTATTCTAAAATTGTTTGAAACTCCAATAGGGTGGATACCAGAATATCATAGCAGAGCAATACATGTGATCCAAAGCTCTTTTTTCTTTTTTTTTTCTTTCTTTTTTTTTTTTAGTTCTTGTCATCATTCAAACATAAGCTTTTCATCAATAAAATCAGGGAGGGTTACCCATATGGAAGAATGATTTCTTACACTGGGCCTCTAAAATGAATAAATATTAAGAGTAGGTCAAATCTCAGACTCACATGAAAATTACAGGTAAAGTTCATTGGCAGACTTTTCCATAAATTACAGAGCCTCAGTTTTGAAGTCATACTACCTGGATTCTAAAGCAAGTCTGGCCTTTCCTATGTACACCATTTGGGCCAATTGGGCTCAGTTTCATTATATGCAAAAATGTCTAAAAATCTCCTCCCCAAAGGGTTGTTGCTGGAGGGGAGATTAAATGAAATAATAAATTTAAGCGCTTTAACAAAATATGGTAGATAATAGGAAGTGCTCAAAATGGCAATTATTAGTAGAAGACAGTTTAAAAGAATATCCTATGCCTGCATTAGGGCTCATTCTCTGATTAAACCAAGGATCCCAAGCTGCCAAAATATAGGGGAGAATATAATAGAAGACAGAAGGAAAACAAAGACTAAGATTTTTTAAAAAGTTTGATACCATTGAAGGAGAATATATTGATCAAAACTTTCTACTCTAAAATTATTTTTCCCTCATTTAATTGGAAGCATATAATCAAAGAATGCTAGAATTTTTTTTTTTCTCTTCAAAGCTGTTAGAGGCAACCTGAGCCAAAAAAGAAAGTCAAGCAGTTCAGCAAAGCTCCTCCTGTCTTCTTCCCACGTCCTTCACTACAAAATCTGTTACTGAGAGCATGTGAAAACCACTCTGAAAAATACAGGCCACATGGGTTTCTGAAAACTAACCAAAGGAACATTTACTGGCTTAAATGAAAAGAATCTACAGAAAACTTAGATATTTTACTTTCCATGTATGGTACTGTATACCTTGGATTGTTTGCTTTTCTAAGGATCAGGTGAGTGAAACTCCCATGTTTTCACAGGAATGTATTCCAAGAGGCCACCTCCCCTCCTCACATAGTGCTGCTGAGATCAGGACCACTTACCCACTGTTGATGTCATCAGTTCTGAGACTTTTCCCAAGAATATCACCATCGCTCATGTATCCACCAACATCCACTTCAGAAGACATGTCCAGGTCACTGCTTGCTTTCTCGCTCATGTCAATCTGTGACATGTTTCCCAGCCGTGAGACTGCAGCTCTGCGAAGAGGCGTTGTGTACATGAACCTGGAGGGGTCAGTGTGGATGAACCGACTGGTACCGCTACGCGGGTAGCCAGCACCCATGGAAGGAGCATCACCCGCCTGCAGGCGGGGACATGCCTGGCCCAGCCTCCAGGTCATGGGAGTGGGTCGACTTGTCAGGTTGGGTATGGTCCTTCCATTCACTTCTGTTGTCACAGTGCTGTCAAATGTTGTCTCCAGGGTGCTGTCAAATAAAAAGGGAGAGATAACCCACCTCTGGTTCACTAGGGCCACAGGCCAAAAATGCACAAAGACAAGAAAAGACCAGAGTCTCATTTTTTAGCAGCATAGTACTTTCATGAAAGCTAAATTACTCATTTGTGGTTCTAATCACTTTTGCTTATGTCAAAATGTGGGAAGGGAAATTCATTTGCCATTATTTTTTGTTTGTTTGTTTGTTCTTTTAAAGGAAAGGTCATCATTACATTTTGGATAAAAACCAATTTGTTTCACTTTCCCAACAAATTCTAAGCTGAACCCACTGTAACCTTCTGAGACCTATCTTGAAAATTAATTGCAATCATGCTTGAATGATTTCTATCACTCCTCCCTAGGCACATATCCAATGAAGTTTCTGCCACTCTTCTCTGGAACAGGCATGAAAATCTTAGTTGTGATGAGGTAGTTGCAGCTGCTAATTCAGTTTGAACAGCAAATTATACAGAAGAGATGGATAAGGGGAAAAGTCTCTGGGTATATGCTGAGAATTTTCAGTTCAAGGATTATTACTAATTGATTATCATGTAAAATTCAAATGAGAAAATACTAAACGATAAGTGAAACTTCTTCTGTATCATTACTTGAGAAATGAAGTGCTTGACTGTAATTGTTTTTTTCTTTATTGGCCCAAAGATTCACAGAATTGAGAAAAACCTGTGGCTTATTTGGGTCCCACGAAGACTAGACATAGTTTCTTCTAAATTCTGCCTCAAATCTGCAATGTTTTTAACTGTTCTCATTCTTCTTGTTTCAGGGTCTTCACCTGGAAGAGAAGCATGATAATAAATTCATGCAATTTACTGTTCTTAGGATAATTTGTATACATAGCCAGGCAATATAAGCCCTCTTCTTAAAAGTCAAAAGATAGTTAGGAAATTCCAAATAACTCTTATCATTTGAAAATTAGAATTCTTCTTTCTACAAATAAAATGTGATCAGATACAAATGTAATCTCACAAGTAGTAACATTTAAGTGGAAAAAAACATTACAATAACACTTGTAGTTCTATGACCCTAATCATTGCAAAAACAGCCACTCAGAAATACACTGTATGTCCCTATGGCTCAGCAGGTAGAGGAAGGAGGATTGTGAGTTCAAAGTTAGCCTCAGCAAAAGCAAGGTACTAAGCAACTCAGTGAGACCATGTCTCTATATAAAATACAAAATAGGGATGGGGATGTGGGGATGTGGCTAATACATTGTATGTGGCTTAATCTAAAATTGAATGATACAAAGGATTATTTGTATATTAATTGTCTCAATAATGACCTATACTTAGAATGGGTAGAGTAAACTTGCTCATGTAGCAAGTACACATTTAGATTTTAGAATACACAAGAGGCCTTTTCTCATAGAAACTAAATAGCTTTCATGAGTTTTTAATTTTATTAGACTCATGGACCAAGATTCATAATATTGAATGTCTTTATTTTTAATTCTCCACTTTCTATAGTTTACCAAAACATCCACACTGGTGACACTAGAATTCAAGTAAAGTCCTTGAACCCCAAATGTCTGTCTAATGGGTATGAGACAAATCGCTCTGTGGGTGTGGTCAAGGCTGGCCTGCACACAACCATACAAGTCATTTTGCCATTAAGCCATTTTGTTTATGGCTATGAAATACTTTCCAGTAAAGCCTCCATTTGAGGCTGGTGGGTCTAGATAAAAGGAATAACATGAAAAGAAGAGAAAACAGTGTTTCTTCTGTTCCATTGGGGTGGAGAGGGATGGGAACTTAAAAAAACTAAGAAGGAAAGAAAGAAGAAATGAAGAGAAGGAAAGAGAAAGGAAAGAAGGAAGGAAGAATTGAAACACATTATCGAGGAGAAGGAAGAGGAAGAAAGGAGAGGAGAATAAGAAAGAGGAAGCCAGGATATGTTAGGCAAGGAATGGAATAGAAATAAGATAGAAGAAAAAAAGAAGGAAAAGGGGGAGGGATAGGAAAATAATATGCATTACATTATACTATGAAAACTATCACAGAGAAGTCACTATGCTCATCTGTAATACACCTTCACCATCTAAGCAGCTATTGGATCTGCTAACACACTTCCTTAGCATTCAGGCCACACTTTTAAAAACATATAACAAATGTGTCTATTGGACATTCATAATCACAGATTCAGTGAGGATTTCAGAGATGGTCCCATTTGACCTGTCAGCCACAGAACTCATTCATGTCTCACGGGTAGCTCAGCCACCAGCATCTGTCTAAAAACTTTCATCATCAGAAAGGTGTCCACCTCTCCTTCCGGTAGTAGGCCAGTCTCACTGTGAAAACGTTAAAGGGGGACAAGCAATAATTTGTCTTCCTTTAATTTCCATCCAATAGGCCCAGGGGCTTTGAAACCAAATAGACAAAATATATTATCTTTACATTGCAGCCACTGAAATCTGGAAAAAAAACCTGCTAATTCCTTTATTATCTTTTTCAGCCAAACATCACTACTTTGCTCATTATTCCTCATCCTGGACGTTTGCCAAAAACAGTCACCATTCTGCTGCCAGTCTATCAATCTGTTCCTTTTATTTTACAAATTATTTGAACAATTGAAACATGCTTTATAATAGCATTATTTCACACTTTGGAAGTACTAAATAACTTCAAGTAAAGATATTTTTCTTTCTTTCTTAATTTAATGAGAAAGTGTTTTTCTTATTAATTTTTAACAATCTTATAGAGAGAAAATACACATACAATTTGCACACTTAAGACATACGATTTGATTTTTTTCATTATATATTTAAATATATAGAGCTATTACTATAGTTAATTTTGGGACATTTTAATGATTTCAATAACTAGTCTTTGGTTATCACCCACTCCGAGCCCTGTGAAACCACTAATATCTTTTCTTTAAAAAAATCAAGTAAACATATTTTTAAGACATAAAAAAATACATTTCAGGACCTCTCACACATGTCATAAACTTTCCTACATTAACTCAAGTCATGAAGCCTCTAATCCCATAGATTAACATTTATTTTAGAACTGAGAACTGTTGAAAACCCTAGAGATTCTATATCCTCCCTGGAAATTCTTCTGCTTATCATCTTAACATGATGTATTATATTTGAGAAATAGATATCAATAAGTCTTTCACTTTCAAATAATCTGGTAGAACTTTGAAGGAAAAAAATGAAGGTTTTATAAGGAAATTTATAAAGAGTAGGAAAAAAATATTATAGACAAAGGAAAGGCAGGCGTTACAAAGTGATTTATTCAAAGTGGATCAAAAATAGTGAAGAGGGGGGGAAAGTGGAGAAGTAAACCCATATAAAATCTTTGATTTTTAGGTGAAGGCAAGGAATGCAAAGTCATTAAAATCTAACAGTATTGAAAGGACTTGTATTGGAGGGAGGAGAAATATGTCACATGACAAGTGCTAGGTAACACCATCACATGCCACCCATCCCTGGCTCCCTTCCCTCTGGGAGAACATCTAAGAGATAATCAGGCTGCATCTCAAATGCTTGCATAATATTAAAGTTGATCTTTGAATTTTTTCATTATCTTTTTAATGTTCATTTTTAGAACATTATAGTTTTTTCACTAAATACATTTTTTTTTTACATCTGCTCTATATCTATTTAAATGTCTTTTTTCTAGTTAGCACCTTGCATATCTCCAGTTGAATTCACTGCTTGGCTATTTGGTGTCCCTTGTGTTCAGTACCAGAGCCTCCCTCTCTCCTTTGATGTTTTCCATCATGACCTCCACTTATGACATTGCACCACTCAACGACAATCAGACATGCGGACCTTGTCCTCCCAACAATTACTGAGAGAACCATAATCATTGTCTTATTTATGTCATGGAAGATAATAACCAAAGCAAAATATATTATTGTAAATGTTTTTAGTGACCCACAAAAGGCCATATAAAAACTAAGTGCATTTACCAATTCCCCTTAGGATTGACTGCACAGTCTAAACTGTCGTATAAATTTGTATTCAAATGATGTATGTCTAGGAGATCTTGGGAGCAGGGAATGGAAAAGGCTGATTATGAAGGCACACATAAAATTAGATGTTTACTAAATACTTAAAAGCAAAAACACTTGCATGGAAGATTCATTTAGTCACAAAAATGTTGAATCTCTTCCCATTTGCATAATCTCAAAGTCAACTATTATTCCTGAAGGACACCTCTGATGTGTCAGACACCATGGTAGGGATCTCCACCCATCTTCTAGAATGATACTTTCTGAAATCCACTTGAGTTTTTTTTTACATTGGTGCAAAATGCTTTCTCATTGCTTATAAGGGATTTTCCATGAGTGGAGCATAGAATAATAGGCTCAATTTGGTACTTTTTCATTATCAGTTAGTGGCAAACAGACCATTTAATTTGTGTAATTCTGCCCTTTTTAGGCTTTAATTATATACATTATAATTAACATTGCCAGCACTGCCATCTTTTAATAGAAAACCAATTATATAGGAATGAACCTGATTCAGAGAATTATAACCTGTACACTATTATATTACAAATGTTATTATTTAGAGCACAGTTGCCTGACTTAAAAATTTTGAAATATAACTCAAGTTTTATATATGACCCCAACAATGATTTGGATGAAAAATTTAAATATAGTTGCATTATCCTGATGTTTTTGAGGAAAACAGAAAAATGATTATCACTTTAAATATTCTCCTATGTGGTTATAGTATAGATCCTAGTCTGTCTAATTTATTCAAATACCCAAGAGAACAAAGTTGAACTCAAGGAGTCCTGACTACAAACTAAGTTAGAAGAGGCCATTTTGAGTCATAAGCAGAACCTAGTCAAGAAAATCTGAAATTCCTGTGTTATGACCTTGGATATATTTACCAAAATAAAGGGATTTAACTGGAATGCTTAATTATTTAAAAATATGATTATTCATGTCAAAGTTATTTGAATGAACTCTCCCCTGTACTTTGTACTTGAATTTTTGAATATTGGCACCAGTTGGGGAGGGGGGATAAGGAGAATAACCACATAAATACAATAAGCAGATGCTCTGTCAAAAACCATGACATTCAGACTTCTATTGAGAAGTTGCCCTCTGATGGTAATGATCCAAGTTATTTATGCACAAAAAGGCGAGTTTCTCACATACACCCACCCACAGCAGGCTGTAATTTAATGGAGCAACCAACAAATGCTGCCAAGGGGAATTGCACTCTGTTCATATTATTGAAAATACTTACACAAGAGGTACTTAGAACAAGATAAATGCTATTATTTTAAAAGCTAACGATGAATATTACCTGATGAACAGTTCCAGAGGATTTAAAAAAAATAAGAAAGAAAAAAAAAAGATTCCCAAGGTTTAAGACTCCCTCTTGCCTTTGTATGGTACAGAGAGCTCTTTTATAGGAAACAGTTCATCACAGAAATCACACAATAGTGAAGAAGTAAATCTTGGGTGTCTGAGTACCTGGTGCATTCAGATTTGGAAATCACCATTCAGACAACTGTGGAAACATTACTCCTTTAAAGACAAACTGACATGAAAAATTGAGCTACATTTGCCTGTGCTGTCTCTCTATGCTTTCTTCTTCTAAAGCTGGTTCACTAAAGCAACCCAGACAATCTCATAAAACATCTTGTAACAGGAGGGGCTGCAGGAAGAATCAAAATAAGTCTGTATTTAGCATCAGTTGCATGCATCAGAAACAAAGAGATCACTGGCCAGGTTTAATTCTTTTGCATATAAGGAGTCCTGTGTGAAGTCCTTTGTAAAAATACACATTGACGTAAAATGTGGTGTGCTCCATGGTTTATACATAGGTATTTTTGAAGAAAGGACTATAGGGTGTAAATATATTTTGGCAGAATTCTGAATTTAGAAATAACAAAATGTTCACATTTTAGTTGTTTGGATAAGTGGCAAAGTTGACCCTGAAAGTTTAATCATGAAGCTGAAGAATCACCTGGCATCTTCATAGCTAAAGATCATTCACAAGTTACTACTGAGCCTCATATCATCCAAAAGGCCTAGTTTGTAAAGTATGGAAACAGTTCATAGTTATCCACATAGTTCAAGTAGTTATAATGAACACATTCATGAGCAGCTTTTGACACACACACACACACACACACACACACACACACACACATAAATAAAAGGAAGTAGATATCCCTGCATCTCTGTCATGCTACTAGAATTCAGGGTGCTTGTCACTGAGGTTTAAAAAAGGGTCATCTATTCAGGTAACTTGGAGACAGCAGAAGAAACTTAACTACACAGTAAATATACCCAGGGGGCTGTACATCCTTCATTCCATATGTGAGGTAAGGTCACCTTGAGGGAAGCTGAACAAATAGACTCCATTAATGACTAAGTAAAAAACACACCTGGAGTTTTAAAATGTTAACATTTATTTAGGGATATCTGGAATATACTGGACACCAGGCCAGTAATGCCCATGGCAGATGGCTAGTATTTACATTCTTCAATTAGACTTCACAATTGGTACACACAGCTCAGCTTTACAAAAAAAAAAAAAAAAAAAAATCAAGATATAAGAAATTTAAAAGCTTAGGGAAGTAATCATTTTTTTAAAAATCAGTCTGAAAAACTGAAGATCTGACTCATGCAAATAATTTTATAGGGAAAAATGAAATATATTAAAATCCCATACACATACTTAGGAGCAAAGGAGACTTACCTAGTAAGTCAGTGTAAAGAGCCTGCTCCAGATCACCCAGCATCGTAAGGATCACATCCTCGTCCAGGTGAGCTGTCCCCTCCCGCAGGCAGCTTTCTCCCTCCTCTTCCGCCCAGCTTCTGCTCAGGCTGCTTGGCTTGGAGGACACATTTTCCTCTTCAGACCTACTATCTTCATCACTCTCGCCTTCCAAGCCTCTTCTTGAAGACCAGTCCTCTATGTCCTCGCTGCATGACTGGCTGCCTCCTGTAGGCAGGAGGTTCCAGGCCCCTGAGCTGCTGCTGTGGTACAGGGACTGTACAGAGCGCGAGAGAAACCTGGACAGTGAGCGCCTCTCCACATAGCTGGATTCTCTCTGGCTCGCCTTTGCAGCATTGCCAAACCAGTTGGAAATGCGCACAGTGGGTCTCCTCTCCCCCTCACTGGTGAGGGAGAGATTGGTAAGAGACTTCTGTTTCTGAAGGCAAGCTCCCTTTCTCCTTACTTCTTTGCTCCGAAACACAGAGAGTTCAGCAGGCCGCTGCATGATTCTTCTAGTGCCTTCTTCCTTTCAACTGGACTGCATATTGTCTTTTTACACTAGAATAGCAACTAGCCCTTTTGGTTTTAATTAACATATGCACTTCAATAAAAGCTCAGGCTCAAACATTCACCGAAGATTCTGGCAATATGTAACATAATATGCCCATAACTGAGCTTGTCACAACATTTCACTGATCAGCAGTACTTACAAACATTTTGCTTAAATATATCTGAAGCAGAAAAGAGTTCATCAAAGACTCTGCTCCAGCTGAAAAGTAGCCCAGGAAGCCAACTACGTTTTCCAGTCTTCATCCAATCACATGTCTCAGCAGGATGCTGGGTCCACATTTCCCTGGATTGCTTCTCTGTTCCGATATGCGAGGTAGTGAAGCACGAATGAAGCCTCTTGCTTTTTCTTTTTTCTTTTCTTTTTTTTTTTTTTCCCTCCTGCGTCTCACCAGCCCTTAACCCGATCTGGGTCCGCAACCCTTTACTAATGAGCTGACACAGTGCAGCAAGTACAACCTCCGCATCGGAGCCCAGTAAGAGCAGAAATTAAGCACTGAAGCCCAGCCCTGCACGAGCCTCTTGCATTTTAGTATTCCACCTGCATTCTCAGATCTATGGCTCTTCATTGCTGCTGCAGTGGATGCTGCTGGCTGCCATGGCAGCAAACATCCTGCTAAATTAAAACAGAGGCACGGAAGCAGCTGTCCAGCCCAGAATGCCACAGGTTTCAGAGCCAAGCCTGAACGAGATGCTATACTATTAACCCTCTGCACATTTAAATGACTCTCAGCCCCCAGCCTCAGACATGAACACACACGCGTTCACACACATTACACACACTCCCCGATGCTGAGAATGACAGACTAATTCTCTGTAGCTGCAGGCAGCTGAAGCAGGCAGATCTGCCTTTGAATGTTGGGAGTTGTGCTTTTACAGCACAAATCAAATTCAGGAGTGTAAAGGACCTAAAAAATGGAGCATGCCTCTTTAAAGGGAAAGACTATGCCTCATCTTTTAAATGACAAGTTCAAGGTATTTTTATTCTCAAGCTATTTCGTAAAATCCCGGTGTGACAATAAAAATCAAGATTTCTTCCTTTCTGCAAAGCAATAGGAAAATGAAACTCAAAAGGGTTTCCTCCAATATTTTTACTCAAAGCATACTATTGGAAGTTTATGATCAAGTGTATAGAATATAGTGATATGATAAAAAATACAAAATGCATATTATGTCTTTTGAAATTGAGAATTTTCGTGTGTATTATATAAGCCTATCACTGCATAAAAAGTGCTTAATTTTTTACATTTTGATAAAACAGAAACCTATAAGATAAATTCCTTGTATTTATTTTGTACTTGACTTGGATGTCACCATGATGAAGTTCTGATTTTAGGAAAACTTTCAAAAACAAATATATGGGGCAGGGAGATTGAAAGGGAAGGAGAGGTACTAGGGTCTGTATTAGAACAAGATATATTCCATGCTTGTATAATATGTCAAAATGGATTCTAATATCATGTATGACTAAAAACATCCAATTAAAATATATATCTATTGGGCTGGGGTTGTAGCTCAGTGGCAGAACACTGCCTAACATGTGTGAGGCACTGGGTTCAATCCTTAGCATCACATAAAAATAAAAAATAAAATAAAGACATGCTGTCAATCTGTAACTACAAAAAAATATTAAAAAACACAAAATATATGGTACAAAAGATATGATGTGTTCCGTTAAGAGTATTAAAGAAAAACTTCTGGAAATTTTCTACTCACAAATATCCTTTATGAAAAGGGGAAAGTGGAAAATCCAAATAAATATAAACTGAATCATTCAAATTGATACATAAATCCTTATATGTTCAAAACTAACATAGGAAAATTGATGTGTGATTTTCCATCTTCTATTTCTAATCACAACTAGGGGAAATGCCTGACCTCCTAACTCTGAATTAGCATTATAATGTGTAATTCCTATACTTTTAAGCATGATGACTGACTTTGCTCCATTTGTCCCTACTCAAGGTAGAGAATACTTAGATCTGTTTTACAGACACATAAAAGGAATCAAATGGAAAAAAAAAAACAGCTATTAATTGTAACAAAATCTGGAAATAAATAAACCTGTGATTTGTGAACGCTGATTCTCAATTTTTCACTATTTTAAAATTATATTTATCTACTATGTGCTCAAATAAAATGAATACAAATGACATACCTTTGAAACTGATAATTGAGGTTTCTAAAAAAATAATTTTATTAAAACATTACAAGGACTGAATGCCACTGCTCTTGGGTTTCCCCAAACAAAATATATTTTTTTCTTCATTTCAAATTATTGGGACCCATTGAATTTTCAAGTTATGACACCATAGTGAAATTTATTGAAGCTATACAACTTCATTTGCTTGACATGTATTATACTGGTCTATGATATTGTGCCCCAAAGCCTTACAGATTCACAAAAAATGGAGTCTTCATACTTTAGATGTCAAAAGAGTTGCCTAAGAATGAAAAAAAAATTGTTGCCTATAAATGAAATCAATTTCCCATTCCTTGTGCAATAGTGCTTACCTACCAATCTGCTTACACAAATTGTCCTCACATTTAAGTGTTCAAAACCACTTTAAGGTGTATTAAAACACAGTTTCCTGGCTCCAGCCCCACAACTGCTCAGTCAGCAGTCTGAGGTCCTGACATTGCATTTCTAACATATCCCCAGGTTCTGCTGGCTCTGGAACCCCAGTTTAAGAACTACTAGATTGGAAATAGTACCTGGAGCAATTCTGCTTCTTAAGGGACATTTGATAATATTGGAGACATCTTTGATACCTGGAGAGTGTGGTGGGAGACATCTAAGGGGTACAGGCCAATGACATTGCTAAACATCCTACAATGACAGGTCAGAGTACCACAATAAAAAATTAGGCAGTGTATAATATCAATAGTGTCAAGGTTGAGAAATCCTGGTTTAGAGTACCTTTCAAAAACAATGATGTACTTCATCTGAGGCTACTCTTTATTACTTTCAGCTCTTGTTCAAGTACTCTTTTTCTAAGAGCCATGCTAAAGGGGCAACCCCAGTATGGAATGTGTTGATCTCATGATAGAGAAAAGGAGAACTGACAGAGGGAGAGAAAGACTCTTAGAGCTTCTGCTCAGGAATGGCCCACGTCACTTGTCTACACACATTTCATTTATCAAATCAAATCGCATGGTCCTTCATGATTCAATGGGGTGGGAAATATAACCCTCTTGTAGGGGTGAGCCCAGGAACGGGTGGGCTACATTCAACAGAAATATAAGAGGAAGATGGCAAAGAACCTAACAGAGGAAATATCAAAAGGGGATTTGTGTTTCTTTGTTTAAAGATACTATTATTAACTTGTAGCTATAGCAGTTTTGCCTCTGAAACTACATTAGTACATTACCCTGAACCAATAGTAGGAGACCCACTTATTGCTTCCCTAGAGATATCTATCCCTCTTGTCTTAAGTGGACATTCATACATGGGCATGTTTATACTAATTTGGATTCACACATATAAATATATGTTATACAAGATAGAGGAGGAAATAAATACACACAATAAAAAATGTGAATTCATTTGATTTTGCCAAGACCTAAAATAAAAGTACAGCTACTATTATATTCTGAAAAAGAATTATTTTCAGTTCTTTAGTAAATATAATTATAATGTGACTATTTAAGTAAAAGATATAAACCGATTTGAATTACCCGAGCTTGATCTTCTTGATCTTTATAAACATTCAAGAAAAAAAGGCAATTTTAGTTATCATTTACAAAGGTCTTAAATGCCAGATATCCCCCTTTACTTGATACAAAGTCTAGTAACTTAGAAAAATATATACAATCCTTACATTATCCTCAGTTCAACCTAAATGCTTACTTCTAAGACCATTCCCTGAATTTATACAATTATTTTAATATCATTTAAAAATGACATTCCAGTTTTATTGGCATTAAGTCAATATGACATCTATCAACATTTTTCAGTTGAATATAAATTCCAGATAAAGGCTAAGCAGTGGGTTAAATAGGTGTCTTAGCCTTATGTAAAAAAAGAAAAAAAGAAAAAAAGGCAAGTGTGAAGCTATGCAGAAAATAAAATTAAAATATTTCTTGAATTGAAATGAAAATTTAGGCTCATTATATATTTGGCAGGATCTCCTGGCACTTGATGAAAGGGATGGCCTCAGAGGACAAATTCTTTTTGTTAATGAATGTGAGAATAAAATCCAAGCCAAAGCAGTAAAATCTTTACCATCAATTCAGCCAGACTTGTAATATCAAGGTTGTGACATGAATCTTAGAGGATAGATGGGCAGGAAGCAAGGAGCTCATTTGTTCATTGCTGCAAATTATATAATACATAATAATAATTATTGGAACCAGCATCACCAAAAAACATCATAAGTCTTCTCCAAAAGAATATGATAAACAAAATGAAATTTGAGTGATGTACTTAAAGAGTTTGGAGAGACATTCTTGAAGACTTATAAAGATCTCCCAATTGCCACTCATGTCACTCATTTCTGATGGTTATCTTCACACCATGATTTAATTACATTTTGAACTTTCACTGCCATTTAATGACAAAGATAATGCTTTTATAACTTCAAGTGAGCTATTACATTGACGGAATTTTCAACAACTATACTTCCTATCTAACAGTGAATCAATCCCTCTAACAAATCTACATTGCAGTCTGAACCAAGTTTGCTCCTTAACAGTATTTCAAATCTGTGCATGTCTTGCATTTTGTACCTCATGAAATAGGGGTGCTTATCACATTTGTTTAACCACAAAAAGGAATTTTTCCTGAGTAACATATCTAAAAATTTCAGAGAAGGAGAGTTTCAGATATGTATTATTCAGGGGCTCAGATATTTCTTACAATGACCTCAGGTTCATTTTCTGCTGCTTTAGGTTCTATTTTCTCTGTTTGCTTTATTTGAGGGTATATGTAACTGCCAGCAGGACTCAACTTACTTTTTTTTTATTAGCTTCTGATCTCATGGAAAAAATAGAACCTCTCTTCCAGAGCAGTCTAAGGAAAAGATCTGAGATTGAGCCTCATTTGCTATGACTGAACTAGATCAGGTCATAAATCCACTCCTGAAACTGTCACTCTGGTCAAGGAGGGGTTGTTCTGATTGACTCTACTTGGGCTAATTTCAGTTGCCCACATGAACACAGAATGATCCCCAAGGAAAGTCAAGATGGTTTTGTTATCAGAAGATGAAGCAATGGATATGGGTCAGAAAAGCTGCACCAGGACTTCAGGGTAGATTACTTTGTGGTTAAGCTATAGATCCCCTAACTCACTGTATGTCTTCTGAGGTTAGATTTAGATTTTTATTTTTGTATTATTTTCAGGATCCCTCATGTTATATAGGCTTCAAAAATTCACAAAACCTGAAATATACTCTGCCAAGACTAACTCTATCAGAGCTCTAGATCATAAACACCACTTCACTTAGGATGCAGGACAGAATTATTCCCACTGATGTCTCCACAGTGATCATTGGAAATAAAAATCTAACCATAGTAGTAGCATTGAAATTTGGGGATATGGGATATTCAAGTGGAGAGTTTGTATAAGGAGCTGAATATTTGCATCCAAAACACAGGGGAGAGAATTAGAGAGAATCATTTGTGAGCCATCCATACATGGATGAGATTTAAGACCATGATATAGTATTAAATCACCAAAGGAGCATGTACAGATAGAGGAATCCAGAGACAGATACCTGGATCACTGCAGTGACAAAAAAATCAGGGAGAAAAAGAATAACTACAAAAGAAGACCAAGGAGGACTAAAAAGTGAGTCTGAGGAACACCAAGGAAATGCGGTATCTTAGAAATGAAGAAAGAAACGTTTACGGAGGAGGACAAATGGGTGGTGAGAGGTTGTACTTGTCAGCTTTTTTGTGACTGTGACCAAAAGACCTGACAAGAACAACGTAGAGGTGGAAAAGTTTATTTTGGGCTCACAGTTTCAGGGGTTCAGTTCAGGGTCAGCTGACTCCATGGCTCTGTTCCCAAGGTAAGGCATACCATCATGGGAGAGGAGCCTGATAGCCAGGAACCAGGGAACAAGTGAGAAGTCTAAGACAAAATAAATCACACCCCCTGTGACCTACTTCCTTCAGCCACACACCCCACCTGCCTACAGTTACCACTCAGCAAACCATTCAAATTATTAATCCAACAAATGGATTAATCCACTGATGATGCCACAGTTTGGTATTAAATCACCAAATTCTCTTCATTGCCTAGAAGTTAAATATCTCAATGTTGCAGTACTGGGGACTGTTTTCCAAAACATGAGCTTGGGGGTGGGGCATATTTCTATATCCAAACCATAATAGAGGTGAAATAAGATGAAGAATGATGTGTTCCTTGGATTTGGCCATGTTGACACTATTGTAAACTTCAATTAAGAGTAGTTTCAGTGGAGATATGGGGCTACAAGTCTAACTGGAATAGGGTTATGAGACAATAAGAGAGGAATTAAAGACTGTTTGAAGGCCTCCTTTTGTTAGAGTGTGATATAAAGAAGACACATATTAGAACATTATTTAAAGCATGAATTGGGGTCAAGAGAAGTTGTTTTTAAAAACATTAAGATTGGGGATTATTAATATCTCTTTAGCTAAGGAGAATAATTTTATGGAGAGAGAGATTAAAGAGTGGAAGAGAGCATAATCCAAGTAAAGGCCGAGTATATTAGATACTAAGTGGGTTTAATTGCTATAAATGGGTAGATGTGTTGGCAGGGGTTGGTGAACTTCCTTTCTCTGTGCTTTTATTTTTTCAGTGAAAAATACATCAAAATTTTCAGTTTAAAGAATGGATAGGACAGGTGAAATTATAGGTTTGAGAAGGAAAGTTTAAAAATAGTCACTTAGAAATTTGAGAGAAAACCCAGAGATACATCAAATGATTGCTAAAAAACATTAAATATTCACTGAAGCTTTGAGATTAAAAATATTGAGTGAGTGACATAAACCTGTATGTATTTTTCTCCTGGTTCATTCACTGCTGGTTGGTAAAAAGTGGAGAGTTGAATATAAACTGGTCTGTGATTTCAGTAAATGAGGATGATGAAGTGAGAAAGGAACAAGGGAGTTGAGGGAATATATATCATAGGAATATATATTTCAGTTATCATAAGAATTTAACTGATTAGGGAGGGAAGAAAGAATATGCAGTTTGGTGAGGGAAAGTAAAATGTGAGAGGACCTGTGAACTGGAAATCCTTGAGAAATCATGGGTAGGGTGAGGGAACAAAATAAAGAGCATTGAAAAAACAGGAGGCTATAATCAACAACAGTGAGATACACGAAAATGAGATTGTAGATAAGTTTATTTTCTGATGCCTAGATGTAGGATCTGATCATGGGGATAAATATGTCAGGAGGGATTTCAAGTCAAGATTACTAGAAGAGAGGCTAAGGTGTTAAAAGGTCCATCTATGCAAATATTAAAGTCACTAAAAATTAAAAGGGGAATATAACTGAGAGAGTAATAGTATCTACCAACTAAAATTTAAAAATGAGAAAGATATGCCATCCCATCTCTATGATAATCTCCTCTCATTGTCTACTGGGTATATCCTCATCTACATTTCTTCAATTAGCACCCCTAATATGAAAACCCAAAACATGAAATGCTCCAAAACCTGAAAAATTTTGAGCACTGACAACACATTTCAAGTGTAAAGTTCCATGCCTGATCTCATGTGATGGGTCACAGTCAAAATGGGTACAAAAACACAGATAGGATGAATAAGTTCTATCATGCTGTTACACAGGAAGGTGATTGTATTTAGCAATATTGTATTATATAAATCAAAATAGTTAGAAGAGTGGATTTTGAATGCTTTTATCACAAAGAAACTATAAATGTTTGAGATGATGGGTAATCTAAACATCTTGAGCTGATCATTACACAATGCATATCCTTATGACCCACATATATATACAATTATTATCTGTCAATTGAAAATAACTTAAAAACACAGGTATACTTATAATATTAATGTATTAAATTACCTTCAGGCTGTGTGTGTATGCGTATATGAATTTAGTAAATTTCATGCTAAGACATGGATCCCACCCCAATATTTCTTATTATATATGTACACATATTCCAAAATCTGAGTCTATCTGAAATCTGAAACAGCTCTTGTCCCAAGCATTTTGGATAATGAATATTCACCTATACTCAATTTATAACCTACTAACCATGAACAAATACCATCTTTCTTTCACAATATATAATGTTTGCATTGACAGATGTTGTTATCACTCCCCTACAGGCTACACTTAAAACAGATAACAGTTAGAATGACACAATCAGATAAGACTCATTGTAACATTTATTTTCTATTTTTGTCCCTTCTTCAAATATTTGATTCTATATAAAAAATTCATTCTTACTGCAAACTAGTATTTCTTCAATTAAATCCATTAAATTGTTATATTATATTGAAGTCTAATTTATATTTCACCCTCAAGTAGTCTATTAAAAACCTCAGAACATTAACTGGCAATATTAACTGGAAATATGAAAAAGTGATTAAATGCTAGACAGAATGATAAACTGTAGAAAAAAAATTTAATATGGATTATTCCAGCTGTGCTACTCAGTGATATATTAATTTCAGAAAATAGTGTTCTTTTGTGAAATTCACAATTATAATTAAATTTCTATTAAGTTTATTTTTGCCCACAGATTTGCGCTCTAGTACTTCATAGGCATATTGAAGATATTAATGTATAAATTAATATTGGAATTATAGTATCTTCCTGTTATCTTAGGTTTATAAGATATTTGGCTACAGTACAGATACACAGCATTGTTCTGACTACAGTATTACCTGGAGCTAAGAGAAAGCCAACACTTCCCTTGAGCATTTGAAAAACCCATAAATAACATCATCATATATATATCTTCGAATTATAATTTCTATCCTTCCCTATACAGGCCCTTTGTTCTGTTCTCAATTTGAAACCTCTGATGCCTAATGATAATTCTAAAAGATACCCTGGGGATGTTCTGCCATTGTCAATATTTACAAGCCCATATTGCAGTAACATCAAATGTTTGTCAAATTGTGTTTCATGATTACCAAAGTGCAGAACTTTCTGAATCATTCAAATTGTGATGTAGCTTCTTTCATGGGCTTCACAGCAATATATTGAGTGCATGTAGTTTTACAGTAATTTTTCAATTGAAATAGTTCATTTAGTTTTTTTTCTTTGGATTTAGCAGTGAATACATGAAGGCTGAGATAGAGACTTATTGGAAGAGCAGATATATGTCTATTTCCATGCATTCTTTCATTTAGGAACAGATAAAATCTTCATAAATCCTCTCATACCCTAGGAAAAGCATATTTTGATAAGAAGTAACCTAGTTACTCACGAATATAGATTACATATAACAAAATTACTCCAAAGGTTTTCCATATACTCCTAGGCTCACTTGAATCCTGGGAAAAATGTTGGGTTAAAGCTGATAATTCTATTTTATATATACTCAAGAAATTTGAATAATCTGAGGCATATGTTTTTGTTTTGTTTTTTGATACTGTGGATTAAACTCTGGGGTACTTTACTACTAAGCTACATCTCTACTCTCTTTCACTTTTTATTTTAAGACAGGTCTTGCTAAGGTGTCCAGGCTGACCTTGAACTTGTGATCATCCTGCCTCAGCCTCTCAAGTCACTGGGACTAGAGGGAAGCACCCAGGTGTGAATTTTTTTTTTCATACGTTATCTACATATAATAAAATATTTCCCTCATTAGAATTTTTCTCAAGATGTATATTTAGAATCTCCAAGTACAAATGTTCCAAATTAAATAATATGGAAGACAGAGCAGGGTTGGATTAGTCAAAAAATTTACATTGACAATAGATCTTTAGAATATTTTCAATTTCCAAATATATCCAAGCTGTCTTATTAACAACAGAAGGTTCACCAGGTTTCTCTGATTATATTCAACTTGACTGAGGGAAAAATAACTTAGAGCATCAGCTTCTGAAAGCAGAACCACTTTTTTCCAGAGCAACAAAAAGATCATCCTAGACAGAAGAGCCAACCATCTAAGAATCTCTGAAGCATGAGATTCATAGAGTTTATTTTTGCAAAAGTATAGCATAAATATGACTTAATACAAAGACTTACAGGGATATTACCAAATTCCAAGGTTAGAACTACCCATAAAACATGTCACTTACCAGATATCTCCTCTAGGCACTGCTTAGCAGTCTTACTATACAAGGAGTCCATCTTTGTAGGACTGGTACAGGAATCAGCAGATGGTGAAGAGGTACCTTCATTTTCTGAATGTGCTCTGAAATTAACCAAGACAGAAACAAACAGCAACTGTAGTCACAGTGACTCATCAAAGTGGAAGTTCTCCAGCACACAAGAAGAAATCAATTTATTATAAGTTTCCATCAAGGTAAGACAGACTTGCTTATGGTGAGATATTCCAGGGCTGTCTATCTGTATGAGAATTTTTCAACTTTTCACATACAACTAAACCAGGAATGAGGTGTTATGTCAGCTTTTCTAAATTTGAAAGGTTGTAAGAGTTAATTACTTTTATCGGGTAAAATACTTGGAAAGAGATGATTTTTTCTCTATTTTATAGAAAATCAGGCCACATTATGTTTTATGAGAATAATAAAAGCATTGAAACAACACCTAAACTTTTTTTTCCCCAAGAAAATCCTACAACATACATCCCCAAATACACAGGATGAATAAAAATGAAGAATTCATTGTGGCTACAAATATTATAAGGATTCAATTTCCAAAGATTTCAGAAGACTTAAAGTAAATGAGAAAAAAATTCTCATTCTTAGATCTTCTATTAGGTGTTTTCTATCTACACGCACCTGCATACTGTGTGTTTATGTATGTGGCTAACTTGTAAAGGTAGGTCTGATCAAATGGAAAACACTCAACAGAGGGACAGCAGAACTTCTGATATTCTAAACTTACTTCTTGCAACCTTTTCCTGTTAAATGCAGGCAAACGTTCTGAGAAACTCTTCTTGATATAGCTTCAAAAATCTACATATATTTGATCTCAACCACCACATCTTTAAAAAATTCAGAGCGTGAACTTCTAAGACACAGAAGGAGGCAAGGCAACACAGCAAGCACTGCATGCTGCATGGTGTGCTTTATAGACATCTGCTTACTCACAGTATTACTTCTAACACAAAGTCTGGACCATGACTGAATATTTATAACTTTAAAGATTTATAGAAATACTTTTATGTGAAAAAGTTTCTTCTTAATAAATTTTAATAAATATATTGCTTTTATTCTAAATCTTGGTTTTGAGGGGAAAAACCCCCCACAAATTGTAATCATTGATATCAGAAATAGTTCATATTTAACTGACAGATGAAGAACCTGAAATTTTCATGAAGATTTTAAGACATCATAGAAAACGAAATGCTATATGGATGGATAGATGTATCTGAGATGATACATAAAAGAATGACAGACCAAGAATTCCATACACAGCTGTGCCTTGACCTCCAATAATTTCTGGCAGACTGTTCATATTTATTTGGATTTAAAACTGAATATAATAAGCATAACAAATTTAAGTCAGAAGTTACAATATTCAAGCAACAGGACATACCATTAAGGCCAGCAAAGATCTCAGTGTTGTTAAATTCAACAAATATTTTTAGTCTTTTCCTTTCTTGATATCTTGGTAGTATTTCAAGAAGCAGACTACTTGGCTCTTCAAGAAACTATCCTACCTTGACTTCTATGCCAGCATCTTTCACTTTGTTTCCCATTATCTCTGGAGACTACATTTTTCCTTATTTACTTTCCCTTAGTGCTCTCTGAACTTACACTTTTCCAGTATTTTATACACTTAAAATATGAAATTAATATAATTGGCTACTGTTTATCTCTCAAATTAAGATTTTCTTCGCTATGTTTAAGCTTTCCATTGCACTTGAAAGTCTAGTCCCATGTCTACGATAGAAGTAGCTCTCAACAAATATTGATAAATGAGTGAATAAACCATATCAGTAGTGACAGTAAAACAGTATCATTGGAGGATGAAGAATAGAGAAGGAAAAGTTGCACAATGGTGTGTGCATTGTAGGTTTAAAACTTGGCCCTATCCACTCTTGGTGGGGTTGTAAATTTGCACAACAACTATGGAAGTAAGTATGGGGGTTCCTCTAAAGACTAGGCATGAAATCACCACATGACCCAGCTATACTACCCCTCATATTTATCCTAAAGGATTAAAGTTAACCTACTATAGTGATATAGGCATACCCATATTTATAGCAGCACAATTCGCAACAGCCAAACTATGGACCAGGGTAAGTGTCCAATGAACAATAAACGGATAAAGAAAATGGGATATATATACACAATGAGTTTTATTTCACCATAAAGAAAACTGAAATTATGTCATCTGCAGGAAAATGAATGGAGCTTGAGAACATTGTATTAAGTGAAGTAAGCCAAATTCAGGAGGTCAAGAGTCATATTTTTTTATTCATATATGTGGAAGGTGGAGAGGAAAAAAGTAAAGAAAGTTTGGGGAGTGTGTCTCATGAAAATAAAAGGGGACATGCGTAGTACAGAGGAAAGGGACCAAGAAGTGGAAGGAGGGGAGGAAAAGGAGGAGTGCTGGGAAGTAATATTGATCAAGTTATACTGTTATATTAAATACAGGTACAAGGATGCAGCACAGACCCCACTATTATGTATGACTATAATGCACTAATAAAAAAATGTGGGAAAAAACAAGCTTGATGCTATCACTAAAGAGTTATTAATTCATATGATCTTGGCAAGTTACTTAGATGCTCTGAGCTTTAGTTTGTTCACCTATAGAAATAGAGAAGTGCAAAGTCTTGAAAAATAATTGTGAAGTCAAATGTTATTATTATTAAAGGTCTAAAAAGTAACTGTCTTGAGGCATGTGGGGTTCTAGTCAATACCAAAACAAGGACCATATCTGGCTCTGAATAAAGAGAAAAAGTCCTCTGATGTTTCTAAGGGTTTTTATTACTTGTTGAAGAAATTTAAATAGAGAGTAAGTAGTGAGACTAGGGTCCCCAAGGAAAGCTGACAGGCTGCCTGCCAAGAAGTGTCACAAAGGCACCATGCCTTGGTGAGCTGGCTGCGAGCCAGCACTGGCCTATTGTCCAGCAGACTGCATATTCATGGATTCATCTTTCAGCGGCTGAGTTATATTAAATAGCTCCCTGAGATGGCTGTCTATAGCTCAGTTCTAATTGGTCCTATGACAGCTGCTGGTCCTAGGAGTTAGAATGCTGGTGGTCATGTGAGTTATAAAGATTCCCAGTATCTTCTAGAATAATCTGTAAAGGGAGAAAGAATATTCAGAATGTGTTTTGGTAGTAGAAATTTTGCTTTACTCAAAACAGGTCTTAAATGGCATTCTTCAGAGCTGAATTTTGGTTATCATCCTTAATGTTTGATATTTATTTATTCAGTTTCATTGGCTAAGACCCCAAACCCATTTAGACACTCTTTTATAATGTGTTCATACTTCTGACTGCTCAGCATTGATGTGAAAGCCTTTCATTTTTCTAATGTGGCAGTACTTTTTGTCTCTGGTTGATTCACTCCTTACTGCTTTCTAGTCACAAGATAATCTTATTGTCAAGTTCTTTGGTTCATTTGGTTCATTTCCCATGGTAGTCCCCACGTGAGTTATCTACATTACCAATGGAAACAGATTAGTCTTTGAAAGGAATAAAGAGAAGTTAAACTTAGAAGTCATAATTGGTTTATATTCACATGCAAGTGGGACCAGATATCTGGCCTATGCACATTACAGCCCTCCATTCCTGAAGTATTTCCAATTCATAGTTTGATTAAGTAGAATTATATTTTAAATTCAGTCTATATATTTGCAGACAGTACTAAGTGTGAAACATTTAACTTTTATTCAAATGACCAAAAAAGTTTACTTAAACCTCTGAAGAATCCTCAAGTATCCCTTATTTTTATAACTGCCTCATAACAATAAAATATTTATTTGGGTTTATTTATGAAACAATGTATAAAGACTTCAGAATCTGAAGCTATATTTTGATGTCAGAGCAACTATTACATTAGCATCATTCAGTATTCTCACATTGATATTTTCCTTATATTAAATGAAAAAAGCAAAAATAAGTACTATGATAGTTAGCAGATATTGTCCTATGTAGACTATCTTGACATGTTTGTCGTGCTGTATAGGTACCTAATAAAACTATAAGATACACCATTGCATAAGTAATGTTTAATTTACTTAGAGGTCTAATAAGCTAGGCCCTTAGTACTAGAGGAGATTACTAAGAGTTGTAGTAATTAACAATCAACATTTCACCAATGATTAACCTAAAAGCTATGACCTGATTTTGTGCACCTCTGGAAGATGCTTAACCCAGACTTGAAACAAGCTGACTATAAATTAAGATCTATTAAGCAGTAACCTATAGTTTTACACCATCCAAATACTTCTGGGCACTGAGTATTTTCCTGTATTTGAGGTCCCCTTGGCACACAGACAGCTCAGTCACTAAGTCAATAACAGACAACTGAATGTAACAAAGTCCACTGGTCTACCCTAAATTTTATTATTTACTTACTGGACATTTAAACAAACTTGATAATAAATCCTAGATACTATCAAATTTCAAATTTCATAAATATGGGTGTTTACATATAGATTTATATTAAAAATATGTAAATAACTATGTAAATGTGTTTGCATATATATTTAAATATACTGCTTAGTTTTTACTGCTTAGAAAGGTGCAGTGAAATTTTGATTTTATTTTTCATTTATTTATTGTTTTAATATTTTTTAAGATGTTGATAGATCTTTATTTTTTTATTTATATGCGGTGCTGAGGATCAAACCCAGTGCCTCACACATGCTAGGCAAGAGGTTTACCACTGAGCCATAACCGCAGCCGTGAGATTTTAGTTTTAAATACTACTCTCCACAGAAAGAAATCAGGGCTCCTTAAAAGCTGAAGTCAAGTCGTGGAAAGTACAAGATGAGTTTAGAACACTCTGAGCCATTAAAAAAAAATTAAAAATAAATAAAGGAATTCTCAAAGAGTGGTAGAGAGAGTTTGTCAAGCCAGTTTGAAGGGCTTCCAGTATCAAGACTTTTTGAGGGGTACTGGAGATTGAACATAGGGACACTTAATGAATGAGCCACATCTCCAGCCCTTTTAATTTTTTATGTTGACATAGAATATCACTAAATTGCTTAGGGTCCCACTAAGTTAATGAGGTTGGCTTTGAACTTGCAATTCTCCTGCGTGCTGTTGGGATTACAGGTGTGTGCCACCATCATCATATCAACGTGGGAATATTTAAGCATCAAAATAGGCTATGACAGCAATGGATTATAACCCAGGGAATATAGTAGGAATCCATTAGTCCTCACAATTCAGGTAGATAGGTAGGTGGGTAAGTAGATCGACTGATAGACAGATACTGGACAAGACAGAAATCTGTTTAAATAGATTGTTAAGGAGGAAGAATAATGGAGGGAATATTGGAATTACAAAATAACTTGTCATTCATCAGAATAAATTATTAATTCAGGCTAGAAATCTCAGTGCATGCTAAAACACGGATGAATGTAGATTAAGAAATAGAATTTTTACACATGGTCTCAAAATAACTTCCTACAAAAATGTTTATTAAAAACAAGGAGGATAAAGTAGTTTAAAATCAGAAAGTGGCAGGGAATGTTATCTTAATTAAGCCATCAAATTAAACACCACAAAAATGAAAAATGTTGGAGATAATATGAGACCATGAGAGGATATAATGGGAATACCACAGCATCATTTCTGTGACATTCCTGACAGATCTATGTATATATGAAGGACAAGCATGAGGAAAATTAGGGAAAAAAAAAAAACAAATTAAGAAATGTACAAAGCCGAGCACAGTGGCACACACATGAAATCTCATGGCTCGGGAGGCTGAGACAGGAGGCTCCAGAGTTCAAAGCCAGCTTCAGCACTAAAAAGACAGAAAGCAGGGCACTAAGCAACTCAGTGAGACACTGTTTCTAAATAAAATACAAAGTAGGGCTGAGGATGTGGCTCAGTGTTGGAGTGCCCCTGAATTCAATCCCCAGTTTTTTAAAAAAAAAAAAGAAGAAACAAAACATACAAAATGTCTGGCCTCTAAAAATATCACTGTCATAAAAGTCAGGAACAACTGAAAAAGCATGACAACTGGTCAAAACCCTATTCTAAATTACTAAAGGTGATATTTTGGGGACAATTGGTAAAACATGATAAAGGTTTTTGGGTGCTCTGATCTGCAGTGTACATAGGAATTGTTTGCAATATTACTGCAAATTTTCTGCAAATAAAAATTGTTTCCAAAGATCTGGCTGTGAATCTCAGTGACCAAGTACACAAGAAAACCCCTCTGTTGAGAAAATGCCAACTCATAGCAGTATTCTACAAAACAACACCCTTTCTAGCAGTGTCCCTGTATTTCATCTTAAAAATATTGCTCTGTGAGGGGTTTAAGATGTTCCTAGATGCACAGAAATATATCAAAGCTAGCAAAAGACAAGCTTGCAAGGCAAGAATTCAATAAGCTTTAGTTTGTGCTGATGACCAATTATGCCCAGTTCACATAAAACCACAATTGCAGTATAATCTGTAATAGTAGCTGCAGGGCTTACAAAGCTTTATCTGAATGATGGTTATACACTCCACATTTCAATCTTTGTAAACTCACAGCTCTTCCTACTCAATCTACTTTTCAACAAATAAGCCAAACTTCAAACATTGTGAGTAAGCATTTTCAAAACTAATGTTTTGCATTCTTTGCCTTTTAGAATATAGCATAGTTAAATGTCAGTTTCCCAAGATACATCCTAGGCAAAATGTAGACACTCACAAAAACTTGTTACAACCAAAATCTCTTGTGAGAATCCATGGTGCTGCTGCATAAGACATACCATCATATCAAAAGAAGACAACTCTCTAATTTAGATTTCCTTGACCTAAATAAAGTATGTACAGAGGGTTTCAGTTTATATTTAATTAAAGGATTTACAAAGCATAGTGATTTTTGCCACAAAAATAGTGTCTTGCCTTATTTAAGGGATAGGCATCTTTTTCTTCTGAGAACTGCTCATGTCCCTGATGAGATTCTCTTTGCCTCTAGATATTTGTTTTATGTCTGACACATTTCTTATTGGCATTTATAAATGGTCAAGAAAATGAAAAAAAAGGATATACATCTCAAAATCGCAAGTTATAAATCTAGTTAAAAATTATTTTAAAATTTTACTAACAGTTACTAAAAAGACAAGTGTAGGAAAAACACACAGGCCTTGCTTTTTTTCCCCCTGAATTAAGCAATTATTACTTCATAGGTCCTTGAAAATATGGGGAATATAGCTATTTCTATATTCAACTGTAATGAATACAAGAACAATGGAAGAGAAATGAAATATGGGAGAGGAGAGGCATGTTTTGAAAATTTGAAAGAGATTAAAATTTGAAAGAGATTAATAATTTTTGAACCACAGACAAGGAAAACAAGTTTGAAGAAGAAAACATAAAGGAAGAACAATAATGTCAATCAATCAATCAGCAAATAAATTGAGGAAAAATTTTAAAAAATAGTCTTGCTAATCTTTGTCTTTCTTCTGATATTGGGATCTTTAATTCACGTTAACAGAACTTCCTTTGAGAGTAAACTGCAGCTTTAATTTGGTTCATCCTACTTTGATCTCTTCTGCAGTTTCTTTTCCATACTAAGACAGTAATTTTCCTGATCATGTTTCACACACACTTGCTCATATGCATGCATGTGGGGATGCATACAAACACATATAGGAAGTCCAAGATCCTGACAGATTCAAGAATTTCAACCACAGTCTCCCTGGGCCATGGTGGCACACAACAGTAATCCCTGATGCACAGGAGGCAGAGGCAGGAGGATAGCAATTCAAGGTCAACCTGGACAATGTAGCAAGGCCCTGTCTCAAAATAAAAAAAAAATATAGAGGGCTGGGATGTAGCTCAGAGTTAGAGCAGTCCTGGGTTCTATCCCCAGTACTGCCAAAAAAAAAAAAGGATTTTTACCAGTCAGGTTCCAAATCACTCTTCACTTTCCTGGAAAACAGACCTAATTGATGACCCCTGTATGTATCTTGCATTGGCCTTTTATGTTTTTCCCTTCTTGTCCCTTTTATCTCTACATGTCCAAATTCTACTTTCTTTCTGGGCTCAGATCAAGTGCCACTTTCCAGGATTCCAACAGCTAGAAGCAATTTTATACCTTGTTGACGTCTTGGTCAACCAAATATGGTTCTCTCCTGAAGAGCTTCACACCTCCTGTTCTTTGAGCCATCCTCTTATTTATGCCATTGTGGACAATGGAAGGACAATGACACCTGGGATGTATGAGGTTTCCCTCTATCTTTGACATCTCATGGAGGTGGTTATTGAAAGAAGAAAAAACTTTTTTAGGTGAATGAATGTGCTGACAAGAAGGTAGATTTAATTCTTTAAATATTTTAAATTTATTTGTATTTCAACTGAGCCTCTCCATTAATAGGGAGTAGCAGACTTTAGAATTTTTCCTATTCTATTGTACATCTACCCCTAACCCTAACCCTAACCTTCTTGTGTTTCTTCTATTCTCATATCCAAGATGATGATGTTTCATTCAAACATTTTTTATTTGGTACCCACTGTGGGTAGCCTCTATCCTACACCCTTATGTATTTATAAATAAGAAAGACAAAACTGCTGCTCTCAGTGAGCTTATGGTAGAGTGGAAAGTAGCTAAAATCAAACCAGTTAATATAGAAACAAGGGAATGGATAGTAATAAGCTCAGAAGATGGTGAGATATAATGCTGGCAAGGACATGGGAGATACTTCCTTGGACTAGATGGATGAAAGTGGCTGCTACGAAGAGACAGCATACAAAGCTTGCTGTGACCTGGAGGACGGTTGTCACAGGTGGAGAGAACTTCAATGACAAGGCTCTGAAGCAGGGCAAGGAGGTTTGCAGAACAGAATGATGGCTGAGATATAATGCACAAAGGGGAAGTGGGGATGAATGTGGCTTGAAGGTTTGACAGAAGATCAGATTACAAAGGGCCTCATAGGTCGTGATAGGGTTTTGAATTTTATTTTTTAAGAATCAGGAAAATCTAACAGATGATTTCATGAATTGGAATGAACCTTGTTAGATGCCCATTGTAAGTTGAAAATATCCTAAGATAGTAACGTACTGAACGCTACAGTACAGCCACACAGTACACTGCAGGGTATTGGCTGTTTACCCTCATGATCCCATGGCTGCCCAGGAGTTATTGCTCACTGCCACTGCCCCACACGGAGAGTATCCCTGCATAGAACTAGCCCAGGAAAAGAACAAAATTCAAACTTTAAAAAGGAGTTTTAAAAATATTTTTGGAGTTATGAATGGAAAACATGCATTTATTTTATTTGTTTATTTTTATGTGGTGCTGAGAATTGAACCCAGTGTTTCACATGTACTAGGCAAGAGCTCTACCACTGAGCCACCACCTCAGCCCCTTGAAGAGCAATTTTTACTGAGTATGTTTCACTTTCACACCATCATAATGTAAAAAAAAAAAAAAAAAAAAACCTACAAGTCAAACCATCACAAGGCAGGGCTTGTCTATATATGATTTTCATTTTTAGAAGGTCAGAGTGCCTACTGTGTGAAGGGTGTTATTTTATTAGCTCTGGAGTAAGAACCAGAGACTCACAGGAAACTAGGTGGGAATTGGTGGATACATGGCTTAAACCAGGAGAGGTGAATAGAAATGGAAAGGATGAGGAGATGTGTTGAGAGGATGTTTATAGGACTAGCTGAAAGCTGCATGTGTGGGGAGGGATTCATTGAAGATAGAAATAAAATATGGATTTCTTTCCAAAATTTCTTCTTTAGTCTCCTATTTAGAAGGTCATAAGTTCTAAACCCTAGTCTCCAGCAGTTTGTAGCACTTGACAAAAGAATAAATATTTTTTTTCCCATCATGCCTGGATCATAAAATTGCAGAACAGCAAATCTGGATGATAGTCTATCATTTTCCCTTTCATGTGTATGTCTCACCTCTTATTTTAACTTCTTTGTGAGGCATTGATGGGCTGTACTCCCACATAAGAATTTTTTTAAACCCTCCTCTTCCTTCTACAATAATTCTATATGTTGTCTATATTTCCAGATAAGCAATGGGTTCATATCTTTGATTATGTTATCACTGTTATCCCCAATAGACTGAGCTCCCAGAGGGCAGAGCAATTTTTATTAATCTTTACATCTCTATTACCCATTAGCTGCTGAATGAGAGAAAGCCACGTAAGCGGAAAAGTATTTGGTGATTTCCAGTTGTCTAAACTATGACAAGTTCTTAAATACTTCCAATGAACACCTTAACACTTGAAAAAGGCAGCCTATTCCAATTTCAAACGACTCTAATTATTGAGAACTTCTTATATTAAACTTAAAATCCTTCCCTCAATTCTCCACCTTTGATCTTAGTTGCTTCTGCTCGTTTAGTGGATAAGGATAACAAATTCAAAATGACTTTTATCATTTTGTAAGGATAATTGAGTTCCAAAAACATTATGTAAAATACTGTGCATTGGACGAGAAGTTAGTCTTATGAATCTATTAACTGCCAGAACCCAACATTATATTTAGAGGACTTTAAATACTCAGTTTGCAAGAAAACGTATTATGAAGCATGTCCAAGAAGGAATAAGGATTAACCTAGCATGACCAAGAAGTGGGGTAAGCAAAGAAAGAAAAAATCACCATCAGCTATCAAGCTTACCAGCATATAGAGGTGATTTAGTTAGCTTTTAAACATAAGCATGTATATATATTTAGACACACAAATTCACATGTATGTATTTTAAACTCACATTACTTAATAACAATTAAGAATTTGCCATTATAAATAAGCTTTGATTTAGAATTTTGCAAATGTACTGTTGACATTTTCCTAGTTAAACATTTCCTGGTAACAAAACCTCTTATTTCTCTACATATAGAAAATACTGATACACAAAAGAGGGCATGTCATAGACTGATTAAAAGGAATATTTTGGGAGTTAGATTTCAGTTTGAAAGTAAACTCCCACAAGTACTATGACTTGAAGACGGTTTTACTATTCAGACTTCAAATCTGTTTCTCCATGGAAAATGGAGTTAACATTCCTTTCTCATGGGTTATGGTCAAGTTTAAATAAGCACTGATCTTGTAACATACAGTTTCACTAGGTAAGCAACCAGCAAATGAAAATTCCATTATAAAACCATTAGCAAGCTATTTTTGCAGGAGGGATTCTTACCTAGAGTAGGAACAGTGAGAGTGAGCAAGGACTTCAGGGGTCACATCATTTATTTATATGACTTTATAATACAAATCTTTCACTGACCATTAAAAATAATGAATATTAATCACTCTGCCTTAAGAGGACTTAATTTATCATTCATAAAATTATTCTGGTCAGGGATTTTAATCATTGTCTCATATAGATTGATAATAATATGTTACTTACATTTCTGTCATTTACTCCAAATATGGCTCTCTGCTAAAAAGCTTTATGTAGGATTATTTTATTTAAGCTATACAACAATTGACTAAGTTATTAATCACAATTTACAAGATTAGAATCTGGAGTTTGGGGAAGGCTGTTAGCTAGGTGACAGACAGTGTTAAAAACCTCCATTTTACAGATGGGAGAAGTGAGTTTCAAAATCTTTAAATAAGGAAAAGATCACATAATTGATCCTTGGTGACTGAGATTCTAACCCAGGCAGCATGCTGCAGGGCCATTTTCACAAACACCACAAGATGGTCTTCCTGTACAATGGTAAAGAAGGACACAGTCTATACTCTTGGCTGCTTGGATACATCATTTCCCTTTTATAATCTTCATTTTAAAATAGGTAATCTAAAACTCAAAGTGGATAAAGAACTTGTCAAGGTCTCACAGTGGATCCACACTTACACTTCTAAGTCATGCTACATTTTCCTTTTAATACTGAAAAGTTATATTTTCAGTGAGATATAAATGTATATACACATATAATACATATATGCACACAATGAAATATTACTTAATAATAAAAGAGAAAGCAATCCTATCATTTGTGACAACATGTAGGAAGCTGGAAGACATTATGTTAAGTGAAATAAGCCAGACTTAGAAAGACTAATAGCACAGGATCTCACTTAAATGTGGAACCTAAAATAAACCTCACAGAAGTAGAGAGCAAATGGTCAGTTACCAAGGGTTGGGTGCTTTGGGGTCAGGTTTGGAGATTCACAGGTAGAAGAATACAAAATTTCAGTGAGCAGGACTAAATTTAAAGGCTCTACTGTATAACATGGTGACTCAAGTTAATAAGAGAATATTTCTCAAAAAATGCTAAGAGAATGGATTTTAAAAAGTGTTCTCACCACAAAAATGAAACCTATGTGAGAAACTCATATGCTAATTAGCCATATTTAGTCATTCCTATAGTGTGTGTGTGTGTGTACACTGAAAACATAATGATATTATGGTAAATACATACAAATTTAACTATGAATAAAAATTAAATTACAAAAGGATTAGAGCTCTATTTCTTATGTTACTAAAGTCAATAGCAACATAGAACTTATCTGAGATGTTAATAAGGATTAAACTTGTTAAATTAAAAAAAAGCTAAATTTTCAAATGGACACTATTTAATTTGTAAAACCACTGGATATTTTATCAGAATCAAAACACAAACAAAAGTCTGATAAGTTGGCAGATACAGATTTGTACTTTCCTGTGAAAATAATTTGTGATTTTTTTAAAAATTATGGATGTATTTACAGAATATATCTGGGACACAAATGTGCTGTGTGTGACAAACTTAAGACTTGATAATTTTGTCTTATGTTATTGAAATGTGGATTATGTTTTTGATATCTAAATTCTGCTTTGTCAGACAGGGCCCTTGGAATCTGAAAAGTCTCCAGACTCTTCTTATCCAAACACAAAGGCTTTTTTTGCTGAAGAGAGAACAGCAAGATTGATGGAGGTATCCCAAGAGACTAAATGGAATAATTATAATTTTGTTTTGCTGAGTATATAAAGCTCTAGAGAAAAACAGGTTCTTCACTGAAGGAAAATGAATCATTATAATAATTGGTTTTATTTTTTTAAAAAATTACACATTGAATAAATTTTTATAAATTTTATAACTACATAGTCTAGACTCTAGACTAATTATAGCAGGTCCTGTTTCCTATTGATAAAATTTCCTTCCTATTTTTAAATTGCCAATGTGGCAAAAGGATACAAAATAAAGTAGACATCATTTCTTCCTTTGTCAGGTCCTTACCAGCCAGGCAGTGAATAACATTGGGGGACAGAGCAGTGACTGACAGATTTCTAATGGACTGAAGCATATCACACAAAATAGGCAATGTGCACTACTTCTATGACTGTGTATCATGATGCCTATATTTAGATATAGCATTATGGTATATTACTACATACAGAATAAAATAAAAAAATAGGATAAATAAATGTGATAACAAAGTATGCATATACTAATTACACAGCTACTTAATTTTACCAAGAAACTTATGCCTCGTGTTGGAAATTAATATAAAATCTACTTTGGAAAAATGATGCCTTACAGACAACACTTAAGGAACATTTAAAATATTCCAGGATATAGAGTGAACACTGTCTCTTTTAATATTCTCCCATTTATAAGGTAAACTCTTATTTGTACTTGACACCTGAACAAAATGAGACTAAGAGATATTAAATAAGGTCAAGTAGATCAAGGTCAAGAAGCTGGCAAATGGTACAGTTGGGCATTAAATACACATCTATGGTGCTTCCAGCTCTGCCTCTTTAACCATTATGGTATACTTTCTTCCAAGTATGACAACAAAAATGTTTTTAATTGCCATAAAACTGACATTATTCTAAAAAAAAGTTATAGTAGTAATACAGTAGTATAATATTGAAGGGAAAAGAAACCCATGGAGTCTGGGTTCTATTTTCCTTTAACAACAAGGAATTCAAGTTTTGAAGCCCTTAGTTTCTGAGAGATGGAGGTGGAAGGTTGGGAGAGGAGAAATAATAAGACTAGATCACATTGGAAGTTTTTCCAGACTAAAATTCCATATTTAACTCTAGGCCTCTAGCTTCAAAATCAAACCTTATTCCAAAATGACTATCTAAGACAGCACTGCAGCAGACTTCTTGATGCCATGCACTCGGACTATGAAGAAATACAAATATGGACCTACTGAGGCCATCTTACCTGTAAATGAATGGAGCCACTGTGGCAGTGTTTGGGTGACTGTGTTGCTGCTGCTGAGGGAGATGGACAGCACCATTTCCTGTGCTCTGCCCACTGCTTTGCACCACTGGCACAGTACAGGAATTGGAAGGAGAAGCATGGCCAGCTTCCCTCCCTTCCAGAGGAGCAGGGCAGTTGGATGCACTTGCTTTCTCAGTGGTTATGGGCTTAGGTAAGGACTGGGAAGGGCTTCCCTTGGTAGTCCTGAATTTTTCAGACTCTTTGCTTGCTGCGCTGCTAGGTGAAATGGTTTGCTTTGCTGTTGGAACCTTTGAGCCTGGTTTTGGAATCCCACTGGAAGATGGAATTAAGCTTTCCTTCTTGGCTGCTGTCGTCTTGCTGCCCTTTGGGATCAAGCTTGCAATTTTAGAAGTCTTTTTAGGAGTTGTCTCTGTCACCTGATCCTTCTCTTCCTTGACTGGTTTTTCAGTGCAAACTTTATTTTTGTCCCTGTTCTTCTCCTCTTTTTCCTTTGGCTGTAGCAAAGACTTTTTATTGCTGAGATTTTTGCTTCCAGCTTTTGGAGGGGCCAATTTAGGTGACACTTTGGGACTGCTATTCGTTGAGCCACCACTATTCAGGGCACTGTTAAAACCTTCCATTTCACCAGATTCAGAAAAGGCATCATCATCCTTCCCACCATCACTAGGTCCTGAACTCGAAGATTGTGGTGGACGTAGAGCAGTCCGGGCATTAACCAGCTTGAACTTTTCAAGCATGGATTTCTGACCCGAAGGTGCAGTTTTGACCCCTTCCGAGACGGGTGGCTTCAGTCTGTCAGAGGATGGTGTGGGAGAGGTGGCTGGGCTTGGCTGCTTCACGGTCAGCATGGTAGAGGTGGCACTGTGCTTGACATTCATGGACTTGCTGCGCCAGGGCTTGCTGGCACTAGGAGAAGGGATGGCAGAGGCAGGGGGCTGGCCAGCAGTGCTGGGAGGCTGCATGTTACCATTTACACCTGAAGATGATTGAGGGACTTTGGAGGAATCTGGAGATGGTTAAGAAAGAAAATAAAGAAAAGGCTGGTTAGTCTTGATCATTCGTATCATATCATTTGCCTCAAATATAAGCATCTCACCTCTGAACTCAAAAGAGAAATGTTATGTGGCATTAATCACTTCTATGATGGGATACTTAGAAATCATGTACTATAAAAATCATAGCATTTGAAATATTGATTTTTTTGGTTGGTAATCATGTTTTTCCATTCTGATATTATTATTATCAAATAAATTTATCTGCAGATGCATAAAACAGTGTGTCCCTTCCCTATGCATCTCTATTTTTTCCAACTACTACTATAGCTCATTGCCTTAAAAAAGTTTATTGTGTAATGAATATTCAGAAACTGTTCTAAGCTACAGGGAGATCAGCTATTTTTATCAGATTAAATATGCTTATGAATCATAACCTAGCTTTTTGCTAATCTATTTTTATTTGAACAAAGTAATCATTGATGTCTATGCCTCTATAGGTCAGATAATCTACTAATCAATCCCTCTCTATTTCTATCTTTATAGCCATCCTACAAGGTACGTATTAATATTATTATCCTCATTTAACAGAATAACTGAGGCAGAGAGATAATAAATAACTTGTTCATGCTCACATAGCTTGGATTTGAACTCATTTCAAAGACTGTGCTCTTAACAAGCATACATACATCCCTCTTGAGTGATCGCAACTTGACATTATAAGAGAATGTAAAGCCATTCTGGGGAGCTGTAAAGAAAACAAGTCCCTTTGTCACAGGAATACTGCACAGTGATTCAGTGTTTGCTTTGTTCTTCTCAGAAATCACATTAGAATGTGAATTTTATATGAATGTTATAAGGCTAATTAATGCTTGATTAGTCATTCTTAAGAATAAAATATTAAAGATGGAATTTATCACAGAGTATAGAATAAAGAGGAACTGAGTTTTAAGTTAAAAGATCTCAATTCAAATGCTACTATTTCTGAACTATATAACTATTGTCATTTAACTTCAAGTACATCAACTGGGAACATCTCTTTTTCAACCCTTTTTTTGGGGGGAGGTAGGTAAGGGATGATTAAATTATATTTAACTGGTGCTGTTTACTTACTAGATATTGACAAGTGTATACAAAGCTCTTTTTTTTTGGTGAAACAGTCAAGAATTGGATCTCATTAAATATTATTCCATACTCAAAAGTGTAAAGTTGTTTATATTTTTAAATGTTTATTTCAAAGAAGTGAAAATACATGAAAAACAGTATGTCATCCAGTCAAGAGGAAAAGCATTCTAGTGTTACTTATTTTTCAAAAGAGGTAACTAATATTCAACAAGAGACAATAACAAAAAAATTAAAGAAAGGAAAAGGGTCCAAATTTTTAGTTAAATTTTTGTTTGAGTTTTATTTTCTTTAAATAAGTAGGTCAAAAAAAGAGAAGTAGATATTTGAAATTAGTATTAAGACTAGTGTAGACAAACATGTTTATATTAAATTTTCTTAAGTGATTTTGTATAGCAGTATTGACTTGTAATTCTTACTGCTTCTCTGTAAGTCCTCATTTCAATTGGCATAAATAAATAGTCACACTAATATTACAAGATTGAATCTATATATTTTTATTTTTGTAAATAAATTTTACTTATTTTTACTGCTGTATTAGAATGGGATTTGTCGTTGTCTATTTCATACCCAATATACTTTAGATTAAAATGTAATAGTTTACACTGAGAAGTCAATGAACAAATGCTTGCATTTTGACTGCTTGAATTCTTAATGTTTACCTATTTAAATCTTAAAACACATGATAATAAATTGATCTTTTATAGTGTTCATGGAAAGTCTACAATTCTGTCCATGTTTAGCATATTTGTGGAAATTCATTAGGTTCATTCCTACAGGTGTACTGATTCAATAACAAACAAATATCACAAACTTCAAAACTTCAGTTACTCGAATCCATTTGCTTTTTGTAAATGGATTTCAATCTTTTCCTTATTATCTGTTACAAATATGGTTAATTCCGAGTTTATATCACCAACAGAACCCTCTTAGAGACTGATAACATTTCATTATAATTTGAACAGTTATTGGTCACAGAGCACATGAACTATTTACATATAGGAATGCCTACCAAATATTTTTCCATATTAATTTCTCCCTATTGGTTGGGTCTCAGATTTGACTTAACTTTCTCTGGGGAAAAAAAAGTCCCCCCACTCCTACTTCTCATCAGCAGAGCATCAAGCCTAGATAGGTGCTTTCTTTATGTTCTTCCATAGATCATTATTTCTTGTTAGAGCCATTATCACTCTACTATAATTTCTTGTTACTTCTATTAAACTCTATCACATAAAAGTAAAGACCACATCTATATTCATAGTTGTATACCATGCCCTATCACCTACTATATGCCAAGCATGGAACTTAGTATTTAATATGTATTAACTCAATCAATTTTCCTCCTAAGAGGATGAAGTTTTCATTATTCTTCACATTTTATAAAGGAAAAAACAGAGACGAAGAAGTTAAATAGCATAGCCCACGTTACACAATTTGTAAGCGACAAAACAGAACTAAACTCTGGATTCTAAATTAATTTATCAAGCACTGTATTATACTATTTCTCAAATCTAGAAGGATAAGTTCAATAGCTTATCAATTATAATATCATCCCTTGAATATGGAAACATAAAAATAGTAACTGTTAGGCTAATGGCTTTAGTAGGATTATATCAAGTGAACCATGTTTCTCAGTGACCCAGATTCAGTTGAAAACTAGATTTTTTGCCTCCAAACAAAATTCACTTTTCTAGTTCAGTGTATTATATAAATGCCTTTGCATTTCACATAGTGATCACATTGTTTTGCCGATTAATTTCAATATATATGGCTATAGTTTTCTATTTTTTTTGCAGGAATATTAAAATCAATGCTATCAAATTCTTACTAATCTAAATGTTTACCAACTAAGACTATGTTCAAAACACTACAAGACACACTATAATCTTTTTGGAGGAAATAAAACAGTTATATAAGATAAATGCCATTGCATGGTGACAAACATTAAGTGTCAAATGAGTGGGAGATGAGAAAGAAAGTGGTAGGGAATATCCAAGTTGCAAGAGACAAACAGGACTGTATAGGAAGATCAAGGAAGAAAATGTAAGGAGATGTATTGGTTATTAAAGACAATAGTTAGGAAACTACAGGAATCTTCTTCTATTCATTTGCATTTAGAAATGTGTACATCATATACAGGAATGCCAAAGTGAAAAGCAACATGATCAAAGACCAAATCAAAGCCCACTCTGCTGGTCTCTTTACAATTTACAAAGGACCATAATGATACCATATTGAATTTGTCTTCATTTTCTTTTCTCTTTTTTTTTTGGGGGGGGAGTGGGGAGTAAGGGTAGCAGGGATTGAACTCAGGGGCCCTCAACCACTGAGGCACATCTCTAGCCCTGTTTTGTATTTGTTTAGAGCAGGGTCTCACTAAGTTGCTTAGCATCCCGCTTTTGCTGAAGCTGGCTTTGAACTTGTGATCCTCCTGCCTAAACCTCCTGAGCAACTTGGATTATAGGCATGCACCACTGCACCTGCCTGTCTTCAATTTCTTATACTGATCTAAAACTATTTGTGATAGTTGTTATTCTATACGAACTATCCAGTATTGTCTAGCACACTGGTTCTCAAACTTTAATGGGCATAGGAGTTATTTGAGGACCTAATTGAGTGCATACTGTGATTCAGCAGATTTGCAGTGGCATCTCAGATTTTGTTTTTCAACAGGGATTCCAGAAATATTCATGCTATGGTGCACTTTTGAGTTTTGAGTAGGCAGGATTGAACAGAATCATGGATTATGAAAACTGTTTCCTACCATAGTATCCAAGTTGGCTAAATTCATTTAATGTCCCATAACTGTGCAGTATTAATAGTTTCACTCTTTGAAATTTCAGACCCTTGGCTAACCCTGAGTTCACCTGGATTTTTAACAGTTTGTGAACAAAGAGTCACTAAAAACAAAAGAAGCTCCTCAAGTTTTCCCAACATGCTTTTTCTCACCACTTTAACCACAAATTTAGTGTGAATATACTGTGTCTGCAACTAAGAAGTCAGAAGACTTATCCATAAATGCCTGGGAGCTTTGTTGGGGAAGAGAAAAAGAGGCAGAAAAATATCCAATCAGAATGGTTTTTAAATGGCTGATAAACAAGGGAAGTGGGAGATGGTACATCTTCGTTAGAAGAGAGAAAACAAGGTGATAACATTAACTAGACAAACTGCTGCAGAAGATCAAAATTCAGAAAAGGAATTTCAACATCACTACACCCCAAAATGAAACAAGAGGGACTCCAAATGATCACATCCACGTCCAACCCACCATAATGGTCATAGCAACAGCCGTAAAATTGTTCTCAGATGAGTACACACATATACGACTCTTCTCTGCACTTAGCTCTAAATCTGTCCCCAGCTTGGCTCTGCAGGGCAGCAATGCGGTATTTCAGGTTTCATTAAAAGGGCAAATCACAGGCCATTGTACATTAAGAAGGCAATGGAATCATAAGAGTCTCTCTGGACTCCTCACAATAAAGGGTACACAACAGCAGCAGAAATGGATGCCTCTGTGGAGTAGGTGCAGTACAAAATCTGGTCTGTGCTGTTTATGTGGTCAATAAGAAAAAAAAGAATAAAAAAAAACCAAAAGAATTAAAAGTCAGCTTACTTTAGAGATACATGCATACCTATGTTTACTGCAGCACAACTCACAATGGCCAAGTTATAGAATCAGCCGAGGCACCAGTGAATAGATAAATGGATCAAGAAAATGTGGTTTATGTATACAATGGAGTTTTATTCAGCCAAAAAGAAAAATGAAATTGTGCCATTTGCAGGAAAATGGATGGAACTGAAGAGCATCATGTTAAGCAAAATAAGCCACACTCGGAAAGAAAAGTGGCATTTGTTTTCTCTTATATGTGAAAGCTAGAGAGAAAAAGAGGGGGAAAAATGATGTCATAAAACTAGAAGGAAGACCTCAGAGTAAAAGAAGAGGCTATGCAGGAGGGAGGAGGGGAGGGTAAGGGAGGAATCGGGGAGTAAAACTGATCACATCATGTTATATGTATGCACAAATGTGCCACAAAGATACGTACTACTCTATAATTAATATGCACCAATAAACATGAATTAAATAAATAAATAAAAATCGTTTTAGAATTAAAAAAAAAGAAGCACCCTGGGTTCAATGATATATTTCTGAAGGTTGATAGCTCAGCTCCTAACTATGAATGAGTCTCAACATGGGGAAAAAGAATGGATACCTGATGCACAAATTTGAATGCACTCTTATAAATGGATTTGTATCTTGTATTTACATGGCCTATCTACTTACAGCTCTGCATGTGGCTCTGGTCTCCACTTAGCAATTTTATTCCACTTCATCTCTTCTTCTTCATCTTCTTCCACCTCCACACCCACCATCACCAACTTGACCATAACCAAACAATAGTACTTACCAACTGATTGCATTATTCTAAGTATAAGCTTTTCATACCATAATAATCCTCAAAAGGCTTTAAATTTCTCTTGTTGGAAAGGAGGAAATGGAAACTTTGAAAGACAAAGTAACTTGTCTCCAGACATATGCATAGTAAAACTTAAAAAAGGCAAAATCAGAATTGGAGCTCAGGTTTAACTGTCTCCAAAGTTTGGAGGCTTTTGAACTCTCTAGTATTTCTATGTTTGCTATATACCCAGAAATTCTGCTGACTCAATTTTCCAGAAAGCCACATTTGTTGCAATGGTGAATTTAATCAGTGACTCCTCGAATCATATTTTCCTTCCTCCTCAGAGAAGAGGATGTGAATGGGGAGACCATCAAACAAGACACTCAGTGAACTATCCTAACCTCTCCAACATACTACTTCCACCCATTCCTCCCAGGTGATGTTAAGATATATGTTAATTCATTCAGAGTTAATATCTGATTATCTCATCTTGCAAATAAATAATATTGACTTGGGAATACTAGTCATCTAGTTCTAAAAATAATATACTGAGGCAATGCAGTACTTGTAATGGGAGGAGTTAAACTGGAACTTAATATATAGTTATAATATATAACTATAGAACTCCACTTAATAGATGCAATGGCCATCAGTCCGATCAGCCTGAGAGAGGACACAGGGACCATCCTCAATCAGTGAATTTCTCTTAATGACACTAAGTATGTTGCTTAGATGGAATAAACTCACATTTGACTCAGAAATCCTCAATGTGACAACAGTAACAATGACAATAGAATTATTTTGCTTAAAGTATTCCCTGCATAGCAGACATGGTGCTGAGTGATGCAGAGGGCCCCTGCCGAATACAGGTCACCATAAGCATCACAGATCATTGCGGGAACAAAGAAAATATTCAGCACAGCAGCTAAGGCAAAGAATTTGCCAAGTAATTAACATATTTTGATATGTAATGCAATCAGTTGGTTCACAATAACATATCAAAATGGCTTTTGAAAATGTTTAAAAAGTTGAAAAAGGAGCATTCAAACCTAAATAGGTCTTGTTACCAACACTACTTTGCATAAATGATTGCTTGCAAAATGCCTCAGTCATGGATTTTATGTTCAACAGAAACAGGATGCTATAGTAGGGATTGTGGAGGTGCCATCCACTCTGCACTTGATTTTATTTTACCATTTGCAAAGTCAGAGTGCCACTTTGTGGAGTATTGTGAAATTTAGGGCTGATTCCATTCACCAGCCAGTTTCAAAAAAGTATGTAATTATGTGCAGGCACATATAAAATGAGAGCACCTCAAGATGTATGCATTGTATATGCAAACAAATAACCTAATACCCCAAATTATTTGTTCATATTACCTGATATGTGTACCTAGTTGTATTAACTTTTGAAAACCCCTCATATCTCTGAAATTATATTGACACTGTATTTTATGCTTGTACAATATTAATAAGACAAAGTGTTAGGGTAAAACACAAAATTAAATTATCATAAAATAATAAAATAACCAAAATTTCACATTTACATTATCTTGACCAGCAAATAAAACAGTTCAGTCCTTGAACATTATAGTAAAACCAAAGTATTTAAAAAACAGAAAAAAGTGATTATGAGTTACATGTGTATGTTGTAGCTGACAATGTGCAGCTGAAATTTCCATGATCCTTGCAAAATACACATGAACTCTAATAGATTTTATATCATTGAATTAAAATCTTGCCAAATCCTTGGCATCAATCCTACAAATCCTATGTGAGTGTAAAATAAAGTAAAGGCTTCCACACCAGAAGAAGCTTCATTAGAATCCAGGAAAAGGGAAAGGAGCCCTCCTCTTGAGCAGTTGTATAGGTTCAATGTTAAGAATCACTTGGGAGAAACTATGCAAGGATGACAGCATTCCCTCTGGTGTGGTGGCATGTTCCTTAGCAACATGGAAGAGCACCTCTCCTCTAAGGAATTCTGCCAAACCACACATATTCACAGCATAATTTAGACACTGGGTTCCAAATAAAGCTAGGGATATTTACATCCCTAATAATAGTAAACCATTTGACTTTTTCCAATTTATTACACATTTTTTTGTAGAATCAGAATAATTTCTTAAGGTAGTCTCAGGCATGCACAGTGTATGTCCAAATGAACCAAGGCATAGTTTTCACAAGATCTGATAACCAGAGAGCAGGTATTTGGATTTCTTTAGAGCATGTATCTATCTAGAGGACTCAGAGAGAACATAAGAAACAAATAAATGCTGGTGTCAGAATGTTATTATTCATTGTCACTTTCTGAATGCCAGATCATCAGGACAAGAAACTGAGGGACTCTCAAAAGAAAATCTTTACAAAAGATGGTATCTTCATTTCACCATTTGTTCTGAGAAATATGTTCCCAAGTTCCACTTCAATAGAATGGTGACGTGGCATGGTATTCTATTGTAACATTTCTACTTTAGCCTTCCCTGCAAGTGATAATATATGACAGTGTGCACTGATATTTTAATTCATTTGGTGAAATGGTAAAATGAGCACATTTTTAGAATTGCCTTATTATGAAAATGATATTAGATGTATCTTTTGAAGTGCAGTTTGTGATTCTCTACTGATTTCCATTAGATGTCATACCACTTGCAAATAAGCTAGTTTATTTTTTGCAAATCATACAAATGAGAAACTTTTTGTTGTTGTTGTTTTCAACAGCTTGTTTTTCTTAAATAAGAAGTGAAATTTTTAAAAAATTGGGAATAAACCCTTACTATCCATTACAAATTCTAGATAGCCCAGAATTGATTTATACAACTCATCACCCAAGACTTGTTAAAGAACATAGAAAGTATATTTCTAAAGTAGAAAGTAGAAAGCATTCAGGGAGCACATTACAGATTATTTGATTAATTCTTAATAAAATATGTTAATTTATTAAACTTAAATGTTCCATTTTCTAGTAAGCAAGGAGGAAAAACAATTAGAATATTCAAGTTAGTACTTTTTGATTTCTATTATTATAATACTGTAACCTATTAAAATTCTTTTTCAACTTTCACTTTTTTTGGTCACACCTAAGATATGTAAGCAAACTATTTTTGTGGCAAAGATCAACTTACTAGCAGATGGAAACTTGTATTTTCAATTTATTTTTATTTTTTAAATTGACACATGAAATTTTATATTTTTGTATGTTATGCTACAACTACCAATCTTCATGTCAAAAAGCTTAAATCAAACATCTTAATAAAAAAGTATTGTTCGAATGCAGGGTAATTATTTATTATTTTTTACGTAATATTTATGATAATTTTGTTTGTTCCTATAATTTAAAATGACAACAAAAAGTTTCTCATTTGTATGATTTGCAAAAAATAAACTAGCTTATTTGCAAGGGGCTGGGGTTGTGGCTCAGAGGTAGAGCACTTGCCAAACATGCGTGAGCCGCTGGGTTCAATCCTCAGCACTACATAAAAATAAAATAAAGGTACTGTTTCCATCTACAACTAAAAAATAAATGTTTAAATAATAAATAAATAAAATGACAAAATATAAAAACATAAGATTAATTAGGAAGCAATGATATTGGTTCTGTAGATATAAAGTTAACTCTACATTTAACAGAAATGTCATGTTACATGTTTAAAAAAAACCTCAGCTGTATTATATCACATAACATGATTTAAAGTTATTATTGGCAGTTTATAGACATTTAATGCTTACATTTGATGTACTATAAATACCTGGATATAAGATCACACACTTTATTTCGAATTATTTAGAATTAAAATTAATGGTTAATTTACCAGAAAAAAAATCTTGTTCTTTTGTTGTAGATATGTATCTAGAGAATTTTCACATTTTCTTTATGTGATGAAAGACCACATATCATATGATGTCTGTCTCCACCTTGTGGTTATTATAAATATTGCCACGTTCTGATTTTGCTCTACTCCTGGACATGAAATGGAATGGCCATGGAAAATGTCGTTGCTGGTCTATTTTTGGATTTTTTATTATAACCTATAGTATCAGGTTGTTTAAATGGACACATAGAAGTCCAATCAGCATATTCACATATTTATTTGTAAGACTGTTAGTTTCTCCTAGAAATTCAAGATGCTAGTACTTCTTGTTATATGTTACAGAAACTTTCTAGGAAGGTCATGGAATGAGGAAAAATAATTTTTCCATGAGAAAATATCTTTTCTTTTCTCCCCCAGAAAAACTGTACTTCTTCTGTAATATTTCTCAGAATCTTAAACCAAAAGCTTTATTCTGTGTTTTAAAGGCAAGCCCCAAACGTCTATGCTATTTTATTTTTTTTCCATTTGATTCAAGAGCTGGTGATATTGCAGAGATCAGGAGACAATGCTCTGCTCTGAAGTATTTACAGTCTGCCTAATTATGCTTTAGTTGGAGGATAAGATAAACACTGCACAAATGGTGCGATGCTACATTGTGAACAACCAGAGAAATGAAAAGTTGTGCTGTAATTGTGTGAAATAAAATCAAAATGCATTCTGCTGTCATATATACCTACTTATAATAAATAAATAAATAAATATTTTTAAAAAGGGGTATCTGGTACATAGATCCTGCCAATTTTCATTCGAATAAGAGAAAATTCTCTAATTATTCACCTATCTGAAGAAATTTATAATTTCTAAACAGTGAAAAAGATTTGCTATTTGGTTGAATTATTCAAAGCAAATTTGCCATGTGTTCTTCTAATTAAACATATCTTTTTAATTTTACGTGCTGTTCCATGTAGGACCCAAAACCAAAAAAAGAAGTTTAAACTTCCATTGGTCCAAAAACACTGTTCTGAAATCCAACAGAACATCCTGGTCATTCCAGTACTCACTCACATTACCACAGTACAGGTTCCTAATTTCCTTGTGATTCAGATGGAACTTTCCTCTATCAAATCACTATCACTTCCTCTTCCACAGTGGCAGCATCAATCCAACCCTTCTTTAAACGCACACTTTGAAGATCACAGGGAACTGGGTAACATATAGATGATTTATAAATAATCTTTATTTATGTCTGAATAAGAGAAGGCTTATTATTATTATTATTATTATTATTCATAATCTATATCCACCCAGAGAGATAGCCTTTAACACAGACTTCCAATGTCATTTTTTTCATAAAGATTTTATGAGTTGATAATTCAAGAAACAATAAACATGAATAAGTTGGGGAAAACTGAGGTAACTTTATTCTGTTTCTTTCAAAAGTACAGACCTATACTTTCAAAAGTACAGACCTATCATAATTATATCTCAATACATAAGATGTTCAAACATTAGCTGCCCACCTATAGCACTTATATAAACTGAAACCAAAAATTTGAATAAAATATAGCTTTATAACTTCGGGATGAATTTTCATAGAACTTGAAAGACATTAAAAAATGCTTTTTTATGCATCTGGGAGGAGATATTCTTCTGAAACAGATTTTATTCTCAGGTATCTAGTTAACCACTTTAAAATGAACAAGTTCATTCCATAATATACTTCTCAGATAAGAAAAGCCTTGAAGAAAACTGAAATTCAGGAGGGCTATTTCCAGTTAGGAAATATAAGATAACTCCACTGATTACACTTCCAATCCAATGGCTATATATCATTCCTCAAATGTTAAGTTTAGTGTGTTAACTCATGAGATGTGTAGACTTGGTCCGTGATGGCAAACGTGATGAACACTTACCTTTTTCATTTCCATTTGCATAATTTGGAGGCTTGTTTTTGTCAATGCTGTTAAAGCTCTGACTTCTTCTATTTAAATTGGAGGCTCCCTGGACTTTGCTGCTGCTGCCTGCAGCTGGCACCCTAGAGGGTCCTGGAAGCCTGAAATAGCAGAAGAAAAATTACATCACAACGAGCATTTCAAAAAATAAGGAGCATGAGATTCTGAGCAGGGAAGAGTTAATGGAAAAAAATGCAGTACAGGATTTTCTAAAATCGAGTTTGCAGAAAATGGTGGTTTAAGTGACAAATAGCTAAATCAGAGTCAGAAATTATCAGACAAATCTTGTTTCACTTTTCAATAAGCATGCCCCCAAAGACCAGTAATAATGTAGAACAGTTAAAATAAGGTGACCTTTCACTAAAATAGTCAAACTTACTCCACACTTGATGAATAAAATTTTGCCTTACAAGTACTTAAATAATTATAGGAAAAGCAAGGGAAATGGTAACACTTCACTTTTAGACTCTTGGCATATTAATCAGCTATTTGCAGCTGTTTAACTTATTCTTTTAATACATGTGGTATTTGTTTATCTCAGGTAGCTGTATTCCAAGTCTTGTAAATTAGTAACAAGAGGAAAGTAACTGTACAAATGGCAAACAGGAATTGTGTTTTGTCTATCTAAACTAGTTAGCTACGCTATTCTAAGCATGGTGCCAGTACTAAGGTCATGGGTTCAATTATATTTGACTGGGCTGCCTCACAAAAAAAGGCTTTCATTCACTTGTCAAAAATACACAACTAGGCTTTAGCTCCTGATCATACAGGAGATGTGATCAAAAAAGATTCAGGTCTAGGAAGGAAATCAATATTAGGAGGAAAATGACAGCTTAGAATATAGCTTTATGACAGCAGGCTGAGCTACTCTTGTATGTGAAAAAACAAGATGTGAAAAAATGCACATGTTCTGTCTTATAATCAGAGGCAGTCTGACAAGAGGTTGTGACCTACCTATTGTATTTGAACTATAATGAAATATAAGTTGAGATAATTGATTTCACTGTTTTTCCCTTTTAGAACTCCAACTCTTGGTTATTTCATAAACTGTGCCTAATTTTTATTGTATATTACTATCATATATTTCACATTTATATTAAACCCGATCCATATAAATTAAAAACTAGAAATTAAGAACTAGTGTTGACACTAAGGTCTATTTAGAAAATGTTATTGAAGGTTCCCGACATCTTTGCTTGTAGGTGCTGCCACCTTGTGAACATGACTATGTACTACTCTGAAAATTCCTATTGGAAAAGAAAAAGAACTACCCAGAATCTATGGATACAATACAAAATTTTAACAGTTTTCTTTTATAAAATCTTAAAAATAACAGAGTATTTTATCTGTTATATGTCAAAATTTCTCAATCCAGTTATTATAATACTTAAATTTTAATTCATCTTTATAATACTACCTATTTTATTTCTGTAGATTATTTAAGAAATAAAATCCTTACAAAGTATAAATACTTTTATAGTACTTTCGGTAACTGTAAAATGAAATGAACATCAGGAAAACGCAAATAGTAGCTTCAAAAAGTGTTCATTTCTTGGAACAGTCAATGGTTTCAAAATTTTAAGTGTTTTACAGTTTAGATACAAATGGTTAATAAATATTCCCTTTAGCCATTTTGCTAATAAGAAGTTATGTCATATACAGATTAGAATCTTTTCCAAATGATTCCAGCATTTAATTTTTGCTCAAATAGATCTACAAGGGTTTGCAAGTGTAGCACACTAACTGCAGACATAAGGAGTATCAGTGACTTCACTCTGCAGATGGGACTAAACTAATTAATTTGGCCAAACATCCCATTCATAATAAATTTGTGAACAAGTCTTGTAGATATAACCATAGTCTTAGAAATCCCACTCTAAACTTACATGTGTAAAGAGATTTAGTCACAAAATTTGCCCTTCTTACAATGAAACTTGACCCATTTGTAGAAAGCAATTAAAATGCTTTTTAATCTTTACCGTGACCCATGAAGCCAAGTGCTTTTCAGTCCTCAGAAGAACAAATTAAAACAAATTAAAAAGTACATTTGCTCTTCTCATTACCCTAATTTGACAGGCAGCCAGAGCCTCTGGATCATTCATCAAAGTAATAAAAAGGGAAATGAGATGAAGAAAAAAAGGGGGGGGGGGAGAGTACGTGAAAGAGAAATGTTCTATTAAAACAAAGTTACTTAAAATACATCTTACATGTCCAAGTGTTAGAGGGGATAATAAAAATGCCCATTGTACATGGCAGGTCACTGGTTTCTCACACATCATAATTTATATCATTCATTGTAAGTTTTAATTAAATACTTCTTAGGATTTGTCTCTCCAGAATCATTTAACTACTGTGGAAAAGGATATAGAAAACCAAGGCAAAGGAGAAAGCACCTACCTCAGGTTAAGGCATCAGAAGTCCTTGAGGTCAAGTATCATATACTAGGATTCGGTAATGAAGCAGAGGCTAATACACCACCCTGGCCACTTCCCCGGGACTGAGGAGGTACACAGACTCTTAGACTACTCAGAGGTACAAAATACTTTAGCTATGGCTTGACTCAGCGGCTTCATACTACCATCACGCCTTCAGCAACGAAATATTTTCTTTTAAAACAAACTTTTCCAACACATTCTTATGTATCGTTATTTTCCAAACAGTACATATTATACTGCCATTTATTATTATGTGTCTCTAAAATACACACATCAAAGAAGCAGAAAATTAAGCTACATTATGGATAGAGGAACAATCTGATGCTAACTTCCCCACCCAAATCTGTCAGTGTTTCTCTCAGTCCCGCTTCAAAATGTGCAATAATTAATACACACCCACCTCAACAAGCAACTGCAATCTGGTATAATTTCCAGATTATTGTCACCCAGAAAGAATCATAGGGGCCAACAAAGAAATTATTTTCTTGACTTACTTAAGCCTAGAACCTAGACTTCATTGCAGTTTATAGTGTATAACAAAAATGAAATAAAAGAAGCCAAAACCATTTAATCTCTAACAACACATGCTTGCTCCTGAGACTATATGGTAATCCATTCAGAATAATTCAGTGCTCTAAACTTTGCATTTGGAACTGTGTTAATGTTTTAAAAAATTTATGGTGATAGGACAAAATATCACTGGGTATTTACTTGAATATCACTAACAAGCAATAAATTAGAGATATTAACTGACCTAGTAGGCTTTTTTTGACTGGTTGCAATTCCACTGTGATTAGACTGAGTTGCATATCTGGCTGTCAGACTGTATGAGGAGAAACAGAGAAATTGAATTAAAGAGATTCTTTGAACATGGAAAGAAAGCACAAACTTATAAGAAAACTATGAGTTCATGAAATGCAATTGGAACACATATGAACATGTATAAAGAATAACTTAATAAGAAAACTATGGTAATGTAACATAACCACCATGACCTTGGACTATGAATGCACTATGAAATAATGCAGTACAACCCTGGTAATAAGATGTGGCATTATTAACTTTAAAATTATGATTGTGTGATAGTATTAATATTCTTAATAGTATTATTGCACCTTATGAAATCCAAGTAGGTTTGTGTGTAATAAGTTATTGTTTCTACTAGACAAAAATTTTTAAAGGAAGTGTACAGTAAAATATTTTTCTCTAAAGAAGGGTCTACCCAAAAGTTGAAATGTAAGTGTATTTAAATTCTTGAAAAACAAGCTTAACAAATACTGGTAACAATTTTGGGCACTCTTGAGTTGCCTTTCTTAATGATTTTTTAAATCAAAATCTTCATTCAAAGACATATAAGAAAGCATTAAGTAAGCCAAGTTTGGAAGAATAACACTTCATAAAACAAATGCAAATTTGTATATTAAGTTAAACTGTCTCTTAGTTATTAAGAGTTGATGAATTAGTGTTCAAAGAAACAGGACCAACACTGGGGTGACATCATCCATGTGACCCTTGTCACCAACATCAGGGTGATAAGGGTCACACGGAGCCTTACTGCAATTGATCCAGTTACTTTGTTGCCCAGCAGCGAGGAGCACTTTAGTGAAGAAAAAGATGGCTTAGGATCAGGATCTGTTTCCTAAATTAATTAGTAGTCCTCTGAGCAAGTCTCGGGTAACACAGACGTCCTTCCTCATAGAGGAAGTCTTCGGGTACATTGAACACTTATTTTTACATTTGTCATATTATATACATGGTTATTTGCATATAATACATTCTGTATTTTAATCACACTGAACGTCTAGTTATAACTGGCCAAACTATCTCAGTAATAGTAATACAAGAATAAGTGAAAAGTAAAAAATAAACTGTCTCACCATTCATGTCTTCATACATGTACTTAGAGTAATGATGTCCATCCCATTTACCTGCCTTTTCCTCCTCCCTTCCCCTCCCTCCCCCTTTATCCTATCTAGAGATCATCTATTCCTCCCATACTTCCCCCTACCCTTGCCATTCCCCATTATGAATCAGCATCTTTATATCAGAGAAAACATTCAGCATTTGGTTTTGGGGGATTGGCTTATTAGCATTATATTCTCCAACTCCATCCATTTCCATGCAAATGCTATGATTTTATTCTCTTTTAATGCCATGTAATATTCCATTGTGTATATACACCACATTTTCTTTATTCATTCATCTACTGAAGAGCATATAGGTTGGTTCCACAGTTTAGCTATTGAGAATTGTTGAAAAAAATGTGCTATATATGTGTAATATGAATTGAAATGTATTCTGCTGTCATGTATAACAAGTTAGAATAAATTATAAAAAAAAGAAAAAAAAAAAGAAACTATACCAATGCAGTGAGATATTCATTTAAAATTTAAAGTTTTTTTTAAAGGGACCCAAAGAGAGGAAAAATTGTTTGTGAATTTCTCAGTTAACTTGTCAGTCCAAGAATAAGAGAACCATTTAAAGTTTAGTGACTACTTCTTGTCTTATACTTTCCAATTTGAACACAAATGTATGTAATAAAGATGATAATCAAGCAGCATATATCCTTTCAGGGAAATGAGACTACCTCATTGATTTTGCTCCATGTTTTTAAGGAAATACTATAATATAATTCCTAGTATAGAACTAGAAATAAAGGAAAAAACAAGTCCAGCGAGGTTAAGTAATTTAGTCAAAATCATCTTGATTTTATTGCCCATATGTGTTTTCTGATTTCTTATGAAAGAATACAGTATTTGCTGCCTGGTTTTGTTCTAAACAAGTTCTCTTACTTCAATTTCTTGACATTTAGCTTCTTTCCTGCTTCTCTTGCATTTCTGAAGAATACCAGAGTTTTTCCAAATTTATGTTTGAATTTGACCACGTGACTCTTCTATTTTTGGAATCTCTCCTTTTCATAGACAGCCAAGCTCACTTAATTGTCTATTACATTCTTTAGTCCTTTTTTCCTTCAACAAATCTTAGTTTCCCAACTCTTTTCCTCCCAAAGTGTATTCCTTCTTTCCTCAAACACTTTTATGCATTCTTTCACTTAGTAATTTATTTCCTACAAAGATCTGAAGTAAAATGTTACCCTTTAGCATTAACCTCATCTACATACTTCCAGCCACAAATATCAACTACATAAAAGACGTGTTCATGATCTTTAAACTCACACCAAAAATCACTACTTGCTTTCTTTTATCTTCTGTTCCTTCCATTAATAACTTTATTTCTATTCATGGAAGCAAAATTTCTTCAGTGATATGGACTTGAAATCTCAAGAACCGACCTTTTCCTTTTCCTTTTCCTTTTCAATTGTTACAGATGAGCAATCAATATCTAGTCATGCTGTTTGGACCGCTACAAATCCTTTTGCATCTTTGTTCTCTTTCAATTTCCAGGTTTATCACACTAACTCAAGCTTTCAACACTTTCCACAGTGCCTCTTAAATAGAGGAGTTGAAAGGTTTCACTCTTACCAAACTCATTATATATAATGGGACAATCAGAACCACAAAGGACCACAAACTGTATCTAGTCTTATCTCCTGATATTTATAGGTGAAGGAAGAAAAGTGCAAAGAGATAAACCATAAATTTCCTAAAACATAAAGAAGATTGGTGGCACTGAAAAGTAGATTCTAGCATTCAAAGAGTTCTACAGTGCTTCTTTACATTTGCACCCTATGTTCTACCTTTGTCACCTCATGCATTTTGTACTCAAGAGTAGTTCTTATTGTTTAAAAATTAAACAATAAGATAACAAATAACCCAATCAACAAATGGGCCAAGGACTTGAACAGACACTTCTCAGAGGAGGACATACAATCAATCAACAAGTACATGAAAAAATGCTCACCATCTCTAGCAGTCAGAGAAATGCAAATCAAAACCACCCTAAGATACCATCTCACTTCAGTAAGATTAGCAGCCACTATGAAGTCAAACAACAACAAGTGCCGGCGAGGATGTGGAGAAAAGGGTACACTTGTACATTGCTGGTGGGACTGCAAATTGGTGCGGCCAATTTGGAAAGCAGTTTGGAGATTCCTGGGAAAGCTGGGAATGGAACCACCATTTGACCCTGCTATTGTCCTTCTCAGACTATTCCCTGAAAACCTTAAAAGAGCATGCTACAGGGATACTGCCACATCGATGTTCATAGCAGCACAATTCACAATAGCTAGACTGTGGAACCAACCCAGATGCCCTTCAATAGATGAATGGATAAAAAAAAATGTGGCATCTATACACAATGGAGTACTATGCAGCAATAAAAAATGACAAAATCATAGAATTTGCAGGGAAATCGATGGCACTAGAGCAGATTATGCTTAGTGAAGCTAGCCAATCCCTAAAAAACAAATACCAAATGTCTTCTTTGATATAATGAGAGCAACTATGAACAGAGCAGGGAGGAAGAGCAGGAAGAAAAGATTAACTTTAAACAGAGACATGAGATGGGAGGGAAAGGGAGAGAAAAGGGAAATTGCATGGAAATGAAGGGAGACCCTCACTGCTATACAAAATTACATATAAGAGGTTGTGAGGGGAATGGGAAAATAAACAAAGAGAAAAATAAATTACAGTAGATGGGGTAGAGAGAGAAGATGGGAGGGGAGGGGAGGGAGGATAGTAGGGGATAGGAAAGGTAGCAGAATACAACAATTACGAATAGGGCATTATGTAAAATTGTGGATGTGTAACCGATGTGATTCTGCAATCTGCATTTGGGGTAAAATTGGGGGTTCATTACCCACTTCAATCTAATGTATGAAATATGATATGTCAAGAGCTTTGTAATGTTGTGAACAACCAATAAAAAAAATAAAATAAAAATAAAAAAAGAGTAGTTCTTAACCATCACCCAAACATTAATTGTGCTTCTCTTATTTGGGCTGCCTTACTCTCGCTGTCATTCCCATGGGAATACTTCCTAATTGTGTCCATCGTAACTAAATTCTTCTAAAGGACCACTGTAAATAACACCAAGTACACCTAACATGCCATCATCTCCTAGATACACATGGAATCTCTGCATATTTTTTACCTTCTCATGTAATAAAAACATAATTTTAGTTATTTAAAAGTGTAAACATAACAAGCTTTCTTCAAGGTAATCTCTTTGCTTGAATTATTACAAAGGATAAAATAGTTTATCAGAAAAGTCCCACAAATACACTTGAAACATATTCAAGTTGATGAAAAGAGAAATGAAGGTTTTGTGATTTTTTTAAGGAAATAAAATTCCTGGTATTTTTTTTTATTTAATAAGATGTGCCAAGACTATCATAGACATTGAGAGCTTGCCTGTTTTCTCTTATTAAAAGAGAAAAACAGTACATTTTGGAAAAAAATGTGACCTACATCACCAAACCAATTGCATAATTTTAATAATAGGGAGTATATTGTTAACACAATTTTTATTTGGACAACAGAGATGAATTTTGAAAGACTTGTATTCCAGGAATACAGTTAAGAGAAAAAGAAGACGACTGTGGAATTCTCAACATGACACATGACACAATTCATTTAACAAACAAATTGCACAAAAAAATATTTGGAGGGAAAACCTATATAGTCTTAAAATAACTTAAAAGTAATTGTCATGTATGGATCCTTATTTAGATCCTGACTCAATCAAACATTAAACTGTTGTTAAACATTTAACTGTTAAACCTTTATGAAAAGTTGATAATAAATGAAGCGAGGTAGGTGGTAAGTCAGTAAAAGGTCGAATCTGATTGGGGGGGTCCATGAGGAATTTAAATGGAATTTAGTTTGTTAAAAAATAAAAAGTAATATAAGAAGTATTTGTAGTATTACTAACTTGAAGAAATTAATTACTCTATCAAGTATAACTGCCACAGTACTTAGTGTATTGAAAAGAATTTATATTTATCATAGTAGGTCTACTGACAGGGTAACATTGCCATTCCACCAGTCTATTTATTATGTTTAAATTTTAATGCATAGTATATATTATGTTATTTACTATTTCATCAACTAATAATCTATTGAAAATCAATTCTAATTTTTTATTTTTTTATTGTAACTATTAAAAGAAATGTTGTACCAATCTGAATTTCTAATAGCTGACTGGTCAAAAATGCCTGGCCTGTAACTACATCAGTCTCTACCATTCACAGATGTTTATAGACCAAGAAGCATAGTCTCCTTGTAAGAACTTTTTAATTTCTTTTTTATTTAGCTGGCTTTTTAGCATCTATCATGAGCCCAGTGGGTAAAATACAAGGTTGGCATATGCCTCACATTTCTTTAATACTTCATAATGTTAAAGGCACTGCATTTGTGTGAATATACATATGTACATACATATGTGCATATGTAGAGGTATATTTTAATTACAAACGTGCTGCTTGCTACTTTAATTATAGTTTTGCTGCCAACTTGCTTTCATGCTTTGCTACCTCTCTCTGTTTCTTTGTTCTCATTTGAAAATAAGATAGGAATAAAATTTAGGAGGCTTAGCTGTGCATTGGTAATAAGTTATTTAAAAATTAAGTTATTACTTTAGCCTTAAAATCACTTAGAAATCACAAATCCTTAATCTCCATATTCCTCTTTATTTCTCTGCATTTTTTTTTCTTTTCAGCTGCTTACATATTCAATCTTTCCCCATCTTGCTCATAACTCTTTTGATTGTCTCAAAGTCTTTGTTTCTCAATAACTCCTATTTTTTCTTATAAAAATCATCTTGCTTTATGTCTCTCTTCCTAGACAGCAGGAAAGCATTTTTCCTTACAGGGCCTATAATACTACTTCCCAACCTCTAAGTTTATCACAGATTAGTGACGAGGCAGGTGCACAGGCACAGCTAACTTGCAGTGTATTAATAACAGACACAGGGGACATGTAAACACAGCTCCAAGACAAAGTGGGGTAAAGTGAATGGTCAGAAGACCAAGGAAGTGGGAGTTTTCAGATACCCGAAGTGAAGATTGCAGTTTTCTTTCCTGAAATGTTGTCAAATGAAACACCTAGCTAATAGATGAGGAAGAGGAAAACAAAAGTCAGAAGCAAAAACACAGAAGAAGTAAATGTTTTGAGACTCACTGGGAGTTCTCCTAAGGAAGGACCTGAGATTACCTTTCTGGTAAAGGGGGACATCAAAGGGATGTTGTTCATTTTCCTGAATGTGGAAGGGAAGAAGGCACAACTATATACAATCTATGTTTTTAAATAAGAATGGGACTTATCTGCTGTTCAAAACACAGCAGGATCCAAATTTCAGAACTTCCTATTCCAGCTTTAGTGTAAATACTCATGTGGAATTATAATATCCACTTAGTATAAGGAAAGAAAGCTTCTTAAAGTAAACACATCTTACACTGCGGATGACCTGTTCTTACTAATCACTAGAGCCTTGCTGCTCAAAGTGTTGTCTGTAGACCAATAATACTGGCATCACCTGAGACTTGTTAGGAGTACAGAATTTCAGGTTCCCTCCCAGACTTCCTGAGCCAGAATATACATTTTATTTTTTATTGGTTATTTTTAGTTATACATGACAATAGAGTCCATTTTGATAAAATTATGTACACAATGTGGGATTCACTGTGGTGTATTCATATATGTACACAGGAAAGTTATGTCAGGTTGAGAATCTGCATTTTTAAAAGGATCCCCATATAATTTCTATGTATATTAAAACTAGAAATGCTGTGTTCTGCAGAACACCTAGAAATGTCTCCCCAGAGGGGAAAAAAGATGTAGTTTCCAGAATTAAATAGCATAATGTAAGCACTTCAAGCCCTGTTTCAGTGCTCATCTTATATCATACTGTTGCTCTAGCTGTCAGCAGATCCCTTCTAGAAATCATCTCCCTTAGTTGTCCTGACAAAACAGGTATATCCAACTACTCCTACTTTTCAAATACACCTTCAATCACTGTCCCATCTCCCAAGATTTAATGTTATGGTCATGAATATTTTAAAAACCATAACATTGGCCACCAATCTATTCCTCCATTCCTTTTACAGCAAGTGTATATTTCAAACTTTAGAGTTTCCTTTCTAAATACTTCCTTGCTATCTCCCAGTCTATCTTGACTATATGGTAATTGATCAGGATAAAGGTCTACTAAACAGGTTGTGGTATTCTCCTGAGCAGGAATCATGTTATGTTCGCTTGTACACTCTCAGTCCATATTATGGGGTTGGTCTATGTTCAATAACTAAGTAATTGATTGCTATTTCCAAGGGGAATTATTAAATATGACATGTTATATCTTTACCTTCTAAGCAAAGGAAATTTATCCAATATTGGAATTATCATAAGTATGTTAAAAAAAAGAAAGAGAAAGATAATAAATAGTCCTTTTTGTATCCTTATTAAGTGAAAGGCATTTATGTCCATTTTCATATTTATTTTTCACAATGGTCCCATATAGCTGATACTCTGTATACCCAGCATCTGACAAACATGAAAACTGATGTTTTTAAATGAAGATTATATAAATATGTAACACATAAAACTCCAATGTTGAAATTTGAATTTAAGTTGGTTAAATTCCAAAATTCTATGCTGTTCTGTTATGCCATATTATCTTCTTAGAAATTGACTCTCACTTAAATTATTGTCATGCTTCTTTGCTTATTCATTGCCCTGTAGATTTACAAAGATCCTCAAGGCATTATAATAATTCTTTTATCCTACCTACAAAATATCACCTTTATAAGTTTGAAATAAATAAACCCACTTTCAGTTGATACTATTTGGCATTCAGAGAGACAACATTAAAAAAAAAAAAAAAAAAAACAAACTTCATTTGGGGCTCGGGTGGTGGCTCGACAGTAGAGTGCTTGCCTAGCACATGCAAGGTGCTGGGTTCGAGCCTCAGAACCACATAAAAATAAATAAATAAATAAATATTAAAGAATTTTTTAAAAAAAACTTCATTCAATACATCATTCATATTGTTTCCTTCATTTAAAGTGTCCAGAATGGGAACATCAATAGAGACTGAAAATATATTAGCAGTTGCTTATGGTGAGTGATATAAGGCAGAGGAATGGCGAGTGATTTCTAATGGGCACCTGGTTTCTTTGTGAGATAATTAAAATACTCTAAAATTAGAGAGTGGTGATGGTTGAACAATTGCATGACTTGGCCCCAAACCAATCAATTGAGTGTTTTAAATGGTAGGACTTATTTTTGTGAATTGTATCTCAATATAGATTAAAATTAAAATTAAATATATATTTAATAATCCCCACATGCCTTATATCAGATATAAGGCATGTGGGGATTATTAAACTCATCAAAATACCTAAACCTCACACATCACAACTTTATCTCCTTTAATTATTATCAAGCTTCATAAAAAATCTCAGTTGAAGGAAGTGATAGTTAATTACTGTGGTTATTTAAAATATTTTGTCTTTTCTTATTCACAACTACTACTTTTACACCTGCTTTTTCTCCCTAATATCCTAGAGAGCGCCATATCCACTTGCTAAGGAATGTGGCCTTCATCTGGAGAATTATCAAAAGGTTTTAACTGTAGAATAAATGATACCTTCTTAGATGAGATACATCCTTCTCTTAGACTTATAAAGAAGGGATAAAGGAAGAAAGGAGGTTGGAAAACTTGACTAGACTGGAAATGGGGAGACCAAATAGAAAATCACTGTTATAATTCAGGCCAGATTTGATGGGAGCTCAATGAAGGTAGAAGCACAGGAAATAGAAGCAAAAGATTCTGTTGAAATAGTGGACACAGGAACTGGAAAAGAGGGGAAAAAAATCTACAATGACTCCTGGGCCTTTGGCTTGAGTTGAATTGTACAGTGACCTGGGAAAATAATGTAAGAAAAGGAGGTTGAATATCTATGTGTGATGTAGGAACAGAACAGAGGAAAAATCAAAACTCCAATTCTAAGTTATGTCAACATTCAAGGAGGGGAGAAAGTCTTGGGAGGATGGATATTCATGAATGAGCAAATCTACCTACATAGCAGACTCTACAATCTTATTCTAATAGTTCTTTTATAAAGTACATAAATACTCAGAATAAACTTTAGGACAAACTAATGAATAAATAAGAAAGCAACTTCACATTCCTAAGATTTTGAAAGTGACAGACACTGATGTTGAGAATTTTGACCTAGTTCATGCTTCATATTAATCTAATATTCATTTATGCAATCAATTAATAAATTATTTAAAAAGAAGTTATTGACTACTGACCATATATTAGCACTGTGTTTAAATGATTTAATTTGGGAAAAAATAGGTTTAAGCAGAGATGACTGTTTCACTATGAGAAATATAACGTTTAAAATCATGTATATGAACATATATATTCTTCATAAAAATGTAATGGGTTATTCAATGGAAACTGAATTCACTTCAAGTTTGGAAGGGAAAACACAACATTATGCAGATATTCAGAAAGTGATGCATTGTATACTTTCTGTGAATTGATAAACTGAAATACCAATAATAAGATGTAGTATATTGGCTAGTAGCACAAAATGTGGAGCCAATTGCCCTCGTTAAAATACCAGCTCACTGATCTCTGTGCCTATTTCCTCATCTGGTAAACAAGGGTGATAGCTTCACCTACAGAATTTTTTTGTGAGGAGTCAACTGTACAGCACTTAGAACAATGTCTGGTACAAATAAACAATTAATAACAAAAATACACCGGAATTCAGATGCACATTATAGAGTCCCTGGAGGCCCTGTAAATATCTGTATAAATCCTGTAAATGTAATATCACATTTCTCAATATCTAAAGTAGCCTCATCTACCTGTATTTAGTAGTCTTTCCCACCACAAAAATGATGGTTCTTAACTACCACTTTCAGTGTCACCATATTCTTACACAAAAGCCCACAAGCAGGGCCTTGAGAAGTATAGGAGCTGAGCTTTTAACTATGGCTCCTTGTGTCCAAGTTTAAAATTAATTTGGGCATATGATTTCTCGAAGGGAAAAACAATGAAGCACTATTCTACCCCCCAATTTTCCTGGATATTATCCAATCTTCTTGAATTCTGAAGTCAGCAATAGAAACTCTTCTAGGACAGAGTTCTAGAAAGAATCACCAGAAACTGGTCCAATAGGATGTTTAAGAACCATTATTTTCAGAACAACACACTGGGTGCCATTTCTAGAACTTGTATCTATCAACATTGCACATTAAAAAATATCTTAAAATGAGGATTTTTTTAATGACATGGTTGGTCATTAGATGAAGATATGCATTTCAAATAGAGTTTTGTAAAATTTATATTCCAAAGTTTACAGATAATTTTAAAGACAAGGATAAAAATGACTCAGAATATGAAGGATTCCTTTTAAAAAAACATTATTTGCCTTTAATAAGGTAGAAAAACAAAATCTATTCTGCAAAACTGTGATCCTTGTCTGCTCACTTGACTTACGGGAGTTTGGATTCCCAGAGTTCTGGACTGAGTTCTCCTCTTCCCCTTAGCTTTATACTCTTCTATTCCTTTTGTATCAAGCTTAACTGGTTAAAAGTGGTTAAGAAAATGTTCTCAGGTCTATATCTCTGATCTTGACCACTTTCCTGAACTCCAGAGTCACATGCTAGACACCATCATCTAGAAGTGCCATTAACAACTCAAACCTCTGGAGGCTGAAGCTGAAATTTATTTCTCCCCAACTCTTCCTGCTTTTTCTTCCACCTCATGTTTCCATTATTGTATTATCATTTTTCCTTATTGAAATACATCACTAATTATTCAACAACAACAAAAAAAAAGAGAAATGGGATTCACCCTGTCACTAGGGCAGTCTTTCTAAGTTGTTATAGCCTCATTTTTCCTCTGTTAAAAATGCTCAGAGCAATTTTCCTTTATATTCAGGAAACAAATCCCAGCTCCTAGGTATAGAATTCAGACTTCTTAAGTTGACCTCTGTTTACTTCTCTAGTCTTTTCTCTTGCCCTACCCCATGATAATTTAAACATAGCCGTAAAAAAAAATAATTTGATACTCCTTCCATTGGAAGGTGAGACCTTTGACCTTTCCCAAACCCCCTGTTTGAATTTAGGTGGAATTCAAATAGATTCCTCATAGAAAAAGTATACCATACTGAGACTGTCCAGCTGGACTGGACATGTGCAGTCTCTGTTCCAGGTAAGCTACTGAGCAGTGAAGAACTCATCTTGGAGGTGGAGTCTCCAAGCAGATATATTCTGCCTCCAAGAAGTTTGTGACACTCCAACCAGTCCTTCCTTCCCCAGTGGATGTCCTGGTTATAATGCAGCAGAGACAAGCCATTGCCTCTGGACCTTTTCTGATTCCTTGGGTTGCAATATACATGAACAAAATAAAATGGTTATTGCTCTGCCCACTAAACCGTGGAGTTGTTGTTTTTTTTAAAACCACAATAGGTATCCAGAACATATTTCTACTTAAAACTTTCTCCCCACCCAAAAGGCTGCAGCTTCATCCAAGTGAAATGACACTTTGTGCTCTTTTAGATTACTTAGCATAGCCTACTGAACTATGTGCTTTACTATCTAGGTTCTCTGTAAAACTGTGGGCAACTTGAAAAATAAAAATATCACCAATCTCAACTACATATCTAGTATGACTCTTAGCACATGAGGTGGGGGGAGGGGTGATTATTTGTTGAAAAAAATCACACGTGAATTTTTGAAAAAATAACCAATAGAAAAGAAAACTGATTTCTAATGTAATACACAAAAATTACAGCAACAATATCAACCTTTCATTAAACCATATGGTATGCATTGACTGACTCTGCCCAAGTAGATAGTGGTTGATTTATTAAAACAAAAACTAGGTACAAAACAGTGTTTTTAAGATGGATGTGCTTAATCCAAAAGTTTCTGAATAAATTATGCTTCTTAGATCAACATAGAATGTAATGAGAATTTTTACCAACATATATATGTATATAAATACATATATGTAAATATTGCATGAAAAATATATAGAGATAAATATGACATGAAAACATATTATAACCTCTGTCTTATCTTAAATTTTTACAGACAGAAATTTATATATAGAGAGATATATAACTCTTCATCTATATTATGAGATTTTGCAGAAAATTATTTTAGGATCATCCTTGTTTCCTGTCTTATTATTGATATGAATAGGCGCTACACATATAGGAATGGATATCCCCATAAAGAATCCCTATGTAGTCAAACATCTCAAATTATTGATTCCCAAAGTAAGAAACAGTTATTCTTAATCACTATATCACATTTGTTCTTCAATAGTACTATTCCTTTGTGAAATGCCTTTGTACAAAGGAATACAAAGAAATAAATTGGAGAATATGAAGTAAAAAAAAAAAAAGAAATTCCTGGGTTTTAGTTTTAGTGGATGATTTTTATCTCCCAATTTTATTTCTCTATTTTGAAGTGTTAAAAAGACGGGGGTTGGCCAGATGTGGTGGCACATATGTTGAGGCAGGAGGACTGCAAGGTAAGCTTGGGCAGCTCAGTGAAACCCTCAGCAATTTAATGAGATTCTCAGGAACTTGTTGATAGCCAGTCTCAAAATACAAAATAAAAGAGGGCTAGGAATATAGCTCAGTGGTAGCAATCCTGGGTTCAATCCCTATAAAATTTTAGAATTTCCCTTAAATTTACTAGAAATGCCTTAAGAAAAAAAACTGAAAGTAAACTTCCTAAGATACATTATATTTAAGTATAATTTTGAAAGTCTTCTGCTAAGAATTTTTAGACCGGAGAATGAACTTGGAAAACAGGAAAGCACATTTACTAAATATTTAAGAATGAGATAGACTGAAATACATTTCTTTATACTGGAGATCCTATGATTGATCGAAGTGGAAATAAATCGTATATTCAGAATTAAGATTTAAATATTTCCTTAAGCCAGAATCCTCCTTTACTATGAAGATTTTCCTTTCTGTAGGAGCTTTGCAAACTGTGACAGAATGATAGCTGGTAAGATATGAACTCAAGAAAGAGTATACATTCACTTTTGCAAATACATCTTTTGTATCCTCAAAATCATGTTTCTTCAAAAAATATTTAAGATATTTTGCAACAATATGCACGTCAGAACATGTGACAAAATTATTTATCTTTATACTTGAATTTTGCTGAGAATTCACTGAAGATATTTATTCACTTACCCATAAATGAATGAGTCAGAAACTTAGCTTTCTTCCACATGTGTTTCTTTTTAGTAGCTGGGTGGCTGAAATATCATCCCAATTGCATTTAAGACAGGTTACTGTGATAACTTATCCCATTAGTGAAATATGGCATGAAAATATATTATAACCTCTGTCTTATCTTAAATTTCTACAGACAGTTAATAAGGCCACCTGCACAGTCTGCTCTTGAGAGATCTCAAATCAGTAACTAAAGAGGGAGATGCATGTGTAAGATATATCACCATCAAAGTCTCCTACTCTTTTAGGAATGTTGGACTCCAAGATAAAGAACTCAGGAAACCAGACTCATATTTCTTTCACAATGTCATCGTAAATTAGATTTTCCACAATGCTTTTACTTAAACATAGCTCAGAACACTATACTGTTCCATGGATTATTTTCCATTTACAATTTTCAGTATGGAATGAAATTACATCTAAATATGTTGAGAGCTCCATTATAAAAGTTCATTTTAATACAACCACCTTTAAAAAAAAAAAAAAAAACTGGACCCTGAAGAATGGACAAAGCCATTTTTTTAACCCCCAAATTTAAACTAACTTAGGAAAAGACCACCCAGATTAGTGAAAAATTGGATTATTTAATATTTCCAAAGACTTGCAACATGTTGTAGTCACACAAAATACATTAACTATTTAAAGTACATATGCTTATGAAAATGACTTTTAATTATGACCTTTATAAAATGATTAGATAAACTCATAAAGTATGTGAAGACTTACAAGAAAGTTTATTTTATTGAGTCTGTAATTAGGCTATTCTTAATTTATGGCAAAGTAAATATAATAATCACAACAATCAGTTACATATTATTTAGAGGAGGCTGTAGCCTCAAAACATTTCTCATAGTAAACTTTGGTCAAGTCTGCCTCCCAGCCTTGAGAACCAGCAGGGAGATAAGGCTGGTTTTAAAAATCTACCTTATGAGGCTAAGAGGTCAATCAGAAAGTGGGAGACAGTGAGCAGAAGGAAGGAAGCAAATACGAAGAAGCTAGTGTTGAAAGTGAGCTTTGCAATGAAGACAGGACCTTAACCAATGGTTAAAGTCTCAAAATCAAAATGACTTCAGTTGCTGAAATGTGCAGGCACTGAGATCCAATTCTACCTGTATTTAGTTGTCCCTGATTACAACTTGGATTTCCTTGTGTATCCAGCTATAGGAAAATACAAATTTTCATCCTGACAAGAATAGTATAGTTTTTAAGACAGTTATATTTTCCATTGTAAGAAATTAATAGATTAATATGTAATAATTTATTAATAAAATTATTTCATTTGATATAAAATTACAAGTACAATAAGTCTACTGCTAGTACTTTATTTAAGAAGAGACTGCCTTTAAAACACTAAAAATCAAGTGTTTATAATTAAAACCAAATTAACATTAGGAAGAAAACACCCATGAAATGTATACACAGGAAATCAGAATGTCCTGTGGTAACATTCTAAATAAATGGTGAATTAAAAACGAGTGTATGTGAATCACAGCTCCATGATCACACACATTTCACATTAAAAACAAGATTGGCAGCTTAAAGACTAAGTTATAAAAAATTGGCTATTTGTTTTTATTTAGACAATTAAATCCCTAATATATAATCACTTAAATTCTCTAAATCAAGAGCCAGTTTAATACTTTAAAATATGTTTCAATTCAGTAATTACTTTGGAAAGATAGCACATAATTATGATGTTTCATATTACAACCAGAAAATAGTTCAGTTCATTGATTTTGATTTTAAGGAAAACATGTTTCCATTTTTTTTTTTGAGATTTAGACTTATGTATAACTCTCTTTTCCCTTATTTGGTGCCACTAATGCACTAATGTATTGATAAAGGAAAAACAAAAGTTTAAGTTTATAACATGAAGCAAAACAGGACAGAAGAAAAGGGCCATTGAGGAACAAGAGTGTTCAGCAATTTTGGAGAACCAAAATAAACGGCTTAATGAAGAGTAAGGAAAGCCTTACCCTATGCACACATTGTGAGAGGGTTCAGTATGGAAGAGTAAGTAGAGAAGCCAGACTAGGAAATTCCAGAAAAGGGGGAAATTAAATTAATGCCTGTCAATCCCCGTCTGTGATCATTCTATGGCCAAGGGTTTTAATGGGCAAAAACAAAACAAAACTAACCATCTGAACAAATAAGAAAGAGTTTTAACTATAATAAGTGAATAATTCCAGGAATAAGTAATATAAAAAATACAGAAAAGATGCTGCTGAAATGCAGGGATTCCTTAGTTTGCTTGGAATGATGCCCATGGAGCATTATAAAATGAGCCATGCCCCATATTTAAAATATCTGTCATTTTATGCTTAAATTCAAACAAATATAAATACTCTCTAGACTTTTAGAAAGGCCTTGAAAAGGAAAGAGTCAGATTTGTCTTGATTCTGCAGAACATATTTATAAAATGTGTTTATTATATAAACACTCCACTGGTTTTCAACGTTTAGAATCAACCTATATCAAGAATGTACAAGAATCTCTTGTGTGTACAAAATAGAATGTTAATCTTATAAATATTGAAAATGAAAAATGGCTTGGAAATTTTTAGTGCATGCATGGAAACTGAACAAAAGTGTTAATCTCATGTTTTACTAAATAGAATGACAAAAGTTACTCTATAGTTCATTGAAAAGCAATAAAGATATTATTTTGTTTTACAAATTTACAAAGCTAACAAATTAAAAAAACTAAAAGAATAGAATATTGCTACCTCAGAAGCATTCCTAGAAAGGCTTGTTTATGTGAATATAAACATATCTTAATTGATAAAAATTATATATATATCTATAATTCAAATATTATATATATATATATATATATCTTTCTATAACTCCTCCCTCCAGTTCTCTATTGAGTAGATTCCAATCTAGTTACCAAAGGGACTATTCCACTGAATGTAGCTGACATAACTTTCCTATGCACATATATGAATATTCCACAGTGAATCTCAACATCCTGTACATCCACAAGACTGGGATTCTAATTAGAATAAGATACATTTCATGTTTGTATAAATATGTCAAAATAGATTCTACTGTCATGTATAACTAAAAAGAACAAATGAAATTTTTTTTTACAACTCCAGTGCAAAATCCCTGGGTCGGGTCTTAGCACTCATCCTTCTGATTTGCAATATTTGATACTATTGAGGTCCAGTAGATAATGGTTACCAACACAAGGTCTGTTGTCAGAATTCCTGGATTCAGTTGAGAGATTAGTCTCTGTGAAACTCTGTACACTTTAATTGATCTTTTCATTTTTCAGTTTCCTTCTCTGAAAAGTAAGATCAGTGCCTGTGTTATACACAGGATTGCCTTGAGGATTATAAAAGATTGAATGTGGGTGAAAACTATTTAGAACAGCAATTGCAACATGATGGGGCTACCCATTAACTATTCCCATCCATCTTTCCCTCCTCCTTGGAATGGTTCCTTCACTTGCTTTCCAGGACACTAAGTTTTCCTGGTTTTCTTCCCAATTTACTATCTGAACTGTTAAAATTTCCTCTTCCAGGTCTTGCTGTTTCCTTAATCTCTAATCATTGGTGGTCTCTTCACCCAACACCTTAGTTATCTTCATCTGTACACAGATTATGCTGAGTTTATTGCCTAGTCTCATAGATCTTTATAAATTTTATAGGTAATATCTCCATAATTTTTATCTATAAACTCAAACTTCAGTCAGGCAGTTCCAATGGTCTCCTTAATATTTCCAGCCAGATATAACTCACAGACGTTTCTAAGATGACACATCAATAAGCGGATATTTTACATTCCCCTACCAAAACTGCTCTTCCTACATTCTTTTCAGTCAGTAAATGGAAGTCCCATTTTCTAACAGCCAATACTAATAATGTTAGCATCTCCTTCCTTTTGACTCTTTCCATTAGAAATCTGTCAGTTTATTTTACTGAGACTGCCATTAAAATACATTTGGAACTTCTCTCCATTTTTACTATGGTATCCCAAGCTTTTCTCCATGATTCTATGCTATCTCCTTTCCCAATGCTTTCCATTCTCAGTACAATAGCCAGAGGGATGCTTCCTTTTTCTGTTTGCATCCTCCTCATGGAGCACTAGCTTTCCAGCTTGCCAGGATTAAGCCTGTCTTTACAGTGATGACAGAGCCATACTAACGTCTTCCTTGTCTTTTTTTGAATTATATCCTACTCTTTGGCTTCCTTTCCTCTGAACCATTCCAACTGGATGTTTTCTCTTTTTGATGTAAACCAAATAGGCTCCTAACTCGGGGTTGGAGGGCTTGTTCATCTGTCAGCCTGAAATCCTTGCTGTTACCAAACACCAAGTCCTCTTGTTACTGGGATTGGTATCATCATCTCAGTGAGGTCCTCCTCAGTATCCTATTTAAATTTGCAAAAATGTGTCTCTTAGGCCTGATGACCCCTTTTATGATTTGTTTTTCTCCAATATCAGTGTCAAAATCATTACAACATACTTTATTTTTCCACTGTTTGTCACCCATGACTAGAAAGGGAGCTTCAAGAGAACAAGGATTTTAAAAATCTATTTCATCCTCTACCATATTTCCAGTGCCCATCAGATTATATGGGGCATCCTAAGGGTTTAAAGGATATTTTTAAACAAATGAATGAAGAGTTATAGATGGAGAATTATGAATCGAAATATAATGACCAAAACAGATAAATAAGAATTATTCTAGAAGTACTTTATTCACTTATGTGAGAGTAACTACTAAAGATAATACTCAAAACACAATAAAATATATAAAAAAGTAATATCTAAAATAATTAAAGAGGTTACCTGTGTATAGTTAGATGGCTTGGAAAGGAGTAAGCATTATTAATAGGTTATTACTTTTAATTATGAGGATATTATTGTGAATCATTTTAATACATTAAATAAATTTAGAAGTGGAATGAATGCACATGTGTGATTAGAGAATGTGACAAAAGAGGTAACCGTGATGAGATTAGCAATGTTTCTAATGTGGGTCAATGTATATTTTATTATATATGTGACATGTTCTTTAAGTGGGAGAAGGAAAGTTGAAAACAGCTATTTTGTTTATTAGTTGCTAAGTGGTATACTAAGTAGGCATTTTACCCATAAATCTGTTCATGTAGTCTCTTGAACACCCTCATGGGGCAGTTATCACCATTCTAGCATTTCAGGTAAGGAGACCAGAATTTGAGCAGATTAACTCCACCTGTCTAGTGCCACTCCACTGGGAATAAACAGGCAGGATTTAAACACAGTTTGACAGACTCTTTATGACAAAAACTATACAAATGTGTCTTTATCTACAAAAACATAATTACTCAGGGTTCTCAAGCTGTCTAGATCATGAAATAAAAGCATAGAACTGAACCCAAATATGTATGTGTGTGTTGTATGCTCAGGATCATGCTCACATTTTTAAAATTTTTTTTGTTTTAATTAGTTATATACGATAGTAGAATGCATTTATGTACTTTGATATATCATATGTAGATGGGATAAGATTTCTCATTTTTCTGAGTGTACATGTTGCAGAATCATATTGGTCATATAGTCACATATTTACATACATTAATGATATCTGTTAACATTCTACTATTTTTCCTATCCCCCATACCCTCTACTCCCCTCCCATCACACACATTTTTGATTAAACACCCCACTCTTGATTTTCAAATTCCATCAAAGAAGAAACTCTTTCTCTTCAATTATATCTATGCCTGAAAAAAATCCTGCTTTTGTTGTGTTAAGATTCATAAATGTCCCTTTTCCTTTTTCTGTTTTGTTTAAAGTTTAATTGATTCACTGACTTTTAAAAGAACACACTATAGGCCACAACACAGAACTGAGTCAAGCAACTAATTGAAGCCAGGTTCATGAAGGCTTAAATTACCAGAGCCTTCCTGTCATCTTAAATTAAACTTCCTTATATACTTTTCAAGATTTATAACCCCAGGCTGAAAAGCTGTAAACCATCCCAGTTTTAGAGTGAATCTCCCAGAAGGAAATGATGTTTCCTGGAAAAGAACCCCTGGAAGGCAAATGTCCTCAATGGGAAGAAGGCTCCAAGAGCAATGTGTGTGGCAGGGGTCAGGAGAACCTTAGGAAGGGGCTGGGAAGGGAACGTTCACTCAGAGAACATGTATCCAGGGATTTTGCAATTAAACTTGTGAGTCGTACAGGAGGAAGTTCATCTCACACAGAAAGTGAACATACTTTTTATTTGCTCTTAAAAAATGAAAAGTAGAAAGGCAGATGACCTTCTGTGGACATTATAATTTTTTTAGATGTTGATGGGCTTTATTTTATTCATGTATTTATATGCGGTGCTAAGAATCAAACTCACAAATGCTAGGCAAGTGCTCCACCACTGAGCCACAACCCCAGCCCCTATAATTTCTGAAACTCCTAAAATAACTATTTTTCATTTAGAAAGACTCACTGTGATCCCTGCTTTTGTCACTTCTATTATCTAAGTGATTTCTTACTTCCATTTTCCATTCTACAGTTTCCTTTATGTTTTAATTCTATAAAGCATAAACTAAAACATTTCTTCATGTGATTTAATACTACCACTTGTGAATTGATAAAAGTGGCCAACTCTTTGATAACAGGATGAAAGGTAATTTAATAATCTCAACCAAAATTAAGCTAAAGGGCCTGCATTTTAGGAAAAATCACACACACACACACACACACACACACACACACTCTTTTTTTTTTAGGTTTTGGCAAATAAATGCTCATGTTTTCTATGTGCTAGCATCATAATACTTTATATTTAACTAATTAGTACCTAAGAAAAATAATTTTTCATCTTATAACTATTTTCACTATGGTGTATTCCTAGATATTCTTAGCAGAATCATACATTCATTTACCAGGTACTGTCTGCTGGTTTCATGTGCCAGTTATTGTATATAGTTTTACTGAAATTTAACTTTTTTCCTTTCCTCTTTTGTCAAAATGGAATAGATGAAAAAGTATTATCAGTAGAAATGCCCAAGACATATTTCTTGATGGAAATAATTCTTCTGAGTTTGAAAATTATAGGATTCTTTTTACCATGTATTATAGAACAACAAAGAGGGTTTCTTCCATCTCCTAATTAATGATAATAGAAAATAACCATGATTCCAACACTTATAGAAAATTTTTTTGGACTTAATTAAAACATTTCTCATATTTACCCTCCTGAAGAGTGAAATTTTAACCTACCCTTTTTCAAAAAAAAATAAATAAAAAGAAAAGCTAGAACTATAGAATGAGCTGGATTTTTAATATTAAATAAATAAAAGTAAGATGGTTAATATTTTATATTATACTAAGGTGTTTAAATTTCATCCATTTGAAGTTTGTCCAAAGAACACCAAATTTAAATTAAATCTAAATTTAATTATTAGATAGGCTAAAATTTTGAGAACTTACTTATTTGTTAATAAATCTTGACCACTCCAAATATAACCAAATATGTTCCTCAGAAGAATTTAGCAAATTTAGAATCTGAGACCCAGTTTTATTTATATACATTCTGTATTTAATTAGATATTTTAATGCAAGTAGATAATTAAGTCAAATGATAAAGCTGATCAGTGTTCAAGATATCTACTTTTCTTCATTGATCATTAATTCAAACCACATAATTCAAATCATGTGGCTTTAAAAAGTACTTTTCCTTTTGTAACTTTAAATTATATTGTCAAGATATGGGCAATTCTTCATAATAATATTATTTAATAACAAACTGAACATCTTAAGAGATGATACTTTTATGTCAGATTAGTTATAGTATCAGTATGGTTTTACTAGTCTGTAATAAAAATTGAAAAGAAGTTGAAAGTATGTCCTACCAACAGTAAATTAGATGTGTCATTTTTTAAGATGTATCAGTTTTCTTAATCAGTGCATCTAAGCAAAGCATGACAAAAAAAGAAATTATAAACATTAAGTGGCTTTAAGTTGCCAGTGACATTATGCTGCCAAGCACTTCACTCACATCGCTTATTTATTTTTCACCATACCCAAAATGCTATCCATCTTGGTACTCTACACCAAACAGAAGTCACATTCAATATTGGAGGCAGCCACACTTCAGAGTGACTACCACACGTAACAATCAGAAACAAAGGGAACCTAATGTTTATATTAAATAGACAAATGACCTAAGAATGATATGATATGGGATAAATTAGGATAGCAACAAAGAGTTCAGTGCATGTTGGCAATCTCAGATGGTCCCACTGTAAACTATATTGAAACTAACAGGTGGTCAATATCATGAGTACCCTTAAATCAAAAACATATCCAGTGATCTTTACTAATTTTATAAATACATATAGGTTTAATTTTTAATGTCTTCAAATTTTACTTATAATTATTTTTATGGTTATTTTTTATATTTTTTTCAGTTGACAAAATATTTGTGCATATTTGTGGGGGTATAGTTTGACTTTCAATAAATGTATATAATGTGTAATGATCAGATCGGAGTAATTGGCATTAATCATTTCTTTGTGCTGGAAACATTCAAAATCCTTTCTATTAGCTATTTGGAAATAGTTAATTAATTGCTGTTAACTATAATTAACCTATAAAAAACGTTATATAGGTGTTATAAAACGTTAGAAGTTACACCTCTTATCAAGCTCCACTCCTGTTCTGATTAACCACCCTCTCTTCATATCCATATCCCCCCACAACTTTCTCTGTCCCTAGTAACAACTATTCTATTCTCTGTTTTTAGCTTTCACAAATAAGTGAGACTATATGGCATTTGTATTTCTGTGTCTGTATAACTATAAATCTCATAAAGCTTTCCTACTTTACATTGGAAGCAGCAATAACACAGATTCATAGATCTTACAATAATTCATTTGATATTTAATTATCAAGAACCTATTAAGTGTAAGAGTCTGTGCTAATCTTTGGACTACAGCAGTAGCCAAAACAGAAAACTCCTGGTGTCCTTTCAGGGCTTCCATTCTAGAAGGGGGGCAGTGGAGGTAGTGAACAAGGAATATAAAAATTAAGTAAATCTTAAGTAGAGAGTAATTAGAACTACAGAAAAAGAGAAAGTACAGTAATATCCAATGTGGAGTGTGGATGAGCAGACTATAGCATTAAAAGTGAGGTTAAAGTAAGTGTGGTTGAGAAGGTAACATGTGAGCAATTAACTTAAAGGAGGTGAGAGGGTTAGCCATAGACATACTGGGGAATGGTGCTCTAGGCAGAGGAACTGGGTAGAGCAGGCTTTCTAAGATGGGAATAGGACTGCACCCTGAGAGACTATTTTCAGGATTTGTACCAGGCAAACTCAAAGTGTTTAATGTGTACACGTAACCCCTAAACAACCTTATGACATCAGTGTCATTGTAAATTATTTTCTAACAAGTGAGAAACTTAAGCACAAAGAAGTTGAACGATCATACAATTTGGAATTGGTAGAATTAGGATCCAGTTCTCAGAGTCTGATTCCACAGGAGCACTGGATAGTTAGAGCTTTAGATGTGATTTGAACAGGCCACACATGTGCATTCATGCTCACAGGTCTGCAGACACACCCACACACCCACAGTGCTGTGTACACACTCAGTGGAAGAGAGCTGACAGGGGAGAGGAAGACAGTCTGCTGTCCACATTCTATTCCTCCTATTTCATGTTGGATATTTTTTTTCTTTTGTAAATTTCACTTCTTAACCTTCAGATTGAAATGTTTATGTGAAAGATGTTTAAATTGTTTGAAAACAACTGGAGTTATTTTCAGAATAGCAAAACTAAATTAAAAATTCTTATTGTGTAACATAAATATTATGGAGATATATACAATTTATTTTAAATAACGGGAACAAAACCAAAGTGCTTTCACTGAAATGAAACAAAGTGCCCTAAAAAATTCTTATTAATCTACAGAAAAAAATATAAGAACATTTTCCAAAAAAATACAACAAGCTTTCATCTAAACTATTTACTTTGGAGAAATCAATACAAAGGCATCATAAATCATGATTTATGACTCATGCCTCCAGAAAATGAAGATAAATGTGTCACTGAGATATTTTTCTGCATTAATTCTCTTGGTTTTAACACAAAAATACTACATTTCTTTCCCATGCATGTTATCACTATGAACTTTTGAAAAATTCTTTAATTATATTGTTACAGATAATTCTACATAAATTATAATTCTTGGACTAATTCAGTATACACCAAATATATATGAATGAGACTATATATTAATACCTGAAATATAACATTCTTCAAAATGTATAATAAATTGTATAAAAACTGACTTTGAATTCCTTTATATCAGGGTCATGAGTACTGCATTCAGTAAAGTGAGCACCACACAAACGTATTAAATAATCAGTTAAAAAGCAGCTTAATCCTATTTATTTGAAGAAAAATTATCCAAATGTTTAGTTCCACCTTAAAGTATATTGATGAAAAGAATACTTTTCATAAAATCTTGCAATAAAAACAAAATATCTTTCCCTAAAATAGTGTAAAGTCTCTAACTATAATATTTTAAAATATCCTACAATTTCATAATAGCCAGAGAGATAGAAAAGGAAACCTTTCCTCCAAATGGTCATAATTACCAGGAAATTTTGAACAAGAAAATCCGGACAAAAAAAATTCTTCATGACAGATAAAGAAACAGTGAGGTAAAGTACCTCCCAATGATATTCCATAGCACTTCCAGCATCAACATGATTTGTAGAAAATCACTTAAGTTATTTCTTCAGTTACTTTTCTTACCTCTTATCCATTTGAATTGCTTAAACCAAACTCTACGAAATATTATTTCAAGAACTTTTCAAAATTTAGGTATCTTTATACCAAACACACACATACACATAGTAAATATGAAATGGTGTTTCCTGTTTTGTCTTCTTGATTATTGAGGTTCAAGGAAGTTACATTAACAAGTTTTTAAAATTTGACTCTGGTACAATTTTTCTTGGCATCACAGAAAGTCAAGACAAGAATGGAAGGCTATCTGAATTCCTGAACAATGATAACCATCTCCCAACACTCCAGGGACTTTATACTACATACTATGTTTTTGCTAAGAATATGATCATTTTTCATAGATTTAAAACTTACCAATTAATAAAAACTTCCCAAAGAGAAGAAAACTTACATATGAATATAGAGAAAGAAATAGTACTTGATATAAAGTAGCAAACAAATTCTAATGAGAGTTGAGTGACAGGTTAAAAGGGAAGGTGATTTCTCAATGGTTGAAGAATTGCAATAAGTGTAAGGTGGTCTGTGCATTTTGGAATTTTAGTTTTTGGGTTGAAATTTATTACCAAAAACAAATTCAGGGTAAATGGAGTATTACTAGGTTTTATGCTTGGATTCTAAGATGAAAAAACTTAAATGTTTACATGTTTCCACTATATGTATAATTTTTAAAGATGATGAAAAGCATCTTTACATCCTCCGTCCTTAATATTCATTCATATTTATGCAACAGTGTTAATTTTAACAATGTCCTAGCCATTGCTCATAAACAAATGCTCTGATTTGCATAAAATTGGTTAACTTACATTTCATTTTATGGTCATTTTTTTTGATGTGTCCATTAGGCTAGGCTACAGTTCCATTTATTCCATCAGACAATAAAGTCTGTTGGGATATTCCATCAGACAATAAAGGGTGTTGCTTTGAAGATATTTTGGGGATGTGATTAAAGTTCATAATCAGTTGATCTTATGTAAAGAAGATTACCTTACATAACTGGAATGCTCTGGAGACAATTTGGTGAAAGGTTCTAGAAGTTGAACTGAAGCTTCCTTGAGAGAAGAATTTTTGCCTTGTGGTCAGCAGTTTCAGTTCATGACAAGAAAAATTTAACTAGCCCTTCCAGTTGGGTTGTCCGTCAGATTTCAAACTTATTTATCTAATCCTGACAACCATGAACCCTAATTCTAAACAATAAATCTATTTAACTCTTTTTTTTTCCTGATTGAATACCGATTGATAAAATTCCAAAATTCCAATTTGAGGGGAAAAAAGTAAGGTTAGTAAGTTGCAAAGATTTCTGAGCACCCCACCCTAGGCTGTGTTTACATGTGCCAAGAGACTCAAATCAGACAGACATACATGTTTGTTTATATAAATACCCATTGTCTGTCTGTCTCTCTCCCTCTCCCTCTCTCTCTCTCTCTCTCTCTCTCTCTCTCTCTCTCTCTCTCTCTCTCTGTCTCTCTCTCTCAAACACACACACACACACAAACACACACACATAATCTTAAATTAAAAACAGTAGTTTTCCACATGGTCAAATTCATATGTTGAACAGATCTGACATTTATGACAGATTTAATCAGTCAGAAGCATCAACAAAAGATAACTATGCAACAGGAGACCAGGACTCAGAGCACATTCTAAATACTAAAGTGATTTATAGAAGGAAGTAGCCATGTGATATTACTTACACCAAAGACATTTCACACAGTTTGATACAGGGCAACAATTATTTTAAGAAAACAAACAAAAATGTTTCTCCTAAAGGATAATAGATATTGCTTTTTCAACCAAAAAAAAAAAGTGGTTTTAACTTTTATAATATTAGTCAAATATTTCCATCACTCTAAAAACCTACATCAGTAAATTTTTGAAGTTGACAAAAAATAACTTAGAAAACTCAAGTTGTATCTAGACAAGCTAATTTTCCCTGCATCCTCTGCTACCCTTCCTTACCTGGACTGCATATCTTGTTGGGTTTTGGCCTGATTGGCTTCCGACTGAGGCGAAGTGTGAGTGACTCTCTGCTGAAGTTCCACCAAGGACTGGTAGTACTGTTGTTGATGGTGTTGTTGCTGTTTGTAGCGAGACAAACTAAAAAACAGTCCTAGAATGGCTTTTAGGTTTCCATTTCTTATTTCTGTAGCAAATGGAAAATACAAAAAACAGTATCATATATTGAATATATTCTTTTTTTTAACAAATGAAATTCTATATGCAATCCTCTTAAACCAAATCTATGAAGACAGAACTATGACTTCATTGTATGGTCACAGTGTCAAAGGAATCTGGATTTCTGGAAACATGCTGACATTCCCAAGTAGCTAGGAATTTCAGGAAGAGAATGAAGGGATGAAGGAAGAGAGAACAAAACTCACTTAACAGAAATGCTGTTTTATCTGACCCTGAACTACAATTTTCCTAGAGTTAACTTCTTGGAAATGGATGTGCTTGCTCTCTTGTGCTAATCATTTGATTTAGTGCTCTGATTTCTTCACAAATAAATACACACAGCTGTTCCCAACATTGCCATGACTATGAACTAAAGAAAACAAACTACTTAAATTTTGTTTATCTTACATTTATAAATACTTATGGTGTGGGTATGCCTCAGTTGGATTTAGAGTAGCCAACATTCTTTCTAAATCACCCACTGATCAATTTATTTTACATATGTACATATGTCTATATCTTCCAAATTTACATATATACTTAACAAAAGACTATACTGTATCAATTTTTAAAATTCCAATCTTTCTATTTTTAATTCATGTTATATATTATTAAATAATAAATATCAGCTTATGTCACACTAAATAACAAAAATGAATAAATATAAGTAGAAATCTAGTTCTAACATGTAGGGCAGATGTGGAGTAATAACATTTTGAATAACGATTAAATTTACAAAGTCAGCTACAACATGAGCCTACTTTTTTCTTCTGCATTTATAATGTAACAATTAGAAAGAGAAGTAAGAAAAACTTCAAATAAAACTATATAACCTCTTATCATATTTTAAATAAAACTTGCTATCGCCAATAAAACACATCTACCTCTGTGGTCAAGGTTTTATGTCCCCTTATAGAGTTTAGGAGCACTAACAGGCTCTTTGGGTTTCTTGATCTTCTGATTGTTTATTGGTTCACCCAAATGAAGAGTCCTGTAAAATGTGCCACTGAACTGTTCTTTTACTCTCCAGTGCCCCCTCTGTTTCCATAATATAGAAAAGTTGTCTTCATCAATCTGAAGATATAGTGAGAAACTATTAATTTTACCCTATAAACCTCAATGATCTCGCTTGCAGAGTTTTTAAGAAAATTCATTGCTATTATGCATTTTTAATACAGAACATCATTTTGGAGCATCATATAAGTTTAAAAGACAAGTGGTAGTAACCTTATATTGATAAAGGTTATCATGTGAGAAGGCAGAGACATAAAATGAACACTGGCAGCATTTATAGCCTGCCTTTACCCACTTAGAAAGCAAAATATTTTCCTGGGAAATTTTATTCAATTATTATTCTAAGTAACAGAGTCACCAGTTAGGTTTACACCTAAGCTTACTGGCCATAAATCTATAGTTTAATTATGTAGAATAGCATATAAATATGAAAGAAACTTACAGGAAAATTAAATACAGAAGGGAAACTGAACGAAGTAACTAGTAAATGTCCATTATTTCAGAAGCACACAACTTTTCTTATTCTAATGACAACAAAATTATAAAAACTTAAAATGGTCTAATATTTCTAATAATGCTGGCAAAAGCTTTTCAAAGCAAATTAATGGTAGTGAAAGCTGAACTATTAAAGTGTTTAGTAGTATCTAAATCATAACTTTAAATACATAAATCATATTCTAACTAAAATTTACTATTCTTGATGCAGGTTCCAAAAGGACTTGCTATTTCATAATCTCAACAACTGATTTTTACTAACAGCATTTGAATATTTTGCAAAGGTCTACTAAAACTTACCAAATTTTGTATTTTACTTAGTACTTTTATCATTAATAATTCAAATAGACAAAAAGCTTATAACACGTTAATACACCTGACACATAAGATTTAAAGTGACAAATGACTAGATGGAATAAATATTGATGAAGAATAAAATGACAGATGATGGAGAGAAGGAGATAGAGACATCATTTATTTTCAATTGTGGCAGTTTTCCTAATGTATGCTAATTTTTTACAAAATTTTGCCACTTCTATATGTGGAAGAAAAAGAGGCTCTAAAACAAAGAAATAATCACAAGAGTAATTCAATCTCTTTCCACTTTGATATATTTCAATTTTTGTGATGATTTTTCAAATCTCTAATTATTTTTAAATGTTTACATATAATAGTGGTTAAAACTATTCCTATAATCATTTAAGACTCATGGTGACTTATTTAAACTTGAAAAATGTTTGGCTATGACTACTAACTTGATTATACTATAGAAATGTTAATGATAAAATCATATTTGAGTTTTATTTACACTATTTTACCTGCATTTATGTCCACTTGTTACCCAACATGGATCTATCCATCTATTCATCTACTTAATAATCTAAAAATACTCAACATTAGTTATTACACATAGGCTGTGTTGATTCACCCCCATCCCATGAACACAGTCACAATAACAAAAGTTATTCTGGAAAACATTTAAGTGATTAAATGATATTAATTACCATTATGTTCATATTTCTGTTATTTTGGAAATATATCAGTTTCCTTTAGCATGTGAAGGAGTTATATATTCCAAGATTATATTTCTTACATTACAAAAACTCTTAGATAACAATAATGCCACTTGTGACTACATGGTACTTTTCCTTACCTTCAGCAGAAAGACCTTGAACATTTACTCCTCTGGCTGCTAGAAAACTAAGGCAGACATCAACATTTTCAATCTGCAACATGAAAAGCAGTGAAAAAGGCAATTTAGAAGGTTGTTTTTGAATAAAAACATGAGTTAGAATGAAACCAGAAAGAAAGATAAAGAATGGATACTTTACATTCATTTCATTCTAGAGATCTCTTTACCAGAGTTTAACTAGAATTATTTTGGCTAATTACAGAGTGAATATAAAGCCTTCATTGTCCAGTTTGACAACTACAAACAATTCATAAGGGCCTGGTCAAGAATGGAATTTTGGTAGAGTAGCAACCCACCTACTTAACATAAAGCCAGATTATGTACTTTAATGAGTGTCAATGAAAAATTTCCAAATGGGATGAGATTGCCATATGTGTCTCAGAATGTTAGGACAGTAGTAACAGAGATTCAGCCAGTAATACTGTTAAGGATTCCAAAAGAATATTGAAAAATAGACAAGTGGAAAAAGAGTTGTTAAGATGAAAGAAATGAGGCACATTTTCATTCTAAACCACAGAAAATATTTATTTTAGAACTTGTATTTATATTTCTACAAAATTGAATAATCCTATAATAAATAAAGGTATTAACTTTTCCACCTTAAAAGGGTGATATCCATATTTGTTTAAAAAATAATTATTGGTACATTAAAATTATACAAGGTCATGGGATTCATTATGCCATATTTGTATATTCACATAATATATTTTGTTATATTCTCATTCTTCAGTACCATCCCTTTCCCTCTGATAACCATTTAGTGTGAGGGGAAAGGAAAGGAAGAAAAAATGATTGACTTATTTTATAAGTAAGAGGCCGATCTTAACATTGGCCATGGAGTTACACAACTAAAAGACTTTCATAAAAGTACAGAAAGCTAGAACATTCCATCTCTTTGTGAGTCCTTAAAAAAAACTATTCTATAAATCTTGGAATTCTAAAGTAAATAAGAAATTTAAAGTTAATAAATTGGGAAGGTATTAACTTCTGTCTTATTAAGCTCTTATCAAAGGCCAAGCATGAAGACATTTAATGTTCTGCCAGTGTCCACTTTAACTTAAAGTCATAGAAAGGTCAAAACATTTCTTTAAAAAATCAAAAGGAAAGATAAATTTATATATTTATACGAAATCCATCCTTATAAAATGAACAAACCATATTCCTTTTTAAGTGTAATTTTGCATAAAATTGATGTAATAGCCAATGAGATATCCTGTGATTGAAAATGGACACAGCCAAGGTATACACATTTCCTTTGAGGTAAAAAAGATTTTTATATTAATTCACTTCATTTTACTGATATCTTTCTACTGCAAAAAATAATAGAGTTGAATGTGCTGGTAACAATACGGCCTAATGAATTTTATCTGCCTATCAGTATCTGAATATCCAGCAAGGCTATGATGTTGAAATACACATCAAATCCTCTTTTTTGTTCTCAATTCACTTTGCTACTAGAAAATAATTAAATAAGAAATAAAAGGAGGAGCAAAGAGAAGAGGAAATGGATGAAACTGCATGTCCTATATCCATCCAGAGCAGTCTTTTAATTCTTCAAGTCCATTTAAATTTTTAAATAACAAGTGTTGATTGTGACTTAATATTGAAAAAAATGGATAAATATTTTTAAATGTTTGAAATAACAGTCCTGATGTTATTAATTTCATAGCAATTATAAGTCTTTTGTAGAAAATAGAAAAAATTCTGACTTAAATATGCCATTTACTGAAAAATATTAACAGGATGTTATCTCCTAAATTTGAATTACTTTTATGATAGATGAGCAGGTTAGTTGGGTGGGACATCCACAAAATACTAATAAATAGAGTCTTTAAGTTTGTAAGATACATTTTTCAGTCTACTTTTCAGTCAGCATATGAAATAGACTGATATCTAGATTGGGTTTTAAAAACACAGGGCACTATATCAACAGGAACCACAATTAGAAAAGAACCCTGGGTCTGGGGCTGGGGCTCAGTGGTAGAGTGCTTGCCTCAGCACCACGCAAAAATAAAAGTATTGTGTTCATCTACAACTAAAATATGTATATATATTTTTAAAAGAATTTTATAGCACACTTTTTTATATCTCTGTATATAAAGTATGTTCACACCAATTCATGTCTTCATACATGTACTTTGGATAATGATGTCCATCACATTCCACCATCATTTCTAACTCCCTGCCCCCTCTCTTCCCCTCCCACCCCTCTCCCCTATCTAGAGTTCATCTATTCCTCCCATGCTCCCTCTCCCTACCCCATTATGAATCAGTCACCTTAAATCAGAGAAAACATATGAAACCCAAATAGAGAAAATTAAAAAGCAGACCTAATTCTTTTCAAGACTATTTCTCAGGAGCATTCACCTTTTTTCCTCTATGTCATTCATTCTGAGCAGCAGCAACCTAAAATAGTTCTATCAGGTCTCCATTATGACTATGATAGCTAAGTAATAGCAAGAGAATAAATATTTGAATAAATTTCTAATGTATCGACTAAAGACTAATTTGTTTAAAACTCATTTACTTATTCAATAATATTGTCCCAGGCCAAAATGAATTTTCTAATTATATAGTACTATAATAAACATAACTTTAAAATCTTTTCCCTGATTAATTTCAGTCCTATAAATTCAATCACACTTGTTAGTATTATGCTACATTTTTTACACAATCAAAATACATTACAGTATAAAGAAATGGCTTTGAGAAATCTTATTAAATTCCATTTATGTAGTCAGTTTCCTCACCACAGGCATACTTGAAAATAATTTGAGTGGAATTTTTAACTATATGATATCATGCTTCAGTTACTGATTATTTTTACTTTGATAAATTCTAGAGATGATCTTTTTATTCCTGCTGTTTTTAAATACATCATCCTTAAATATATTCCAGTTAAGTAGACCTACTATAAATATTGTCTTGATTACTTTTTTCCATATGAACTCACAAATGTTCTTTGAACTAAAAACCTCTTAACTTTTTGGGAAACTTACAAAGTGATATTTTCTACTACATTATATTAGCTTCTGCTAAATCTATTTAAGTGTTGATTAAGAACTGCAAGATGGACTTTAGGGTCCATTAATGGATGGTAAGTCACAATTTGAAAAACATTTCCCTAAAGAAAACCAGAGCATTGCCATGGCTATGTTGCCTCTTTTTATGTGGGGAGATTATATTCAGTAGCTAATAACTAGCAAATCATGCTCAGAAGCAAAGTCTCTCCAAGATTTAATTAAATTAGATACTTAACGAACAATATTTAAAATACGGGCTATATAATTATGGTTAACTTTTACATGTCCCCATATCTAGTACCTGAACAAGACATTTACTACTTCTTTCAGCCCCCTTTAATTTGTCTAGATACACAAATAAAGGAAAAGAATTGAGTTTTAATGTAATTTAGTCCTTAATAAGCAACCAATTATTTGTCCAAATTAAACTATTTCAAAATAACTAGGTTATTTGACAAAGTTAGTCTTTTCTTGGTCTTCTCCTCACTCCCCCTATTTAGTTTGTGAGCATGTAGAGTTGTATGCCAAGCTTTCATAGGTATGCTTGTTTATTTGTTCAGATAGTTTTGATTTTATGAAGATGTAAGCTTGAGACCTTCAGTCTCTGGAAAATGGGAACCATGTTTTATTGATCCAGATTCTATAATATAACATGAATTTGATATGTATTAAAAAACAATTTCTGATCTTTGGCTGTTGTAAGTCAGGGAAGAAAATATCTTTATTCTGGAAAAGAAAAGATAGTAATGACAGTAGAAAGCCAAAACCCACTGATAATAGGCAAACAGCTGAGAAATGGAAATGTCAAAGGATTAATCAAATTTGGAGAAGCTAACAAAACATGTAGACATACCAATATTCCACAAATACTGAAACTATATATGAAAGGAACTTGCTACTAATATATTTTGAGCTTAAAAAAAGTAATTTCAAATAATTCACATAACTGCAGAGCCTATGGAAATCTCACAAGACACTTTCAATATAAATAATGAGATGGCATGCAGAAATAAATGTCATTACTTAGAAGATTCAGTGAAATTGTACATGGAAAGCATACAGCATGATACACTGCATATAGAACAAATGACTCAAGAAACAAGAAAGGAATTATGATTATATAAGTCATTAATACTAATAGTTAGTGACCATGGTATAAAAGGCATTGCCGCCCCTTTTGCTTTAGGCCTTCTGTCAACTTGCCTAAGAACTGTGCATGTTGCATTAACCCTGCTAACCCATTTTTTTTTAATCCAGAGATTTTTAATCTTTGTTGTACATAAGAATAAACAGTATAACTTTAAAATCCATAGATGCCCAATTTATATTCCTATCAGTTAAAACAAAATGCCAATATATAGGAGCCAGTTTCACTTTCTGGGTGATTTCAACTCACAACAAATCTTGGAAACTACATCATCAATCTATGGTCTTCAAAATAACTGTATATATTTTCAGTGTACTCCCATGTTGATGCAGGAATCCCACTGCTAAGACCTAGCAATACATTGTCTTTTTATTTGTGTCATGGTATGACATAATTCATGCATTTTATACTTTATTCTCATTATATTAAATATATATAAACAAACATATATGTGTGTATATATTTATAAATAAAATGATTTACATATATATATACATGCAAAGAGAGATATTTATGTAATTTTAAAAAGTATACAGCAGTAGTACAAAGAAATTTATTCTGAGTTCTGTAGGCACCACATTCTTCATTTGGCTCAGGTAATAGTCACATTGTAGCTTATGAACAGTCACTCCAAAACTCTTGCTTGTCTACTGTTAAGTTAAGCACAATTTTTTGAGTCCTGTCTTCTATTTGTGACTTTCCTTTTTTTTATTTTTCTTTTTGGAATGGAACACTTACTTTCCCTCTCTGTTTCATGTTAAATTTAATTATAATTAGGTAACTATGAAAACATTGATATAATGAAAATAGAATCAAATATCACTAGTTCTAGATTCAGTCAGGATTTTCAGAAGTATCAAAATATATTGCCCTTTAAGGCTTTTGGAGTTTATTCAAATAGTTATTGTTATTGTGAAACCTTAAACAAAAGTAGAGCTTTATTAAAGTAAATGTGAAAATGGATTGCTGTCTATTTTTTTTTTTGGTTGAAGAAATTAAACAGAGTCAACAGAAGTTGGTACATACTTTTAGATCTGAATAGTTACTATTTGTATAATTAATGTCAGCACATTGGAGTCCCTTCACTTAATTTTATGTTCTAATCAAACCACTTATTTATTTACTGAACATTTATTTCACTTACATTATGCTCAAAGTAGAGCCACTATCCTTAAATATTCTAGAGAGCATTGACTTATTTCCAATAGTTTAGATTACTCCCATGAAAAATGGGAGCCCATTTTTCAAATCAGAAATTTCACTTATTGTCTAATGTCATAATTGTACATAATACTGAATGACTAATTCATTCAGCAAATATTGTTTAACTTAAGATCAGCCTACTCCTGGTCAGAGGCCAAGGGTAACTTAGACTCATCTAAAATAGCTATAAAGATATCTTCCTCTAAAGTAGACTTATCTACACCAATTCATATTGTATTTATTATAATTTTTATGAACATAATACATAAAAGCATTTTTAATTGCTTGATCACAAATGAATTTCAAGTCGAGTTAAAGAGGGTCTCACATTTTCTTTCTTCACTTATGAAAACTTAAGATAGTGATCAATATATTTATACCTTCATTTTTTTAAAACCTGAGGGTTAACATGTATACTTGACATAAACACAGAATATATTTTATAAATATTTGTATTTATTCATTTCAGTGTTAAGTAAACTATTCCTAAATAAGAACAATCCTATTAACATCAACCTTTGATTTTGTGATTAAGTCTAAACCCTGGCAGAACACTTAATACTGAATGACAAATTCATTCAGCAAATATTGATTGTTGATTATGGGCAGAGTTCTGCTGGCTGGTGAAGGGATATAAAAATGAATTACAAGGTCTTAGTCATTGTGAGTTTATAAAGCAGCTGAAGATACAAAAGAGATTTATAACTCACCATAGCACCAAGCATCATATGATAAATTTCAATGAAGAATTATAAACAACATTGTATGGCATTTAAGAGAATGAAGTTATCTATTTTCACTATAGATCTGGAGAAAGCTTCACAGACACGTCATTTAGACATGATAGATAAGTCAGATTTGGATAATGTTAGACATCCATGAGAGGGAGGAGCAAGGTCCCGCCAACCAGAGAAACCATAAGAAAAAATAATTGCAGAGATGCTGGAGAATAAATCATGGCAACCCTCGCTTTTTGCAGTTTGCTTACAGAGGTGACTCTGACTTGGAATTTTAAAGGCGGTGCTGCTCCTTAGACTCAAAAAGTGCTTCCACATAAAAGGTTAAGTAATCATAAACCAAGTAGCAATGTCACACCTTGAAGACTCATTTCTCTACAGAAGAAATGCATCCTAATTAGGATTTCTTTGAAGTCCTGGAGAGAGCTGTCCTGAATCATACAGACACTGTCTAGAAGATCAAAAACCTATTGTAACCTCAGCTGTCTCCGGAAGGTGAATTCTTTTGTGACTTTTGCTATTTTTTAATTATCTTTACTTCTTATTTTTCATGATAAATTTGTAATAAATCCAACTTAATGTGATGAATGTTGTGATCAGAGAAACACAGACTCTTAGAGAAGGATAAGGGAGAGCCTACTCCTGGTCAGAGGCCAAGAAGGCTAGGAAAGAAGAATAACTTAGACTCATCTAAAATCGCTATAAAGATCTCTTCCTCTAACCTGGACTTATCTACACCAATTCAAATGAAAAAAGTGTTGATCTAACAACTGAATCACCATGCATGAGGACACACGGAGCCCATGATCTTAACATGCAGGTTTTGCTGATAAAAGGGAAGCCCAACTTATACATTTAGGAAGGGCTCACCAAAAAGAGGTGCTATGAGGTGATTCCAGGAAGGAGCTAAATGTGAGCACAGCTTGGTTGAGAAATATCATAGGTCAGAATAGCCAGAAATTAAAAGTTGAACCTCACTTAACTCTTTCTCAACTTCCAACCGCTTATCAAATCTGAAAGTATTCTGAAGGTTAGTAACCTTCATATTGGTTTGGTGAAACTGCATGGGAAAGGAGATAAGGCCAGAAGAGGCTCCAGGGTTAGGAATCTTGAAATCTGAAGAAAGCTGGTGGTGGGAGATGAGGCCAAAGAGACAAGTGGGGCTCACTGAGGAGCATTATCCAAGCCCCATGCTAATGGTCTGGATTTGATCTTAAAGCTCAGAGGTCTAATGGGATCTAAAGGGAAAAATTGATCAGTACTGCATTGGAGATAACCATTTTTACATGACCACACAGGATACAGATTTATTGATAGAGGATAATAAAGGCTTCACAAATTGATTTTTACTCATACTATCCTGCAATACACTCTAAATTTTAAAAATTCTATTTTAATTGATTTTAATAAGTCAATAATATCACTCTAACCTCATAATACTCATAATACATTGCATGAAAAAGCTGCGGTTTGGAAAAAAAAAAAAAAGACCCTATGCAGCTTGTTAAGAATGGAGAAAAGCAAAGTTGTTTGGAAGTTACCTCTCGGTTTCCTCTAGCCTCACCCAAAATCCTAGCACAGGAAACTTGTTTATATAGAATTTTAAGCAAGCATTCTATTAACTCTAAATGCAAAACCCTTTTAACTTTCACTCCAGTCAGGTTAGTATTAGTTTTTTGCATTCACCAGAGGTTTAGAATCATAGCATGGCATTTACCAATGTACAAAATTAATAAATAGTAGAGCCAGAATTCAAACCCAAACCTGTCAGTCTGCAATGAACTTGCTCTTCTTACCACACCATTCTTGTTACCTCTGTAATTTAAACATTCCGATTGAACTACTCATATCCCCTGGCTTAAACTCTCTACCATTTGAGAGGTGGTTAGGACCCAGTGCCAGGCATAAAATAGGTGCTCAATTTATACTTGCTAATTGTAAGGATGGATTTGTGTAGTCTGAAGGTAAAGCTAGAAAGAGAGTGCAAAGTCTACTTTTTCCACACATTTCATTAGTTTTCAAGATTCTTCCAGATTATATTTAACTAGGCAGTGCATTTTTATATCTTTGTCAGTTACAGGATGATTGGTGTAGCCACATGCCAAAGAATGCTGACAGTTATCAAATGCCAGAAAAGACAGGGAAAGGATTTCCCCTATAGCCTCTGAAGGAAGCACAGCCCTGATGACACATGGATTTTGGTCTGATGATCCAGAATTTAGACTTCTGGCCTTCAGATCTGTGAAAGATTAAATATCTATTGTTTTAAGACATCAAGTTGGTGATAATTTGTTGCAGCAGCCACAAGGAAGCAATACAATTTTTTACCAGTAAAGCACTAGATATAAAAACGTTGGCAAACCAGGGTGGGCTGAGATCCTTGTGAGTATGCACAATTCCAGGACTCATTGTCTGGGGTTGTGTGTTGTTAATTCTCCTGAGGGAGGATGAAGCTGAAGCTTGCTCAGGTGGCCCATGAGGCTGAAATGGAAAGCCTCGCATGCCCCCCATTCCCACCTCAAATTTGTTTGTGTTGCCCAACAGGGAGAGGGGAGGAAATGGTGATTTCCTTGGCTCTTGGTTTCTTTTTGTCTTATTTTTTAATGGGTCTGTGACTTGACAAATAGAGTAAGCGTATTTGTTAGGCATTATAGTACAATTATTAAAAGTTTTTAAGTCAAACGAATCAGTTTTGCATCCTGGTACTGCAATGCAAACATTGTAAGAAACTGAGAGATGTTTACTATCCCAAAATCTCAGCTTCCTCATCTGTGATATGGAAAATCTTCAATTCACAACCTTGAAACACTCAGTGAAAATTAAAGAGCTTAGTTCCATAGTAGGTATATATGTTCGTGCGTATCTATGTGTGTATACATATAGGTATCTCCATGTGTTCACACACACACATCCATACTGGGAATGGAGAAGGGCTTAGAGTTTATTTAATAATATATAACATTACTAGTATTAAAAAAAGCACTTTGTGAACACAAATACATTATAACAGAAGTGTGTGTGTGGGGGGGTACAGATATGAAAAATTCATAAAGATTTTATCAGATAAAATTTATTTTTTCAGAAAATCATACAATGGGTTTTAACTAATTTGTTAAAAAATAATGAATGTTAAATATTAATATTAGTTGTCAATTATATATAACATCAAAACTTTATCATTAGCTAAAATTGTAAGTATAAAGTATTATAAGTGTAATGTTATAAAAATTGTATCAGTATTCTTTGACTTGAAAATATGCTCTGCAGGTTTTTATTAAGTTCCTGTTTTTCAGTTTGTTGCAGAAAACAAGAAATTTACTGCTTTATTATTAACCAGTTAAACAACTTTTCTAGATTTAAATAATATTTATTTATACACAGCTAAATTTCTATAGCAATAAATTTTCCAAGTGGATGATTTCACCATAGCATCTATAAATATAAATATTATTCCTCTCACATAACCACACCCTCTCCCAACCTCATCAGAGTTTACATTCCTGACACAAGTGGAAGAAGCAAGTGTGGTCTTAAAGAAGAAAGTTTATTTATATCACAAGGTTGGGGGTAGGGAAGGAAGCAGGAAAGGGACCAAAACATTAAAAGAAAACACTCTATCAAAATCCTAGCAAGTGATTTTGTGAAACTTGACAAATTGATTCCAAAGTTTTCCCACAGAGGTAAAAGAGTTAGAAGAATGAATGGAACACAAAACAAGATGCACAACACTGGGGGGCTGATACTACCTGATTTTAGGGCTTATTATAAAGCAACAGAAACAAGGCAGTGTGACTATGGCAAAAGAATGGACAGAGAGATCAATGGATCAGAAAAGAGAGCCAGAAACAGACCCCCAGAAGTATATTCAACTGATGTTTCACAAAGAAGCAAAGGCAATACAATGGAGCAAAGATAACATTTTTAACAAATGGTGCTAAATAACTAGACCACCATATACCATTTAAAAATATAGACACAGACCTTTCTCAAAATATTCATTTAAAATGGATCATAAGCCTAAATATAAAGCACAAAAACATAAAATGTCAATGAGATGACACATGAGGGAAATCTAAATCACGTTGGCTTTTAAGATACAACACGAAAGCCATATCTGAGAAATTAATAATAAGCCAGACTTCATCTAAACTAAAAACCTAAAGCTCTGTGAAAAGACAATGTTTAGGAAATAAGCCACAGAATGGGGGAAAAATGTTTTCAAAAGATCTGCTATCCAAAATATGTAAAGAACTCTGAAAATGCAACAATGAGAAAACAGTGATTAAAAACTGGAGCCAAAGACCAGAAGAAATCCCCTGAGCATTTGTATGGATCCTTAAATATAATGGTCTATTTTAAAATAAATAAAAACTTGTTTTCAAAACAACCTTTCTCTTACATGTCTAACATTTTTGTCTAAGAATCTTGCACTTGTGCCTCTGCATTTCAAATAAATGTTGGGCATTTTTTTCTCTATTTTTAATCTGCAGGCCATTCCAGACATTCCTGGTATTAATAGTTTACTAATTTATTTCCTCATCTAAGTGCATCAAAGTTATGGCATGCAGCATATATTTTGAATCCTGATACCACCCACCTAGAAATTACTCAACAGGTGTCATCTGTATTAGCAGCTTCATCTTCAAATAAGGGTAAATATAGCGTTTGATAAGCTCCTACAAACTAAGTGCTGTAAAAAGCAGCACTTAGTTTGTAGGAGTTTATCATTATAAAAAAAATAATAACCATGACTTTGACACTGGGATTCATTGAATAAAAATAATACTAATAATAAATTGGTAAAAATTAATATTTTTCTTAAATATGTGACTTTTATATCATGTTATTTGAAAGAGTAAGATATATGTATATATGTGTAAATTTATTTAATATTAGGTACTATATATAATATACTTGTTGAATTTTCTTTATTATAATGACACCATTAGAGAAACACATAGAGCATACATTAGTAGTATCTATTCTGAAGTCATTACACATTGATTTTAACTCCTTCAATTTCTGTTTAATCTATTTCAAATACCCACATCTTAACCTAATCATATTCCCTTATGACACATCACAAAGGAATATGTCTCCCCATTCTTTCCTGATAGTGGATCTCCTATGTGGACTTTGAAATTTCCTCCTCAATGATTTCCTTTAGGATTTCACATCATCACTTATCACCCCACTCCCCTGGACCCAATCTGCCTGTTTACTGCTTTCTTCTTGCTTCCTTCCTTCCTTATAAAAACTACCCTCAACACAGCCTTTCTCTTGAACTATATATAATTTTTCTTCTCTTCAACAGGGCACTCCTAGAAAAATTACTTATAACTCTATAGATATCTCTTATTTACTTGTTAACACATTATCACTCTATAGAAAGATCGTCACATTCTCACATTCACATCACCCGTGCCTGTACAATTACCAATACTAACTTTCTCATTCCAGCACACCAACTAGATGGCTAGGTAGGATTTGACAGCATCTGTCATGTTTAGCTCATCTCACTTCTTTCTACCTCTCTGGGCTAGTGCAAGTACCATAGCTGCAACTGTTGTATTTACTCGAAGGATTAACAACACATGTCTGTGATCCACTTGCTTAATGATGGTCTCACATTCTTATGGCTCTTTCTCCCTCCTGATTCGTACACATCTGTTTGCCACATAAATGTTGCTATCCTCATTATAAGACCCTTAGCTTTTTACACTGTTGACTTCACACAGACTTCCTGCAAGGTCTCATCCTTGCCCATGGCTTTAACTATTAACTATGTACTCAGTAGAGTTCAACCAAAGCTTTTCCCTGACATTTAGAAACACAGGTCTAATTGCCTAAAATCACCTCCTACTTACTCTCCATGTCAAAATATTAATGTATCATCTTCCTCCCTTCACATTTTAGGCTGTTTTCTCCAATGACAATACTGACCTTACTTAATGGTAATTACTTACTCATTTATACCACAACATTGGGGGCTTTTTAAAACTCCCCGTTTAAAAACAAGTGGATGATCCTCTACATTCATCTGGCAAAAAATCCCAGAAAAAAAATAGGGTGATTAAAAAAAAATATTTTCATCAAATGATGCCACAGCCCAGCTTCAAAAATCTTCGAGGTTACTCAACTAAGTTAGAACACCATGCAAACTCCTTATTTGGGCCCAACATCATCATGCTTTCATCCTCCCCTTCAAACAGCTCTGACTATGCTCAAACCACAGGGCATCTATCTGCCCGCATATGGAACACACTAAGTTCACTCTCTGCTCAGTCTTTTTCTTGCCTGTGCAACTGTAGTACTGTTATTATCTAAACTGCACCTCTGATCTTCATATGTAGTTCTTTCAAGTGTCCCTATACCTAGTACTTTAGGTGCTGGATAAACTTTAGCTAAGTGTGATTTAGTTAACTGCTAGGAGAATTCATTAATGTAATATACATTCATGCCTCACAAGAAAACATATTAATCAAAGATTAAAATGATTCATTAAATATCATCAAGTTTGAAACTTAAAAGATAATCTATGACTACCAAATACAGTGACTTAGTTTTACCTTACTTTTTGTTATTAAACACAAAGAGCAATCAATGTCACAAAACGAAGAAGGTATGATAAAAGTAGGTGTATGAACAAGGACAGAACTCATTGTTACTAATGCAGAACCTCCTGATGTTGTGCAATAAAAGTCGACATCCTGTTTGGAGTAGAAATGAAATTCATAAGCCTAGTCATGCTACCATAATTCTCTTTACTTTCTTGTCTCCCTCACAGTGGAGCAATTCCATTCATTAATAACATAGTACCACTGCAAATTCTGAAGAACAGAGGAAAAAATACTTCAATCAAAAAGTTGCATTTGTTTCTTTTACATTCTGAACCAACACACTGTGGCTATGCCAATTTCAGATTCAAAATTCAAACATAAGAAGAAAAGGAAGATTCGAGTCATTCTTATTCAAAATTTAATGTGATTCTGACTAATAATTTTTGTCTGGGGAAAAAAAAACACTTTTTTCATAGCTTTTGCAATTTCTGAGACTTTGGTCTTTCTTTTTCTATTTTTTTTAAGCTTGACTATTAAGATAGGATGTATCCTAGAAATTACATGGTATGTTAGAGCTAACAAGAAGTTAAAAAATATAAAAAATTCACAAAGTCTTATACTAATGAAAATACTTCCACATATTTGTTGAATCTCTAGCTATAGATGCTTCAGACAAATATCTAAGGACTATATCTATCTATAATCACCAGCTTTTGAGTCTGATTTTTTTCTGTCATAGAGTACAAACTTACTCAATTATTGGTTCTCTGTATTCATAATCAAATGGGAATGACAGCAGAGTAGATAAGAGTTACTAGATTTAAATATCTTGTAGTATGGAACTCGTCTTTTGGTTTGAATATTAAAAGCAAAACCAATGAGTGTTAGGATTAAAAAACAATATATGATTTTCTGGGACTATAGAGCTTTTCAATATAAAGCCCTAAAAATATTTTAACAGGTGTCAATCAATGCATGTGCTCTTTATAAAGTTTATGGCAATGCTACTCTGCATTTTTTTCAGCTTAATTAATAATAATGTTCATATACATATTTTATTACCACATTCTAATTAAGGCTTATTTTGCAGATGAGAAAGTCAAGGTTCAAAGAGGTTACATGTTTTTCCAACATAACATAGCTATGAGTTAGTAGGGTCTGAATATATTCTATCTCGGCTTGCTCTCAGTAAAACTTTAGAAAACAACTTCAATTAATTTTCAGTTATGTTTGTGACCAGATTAATCGGATCAGGAAATTTCCTTAAAACTGAAATATTTTATTGAGAACCTTTCTTTTATAGTGAAGGTTTCATAACAGCGAGAGAGATTTCATGACATCTTTATAGGTCTTTGGAGTGCTTCTTTGAGAGAAAGAGACAAGCTAATTACTCATTCCTTAAAAATAAATCCCTTTTATTATTTTGGATTTCAGTTTTCTGACATTAAGTAATGCAGGTCAGCAGATTTTAAAAGTTCACAAGTTTGTTTGTTTTTTCATTCTTCCAAGTATCTGACAATTAAGAATTTATTAAGTCCATTCTAAGTGTCTATTCTGTGCTAAAAAAAAGCCTCATCTTGTGGAGTGTGGCTATCATTCATGATTATATCTACATGATAAAACTTCACTTAAGGCATTTGTGTTTTAGGTTGTCCTATAAAATTAAGTTGTGGCTATTTAATTATAAAAGTGATTTTTATCCCAGCAGTTTATCAGTCTATGATTTTATTATAAAACTTGAAACTTTACTAGGTGGTGAAAGTAAGAGATAGCTGGGGGGACAGACAGACCTCCAGTTTGAGGGCTTTCTGGAACACGCTGTGAATCATATTTCAAAACCAGTCACTGCTCAGCAAACTTAAAACAGCAATGGCTTCAGAAATATTTCGGATAGTGTCAAACATCCCATGTGCTTCATTGGATTTCTTTATGAACAAAATAAATACTATTCATATATTTTTAAAATGCACATGGCAAATACTGTTCTCACAAATAGTTGTTGAGATAAAAAGGTAACACTTAAAATTGGAACTGAAATTTAAAACCATAAAGAACAGTGACCAGAATTAAATTATCCAGAACATCAGAATGACAAAAGTCAAGGATCTAAAAACACCTGGAAATATGTCATACAGGATTCCGAGTTATTTAATTGTACTCATGTTATCATATGCATAAACTGTATCCATAGAAATCCAGAGACTCTCATGCATATGACAGAGTGTGATCAAATGGTTTCTTCAACAAGCAGGAGGGCATGCCAAGAAATTTCTAACCCATTTACAAATGTAGTTAATTCTGGAAATGATGATAAGCATTATATATTGAGAATAAATTTGATTCTTACCATCTGAGACTGACTTCTAGGACATCCATTGATATCTTCAACTTTTTCATTTGCTAAAGCCAAGAAATAAAATGAAAGAGAGAAAAAAAGGACAACATGCTTGAGCAATGAAGTAAAACAGAAAAAAAGAGATTTAAAAAGAAATAAGCAAAAATGTTGCTGCTAAATTTACTCGATCTCCCAAGCCAAGTACAATAGGACACACTTGTTAGCAGCCACCAATTCCACATGCACAAATCAAGGGGGAAAAAATGAGTGAGAAGGAAGTTGCTGCTAATTCTTTCACTTGTGCCAAATGACTGCTGACATGAAACCTTTCACAATTGTCCCTGCTGGATCAAGATACAGTTTCAAGGAATCTCAGAGTGTATGAGTTGCTCCCGCTAAAGAAATGCACACATGGGAGACATATGGCTTAATGAAGCATTCATTTCTGACAATTCCGTGTATGTAAAGATACAATTCTAGCTATTGAAAAGTATGGCCAAACCGTCCTTCTCAAACATCCTCACATAAACATGTTTAATTAAATCAGGGGAGAGCCACATTCATCTCCAAGACACATGGAACAATTCGCTATGCATTCTACTGAAACTGTAATTTACCAAAGGGGTTGAGAGCAGAGACTCTCATGCTTCCTCTCAGAGGGCAGGTCTTACCAATGATCTGGATGATTTCTGCTAGCAGTACTCCATCTGCGATGTCCTGTTGCAAATCCTTGATCAGCCGCTTGTGGCCTGATTTTGCTAGGTAGTGGTTGGCCCAGTCAGTGTAAATCTGATGAACAGAGGGAGGGAAGAAGTGAGATGAGAGAGGGAAAAGAGAGACAATAAAAATTCTTAAGACAAATGTTGGATCCAAAGGGAAGCTATTCTGGATCACATTCCAGTTTAAGAAGTCATAGCTCAAAAGGAAATAGTTGTAAAATAATTTTGAAACAGTTCTTTCCCCCACTTATCTCTTGTTTCAAAGGAGGATGATTCATGCTTTCAAAATCAGGGACTAGTCACTTGTGACAGAGCAAAACTCCCCTTCCTGGATGACTACCGAGGAAACTTCTATAGCAGATCAGTTTGGGTTTCTTTCTCTCTCTCTCTCTCTCTCTCTCTCTCTCTCTCTCTCTCTCTCTCCCCTTCTCCTATCCTTTTGATAATAATCCTGCCTGTCAATGTAAAAGAAAGCCACCTGGACTGATTTACACAGGAACTTTATAAAGTTTTGTGTTTTTCTCTGAGACTTTATTGAATTTGTCATATGAGATACTGTATGTGACAATATTTTGGCATCGTTTTATAAAATAATTACAAATGCCTTCCTGTCTAAGATACTTTGTTTGGACTGTCATCTCTCATTTAAGCCTCTTGAAATGTGCTTATATTAGAGAACATAGGCAGCCAATGTAGTTATAATACATAAATTACAATATAGAACTGAGAAGCAGATTGCAAGCCACAAGGCTGGCAATTTGACATAGATTGGAGGTGACTCTTCAGCAACAGATCAGGATATAAGGAAAAGCTGAAACTGTTCAAACATTTCACAAAAATAATTGTTACTAATTTTTACCTATTAATGCAATATAATGATAACATAACCATAGAATAAAGAAATAAGCATGAAGATATTTCAATTTCATGCATGGCTCATATGGATATTTTAGTTTAGTACAAGGCAGACCAGGATGTGATGTAACAAAAATGAAAAATCTGAAATGAGAATGGAGGAGGGAAAATAAATAAGAAATATACACATAAAATGTTAATAGAAGCACTGGAATTAGATCTGGGAACCCGACCATGAGAAGTGAAGGTAAGGGATTCTCCACAGAGAGTATAAAATATGGAAAGGCAGAGGGGCAAAAGAATGTAAGACAGACCATAAACTCTGTGACTTTATGCCTAAAGCTAAGACAAATTGTACTGAAAAGATGAATTGTCGTATTCATGAACAAGGAGTGCCAAGCAAATTATGCAAACTATTTACTATTTTTTTTTAATTTATAATAGATAATTTTGCAAGAAATAAATAACTCAGATGTATAGAACTTAAAAGTGAAAGTTTTCCTACAACTTGAAGCCCCTGTCCACTTGTGAATAATTTGGCATAAAGAGTTCTAGAATTGGTATGTCTACACCATAACTTACCATCCTATAGCACAGTATGTAAACATACACCCAGATCACCCCCTTCCCCCACACACAATGGAATTTTTAACTAGATATGACTCAAATTATACATATAGTATCATCTTGCAATTTCAATTTTTTATGTAATAATATTTTAATGGTTCTTCTAAAACCCATTCATATATATTGATTTCACTATTTTTGATATTACATGATACATTAAACAATCTCCTGTTAAAAAACATCTAATTTGTTTAAATATGCCTTTATTACATATAAGTTGTAAGAGACAGACATACAAATCTATATCTATCCAATCTATCATATATATGTTTGTATGCATATATACACATGTGTGGATATATATACACATGTGTGTATTGCCTACTCATATGCTAGTATTTTTATAAGACCAAAACCTAGAATTGGGATTGTGAAATTTTTTAAAAAATAGATCCTAGGTAAAAACATCCTAAAATTACAATAGAAAAAAGAAAGCATTTGCTTTAGAAAACAGAGTGTCTTCTAATGCATATCTAGGAATGGCTAAATTTCCAGAAAGATGTGAATAACTGGATGCACCCATTTACATGATAATATATAGGACATATCCATGATCTCTAAATTGAATACATTAAAGTGTAAAGAAATTTTCTTGTATGATTGTCTCCCAAATTAGAACATAAACTCATGGTTTACAGTTAAATGCTCTTTATTTGGTGGTCATTTTCCTTAACTAAGACTATATTATATTTGTTTGGTTGTATAGTGCTGTGTGTGTGTGTGTGTGTGTGTGTGTGTGTGTGTGTAAGGTTTTATACTGTTCAGAACTTCAAATATTCATTTGATGATGTGCATCTACACATCATTAAAGAGAGAGAATTCTTTGCCTTTCTACTATAAGCTTTGGGTTCAATCACACTTCAATCGTGCCAGTTTCTCCATAGGCAGGAGCCACAAGTGCCATGGCTTAATGTTAAAAGAAGCATAAGGATGAGCAGAATGAGTTGTGGAGTCAGATGGAGCTGGCTCTGAAGCCCATCAGACCATTTACTACTGCTGGGACCTCAGGCAAGTTATTTAGCCTTTATAACTTTTGATTTCTCATCTCTATTTCAGGATGATAATAATACATTACGTCATTATGTGAGGACTAAATAAGACTGTGCCTGTAAAGCATATGTCACAGGGTTAATCCTAAGAAGAAACCCCTGCCATCATTTCCAGCATCTTGGCATTTATCTTTATTTTGCTATGATAGCTTTCCAACAGATACTTATGAAAGTTTTTGTTTCACAGTGTATAAATAATTAGAAGACTGGCAATAGAATGAGGAAATTGGGTTTTTTGTTGTTGTTGTTGTTTGTTTGATTTTATTTTCTTCTGGAACTACTCTTATCTCTGACTCCTTTTATCTTCCAGTTCACAGGGGGCACAGATCTGTCCGGCCATCTGAACTCAGGAGAATCTATGTAAGTCTGAGGCAGCCATGTTCTCATCCAGTCCTGGAACCTCTCTATTGAGATACCACCTCTATGTTGCATAGATTTTGTTTAATGAAGGCATTCAATTATGGGGAAAATGCTTATTTGAATAACACAGAGTGGAATTCATTGATAATATAAACAAGAATACTTTCATTCTCTAAGTGTATGTCAATGGTTACTTAGCCTTTATCCAAATATCTCCTAAAACAGGTAGAAAACAGATGGAAAGCCAGCTAGTTGGCTTGAAAATCTTATCAGGGAAGCTTCTGATTTAATGCAAAAATCACTTTTTACTTCTTCCAGGATTTCTTCCAATCCCAAGCTTAAAGGCTTTAACTTGTCCAGTATCTCTTAATAGACTATAATTCTAACTTTGGTTGCAATGAGAGAAATCAATGACTAAGTAAATTAATTGAAAGAAAATTTCTACTTAAAAAGTCTCATACACTTTTAAAATTTAATTATTTTTTAATAAACACATGTATCTTCTAGAAGTAAAAGAAACTTGCCATTGTTCAATGAAATCAGAGAAAAAGGAAACTAGTGTCATTCAAGGGGATGTTATAATCTAGAAGTAAAATATGAAATGATTACAAAGCAACACATAAACATGCTCTTTCTTTTAAAATATTACATACATACATACTCATATTTATATTTTGCTTTCTTCTTAGATTTTATGTATGTAAGAAAAATAAAAGAGTGGACAAAGTGGAGTATATCTTTTTTTTTAAAGAGAGAGAGAGAATTTTTTAATATTTATTTTTTTAATTATAGGTGGACACAACATCTTTATTTTTATGTGGTGCTGAGGATCGAACCCAGCACCGGGGGTATGCCAGGCGAGCATGCTACCTCTTGAGCCACATCCCCAGCCCAGTGGAGTATATCCTTAAGGAGACAGTATTAAAGCATAGGAAACCTGGTATATTAATGTATTTAAAATTCATTAGTAAAATTTCTGTAGTGCTCTGATAAAATACAATATAAACAACCTTGTCAACTTTATTTAGAATCAGTTGTTCACATGAATACAAAATAATAGTGAAATTATGTTCTGTTTGGGGGTTTGAACTAAAAAGTTGTCCTTGGTTAATTAACACACACACACACACACACACACACAAAATCATGAGTATTTAACCTCTTACCTTCAGTTGAATGAATTATAAAGAGTGTGATCATATATTTTGTAAAATTATGCTATGAAATAATTATGAATTTTAAATAAAGAATGGGTATCATTGGAAATAATATTAAATTAATCACCACTCAATGTTCTATATTTTCTGTAAGTGGGTCATTTGGGATTTTATTTATCTGTGTTTTGATCAAAGCTTCAAATATCTAAAGCAATTTTCTTCAAATATCTTGATTAAATATAATGTTGTAAACATGAATTTCATCTCAATAATAGTATATATATCAGAAAAATTAAGAGAACTAATGAAATTACATTTACTAAAGGGCTACTTAGAAATTTTAGTACAACTGTATATATGATAATTCATTTATACTAATTAAAAATAACAAAATAATAAAAATCAAAGGTACTACAGCATATTTTACATATTATATTATTCAATATGAATTTTAGGGCCTATTATACAATGGCATGCATTCTTTGGGGGAACATTCATTATCACTAAATGTCAGTGCCATTTAATACCCCAGTGGATACTGACTAAACATCTGTTTTTATTCAATGTCAGTTTCCTCATCTATTAAATGGCAATAATATTCTTATCTCTAAGTGGGATTATTGTGAGGATTGAATGAATTCAAACTTAGGAATCGGGCCTTTAACTTGATATACATTTGTTAAATGTTAAAATATTATTACTAGTCCATTGCTTTAATTTGAAATATATGTACATTAATTTTAATGAGAAGTTTAATTTTAATGTGGGCCATTACCATTGCTGAATCCTTAAACTTAGCTATCTCTCCAAATATAATGAACCTAACTAATCAAGAAAAACTGCTGCAAGTAATAATGACTTCTGAGCATAGTTCTGTGCCCTTACAATATTGATTTTACAAAGCTCACTTTTCATATAAAATGAGATGGCAAACAGAAGATGATAACATACAGCACCATATTGCTTTTGTGCAGTGAAACTCACTGCAAAACAAAGCAGAAGATAGACTTTGATTCTCCATAGAGTCCTAAATATCAGTTGGTGATGATTTATTTTTTACTACTGATGATGTAACATACAGCCTTTATCACAGCAAACAGCTCCTAAATGTTTTAACAATTATTTAGTATTTGATGAGCATTTTATGAGTAACCTACCACTCAAGTCATATAAAAATAATTACAATCATTTGTTATTCCATACATGACTCTGAGGTGCATGTTTCAATGTGATACAATGATTTCATTTAAAAAAAATTAAAAATTTGTTCTTTGGAGGTTTATATGACATAGAGTATATTTTGACATATTATACATACATGGGGGTATAACTGATTCTAATTAGGATCCCATTCTTGTGGTTGTACTGGCATCAAAACAGACATAAAGACAAATGGAACAGAATGGAAGACACAGAAATGAACCCAAAGGCACCATAAACATACACTGGAGAAAAGATAGCCTCTTCAACAAATGGTGCTGTTGAAGAAAACAGGAAAGCCAGATGTAGCAGAATGAAATTTAACACTTATCTCTCACGCAGCACAAAACTCAACTGTAAGTAGATCAAGGACCTAGGCCTTAGACCAGAGACCCTGTGCCTACTACAAGAAAATATAGGCCCTGTTGGGAGTCAACCCGGCTCCAAAGATTAACTTCCCCATCTCCCGAGAAAAGCTGTCCAATGGTGAGCCCTGCTGGTTCACATGATCCTTACCCACCAATCAGACTAGCCCTGCTGGCTCACATGATCCTTACCCACCAATCAGACTAGCCCTGCTGATTCACATGATCCTTATCTACCAATCAGAGTAGCCCTGCTGGCTCACATGATTCTTACCCACCAATCAGAAAGCACCCTATGCCAACTGTCAAACAGTTCAACCATTAAACTATCATAACTGTCAAACCACCCCCGGCTCTATAAATATGCAGAGCTGTTCCTCAATAAACGGGCATTTTCTCCGACTACGAGCCTTATTTGTTCTTTCAGGCCCAACTTTCCATCCTGTTGGCTTAGGAACCAACATCCTCCACAAGACTCCTGAAGTCCAAGAATTAAAATCAAAAACCAACGATTGGGATGATATCAACTTCAAAAGCTCTTCACAGCAAAGGAAACAATCAAGAATGTGAAGAGAGAACCTACAGAATGGGAGAAAATCTTTGCCACCTGCACATCAGATAGAGCATTAATCTCTAGGATTTAGAAAGACCTCAAAAAACTTAACACCATAAAACTAAACAATCAATAAATGGGCAAAGGAATTGAACAGACACTTCAGGAAGAAGAAATATGAATGGTCAACAAAAATATGAACAAATGTTCAACATCTTCACCAGTTAGAGAAATGCAAATTATAGCTACACTGAGATACAATGATTTAACTTTAATAAGTGATAAATAATCAATGACATGGAGAGAAGTAATACAGAAAGCACAAGCTATTCACTCAAGAATTTATTTGACTAGAAAGACACTAATTTGTAACCTGACTTGAAAATATATATAAGTCTAATCAGAAGATTTTTAAACACAAGCTGAGCTGGCTTTAACCCTGCATTATTTTATATATTTCTTTTACCGAAAATTCCAGCAATAGCATCACATTCCTGAGAGTACTTCTCCCTGTAACATTCAATCTATTGCCTTTGCAAAGCCATACAGGGTCTTCTAACTGACAGCAGACAGAAATCATGTGGGGGAAAAAAGTTTTCTCTTTTTAAATTTAATTTTACTATAAACTAGAAAATTACAGTTATATATTTACAGGGTACTAAGCAATGTTATGATCTATAACAATGGGGCATAATTAAAGTTAATTTACACATCACCTCAAATACTCATCATTTTGTGATAAGAAAACTTTGAAACATACTTAGCTATTTTCCAATGTACTATACACTATTAATTGTATTAATAATGCTATACAATAAATGTTAAAAAAAAGATTTTTCTTCTTTTTTTTTTGTTCTTTTTTTGGTACTAAGGATTGAACCCAGTGGTGCTCTACCACTAAAATACATTCCCGACCTTCATTTTTAGTTTTGTTTTGATCTGTTTTTATTTTGAGATAGGGTATTTTTAAGTTGCTGAGGCTGGCCTCAAACTTGCAATCCTCCTGCCTTGGCCTCCCAAATTCCTGGGATTACAGGTGTGCATTATTGTACTTATTTTTCCTTTCTAACTGAAGTTTTGTAGTCTTTGACCATCATCTCCCAAGTTTCTCTGTCTCCTGCCTCTGGTAATTACCACTCTGTTCTCTATTTCTGTGAGTTTACTATTTTGAATTCCATCTATACATGAGAACACACAATGTTTGTATTTCTTTGCCTGACTAATTTCACTTAACACAATGTTCTCCAATTCCATCCCTATCGTTGTAAATGACATAATTTCTTTCCTTTTTAAGGATGAATAGTATTTTCTAATGTATATATACCCTGTGTGTTTTTTTATCCATTCATCATCTAATGGGCATTTAGACTGATTTCATAACTGGGCCATTATTAATAGTGCTGCATAATGCTTATTTCAAATCTTTTGGGTAACTACCCAGAGGTGAAATCACAAAATAACTTTATTTTTAATTGTTTTGAGGAACCTCCACAATGTTTTCAATAATGGCTGTACTAATGTACATTTCTACTAACAGTGTACAAGTGTTCCCTTTTCTCAACATCAGCACTAACACTTGTTATCTTCTATCTTTTTCACAACAGTCATCCTAATAGGTAGGAGTGAACCCAGAATTTCAATGACAATAATGGGACTTTTACATCTCAGAAAGCAGCAAAAGACCAAGCACACACAGGGAAACCATAAATGGCAACTTAAGGTAGAGTGACCAGTTACAGAGGTATTTTTTCCCACAGAGAGGAAAATAAATACTGGGAAGAGAATTCGAAAGAAATACAGGTCCCAAGAAAAGGCCTAACATACCTCTTCTCTGGGCTGCATTTCATAATAGCTTTTGGACATGAACAGAGAATCACAAAGCACATCTCCCACAACCATCTAGGAAAGCATCCATTTTTGTGTCTAATCCTCTGAAATAATCTAAAATTGTTTGAGAGAAAGTAGAGATCCTACCGCATTTGAACTCAGAACAGGTAGGGTGAACGCACCTGACACAGGAAGTAGACATGGCTAGAAGATGTGAGGAGAGTTTCTGATAACTGAAGTCAATCCCACTGGTTGATCCTTATCTATCAGCTCAGGGAGAAAAGCTGCACAAGTGAAAGGGAAAAATCTAGAACTGAGTGAACCTTTTCCTCAAAGACTGAGCTTTAAACCAGAAGTGACTGAGTTATTTTGCATAAGGAAATGTGGTTTTTTTTCCTATTGTGCAAAAAATGTGGCTTTAGAGGTGAACAATCTTAAAAACTGTACTTTGGTGCACTGAGTTTTATGACTCTAAAATAAAAGAATTGTAGGCACTATCCAATAAAGAAGGTTGGAAAAGTCAGTGTAGGATTAAGACATGATACACGCTGTTTTTCACCAGTTTGATAAGTTGATCACAGGCTTCATTTCCAGTTGCTATTACAGGGCTGAGAGGACCAAGAGAGTCACAGAGTTCATTCCCGTGACTCTTGTAGACTGCTATGGTTTGGGTGTGGCTTGTGGCCCAAGGGTTCAGCCTTGTTCCTTAGTATCATCATGTGGAAGTGGGGTCCTCTAAGAAGCAAGGCCTACTGGAGGCCTTCCAATCATGGGATGTATGGAGAGGTATTAACATGGTTCTCCCTGGACACCTGAGTTAGTTCTTGTGAGGATTGATATAAAAGAATGAGCCGGCCACTCCCTAGTCTCTCTGCCTTCCTCTTTGGCAAGGTAACCTTTTTCTATTGCATGTATTCCCATGGTTCTGAAGCCATCTGCCATGAGGTGACACAGCTGGGAGGGCCCTCACCAGAGCGGGCCCCATGTAGTTTGGACTTACAGCCACCAAAGTGGAGTTAAATGTACTACTTTTTACAATAAGTACCAAATTCCAGGTATTTCACTATATAAGAACTAAAAATGGCTTCTAGAAATCTCTCAGTGAGTGTATTGTGTTATAAATATGCACCAATTTCATTAAAACTTTTGATAACATTGATATTGACACAATATAAGTAACATATTCACTAAATAAATAGTTCAACATGGCTAGTTTATTTCTTAATTTTCATTCCAAAGTTAATGCTCATCTTTTTCATGAAGTTTTTTTAAAAAAATTTATGTTTGAGAGTTGCTTCAAAGTGAATGTTAATGCATCAACAATCATGGAAAATTCAGTAGATGGAACATGAAGGTAGGTAAATCCTTGAATGAACATGAAATTATGCTTAATAATTTTCTTTTACATTTTTTCTTATTATCACCTTTGTTCTGACCCAGTTCGGTTAATTCTGTCTGCTTCATACCTCTTGACTCTTGTGCTCCATTACTGCTGTAATTGCTCTAGTTGAACTTCTCATCATCTCTCACTCAAATTGCTCTAACAGTCCTAGAAACAATCTCTAAGTTCAGGCAGGCTGAGCATTAAACTTTCCTATACACTACAGCTAGTGATTGCTTTAAAATGCAAATCTGATCATGTAATTCCTCTAAAAAAAAAAATCACATAATAGTTCTCACTTAACTTCAGAAAAAAGATTCCTTAGGAGACCAATTCATTCCATTTTAAGAGAGAATTGGTTTTTGAAAAATGTCAAAGAAAGAAAAAGACAACTATGAAAGATATATAACAACTGAAGATTGAGAAATGCTATAAAGTAAATGAATGAATGAATAAATAAAGCATGCTTGAACAAGGAAAGCATTCTGCATGAGATACAAGGATGATGGAACCTATAAAGGTGTAGAGGTATGGAATATAGCACAGTGAATTCAGAGAATAAGAATAGTTAGGGGACGGGGTTGTGGCTCAGTGGTAAAGTGCTTGCCTAGCGTGTGTGAGGCCCTGGGTTCGATACTAAGCACCACATAAAAATAAATAAATAAAGGTATTATGTCAAACTACAACTAAAAAATAAGTAAATATTTTAAAAAAGAATAGTTCTATTTTGCCAGAGGATGGAAAGATTAGAAAGAAGACAATAGGAATCAGATATAGGTTAAGTAAAGAGGAATCACATGTAAAATTAAGAAGCCTGTATTAAGACTTTAAGTGAAAGTTTATTTTTATGTAGGAGAGATAAAAATAACAATCTAGGTGCCCTACCACACATGAATGGATAAAGAAAATGTGATATATATATATATATATATATATATATATATATATACACACACACACACACAATGGAATATTACTGAACCATAAAAAGAATGAATTGTGGCATTTGCCAGTAAATGGATAGAAATGGAGAATATCATACTAAGTGAAATAAGCCTATCTCAAAAAACCAAAGACCGAATGTTCTCTCTGATATGCAGATGCTAACTCACAACAAGGGAGGGGAAGAACAGAAGTTCATTGGATTAGACAAAGGGGAACAAAGGGAAGGAAGGGGAATGGGAATAGAAAAGACAGTGGAATGAATCAGACATAACTTTCTTATCCTTATATGTGAATACATGACCAGTGTAACTTCCCATCATGTACAACCATAAGAATGGGAACCTAATTAGAATAAGTTACACGCCATATATATATGTCAAAATACACTCTACTGTCATGTATGTCTTAGAAGAACAACAACAAATAACAGCCTTGCTAACTGGTGTTTCTAAACTCTACGTCAGATGTAGTTATGAAGGATAGTTTAGAGCAAAGAAAGACTGAATACAGGGAGATGACTTGACAAGGCTTCCATGTTCTAGATGGTGAAATAAATATTTTCTATTCCTTTATTGTTTATAAAATTGTCCTTAGGACACCAAAAACAAAAGCCAAAGCTCAAATTCTATCTTTCATGACCATAATATACAGACATGGAAAACTGATGAAAGAATCATGCACAACTGGGCACAGAGAAGCACAGGAAGATGACGTCCACAGGAGCTTGCAGAGAGAGAGAGAGAGAGAGAGAGAGAGAGAGAGAGATGTCAAGGAATATGAACATGTTTACCCACAGAGCTCGGAACCGTTCAGGAAGTGTGCACATCAGATCAATAGGAAGACGGCATGAGTCAGATTCAAGATTTATGTATTACCTGCCTCCCCTCATCCCATCAAGATTCTATGGGAAATCCAAAGTTGGGTTACCAGGCAGCAGCCAGAAGTGTGATAGCCTGGGAATTAAATTAGAAGGATTAAATAAAATTACATATACTAATGTTGACACTCTAGCAACTGACTTACTCTTTAGGTACTTTCTCCTTGAGGAATACAGAATGCTACACCCCTCAGTATCACTCTGATCAGAAGATTAGAAAATAGTTCTTTGACAACAATAATCATTTCCAAGATCAACAGATATTAGTCTTCTTGGCCACCCAGTAAATTGACCAACAGGACAATGAAGGGTCTATAAGGAATCACAGAAGACCCTAAGAATTGTGTGCACCCCACCACACACCCACAATCACATACAAACAACTTCCAAATGGTTTCTTATTGTCTCATACTTGATGCACAGAGAGTTACAGGTTACCATACATTTGAGGAAATTCTCTGGCATAAAATACAGATAGCAAAATGGACAGACTAAAAATATGTCAGAATAAAAACAGAGAAAAAGACAGGAGAAGAAGAGAACTTCATGGAAATTATAATTAACAACCTAAGCTAGAAAGGAGATATTATATCCATCAGAAGAAAAATATATATGTACACCTCCACACACATATATAAAAATGCACACATATATACAGATATATTTGAAGATCTACAGAATAAGAAGTTTTGCACAGTAAAAATATAACAGCTAACTTTAAAATTAAAAGTTTGGGAGATTAAACCGAGAACATTTACAAGAAAGTAGACCAAAATGCTTTAGTTGGATAATAAGACAAAATAGGTAGGCATATTAGGGAATGGATCTAGTAAGTCAAATATCAGAGAAATATGAATTTTTAAAATCTGAAGTATTGGAGAAAATTACCAAAATGGTCAGTACAGTCAAGAAGATAAAAATCAATAATGAAAATTGGAGGCAAAAAAAAAAAAAAAAACTATCCTAAAAGCTTCCAGAGGTGGGGGCACAAAGAAGCAAATCAAAATTAACTTCAAAGGACTAGAAATTGCAATGACATCAAAAAATCTCTACAGCTCCATTGGAATTTCAAGACATAGATAAAAATCCTACAAAATTCTGGAAGAGAGTGACTTTCAATCTTAACTTCTATGCCTAAGGAAACTATCAAATAATAGGATAGTAAAATAAGGATATTTCATACAAAAATATCATAGATTAAATATTTACTTCCCATATACCCCTTATTAGGAAGCTATAAGATGTAAAAATAATGGACTCAAACAAACAATTGCTCAAATATAAGAGGAAGGCAAATATATTTCCAAGCCAATAACCAGTAGAAGGCTAGTCTATCTCTTATGTGGTAGACAGAGAACACTTTATTCATATTGAACAAAGAGAAATGATGGTAGGTTGTTTATAAGAAGGAAATACTAGAACTGATATATAATCTGACAATTTAAATAATGAAGGAAATCTTACTGCTATGTATATTATAAAGTTATTGGAAACTGGAAAAATACAGATAGTGAAAATAAATTGTCCAAATAAAAATTGAGGCAATGATTATTTGTTCTAGGCAAAGAAACAACAAACTTTGCTCAAGAAAGGGACTATAATCACAGGACAGTACTTGATCTGACAATAAATAATATTTATATGACAATAGTGACCACAATTAATATGGATTTAACTGAAAATTAAAATACACTGAGGGTGAGGCAGGGAGGTGGAGAGTAGAACAGATTGAACCACATACAACGTCTTAAAAAGTTAATAGATGGCCTCTCTTTTAATAAACTAGTACATTATAGCATATTACTTGGAAAAGTGGACATAAATGTCATTGGAAACTCTTAAATGAGTAGAAATCAGTTTTTCTTTTATTGGAGAAGAGATGCAGGTAAAAGAGCAGACAACTGCTCACTTAGTTAGCAGGAAGACTTAGCTGGAAGACTTTTGACACTTTAATGGTTATTGCCTGGTAACAATTAAAATTATTCTTTTAAAATTAAACTATTGAGAATGTGGATAAGAAATGATGAAGCCTTAAACCAAAGATGTGGGGATACAGAAGAGGCATGATAAGGAAAAAGAATCGGGGGCACTTAAGAGTAAGACACACTTGGTTTAAGATGGAGAAATCCAATGGTCTGGCTTGAGTTAAATAGATAACTGTGTCTGCCACTTAGCAGACACTCTAAAGAGCCTGGCTTAAAGCTCCTGGGGTTGTTAACATGTAGTCAATCCACACAACACACCCAGAGCTGGGCAATGTGGCAGCTTCCAGAGGCTAATATGAGAAAACTCTAAAAAATGCCTTCATTTTTAGGTTTGAAAGAAATACATACATTTCCTTATTTTTTAAGGCTTGTTTTTTCTGTAAAGATTAAAATTCCACTGTCATCAATATATTATAACTCTGGAGCATGTCACATATAGTACTAACAATATATTCATGTGAAAGATCGCCAGTCTTAAAAAATAAATACATTGGCATACACAAAGATTACTTTCCATCATTACTACATTTAACTGTTTAAGTTCTTAGAAAATTATTTACCTCCTGAGAAGAGAAACACACCTTGGCATACTATTCTTATCTTGAGCATAAAGCCAGATGAAACAAAGACCATCAACATCAACGTCCTGAACTCACACACCCAACTCCACTCATCCCTGTGACACTTCTTGGTATGCAGACATCAAATACATCCTTTAATTCGAGGTTCAAATTTTACTGGAACCGACCTTATGTTGATATTTTTAGTGACGACTACATTTATCTTTTCAAATTTGTAGCCACAGTTCATCAGCTTGGAATCTAGGACCATCTCTCTATTTTCATAATGGAGATAGAAAATTTTTAGATTAACAGAAATAGACACTATGGTAAACTGATAGGAAAAGAAGGGATAGGTTTTACTAGGCTAACTATAGTGTGTGCTGAATTTTTTTTTCATTTGATTTCTTTATAGAGAAAATAACTGAGGCCAGACACGAACGCTGTGATCCATAATCAGGTCAAGCCAGACAGCACATACTGAGAAGAGCCGTGCTTTACACTGTGGGCAGCACAGAAGAGGATCAGTTCCATAGTTTGTCCTTGGGGAAGGAGCAGGGGACAGGCTAGCCAATTTTGAGAGCTTCCTGGGTGATCTCTGCAATGATTTTCTTGACTTTCCTCCATCCTGCTCACCGAGTAGCACTCATTTCCCTCTAGGATCTTGTGAAGACTCCTCAGCATTCCTTGGGAGTGTATGTGTTGCTGTCTAATCCTCCTCCGTGATATTTCAAATGGCGCCTTAGTCAGCATTTTCTCCTCTAACCTAAAGGATTACAATCATCCTGGGCAATTTCATGGTCAGTGTGGACAATCGATCAAAGCATCTGGCAGAAATCGAATACATAATGAAGAGCCATCTACCCTTGTCTTACGTGCATGGGGTCTGATTAATAATCTTTCCTCCTACAAAGAACATGACATTTTGTAAATTTTTGAAAAAGGACTTGGATATTATAATTTGACCACATAATTGTGGTAGTAATTTATATTTTATTTCACTTAAATCCTATTGCATTTCCACTGCTACCGGCAGCATGACAAAAAAAGAGCTGCTAACATTCCTTCTCCAAGATGTAGTGTCTACTAATAATAGTGGTTAGAGTAAAGCACTGTTTTAAAACATTTTATTTGGGCTAACTCACTGAATCCTCAAAGTTGCCTAAGAAGAAGGTATCACTATTCCATTTTAAAGATGATCCTGAAGCAAAGAGCTGATGTATTTTCGCAAGTTTACTGTACTAAGCGATGCATACAAGCCAAACTTTCTGGCTCAACATTTGCGCTCTTAACCCATACAAAAGGAAATATTTCATTTATGAGCCTTCTTTACCTCCAGTCTCCTACAATTACTCCCATTACATCTGACATCCATCTCAAAATATGAGGAAAAGTTTCCTTTATTTGAATCCTACAATATCTGGCCCTTACAGAGAGCCCTAGGAGAATCCACCCTGATGGCCTGCAAAAGTCTAGTAATGCAGGTGATGATGTGCACTAAAATCTGCATGCTGAACAGTACCAAAGAATATTTTTACAAAAAAAAAAAGAAACAGTTTAGGAAACTTGCAGTTCTCATCACTCTTAGGAAAATAAAGTGAAAAACACTAGAGGTTCTTTTATCCTTTTTTGTCTAAGTTGATACAAATATGCAAATAAATAAGTAAAAGGTAAAATTAGTAAACTATCCTCCAATGACTGTATGGTATGCCAGAGAATATGTGTAAGAAAATGTTAACCAAACAAAAAGTTAGAAGAGAATAAGTGTTTTTAAATCTTGACAGTTCAAAATTTCCAGGTTTCTGACCTGAGTATTTGCAACATTTAACAGTGAAAAACTGATGAAAACATTTAGCGTAGACCAGTGGTTCTCAAAATGTGGTCCCTGAACCAATGCTATCAGTCACCTATGTAGTTGTTATTGATATAGATTATCTAAAATCTGGCTCAGCCAGATAATACTGACTGAGATGAGGAGGGTGGGGCCAGGAAAGCGAGTTTCAATGAGCCCTCGGGATGATTCTGATATGTGCTTGTATTTAAGAACCACTGGCATGGAGGAATGCTATTCACAAAATAAGAGATTGGATTTTAACACTTGAAACTGTCTTTGGACATAAAGTGAATGTATTTTCAATATAAGTGAAAAGTAACAAAGACTCCTGCTTATATAATATTTCCCTTCCCTCCTAAGCTTCTCTTGCTACCAAGAAAAGCACAGCAAGCCCATAACATACTGAGTGCAAATGCTTTTTGCACATCATCCATTCCTATGCTTTGAATCCTTTAAATTGTTAATAAAGGAAGAGCTCTATCTCAATGTTGCCTCAAGATAGAGATCTTTTTTATATATCTATCTATCTATCTATCTATCTATCTATCTATCTATCTATCTATCCATCCATCCCTCCATCTATCTATTTAGAGGTGATCAATGGTCAGTTTACATTCACTTAGGATAAAAACAAGGGAGTTGGGAACTAAGAGAGAACATACTACCTGCTGTGCTAAAAACCATAGTGAAATGTAAGCAGATATAAAAACAGAGCACCCCATGGGTACTAATGCACCTACCTACCAGTTGTTAATAGGCAGCAGTGGTGAAACTAATAGAAAAAAAAAATTAAAAGATGCATTTTCTTGACATTTTTCTTTCCTTCTTGTTAAATGAGATCTAAGCAAAACTAAGATTATTTAGAAGATTTTGATCCCCTTTTGAAGACATCCTATTTCATAAATACTAGACATTTTAAATATTTAATAAATTATAAAAAATTATATATATATTCATGTATCACACATGGTGAGATTTGCCATCTAATTTGCTATGTGCTAAGGGCTCCCTGATGGATCTGATTTTTATTCCAACCCTACACAACATAGTGACTTCTTGCAAGTGGTTTCTCTCTAGTGACAAGTTATACCTGCAAATCACCACGGGTAGGGGCTAGATCCACATAACTGCAAGACTGTCAGGCAACAGTGGCTGCTACTGTGTTGTCATATTGCAAAGGAAAACTGCTCAAATAATGAGATAACCACATGACCACAAGCAAGAATCAAGACTTTAAAAGTCATCACATTAACAGCCACTTTATAAACCTCCAAATTTCATCCTGAAACGCTTTCATGTTAAATGTGTCACACTGCTATACTGCTAATGATTCTATTTCAATCCCTTAAAAAATACTGGATTTTTGTTAAGTACAATGGAGAAAAAATACATCAAAAGACAGAATGCTCACTATATGATTTCATACTGTGTTTATATACAAATACAAAGTAATAAATGGAAATCAAAGATTCTCAAGCAGCCAATATTTCACATACAAGCCTCCAGACCAAATTTTAGAGTCTGTTTGCTTATAAACCTATTCCTGTGATAAAAGATATTCCTCAAGAAATACGTGCAGCTGTCTAAAACATTCTTGGAAGATATAAGAAGCAAATATTCTCACAAGGCATCGAAGGTGATCTAATTTGATGTATTTTCTCCCCAGTCCCTTACCCTCTCCTATTCCCACAAACCCCTAAAAAAGTAAAATTTAATTTTTGGAGAGTTTCAGAAGTGGAAAGTATGGAAGCCTGGAGTCAGAAATGCTGGGCTCCTTTCCCAGTCCCACCACTTACTACTTGGTCTTGATTTTCCTTCTCTTTAATGCAGGGATCACATCCTTATCTACCCTATCTCACAGGATTACTATAATATAAAACATCTGCAATAACAGAATGTATTATAGAATATAAGACATCATTATAATAATGAATGGAATATGGTACTTATGAAGTAGATTTTAAAACATATTCTCCTAAAATAATGTAATTCCAATTAAAAATTGTTTCAAACTACCACATGTTGATATTGAGATTATTTTTTAAAATTTTTTAATTGCATGAATGAGACACAGAAAATAATTTATATCTGTAGACTCTCCTTATCTTGATTTTCTTCTCTGTCCATATCTGATGTATTACCTAATGTATTCCAAGGAGGATTAAACCTCAGCTACATATTTAGAAAATGGAAGATCATATAATTCCAATTTTATGGGGAGTTGACACAAAATAGGGACCTACTTCCAGTTGCCAGAGGAGTAAAGTCCTCCTACCCCACCACTTGTCAGAGACTTATTAAGGTTTAGCTGCTGCTAGGCAAAATTTGTGTTCTGTTTTCCTTCCATAGCAGAGCAGTTTCCCACACAGAAGCTTCATTGCAAGCTCTTCTCTCTTACATTGAGGTTGGGGAAATATGGATTAGTTCTTACCAATGGTCTATAAACTGAAATGAGTTGAACTTTCAAGCATGACCCATAAAAAAATAACCCATACTCTATTATCAATCCTTTTGACCATAGGCCAACCAGAAGGACATATCTAGGTGGAACAAAGAAACCACCAATGAACATGTGTGCTTCCATTGGTCTGAGCTCTTGAGTGACTGTACAAAACAAAGCATCTGAGCTCCACAACCAAGAAACACCTTGTACTGTGAGAGTGAGAAACCAACATCTACCATGCAGAACCACCGAAATCCAGGAGTTTGCTACAGCAGCTGGTGTTAATTTAAATTACAGAGACATTCTTCTTGTAGCCAAAGGTCCTTCACAGAACTCCCCTAGGCACAAGAATTTAATTATGACTCCAACAGAGGGATGAAATCAATTTCCAATATTCCTGTTGCATTTATACAAATCATTGACCTGCGTCCACAATTCTTGCTGAGGAAACTTGGTCCCTTTTCATTAATGCATATAATAACATCTTTGAACATTAACTATGGGCTCTTCATCAATAGAAAGTTCCTTCTCTTGAAGCTCTGATCTTGGACCCTGTGAAATGACCTTTGATTGGTTACTACTAGTTGTAGGCTAAGTGAGTAGAGGAAGGTCAAACTGCCCCGGGCCAGGATACTTGGAATTTGATACAAGCTTTTTGGTCCTTAGAAATAAAGATGAAATAGAATTAAGTATCGAAAATATGATATCCTAACTTTGCTTTACAATTTTAAATGGGTCATCTCATTTGTTTCTCACAACTTGTTTGAGGTGAATAAAGAGGTGTTACAAACATAGTCCTAAAATTATGGGGCAATACACTTTTACATAGATTGTTCTGAAAATTAAACATGATTTATGGTACTAATTCTATGCCAATGATTGTTAAAAATTTCAGTAAATGCTTTTTAAAAATATGGGACATGATTGGTTTCTAAATCTATCATTCTCTCTCTTCTATTTTAGTTCTGATGTGTGTATATAATTATATTCAATTACTTAAATTTATATTCAAGACACACCCCTACATCATTCCTTTATTCTTCTTTATGTACAATTGTTTGCCAAGAAAAGTAATTTATATTAATCATAGTATATAAAAATCAGAATGAAAATAAATAGCTAGTATAGGCAAATTTTTATTATCAAAGTATGCTTTACTTACACTATAAAACTTAAGTAGCCATGAAAAATTTTTTAAAAATTACATTCATGTAGCAAAGTGAAACATATGATGCAAAAAAAGATCAAACAATCTTAAGGTGTACATAAAAAATCCTCAAAGTAAATTCAAGGCGGAATAATATTTATAATGAGAATGAATCAGTTACAGAACTTTCCCTAATTGTGGAGTGGCCTACTCATGTGCTGAAAACAGACCAACGCCTCTGTAGGACAGCAGGAGATTGTGGGCACATGGGAACTACAGATATCTGGGTAAACACTGATGAGGGAGTTCCCCAAAATTAGAGTAGTGGAGTCCTGTGATTAACTAAAAGATCATGGGATCTGATAAGAAACAGGACATTTACTGGAGCAGGAGTGAACAGAAAAGCAATTAGTATATCCAAGGGAAGCATTGGCCTCAAAAGTGTAGATATTTTTTTTTTCTTTTTTTAATTTAAAACCAGAATAGCTACTCTGGCATCTTCTGGAAGAACAGGTAATTGGAACTGAGGGCTGGATTAAGGAGAGCCTTCAGGTTGACAGAAGCGGTAGCTTCCATTGAGCAAATGACCAGAAACTCTTACACTTCAGACTTACTTTCACCGAAAGACTCCAAGGTGGAGTTTTAATCTAACTGCCATTGTTCCCAGGTAACAGTGGTCCCTTTACCTTCTGAATATAGCCCTCATTGCTCTAAGGCTTATTTTTTAAAAAAGTGTGTTTTTTTCCCCTCTTCTCCCCCACCCCCACTCCCATCCCCAACCACAAGATTAGGGTGACAGTGTTATCTGTTCTTCCCCTGGTTAATAGCCCTTGAACACACCCACTACAGGAAGGAGATAGGAGATGCATGCTGAGGATCTGGGAAGTGAATATCTCCCAAATTAACAAGTGAATCCTAACACAGTATCAGGGTGTTCTGGGACCCCCTACTAGAGCATACCTGGAATGTAACCCTTGAAGAGTTCCTTTAAAACCCCCCTGTCAAAAGAGGTGAAAGATTTATACAATGAAAACTACAGAACCCTAAAGAGAGAAGTAGAAGAAGATCTTAGAAGATGGAAAAATATACCCTGTTCATGGATAGGCAGAACTAACATCATCAAAATGGCGATATTACCAAAAGTTCTCTATAGGTTTAATGCAATGCCAATCAAAATCCCAACGGCATTTCTTGTAGAAATAGATAAAGCAATCATGAAATTCATATGGAAAAATAAAAGAGCCAGAATAGCAAAAGCAATTCTAAGCAGGAAGTGTGAATCAGGCAGTATAGCGATACCAGATTTCAAACTATATTACAGAGCAATAGTGACAAAAACAGCATAGTACTGGTACCAAAACAGGCAGGTGGACCAATGGTACAGAATAGAGGACACAGAGATTAATCCACAAAGTTACAACTATCTTATATTTGATAAAGGGCTAAAAGCATGCAATGGAGAAAGGATAGCATCTTCAACAAATGGTGTTGGGAAAACTGGAAATCCATATGCAACAAAATGAAACTGAATCCCGTTCTCTCACCATGCACAAAAGTTAACCCAAAATGGATCAAGGAGCTTGATACCAAATCAGAGACATGGCGTCTGATAGAAGAAAAAGTTGCCTCCGATCTACATACTGTGGGGTCGGGCTCCAAATTCCTTAATAGGACACCCATAGCACAAGAGTTAATAACAAGAATCAACAAATGGGACTTAAACTAAAAAGTTTTTTCTCAGCAAGAGAAACAATAAGAGAGGTAAATAGGGAGCCTACATCCTGGGAACAAATTTTTACTCCTCACACTTCAGATAGAGCCCTAATATCCAGAGTATACAAAGAACTCAAAAAATTAGACAATAAGATAACAAATAACCCAATCAACAAATGGGCCAAGGACCTGAACAGACACTTCTCAGAGGAGGACATACAATCAATCAACAAGTACATGAAAAAATGCTCTCCATCTCTAGCAGTCAGAGAAATGCAAATCAAAACCACCCTAAGATACCATCTCACTCCAGTAAGATTGGCAGCCACTATGAAATCAAACAACAACAAGTGCTGGCGAGGATGTGGAGAAAAGGGTACACTTGTACATTGCTGGTGGGACTGCAAATTGGTGCAGCCAATTTGGAAAGCAGTTTGGAGATTCCTCGGAAAGCTGGGATTGGAACCACCATTTGACCCTGCTATTGCCCTTCTCAGACTATTCCCTGAAGACCTTAAAAGAGCATGCTACAGGGATACTGCCACATCGATGTTCATAGCAGCACAATTCACAATAGCTAGACTATGGAACCAACCCAGATGCCCTTCAATAGATGAATGGATAAAAAAAAAATGTGGCATCTATACACAATGGAGTACTATGCAGCAATAAAAAATGACAAAATCATAGAATTTGCAGGGAAATTGATGGCACTAGAGCAGATTATGCTTAGTGAAGCGAGCCAATCCCTAAAAAACAAATACCAAATGTCTTCTTTGATATAATGAGAGCAACTATGAACAGAGCAGGGAGGAAGAGCAGGAAGAAAAGATTAACATTAAACAGAGACATGAGATGGGAGGGAAAGGGAGAGAAAAGGGAAATTGCATGGAAATGTAGGGAGACCCTCATTGCTATACAAAATTACATATAAGAGGTTGTGAGGGGAATGGGAAAATAAACAAGGAGAGAAATGAATTACAATAGATGGGGTAGAGAGAGAATATGGGAGGGGAGGGGAGGGGGGATAGTAGGGGATAGGAAAGGTAGCAGAATACAACAATTACTAATAGGGCATTATGTAAAATTGTGGATGTGTAACCGATGTGATTCTGCAATCTGCATTTGGGGTAAAATTGGGGGTTCATAACCCACTTCAATCTAATGTATGAAATATGATATGTCAAGAGCTTTGTAATGTTGTGAACAACCAATAAAAAAAAAGACAGACAAAAAAAAACCAAAATACTTAGGGTTTTATTTTCCATTATAGTATCTAATTATGTATTGCTTGAATATTGAAAAAGTACTGATTTTAGTATACTTAGATTTCTACTCAAGTATCTTTATGTTCTGCTACAAAATTAAAAGTTTTTAAAAAATTTAAAAAAAAAAAAAACCCTGTCCCTCCAGATCCAGAGCCACAACCTTTGGGACAGGAATCCCCTATGTTTCTCCTTTGCTAGCAAAGCAATAAATCTTCTTTTTCCTGTTTCTCAAAACCATGTCCTCATTATCAAATTGGCAATGATTGGCATTGGGGACAGGGACTGAGCTTTTGGTTACACCCACACTACAGCAGTTACTCATCATGTGCTGATTACTTCACAGGTATTATTTTATTTCTCCTCCAAAGGACACTATGACATGGACATAGTTCTAAGGAACAAGAGAGGATCAGACCCATTTACTAACTTGCCCAAAGTCAGCATAACAGGCTGGAATTCAGAATTGCCTCTCTTTTTCTGATACCCATTTTCTACAAACCATACTATCTTCTCTGTTGGTATAAACAATAAAAAGGGTAGTACTAAACTTTTGCAAAGTGTTTGACTTCCTACTACCTTGTATTCCCATAGAATAACTGTTTTTCTTAACAATATATAACTTTAACCCTGTGTTTCCTAGTAGATTTTTTGTCTTTTCACAGATGGCTCATGTTAACCCCAAAGTAAAGGAATTCATCTACACGAAAAACTTGTAAGACGATTTTTCCCAAGTCAGTTCCAAGCTGCAATTCTTAACAATAATATTGTTTTCTTGCTTCAGTATGCTTGGGTTAATAACAGTTACAATTTGTTGGTTATTCTGGGGTACCAGTGTCTATGACTGGGAATGTATGGTTAATTCTGAGTTTCAGGATTATTAATTGTATTGTTGCCACATGGTTAATCAACATTCTCAATACTTCTATTGAACATAAAAGCAGAATTTTGATCTGTATTCCTCTGGTCCCACCAGCAATACTTCAATGGTACTGACTGAGCTAAAGAACATGCTTGTCTCAAAAATAGCAAATCAAAATTTGAATAAGCATTAACATTTACAGAATTTTAAATCTTGAATATATACTATATATCTCCTCCATCACTAGATTTATGACAAAAAATATTCCCATATATTCTCAAAATAGCCTAAATTTAAGATGATGCCTTTTTTAAAAAGTCTGCTAAATGTTTCATATACCTCCAAGCTCAACTTACTAAATAGCAGATGAATCTTGGAAATGTGTCCTTTCCATGTTCTTTTTTTTTTTTTTTTTTTTTTTTTTTAAGAGAGAGTGAGAGAGGGGAGAGAGAGAGAGAGAGAAAGAGAGAGAGAGAGAATTTTTTTTTAATATTTATTTTTTAGTTCTCGGCGGACACAACATCTTTGTTGGTATGTGGTGCTGAGGATCAAACCCGGGCTACACGCATGCCAGGCGAGCGCGCTACCACTTGAGCCACATCCCCAGCCCCTCCATGTTCTTTTGATGGAAAAGTTAGAAAGCCAATTTTTCAACATAGTCCCAAGATTCTCTTTAGCTATTCTACTGCCTTTGGTGACAAGAATATGGACTCAGATAACCAAAATGTATCTGTATGGTGACTTTGAAGGTGTGCTACCCATCTACATTGTCAAAACAAAACAGTCGTCAATCATGTCAGGTTATTTTCTGAAAGTTGCCTTCCCAAAAGAAGAGGTTTTTCAAGTTAATATACATTTTTTTTATTGCTTCCCTTTTGTAATAAACATTGCAAGTTAACATTTGGACTTACTCTTGAGAATCCAGTGGAATGAGAGGGAAAATAATTGGCTATATGAGCTCTTTGTTTAAGTTTAAATGCATTTTATTTTTAGAAGACCTAAATGGCATTTTATTTTCTTAAAAACAATGTCTACACTCCAAATAAATCACTGTCAAAACGAATGAAGAGCTCAAGATGACATGAGTCCCATTTGTCTTAAGTGCTGGTGGTGTGTGGCTAATGAACAGCAGTGATGACAGATGATACATCCACAAGCACTGCTATACCAGATCTGTTAGATTTATTAACATCTTTCCATTTCTAAACCATCCTTCAAGAAAAATCACACATGAGGACACACCATCCTCACAATAGTCTGAGAACAATCCTGCCATCAGGATTGATGTTTACCCCCATCAAGAACTGGTAATTTTAGAAATTAGTGAGAATGAGCTTGATTTGTCTTGCAGGTCTCTCTGGTCCCTGTTTTTCAAGTCTGTCTTTGATTGATTTCATGCAACCTTGACCTACGTCTTGGAGGCATCCTTATTGAGGCTGGTTTTCTGCAAGTGATCCTTCATTATAATATTGACACCAGTGTGTAGTACTTTCGGTATCTTCTCTCTCAGAACCCTCACCAGGGGCACTTCCACCAATGAGCATGTCATCAGTGGTACCCTCTGTCCTATACCATCTTGCCTTCCACCTCTAGGCAGAGCCTATCTATGATCTTCATGAACTTATAAATGTCATTAGAATATCCCCCTGTGGTAGATGAGGTCCCTGTGGATTATCATGATTGTGGCTGGAGAAGAGGACCAGGGCACTAATTCACAGAAGCCCAGAGTGGATGGAAGAAACCTACAGCTCTTAAAATTTGTACTTTAAATTTATGTGATGAATACTGTGTATAATAGTGCTATGTTCTAAATCTGTCTCATTTATATTATCATTTCCAGGACCAAAATGTAAGTGATTATTCAGTTCTCTACAGAAATCATAGGTTATTCACTTCAAATTCTAATCACATAGCCCCCACAATGACAAAAGGCCACCAGACAATCAAAGCTTAATTGGGTTTTCAATAAAGTTGAATCAACAGTGGCTCTTTGAGAGCCAGAATTCTGTTGATCTGATCCAATATAAGCAAAGGGAGTATAATTGACACAGAGAACAGTGTACACGCATACTGTCTCAATGAAAACATGACTGTTCTCATAAGAAAACAGATGTTTGCTAAGTTAATCTGATTTATTTTGCCTTTTCTGAAAGATATAAAGATGTCCTTGAGTGGTTGCTAGGTAACATATTTGAGTTTAAGAAAAAAGCTAAGACTTACAGACTTGGGAGTATTAATTCATATATATATTTCTTTTTGGTAAAATAGGAAATTAGAAAGTAGGTAAATACATAAGACAAAGGCTTAATTTGACATATCTTTCTTACTCTCTCCATGCCCACCAGTGCAGAGTTGCAATAGTACCCTGTGAGCATTTTCAGAAGTGAAGCAGGATACCCAACTGGTATACCTAGAGCGTCAGACTACTATATGTGAGACTTCTGATAAGGAAGTTGTAAATAAATCACATATGTACTTCATTTGGTATAACCAATACTTGAAATCATGTGGAAAACCTTGTCAAGAGTTGGCAAAGCAAAAAAAAAAACCTTGACCATAGCGTGGCCTTCACTTTACAGTAAGCCACAATTGAGTCTGCTCTCCTATGCATCCATTTCTCCACCCACAGACACCAAACTTTTGTTCTCATTCTGTGATATTACTACTCATTACAAACATATTCTGTTGTCTTTGAAATACCTTTTTCCTATATGGTTCCTTAAAAGAAGCTTTCTTTTTTATTCTTTTTCTTTCTTTGAATGAAACACTGGAGTAGCTGTATATATAGTCTCTGTGGTAGAGTGTAATCATGGTCACAATGCCTACTCTTCCTGTAATGATATGGAATCTATTTCTCCAACCTTGGTTTGGGGTTGGCCATTTGATTAGTTTTGTCCATTGCAATCTTTGCAAACATAAATGTAAGCAGAGCCTGGGAAGATTTTTGTACAATGGGTCTTGCCTACTTGCTGCTCTTGGAACTCTAAGATGCCATGTAAAAAAGCTTGGCAATCCTACCGTATGATGAAAATTCATTTGGAGAGAAGCTCCAGTTACCCCACAGTACCAGATGAGGTCATCATAAACCAGCTTGCTGAGGGCCATATATAATCCGCAGAAGCAGTCATTTCACTGACCAGAAGCTGATTACAAGCATAAGTGAGTCCATGGAGCACAAGAGAGTTTCAGCAATAAACCCAGTCCAAATGGTCAATCCAAAAATTTGTGCACTAAATGGTCATTGCCTTAAGACATGGAGTTTTTGGTTAGTTTTAAGCAAAAACTACTTGATACATTTTCCAGTAAATAGAACAGGTGTGGACATGCTAAAAGTATCCAAATTTAACAGCTCTGGACTGACTGGCATAAAAGGTCTTTGTAATATTGGTTGTGATGATACTCAGCCAAATAGTTTTTCTTTATGGATCACTGGTTTACATAATACATTTGCAATATGCAAGGTGGTATTTTTCTAAATGAAAATAGCTGTAAGCAAAGGAAGAGTCGGTAAGTGGTATTTAATGTGTTTTGTTTAGGAAGAGCTCTAAAAATGTCGGCCATTGAAATCCCAAGGGTCTAGAAGGAAGAGAGTAACATCATAACGATTCCATATAGAAAGGCAGGTTTATTGCTTGGTTATGATTTATTCAATTTAGATTTCATATCATTTGTTGACCCTTCTGATAGAAAACAATGCTGCCAACTTGGGTACTGGTGAATTCGCTTTTCTAGATTCCATTTTATTCTTTTCAGGTTTAAGAACAGAAACAATCAGTTATGAGGATCCACATGGTCACAGCCTTTGGATATGAAAAGTTAATATAGGAGTCAGGGTCCTCAGGGAAAAGAGGCCCTTCTTGGTATTATAAACATAAGACATTTAATTTGATATTAATAACTGAAATGATGGAAAGGCAATAAATAAAATAGGGATGTTTAAGTAACCCAGGTTTTAGCAAGAACAGGAAACTACCATCACCTTTACAGCAAGAGGGAAAAGGGCTTTAGAGATGGGAAGCTATAAGGCCACTGAGGAGGGGCCACACTTCCTGTATGAAATGCCAACTCACTCCCCATAGCAGGTGGGGGGGGGAGAGGGAGGGAGGGAAGAAGGGAGGGAGGGAGGGAAGAGGGCAGGCACCAAGAAACACCCTGGACTTTGGCCCTGCCCCTTCAACTTCCCACAGCATCCTTCACAGCTGCACAGGCAAACAAGTTAAAATATAGCTTCCTGAAGAGCAGGTTATGGACTGGAGTGTGAACAGGCAATACCTGGGTACAACAAGAAAGACACTGGAAGAAAATAGAGCTGTTTTAACATGCAAATCATTAATTATGTTAAACTGTATAATCCCAAGGAGTAAGTAAACTCAGTAACACACTTAAAATAATTGAACAAGACTAATGACAAAAAAGATGCCTCTTCATCCTTTTATTGCTCATTCAAATTGTTTTTTGATATCCTGATAAAAGTTATGAATTAGTATTTTCAATTTAAAGTTAATATTTGAAGTAATGAAGAGGATAAGATGTAGAAACATTACTTAGGTTGTAATCCCTGCCTTGGCAGTTATTAACTTTGTAATTGTGGGCAAGTTAATAAAGTAAGTCACAGTTTTCTCATACACAGAACTGAGTAAGAACAATATTTGTGTAATTTATTTATACTGAAGGTTAAAGTGATAATTCAGGTCAAGTTATTCCCACAGCATCTGGTATAGAACACATCAACAGTAGATATTAAAGCACTGGGTATTATGTTTTGCAAGTTATAGGAATAATACTCTGTGTTAAATGTGGCTTTTGTTTTCCATTGTAATTTTCAGATAATAATTAATATTCTATTTATAAGTCTATTTAGACTTAACAGTAAATATCAGCTTGACTTGTGCTATTGTCAGAGAATAGCCTGGATATTATTATTTTTTTTTCTTCTGGCATTGAATTCCATCGTCTGTATCCTTGGTGTTTTTATAAAATATTACTAATTGAAACTCTTATCACTCTGGGAATATTACATTTCTAGAAATCACTGTAATACTAAAGCAATGGTGGTTTGGATATTGAGATGAAATTAACATGTCATGATTTTCAGTAATGTATTCTGTCAATCCTAATGTCTATCATAATCAGCAACTATTGTGATCCAACTCAAAAGTTTGGTAGAAAGATACTTTTAACCAAATGTCTTTGCAAATGCCTTGTCTTTGGATGTTTTAGGCGGAATGTCATTAATAGATTAAAATATCTTTTAATGCAACAGAAAAAAGTATTAGATAAATTTTGTACTTTAGAATTGTTGAAAATCAGTGGAAAACCTACTGTTCCCCCACCTCAACTAATGCCTAAGAGCTTTTACTCTGTTCCTAATGCCATTTCTCTATCATGTTTCTCTTAGTAGATTTAATCATTTCTTTCTCTGTTTTTGTATTTTTCTGCTGAATAAGCTCGACTATAGAAGGTACAATCGGAAATGCTCGTTCGGTTTTTTCTTCAAAACAATATCAGGAGTTGTGGTTTTCTTTTCTCAGAATAAAATATTAAGCTAGTTGTATATATTGTCCAATGTCATTTATTCTTTCAAGTAATATCCAATTATTTGGATATTCGAGTAATATACAGTCTCTTTTACTTTGGTATTTTAAAAATCAGGTGCAATCTAAATCTCCTTTAACATCAGTCCAACTTCAGGGCATTATAATCTCTTTTCCCTTGCTCATATGTATGCTCCTCTACAAACATACAAATAGCTCACTCTCTCATTTCAATCATGTCTTTGCTCAAACATCACCATGTCAGAACAGGGTTCCTTAAATTTCTTGATAAAAATGGTTTGTCCCCACTGCAATCCCATCCCTGGCTCATTCCATACATTGCTTTATTTTGTTCAAGAGTTTATCATCACTTGATACACCATAGCTTTCTCTTCCAGTTGCCCCCAACACCCCAACTATTAGAATGTCAGTTTCATGTGATTCAGCGCTCTGTCTTGTTCACTCCTGTATCACCAGTGGCTTGGACAGGGTCAAGCTCATCAGAAATGCTCTGTAAATATTGATGGGATAAAATGAATGACTGAGGAATGCCTGAGTCCACAGTGTCCACATAGCAAACATATTACCAATTTTTAAAACTTCCTTTTCTTTATAGCTCTACAGGAAAAGATAATGCAGTGAATTATCTTTTCTCAGAGATAGAGTAACTATCTTCAAGGATCACAGGAAAGGTACCCTCCTCATCCCAACAAGATTTTGGAGATATAGAATGGTAAAACTGCAAACAAACAAAAAAAAAATACAAAGAATACGCTATCTGTGTGGACTCCATGTTGTGACTGGTATGTCTTTCTTTCTTTCTTTTAACATGAAAAACTCCAGTGGGAAAGCCCTGGCTTGTGTGTCTGTTTTTGTCAAGCATTCAAAAGTAACTGATAATCTCTACATCTGTTATTTATTTGACAGATCTCCAGAGGGCCATATAAGTGGAAATTTCAGAGAAATCCTAAATATACTCCCTGGCTCTGTGCAATGACAGAAAGAGCTTTTAACTATTATAAAAGTGTTGGGTTTAAATTAATCACTCACACAATAGCTACTGATGCATTCTTGAATAAAGCATGTGAAATTCATGATTTGTTCACTATTTTATTTAGAAATAAAAACTAATTATACATATTGCATATTGAAATTAGCCCCCCTTGACTCCGGGAAGGAGTAAAAGCCAAAGAAAATTTGCAGCTGGTCAGGAAGTAATCCAGGGAGGAGACATTTTTGCAGAGAAGGAAGAGAAGAGGATTAAAAGGCATGAGGGAAGACATTCAGGGTTTTGTTAGGGTGTTTTCAAGGATTTGAAAATTGGAATCCAAAGGAAGCAGCATATCTTCCAAACACACATATATATAAACAAACAAAAGAATCATCAGAAATTAAATGGAGCTACTCTGGCTTAGATTTTTTACAAACCACTTAAATGATTTATTTTGCAAAGATTATCCATGTTGAAACAGATATTTGGTATAAAATAGAAAATACCAGATCACTGAACCATACAAAGGACTCACGCATTTCTTTAAAAAAAATTATTTTTAGTTGTAGATGGACACAATACTTTTATTTTATTTATTTATGTGGTGCTGAGGATTGAACCCAGTGCCCCACACATGCGAGGCAAGCACTCTGCCACTGAGGCACAACCCCAGCCCCTTATGTATTTTTTAACCTGATAAAAGTTTTAATTATTATAATAAGCTTAAATTGCTTTTTTTTTCCTGAATAAAAACAGGTACCTGAACATTGGTTTTTGCAGGATATTTAAGAAATTCAATATTTGCTTTATTCCATAACAGACTAGACAAAACCCCATGGATCTTTTACTCTATATCCACATAAGGAATAAAAAACCAAGAAGTAGAGTTATCCCACAGAGTACTAGTTAACTTGAGAAATTCAATTCATGCCTGTGATCATAATTTATTTTAATGGAATCCCCAAAACAAAGAAATTGCCCTTCAAATGTGATTTTTAAATAAAAGCAAAATCATTTATCTTGCAATTTCATCATGTAGAAACATCTGCAGCAAAACACTAGAGAGCACCCCTGACTAAAATATCAAAGTGACTGCTGTACTCAGAGGCCAGATGAAGTAGAAGCAGCATATATCATCTGTGCACCACTAAAAATCATCTTACATGTTCTCAAATAATTGACTGATCGACAGCTTGATGACTGAATGAATGAATGAATGAAGCTCCTGACAGCGAATCAAAGCCATGATCTATTTACATGCCAGTAAGACCAATAGTATTAGTCTGCTGAAGAATGCTAAAGGATTCTCTTTTAAGGCAGTTTTAAAAGTTGGCATAGATACAAAATGTAAAATTTATGGGAAGCATTAACCAGCTAAACATCTGCTGAAATTCTGATTCAATTAAAAGCAGAACATCCCATAAAACCTCAACTTGGCTTCCTTAAAATGTCATGGCTCAGATGGAGGGGGTGGGGCCTTCTGCTCTGGATATGATTAAGATCCACAAAGAATTAAAAACTAAAAAAGGAAAAAAAAGTCAACGTTCAGTGAACCTATATTACAGCCCAGGTAAGTGTTCTTCAAAAATAAATAAATAATTAGATAAATAAATACATGACAATTAAAAAGCTGCATGAGAAATCTAAGATCCACACCAAACTGAAAAAGGATCTGTACAGTAGAAAGAAAGACAAAGGGACAAATGACTAAGGAAATACACTTTTCAAATCCTATGGAAAAAGCTCTGAGCCTGGCACATGCTAAGAATTGTGTGAACATTTTAATGACTAATATTGTAAGGAGAGAAATTAGGTAAGTGAAAGAGAAGAAAAACACTCAACTCCTGTTTCATTTCTAGCCTTCAACCACCGATAGCATAGTAGAGTTACCATCATTTACACATATACTCCCAGAATTCAGGAACTAATCTTCCAATGAAGTACAATTTGTCTAAGTCAAATTAGCCTGATACCTATAAAAAAAAATCAAACTATGTTAATGCAGTATATATGAAATTCTGAGAATAATGCCTGGTATTTGGTTAAATATTTGATAAATATTAACCATGATCATCATTGAAATCTTCATTCTTTTTTTTAACCTTAAGTTTATTTATTTATTTTTATATGGTGCTGAGGATCGAACCCAGGGCCTTGCACATGCTAGGCACGTGCTCTACCATTGAGCCACAGCCTTAGCCCCTGTTGCAAGAATTCTTTAGAATCCTCTACCATACCCTGATCATGACTGAATGAATGAATGAAGCTCGTGACAGTGAATCAAAGCCATGATATATTGATTTCACCAGTATTAGCATAAGGACGTGCCTTTGGTTTGTCCTTAGCTAAATGGTTCTCCTATAAGTATAAGACCTGCAGTGTACAAGAGATAGGAAGTAAAATAAAATGTGCGTGTGTGTATGTGTGTTTGTGTGTGTAAAACTACATCACAGAACCACATACACTATGTATTAGGGCCAAATATGGTATTTTAAATGTTTTTTTTCCTACTATGCACATTTTTCATGCCATACATGAACTTTAGAAATTCATTAAATAAAATTGTGACTCTAATGAAACTAGTAAATGTTACTGAAATAACTGAAGATAAAAGTCAATAAAAATTATGAAGTTACTTTATTTTTTATTTTTTTATTGGTTGTTCAAAACATTACAAAGCTCTTGACATATCATATTTCATACATTAGATTCAAGTGGGTTATGAACTCCTATTTTTACCCCAATATACTGAAATCTTTAAGGGACTACTTCTTTCCAAAATTCTTGAAAAAAATCATGTTTTAAAAATTATAGAGATAATATAAGATGCTTTTAAAAAACCAAGAAATATCAGTTTTCAAAAGTGAGGAAAATGTGTATTGGCAAATCACTAGCATGATGTTGATTTATAAAAAAGGTTCTAGTGTGAATTATAGTTGACTCTTAAACAACACAGATTTGAACAATGTGGATCTACTTTTAGGCAGATTTTTAAAAATTTTGCAATAATTGCAAAAAACTCAGACATGCCACATAATCTTGAAATATCAAGAAATTAAGATATATCATGAATGCATAAAATACGTGTAGATGCTATTCTATTTTGCTCATTTGCTACCATAAAATATATGCAAACCTATTGTAAAAAGCGAAAGTTAATCAAAACTTATACACACAAACATAGACTAAGTGGCACCATTCATAGTCAAAAATAGACAAATGTAAAATTGCAGTACTAAATCATAACCACACAATTAACTCCATTACTTTCTATACGTCATAATTTTGTAGCCACCTCTGGTTGTAATGGTGGTGAGCTCAAGTTTGCCAGGTTCTACTTAACATGCTACATGATGCTAATCATTTCAGTCTGAGCATTTAGTCTCCCCAGTAAATTTTCTGCTGCAGTAAAAAGTGATCTCTCATGGTTCTCACCTATTTTCACCACACATTATAAATATAACATACAAAATAGATGCTAGTCGGTTGGCTTCCAGTCAACAGCAGGCTATTAGTTAAGTTTTTTGGGACTCAAAAGCTAGATGTGGCTTTTCAAGTATTAGGGGAGAGTGTGGGCACCTCTATCCTCTGGGCTGTTCGAGGGTCAACTACACTATACAATAGATTTGTGAAATTCACAAATTAAAACATTTTGTTTTTTAAATTTTTAGTACTCAGATCTTATTCACTGGAGGTATGGCTCAGGAGTAGAGCATTTGACTGCAAATAAACACAATATTTTGTAACAAGTTTATTAGGCACTCCTCAGTTTATAGAACTATCCTTTCATTCTCTACCTCAATAGTTATAAAGCATTTTCCCTGTGTGTGTGCCCAAATTTCCCTTTTTATATAAGGGTACCAGTCACAAGATTAGGATCTACCCTAATGGGGTTTGATTCCATTAGAGTTAAATTTGCAAATACCCTATTTCTAAATAAGGCCACATTCTCAGATACAGAGTAGGATTTAAGCATGTCTTTTGGGGTGTAGAACTCAAATCCCAACAGCATTACATTGTAGGTAATTTACATTATACTGTCTTAGTGTTGAACATAAACTTCATCCAAGTAGGTATTCTTTTAACAGATGAAAAACAGCCTTGCTATTTTTTCAGATGACACTGAAAGTAAGAGAAAAAGGCTTAACTTAAACATAAAACTGATTATAAATGCTATACATTTGAAACTGGAATATAAACATCATGTAGTTACATTATGTATGCTCAATGATGTAATGATCTTTCTGATTAACATGGCCCAACTTCCTTGAACAAATGACAAGTGAATTAAAACATTAATTTTCTATTAAAATAAATACATCTGGTAATAGAAGTCAAAGTACACATAGACTATGATAAATAATTGAAACTTAAAATACATTTCTAAGTCTGAAAGACTGATTTTTGATCAACACTGTGGAATAATTTTGTTTTTCTCCATCAGGCTATAGATACTTTTAAGTTAAAATTAATTAGAGATGACTATAAATAGTCATTTGTGTATATAGAACAAAAGATCATTTACCAGAATGTTGTGGGAAAATTTAATATGGAATGCAATTCAATGAGTCCTAATTGAAAATAAACCAATATATTCTGTAATCCGCCCCTATTAATTTATCTTGTAACAGAAACACAGATATAAAATTGAAAGTGAAAATCTGAAGCAATTCAGGTTTGAAGAAGAGACTCTCATAAACTTTTGGAGGTTAGAAAATTTTCATACTTCCACTGGTCAACAGGAGAGACTGATTTTATGATTAATGCTAGATTGAATCACGTACTCTCAGGGGAACTCTAGGACAGATTGCCTGTTCTGGCATTTTTTTTTTTTTTAAACTGAGGAGTCCTGAGGCTTTGGGCCACTGTTCATACTGAGATGACACTCTGTCCTTCCACCAACATGACACTTTCAGTTTTTCTAGAGCCAGTGGCTAGTTGACATGATGCAGCCCTGCTCAAAGGGCATTCATTCCTGCTGTCATTCACACAGAACCTCTTCATTGTGCACATACTATTTTTCTAGGTACTGCATTCACTTCTCTCCCAAATAGGAAAGTTTTGTGAGTTTTCCCTTTTCTCTTATATTGTTGTTACTGATTAGCTGATTAGCATCTATACTATTGCAGGGAACCTGCTTTCACATGGTTTTCCTGATTTACCTTATTAGCTACCATCTTTTATACCAGCAGCCTTATTTCTCTACACTCAAGGGTATTCTTTTGAACATAGAATAGAGGGTATACCCTGTGTGCTGACGGTTCTCTTCTTCCACAGATGTCACTTGTTTAGGTGCCAGAGGCCTTCTAGGTCACCAACCGCAGGTTAAGAGGATTTGTTGGAACTTTAGCTTCTCAATGAGGAGGAAGACTTCTGGGGGCCAAACAGTAGCCAGTTGCTGAATGAAGTACAGGTCAAACACAAACTAAGATACAGGCAAGGGATCCTTTTTAGGTAAAAATGCCTTTTTTTAAAACAATCTGTTTAAAATAAGAATATCCCAATTTTGTTTCTTTCTTTCCATTTCTTTCTCTTTCTCTTTCATCCACCCCCTCCTCTTTTCTATATTCTTTCTTTCATTTTTGTTGCTGGGGATTGAACCCAGGGCCTTGCTCATGCTAAGCATGTACTCCTCCACTGAACTACACCCTCAGTGCCCTCAGTCTCCTTTCTAACTGAACTCCCTGTGGGACATAGCTTAAGAACACCCTGATAGTACAATAGTGCTGTTCTGACAAGAGCTTTAACATAAAAACAGTAGGAACATTGTAAAGATGTCTCAAAAATGACAATAGCAAAGACATTTACATGATCCTTGAAATACAATGACATGTCTTAGTCCTCTAATGGGTATCTATCCCAGTAGGGGAAAAATGTATATTAAACCCATATTTAGACATTCATTTTTTTGTGTCTAAAGTAAAATGTGATAGTTTAAAAAAATACATTTAACTATAGACCATAATGATTTCAATGGAATCTTTGATTGTTCTAAAGATGAAAGAGATTATCCCACAATATACCCAGCATTCATAAAAAATCATGTATGCAAGAAAACCATAAAATTGTTCTACTTCTATGGACATATTAGATAAGGCAAGGCAATCAAAAAGTGCCTAAACTTCCTGAAAATAGTTGATTTTTTAAAAATACAAAAGTATACTGCATTAGGGAATGTTTTAATAAGGAACTAGTCTCAATTAAAAGAGAAATAACAAGCTAATCCAACTCTATTCCATGACTACAAGATATTATTATCCTCATTTTACAGATAAGGAAACTGAGGCTGAGAGAAATTAAATACCTTGATCAGTGTCCACCTGCAGATGGAAAGGCCATGGTTTATATCCTGTCCACCTATTTTCACTCATATTCTTTTTTCTGAATGATGTAACTTATGGTTTATTTTTACTTTCAAATTCTTTTAAATATAAACTATTCAGTGTATTTTCATAAGCAAGGATAAAGTACTGTCATTATACAGAAAAAGCAATCTGATCTATAAATTATGGAAAGAAGAAAATCTCTTAGAATGGTATGCTGAATGTTTCTCTGAAATATTGTGAAAAGTGAAACACTGGAAAAACCCACCCATTAATCAGGGTATTTCAACTATATCTAAGATGGTTATCAAAGAAAGCTTGTGCTTTTATGATGAATATTATTTTTAGAAAAATAGTGGAAAATCCAAACATGACTGTAAAATGAAATTAGTATCACCAAAACCTGTCTAGACACCCAAAGTGAAAGAATAACAAGTATATACTCTTCTCAAAGTGTATTTATCCTCTTAAAAATATTTGTATCATTGTTTCTTCTTCTAGGAACATATTTATATGCATATTGGTAAGAGATACCCATTGGAAACTATTTTATATAAGACTTCCAAGTTTTTCAGTGAAGCACAATATATTTAGCCCATAAGAAGTTATAAACCATATGGCAGCTCCAAAACTTTCTTGAGACATATGTTGTTAGCTTTATATTATATTTATAATACAGTAAATTTAATATTTATGTTTATTTCTCAATATGTAATTAGAAGTCTATATGGAAATAAGCAATTTTGTATATAAGTTGTTTGGGAACATCCTGCTCACAAACATGCAATTTGTGATTGCTACTTACATAGAGCAGCTCATTATGTTTTAAAAATATAAAATATAAGAAAATTGCTAAAAACCACGATCCAACCACAACTCTATAGTTTTTATATGGGAGTAGTTTATTTCTGGCTTTCCAGAATATTATGGAAGAAAATTATATAGCAATCACTTTGTGCTTAATACACAGGCTACCAACTTTGTCTAGCTACTTGCACTGAGAAAGAAAAGTTCATAAATGTTCACACCTATTTACAAGTACATGACAGATAAGAAATGGTGCAATCAGTTAACACTGAGCCTATTCACTGTCCCAGTGATATGGTTAGGATTTTAAATATTCCCCCCAAAGGCAAGGTTTGTCTAGATGCAGCAAGGTTTAATAGTAGGGTCTTTGGAAGTTGACAGGATTCTGAAGTCTCTGACCTAGTGAATGGATTAATCTATTCATGGATGCATATATTATGAATTTCAGAAGAGAGGTTTTATTATAAGACAAGTGATCTCTCACTGATTCTTGGCCACCATGCAGGGAGCAGCTTTGTTCCTCTGCATGCTCCTTGACATGACCCAGAGGCAAACAATAGAGGCAAATGAGCATGGACTAAAACCACTGAAATGGATCCAAAATAAATCTTTCCTTTTTTAAGTTGGTTTTCTCAGGTATTTTGTCATAGTAACAGAAAGATAACACACCCAGTATCATGCAAGGGTCCGATATATTGACTCATTCACTTTGTCTTAGATGTTTATAATGTTAGAAGATGGTTACCAGCATTTCAGATTTCTTAACAGAAAATTAGGTATATAATATCTATACTCTAAGGTTAGCTGCTCTGCTCCTGGTTAATAAAAATGTTAGTAGTTGAATAGCTAACACTTAGGCAGACCTACAATATGCCAGGCATTCATCTGAACCCTTCCATGAACCGTCCTTAAGTCTTCACAACAACTTTGTGAAGAGGGACTCTTTCATTTTTACTAAGAAGGAGAAGGGAAGAAACTTGAGCAAATCACACAGCTAGTGTGTGGTGGAGCTAAAATGTGAACTCAGGCTGACTGGCTCAGTCATAATTTTAACAGTTTGCTGCACTGCCTGAATGTTCTCTAATCCCTCAAACCTCCCCCATTATTAACTGATTATATTATTAATTATTAACTGAGTATATTTAAAAATAAATATGAAAAAGTAATCTTTCCTTTCCTGTAATTATTAATGACTGTCTCAATATGTCATTCAGATATAAAAATCAGGTTTTTAAATCTCCATTACAGCAAATATAAATTCATGCAAAGAAGATGTAGTCCAAAAGGGGTTTACTGTATAGATTCAGAGGTTTGTCTGCCCTAAGGTCATTCTTCGAGATCTAGAAAAGCTATAAGCAGGTAAATGGAAATTAACTGGAAAGCTCTTGGGAATAAATGCTTTTTTTGCTCTCTCCTTGGCATCTATTTATTTCTGATGTCTTCATTCATGCCTGCTTTAATCTGTTTCCTTCTTCTCTCACTGAGGATAAACTGGCCTTCTCTGCTTTGCATATCCATCACTAATCCAGGTCTGATATTTCTGAGTTAATTAATCCACGTTTGTAGTTTTCTATACTCCTGGTATCACAATGTTCAGCAAGAACAACTAGAGATGGTAGAGCTTAGATCTAGTCAGAAGTGAACCATAGGGAGCAAGGTCTCCTTGCATGCTAACCACTCAGTAGATGGTGGGAACTGTTCTTACGGAAGTGAAAGGAGGCAACCATGGCATGGTGGTTCGAGAAGTTAAGAGAAATCCAAATGTTCTTGTTAGGTCAATAAGTTTCCACTGAGATCAAAACACAGTAGCATATTACCCTGGTAAATTTTGTACAATGTTTATATGGGTTTCATCGATTAATAGAGCTTCAATGAAAATATAAATTAATTGCTATTCTTAAAGCTAAAAATTATTTCTATTTGGAATTACGTTAGGGTTAATTCCAAAAAAACTTTCAAAAAATGAGAAATGCATTAAATTTGAACAAAAAAAATCAGTGTATATAACTACATAACTAATTACATAAACAAATTATTAACTGAGTATATTTGAAAATAAATATGAAAAAGGAAAGAAAATACAAGAAATTATGGCACTAAACACCCATACCCCCAGATAAATTACACACATTCTTTAGACTTCCATCAATCCCTTAAGTTGAGATCATTTGACTAATGTGTTTTGAAGGTCTTTTCTAATTTCAAAATTATATGGTGTTATTTTTCACCCACAAATGAAGTAGTTAAGGCAATAATCTAAAATATAAATAAAAATATTTTCAAATGAAATGAGTTACTAATAATATTTAAAAATGCATGGGAAAGAAAAACATTTTCCCCTTGTTGAGAACAAGGAACAATTATAAAGATGGTACATTTGAACTTTTTCCCCCAGAATAATCTCCACAACTTGCAATATATCTACTTATCTTGAATCTATATTTTAATATTGCAATTGGTATTTTTAAAAAACCAAGTTCCAGAAGACATATATGATACTTTGTGGTATCAACAGGCAACTTTTTTTTTTTTTTTTGTACCAGGGATTGAACTTATGGGTACTTAAATCCTGAGCCATATCCTCAGCCCTTTTTTATTTTATGTTTTTATCTTGAAACAGAGTCTTGCTAAATTATCTAAGGCCTCACTAAGTTGCTGAGGCTGGCTTTGAATTTGTGATCCTCCTATTTCAGTTTCTTGAATCTCTGGGATTACAGGCGTGCATCACTACAGCCAGGGAAAGGGCAATTCTTTAATGAAATAACAAGATGCATTCAAAGTTATTTGGAAACTGTGGAGATAATATATGGACTTTGCTACCACTAGGCTGTAATTAAGAAAATAACTATTCATTCCTTGGTATGTGTATTGACTGTTATACTCTTTTCAGATCTCTTTCTTAGTACTTGAATTAAAGCAACCATATGGAATGGCCCCCACTGTAGAAAATGAACACTAACTCGAGTTAGGATAAAGTGAAAAAGAAAATTAGAATAGACATAATTGGAATGAAATAGTCATGAAAACAACTTTTGATCTTAAGCACAAAACAAGTTAGGATAGAATTAAGAAAACCTGGCAACAGTCCTATAGTAAATTTAAAGACCACAGCTATGCCTTTCTATTCTGTTCTGTGTCGCTTGGTATTCATGACCACTTACCTTTTGGCATAATCTTATACACTTGGTTTCAACATCAAGGTCAGTCCAAATAACATTTAAAACAACAACAACAATGAAAGGCTTATTTAATCAAACAGTTGGGCAGTTTGACAAATCTCTGGTTTGATGAAATTAACCAATTTATACAGTGAGAATCATTGGTCTAGGAACCAATCTCAGCTAAAGCAGCATTCCTATTAGAGATGATTAAGTACAAGAGATCATTAGGAGAAGCTCTACTACCAATTAATATTAAAAAGTAAGATTTCAGGAGATAATTTTTTAAATAAAATACATAATGACTAAATCTTAATGCTAGATATAGAAATTAAGAGTACAAATTACTTGTTTCAGAGCCAAATAAATGGAAATACATTTATTATAAACTAACTTATTCCAATCTCAACACTTTTTACCCATGTACCTGTGTGTGTGTGTGTGTGTGTGTGTGTGTGTATCAGACAATTATTGCTGCATCCTGAGGGCACCTCTTATATGCTACTCAAAAGACAGTACTGGGAAACAAACTCAGTGACCCCAAACAGAAACTCCAAGGAACTGATGTTGCTTAACTCTAACTGGTATAAAGAAAACCAGCTGAGCCTGAATTTGAGTCAGAGCAGAAAAAAAAAATACAGTAAGAAAAAAGAAACACACACACACACACACACACACACACACACACACACACACAGACACACACGTACGTACATAACTCAGAAAGAGAGAAAGCGGCATATGGAAGGCAAGGATAGATAGTCCAGATTTGGAGAGTAGAGTGAGCAATCTCCAGGTGAGTTTTATTTTTATATTAGACTTAGATGAACTTTATAACTACTGAAATTACATGTGTTGAATTTCTTCAAGCCTAGAATGTGTGCCTTCTGCTGCCCTCAGAATGCCTAGGCCGTGAGTACAGAGCTAAAGAGAGCAGACTGGCAAAGTTAAAATACACCACTCAATAAAACTGCCAAGTTCTCCTTCCATAAAAATAAAGAGGCAGACACTAGCCCAATCTGCCCAAAAGCACTAATGGGGTTTTAATTTAGAAGAAATTGGATGAGAATGAAATACTCTTCTTTTACTGATAAGTCTATTTCCAGCTTTAGAGGTGAATATAGCAAAAAAGACAGTCAAAAATTTAGGAGTGTAGCTAAAGAAATAAAGGGCACTCATTATACAGCAGAAGGAACATTACAGCAAACTGAAGAAAAAGAAATATTATAAATTAAGTTGATCAAATGATGAATCTCAGTGAGAGCATAGTTTATAATGAAAAAGAAATCAGACAATCTTTTAAATTCTGGACAAAGAAATTATGTCTTTTCATGATTCAGATATTAGCAATTATGATTTGTCACCCTTCCCTGCTTCAAAATTGACCTTACACCTTCAGGAATCATTTCAGTCTCTGCAAGAAAACCTGGACACGTCTTCTGCATCACCCAGAATCTCATGCTCATAAATACATTTTATAAAATACACTGCATTTTCTGACCCCAACTTCCCTCCCTCCCATACCCTACTTGTGTCAAGGTTAATAATGACTTTCAAATGTTAAATCCACTGGCCAATTTTTAGTTCTCATCTACATGACTTCTCAGTAGTGTTGGATGTAGCAGGGTCATTCTCTCCTCTGAAACCCTTCTTCAGCAAGCTTCCAGGGTCCTAAGTCTCCAGGGCCTCCCTCTTACTAAGTCCCTGGTTTCTCCCTCTCAGTCTCCATGGTATTTCCTCCTCATCTCCCTGACCTCTGAACATTGATTTCCCTCCAGGACCAGTAGTTAAACCTTTTTTCTTTTGGATTTACACTTTCTTCCTTGGAGATTTCATCATTTTTTGTGGTTTCAAATAGTCATTGGTCATTATTGACTCTAAAATTACTAACTACAGTTTTTACCTTTTCCTGAATTCTAGATTCAGTTGCTAACCCAAGATCCCTGCTGGAATCTCCAGAAAGCTTCTCAAATATCATTTCTAAGAGTGCACTGATGATACTTAACCTCATCCAAAGTGACTCCTATATTCTTCCTCACTCATTTCATACCAGTTCTATCTTCTCAATTCATAGGGCTAAAACCTTAATTCTCTTTCCCTTTCATATCCTACGTATGATCTGTCAGAATGTTCTGATAACTTTATGCTAGCATTTAACTTATTTAGTAAGATCACTTTGACTGCGTTGAAAATAGATTGAGGAGAAGCAGGGAGATAAGTAGGAAGCTACAGGAAGAACCCAAAGGAGTTATGATTGTGGCTTGGATGGAGGTGGTAGCACTTGAGGTTGTTAGTAGTTGGCTTTTGGATAGAGTGAACAAAATGAATATTTATTGGCTATGATAAGCTCGTCTATTCCACCCAAGTTTTAGGCAATTACAGTGATTTTTGCTTGTGGATACATTTCGGAAGGAAGTTGATTGTTATATCCTGAGTCTAAGACAGGGACCGGTACTGATGGCACATGATAAACTAGCTCCTGAATGATCACATACCATTTTTTAGTCTTATAAAATTATTTACTTATGGGGCTGGGGATGTGGCTCAAGTGGTAACACGCTCGCTTGGCATTCACGGGGCGCTGGGTTCAATCCTCAGAACCACATACAAATAAAATAAAGATGTTGTGTCCACCGAAAACTAAAAAATAAATACTAAAAAATTCTCTCTCTCTTTAAAATAATTATTTACTTATGTTCGAGTGACTTTCTTCTTCAGCCCATTTATCTATTTTTCTAAAAAAATTGTGTTAACTTATTTTAATTTCTATACATTTATATATTTTCCAACCAGAATTTATTTACTCTTACCTACTGTAAACATAATAGGATCATGTAATATATATCATGTTTTTTGCCAATTTGACCTATGGGATATATATAAACCTATGATAAAACTTCTGTTCATTCAATTTGAGAAGTTTATTGAGAGTTGAAATGAGATCTAATACCACAAGAAGATTACTCATGCTTAGGAGAGAAATCATGGTATAGCAAAAATAATACCATAAATTAAATATCCAGTGTTGTTCAAATATGTGTGATTATTAGTTAGTTAGTTTCCATAATCATAGTCTCTTCTATAAAATGGGGATATAAATACCGAATTTGTAATGTTGTTACAAATGAAATAAAAGTATAAAAAGCAAGGACTTGTCAAATAGAGGTAGGCAGTAAAAATTATTGGTGACCTACAATGATCTGGTGCCGCAGTCTGGCTGCAGCAAAATAACGGGGGGCGGGGGGGGGGGTGACGAGCAACTTGTGTACACTGATACAGCAGGAGTGGGAGCCGTTTATTGTAGGACAGAAGGGGTATATATACATTCCACACAGCTTATCTTAATTAACATGAACTAGATACAGCAGTCAACCAATAAGGAATCTCCACACTTAATGGCTCGCTGGCGTTACTTCACAAACCACTCCCTCTGCAAAATGCCAGGCGCCATCTAGACTTGTTTACAGACTCTAACAATCTTGTATTAGGTCAGTTGAGAGGTAGACCACTTGAAGGCAGAACTATAAAGGATACAAAGAAACGTGAAATCAGAAGGTAGGTTTAACAAGGGCAGAATCCATAGTGAATACATAGCAATCTGCTGAAGACCTCACTAAAACTGTTGTAATTTTTACAAGGCTTTGAATAGTGAGAATACCAAAAACACAGACATTATATGTACAAACCCCACACACCTGCCAACAATCCCTTCCCTCTTCTCCTCCACACACAATATAAAAACAAGAGGACAAAACAGGAGTTGAGGAGCAGCTGATGGAAAAATAAGTACAACCAACAAAGGAAAAAAGACTGAAGAAAGGGCCACAGCACCCAAATGAATGCTAAGCCAAGGACCATCTACAGGCTTATAATTCAAATCACTGAGACAACTGGTTTGAACTGAAACCAACCAAAGTCCTCCCTACAAAATTGCCCATTTGTTCATGGGTATATGAAAGAGGGAATTAGATGAAAGAGCAATAAAGAATGGGGTCTGAGTTCTAGGATCCCATGGATAATGCATGTAAACACTCAAATCTCCTATCATATTAAAGGAGTAGTGTGATGTGATGGTGTACACTAGCCATTTACTGAAACACTAGGTAGTATAGCTTCTGAACATTTACTTCCATGAAAGTTAAGATAAGCTATTGTCTCCAACAGACCAAATGTCTGTGACACAGACAAGAGTGGACACAAGAAATCACAAGAAGAAAGAGGGAAAGAGGGAAATTCAAAGCCACAGGCTTGAAAGAAAGATCAATTTATTCTTCTTGATGTCTTTCTAGACCAGTGTTTATCGGGTATTTAGAACCAAATCATTTAAGGGCTTGCTGAAATGTATATTTTGTTTCAGCAGGTCTGGGACAGGTCCTGAATTCCTGTATCCTTAACAAGCTCTCAGGTGATAGCCGTGTCACTGGTCCAGGGACCATACTCTGAACATGGTGGTTCTGAAGTGTGATGATTTGAGAGCCCGACATGGATCTTTTGTGATAACGCATTAACCTCCTGAAGACCATGACCCACAGCTTTGCTGTTTGGCATAGACAGTCTAGATCTAATAAGCTAAAACTTCACAAAATGACTGGGTTTCCTGGTTCTCTTAAAATACTTAGGAGAGTTGCCACCTAGGGGGCCTTACATTTTACATGACCTCATCAACTGGAGCCAAGTGAAAATCACCCCTTTGGAGGAGACATGTTTTCTACAATCCCCATAGACACTCTCACTACAAATACATCCCTAATGAAGGCAGAACCCATTTGTTATTCCCCATGCAATTGTTGTACTAAATTAGTTTACTACAGAAAGGGTTTCTTCAAACCCATGTCTTTGTCAAAATTAAGAAAACAAAGTTGTATCATGATTTGTATTTTTCTCACATCATTTATATTATAGGCTGATCCCTTTTAAATCTTTCATTTTGAAATACCTGTTCTTATTCATTCCCCATTTCCAGTACCTAAAGCAGAACCTGGCATGCAGTATGTGAAATGAATTTCTAATGCAAAAGACATCTAAGGAGAACAGGCTCAGGATTAAGGATGGCCTTTGTTTGGGATCCTTTAGTGCTACCCTGTTGTGTTATGTTAATATTTACATTGTGAAGCTGGTTTTAATGGCAGGCTGATCCATGGGCTATAACTACCTACAATTAACTCATAGATTCACAGTTAGTATTTTTGATTAATTTTATATGCGTGCTGACAATTTAGAAGATGGGATTGTAGTGATCTCCTTCTTGGAAAACATCTTGGTTAGTAGTGTGAGAAATGTTAATAAAATTAAAAATGAAGCCTTACTACTTTGCCTAATTTGTCAATTTGTGGACATTGGCACACTCTCATTTTGGTAATAGATTTTCACTGTCTCAAAAATAGTTTAAAGTAGCTTTTCCTTTTTACTGGAAACTGAGATCAAATGTCAGATTAAATGGCCACAAAAGGTCAGAATATAATTAAATCCCACTGTCAGTGGTTTAACTCATAATTTACACTATTGTATGAATCCTTTAGGAAATAATAGAAAATATCATTTCTTTTTTCAGATCTGTTTTCTTGTTTGAAAGGGAAAATTTGGGTAAATATTTCCAGACAGGAATTCTGCCCCCCATACACACACATACACACACACACACACACACACACATACACACACGCATGCAAACACACATATGAATGCAGAGATGGTGGATTGACATGAAGGAAAGCAGATTCAAAGCAGAATCATGATCTCAACTTAAATCAGATAGGCTTAAATATTTTTAAAAATGTAAGTGGGACACAGTGGCACATGTCTATAATCTCAGCAGCTCAGGAGGCTGAGGCAAGAGAATTGTGAGTTCAAAGCAAGCCTCAGCAACTTAGTGAGGTCTTAAGCAACTTGATGAGATCCTTTTTCAAAACAAAATATTTTTAAAAGGGTGGCTAGGGATGTAGCTCAGTGGTCAAGCACTCCTGGGTAGCAAATCCCTGGTACTAAGAAAAGAAAAGAAAAAGAAAGAAAATGTGAAATTTACTATGCTTTATGTATGGCTCAGAAGTAAAAGTTTTCATTGAGAATAGAGTTGCTGGAAACATTAATAATTTAAAATCCAAGGTTAAAAATAATAGAAAAAGTTTTTAATTGAAATCTTATCTTGTACTTATAGAGAACATTCTAAGTTTTCTGCATGCCCAAGATTCAAAACATGTTCTCTTTTTTGTGTACCATGAAACAGTTTCCCAGTGAATTTTGCAATTTTATCATCCACAGTCTACTATTCCCTCCTTCCCAGATCACATTCACATCTACACAGACCACCATCTTTCTCCAACCCATTTTAAAATAGAGATGACCCTGGACAACCAACAGGTCTGGTGGCTTTCCATCTTCATTTGTTCCTGTTACTACTCTGTTGGTATTTATAGCCCCTTTATTGTGACTGGGGTCCTAGGCCATACTAGATGAATAGGAAAACACACCTTTTTCAAGAAACTTTTCTATCATTTTTCCTGTCTCTCTTCTGTCAGATCTCTTCCAAATGTCATTAGTATTTTAACAAATTACCTCTCAACAGGTGGGGTGTGGGAGACCAACCTTACATGTGACTGAGTCACACTCCCCTGCTGGGTGCTAAGGCACTCAGTCACAGAAATGTGGCAGAGCTTTCCCCACCCTTCTTGGTGTCTCAGGCATGGGTGTGTCTTGCTACAGCCCCATGCTCACCTGTTCCTTTGTAATGTATCCCCTTGCCCTGATTAGGATAGAATCTTCCCTGGAAGTGCCTTGTGTGTGCCCCTCCTCTTACTGTGCCCTTGGGTGTGGCCTACCCAGGTGTCAGTCAACCTGCTGACAGTGGACATCATGAAGATAGACTCAGCCCCCAAAACCTGACCCCTTGCCTCATTTAAATAACTTCTCAATAAAAGGTGTTAGCACGTTCTCCAGCTCTCTCTCTCTTCCTGTGGACCCTTAAGGTCAGAGGAGCTGTCACAGCGACCCCAAAGAAAAAGGTATTTGTGTCTCTTGTGTGGTTATTTTGCGCAGCCCAGTTAGCCCAGTTTAACAGGAGTGACCCCTGAGCCTTTTAGTCACGAGAACAGAAACCCAGCAGTGGGGCATTTGGCATCAAGAAAATAGGAATATGGAAGATATATCTATAATCACAGGAGAACTAAGCTGGATTAAGCTACCCAAAGATGTTTTGTTTGGCAAGAAGAGTATACGGTGGATTCCATTCCTAGTTTTTTTCTATTGTCATATATAACTAAAAAGAACCATTTTTTTTATAAACAGATTTTAGCCAGTTTTTAAAACTCAAAATATTTCTCAACAAATTCTACACTTGTGGTTTTCTGGAGGAATCAGAAGCTATGGTGATAATGGGCCCACATTCTTTCACATGGATAGTGAGCCTCAGTCCCTGGGTTAACCAGCTGTCCTCACCACACCCTTACACTTTCATACCCAGCACTTTTCACTCATTACTCTTCTTCAAGGTAGGGTTCTTCCCTGAGCTATGTAGGCACTGATCTGAATTGGCAAATTCTACAGTAGATTCTAATTATTTCCTTCTAAGTTTACTGGTGGTAGCTCATAAGATTGGCTGAAATGCTGAAATCTCAAAGATTTTATTCTAAAAATTAAGTGTTTCATTTTTTTTTACCATCAGTTGATTGTTTTCCAAACCCAAATGACTGATTTTTTTATTAACATGAAATATCACTTAGAACGAGATTTAAATAAATATAACATCTGTACATGTCTAACCTTTCTTGTGGCATGTGAACTTACTCTGGATCTTACTCTAGAGATAGAAACCTTTGTAGGCCATGTTCATAACTATCATGCTGGGAGGGTGGTGACAGCATTATTTTGTTAATCATTTGGAAAAAAAATCCTGGAAAAGTGCTGGGCAAAATTTCATCATCAACAAAGCAAAGTCAAGCTGCTATGTTTTCTGGAAATTGGAGGTAAGAGAACACCTGAAGTTCTGGAATAAAGTGAACCAAATTCTGCAGTTGGAAGACAGAACCCAACTAAGGGAGAAGGAGTAAATTAAAACAATGTAAAATCACTGATAAGCAAAAATAACCTTTTTTGCAATATCTTTTTTTAATTTTTATTTATTTTTTTACTATAATAAACTCTTACACTGTGGTTTTCTTGGAATCCATTAGTATAACTGCATAGAGAAGAGCAGTTTTCATTTTAACCTTACCAATTAAAATGCAGTTCTTAGAATACCTAAAAGATACTTCACTAGCTCTGACAACCTCACTTATCTTTAAACAATGCTAGAAAGATTCGGAATGAAAGTTGCTGTAGTCTATATTCCAAAGAACTTTTGAATCAAGGTAGTATTATTCTCACCAAACCCTAGAAATGACTCTGAACATTTGATTTTTATCTCTGTGCAAAACCTAGTCTTTAAAAAAATCAGATTAAGTTTCCCTGCAAATTCTTGTCCCCAATACAACATTTTTATACTGATTATCTTGTTTTCTAAAAATATTAACAAATTTTATCTTTTATTAATTCACTTTTAATAGCATGCTCTCTATTAACAGATATCAATTTAAGTACTCTATTCTGTTCATCTCTACTATAGATATATCAGTATTATGGGCTTCAAGTGGTTCACTTCTTTCTTTTTTAACACTCTCAATTACTTCTTTGCTATATTCTTGAGGATAAACATCATCTTGAGCAACAGAGAAATTCTTATATAGCTGGACACTCCTAAGAAAATGTTTAATTTGGTAGAATGGGTCCTCTACAGAATCTGAGAATAGAAAACCTGCAGAATAATATAAGCCAAAGTTGGTTATCTAGCTCATTCCTGAGGCTCCCCAAAATTCCAACTTCTTTTTTATTTTTGCTGTCTTTATGTTTCTTTGCATCCTATTTTATATTGATAAACACCCTTTTTATACAATGTAAGGAGACATCCTATTATTAGATATAGATGAAGTTCTTATGAATAAGTTCATATTTTCAAACCCATTCTTCAAAAAACGAACATGAACTGGTGCCACTCAATGGTTTTGACTGATTACCATGAAACTCATCTGTTACAGACACCGGTGACTCACTGAATGCATAAAGTTAGTTATCTATCTAATAATCACTACTCCTCTCTTCCTTCCCCTTTTAAACACTGACTCACACTTACTACTTTTTACCTATACTTAAGCATTTCATATCTATTTTACCATCATTATATCCATTTTGAGACAAAGAAAATGAAGCTTAAAAGGTATAAATAATTTTCTCAAAATCTACATCTAGTAATAGAAACAGTGAAATGGAATCTAGACCATTCGATTTTAGATCGTGCCTCCCCTGTGAAGTTAGGAAAGCATTTGCCATCAGCAAGACACAGGCAACATCAGTCAGTTCACCTTTGCACCACGAATTTCCATTCAGTGATTTCAGGCTATTTCATGGACTCTATTACATAACTCCAACACCTTTATTATATATTAAACATGTCAAGTTTGATTATTTGTTTTAGTTATTAATAAGTTTATGAGACTATTTTGCTTTCTATTTTACTCTTGGTTTGAATGATTTCTCCCGATTTCCTCTGGGTATCTTTCAAATATAACATCAGACAAAAATTATAAAAGTAGTCCATGAATCTGACATAGCTTTCCTGTGTAAATGTACCTCAACATCGTATATATCAACAAGAATGGGATCTTACTTAGAATAAGATCTATTCCATGTTTGTATACATACATCAAAATATATTCTACTGCCAAATATAACTAAAAAGAATAGATTTTTAAAAAGTGGTCTGATAGTCAAACAGGTTTGAGAAGCTTTGTGTAGGCCAATTCCTCTAAAACCATGAAATTAGCCAAGAGTGAAGAGATGAGTTCCCTTCCCAGAGGCTTCTGCTGGACTAGGGGATGAGGAATCAGTCCTGCAAAGCTGTCAATCACAGCACAATGGAGAGGAAAAAATGAAGGGATCAATCACACCCTCAAAGTAGAGCAAAATAAATGGACAGAGAACATGGCACTTAAGACGAATGGTTCCTCTCTGGAAGACAAGAGAGTGTAATGGAAGTGTATTAGAGTGGAAAGCAGCACTTTAAGGCCACATTTAAAACTATTGCTTTGGGGATTCTGCACAGGTCCTTAAACTCTAGGCTTCAATTTCACTGGCCAAGTGTTTGTTAAATTGTTAGCTCTGTTTGAGGTTTATATGGTGCAGAACATTATATTAAGTCATTTTAACGTAGGAGTTACTGTTTTTTAAAAAAAAATCACAAAAAGTTATAAACCACAAATAATAGAACTAGAAACTTGTCAAAGTATCTGGGGAAAAAAAATCTAGATTTGAGAATAAAAGACACAAAGAAGCCGCTGGCCCAAATGGATTTATCTGCTAAAGATATAAATAAAGAAGTTTAAGATAAGGCCTTTTATGGAATACTTTGAATTCAACATTACATGATAACAATACTGACCCCAAACATTTATTGATATAGTATCAATATAAATAATCTTTGGCAGTAGATTCATATGGAACCACTACATGAATACAGAAGACCATATCTAAATCACTGGGAAAAATATATTGAAGTTATTTTGCTCTTTTAGTTTGTTCACTCACTAATATTTAAGGCAGAAATACCAAGGAACAGTTCAAATATTTCATCATGACACTAAATTAACAGGGAGTCCTACTTATGAAATGGGATTATCTTGCTCAAGAGAAGGGTAGAAAATATTTGACTAACCACAAGCTACTTTGGAGAATTATCTTGTGCCTAAATTATTAAGTCATTTATCATATTAGAATATGGGGTATAGCTCTTTCCCTTTGAAGTAGTTTCTGAAACATTATAGGCATTTTGGATGTTGATGTGACTTGAAGCTACTTTGAGGAGATCTTCTGAGGCTTTCCAATAGACTTCAGATAGCTGTGAGAGGCACTTTGGGATCTATTTGATTAACGCCAATGAGAAGTCCCTACTTTGTGCTGGAAGTCAGCTACATACTTTAAAAACTAATTTTAATAGTTGTTTTTTTTTTTTTTTGAGATTTAGGAGTGCTTTCTAAGTCAAAATAAAGCAACTCATTTACCCCATGAAATGTTGTATAAATATCAAACAAAACAGATGTTCTCACTAAATTTAAAAGAAAGGGTAAGACATAGACATGTTTTTCTAAAAGTTATGGATAATCTGATATGAAGTAGATACAGCTAGTATATAGAAAGTGTGTTTATCATATTGATTTCTTTAAAACTAAATAAATTGAAATAGACTATTGATAGTAGAGTTCTCAGACTGTTCATAGTTCAAAATATTTAATGAGAACTAAAATTCAATTTAATTTCAATTATAATTTGTTTAGAATAAAAGTTTGTAAAACAAAGGATTATTAGACTATCAAGATACAGTTCAAGGACTGTGTTCTAATTCTTACATTTTTTTTCTTGACTGAGTTTGGCTTAGTCTTGAATAGTTACCAAGCTGGGCTTCAGACAGCTATAAGGCAAGAATATCAACCACTGAATATCTTTATAAAGAGTCACAATAGTCCCAATTTATAATATTCTGGAAAACATATAATATTCTTATGCTAATCTGAGGACTAGGGCTTTTTAAGCTATTTATGTGAATTGTACCAAAGTACTGACTAACCTGTATATCTAATAACACTTGTATTTCAACTATTCAATAGCAATTATTATTAAACTTAATCTAATGCTGATGGTGAACAAGTCACTGTTTTTCTGTTTGAAATAACATTAAATATGCATGAGTGTGGCATAACATAATCAATGTAGAACAAAAGAATGTTAACTGAGTTATTATTGAAATAATTTAGCAGAGTTAAAATAGTTGCTTTTACTAGACGCTGTACAGCATTTCAATCCTAGATCCTGAATACACCTATATAAGTCAGGGTTTACCAAGGAAATAGAACCAATAGGTAATAAATATATCTCAGCCTCCAACCACAAGATGTGCAGTCAGCAAGCTGGAGACACAGGAGAGCTGATGGGCTGGCAGGATAGTTCCAGTCCCAGTACAAGGGCCTGAGTACCAGGGAAATCCACAGTGTAAACTGTAGTTCAAAGACAGAAAACTAAGGATGTCTCCCTTCAGTAAATTCCTTCTTATTCAGGACTTCAGTTGATTGGCCAAGGGCCACCTACATTAGGGAGGGCAATCTGCTTTATTCGGTTAATAATACAAATGTTAATCTCATCCAGTCACACCTATATAAGTATCCAGAACGTGTTTGATTAAAAGTCTGTGGTTTAGTCAAGCTGAAAAATAAAATTTACCATTAAACCATCTAAAAGGTGGATGTAAACTGATCCTGCTGCATTTACCAATAGAGGGATGCTTAGAAGGGGTGAAGGATGTTCTGAGGTTAATGAACTCCTTGGATCTATCTGCTCTAAAGCTTTTTGTTGAAGAAACCATTTGCCCATACTGCAGGCGGGGGGCAGGGGGAAGCAGAGTTTCTTCTGAACACTTGTCTAAATTCTTGAGCAGAACACTAACCATATCCACATGCATGCACATATGATCAGTTTCTCTGAGGAAATAAAGATAAAAATCTGTGATGCTCTGTAACAAAATTTAAAAGAAAGGGTAAGACATAGACTGCCAGTTCTATACCAATATGCACCATGCTTAATACATACAGATCATTCCTTATCAATGCAAACTTGGGAATCTTCAGATAATTCAGCCAGAAATTGCATATAATCCAAAGATTTACTTGGGACACAACATTTGAAAATCACACCTTCTTTAACGAGGTTATTAATTAGTGTTTCTCCTCAGTACTTCACATTCCTATATTAAAGTATTTCAAAACAAAATCATAGAAATTGAGCTCACTGCAGAACTTTATTGAATAATGTTATAAAGTCATCAGCACTTCCAGAGTAAGGGCATAAAAGTACATTAAACTCCAAATGTCCCATTGTCCTTTCTAAAGAAAGCCTATATACAGGACACATTAAACTGAGCAATCTTATAAAATTCTATAGGTTTTTATAGGTATCATATATATGTGTACATCTACACATGTGTGTATGTGTCATATATATGTGTGTGTGTGTGTGTGTGTGTGTGTTTATGTGAGTGTGTGTTTATATATGATAGTGGGATATAATAAGTTAAACAACATTTCTAAAATTTTGCATCATTAATTATGTTACCCAATATTCCTTATTAAACAACCTATGACCAGAAATTACTTCAGAAATTCATTACAGAGAAAAATAACATAAATCCTTTATGTCTTTACATGTTTTATTATTATTATTTCCTTTATTACATGGGAACTGTAAAATCCAATGGGTCCTATTATTTTTTCCCTCCTCAGATATCTGAAAACTTAAATGATTAAAGCATATTTATAATAATTATTTATAGTTTTTAATAACAACAATTCATTCTTTTGTTGGACAGTGTTTTAATCCCTTAAAGAAACTCTTTCTAACCTTCAATTTTTATGATGAATGAAGTGTTTTATTTCTTTTAAAGTTTGTCATTTAGTTTTAAACAAATTCAGATTAATTCAATATATTTTGGTTAAACTATAAAAATTAATTTATAGGTTATAGAAAAAATAAATTCAGAAACAGATCTGAATTAAACAATAGAACTATCTACACAAATATTTCAAGTTAAGAAAAAGATTTTTGTAATCATTTATCCTTCTACCATACATGTAGATATATATATATATATACATATATATATATATATATATATACACACACACATACATACATATAGATCATATAGATGTCTGATAGAAGGTATAGTAATGTAGAATATATTTATCCTTCTACCATACATGTAGACATGTAGATACATATATATATATATATATATATATATATATATATATACACACATACATACATATAGATCATATAGATGTCTGATAGAAGGTATAGTAATGTAGAATATACAGTTTTAAATATACAACCCTATATAATCACATAGAAATGAAAAACCAAGTGAGTGATTAAAGTTGTTCACATTTTAATCACCAAAAAGTATAAATGATTAGAATGGTGAACATAATATTCTATAGCATTATTCTCTTTGTCTCTACCTCATTCACTACTTTCCTTAACAACTCCTATAACTGAATTTTCTTATTAATGCATCTATGATGAAAGACCACTCAAAATGGGTCCTCTGTTTCCTCCAAACTAAGATAGATATTCCCTAAGGCAGAAATGAATTTATATTATTAGCATCTAACATTATACCTGGACTCTAGTATATATTTATTTACAGAGCATGAAAAAAATGCTAAACTCTACTAACCTAGAAAAGTATGTTCCTTTTTCAAAGACCTTGGAATCCACACTCGGCTGCATATAAGCAATTGAAAATTTTCATATAGCTTTATATAAATCATGGCAAAAGACACCACCTGAGAGGAATCACAATTACATAATTAGATCAATAATTTTTATTGTTAGGCACTGTTTCTGATATTTACTTAAGAAGAAATGAGGAGAGTTCCTGGCGCCGGGCAGGAGGATGCTCTCGAGGGGCCTCTGGCTGGGGCAGCTGCTGACGAACCTCAGAGTCCCGGGCGGAGCTCAAACAAGGCCACCGACACTGACGCCCCAGAAATCCTGCTTAACTGATCAGAGTCACTCATTTTTAAAATCAATTCTTGGGAGATCCAACATGGCAGCAGGCGTGGAGAGATCAAGTCTCTGACCTCTTCAGCTGCGCAGGCATAGGGAGTCGTAAACCGTCTAAATGCTGTTTGCTCAGGATCACTAGGCAATGCTGAGCTGACGTGAATCTGGGGCAAACAGTCTGGGCCTCTCAGAACACACACTGAGCCCAGATCGGCTGAATTCAAGCTCCCTTTCGCCTGCTTCTTGCAGACAAACTGCTATGACTCAGCACTAAACATTCCCGCTGAAACAACAGGTCGGCCCGTCTGATCCTATGGAGGTTAATGCCAACCGAGCCTTCATAAGCAGTGGCCACAGGATTGAAACGGGGCTTGGGATAGCCAGTCAGGACCCACCCGTTGCATTGGTCACCCAGCAAAGGGAATGAACTGTCGCCATTTGCATGGGATACCACCATGGCAGAGAACTGACGTCACCAGAGTACGGCAGAGGAGATAACTTCATCGAAGCCAGCGGTAACAGGTGTGTAACCCCCTACCCTTCCCTCCCCACACAGCGGGGAAACCTCAAGGGCCATTCCCAGCTCTCCCATAAGGGCCCCTCCCAGCTCTCCCATGAGCGCGATAGCCAGACCTAGGGAATCAGGAGTGGTGTGGGACCCGAGGCGCGGAACTCCCAGCTACCACTCCCACCAGTGGTGACAACTGAGGTCTCTTGCACCAGCTACAGGGGGCGTGGCTACCAGAGGGCAAGCAAAATTCGCTGAGGGTTCTCAGCCCCAAGCTCCACAAACTTAGGGTCTGAGGGAATGGCAAACTGGGAGAGTGTGCCCAGTCGTTCATGAAAATAGGGCTCCCGGGAGCAGCAGACCTGGCGTGTAGCCAGTATTGTGGTGAGCAGCACCGGTGAGCGGGGCCTGGCTTGAGGAAAAGTGGGGAAGTTACTAGCCACAAGAGACGGCCCTAGGAACTCAGGATTGGAAACCCGCCCAGTCTGCGAGGAGCTGCTGCACAGTGATTGATTCTGGCTTATTGAGAGGAGAAGCTTGGACTGGTGGGCACAGCTCCACCTACTGGAAGAGAAGTTAATCAAACTCTAAGACTGCATTTATTAATTTTTTTTTAAATTTGGGGGTTTTTTTCATTTTCATTTTTTTCTTGTTGTGTTTTAATTTTTTTAAATTTTTATTATTATTTTTTAAATTTTAATTTTTTTATTATTTTTTAAATTTTTTTTTCTTGTTTTATTTTCTATTTTTTTTCTTTTGTCTTTTCATTTCTTTTCAATTTCCTTATTCCCCCTTCCTTGAATTCTACCTGCTTACTATCATTCTCTTTAGTGACTTCTTCCCTTCCTCTTCTAATACCTTTCCTCCCAAGCATCAAATACATTTATAGGAGTAAAGAGTAACTCAGCAGTCAAACAGAACAAGAAGTAACATGAGCAACATGAAAAAGCAAGGCAGAAAAGGAGTACACACAATGCCGGACAGGCTAAATATTCAGGAGAACCTAGAGTCATCAGAAAAATGGTCATATAAAGAACTCAAGGAACACCTTGGACAGATGGAATGGAACCTTAAAGAGGATACAAGACAGCAAATTCAAGCAGCGAAAGAACACATTGAGAATGAATTACGTAAACGGATAAAAGAAGAAGTTAAGCATCTTTATCAGGAGATAGAGATTATAAAAAATAAACAAACAATAATTCTAGAAATGAAGGAAACGATAAACCAAATTAAAACCTCAAATGAGAGTATCACTTATAGAGTGGAGCAAGTAGAAGCCAGAATGTCAGATAATGAAGACAAAATATATCATCTTGAAAAGAGTCTAGCCAACTCAGAAAGGCTGGTAAAAAATCACGAGAAAAACATCCAAGAGACATTGGATAACATAAAAAAAAACAAACTTAAGAGTCATCGGTATAGAAGAAGGTACAGAGATTCATACCAAGGGAATGAGTAACCTGCTGAATGAAATAATTACAGAAAACTTTCCAGAAATAAAAAAGGAAATGGATATACAAATTGTAGATGCATACAGGACACAGAGCACACAAAATCACAGTAGACCAACGCCAAGACACATTGTTATGAAGATATCCAATATACAGAACAAAGAGAAAATATTAAAAGCTACAAGAGAAAGGAGGCAGATTACATTCAGGGGTAAACCAATAAGGTTAACAACGGATTTTTTATCCCAGAATCTGAAAGCGAGAAGATCCTGGAAAAACGTATTTCAAACACTGAAAGACAATGGATGCCAACCAAGAATTCTGTATCCAGCAAAATTAAGCTTCAGGTATGACAACGAAATAAAAATCTTTCATGATAAACAAAAGTTAAAAGAATTTTCAGCCAGAAAACCTGCATTGCAAAGCATCTTGAGCAAAACACTACACGAGGAAGAAATGAAAAACAATAACCAAAGCCATCAGTGGGATGTGCCTCAGTAAAGACAGAGGGCGGGGGGAAAGATAATCATGGAGAAACAAACTAAATTTAAAAAAAAGATGAATAATCAAACATGGCTGGAAGTACAATCCATATATCAATAGTAACTCTGAATGTTAATGGCTTAAACTCTCCAATAAAGCGACATAGGCTGGTAACATGGATTAAAAAAACAAATCCAACAATATGCTGCCTCCAGGAGACACATCTGATTGGAAAAGACATACACAGGCTGAAGGTGAAAGGTTGGGAAACGGTCCTCGTAAGGAGGGGTGGCCATCCTCATATAGAATAAAATCAACTTCAAGACTAAGTTAATCAAAAGGGATAATGAAGGACATTATATACTGTTAAAAGGAACCATTCACCAACAAGACATAATAATTATCAATATTTATGCACCAAATAATGGTGCTTCGAAGTTCATAAAACAAATTCACCTCAAGTTCAAGAATCAAATAGAGCACAACACAATAATTATGGGTGACTTCAACACACCTCTCTTACCATTGGACAGATCCTACAAATAAAAGTTGAATAAAGAAACTATAGAACTCAATATCACAATCAATAACCTAGATTTAACTGACATATATAGAATATATCAACCATCATCAAGTGGATATACTTTTTTCTCAGCAGCACATGGATTCTTCTCAAAAATAGACCACATATTATGCCATAGGGCAACTCTTAGTAAATATAAAGGGGTGGAGATAATACCATGCATTTTATCTGATCATAATGGAATGAAACTGGAAATCAATGATAAAAGAAGGAAGGAAAAATCTTTCATCACATGGAAAATGAACAATATGTTACTGAATGATCAATGGGTTATAGAAGACATAAAGGAGGAAATCAAAAAATTCTTAGAGATAAATGAAAATACAGACACAACATATCGGAATCTATGGGACACAATGAAAGCAGTTTTAAGAGGGAAATTCATCGCCTGGAGGTCATTCCCCAAAAAAAGAAAAAACCAACAAATAAATGAGCTCACACTTCATCTCAAATCCCTAGAAAAGGAAGAGCAAAACAATAGCAAATGTAGCAGGAGGCAAGAAATAATTAAAATCAGAGCGGAAATCAACGAAATGGAAACAAAAGAAACTATTGAAAAAATTAACAAAACTAAAAGTTGGTTCTTCGAAAAAATAAATAAGATCAACAGACCCTTAGCCATGCTAATGAAGAGAAGAAGAGAGAGAACTCAAATTACTAACATACGGGATGAAAAAGGCAACATCACAACAGATGCTACAGAAATACAGAAGACAATTAGAAATTATTTTGAAAACCTATATTCCAATAAAATAGAAGATAGTGAAGACATCGATAATTTTCTTATGTCAAATTTTCTTATGTCATATGATTTTCCCAGACTGAGTCAGGAGGATACACACAACTTAAACAGACCAATATCAATAGATGAAATAGAAGAAGCAATCAAAAGACTTCCAACCAAGAAAAGCCCAGGACCGGATGGATATACAGCGGAGTTTTACAAAACCTTTAAAGAAGAATTAATACCAATACTTTTCAAGTTATTTCAGGAAATAGAAAAAGTGGGAGCTCTTCCAAATTAATTCTACCAGGCCAACATCACCCTGATTCCGAAACCAGACAAAGACACCTCAAAGAAAGAAAACTACAGACCAATATCTCTAATGAACCTAGATGCAAAAATCCTCAATAAAATTCTGGCGAATCGGATACAAAAACACATCAGAAAATTGTACACCATGATCAAGTAGGATTCATCCCTGGGATGCAAGGATGGTTCAATATACGGAAATCAATAAATGTTATTCACCACATCAATAGACTTAAAGATAAGAACCATATGATCATCTCGAGAGATGCAGAAAAAGCATTTGACAAAGTACAGCATCCCTTTATGTTCAAAACATTAGAAAAACTAGGGATAACAGTAACTTACCTCAACATTGTAAAAGCTATCTATGCCAAGCCTCAGGCTAGCATCATTCTAAATGGAGAAAAATTGAAGGCATTCCCTCTAAAATCTGGAACAAGACAGGGATGCCCTCTATCACCACTTCTATTCAATATAGTTCTCGAAACACTGGCCAGAGCAATTAGACAGACGAAAGAAATTAAAGGCATAAAAATAGGAAAAGAAAAACTTAAATTATCACTATTTGCGGATGACATGATTATATACCTAGAAGACCCAAAAGGGTCTACAAAAAAACTACTAGAACTAATAAATGAATTCAGCAAAGTGGCAGGATATAAAATCAACACACATAAATCAAAGGCATTTCTGTATATCAGCGACAAAACTTCTGAAACGGAAATGAGGAAAAACACCCCATTCACAATATCCTCAAAAAAAATAAAATAAAATACTTGGGAATCAACCTAACAAAAGAGGTGAAAGATTTATACAGTGAAAACTACAGAACCCTAAAGAGAGAACAGAAGAAGATCTTAGAAGATGGAAAAATATACCCTGTTCATGGATAGGCAGAATTAACATCATCAAAATGGCGATATTACCAAAAGTTCTCTATAGGTTTAATGCAATGCCAATCAAAATCCCAACGGCATTTCTTGTAGAAATAGATAAAGCAATCATGAAATTCATATGGAAGAATAAAAGACCCAGAATAGCAAAAGCAACCCTAAGCAGGAAGTGTGAATCCGGCGGTATAGTGATACCAGATTTCAAACTACATTACAGAGCAATAGTGACAAAAACAGCATGGTACTGGTACCAAAACAGGTGGGTGAACCAATGGTACAGAATAGAGGACACAGAGACTAATCCATAAAGTTACAACTATCTTATATTTGATAAAGGGGTAAAAGCATGCAATGGAGGAAGGATAGCATCTTCAACAAATGGTGCTGGGAAAACTGGAAATCCATATGCAACAAAATGAAACTGAATCCCTTTCTCTCGCCATGCACAAAAGTTAACTCTGGATCAAGGAGCTTGATATCAAATCAGAGACTCTGTGTCTGATAGAAGAAAAAGTTAGCTCCGATCTACATATTGTGGGGTCGGGCCCCAAATTCCTTAATAGGACACCCATAGCACAATAGTTAATAACAAGAATCAACAAATGGGACTTACTCAAACTAAAAAGTTTTTTCTCAGCAAGAGAAACAATAAGAGAGGTAAATAGGGAGCCTACATCCTGGGAACAAATTTTTACTCCTCACACTTCAGATAGATCCCTAATATCCAGAGTATACAAAGAACTCAAAAAATTAGACAATAAGTAAACAAATAACCCAATCAACAAATGGGCCAAGGACCTGAACAGACACTTCTCAGAGGAGGATATACAATCAATCAACAAGTACATGAAAAAATGCTCACCATCTCTAGCAGTCAGAGAAATGCAAATCAAAACCACCCTAAGATACCATCTCACTCCAGTAAGATTGGCAGCCACTATGAAGTCAAACAACAACAAGTGCTGGTGAGGATGTGGGGGAAATGGTACAATTGTACATTGCTGGTGGGACTGCAGATTGGTGCGACCAATTTGGAAAGCAGTTTGGAGATTCCTGGGAAAGCTGGGAATGGAACCACCATTTGACCCAGCTATTGCCCTTCTCGGACTATTCCCTGAAGACCTTAAAAGAGCGCACTACAGGGATACTGCCACATCGATGTTCATAGCAGCACAATTCACAATAGCTAGACTGTGGAACCAACCCAGATGTCCTTCAATAGATGAATGGATAAAAAAAAATGTGGCATTTATACACAATGGAGTACTACGCAGCACTAAAAAGTGACAAAATCATGGTAGCAAAATACGACAGTCACTAATATGGCATCATGTAAAAATGTGGATGTGTAACCGATCTGATTCTGCAATCTGTATTTGGGGTAAAAATGGGAGTTCATAACCCACTTGAATCTAATATGTGAAATATGATATGTCAAGAGTTTTGTAATGTTTTGAACAACCAATAACAAAAATGTAAAAAAACAGAAATGATTTTTTGTATTAGAGCTTTATAGTTATACATAGTAGTTGGGTTCATCCTGACAAACTTATATATGCATGGATTCTTCCTCCTCCCTTTTTCCCCAACTCCTTTGCCTTCTGACCTCTTTCTCCTCTCCTCTTCTCCTTCCTCTACTCTAAGACTTCCTGTTGCTTATCTATTAGTTTGTAATGGATTGGTTCTTTATGTTATCCTATTCTTTGCTCCTCCTTTCCCTTATTTCATGCTAGCTTCTGCATATGAGAGAAAACACCGACCTTTGAGTTTCTGTTCGGCTAATTTCACTTAGCATGGTATTCTCCACTTCCACAGATTTACTAGCAAATGCCATAATTTCTTTTTTATGGCTAGGTAAAATTTCTGTGTGTGTGTGTGTGTGTGTGTGTGTGTGAGAGAGTGTATGTATGTGTGTGTGTGTGTGTGTGTGTGTGTGTATCTCACAATTTCTTAATACATTCAGAAAAATAATAGAGAAAGATAACTGATCTAAAGATAATTGATCTTACTTGTGTACATTCACAAGAGTGGGGCCCAAATTAGAATAAGATATAGTCCATGTATGTATAATCTCATAACAATGTACTCTACTGTCATGTATAAAAATGAAGAACCAATAAAAAATTTTAAAAAAATTAGTCTTAGGTAACATGTCCTTTAGGGAATGAATCCAATTGCAAATGGGTTATTTTGATCTATCAATGTTCTTTTAAGTACATGGCTGCTTCAATGCACTTAAGTACATGTTTACAGATCATCCCTTATAGACAAACCAACAAAGGAAATGACATAAATGGAGAACTTTAAAATGTATAGAATATGTCACCTCCAATTTAAGATGAGAGACTTAAAATTTTTGATGCACAAAATTGCTCCTCTGGTGCTGATACCACCAATAAGAGCAAAGAACTTAATGTCACCAGCACAATTTTAATTTTTCTTGTAGGTGTTTACTGAACAACATATCAATATGCAACTATTAAGTAATTATTCTGCAGAACGTACTTTGTGAATTACTATCATTTTGTTTTTTTCAAAATAAGAGACATATATCTCACATAGTTACAATTAAAAAAAAAGTTGCAATGTAACCTTTGGCAATCTACCTCAGATTTCATGAGTCATTTGTATAATTATACCATTGAATTAAAAAATACTGAATTATAATTATTAATAATGGTAGCTTCACAGTGATTTATTCATAGCTGCACATAGCATAATTTGATCTATTTCATTCTCCCATGTTTTCTCTTTTCTCCTTCTCCTTCCTCCTTGTGATCCCCATCCTCTATTTGAATTGTCCCTTACATTTTCAGGAGACCCTTCCCAACCCTACTTTTATCTTAGCTTCCACATATGAGAGAAAACATAATGAATCTTGACTTTCTGTGTTAGACTATTGGATTTTAAAAGTTTCTGTAACTCTGTCACGTAACTGGGGAATCCAAATACATTTACTGTAAAAAAAAAAAAACACACATAAACTCCTAGAAAACAATGTTTTAATTGTTTTTCCCTAACCTATATAATAACCTTATTTTCAGAAACAAGTAAGCAATCATTAAAAGGTTGAACTTCAAGGACCGTGCCCCTTAACAGCAAACCCATGCCAAAATCCAGGCCTACTCCACCTCCATCTTGGGACAATGTAGCCATCACCATAGCCCTCCCCACATAGTAGCCTCCACCTTGAGATAGGACCTGGAGGCTGCTGTATCTCCAAACAGGCAGCCCATCCTTTTAGCCCCATCTCTGAAAGTGGTTGCATTAATCTTGGGACACCCCCACTGCTATTTTGAGTTATCTCCACTATGGCCACCACCACCTTTAGTTTCAGTAGCATTTATTGTGGGATACCAGCCAGAGTCTAGAAGCCCAAAACCAAGGTGAGGTGCAGGTAAGCTACAGGGACACTATAAGATTATAGGGTAGAAACTAATACCTCAGATCCACACTGCAAGAAAGGAAGACAAACAGACAACATGAAAAAAACAAGGGAGAAAACTGCCCCAAACAACTAAGATACTATAATAATAGAATCCATGGACAGTGCAGTTGATGAAATGTCGGAGAAAAAGTTTAGAATGTACATAATTAAAATGATCTGTGAATTAAAGATTGACCTAAGTGAGCAAATACAGGCAAAGATTGATCACTCCAACAAAGAGATAAGAGAGCAAATGCATGCAACCATCGATCACACAAAGAAAGAGATAAGGGAGCAAATACAAGCAACCATTGATCAAACAAAAAAGAGATAAGGGAGCAAATAAAGGTAGCAAAAGTCTACTTCAAGAAAGAGAGATTATAAAAAAAAAACTAATGAGAAATTCTTGAAATGAAGAAAACAATAAACAAAACAAAAAACTCCATAGAAAGTATCACCAACAGACTAGATCACTTGGAAGACAGAATATCAGATAATGAAGACAGAATATACAATCTTGAAAATAAAGTCGACCATGCAATTAAGATGGTAAGAAACCATGAACAGAACATCCAAGAATTATGGGAAAACACCAAAAGACCAAATTCAAGATTTTTGGGGATAGAGGAAGGCACAGAGATTCAAACAAAAGGAATGCACAATCTCTTCAATGAAATAATATCAGAAAATTTCCCAACTTAAAGAATGATTTGGAAAATCAAATACAAGAGGCTTAGAGGACACTAATGTACAAAATTACAACAGATCTACACCAAAACACATTATAATGAAAATGTCTAGCATACAGAATAAGGATAGAATTGTAAAAGCCCCAAAAGAAAGGAATCAGCTAACATATAGGGGGAAACTAATTAATACCTCTGCAGATTTTTCAATTGAGACCCTGAAAGCCAGAAGATCCTGGAACCACATATACCAAGCTCTGAAAAAAACCAGATGCCAACCAAGAATCTTATATCCATCAAAATTAAGCATTAGATTTGATGATGAACAAAAACTTTCCATGATAAACAAAAGTTAAGAGAATTTACAACTAGAAAGCCTGTACTAAAGAGCATCTTCAGCAAAATATTCCATGAGGAGGAAATGAAAACAACAAAAACCAGATGCAAAAATTCTCAATAAAATTCTTTTTTCATATATTTTGAATTTTTTAATTGGTTGTTCAAAACATCACAAAGCTCTTGACATATCATATTTCATACATTAGATTCAAGTGGATTATAAACTCCCAGTTTTACCCCAAATACAGATTGCAGAATCACATCGGTTACACATTCACATTTTTACATGATGCCATATTAATAACTGTTGTATTTTGCTACCTTTCCTATCCTCTATTATCCCCCCTCCCCTCCCCTCCTCTCCCCTCCCATCTTCTCTCTCTAACCCATCTACTGTAATTCATTTCTCGCCTTGTTTTTTTTCCCCCATTCCCTCACAACCTCTTATATGTAATTTTGTATAACAATGAGGGTCTCCTTCCATTTCCATGCAATTTCCCTTTTCTCTCCCTTTCCCTCCCACCTCATGTCTCTGTTTAATGTTATTCTTTTCCTCCTGCTCTTCCTCCCTGCTCTGTTCTTAGTTGCTCTCATTTTATAGTGCTGCGTAATACTCCATTGTGTACAAATTCTAATATAAATCAAATACAAATCATATCAAAAGCATAGTGTACACCACAATCAAGTGGGTTTCATCCCAGGGATACAAGGTTGGTTCAACATATGGAAATCAATAAATGTAATTCATCACATCAGTAGAATTAAAGATAAGAATCATATGATCTTCTCAATAGATGCAGAAAAAGCATTCGACAAAATACTGTAGTAAGCAGAAGGGCCAACATTTGAACTCACACCTAGAAGACTCCATTATCATCTGCTTTGTGCTCCAGAATTGCAGAGAAGGTGACTTTGGCTTGAGAAAGAACTGTTTAAAAAATACAGGCTGGCTTATTAGGTGCTAGACTTTTATAATTATAAGTAATAATTAGGTATATTCATACACAGATCACTTTATAGTAGTAAAATAATTTTTACATGCATGATCTCATTCAAGCTATATAACCCTGTAGGTCAGATATCTTTTTAATTACTATTTAATATGAATTCATTGAACGTGAATCTTGTCTTATACAGAGAGTTGATTTATGTATCTCTAATAAAACTTCCTGTTCTACAACCCTATGGTTCTCTGAAGATGTTCAGGAGAAGATATTGAGCCTGGGGACTTTCCAGGGTTACTTGCCAAATACAGGTTGTGGTGCAACTCCCTGTTACTAATGTATAAATAGTTCTTCCAGCATCAGCTCTATTTGGTAGTGTGAGCTACCAATGTCCAGGCACTGTTATGTTCCTTATATTTAGATCTCCTACCCTTGAAAGGGTAAGTAAAAATAAACAGCTGTCTGGGACAAAATGTGTGGAGGCAGTAGACACAAATACATTCAACTGGGAACTGAAATGTACAAATTCAGTTCTCCTTCCTATAATTATCTTTCTGATATTTATCCTTATTAGACAGTGGCTCCGGTTAAAATGTATTGGCCCAAGTTTTTTTTTCTAGAGTAAAGAATAGATACAATGGGACTCTGAAAACTATGACAGAATTTTTAAAAAGCAAATGTAATTGACACACCCTTCTACCTGCTACAAGGGACCTTCAATTACACTTCTTTTAAAAAATTGACTTTATTTTTTAGACATTGGATATTCACAAAAAATTGAGAAGATACTATAGAGAATTCCTGTATAAAATTCAGTCCCCAGTTTCCTTTCTTATTAAATTCTTATCTTAGTAGAAGGTATTGCTACAAATAATGAACTAATGATCTGAACTAAAGCCCAGATTTTGTTCAGATTTCCTAATTCAGGATGTCACATTAAATATAGGTGGCACATCTCCTTTGGCTCTTATTACTATGACAGTTTCTCAGATGCTCATTGTTTTAATGAGCTGGACAATTTTTAGGAGGACAGGTCAGGTACTTGTAGCATGCTCATTTACTGGAGTTTGTCTAACATTTTCCTCATGATTATACTGGGACCCTGAGTTTTTAGGAAGAAAAACACAGAGGTAAAGTGCCATGTTCTTCACTTCATAATAAAGGTAAACACTATCAATATGATTTATCACTGATGATATTGCTCCAAATCACGTGATAGAGGGTAGAGTTTGCCAGGGTTCTCTACTATACTAAACTCTTTGAATGTCAATCAGTGTGTGCAGCACACAGAGTGGCAGTTATGTTCCCCTCCTGTAGGTGAACAGCTATGTCATTGATCTGGAATTGTTACAGAGGAGATATTTGTTTGTTATCCTTAATTATGTATTTATTGAACCATTTATTTATGTCAGCAAGAATTTGCAGGTATTTATTTTGTAAGGTGGACTATAATCTAATACTACTTTGCTTTTTCACTCTAATCATTCCAAGTTTAGCCTCGAGGAGTTCTTTTAGTTGATTTCTCCATGTCATTCTGACATATTCCCATCAATATGTTTTGCCTTTCTTTTTTTGAGTACTTCTCTTATTTTTATGGCAGTACAAGATTCTCCAGGACAATCTTTGTACATTTTCATTCTGGTATATGCCATTTTTCTAAGAAACCCTGGTTTCTTTGATTAAAGAATGGTATTACAAACCAAGATCACCATGCAAAACATGCTGCTTGCTACAGGGGTGTCTTATTTTCACTCTACTCAGCTAAAACAGCAAGGAAATAGAGAGACAGAGAGATAGATAGATAGATAGATAGAGATAGAGATAGAGACAGATATATAGCTATATCCCTTAATATACCAACATGTACCTATAAATATTCCATATTTAACAACCTGTATTTATTCTAAAGTATACATGAGTTCATGCATTGATGCCCTACACTAATCCAGTACCATATGGATCATTCTGGCCTCACATTGTTTATCTGCAAATTCTTACTATACCAAGATCATATTAGCTTATAATTATCAAATTTTAGAAGTACACGCCTCATCTAACATGATCGCAGCTCCTCTAAAAGTATTTTCAAGTTACTTCTGGGAGTCTCACAGGGTGCCTACAAATGGGTGTGTCAAGGGCAGTCACAATATGAGTAAGATCTGCTTTGTTATTTCTTTTCTTTCTCAGGTTCTATTGGCTAGTGGGGCACATTCACAGCTGGAAAAACTATTCCCTGGCTATGTTTGAAATCTCCTGGCAGATTAATATTAGCTAGTTATTTCATCTGATTTATAGGAACTGGGATCATTAATAATGATGTCAGGTAATATAGAGACATCTCTAGCACCAATCTTTAATGAATGGAATACCAGAAGATAGCTAGTTTTTGTTTATATTCCTTAGAGAGCAACAGCACTAGTGGCAGTACTAGAAGGGAGTCATTCAAAGTAGAAAAACAAATAAACAAACAAAGGCAAATGGTGGGTAGTAACCTGGTCCTGGAAAACATACTAGGAAAAATTCTGCTTAGCTTTGTGAGAGTACTCATATTATTACCCCAATGAAAATAAAGTAGCATATTAAATGTACAGAATGAAAGGTAACATCAAGGATCCATAAAGTATCTTAAACATTTCTGAAGAGTAAAAGTGGATTATTTAAACAGAAGCAAGAATGTGGTTGGTATCAGGTTTCTCATAACTAAATTGGAAGTAAGGAAACAATCAATATCAACAAAAGTCTTAGAAAAATGTCTATAAACTACACTTTTATATCCAGATAAGCTATAAACTGCATTTAAAGGAAAAATAAAGTTATATCAGATATGCAAGGCTTCAAAGTATACTAATATACCATATTAGAAAAAAAAATTAGTATTTATTCTCACATTTTATTTTATTTTATTTTTATTTTTTTATTATTAGTTGTTCAAAACATTACAAAGCTCTTGACATATCATATTTCATACATTTGATTCAAGTGGATTATGAACTCCCATTTTTACCCCGTATATAAATTGCAGAATCACATCGGTTACACATCCACGTTTTTACATACTGTCATACTAGTGTCTGTTGTATTCTGCTGCCCTTCCTATCCTCTACTATCCCCCCTCCCCTCCCCTCCCCTCCCCTCTCTCTACCCCATCTATCGTAACTCATTTCTCTCTCTTGTTTTTTTCCCTTTCCCCTCACTTCCTCTTATATGTAATTTTTAAAAACAATTTAAAAATGAATCCATTAAAAATTTAAAAAACACCAATGAGCAAAGATCACTGACATCATTACACTTAAAAATCACTTTTAAAAATGATCACCACAATTGAATTTAAAATTCCAAATGATATCAACACAGAGAGGGAATCAGTAGGGGAGGGAATATCTAAAAAGGGAAGTATTCTCATTTATATTGTTCTTTAAGTTTTTACAGTTCTGATAATTTCCTGTGAAACTTAAATAGAAAATTACAATTTTTATAAGTATCTTTAAAATATTACCTAAAGGCTTCCTGCATTCCTTTGAGAAACTGATGTAGATGTTTAGGAAGCATCCTCAGTGTTTTTTGATACACTTCTCACATTTAAAATTAAAACAATTCTTAAGCCTTGTTATTAAAAACATGGAAAGTTTGTTTTCTCTCCTATCTTTCCACTGCACACTGAGAATTCATACTTATTTGGATAGAGAAATGAGGGAGAAAAAATGATTCCATAAGAAGCATATAAGGCAGAAAAACATTAAGCATGCATCCAAATCTTAATGTTCCGAAAGTCTTAAGAACCGATCCGCAAGATTGACTTTCAGAACTCACTGAAAAATAATTTAAAAATATGTCTTATAAGCCATTGATATATCTTATACTTTACCATGGAAAATAAAACTGAAACATATTTGTTTCAAACTATAGGCTATATGATTTTTCTACAGTGATTTCTTTGAATTGAAAACAAAACAAAGCCCATTCCTTTTTGCTTAAATGATGTTATAAAAGTTACAGGGCTTTGGGCCTTCTGGGAAACTGAGGCAACATGAAGGCCTCCCTTCAAATCCTGATTCTTGAGATAAGTCAGAAAGGTTTCAGACATGTCACCCAGAATAACAGGAATGAGTTTTTTTAAAGAAAGAATGGAAAAAGGGATATCTCTCAAGGGAGAGAGAGGTCCTCTTAGAAAGAAGAGGGACAGCGTTTCTCTCCTGCACTCCAGTTTTAGTGGGTATTCCAGAGAAGTTTCTAGAGAGTTCTGTCCAGGTCCAACTCTTGATTTCTGACAGCAGGATGACATCACACTTTCAAGTCTCTTGTAGAACAACTCTAAGTCACTCTGGTCCATGCTTACCAGTTCTAATTGGATTCTTAACCACAAATTCTTACAGATTTTATGGTTAGAAGGAATTACCCTTACCTCCCTGAGTTTCAGGATCTGGTCTGTGAAAAGGGTCACAAAAGTCTCTCCCTTCAGGATATCTTGGGTTTCTCCTATCAGAATTATTTGGGGCCTGCATTTCTCTTGCAGATGACAGGCAGTTTGCTGAGGAATGTGGCATACACTGTCCACTTAAGCCAGGTGGGTTTGCAGGTAAATTGCTTCTTGGAAATGAAAATATATGGGGGTCAACACAGTGTACCCTTTTTATAGAATTACTCCCTTAACCTCATGTTTTTTACCATTCACATCAAAACACAAATACAATGTATCATGCTTCTGTACAAAGACCTGCCAACTAAATTGAACATACTGTGTCTATGGGTTATTGAACAACATGAGAAACTCTATTTTTATAAAGTCAGTTTAAAAAACACTAATGAAAACACAAAGAAACATTCATTCAGAAATAGGTTCTTCACATCTTTCATGAACAATCTCAAATTATGGCCCATCTCAGAGTGCTTTGAGTTCTATTCAAAGTTAAAGCTACGTCGTTTATCTCACATTTGTTCCCTTTCATGCCATTAGTATTGAAGAAATGAAAAGGCAATGCCCTGTTCATGTAATCATAAAATGAGATAGGAATATCCAGGTAGACTTTGATAATTTAGTATAACTTTTATGACCAAAATAACTAACTATGAAATTATTCATGATACAAAAAATGCTATAATACACAAAACACAAAACTATGACTATAAAATGTAGAAACATGAACCAATTAGATTTCTAAATTTAATATATACATTATTCCTTCTAGTGTTTTTAAAGAAGTAAAGATAGTAATAGACCACAGTATCATTCTTTCTTTCTTTCTCTGCCTTAGAAAGAGACTAAGAAACTGAACCACTGAGTTGCTTCCCCAGTTTTGTTCTCAAAAGACTGCAAATGGAAGAAGGAAACTGTAATTATTATGAACCTGTAAATATTGCTTATTGATTGATGAACATACGAATTGAGACATACAAAGACATTACAGACTACTTATAGATAATGCATTTGCAATGTATTATCTAGCATTCTATGTTCATATAACCTAAATATATATGATGAATAAAATATGTAACATATAGTTGGCTATTAGGCTGGAACTTTTAGGGGCAAGTTCCTATATATGCAAAGGGAAAAAACTGTTGCCCCTTTTAATGACTGTGAACCCTCCTTCAAGTTGACTTTTTGTTGCAAGTAAGACACTCCAGAGAAAACCATAAGGAATCAGAAAAAAAAAAAAAATCCCTGAGTCACTCTTACTTACTCTCCTAGGTTACCTATAGTGAATTTGCTCATTATAATGTTAAATTATCTTCCCAGGAGGTGTTCCTGTCTACCATTTTTGAACATGCAAAGCATGATGTCTAACTGAGCATGCACAGGAATGCCAGCATCTACATGTCATGACCAGTGTGTCCAATATGAATGAGCACCAGCTTGGCCAATAGAAGTCCCTTCTCCCCTCTCAGGGAGACATTGCATTGGGAGTTATTCCCAATGCTCTCCTTGCTTGTACAAGTAATGAATCTGTATTCTCTCTTATCTCCTGGTTATGTTTATTGGCTTTGCATTCTCCAAGGAGCAAACCCATTGTGTTCAGTTTACAATGCGAATAGAAATATAATAAAAATATTTAGATAATCAAATCAGAACTATTTTCTCATTAACAGACTAAATTTATCCAGTCATTCATAAACACATGCATTTAACAAATATTTATTGTGCATGTTCTATATGTTAGGCAGTATTTTAGGAACTGAGATAACAGCAGTGAATGAAAAAAAGTCTTTGTTTTCATAGAACTAACATTCTTCTTGGAAAATTGATAATTGTGGTCTCTCCTTTCCCCTTCCCTTCCCTTCTCTCAATCTCCCTCTCCCTCTCTCTCTCTAAATATCTCAAATAGTTCCCTTTTGGGCTGTACTTGTAGTGGCTAAAGGATTGCCATATAAAACTTTATTCCTGCAGATCACAGTGGGACAGGTCTGTAATTTCAGCAACTCAGGAGACTGAAGCTAGAGGGTTTGCAAGTTCAAGACCAGCCTGTGCAACTTAGCAACATCTTGTCTCAAAATAAAAAAATAAAATGGAGTGAAGATGTAGCTTAGTGGTGAAGTATCCCTGAGTTCAATCCTCAATACCAAAACAACAACAACAACAAAAAATCTTTTACTCTCAGCTGGATGCAGTGATGCATGCCTGTAATCTCAGCAACTCAGGAGGCTGAGGCAGGATGATCACAAGTTCAAGGTCAACCTCAGCACTTAAGTGAGGCCTGAAGCAACTTAGTGGGACCTGTGTCAAAATAGAAAAAGGCTGCTGATGTGACTGAGTGGTAAAACACCTCTGGGTTCAATCCCTAGTAGGAAAAACAAACAAACAAACAAACAAACAACTTTCATTCTCACCAATTGGTTCTGGTTCGTATTTAAGTTAAAATAAAAGTATTTTTCCTATAGTGAAATTGGAATGTGCTGCTTCAGTTGTTTTACTCAAATTTAGATTTCTGTACATTTTCAAGGAAGCTGTTCATTTCAAGCAGAATAACAAAATCTATAGAGTAAGGAAAATGAAACAATCATATATCGTGCCCAGTGCCCCTGCATGAATAATTCATTTATTCATTATAAAAATATAGTAAGGTATGTATTATTAAACCCGGTTTAATGACCAATATTCTAGAGCATCAAAGATTTGTGCATCTTGCTTTAGAAGAGCTCTCCAGTAGTAATTAAAAAACTCACTCTCAGAAATTTCAAAGCTTATACTTTATACAATTCACTAAGAAGCCAAACAATACAAACTAAAATTAGATTTTTACTATGCACCAAAAAATGTTCATTAGTAATAAGATAAATGAAGATTAGATATTTTAAAAATCTATCCACTGTCTTTCCAAAAGATTAAAAAGAAGGCTAGCCCTAGTTTTAGCTTTGTAATAGAGGTGGACAGGCCCCCACATTGTTACTGAAAGAACAACTTGGTATAATATATCCAGAGAAAAATTTCACATAACACATTATAAGATGCAATTATTCAATATAATAACAATCAATAATAATGCAATAACCTCATACCATATATTTAAATATAAATCTTACATGTCCTCTATTTGCACCTCCATGGCTTCCTTCTTTCTCTCAATGCTTTTTAAAAGTTTAGCACTTAGAGTTGTAGTACATGTTATCCTAACACAAATTCCATTCTACTGTGTCAGTGGCATGTATGCATTTATTTATTTTCCCTTATTAACTAGGCTCCAATACAGACCTACTTTATTTCAAGGTCAATTAATGAAATGGCAATCTGTTCACAAACGAGGCAAAAACTTAGAAGCTTATGGGTACAGAAAAATATCATGCTATTCTTCAATTTAAGAAAGTTTTGAAGGCAATTTTTACTGTTTTATCTTCTTATATGCTCATTTATGGAGGTTATTTCTCACATAAAATTTTATCCACTTAAATATACATGGAAATGTATTTTGTGCATATTTAACTTTCTCATATGGACTATGAGCAACTAGGGAATAGCTTTGGGCACCAGGGTGTTTTGATATCTTTGAAAATGCATAGATGCAGGAGTAAAAAACAAGTGAATGTCCTACCATACACCAGCTGCTTTCATATGGTAGACTGTTCCAGCATTCCCACATCTGTGTGTGTGCATGCCTATGTGTGTGCAAGTGGGCACACATTACTGTGTCCTCCTATTGTCTCTAGGAAATCCCAAGGATGCAATAGAATTTTTGGTGATAAAATGAAACAGTGTTTACAAATTTGCTTTTAGGCTGCGGGTGGTGAATATACTTGAATTTCATGAAAAAAATGGCCTTTGCCTTTTGGAATTCAATTTAAATACTCCCTCTCTCATTTCATAAAATCCTCACATATTAATCTTATCTTGTCTGAACTCTCACTGTCTTCCTTTTCCTAATTCTCCTTAAATACTATTTCTTTTTCCCATTCTGCTCACTTCTTTCCATTTGCTCAGTGTAGGGTAGATGCTTATCCTCCTATTTTCCAACCTCTGTAACATAATCAACAAGACTGGCTCTTTGATGTACTAACATCTCATTTTCCACCTTACTATCTGTCCTTGATAGTGATTCCTAAATATCATACTAATAAAATGCAAGCATTCCCTTTTTAGACATTTTTAAACTTCACTAAGTATAACAGTTTGAATTCCTACATATTATTACTTGATGGGATGCCACAATTACTAGAAATTTTATACAACTACATCTACATTTTTTTTATATTGCAGTAGCCTTTAGGTTTTTTGTTGTTGTAAATCTTTGCAGACTTAAAATTTAAGTTGGGTAATAACAAGAGTATGCATGTATTCACTTATTTCCTATCCCAATACAAAAAAATGATATGTAAGACAAAGTCAAATATATGTATAATACATTAATTCGTCCATTCAATACATAGTTATTGCATGCTTAATATATGTTAAATATTAGAAATACAATAGTGGGCCAAAACTTACAAAGTTTCACCTCCTAAAGTTTATGGTCTAGTGGAGAATAAAACAAATAATTATGATAATATATTTTAAATTTTTGATAGAACCTCTAAAGGGATGATGACCACAACTATTAAGACAAACTTTTGTTTCATCAGTACATGACCATAGGTATAATATATCATTGCACTGATGACTAGTTCTAAAAAAACTGTTATGAATATATTTAATTAAAAGTTATTTTTACTTATTTTCTATTAAACATTCAAAAGCCTTGCCCCACATACAGTAATTTAGCTCAGGAATGTATATCGGGGTGGGGACGCAGATCTGAGATAGACTATTTTGCCACAGGCATGAGGCCCTGGGTTCAGTTCCTAGTACCATCAAAAACAAAAACAACAACTATATATCATTAATTCTTCAAATAGTCCTAACAATTTTAAAATTTTTGAAGCAGAGAAAAGTGAGACAATTTGTCCAAGGTCATAAAACTGATGAAGATAAACCTAAGAACTGAATCAGCCCTCTCCAAAGCAGAGTTTCTTTCCATTTGGCCTCATTTCCCTGCATGAATTAGGACTTGACTCTCAGTAAAGCAGAGCATTCTCACTTCCTTTCCTTAAATGATAATTCTCAATAGTTTTCACCAATCTGCAGGGTAAATTTCCACATGGGGATATTTAAGGTGCTCATCTTCAAGTTTAAGCAGATTTCATGAAAGATTTGTTTTGATATTATTTTTGTTTTTTAACAGGGCCTATTTTCAGCCCATAGGAACACATATCCCCTGTTTTTCTGCATAATATAATCCAATGATCTTAGCATGCTGCTCTGTATTCTCAAGTTTTAATTTTAATAGTTCTCTAAATTAGGGTCACATGTAAGGTTTGAAGACTGGAATAAAATGACTCCAACTTGCCTCAGATCACTTCCATTTTGATCTATCACAGAACCTGCAACTCAATGCACAGTATGTTCCTGAAACGTAGGACAATACCTCATGTGTAACCAGTGCACCTTCTAGTCCTTCTTAGAGACTAACTAACCTAGACCCATCCATACTTGAGTGGCCTTGACATCTGACAATCTACTAGTTCAGTGAAGACCAGGTCTGAAGGTTGTTGGTTTTGGGATATTGTTTTTTTGCCTGAGGAGTAACCCAGGGCCTTGTGCATGCTAAGCAAGCACTCTACCTACTGAGCTACATCCCCAGCCCCTTTCTATTGCCAGTTTGTGTGCATATGTGTATGCTGCTGGGGAGCTACACCCCAACTCCTAGACTTTTAGTTTTTATTACATCATTATGACTACAAAAGGCTTTAGTGTCACAGCTCTAGCAATGGTCTGCCTACAATGCATAAAACCTTTCACTTTTCACCTTTTATTCTAATACTCTAGAACATTCCAGATGTCAAATCCTGTTTAGAAGCATATAACCTGTTAAACTTCTTTCCTTACAACCACCATCCGTCTGATACTCATTAAGGACCATTCAATATTTGTTTCCCTGTTACCATCTGGCTCAGTTATATATTAATTTCACTCTAATCCATAAGAAATTATACAATAAAATATATTTTAATGACAACCACTTTAAAAATGTACTTTTGTCCTATGCATGAATTTTGAAAATCAATCATAAAATAGCACATTCAATAGTCAAGAAGAACAAAGAATAAATATTATCTCAGATTTAGTCCATTTCCATGATGGATAACTGCATTTATCATTTCTAAACTCTGGCTATCTTTAAACTATTATAATTTATGGCTTATTTTCATTGCCATGTTGCTGTTTTTGATTTTCACAAAGTTATTTACATTTTCTCAAGAGTAAATAAACTTTTTTCATAGCTTTATCTAGTTACACTGAAGAAGAATGTAAATATAGGCAAAAGGTTTTCAAAAATTATCTTCATTGGAAACAGACGTTTCACATTATTTCAGAAGCAAATTTGCTGACTAAAGCTTCAACTGGGCATTAAGAAGGTTTCTGTTCACTTAACACTACATAATAAGTACAGTTATTCACTGAATTATTCAAGAATAGAGAGCTATGAAATATCCAGTATGCTTCAAACATGACATTTTAAATCCTAATCAAAAGCATATTTCTTACAACTAACCTATGGGCTACTTTTTCACAAATGATTTCTCAAAATGCTCAATGTGATTGTAGCTAAATTGTAAGATCTTAGTTATTGGATTTGATGTGGGGAAAAAGTTCTTCATCACATTGCTGGTTACTGGGACATGTGACTTTTTGAATTCAAATCAAAGTGGTCCCTTGGATGTATACAGCAAAAAATGTCTGGAGTTTGAATAACCCTGTGTTGAAGCAATTTTTTAACTGCCTTTGCATATCTAATATCATCGTATGAATCTTTAAAATCATCACAATTAAGAGTTGAGCTTTACGTATTCAATGTTAGTTCTAAATGGAATACAGAAAGAAAATATTCTAATACCTCCATAATTCCTCTACCACCATTCCTATTTTATCTATGTTGACCATTCAACACTATTATAACTATGCTCCATAATTATTTTTCTCTTGTAGATTTGGATTCATGTATAGGATGAAAGTAGATTTTTTAAAAGTGTTTATTATCAAAATATATGTTATTGTGTAATTTCTTATGGGTTAGAGTGAGTGAAATTAATATAAAACTGAGCCAGATGGTAACGGAAACAAATAATGAATGGCCCTTGATGAGTATCAGATGGATGGGTATAAGAAAAGAAGTTAAAATATTTTGTTTTCAACTATATGCTAGAATATATTGGGTAAACAAATATGGAAAAATATTATCATATTTTGTTTTGTTTTCAGGCTGACAAAAATTATGTATTTTAAGGTCAATGGATAATATTCCTAACTGCAGAAGGCTGTAGCATTTTAAAAATGCTGATTTCCAACTGTGTACAAAGTAAAGAATTAAAAATATTAATAAAAGGAGAATCCAGGTATGGTGGCACATGCCTGTAATCCCAGCAGCTAAAGAGGCTGAGGCAGGAGGATTGAGAGTTCAAAACCAGCCTCAGCAACTAATTGAGGCCCTAAGCAACTTAGTGAGACCCTGTCTCTAAATAACATATAAAATGGGATGGTGATGAAGATGAAGATGAAGATGACAATGATGAAGAAGAAAAGAATAATAAAGTCTGTTTCAAATAGTCACTAAGCAAACTGAATACAATGACCAAATAGAAGAATAGAAGGAACCTATTAATTTGTATTGTAGCAAGATATATTAAAGTCTGGTTTACTCACTTATACATTATCTTTGAACTTAAGACTTTTAATATCACCTTAAATGATAATATGAAGAAAATCCAAATAAATTGATTGTTTATTACCACCAACAGCACTAACCAAATGGACTTCAAGGGATCAAATATTAATTAAATGAATTATAAAATTACTAAAGCTGTCTGATGCCAGTAGACTAGTCCTGGAGAAGAGTAAGTGCTCTGACCATTTAGGAGTTTTTCTTGAATCAGCTCATTCATTCTTTCATCCATTCTTTGAGTAGATGGTTGCTGAATACAAATGATGCAAGACACTATTCTACACATTCAAAAAGAACAAGGCAGGTGAGGATTCTACCCTCATTGATCATACATTAAATATCAAAATCAAAAGCCTAAACAAATCAGAGAAGTAAAGATTAATGTGCATATTATGAAGAAAATAAACATAGTGGATAAAAGAGGAGATGTTTGTTAGCAAAGGAGCTGACTGAAAGGTGAGCAGAGACCACAGAACATAGTCCTAAGGGTTTTCTACTTTGATGCAGGTTAGCCTCGACAACTTACCCAGTATTTTTTTCCCTAGGGATATAGTTGGGATATGGGTTGTTCCTCAAGAGTTTATATGTTAAAACCATTAGATTTCTAGCAATGAATTATACCTTGCTGCATCATGAATTATACCTTGCTGCATCAAAGCCACATAAATGCTTACTGTGTAGAGTGACATTTATATATCAAGGCTTTACAAACTATTGCATCAGGGAAATATTTACAATGGGCACATCCTAGTGTACATGTGATACCTTCAAAGAGAGTTCAATAAAAATTAACTGAATATGAAAAGTACCCAAAGCCAGAATGAGTTATGTTCTATCAGGTTTGACTATCACAGCTGGATGTATCTGTAAATCACTGAATGGTCCCTCCTTCTGAGAAGATAAGAGACTATTGAGGTTAGTTAGCTAAAGCACAACTTGGTTTTGCCCAGGAAAGGACTGAAAATAGAAGGAAAAAGAAAATAATAAATAAGGGGTACACAAAGAAGCTACAGCATAGTGAATGCGTAAAACAAATTAGAGGTTACCTTTTCACAGGATTAAAATAGGTCTTTGTACATAGGAATTTTCAAAGATGTACCAAAGATATACATTAGTCATGTCTCGTTTACATTATAATGTCATAAGGATCTATGTTTATAGTTGAAACTGAATTAAATTATACATGTTTGAGAACTTGAAGATCTTTTTTATTGACTTCATTGTTCTGTAGAATTCCCTTAAATGATTTGTGCTTCTTACTTATGTTCTGATAACCCTATTATAAAAACACAGCCCCTGAAATGTGAGTGAATTGTTTTGAAGTAATGGTTTCAGTATTAACTCTAGAGTTCCCTGGTGTGAAAGGTTTAGCCTTAAAACATGATTCTTAATGAATTCAAGGAATCATAGTAAAAATAAACTTGGAAAGTTACACACATCAAGACACATGCCAATAAATTTTCAATGTTCTTGCAAAAAAATATTTAAGAGAATGACTTATGCTCATATTTATTTCAGGAAAAATAGTTGAAGGAATTATGAAGACTTCAAAATGTTTTCTGTCACATAGTGTCTCTTAAGAAGGAAATTCTAAGTAATCAAAGATACTGGTTATCCCTGAAAGCCCAAGAGCAGAGAATGTCTTCACAACATGTCTTCTGACATCTGCTGGACAGAACTTTAAGGGTCCCCCGCCCCTGGAGTGGGGGGTGTGGAACTCAGGAACACTCAACCACGGAACCACATCTCCAGCCCTATTTTGTATTTTTATTTAGAGACAGGGTCTCACTAAGTTGATTAGTGTCTCACTTTTGCTGAGGCCGATTTTGAACTCGAGATCTTCCTGCCTCAGCCTCCCAAGCTGCTGGGATTACAGGTGTGTGCCACCATACCTGGCCAGCTTCCACAACTTTAAATACTGTATAGATGATTCATTGTAACAATCCTTGGATAAATAAATTAAAAGTTAACTTTATCATCCGAATTTCTAATCCACTTATCTTTAGTGGAACTGTTTGTTTACACTCCACATTCCCTTCTTCTAGTCTTTGGCCAGTTGCCATTCCCATCCCCTGCACTTTGGATACAAACCTGTTGAATTTAACATGAGCAGTTGCAAATAACTTTAACAAACATTTTGAAGTGATTCCTTCAGTGTATGTCACAAGCAAAAATATTTCATTAACTAAGAAAAAGGATAATTTGAAAAGGTCACCTGCAGAGTTTAACATGATAGAAATAAAGCAGTGGGATACTTTATTCTTGAGTTATTTAAGATGAGATAAGAAGGAACATGAAGGTTTCAGGACCTTCTAAAATTGAGCGTGGCTCTATCCTCCTTCATCCTGTCCCCATTCAAGTCCTAAAATAAATAGTTGCTTCATCCAAGAAACTCCTGCCTGATTAACATGGAAGCATTAGAGAAGCTATTGTTTAATCAAAATGATGTTTTGTTTTTTTTTAAAAGGTCACATGTCACCATCAATGAAATGATACTTTCCCCTTGGGCTTTAATTTATTGATAAATTCAAACAAAAAGAGAATAATGCTGTTGCTTTTTTATAATTTTTTGTTACCATTTTCTGGAAACACTATTAAGACCCTGCTAGTAAGAATTACAGAAAGGATAATTAATTTAATAAATGTTTTCTCTTTCATTCCATCTCAGAACAGAACATCAAGCCAAAACAAACACTGTCAAATTATTTCACAGATTCTGCAAGCTGGCCACAATAGATTGCACATCGGCCACAGATGATCCTCTAACTTTCTCTCCTTATTCCCCTAAACTCTTCAGGCATTACAAAACTTGGAACAAGTTCATCTTGTTGACCAGCAGACATGATTCAAGAAATTCAAGAGATCTTATTATCTTCCTTATTAAACTTTAGATAAGTAAAATGTCACACAAAATTTTACATTGGACAAAATGCTTTTTGGAGACAACAGATAAACTTCTCTTTTGTATACATTAAAGTGTTTTTAAAACATTATTTAATGATTAAAAAAAGAAAATTTGACAGCTGTTAACATTATTCAGTTCCTTTCCAAATACCTAAGACCAGAAACACAATTCATTTTAATGGTTGTACAGCATCTGTAGAAATCTCAGAAGAGCTGTATTTGTCTGTTATTTAAAATAATTATCACAATAATATGAATTGTAAAAACTAGAAAACAGGTCTCCTTTCATTGTTGGCAGAAAAGTTTCATTTTTGTGTGTGGAATTCCTTCTTTACATTAGATAGTATTTGTTTTAAAGGAACATTTAAACCCAACATGTATTGGTTGACAAAAAATGATTATCTTCCACCTAATATTCTCATAGATATTAAGTTTGTGGAGGGGGACAAGATTTCTAAGGGCTCAAAATAAATTTTATAATTATGAAGTCTAAATGTAATATATGATAAAATATAGAATATTAAACAACTTATAGGAAAATTATTTAGGATTTTAGGAAGTTTCTAACAGCCCCCTCTAAGAGTTCTGTTTTCTCCATAATCTACCCCTTCCAAACTTCAACATCGTAAAATCTAATTGGCTGCTATGGATACCCACTGCAGAGGGTAACAGCAACTCAAATTTATGCATCTATTGCTTACGTAGCAGGGATTCAGCAGGTCATATTTCATTTATTATTTCACTGTCTCTGGTTCATTTTTTTTTTTCACAGTACAACATGAAACTCTACTTGCAACGTTGAAGCATTTCTTAAATAATGTGCTCTTAAGGGAGACATACAGGCTGGTTTTATTAGTTCACTATTCCAGATCGCTTAGCATTTGACCAGAATGTAAATGTCATTAACTTATCACATTTAGTATTGACTTCTCTCATCATGACAGATGCCATATGATGATAAAAACACCTGACAAAAGTCGCAATGCTGCTGAACAGGTTTGGTTGAGTTTCCTGTAGACAGATACATTATAATCATCTGCATAAACAGAAGAAGAAAAGAAAGAAGACAAAAGTCGCAATGCTGCTGAACAGGTTTGGTTGAGTTTCCTGTAGACAGATACATTATAATCATCTGCATAAACAGAAGAAGAAAAGAAAGAAGAAGAAGATGTAAGCTTTCTTCTTTGTAAGCTGGGAAAGGTTGTCATCACTTTTGACCTATAAATAACACAGGGCTCTATGGTTTTGCAATCACTTGCTAGTTTTATCTCTACATTGGAAATGACTGAGGTCATAGCTTCAAGCTCAATTCCTTACTGTAGCACATGAATGCTCAGAACAAATGTCTCCATGATAAAGAAGGAAATTAATGGGATCTTTCCAATGTTATGCCTTTAAATGACTCTTTTGTATCTCTTCACAGAGAAGCATAAATCAAATAAATATTGTGGAGTATCGCCAAATAATTCAGACTAAAATAATCAAGTTTTCCCACTCTTTGAAGGACAGTTTTGAACTTCATGTCCTGTATTTCCCTTTTATGGGTCAATTAAAGCAGCTTGACTAAGAATTACTGAAATGTTAAGTTCATTGCTATTCAAATCATATGAGACACTGCCAGCAACCTCCCTGTTTGGTTTTAAAACCATATGGAGGTCTATTTAAAATTTTAAACCTGACTTTAGGCATTCACATCTGCATCTAATATATTGACAGTAAAAACTAACTTTACTCTACTTGAATGTCAAGTGCAGAATTGGGAATATTATATTTTAGTCAAATAAAATAATGCCAATTTATTCCAACCCCAAAGTAATAATGCTTTATTGAATAATGACAATTTGTACCCTAAACCAAGAAGCACATAAAAAATATTGTCTTGCAACTAGAAAAATAAATCTAAGCACTTTTTGTTGTTGTTTGGATATTCACTATTTTTTTTTTTTTACATAGGACTACTTTAGAAATGCCTTGGTGTAAAAATGATATGACAGTCATTATTATAAGTCTCAGCAACAATTAAATAGGAGTTATCTAATTCCTAAATAATGTACACAATAAAGTTTTTAGACAAAATACATATTTTATGTATATGCATATATTTGTATATTTATATGCATAGTTTATATTTTATAATGTATATATATTACATGTTACATAAAATATAAATGTATATATATATATAAAATTAAATATGTATATATATATATATAGAGAGAGAGAGAGAGAGTGAAAGAGAGAGAGAGAAAACATAAAGAAAGCCCACGTGTACTCTTGAACCCAAAGCCTCAGCTTCACTTTCTTTCCTGGAGACAATCATTATTACCATTTTCTTATGCATGCTTCTATAGAGGGCTTACACAGAAATAAGAAAATATATACTCATACATACAAATTTATGTTTTATGTGTTTGATTTTAAAAAACAGAAACATATTATCCCCATTTTTTTCCACTTAAAATATCTTGAGGCTAATTCATTATGAATGCATGTATATCTACCACATGTTTTTTAATATACAGAGGAATATTTACAATGTGCTTTAAAACTTACTAGCAAAAGTCAGTTCAGTTTATGATGAAATAAAATTAAATGCAAAATAATAATGAAAATCGTGACAATGTGCAGGAGAGAGAAAAGAGGAATATGAGAACCATGAGGCATGTCAGGGTCCAATTTAGGGCAAAGTTACCATTTTAAGTATTTTTCTTGAAAAGCAAAAAGACATAACAAAAAAGTTATCAATTTAGTCTTTGCATCACCCAAAACTGTTCTTCCAAGAGAGCAGCATCTGATTTTCCGTAAGCATAAAAGATTACTTTATCTCTCATGAAAGCCTAGCCCTAGAAGTCAAAGCCATAGCCCAGATGACTATATATTTCTCTCAAACAAAGCTGAAAAATTTTAAGGTAGGATTTATAGTTCGATCGTTCCTGAGACCTATTTGCATTAATAGTCCCTAGTACTTTACAATGTATTTTCTAAGGTGACAATTTGGGAACATAACTGAATCCTAAAGAAAGTTAACAGTGATAAAATACACTAAAAGTTGCATGAATTAAAGAAAATCACAGTTGAATAGAAATTTTATTTTCCCTTCTCAAATAGATTGAAGAAATATCTCAACCGGTTTTGAACTGACTTTCATTCTCATTCTTCAGGAAGATAACAGAAGCTATGATATTACGAATGACACAGACACACTCTTATTAATTTAAAAAAAGAAGGAGGATCTGTGCTTTCTATAGCTATAGTAAAAAGAAATTAGAATAAATACCTGCCAACTTGTAATGCCAGTCAGTCAACAGGAAAGATTTATGAGCTTAGGGGTAAAGAACCTCACATCTTCCAAGTCGGAAACCACAGCTGAACTATCCCGAGGAGCTTCACTGCTGAGCAGCGCACACTCAGTTGTATACTTCATGAGATTTTGTTAGATTTCTTTGGGACTGGGTTTTGGGGACTGGGTTTAGAACAGCTATTGTTCTATGGATAGGCAGGCTTATATAGCAAGAACTTTCTGTTTGACTCTTTTTCCTGGGATTTATATGAGCAAACTTTTGATTTGTGAGCCTTTGCTTTCCCTGAAGAAAAGTGGTCAGACTGAAATGAAAGTGGAGAGTCTCCCCTCATTCTGGGAGTCCAATTCCCACAGTGTGAAAAACCACCATGAGATAGTGTAATACAATATGGCCGTGAGTTTCCATCTGTCTTCAACAGAACTGTTTTCTCACCGATTCTTCTGGTAAATCTCTATTAAAATGGTGTATGTAAACAGCTGGAGTCTTCCAACTTTAACGTATTGGCTACAAGCATTACATATTGAGAACCTGAGGTATGGGTGAACCTTGAAAATCATAATTAACAACACAGGCCTCAACAAACATTTCCTGGAACATATGTATTTTGAGTCAAATTCTTCTCATCCACATGGAACCCTATCCCCCCTAAGCCCCCTGTCTCCCATTTTCCTTTTCTTTTCATGTTGTCCACCTCCCATGAATAGTGAATTTTTCAAGTCATACTCCAGAGCTTAAAATACAGCAATGTATTTTACAATGTGGATGATGGATAACTTTTTGAAATATTATAAGCGATTGTGTTTTATTTCAGAAGCCACTGCCAAAAGTAAAATCACAGACCAGATTCCTAACTCCCTTGGAACTCTCCTATAGAAGTGACCCCTTGAAATTCCTAAGGCCGCGAAATAAATATGGATTATATTTTGTCTCAAATGCAAAAAGTATTTTTTACTTTTGGCAAAGTGCAGGGAGGTAGCATTTGGAACCTGAAGTGGATTTCCTTTTCCATATGCAACCTCTGCCTTTATAAACATACTGAGAGCAAAAAAGCAAACAAAACAACAACAGAATCTTGTGTGATAAAAACATAATCAACTTCATATCATTGTAAATATAAGGGTATGGGGGGCATTATTTTTCATCCAAATATTTCTACATAATAGAGTTAGAGATAAATTGGTTTTATATCTGAATATTTAACTAACAAACATTTTTGCAAAAACATTAAACTGTGACTGAGTCCTTTAAGGAAAGATAACCCCCATGGCAGACTTTTTTTCAAATCTTAGTTTTCCTTATTTATTAAAGAATCTGAAATGTCATATATAACTAACGATAATGGCTTAAAATTCAGGGAAAAGGACCTGTTAGGAACCAAAATGATGATATTTTAAGATTTATCATTACAAGTATTGCAGAATACTTGAATGAAACAGAACTGGTTATAATCTTATTTTGAAAGCTGAGTTAGTAAAACTTTTAATAATTTAAAAGTTTGAATATTCTTATTCAATGTAACTATTACCACTAAAATAATACCCCCAAATAACTAATTTTAACATGCCTTAAAATAAAATAAAAACTAAAATCTTGGAGATTAAAAGCCCATGTTAAGCATATGCCCATAATGCCAGCAGCTCAGGAGGCTAAGGCAAGAGGATCATGAGTTCAAAACCAACCTTAGCAATTTAAGCAAGGCCCTAAGCAACTTAGCAAGACTATGTCTCTAAATAAAATATAAAATGGGCAGGGCTTAGTGGTTAAGCTTCCCCTGGGTTCAATCCCCAAGACAAAAAAAAAAAAAAAAGCCCATGTAATTCCAGGCACTGAAAAAAGATTTTTGACTCTCAGAAAAAAATCTCTATGAAGGTCATATTATAATCTTCATTTTAGAGATTAAAAGAGATGATAGTAAAAATCAGAAGTAAGTAGGTTTGAATTCCCCTTTAACTGGCATTGCACTTCTCTGATAAGCCAAATGGATGTATGTGGTGTAAAAAGAATTAAAGATTTATTCAATGAAAAACCATAAAAATACTTTTAAATATTCAACATTGTTAAATGAAGTCCTAAGAATAAGCATATAATCATTGTTTCATTGTTCAAAGTAAGAAAAATTGTACAGTCACTGAAAATCTATATAGCTTGTTTTCAGAAAAGATAACTCCTTATTTTTATTTCAAACCATTCAAATTTTAAACTATGAAATACAACAATGACTGGGAAAAATTTTTTAAAGCATTTCATAATATTCAGATATTGTTCATAAAAGAGATTCAAATAGTTATATTTTCCCAGTTTTCAAGTTAATATTTTAAAGTTATGAGTTCACAAGCACTGTAAAATAATTTAATAGTAAAGGTGTTATTCTTATTATTTTCTTTTTGATTACATCAGAGTGGAACCAGGATATTCCTCCCATTAGGAAAATATTACAAAAGGTAATAGTTTTCAATTATTTTGGGAGTGAAAAATCTTAATTCAATGATTGAGTAAAGCCAAATATAGCCTTGATTCAATTAAATATATATTTTTGACATGGATTTTTACACATGAGAATGAAGGAAACAAATCTCAGGTGGGCTTTCTGTGAGAGAAAACTGGTCTAAAGCCTCAACTGACAGTGAGTAGAATTTGTGAGCAACATAGCAGTATATGCTCCTAATTTTCATCCTCTCATTTTCATTTCAGAAAGTGTTATTTTTTTCAGACATTAATAGCCACTTGTTAAAACAATAAACAGTAATACAGACAGCCAAGACCTACAATCACTACTATTTGCTGAAAGAGAATAAACAATATGGAATTTAAAGTTCTTAGCAAATATCTACTGGTAAAAAGAATTGTATTGTGTCCCACTTCACTCCATATCATATGTCTGAGGATAAAATGGATTTCTGAAAAATTATATTAAAGACAATACTATATTAAAACTTACAGAAAATTTTAATAATAAAACTTACATAAACTTTATAACATTTATTATGAAAACAGTACATATCTGTATCAGCTAAAATTTGCTACATAATTCATGGTCAAAAATTTGATGATCTGAAACAAAAATAACTTTTTTATCTCCTGATACTGTACGTTGACAATTTAGTCTAAGGTCACGCATGAAGCCCTTCTGCTGATTTTGTCTAGGTTCTCTCATGTATCTAGAGTAGGCAGGCAGGCAAGCAAGGACGCATGCACAAATCAGGCATTACCTGACTGTTGGTCGGAGCCCTGGGTCATGTGCTATTTATTATCCAGCAGGCTAGCTCATGCTTATTCATGTAAGATTTTCAAGGATATCAAGTAGAAAAGCTATTGTCCTTTGAAGCTTAGGACTGTATTTCTACAGTATCTCTTCAACTGTATTCTATTCTAAGGCCAGTTTAGATTCAAAATGAGAGTAAATACATGCCAGTACCTCACCTTGATGGGAGGAGCTACAAAGTATTATATAATTTTTACAATATATAACAATGTGACTGAAAAGAGACCTTATGAAATTTAAAATACTTATCCTTTATGGATATCACTGGAAACTGATTCTATCACACTATCTTCTCCAATTTTGGAAGAGTATTACTACATTAGTAGCCAAGGGAATAATAAAAACACCAAATTTTGATTTTAGCAGATTTTCTGATGATGATATGATACTTTTTTTCTGATAATAGGGATTGAACCCAGGAGTGCTTAACCACTGAACCACATCCCAAGCCCTTTTTTAAAAATTATTTTTCAGTTGTGAGACAGGAAGTCATTAAGCTGCTTAGGACCTTGCTAAGTTGCTACAGTTGGTCTTGAACTTGGTATCCTCCTGCCTAAATTTCCCAAGTTTCTAGGATTATAGGCATGTATCACTATGCCTGGCAATGCCATTTTTTCCCCAAATAATACACTGAAATTCAGGCAATTCAAGAAAACAGGATAATTTCACAAATATTTTGACAATAACAAATTTAAATGTTAGTTAAGAGATCATTGTCTCTTTGAATTTTTTAGAAGATACTCAAAATACTAACCAATACTAATCAATATTTCTAAGTAATAGATGTCTAGAATTGATATTTAGATGGCATTCCATGTGATTTAAAACTTGAGGAAAGATATGGAGAAAATACAGCATAATTAGAAAGAAAACATTGGAAATTAACACTGATGGATTTTAAATTATATGTTACCCCGCCAGGAAAAATGTGGCAAATATTTTGTTTTTTTATTTCCAATCATTTCATTGCATACACACTCATACATCACATCCACACAACTGAGTTATAGTGATATACATCTCTATATCATGCCTTTTTCAACCCCCGTTATATCAAAAGCATAGTTCTACATTATAAAATGTTCTTGGAAAACAAGATTTCTAATAATCAGCAATTTTTGTGTATTTATAAATTAACTTAAAAAGTTAGAAGCCACTTGCTTGACAACAATCATAAGACCTGCAGGATGAACTCACAGTTGTTCAAATTTAGTATAAGAAAAAAAAAAGTATAAGACAAAAAAAAAAAAAAAGACATGTTCATTTATGTTAACCTTAAGAACTCAGGTTTCTCAAAAGACACCAACTAAGGAACACAAAGGCACTGGGTTCTGTGGTATGTGCCTGTAATCCCAGCAGCTTGGGAGGCTGAGGCAGTAGGGATGTGAGTTCAAAGCCAGCCTCAGCAAAAATGAGGTTCTAAGCAACTCAGGAAGACCCTGTCTCTAAATAAAATACATAATAGGGCTGGGGGTGTGGCTCAGTGATTGAGGGCCCCTGAGTTCAATCCCTAGTACCACCCCCTTCGGAAAAAAAGAAAGAAAGAAAGAAAGACAGAAAGGAAGGAAGGAAGGAAGGAAGGAAGGAAGGAAGGAAGGAAGGAAGGGGAGGGGAGGGGAGGGGAGGGGAGGGGAGGGGAGGGAGGAAAGGAAGGAAGGAAGGAAGGAAGGAAGGAAGGAAGGAAGGAAGGAAGGAAGGAAGGAAGGAAGGAAGGAAAAGGCAAGACAATCCACAGAATGGAAAAAGATGTTTTAAAAGTATGAATTCAACAAAGGACTCATATCAAGAAAATAGAGAAAATTTCTATAAACCATTAAAGAAAGAGACTCACTACTCCTTAGAAAAATAGGCAGGAAACCTGACCAGTCAGTTCACAAAGAAGGATACCCAGTGATTATGAAATATATGGAAAGATGACCAATTGCATTCATCATCAGAGAACTGCAGATCAAACTACAATAAAATCTCACAGCACAGAAGACACTAATGACCTCATAGCAATGGAATACCTGGGAGCACAGATGTGGAGCAAACAGATACATTTAAGATTGCAGGAAAGTGAACTGGTATAACAAGTTTGGGAAACTGTGTCAGTATCTGCCAAAACTGGGTATATGCACTACCTGTGACTTACCAATTTTACACATTGTTTCTTATAGCTACAAAAGGAAGGAACGTTCACAGCAGCATTAAGAATAGATCCTAAAACTATAAGCTATCCAAAAGTCCACATTAACAACAGAATAAAAAAATATACAGAGTGGGAAAATATACATCTATGAAAGTAAACAAACTAAATTGTAATCGCAAATATTAACATTACAAACTGATTTGTACTAGTTGCATAGATGTTCTTTTTTTGGAAAATTTATGAATTCTAGATATATGAAAACTATATTTTTGGTGTGTGTTTATTATATATATATATATATATATATCAATACAAATTTTAGACTATAGTAAAATTCATTTAATGTTTTCTAGCAAGCAGAATATTTGACTGTTCACAAACATACAGTAAATAATGTGCTCTCTTATGCTTCCTAAGTGTGATAAAAAAAATTTAAACAACTATTTTGATGAGTTATTCCATTGTCACACATTAACTTTTTAATGAGCAGCCCACATCTATCAACACTTTACAAGACTGCTTACCATTTCTTAAGGATCATTACTTATCATCCACTTCTGTTTTGATTTTGTAAATGAAGCTATTGTTATATTTATTACTGTATTAATAGTGCTTATACCTTCAAGCTAAATCTATGAGAATTACATGATCGGTAGTAGCTAAGGCATCTTATTCATGTTACTTAGTTTGTTATGCCCTAGTTTCCCTACCTGTGAAGGGGAATATAGAACAGATGAAGACTAAATGAGAATCCACTTAAGTCATCTCTAACTATACTGACAAGTACTTCTCAACAGATTACAGACATTATTGTTAGTGGCATTCCATGAGCTTGTGGGAATATAGTCATTGAGACAAATATTAAAAAGTGTTTAAGACATTCTTAAAAATATATGTAATTATCAATTTCACCATATTATGATATGCATATTCATTATATTTATGTAAAATGAAATATGTTTTTAAGACAGTAAAACACCATTTTTTTGTTCTCCTTAGTTGACCTACAGTTCCTCTATTTATTGAAATAATGCCACTATTTCCAAAAGACAGAATTTAAATTATAGGAAGTAACTCATTGCATAGCTCTATTTTAACCATATTTTTAAGTTCATATTGACAAAATAGTCCGGAAACTCCAGTTTTACAGATGGCCAAAGCATTTTCCAAATTCAGAAATTTCCTTTTACCTGTCAAATGACAATCTAGTACTACCAGAAAACAGTAGTACCATAACACAATGAAGAGTATGCAGGATATATTTTTAGAGAAGCTAATTGTGAAGTGAAGTTAAATAAAAGTAAAAAATAGCAGAAAGAAAGAAAGGACATTCAGAAAGGTTTTGCCTAAAGGTAGGATAACATTAGAATTCCCTAAGAAGGAATCTGGTACCTTCATGCTCTGGGATTAGGCCCAGAATTGATTGTTTGATAAGAAAAATTCCAAGAAAAGCTCCAGGGTAAGGTAAAAGCCAAGAGGACTTGCACTCCGCTTGCCATTTATTAGCTGGGAGGGTCAAAAACCAGAGTGTCCTTGCCAATATGTATGTCACTGTAGAGGAAAAATGGCAACAAGACATAGGCAGAAAGTTTTGAGACAGCATCTCTGATATGCATGAATCTAGAAATTTCTACATTTCCCAGTGGGGCTATGCAGAAATACTGTAAGGACTAGTGTGCCCAGATAGCATGCATTGAGATAAGGCAGATGCAGAATACCGGCAATGGTTGCTAGCAAAATCCAAGGATCACATGTCAGGAGAGAGCAGCAAAGCACACCCAGTGACCAAGCTGGATGAGGTCATCTCAACAGAGACCAGCAAGGATCCAGATGGCAGCAAGTGGGCCACAGATTCTGTCTCCCTCTATCTGCCCTTATCCTGAGGACAAAACACTTGTCTAGCATGCTTCATCATCCATCATCCAAAAATATTTTATAAATAAGGAGAAACCTCATGAAGACAAGGAAAAATTTCATTGGCAAGAAGTTGTATCTTAAAATTTACTATTTTTTTTTATTTTTAAGAGGTTTTCTTTCTTACATCCAAAGAAAAGTCTAATTTAGGTTTCTCCCATCCTCAACAAAGTTGCTTCCTAGCACCATCAGCTGGAGATTCAAGTTTAAGAAGAGATATATTATACAAACGATTTAGTTACACTTTCTTATATATCTGAGGAGGAGTGAGTCTTAAATCCCTGTAGGCAAAACATGAATTATAACACATTTGGCTGAATTTACTACACAGCGGCAGACTTAAAATTACTTAGAGGAGGAGCCAGATCATACATCACCCTAAACCAAGAAAACTCAATTAACATCCATGTACCCACTATAGGTGTAGACTATGGACACTGCTATGGAACCCAGTCATCTCACCAGTTGCATCCTGAGAAGGAAAGCAAAGAATACCAAGACACTTCAGCTGTGGCTGCATGATCAAACAATCTCCTTACTGATTCTCCAACGAGGCTATGACTGACTTTCTCTTAGGCTGTGAACATAGAATTTCATAGTAAAGTCATAGCCATTTTTCTAAGCAGGATTTTTTACAGTAACATAAGTAATTGTTAACAAATGGAATCTGGCATAGGATTTTATATATTTTTTTTAATGGGAATAGAGAATTTTATATGCACTTTTTAACATGACAGGACCATTTGAGATAAGTCCATTTGAGATAAGCTAAGTTTTAATTTTGTCCATGTATAAAAAGGAGATACTTGTATTAGTAGATCCTCCATTGCCCTTCCATTCTCAATACTCTGTATTTTATGAGATAGATTTGGAGACACAGATGATGATCACTATATTGAGGTAGTTTTGCTCAAGATGGACTTAGTATACACTATACTAATGCCAAAATTATGATAGTGTAGACCTTAGTTCACAGAAATAGCAGAGCTGATATTTATAGGCAAGAAATCATGAATATGACTTAGTATAACTCTTTCTGAAACACAGGCATGAGGTAAATCATGAGTCAAAGGAATAAAATTATTTTAAAAATCACTGTTCTTTTTTATTCAACGACTACGTCTAAATACCTGTCATATGCAAGAAATTATGTTAGGGAATCTCAGGAGACAGAAACATGAATTAAGTCAGCTTCTCATTAAAGGGAAAGTTTATGTGAGAAATTTCATTTCTATAATGTTGGCTGAACTTTGAATGATTGCCAGTGCTACGGCTATGCTTGGTGAAACTATTCTGCCAACAATCTCTAGGAATGAGGAGCCACCCAAATCAAGGACAGCATACTATTATACAGCCTTCCCTGAGAGATTCAAAGCTTGTGATCTACAAACCTTGATTAACAGGACAAACATAGCACAATAAATCTTTTCAAGTATATATCAAACTCAGTAGAATCACACTGAGGAATCTGATTCTTTTTTCTTTATTAAGGCACTTTTTCTCCTTTTACCTAGTTCTAACTTCTAAAATAAAGAACAAAGGGATTTAAATTATTTAGTGCTTCAAAACATACACAAACGTAATATACACTTTGCTTGATAGACAATAAGGTAGGTACCTCTTTATCCCTTATGTCACTGAAAGAATAAATAGTTCCAAATGTTTAGGAAGTTATGAAGTTATTTGATGTATGAAAAATGGTACAAGCTCATTATTCAATATTTGTAGTGCAAGACAAGGTTCTGCGATGGCTCCAACATGACTATATCCAGCAGAGAAGAGGTTTTGATTTATTTGGACTAAAACACTTTGAGTATAGTATAAGGAGAATAAGAACTTCTCCCTGGTATTTCCCATTCAGCAATATGGGTCAGATTTGCAAAGTTACTCCATACACTGGATCTTACATTTATTCAGTGGCCTTGCTTAACAGCTAGTAGCAAAAAGCACCTACTTTCTTCAGAACAGTCCTGTTATTTTAACATGGCAGTTTCTATTTATAGAGTTACACAATCCATTTGGTTCCTTCTTCCTCCCCATCTGAGACAGAGTTTACAAAAAGAAACCACAGTCATTACATAAAAGCCTTGCCAGGAAATCCAAGTGTTGTTTTCTGGAGGAAAATAAAGTACCCGCACCTTGACTTACTTCTCACTCATCCTAAATCACATCTGCTCTTTGCAACACTTTCTTCTGGCTGAAGAAGTTGGTCTGAAGTTTTTACTGTGATCAGTAGAAGGCCATCTTTGCTCTTTTGACTATTCATATTGTGGTTTTATAGATGTCCTGTAAATGAAAGCCTGGTGCACAACAGGAAGCCCACACTGCCAAGTCCTTTAGGGGCCAGTAACACATACCTAAGAGGACCCAAGTAGCAAGACATTAGGACAAGCGGTTACAGAGTGCCATTTGAAAATAAGGAAGAAAAAGGCCAGAGCCTCACTCTGTTCTAAATGGAGTGGTAGCTGCACCAGCTGGATCTATTCAAATTAATACTGTGACAGTTTGGCATATCAAGGTACTGTTCCCTAAAAAACTAAAACAAACTGCACATGAAGCAAAATGAATTCAGGGATAAGACTTCTAAAAATTTCTTATGAGTCCTTACAATATTAAATTTAACCAAAATTTAATTAGCATTAAGTCTGCAGAAGAGACAGGAAAATATCATTGTCTGATCCCCATACTTTGTGCAGCAGATCTGCTTATGCAGAACGAATGAGAAAGTATCAGGAAGAAAGAACTATAGGTAAAGCCAGTACCTGAGCTACTCTCTGATCATTCTCCCTACACAACTTTCCTGTTAAATTCTCTGCTGTTACCTTTCAGTTGTAATTTCTTTGATTCCCTCAGCTTGATACACATAGAACATACATAAAGGCCAAAGAAAACGTGTTTAGTGCCTGAAGAAATTCACTTTTTGCTTGGGATAACTGGACAAAATGTGATGTAATTCCTCTCCTGAAGGTAAAATATGTTGTGATCTTGAAGGCAATTTTTCTTTATATAATCAAAATGGTAAAGGACAATAGGTGACCTTACAAAACATAGTTCTAGAATTGAAGATTCTCTCCCATACAAATTCCTCTGGTAATTTGGGTTGTGGACAAATGTTTCTTCCTTTTTGTACTCCCCAAACATTCTGTCAATGGTCTATTGTTAAAGCCTGGACTTCTTCTCAGACCACATCCTGTCTGTCTTATGAGAAGAAGCATGCTTTTGAAATAAAATGAAAGTCCTGACCTCCATGTGCAAGCTTTGAAGGTACAGAGAAAACAAATTCACTACAGGACCCCAAGATACCATGATATTGAACTCAAGTCCCATAAGACATGTTGGAAATTGATGAACTGAGGAAACTAATATATTCATTTTATTGGCAATTCTATTCCTTTTTCACAAAAGGAAATGGGATATTCATAGCTAGTTAAAATGGTACAGATATGGAAAGAGGAATATATATATATATATATATATATATATATATATATATATACACACACACACACTTGAAACTCATTTATATAAATCATTCTTCGACTGACTACAATTTCTACAAAAAATTAGAAAAAATACTATCAATGAATGGACTATCCTATTAAATCTGAAACAGAAGTGATGACATCTGCTAAAAAATCTTTACTAAGGCAATAAGATATTTTAAAATTGATAAATACATATTTCTAACAATTATAAAATTAGAATAATACGACTATTAAAATTAAAATTAAATCCAAGACAAAACTAAAGAAAATTTGATAACAAGTGTAAGCAACCATTCCAGTTTTCCCGGGACTGAAGTATTCCCCAAACAATAAAGACTCTCAGTTCTAAAATCTAAGCACTACTGGTTGTCCTGGGCTTTTCCTGTCAGAAATACCTTTCAATATGTAACATACTAATGTTAAATCTCCTATGTTCATTCATTATGCAAAACAAAATGTATAAACTTTTAAGGAATAAGGTGTGTATATGTGTGCTGGCGATTGAACCCAGGGCCTCAGACTTGCCAGGCAAGCACTCTGTGAGCTATATCCTCAGCCCACCCCAGGAATAAACTTCTTGACAACAGAATCTCAGAGTTCAAAAAGCAGGAAACATAAAATATGAATCTTTACTAAAAGATTTTAATGGAGGAAGATCTGACATTTGAGAGATTCTGTGATATTTAGTATTAGATGCATTTGGGGTGTTTGTCACCTTCATACTGAACCCATGTTCCCAGCTACATCTGTCTGTCCTTCCCTTTCCTTCCTAGTGTTCATTCAACCAGAACTGGGGACCTGGGTAAAGTGTCAGTAGCCTTTAATGTGATCTCTGGAATGCATTGAATTTTTAAAGCTGGAGTTTTGATACACTTATCTTTTTTAAAAAATTAGGCTTGTCAAACTTTAAAATGGCAGAATGAAAGAACAATAAATAGCAAACCCATTTTTAAAAAATCAACTACTGTTCCAAATTTAAGTGGATAATAAAAATTTCTATTCCCTACTTTTTTATTTTAGTAAGCTTAAATATAGGTTAAAAAATCACTGAACAATAGTGAAGTAAAATAAGGATTTTTGTGGATAAGCTTCTTCCCCAGAATACATCCTTTCAGCAAAGGAATAATTAAAGTACTCAAATTCTCTTAATTGCTATAGAAAAGTCTGAAATAAGGTCATTCAAGGTTAGGATGATAGAAGTTTTTAGTCAAAGCTTGATAGTACATGGTTCTGTCTTCCAGGGACAGTCTCAGGTTACCCTCAATCTCAGGACAAGCAAATCCATGGTTCAGTCCATAAGCCACTATTGAGACTTTTTAAATTCAAACAACACTGCCTGGATTTTGGAGTTTTACTGGTATTTCATAAGATCTGCTACTCATGTCATTAAAATTCATGGAACCAGGAAATTTGGAGTAACACATAGACATTAATGTATTTATTTCAAACTGTATGCATATTTCTCCTTAAAGTTTGGAGTAATAATATTCTAAAAACAAAGAATACCTCTGTACTAAAAATTATGCCTTCATAATGTCTCACCCACTTCCAAACAACCCATATGTGGTAGCTTCATATTGCTATGATCTAATATTATTTTGAAGAATACTTTATATTCAGAGAATTTTAAATATACACTATAATTTTAATTCTATTCAAAATTAAGGTGAGGTTGACATTCTTGTCTTACAGTTGAGAAAACTGAGTAAAACATGCATAATCTATAAGAGAGTACAAGAGAAGAAACAAAGGCCAAGACAATCTTTCTGATTAGAAATTTAGTGATCTCCCATTTTACCACTGCTGCCCTTGTGTTGTATGTAACATACTCTATATATTTAGATTACACAAGAAACTAAATGTGATTACATCATATATGTATATGTATATGAATATATTCATCTTCCTCAGTGAATATTTAATAGAATTAAAACAAAAAAATTAATTAAGTCCATATAGGAAAATAAGATAGAAAACACTGACTAAAATCTTAAATAAAAATATGTTGTATATCCATAAACTGGAAAAGGCATGAATCTTCTGAGCAATATTAGCTCACACTTTGGGCAAAGCTATGGTCTGAATGTGTCCCTCCAAATTCAGATTGAGACTTAATCATCAATGTAATAGTAATAAGAGATTTTTGTTTGTTTGTTTGTTTTTGTTTTTTGTTGTGCTGGGGATTGAACCCAGGACCTCACGCATGTTTGTCAAGTGCTCTGCCACTGAGCTACTTTCCCAGGCCACAATTAGGCTTTTAAGAGATGATCAGTTATGAGGGCATGGCCTATGTGGATGGGATTACGGCCCTTTAAAATGGCTTAAGAGAGTGCATTTGCTCTCTCTAGCCCTTGCACCATGTGAAGACAGCATATTCCTTCTCTCAGGAAAATGTAGTGACAAGGCACCATCTTAGTTTTAGAGACTTGTGTGTCCTTGTACACAAAACCTGCTAGGCTCTACATCTTGGCCATCCCAGCCTCCCAAATTGAGAATTCATTCATTTTGTTTGTAGATTATCCAATCTGTGTCATTTTGTTTAAACAACACAAATGGACTAATACAAGTACTAATTATTTTTAATTTATTGGTTCTTTTTAGTTATACATGTGAGCAGAATCCATTTTGATATAAGTAAACAAGCATGGACTATATCTTATTCTAGTTAGAATCTCATTCTTATGGATGTACATGATGGTGAGATTCACTGTGTGTTTTCATATTTATACACAGGAAAGTTTTATCAGATTGTTTCCATTGTTATTTCTTTTTCCTATCTCCCCGCCCTTCCCTACTTTCCTCATTGTCTAATCTACTTAACTTCTATCTTGCCCTAACCCTCTCAAGCACTAATTAAAAGTAACATCACTGACTTAACCTTCATGTATTGGCACCTCAAATAAAGCTCAAATCCAAGGTCAGAGATGACTATAACAACCATACAGAATTTAACAAAACAAATACTAATATATATATATATATATATATATATATATATATATATATATATATATATATATATAAAATTCTTTCCTCTAGGTTTATACTTTTCCATTGCTCTTTTCTTCTTGCAACCCTATTTTATTTGCATATTTTTTGAAATTTTGAATATTGTGTAAGTGTGCTAGTCAGCATCTCATTGCTGTGACAAAATACCTGAGACAAGCAACTTAGAGGAGAAAATACTCATTTAGCTTACAGTTTCACAGGTTCCAGGCTATTGTTGCTGGCTCATAGTTCTGGGCCTCAGGTGGGGCAGAACATCACAGCATAAGGGCATGGCAGAAGAAAACTGCTCACCTCATGATAACCAGGAAGCAAAGGAAAGAGAGAGAGAGAGAGAGAGAGAGAGAGAGAGAGAGAGAGTGTGTGTGTGTGTGTGTATGTGTGTGTGTGTGAAGGCTAGAGACAAGCTACAGTCCTCAAGGACATGCCTCCAAGGATTATTTCCTATACTTTCAACTAGGTCCCACTTCCTGAGCTTTCCACTGCCTTCTAATAGTCTATTAATTTATAAAACCTAATCTACTGATGAGATCAGGGACCTTATTATCCAATCATTTCTTAAAAGCCCTATCTCTAAATATTGCTACATTGGGAGCCAAACCTTCAGTATTTGAAACTTTGGTGGACATTCTAGATCCAGATTTAATAATAAGGTTTTTTCTAATTTCTAGCAAATTATTTTTTATAAATAATATAGTCTAAACAATTGGTTGTAAACTGGGGCAACCCTATGTGGGATGAAATACTATTGAAATAAATGAAAATATTCTTGCTTGTCACAACAGAGAGGGAAAAACCTGTTTCTAAATAAAACAAGCACACTCCAAACCTGTAATAAAAGTAATGATTGTTGAAATCTGAATGATAATCACTTCTGATGTTTCTAGGTGATATTAAATAGGAATTTAATGTTATAAAAAAGAATATAGAGATTGTAGATCCCTATAAAGAGCTCCAGCTGTTGCAAGTATATTTCCCATAATGCCTATAATGTTGAGTGAAGCTGTTATATGCATTCATACATATGTAGGCAAGCATGCAGAGTAAGTGATATTTGCTGATCGATTAATCAACAAAGACAGGAAAAGTCACCCACATTCTATGAAGTAGATCTGGAATTAGTAACTAAAAGATTTATATTTTCCAAAATAGTAGGTTTTCATAGACTACAATAGGTCTCAATGGAATCAGAGGAAAATAGCTAAGAGAACATATTGTGGAAGAATCTGATAAACACTGTGGGCAGTTGAGGAGGGCAATGCACAATGTGGATATCACAGCCAAAGAAAGGAAGAGACATCTATATAAAGCAGATGCTTAGAAGGGAAAAGAAATGTGAAACAAAATTTAAAAAAAAAAAAGGTCAAAACAATAACAACAGAAAAAGTTCTGACAAACATACACTCTGTAAAAACTCAATAAATTGTGCCAAAAAGGCACAGCAAGATTATATTTAAATTGTGAGCATTTACAGATAATAAAGAGAAATACAAAATCTGTGCATTTTTTTATTCTAAAAAGTGATCAATTTAATTTGATCTAACCTGAAGCTAAACAATAAATACTTCAAAGAAGAAACCTAGGTATAGTCTCATACGCATAATTAAATCTAAAGACCAATTATATCATTCAGAAAGTCACCTTGCCCTTGGAAAGAGGTTTCTCTGTAGTGTTCTTTACAATCTAGAATTCAGGTTTTACATTGGCTTGTCCTTTCTAGTTTCCATAAGTGACACAAGAGTTTCCAGGACCTGAACAAAAAGCACCTAAAAACATTATCAAAGTAGAAGCAAGGGTGCAGGACCAAATAGGATGAGGGGGGGATGGGGGGAAGGGGGGTGGGAGCTGCTTTCAGAGTGGGACTAGAGATCAACAGGCTCAAACGAAAAAAAAAAAGAGAGAGAGCAGGTAGTTATCAAACTCATGAAGTAGGAAACAGTTGGAGATGTCAGGCAAACACAGCAAGCATTTTATAGCATACATTTGTGTACATGGGCCTGGTTTATTTTTTAAAAGACGGATTTACTGCAAGGTCTTTTCTTTCTATATTTAGAAATTATGGAGTCCTCATATTCAATGTTTTACATTTAAAGAAACATCCTTACAAATCAGAACAATGAAGGGACAATCTGAAAGCCACTTCTGAATACCTTAGAATATATTTTTAATAAGGCAAATCTCAAACATTTGACAAATTGCCCTGTCTCTGGCTAACAAAACTCTTAACCCTTTCTTTTAATTTATGGGCACATAGTCTATATTTCCTACCCTGTCTGGTCATTACTTATTGTCATATGATTGAGTTCTGACCAGTGGAATTGAGTGGAAGTGATATGTCAAGTTTCCAAGCCTCTTATGGAACCTCACAGTTTTTCTCTTATACTGGCTGAAAGTGGAAAGAAGTGACCAGTAGCTGGAAGGAACCTGGTTTCCAGGGTTGCCATATGCATGTATTAGCAAACTATTTCTGTAAAGGGCAATTTAGTAAATATTTTAGCCTATGCAGATAATACATTCTCTATTTGACTATTCATCTCTATCCTTGTAGCACAAAAGCAACCACAGACCACACATACACACACACACACACACACACACACACGCGCGCCATCCTCATGCCTGTGTTCCAATAAAACTTTATTTCTAAAAAAATGGGCACCCCTATATTTATCCTCTGTGCCAATTTGTTGACCCTTGACCATATGGGGTCATAAAAGTAGTGAAGAATATATTTCTACTATGGTTAGACCCTAAGATTTTGGATTTGTGCATTAAAAAAAGTCATTGTTACCTCAATTAATACAATGCTACTTTGACAATACATAAAGTTTGTTCTAACTCATTTCTTTATGAAATATTGTGAACCTTCTCATTCCATGTTATCAGAATTTTACAAAAGACTTTACAACATTAAAATATGATAAAGGAAATCAATTCATTGGTCTGTTGTGTTTTTCTTTTATGGAAACTGAATCATGTTATTTTCACTAGGAAAATTGTAAATATTTTTCCTGGCCCTCTCATCTGGTGACTTTTTCTCCAGTAAGAACTGGAACACTTTTTTAAACAAATCATTCCATGATTTGCAATGGGGAAGTCCTGCTATGTAATCAATTAGCAAACTTTCCCACAAATATCAAAATTCTCTGCCAGACCCCAGTGATTATTAATACAAAGGAAAATATTTCTTTTAAAAAAGGAAGCAATAGTGGGAGTTGGGGAAGAGGAAGAGTTCAAAATGAGATTTGTCAAAGATCAATTCAGCATTCCTGGCAAGAATCCATAACTTTCCATGTTTTCCTATTACATGATTTAATATCAGAAAGAAAGTAGTACACAGACGTTAATTAGAACTAGGTGGGATTTCCAGCTCCACTCTGAGTTCCGTTTCTAAATCAATTTAATGGGAATAATACTAAATTTGGTATAGCATCCAGCACATGGCAGATACTTAAAAATTGGGGTCTGGAGTTATGGCTCAGTGGCAGAGCACTTGCCTAGCACATGGGAGGCACTGGATTTGACCCTTAGCATCACATAACAAATAAAATAAAAGAATTCTGTCTATCTACAACTACAAAAAATACTTTTAAAAAATCATTAGGGATGGCTGAGATTGTAGCTCAGTGGTAGAGCACTTGCCTAGAATGCATGAGGCACTGGGTTCAATTCTCAGAACCACATATAAATAAATAAAATAAAGGTCCATCAACAGTTAAAAGAAAAATTTTTAAATTTTTTAAAAAATCATTAGGTATTATCACTAGCCTTAATTGTCAATTTCTGCCAAGTTCACAAACTATCATTTCCTACTCAACTCTACATTTTATTGTGAAGAAACATATCTATCCATCAAGACACAGAATTTTCTGAGGTGATTGATAATAAGTTAATCAAAACATCTACAGATTCCTTTACTAGACTCATACCTCTTTCATTGCTCTTGAGTTTTGTATTTCAGTATGAAATTTGTTCCATCACACTCTCCTTTTCTTCTGTACTTTGAAATATCCTTCCCTTTTCTGGGTTGCCTAACATTTCATTTTATCATAATCTTTCTAAAATATAGATTTAATCATGTTTCTTTTATATAAGCATCCTTCTCCTATCCTGAAGTCCTAACTCCTCACAATGGCATTTAATGCCCATCTTCCCACTGCCTCTAATCAACCCCATCTCTCTGGCTTGCATTCTATTCCTAGGTTTACTGAATAATCTGCAATTTTATGAAAACAGTACAGTATTTCATTGCTTGCTCTTATGGTTTTGATCTGGAATATCCCCCAGATATCCATGTCTTGAAGGCTATTCACCAACACAGCAAGGTTTAAAGTGTTAGAAACTGTAGGTGTGTGGGGTAGAGTTGGAAGAGGCAGGAGCATAAGAATATAAGGGCTGTATCTTATTCTTGGCTCCTTTCCCCCTATCCCTTGGCTTCCTGGTTGTCATGAGCTAAGTAGCTTTCTTCCGCCACACCCCTCTGCCATGATGTTCTGTTTCACTTCAGGTCCTGAGCAATGGAGTCAGACAACCATGGACTGAAACTTCTGAAACCATGAGCCAAAATAAACCTTTCCTTCTCCAAGATGTTCTTGTCAATAATGAAAAGCTAACCAAGCACAGAAACTTGTTACCAAGAAGTGGGTTCATTGTTTAAACTATACCTGACCTTTGGGATTAGTTTATAGGAGGAGTTTGAAAAAGTTTGGAGACACAGAATAGAGAAGCCCTAGAATGTTTCAAGTGGAACTTATCATAGGATTGTTCTGCAAGCTCAGACCAAAGCACCCATAAGAGTGTGGACACTGAAGTCTGTGTTCACAAAGCTTCAGAGGGAATGAGGACTCCACTGGGAATTGGACCAGAGGTCACATGTGTTACATTCAGTCAAAGAACTTGTCTGTATCTGTCCATTCCCTGAGATTTTTGTATAAGGCAGAGTTCAAAAGTGATGGACTCATTAATCTGGTAGAGAAAAGGAACACAGCATTCAGGTGGTGGTATGGATTTTGCTGGCTGTCTGTAGCCAGGTTTCCTACAAGAATTGGCAGCAAAGAACAGAACAGAAAGATTTAGAAAATTTCACATTTGATCAGTAAAGGGGTGAGTTGAAAGTTGGGCAAATTAAGGTAAGATTGCTAAAGAGATTAATACCATTAAAGAGAAACCAAGTACTTTGAATGGAGAAAACAGGAAATATGCCTTGAGAGTGTCTCACAAAACAGCAAGACCCCACCCATCACAGGCTTAAGTGTGTAAAAGAGTAAACTCATTTGAAAGATTATGTTTGAGAAGAGTACACTACTGCAGCACTCTGTTCTCTAAGTCTAAGAACCTATTTCCCAAGATTTGCTTCACCTTGCTCAGCTGCCCAGGCATGCACTACCCACTGCAGCCATGTTCCAAGTATCCCACATACTGCTCCTGCTGGTGGCAGATCTTCCTATTGCCCACATGGTGTTAATTTTGTGGGAATGCAAGATACTAGAGTTACAGATTTTAAAGGAAGACCTCAGAAGTTAAACAACGTATCCCACAACACAATCTGTGTTGGTAACCCCTGAAAGGCCAGTGTGTGAAGCTGTGTGAGTGAAGCAAAGACTGCAAAGGAGACACCAGGAAGACAGAGATGCCAGGAATGTGGAATCTTTGCCAAGAAAAGCTATAGACAGCAAGAAGATTTAGCCCATGAGAGAAGCCATGTGGGCTGCAATTAGCAAGGCCACAGGAGTGGGATCCCCCAGCCCTTTGGAGCCCACATTTTGCCACCATGTTGCGTGGATGTCAGATGTTAACTACAAGACTTAATGTTGTTCCTGCTGTGTTTCAGTCTTGCTTTGCTCTCACCCCTTCTTTCTAAGCTCCTATTTCTCCCTTTCCTCCCTTTTAGAGGACCTCTGTACCAATGCCTGTTACTTTTTACAGGAGCTCACAGCTAAATATTTGATGAGAGTCAAATATTTAGTCAGATGAGACTTTGGAGTTGAACTTCTGAGGAATGCAGGGACTATTAAGATTATGGGGATTCTTAGACAGAATTCAATTTATTTTGTGGGATAGGTATGGGCCTTTGAGGATCAGGGAAAGGATGTTTTTGTTTGGATCTGAAATTTTCCCTTGGTGTTTCATGTGTTGAAGGTTTGGTGCACAACGCAATGAGGTTCAGAGTGACTGGAATCTCTAGGTAGGTGACACACTAGGAGCATGTCCTTGAGGACTACATCTTGTCCTCTGCCCTTTCTTTTCTATTTCCTAGCTTCCGTGAGCTGAATAGCTTTCACCTGCTATGTTCTTCGGCCATGTTGTTCTGCCTCACCTCGGACCCAGCACAATGAAGCCAGATGACCATAGAATTAAACCTCTATAATCATGGTCTAAAATAAACCTTTACACCTCCAAGTTGTTTGTGTCACATATTTGGGTCATAGCAATGAAAAGCTGACTGACACACCTGGTAAATGTTATTCAATTGAAAGTGTCCCTTTCCCCGTATTTATTTAGCTAAATCAAGTTCACTCTTCAGCATATGGTTGAAATGTTACTTTCCCCATACATGCAGAATTAATCACTGCCTCCTTTATTCTATTACAAAATTTTATTAAATTTTATATTAATCTGTTATTGCCTAAGTGATAAATGATAAATGCTGAACACCAACTGTGCACAGTAGGTTGAATTAAAAGTTTATATGCATTCCTTTACACTTTACAAAGTTATGAGCTAATTTATATCATTGACTTTATTAAACAGATGAAGAGACTGAGATTTAAGTATCGATTGACTTTCCAAGTTAATTTTGCTAGGAAATATTGGCACGTTCCAAAAAGAGCGCTGAGGTTTAGTAAATGCTGCAAACAGGATAAAGACAAAAGGTACAGTGTTAACCAAGAAGAGACATCACTTTAGAAATTATTGATAACCTCTACAGAAATAGAAGTCAGAGATAAAGTAAATCAAATTGAAAATGTGACAAAACAGCAATGAACAGAGATTGTTCTTTAAGAAATATCTTCAAAGTAGAAAATAAGGACTCATTCTTTAAAGTAGAAGGAAGAAAATAATTATTCTTTTTATTATTATAATCCTTTTAAATAGCTGAAACCTAAGCATGATTAGAAGTTAATCATAAAATAGTGTTTTTCAATTTGGTTTGATTTTATATTCAATGTTGGTACATTTCCCAAAATCAGGAGCCATTTTTTCATTTTCATGACTGGAGAATGCCATTGGTATACACAGTGGATGGAGATAAGGAAGTTCCTAAATACCTACAATGCTCAAAAGCATCAACACAGAATTATCAGGTCTTAATGTTCCTGGAATAGAGGCTGAAAAGTTGTGGTCAAAAGGATTCACTGGAAAGGAAGGCATTGAAAATATAAGAGAAATCAGCCAAAATTCAGAAGGAGAAAAGAGTATTTAACAAAAAGTTTACCTTTAGAAAGCTTTATTAGAGTTGTTAGTCTCATATCATTTACTTTTTCTTTTTTTACAGATACAAAGAATAAAGTTCAGAGACAGTAAATGATTTATCTTTTCAGAATCAATCAAGAAATTTAATTCAAATTTTGAGGTCCTATTCCAACATGGCGGCGGGCGCGGAGAGATCAAGTCTCTGACCTCTTCAGCTGTGCGGGCATAGGGAGTCGTAAACAACCTAAAAATGTTTGCTCAGGATCACTAGGCAATGCTGAGCTGACATGGATCTGGGGCGAACAGTCTGGGCCTCTCAGAACACACACTGAGCCCGGATCGGCTGAATTCAAGCTCCCATTCGCCTGCTTCCCGAAGACAAACAGCTGTGACTCAGCACTAATCCATCCGGCTAAAACAACTGGTCAGCCCTTCTGATCCTACGGAGGTAAATGCCTACTGAGCCTTCATAGGTAGTGGCCACAGGTTTGAAACGGGGCTTGAGAGACACAGTAAGGACCCACCCGTTGCATTGGTCACCCGGCAAAGGGAAACGAACTGTCGCCATTTGCAAGAGACACCACCATGGCAGAGAACTGACATCATCAGACTGCGGCGGAGGAGATAACTTCATTGAAACCTGCGGCTACAGCATCAAATAAATTTATAGGAGTAAACAGTAACTCAGTAGTCAAACAGAACAAGAAGTAACATGAGCAGCTTCAAAAAGCAAGGAAGAAAAGGAGTACAAACAATGCAGGACAGCCTAAATATTCAGGAGGACCTAGAGTCATCAGAAAAATGGTCATATACAGAACTCAAGGAACACCTTAGACAGATGGAATGGAACCTTACAGAGGATACAAGACAGCAAATTCAAGCAGCGAAAGAACACATTGAGAATGAATTACATAAACAGATAAAAGAAGAAGTTAAGCATCTTTATCAGGAGATAGAGATTATAAAAAATAATCAAACAATAATTCTAGAAATGAAGGAAACGATAAACCAAATTAAAAACTCAATTGAGAGTATCGCTAATAGAGTGGAGAAAGTAGAAGCCAGAACATCAGATAATGAAGACAAAATATATCATCTTGAAAAGAGTCTAGCCAACTCAGAAAGGCTGGTAAAAAATCATGAGAAAAACATCCAAGAGATATGGGATAACATAAAAAAAAACCAAACTTACGAGTCATCGGGATAGAAGAAGGTACAGAGATTCATACCAAGGGAATGAGTACCCTGCTGAATGAAATAATTACAGAAAACTTTCCAGAAATAAAAAAGGAAACAGATATACAAATTCAAGATGCATACAGGACACCGAGCACACAAAATCACAGTAGACCAACGCCAAGACACATTGTTATGAAGATGTCCAATATACAGAACAAAGAGAAAATATTAAAAGCTACAAGAGAAAGGAGACAGATTACTTTCAGGGGTAAACCAATAAGGTTAACAACGGATTTTTCATCACAGACACTGAAAGCAAGAAGGTCATGGAACAATGTATTTCAAACACTGAAAGACAATGGATGCCAACCAAGAATTCTGTATCCAGCAAAATTAAGCTTCAGGTATGACAACGAAATAAAAATCTTTCATGATAAACAAAAGTTAAAAGAATTTGCAGCCAGAAAACCAGCATTGAAAAGCATCTTGAGCAAAACACTACACGAGGAAGAAATGAAAAACAATAAGGAAAACCATCAGTGGGAAGTGCCTCAGTAAAGACAGAGGGTGAGGGGAAAGATAATCATGGAGAAACAAACTAAATTTTTTTAAAAAAAGGATAAATAATCAAACATGGATGGAAGTACAAACCATATATCAATAGTAACTCTGAATGTTAATGGCTTAAACTCTCCAATAAAGCGACATAGGCTGGTATCATGGATTAAAAAAACAAATCCAACAATATGCTGCCTCCAGGAGACACATCTGATTGGAAAAGACATACACAGGCTGAAGGTGAAAGGATGGGAAAAAATATACCACGCACACGGTCCTCGTAAGCAAGCAGGGGTGGCCATCCTCATATCGAATAAAATCAACTTCAAGACTAAGTTAATCAAAAGGGATAAAGAAGGTCATTATATACTGTTAAAAGGAACCATTCACCAACAAAACATAACAATTATCAATATTTATGCACTAAATAATGGTGCTGCGACATTCATAAAACAAATTCTCCTCAAGTTCAAGAATCAAATAGACCACAACACAATAATTATGGGTGACTTCAACACACCTCTCTCACCATTGGACAGATCCTACAAACAAAAGTTGAATAAAGAAACTATAGAACTCAATATCACAATCAATAAACTAGACTTAACTGACATATATAGAATATATCAACCATCATCAAATGGATATACTTTTTTCTCAGCAGCACATGGATCCTTCTCAAAAATAGACCATATATTATGCCATAGGGCAACCCTCAGTAAATATAAAGGGGTGGAGATAATACCATGCATTTTATCTGATCATAATGGAATGAAACTGGAAATCAATGATAAAAGAAGGAAGGAAAAATCCTACATCACATGGAAAATGAACAATATGTTACTGAATGATCAATGGGTTACAGAAGACATAAAGGAGGAAATCAAAAAATTCTTAGAGATAAATGAAAATACAGACACAACATATCGGAATCTATGGGACACAATGAAAGCAGTTTTAAGAGGAAAATTCATCGCCTGGTGGTCATTCCTCAAAAAAAGAAAAAACCAACAAATAAATGAGCTCACACTTCATCTCAAAGCCCTAGAAAAGGAAGAGCAAAACAACAGCAAATGTAGCAGAAGGCAAGAAATAATTAAAATCAGAGCGGAAATCAATGAAATTGAAACAAAAGAAACTATTGAAAAAATTAACAAAACAAAAAGTTGGTTCTTTGAAAAAATAAATAAGATCAACAGACCCTTAGCCATGCTAACGAAGAGAAGAAGAGAGAGAACTCAAATTACTAACATACGGGATGAAAAAGGCAACATCACAACAGATGCTACAGAAATACAGAAGACAATTAGAAATTATTTTGAAACCCTATATTCCAATAAAATAGAAGATAGTGAAGACATCGATAATTTTCTTATGTCAAATTTTCTTATGTCACATGATTTTCCCAGACTGAGTCAGGAGGATACACACAATTTGAACAGACCAATATCAATGGATGAAATAGAAGAAGCCATCAAAAGACTACCAACCAAGAAAAGCCCAGGACCGGATGGGTATACAGCGGAGTATTACAAAACCTTTAAAGAAGAATTAATACCAATACTTTTCAAGTTATTTCAGGAAATAGAAAAAGAGGGAGCTCTGCCAAATTCATTCTATGAGGCCAACATCACCCTGATTCCGAAACCAGACAAAGACACTTCAAAGAAAGAAAACTACAGACCAATATCTCTAATGAACCTAGATGCAAAAATCCTCAATAAAATTCTGGCGAATCGAATACAAAAACACATCAAAAAAATTGTGCACCATGATCAAGTAGGATTCATCCCTGGGATGCAAGGATGGTTCAATATACGGAAATCAATAAATGTTATTCACCACATCAATAGACTTAAAGATAAGAACCATATGATCATCTCTATAGATGCAGAGAAAGCATTCGACAAAGTACAGCATCCCTTTATGTTCAAAACATTAGAAAAACTAGGGATAACAGGAACTTACCTTGACATTGTAAAAGCTATCTATGCTAAGCCTCAGGCTAGCATCATTCTGAATGGACAAAAGTTAAAGGCATTCCCTCTAAAATCCGGAACAAGACAGGGATGCCCTCTATCACCACTTCTATTCAATATAGTTCTCGAAACACTGGCCAGAGCAATTAGACAGACGAAAGAAATTAAAGGCATAAAAATAGGAAAAGAAGAACTTAAATTATCACTATTTGCAGATGACATGATTCTATACCTAGAAGACCCAAAAGGGTCTACAAAGAAACTACTAGAACTAATAAATGAATTCCGCAAAGTGGCAGGATATAAAATCAACACACATAAATCAAAGGCATTTCTGTATATCAGCGACAAAACTTCTGAAACAGAAATGAGGAAAAACACTCCATTCACAATATCCTCAAAAAAAAAAAATACGTGGGAATCAACCTAACAAAAGAGGTGAAAGATTTATACAATGAAAACTACATAACCCTAAAGAGAGAAGTAGAAGAAGATCTTAGAAGATGGAAAAATATACCCTGTTCATGGATAGGCAGAACTAATATTATCAAAATGGCGATATTACCAAAAGTTCTCTATAGGTTTAATGCAATGCCAATCAAAATCCCAACGGCATTTCTTATAGAAATAGATAAAGCAATCATGAAATTCATATGGAAAAATAAAAGAGCCAGAATAGCAAAAGCAATTCTAAGCAGGAAGTGTGAATCAGGCGGTATAGCGATACCAGATTTCAAACTATATTACAGAGCAATAGTGACAAAAACAGCATGGTACTGGTACCAAAACAGGCGGGTGGACCAATGGTATAGAATAGAGGACACAGAGACTAATCCACAAAGTTACAACTATCTTATATTTGATAAAGGGGCTAAAAGCATGCAATGGAGGAAGGATAGCATCTTCAACAAATGGTGTTGGGAAAACTGGAAATCCATATGCAACAAAATGAAATTGAATCCCTTTCTCTCGCCATGCACAAAAGTTAACTCAAAATGGATCAAGGAGCTTGATATCAAATCAGAGACATGGCGTCTGATAGAAGAAAAAGTTGGCTCCGATCTACATATTGTGGGGTCGGGCTCCAAATTCCTTAATAGGACACCCATAGCACAAGAGTTAATAACAAGAATCAACAAATGGGACTTACTTAAACTAAAAAGTTTTTTTCTCAGCAAGAGAAACAATAAGAGAGGTAAATAGGGAGCCTACATCCTGGGAACAAATTTTTACTCCTCACACTTCAGATAGAGCCCTAATATCCAGAGTAAACAAAGAACTCAAAAAAATTAGCCAATAAGATAACAAATAACCCAATCAACAAATGGGCCAAGGACCTGAACAGACACTTCTCAGAGGAGGATATACAATCAATCAACAAGTACATGAAAAAATGCTCTCCATCTCTAGCAGTCAGAGAAATGCAAATCAAAACCACCCTAAGATACCATCTCACTCCAGTAAGATTGGCAGCCACTATGAAGTCAAACAACAACAAGTGCTGGCGAGGATGTGGAGAAAAGGGTACACTTGTACATTGCTGGTGGGACTGCAAATTGGTGCAGCCAATTTGGAAAGCAGTTTGGAGATTCCTGGGAAAGCTGGCAATGGAACCACCATTTGACCCTGCTATTGCCCTTCTCGGACTATTCCCTGAAGACCTTAAAAGAGCATGCTACAGGGATACTGCCACATCGATGTTCATAGCAGCACAATTCACAATAGCTAGACTGTGGAACCAACCCAGATGCCCTTCAATAGATGAATGGATAAAAAATTGTGGCATCTATACACAATGGAGTACTATGCAGCAATAAAAAATGACAAAATCATAGAATTTGCAGGGAAATGGATGGCACTAGAGCAGATTATGCTAAGTGAAGCTAGCCAATCCCTAAAAAACAAATACCAAATGTCTTCTTTGATATAATGAGAGCAACTATGAACAGAGCTGGGAGGAAGAGTAGGAAGAAAAGATTAACATTAAACAGAGACATGAGATGGGAGGGAAAGGGAGAGAAAAGGGAAATTGCATGGAAATGAAGGGAGACCCTCATTGCTATACAAAATTACATATATGAGGTTGTGAGGGGAATGGGAAAATAAACAAGGAGAGAAATGAATTACAGTAGATGGGGTAGAGAGAGAAGATGGGAGGGGAGGGGAGGGCGGATTGTAGCGGATAGGAAAGGTAGCAGAATACAACAATTACTAATAGGGCATTATGTAAAATTGTGGATGTGTAACCGACGTGATTCTGCAATCTGCATTTGGGATAAAATTGGGGGTTCATAACCCACTTCAATCTAATGTATGAAATATGATATGTCAAGAGCTATGTAATGTTGTGAACAACCAATAAAAAAAAAATGTAAAAAAAATTTTTTGAGGTCCTAGTACAATGTTCTTTAAATTAAGGCAATTAAGTTCAAAACTACTATGGATGATTGTTGGTGAAGTGATAATATAAACACAACATTATAGCAATCATTTTCTAAAAAAATTAATAACTTATGCATTGTTTTTTTATTTTCATAAACAATATGTTCAATGCCTTTTTTATTAAGAGAAAGAAAATGGTTATGACACAGGAAAGAAAGAATCTACAAAAAAATATACTTGGCAAACTGACAGCAAATATGCATACAACCTTCACACTTGCCAAAGAACAAGATGCATGAGATTTTTTTAAAAATTAATAATATATAATTGACATAAAATTTTAAAATAACTTTGCAATTTGAAGCATGAGATGTAAATTGTTAAAGATTTTGAAAAACACAAACTAAAATAATAGACAACAGTATTAGATTGCCACATTTCTACCAATTGTCACTCAACAGTAATAAATGTATAATAATGAAAAACTGAGTGAGCTTTCAGCCAGTAGAGAAAATGTGAAAATTCAAGCATTGTTACAACATTATTATATCATTGCTACTACATAGGCAAAAAAAAAAAAAAATCAGCAATAACAGTTAACAATTAAAACAGGAAAATCTGTAGTAGGAACTAAAACTAGAAAAAGAAGCAATCATGTTTCTTTAAATACAAAGAGCTAAATGTGCACACACAGCAAAATAGTCAAGGAAAGCGGAATTGTCTAGGGACATGAGCACTGACCTATGCAGCTGTAGGCCTGGCCAGTTCTGCAAATGTTACCATGAGAGCCAGCCAACAGGAGCGCTGACAGTCCTCAGCTATCAGGCAACCTCTCCAAAAGGAAACAGCTGGGAGCCAGAGCCAGAGATTGACTCTATTGACATCTGTTCCTATATTTCTATCATGGGGTTACTTTTATTTATTTCTGTTTCTCATACAATTCAGTAGAGTCCATGTGTCAACTTAATTGTCTTCTCCTGAAACTTCTAGGTACTGGGACATAACTGATGATTTATTAACAATTTGCTAGCAATGCTGATTTAATACTTAAAATAAATCCTACAACTCTATACAGAAACCAAACCAATCAATAACCCTCCATCTCTGCCTTTGATAATAGCAGAAGTCTTTGTTGAGGCAGTTTAGTTAGTTGGTTAAGAGTAACATGTTCTATTACTACAAAGACTTATTTGATATTCAGAGGCTGAGAATTTAACTTTTCTAAATATCAGTTTCTTCATCTGTAAAATGGGGATAAAAATAATGGGCTATTCTAGAAGACTACTATTAGAATTGAATGAAACACACCATGAAGTGTTGAACCCAGTACCCAGCATGTAGCAAACCTATGAACACCAGTTAATATTAGACCCTCTCAGCAACAATTTCTACAAATATCATCACAAGTGTGATTTTGTCTTATGCTTACAAAAGCGCTCTCACTGTTATATACCTAATGAAGTCTGTTTCCATTGATAATCTGACCTAGACCTGCTAATTTTGGTAAATATTCTGCACCAGTTATAATGGTTTATTCACTGGACATTGTATGTAACCGTTTCCTCAAAAAAGAGTGCTTTTCCTCTCTATATTTGAGTCCTATCTGCCCATTACATTCTAACAATTACAGTGTTTTCTAAATGTTCCATGCATATAGAATTTTTCTCAGCCATAAAAACCTGCCCTCATTAATAATACTATTAATGCAATGTATTTGCTTGTCATATTAGTATTTGTGCTTAAATATTTGACTTAACTAATGTTTTTAAGTATCTTCAAGCATTTAAAGTACTAGTTCTAGCCCTTTGTAAGCACACTTGTGAGAAATAATCTCTACCCTGATTGTCAATACAACTCAAAGAGTTGAGTAGGAGAACTGAACAAGCATCCATATTATCAGGGACAGGGGTGTTAATTATTTCAATAACCTTCTTAACATCTCCAAAACAGAATGTAAACTCACTTTCCTTTTAAACTCCACAGAGAATTTTTATACTTCTGTTTTTGAAGTTGATCTTAAAGAGTGAGAGAAATCTGTAGGATAGAGTAAACCTAGAAAATATTGGTATTATATCAGGAAGAAGTATAAAGAAGTAGGGGATAAAAATAAAAAAAGTTTTGTAGGGACAAACCTGATTCAAATTCTGGATTTTAGAGCTAGATGTCATACTGTTTAATTTTATGAGTGCCTCCTGCTCTCTTTATGCCTCAGTGTACTTCTCTGCAAATATAGAAAATAATGCCTTCTTTGAAATATTATGAGAATGAAATGAGAAATTTACTATAAAATATAGGGTAAATATATTGAAAAATATTGCTTTCTACAACAAGAACAAAATACTTGAGTTTACACTAATTTAAAAAAAGAAGGAAGAGCTGGATTAGCCCAAGTGAAAATTGAGACTAGATGTGAAAGAGCTACAGATCAAGCTGGGAATGAGAAAGCCAGCCCAGGAAGCAGTTCTCAGGAGTGGATATACCGAAGGAACCTTTTAGAACACGAATGTCTAATGCTTGATTGTGTGTTTTCTGATCCATTAAAAAAAAAAAAAAAAAAAAAAAAAACAGAAACTTTTTTCTTAAATTTACCTTTCATATTCTTAAATTTCCAAGGCAAAATGACTCTGTTCCTCATTTGGGTGAGTGCCCAGGAGAAACGGAAAAACAAATGCATATGTGGAGAGAGATTACAAAATTTAAGATAAGAAATCAGAACAAGATATAACTAAAGGAAACATAAGCCTGTGACACATTATGGTAGATTTTTCCAATGTATATGACATGAAGTTTAGAACTAGTATTATTTACTAAAGGACTGTGGAACGAAGCTGTCTGAAGAACTTGGGACACGCAGGAAGAAGACATCTGGGATAGAGTAGTTAGCTGGAGTTATGATGGAAGAGGAGGTGACAACAACTGGGAAACTGAAATGCATGAATGAAGACATCATAAGACATGAGAAACAGCTAGAGTTGTTTTTTTTTCCCCCCTTAAGGAGCATGGAGAATGTGTTAGATGCATGATGGAGAAGAGAGACAGGAGAAGAGAATATCAATTTGGAATAATGAAATAATTGACAGAAAACTTAACCAGGACCAAAAGATGAGGGCATGCAGAAGGGGATATATCTAAGCTATGAATCAAAAGTAAAATCTTCAGGGGGCTTGGGATATAGCTCAGTTGGTAGAGTGCTTGCCTTGCATGCATAAGGCCCTGGGTTCAATTCTCAGCACTGTCAAAAATCAAAACAAAAGTAAAATCTCCAGTTTTTAGTAATATACAGTAGGTGAGGTGGCAATGTATATCATCAAAGACTAGTCTCCTAGCTTTGGAATTCACAACTGGATGACTGAAATGTCTGCATTTGCCCTAGTGTAACACAAGGACAGGACAAGCAAGATCAAACCTATGTATGACAATGTCAGAAACGAGGTTTTATCTCTCAAATCGAGACTGTTGGGTGTAATAACCAGCTGAGTACTCCACATAAATATTTTCAAATGACAGTCATATACTGTGTGTACTATCCAGTGCCTTTTTTCTGTTAGAAATAAAAACCAGGGCTGGGGATGTGGCTCAAGCGGTAGCGCGCTCGCCTGGCATGCGTGTGACCCAGGTTGGATCCTCAGCACCACATACCAACAAAGATGTTGTGTCCGCGGAGAACTAAAAAAAAATAATATTAAAAATTCTCTCTCTCTCTCCTCTCTCACTCTCTCTTTAAAAAAAAAAAAAAGAAATAAAAACCATAACTTTTTAGCCAGGCACATGGCTACCTACTATAAACACTGCATTTTCCAATCTCTACTATACCTGTAAGGCCATAGAACTCTAAGTAGACCAATGAAATGTCAAAAGGTCCTAAATGAAATGGTGTGTTTCTTTTTGAATGGAGCTCAATTATCTACTCGAGACTGAGAGGTAGAAGCCACAGTGGATAATGGTGCCTTAAACAGAGCCTGATTGTCTGACAACTTCCTGAAGTCACCCTGTCAGCCAAGGACTATGTACCTCCAGATTTCCTTTACCGGAATAAGAAATAAACTCTTATCCATGCTATTGTTGAGTTTTCTACTATTTGTAGCCAAGTCTAAAAATTTTGGTCATCAACTTCTTAATTTTTCAAAAGTCACCAAAAAAAAAAAATCTCTAAATATACTTCTTTTCAGCATTTACAAATATTCTGAAACACTGACCAGGCATTCTTCACATTTTGTTCGAAGAAGTTTTTAATCTGATAAGTGGCATGGTGAAAACATTCCTATAAATATAAGTACAACTCTACTAGCCACAGAATCTTATTGGAATATTGAATGTTTGATTGATATGTTTGCTAACCAAAGTGATCAACCAAAATTCTTTTGAAAATACTACTCATAATGGTCAAGTCTTAATCTAAGGCTATTTAACAAAGTAGAAGTTTTACTAACCCTAAAGAGATGACAGCCATGGTCAGCAGAGAAAATGGATCTGTCCTTTCCACTGAATCCAGACAATACATATGTATACACAGAACATTGGGACAGAGTTAGATAGCACTCGCCTTTAATTATTTGCAGAAGGTTCAAGTTTTAAGTACTTTGTTGCTGACTTACACTTCCCTAGGAGTACTCTGAATTACTCACATTGGACAGACAATTGCAAGCCTGTAATAAAATATTTTCTGTTAACTGATTTTCTTACTTTGAGGATGCTTTGTACGAGATATCAAACTTCTCCTTTGGTAAAAGAAATGGTCCAAAGAAAAAAAATTTAATCTTTCTCATCATGGTTGTTTATTCATTTGTAGATTCATTCATTCTAATACTCAGCATTCAATCACTATTTAATTCTCATTCTCCATAAAACCTTGGGAGGAGGAAACTAGAGCACAGAATAAGATATGGGCCTTGACTTTTATATACATATTTCAGATCAGTGGGGATGGAAAGTAATTAACCATATAATCAAAATACATACTACCAAATACTGAGGGTGTGTTTCCATAAACAGAGTCACAAGAAAGAAAAGTGAGGAGAGGAACAGCTAGCAAAGACTTTATGGAGAAAGCCACATCTGGGCTAAAGTTTAGAGATCTGAACAGGTGAAGATAGATGAAAAAAGCATTTAGGAAGGAGTAGAGTTTTCACTTGCAGAATTGATTTCTCTATGTAATTTTTTTTCTCCTTAAATTATTCAACTTACAGTTGAATAAGGAAAGTAAAATCAAAACATTTCCTAAGACTCCAGAGGTGAGAATGGTGACTCTGGAAATGCTTCTTTAAAAGTAATGCTTATTAGGGTATAAGCAACCCCCCAATGAAGGTCATCAGCTGCAGGGCTATGCTGACACTCTGCATCTGGGGGAAACAACTGCAGTACAGCATAGCAAGAGCTATGAGCTAATGCTCACAAAATATAATAAATTAAATGACTGAAAAAAGATGTCAGTAATAAGTAAAACAGTAGGGTTTCAATTTACAAGTGAAAATCCAGACAAATGTGCAATATCGAGGAAACTAATATTTCATTTTCCTTCATATTACAATGAATTAAGAGCCTAGGACACAAATGTTCAAAGAGAAATTCTTTCAAATACAAATGGCATGTCTGTATGGATCTTTCCAAATCTTCTTTTACATATGATATGTATGAATATAGGTCCAATTTTTCTAACATTTGTGATTGGTCATATTTATTAGTGCAATATTTCAGAGCAATATCTTGGACTATTGATATCAATAAGTAATCAAGCACTTCATCAATATATAATATTAAGTGAATGCAGTATATGCAGGTATGCAGAACTCTGTCCATAGCTTTTACAACTACATGCTAAAAATCCAATTTTCATCAAACATTCAGCTTTTCAGTTACTCTATTAACAGTCTTACCCTGGCTCCTCTACTACTTCCCATTTCACAACAGGCTTTGTGGTCCACCTAAAAGGAAATGTGCATTTTTAGATATGAAAGTCTGTAGGTAACCTTCAGCTACTAACCTTGCTGTCTTCTTTCTCCTTGGATTTTCCTTGTAGGGACTTCTTCTCTCCAAATTCACAGGTTGATTTTAATGTGAGCTGACAAGAAAGCATTGAGCTCTCTGTTTCAGCAAGTTCCAAAGATCTTGAAGAATAACGCTGTGACCCAGTAGTGCCAAGATTTGGTATCGGAAGAGCAGTGTGAACAGGCTTTGACCCAACAGCTGGCTGTCTCCGTTTGGAGGCAACCCCAAGTACAGGCATGGCTTCTATAAAAGTATCTTTTTGCTGCCAAAGAAAATGCTCCTAACCTCAGTCTGGTCGACTCCAACTTTAGTATTTCCAGAACAAATACTTTAAACAAAACTAGCAGTCATCCTGATTTTTTTCTTTTAACTAATAACATAACTTTCAGAAAGAGGCAAAACTTCCCTTCATCTTTAGTTAAGTATCTTTCTTTTTGTTGGCTGGGATCTTCTCATTCTCTCTCTCCTTCCCTCCTACCCCCCTTTCTCATTCTGTTTAGTGACTCAGTGTCTATGTAATACTAAATACTCCTCTGGGGAGTAAACTTTTCTGCAAGGTAAATGCTAGAAAGCTCCTTCTCTAGAATTACAGAGCTCCCAGATTTGCCGTTTCTTTTTACTACAACAGTCTGAGTCTGTTTTTTTTTTTTTTTTAAAAAGGAGAAAAACAAAAGGAAAAACCCTTCAGTCCAAGCATCAAAGAAGCCAAAAGCCCACAATAGAGGAAGGACAGGCGTTCTTCCTGACTTCAGAAATAACCAGGCTGCATTCTCTTTTTAAAGAAAATCATATTTCCCCCAGCTTAAAAAAAAAAAAAAAGAATGGACATGTTAATGGCCAAAACAAACAGCTGTTGGAAGAACTTTTAGCCCGGAAATAATTTCAGCAATGAAGCTGTTTGTCTGATTTCCAGCTATTTTTCACTACTGACAGCCATGAGCCACGGTGTTCATTCTGTTTCATCCCATGAAATCAGGTTAGACTCACACAAGAGTGCAACTCGCTAAAACAGCTAAATTGTTCAGCAGGCAAAGCCTGTCCAGTTAACAGGGCACTAAATATATAGTAATTTATACATTTAATAATGATGATACAAATTCCCTAGCTAATACTTCCATGTGATGTACTATACACATGGGTTGCACTAACAGCAGTTACTGGGCTAAGCAGCTTGTGTACTATCACATATGACTATCAGAATACTCAAAATACAGGCACATTTATTTTATCCACTTTACAAAAAGAATAATTTTGATTCATATACATTGAGTACCATGACCAAAGTCATAAAGCTAGAAAGTGGAAAAGACTGCACTATTTTAACTTTGAAAGTAGTTTCAAGTATCATTGTATTCAAGATGACTTTGTCCAAAACTAAATTCTAAACTTCCAAAAAGGGTACAAACTCAGTGGCAATGAATGACATTAATCCTGTCCATAAAAATATTTTATTATGATCATATTGTGTTCCATTTCTGGCAAAAGCTCATCAGGAATAAATTTTTAGAAAGAAAACAGCTAATAAACATGCACTATTGTGTTGAAAACTGTTGCATAGAGTACAAAATCAGAAAAAAAAATTTCCCTATAATTTTAATAAAAATCATATTTGGATGACAGTATTGAGATTTTAATAGAAATTTCTTATCCAATAAAAGAAGTTTGATTTCAGACTCCCATATTTCTGTTGAAAAAAAATCTGTAAGATAGACACACTCGTTTTAAAAAATTGATACTATTGCAATAAATAGTAATAATGCAAGCAAAGTCTCTAGAAAAATAAAGGTATACTTAAAAAATATATATTCACATAAATATTGGCAATTATCAGAATCATGACCATTACTGTACAAAATATCTCTCTATGGTAAATAAACGATTTTCTTGGGTCTACTATTTCTATCTTGCCTGTAGACATTACAAGACAGAATAAAGAAATTCAGCATCGGTGGTGGCAGGGAAATAAAATGATCTCTTTGAAAAAGTAAGTTACTTTGTAATTTACAAAGCATTCAACACATAATAACTTACAGTGAGTAAGATAGTTCAGAACTAGAAATGATCATGTTCCTAAAATGGGGTTTAAGTTATACAATGAGCTATGTATCCTTTAATCCTCACATTGCAAACAAAAAGGCATAGTTGAAATAAGACGGCTTGTGGGAGAAAGAGATCCTAGGAAAACCATTCAAAACCTGCAACTTTGGGAGCAGACCATCAGCAAAAATAACATTGGTACCTTGCAAGATAATTTGGACCACCCAAGGATGCAGTTCAGCTCAGAATTATTTAAAAAAAAAACAACAATGGAGTGCAATTTCTGGCAACACTTTAGTTAGAAATGGTGGGGGAAATGCAGTTGGAAGGCAAACTGAGCCAATAGGTTTGCCATTGAATTAGGGACAGTCAGTGCAACCTGAAAATATACAAAAACATTGCAAAGCTAAAGATTTGCCCCATGACCAGCAAGCTCCAGATATAAGCCCTTTTGTTTTATTTTGATTAATTTTCCCAAAACTGAACCCCAAATGTCCCTATTGACTAAACGACACTCAAGCTCAGGTATCTTTTCCCCCACAAGACTGTATTCCACTTGACTATGTTGTCTCCCTTTGCCTAGAATAAATCACCCCAAGTATAGGCATGGTTTCACATGGCTTCACATGAAGCCACACAACCTGTACATTATACATACATAACTGACCTATGTACCAAGTTTGAACAAGCTAAGCGGTATTTTACAAACCTATGCTGTAGCAGTAAACACTGTAATTTCTGGGGGCTCACAATCAATATGATGTCATTTCACTTTGAGATGCCTTTTGCATATCTTCTAATTGCATTTCACTATGACTGAAATACACAACTGGAAATAGTAGCCACTGTCAACTAATTCTATCCAATAACATGACCTTATCAAGAACAACAAAACTAAATCAACTTATTATAAAACTTTGTGTATAAGGAGCTGTCATCTCATTTCATACTAAAAGAACATCACTATTTTGATGACTCAGATTAAAATTCACTGAGAAGTTAAATAATTAGCTTTAGGTCACAATTACCATGTACTGTGAATTTAAAAATGAGTTTTCTCAAGTTGAGATCAACACACCACCACCTGGAGCACTTGCTAAAAATATAGATTACTGGGTTCATCACAAACCTATATAGGAAGAATTGCAAAGGAGAGGGAGAGCTCTGAGAATCATGGTTAAACAGATTGATTCTCATATACACTAGAATTTAAGAGCTACAATTTATAGGATTTGTACTTTGAGAATTCAGGGAATAGCTTCTAAATTTGGACTGCCTGTAATCAAATACCTGCTTCTTTACTGAATAGTGACATGAATTTAGAAGTTGCTGTGCTTCAATTTCATTATACATGAAATGAGAAAAAAAAATAGTTGTACTTCCTATACAGGAATGCTGTGAGAATTAAAGGAAATAAATGTATAAAGTCAGTAGAATCGTCTGGATACCATAAGTGCTCAATAAGTGTTTGCTATTAATGTCACAGGAAATAACTAAAGTCTTAAGAATTAAAGAGATAAGGTCAAGAGGTATAATATGACCGGGATCATAAGCATGAAAAGGACTGAATTGGGGTGGAAAATCCAGAAAATTAAAATGAAATAAATTTCTAATCTTTTTTCCTCCATCAAATGTAACAGGAAAAATAGCCAGAAGTACTCAAAACCCTCCTACAGTTAAGCTCTTAGGCAATAAGAAAAATTCTCACCTGGTTATATGTTAGTATCAGTGATTTTTAAAATAAACAACTCAATCTCATAAAATGACAATTTTCAAACCAGTTTTTAATGATAAGGAATAAAGTAAAAGAATAAGAGAGAGTAAGAGAAAAAAATGAACAACTTTCAAACAAGCATGATTGATAAAAGACAAAGTATGGTTAGTTAATCAATTGTGAAGTTTGCTAAAATCAGAGGAGAGTCAATTCCTAGTTTTAATGGCTTGAAGTGAAATTTCCACAAGGTAAGATCCAGCAGTTCTAATGAAGTAATTCCATGTGACCAGCCACACCATCAAGACACAGACCATTTTCTTCATCATTGAAAGTCCTCTCATGGCTCACTGCAGTCAAGATTCACTCCCAACTCAGGCAATGACCAAAGTGCTGCTTTCTCATGCTAGTTTTGCCTTTCCTGGAATTTCACAAACATTTGATCAAATTTTATCTGTTTATTTTTGAGATTTATCTATGCAGCTATGGATAGCAGTACTATTTCCTGCGGATGAGACACACTCCATCCTACTGATATAGTGCAATTGGTTTGTATTCATCAGATGTAAGATAGTGATCTGCTTCCAGTTTGAGGATATTATGATTACCTCCCTATAAAATATTTGCATATGTCTTGTGCTGCTATTTTTTTTTCTATTTTCATTAATAGCTAACTAGAAGAGAATTTATGGGATACTTGATAAGTATAAATTTAATTATACAAGAAATTGCCAAATTTTTTCCTAAAACACATCACTCTGAACTCTCACTAGCAACATAAGATGGTCCCAGTCCACAAACTCACCAGTGCATCATATTTTCAGTTTCAATTTTAGCCAACATAGTGGTATATCATGGTGTATCACTTACAGTTTTTTTTTCCTATATACATTAATATATATGCATATATATACACACGCACACACATACACATATGTATGTATATAGTGTGATAGAAAAGAATAAAATGCACCAAAAGTTGTAACAGTGCTTATGAAAGTTATTACAGAGATTTCTGCCAATCTTTGTACTTTTTAGTATTTTCCAAATTTTCTGGTTAGAGTACATGCTATTTTGATTAAACAACTTAAATACAAGTTAAGATTATGTTGAAGAAAGAACTGTCACAAATTTTGAACATAATGATATTTTTTTATTGGATGTTCACAACATTACAGAGCTCTTGACAAATCATATTTCATACATTAGAATCAAGTGGGTTATGAACTCCCATTTTTACCCCAAATACAGATTGCAGAATCACATCGGTTACACATCACATTTTTACATACTGCCATATTAGTGACTGTTGTATTCTGCTACCTTTCCTATCCTCTACTATCCCCCCTCCCCTCCCCTCCCATCTTCTCTCTCTACCCCATCTACTGTAATTCATTTCCCTCCATGTTTGTTATTCCATTCCCCTCATAACCTCTTATATGTAATTTTGTATAACAATGAGGGTCTCCCTCCATTTCCATGTGATTTCCCTTTTTTTCTCCCTTTCCCTCCCGCCTCATGTCTCTGTTTAATGTTAATCTTTTCTTCCTGCTCTTCCTCCCTGTTCTGTTCTTAGTTGCTCTCATTATATCAAAGAAGACATTTGGTATTTGTTTTTTAGGGATTGGCTAGCTTCACTAAGCATAATCTGCTCTAGTGCCATCCATTTCCCTGCAAATTCCGTGATTTTGTCATTTTTTTAGTGCTGCGTAATACTCCATGGTGTATAAATGCCACATTTTTTTTATCCATTCATCTATTGAAGGGCATCTGGGTTGATTCCACAGTCTAGCAATTGTGAATTGTGCTGCTATGAACATCGATGTGGCAGCAGAACTAACATCATCAAAATGGCGATATTACCAAAAGTTCTCTATAGGTTTAATGCAATGCCAATCAAAATCCCAACGGCATTTCTTGTAGAAATAGATAAAGCAATCGTGAAATTCATATGGAAAAATAAAAGACCCAGAATAGCAAAAAAAAATTCTAAGCAGGAAGTGTGAATCAGGTGGTATAGCGATACCAGATTTCAAACTATATTACAGAGCAATAGTGACAAAAACAGCATGGTACTGGTACCAAAACAGGCGGGTGGACCAATGGTACAGAATAGAGGACACAGAGACTAATCCACAAAGCTACAACTATCTTATATTTGATAAAGGAGCTAAAATCATGCAATGGAGAAAGGATAGCATCTTCAACAAATGGTGTTGGGAAAACTGGAAATCCATATGCAACAAAATGAAACTGAACCCCCTCCTCTCGCCATGCACAAAAGTCAACTCAAAGTGGATAAAGGAGCTAGATATCAAATCAGAGACTCTGCGTCTGATAGAAGAAAAAGTTGGCTCTGATCTACAGATTGTGGGGACGGGCTCAAAATTCCTTAATAGGACACCCATAGCACAAGAGTTAATAACAAGAATCAACAAATGGGACTTTCTTAAACTGAAAAGTTTTTTCTCAGCAAGAGAAACAATAAGAGAGGTAAATAGGGAGCCTACATCCTGGGAACAAATTTTTACTCCTCACACTTCAGATAGAGCCCTAATATCCAGAGTATACAAAGAACTCAAAAAAATTAGACAATAAGAAAACAAACACCCCAATCAACAAATGGGCCAAGGACATGAACAAACACTTCACAGAGGAGGATATACAATCAATCAACAAGTACATGAAAAAATGCTCACCATCTCTAGCAGTCAAGGAAATGCAAATCAAAACCACCCTAAGATACCACCTCACCCCAGCAAGATTGGCAGCCACTATGAAGTCAAACAACAACAAGTGCTGGCGAGGATGTGGGGAAAAGGGTACACTTGTACATTGTTGGTGGGACTGCAAATGGGTGCGGCCAATTTGGAAAGCAGTATGGAGATTCCTGGGAAAGCTGGGAATGGAACCACCATTTGACCCAGCTATTGCCCTTCTCGGACTATTTCCTGAAGACCTTAAAAGAGCACACTACAGGGATACTGTCACTTACAGTTTTAATTTGCATTTTCCAAATAACTTATTGGTGCTGAATAGCTTTTAACAAGTTTATTTGCCATGCACATTGTTGATGAAATATCTGTTCAAAAATTTTGCTCACTTTTTGTCTGTCTTATTACTGAAGGTTAACAATTCTTCATCTTAGATACAGGTCCTATCCTATACATGTTTGTAAAGTATTTTTTCCTAATCTGCATCCTGTCTTTTGTTAGAAGAAGATCCTCTACATCTCTCTCATATTTCTCAATCTTATTAGCAGAAACCCTAACTGTCCCTTTATGCTAAACTATTTTTATAAGGATTTGTGAGTAGCAAGGGTTAGATTTGTTTACTGTCCATTTCAATAAAGGTGATGCTGGTCTCCAGAAAAAGTGATGAGCCAGATCTGCTTGTAATTAATAATAAGCTTAAAGTCCCTTTCTTGCATCTGTACCTGTCGTATTTCAGGTATCACCTGGTCCTTGTCACACTGTCCTGTACAAATTAGGGCTTGGAGAACTAGCACAGGAAAATTTTGGCTTTCTAGCTACTGCTATTGCTATGAATAAGAGACTGCATTATTTCTAAAATATTAAGTATTTTCTACTCCCTTTCTTACCCATATGTTTACCACTTGCTTTTATACCAGATATTGCCAATCCTATTAATTTTTTAAGTCTTTTTTCCTCCTTTCTATGTTTCATTTTGGAACTTTTTTTTTTGGTAGTTGTAATTGAACACAATAACTTTACTTTTAATTGATTTATCTTTATGTGGTGCTGAGGATCGAACCTAAGGCGTCACACGTGCTGGAAAAGCATTCTACCACTGAGCTACAGCCCCAGCCGGCCAATTGACTTTTGCTATGTTTTCATGTTCACTAATCTTTATTTCTATGATATTTAATCTGTTGTAATCTATCCAGTTTCACTTCAGATATGGTATTTTTCATCTCCAGAAGTTCCATTTGAGTGTCTTTCATATCTATAATTTCTCTCATCATCATATTTATATTTTATTCTACCTTCATGGATGTATGGAACATGTTGATAATAACTGTTTTAATGTCTTTATTAATTTAATGACCAAGGTCATTTTTAAGTATGTTTCTATTAATGGAACTTTTTCTCCCGAGTTGTGTTATACTACATTTTTATATACCTGCTAACATTTTAGTGGATGTAGGCATTTGGGGTTTATATACTGTTTATATTGGATTTCAAGAACTCTTTGATTTTGTAATGAAATGCAGTTAAGCTTCTGTTGAATTTATTTACAAACTATATTAAAGAAGGTATACACTTTGTCCAAGGCTAATTTAACAACTCTGGTAAAGAAATAAACTATCATGCTTTAACAAACATCTAACATATTAAATAATCTCCCCACTCTTGCTGCAAGGAATATGAAGGATTCCCAAACTTTTTTGAGCTCTAGTAATTATCATCCTCCTTTCCAATGGTTCTCTCCTCAGCCTTTGCTTGTCTCCTCTTAGCGTGTATAGGAAAAATCCTTTGTCAAAGATGGAAGTGAACACTTCTGCACATCTCCACCTTTCACACTCTTTCCCTCTATTCTGTTTCTTTCTTTCTCTTTCTCTCTCCTCCACCTGACCCTAACCTTCATTTCCTTCTCTTCCAATACTCTCAAAACATTTAGGCCTCTAGGCTTTCATGATTTTTGGTTTCTATTTCTACAGCTCAGTACCAGATGTGGTAATGCATACCTGTAAGCCCAGTGACTCAGAAGGCTAAGGCCGGAGGATCACAAATTCTGGACAAGTCTCAACAACTTAGTGAGACCCTCAGCACTTGAGTGTGACTTTGTTTCACAATAAAAAGGAGGTGGGGGCTGGTGTTGTAGCTCAGTGATATAGTACCTCTGGTTTCAATTTCCAATGACAAAATCTTTTCTAAAAATTTTAAAAATAAAATAAAATTCAGTACAACTTCTTGACTCTATTTGACATCTCCATCCCTACTCTGCAATCTGGATATTGCCTTCAGGAAGCAAGATGGCAAAATGGCAGGCCTTCTCTGTGACTACTTTTCTTTCAGGGGACATAGATTTGTGATTTCTGTTGCCCAAAGTCTGAAAATGTTGTTTAATACTTGTATCTAGCTTAACGTTTAAGGTGGAAGCTATAAGCATAATTCTTATGAGTTTATAATGGCTACGTGCATGTAAGAGTAAGATTTGTAACTGTTCTTTTCCAATCCATTTTGTAAACACACCAGGTGTTGCAAGTTTCATATTAAGTCTCAAGACACTTCAACTCTTTATCATCCTTTATCTAGCTAAAAACTTTCCTAAAACCCTAGAGAATGAATAATTTGTGTCAAAAGATTGCAAAATGTTTGGTAGATTGGATTAGATTGTCTTCAGATTCGATGAGGAAATTTAAGCAACAAAAAATACACAAAATGAAGTGAACATGGAATTAAGACTATTCTCCAGACCAGACTTCAAACAATTAAAACTCTAAGGTCTGTATTAGAGTTTTTCCCACCAAAATCCCCACTGGCATCATTTTTTTCCAAATATTTGGGAAAAATTAGAAGTATCAAGAACTATTAGACTTATATTTAAAGGAACAATAAACCAAGATACACCTTTTTGTGGCACTGAAGCAGGAGTAGGAAGTTATAATAACTGGATAAAATATAGTAAATGATGAGTACAAAAGATCCAATAATAAACCAGTTCAGGGACTTTTGGAAACATATACAATGTCCACTAAAATGAGGGCCCTTTGAGGAGAGGTGAAAATGTGTGTATGTTTTTTATGGCATACGTTTGTGATCTTATAGGCTTCCTTAGGACATGCTACTGATATAGTTAATTGAGCAAAACAAACTAATTAAATTCAGAGAGCCTCTTACTCAAAAAGTTTAATGAAAAGCAAATGTATTATGTTTTGATGTGGAGATGCACGCTATGACTCTGCCATTTAAGACATCAGCCCCCACTGTAGGAGTTAAAATATACACATTTGGACATGGAAAACTATTTTATTAAAGCAAATCACTTGGATAGGCTTGAAGATAAGTTTCTGTGCTTCAATGAAACAGTAGACTCATAGTCCAAATAAACACCCAAAAGAAACAATGCAACTTTACAATAGTTATATTTCAAGGAACTATTCATGTTAGCATATATGTCCACAAATGTACTATGTTATTAAATACTGAAAGTCATCTTCAACCAAGCTATGCCAGTTTGGACTTGAGAAATGTGGTCAAATAATCTTAGATGTAACAACATATAAACCCTATTTTGTAAAGGTACCTTATTTTTCCTGTTTGTCAGTTTTATTATTCTGAGCTGTATTTGAAAAAAAATAGGCTAAAATAAAAGGGGTGACATACAAAAGCATCACCATTTAAAAGGTTTCAATAAAAATTATTATAAAGGGATAAACTTGTACTTGTGAAAGATTTGTGGGATTATCACTTAGGATGTTAATAAATTTGCTCATCCTTAGTATTGTAGGACCTAATGTAGAATCATCACTCTTATGCTTTCATCATCCAAATGATGACTCTCACTTGTTTTATGCCACATATCTTGACAGTGCATCAGGTTTCTTTCAGGAATTGAGAAGAAATCTTTTCAAAAGTTCTCTTTTTAGACTGTTTATTTTAATATTTTAACACAGAATAGCAACATAATCAACCTATGATTTTAACCTAAATTTGAGTTAAATTAAACACAGTGATGATGAAATATTTCTCTTAGTTCCAGAAAATGTACTAACTCTCAGGAGTAACAGCACTTAGATAATCAATAGCTTCCAAAATTTGCCTTTGTCAGATCCTGCAACATTTTGCTAGGAATTCTGGTTTATTTCAAAATATCTATGTGTGGTTTTTATGTGTATGAGAGAGAAAAGGAGACAAAGAGGGAGAGAGACAGACAAAGAAAGGGATAATGAATGACAGGTTAAATAAGAAACCCTATTATTCAGCCTACTAAAAACATAAGAATGGGTAGTTGGCAAGTATAATAAGGAAAACATGGAACCTTATGGTTACTCTCTTATTTTGAGTATTTTATTCAGTACTTGGTCTGCATTAAGTATAAATAAAATATAATTAAAGCACTCAAAATAAACATTGTTGCAGCATTTAATGAGAAAGCAACATAAAATTACATCCACATTATGAGTTCAACAAAAAATATTCACTGAACGAAAAATATGACTCAGGAACAACACTTGCAATTCTAGTGCCCTTCACCTCTGCAGTGAGCCAGTGTCCTCCTCTCTACAGTGGTGGAGTACACAATCTTCCTGGCCATATGCAATGCCCCTGATCTCAACAGCCCAGAAAGAGAATGAGACCAGTAACTAGAAAACCATGTTTCTCTACCAGATAGTATCATGGTTTGAAAGTATTTGCTCCCTCCCAATTACACAGTGAAACTTAATTCCCAGTGTAGCATTACTGGGGAGGGGTGGACTTTGGGCAGGTGGTATCGGAGTCATGAGGGCTCTGGCCTTGTGAATCCTATCAGGTTCCCTTACTAACAGGCTTGTTGAACTGTGCTCATCCATTCCTCACCCTTCAGATTTCCAGGATGTGAGGATGTAGCAAGAAGGTCATCACCAGATACCAGGGCCTTAACCTTGGACTTCCCAGCCTCCGTTAAGTTTCTGCTCTTGCAAAATGCGAAGTCTGTGATATTCTGTTTTAATTGCACAATGACAGGTATCAGAATTTATTTGACTTAGAAAGACATACAAAACCTACCATTAAAGATGCAACCTTTAAATATGCACTTGAAATGAGTTAATGAACACTTTAAAATTTCTTTTTCCTTTTTATCTGTTTCTGCCAGCAGAGTTTTCTTCATATATTTCCTTTTACTGATGTTTTATTCCTCTACTGACCTCACCATCCATTTTCTTTGGCTAGGCAAAGAAAATCAACATTTCCTACTGAAATGTTGATTTCCAGGTATACAATCCCTCTGCTTCTGTATTATCTAAGTCTGAAGGGTTCCTTTTCTTGAAATTTCACAGTGGAAGAATGATTTCTGACAACATCAGAAACCGCCACCTTTCTTTCTTATATATCCCTTGCTTACTGGTTTTATAAACCACACATATGTTGTCCTAAAATATCTTCCTCTTTCCTGTTTTCAGTGTTTGGACCATGAAAACAGCAGACTGACAAAACATAATGTTGAAAAATCATGATAGATACCTGCCAATATGACTTTTCATTCTGGACTTTTATCATTACCAACGTAAAACTTATATAAGGAGTTTCTAATTTGACAAAGTTGAAAATTTAGGCTAAGACTAAAATATTTTGCTTTCTTCACCTCGCACCCCCCCCGTGCCCCCCTCCCACACACACACTTGCTAAATATTTTCACAAACATTCTGTTTCTTATTCTTCTCACAATGTTTCCATAAAATATTCATAATATTTAGAGGGCAAGGCAAGAGTAGAAAAAAATGGATAATTAATTTTGGCATCTGAAATTTTACTTTACTTTTCTCTATCCACGAATCACATTTTTAATGAATTACAAAGAATACACAAACTTAAAAGACTTGAGGATTGTTTAAAAATTGCTGATAACCTGCAATTAAGCAGCTGGTGATACATGAGGTTTTCTTCTAAAGAAGAAGTTTCATTCTTAGGACCCTCAGCTTAAAATTCTCATTATCATTTAACTCTTATATTTTCAGGAGGAGTAGCATATTTATTTCATAGCTATGTTAATATTCATTTCAGATATAAAGGAAAAAAGAGGCTTAGCAAGGGAGAAAAACCAAAAATCTTATAAAGTTCCTACTAGTTTTATAAATGAATTCCCAGGAACATCTATTGCAGCCATGAGTTCTCACCAATTTCTTCATTAGCCAACAAGTGGAATCCATCAATTCCACCATCACTGACAAATATCCTCAGCCACTGGGAATGCCTGTGAAGCATTTTCAAAATATAGAGAAAATTGGAAGCCAAAATAAAATAGAATAAAGTACATTAAATTTGCTGAAAATGTATGGGCTAAAAACTACCAACAACATGCATAATGGATATTGCATGTGAACTATAACAAAGTACCTTATTACCACAGAATCAAAGAAATTAGCTAATTTAAAATGTTGTTTTCCATTAATTGAACTTGGCTTACTAATAAATATGCTTCTTTTATATATATTCTTTATAATAAGAAAAATAAAGTCCCTGGAATTAAAAAAAAATCTTCCTTTAAATTCTGATAGCATGAAAGACAAGGGGGTAAAAGATGGAAGGTATGTGCTGTCTCCTCCCCTCTTACTATCTTCTGATGGAGGCCATCAGCTCCTCAGCTGGATTCTTGTAAATGCACTGATCTACTCCAGATCTCCCCAACAGAAGTGTGAACTTTTACATGAGGTCCCTGAAAACAAAGGATGTGAGCAATCACATCTCAGTCCCTGGGAAGTCACTGCCAACTTTCCACACTTTCTGACAAAAAACAGGCAAACAAAACAAAATAAAACAAAACAACTTTTGAATAAACACAAATGGAAAGTTTTGTAATTCTAATGGGATGGGATATACTCCTCTCCCATAAAGTCAATTACCCTGTTTCCTATTAAACACTAAACTGCTCATTACAGACTATATCATTTTCATAGGACCATTTTAAAAATGATGCCTGAAAGCATGTTCATTCTAGAAGTTTTATTTCTGCAAATCTTTCTGTAATAATAGTGTGTTTGAATTTTCTGCTGTCCATATCCCAGATTCTCATGAAACAAGGTACACGGGATTTCCCTGAACCCACACTTGGGCACCATGTGAGTGATACTGGTAACAGTACATATCAAATGCTACCCAGTAGCTTGACTTTCTGTATGTACTATACAATACATTCAACTAAAAATTTAAATTATTGAAATTATTAAACTTCCATTTTCCTTAAATTCTTTCTGTTTATATTCATCAAGAAAAAATAAAATCCTTCCCTCCTTCTTTTCCCCTATCCTCTCACAAAAAAATTAGTTTTTACACATATTTATTTTATCATATCTCAGTTTCTATTGTCTCTAACTTCCAAAATACCATCTCCACAGCCCAAGGCTACTAGTGGAAAGATCAACTCTGACAGATGTAGGCTTCTTTCTTTGTGCAGTTGGAAGAACTACACAAAAAAGATTTCTGGACAGCTGAGAGGCACTGCAGAACACATTTATTCATCTGACTTTACCTTTGACAGTTAAAATGAGATAAATGGGAGACAGCATTATGTATTTTTTTCCCTCTACCAGCTTGCATCTACCAAGTGGGTTTTAAGAGCTTCCATAGATCACAAACATATGGTGACCACAACAGCTACAGTATATGTAAACAAAAAAAAAATGATCAAAATAACATACCACAAAAACTATAATAAAGGTGAAATGACCATTTAATTGCACATCTGGCAATTCTAGGAGCTTTTCAAAGGAGAAATGGCTTTGCTAGGGAAACCTCAGGTGAGGTTAACATTATCCTCTGCAGTAACAAAAGTACACACAGTACATTCTTGACAGAATCACTAGAAAAAATGTTGTAAAGCATTTTAATCAACAAGAAATGTGATCAAGGAAACATTAAAGAAGAATCGAAACTTTTTATATTAAGAAAGCTCAGCAGCTTTTCCTCTTGGATTTTTCTCCAGGGGATTTGATTTAAACAAAGCATCTCTTGCAAAGAACAAGGCTTATTATTCTGTCACAGAATATTCAATAAAAGTGTAAAATTACTAGTGATTCTTAAAGAGGGTACAGCAATTCCAGGCAAACTTAAAATAGGCTGCTCCATTTAGATAAGCTTTAAAGCTTTCTTGCTGGCTTTCTCCCCCCATTTACATTTTATTGGTGCCATTTCTTTCTCAGTATCTGAGCTACTACAAGAATCCTTCCATAAATTGATGACCAAAGTATATGTAGTAAATGAGGATTACAGGTCAATAAATAGCTACCTAGAAGATACGAAGAGCATAACAGATTAGATAGGAGAATAAAGAAATTAAAACAAAAAGAAATATCCATGGTTTGTTAGTAGTAGGTAAAATACTGGCTGTGCAGGTACATCATTCAGTTTGTCAATAAGCAAATTTAGAGTTCACATATATATGGCAGTTTTCTACTCTCTGAAATTTTAGTAGTTCCAAATGCTCCCTGTAAAACTTCTCATCCATAGTTTAGGGATTATAAAGATGTTTAGAATTCAGCTGCAACATAAAACCCTAAACCTATGTTGTTATTTATTTCAAATAACTTTTTGCATATATACCTATTGATATATAATTCATTTTTTCTCCTCTTCTGGCTTAGGAAACGGAAAATTAAAGGGATGGAAGGAAATAAAAAGAAATAAAAATGGAGTTAAATGGAATAAGTGGTTTTCAAAGCCTACTAGGAGCAGAGGGATGTGGGGGGCACAGGATGGCTAAACTCCTGTGGAGCCATAGTTAGGCATCATGTGAGTGATGTCCGTAACAGTGCTTATCAGACACAACCTGGTTGCTTAATTTCCCATACTTGTATTAGATCAAGAACTTCTGAATAGTCCTGAGTAATTAGCTCAAAAAATCAAGCGCCAACATGCTGAAGACAATCTGGAAATACAGACCCAATATAAACCTCGTGCAAAAAGCAGAAAAGATGATTTTCCATTGTATATGCTTTGAAACAGGAGGACATCAATTTCTTCTAAAAATGTACCTGCTTCTCTTGCAGAGCTAAAATGCTTATTTATATATGGATCATATGTACAGGATGACCAACAAGTGTGAAAATATGATTACATGAGATGATATATAAACAGTATAAATCATGGTCTGTGTTTCTAGATATCTTGTTTCTAGTATTTTTTAAGTCTTCATTCTTAACTTCTTTCAGTGAATACGAAGTTCATATCCCCATTAGCATTCCTTGCACTTAATTATCTATGAATTTCCACCAATTCATTCTTGTTTATTCTCCCATTAGGCTTCTTCCTGCCTTTGAAATTCTATCGTATATTCCCCAACACTCCTGCTCTTAATTCTCTGTTCTCTAAAGTCATTTGATATATGAGACCAGCATAACACATAGCATAATCCATTTCAATTTCTCACCTTCCCTCATGCATAAGTTCCAAAATATCATAAAATGTTAAAAGAAAATTATCCAGTTTTCTTTGTGACTTATATTGATATATACAAAAATTGCTAAGTACCACACCCAAGTTCTCATTTTGATAGTTCATACTTGGCAATCTAAAAATTACAGTGTACAGTTTGGAAAGGATGTGGAGATGAGATGTAGGGGAAAAAAGATTTGATGAATTATGACATCTCTGTAAGCCATGACCACACTTTATATTAGAACTAAGATGTTTTAATATAAAGTGATAATTATATGAGACTATGATGTAATTTTAAAAGCTACAACTTGCTGGAGATGATAATTTGGAAAGCCATGCATCAGGAGTCATATCAGGACTTTTCAATGCATTATATTTAACCTATTTAATCATAGTTGAGACCCGTAGCCTGCCCAAATATTTAAAAGAAAAGGTCAATATTTACTACATACTCCTGAAAATGCATATGCTATAATTCTAGTAATAGCATAGCAGTATCTTCTCAGGGCAAAGCATTCAAGTTTCACCACTTGGATTTAAAGTAATGACCTCATCACCCACTCAAGTAGCCTCCTGATCAGGGGACATCCTTTTAGCTTCAATAAAAACAATGTGAGTAAAAGCAATCCCATCATTAAGAGACTGTAGTAATTGCAGGTTCAAAGCCAGACTCAGCAACTACGTGAGGCTCTAAGCAACTTACTGAGACCCTGACTCAAAATAAGAAATTTAAAAGGGCTGGGGATGTGTCTTAGTTGTCAAGCACCCCTGGGTTCAATCCCTGGTACAAAGAGAGAGTCTGGGGTGCGGAGGGAGGGAAGAGAGACTGTACTAAGCTAAATAATCAGTTTTGACTAAAATTATAATCTGTAAATTGTTTGCTTTTTAAAATTTCTTATTCAGTCTAAGATTTTTACTTAAAACTAACAAAGAATGACTAAAATTCAAGGAATGTTTAGTCCTTACACCCCCAGGGCTTTCCACCAAATCCACTATACTACCGCACTATGATGGTCAAGACAATTCCCTTCCTGACAGCATTTAAGGACCGCTCCGTTGATAATGTCAATTTAAACTACAGAAAAGTCAGCACATATTGGGAAAAAGAAAAAAAAAATCTTTACTCTTCTCCTGAAATTGAGGATTCACACTCAAGATTCTGAATTCCCAGCCTCACTGATTTGCTGCAGTATCCAGCAACATTTTATTTTATTTTTTATTTTTTATTTTATTTAAAGCATGGAGGAAAAAAGAAAGCCTAGAACAATCTTAATGTGTTCTAAAGTTGCGTAGCCAATGTGGCACTTTTTGGTGTTGTTGGTTTTTACTCACAGGTGAAATCCACTAATGGGCAATTTCAGACTAATTAAGGAGGAAAGTAAGCATGTGCTATTGAGGATTCAGTGTCTCGTTTTACAAACTGCTTCTTCACAGTCCTTCCAAAGGATTTTTATCCCCTCTTCCTCTAACTGCTTCTGCTTACCACATCAGTCATTTTCATTGGCTCTAACCCAGTCATTCCCTTTGAATTCAACCCCTCAACTTGTTGTTGTTTTCTTGGTGTAAAATATCAAATAAAGATCTCCATTGCTTTGGTGTTGATTTATTTGTTTCTCTTTTAATTTGCATGGTGTAGGGTTTTGGTGGAAATAGAGTTCAATGTCAGACCACAGCAGAAAAAGCAGATGGTCTGTTTGAAGACCACATCTTCCCAAAAGTCTAAGAAATCTTTCATAGGGCAGGACATGTGAGGAGACGTTAGGAATGTTCTTCTTGCCTCAGTTTCTCTTCATATAGGAAGGGCCATGGGTCTTCTGAGCACTGATACATTACCTCTTCAGGATTACAGTTGTCTGACAACCTCTGACAGGATATTATATTGGTGGTTCTTTAATGTTCTTGCACCCCAGAATTGTCTAAAGGGCTTGCCAAAACAGAGAGCTGGGCCCCCAATTCCAGAGTCTCTGAAATAACTGGGGTGAAAGAGTTTGAGAATTCTGAGAATTTGCCTTCCTAACCAGATCCTAAAGCTACTGATCTATGTATCACTGTTTTGTAATGTGTTACAAAGGGAAAAGAAAGAGGCTTTACTTCTGAGAATCATTCAGGTGTGTGTGTGTGTGTGTGTGTGTGTGTGTGTGTGTATGATACAAGAAAAATATTATTGAAATAAATGAAAACATTAACGTTAAGAGTTTGCCAACCCTCAACAAAATATTCTGGATTAGCAGCAGATTCTAATTTTTGAGTGCTTACTATTAGTCATATGAACCAGTCTAATATGCTGTGGTTGCTAACAGGTCTGATTCTCTGTCTTCTGATGAAACATCTTTTAAATAAAGATGTTTTTTTATTCTGTTTTTATTCTGTTTCATCTAAATCATTTTATTTTGACAGATTCTATTTTAACCCAGGCTATTTTTTTGGTGAAATAGCTTTAATATTTGAAATAGTTTCTCTAAATATTAAGTGTAATCAGCAGAAGAAGAACTCAGAGGTGAACACAGAACTGCAGGAATGCCTAAATCAATGAAATCTGGTGATCAAGGTGGTAGGAACTAATAGGCAATGTCTCCAGGATCTTCCAAGAACAATTCCAGATTTATTTGTTATTCTGCTTAAGGATTACATTCCTGGAAAAGCAATTCAGTTTAAGGAACTTAGTTGACATTGCTACCTGACAGCCAGGAAAGTTAAAATGCCTTATCCCCACCCCTATCAAATGCCAGAAATTGAACCCAAGACTTTGTGCATGTTAAGTACAGGCTCTAGTCCTGAGTAAGCTACACACTCAGCCCAAGAGCATCTTCATATATATTGCTCACAAGTTAGTATCCAACTGATTATATGGATGGTTCTCCAAAGTAAGATGAGTATGCTCTCAGGAAAAAAAAAATGAGCAATCAATGTTTGAAGATAGAACAAATGTCTGTGGCACACCATCTCCTTGATTATATGTAAACTCTGCCTAGTAACAAATGAACTAAAATTAACCCCAGAACCTGGAAGAGTTCGTGGCTCTTTATTTAGTGACTATCTGTGTTAATATTTTGCTTAATGATCCAATGTGAAAACTCTTATCCCTTTAGAAATAAAAATCCTTAATCTTTCATTGGGTCTAAATCTCTGATCTCTGAAATGGTCATGAAAGCTGAAAGGAAAAAAAAATAAAGTTTATAAATAAATAACATTGCATTCCTTAATTAAGAGATAAATAAATCCCTTAAGTTATTTACCTACATGTTTCATTAATTGGTGGGCTCCATTACCATCAGGATGGAATTCCTAGATACTTTCCATCCAAGGAAAATATAAGGTAAGTTGAATTAATAGAACATAAAGGTAAAATTCATTCCAATAAAAGAATCTGAATTACATGGATTTTAGCAAGAAGATAAATGCCTGATATTTCAAAGTACAGGCAATGAGAGAACATAACAAAAACTTAGAGAACATCTTATGGAATGAATTAATCAAACAAGAACAGAATAAAATTTTCTATGTTTATGCTTACCAACTATATTTTGCTAAATATGATGAAGAAATGTCATGGTTGAAGGTAAATAAAAATGTGATGACAGAATAGGGCTGGTGATACAATCAATCAGTATCTTTAAAGTAAAAAATCATCTTAATAAGGGATTAATTTGGTTTATTATGATAATAAAATTAATAAGCAATAAATCCAAATAAGTAGACTTCTTATACACAGAAGAAAGTAATTATAATGGGACATGTTTATAAATAAATCATAAACTGAAAAATAAGTTTTCCATTAATGCCAATATTTAACTGAATATGGATTTAATATTCACAAAATGATCTCTTGTACTAGCAAATAAATATTAGCTCATAATTTTTCTCTAAAACCACAATGTAATAAAAATATGATCCAGCAATTCCACCTCGAGCCTATACACAAAAGAACCAGAAAATAGGTACTCAAACAAATACATTTTCCAGGCTTGGTGGCATACTCCTATAATCCCAGCATCTTGGGAGGCTGAGGCAGGAGGATTTAGAGTTCAAAGCCAGCCTCAGCAATTTACGGGAGCTCTAAGCAACTCAGGGAGACCCTGTCTCTAAATAAAATACAAAATAGGGGTGGGGATGTGGCTCAGTAGTTGAGTGCCCCTGAGTTTAATCCCTGGTACCCAATCTCCACCCCCCGGAAAAAAATACATTTTTTTTGCATGTTCATGGCCGCACTGTCTATGCTCAATAGCCAAAATGTGGAAACAGACTGTGTTGATCCGTTTTGTGCTACTATAACACCTGAGATGATCAACTTAGAGAAGAAAGTGCTTTATTTGGGCTCATTATATATTTTGATGATAACCACCAAATGCTAGCCCCTTTTCTGCCATTCTTCCCTTTCACAAAATAGCCTAGATGTTCAAGGGTTACTAGGCAGGAATCAGTTAAAAAGAGATTAATAACTTTCTAAAGCAAATGCAATTTGGTTTCAGAGGTTCCAGTTCAAAATCCATCAGCCCCATTGCTTTTGGGCCTGTGGAAAAATAAGATAATATAGTGGAGAGAACATGGCAAAGCCAAACTGTTTACTTCATGACCAGGAAGTGAAAAAAAGAGAAGAGAATGAGGTCCTGCCCTCAATGACCAAAAACAAACAAAAAACTCCCATTAGGCCCACCTCTTTAACGTTTCACCACTTCTAGTTATGGCCAAACTAGAGACCAAACTGTTAACACATATGTATCTTAGAGGGACATTTCAGATTCAAACTGTAGCACAGACCAAAGTTCCATCAATGGACCAAGGGATAAAATGTGCCATATATGTACTATGCGAATTGTCAACAGTTCTTAAAAATTATAATAATAATAAATAGCATTTTTTATTTTTGAAGTTTTAGAAATCTTTCTATTGTGTATAATTAATCACTTTTAGAGAAATATTTTTAATTAAAAGGTGAAATTTACACCTCCAAAATCTGTCTCATATATCATATCAGGAGACTTTGATTTTATGGTTGTTTGTTTCATTTCATCAGTCTTTACACATTTTACAAAAACGTGTATTTTTTTAATTACAAAAACTATAAAGTTAATTTGATAAAAAGAAAACATAAGTATCTTAAAAAACTTAGTTTAAATCTTTGCTTACTTTTGTTTACAGTGGCTAGGAAGAAATATTTGTTTAAAAAAAATAAAAAAAGAAAGCATTATTGAATGAAACATCTTAATAAGGAACACATTTGCTGGCATTTTAACTGAAATGTCTTAGTTCTATTGTAATTAGAATTTCTAAAATGTATTTAATCCTAAAAAGGAAAATGTATTCAATCCTTGTTTTTTCCGAAAGATTGCCCTAAATTTTAAAATAGTTTCAAATTCTAAAACAGTTGCCAGTTTACTAATGAAATCTTGCAATGTCAATTTAAGCCAATCTATTATTCACTAATGAAAGATTAGATTATTAGCATAAAACATATAGTAGGTCTTATAAAAATGTGTCAAATGCCTAAGTCCAGAATAATTGACCTATAGAATTTGAAATTAAACTGAAAAATAAGGCAAAACCAAGAACAATCCTGAGCAAAATACTATGAATAGTCACACAGTTGAGAATCTGGTTTTAATACATCTTTGATTGTATACTTTTACAACAGCAAAAGTGACAAGCCAGTAAAAATATCTGGCAAATCAAGTTTTGCTGCACTGGAGCAACCAGGAACCCAACCAAAGACAGATCCGATACACCAATCAACTAATCTGCCAAACACTAAAGCCAAACTGATTTGTAATTCACCATGGAAAAAGCCACACCACAGTGATTTTGCTATAAAATGGAAATAAGCAATTTAACCCAATTTAAAGGGTAAAGTTCAAATATAAAGAATAAACAACATACAATAACAAAGATTTTTTTCTGAGTTTTTTTACATACAAAAAACCAAGAAATATAGTAACTTATTCCTCAGATTCTTTGACTAAAACCAACAAACAGCAGCAACAACAAAAATAGTAGAAAGAAAACAAAGCAATGCTATTTTAGTTATTGAGAAGTTATAGAATATTGGGTGTCAGATAATTGACATACCCTTCTAAATTATCTTGAGTTTGAAAAGTATTAGGTGCAAGAAGAGTGTGGTTTTAATAGTTGTTTTGATTTCATTAATGTAGTCCATTTAAAATAAAATTTACATTACTCTAGAATCACTTTCTAGAAAATAATTACTTGAATCTCTCTGGGGTGAGTTCTGTTTTCCTTCTGACTTCCTATGAGTAATAGCAAACATATTTCTTCATTTTTTTCTTTCCTTCATGAAAATTACAGATAACCTTGGCTGAGCTCTAAATGTAAACCATACAATTAATTTAATATCATATTCCTGATACATCTAACTTCTCAAATCTCTTTATGCTTGGCTTTCCTAGTCAATTATAGAGCAAAGATTAATAGCATTTGCTTTAGAAAGTTATTAATCTCTTTTTAACTGATTCCTGCCTAGTAACCCTTGACCATCTAGGCTATTTTGTGAAAGGGAAGAATGGCAGAAAAGGGGCTAGCATTTGGTGGTTATCATCAAAATATATAATGAGCCCACTGTGCTAGAATCATTCCTTATATACTTATATTTATGCAAATACTTTCATGCCAAAGGCTCCTTTTAAAATATGATTTCTTTAAACTAATGGTTTAACCAATTATTATATATATCTGAATAATTCAACAATGTTCAAAGTGGGGCTTCAGAAAAACCAAAGGATTCATTCCTTCATTCATCCATCAACTAACTCAACAGCAACTGTAAGCAAATAGGCTGCAAAGAATAGAGAAACATAAGATGTGGAATCTCTCATTCCCTAGCTTATTAACTGAAAAGGAAGCTAAAATCCATTTTATTTAGAATCATTAAAGAGTGAAGAGAATGTCTCCTATGTGCTAAGGGAGTTAGAGGAGAAGCATTGGGAACCAGGTAGCTAGGAAACTAAGGGCAGATGTCCTAGTTTTTCCAGGCAATGAACTGAACTATTGAGGATGAATTACAGCAAGAAATCCAGGTTACCATGTAAGAACGAAATTCAGGAAGGAAAAATTTAAATTTTATATACCAAGATTTCCAATTTAAATGGAAAATACCTAGTTTTTCAGTCTTCATGTGATAAAAATATTCCAAGTTCTACTTTTATTCACCAAAGAGAGAATGAAAATGAAATAGCATTGCTTAGTACACCTCTGAAAATCACTATTTGAAAGTAGACACTATCAAAACAGGTAATTCCAGAAATTCTGAAATCAAGGGAAAAACAAAACACCCAGCTCTCACTAATATATGTGTGAGAGAGAAGAAAATGAATTTGTGGGTTTAAAACAATAGGAACTGACACCGAAACAGACCGGTAGACCAGTGGAACAGAACAGAGGACACAGAGACTAATTCACAAAATTGCAATTATCTTGTATTAGACAAAGGTGCCAAAAACATGCATTGCAGAAAAGTTAGCCTCTTCGACAAATGCTGCGGGAAAAACTGGAAATCCATATGCAACAAAATGAAATTAAACCCCTATCTCTCACCATGCACAAAACTCAACTCAAAGTGGATCAAGGACTTACAAATAAAACCAGAGACCTTGCATCTAATAGAAGAAAAAGTAGGCCCCAATCTCCATAATGTGGGATTAGGCCCCAACTTCCTTAAAAAGACTTCTGTGGAGCAAGAATTAAAATCAAGAATCAATAAATGGGATGGAATCAAACTAAAAAGTTTCTTCTCAGCCAAAGAAACAATCTGTGAGGTGACTAGAGAGCCTACATCTTGGGAGAAAATCTTTATCCCTTACACATCAGATAGAGCGCTAATCTCTAGGGTATATAAAGAACTCAAAAAGCTAAACACCAAAAAAACAAATAACCCAATCAATAAATGGGCCAAGGACCTTAATGGATACTTCTCAGAAGATAATATACAATCAATCAACAAATATATGAAAAAATGTTCATCATCACTAGAAATTAGAGAAAGACAAATCAAAACCACTCCAGTCAGAATGGCAGCTATTATGAAGACAAACAACAATAAGTGTTGGCAAGGAAATGAGGGAAAAGGTATACTTATACACTGCTGGTGGGACTGAAAATTGATGCAGCCAATATGGAAAGCAGTATGGAGATTTCTTGGAAAATTTGGAATGGACCCACCATTTGACCCAACTATCCCTCTCCTCTGTCTATATCCAAAGGTCTTAAAAACAGCATACTACAGGAACACAGCCACATAAATGTTTATAGCGGCACAAATCACAAATGCTAAACTGTGGAACCAAACTAGATGCTCTTCAGTAGGTGAATGGATAAAAAAAAAAAAAAACATGTAGCATATATACACAATGAAATATTACTCAGCAATAAAAGAGAATTAAATTATGGCATTTGCAGGTAAATGGATGGAATTAGAGAAGCTAATGCTAAGTGAAATTAGCCAATCCCACAAAACCAAATGCCAAATGTTTTCTCTGAAGCTGATTCATATGAGGTACGGAGAGGGAACATGGGAGGAACAGACAAACTCTAGATAGGGCAGAGGGGTTGGAGGGGAAGGAAGTGGGTGTGGGGTTATTAATGATGGTGGACTGTGAGGATCATTATTATCCAAAGTACAGGTATGAAGACATGAATTGGCGTGAATATGCTTTGTTTACAGCCAGAGATATGAAATATTGTGCTCAATATATGTACTAAGAATTGTAATGCATTCCACTGTCAAATATAAATTAAAAAAAAACAGTAGGAGAAGAAATACAAATTTATTTAATAATTATTTGGGGGAAATACTGGGGAACTCAGAGGCACTTGAACACTGAGCCATATCCCCAATGCTGTTCTGTATTTTATTTAGAGATAAGGTCTCACTGAGTTGCTTAGTGCCTTGCTTTCACTGAAGCTGGCTTTGAACTCAAGATCCTCCTGCCTTGGCTGCTGGGATCATAGGCATGCACCACCACACCTGGATTATAATAATTATTTTTAAAGACCCATTACATATTAAAAAGTATACTCAGTTGAGGTTTGAGGTTTGTCAAGAAAACAGTATGTTTAATATAGTATGGGATAAAAGAAAATGGGAATAGAAACTAACTGAACAATTTCTATGTGACAGCCACTCTGCCAGGCTCTGATCATAAATACACATCAGAAATAGGTCACTGAAAACCCACCACCACACTTTGGGTAGGTTACCAAGATCAAAGCAGCTTTTTGTGGCAACTAAGATTGTGAGATTAAGTATTGTATACAAAGTCAATCTGGATTTTTAAAAAAATGTTTTTAAACTAATTATCAGGTAGGTAAAGCAAACATGCAAACACACACAATAGGTGAGTTCTAGTGAGAAAAGATGGTTGTCATGCTTTTCCATGATTGCTTCTTTAACAAAATCTTAGAATCCTCTCTGAATAAATGTCATGTTCTCAATAGGGATACAGGATGTGGGAAATCCTAGAGGAATAAAAAGAATTTGAGAGTAAAGAAAAATGTAATCACTACTAGCATCTATTTTTCATAAAGAGAACCGAAAGAAGTGAGTCATTTTCCATTGACTTGTTTTTCTCCCAAATCTGTATCCACTAAAAGGTGCATCTTACAAATATTTCCCCAACTAATTCTCCATTCATTCTAGTAGAAATTTATAAGTATGGATCAATTCTACAGATCCCAATGTGTGTTGTAAAAGTACTGTCATATAATTACTTCTAAGTGAAATAATAAATTGTAGACCACTGTAGTACTTATTGTACTTAAAAACACACAAGAGAAACATATATTCTCTTTTGTTAGCATTTCTTGGAAAATTAAGGCCCATATCAAGGCAATGAATTTTAAGAACAACGAGTCATTGTACAATCATTAGAATCCATTTACTTCACACTTAAAGAGTGTGAAAGTATTTAAAGAGAAAATACTTTTCTATGGTAGTCAGACCAAAGTTAGAGTGATTTGTAGAGGTGAATACCTTAGATTATTAGCTTTGGGAGCTGAGTCCCATGTTCTATTTCTGCATTAAGAAGAGTTTCATTTTTAAAGCTCACCCATAAATATGCTGTCTCTTTCTGCTTTTTGGCCTTTACCTATGCTTAGCAAGCTGAATTGGATCTTCACAGGGGCTGCAAAGCTCAAGGCCTCTGTAGGTATTTTACAACTCCACTGTTGGTTTTCCACTAGCATACAAGTCTATTATCATTAAACTGCTGTTTACCTGTATTTTGACATGTTTTAACTGTTATGCCTCTATAAAAGCAAGTGGATATGTTAAAAATTGTGCCTTTATTCTAGAACATAAACTGTATCAGTAATTCTTTAGTCATAGACTCCCAGCATTCACTCAGATCATTGTTGAGATTGAGATAATCATAAAATTAATATATTATAACTAATAACATAAAAGATCATGACTGTATACATTCCCTTAGTATTTAATATATGTACATATACTAAAATATACACATATCAACATTTGTCAATTATAAAATCTACCATATCCTAATTTATGGCCCTGAGAAAGTTCTCTGGCCTCTTAGAACATCTTTTTTTTTCCTTTTTGACTTAAAAAAAAGACAGAGTATGGTAAGAATAAAATAAAATAGCACACCAAGATCTTAGAACAGTGTGTGACCCCATTAAAAGCTCATTTAAAGTTCACACTAGCCATCATCAATTCACATTAGCAACAGCAGGGAAAGAATAAACCTTCTTAGTATTTATTGTCAGTCATACCTAATAAAGTTTAGTTCAGTTATATTTTGACATAAAAGTTAGAATTAGACAATAATTCTTAATAAGGGATCCTATAGATTAAAATATTTAAAATCAGGTTTCATGCTATGCCCACCTTACTTCATAAGCAGGAAAATGTATTAACATACTTCACATAAGATTCAGTAAAGCAAAGGAGGCTCAAAAATGATATTAGTAGTAGACTGTTACAATGAAGTACCCCAATAAGTCATGTCTCCTATTATCCACACTTCCTCTCACATAACTATTCCCATTGTATTGGCAAGGTTCATATTATTACAACAAAATATTCCACAGAGGCAGCTTATAATGTGAAAAAAGGTTTATTTTGGCTTACAGCATTGGAGGCGCAAGTCTAAGACTGGGTGGCCCCACTGATCTACATTTAGTGAGGGCAGCATATCATGAAGGATCCATGCGTCAGATTGAGAGGTCGCATCTTAAGCCAGCAAACAGAGAGAATGGGCCAGGGTTTCACAATCCCTTTTGGGGGATATGATCCTCAAAGATCTAAGGGCCTCCCATAAAACCCTACCTTCCAAAGAGTCTATCATATCCCAAAGCACAATCTTGGGTAGCAAGCCTTTAGCTCATGAGCCTTTGTGGGGTGTTAAACATCCAAACTATAGCACCTATACTTTGCTTTCACAATGGAAAATTAGCAAATACTATGAAAGCAGATGCCTTAATGGCACTTGAACATTGGAATATGTCCTCTCTCTTGCTGCTCAGACTTAAGCCAGTCTGCCATAGACAAGTGGCCCATGTGAGAGTCAGTACAAACTACCAGACATGTGAGCAAGGTCATTAGAAGCCAGTCAGCTGACTGGAAATTCATGAATGGAGCCAAAACACAGAGCAGAAAGAGCCATGTCAGCTGAGCCACTGCACAATTTGCTAATTAATGCAGCAAAAGCTAACCGACACAGTATTTCTCTTCCAAAGAAGTAATTTCTAAATTATTCATTTGATGAAAGAATAGTCCTATTTCCTTAATTCAGTAATTCCCTAATTCATACATATTTAGGTACGTCCACACTGATAATAAACACATCAAAAGAAACAAAGTCTATGAGGTCAAGTGACATGACGTCAGAGAACAGAAAGTCCACTCTAATAATAATCATGACAATTATTATATTTCAAATCAAAATAATTATTAAATATTTGTACATACTCAGGCACCATACATTATCTCATTTAATCTTCACAAGTCTTAATATTACTCTTATTCCCCAGATGAGAAATGTGAGGCTCAGGAATTAAATAACTTTTCTAATATTACCTACCTAGTAAGAGGCACATTTCCCATAAATTCTAAGTTTTTCACTTATGTATTTATATAATTATGTGTTCTAATATGTCTATAATTTAAACTATTATTGTTATACTTAATATTAAATTTATTTACATATAACAATGAGTTTCAAAAGGGTAATGCTTAATTGAATATGTCTATACTAAAGTAAATTGACTAAGATATCCAGTTTGTGTTAATGTCACTAGTTTCTTCCTCATTCATCAAAGAATATATGTGAACAAATGACCTTTAAACCACTTTTTGCTTTTAAAAACTTCTATTTTTAAGCTTTAGGTACAAAAAAAGCTATTAGTAATCTAATGTGTTTACCAATTTACATACCCAAAATACATGACGATATCTATTTTAATAAATTTAACATGTACATACTTGTGTATATGGGAAACTCATAAGTGGTTTCTTATATAGATGACCACATGAAGAAAATAAATTATAGAAAAAACAGATCAGAGTCTAAGTTCTTGAGTAATACTCTTACCAACTCTGCTACTTGATAGCTGAGCAAATTGAGCTCTTTGTGCTTCAGTTTTCTAATTTGTGAAATTAGAAATAATTCATGAAGATTGTGAGGAGTAAATATACATCAAAATAATAAGAAACAGAATTATTTAGCATCTAGTTCATTTATACTGAGTATTGAATATGTAGTCTCTCCATTCTCATAGACAGCCATGCAAAGGGCTGTTATTTTCATTTTGTAGCAAAAAGAAGTTGAAAATTTTACCAAGGTCACACATCCTAGAGGAAAATGAGGCCCTACTCAAAGACCAGATCTGAATTTATTGTATTGGGCTCTGAAAAATACAAAAGCTGATGTGAAAAGAATATGGTTTTACATAGATAGTTGGCTACATCACTGTCTACATCAAAAGCCAGTGGGAAGACTAGTCTTGACTCAGGCACTATTAGAAATAAAAAGATCTTGAAAACTCTAGTTAAATGCAAATGTGAGGGAAAGATCCTAGAATGTTTTTAACTAATTGCCCAAGATTTTATTAATAGCTAGAAAAGAATCCGTGCATCTGACGTACCCCAATCTCAAATTCAGTATTTTTCTTCACTAATACAATAATCTAGAAAATATAATTTAACTACATCTTAGAAGATATTAAGAAATAATTATCCCTTCTTTTTCAAATCTTAAGCAAAATATGACTTCTCTTAATTTTAAGGTAATGTTGCAGAATTATTTTTATTATATTTCTATTGTTTTCCTAAAGGAAACTTGTATAAATATATCAAAATGGATTCTACTATCATGTATAACTAAAAAGAACAGATGCATTTAAAAAAAAAAGATACAATATTTTACTCATTCATTCATTATTGTCTACATCTTTCCTCTGGAGTAAGCTCAGTGAAGATAGGCTACTTTGGTATCTGGGTAGGGACAGTTTGATATCAGTAAAACCTAAAAAAATGTTTAGCTGCCTGAGGTCACCAGGCACCTGGGACCACAGGAAGCCTCTCAGGGAATTCTTGCACTGGAATGAATGGAATGAGTCAGCCCAGACAGCAGATTTGAAAGACACCATGACTCTTAGAAGTAAGGGTAGGAGGAAATGACCTGCTAACAAATCCCCCATGGATTAGTGTGGGTTTTCTTAGAAACAGACACCAAGACAAGATTAAATGTGCAAAGACTTTAAGGAAATACCTATGAGAAAAAATAGGATGGAACTTTAAATGTTGTGATTATCTTCAGATTATAATATAAACCTAACCTTTGTGGAGGAGAGAGGGAAGAAAGGTCCTGACTGGAAGTGCCTCAGGCTGCTGCTACACAATTGAAGGAAGTTTCAGCAAAGATATCAAAGAGTCCTTATACCAAAGTTTTCCAAAAAGAAATGGCATGTCCTCCAAGAACAGGCTGCTTAGTATCCCTGCCTGCTTAATAATTACCTGGGATGGCACACATGACAGTGACAATGAATTTCAGAGCACAGCAGAAGAACCCTGGGGTCCTCAAGCTCTATTCTCATGGCCACCATGACTCACTTCCAATGCCTGAGCCCACCATAGTATTTCTGTAACATGACAGGTGGGTGTAAAATGGAGCCCTAAAAAAGCTACAGATTAATTTTCCGCCAGCCTTATGAAATGTTGGTTAAAATAGAAATTAAATTGAGTTATGAAACTAAGATTATTTTATTTCTTGCCCACCTGAGTTTGTGAGCTGAGACTTATACTTGCTGCATGTAGGAGGATAAAGCATTTCAAGCAGAATGAGAAGCAGATGGTCCAGAGGTTTTTTAAAAGAAAATTTAGAGGAATTGGAAGAATCTGGTTGCAGCATATAGGATAGGGGTGGAATATTAATAGATACCAATGAAAGAATATAAGATGCTGTATATTTAGGAGTCTTTTAGAGTAGTACATACAGATGTTAGGAGGGACAAGCTCTGCCACATGCCTGAAGTGAACCACGGGACAATTATTACCTTTTATGAAATACTGGGTCCCCATTTGTAAAATAGGAATAATAAATAAATAATGACACCACCTACGGCATAGGAAAGCTGTGGGGATTAAATAAGACAATATGTTTGAAACACTCAAGTTAAGTTTCTCCAGAATTAAGAGCTAAGCCCATTGAATTTTATCATAGAATCTGTGCCAATAATGCAAGAAAAATATTCATGTTATCTTGGTAGAGAGCTAGGGCCTTCCAGGAAACTGAGGCAGAAGACCCACCCTTCAAATCTCAATTCTTGCAATCAAGTCAGAAAGAGTTCAGACATGTCACTCAGAGTAACAGGCATGAGTTTATTGAAGGGATAGGAAAAGGGAAAGGGGACATTCTCAAGAGAGAGAGAGGGTCCTCTCAGAAAGGAGAGACAGTGCTTTTCTTCTGCACTCCAGTTTCATTGGGGATCACAGAGAAGTTTCCAGAGAGTCCCAAGTAGGTCTGCTTCTGACTTTTGACTGATGGGTGACATCAAACTTTCTAGTGCCCACTACCATGGCAACTCATGGTCAACTAGATTCTAAATTATTAGAATCTAGTTCTAATTGGATTCTTAACCATACATTCTTACAGATTTTATTGTTAGGAAGAATTTTCCTTATCTCTCTGAGTTTCAGGATTTGATCACAGAAGTCTCCTGGGTTCCTCCCATAGTCATTATCTTGGGCCTGCATTTCTCCTACAGATAACAGGCAGTTTGCTGAGGAATGTGACTTCCTATTCACCTAAACCAGGCAGAGCTGCAGGTAAACTGTTTCTTGGAAAAGACAGCATGTGGGAGTCAGCAGAGTGGGCCAATTTTATAGAATTATTCTCTTAACCTCCTGTTGCCACCATCTTCATCTGTGTAACCCCTAATAGTCTCAGTTTCTTGGAAGACCCCATCCCTGTAACCATAAGATAAGCCCCACAGGGACGGAATCTATTGAACACAGACTTGCTGAGCCTTGCATGGTTAGCAAGTACTTACCTAGCAGACATAGGGCATCTGTGGTAAAGAAAGCTATTCTAATGGATCAAGGAGCTAGGAATCAGACCAGAGACTCTGCGTCTAATAGAAGATAAAGATGGTCCTAATTTTCATCACGTGGGGGCAGGCCCCAAATTTCTTAATAAGACACCTATAGCACAAGAGTTAAAACCAAGAATCAACAAATGGGATGAATTCAAACTAAAAAGTTTTTTTCTCAGCAAGAAAAATAATAAGAGAGGTAAATAGGGAGCCTACACCCTGGGAACAAATTTTTACCCCTCAAACATCAGACATAGCTCTAATCTCTAGAGTATACAAAGAACTCAAAAAGTTAAACAACAAAAAAGCAAATAACCCAATCAACAAATGGGCCAAGGACCTGAACAGACACTTCTCAGAAGAGGATATACAATCAATCAACAAATACATGAAAAAATGCTCACCATCTCTAGAAATCAGGGAAATGCAAAATAAAACTACTCTAAGATACCATCTCACTCCAGTAAGATTGGCAGCCATTATGAAGTCAAACAACAACAAGTGCTGGCGAGGATGCGGGGGAAAAAGGTACACTCATACATTGCTGGTGGGACTGCAAATTGGTGCACCCAATTTGGAAAGCAGTATGGAGATTCCTTGGAAAGCTGAGAATGGAACCACCATTTGACCCAGCTATTCCCCTTCTCGGACTATACCCAAAAGACCTAAGAAGAGCATACTACAGGGACACAGCCACATCAATGTTTATAGCAGCAAAATTCACAATAGCTAGAATGTGGAACCAACCTAGATGTCCTTCAATAGATGAATAGATTAAAATAACGTGGCATTTATACACAATGGAATATTACTCAGCACGAAAAAATAATAAAATCATGGCATTTGCAGGCAAATGGATGGCATTAGAGCAGATTATGCTAAGTGAAGTTAGCCAATCCCTAAAAAACAAATGCCGAATGTCTTCTCTGATATAAGGGGGGTGACTCAAAATGGGATAGGGAGGAAGAGCATGAGAAGAAGACTACCACTAAATAGGGAAGAGAGGTGGGAGGAAAAAAGAGGGAGAAGGGGAGTTGCACAGAAGATGGAAGGAGAACCTCATTGTTATACAGATTACATATATGATGTTGTAATGAGAAAAAGAAAAAAAAAAGTGTGTCACATTAGATTGGATAGAGAGAAAGGATGGGAGAGAAGGGGAGGAGTAGGGAGGATAGGAAGGGCAGCAGAATAGAACAGACAATATGATTGATGTATGTACATTCCATGTATGTATTATATATCAAAATGCATTCTACTGTCATGTATGACTAAAAAAAATAAATAAAAATTAAAAAAAAGAAAGCTATTCTAGATAGTGGGAACAGGAGGAGAAAGCCAGAAAGCAGGTGCCAGCAAGGAGGGTTAGGGGACAGGAAGAGGAGGGCTAAGCATCAATAAATCAAGTAAAGCAGACAGGAGGCAATCAGTGAAGATTTGGTAAGAAAATGTACATAATCTAAGGATATCCTACTCTGGCAGAGAAGTGGAGAATTTATTGATGGGATCTGAGATCTGAATGAGAAAATAGGTTAGTTGGAATAATCTAAGCAAAAAAAAAAAATGATTAGAACCTGAACTAAGATCATGGAAATGGGACTGGAATGGAAAGAATGAGTTATTAGTTATGTTAATTAAGAAGAAGATTCATGACTGGGGATGAAATAGGAAAGAGGGCACTCTTCTGTGATGGCTTCTAGAACTCTGGCTGGGGAAGAAGTAGAAAGAGATACCATGCATGAAGCTAGTGAAAGTAGGAGAAGGAATGAATCTTAGAATCTAGGGAATAAAGGATAATCAGTTCAAACTGGAGGCCAACTTAAGCTTTTGCTTTTCACTTTGTTGTGTTTGGTCTTAACCTACTCAAAGAAGTTACTCTCTTGGAACCTCAATTACCATATTTTAGAAATGGAAATCCTATTATTTTTCCAACATGAAAGCAGTGGTTTCCTGGAATCTCTACAAATTCTACATAATAGAAGGAAGGAGGAGGAAAGGGGTGGAGTAGAAAGGAGGAGGAGGAAACACCTGAAAAAGTCTTTGTTGAAAAAAAGAGAAAAAAAAAAGCTGGATGCTTTCAAGAGTGGTCCATGTGCAAAACACATTAAGTCCAAGTATAGGGACAGATTCATAGACTTTTAGAGCTGAAAGACTCCTTAACAATCATGTAATCCAAGTTAGTATTTTTATAGATGAAACAACAGGGGTGCAGAGAGCTTAAGAAACTTGGCCAAGATCACCCAAGAGTTTGTCACAGAATTGTGGTTCCAGTGGCTTTATCTCCTGACCATGCTCAGCAATGACGTGAGAAAGGACTGAATGAGGCATGCGATCACGTCTTGCACTGCATTTGGAATTTCTGATTACACTGAAGATATCTGCCATTCTGAATAACCTCTCATAGCAGAAAAATTCAAATATACATTTAATATACTTCTATAAAATCTAAAGACACTATTTGGGTCTGTTATGTGCTATAATCTGATAAGGATTATCCACATTTTATAGTTGAGAACATCCAGAACCAGAAATGCTAGCTATCTTATTCATGGTCATAGAGCTACTAATTTGTGGAGTCAGGAATGAGTACTGGTAATCCCGTTCAAGAATTATGTTCTTGACTATAATATACTGTTGCTTCATCAGGTTTTTTTTTCTTTTTTTTCCCCCTCCAAAATACAACAAACACACTGTAACAATACTGAAAATATTTTCAAATATGTCAACATTTAAATACAGATTTAAGCATCATCAAGATAAGTCTGTGAATAACTTTGTATCTTTATAGTAAACTATACAATTCATAGTGACTTTTAGTTGATCTACAAAGATAAAGCACATTTATATAAAATAAATAGCTCTCCAAAAAATCTCTGTTAAATGACAAAGAAGGCTGCTTTTAAAAACTACATAATTTAGCTCAAGCCATTGTTCCTAGGTGGAAGTTTATGAATTCAGATCCAGTTGAAAATGAATCAAACATAAAGTCAGTGATCAGTAAAATCAGTTGGTCGTATCACTGTTTTTGTGTTGGAAGCAAAAGCAGTTGGGTATGAAAGGTGAAATAGGGGAGTAAATAAGTGGGCAAATAATTTCTTTGCTTTCTCCCAGTTGTCACTGATATTTATTTAACAACTCTCTTAACTCATGGAATTCATTGCTCAAGCAAACAGGAGGTTAAAAGAAATATTGTCCAACCAACTTAAAGTGGCAACTTGTTCCTAACCAAGGCTCTTCTTGTGTATTATATCTAATGGGGAACAAAGGGTAGAAACTGAGCAGAGGAATAGGGTGGCAAAACTGGGAATGATGTATGCTGAGGGACTAAGGCCAAGACCTCCTTCCAAAAAACAATAAGTTAAGGCTCCAAGGATTTAACTCCCCATGGTGGTAGTAGAAAGGAGAGACTCTGAGTACACACCAAAAAAAAAAAAAAAAAAGGCAACTAACTGGATGTGGAATGGGAAAGAGAGAAGTACTGAAATTCAGGGGTGTTTTGTTCTATTTAATCCCCCATCTGTGAACCTAACTCTTAATATCAATTTTAATAATGACATTTTCAAGAGTCCACCTTGTATGCTGCCTCTGTCTGAACTTCTTCAGAATGTGAAGAGAAATTCTGCTTACTGCTTGAGCTACATGGCTGTTGACATGCTGCCCAAATGAACAAAAATATTTTATTTGGCCTACTTTACCATGAAATAGAATGATGTTTCAAAAACATTCCCTTTAAATTATCCTAGTGTTACAGAGACAAAATAGTCACTTCAGTTTTAACATATGAACAACATTAAATGACATATGAAGAATATTAAAGTACATGTATAACAGTCACCATTTGGAAATGATAGCAGGCTTGCATGATGAAAACACAGAGTTTTAACTTATAAGAAAACCAAACAAAATAATATCAGTATTTTCTTATTCTACTATAATCTGAATTATTTTACTCTCCACCACCATGCTTTTCATAAATAAATAAATACTAGCATATAGTTTGGAGCATAATCAAATGATACTTGCAATTATTTTTGAGAAATTACTTAAATAGGTTTTTATTTTATTTTATTTTATTTTATTTTAGACAAACTATTTGGCAAAAGTCTTGACTGAAATAATTTTTATTGGAAAGATTTCATGGGTTCCCACAGCTTAGGTGAGAGAGTTCGATCCCAAATCCCAAGCCAAAATTCTTACACATCTACATTCCTCGAATAAGATCACTCACTTCCTGCTAAGCCTTAACTTGCTTAAGGTTTAATATGACAAACAATTCCTCATCTTGGTATACACAAGCTGTTTCCTAAGAGATCTGTAGCAGAAGTGAACTGTGAGGAGGAATGACCATAGGTTTCTTGAGGTGCCTAAGCATATCCTTTGCAAACAGTTCTTCATAAAAGTCATCTTAAAGTTATACAGCAGCACACCATTATTTCTTTCATCAGAAAGGCCATGAAGCAAGCAGCCCAACCCTCCCAACCCTCCCAACCCTCCAGGAATAATAACATGCTTACAACCAAGGCAGGGATTCTCAGGAGACTTGTGTTTCTCCTCACACTTGTCCTGCACTCTACCATGTTCTTTTCTTCTCTCTTGACTTCCATGGACCAGTTCAGTTTCTACCTTCTCCTTGAATTCACCCCCAAAATAGCAATTAGTCACCAGTATTGGAATTTGTTTTCCAGAAGCTTACCTTTTTTTCTCTATTCCTTTGCCTTTTTTTGTTACCGCTCTTGTCTCTCTACTTCTTTGCTTCTGTGTCTCCTGGGAAGACATCTATCTTACATCCAATACCTTTCCTAACTAATCAGTACCCCGGTCTCTGTTTAGGAGACCTCCTCACATTGCACATTGTTTTAGGAAACAGTGACTACCTCCCACAAAGGAAGTTGAAGGGGTCATATCTTCATGACACTGCTCAGGACAGAAACCAATTATGGTCAGAGTCCAGATCAGTCTGAGGCTCTCTAAAGTTTTTAAATGTTGAATGTACGATATCACAATTAATGTGAGGAGAACAGAGTAGAGGCATGCAGACCACATGAACTTCAATATAGCTGCTGCTGATAAGTCTCTGGTATGGCTGTAGTTCCTGTTTTCCAAAAATGAACCACAAGTTTCCCTCTTTTACTGATCCTCCCAGCAATTTCCATTTTGCTTTTATAAGCAAAAGATGCAAAGATCCCTGGTACATCTTCCAATACCTACTATACCCTGATTGATTCTTCTAACTTAGTGCTCCTCTAGCTATATGAGAACCATACCATATCTAATGATGAACATACAGTGGAAACTGAGAAGATGCTAATTCAAGGAACTATTTCAGTGGTCAAACCAACTGAACCCTGGCAAGGGCTGAGTTCTACTGTTGACTCTTGCCCATAGCTCAAAACTTGCAATTTCTTACCTGGTAATTCCCTGACTTGGATGATAGGATATCTGCTATATGTTCTTTCTTTAAATGTATTATTTTGTTTTTGGGATGTCCAAAATGGTCCAACTTCTAATAGTTGTATCTACCCATCTATGGATACTTTCAGATTCTTACTTGACTTTGAATATCGTCTAAGCCACCAATCAGAATGTGCATCTTCATACATCTATTAATCTCCAGCTCCTGCTGTTACTCAGAATGGCAATCACAGATTAAATGATGAGAGAAAGAACCATCATTGACCTCTGTACACATGAAGTGACATAACACATTTCTTCTTAAACAACCCAAAGCTACAGACTCCTAAAAAAATCTCTCCCAAGTTTATTACCTTATAGACACCATTCCATTCTAGACACAGTTTCAAAGACTTTATTCCCTTTGACTTTTTATTGCTTTCTTTCTAGGTTCTCTCTTTCTCTCTTCATTGACTATTCTGCTACACATTCCACATAATGCTGATGTGATTTCCTCTCTAATAAGATCATTGGATTCTCTGCTCTGTCTAGTGCAGGGAACAATCTATCTGGCAACAAGCTGGGGGCTTGTTGTTTCCACTTATCTAGAGAAAGGGGAAATTACAGCTGCATCTCAAGGCTGGTTGTGTTTAGATTAGCAGCATTGCTGCCTCCCTTAGCATGATAACTCCAACTGCTGAATGTGCCACTGAATGGCAGTTACTTCTCTAACTGCCCTTCAAGATCATATCTGATCCTCAAAGTGTCCATATTAAGTTAGTATCACTGCCCCTCATTTAATGATTAAAAACTAAGGGTCAGAGGCATTATGTGTTACTACACAAATTCACATTACTAACTTGAATGGAATGTATCTACAAATAAGCTATACCCTTAGATGGCTGCACTTTTGTTAGTGCAATTTCCTCCTACCTATAATATTTTTAATTTCATAGCTATATAACTGTTCAGATAGTCCTTTCTCCATGAAAGCTACCCTACTGTCCCATGTAGAAATAACTGGCTTACTTTTGTTTCCATACCTCTTTCTCTGTCCATAAATCCATAACTCTCCTACCCGATCTAAACACTATGTTTCTTCAGGGAATCATACTAGAGGTATTCTCTTCTCCAGATGCCTCTTTGCATGGCACCCTTCCATGTTAGGTTCAACTGTTGGATTCACTTAAGTGTACTGCCCGGATATATTCCCAGCCCATCCTGTGAGAAGAGAATATGGCTGCCAGACACTGGTGATCAGAGGCCACCAAATCTGCACTTGCCACATTTTCCACAGTTGCAGAACCCATGTACTCCATTTAGGGAAGTTCTTTTCTGGGTCTGGAAAGGTCATATGTTTGTACTTTACAAGTACAAAAGAAAAGATTGGCGGTTACAATAAGTAAATCATTAAATAGCAACTGGAAACTATAGTCAAATCTGGTATTAACACAGCACTATTTAAAATGATGTTTTAATATTGCAAATTGAAAAACAACCATATATAAAATTGGTGGTATAAATGATTATAAAAATATAAATTGCAACGATGATTTGATGGGATGCCTAACCAAAAGAGAGAGAGAGAGAGAGAGAGAGAGAGAGAGAGAGACATGCTACACTCTTCCTATGCTCCCTCCCACCTCCACCTCACCTCAAAAGGGCCTGCAAAATAGCCTGTTACATCTTATCATCATATATTCCAATTTTCACATTAAAATGATAGGAAAGATAACTTTGTAATTGAAAGGGAGGAAAATTAACATAAGAATATTTAAATATATTGAGGTTCTTGAGCGGAAGAGTTCATCAAATGGAAAGGAAATGGTTTCTCAAAATCTTTGAGAACTTTGTATTAAAATGCACAATAATGTTTTCCCTCTCTTTAGGAAAACTGGCTCTGATAAGTTCAGAAAGAGTGCCACAAGAAAATAATGATGCATAATCCAACATGTTTGCCCAACTCCAGGGAAGTATCACTCATACTCTATTCACAATGAACTTCATGGAATTGTGCAATATGGTGGCACAGCTGCCCATATTAATTCCTACCAATGAGCAATGTAGAATAGTTTTAAGTTCTTTGGCAGTCATCAGTGATTCAACCAAGTATACACAAGCTACAGAGAAGTTTGTTGTGGAATATGTCCATTTTACTGGAATTGTTGATTTTAAAGCTCTTGAGATGTTATTTCAGTGTTGGTTTCACACAACTCACAGGTAGAAGCCAAAAATTTAATCCATACACTCTGGGTGAGAGTTTTCAGTATCTTAACAAAGTTTCAACCCCAAACCACAAATCTCAGTGGTTAGGCACATCCATCCCAAACTGATACTTGTAGCGGAAATAAGAAATGTGACCAACTGCCACAAAAGTGTCATTACCAAATGCAATTTAAGAATGGGTGCCAATAATATTTTTATAGAGAGAGTGGAACAAAGCTTGTACCTAACTTTTAAAAATTTCACATTTTCAAGGTTAATAAAATATGCTTTTATTAATAATTTAAGAAAATTATAAATTCCAACACACATATTATATGCCACAACTTGACTTAGCCATTTGAGACATCCACTGTCAGTAATCACTAAACAAACTATACAGTTTCTCAGTCCCAAAGAGAATATTTGGCGTTACATGATCACATGAATGTTTATTAGTAAGGACTAAGCATCATTGCTTGAAGACAATTTTCCAGTAGACTAATATATACAATTTCTTTTTACGGAAAGCTATTTTCTATATTTTACAAATAAAGTGCTTTTCTCATTGTTAATACTAAATAATAAATGTTAATTATAACAATCTGCAAAATAAAATTGTAACAAACAGAAAGAAAGGAAGAAAAGAAATCCTTTTCAAGGAAAGGATTTCCCTAAAGAGAATCACTAATTATTCCAATGCTGTACCTACTCATCTTTTCCCTCCATGTGTTATATTTTTAAGTTGCAATTACACGAATTAAACTTTTTTTCTAGTCTGCTTTATTATCTAAGCAATAAAATCACACATTTCTCTAGGTAATTACTAATTACTTTCAAACATAATTTAAAAAGAGCATATGATATTTCACTACCTAAAAGCATAATGGTTTAATTAATCCTCCTTTTCTATTAAACATATGCTTAAACATCAAAATATGGTAAGAAGAATCTGAACTATTGAGCTGGATGTACAAGAAAAAGTCTCTTCACATTCGTGCCTATTAATTATTACGTAAATAGTGTAAAATTCTCTGCTACTACCTTAGATTTATTCAGAAGCCCTGTTTACGAGCCCAACAGAGCATACTTTAGTGAACCTGGAGCTTGTGGGTTTGGAGGCAAAAGGCAGGAACAGTGATAGATCTTTATGAGGAGGTTATTACCTTTCTATTGAGCAAATAGATTTGAATAAATGAGGTCTCCTTAGTCAAGAGCTGGAGACTGTCACTTAAAATCTGGTAACTTTCAGAGACTCCAGGTATAGGTTGTATGGTTACATCTTGTGTATTTTCCTACAGAGGGATCATAGTTTTCATCAATGTCTCAAAAAGTCTGGGATCTACCAAAATGGAGATCTTTTTAAATAGTTTAGACACATGAAAAACTCTTCCTATTAAATATAGGACGTTTAATATGCATCCAAAACATTTTAAAAATGTGTTATTATTATTTTTTATTATTATTGTTTAATTATTATTATTTTTTTAGTTATTCATGACAGTAGAATTTATTTTGATATAATTATACAAAACATGGAATATATATTATTCTACTTAGGTTCCCATTCTTGTGGATATCATCATGGTGGGTTTCACTGAATTGTTTTCATATGTATACATGGGGAAATTATGTCAGATTCATGATACTGTCTTTCCTTTTTCTATTCCTGCTCCTTTCCCTCCATTCCTGTTGTCTAATCTACATCTATTTTTACCCTCACCCGCTGCCTTATTTTGGGGTAGCTTCCACATATCAGAGAAAACATTAATTTGGCTTTTTGGGACCAGCTTATTTCATTTAGCAAGATGCTTATTATTAAACACACATCCACCTTATTTTGTTATCTTTCATGTCCGTGCAGAGCTGCTTATTTCTGTTTTCATGTTTGTAAAGTATCACCAACCTAGAATTTACCCTCTCAACTCTCAATCTTCTTTTCCTTGGTCGGGCACATGTGGCAGATGAAATTTATATGTAACATATTAATAGGGTTCTGTAAATGGTCCCGCTGGCTGGTTGTGCCTTCCCCAAAACTTAGTAACTCCTGGCCTGAGGGAACTGGGGCTATAATCCTTACCGAGTTCTGACCTTAGTCTATGCTCTCTGGAAGACAGAACCCTTTTTCTTAAATCATACAAAGGTGCCATGTACTCATGGCAATCATGCATACTCACCTCTGTTTTTAATCTGCTCCTAGCACTAGAGTAAATTTAGAAAGAGAACAACCATTTTATCATAAAATACCACATATTTATCCGCAACACATGTAAAAATGTCTTCAATCCACATAAAAATGTAAAGATTTTGCTATCATCATTCAGTTATGTGTATTAACAAACAGATTGGCATTTGCCATGTACCTCATGAGCAATGCCATCATAAAAAGAAAAGTTCTGATGATTCGTGTTTGGAAGTTGCTTATTCATGTATCTTTAATCCTGCCCACTCCCCAAAGTTCTAAGATTGTCTACATACTTATATATAATAAAACAAGTTAAATTACAAGGTAATAAAAATGTTAAAGGAAATGGATCCCCTGGGATTATCCCTTACTCTTCATGCATTATATTTTCCTTTTTTCTCTATAGCTTCCACATACAAGAGAAAATATACAACCTCTGACTTTCTGAGTTTGGCTTACTTAGCTTTGGTCCATCCATTTTCCTGCAAATGACATAATTTCATTCTTCTTTAAGGTGAATAAAACTCAATGGTGTGTGTGTGTGTGTGTGTGTGTGTGTGTGTGTGTGTATATATGTAATTACATATTTTTTATATATATATATAAAATTTTGGACCGGGGAGGAACAAGAAGAGACAAAGGGAAGATACTGGGCAATCGACTGACCAAAGTGTATTGTAATATTGTGTATAGGTATGAATATGTAACAAGGAGCCCTTCTACTATGTATAACTATAAAGTACCAAAAAATAAAAATAAAGCAGATGGATGAAGAAATGACTCAAGAGGAAATAAAAATAAAGAATAAATTTGAAGACAAATATATATTAGAAGATGAAGTCAATTTGCTAGAGCTTGGTCATGAATTAAGATTAAATTTTGCAAGCAAGATATAGCTCATAGACACAAATAGAGGCATGTGGTTATCTGAAATATACATGTAAAAAGTTACCAGCTCCTGGTATAGAATGATGGCTTCCAAATCTACATATTTTACTTTTAATATACAGTGACTCATTTGTTCACAGTGTAAATACAACAATTTTGTTCCAAAGGACAGACAGAAATTTCTCCCAAGGGGTCTTCATAGGCAGGTGTACGTTATGTGATATGCAAATATACTAAATAGAATCACGTGCTTCATAAATATTTAGTTTTTTAATTTCCTCCACGTAGACTACTAGATTCACAATATATCACAATTCAAAATTATATTTTAAGTGGTATTAAAATAATGTGCTTTGGGTATATAATCTCTTGCCAGCCCATGCTAATCAGTGAGATGATGGTGTCTTTAAATATGGGATTGATGACCAGTGGGTCATCTGCTTATAGGAATCTACTGTACAAGTGTCTTGTGCAGCTAAGGAATGATTGTTCCTTAGACTGGCATTGCTCTTCAGCATGTCACAGGTTACATCGTTATTTTCATTTTATTTTGCTACTCTCTTGGCCTCTCTAGTCCTTTAGGTTCATAATTCCCAATCTATAGAGATGAAATTTGTATCTCCATTAAGGAATCCTCTGCAAATCTCCTTTATGTTACTTTAACTTTTCATAAGCATTTTGGAGCAGTGACTTCAAAATAATTTCCTCTGAGAAGGCTTGAATGCAGATGTTACATGTTAATGCTTGAAAAGTGATTATACAGAAAAGTAAGCAGTGTGTGACAGCATCAACTTATCATGGAAGTGGATCAAAGAAAGCAGTGACTGCCTAACAACAACACTTGGTACTAGGCTTTTCCTAACTTGTGAGAGTATCACTGTCTGAGTATCTGAGTAGAAGATGTGTTTATTTTTTTAGTTTTTATTGCTAGACAACCAAGTGTGTTTTCCATCTTGAGCATAAAAATCACAACTGAAAATTGCAATTTAATCCCAAGAAAACCATTTCATACACATTGATTCAGTAATATTAACATAAAAATGTTGTGTAAATTCAAATGCTCTTAGCTCATGACCATTTTTAATCATGAGTTTGACAAGCATAGTAAATATAAAAGAAAACAAGTTTAGCAACCCAATAACTAGCAATAGTAGTGATTACTAATGGAATAACCATATGTAAGGTCTGTAGACTCTTTATATATACATATATAGAGAGAGAAAGAGAGAACAGGGGACTATGCATCTATCAAATCCTACTTACTGCTTTTGTGATCATTAACAATGACAACAGGAGTTGGTTGACATAATTTTTAAAAAGTAGGATATAGTATAATGGCATAATTAAGCTATATCTTGTGTACAATGGGGAAAATGCATATAAATTTGTCAAAAACACTTATTTAAGGATAAATCTAAGAGAAGTATTTTATTAAAATTATAAAACAGCATTCTTTTTTCCTTTTCTATTTTGTCTTTCTATTTAGCTCTTATGATTATCTAACATTATGTATTTTAGTTATTGTTCTATTGTCTGACTCCCCCCAAGAGAGTTTAAACTCCATTAGGACAAGAATTATTTTTCCACTTCATTAAGTCATGGATTGTGTATCTCTAGTAAAAATGGGCCTAGCATTAAGTACCTGACGAGTATCTACGAATGAATGAACAGAATAATTTGCAGTTAATTTCCTTAAAATGCATAAAAGACCTTGCAAAAAAAAAAGTCAAATAACACCGACACAATAAATAAAGTTTTTCCAGTGGAAGATGTTAACTGTCAATATTGCTTTTCTTTTCAGATCTTGGTGGTAATAAAGCCTTTTTATTTCTGTCTATAATAATATCAATAAGCTTTTATCTTTGAGAATTTCACTAGACAAAACAATAGAATGCCAGTGCCTTTGGCAAAGGAAATTCTGGTAAGATCAGTAACACTCTGAGGAAAGAAGAAATCTCTGATTATTTATCAATGAAGGACATACCAAGGTAAATATGATAAAAGGATGTCATATCTATGTCACTGGATGCCTTGATAGTACCTAAACAGACAAGGAACACGTGTTTCCATCATTTAGGATGACAAAAAAGAAATGGGAATATAGAGTTCAGAAACCAAACAGTATTTTCACTATGATAATTTCTTCATATCATGCATATGCTATTGAAATATCCAGATGTGTCTGTTGTTCATGAAGTGTAATAACACAAACAAAATAGGGAAACAGGAATAATTGGTAGAAAAGACAAGCAATCTGTTTAGATAATTAAGTCAGGCCTGGATGCTATCATGTAACGTCCCAATAGCACATTTTGGTCAACAGCAGTCACCCTAAACCTCAGTAAGAAGTCAAAACAGATTCCAACTGCTTGAACTATCAAAGAGTTTCCTTTTAAAACAGCTTCTCATGTGACTGTGAGTTTGTCCATTGAAATTGAGCCTCTCAAACAAAAAAAGAATAGAAATTTAAGATAAAAGGATAATCAAACCAAAAACTCAGTTCAATTTTCAAGTAATATGAAAACCTTTACCTGCTTGCATCTCCTAATTAATTTTATTCAGAAAAGTCAGTGTCAGCATTCACATTATTTATCATTAGCCATAGCAGGAATTTGCTTCTAAAGTTTTCTTGGAGAAAAGACAAAGATTCATAAAAAGAATGATGAGGTGAGGTGAAATGTTCATGAATAAAAATATTTAATTTGATGACAAATCTTTACTTCTTCCTAATTAATCAACAGATTTCAAACCAAATTTTCCCTTACATGTCAGTCACCTGAAATCATCTTTTTTGTTTTATTATATATTATTCAGAACATACAAGCAGATATGTTCCTGATGTGCCCTGACAGAGTATGTGTAACTTAGAGGAAACATAGATCAACCTTTTAATACTGGCTTTCTCCACCCTGGCACTATAACCTGGAACAAGTTATAGAACCTCTCTGAGCCCCTGGGAGAGGCTACATCCTTGTCTGCATGTGGAGCTAAGGATGTTACACAATTAAGGACTCATGAAAACTCTGAGATCATGATGTAAAGCCTTTTTCACAGTGACTAGTACATCAAAAATAAAGGATGATAAACATCAACTTTTATTGAATTTCATTGTTGAATATCCAATGTTAATTTTTCATACTTGGTCATATTTCATGCTAAGCTAAATCCAAATGGTGAAGTCCTTGACTTTGGACAAAACAGTAAATTGTGGACAGATCTAAGAAGCTGTGATGTAGATGCCATTGTTAATTTGTCATTAACTACTCAGGCCTGAAGCTTTTGGCAACTACTGAGGCAACTTAGGGCAACTATTACCTCTAAGCCACCTATGGCTTTCTGTGTCTATTTCTTAAGAGCTCTAAATCAGTACAGGCACAAGTCTCTACTAAATAACACTCCTCTGGCTATTCAGAGGCCAGTTTACTGATGCATCTGGTTCCATGACAGTCTCAGCCCCAGTGATATTCATCACCAAGGCTACTTACTTCCCAGCAAACCTCTGGGAGGTCCCCAACTCAGACTTCTCTCCATTCAGAAACACTCCACCACTAGGACTGCAAACTCTCCTTCCACTGTCCTCCCCAGGCACCCTGACATTCTCATTTCTGATTTCTTCTCTCCTATAAATATACACCTCAATGCCACTACTCCCCCTACACTCCCTATATGTTTAGAACCTCTGTGGGTTGAAGGAGGGAGAGATATAAGAAAGAGAGGGAGCAGGAGAGAAAGAGAAAGGAACAAACAAAGAAATTTGCATCTCTAAGTACAGCCATATCTCTTGAGCTCTACACTTATGTTTCCAAATGCCTATTGGCATTCTGAAAGCAGAATCTTTAAAATCAGTCATCATTTTCTCAGGAAAAAAAAAAACTCTTTTTTATTTCTGTAATTCTATAAATAAAAGTCTGACCCATAAATGTAATATTCCTTTTGTATATCTGAAAAAATACCCTAATATCCTAGTTAGGTGGTCAAACATTCACTTCATTAGACACACTGATAATAACTAATGATCTCATAATAGGAACTGATAGTTTTTTTTAAAAAAATAATGTTTGCTGCTCATTGCATTAAAAACAGTGAATCCAAAGTATGGTCAAGTAATGGCTAATAATTATGATGATAACTATTCACTTTCTTGGTGAGAAATTTAGGTTTCCATGATGGTAGCATATTTCAAATACTGGCATCAAAGATAAAGATTTAATTACATAAGTACACCATGGTAGTTGAGACTTTTACCAAACTATTAATTTCAATGATTCAAGTTTTAGTTTACTAAATTATAAGAGTATAATAACCCATGTTCAGAATTATCTTTTCAAATATATTTGTGACTTTTTATGGATCTATTCTTTTCTCTTTTGGGATAAGGAAATGCATCAAGAAAGTTTAAAACATCAAAGTATTTATTTGACCAAGTGTACAAAACCAATCAACATTCTTCTTTTCAAATACAGTAACTACGGCACTATCATCAAATGTTTCTGACAGACTGCAGAACCACTCTGGGAGCTGTGCCCTTCTGTTAGTGATTACTGACAAATGGGGCATTTTACAAATGTCTAAAGTTATATGAGAAATTATGTCTGAAAGCCATATCTAGCTAAGCTTTATATCACCTATAATTTGTATCAAGCACAGGTTTGATTAAGAATTATTTCATAAATATACAGCAACTATAATGTATTAGTTAAAAGCACAGGCTGTGGAACTAACCAGTCCAGATTTTAACTTCAGTTTAGATATTTACTCTTATGAGATACCTTGAACAAATAACTAAACCACTCCATGACTCAGTTTCCCCAATTAGAACATAGGAATAAAAATAATACCTATCTCATGGGTTTTTATGGGGTTAGATATATTAATCCATGTCTTAATGTCTGGTTCATGGGAAAGATTCATTAAATGTGTGCTAGCTTTCTTTTAAGTCAATATAAATGAACAAAAGTAATCTAAAGAATAAAATCATAATCCTCGTTAGGCAACCATTCTGTGCCATATTTGTGCTGGTTATTTCACCTAATGTGGTTTTCACAGCAATCCTATGAGAATTATAAAGCTATCATGAAGGAGCAGTCAAAATTAAGACTTAATCAGTTCAAACAACTTGGGTACCAATACAATATTGCCATATAAGAAGCCAAGACAGGGACCCACCTCTCTGGCTCTGTGACTTCCCACAACACTTCCTAATGGTCACTGTTCCCTTTTTATAAAATTCTCAAGTGCCCAATTTTAGAATCATAGCATTTTTAAGTTGGAATATACTGTCAATATACCATGGTAAAAGTCATCATTTTTCAAAATAGGACACAGGAGATTAGAGTTTAAGTGACTTGTCTGAGGCCCTGTAACTACCTTATTTTTTTCTTTAACTATCAAGACATGTACCAAACTTTTTGAATATTAGAAACATTCTCTTTAATCCCAATAGGCTCAGGAGGCTGAAGCAGAAGGATTGCAAGTTCAAAGCCAGCCTCAGCAACTTAGTAAGGTCCTCAGTGAGAGCCTGTCTCTAAATAAAATACAAAAAAGAGCTGGGGATGTGGCTCAGTGGTTAAACACCCCTGGGTTCAATTACTGGTACAAAAAAAAATTCTCTTGCTGTTATCCCCATTAGACAGCAATTTTATGACTACATATACAGGCCATGATAACAGGAATGACATGGGTCAGCCACAAGGGCAAGTGTGAGCCAAGTTATGAGACTGAGATAAAAGGAATAGCTTACTGGTGAGTTAGGGTTCTACCAAAGGAAGGGGTTAAGTTTCACTTGGAAAGAAAACAAAGAGAAAGAGGTGGGATGGATGTGCAAAAGGAACTGACTTTTTTTCACGCCTTCTTTTAAAGTAATTATAATCCCTTCTATTTCCTATATCTTCACTGTCTTCCTGCCCTCCAGCCCCTTCCTTTTCCTTCTATGATTACGTGATCTGTTTTTCTGGCTGAGAGAAAAAACAAATAGTTGTCTGGATAAGTCTTTGGTTGGCACTTCCATTCTCTTTCCTCCTTCAAGATACCTGACCATTTGGTAACTCTTTTTTTTTTCTCATATCCTTTTATTTTTCAACCTATAGCAATTTCTCTCTCCTCTCCAAATCATAGGAAGAAATGTTGCTCGAAATTAACAATCATGTCACATTTCTCATTTGGTTTCATGTCCCCATTGACTCCTTCTTCCTTTATTACATCATATTTCTTGTTTCTGTGTTAAAATTTTCATTTGATTGTTTCTTTTTTTATCTCAGTATCCTTTTTCTATCTAGTCACTTTTCTCAGGGTTCCTTTTTCTTCCTTCTCCTCTGTGTGCCCAATTAGAGGGATCTCTTTCCATTCTTTTCTTCTCAACCTTTCCAGCCTCAGGTCCTATTATCCCATGTGTGAATCTAGGGTCTGGCCATCCCAGTCCTCCAACACCCCATGTCTCTGCAGAAATCCATGTTACACTATTCCTTTCATTTCTTCTTCTTTGACTTCCTGGTAACTTAGCTTAACAATCATCTTAACTGAATGTTTGAAACAGTTACCTGCTGCTGCTTCTGTGCTCTTAGGTCTCTGCAGCACCTAGCAAATTCTTCTGTAAATGTACTTCTCATTTGAAGGCACCTCCTCAAAGGTTCTTCATCTTCATAGCTTACATAACTAGTATGGTACCTGGAGTTCAGTGTATCCTTCCACAATTAATGATCAGTGAACAAATTTGGAATTGCGTGGCAACCACTGACATTGGAACTTAGAGAGTCAATGGAGCACAAAATTGAGACAGAAGTGGCTGGAAAAGGGATTTGTGGCTAAAGGACTCAAAGAGGTCAGAGGACCTTGGGAAAGAAGAAATTCAGGTCTGGCAGCAAAACCAGAGACAGAAGTCTCCGTTTAGTCCAGAGTATGAAAACACCAGGCTCTTCCAACAAAGATTTTTAATAGAGAAGGAAGTTGAAAAGATTGGGATTTCAGGGAACTTCTACTTTCCAAATGCATTTATAAAATTTAATAACCTTCATCATGTTTTATGTTCATGAAATCTTTTAAGCAGGTTTCTTTACATGACACAACTGATAACACGCCATTAAGAGATTTTATGACAGGGCATGGCTAGGGCTGCCTTTGTGCTGCATGCACAGATACTTCCTGGATGGGGTATATGTTACATGAACCGGGAAGGTTTCCAAAACAATGACTCAGATTTGCAGTCACAAATGTCTCCAATACATTAACATGAATATACAGAAATGTATGCAGTTACTTACATTATTTATGAATGAGAGCTTCTTCAGCTAATTTAGGGGCACAGACCTCCACCAAGGCAGTCAAGGGATAAAGACCAATTGTGAAACCAATTTAATAAGTGTCTCTATTTTAAAGCCCATATGGTAATAAAGAAAATTAATATCCTGTTCAAATCAATGAAATATCAACTTAAATGAAGTTGAATTCTAGATTGGAACCTTATTAAAATAATCTTGAAATGTTTAAAAATTAGTATATTTCCTGGCCGGAAAAATACATGCCTATAATCCCAGCAGCTCAGGAGGCAGAGGCAGGAGGATCTCCAATTCAAAGCCAGTCTTAGTAATGTAGCAAGGTGCTAAGCAACTCAGTAAGACCTGTCTCTAATAAAATACAAAATAGGTCTAGGGATGTGGCTTACTGGTAGAGTGCCTCTGAGTTCAATCCCCAGTACTGCCTACCTCCCTAAAAATTATTTTTTTTCTAAAATCCCTAAGTCAAAATTACTCAAATCTAACTCATTTTTATCTTCCTTTCAAAGTTACCAGTGACTGGCCAGAGTCCTATGCATGGGCTTTAAAACACGCACCAAAATGACCATGATGGCCTATGTGTTAACATTCGTGTCTGACAAGAGACAAGTGGGGTGATTTTATTGATTTTGGACAGATTCTGTTACTGGATATAAAAATGCCATTTCAAACAAACACAGAAACAATGCAGATGATACAATGTACAGCATAATTAGAAAAGATACTGACTGTGCACAGATGGTCATGCACATAAAAGAACAGCATCTAAAGTGTTGTTCCACTTCAGAAGGCATTCATCCACTTGTGGGAATAGTTCAAGAAATCGAGACAACACATTTAGAAAAGATGACTTGGGGAAGAGAAGAAAATGTTTTCACATAATTGAACATCTGTCACGAGAAGTGCCACCTTTACAACTAGGCAAGTGAGGTCCATGTTCTGGGTCCTTTGCCCCAAAATGTCACATGATAGCAGTACCTTCCTTGAAATCATCAACATCCCTTTCTGGTGCCCAGACCTGCCAGAATCTACAGAGCTATCTCATAATGTATAACAAATCCAGATCAGAATCTCTTCAGGACCATTCCTGTTACTTCTGTTGAGGGCCCTCTTCAACACTTAATTCAACACTGATGAGCTTAATTACTCACATCTATCTCAGGGCTTGGTGATCTTGTCTGATTTCAAGGAAAGCATTCTGGCAAAGGATACCTACCACTAATCAGTGCAGTATTTCTTTCAGAGGACTGCACAGGATTAGGCTATAAAACTGAAGTACGCACAACTTATTTTTGAGAGATGCTCATTTAAGTTAAGCAGAGGGTGAGTTCAGGGGTCTGTTCAACCAATGGCCTACCACTGGTCTTAGGATTTTAGCCTTGTTGGCCCATACATGGGCTCTTGCCTGAGTATATTCCAACTATGACAGTGCTGCTGGTCTACAGGGCTGGAAGGTAGCAGGGCAGCGTCAGGCATTATTATGCAATAGGCTCCTTATCCACAGACTCCAGGATTGCCATCACTCCTCTATGCTGGTTGCTTTCTAACAGAGAGGGATGTCTGTGGCAGTGTTCATGTCTGTCTCAGGAGGAGACATGCTCCTGGTCCTAAGATGCATGCTCAAGGGACTGATATTCCTTCCATGAATGGGACCACTCTTCTTTCTCCACCCAGGTATCCCACATCTCTCCTATACCGGTGAAAGTATGTAGAGAACAAGTGTCTAGTCTGCATTTAAAGAGATCACATTTTAGAAACATAGTGATTGGACCTATAGGGTTCAAGAGAAAAAAATGTTTGTAAGAAGTGTTATTCTATTTCACGCTGTAAAATTCTGAATGGGAACTTTAACGTGACTAGAAAGAAAATCATGGTTCACATTTCTTTCCATGTTCTGAATAATAAATGTCCATTTGTGGTTATAATTGTACATTAAGATCAATCTCTAGAGAGTCACCAGAAGCTGGTACTCATGGAAGGCAGCATTGAATGCAGTGCCATGAGTAATGAGCATTAAATAAATGTTATTAGGGAAGTGCAGAGGCAATATTTCAATATAAATAGGTTCTGGAGAGATGTAGAATTTAGAGTCATAACAGCATTACTACCTTTTTCTTGCAGTGGAAAACAATCAATTAGCCACAAATTATGCATTTCACATAGAGAACATGCAGAGATGGGTGGAATTTTAAGGGAAGAGAATTCAATTCATTAAAAACAAATTTGGAACAATCATCCACGTTCAGAAGTGAAATAATCACATTTTGAAAATTTTGCATAAAAGGGTGCAGGCTAAGCAGATGAAATGTCAAGAATGCTGGGGGATGACAGCTACATCATGTAGCTAGCAGCTTGAATCAGTTTATCTTAGGGGGGGATGCTGAGTTCTAGCAATCTTGGATCTCACCTTCTTTCACAGAAGAGGGAAATTCACAAAGTAGTTTTCCACTACTGTTCTATGAAACTCTAGGTTTTTTTTATAAGGCATCAGTTAAGATTTCTTAATGTAAGAGTATAAAAACAATAGAGATTAATAAGTTTAAAATGTTAACATCAGCTGGTGATTTTCAAAAGGAATTCTCTTTAAATAGACCTTTTCAAGTCTTATGATTGTTGTTCTGTTGTCTTGTTACGCTGATCACACAGCATGGTTTTGTGCAATGACCGAAAGTACCTACTGCAGTTATCGTGGGAACACATGCCGTGTAGTTTTTATGCTTGATTGATTCTATTTCTTTCACTCTTCTCTCCCATGGACCTTTCCATTTTCATACCACCTTCGTGTAATTCTACTACTTTATAGGTAAAAGCATAAGCATTCTCGACAAAACAAATAACAGACCTAAGATATTTCATTTTTAAGTGAATTTAAAGTCTAAAGGAATTAATTATTAAAGGAGCCCCTATATATTCATTCTCTTAAAATGCAACAACCTTGCAGAGATCAGCGCAGTAAGAAGGCAGATAGAGTGTATATGGCAAGCACAATATTAAAATAATCGCTGATCAGTTTTAAAGGATAATTTTTTTCTTATTCAAATTATCTTATATGCTACCTTAAATAATGATCCATAGATGTGCTATCTCCTTCCTGAGTCTAGCATAGAACCAGTATATCCTTTGTATCAAAAGTAACCAATCACAGCAGGGTTCAATGTTATCTCTGACTTGCAGGTTTTGTGCCTAAGTTCAATGCTGCCTGAGATCTGTCGCAGGCAAATACTCAGGAGTATTATTCTATGGACCCAGAGTCCACTTCCAGGTTATTTCCAGAATAGCCAGTTGTTTTCTTCTATCACTTCTGTACATTGGGAGTTGTTCTCCCAGGCCTCCCTCTGTATATATGTAGCAGGACTACTGTCCCATCTCTTTCCACATTTCCCTGATTATTACCATGCCTAAGACTTTGGACCTTTCTAAGACAGGGTTCCTGCTAGGAAGTACATCCAATGATGGGGACCAAGAAACCCACATACTTTGTGAGGTTCTTTTCTGTGGAATAGCATTTTGCTTCACATATGCTGTTCTATACTGGCAAATACCTGCCACCTCTTGAATACTTGTACTTCCTATTGATGCTCTATCAGAAAAACTGGATCTCTTGCTGAGATATAATTGGCAATTTGGTTTCCTGGTGAATTCAGCCCACAGAAATACTGGGGAAGATACTCACTCTCTTTGGCTAGAAGTCTCTAGTTTTTTCCATTTCTGTCAATGCCAAGAAGGCTGACCTGAAACTTAAGGCAAACTCAAGACCTCATTTGGAATGAAAGCAGTAGTATGGGGGATTGTCTTTTGAAAGTAGTCAGAATTTAAGCTTATTTAGCTTCATTTCTTAAAAATACAGTCATCTAGGCAAAATGCTGTAACTCAAAACTTATCATGCTTCTGTCCCCTAGTACTCATAACTACCTGAATCACAGTTAACCTTGGTAACAATAGCTCAGGGCTATGATCTTCTATCTTCCTCCACTCCTCCACCTCTTGAATGATATGTGTTGTCCTGGACACAATGACACCTCCCCTACAAGTCAACTCTGAAAAGTCACATAATAAACCTTATATGATTAATAATACGTCTTTTGCTTCATACCAAGAATCTCATATAAAATTGAGCTATTTTTTCAATACAACTTCTTCATAATAACGGCTTAGAAGTACAACTTACTGACAGCTAGAGTAATATTAAAAATATAACTGCAGACGCCTTTTCAAACTCTTCCAGCTGCTGCTATTACAAGTGACATTAAACAATAGCCAAAATCAATAGTGGAGGCTTAGAGATGCTAATGCAGGTTAATGTTTTACTTTGAAATTCACCTGTATGGTAAGAAACCCTGTCTCCAAAGCAAACTTGCATGCTACTTTGTGGTTCTACAGAACTTGTTTTCCATTCCTATTCCATTTAGGGCAATGGGACCAAGGCCAAAATATTTCCTCAGCATATAAACAATCTCTACCTAAATGTGTAATTAAAATCCTGACAAAAGAAAATTACTTTGTAATATGATCCAAAGGTTTTTTTTAATTTTAATTTTTTAACATGGTCACTTGGTCACTTAAAAGATACTGCTATGCTTATAAATTTCCTGCCATATCTCAATTTAATATTGATTCCAAATAAGATGTAAAATACTAAATATATTGTATAGCAGATAAATTCTGATATTGACAATGTTCAAAAGCCTAGAGTATTCAAATCACAAGTAAAAAGTTTCTGGCTTGCTCAGATTTATAACTTATCTAAAAAGAGAAAGCACATGTACATTCATATATACAAAAATATAACATATATTCAAATAATTCTTGGATCATCTTCTGTAAGCAGGAAACCCAGTGTGTCCTGAAGCATAACTTCAACCACAGGTAATGTCACAGATCTTCAGACTGCAGGAGTAATGGGAAAACCAAGCATTCCTAGGAAAAAGTAAGTGGTTCCATTGGAAACAAACTGGGTCTAACCCAGAAATAACTTAAAAGATCAGATTGTATTCATCAACAAACAATTTTAAGTCTTGCACATTTGTTGGTAGAGTGCTGAATATCCTCAGCATAGCTAATCAACATGTGTTAATTCAAAGAAAGATGGCAGAAAAGTCAAACCATGACATGTAAGCCATTTAGAGCATTTTTCTCAGGTTAACATCAGCTACTTTGAGTGGGGAACAGTTTTACTTGACAAATTATCTAAAAGACAAAGGACTGTATTCAGAAGTTCATATTTACTGTGGCAACTATTAGACACAAGTAGCAACTGATCACTCCGGATGTGGCCAGTCTAACCTGAAATATGATATAAGTGTACAGACAAATCAGGGGCTGGGGCTGGGGCTCAGCAGTCACACACTTGCCTGGCACGTATGAGGCACTAGGTTTGATTCTCAGCACCACATATAAATAAATAAAAGTCTGTCAACAACTAAAAAAAATTTTAAAGAAGAAAAAATGTAAACCATCTCATTAATAATTCTCATTCTGAGGATATATTGAAATAGTTGGCTTAAATCAAATCCTTAGCCTCCTAAATAAAAAACACTTTATAAACTTTTTGCACATTGATTTTCTAACTTCCTTACTACTAAATTCATTGCTATCTTTCAAACTAGTTTAATTTTTTTGTCTTATTTATTTCAAAGAAAGGGGGAAATTTTGAATTCTAACCTTAGCTCACCAACCTAAGTGTAGTTTATATTTCAAATACACCAATTTCTGCCCATAAGAATATTAAAAGGAAATTATTTTTTAAAGAACTATAATTATGTATATCTTGCAATTCTTCAGCAGTTTCCAACTATTTAGACTACAAACAAATGGTTAGTAACTTTGAAGAAAAATGTAAACTTGTAATAATTATTCTGATATGAATATAGCAACAGAAGATAAAGACACCCTGTCCTCTTTTCTCTGACCAACTGTATTATTTTCTTGAGTAATTAATTATTAATTACATTTCTTTAGTCATCATTCATTAAGAACCCACCATAAGTGAGGTACCATTAGAATTACTAGAATATACTGTCATGAAAATAGTCTCTATTCTTATGGGGTTTATATACTAGGGGAAGGATAAGTCATAAACCAGTAAAAAATAAATATATATATATGTATATCAGAGGATAAGAAATCAAAATTATAGAAAATTATAGTGAGCTGTGAGGAGAGAGAATGATATAAATGTTGATATCATAAATAGAATGATCTCAGGCCTCTCTGGGTAAGATGACATTTAGGCAGAAATAAATGATAAGACAAGTCTCACAGACATGTTAAGAAAGAACATTCCACTGAAAAAGGAAAGACTGAGTGGAGTGCATACTTGTTTGGTCCAAGTAAGCAAGGGTGAGAGCCATGGGATCAGATGATTTTGGAGTTTGCAGGATACAAAAGGAACCTGTTTGAATTCTGAGTGGAATAAGAAAGGGTTTAATGGATGTGGCACAAAACTAGAATTTTATGAGCATCCACAGTGCGTTGAGCATTGTATAAGATGACTCATGAATTTTGTGCAATTTAATCCTAAAGATTCTACTACCTCTAGTGTGGAGGAAACTAAAGATCAAAGACAATAAATAACTTGACCAAGAATCACATAGTTAATACATTACAGAGGTCAAATTCCAATCTTTTACCACTTAAAAACCCCAAGTCATCTGCAATTTGGCATCATGCAAGGTGCAAGAAGAGAATTTCAAGGAGACCAGTGTGAAAGCTATTCAATTTGTATAGAAATACCAGAGGGGTAAGAGTTAAGAATGTCAACAACGTTCTGTCCATTATGCAATCCTTGATATTGAAGTTGGAACACATATAAGAGGAGATGCTCTTAATACATGTTTAAGGAATGAACAAATAATATTGCAAAATTCAAGAGAGGAAAGCACATTTCATGTGTAAAAGCAATAATAATAATGTATGGCAGTGTGGCCATTGCAGTGTGGCCACTCCCACCAGGCTCTTTGTTACACTTTCCTATCACATGACCTTTAGGCTTGGCCATGTAAATTACTTTGGCTAAGGAAACCTGAGTGGAAGGGACAGAGACATGTCTCCTCTGAGAGGAAGCTCTACAACTAACATGCACTCTTATAACTGCTCTGTTTACATCTGCTATGACCTTGGCATGCCCTATAGATACATAATAATTCCTCAGCTTGAGAATAGGACAGAGAGGACATTAAAGGGATCCTTAGGCAATATTTAACTTGAGCAAGAAATAAAGCTTTGACTTGAGGAATTGCTTCTGTGATACAACTGAGCAAAATCTACCTAATAGACATAAAAGGTGAAAGTTGAGTAAGTTTAAAACTGAGAAGTATTCATCTTACAGAAGTAGTGATTCAAATCTGATGATAAATGTAAATTTAGGAGTTTTTCACAGGACGGATGACTAAAAAGAACTCTTTCAGTGATGTGATAAATCTTTTTAAATGTCTAGGAACAGTTTAATAGCCCAATTAAAAGGTATCAATTAAATATAGATGGCAAGCATCTGTAGATATTGTGTGTGTGTGTGTGCGTGTGTGTGTGTGTGTGTATGTATGTATCTCAAAGACTTCCATAGTACATTCATATTTGGGGTGTACTTTGAGACAAGAAAATAAGAATAATGTAGAACATCATTTTAAAACCATTACTGAACTATCCTCAAAGGAAAGTCAGCAAAAAATCTTTATATAAACTGTGGAAATGAAGTACAGTTATATATATTTATATTTTATGACATTCCAGATTCATAAACTACACAGGTCCTGAAGGAGCTTGGCTTACTGACTTCACCGAATATAACAAGAGAATGGCCAAGATAATCTAGATATTTCCAAGCACTCTTTGATTTCCATGTTCAGAATAATGAGTAGGAACACATACCAGGTAGAAAAATAAAAATACATATTCCTGGATGCTAGGAGAAGGAATTAAAAAAACAAAACCTTTTGACTGTTAAATCAGCACACTACATAGAAACTGCAGAATACATTTGGGCCAGAATTCTGAAAGTGTATTTATGCTTATTATTCTTATTTTTATGACTCTATTTCATTTCCACTAGTTCTTGTTCTTAATATTATTAATTGGGCTTGGGGGTAGAAATGATGGTGGAATGTGATGGACATCATTATCTAAATTACATGTATGAAGACATGAATTGGTATGAATATACTTTGTATACAACCAGAGATATGAAAAAATGTGCTCTAATGTGTAATATGAATTGTAATACATTCCACTGTCATATAATAAAAAATAGTAAAAAAATTTTTTAAAAATAAAAATAAAACAAAAATGTTACAGCCCCCCCAAAGTATTTTAAAAACTCAAAAATTATTAATAAGAAAATGCACAATGCATTAAAAATACTTGGTAGCAGTCTTTGTGTATATTTACAAAGTCCTTGCTCACTTCTAGGGGGGAGATATTTTTATTACCTTTACTTTTTAGAGAAAAAAAATGATAGTACTAAATGTAATTTGTGTCTGTTAAATTACAGTGCAAGGATTCAAAAGTTGACATTTCTTTTATAGATCAAAACATGTTAATGTTTTCCAGGGATTTCCTACAGACAAAACCTTTTAAAGATCAAACATTTATCTTTATATTTTCTTAAAATGGTTTATAACATGAAATCATTTTAACTCTTAATGTTTTATCCAATAGTTTTTCAAAAAGGGGAACTTAAGCAATCAGAAAGCTTTGTGCCCCTTGCTTCTCCAGGTCTTAATTGGTATAGGATAGGTAAAGAAGCAAAGAGGTCAAAGTACCTGTGGCTTCTGTTAAAGTCATGCATTTCATTTTCATCTTAGAAATCAAACAGAAGCTGAAAATAATCATTTGTGATATGAGAGACCTACATCAATTTCAGAAATAGTCTATTGGGGGTAAAGACTATAATAGGTTTCAGGAACAAAGGAAGGGATGACAGGATGGTGAAAGTCTATGAAAGGACCCACCTGTGAGCAGCTTCACAACTACCTGAGAAGGGAGGGGAAACTGAATTATTGCCTTTTTTTCCCCCTTAATTAAGGAAAGAAACTTTCCCTGACATTGATAAATATTATTCAGAATACCATATTTAAACCATTTTATGAAAGATTTTTCTGTCATGCCAATAATTATAAGTTCATTTTCTTCTTTCACCAGTCACGATCTTACTATCTTTTTGGGTTTAGGGTAAAATCAGGAGCAAAATAACAGTATTATAAGGAACATGACTCTGGCAACACTTCTGTCCCAAGACAGGGGAAAACAAAACCTCTAAAAATCACTGGTTTCATGCGAAATTCAGGCAAAGTTTCACATAAACAGCCAAGCCATTGGAAGCACAGCCAAAGGAACATTAACATTTTCCTAGGATTTTCACAAAGTCTTGCTAATACTAGTCAATGGGGTTGCCATCCTGCCTGAAAGTTTAGTAACAACAAGAGACATGAAATTGTGACTAAGAAACTTGCTTTATGCAGCTGTCCAAGTTTCAGTGGGTAAGAATGAGATATTCAATTAAACTCAAAGTCTGGGAGGTACAGAAATAGCTACGATTCTGCATTGTGAATTGAGAATATGGAAGTGAAAGACTACATGAAGTTGTCTTTCAGGAACAACAGTGGTCACTGTAGTAATCCAATGAGGGGAAATGGTAACTTCAATAGTTTGTTTTAGAGTATGGTTTTAAAAGACCTTTCACATATAGTGTTATCCCTTCCCCACAGAGTTTAAGACAATGGTGATTCAATTAATCTCTTTGAAACTGGTTCCAAGTGACCAAGGGCATTCCTATTCCCCAGTATGTTGATATCAGCTTGGACAGAGTGCAGGATCTGAGAAAAAATAAAATAGGAACTCTAAATGGATGAAGCTGAAAGAAAGGCATGGTGATATGAAATTAAGAGAGGCCTACAAATTCTTTGGAGAAGCTCATTCAAAAATGAACTAATTTTAGAACCAAATCTAATTATTAATCATAAGTTATTACTAATGAATAATCTAATTACTAATTACAAGTTATTCATTATTGTTGAAGTAAACTCAGGTGCCCCTAGTCTACATTTCTCCCCATATATCAAGATTCAAAATAACAGAGTCAATTGTGTGACACTTTTGTGTCATTAAAAGAAGTAGCCTGAATAATGTGAAGAAATTTGAATCATTTTTAGTGAATCACCAGTGGAATGCCAAAACATCTTTCATTCAATTCTTCAAATATATTTCAATGCAGTATTACTTCAGTAGGCACTAATGATCTTCATATGAAAACAATTTCATGTTAGACAATAACCTTTTAATATAATGTGCACCACTTGTGTGCCACTTCTTAAAAACCGATGAGTTCAGTGTTTGTTGTATAACAATAGTGATGGACCCCCCTCCTTCACCCTTCCTATTCTACTCAACTATGGCAAAGCATAAAAGAGAATACAACACTTCATTTTTAATGCTATCATCGTTCTCAATGTGACCTAACCAGTAAAAACTGCAAAATCAGCAGTAGATCCAGACCTAGGGATTGTCTCTAAAAAGAGAGAAAGAGAAGAAAAACATATTTGTTCCATCCAAGAAACTGTTGTTAGATTTAAGGATAAAGTTTGCTCTTGGCTACTGCTAAGTTCAGCAACTGCTACTGCTTCACTTCTGAATGGTTATCTGCTTTAAAAGAAGTGATCTAGAGAATATTTTAAAAGGGATATTTACTGTGAAAAGCTTTAACATAGTTTCAGTGGGAAAAAAATTTTTATGAGGTGCCTATAATGTCTAAGGCAGGGTCCTCTTAAGAATGACAAATAGTTTTCTCCACTTCATAGGTTCTAGTCACTCAATAAACATAAATAAGTGGATTGATTTGATAGGTAGAGGTTGATAGGAATTCATTTTTACTTTCTATGTGTTTTCAATTTTAAGTTTCACAATACTCTTACAGAAGATAGTTTGGAAATTTTCCAAAATATAGACCAACTTTGCTTATAAGACCTGGATTGTTCACTAAATATACTTGAAAGGTTCACAGCTTAGAGGCATATTATTACCTTTGGGTCACAAGTTTTCCATTCAGTTTGCCTAATGCAAAGCATAGGACTATGTCAACAGCTTAATGAGTGAGAGCAGTTTGAAGAAGGCCTAAATCCTACTCATTCAAAGACCCTATTACCTTCTCACCAAGGAGGAATGTAAGGTATGCATTCAATTTTGAGAGATGAGGAGGAGGAGGAGAGGATAGTTCCTGGGTAGGTCACTCTACTAAGTCACTTATTTAATTTTCACAAGAACTTTATGAAGTAAAAACTTTTAATATCTCTATTCACAGCAGAGAAAATAAAGGCTGGGTGAAGCTAAATATTTCACTTGGGAATAAATAAATGTGGTACAGCCAAGATCCAAACCCAGGTAGAGTGCATCTAAATCCTATACATTACTGAGTCAGTACTGTAGGATTGCAACAGTGAAAATCCCTTGAGCCTGAGGTGAGTGTCTGCCCTAGCTTGCTCTGCATTTCATTAAACTGAGACATTTTAATGTGTCTTTATCTGTTTTTACCTATAAATGAATAAAAATGAACTCTTGGCAAGACTTTTTATAAAAGAAGCGCCAACTCTGAATTTGTGGGTATTGGCACATTCAGGTGGTAGTTTTGTCCCTAGAAGAGAAACACAAACATCCTGTCTATATACTGCTTTAGAAAATGTTAAGCAAACAGTTTCCTCTTCAGCTTCCATGTCAAAATGGAGTATGTTTCATGTTTTACACCAAAGAGAAGATCTGTGCCAAGTTTAAATCAAGAACAAAAGTCAAAGTAATGGTGCATCAGTTGTGGGTTTGGCAGTGGCCAGAAAAGATAGCCTCAAAGAAAACTCATACCTTTTATGGAAACCAAATATCGACCACAATTGGCAGACAAAAAACTGCACAGACAAACAAAACTGCTGGATAAACAAATCAAAATTACACAGGAAGCTGACACCCATTCTTTACAGTGGAAAACCAAAGATAAAAATGAGTCACAAATTTCGTATTCTTGGAAAGGATAAATGTTCACCCATCTGGTAATATGTTTTAAAAAATATTTCCCTGAAGATGTCTAATATTTCCAATATTTTCTTAAATAACACACTAAGAATAACTTCAATGTGTTAATGTCACAGAACAACTGACTATAAACTCCTTTATGAAAGAAAAGATCTTCAGTTGAACAATGTGTGATTTGTACTGTGTAATTTAAGAATACAAAATGTATTCTCAGATTCAGATAATATTTCCAGATTATAAAAGAACAGTAAGTGAGTATTCAAATGAGTGTCAAGGCAGAGTGGATATGGAATTGGAGAAGAAAATGAGTCCTTTCAAACAAATATGGCTCTATGCAAAATTTTTTCCAGTACTGGGTATTGAACCCAGGACCTTGCACATGTCAGGTAAGGGCTTTTCCATTTCTGAGGCTTTTAAATTTTTAATTATATACTTATTATTATTTTTTTTTTTGAGACAGGGTCTTCTTAAGTCATCCAGATTGGCATTGAACTTGCAATCCTCCTCCCTCAGACTCTTGAGAAACTGGAATTACAGAAGTGTGCCACTGTACCCATGTTATGCAAGGTTGTTGGTTTGGTTTTTGTTGTTGTTGTTGTTGTTGTTGTTGTTTTGTTTGTTTTTTCTGGAAGTACTGGGGATTGAGCCCAAGACTTTGTACATGCAAGGCAAATGCACTACCATTCGGATATAAGAAGAGACATTCCTAAGAGTATAGCCAATTCTGTCTCTTTTATTACAGAGTGCCTTCATGCATACCTGTCCTGAATAGCATCCAACTAAATTTTCAAGTACTTAACAGAAAAAGAAATAATAGAAACTCTTTATTCAGTTTAGCATCTATTCTATCTTTGTGAAATTATACTTAACAGATCCCTTTAGCCCATCCAACCTGAAACAAAGGAAAAGGAGACAAAGAAAATTCTCAAATTAGTTGTAGGATTGCAGGAATCCATAGCAAATAAGAAGTCATGTAGCCAAAGGCACTTTGTGTTAGATTCTAAGTGAACTAGAGTTTAAAAAAAAACTATAATTCTGTTATTTCATGGAAACTTCCAAAGGACTTTCGTGAGTACTCTTTGTGTGTGTTGTGTTCTATATTTTTGCCTGAACTGAATAAAATCAATGTAAACTATTTCTGACCCTCCTTTTTTACTGCCAACAGAATGCCATATATTACATTGTATCACTTGTCACCACATATTACAATTTTCAAGTCCAGTTTAGTGTTTAAATGCATCATGCTTTAGAAGGCCCAGAAAGCTCATCAAGCATGAGAGCCCCAGTCACATTTTATATTGGTAACCTCAGTGTTTATGTAGGCTACATTTATTTATGTCTTCTCATAATTTTCATTTTATTTAAATAATCATGGCATTTTTGACTTTTTAAAAAAAATGGGAAGCTATTCCATTTAATCCTTACTGAATGCAAAAAATCCCCTTTATTATATCTCTTTGGCAGCAGCTGCCCATGACTTCCCAGGAGAATCAAGTCTATCTGTTGAAGCTCTTACTTGGAGAAAAAAAAAAAAAAGAATTCTAGGATCAATACCATTGACAATTCAAATATTTGAAAAAAAAACAGGACAGCCTCCTTTGGGCCCATCTGATATATCAAGCATTCTCTTAAAAAATGGTCCTGAGGTACCAGAACATCCCTCTGGACGTAGCCTAAACATCACAGAGTACAATGTGTCTATGACTTCTATTGATCTTTTCTACATTTCTGCCATGCCTAAGGTTTTTATTTTTTATTTTTAGCAACCACTTCATACTACTGGCTCATATTAAATTTATAGTCATATAAAAAGCCTCAGACCAACCTTTTAAAAAAATATCATTTGCTATCAAGCTGTGTTTCCATGACTTTATAATTGGCCACATTGATTTTTTTCAAAATAAGCATTTACATTTAAATACAATCCCATAATTTTGATGCAATCCATCAACTCGGCCTATTTATATTGTACCCTGGTTCTTTCATCCATCATATTAGGACTCTCATCTTTTTTATAATCTGCAGTATATTTTACAGCTTCATCTAAATTTGATAGTTGTAAAATTTTCTCAATATTTAGCTTAGCCACAGGGCTATGATCCTCTGGGTTTGATCCTTAAATGTCTCTCGGGATAATAGACTTGTCAGAAATCAGTATTCCCCTCCAATTTATAATTATATTCCATTCTCTATTTATTTGCTGTCTACTCGCCTGAGAAATGTAGTTCATTTGAAATTTGTTTCTTCCTTGTGCCTATCAATAAAAAACAATACCTCTTTATAGCAGTTTTGCATGAAATCGAGGTGAGAGAATTGCTATAGTTTGGACTCTTTAATGTTCCCCAAAGGCCCATGTGTTTCCCCAAAGGCCCATGTGTTAAAGGCCAAGTCCCCAATCTGTGGCACTATTGGGAGGTGGAGGAATCTTTAGGAGGGAGAGCCCAGTGAAAGAAGCGGGGCCTCTGGGGGTGTGGCCCTGAAGGGGACATTAGGACCCAGCCTATTCCTTTCTATGTCTCTTCACTTCCTGGTAACTAAGAGGCAAACAGGTCTCCTGTACCATGTGCTCCTCCCATGATGTATTGTGCCACTACAGACCTAAAGAGACAGGACCAAGCAATCATAGACTGAAACCCCTGAAATCATGAGCCAAAGTAAACCTTTTCTCTTATTCAGTGGATTTATCTCAGGTATTGTAATAGCAACAGAAAGCTGATACTATAAGAATCTTTTCCATCTCACTCAGGGGCATGGAGAGTTTAAACAATGTGGAAAGTTTCTAGCACAAATTTAAGTATCACATTTATTTTTATTTTTACCAGAATTATTTAAGTATAACTGTAAAATGAAATTATGTACACTTAAAGTATATAATGTGTGCTACATATATATTGTGTTAGCTAACACATCAGTCATCTCACCTATTCATTATTTTTGTTGGTTTTTTTGTTGTTTTGTTTTGATTTATGGGGCTAATATTCAGGATAGTTTTAGTCAATTTTTCATTACCATAGCCAAAATTCCTGACAAGCACAACTTAGAGGAGCAAAAGTTTGTTTGGGGCTCATGGTTTCAGAGGTTCAATCCATCTTCAGCCAACTCCATGGGTCTGGGCTCTAGGATAAGGTAGAAGGGCTTGATTCAGGAAAGCTTCTCAGTTCATGGCAGTCAAGAGAGAGACAGACACATACACACACACACACTCACACAGACAGACACATAGACATACCAGGGAAAGGATTCAGTACCAAAAGTCACACCTGCAGTGCCCCAGCCATGCCCTTACAGTTATCACCCCGTAGCCCATCCAAATTATTAATCAAATGGATCAATCCAGTGATGAGATTACAGCCCCAATCACTGCCCAGAATGTTCCACATCTGAATTTGCTGCATTGGGGAACATGATTTCAAAATGTGAGCATTTGGGAGGACATTTCTAGATGTAAACTATAACAAGGATCTACTATCTTGGCAAATTCTAAGTATATAGAACAGTATCATTAATGGCATTTACCATGCTGTAACTCATATCCTCAGAACATATTATACAACTGAAAATTTATACCCCTGGACCAGCATCTCCCCATTTTCCTCACCCCCTGGCTCCTGGCAACAAACATTCTACTGAATGTTTATGACTTCTATTATCTTTAGATCCTACATATAAATAAGATCATGCAGTATTTGCCTTTGTCTTAATTCACTAAGCACAATGGCCCCAAGGCTAATCCATGTTACTACAAATGGCAGGGTATCCTCCTTTTTGTGGCTTCAAGGATCCAGTTTGTATACGAGTACATGAGATGTGTTTTCCATCCATAGATGGACAGTGAAGTCTGTTCCTTATCTTGATTACATTTATCTTAATTAAAAGGGTATTCTTAATATTATCCTCAAACTTGAAAAGCTTGATGTACAATTTTTTTTTTTCGTACAGAAAAACAATTAGACCTGACAATGAGTAAATAGAAACACAAATGAAACACGTAAAGTAAAGGTGGCGACCAAGCAGTTCAGGCAAGTTTACAGAGTCATCACCACAGCCCTGAATAAATGGTGTAATTTGCCATCCTGAATCATGGATTGTCTTTTAGGTACAATCACAAATATGAGTAGCACCAGGAACTTTCAACATACTATTCTATGATTCTGAAATATAGTAAATTTATATTTTTCTTTTCATTTACATATTCTACATCCTGACTACTTTGAAAATGTGGATTTAACAATCGAAAAATAGTCTTTATCTGCCAAGCTGCAAATAGAATTTATCCGCCACCTTCATTTTTCTTAGGCAAAACCTCAGAAAAATAGAGTCAGTGAGCAATAATCTATTGTTATATAAATGTATAATTCAAAAATGTTTACTCTAAAATAAGGAAAAAGGGTCTGTAACAAAAATAGTAAGACACCACTTTCGAGGCATCAAGTGATTTAAGACACTATTATCATCTTGTTAAAGTGTAACCGAATCTGAAAAGTACCCACTTAATTTTTAGATATTTTTCACTTTTAATAACTCTTCAGACTATATGACATTTAGCAGAAGTAAAAAGCAGATATAATAATCCTGGAAAAATGAGTCATTTTTTCATCTTTCCAAAGCACGAAAGTAGCTGAAATGCAGTATGTAAGTAGAGCCTTCCCGGATGGCTACTGACTAGAATCATCTTGGGTCCAAATGCAGAGAAATCTTTCTTTCCACACTTAGGATTCTGTACTCAAACTCAATAGGTCATTTTTTATAAGTACTTCATTATCCAACTGCATTTTATTTTATAATTATTTTTATTTCCCACATCCACATTTCCCCATTCCTTTCTCCAGACTGCATTTCTGGGTAGAGATTACTTCTTTAATTTCCACATATTTTTTCACAGTATCAGCTATGGATCAAAATATACACGTAAATATATATCTATATTTATATTTATATCTGAGCACGAATATATGAATATACTTGTAGATTGAATGAACACAGCTCTTTAACATCCTATTTCCACAAGGCCTTCATCATTGCTTACAATGAACTGACATAGCTTCGTTGTGCTGATTTCTGATGGGCATGTCACAGGAGTGTTTCTAAGCAACCACCTGTGGTTTTCACACAAATGCATTTGTCTACTATCGAAGGCTGTTTTCTTGCTATAACAGTAGAGTTGAACAGTTGTGATAGAGACCACATAGTCCACAGAACCAAATGTATTTACTAGCCATTGCTGCAAGAAAATGTTTGCCAACCTCTGGAATAGGTAGAATACACAGCACAGAATCGCCCGAATCTTCTGGCAGTAATAGAAGCCACAGTAGCAAAATGCTTTTTCTTTTCAGTCTTTTACTAATGTTATTGTGGAATCTTTAAATAACTATTAGGTTTCAACCCTCTACTTATGGATCCTAAAATATGTTCCTGTATTTTGACTTTAAGTCTTCAGTAAATCATGTGGGTCTGCCTGGACTTCTAAGTTCTTTTTTTTTTTAAATTGTTCTTTTTAGTTATAAATAGCAGTCAAATCTATTTTGATGTACTTATATAAGCATGGATATATCTTATTCTAATTAAGATCCCAGTCTTGTGGATGTACATGATGGTGAAATTTGCTGTGGTGTTCATATATAGGAAAGTTATGTCAGATTCACTCCACTGTTTCCTATTTCTATAGCCTCTCCCTTTCCTTCATTACCCTTTATCTAATACACTGAATATCTATTCTCTGCAATTCACCCCTCCTTGTTGTGGGTTAGCATCCACATATCAGAGAAAACATTTGACCTTTGGTTTTGGGGGGCTTTCCTTAGTTCACTTAGCATGATAGTCTCCAGGTCCATCCATTTACTGGTAAATGTTATAAAATCATTTTTCTTTATGGACAAGTAATATTAAATTGTGCACATATACCACAATCTCTTTATCTACTCATCTGTTGATGGGCCTTGAATTTGGTTCTGTAACTTAGCTATAATAAGCTGCACTTCTATGAACATTGATGTGATTGTGTTACTATAGTAGGCTGATTTTAATTCCTTTGTATATATACCAAAAGAGTGGGATAGCTGAGTCAAATAGTGAGTGGTTCCATTCCTAGTTTTTTGAGAAATATCCATATTGCTTTCCAAACTGGTTACACCAATTTGTAGTGCCATCAGCAATGTAGGAGTGCGCCCTTTTGCCCACATCCTCACCAACACTTATTGTTACTTGTATTGTTGATCATTCTGGTAGAAGTGAGGTGAAATCTCAGTGTAGTTTTAATTTGCATTTCTCCAAGGGCTAGACATGTTGAACATTTTTTCATATATTTGTTGACCATTCATAACAAATGGTGCTGGGTAAACTGAAAATGCATATATAGTAGAATGAAATTTAACCCCTAACTCTGACACTGCACAAAATTCAACTCAAAGTGGATCAAAAACCTTAGGCATTAGACCAGAGACCCTGAATCTACTGGAAGAAAATATAGGGCCAACACTCTACTGTGTTGTCTTAGGAAATGACTTCTTCAACAAGACTCTGAAAGTACAAGAAGTAAAATAAAAAATCAATAAATGGGATGGCATTAAACTGAAAATCTTCTTCGTAGCAAAGGATGGAAATAAGAGCATGAAAGAGAGAATGGGAAAAAATCTTTGCCATCCACACCTTAGATACGGCATTAATTTCCAGGATACATGAAGAACTCAAAAAGCTTAACACCAAAACCAACCAAACAAAAAACAAATTACCCAATCAATAAATGGGCATAGGGGCTGGGGATGTGGCTCAAGCGGTAGCGCGCTCGCCTGGCATGCGTGCGGCCCAGGTTCGATCCTCAGCACCACATACAAACAAAGATGTTGTGTCTGCCGAAAACTAAAAACTAAATATTAAAAATTCTCTCTCTCTCTCTCTCTCTCTCTCTCTCTCTCTCTCTTTAAAAAAAATAAAATAAATAAATGGGCATAGGAACTGAACACACCCTTCTCATTGTAGGGTCTTCTTGGCCTCTGTTCTTTTTTTATCTGAAGGATATCTGGTATCCTATTCACTTAAGTGTTCATTATTGTCCTGTTTCTTTTGTAAGTTTATTTTTTTTTTTGGTTCTTCTCTGTCAAGGACTGCTAGAAAGGTTAAAAGCCATCCTGACTAATGCAAAACACATAAGTAATCCCACTGAGACCTCACTATGGCTCAGCAACCTTTGATTCAGTTCTAATTGACCCCTTATTGTATTCTCCCACCACTGATTACAGACTTTCCTACTATTATCAAATATCTTTGATCTTTTTTCCCTTCTCTCAGTACCTTCATTTCATTCCAGGAGTATTGACTGAGCAGATGATTCTGCTTCTTAATATACAAGGAAGATTACTGTCCCTACATATGATGTCTGGCAAATTCCTTCCTCTCTACCTGAAAAATTAGCTGGTTTAATCTTCACATATCCTTTCATTCAGCTCCACTTTCCAATGAAATGTATTTTGGCTATGCTTTTGGATTATCCCAGTCTCCTCCAGGAAAAATCTCTTCAATCTACTGCTCTTGACTCCTTTATTATTATCTCTCTTTCACAACCATCCAATGACTCCCAGTTTTCACAAGAACCACTGAATACCACCTGATAAAGTGGTCCAACTCCTATGGGATAATAAGACCAAAGAAAGCCTCAGTTGCACACAGAATAAATGATGGATGATTTACCACTTACAATGTGGTTGTTTTAGTCACTCATCTGACAAAGTCTAAAGATAATAAAATCAGCAGATATTACTACAACAGTAGGTTTTAACCAAAAGATAACACCTTAGTTCTATTCTAGACTGTCAATTTTTTAAACTAAATAAGGCTATATTAAAGAATTCCTCATGAAGTTTATTTAGCAGGATCTCAATTCCCAAAATCAGGCACAGCAATATGATCATCCTTCATCCTTATTAAAGAAAATATCACACAGAAAGAAGGAGTTACCTAGCATGAAAAGACATTCCTATGAGCTATTTTAGAACCACTGGCACTATTTTAAGTTCATGTTTCAAAGAATGAGATAAATATTTTATTTAAAATAAGTTTTAAAGTATTTTAATTATTATTTTCTATCATACTTTCAATTTCAATTTTAAAACTTTGAACATAAAAATACTACTTCGCACCACAATCAAAAACTAAGTACGGTAAAGCCTACCTAGAAACTTGGAAGAAACTAAGTCTAGAAAAACCAGTTCTCCAAAGCCAGTTGTGTATTTGGTAGAGACACCATTTTCTTTGTAGCATTTCCCTCACTTCAATATTTCATATTCTATTTGGTGTCTGAAGTCCAAGCAGGAAAAGGGAGAGAAGACAAAAATATTTCCAGTCTAGGAGAAGCAGTCTCTCTTCAGAAAAATAATAAAACTGTCCAATTGTTAGGGAACCATTGTTTAAAAGTCTCTTCTTGTCCAATTGAATTACCTGATATTCTGGTAAATCATTCAGTGTATTTGTGGATCTATTCTTACATTCTCTACCATATCACACAGTTTTAATAAATGTATCTTAATAAGTCTTAAAACAAGGGAGTGTAAAGAAATAGACTTAGTTTTTCTTCTTCTCCTTCTCCAGAAAAATAAAATGCTTTAGTTACCCCAAGTGCTTTGCCCTTCCCTATAATGTGTGTCTATTTTGACATATCATAAATAAAATGTAGAATCTCTTGGGGGATTTTTTTATAATGAAAGATCCTTTTGGGTAAAACTGACATCTTAATAATGTTAAGTCTGACAGTCTCTAAAAATAGGTAATAAAATAAGGCTACCTTTTTATCTCAGCTGGTTCTCCTTAAACTTTCCACCTCCTCTTGTGACAGTACACTGATGATGCCAAGTAATATTTTTAAAATACATTTCTAGTGATGTACAAAGGAAGGTTATTAACTCATAGTGTGATGCTCCTCTTTCTGTGTTATGTAGTTTTCATTGAAGTGCAAGTTTATATTTGCAGTTATATCTTTTTGGTAAGATTTAATAGGTTTTTAATAATTTTTCAGCATATTTGAAATCATATGGTATGTACTCTTCAGTGTTCAGCTTCTTCTTTAAACACTTCTCAAATCTATATGTGTTGTGTGCGTTAACTTGCTTTTCTTTAGAGCTGAGGGCTATTTTATAGATGTGTCTTAATTTGTCCATTCATTCATGCTATTTCCAGTTTCTGGACATTCCAGAAACTACAAGTTTTTGCATAGACATGGGTTTTTATTTCTTGAGTAAATACATCAGAGTGAATTGCTCTGTTATATAAGAGGTAAATGTTTAACTTTATAAAGATATTGTGACTTTGTTACTACCAGCAAAAGCAACATGCTGAGATAATTAGCTTGTAGAGGAAGAGCTACATGGAAACTAAAACTGTAACAACTGAATAAGGAATATACCTAATACTATGGCTAAAACTGTAACATAAAATCAAACTTGAAAATTTCTTCCCAAAGTTCAGAGAAAAGAAAAAAGAAGTGAAAAATCATGCCAGAAGATGATTTGTATAAAGTGTAGAGAAGGGTCACTAATGAAAGATTTTGACACATACTGAGTGAAGAAACCATAAAAATAAGATTTTCCGAATTAAAGAATGAATAATAATAATGAAAGTAAAACTATATATAAAGGTCAAGAGAGACCACTGTCATCTTAACAAAGGAGTGCAAATTAATTAAATGGGGATCCTACAGCCAGATGCATCTTAGATTTTCTTTTGTTAAACATCAACTGATAACTAAAAGCAGGAGAGAAAAAAATACTTATCAATGGAAAAAGACTGATATTAATTTGTCCTCATACTATCTGCAAAGCAAAATTCCTGAAAAAAATATTGAACAGCCTCAGAATTTTAGGAGAAAATTACTGACAGATACTTTTATATTTGGTCATATTTTTATTTGTATATAAAGGAAAATACCTACATTTTCAATAATGCTGTCAAAATATTAGAACATATACTGTAGTTGTCAGTGAAGAACAAATCAAAATGAAAAAGGAAATGGTGGTATAGAATATTGACAGTGTGCCTAGAAACCAGTTAAAATTGTATAATTGCTATAAATATGTCACATTAAAACAAAATACAAAAGGGGATGGGTATGTGGGTAGAAAGGATAGTATAATGAATCGGACATTATTACCATATGTGCATATATGATTACATGACCAGTGTGATTCTATTTCAGGTACAACCAAAAGAATGAGAAATTATACTCCATTTATGTATGACGTGTCAAAATGAATTCTGCTGTCATGTAGAACTAATTAGAATTTAAAAAACTACAAAAACAACACAAAGAAAAGTGTCACTGAAAGCGACATACAAAAAGTGAATATATACAGATGTGCACAAAATATATACAAGCACATGGTTCACCTCCCAATGTTATATACCCATTTGATGTGATTCTACTTCTTTCCACTGCCAAGCCTGCTCTTTTCCAGGGTAATCACAGCAGTCTATATTCTTTGGAAACCATTAAAGGCTTCTTATTCTCTCATTTATCCTCTCAGAAAATGGTCCCAAGGAATGAATTCAGTGCTCCAGATGTGGTCTTAATGAAGAGAATGGAATTTACCAGTTTAATAGCATGGGTAAAGTGATTTCTTTAACTGGAAACACATCTTTATTGATATATAGTGAGTTCTAACTCCAGCATTATCATTTTATTATTATTTCAATCTGTTTTTTTTATTAGAGATTTATGATTATACATAATAGTTGGGTTCATCCCAACAAACTCATACGTGCCTGGAAGTCGATTTTAGTTCATGATTCCCTACTTTTCCCACTTGTCCCCCTCCACTCATCTTTGTCTTCCTCCGCTAGACTTCCTTCTGTTCATCTATTAATTTATATCTGATTGATTCTTTATGTTATCCTTTTCTTCCTTCATCCTTTCCTTTTACTCTAGTTTCTGCATATGGAAAACAAAAAGGTCAACCTTTCAATTTCTGAGTTTGGCTAATTTCGTTTAGTACAACATTCTCCATTTCCATCCATTTACTGGCATATGCCATAATTTCATTCTTTTTTTATGGCTAAGAACTCCTCCATTGTGTGTATATACATAAATGTATGTACATATATATGTATGTATGTATTAAAATTTCTTAATCCATTTATATATTGATGGGCCTCTGGGTTGATTCCATAATTTAGCTATTATGAATTGGGCTGCTATAAACATTGATGTGGCTTTGTTGCTGTAGTGTTTCAATTTTAGATCTTTTGGGAAAATACCAAGGAATGGGATAGCTAGGTCAATTAGTGGTTCCATTCTTGTGTTTTGAGGAGACTCCATACTGCTTTCTAGAGTGATTGTACTAATCTGCAGTCTCACAACAAAGTATAAGTGTTCCTTTCTCCCCACAACCTCACCAACTTTTATTGTTGTTCATATTCTTGATCATTGCCATTCTGACTAGACTGAGATGAAATTTGTAGTTTTGATTTGCATTTCCCTGATTGCTGCAGATGTGGAATATTTTTTCATGTATCTGTTGGCCTTTTGTGTTTCTTTTGGGAGGTTTAACTTCAGTTCTTTTGACCATGTATTGATCGTGTGTGTGTGTGTGTGTGTGTGTGTGTGTGTGTGTGTTAAGTTTTTTGAGTTCTTTGAATATTCTGGATATTAATTCCCCATTGGAAGAGTAGCTGGCCCAGATTTTTCTCCCATTCTGTATGCTTTTTCCTCACACTCTTAATAGTTTCCTTTGCTGTGCAGAATGTTTGTAGTTTGATATCAACCAACTTATTGATTCTTAGTTTTATTTCTTGTGCTTTAGGGGTCTTGTTAAGGAAGACAGTGCCAATCTCTATATGATAGATTGTTGATCCTACGTTTTCTTCTAGCAGTTGTAAAGTTTCTGCTCTAATTCTTAAATCTTTAATCCATGTTCATTTTAGTGTTGTGCAGTGTGAGAGAGGGGTCTAATTTTATTTTTCTTTATATAACTATCCAGTTTTCCTGGCACTATTTGTTAAAAGGCTATCTTTTATCCAAGATATATTTTTGGCATCTTTGTCAAATGTCAGATGGCTATAGGTGTATGGGTTTTCCTCTGTGTCTTCTATTCTATCCCATTGATTTCATGTCTGTTTTGATGTCAATGCCATGCTGTCTTGCTTACTACAGATCTGTAGTATAATTTCAGGTCAGAAATTATGATCCCTTCTGCTTTACTTTTCTTGCTTAACATTGCTTTGGTTATCCTGATCTCTTTATTCTTCCAAGTGAATTTAAGAACTGTATTTTTCCTAATTCTATGAGGAATGTGATTGGTATTTTGATGAGGATTGCATTGAATCTGTATATTGTTTTTGGTAGTATGACTATTCTGAAAATATTAATTCTGCACACCAAGAACATGGGATATCTTTCCACCTTGTGTTCTTCAATTTCTTTATTCAGTGTTCTATAATTTTAATTGTAGAACTCTTTTGCCTCCTTAGACTAATTCCCAAGTTTTATTTTATTTGTTTGTTTGGGTTTTTTTTTTTTTGTTGTTGTTTATTTACTTATTTGTTTTAGGTTATTGTGAATTTTCCTGATTTCTTCCTTGGCTGAATACCTGCTAGAGTAGAAAAGCCATTGATTCATGGGTGTTGACTTTGTATCTTGTTACTTTGCTAAACTCATTTATAAACTCTATAAATAGTCTTCTGGTGGAGTGTTTTGAGTCTTCAAGATGGCAAACTGATATTTTGACTTCTTTTTATATATTTGTATCTCTTTGATTTCCTTTTCTTGCCTGATTGTTCTGGCTAATATTTTGAGGACTATATTGAAAAGGAGTGATAAGAGTGGACAGCCTGTTCTTGAATTTAGAGGAGATGCTTTTAGTTTTTCTCCATTTAGTATAATATTGGCTTTTGGTTTGTCATAAATAGCCTTTAGGATATTAAGTTACCAGTCCCTAGCTTCTAGAGCATTTTTAACATTAATGGGTGTTGGATTCAAAGGCCTTTTCCGCATCTATTGCTATGATCTTGTGATTTTTGTCCTTAATTATGTTTAAGTGATGATGAATTTCACTTACTGATTTGTATATGTGAACCAACCTTGCATCCCTGGAATGAAACCCACTTGATCATAATGCATTACATTTTTATGTATTTTTGAATGCAGTTTGCTAATATTTTATTAAGGATTTTTGCATCTATGTTCATTAGGGATACTGCAGTTTTCTTTCCTTGATGCATCTTTGGCTGGTTTTGGTATCAGGATTATACTGGCTTCATAAGTATTTGGGAATTTCAATTTCATGAAGTATTTTCAATTTCATGGAATAATTTGAGAAAGACTGGTATTAGACCTTCTATAAATGTCTGGTAGAATTCATTAGGTTCTGGGCTTGTCTTTTTCTGGAAGCTTTTATTTGCTGACTAATAGTGCTCTGACAGTGTTTTAAAATTAATTTGTATTGAAATAATACAATATACACACACCACTATACACAGTTTCATATGGATTTGTGTTTTCAAAATGGAGTGTTCTTCTACCAATAAGGTAGGTGTTTTACATCTATAATGCTCTTATTTGTGCTGCATATAAGCTTATAATTTTCTAGATGGCTATTTTCAAAGCTTTTAAAGCATTCCAATATGTGCATCAGTTTTTTACATATTAAAAATTCACATTAAGTAAAATGTCCACATATTCAATGACAGGCATATAAGCTTTAAATCGAGTACTACATTAATTTATTTTCTAGCTTCTATATTGGGATCATAAATACAATGCAGAGTTTTAATAAGAAAAGATATATACAATCTACCAATAATAGCAACTGAAAAACAGTGGGTATACAAAAAATGGTAATTATCACTCATCAAGCAAATCTGAGGAAAATTATATGAAAATAAGTTCTCACAAACTTATTTTCACATCAAGTTCAGCACTGAAATAAAGTAACATCTTTCTATCCATTATACTACTAAGGAATCCCCAAAAAACCTGTTTATTGATAATATGGTTATGATCAACCTAAATAAAAAAATCAATGGTGTAAATTTTCATTTAAGGCATTGCTGACATCCCTCTAATTCATATAAATGACTTCTAAATCCAATTTACACTTGGTATTAAAATTTTATTTAAACAATTTAAGTTTGTAATGAAAAAGTTACTCTATGGATTATTATAAAACACTAGAATATTTGTCTTTTAGACTTGAATGTTTAATGCTCCAGAACCATAGCCACTCTCTACTTAGAAGAGACAATTATCCATTTGGATTTGAGTTTTTCATCATCTGACATTATTCCAATTTATTATTACTGTAATTTTCTGGGATCTGAAGAGTTGAGTAGAATAGTTGAGGTTAACATAAAATCTGTTTACTTCTCACAAACTTATTTTCATATCATTTTAAATTTTGCTGCTAAAGGAATAGTTATGCTTTGGGTAGATGTGGCTTAAATCAGTAAGATACAATTTTCACCATGAGTTAGGAATATCCAATTTAATCAGTTTTTCCAGTAAAAAAAATGTCTTCCTGTGATCTTGTATGATTTTCAATGTCTACAGTCAGTTGATGGATGTTAATTTTGCTCCTATTAAATGTGGTGCATGATAAATTCTCGAGACATACAGAGGCAACAAAAAAATATAAACTATATTTTTTATGAAGAAACATATTACCTAAGAAAGAATACATACAGAAAAGAATACATGTCTTAGAAATGTGTAATACATTCATTTTAAGAAAATACACTATATAGCAAAGATACTTTTGTCAAACTAAAGTTACAGTTCATCAAGAAACAACCATAAAAATAAGTATCATTTAGATGCTATTTAAGGTGTGTCAGGCTGTGTTTTAAATCACACCCTGTAATCTTCACAATGAGGCAGGTATTTTTCCTCAGATTTGCTTGATGAGGAGGCTAAGATACAAAAGGCTAATTACCTGCCTCAATTCATACAGATAGTTAGTGTTAAAGCCAGAATTTGAACCTAAATCCTATTCTAGAACCCACAATTTTAACCAGTCTGATATTCTAATACTTTTCTCCCAAGTAAAATGTGGAGATATGATTTTTAAAATGTGCATAAATCTCAAGTATAGAGCTCAATAAAGTTTAGCAGGAAATGCTAAGGGCTGGGGTTGCAGTTCAGTGGTAGAGCACTTGCCTAGTATGTGTGAGGCACTGGGTTCAATTATCAGGACCACATAAAAATAAATAATAAATAAAGGTATATAAAAAGGTATATGCTAAGATGCATCTGCCTGTGTGATTACCACTCCAATTAAGATACTTGTGTGTTTATTTGTGTGTAATTGTGTGTTCTTCCATGTCTTCCTGTCTGCCTTTTGTTAATTGTTCTTTGGCTAATTACTTAGAAAAGCTAATTAACCTTTCAAAGAAGGGAAGGTATCAAGAAAATAATGATAATAACTAATATTTATGAAGCACACATTAAGTGCCTGACTCTTCTAGGTGCTTAAATCTAATGCTTTCTCTAACCCTGTGGGGAACATGTCAATTGTCTGCATTTTACAGATGAGGAAATAAAGCACAGAGAAGTTAAAGTAAGGAGCAGCAAGACCTAGTGCTGTCACTCCACTAACTGGTCATAAAATTTTATTGGTTATAAAGAGCTAAAAAGAGAACTGAAGATATTTTAAAAGCTCCAGAAAGAATTCAGTTAAGTATCAGTTTAATTTTGATTTGCCACCCAGGATCAAATAAGACCTGAATTAGATGTACAGTATAAGTGATTCTCTACTCAACAAATAGAAACATGCAGAAGTGAACATAGGTCTCCAGGAGCCTGTGGATGAAGAGTGTAAGACAGGAACTATTCTTAAAGAATACCCACGTTACAAAGGATGAAATGGGATGTCAAAGGAGAAGAGCTGGCAAAGGAACAGCAGCAGAAATGAGGTAAAGTAGTCAAATTGTCACTAAGAAGGAAACTAGAAAAACACAGGAAAGCATGTTTGAACCTTGCCAAAGTCAATTCACATTTGGTCACCAGATCAATGTGAAATGCTGGAAACACTTAACATTGCTAGAAAAACAGTATTGAATTCTTACATGGTGGAGGATGTATCAGTTGTTGAAGAGCCCAGTGGATGGCTATGAGGTCTTCCCAGAAATTATATACATAAAACTTATATTTTAATTGGTGACAAATGCTGTTTTCTTTAAATAAGTGTAGCTGTCATCTGTAGTTTACATTAGCAGATTTGACCTTGCTCTACTGAATTTTGCTTCTTGCCCTTCATCCCTTCTCATTTTCTTTGAGAGATTATTAATACTACGTGTATATCAGAATCTCCTGAAAATCTTTAAAGACAGAACCAATGCCCGTAGTCCCTGGGAGAGGACAGTATATTAAAAAAATAATAATAAAATAAAACTCCTAAGAGCTTTTTCAAAGTATACATTTCTCTTTCCCACCTTTGAAATGCTGTGGAGTAGAGCAGCGTGTTAGAATGAAGAGTTTAAAATTTTCCTTAGAGTACCCTGATATACCACCCTCCTTTTTAAGAAACAGTATTCTATGCATTTCTTTGGTGAATTCAACCTCTCCAAAGGCTTCAAATACAAATGGCCCCTTAGTTTTCACCTCTGCATCCTAGATTCCTCGTTGTTCCAAACCCACATCTCCATCTGACCATCATATACATTGTTTTACCTGTATACCCAAGGAAGTAGCAACCTCAATAGTTCTTAAAAAACAAGCAAAAACAAAAAACACAAAGTTACCTCTGCCTCCTCATCTGTATAAATGGTCTTACCACACACAGAATCATGCTAAATTTCTCTTTTACCCATAACTTTTTTCATCACCCTCTACCAGAGTTAGAAGGAGAACAAAGAAAATTTTAGGGAAGAAAAAGTATCCTGTATTTAGACTTAAACAATTTCAATTATTGCAATAGTTTAAAGAGAGAATGAAAGAGAGAGAGAGGGAGAGAGAAAATTTTTTTAATATTTATTTTTTAGTTATTGGCAGACAACATCTTTGTTTGTATGTGGTGCTGAGGATAGAAGCCGGGCCACACGCATGCCAGGCGAGTGAGCTACCACTTGAGCCACATCCCCAGCCCTACAATAGTTTTTAATAAGTCTCACTGATAACATCTTGTTCTGAAATCCATTCTCCACATTGCTGCCCAAAAGACCAACCAACCATTTCACTCACTCACTATCCATGCCAATGGGTCTAATCACCCTTTTAGGTAAAACCAAAATTTCTATGGGGACATGCAATGCCCCTTAAGAGCAGTAAGACTACATACTCACCTTGAATTTAGTTTCTTTAGAAAAGTATGGCATTAGTGACTTCCAGTGCACCATACCTTTTAGTCGTGCAAGGGGCACAGATGCCCTTGTGTGGCTCTCTCCCTATGAATCTATATTTCACTTTAACTACAACTAATTCTCTGTACACTTGAGACATCTGAACTGGCTCATGACAGGTATACATCTCCCCTCCAGAAAGAAGAGATACTAAAATTACATAGAAGTAAAGAGAGAAATCATGCTATCTCAGAGCCCATTTGATTGCAATCCCCAGTCAATCTGTAAGGTGCATACAATGAAGATTACTACCAGTAAGATTAAAAAGAACCACTCAACTGAGCTTAGTCAAAATAGTAAAATCTGAGTAGATAAGCTTTTTATTTTAATGAAATACTAAGTTTATTATAAAGCCATAGAAAACTAAAACAGCTTATTTCGGGTTTCAGGAAGAGTTTTTATACCTGTTTCATATATAACTGTGTGGATACATTAATCTTTACTAGGATAAAATTGAATTAATAGAGTTTGACCATTTGGTAAGTCTGAACAAATAAAGTGTCCCTTTGTTAACTGACTGATTGATTGATTTGGTACTAGCAATAGAACCCAGAGGCACTTAACTACTGAGTCACATTCCCAACCTGTTTATTTATTTTATTATTATTTTTTTTATTTTAAGACAGGGTCTCACTAAGCTGCTTAGGGCCTCACCAAGTCGCTGAGGTTGGCTTTCAACTTGTGATCCTCCTGCTTCAGCTTCCAGGGCTGCTGGGATTTCAGGACTATACTACTGCCCCACTGCCAAGGCCTTGTTTTTTTTTTTTTGTTTGTTTTGTTTTGTTTTAAAGAAGTTACTTCTAGGGCTAGGGTTGTAGCTCAGTGGTAGTGCGCTTGCCTTGTAAGTGTGAGGCACTGGGTTCCATCCTTGACACCACATAAAAATAAATAAATACAACAAAGGGGGGGCATTGTGTCCATGTATGACCAAAAGAATTAAAAATAAAAAATAAAAGAAACACTTCTATCCATATAACCTGAAAGATATTTACTTGGATATACCAGAGCATCTAACAGTGATCAACACAGATTTTTCTGCCAGTCTTTATAAAGTATTTTGAAGATACACTTGCAAGAAGATACGATAGCTGACTAAAAGCTAAAACAAAAGAATGGACTCCTGTCATGATGTTTTGCTCACAGGAAAGTGAAGCACATTTCTCTCTCATCTTTATGTCATTGGAATTCTTCTAACCTTGTTGAATTCCTGCTGTGAACAGTAACCTACGCTCCTCTTTATTTCAACATGTTTATTAATGATATTCTTTGCACACCACTCATTCATATTATCATTTAAATCCTAACTAAGAATAATTAAACAAATTACTTACAAAGTTAATTATTTTCTAACTACAATACTATTATTTAAAATACTATTATAAAAATCATCAGAGCATTCATTTTCAATATGTATTATTTAGGACTTTAAAAGACCCTGCTAAATTTGACATATTTTTTTTCTTTAAAATATATTCTGTTGTGCCAAAATATTTGTTATTATGTGTAGAATATTATATTATTGATATCTGTGCAGGGGAAGGCTTATAATACTATTCAGGGGCACATACAAAGTACATTCACTGACATTTATGCATCAATTTGCATACTACCAGCTTTTTCAGAAAGAAAATTGATACAACTTCATCTTGTCCTTGGTAAAATGAATTATATCTGACTCTCCTTGTAAAATATCAAGGCTATCAGGGGGGAAAAAAACAATAGATTTTCAAAAGCAAATGAAGGAAATAACCTTGCTATTGCCCTCCAGTACTAATTCTGATGTTTTTGCTCCCTTATGTTAACTGCACTTAAAAGGAACTGGTCAAGGTTGACACATTAGGGGGTTCTGCCTAGATGAAGTTATTTTAATAAGAATTTGCTGGAGGCAATGGCTTTGGGTTGTACAGTGTCCCTGGAACTGGCAGTTTAAAATCCCAGATAGGCTGACTCATCCCTTCCACTTTTGGAGGTTTTAAAAAAAATAAATAAATAAGGCACATCTTGCAATTTACTGCATGAAGATCTCTGAGGCCAGGTTGTAGATCATCTGCCCAGGCTATAAAATTATATCCAAATACGCAAATCTAAAACCTCAAACTCAGTTGTGACTGACTTCTATGAACATCATCAACCAACCCTTCAAACTTCAGAGCTTCATTCTAGATGAGATATTAATTATGTATACATGAAGCCATCAGTAAAGTTTTCTTTAAGGATTATCATGTAGCTGACATACACACAGCATCTGGGAATTAGGAGGACAAACAGGCATAGCCTGGGATTTCAAGTTCACAGTCATCATTCATCAAGTTTCAAAAGTATCCAAATTAAAAAGAATATGAACAACAAGAATTCAGAGAAAGGAGAATTGATCAGTTCATGGAGGTAAGCAAAGTTTGTAGGTTACTAGTTTCCTGCTCCAAGCTCTACTTCCATCCCTACAGCTGTCCAAGTTAAATAGCCCTTATGCATGCGGGATGTTGTCTCCCTCCCCCAAAACATGTTTCCCCTCTTATATTTTCCTTTAGGGTCTTCCTTTTATTTCCCTTTGATTTTTTTTCCTAAGTCTCTCCCATCTTAAAAATAAATAAATGGCACATGTCTGTAAAATCCCAGCAGCTTGATGGGAGAATGGAGAGTTCAAAGCCAGCCTCAGGAAAATCCAGGTGCTAAGCAACTCAGTGAAACCCTGTCTCTAAATGCAATACAAAATAAGGCTGGGGATGTGGCTCCATGGTGGAGCGCTCTGAGTTCAATCCCCAGTACCAAATAATAAATAAACAAACAAACAAACTGAAATCGCTTGACCTATTACTCCTGGCTTTCTCTCCTAGCTTCTGAAAAATCAAGTCTGTCAAATTGGGTTTAATCTCTCACCTCTTTTTTATATATAAACTGAAAATGAGATTCTCACCCAATCTCTTAAAACAAAAAACTAACCTAAACTAAGTCAATAATGCTTGTTAATTACCAGTTTAATAGCCTATTAGTGAAACTTGATCACCCTGTGCAAACTACTCACAGCCCTGTTTGCTTTTATGAAACCATTTTTTGTTGGTTTCCCTCAGAACTCTGGCCCCTTTTTAATCTTTTCTGTGGTCTTTGTTTTTAGTCACCATTTAAATGTAGCTTTCCCCTAAAAAATATAACCACATTCTTCTTCACCATTCAGCTTGCATTTCTCAAGGGATCACTGTGTTGGAACTCTGCTCTATCTTCCTGAGATGGTTGCAACCATGTCCAGCTTATACAGGTGAAGCCTAAATAGATTACCCAGAAGTCATACATCTTCTCTCTCCCTCTTTCTGATTTTAAACCAACTACTCACTGCAAATTTCCATCTAGAAGCTCTCAAGATCACATAGACTCAATATATCCCAAACCAATTTCATATTTCCCTTGTCTCTCAAATGTTCTTTTTTTTTTAATTTTATTTTTTTAAAGAGAGAGTGAGAGAGGGGGAGAGAGAGAGAGAGAGAGAGAGAGAGAGAGAGAGAGAGAGAATTTTTAATATTTATTTTTTAGTTCTCGACGGACACAACATCTTTGTTGGTATGTGGTGCTGAGGATCGAACCCGGGTCGCACGCACGCCAGGCGAGTGCGCTACCGCTTGAGCCACATCCCCAGCCCCTCAAATGTTCTTCTTACTGATTTTTCTCAGATGGATGAGCCCACAAATGAAGGCGTCAAAACTCTTATTTCTCTCTTCAAATCTTTCACTAAAACTGATTAACAATATCTCATCAGTGCCTCTCATATTTTTCCTCTTCTCTCTGTACTTTTGGCTTCAATCTATGACAGTCTCATAAATGTTCTCATTGCTACAACCCCTCTTTTGACATTTCCAATCTATCACCCATAAAATTCCAGAGAACTCTTTATGAAATAATCCAATCACATAGTTTTCCTACAAAAGATCCTTCAGTGGCTTCTTCAGTCACCAGGCTGAAGTTCTAAGATCTATGACAAGGCTCTTTATGAACCAGTGTCTCTTGTGTCTTCAGGCTCTTCCTCTACCAGTTCCCTACTCACAGTCTTTTATGTACATCACACATCCTGTATCCTTGCCCTGCTTAATTACTCTCAATTCCCAAACACACTGTTCTCTTTTGACCTAGGTAGTGATGCATCTGCTAATTGTCCATCTCCAATGCAGTTACAGCAGACAAGGTAATGAGCAACCCATACAGGCTCAGTAGTTATATATCAGCTCCTCTCCATCTTCCTGACCTTTGCCAATTAAACCCTCTGTGCCTCATTTTCCTCACTTGTAAAATAGGAATGAGAACAATTTTTACCTCACAGGGTTGTGGTAAGGCTTAGATAATTCATATGAAGCAATTAAATTAGGGCCAGCAACAACCTCTCTGTAAATGTTAGCAAGTATCATTAAACCTATATGCAACAAACATATATAAAAGGTATCTAACTCTATAATGGGGAGTGTGTCACAAATTTCAATCAAGCAACTTACAAGCAATGTTGAGGTCCTGAAGCATAGTACCACTCACATGTGAAGGTACCTTCAGAAGGAGTGAGAAGAACCTATCTTAAAATCTCCCTCTGGAGGAATGTTCTATAGTCACATTCTGTCCAGTTCCCTTCTTAAACCCCTTCTCCTCAAGTCTTTATTCCAACAACCAACACCAAGACCTCTCTCGGAAATTCTCACCAACTCATTCAACAGCATTTTCCTTCATGCCCATGGGCTGCAGAGTGGAGGCTGCATGTATGGAGGAAAAAGTACTGGGAATCCAAGATGGCAGAGAAGAATGAACATGAGCAGCAACCCTAATCTTCTCCAATGACTGAAATCAGACTTCACAATTTGGGGAATTAATGTGTAGATTCCTTTCTTTTTTGTCATGTCTTCAAACACTTTCTTGTCTACTGAATTGGTCTCTTTACCTATAAACCAATTTCAACTTCTCCCATAGGAAAACTGTCTGTCCTTCTCTCAGAGATGGCTAAGTACAGAGATGGTTCCTCACTCTTCTTTCTTCTGTCGTAAAAGCTTAATTCTTGTGACAATCATGCTACATTTTTAGTCTCCATCCACTCTATTTCTACTCACTCATTTTAAATTAAAATAGAAGATTGTATAAAAAATATAATATGAAAACACTTGAAAGTTAAATAATACTGGAAAGATTTTATAAAAACATCTGCCTCACCAACAAGCTTAATTTGTGAAAGACAACTATTGCAATTGCTTCAACTATTAAACTTTACTTCAATAACAAATGATAGCCAGGCCATATTCTATTATCCCAAATTTCAACAATCTCCTTAATTCCTGCATAAAAGATGAGAATTATCCTCTCTTCTAATTTTACTTTTACTAACAAGATTTCTCCAATCACAATTTGTGTAGAAATTAACATTAAATTATGGTAACTAATTTGTAATACATGACCTGGCACTAAACATTCAAAAATCAATTCTTATACATTTTTGTTTGTTTGTTTTGGAAGAATGAATTGCCTTTTCAAATATACATAGTTCTCTATGTTTCTATCACTAATTCTTCAATAAATATAATATAGCACATAGGATAATCTATATTTCTATTTTTTTCTTCTGAAAGAACTTTCTCTGGAGTCCTCCCTCTGTTTCAGGGCAGGCTGCTCTATAGGCCTAGTACCCAGGCATCATTCTGGTCTCGACTTCAGTTTTTCTGGACATTACATTTGTATCTCCTCTGTGTAAGACCTCTCAGGTTTGGGGTCTTGTGCCATCTCTATTCTTCATTTATCCCTTTGGTTTTATGGACCATGAGGGATATAAGTAGAAAAAAACTGAGGCTACGTATCTTCTAAAATAACTTTCTTTTATTTTTCCTTAGCTTTTAATCCTTCTAGCATTCAGAGATTGGCTAAACATCTATTCTTGGTTGCCAATAATTTTTCCATTTTGAGTATTCCAGCAGGATTCAGTACTTGTGTTAGGAATACTCTTCTTTGTGAACTTACTTTCTGAACACTTGAGATTTTCCCTTTAAAACCCTAGTGTTCTAAAGTGTCCTTGATGCTATGCCCTATTGTGTACTTATTTAATTAATTATGCCATCCCATTCAATGGACACCTTCAACCTAGAACCTGAAAAACTTGGCCCTGATTTTTTTAGGAGTGGGGAGTCTTGATACTATTTCTTTCCTCTTTCACTACTGTTTTCTTGATTATTTTCTTACAACTCTTAATCATCGAATTTTAGTTTATTCCACTGAGATATCCTCAGTCGCCAGAATAATGCCAGACACTTCTCAATAAAAGTTTATCCAATACAATAATTAGGACACTAGACCTCTTGGTTTATTTTAGTTTTCCTTTTTTATTATGATTTCACTTTGTCCTCCCCCCACCCGTGTTTCTAAGTGTTTCTCTCATTGTTAAACTTCTAATCCTTATATTATCTATAAATTGTCAGATTAATAATTTCACTTCTAAATATCTTTATTTTCACTCTGTAGACTTTTTAAATTTTATCCTTGTCTTCTTTTGTGTTTTGTTTTGTTTTTGTTTTTGTTTTTGTCTCAGGTTGAAAGAATTACCAAATGCCTGGGACACAGCAATTTATGTGTTAAAGTGAGGCACAAAAAGTGGATTGTAAAGTCTGTTAGTGGAAGAATTCATTGGCTCACAGCTCATGAGGCAGAGTGGCTGATAGAGCCTGTGTGTTTTCAACTAGCTTCAAAGGTAGTATCTAGAAAGCTCTTTTGCAGTTTTCTTGAGAAAAGAATCTATCACTCCCCTATGTAGAGAGCTAAAAACTCAACTAGGAAAAGAAGGTTTGGATGGTTTCTCCACATCTTCACTTACTTACCTTGTTTTTCTATTTCTTTTTGTTTTGGTACCAAAAATTGAATCCAGGAGTCCTTAACCACTGAACCATATCTCCAGCACTGCCTCCCACACTTTTTTTTAAAAATTTATTTTGAGACAGGGTATCTCTAAGTTGGTTAGGGCCATGCTAAATTGCTGAGGCTGTCCTTCAACATGTGAACCTCCTGCCTCAGGCTCTTGAGTCACTAGGATTACAGGTGTGTGTCACCTCATTTGGCTGCAATTACCTCTATTATATCTGATTTCCTGAAGTCTAGAGTATTTCTTATTTACTTTTATCAGTAAGTAAACCTCCTGCCTTCCATCAGAATTAAAGATAAACAGCCACATGGCCATGGAGGGAACCTGGAAGACTAATTGCTCATTCACAAGTTCAGCCCTCTCTCTTCTCATCTTTGTTGATTTTTCTTGTCTCCAATTCCTGAAATATTCCCAAGGCCTGGTGAGGGTGTGTGTTTGTGGCTCTTCCTTCTTCAGGTAGTAATAAACTTCTAGTTCTGTCTTAGTCCTTATTTGTCTCCATCCCTGCCCCTTTTCCCCATAAGGTTTTAATATTTTTCTCACATTTTAGTGGTATTTTAAAGGAATTATTTAAATATAAACTGTAAACTCCAAGCCTCCATGTTTAAGAATATTTGCTTTCACTCTTCAATCATGACATCAGGTTTTGGTCCCTTTCTCACTATTAAAACTGCTTTAAAAGGATCAATAAATGACATTCTAAGACCAACACACTGATGATGACTGCCCAGACATGCATCCATAACCACCCTAGACCTCTCTTCACTTCAAGGTACACATTGTGTTATGGGCATCATTTACAAAGTTGGACTGATACTTTTTTGTACCTCCATTAAATATGATTGCCTTCAACGATAACAACATCCACTCCACTACTCAAGCTTGAAACTGGGCATTTCCTCTCCCTCATCCTTCCCATCTAATAACAAAATTTCATTAACTATGGCAATGTGTGTTTTACATAATTGTCTCTCTGCTGTCCTCGGTGCTAAGGCATTAGTCTACTTTTTCATTAATACTACCTGGCCACAGAGATGGTATGATTATTCTTTCTGTCTATAGTCTTCTACATTCCATAATGTTACAGGTGTAAACTATCTTGCAAACAAATCTATTCATGTCATTGCCTAAAGTGGCCCTTTAATATTAAAAATAATTCTGATCACAATCAACTCAAACAAGCTAAAGTACTTGGTGGCTCACATTATCAAACCACTGAGAAGGGAGGCTTGCCCTTGCAGAAATGGAGTGAGTCAGGGATTTGAATACCTTAAAGAGGCTCTGCTTTGCTTCCCTTGGTATATTAGATTTATGAGCTGAAACCAACTATGTCCACAAGTCTGGAGACTTAGCCATTTGGAATCTAGTGGGCACATTTTACCAGCCTAGCTATGAGAGATGTAGAGCCTTTGAGTCTCTTATTTCCAGTTTCAAAAATCCTAAAGAAATATTCTGATAGGCCCAACTTGGGTTCTTTGTCTATTCCTATAGCCCCTGGGGACAGAGAAGATTGACAGAACTTATTAGACTGGACGGGGAAGACACCCCCCCCAACCCTGCCCCAATACACACAAAGGAGATTTACTAGGGGTACTTGGCAATAGTAGTTGTCCATCACACAATACAGACTGCACCTGGACTTGAATCCAGCACAATCCCTAACTGTGTAATTGGAACAAATTGTTTGGCCTCTTAGCACATTAGAGTTGACTCAAGTATAAATGAGGGCAATGACTTGATTTAATAGGCTCATGGACTTGATTTAATCAGTGTAAGAAATTTAAACTGTGTCAATTCCATAGTTATAAGAGAATACCAGTCATGCATAAACAATTTAAATTCCTATTAGCATGACAAAGCCCATCACAACCTGGCTCCTGCTTAATGTTTTAGCACTATTTCTCATACTAGTCCTCTAGCTGCAGTTCCAAAGTGGGCTAAACATATCCATGCTTCCTGGGCCTTGAACATGTTGCTCTTTCTCTGAAACACCCTTCCCTAGTTTCATATATCATTTAAGCTTAATTCCAATATTAAAATATTTACACCCCAATTTAGTAACTTTTATCCTAAATGATGCAAAAAGTGTCAAATATTTGCGTAAAACAATTTTAATTTTTCCTCTTATGATTGAAATAGGAAGCAACCCTTTTACTTCCCCTCTTTACTTCTCTCTGTTCCCTTTGTAAAAACTCCCACAGATCCAGATCAGGGCAGACCTTGAATATACTCATAAGCTCCCCACTGGAACCAGAATGTTCACAATTCATGACCTCTCAAAAACAGTGCATCTGAAGCTCGAATCCAATTTAACTACGATCATAGCATTTTTTTCTCTCCCCGTAACAGTCCTCCTAAATGAAATCATGGAATCATCAAACTTCTAGAGGCTCCTGCCACCCGCCTTATCTACAAACTTGTGAACCTTTCTCATTGCAGACTTTCCATTCTACCTCCACATCTTCACCCTTCATGGTGAGTGCTATAGCCAGTGAGATCATCATGACCACAATCTTCTTCTGGGTTTCCCTTGATTAAAACTCTTCAGTAGCTTTCCCTTGTCTCTAATGGAAAGTCCAATATCCCCAGCCTGACATGTGAAATCTTGCATGACCTGGATTCTGCCCACCTCTGCATTATCACCGTGAGCCATTCTCCACCTTCACTAAACACTTAACAGTATGTCTGACTTCAGAGTCCTCAGATGTAAAAAGTAGCTTTCTAGCTTGTCTGTGATCATAGTGCCTTCTTTTTTTCTTCTGGTTTGTTTATATGCCTTAAGCACTCCTTCTCTACTTCCTAAAACAGATAGAATACTCTTATTCCAGTCTCAGCTTAAATGTCACTCTATCAGGGAAACCATGGCCGACTCACCATGCCAGACAAGTTCTTTCCATTTTTATGGCATCTTATTCTTCATCTTCACATCCAAGACAGCATTTTAATTAATTCATTCTATGATTAATTCCTTACTTATCCTTTTCCTAATATGTCACCCAAAGGGCAGAGGTTTTGTCTTCTATATAAACAAAACCCCATTTCTTTGGAAACTACCTCTCATATGTAATTGGTACATGTAAATACTTTTTAATAAGTTGAATGGTCAACATTTGGTGGAAAACAATGAATTCTTTCAATGTAGTTTTCTCTCCCTGCCATTAAAAAAGATTCATTTAAAACTGCTGGCATGAGAAAATTAGCATCAATACTGTGGATAGAAAATGCTAAGTATAAATTATATCCATGGTGTTTCAACCTTGTAAGAGTACACAGAAAATAGATGCAGTAGACAGAACAATACTCCCCTTCTGCAAAATGCCCATATTCTAATTCTTAGATTCTGTGAATACATGAGATGGAAAAGGGCAATTAAGTTTGATGATCAGTTATTAGGAGAGAGAGGTGAGAGGGTAAGAAGGCGAGAGGTTTATTATCTTGGATTTTCTGGCTGGGCCCAAGATTAAAAAGGGTTTGAAACCCCTAAGGCATAGCACAAGAAGTAGAACTGGAGTGATGCAGCATGAAGAACACTCATCCAGCCATTTGATAACTTTTAAGACTAAAGGGAAACACAGCCCTAGAAATGTGGGCAACTTCTAGGGCTACAAAAGGCAGGAAGCATTTCTCTCCCAGAGATGCCAGAAGGTAGGCAGTCTTGCAAGAACCTCAGTTTTATTCCAGTGAGACACATTTTGGACTTCAAGTCACCATGTTACAGCAAATTGTTTCCACAACAATAGGCAATTCTGCAAGAGGATATATGAGCATAAGAGAGTTTACATTTTTTTTTCCTTTTCAAGATTTGTATAGTTTTACAGGCAAGGATTCTACAACTGCCATCTTCTCTGTTTTCAAGCCATATTTTCTAGTATAGTCTACAGCATTATGCTTAAGACTGCTATATATCTATGTATCCCATGAAGTTAAAAAAAATAATCTGGAGAAACTATTTGGCTCACAAAGACATGTTAAAAAAATGTAGGTGGCAAATGCCCAGAGATATAACCAGAGAAATTTCATATTTTTTTTCTGTGAAAATGATGAATGAATGCATTTTCAGTTATATTGATATTATAAAAGGACTACAGAAAAGGTCTATACAGTTTGATGGCTTTCAGCAATGAAAGAAAGAAATATTTCCCTGGATAATATTATTATCCTATTACTATTTCATCCTCTTATCCTTTTATAGCAGTAATTTTAAAAAAAGCAAGATTTAGGGATCTGGGAAGAATATTGTAGTTCCTGAGTGGGGAAGAAAAGGAAACATTTCTCAATTGGAAAATTTCTACTGCTAGCATTCCCTAGGTATTTAATTCTTGGAATAAACTTCCCTGAATAAAATACACATGGGCACCTGATAGCATTTTATGTTTAAGGAAGTTGTAGGACACAAATACTTTAAAGTAGGGAATTTATTGTCAAGGTTATAAAAATGTATTCACTCTGGAATTAGAAATTCAACAATATAAATCTCACTCCTACTAGAAGGGAGTATAAATTCACCTTTGGAATATTTGAAATTTAAATTACCATACAGTATAAATTTTCTTTATAAAATTGACTTAAATAGTAACTTCACAATATAATCCATATTACCTCAATTACATGGATATGATGTGCTCAAATAACCTACACATTTTTATTTTTAAAGACTTTTGTACTTATTTCCTGGTAAATAAAGATATTAAAAACTTGATTTCATTTTTTACACATGATCAACTCTCTGAAACTTCATAGAAAAAATACTGACACCATATGAGAGGAAAAAAATCATATATCAAGAAAAAGGACACCCAATAGAAAATGGGGGAGGTAGGGGAGGAGAAAACACTGGTGCAAAGCATTTATAAAAATGAGTTTTATTTCCCTCTAGCACCTTCTGGTGGCCAACGATACTGCACACTCTGTAAAATTTTAAGAATCTACTGCAAATATTATTTGCCATTTGAAGTTTTATTTAATACTTCAGAAATTTAACTACATTTAAATTTTTTTCTGCTTCTCCAACTATATATTCACAATATGAGTATTTCATACAAGAGAACATATGATTTTCTTTCTAGAATTGAACATCTTTGAGTTTATTTGCAAGCACTGCAAATTTTTTCAATCTTTAGTCTCAGAAGAAAATTTCAAAGGTAAGATCAACTAATAGCACTCTACACACACACACACACACACGTGCCTACATTTGTGATCTGGCCCAGATTATATGAAAGAAGCAATTTTAAGAAAACTATTCAATACTTCCTAATTAGCTTGAAAATGTGGTATTGCATAATATCAGTAATATTTAACATTTTATGCCACTTTCCTAAATGTATACCTGGAAAGACATTAAAATGCTACAAATATTATTTCATTTGTTTATACAATGAGCTAATGAAAAGTGTTATCTTCATTTAATGGGTGGAGACAATATTTTCTTTACCAAACAGAAAATCTAAGGAAACAAAGACTCAAATGTATTTTCATATTCAAAGAATAAATAAATGAAAACAAATATGCATGACTTTAAATCATGTATGTATCAGTTGAGCTTAGTAGTAGTATACACCTATAATCCCAGCTACTCAGGAGGCAGATGCTGAAAATTCCCAAATTCAAGGCCAGCCTGGGCAACTTAGAGAGGCCGTGTCTTAAAATAAAATATAAACAGGGCTAGAGATGTAGCTCAGTACTAGAGTGCTTGCCTAGCATGCGAGAGGCCCTGGGTTCAATCTTCAGCACCACCACCAAAAAAGGAAGGAAGGAAGGAAGGAAGGAAGGAAGGAAGGAAGGAAGGAAGGAAGGAAGGGAGGGAGGGAGGGAGGGAGGGAGGGAGGGAGGGAGGGAAAGCAAAAGAAAATCATGTATGTATCAAGGACCAAACATTTGAAAATTAAACATGAAAAAAAGGTAGTTCACTCTACTGAATGTTCTTACTGTAAACATTGTAAAATGTGGAAATGAAACTATGAGACCATCAAGGAAACAGTTTTAATAAGAGTGTTAGGTGGAAATGTTTAAAATGTCAGGACTGCCTCTAAATCAGTATAGAGGCTCACAAAAACTCCTTCATTTCCAAGATCATTAAGCAAGCAAAAATTAGAATTTGGCTTTTCACCTGGATTTCTTGCAGGGAAGAGATGTGGGAGTCATAAAATTTCAGCCTTCTGTGGCACCTGTCATAATTTAAAGTTTACTTGTATAAGCGGGAAGAGATCATGTCTATTTTGTCTATCATTGACAACAACCACCAGGGTGCTGGACACAGTACAATTGCTAAACATCTTCTCAGTGGCTCGACCTTGCCCAAACAGCCTTCCAGCCTTATTAAGGAATTTTCATCATAATCCCCCTGGAAATCAAAACTTTTTTTTTTATTATTTCAATAGAATTTTGTGTAACAGTTGGTATAGTTGAGCAAAACTGTAGGATTGTTAAGGTATGCAGTAGTCTACTCCATTTTACTTTGTTGATAGTAAGTTCAGTGAGGCAGGGCTAAGTACAGGAAAGGCAACTGAAAGGAGAAGATCTTAGTTTTCCATACCATCTCCCAAGAGGGCAGACAGATGCATGCCCTTGCATCCCTACCCGAGCACCCTGCTGTGCTCTGCACACAGTGGGCAGGTAATCAAATATCTGTTGAAAACTGAGAAACTCACCTTGTATAACTAGAGCTCTCTCTCCTGCCTCCCACCCCACCCCCTTCTTCTTTCCCTCTCTCTTTGTCCCTTCTTGCTTAAGTGGAGAAACTACATGAGTAACTCTGTAAAATCTATAATCATGTCCCTTTATACAGTGACATTCAGAGAAATGCATTCACCTGGCCCTAACCTTGCTGAGGCTTAAGCCAAGTGTGCCTGGCAAAGAAGGAGAAAAAGACTATTATTTTTAAAGTCAGAGAATTGAACCTCTTGAGTAAGATTTTGGCTAGAAGACTTGCTATCCCCAGAAACACTGAACGATTTCCAGGGAACGAGACAAAATTTCTATCAGTAATGCCATACAATAAGCCCTTGGCTTTATTCAAGAAACTGTTCAGATCAGTCCTATATTTAAATCATTTCCCTATATAAACAAAGCAAGGCAATGGCCTGGACAGTCTTCAAAAGACTAGAAAACTCAACGACCCATGTAATAACATTATTTAACAAAATTCTTCTCAGACTTTAGCAGAATAATTTTCATTTTTTTCCATTACTGCAATTTATATGTAATCTGAACACTGCCTATTTTTTAAGAAGTCTCATAGCTAGCCCTATAATAATCAAAAGTTATTGCTAGGCAGCACTACTGGCACAATGCTTTGTGGAAGCAAAGGTTGAAACGTTAAACCTCTGAAAGCTATCACACACCATATCAACATTTCCTACTACCTGATGCTTTAGCATATAAATACTCAGCAAGTACTTTTCTTGAAAGCATACAAGAATATTAATCACAGGAGGTCCTGAATCCTGTTTTTCCTGAACAAAGGGTATTTATAATTCCTATCGAGTAAAGCATGTTAGTCACAGCCCAGTTCACAATGTGGAAAAATACTACCAAACAAAAATTGAATCATTTTTCATGTTTTTCCTTCTCTATAGAAATCCTACACTTACAATCACACAAGAATTTTTTTTTTTTTTTAATGTGCATTATGTAGAAAGGCCTGTTGTGGGCTTCATTGTTGCTTTTTTCAATGAAAACATTTGTCCAGCAGAAAACTGAGTTGGGGTTTTTGGTTTCATTTAAATACACAGAGCCCATCATTCATGACAGTTGGTTCAATGTTAATTCACAGTTCTTCCAGGTGTGCTAATCTTAAATTTCCTGCCAAAAGAAAACGTAAGCAGTACAGCCCTTTCCAGGTCTGGTTGGATTGGCTCTCTGGAATCAGAAAAGCTGTGAAGAGATTTCTCCTTCAATTCATAGACACCAGGATGTTAAATAAAGACAAATGTATTTTACCTCCCCCAAATCAGAAAATGGTCGAGAACTGCTATGAATTTCTCCATAAAATATACTAGGTACACTGCCACATTTTCCAGAATGGCTGTTCAGGAGCTGATAGGACTGCCAGCATGTCAGATCTTGGATTAATAACTTAATTATTTCAACATACAGGATAAATAATAAGAACCACTGGTTTAGAAAAGATAAATAACTAAGAGCATTCTTTATGTCTTTGATTCTCTTCTTCATGTTTTTATATCCCTGTTCTTTACTTTATCTAGCACCAATGTAAATGTAAAATACCTAGCTCAGTAATTGAATTTTGGGGTTTCAGCATATCTGAAATGGAAAAAAAAAAGATGCATTTCCATATTGGAGGGATTGAACTAAAAGAGGAAATTCAAGAAAATTTTAATTACTCAGACTTTACAGTAGACTTGCATTTTATTCCTATGCGTGTTACAATTAGGAAAAAAGAGCAACAGTCAAAAAGAGTCATGTATATGAATTGATTTAGAGAAAAACAGCATCTACATCTTTAGGATACAACCCGAAGTCCATACACACAGTCCATAAATAGCATTGGTTTGGTATTTTACAGCCTTAGAATACACTTACAAACATCCTGATGAATATGTGACTATGACCACTCTTTACAAATAAGAGAGTTCCAGAGACCTACATGACTGGGCCTAGCTCCCCTGCCTGCAGAGGAGCCACTGGGTTTGGATGAGTACTCGGGTACTCTCCCTCAGTGGCACCAGAAACCAGAAACAAACAGAAGACCAAATTATCTTAAATCAGACTTGGACCACAATTCTGAGTTTCTTCTGTATTTAGCCTCAAAGAGTAAGAAGAGTTATGAAAATCATCTCTATTAACACCTTAAGAAGCGGAGAGAAAAGGAGTTCTAATAGCAAGGTGGTGTCATAGGAAGCCCAGACCCTCCTTTCCCCTACAGAGCCACTGTCTCACAACAAGGTAAGAACCAATTCCCTTTGTGAGTAATTCAGAAAGCAGTTATGAGGCTCCAACCCCCCAGTGAGCTTGAAACCAACTATAATGAGAAAGGCAGGAAAATCTGTTGCACTCACTGGCCATTGTCCCTTTCCTGGCTCAGCACAGAGCAAGTGGGGGGGGGGGGACAACTTCCAGTTTCTTCCAAAGGAGAGAAAGAGCTGGGGCTTGCAACCAACACTGTGGCTTTTTTTTTTTTTTTTTTTTTTTTTTGGCGGGGGGAAGCTGCCTAGGCACTGGTTACTGTCTCATCTATCTTGGAGCATTGATAGGAGTTCACTCTTAGTCTAAGGGCTGCTGAGAATAAGAGGGGTTGGGCAGCTTTGTGGCAACTTCAGAGAACCTGCAATACTTCAGAGGGACACCAGAGGAAGCAAGAGATTACAATCTCCCAAAAAGGAAGGCAGAAATATCTCTGAGTTCACAAGCAAATGTCAAGAAAAGATATCCATAGAAAAGGTTTGAGAGGCCCTAAGACCCCTGGTGAAGGTGTTCCTTTGTACACTGCCAGTTCATAAAGACTGGGAGAAGTGGCTATTTTTTTCCAATGTACAGGTCCCAAGACAAAGTTAAAAGGCACGTGAAGAAATAGAGAAACATGGCCCAACAATAGGAAAAAAAATCAATTGAACTAAGTTATTTTCCTTAAAAACATCAAGAAAATTGACAAACCTATAGGTAGATTAAGATAGAATACTCTAAATCAAAAATAAAACAGGAGACGTCATAATTAAGGCCATAAATACACAGATACTCCTTGATTTATAAAAGGGTTTTGTTCCGATAAACCCATTGTACATTGAAAATACAGTAAATCAAAAAGCACATTTAATATATTTAACCTACCAAATACAGCTTAGCCACTCAGTACACAGTAGAGTACTGGTGGTTTATTCTTGTGACCATGTGGCTAAATGAGAACTGCACTCATTGCCACTGCCCAGTATCCTAAGAATTGTACTGAATATAATGATCCTGGGAAAAGATCAAAATTTAAAGTAGGGTTTCCACTAAGTATATATTCATTTTACATTATAAAGTCAAGAAGCCATAAATTGAGCCATTATAATTTAGGAATCACCAGTAAAGGATTATAAGAGACTATGAAAAATTATATGCCCCAATCTAGATAGCCTTGAAGAAATGGATAAATTCCTAGAAACATAAGACTTACTAAGACCAAGTCATAAAAAGCAGAAAATCTGTACAGGTCTATAACTAATAAAGGTTGATCAGTAATGAAAAAACTCACCAACAAAGAAAAGCCCCAAACAAGAATGCTTCACAACAGAATCTTACCAAGTGTTTAATGAAGAAGGTCAATCCTTCCCAAACTCTCAAAAAGTTTAAGAGGAGGAAAAACCTGCAGACTCATTTGTAAGTCCAGCATTACCCTGACACCAAAGCAAGATAAACAGGTTACAAAAGAAGAAAACTATAGGTCAATCTCACTGGTTAATAAAAATGCAAACATCCTCAACAAAATGTGAATAAATTCAACTCAGCAGCACATTGAAAGGATCATCTCCTATGACCAAGAGAGATTTACCTTTGGGATGTTAGGATGATTCAAACATATGTAAGTCAATCAAAGTTATGCACTAATTTAATATTTTTAAAAGATTTTTTTTTTAAATCACGAGAATGTTAAAAATGCAGGGGAAAAAACCATTTGACAGAATTCAACCCCTTCTCATGATAAAAATACTCAACATACTAGGACTAGGAGGAAATTATTTCACAGTAATAAAGGCCTGTGAAAAGTTCAAAGCTAACATATGACTCAAATGTTAGAAACTAAAAATGTTTAGGATCAGGAACAGGACAAGGAGGCCCACTCTCACCATTCCTATTCAACACAGAATTGGAAGTCTTATCAGAGTAATTAGGCAAAAAAAAAAAATACAGAAAATTTATCCAAGGCAAAAAGGAAGAAGTAAAATCACTGTTTGCAGATCACATGATCTTATATGTACAGAATTCTATAAAGATTCCACAAAAACAATGTTAGAAGTAATAAAATCAGTAAAGTTTCGTGACACAAAAATCAAAATTAAAAAATTAGCTTCATTTATATACACCAATATGAAACAATGCAAAAAAGAAGTTTAAAAGCAACTCTGCTTACAATATATCAAAAGGAATAAAATAAATAGAAATAAACTTCACAAGCAGACAACTGACACTAGCAAACATTGATGAATAACATCCCACATTACATGAATTAGAACACTAATGTTGTTAAATATCCATATTAAACAAAGCAACAAATTCAAAGCAATCCCTATCAAAACTCAAATGGCATTTTTTTTGCATCAATAGAAGAAAACAGTTTTTATGGAACTATAAAGAATCCCAATAGCCAAAACAATCTTGAGAAAGAACAAAGCTGGAGAACTCACATTGCCTGCCATTGAAAAATATTGCAAAGCTTCCTCATTGAAATGGAGTGGTATTGATACAATGCATATGTACAAAGGGAACAAAATAAAGAAGACAGAATAAGCCCATAACAAGTAATCTGTGACATAGGTACTAAGATTATATATACAATAGGAAAAGGACAGTCTCTTCAACAAGTAGTCATGGGAATTAGTAAATCCACGTGAAAGAGTGAAATTGGATGCTTTTTTTACACCATACACAAAAATCAACTCAAAATGGACAAAAGACCTAAGACCTGACACTTTAAAACTAAAACTTTTATAACATTGGTCTTGGTAGGAATTTCTTAGATATGATACCAAAACAAAAAAATAAGTGTGACTTATCAAACAAAAAATCATGTACATTGTAAGAGAAATAATTAACAGAGTGAAAAAATGAACTACAAAATGGGAGAGAATATTTGCAAACTCTATATCTGATAAGAGAGTTACAGCCAAAATACATAAGAAATTTCAATATATCAATGACAAAAAAACCCTAATAATCTGTTTTTAAAAATGGCTAAGGAACTTGAATAAATGAATGACCAAGAGTTGTATGAAAAGATGTTCAACATGAACAATAATCAGGACAATGCAAACCAAACCACAATAAAAATATTACTTCCCATCTATTAGTATGGCTATTATCAACAAGTCAAAAAATAACAAACATCAGCAAGGCTGCGAAGAAACTGGGATCCTTGTGACCTGTTGGTTGAACCGTAAAATGGTGCAACTGTTATGGAAAACATATGGAGGTTTCCCAGAAAGTTACAAACAGAGCCACTCCATGATCCAGAAATCTCACTTCTGGATATTTATGTAAAAGAATAAAAACAGAATCCACAGTGGTATTTGCACTATCATGCACATTCCAGCATTACTCACAAGATGCAAGATGTGTAAACAATGTAAATGTCTATCAACAGAAAAATAAAATAATAAAATGTGGAATTCACTATAACAGAATATTATTAAGTCTTACATAAGAAGAAAACCCCTATAATATGCTACAGAATGGCTGAAACTTGAGGACATTATATTAAGTGAAATAACTAGTCATGGAAGTACAAATGCTGCATTATTCCACTCACATAAGATGGTTAAACTCAGAAGTCAAACTTAGAAGCAGAAAGTAGAATGGTGGGTTTGGGTGGGGGGTGGAAACTGTTCAAAGGATTGATTTTCAGCTGTGCAGAATGAAAAATTCTAGACCTGTGGTACAATAATGTACATATAGCTAATGATACTCTATTGCACTCCTAAAAATTTGTTATAAGGATAGATTATATGTATGTGTATACACACACACACACAAACACACACACACACACATATATAGTATATATAATTTTAAAATGATGCATAGGTGCTGGGGTTGTGGCTCAATGGTAGAGTACTCGCTTAGGACATATGAGGTGCTAGGTTTGATCCTCAGCACCACATAAATATATTTTTATTTTTTAAAAATGATGCATAAAGAGTCCAAATGATCAGTTATTCCCTACACACATCAGCAGCACACACCCATGCACACACAGATGTTTAATTTTTAGCAAGCCACACAATTGCTTTACTCCTTTTACCATGTTACTCTTATAATAAACATAACAGGTAGTTTCCTATAAGCTGTATACTATAGGATTTCTGCTGTCAATACTAGAGGTTTAATTTGCTTCCCAGATGGAGTATGCTTCATACATATCTAGTTTAATATTCATGACAACCTGGTATGGTGGGAATTATATCAACCTTTTTATAAATAAGAAAATCAAGGCATAGGAATGTTAAGAGAGTATAAGTTGGTAGAGTTTAGACTGAAATTAAATGTGTCAAAATCCAAAGTCTAGGCACTTACCCAGGATTTTAAGCCAAGAGAAGAACTGAGAATTCAGGTTTTATGTATTTTGAGTTATTATTATGAGACCCTGGGCAAGAAAATGATTCCATTTTCACTTCTACACTTGTAGTTCATAGGATATGAATAATAAGTAAAGTTTAAGAGTTTTTTTAGGATATAATATAAATAAAATATTTATTAAAACCAATTTATCCTTTAGAAAAATTATTGAAACATGAGAAATCAGTGGTCTTTGCAAAATATTCTATACACAACTGTATATATCTTATTAATAATTTCTACCTTACAACATTATGAGATTCTTTGGAACAAAAAATGTTCCTTTTTTTTTTTTATCTCTAACACAAATACAGTGTTACAATAATTTTAATGGATTTTTGAATAGGCATTTTATACAACATACACATTTCTACAAAGCACACTGTATTGACTAAAATTAAAATGCCTTTGTCATATGACAGTTTCATTTTCCCAGTGAACCCCAGTATACATAAATCATCCATTCTTTTGGTCTCTGGTAACTTATACATAAAAAGTGATTTTTTGGTTACATAAGGTGCCTATTAATTTTATGTCAGTGAAAAATGTGTAGAAAATTAACTTTTGCTATCCTTTTATATCAGTGAATTTAGTCAAAATTGGACAAATATAATTGCCAAAATGTGAAAGAAACATAATCTTCCTATATCTTTTCTGGTATTGCAATTACATTTCTTGAAATCCAAAGATTTAAAACACTGATGTGTTAAGATAGTTTAATCTCTTATTTAGAAAAAGTATTTATTACCTCAAGGTTTACATAAGTGGAAAAAAATTTGAAAAATGAAACTGTTTGAATTTCTTCTTAAGATTCTGACAAATTCTAAGAGGTGAAAAGTTAGTTATATGTTTTGCACATTATAAATATAACTCAGAGACAGAGTGCTACAAGTGAAGTACAACAATTTATATTTGCCTTTAAATCATGACAATGGCCTCAGTCTATACACAGGTTTAGAAATTCGGCTCTAAGAAGGAAGCAGCACATATAAAGTGCCTAAGGTGTAACTTCACAAAGACCCAAGCTCTCCTGATAGAAATAAATGGCACTCTGCAACAATGATTGAAGGCCACACTAAGCTTTCTCTTTACTCTTGGCAAAATGGCATACTGTGCAGAAAAAATATATGACATGACATTAAAAAAAGGCTAAGTCAGCAAAGGTTTAAAAACTCAGTCCATATGTGCCCATTTAGTAATTAAACCTCACATTAAAGTAACAAAAGGCATTAGAAAATGGACTTGACTTACAAACTCAAACAGTTTAATATGTTTAAAGTTAGCATGCTCAGTAATGAAAGATTTCATTTCATGGATAACACCTACAACACAATAATTTAGTAATCCTACTTATTTTTTAGTAAAATTTATTTTATCAAGTACAAATTTTAAAAAATGGCATTTTCATAATTTATCCTATGTATATAAAATGTGTATTATACATGTATATGTTATTTTAAATATGTTTTAAAATATTGGATACTAATATTTTAAAACCAATACAGACAAGATTGAAAGAACACAAAAGAGACATGGAAAACAAAATTTCAACGTTAATTTTAATACCTAAAATGTGTACATTTTTACTTAAGATTTGATTACACTGTATACAAATTTTATATTAATTGACTGAAAATATAATTTTCAATGTTACAATAAAGACAGGGAACATTTTATTCAAATTTCATTGTCATATAATAATCCTATTAATCACCATTGGCCCTGTGGATTTCACATCACAATTTCTGGGTTATCAAAACAAATATATTGACATATAGGAATATAACTAATTTCTTCATAGCTCTTGCCTTTAGAGCTTCAACGAGAGAGTCAAATCAATATCAAATGTGACCTGCCATGTATTAGTACTTATGTAGTACCTAATGTCCTAACACTAACATAAATACTCAAAGATTAAACAAATCACAAAAAGAAAACACATTTTAAATAATGATATTTTATGAATCTGAAAAATGTATGTTATGTATAAAAATACATTTGTTTAACTTTATATGAAATGAAACATTTAATAATGTTTATTAAACTTTTCTGCAATCTATTTAAAATGGCAAAGATTTCCAAATTACTTCATAAAAAGATTTCATTAGAATTACAATTATTTCATAAAAGGATCACATTAAGTATCATTGCAAACTGCCTTCCAAAGAGCAAGTGATAAGATTTGAAAACAAATTCTTCTAAGCCCCAAATTAAAACTTGAATTCAAGAGACTTCCATTATAAGCAAAACTGATGATAAATTCTACAGAGTCTAATACATTTTAACAATTTCTCAGTATTTAGTGAGAAGAGCCTGTTACAGAATCCCTAAAGGAACTGATGTTGTAAGGTGACAGATGGCCTTATTTTAATCTGCACTGGCAGAGTACAGTAAGAACAGAGTCTAACCTACAGGCAGGGCTGTGCCTTCAGTGCTAAATGATCTGACTTGCTGTAGGACACAAAGTGGATGAAGTCAAGAAGATCAAGAGCAGAGCTATCAGTCTGTGATTCTGCACAGGGCTCAGTGCAGTTCAGCATGTAACTAGCAAGCTAACAACAACATGGAAACTGCTTGATCTGGTGAATTTCCTAAGGCAAAATTAAGTATGTGGTAGATCTGCATAGGACACTCTTCCCTACCCATCTATGCAGTATTATCTGGGATATATCTTCAGAGCTTCACATCTTCAGTTTCCAATTATAACAATTTAGCATTTCTATGTCTCAACCTTTGAAAAGATTTTGACAAGCAGAGTCTATAACATTATTTGAAGTTGGGGGATTTCTCTAAGATTCCAGTCACTAGGCAGGTGCTGAGTCCCCAACTCTGCTCTGGGCCCCTGCCATTAATTAATGGGTTAATGGGTTACCAGACAGGAGCAATAGGGAATAAAAACAACACAAATGGAAAAAATGTTGGGGCCCAGTAGGTAGCCAAGCCCTGGTGAAGCTTGACTGACTCCAGAGATAGCTCAGCAAGTTGATTATGTAGGTTTTTCTTCATGGGAATGTTTCAGCAAATCAGGCAATCTGAAGGACACAGAACTGGCGAGACACTGGGGTCATCTTGTTTTGCTCAGAATCCTCTATCCCTGGGAGGAAGGTGCTGAACTCAAGGTATCTACTGATAAAGCTGTGCACCTCTGCAGGTAGCCACCCCTGGCTGGCATTACCATAGCAACTGGGGCATCTCAACCTGCACCTTCACAGAGGCAGCTCCCAGCACAAACTTAGCCACCAGAGAGTCAGAGACCATAATTTGATTTAAATCATTACTTTCCACAGGCAGGTCTTAAACATATAATAAACTATACCCAGGAGAAACCAAGAAAAAATATTCATATTTTCTCTCTCTACCTCCCTCCCTCCCTCCCCTCTCTCTTTCTCTCTCTCTCTCCAGAATGTAGTAAAATATTTTCTACCCTGCAGAAAAAATATAAAGAACATTCAATATAATAATATTGTATATAAAAATAATAATATCAGTCACTAATGGTTATCAACACTTAATTTTGCTAGGAAAGATTATCCTCCCCATTTTAGAAATGATGAAAATGAATGTGAATGATTAGTTACCTAGCCCACAATTGCCAATGAACTGGTAAGTATTAGTTAGAATTCAGGTTAAAGTATCTATAAATCCCATAACCTAAGCCACAACAGGACATTATGCACATTTGGATTATCCATTTTTGCCTTGTACATTTTTATAATTTATCTTAAATTGAAGAGAGATTTAAAAAACCAAAGAGTGCAATAGGACAAATAAAGAAACCCAAAAGTCACATTAAAAAAATCTAAAAAGCAAGATCATGAAAGGAATTTTTAAAGCATGGTAAAATATAAAATAGATATGATAGTAAAACAATCATGTTCTGTATATTATATCAATTTCACTAAATGCCATTTTTTCTTCTGGGTCCACCCAAATATGTGATTAAGAATGGATATATATATATATATATATATATATATATATATATATATATTGGGCTGGGGATGTGGCTCAAGCGGTAGCGCGCTCGCCTGGCATGCATGCAGCCTGGGTTCGATCCTCAGCACCACATAAAAATAAAGATGCTGTGTATGCCGAAAACTAAAAAAATAAATAAATAAATATTAAAATTCTCTCTCTTTCTCTCTCTCTCAAAAAAAAAAAAGAATGGATATATTATCAAGTTTTGGAATAATGCTTTATGATGGATAAAATGGTTTGATATATAAGACACAAAGAGTATGTCAAACTGAACATACATTATAAATCCAAAATTTGAAACTTCATCCCTAAAGGAAGAAATACACGTAATGATAGCAAGGTTGAATAATTTCCAAACACCCGTATTTTTGTCAGAGAAGATACATTATTCCATAAATGGCCAGAAACAAACAATACTTTAAAAAATCAGGAAGTGGTGTGTACATGCACATACACACATCAATCCCTTTTAGTAGAATCAATTCTATTTATACCTTGTTCTTTTAACACCTAAATGAAGGTGCAGACACACAGGGCAGCCATGCAGAGCATACCCTTTAAGTTAGGTGTAATGATCAAAAGCCCTTTTTTGGTCCCATCTCTGTCGCAGGGGGTAGAAGCTACAACTGTGCTGGTTTAGGGCTGGACAACAGCATCCATGGTGATGCTGGTACTAGAATCAACATCTGAACCCAAAGCAGCAGGGGTTACCAGCACAGTGGCTGTAAGTGCTGTTACCTTTACCAGAACTCATGAAGGACTCAGTCACGTGTGCTCAGCTTGTTGAGAAAATCCAGCTATGAACCCTAGAGTGGGACTTGTGAAACTTAACCAGATTTAATTTTGTTGAGCAGTTTCCATCAACTTGCTTGTGTTCTTACCAATATGAGTAATTTGCATGTAAGAGTTGCTTTTATTTCTTTATAAGTTCTGGTTTATAGAACCCTGAGGCTATAGTTGATATCAGAGAGACACAAATTGTTTGATATTATGTATGTGTCAAATTAAACTCCATTTAAAAGAAGTATCAATCATTGGGGACTTACTACAAGTATTAAATAATAGGAATTCAACAGGCAAAGACTGAAAGCACCAAACATATTCTCATTAGGAACATCACTGACAGTGATGTTATTGAGTCTCAGTTCTAGTGAGAAGTAGCCTTTCATTGAAAAATATAACTTTTTGGATCCCACAATGTATTGGCCTATAGCACATTAAGCACTACTCTCTTCAAATTTTCATAAAGTTTGATTTAGTGATAGGGGTTTTGATATATTTCATGGTAAAGGGAGCCTGTGTTCATTGAACTGGTACTATACGGAAACAGTAGTCTTATAGGGAAAACACTCATGAAGGGAAAATATTATGATAACTACAGAACAATATCTCCACTCCACGTAAACTATATTATCTTTCGTTGATTTCTCCCTCTCTCAGTTTCCCCTTCTTCTCTGCTGCTAATGTTCAGAATAATATATCACTTTCCCACTAGAAAGGAGATTGTGACTTAAGGAAAGTTAACCAGGAAAAAATACAATGGTAGAAAGTAATACAGGACAGTTAAAATTAGTATGTGCTTTTAACATGCTCAAGTTACAGGTGGTTAAACTGACCTGGGAATTGAAGGACAGATGTAGACATACTTAATTCAAAAGAACTAAAAGCTTTTTAATGGACTTGTGGGTTTATAGAAAGGAAGGATGAGTTCATTGCAAGTAGAGGGCTACAGAAATAGCCTACCAGATAAACAACAAACCAAACACAGGAAGCAATAAACAGGAAACACAAAGGTCAAGCCAAAGGGGAAAGAACCTCAGTTCTCTGGGTTGTCATACAGACAGGGTAGCAGAAGACAAATCAAAGGATTTCCTAAAAGCAGCTGCTTACTGGCTAGTGGAAGAGCATCCTTTATCTCAGGCTTAAAGGGGAAACTGAAGGCTAAAAATAAAGACCTCTCTTCTCCCCACACCTAGAGCTGGCAAAGACTTTAGAAGTATTAGAAATGAACAGATGAGTACCCAAGAATAAGGGTCCAGAACTGATAAAAAGGAAAAGACAGAAGCAACCCTGAAGAGATGGCTAAACATTTCATGTCTGTATCTAATTAAGTATAATCAAGCAACAAAATATGATTTACTACAAGCAAACACAGCTTTCACTCTGAAATTCCCTTCCTCTGTGAGAAGAATGATGGAGGCATTTAAATGACGGTATCAGACCCTAGGAAGGGAAAGACAGAAAAGCACTGGAGAGACATCAAGAGCTTGGAAGGACAGCAGCTCTGCTTTTGGCTCCCAGGAGAGGGTGATAAAAAAATAAAATATGATTCAAGGCAATGAGGATTCCTTCCATAAGTTTCCAGTCTGTGGATGTCCCCCTCCCTCAGAGACTCCTTGTACTGACTTCCTGTCTAACCTCCTCAGGCATCAGAAGAAACTAGACTGACAGGCCACCAGTAGAGCCTGCCCTTCAGCTGCCCCTGACACCACACTCCACTTTCAGGAAAGGATCAGATCCTATTTATAGTTTCCTTCAGTTTCTAAGTGATAATTCTGAGATGAGTTCAAAGTTCTTGCCTCTTCTTCCAGATTTCAAAAGCTAAGAAATAAGAAAAGAAACTCAGCACAACTGTCTCCTCACCTTGACCAATTTCTCTGAAATCAAGGAAAGAAAATCGTATCAAGAATAACTGAGAATTTCCCACGGGACAAGTGATGTCCCATGGGAAAGAGAAAGGCAGGGCAGAGGCCATGAGCCAAAGGGGCCTCCATGTCAACCCAGAGGCATGCCTTTAGAGCACATTAACAAGACTGAAGGCCACCAGAGTCTTGGAGGTTCACCCGGGTTGTTGTAATGCAAAGAAAAGGGAAGGACTGCAGATCTCTGAGAGATTTTAGGATTTTGGTGTCTGACAAAATGCAAAGTACTCAAATAACTTTGTTGTGTACTGAGTGGATTTAATCCACATTTATTTCCAAAGCGCATAATTTCCAGTTACTTCATTTCTTTGAGAAGTACAAAGTGACACAATATTTGAAGACTGTTTTAATTCTGTTTGTTTTATAAGGTCATTGGTTTGGGATGGAATCAAGGAATATCCTAATACAAAAGTTCTGACCACCAAAAACTGAATAACTTAAAAATTCTTAGAAACAATTTTTTAAAACTATGCTTAAGGGTAGCTGCCAAAAAAAAAAAAAAAAAAACTCAAAGAAAATTTGCCGAATATATTAGATTAGTTCATTTAATCTATTGCCAAGAGCCAGAACAAGGAAAAACTCTGTTTTCTACAACTACAAGTAATATGAAGTGCTGTTTTCTAATACATCAGTATTATATAAAAATTAAAGAGGACAAACAACTCAGGTCTTTGTTTGTACATGCCAGAGTTACTCTTCCAGGATTTAATTTTCTAAAAGTTATATAATAACATTTGTATTAGTTTGCTCATTAAATAACAATTGTGCAATATATTTTTACGCATTTCTAAGCAATTTCTACTGGCAACTATGAGGGTAAAAAGGGACATAAATTGCATTTACATCCATTCTTCAGATGAAGAAACTGGTAGAAAAAAGACAAGTGACTTTCTACCACATAGACCATTGGCAGACTCAAACTCTGCTTTTAATCCGCTGACTCAGTAAGCTGCAGGGCATCCAAAATGTCAATTATTTGACAGGAGCTTCAAACAGGTAACCATTGCCCAGAATCAAGTTCAAGAAAACTAAACAGTTTTAGATCCACAAGCTAAGTCTAGGTTTTGGTATTTGTAACCTTGTTTCATAATTGAGAGAACATCTATACAAAAGTACCTTTTTTCTGGAAAGATTTTAAGTGTTCTGGAGAGAGCTGAATCTTTTAGTGATTTGCAGTATGTCACATTTGGAATATATTAGTGTATTTAATATAGAACAATGCATACTGTAACCCATAAGAGTAATTGTTGCCTGATCTTCAAATTTTTGTTAGGACCTATTAAATAACTACTGGTTTCAAAATACAGCTTTCTAAGTTACAGGCTACTAATTTAACTTTTAAAATGTAATGCAAGCTGACAATTGTCTCTGCAGATGATCATCTCATGGTCATGTTAGTCTAGTTTATGATTCTTTTAATAGTTCATTTGTGTTCAAATCATATGACTGGGTCTGTAGCATTTGGTTCATTCTTAAATATTGGCAGGCTAAACAGAGACAGTTTTAAAATAGCTTGAAAATACATATGGAAATAAAAATGAACCTTTAAATTAAATATCTATTGAGTGTCCACTCCACCCTAGCACAATCGTAATTACTAGAAATACAAAATGAATACTGGGAAGGTTGCAATTTAGTAACAGAGTTGGACAAATACAGAGTGCTTGTATTCAAAAACATTTGCTAATCCCAATTCTTCAGGAGACTCAGGCAGATGGATCTTAAATTGGAGGACAGCCTGGACAATTTAGCAAGACCCAGTCAATATCAAAGGGCCTGGGGCATAGCACTAAAGCACTTTCCCAGCATGTGCACAGCCTTGGGTTAGATTCCTAGGGCCATCACAAAACATATAAATAAAAACAACAACAACACCAAAAATCTTTACCAGACTATGATAATGGACATGTTATTTAAGATCTTAATATCTTAGGATTTTTGGTTTTGTTTTGTTTTGTTTTTGGTACTAGGGATTGAACACAAGGTATTTAACCACTGAGCCACATCCCTGGCCCTTTTTAATATTTTATTTGGAGACAATGTCTCACTGACTTGCTAAGTGCCTTGCTAATTTGCTGAGGCTGGTTTTGAAATTGCAATACTCCTGCCTCAGCCTCCCAAGTTGCTGGGATCATAGGAATGCACCACTGTGAATACCTCAGTTTTTAAATTATCAAATGGAGATAGATCCAACAATTTTTTTAAGTAGGTGGATATTTTATATTTAAAAGACTCAATATTTTAAAATACTAAGATCCTTTATTGTGCCTAGCAAATATCATTAGGGTGCCTAAATACTTCTTTTGAAACTCTGTATATAACATTCTTCATTTCACTCTATTGCATGTCCCATAATGGCCTGGGATATTTATAAATTCAATAGTCTGCAGAAAAGCACACAATAGGCCAGGTGTGGTGGCATACACCTGTAATCCCAGTGGCTCAGAGGCTGAGACAGGAGAATTGTAAATTCAAAGCTAGCCTCAGCAAGTCACTAAGGAACTTAGTGACACCCTGTTTCTAAATAAAATACAAAATAGGGCTGGGGATGTGGCTCAGTGGTTGAGTGCCCTGAGTTCGATCCTTAGTACCAATAGAAGAAAAAGAGAAAGGAAAAAGAAAGGGCACAGAGTAAATACCTACTCATCATTAAATGAAAGTTCTTCAAAACATGGATAAAAAGGAAATAAAAACGTCAGTAAAGAAAAAATGTAGCAATTCAAGGTAGGTCCTGAGGAGGGAATACGAATTTTGTAGGTAGACAAGAAGAAGGCAGTATCCCAAGGAAGACAAATATGCACAGACTTGATTGGTATTTGTACCCCAAAGAGCAGATTTTCTCCAGATACTTTAATTCTGGGTCTTTAATTCATGCTTTGGTTTCTTTCCACTGTGGAATGACTGATTAAGACCTTTCACTATGGATTAAAAGAGTTTCAAAGTAGGTCTCAATGATGGATTGAAAGTGTAGCTCAATGTATTGACCAGGTCCCTGATATGAAGAAAGTATTTTTATGTGGAAAAGAGAAAACTATCTCCTAGTCTTTGAACAACTATTGGAAAATATAATATACACTTCACAAGCTTAATGCACTCATTATAGTTATAGTGTAATTTTTTCAGCATTCATAACAGAGATCTATTAATGTTAATTTAGTTCCCAAAATGATTAACTAGCTCTCCAGAGTGGTTTGCACAGTGATAACTCTACCTGAAATTTTGTAACTTTTTATTAATTCATGTCTCTTAGTTGCTCAACAGGGTAATCTTTGAAGTGTGAGTCAAAAAGCTAGAATTTGTTTAATAAAGAACTTTCTTCTCTTTATAAAAGAACAAAATTCTTCAATTACAAATACTCGACAGCGAGATCACCAAACTTTGGAGGGGAAAATACAACCACAATGGATAAACACATCAAAGGTTCGTCCCAATTTAAAAAAGAAATGCATGTGAAAATGTGCAATTTACAATCAGAAATAAGATAGTTACTATAAAATATCTAAAATCCTGTAAGATTAAGAAAAAAATATGGACTGTAATCCAGCAGTTAGTAATCTCCACTAATAATCACAGACAACGCTACGTTCTCAATCTGTGTCTAGATAAGAATTCCATGGGGCACGAACTTGGATCGTTTACTACTGGCACATAGAATAGAACCTGTGGTTTTGCAGGGCCTTAATCCAACCCTGCTTCAAGGGATGAAAAATGATTCAGGTGAAATCAACTAATGTGTCCCGTCTAGATCAAATTGTGAATGACCATATGTATCTCCCTTCTTTCCACAAAGTGTGGCTGAGAATTGAGCCACACAGAGGAATGTGATGCCAAGAAATGTAGAGATGGTATCTTAATAGTATAAATTTGGGGACTGGGCCTAAAAATCCTTTCATAGTTTCTTATTAGCCAATAAATTCCCTTATAATTTGAAGCTACTTTCAGCAAGTTTCTTTTAGTATTCTCACCACCAAGGGAGAAATGCATAATTGTGACTATGATACTTTCACCATAGACTCACATAGAAACAGGGTTAGAATAATTTCAGGGCAATAATAGGATCCCTCCATTCTGCTTCTTCCTATCTCCAACATCTAAAAATTGACATGCTATTTCCTATACAGTTTCCAAAATAGTATCATAATTTTTTATTTCATAGATATGAATATTTGAAATTTATCCTAGGGAAAAAATGATGTTATTTCAGAAACCCATATTGAAGTGAGAAATTACTAGCTATGCTAAGGGTCTTTGATCTGACAGCACATGAGACAGAGAATAAATAGCTGATAGAACCTTCAAAAAGTGAGAAGTAAAATCTTATGTTTTCCCATTTCATTAGGTTTTATGTTTTTTTAATTTAGTTACAGATGGACAAAATACATTTATTTATTAATTTTTAATATGGTGCTGAGGATCAAACTCAGGGACTCACAAATGTGATGCAAGTGCTCTACCACTGAGCCATAACCCCAATCCAGGTTATATGCATTTTTGTAACACATCTTTTAACCAGTCTAATTTACTCATAATGTCCATTTCAAGTGGAATTTATTTACTAACTTTTGAGTGCTGGCTTTTCAAAATTATTTCCCATGACAATTAATGACTATGGAAAATCTGAAGACTTATTAACAGGATCATTTTCTCCAGAAAAAAAGAAAGAGAAAGAGATTATGTTTTGCTTTATATGAGGCAATTTTTATGAAATGGAATAAAACTGTTAAAGGGTTTAAGTGCAACAATTACTGAATTACTACGGGATTTCTGAGCATGTGTACACAATGCTACTTTGAAAATCAAGCAAGTACAAAGCAGAGCTACTTGACTGAAGAGTATTTGAGATACAACAGCTTTCATTTGTGCTTCAAAATGTAACCATTGTTAATCGTATCTTACAAAATCCAGATTGGCACAATCTTTACTAATCCAATCAATGGGAATCACTTGCCACTTACAATTTTTAAGTTTCACACATACACATACACACCCACAGAGTATGTTTGTAATATTAAAACTGTTTTAATTTTATTTTTCATTTTAATTGACCTGTTACAATTGTACATAGCTATGGGGTATAGTGTGATAATTCAAAAGATGTATAAATTGTGTTCTGATCAAATCAGGGTAATTAGCATCTCCATCCTCTTATCATTTATGTTTGGAGCCTTGGTATCCTGCTTTTCTAGGTCTTTCATAATATATGAATAGATTATTGTCAACTGTGGCTACCTGACTGTGCTGGAGAATACTAGAACTGATTCTTCCTACCTAACAGTATTTTGGTACCCATTATCTCACCTCCCTCTAGCCCTCTTCCCCATTCTCTTCTACCTCGTCAAATACCATTTTATTCCCCTCTGCTATGAAATTATCTATTTTAGCTTCTGAGAATGAGTGATAGTTCTTTCTTTGGCTTATTTCATATTATGTCCTCTAGTTCCACCCATTTTGCTACAAATGAATGAATTTCTTTCTTTAAGCCTGAATAATATTTCATTGTCAACAGTACTGCAGTAAATATGAGAATGAGGAAATTTCTTTGATGTGCTGATTTCATTCCCTCTGGATCTATACCCAGAACTGAGTTATCTGGCTCATACAGGGGATTTATTTTTATTTCCCTTTTCTCAGAATCCTCACCAACATGTTATTGTTTGCTTCTTAAATAAAAGCCATTCTGACTGGTGAGATATCTCATTCTGATTTTGATTTTCATTTTCTTGATGGCTAGAAATCTTGAGTATTTTTTCATGCACGTGTTGGCCATCTGTATTTCTTTTGAGACATGTCTATTCAGGTTATTTGTCCACTTTTTAATAGGAGTGTGATTCTTTTCTGGTGTTAGGTTTTTGAGTTCTTTATATTTTCTGAATATCAATTCACTCTCAGATAAATAATTTGCAAATATTTTATCCCATTCTGTAGGTTCTCTGTTCACTCTGTTAATTATTTGCTGTGCAGAAGCTTCTTAGTTTGATATTATCCCATTTGTCTATTTTTTATTAGTAGTTTGTACTTTGGGGACATTATCCAAAACCATTAATGAATCTACCAAAGTCTTGAATTATTTCTCTTATGTTTCCTTCTAATTGTTTCATAGATTCAGGTCAAACATTCATGTCTATAATCCATTTTGAGTGGATTATCTTAACAGGGTGAGAGACAGGGGTCAAATGACATTCTTCTGCATATGAATATTGCTTTCTCAGTACCACTGATTGAAGAGGCTGTCCTTTCTCCAGTGTATGCTCCGGCACCTTCTTGAAAATCAGTTGGCTGTAGATGCCTTGATTTATTTCTGGGATCTCTATCATGTTTCACTGGCCCATGTTTCAGTTTTATGCCAGTACCATGCTGTCTTTGTTATTATATCCCTGTAGCATGTCTTGAGATTGGGTATCCTGATGCCTCCAGCTTTAATGTTTTGCTCAAAATTGCTTTCACTATTTTAGCTCTTCTGTGCTTCTGTATGAATTTTAGGATTTTTTTTCTGTTTTGGTGAGAATGTCATTGGTATATTTATGGGGATTGAACTGAATCTGTAAATTGCTTTGGGTGTTATGGACATTTGAACAATATGAATTCTTCCAGCCCATGAACATAAAAAGTCAAGTGTTTTGTAATTATCATCGTAGAGGTCATTTCCTTGGTTGAATTTATTCCTAGATATTTTTATTTTGTGTGCAGTTCATGTGGTAGTGGGGTCAGGGCATCTGTGCAGTAGCATTGGATGCACCTATCAGTCTCTGGGGAGGGACTGTATAGAGGTGGATCAATTTAGCCTGTCCCGGTGGTTGGGGTGCACCTTCCATGGCAGCCAAGGAAGGACACCTATGCAATATGGAGGATCACATTTGTTAATCTCTGAAAAACACATGTGGATGGGGCCACTCTGTTCGTGGACAATGCAGTACTGATAAGCCTGGCAATCTCCAGGGCTACATGGATGTGGAGTCATTCCAGTAGCCTAGGACAGTGTCATGTGGAATGGGATACACCTGGGTTTGGTCTCACAATGGACCATCAGCAACAGCCTGAGTGGAGGAGTACATAAAATGAACTGGGTTCACCCTATGCAACAGTACCATCATGAACACTCCCAGACAAGTCTCCATCTGGATTTGGAACCTACAAGGGCTGAGAGATTCCCCAGTGGTAAAAATCTTCCAGCATCCATGATTCCAGTAGGGCTGTTAGGGGCTTACTGTTTACCTTTTCCCTGTTACAGGAGGACTTTTCTGGATTCAAACTGGTCTGGGCATACTTAGGGCGGTTGATGCAAAGCACTTCATTCCTGTTTGTACTAAATCATCCAGAGACTCCATTTTCCACAATTTAACCATTCTATCCACACTAGATTCCAGTACTCTCCCCAGAATGTTCTAGCTCTTTTTTATGCGTGAGGGAGCACACCCTGTGCCTCCAGTCACCCATCTTGCTAGAAGCCTATAAAAATAGTTGGTCATACTCTTGGCACAATGGTAGGCTCTAGGGATAACAAGAGGTATAAAATAAAGTCCTTGACCTCGAGATTACAATCTATCATCTGTGTCATCCCAAAGAATACCATATGTGGCAATGCTGCTGTGGTATGTAGAGGTGATTCTAGGGGAGTTTCTGTCCAGCACTTTCAGGTGGTGTTGTGGATGCTTAGAATTCTCTATGCTTAAAGCTTTTTAATAGCTTTAAATATCATTAAAACAAAGATGAAAGTTCCATATCTAATTTTAAAATGGCAATTAAACAAGAAGCATGAAAATAGAAAAATCCTTCTTCAGCTCTATAACCTTTAGAATGTGTTCATTCAAAACAGATTCATTGATCTTCTATAATTCAGATTAATCATATAAGCTCAAAGTAGCTATGACTTCATCAATATTCCTCTTCTATCCTCTAACATTACAAGGGAGAAAATTTTACACAGCAAAGTGAAACATGGTGTAGAAGGTCATAAGATCATTATTGGCAAACTCAGGTGTGCTGTTAAAATCACTTCCAATGGTCTGGCAATCTCCACTTCTGCAAAATTCATGCTACAGAAGATATCACTATTTTTATCTGCTCAAAAGTCATTCTTCTATTGACATTGTCTTATTTTCATTTAGGAAATTTCTATCTCTTCAATAATCTTAACTTTGTTGAATTGTCAATTCTGAGCAAGGTATGCACATATTGCCAAAACCCAAGCCAACTGAAGTTATCTCAAAATTTTCAGCCCTTATATTTTTCTTATAGAAATGGAAAATATATTTTGAAAAAAATTGGCAGTTTCTTATAAAGCTAAGCATATCTTACTATGACCTAGAAATCTCACTCCAAGATATTTACCATGATGAATATAAACATATTTCAAAGCAATATGCATTCAAATGCTCATAGTGGCTTTATTCAATAGAGTAAAAAAGTAGAAACAAATTAAATGCCCACAATCAACCAATAGAGACATGTATGAATACATGTATGAATCTCAAAGTTATGCCAAGTATAAGGACATACTCACACAATCTTATGTGCCACATGATTTCACTTGCATAAAAGTAGGCAATGAGATAAACTTTAGCATAGACAACCCATTAACTGCTATCAAGGACCAAAAAGGGAGAGGTGACTGGCTTCTAGATTGTTGGGGTGGATACAGAACTGCATGGTTTTATCAAAATTCATCAGACTACATAAGTCAAAAATGGCTTATATATACAAATTTTATATAAATATAAATTTTATATAAATATATGTATATATAAATATACACACACATACATACATATGTATTTGGTAACTTAATAGGTATCTTGTTAACAATTTTTTTCTAAAAGGAAGGAAGAAGACTTTTTCTGATGAACTACAGGGAGGCAACTGGTCACTTATAGACCATCCCCTTATCAGAGAAGTTAAAAGTTCTTCAGTCTGAAGTGAAATGATACTAGATGGAAAATTAGGTTATAGGAAGGAATAAATAGAAAATAAATTGAAATTTTTTATATATAGGGTATCTACCTTTCCTTGAATTAATTTATCTGAAAAAAATTTGCCTAATTAAAGAAAAAAATAATATTATATGGTAGACTTTTCAGTATACATACAGAACTAAAATATGTAACAAAATAGTACAAAAGCCAGGGTGGATAGAAATATAATTTTATATGATTCTTACATTTCATATAAAATGATACAATATTAGCCATATGTAGATTGTGAGAATTACAAATGAATATTGTATTGTAATATTGTAATGCCTATAGCAGCAATTAAAAACAATCAAAAATAAAATTTAAAAAAAAACTATAAAGGAACAGTGACAAAATTTCGAATTTGCTCTGAAAGAAAGCAGAAATATAAGCCAATCCCCCAAAAACAAAGTTTGAATGTTTTTTCTGATATGCGGATGCTAATTCACAGTAAGGGGTTGGGGGCAACGGGAAAGAATAGTTACTTTAATTAGGCAGAAGGGAGTAAAGGGAGGGGATGAGGGAGGGGAAAGGGGGACAGTAGAATGAATCTGACATTATTACCCTATGTACATACATAACTATACAACCAGATCCTACATCATGTACAACCAGAAGAATGAGAAGTTATACTCCATTTACAAGTATATTCTGTCATGTATAATTAGAATAAAAATCTTTAAAAAGAGAAAAAATTATATAACAAACTAAAATTTAATAGTGAGATGATAAACTCATCCCTAGACATAAGAATAAATACAATAAATATAAATATGCAAAATAATTCAATCTAAAGAAAACACTTGTAGGACAAGATAAAGAAGCAAGATCCAACTATATCCCCTGCAAGAGAAGAAAACACAGATGTTAGGAAGTAAAAGAGGGGGGGAAAAAAAGGGAAGAGGAAGAATTATACCATACAATAAATAAACATAAAGACGCAGGTGTGGCTATTATTTACGTGAAAGTAAACTTCAAGATATAAACTATTCCCAGTTAAAGACAGACATTTTGAAATAATGAATAGACCCACTCAGTGGGAAAATAGAAATCCCAAATGTATATGCAACTAATGACAGAATTTCAAAATAGGTAAGCAATGATGGACAAAGGGAGAAATGACTAACTTCACAGTAACACATGGCAATTTAATTCTTTTCTCTTGGTGACTGATAAAACAACTAGAAAAGTCAACATGAATATATGAAGAATGAATTATTTATCAACTTGACTTAATTGATGTTGATAGGACATTACGTCCAACAACAAAGAGTCCATATTTTGCTCCCAGTACACATGGTATATTCACCAAGTTCAATCATATGCTGGAACAAAAAATATATTCTATGAAATGTCAAAAAGTGAAACCTTACAAAATACATTCTCTGACCACTGAAATAATTGAATTTTCAGAATTAATAACAAGATTTAATGCAGATCCACTCTGATTTGGAATTAACACATGATTCAAACACCTACATGTTGAAGAAGAAATCAAAATGGATATTAGAATCTTTTTTACTAAAAATGAAAATATAACATTCCAGTATTTGTGGGAATAGGTCAAATAGTAACTGAGGGAAATTTATATGTTTAAATGGCTATACTAGAAAATGAAATAAAGTTCTAACTTAATTTTCTTTCTAAAAAGCTAAAACAATGACCAATTTAAAGAGCAGTAAAAATAATAAAAATAAAAACAAAATTAACAAAGTCAAAATTTGCTTCTTTGAAAACATTAATATGACTGATAAGCCTTTCTAATATTGATCAATAAGAAAATTTCAAATATAAGAAATTACAGCAGCAACATTACCAAAGATCTTTATAGAAGTATGATTAACCTTCTACCAATAAATTGACAAATTGTATTCCATTGAAAACACAAGAACCAAATTGGGGGGGGGGAGTCTAACTAGCTTTACAACATTAAAGAAATTAAATTTGTATTCAAATTTCCCACAAAGAAACCATGAGTTCCAGATGGTTTCACTAATGAATTCTATGAACATTATAAAAAGAAACAATATCAATCTTATATAAACTTTTAGAAACAGGAGAAAATCTCCATTTAAAAAGGTGGGTACAATCCTGATACAAAACTACAGATGAAAAAAGTAAATTTCATACAATAGATATTTTCATCATTGTGCTAGATTGGGTAATAAGATATTAGAAAATTATGCCCAAAATACAGAAAAGATAATATATGACTAAGAATGTTTCCAGACATGCAAGTTTATATTTGAAAATCAATCAATGCAACATGTGACAGAAGTATATATTGATTCTAATCAAATAATAAAAGCAAAAATCAATGAAATAGGAATTGAAGGGAACAGTCTCAATTTTATGAATGATATTCATTAAAACCCTACAGTTAAATCAGGTTTGATGGCCAAAGCCTATAATCCCAGAGACCTAAGAGGCCCAGGTGGGAAGATCACAAGTTTCAATCCATCCTCAGCAACTTAGTGAGGCTCTCAGCAATTTAGTGAGACTCTGTCTCAAAATAAAAAAAAAAAAAAATGAAAAGGTCTGGTGATACAGCTTGGTGGTAAAGTGCCTTTGGGTTTAATCCCCAATACAAAAAACAAACAAAAAAACCAGACAAACAAAAATCCCTATGATCAAATCATACTCCATGAGCTATGAAACTCAACAGAGTTCTGAAACAATGAAAATGGGAAATGAAAGGAATATTTCTGCCAGTTTATTGTAAAAAAAAATGGGGACCTAGACTGAAAAAAAGCTTTATACATCCAAAAATAAGTTATTATATTCGTTTTACAGAGGACAGAGAAAGAGATTGGGCAACTTGTTTGTGGTTATAATTCACAAAGAACCAGGATTTGTATTTAGGATGCTGACTCCAAAATCCCTGCATTTAGTCTCTAGGCATAGTGAATAAGTTGAAGCTATTTTGACCTCTCAGTCACTGTTGGCATATGCCAAGGACAGTTGTAGGGAGAAGAAGGGGAAAATGGGAGAGGTGTGGAGAATGATACAGTGATGTTGCATCTGGAGACACAGGAGGGCTAGGAGATGGATGAGCTCACAGATGTCTGAAGAGGAAGGCAAAGGGAAGGTTAAAAGGCAGAGGGTGTTCATTAGATATGCCATGTTCCTCCAGGCCTGGAGAGGCACACAGGATACCAAGATGTGCTGACTCCTTTCAGAGAAGGAAAGTGGGATGGAATCAGAGGGGAGATACCAGCAAAAGAAGATTTCCACTGTATTATCAAAGAGGAAGCTCATGTGCTGAACACATCTGCTTTTCAAGCTGAAGATTCTGAACAGTGGATAGAAACAATTAAGGAATGTATATGAGCCACAATCTCTAACCAAGCAAGAGTTAGTGATGAAGCACAGACACTTCTGGGATGTTTGTATTCAAGTAGTCCTAGATTATGAAAAAGTAACAGATGACGCTGGAAAAACCATGCACACATCACTCCATGCACACATCGAATAGTGCTATTTACTCATTCAGCAAATGCATTTGCACCTATCCTGCCTCAGGCACAAAGACAGTCATCAGAGAAATGAGGAATGTATCCTCAGGGAGCTCAGAGTCTTGCCATGTGTCAGAAAAAAGCACGAATAAGAGCATCCTGCTGTGTACATACTGGAGAACCAGAAGAATTCTTATTCAGCCAACAACAGAGAAAGTCTGCTGTAGATATATTTAGGAATTTTGAAAAGAATCTTCAGTACAAAACTGTCAATTTCCAGACCTTCCTACTCATGATGGAGCCATTTTCTGGGAAATGAAAGAATATTATTTTTAAAATCAGGAAATGAACAGCTTAAGAGCTCTCTATAATAGCCATGGTTTCTGAGGAATACTCAGAAAGCATGAATGATCTTCAAATTCTCACTTATTCCAACAAAAATTGAGCTTTTGAATGGAAGAAAACCTGTCCCTTCAATGGAAGACAGGGGATCATGGGGAAGCTCTTCTTAGTGTTCCCATTCTGTATGGGTAGCAGCTCTACCTACTCCACTACTTGTATCTCCAGTTTCAAAACCAGAACATGGTATGGGACTGTTTAGCACAAACTTCACTCAAAGATGAGGATCATGTCCCAGTGTGTGCTACCAAGAGTTCAGCAACCATGCAGAACAGAGGGTCCACTGGCACAGACAATGTTCTCTGAGGTAGGCAGTTTAAGAAGATGTGAGAGAGTAGATTGTCACAAACAATATTATTATACTTATTTAACCTCCCAAATTTTCCAAGGGTAGTTTTTTATATTAGTTGTGTCTTACTGCTTACCAAGTTACCCTAAGCTTAGAATAATACATTTACCATCTTACAATTCCTGCAAGGCAGGAGACCAGGCACAGAAGAACAGGGTCTTGTGCTTCCAAGTCTCCTTCAAGGCTGCAGTGATGCTGATGAGGGCTGAATTCTCATCTCACCTGGGAAGAATCTGCTTCTACCTCACATGGTTGTTGGAAAAATTCAGTTCCTTGCAGGCTGTGGGCCTGTTCTCAGCTGGTTGGACAGAGGCCTCCACAGCTCCTCACCACAAAAGTCTCTACAGCATCACAGCTCGTTTATCAAAGTCAGCGAAAAAGAAGCTCTGCTACCTTAGGCAAGAGTCCCAGTCTTATCCAATCCAATCATAGAATCGGCTGCTCATCACCTTTGCTACATTCTTCTTCTTTTTTTATTTAAAGAGAGAGTGAGAGAGAGAGAGAAAATTTTTTAATATTTATTTTTTTTTAGTTTTCGGCGGACACAACATCTTTGTTTGTATGTGGTGCTGAGGGTCGAACGGGGGCCGCACACATGCCAGGTGAGCACGCTACTGCTTGAGCCACATCTCCAGCCCAGCCTTTGCTATATTCTATTAGTTAGAAACTAGTCATTACACCAGTCCCTACTCAATAAAAGGGTTTGGGGACCAAAAAGGCAAAATTATTGGAACTATCTTAGAGTCTGTCAGCAACATGTGCTTTGATGCTTATCAGTTAAGATAGAATGAGGAAGGATTTAAGAGGTAATCTTCCTACCATATTTTAATTCCCTCTTCTTGCTCTGATTTAATGTCTCCCCTGTCTATAAAGTTAAGGATGAACATAAAAGGATTTGTCCATAATCCAGAGCCAAGGACATGAGAAGTTATAGCTTCAATCTGAGGAGGGACCCCATTCAGAATCTTCTCTGAGGTAGAAAACATGGTCTATAGTAACATCTGATCACAAAATTCTGATATTTCCTCATTTGAGGGCCTGAGGGGTAGAATTTTAAAAATTTATTTCTTTAATATGTTAAAAGAAAATATATGTAAAATTTCTGGACAGACATAAAATCTCAAAAACTTTTACAGAACTTTACACTCCTCTTCCACATCTTGAAAGGTGAGCGTATTGGGAAAGAAAGAAGGAAGAGGGAGGGGACATTTAGAATCTGTATATAATAATTTAGGAACAGTAGTCAAACATTAGTCACATTTTGTTCCATCCAGGAGATCAAAGAATAGTCATTTGTACAGATTTTAAATAAGTCCTGGCTGACAAAATAATATTTTAAGCATGTTATAAATGCTAAGTACTCAGTTAATGCCTGCTATTATTGTATTATCTTCCATACAATGGGGTGAAAAAACTCCCAATGGGCTCTACCCTGCTGTGTCCCTTAGTCTTTCTCCAATTGCAGGTTGCACCCTAAGTTAACACTCAAACTATTTCCCAAATTTCTTGTCATCATTTGGACAAGACCAAGAAAGGTAGACACTTGCTACCATCCGCGTGGAACTGTCCTTTCTGGTTCCCTTTTCAAGTCTGAAAGATACTAACTCCCTGGTAATAACACCTTAAAGGCCTAAAGCCTTTTGGTGAGACCATCATGACTGACAGATCATCATGAATGACAGTTCATTAGCATCATCATAATTCAAAACAATACGAGTTATGGAAATTTATAGCCACAGCATGCCTTATAAGACCACAGGCCCAGATTATCTGGCATGGTAGCAAATCTTTCCAGGAAATAGTAGCCATAGTTTTTCTTCCTTTTAATTTCTATACTGCTGACAGGTAAACTGGTTAGTTTCATATGCATTCATTTGACAAGTATTTATTATTTCAAATCTACTATTTTACCTTCAGAATAAACATCAGCAACAAAACAGAGAAAATTCTGACTTTATAGGGTTGTATTCAAATTATGGAAGGGCTTCTATGATATGTGAAGGTTATATTTACTCTGTGCAAATCAACAGTCTAAGTGCTTTACACAACTTTTATCTTTAAACGAACCTTCTACTGATATCATATAATTTAATACACTCATATATTAGATACTATTTTATATCCATCTTGCAATAGTAATCTGTCCATGGTGGCATAATAAGTAGTGGGTTTGAGTTCTGAACCTCAGTCTTTTTGATGCCAAAGTCCATAACTTAAACCACATACCACACATAGTTCTGAGAATCATTACTTTGGGAAAAACAGGAATAGGACTAAGAAAAAAAAATACTAAATAATGACAAAGACTCTATCCTTGACCAAACTTCAAGACTTCTGTGAGTCCTCTTCCCATGAAGCCTCATTTTTTGGGTTCTGACTTGTAACAAGTAGAAGTCCACTTCTAACAAGAATCCTCCTACATCAGTTCAGCAACAATGCCTTCACCCTTGATACTCCATCGTCTTGGCTTGCCTTCAGCAAAAATCCTGTAAAGTTGGTGAAGCAAGAATCCTCCTACACTTGAAGTTTCCTGCTAGCAATTTTCCATCCACCAATTGCTGCACACTGACCTTTAGCTATAAATCCTTACTTGTCCTTGTTGTATTTACAGTTGAGCCCAATCTTTCTCTGTTTTTGAGACAGCATGAAACCTATTACAATAGTCCTGACTAAAGTCTTCCTCATCATGTTTACCAGGATCAGAATAACTTTTTTAAACATTAAGTATCTAGAAAGGCTAGGCAAATTGGAAAATGCTCAAGGACAGAGCAGTCATGTTAACAGCAGTCTGGTCATAGGCTTTTATCAGTCAACATATCTGTATGGACACTGAAACTGGCTATGAAGGTTTGTGTGCATTACATGTTTGAGTTTCAGAGGAAGCAGCTAACCTCTTTTATGGCCATTCCTGAAATAGAAAATATTTGGATATGATGGTCTCCAATAACAAAATTCTGTTGTAGATTTTAGAATTATAGAAAATGGGGATATATAGAAATTGAGTTTGATATAAAGGATAGAGTGAAGGACTGCATTACTGTAGCAAAACCCAGGAGACTCCAAGATGGCCCAGTTATTTTACTGGTAAAAGATATAACATGTTAAGCTTTTTATCTTTTTTTATTATTTTTTAAATTTTATTTATTTATTTATTTTTAGTCATACATGACAGTCAAATGCATTTTGATGTTAAGCTTTTTTTCTATGTGCTATAAGATTATTGGCATTAAAGACTGTAAACGGAGTCAGATGCTCTTCTATATACATTAAAAGGGCAAACAGAAAAAAGAAAATTAACTGATTTTGTGGTCCAGATATTCACTGGGCATGATGACATTTTAGGAGCAAAAGAATAAGTGGATCATGATTGGAATCATAACCACCAGGACAAGAAGGCTCTGAAGTTGGCACCCTGCCCAAGGTACATTAGGTGTGACAAATGGTAACAGGTGTTGCCTCGTGTCAGAAGAACTGGTGGGATGATTTGTTCAGCTCCAAGCTTATATCAAAACAATATGTGAGTATAATTGTAACAGAGGTTCCTACAGTCCATAGTAAGTGACTAGAAGAAGCCAAAGAACTGGTCAATAAAGGAACTACTAGCTAGGAGTGATTCCAAGGCTGGCATGAACAGCAACTTCACAAAGCAATCATTCCGGTGGTGTTAGATAATAATGTTGGTGAAAGTGATTTCTGGATTACAGACTGAGTTACGAGATACAGAGACTTACAGATAAAAGAACAGACAACAAGATTTTGTCATGACATGGTAGTTGGACTACAGGAGTAAGACACTGGTACTTGCTTACTCAAGGTACTTACCTACTTCTATAGATATCTAGAAGTCACACCTCAGATTCTGCATGGGTTGCTCCTAGTTATTTATCTCTCCTCCCTTCTCTATTCTGTAAACATTTTTTATCTTTGGGAAGACCTTTATACTTGTTGTTCCTCTAACAAGAATGTCTTCAACTTTTTCCCTCACGTTTGCTTATTTTATTCCTATTTTTCAGATCTTTTTAATTTATTTGTTTTAATTAAACATGACAGTATAGCACATTTATGCATTCTGATATATCATACATAGATGGGATATAATTTCATGTTTTTCTGAGTGTACATATTGTATAATCACATTGGTCATGAAATCACATATATACATAAAGTAATAATGGTTGTTTCATTCTACTATCCTTCCTATCCCTATATACTTTCCCCTCCCATCTCTTCACTTCCCTCTACCTAATCTAAGGTAACTCTATTCTTCTTTAGTGCCCTGCCCCACCTTATTGTGAATTAGCATCTGTATATTAGAGAAAACATTCAGCCTTTGATTTTGGGGGATTGGCTTATTTCCCTTAGCATGATATTCTCCAACTCCATCCATTTACTGGCAAATGCCATAATTTCATTCTTCTTTAAAGCTGAGTAATATTCCATTGAATATACATACCACATTTTCTTTATCCATTCATCTACTGAAGGACACCTAAGTTGGTTCCATAGTTTACCAATTGTGAAATGAGCTGCCATAAACATTGATGTGGCTACATTACTGTAGTGTGCTGATTTTAAGTCCTTTGAGTACGGGATAACTGGGTAAAGGTATGGGATAACTGGGTCATATGGTGGTTCCATTCCAACTTTTCTGAGGAATCCCTGTGTACTCCTTTCCATGGTAGTTGTACCAATTTGTAGTCCCACCAGCAATGTATGAGTGTACCTTTTTCCCCATATCCTCGACAACATTTATTATTGCCTGTATTCTTATTAATTGCCATGCTGACTAGAGTGAGATAAAATCTTAGTGTAGTTTTGATTTGCATTTCTCTAATTGCCACAGATGTTGAATACTTTTTCAAATATTTGTTGATATATTTCTTCTTCTGTAACTCAGATAAAATTTGCTCAGGAAAGACTTTGCTGACTCCTATAATTAGGTCAGGTTTATCTGTTATTCCATTCCTAAAAATGTGTACTTCTATTTCACATTGTTATAATTTTTGTGATTCTTTGATTAATACATTTCTTTCCCAATGCACTATTAAGGTCTGTAAGGCCAGACATATATTCTTGTTTTTTGCACATTATTTTCCCCTTGTATAGTAGAAGTAATCAATAATGATAAAAAGGAATGGTTGAATGTAATAATAAAGCATAATGACTATACCTTTATATAAATAGCTGATTGTTTCTAAGCATTGGCAGTAGCTCAGAAACATCACTAAATATTGGTGCTAGAAGGTAAATGGAAAGCACCTTTATGTCCACCATAAGTAGTACCCAGTGCCAAATTCAAAAGGTACATTCAAAAGCCCCATAGAATGCTCTGAAAAATTCCACCACAGCTACTATTACAAAAATATTTCAAGGATTGGTATTATTTCTCTATTACATATTGGCACACTGAGATTCAGATTTATTTAATGCCATAATATTATTAAATGGCAGAGCAGTGTCTTTGACCTCAATTTTTTTCAGTCCTGGTCCTTTTCAATTTCAAAATAATTATAAAATATACTGTAATATTTATAGAATAAATGTATAATATTTATATAATAAAATGTAATAAAGTATTTGTAAAATAAGTTCTTATATACTAAATATATAAATGCAAAATAGACCTTTATGGATTTCCCATGTAACTTTAAAATATAATAATTTCTCACTCTATAAAATAAGGAGTATAAACTATATAATATGTAGAGTATATTAAACAGGATATATTCACTGCATAAACAGATATAGTTTATACTTAGTAGTCTCAGTATCCTTACTTTTGTCTCTCATTTGTATATCCCACATTTATTGAGACAAAATATTAAGTAAGTATAGGAATTTCCCAGCTTGACTATGCACCAGAATTATGGAAGGAATTTTATACAAATGCAGGGTACCATTGGGTATCCATGGATAATAAGCATTCGGCATCATTGGTAGCAGTGACACACTATAAAAAGAATAGCCTTACCTTTAGATGATGTTTAACATGGATCTCCTATTTGACATAGGAAAGTGATATGGGTAAGAGTCTTTGATTTCTGAGATATCATAGCTCAAATATCAAATCCTCCATTTACAAGTTGTATCACCCTGAGTAAGTTTACTTTCTGAGCCTCCATATGTAAATGATACATAATAACAAAACATGATATATAAAAATGGTGATAAAATGACTCGATCTCATAGCATATCAAATATAAGGCAATCACTCAAAAATAAAAAAATGGTAAGGTTTATTTTAATGAAGGCAAATATATGAAAATTCAAATAAAAAGGTACATTTGCCATAAAGGGTCATTGTCATTAAGGTCTGGTAATTCACATCAAGTTGTATCATGCAAATATGATTATACTATGATATTTACTTCATTATTTATGAAGAGAAAGCATAAGAGTGAATAACTATACTAAGAATTACTTATAAGAAATTACAAGGAAAAAAGAAATTACCTTTCAATCAAAAAGTTTAATGATAAAGTTGAGATTCAACAGATATTAATATATATAATATTATATATTAATTTAATATATAAAGAAATAAAATTTCAGTTTGTAAAGAAAGAAGATGGGTAAGAATAAATAGAGCTACAAAGACATGTCCATATGTTATTGTACATGTGTGTACAATAACATATGGACATGTGTACAAAGAATGTACTTATTCTTTTACTGTTACAAAGTCTCTAGATCATTACTTCCAATTTGATGACAGAAAAAGTCCCTGAACTATATGTAAAAACAAATTAAAATAAAGCATCATATGATTTTCAATTAAAGTTACAAGATGGAATTGCCATTTTTGAAGAAGAATGATTCCACTTTGACAATGATGTCTTAAATTTTCCATCTCTATACTTCTTCCTGTGGAACAGCAGTGATTGACCTTCCATACAGGTGATGCCAGATCTTGCAATCAAATTGCCATTGTAGCCCTTAAACCATTAAAGAAATAAGAGATGCCACTCAAAAGACAATGTCATATGCTACTTGGTTTCTTGAAGTCATGACTTATGACAAGTAGTGAGTTGTTATGGCCTCTAGAAGAACTTGCTCTATAATAGTCCAAGTCCTTCCCAAGAGCACCTGCCTCCTCTTCCGACTTCTAACTATTTCATTTCCCCTGCTATTGTTTTATTCATTTTTAAAAAATTTCCAAATGGTAATTTTGCATTTACAAGTGCTATTTTAAATGTGCTTAAGTTTTAAAAAGAAGTGATAGGAAAGATGTTTATTCTTACAACCCGTATCAGGATAATGCTTGCTTCCTATTAGTTCTCATATACAGTAACCAACTTTTTACTTTATGAAATAAAGTTTTCCATTTAATCTTAAGTTTTCTTTGACTAAGGCTTGACAGTCCGTCTAATCATGTTTCAAGTCAGGTTGCAGGTGGTGTTAGAAAACAGAGGAAGGGATTAATTCTGCCTTAGCTTCTTGAAATTTTATTTCTTTTCTGTAATTAAGACAATTATGATGCAATAATATTTTTCTGATATTATTTGACTCAGTATAATGATTTCTTTTAATAATTATATTATTAGCATAAGGATAATTTATTTAGCTTGGCTTAGAATTGAAAAATTAATATAAGGAAAATAATGGTTATAGTACAAAACTACATGAAACAAATTTAGAACATGATTTATTGTTACACTGTGGTTGCAGATTTCAATTTTAATTTCTCCTATCCAAATTACTGAATTATATATTCAGAGAACTGAATACTGGAAAAACTGCCTCTTTTTATATACAGAAGGGAGGGAAAAGGCAATTTTTTGAGTTCACACTGTACTAGACACTACACATGTATTTTATTATTCACAATCATCCATGGATGTAGTCAAGATAATCCCTACTTCAACCGAGAGTAAAATTGAGGTTATAGAAATTAAATTAACTTGTTATTATCCTATTGTATGGCATAGTTGAGACTGGAATATTTGGCTGGCGGCAAAACCCATGTCTCTCCACCCCCACCATCTTGCCTCATATACAAAAGGAATGAGACACAAATGTCTTTGACAACAGAAATAGAAATGTAAACTTTAAGAATTTAAAATCTATTCACCTTAGTGTCTACAGCCTGTCCAACATTTGAAATAATTAACTGTATTTTAATTACTTTGTTCATAATGACAACCAAACAACTGCCCTTCTAGACAATGGAGTTTCTATAAAATTGCAGTAGTCTTTTTATCTTCCAAGCTCACACAATCAACACTAAATCTATCTGCCTCCTTTGGACTCATTCATTTGTCAAAGTGACCACACACCTTCCCTGGGGCATCAAGCTGAGGGAGTTTATTTCTCAAGTGTCATCAAGGAACCATCTGTATCGAAATAACTTGTGAAACTGAAAACTATTCAGCCCCACTGAGTCAGGATGTTTGAGGAAAGGACCTGAAAACCTGCATTTTGTCAAGCACCATAAATTATTCTTACACAGACAGTCCCTGAAGAACAGAGTAAAGCTGAAATTTATGATGCACTAAAGTATCAGAAGAACTTACCTATGAGAAGCTGGGAGGAATAAAAGCTCTTTGCTAGTGATTCATTTTCATTTCAGAAGGACAAATGCACAGAAACTACTTGTGATCCTATTTATTTTTCTATATGATCATCATTCAGAGATACAGGCTGCAACTGATATTTAACATTAAAATGTAACCGCTGACTCTGCAAATTAGTCTTAGTGTGATCTCTACAATATTAAAATATTCAGTTTTATAAAATTCTAATACTACAAAGGATACACAGTACTTAAAAGGGTGACTCCTATTTTAGTTATTGCCTTAATACAAATACCTAAAAATGAACTTTTCCATTAGTAACAGTCATACAGTGATGTCATCTTTATAATAAACCCTTACCTCAGTTTAGATTCCTTTTCATTTTTTTCACTTTACTACATCTGAACACCAGGATAATGTCTCTACAATCAATTCTCAAAGAAAAACATCTAAGTATAGTGCACTGCTACAGTTGCTAAGGTAACCATCATCTCCTACTCTCTTAAAAGTTCTGAGTTCACAGACATTTTAACACCTTCCTGAAACATCCGACATAAAAGCCACTGCCTAGAGAAATTTAGCCTCTTTTGTTTATCATCTCAGACTGGATAGTAGATTGCAGCAAAAAAAGGCTGATATTTTTAGTGTACTATTTCCACTTCACTTCAACCATTGGTGGAAGACTAGATAAGTTCTAAAATGGAATCTGGGATGAGCTCATCTTGATTCGGTGATTTCACTGCAACTTTGACTTGAACACTGGTGTATAATGTTGAGCTTTCTGAGTTTTGTTGTTTCGCCCCCTCCTCCTTCCTTGCAGCAGATGTTCAAGACATGAGAATAACATATTTTGCTTTGGAAAAGAAGGAGCAGTTTCAGCAGGAAATTGTATCTTTTTTAGACTTATTAGTGCTTGAAAATATCTGCTGAGTAGGTTAAGATCTTCCATATCCAGTTCTATGGAGGAGGTCTTGATCAATCCTCTTAACACCATCACCTCCCTAACCTTTCTGGGTCTAGTCCTAAATCCTGGATTGTCCCCATTGTTCACTTCCTGTTACCCCAGTTTCAACGGAGCCTCTTTACAAAACATTATGAAACTATGTGAATTTGGACTCCTAATAATTCAGGTTTTCCAATTTTGCCTGGTTTGGTAAGATTTCTCAGTAATCCCTTCACTTACCCCTTTATTAATCATGTAGCATTTTACTTGGAGCAGTTCCCTATTATCTTCCTTCCATCTACTCTGGCACATCCCTAACCCATTGATTTTTTTTCTTTTCTTTTACTGCCTCGCCTTTTTCATTACACATTGGTCTCTAACATACTCTACCATCTAAATTCCATTAACTCCATTCTCCTGAAAGTTCATTCTCTTAATTTACAAATGGCATTCCCGTTGTCAAATGCAATTGCAACAAATTGTTTCTAGTCATAACTGGGCTTTATTCAACCACTGGTTCTCCTAATACTCACTCTCCTAGTCATGTTTCTGTTGGCTTTTGTTCTGTGTCCTTCACTTACTGACTCCTCAATCAACATCAACTTGACAAATATTCATTGTGTATCTACTATTATCTTCTCCCTAATCCTTAGAGATGAAATACTAAAGATAATAGGGTCCTAAACTCATAATGCCTACAGAGTAGTGAGAATAGCAGTCAGCAAAAACATAATAAAATATTAAGAAAAGCACAGGTACAATGAGCACACATAGTAATGGAGTCTAATCTAATAAAGGGGATCAGAAATGCTTTTCTTGAAGTGTCTGCTTCCTCTACCAAATACCATCTGCACTCTCTCTTCATCTCATCAAGAGAGATGCTTGAAGTAAGATTTTCAGTAGTGATACAAATTTTAAATTTATTTTTTTAAATGTTTGTGTACTGATTATAATTGTGTGGCAGAAGCCAAATGAGAGGAAAATTTCAACAGAGAAATTGAACAATTTAAAGTCTCCATCCATTAAAGTAGAACTTGAACATCCACTATTTAAATGAATGTAAGAGAATTTTAATTAGCCATGATACTAATATTCCACTGGATATAATTAAAAGTGTGGTATTACAGTTCTACATATTGATAACATGCTGAACTGCTACACATATTGATGATATGCTAAAAACCTTATCCTTATGAAAATGTATTGAAAAATTAAGACATGGATTAGAGTAAACCATGTATAAAAATATTTTGAGGGAATATTCCATCAAAAAGTTAATATAAATTTATTTAAAAGTTATTGCTAAGCAAGAAGATAAGCATATAAGATTTAGTCCTATCTTCAAGTAGCTTATAACTAACAAAAGCATTTCCATTTAGAGAGAATTTAAGGAACCTATGTTCAAATTACTGTTCAGTGATGGAGTCCATAATCCATTTTCTTATGTTTTTTTTCTTTTTACCAAGCTAGAATACTTCCATATGCTTTTCTGTTTTGCTCAGATTTTGTCTGCTATTGAGCAACTAAACAGTCCATTTAAAACTCTGGCAGATTTTTATTTCGTTGTCGTATCTGAAGCTTAATTTTGCTGGATTCAGAATTCTTGGTTAATGTCTTCTTTGATATAATGAGAGCAACTAAGAACAGAACAGGGAAGAAGAGCAGGAAGAAAATATTAACATTAAACAGAGACATGAGGTGGGAGGGAAAGGGAGAAAAAAAGGGAAATCACATGGAAATGGAGGGAGACCCTCATTGTTATACAAAATTACATATAAGAGGTTATGAGGGGAATGGGATAACAAACATGGAGGGAAATGAATTACAGTAGATGGGGTAGAGAGAGAAGATGGGAGGGGAGGGGAGGGGGGACAGTAGAGGATAGGAAAGGTAGCAGAATACAACAGTCACTAATATGGCAGTATGTAAAAATGTGATGTGTAACCGATATGATTCTGCAATCTGTATTTGGGGTAAAAATGGGAGTTCATAACCCACTTGATTCTAATGTATGAAATATGATATGTCAAGAGCTTTGTAATGTTGTGAACAACCAATAAAAAAATAAATTGAAAAAATAAATAAATAAATAAATAAAACTCTGGCAGATACAAGCTTGATTAATTAAGTCCATTTCATTATCTCTAGGCATTTCCTGGGTCTATTTCCAAATTCTAGATTACCCAAATATTCAGGCTTTTCAAGTGCTTTTAGATCTTGAATGTTCAGATATTAGTTTGGAATAGACCCAGAAGTGGAAGGATCTCATGTAGGCTTCAAGATTCATGGATGAATATACATCCCAACATAGCTTTCTTTCATATAACCCCCCCCCTCTCTCTCTCTCTCTCACACACACACACACACACACACACACACACACACACACACTTCTCTATATCATACCCTAACACCAAGTATGTCCAAATAGTGAAAGAACATCAATAATGAAGTTTCATACCTAATAAAATAAAATGTGCCAGTTCACTTCTACTTTGTTATTGATTTTCTGTCATAGAAAAAAAAGAGAATAACATACATCAACTGCTCACATTATTCCATTCTGTAGGTAAGGACGAAAGGGGAAATCAGATAGACCAAAGATAAACATAAAATGCTAGTAAGAAAAATCAACTTTTGTAACCAGACTGAAATGTGCATATGCTAATACTTACATAAAATTACAGATTTAAGTAATAGAAGATGCATGGAGACTAGTGGGGTAATGAAGACATAAAAACTGTTATGGAAAAAGACCCCATGGAGAGGCAGCATTGAGTCATAGACATGCACACATGCTGAGGTTTTCTATTTTTCTAAATTCCCCAGAACTTTACATTTGCATATTACAACATCAATCTTAATCAGAGAGAAATAGCTGTCATTTGATAACTTCATCACAGTTCTTACATGGAAAGCTGTTTCAAGAGATTAAATGTTTGAAATAGAAAAATAGTAATGTATATTAAGAGTTTGAACTGTGTGAAATCATACATACCTGACTTCCCTCGCCAGGAACTCATGGTCTGCATAAGTCACTGTATTATGGGCTGGTTTGAAAGTTAAGTCAGGCTGACCCCATTCTGCTCAGACATCTCACCCTGTGCAAAATTGGCCCACCTTCCTGTAAGCCCACTTGCACAGAAGCTAACATCCTCACCCCTCTTGCCCCCAGACCACAGCTTCTACAATTCATAGTACAGACATTAACCTGCTTCCTGAGCATTTACTGAGAATCTTTCTGAGGAAAGTTGACCTGTTTTTTCCCTACCCTGTGAAACATGTTCTATAACTGTATTTGTTTTCACTGCCTCTTTTCCCTCACGGTTTTTTGGCTTATAATCAGCCCCCTACAAATGTTCTGTGTCTTGGGCTGCAGAACTGTCTGTTTTCTGCTCCCTTGGCCCTGACCAGAATAAATCCTTTGTCTTTACTTCAAAAAGACCCAGAGTTTTATTTGGGATTTTGGAAAAGCACCTTAATTTTAGCTGTCAAAGCTCAGTGTCCTTATTATGTAAGTGGGACAATAACAAAATGAAATAATGTATGCAAAGCATTCAGCACCTAGGGATGACATGTGTCATGGGTGGACATTGATTTTGAAGTTTATAAAGCCCTTACAATAAGAGTGTGATAATTCAAGCATCACACACATATAGAAAAGGCAAAAATAAAAAAACAAACTTGAGAAATGAGCCAAAGTATAAAACTAAAGGATGAAAGCAGGAAGAAAGGAAGGAAGGTTAGGAGGTAGAGAGGGAAGGAGGGAGAAAAATCCCTTAATAATGAGTTTAGTTAGGCCCTGGATAGTCAAGTATCCGGACTGTTAAAAATCAGGAAGAATGAAGGAAGAGAAATTCATCTAGATGTTTAATCTATTCTTCTGCAATTAAACATTGATTTCCAAAACCTAGACACTTCCTTTGAGTTGGCAACACTAAAAAGACACTACTATATTAGCTAAAAATAACTCTGTGCTTACAGTAAATATTTTCAAAGTCTTTATTAGTTTTTAAGCCACTCTAAATACAAGAATATAGGAAGGAAAAATGAACTTAATGTGCTTAAATTATTTTATTTATAAATTATTTCATATTAAAAAAACAACATCAAATTTGTTAACTGACCCAACCAGGCTTAGAGACTACACTGAGTAGTTTAATAAACATTGAAGCCAATTATCTTTAATGAAGTTTGAAACGGATTGGCAATGACCTGACAAAAAGTCATTCCTACAGTCCTCTGAGACTTAGTGGAGATTTGAAATGTTCAGGACCATTTCAAAAGGGTCTATAGTGGGGAAAATGGTAGACATAGTAATTGGATATGAAGGATAAAGTGGATAGAAGCAAAGAGATCAATGAAGTACAGAAACACACAGCACAAGCACACACATGTGTGAAAAGCATCTTAGAGACTGGACTAGAAAATCCATCACTGAAGACTTTGAACTTACAAGGAGGAAAGTTAAGCTCTTCACCATGATTTAAGCCATCCATTGGAAGTAATAAACAGGAGACAATGCATCTGTCCAGAAACTTGTTTCATTACACAAAAGAATCACTCGAAGATGCTTTGCAAATTTCATGGTATGTCTTATAATGCTTAAAGGAAGCACAGTGAAAAGATGTGTACCTACACATTTGAGTTTCAATAACCCATTAATAAAATCATCATCTTTCAACAAGAGCACAGGAAGAATAGATTACATATATTTACTCCATTCAAGCAATAAATAATTACATATATTTGCACCATTCAAGCAATAAATAATTCATTTTAAAAGTCCAGTTTCAGAAATTTTGAAAAAGAAGAATGAAAACTGAAGATATTACTTGACCTTAGACTTACTATAAAGGTAGAATGATCATGATGGTATGGTGTTGGCATAAGAACTGACAAACAAATCAAAAGAACAGTGCATAAAGATCCAAATGACTGGACAAAGGTATCAGAAATAGAGAATTCAGTGGGGAAAGAAAAGTCTTTCTGATATATTTTTCTGAATTAAATTACATGTATATGGAAAAATTGAATCATTATTCATATCTATAGGCCACATGGAAAAATTAAGGTGGACTGGAGACTTAAATATGAAATTAAACAAGAATGCTCATTCAAGAAAACCTTGGAAAGTACATCCAGTTGGTTTCTTAGAACAAAAATGGGACTACCCATAAAAAATTAATAAGCCTTACCTCTTCACTATTTACTATTCTGCTCATCAAAATCACCGTTGAGAAAATGAAAAAAAAACTTTCAAAATACGAGAAAAAATTAGAATGCACACATCAGACACCTATATCTAGGTTATCTAAATAAAAAATTCCTACAAAATAATAATAATAATCCAACAAAACATTAAAAAGAGACTTGGACAGACACTTCAGGAAACAGTATAAATGAATGCCAACATCCACAGGAAGACATGTTCAACATTGCCACAAGAAAATGCAAATTAAATCCACAGCAAGATACCACTTCACACTCATTAGAATTGCTAAAATTAAAAAGAGTCATAATGTCTAATGTAGGCAAGAATTCAGATCAATGGGATCCCTCAGATGTTACTGTGGGGACATATAAAATTTTTCAACATTTGTGAAAAATCATTAAGCACTGTCTTTTAAAATTAGACCTAGCTTATGATCCAGCAAGTCTTTTCCAATGTATTTACCAAAATAATATTTTGAAAAATATGACCCCCAACTTATCATACAAAAATGTTCATATAATAAGCTTATTCATAGTAATCTAAACCTGGAAGCAATCCAGATGACAATCAAGAGGAGACGAGATATATAAAATATTCATACAACAGAGCACCATTCAAGCAATAAACATGAATTTCAGATATTGGTGAATTGAGAAATCCCAAAAGCATTTTGTTTAGCAGAAGAAGCCTAAAAATAAACCTTACTGCATAACCCACTGTCACAATATTCAATAAAAATTAAATAGTAAGTTTTAAATAAAATGTTATTTTAAAATATTTCTAAAATGTCCATAATACCAAAAGTAGTCTATAGATTCAGTGTGGTCCCTGTCAAAATTCCAATAACATTTTTCACAGAAATAGATAAAATAATCCTAAAGCTCATATCGAATTATGAAAGACTCCAGACAAAGCAAATTTGATCAAAAAAAAAAAACCAGGCTAGAAGCAGGATGCTGCCTGATATCAAAATCCACCACAAAGATACAGTAACCAAAACAGGTTGGGACTCATGTAAAAACATATACAGAAACCAAGGTAACAGAAAACACAGCTCAGAAATAAACACACACGCTTACAGTCAATTGGTTTTCAACAAAGATGTCGAGAACACTTAATGGGTAAAATATAATCTTTTCAATCAATGGTGCTGGGAAAATGGTATATCCACATGCAAAAGAATTAGACTTTCATCATAACTGCAAATGAATTAGACTTATACATAAAACTCAAAATTATGAAACTACTAGAAAGGAGCATAAATAGAAACCATGACATTAGTTTGGGCAATGACTTTTTGGATATCATATCAAAAGTATAGGTAACAAAAGCAAAACCGATCAAGAGGAACTGCACCAAGTTAAAAAGTTTTAGCATAGCAAAGAAAACAACCTATTAGATGGGAGAATATATTTATAAAATGTGTATTTCTTAAAGGATTAATATATAAAATATATTAGGAATTCATCTGTAAGAAAACAACCTGATTTAAAATTAAGTAAAGGACCTGAAGACAGTGTTCCTATGACATATAAACCATCAACAGATATTTTTTAAAATGCTATCACTTTAATCATTAAAAAAGGCAACTTAAAACCACAATGAGATATTGTCTCCCTATTATTAGAATGGCCAAGATAATGTGAAAAAAACAGGAACATTTATACACTGTTCATTGGAATATAAATTAGTATATCCATTATGGAAAACAGTATGGAGGTTTCTCAATAAATAAAAATAGCACTATCCAGAAATCATATCACTGGATACATTTCCTAAGGAAATGAAATCAATACCTTAAAGAGGAATTTGTATTTTCATGTTCATGACAGTATTATTTGCAAAGTTGAAGATATAAAATCGAACTAAGAGTCCATAAAAACATAAATAGATAAAGTAAACACCTCTCTCTCACACCACACACACACACACACACACACACACACACAGACACACACAAAATGTAATAATATAGTCTTCAAAAAGAAGGAAATCCTGTCATAAGCAACAACATGGGCAAACCTGGAGAACATCATGTTAAATGAGTCTGGCATAGAAATACAAACACTACTTGATCTGACTTATATGGGGAATCCAAAGGCACCAACCTCACAGAAACAGAATAAAATGGTGGTTACCAGAAGCTGTGGTTTAGAGGGCCTGGAGAGATTTTGGTGAAAGGACACAAAATTTCAGTTAGGAGGAACACATTCAAGAAATCTATTATAGGAAATGGTGATTATAGAATAGCAATACATTATATATTTGAATATTGCTGAGAGCAGATTGTTTGCCCCATACACGCATGAAAATAAGTATGTGAGACAATGTATATTTAAATAGTTTGACTGAGCCACTCCACAATGCACATCATGCCAAAACACGTTTTACACCTAAGAGATATTCAATTCTACTTGCCTATTTAAAATACAATAATAACTTAAAACCACAATGAGATATTGAGAATAGAATAATAACTTTCTTTAAAGGTAGAAATCAGAGCAGCCATTGGCCTGGGTGTTGATTACATGGGTTTATACTTTTTATAAAACTCATCAAACTTAACAGTTAAAAAATTGTGAATTTGTTAACTTTGGAAATTATGCCACAAAAAAACAAAAAGAAAAATCATTTTAAGAGAATATCTTGTGTTAGAAACCTACTGATTAAAAAAAAAATGATTACTTCACAATATACTGTTCTTACCTTCCCCAAACTGCAAATGTTGTTCATATACAGGTGTTTTAATTAAGGTAAGAGTCTGTTTTGATTTGAATTTTTAAAAATAGACATTTTTATAATAAAATATATTTTCATCTTATTGAAAATGCCTACTGACTATTTATCCTTATATTCTTTTTATATGAATTCACAGAATACAAAAGGAATGTCAAAGGCCCCTGGCATAGAATTGCCATAAAAGATTTGGTATATGATATCATCAACATAAAACAGCTGTTACTGGCCTGTCTTGCACCAAACGGAATCCAAAACATGCTTACCAAATTGCGTATTGTTTTTAAATATTTTTCTTAGTTGTAGATGGACACAATATCTTTATTTATTTAATTTTATGTGGTGCTGAGGATCGAACCCAGTGCCTCACGCTTGTTAGGCAAGCACTCTACCACAGAGCTACAACCCAGTGCTGTATTTTTTTTAATTTGCTGTTTTTAGTTATATATGACAGTAAAATGTATTTTGACATATTATACTTACAAGGAGTACAACTTCCCATTCTTATGGTTGTCCATGGTGTGGTGTTACATGGGTCATGTATTCATATATGAACATAGGACAGTAATGTCTGATTCATTCTGTCTTTCCCATTCCCTCTCCTTTCCCTTCATTGCCCTTCGTCTAATCCAATGAATTTATATTCTCCCCTACCCGCCACTCCTTAATGTGTGTTAGCATCCACATATCAAAGAGAACATTTGGGCATTTGGCTTTTTGGATTGGCTTATTTCATTTAGCATGATATTCTCCAACTCCATTCATTTACCGGCAAATGCCATAATTTCATTTCTCTGTATGGATGAATAATATTCCATTGTGTATATATACCACATTTTCTTTATCCATTTATCTCTTGAAAGGCACCTAGGTTGGTTCTATAGTTTAGCTATTGGGAATTAAGCTGCTACAAGCATTGATGTGGAAGCATCACTATAGTATGTTGATTTTAAGTCCTTTGGGTATATACTGAGGAGTAGGATAACTGGTCAATTCCAAGTTTTCTGAGGCATCTCCACACCTCTTTCCAGAGTGGTTGCACCAATTTGCAGTTCCATCAGCAATGTGTGAGTGTACCTTTTTCCCCACATCCTCACCAACATTGTTACTTGTATTCTTGATAATTACCATTCTGACTGGAATGAGATGATATTTCAGTATAGTTTTGATTTGTATTTCTCTAACTGCTACAGATGTTGAAAATTTTTTTCATATATTTGTTGACTGTATTTCTTCTGTGAAGAGCATGTGGTTTGTAACAGGGTGAATTTCAATACTCACAAGGGAAATAAAGTAAGTTAGAGAATCACTATTCTGGACTGAAACTTTTTCTAAATTAAAAGATGTATAAGGTAAATAGCTTATTAGAGAAGTAATCAAGCCATCTTGGAACTATTTGGCATATTCAGATACATAACAGTGACTTCAGAAAAAGCTAAAGGAAAAGATTAGATTCCGGGGCAAGAAACCTAACAAAGAAGATGACTTCCTACCCTCTCCCCTGCTCACCCCAAGACTCTCGTCTCATAAGCATAGTCAATCCTAACAAGGAATAAAAGAGAAAATATATTAATCGATTCTTAATTGAATTAAAAAGAGCCAACCAGTAGATTTTCTAGGTCCACATATGACTCGCTTCAAGTTCTAATCTACTCCTATTTCTCCCAGCATTTTTGTCTCCTACACTTAGCTAAGACTCTCTTAAAATCCCATTCACACATAAACAGGTATCTATTTCTTTTTCTTCTATTCTCACTGACTTTCCACATACCATAGGAGATCAGTTTGCAGAAAACTGATAAAGAGGACCAAGAAGTAGTGATTCTTCTCTGCTTGAATTCTGGACCAAATAAAAAATAAGAAAAAAAATTAACCAATATAATCCAAAACACCATCTTTTTTTAAAATGCCAACACTGGAAAGCACAGCTGAAGTGTGAGAATTGAATAAAGTTTTGAATCTTGAAAACCAAAAGTAGGTGGTCTCACCAGCCGAGTCACAGCATAACGGAGAAACAAAAAATTACCAACAAGAAGGAAAAGGAAACAGTAAGTTATGAATACCCAGTTTTTTTCAAATTCACAAATTAAGTAAATTATACCTCCCTCTTCCCCTGGGGGAGGAGTAGGTAAGAAAGAGGAAAGAAGCCAATTATCCCAATAGACATTCTTTCTTCTAAAAGGAAACATCAACATTGGGGTGGGAAAGAATTACATCTCTATTTCCAGGTCCCCACCCCACACCCATGTACTTCCCTAAGGACATAAGATTATTTCTCCTGAAATTTTATCAGGAAGTTAATTCAGACATTGGAACTTTAGATCTTATTCCTTCTGTCCCTCCATCAGTCAGTTACCCTTTTCTTTGTACCTTCTTTCTTCCTCCTTTAGTAAAACAGAATATAATTTGTATTCTTGAAAATCTTCCCCTTCACCCATACATAGAGAACTCTCATATTTATAAATCCACTCAATTCTCACTCAGTTGATCTTCTGAAGAATGAATAAAGGATGTTCTCCTCCACAAGGGCCATTACCTCCAGATCCATCATGAGCTACCCTTACTCCCACCCATTCACTGACAGTTTGGTATCTCATGTTGGCAACTCCCTATCAGTAACCAATGCTTATGGTCACTCCCCATTCACCATTGACCACTCCTTCCTTATCCAGCACATCTCTCCATGGGCTTCTCTGACACTGTCTTTTCCTTCTTCCCTGCAGACCTTTCAGACTTCTGACTCTTGTTTTCTCAACAGTTCTTCCTCTTCCACTTGCTGATGTTCCTCACTGTCCCATCTCTAGCCTTCTCTTTTCATGCTACACACATTCTTGCTGAGTGGTCTCTTTCACCACACTGCAATGAACTATTATGGAAAAACAAGTAACTCATAGATTTGTAGGCTATTCTCTAAGCCTCTCTCCTGAGCTTCAGATTCATACACTTCCCTCCTACAAGTGAAGTTAACTCAACCATGACCAGATGGGAACACGTCTTCCCTTTCACCATTTTCTATGTGTTCTAGATGAGTAAATGGCATCAAACTCCACCCTGTCATTTGTAAATTATCCTAACAATTCAGCTTCTCATCCATTGCTTCAGATCCAATCAACACCATATCCTATCAAAACCTCTCCTCACATCTTCCTGTCCTACATATAGTTCCCCATAATCTCTGTTAGTTCCCTAGCCAAGGTCTTCATTATCTCTTTCACAATTGAGGTATTCAATTGTACCTTGGTAATACTGCAATTTAATAGAGCTAAAGATAAGGTCCTAAATTTGGGTAAACCACCAAGAAAAAGACCCAGAGCTAGTGAAATGTTAATTCAAACTGAACTAACATTGAATAGTAACTGCTCTGAAGTCTAAAATACCTGGGCTTAGTCATATATACGGTGATTTTCTTCATAAGCAAAAGAAGACTATATTCAGATTATATATATATATATTTTTTGAAGTTTTGTAATCACTTAAAACATAATGAGATATCTAAAGAATTTCAAGAGCTCTAGAAACAGAAGCCAGAAAGCATGCAGGAATCTGGGCATACTCTCCTTATCTCTTCTCTCTTTGCTCTTTGTTCTTTAGTTTCCTTCTAATCTTTCTGGAACTAGATTTCTCTACTTCTTAGGCACCATATGGCATAAGAAGGCTAAGACATTGCTCCTGAACTTTTGCAGAGCTCTTAATTCAAACCACATAATAAGAATGACAAGAATCAGATATGTATTCTTTTTTAAATCCTGAGAAATGGGTAACCAGCAGGAACAGGCCACTTCAATTTGAAGGGTCATTAGAAAGCTAAAGTCATGCCAACAAATCAATTAATTAAGCACCAGTTAGCATTCTACAGGAGTTTGGGGGAAGTGCCTTTAAAGAAATGGGTAACTCTTATGACTCTTTAAGATCCTCAAAGAGAAAACAATATAAGTACATGATTTTCACAGTGATGACCATAAGTCATTAAGATGAACAATACTTGGTATATTCAACTTATGAATCAGATGCCTATAACACAACAAGTATAGGAAAAATAATTTCCATTAAAATATCTTGGATATTATGAACTTAAATGCTGAAGCTTTAGTTAAGAGGAAAGTTCACTTATCCATAGCCCTGAGTGATGAATGGGTAGAAATCTCTCAAATGAAGTTGTTTATACAGTTTTTAAATGTAATACTACTATATTTTATGTCTATTGCTTCTTTCTAGTCTACCATATCCATTTGTCCACTGCCCTGTCCTATTTATTGTGGCCTGTATGTACTTAATCTATAAATCTATATCAAATATTAATTCCTTAAAATAGAAGCTAAATTGTTCAACTCCCAACAGCAAACCAAAACTAATGAGGTGCAAAGCCTACTGTTTCTCTTTTATAAAATGAAGCTATTTAGCAGTCTTAAAGTCATAAGGAAAAAAATTAATCCAATTTTAATTTAAATTGAACCAAGGAAAATCTACTTATAATATTAAAACTAAACAGTGACTCATAAAATAAAGAGGCTGGAAATCTTAGGACAATACTTGGAATTTTAAAAATGGCTTTATATTGTATTTACTTTAGAACAGTGAAATTTATTTGCCAGTTTAGTAGGTTATTAAGACCTAAAAAAAAAGTCTGGTTCTGAAAACACATTCATTCACATAGTAGTAATGGCAGTAGCAGCTGCTAACATTTACTGTGTGCTTGCTAATTGCTAAGCAGTATACTCATTACTCCATTTACACATCTCATTTTATCTTTTCAGCAATCCTATGCAGGCAATGAAACATCCCCATTCTACAGATGAGGCCATAAGGGTTAGAGTAGTTAAATAATTTGGCTTAAGAGCTAGTAAGTGAAGTTACAATCAGAAGACAAATCCTCATGCTGAGGGGTAGCTACATAATTTCCTGGTTGTAGACCAAAATAAAAAAATGTGGTGACCTTGTTCAAAAACTAAGAATTTTGAGATGATGGCAACAGCAAAGCATTAAGCCAAGTGAGGGACTCTTCTAAGAATCAGAAGGCAGCCTTACCTCTTTCCATCAGCTCATAAAATAGTGAAATTATACTTTTCATCTATCTTAATATAAATATTATTCAAAGAATAAGTCTTTGTAACGCTAATTAGCCAATTACAAACTGAGACATTTCATATTACAGGCTATGCCTAGATACTCTCAATAAACATTTCTTGAATAGACAAACTTATTTGGGGTCTCAAAAGGAACTGCTTTCTTCAATAAGTCACGCAAACATGCCTCTGGTTCAGTGTGGAGATGGGTTAAGACAAGATAGATGGATCATCAGGAGTCAGTCCACACCACTGTTAGAAACACTTCATATTCTGTTTGTGCTGGCTTAGGAGATTTTATGGCTCCAAGAAACTGTTTTCAAATCTAATTATCATTCCTATCTGAAGTTGACATTTAAATTGCAAGGCTCTAAGCAAAGTTAAAGAATGCAATCCTCACATCTCCCCCCAGCCTCATACAGCCCACCCCATCCCTAAAACCTTATCTTCCTATAATAAGCAGTGTATTAGCAAAGGGGGAAAAGTGTTGACTCCTCAATTCATGCCTGATGAAGGACAATATGACCCCCATTCAGGCAGTAAAGGGGGTCAAGCAGGCCAACAGGATGAGTTCTGCAAAAAGAAAAGAAGGTCTACTCCCTTCTAATCCTGGGGAATTAAAGGAAAGAGAAATAAAATCCAGTGTGAGGCTTGTCAGTGATGCTGGAGGAACACTGAGTATAGTGTATCATGTGCCCAGAAGAGGTCAAGGGAGATGCCATCCTGCAAGCCACCTGCTGTCAAGCTAGGGAACAGCAATATCAAGGGGTGCTGTCTCGACAAGCACAGATATTTTTAAAGCTACCATTCTCCAGCTGCTTTTCATAAAATGGATAATGACCCAAGAGCCAGAGCATTGACCATCAACTCTGCCTAGTGAGGGGCCAAATGAGGGGTGAAGTTGAAGTCCAGAGGTCTGCACTAATGACTGAGGGGAGATTAGAAGGATTGGCCAGCATCAAAGTGCAGGAATAGAAGGGCACTGACCAGCCAGGTAGATCCAATACAGAAAGCTGGAGTCCACAAACACCACCTAGTATGCACACAAGGACCCTCACAGGGTGGAGTGGGAGGGAGTGGGTCTATAGCCCTTCCTGGGATTCCAGAACTTACAAGACACAATTTTCCCAGAATATGCACTCCTGGAGCCTGGATACTATCACAGAGAAGGAAACAGGTAATCTGAAAAGTGCATTGTGATCTAAATGAGAGGCTAAGGGTTTAAATTGGACAAATTCCATTTTGTTTGTGTGACGTCACTTTCAAGCATCAACATATCTAAGCTACAGACCTTGGTGATATAATCAAATGCTAATCTAGGTGTTGCTATGAAGGTATTTTAAGCTTATGATAAAATGCACAATCTGTAAACTTTAATGAGGATTATCCTAAGGATCTGGGTGAGGGTTGGGAAATCAGTTATAAGGTCATAAAAACAGAGTTGAGGGAAATTCTGTGTTTGAGTAGCAGTTTCAGATCCTGCCTCAGAGGTTCAGCCTCTTGTACTTAAAGACCTACACTGTGGAGTGTGGACTCTCTCAGCCTGTTCCTACAACTGTAAGACCAACCCTTGAAATACATCTCTTAAAGTACAATGCCCAGTAGTTCTGCTTCTCTGGCTGAAATCTGTCTGACATAATGGATATTCACAAAGAAGATTAAAATTATGATGAACAAAGTAAAATGTTATATTTTTTTCAATATCTGGCATGTAGTGTGAGTTAGTCAGTATGAGTAAATGGTCTCCACATACTTCTAGGACTTCCTATAAGGTACCTCTCTGCCTAAAGTTCACTCACCCTAAGTTCCATTCTTCATGCCCCAACCTAAAGATCTACTATTTTAGGAATGCTTTCTTTAACACTTCCATATCAGTTCAGATCCTGCTGTTAGATTATTCATGACATTCACTTTTCTTTGGTAGCACATATTATAGCTGAAATGATTGTTTGGTACTTATCTGTCTTTTCCTCTAGAGTTCAAGTTCAATGAAGACAGAGGTCAGGTCTCACTTGGCCACCAAAGTGTCTTCACTGTTGAGCACCCTCAAGCATACTCTCTAGGATATGTAAATAGGTGCTCAATAAATATTAATTGCATGAATGACTGGATATACATGTGTACAGTTTTAAAAAAAACAAGAGTTCAAAATTTGAGCATAATTTGAAAACATGTGCATTTAACAGTTGACTCTCAGTTATATCTTCAAAAGAACACTTGAGTAAGATTCAGAAGGTAGAATTTAGTGATAAGTAATATAGCTATCATTTAGCTTTGTCTGTGTAAGCAACCCACTAAATATCATGGAATCCTTTTTAATAAATATGATCCAAATAATATGAGCTAAGATCCAAAGCCATGGGCTGGGGATGTGGCTCAAGCGGTAGCGCGCTCGACTGGCATGCCTGCGACCCGGGTTCGATCCTCAGCACCACATACCAACAAAGATGTTGTGTCCGCCGAGAACTAAAAAATAAATATTAAAAATTCTCTCTAAAAAAAAAACAAGATCCAAAGCCAGTGCTGCATGAAGAAAATCCCATAAAGCTGTTTGCCAATTTTACATTTATGCAGAATCATAGATTTTATGGCTGAGACAGCTAAATGCCACATTTTTATGATATTCTTAATAGTATTTTAAGATCCCTTTGGAAATAATGATTCATCTCATGACTTGAGATATTAATTTCAAAGTTAAATTTAGGTAATGAGGACACAGGGAGTTGTAAATATTTTTAATAAAAATATATATGAAGACTCTGAAGGTTAACCAAATTCTTGCTTCTTTGTAAAATAAAGTTGAATCTAAATACTAGTTAACACTTAAAAAAGCAATATTACACCATGAATTGATTATAAAAAAAGGAAAATAGAACCTACTTATAATTTTTATACAAATTTTATAATTTAAGATAGCAGATCTTTCCTGTAGAAAATCCTCCCATGAGAAAAGGCTACTCCACAACCTCTTAATTTCTTTCTTTTTTAAGTATGTAGGAAGGGTTGAAATCAAACACACCATATAAAAACTCAGAAACATATATTAACTCTCAAATGAATTTGAAGCCATTGGTTCATCGGATTGCTTGGGTTGGTATTAAAAAATTATTTAATTTTTTATATCTACCAAGATAGACACCTTCATTGGCTCCAGAAAGATTTCATGCTTAAAAGTAGACGTAGGAATTTGAAAAATGTATATGTTATAATTTGGGTTTTGTATTAAAAGAAAATCTCCTTAACAGTTATTACTGGTGTTTATTAATGCTACCTCTTTCAATGAATCATAAATTATTATTATGATCATTAGTCTTAGTGAATTATTCCTACTATACACTGAATATGAATCTCTGGTGGAGCAATCTTATTTAAAAGAGTCAATTTTAATTCGATATATGTATGAACCATAAAACTAAATTCATAGTGAGGCTCTGAGAGAAATGTCACTCAACAAAGGTAAGATAAAAATGCTGATATTCTTCTAAGTTTATATCCCTCATTTAATCATTATGTATATGCAAAAGATTTTTTAAAATAGAATGTACAAAGCAAAATATACTTGATTGCTTCTGAATATGAGCAAGTACAAGGACCAGCTACTACATGCTCAAGAAAAAAAATAGATAAAAGTAAGAGCAAGAGTGAAAGGTGGACTGGGGCTAGGCTCAGTGGTAGAGTGCTTCCCTAGCATGTGTGAGGCACTGGGTTCAATCCTCAGAACCACATAAAAATAAATAAATAATATAAAGGTATAAAAAAAGAATGAAAGGTAAGTATATTTTACTTGGAAGGCCTTAGTTGTTTCTATTTTCTTTGTTGTTGTTCTCTTACTGCATTTCAATATACTCATAAATTCACACTGACTAAAGCCTGTAGCTCCTTACCCACAAAATTCCTTGCATTACCACTTCAATTTCTATAGAGTTAGGAATGTATTTTTAGAACTTGGGCATGGAACTAATAGATCTAAAACAGATAAACATCCCCACTGGTATTTCTAAGTATCTCAGTACTCAATAACCACAAATTCCATTTTAGTTCATATAATTGTGGTAACAAGCTCTTCATTTAAAAAATACTCTTATTTTAAGGTGACCATTAACATTTTTGGCTTCTATATAAAACTAAATATGAAACACTCAGGAAACAAACCTATCTTCCAAAGAAACACATTGCTACCCAACATGATAAGCATCATATAGAAAATGTTCAACAGAAGTATCACAAATCAAACTTACAAGAATTCCTTCCAAAATATTCTATCCACCTCCTAATGTGAATATCAAAACAAAATTCTATATCAAATGAAAATACTTAATCCACATAGAATAAGCCTCAAGGAAACACAATATAACCCCTTCAAACAAGAGTTTTTAATTCATAATTAAATTTAATACCTCTCACACAATATGTAAGTTTATATATTAACACAAACCAACTGCTTTATAATCATTGAATTAAATCTCAGAATTCATTAAATTGAGACAGTTATTTTTCTTACAGAGTATTCTTTTTTCCTAATAGATAATGTTTGTGACATTGGCTTATTATTTAACATGTCAGATTAAATACTGTATCACTACATATAACTAAAGTCATCTGACACTTTTTGTAGTCTAGCCATTAAAAATTCATTCACTAATTGATTTGTTCTACAAATACTTGTTTCTAATCTGCTTTGTACGAGGCATTTAGTTTAAAAATGAGATGCTTTTGAAATACAAGTTATTAAAACCAAAAACTACTGTTCTGCCAATAATTAGAGGGAAATTAATGAGTGATTTGAAATTCACAGTAGAGATGTATCTTTCTGGATAACAAACTATAAATATATATTTGTTTGTCTACATGAATAGTGGGATTTTCCAAAAACAGATCATTAGTAAAATAATTATATGGGTTAAGTCATAAAAAATGAACAATAAACTAAAATCATAACACATTAGTATGTTTTTCATTGCTGTAACAAAATACCTATGGTGGGGTGATTTTTTAAAAAAGAGGGTTATTTAGCTTACAATTTTAAAAACTGTAAGTCCAAATAGAATGGTGTTAGCTCTGCCATATCACTGAGGAGAGCCATATCATACCACAGACGAGAGCAAATACTAGAGGGAGTAATCACAGCACCAACAGATAAGAGAGCTTCAAGGATCAGGCTTGCTCTTCAGTAGAAACTTTCTCTTGAGAGGACTCACTCTGCAAGAAAAGTATTAATTCCTTCTGAAGGCAGCTTTGCAAGGACCTTCCCCAGGCTCCACCTCTTAAAGGCTTCCTCACCTCTCACAGCACATCACTGGGAACCAGGCTTTCAACACAGAACCTTTGAGAGAGATGTTCCAATCATTGAAATCAAAGTACATAATTACATAGATTCCTCAATATTGTCAAATGTCAAATAAGGACTAGATATTTAAGCACTAGATATTTACTGAATAAATGAATTAAAATGGATGAAGATGTCGAGATATTGTATGATGTGTATTTCTTTTCTAATTTACAAACTTACTGATAACATTTCATTTATGATTCCAGGCAAAATATTTCAGCTTTAAGTAGAATGGTTACAATCAAAGATTGTAAACCCCAACAGATTACAAAGGACCCTAGTTTGTCTTCTGAGTAATTACTGGTTGAGATTCAGTTGGAAGACTGGATTAAAAGACAAGGCAACAGGGGCTGGGGATGTGGCTCAGTGGTAGAGCGCTCGCCTAGTGCATGTGAGACGCTGGGTTCGATACTCAGCACCACATAAAAATAAATCAATAAAATAAAGATCATTAGTAAAATAATTACTAACTACAACTAAAAAAATATTTAAAAAAAAATTTTTTTAAAAAGACAAGTCAACAATATGCAGTCTCCAAGAGACTCACCTCATTGGCAAAGACAGCCACAGACTGAAGGATGGGAAAATATGTATTATTCAGTTGGGTCTTGTAAACAAGCAGGAGTTTTTATCCTCATATAAGATAAAGTGGACTTCAATCCAAAGTTAATCAGAAGGGGAAAAGAAGGACATTTCATACTGCTTAAGAAAATTATACCTCCACAAGACATAGCTATAGTAAATATTTATGCCCCAAACAATGGGGCGTCTATGTACATCATCAAACAAACCCTTCTCAAAATTTCAAGAATCATAGACCACAAGACAATACTGGGTGACTTTAACACACTTCTCTACCAGTGGATAGATCATCCAATCAAAAACTAAACAAAAATGGTATAGAACTAAAAAATACAACTAGTATTTTAAACTTAACAGACATATATAAAATATTTCATCCATCAATGACTGAATATACTTTCTTCTCAGCAGCACGTGGATCCTTCTCTAAAATAGACCAAATCTTAGGCCACAAAGCAACTCTTAGCAAATACAAAACAAAAAACAGAAAACATAATACCTTGCATTTTATCAGATCAATTTTAAAATACTTTCTTAACAGTATGAATGAAATAATGTTGAAATCATGATGAAGATAAGCCTACTATACAGTGAATGTGTTTAGCTTATAAATTAAGGTCAGTATATCAAAGATTTTAAAGGTATGTAAGATCTATGCAGTATTTATTTCCCAAAGATACTAGAATTTTTTACTAACAAGGGAGACCTCCTCACAACTTCCTGGCAGAAAAGAATAAAAACTACCATCTTTAGAAAGGAAAACAAGAGAGAGAGGTTACTCACTTTTTTCAGAATAATATATAATTTTAAAAAATATTATAATCCTTATAATAACAATATGAAATAAAACTACAAGATCTATAATGACTTGATATACAGTAATATATAAAACAGAAAAAGCAACGAGATTTCTATGATATTAACTAAATAAAAGAAAATTTGAGTTAAGAATCTTCTTTGGTTTACAAAGAAATATTAGAATTGGGTTTTTAAAAAAAATAAGAATTATGGAATATGTCCTTGATTTAGGAGATTTAGTGATGTTATAAAACTGTAAGTGATTTTATTTGCATGTGTGCCTGCCTTTTTCAGAGGATAAGTCCTGGATTTTCATAGTTTCTCTAAAGGGTCCCAAACCACAAAATGTTAAGCAATCATCACTCCAAAAGTATTAACATAACTCCTTTACTAGTAAAATACTGTTAGTAATTACAACTCTTTAGTACATACGAGTAGAATAGTACAAACTTGTTTAGAGAATTCTTACTCAGTACCATCATCCCTATGTATCTAGGAAATATTGGTTTCAAGACCCAGTGGAAAGCAAAATGCTTGGATGCTTAAATCTCCTACACACAATGGTGTGACATTTGCCCATCACCTACCCGCATTTTTCTGCATACTTAAAAGTCATCTCCACATTAATTGTAATACTTACTACAAGTCATACCATGTAAATGTCATGTAAATAACTTTTATACTGTATTCTCTACAGAATAAAGAAAGGAAGTCTGTACATGCCCAAAAAAGATGCAATTTTTATTATTATTATTAGTTGTTCAAAACATTACAAAGCTCTTGACATATCATATTTCATACATTTGATTCAAGCAGATTAAAAAGCATTTTTGATCTATGGTTGGTTCAATCTCTGGATATGAAACTCACAGATATGGAGGTCCAAGTGAATATATTTTTACTGTACAAAGATGTGTTCTGGGAGATAAACATATTAATGAGACTTTAGGGTGTTTCTGGGGTTTTTTGTTGTTGTTGTTAAATCTGAAAAAATTTGATAAATGGAAGGGCAGTTAAGTATGATACTACATCTTAACTTATAAAGAAGTTTGAACAAAAATTCATAAACTAAAACAACACTTAACTTTTGAAATTTAACAAAATCTGTTCTGGAATTATAATAGTGCTAAAATTGAGAGCCTGATATCATTAATAACTTTAGTAAAATACTATTAAAAATAATATATTTTTTCTAGCATTATTAATAACAATGTCAAATTATCTACTGATTTAATAAAACTACAAATGCACTTTTGAAAGTATCAAAATAAGCCAGCCTGATGGCACAGGCCTGTAATCCCAGCAATTTGGGAGGATTAGGCAGGAAGACTGCAAGTTCAAGACCACCCTCAGCAACTTAGTGAGATCCTGTCTCAAAATTAAAAAAATAAATAAATAAAAGGGCTGGGAATGTGGTTCAGTGGGTAAGCTTCCCTGGACTTCATCCCTGGTAGGAAAAGAAAAAACCTATCCCCCCCCCCAAAAAAAAAAAACTTGGGAAAAACAAGGGGGAGGATAAGGGTTAGTACCAGGGAAAGAATTGGAGCAAATTATATTCCTCACATTTATAATTATATCAAACTGAATGTTATGTATAACATATAATGAATATCATGTGTAACTAATATGAGCCAATAAAAAAATGAAGAAAAATAAGTATGAAAATGAAAAAGTATTTAAATATCCACAAGTTTTGTGAGGAATGTTTGAATATTTAGCCAACTCTTCCAGGAAATTAAAAACTAAGAATATATTAAACAGAATTTTATTATTCTTTGGATATTCCAATTATTTAGTCCAGCACTAAAATACTGTTCTGACATGTTAAGCAGGATAATCTTCATGGGTATTTAAAGAAAATCTCAGTTTTCCAAACATCTCCATTAAATATTTAAGATATTAATATATTGAATATTAATAGTTATATACAGTAAGTACTTCACCACTGTCACATGTCAAAGCCTGGACAATTTCAAAGATTTCCATTTTTATTTATTTGCATTTATCATCACATTTGTCTTACTGCATCATACTAAAGGTTTAAAACTAAGAGATGACTTATATCCCATCAGCTCTAGGAAATATTACATTAGGGTTTTTCAACCAGATTTTAACATAATACCTAAAATATATTGATTGCTTAATATACACCAGGCACTCTTCTTCAAAATTCAGTACACACACATACACACACACACACACACACACACACTTCTCTCTCGTACAGATACAGAGACACATATATTGACTAACCTGTAACACATTTAAGAGAAATACTTTTTTGCATATTTGCATAGAGTACAATCCTCTTTTTCTAAAGAGAGAGAGAGAGAGAGAGAGAGAGAGAGAGAGAATTTTAATATTTATTTTTTTAGTTTTCAGCAGACACAACATCTTTGTATGTGGTGCTGAGGTTTGAACCCAGGCTGCACGCATGCCAGGTGAGCGCACTACTGCTTTAGCCACATCCCCAGCCCCAAGTACAATCCTTTTTGTGGTCAAAAAAGATAGCTTTATATGTCACATCTATTTTTTTTGTATTTTTATTTTGTAGAATAGTTTTTCTTGTGCCCATAATTTCCTAACTAATGCATTCAATTTCAGAACTGACAAAATGAAAACCCATGACCATGTCTTTGAATTGAAAGGTGAGATATATTTTGACACACCCCACAAAGCAAATCAAAATATGATATGTTTTTATCATCATACCAGTTATTACTATGGGGAAAATGGTATTAACAGTTTGGTTTTTATGTAGCTAAAAATCTTTACTCAAAACTACTTAAGGAAAAAAATATCTTAGTAAAAAAGTGTGAGATGTGTAAAAATGAGTCATATTCTTTAAACAAAAAAAACTCCAATGAAAAAAGATTTCTGCTCAATGTATTCTTAAAGAGTGTAATTTACATCATTTTAGTGAAAACTAAATAGATTCATTGTTTCTGTAAATTGCAAATTATGCAATAAACATGATAAGGCATAACCAGTTTTCTTTAATGAAATCAAGGCTTGACAGTAAGGAATGCATCCAGAATGTACTTAGCATGGATCAGATTTTTCACTTAAAATACTCTCATCCTTGAATGAACAATAGGTTACTGAATGATCAATGGGTTATAGAAGACATCAAGGAGGAAATTAAAAAATTCTTAGAGATAAATGAAAACACAGACACAACATATCGGAATCTATGGGACACATTGAAAGCAGTTCTAAGAGGAAAATTCATTGCTTGGAGTTCATTCCTTAAAAAAAGAAAAAACCAACAAATAAATGATCTCATACTTCATCTCAAAATCCTAGAAAAAGAAGAGCAAAATAACAGCAAAAGAAGTAGAAGGCAAGAATAATTAAAATCAGAGCTGAAATTAATGAAATCGAAACAAAAGAAACAATTGAAAAAATGGATAAAACTAAAAGTTGGTTCTTTGAAAAAATAAATAAAATCGACAGACCCGTAGCACGCTAACGAAGAGAAGAAGAGAGAGAACTCAAATTACTAGCATATGGGATGAAAAAGGCAATATCACAACAGACACTTCAGAAATACAGAAGATAATCAGAAATTATTTTGAATCCTTATACTCCAATAAAATAGAAGATAGTGAAGGCATCGATAAATTTCTTAAGTCATATGATCTGCCCAGATTGAGACAGGAGGATATAGACAACCTAAACAGACCAATAACAATAGAGGAAATAGAAGAAACCATCAAAAGACTACCAACTAAGAAAAGCCCAGGACCGGATGGGTATACAGCAGAGTTTTACAAAACCTTTAAAGAGGAACTAATACCAATACTTTTCAAGCTATTTCAGGAAATAGAAAAAGAGGGAGAACTTTCAAATTCATTCTACGAGGCCAACATCACCCTGATTCCTAAACCAGACAAAGACACTTCAAAGAAAGAAAACTACAGACCAATATCTCTAATGAACCTAGACGCAAAAATCCTCAATAAAATTCTGGCGAATCAGATTCAAAAACATATCAAAAAAATTGTGCACCATGATCAAGTAGGATTCATCCCTGGGATGCAAGGCTGGTTCAATATACGGAAATCAATAAATGTTATTCACCACATCAATAGACTTAAAAATAAGAACCATATGATCATCTCGATAGATGCAGAAAAAGCATTCAACAAAGTACAGCATCCCTTTATGTTCAAAACTCTAGAAAAACTAGGGATAACAGGAACATACCTCAATATTGTAAAAGCAATCTATGCTAAGCCTCAGGCTAGCATCATTCTAAATGGAGAAAAATTGAAGGCATTCCCTCTAAGATCTGGTACAAGACAGGGATGCCCTCTATCACCACTTCTATTCAATATAGTTCTCGAAACACTGGCCAGAGCAATTAGACAGACGAAAGAAATTAAAGGCATAAAAATAGGAAAAGAAGAACTTAAATTGTCACTATTTGCAGATGACATGATTCTAAACCTAGCAGACCCAAAAGGGTCTACAAAGAAACTATTAGAGCTAATAAATGAATTCAGCAAAGTGGCAGGATATAAAATCAACACGCATAAATCAAAGGCATTCCTGTATATCAGCAACAAATCCTCTGAAATGGAAATGAGGACAACCACTCCATTCACAATATCCTCAAAAAAAATAAAATACTTGGGAATCAACCTAACAAAAGAGGTGAAAGACTTATACAATGGAAACTACAGAACCCTAAAGAGAGAAATAGAGGAAGATCTTAGAAGATGGAAAAATATACCCTGTTCATGGATAGGCAGAACTAACAACATCAAAATAGCAATATTACCAAAAGTTCTCTATAGGTTTAATGCAATGCCAATCACAATCCCAACGGCATTTCTTGTAGAAACAGATAAAGCAATCATGAAATTCATATGGAAAAATAAAAGACCCAGAATAGCAAAAACAACTCTAAGCAGGAAGTGTGAATCAGGCAGTATAGCGATACCAGATCTCAAACTATACTACAGAGCAATAGTAACAAAAACAGCATGGTACTGGTATCAAAACAGGCGGGTGGACCAATGGTACAGAATAGAGGACACAGAAACCAATCCACAAAACTACAACTATCTTATATTTGATAAAGGGGCTAAAAACATGAAATGGAGAAAGGATAGCATCTTCAACAAATGGTGCTGGGAAAACTGGGAATCCATATGCAACAAAATGAAACTGAATCCCTTTCTCTCGCCATGCACAAAAGTTAACTCAAAATGGATCAAGGAGCTTGATATCAAATCAGAGACATGGCGTCTGATAGAAGAAAAAGTTGGCTACGATCTACATACTGCGGGGTCGGGCTCCAAATTCCTCAATAGGACACCCATAGCACAAGAGTTAATAACTAGAATCAACAAATGGGACTTACTCAAACTAAAAAGTTTTTTCTCAGCAAAAGAAACAATAAGAGAGGTAAATAGGGAGCCTACATCCTGGGAACAAATCTTTACTCCTCACACTTCAGATAGAGCCCTAATATCCAGAGTATACAAAGAACTCAAAAAATTAAACAATAAGAAAACAAATAACCCAATCAACAAATGGGCCAAGGACCTGAACAGACGCTTCTCAGAGGAGGACATACAATCAATCAACAGGTACATGAAATAATGCTCACCATCTCTAGCAGTCAGAGAAATGCAAATCAAAATCACCCTAAGATACCATCTCACTCCAGTAAGATTGGCAGCCATTAGGAAGTCAAACAACAACAAGTGCTGGTGAGGATGTGGGGAAAAGGGTACTCTTGCACATTGCTGGTGGGACTGCAAATTGGTGCAGCCAATTTGGAAAGCAGTATGGAGATTTCTTGGAAAGCTGGGAATGGAACCACCATTTGACCCAGCTATTCCCCTTCTCGGTCTATTCCCTAAAGACCTAAAAAGAGCATGCTACAGGGACACTGCTACATCGGTGTTCATAGCAGCACAATTCGCAATAGCAAGACTGTGGAACCAACCTAGATGCCCTTCAATAGATGAATGGATAAAAAAAATGTGGCATTTATACACAATGGATTATTACTCTGCATTAAAAAATGACAAAAATCATAGAATTTGCAGGGAACTGGATGGCATTAGAGCAGATTATGCTAAGTGAAGCTAGCCAATCCCTAAAAAACAAATGCCAAATGTCTTCTTTGATATAAGGAGAGTAACTAAGAACAGAGTTGGGAGGAAGAGCATGAGAAGAAGATTAACATTAAACAGGGGTGAGAGGTGGGAGGGAAAAGGAAAGAGAAGGGAAAATGCATGGAAATGGAAGGAGACCCTCATGGTTATACAAAATTACATACAAGAGGAAGTGAGGGTAAAGGGAGAAAAAAAACAAGGGGGAGAAATGAATTGCAGCAGATAGGGTAGAGAGAGAAGATGGGAGGGGAGGGGATGGGGGATAGTAGAGGATAGGAAAGGCAGCAGAATATAACAGACACTAGTATAGCAATATGTAAAACAGTGGATGTGTAACCGATGTGAAGCTGCAATCTGTATACAGGGTGAAAATGGGAGTTCGTAACCCACTTGAATCAAAGTGTGAAATATGATATGTCAAGAAGTATGTAATGTTTTGAACAACCAATAATAAAAATTAAAAAAAATGATTCTCATAGCAGTATAAATATAATTACATTAAAATATTGAAATTAAGTTATTTTAAAATCATTTTTATTCACATTTGAAAAAGTGATCAATAATTACTCACCAAACCCTGGCAGGTAATTTAATAAGTATTAAACAAATTTTGTAAAGGTGTAAATTAATGAAATTTTAACTACAAGCATCTGAAACTGCTGTCACACTAGGCAACCTATTAGTTTGCTAGAAAAGATACTAGTCACTTATGAAATTTTTTAAAGATATGGAGAAGGGGGTTTGGAGATGTTTCCAACTTTTACCTTCCTTGGTTGTAGAGGCTATACTTAGAGGTGGTATCTATGCAAATAACATGATTTTTTAAAAATACTCACAGAGTAAGAGACCTATTAAATTATTTGTGGAAGCTAATCCTGATATGTAGTTATCTATGTGACATAGGAAAATGCATTTATAAAACTGTTCAATAAAGTATTTAAATTATCCTCATCTTTAAGTACTTTAAATAAAAGCAGCTTTGGTAAAGAAAAATAAATAAAATAAAATATTCATCCTTGGGGGTGGAGGAAGGTAAATTTTATCACCAGAAATCTATTTAATAAAACTATTTTATTTCCAATTTGAATTTTCTGTTTCTACATTTTCTATTATAATGGTTTGGATGTGAGGTATCCCCAAAAAACTCATGTGTGAGATAATGCAAGAACATTCAGAGATGAATTAATCGGTTTTTGAGAGTCTTAATCAAATCAGTGAATTAGTCCCTGGATGGGATTAACTGGGTGGTGCCTGAAGTCGAGTAGGGTGTGGATGAAGGAGTTGGGCATTGGCCGGGGAAGGCTTTTGGGTATATATTTTGTATCTGGAAGATGCAGTCTCTTTCTCTGCTATCTGATCATCATGTGAGCCACTTCCCTCCACCACACTTTTCTGCCATGATGTTCTACCTCACTTCTACACCTGAGGGATGGAGCTGGCTGTGTATGGACCTCTGAAACTGTGAGCCCCCCAAATAAACTTTCCTTCTTAATATTGTTCTTGTCAGATCTTTTAGCTCCAGCAGTAAAAAAGCTGACTAAAATATCTAAGTAGTCTAGAAATGTAGTTTAAAACAGGAAAAGCCTACAATTTCAGTCCTTAAGAAATATCCATACACAATCGTCAAACATATGTATAAAGTCCCATTTTTTAGCAAAATAACTGAAATACTTAGGAAAAGCATCATCTTTTGGAGAAATATATGGAAAAATGTATTCTGTCACTCAAATATTTATTAACAACCTCCTGTGTATTAGGCACAGTTAGTTAATTCCCACCAGCATACAAAGTGTTTCTTAGAAACATTCAAAATGGGATTTTTTTAAAGTCCTAAGGATTCTACTACAAAGTCTACTAGACTGAAATTATATTAGAATGCCATGAGAAGAATATGTAGAAATAAACTGAATAGAAGCATAAGACTATAAACTTAAACCTAAAAAAACATTGAGGAAAGTTAAAGGGCTCTATAATAAGGTGAGTTTTGCCATATTCATGGATTGGAAGACTCAGTATTGTTAAGAAATGCCACTCTCCCCAAATTTATATACAACAACATCTTCTCTACCAAACCCAATAAATACTGTTATAGGAACTGAGAAGCTAATCCTAAATTTTATATAGAATGGCAAAAAACCTAGAATGGGTAAAATAATTTTGAAAAAGGAAGTCAAAGTTGGAACATTTAAAAAGGTGATATGAAGTTATAGTCACCAAGACTGTTCATGTCTGTACAAATGCACATGCACACTCACATATCTCAATGTAACAAAATAGAAAGTCTACAAATATGTCCTCCTGTTGTGTGATTTTTTTTTTCCAAAAAAAAAAAAAAAAGATACCGAGGCAACTCAATGGAATGAAGGCCTTTTTAGTACAGAATGTAAGAGTGGTGCCCTTCAACAGATTAAGGATAAAGAAAATGTGGTATATTTACACAATGGAATATTACTTGGCCATAAATAAGAATGAATTTATGGCATTTGTCAGTGAATAGTGGAGCTCGAGAATATCATGCTAAGCAAAATGAGCCAATCCCCAAAAACCAAAGGCCAAATGTTTCTAATATGCGGGTACTTGTTTACAATAAGTGAAGGCCTAGGGTAATAGAGGTACTTTGGATTAGATAGAGGGGAGTGAAGGTAAGGTAAGGGAAAGAATACAGGGGTAGGAAGAATAGTAAAATGAATCAGACATTATTATCCTATGTGCATATATGATTACACAACAGGTGTGATTCTACATCTTGTACAACCAGAAGAATGAGAAGTTATACTCTTTTTATATATGATGTGTCCAAATTCATTCTTCTGTTGTGTATAACTAATTAGAAGAAATAAAAATAATTTCCATCTTCTAGTTCTCTACTTTAAAAAATACAGAATATAATTTCACACATGTACAAAAATCTAAACTCAAAATGGATCATATAACTGAAAATACAAACTAATACAATAAAGCAATTAGAAGAAAACCTTTATGACCTGGCATTAAACAAAGATTTTTCACACATTATGTTATATCAAAAGCATGATCCAAAGATAAAAGCTTTTAAGTTTCATCACAGAAATACACACACACACACACACACACACATACTTTTTAAGAAACAACATTAAGAAAGTGAAAAGAACAGAAAACCACAGAGTGAAAGAAAACACTTGTAATTCATAGATGTAATAAAGGCATTCTAGATACAACATATAATTAATCCAATCAACATATAAAATAATCAAAAGTGGCAAAACATCTGAACAGATATTTCAGCCAGACAATACGTCAATGGTTAGCACATAAAGACATTCTTAGCATCATAAGTCATTATGAAGAGCAAATTAAAGCCACACACTATAAGATAACAATACACTAGCATGGATAAAATTACAGACTGACAAACATAAGTTTGTTGAGTATTTGCACAACAAGAACTCCAAAATGTTGCTAATGGGAATGTGAAATTGTATGTCCACTGTGGAGAAGAATTTGTTAACTCAAAAAGTTAAATATGAAGTTAGTATATGACTCAACTACCTCTCTCTCAAAGAACTACAAATAACAATTCGAACAGAGACTTAAATGGGAATATGTATAGTACCTTTATTCATAATTGCTTTAAACTGAAAATATTTCAAATGGTCATAATTGGTTAATGGATAAACAAAATGTCAAATATCTGAACCATAAAACACAAGTTGAGAATAAAAGTAAATGAACTAGTGATTCATGCAATATGATAATCTGCTAAGTGTAAGAAGCCACTGAAAAAACTATACATGATTTATGTTACTGCATGTCTAGAAAAGGCAACACTATAGAGACAGAAGGAGATTTGTGGTTGGCTGAGACAGAAAGAAGAATTGACTGCAAATGAGCACAGAGGAACTTCTAATGAAGATATCCCTGTTCTCAAATTGAATAGAGGCAATAGCATACATATACATGTATATGCATATATATTCTGCGTGAATGTATATACATATACAATGGTATGTAGAATTGTATATATTTCCTCAATAGTATCAAGCTGCAGACTTATTATAGTGAATTTATGATGTAAATTATATTTCAATAAAATTATTAAAATGGACACAAAAAATTCATGTGGAAGCACCTACAGTAGAAAAAATGATGCCTAATCCATTTGAAGATTCTGAATTGATCCACAGAAGTGAAAGATTTCTTTTTTAATTTTTAATTGTTGATAAATAAAATAAAAGATCTATTCATATGTGGTGCTGAGAATCGAACCCAGTGCCTCACACATGCCAGGCAAGTGTGCTACTGCTGATTCACAGCCCCAGAGCTATCATGTATATCACCTGTGTATATATATTTCTATTCATGCATGTATTCAGAGAAATACAAATGTGTGTATATAGGCATACACAACTATATGTATTTCCTTGAAAGTGTTACATTGTAAGTTTACAATGGTGAATTTTATGGTATATAAATTATACTTGAACAAAGCTGTTAAAAATAAAACACTTTTAGACAATTCATGTAATATTAAAATGACATCTAATCACTTGAAGATACAAAATCAGTCTACAGATATGAACTGCTCTGATTTTTTTACAGACTCCCAGCTCTAATAATTTAGTTTTGTGACATCAAGAATTTTTATTTAAAGTCTGAGATAAAACAAATTCTATTCAAAAAGGAAAAATGAATATAAGATCTCGTTGGTAGATTTTCTGTTTCCATTAATAAACCATTTCTTTAAGGTAACATTGGCAGGTGAACTAAAGTAATTCAGTTAGTTTGCTCCACCTACTATAAGTAATTTCTGATAGTAATTTTATACACATAATTACCATAAAATGAGATGACTATCTCAAATTCCTTACTTCAGGGGGTATTTATTTATCTGCTTTCTCTTGTTCAGAAAACCAGAGTTTTTTCAAAAGCTTTTTCCACATATTTGCACATATGTGCTTCCAAATACAGAAATAAGAATGTCTGTATATTTATAAGGATATAATGTATATTGTGTATGTATATATACTTACATTTATGTATGACTAGGTACAAATGTGGAGTTTTATTATGTATTTACACAAAATTACTAAACTATGTTTTGGTACCATATTTCCTCTGAAGGCTCCTCCAGGTAACATACCAGGCCAGAATTACAAAAAATTACAAAAAAGTTATACTTTTGATACATAATAATAGTATTATTTTGCTATAAAATTTGATTCTTATTTCCAACATATCATATAAAGGAATTCATTAATTGTCAGTTAAATTTCATTAATAAATCCAATGATAAAATAGATAACCCTTTCTAAAATCAATGAAAACAAGAATCAAATAATTTTAAATCTGTTTTAAGTCAGCTTTCTCTTATTAAATACAGTTTTTAAAAAGTTTATCACTTTCTTTAAGATTCTACTCAATATTTAATCATGTACTCATTTAGTTAAATTGTCACTGAGCAGCCCTCATAGAACTTCACTAGGTGGCAGTGACACAAAGGGGAACAAGGAGAGTGCCTGCCCTCAAGCAGCCTTTGAGTACAAAGGAGGCACTTACATAAACCCAACAAGGCATGCTGCTATTTGGCTCAGAGGAGCCCCAAGATTGACAGTAAGGGGAGTTTTAGAAATGCTGCAAGATTTCAACCCCCTGGAAGTTTATCAATATTAAAATATCTGAGCAATACTGTATTTTCCAGTCAAGTACTATTAACGTCTGCTAAATACACCATAAAGAATACCAAAAGCAGATGGCCCTTCTTTCTCTTGGGTCCCCTATCCACCAAATCAACCAACTGCAAATAAAAAAAAATTTGGAAAATAAATTGTGTCTGCTGACCATGTACTGAAATCTCATACTTTCTTATGATTATTTCCTAAATAGTACAGTATACCAACTATTTGCATAGGATTTATTTTCTATCATGTATTATAAGTAGCCTAAATATATTAAAATAATCTTTTAGGTTTTAAACTTTTAGATTTTTTAAAAACAATCTTTAAACAATCTGTAGTATGTGAAAGTGTGTGTGTGTGTGTCTTATGTGCCAATACCAAGCCATTTTATATAAGGAACTTGAGTATCCATGCATTTGGGTGTCAATGAGGGGCCTAGAACCAATCTCCCACATGTATCGAGGGATGACTATACCTTGCAAATTCCCTGAATCAAATTTATAATACTTTTTAAATAATAATAATAATACTTATTTAAAAATACACATACATAGCACTGCTCTCCTTTCTCAGCCTTGTGCTGCTTATAGTACTGTGGGTTGACAAACACCAATTGCCTAATGGGCTTGACTGTTTTGTCGGCTAGAATGGAAGTTAATATCAAACAATCTCTAATTTCACACATCACTCTTTTATCAAAGATGGACATGCCATGTACTTTTTACTAGTCTTCAGGCATTCACTTTATCCTTTTCCAAAAATCCAAATTATGAATATTTTTCTCTCAAATATTTGGTTACATCTTTTATTTCAAAGCATCAGGGTTTATGAATTCAGGTTCATTTTAATAGGTATATTGTTTTGGTATTTCATACTAAATCTTTTTCATGTTCCAGTTTGTCTTTTGATTGGTCCTGTCAATTGCTCACATCTTCGCATTTTTATTACTACTGAAAATAGAGAAGAAAAAGTGCTGAACTTGCAATTCGTGGCCTAAAGGCATTCATGAATCCAATACTTATTAGATGCCCTCAAAGTGCTAATCTCATAACTGAATTTATATGTAGAGAGTCTACAGATTTGGCCCCATCACCTATAGACTATGCAATCTGGGGAAATATCAAAACAAAAAACCCAAGATAATTTTAATATGTACATCATGGGATGGATGGAAGGAGCTATAATATTTTCCAGAATTTTCAAAACACATACAAATGTCATTTTTGTTTGAGAAGTATCCTTCTTTTCATTGTATACAGGTTATATAAGGCTGATGGACTAATTTTTTTTAATTACTTAGATTGTTCTTGTTTAGAGGGCAAGGGACACTGCTGATACTCTTGGCTGTCCAAGGTGCAGAAAATTCTGTCAAGACAAGCAAGTCTTAGACTTGAGACAGATGTGAGTTCAAAGCTCAGCTGCTGTACTAGCTTAATCTGTGAATTTGAATACAATATTTAAACACTCTGAGCTGTATTGTCACCATCTGTAAAATAAGGATCCTATCACTGGCCTCTAAGAAGAGAAAATAAAGATTAAATCAAGTAACATATGTTCTATATAGGAAAGATTTTAAGATTTGTGTTATAATTAGTGAAGGAGTAGAATTCAAACTTTTCTTTATAAATTGAATGTGAGAGAGTAGGAAATGTGGCATAGGGTTTTAGAGAGAATGATGGTATGATGAATTCCAGCTCAACCAATCCCCATCAGGGTGGTTTTGGAAAGGTTATTTAGAACACTCTGAACCACAGATTCTTATCTGTAAACATGGAAATAATGATGGCACTGAGTGCTTAAGATTTGTTAAATAATTATTTTATGTACTTCTAGTTTCACTGTTGTTGGTGACATATGAAAAAGTAGTAACATCCCTTCTCAAAAAAAAAAAAAAATGTTGAACTCAAGCAGAGTAGAAAGTTATTGGTTTTCCTTCCCAGCACCATTCTGCTTCTTCTGGTCACCATACCCCCACCACTGCTTTGAAAGCTCCTTTTCTCACCAGTGTCCTGATTTGTGTTAGCCACAGTTGGAGAATCAACCAAACACAAGCTGAGCAGATTCTCCCTGAGATTAGATTCCTAAGACCAGGATACTTGCTACTATTCATAGTCCAGCACCTCTGACTCTTTCCTTTTCAAAGTCTGGATCTTTAGTTTGTTTTTACAACATTAGTTAACAAATATCCTTTCAGCAAATTCAATTTTTTATATAGTTCTAATTTATATTTTTTCCACTTTTTAAATTAAACTGTTAGTTATATAGAGTACCTTTATCCTTTAAGTATAGTTTTTGTGTAAATGGCACATTTAACATGCTGCATATAACTGAAGTAGCACAAGAAAATAATACACACAAGCTCAGCCAAAATTCCAATTCTCTCTGGTCTCCAGAGCTTTTCAAGAAGTTAAGTTTGGGGCAAAGGCTACACTAATAATGGAAAAGGTTTAAGAAGTTTTATTTTAAGGTATTTTAAAAACCCTGTAGCTGATAAATAATCTTCTTAAATCATCACTTGTACCAGCAGCAAAAAAAAAAAAAAAAAAACTACTGAAGAAAAGGCATGGAGAACTATTTCAGGAGTAACTAACTGAATTTACAAGAAAGTGGAGAAAACAAGAATGGATCAATCAGCATAAAATTGAAAAAAATTAAGGACTTGCTGAGAAAAAGCAGCTGAAATTTACTTAAATATTTCTGAAGTCAGTGTAAATATGATGGAGGATTCCCTTGTATTTTAATGGCTAAAACATTCTAAGGAATGAAAACGTTACATTAGCCAAATAGAAAATTATGCAAGCAGCTGAACTAAAAAATGGAAATGGTTTACAATCAATTTGACTCAAAGGGATTGTGTAGTCTTAGATATTTTCATGGCAATTTGTCAAAAATGTACAATTGATTTTTACTTTGATGAGTGTAAAGTGCTGACCAGACTGTTTAATTTCTCTTGCAGTCATTATATGGATAAATTTATTTTGATTTAATATAGTTGCTTAAAACGTATAGGAAATGAAATCTTTTGATCCTCAGTACTCAATCAGATCAAATCATTTGAAAACAAATGGACATCTCTGAAGCTGTTCCTATCATTGTCAGTATATTTTATTCTTAATCTTAACACTAACCTAATAAGATATTAAGACTCTCTCTCATCGATAGTAACCTTTTTATTAAATGCCATAAAGAAGAAATTAAGTCATACTTGAATTAATTTTGACCAATAGCTGATATCTTCCTTTAAGAACATTTTCAAATTCATAACTTCCACAAAATAAAACATTTTTTATAAAAGTACATTACAATGCATATAACTATCAAATCAAAGTAATAAACCACACTAAATAAGTCAAGGATATATATAATAATAGTTCATAATACATTATCTTTTCATCAGAGTTCTGCACATTTAAATCTTTTCAAATCACACAGTAGATTAATTCAATGTATCAAACATCAAGGCTTCCAGCTGTACCTCCTTAAAACTTAGCATCAAATCAAACAGTCTCCTGACAGCAGTGAAGTGGCAACTAGACACACTTCTCATCAGGGTGTTTTTTTTCTTTTTGTTTGTTTGTTTGTTTGTTTGTTTGTTTGTTTTGGACTCTCCAACTGTAGACACTCGACGTTTAGCTTAAATCATGATTTTCAGGGAAGAAATTCTTGAGTCTTCCCCTCTTCCACAGCAGAGGGTAAGTTTTTCTATTACACCTCTTCAAACACCTCTTACTTCTTTCAGTATATGAAAATAAGAAATGAAATTACTTTGTGTGATTATTTGGTTAAGAAACTTTTATTAAGTTCCCTGGGTGCTCTGACTGCTGATGTCATCACTGTATTCCCAGAAGCCAGCACAGAGGAGGCACTTGGGAAATGTCTGAAACAGGTGGTTTGGTAGGGGCCAAACCTATAGGAGACAAGCTGAAAATCCAAAGGAGGCAAGGCAAAGGGAGACCAAGGATACCACTGAAAATAAAATATACCTCTCAATGTATCTGAACACACAGATCTTTGTTTTATCATATTCTGGCTAAATTATCCACGAAAGAGTCCAAACCAAATGAAATAGGAATTCAAGGGCTGGGGATGTGGCTCAAGCTGTAGCGTGCTCGCCTGGCATGTGTTTGGCCCGGGTTCGATCCTCAGCACCACATACCAACAAAGATGTTGTGTCAGCCGAAAACTAAAAAATAAATATTAAAAAAAAATTATCTCTTTCTCTTTTAAAAAAATAGGAATTCAAGAACTTACTGATAAAGAAAATAAAACTATTGCAAAGGGACAAACAAGAGTAGAGACTGTCATCTGAAAGAGAAAGTGCTATGACATCATTCATTTTCAAAGGTGTAAGTCAAAAATCTTTGATCATATTAAATACAGCCAAGAAGTGATACAGGCATAGTGATCTTGTATTTGCCCAGAAGACTAATAAAATGCTGTAACAAAATCATTTTAAAATAAGATTACTATATGAAAGTCACAATAATAAATACAGTATACATTAATTTCACTTTGTTTTAAAATTCAGAGTAAAAGTCTCTTTCTGACTTACTCTTCCTGTTGGTGTGTTGAATGGCACAAGATAATCCAAGAACTCAACTGTATAATTAGATGCAAACAACATGATGTGCTAATTTATGCATCTTAATTAAACAAGATAAATTAAAAGTTGAAATAAGAACCAATGGATCCAAAACACAAGGTACAGTGTCTTACTATATCAGGGTTACATTTAATCAATTAAGTCTTTCTTATTATTATTCCATATAGAAAGAGGAATAGACAAATGCCAGCATATAACTACATAAGGTCCATTTATGTTTTACTCCTTGTATTAACCTCAATACACAACAGAATGCCTAGTATATAGTCTATACTTGATAAATATTTGTTGAACAAATATATGAATACCTTATTTGAAATCTGGGTCCATCAGTGTAGCAGTGATCTCTCTGAAAAGACATTTGCTTGAACAAAATCTAGCCTAAACTATATTCAGAAATTTATTAAGGAATTAAAGGATGGAATGGTATTGGTGAAACCTATCTATTAGAAATAATTTATGATTGCAGCAGATCATTTGAGCCTGATTCTATCTGGACCACCTTCTGGGTTCTTTCCTAGTTCCCAAATGGTTCACTGAGACTTGCTGAAGGATTAACTACATCAGAAACAGGACAAGATGCAGAGGGTTTCCAATCAACTCTCAAAGAAAACTTGAATTTCCTTAGTAGAAACCCTAATCCCTGTATGCTAGGATCATAGAAATTATAGTGGAAAGAAATTTTTAAAAGCCTCTTCAGGCCTACCCCTCATCCATAAGATAATTGTTTCATCCATAAGACAATTAGTGAAAATAAATAAAAACAAATTGTCATCACAATCCTTATAATAACAGATATTAGAGGCCCTACTGGTTACAGATTTCTTTACAAATTTCCCCATTACAAGTTGAACAACAGTGAGTTAGAGTTATCTTTTGCACTGGTGTCAATCTCATAAGCAGGAAGCAGAAATGCCTGAATAATCAGATTGGCCCTTATTCAACTACTGCCATTTAATAATCAGTGAGTAATATGAGAATCTGTAATTTGTGAGATATTAATACTGCTATTAAACTACTTGTCTGCAATGTTCACTACCTTTGATGTTTTTGACTTAAAATGCCACCCTTGACTTAAAGTCTCCAACCAGGAGCCCAATTAATTAAGCAAAATTAGGGGTGTCTGACAGTGTATGTGCATGTGTGTGTTTCTGAGAAGTAATAAAGATCAGGTCTCTTAAGTACAGATGAATTATACCATAATTTAGGATCAGACCCTGTTCGATAATATTCTAGCAGCTTCTTGGCTTTTATACTCCCCCAAAGAAATTTCTTTGAAACCAGTCCTTTACTTACACCAGACAAAGCTGAAATACTCTATCTTATTTTGTATGCCTTTCCAAATAAGAATGATTTTTCAAATAGACCAAAATCTCTGGTTTGCCAATGATAAAGAGTTCAACATCAGGGAAGAATCAAGATCTGTTTTTTTCTCTTTCTTAAGTCATTATTTTTGGAGTATGGCCAGGTTATTCCTTGGTCGTAAGGGCCCAAAATGTAATACTATTTGCATTTCCCCATCTGTTTTAGAAGAAGTTGAGATGTGCACTGTAAATTTTACATGTTCTAGAAAGAATTGAGCTGAGCTTTTAAATCAAGCAATTTCCTCAGGGGCAGGCTTTATTTTTCTGAGGTAGTAAAACACAATACAGTAGTAGTATCAATAGGAAGGGTGTGCATTTATGTTGCATTGTTCGATCCCTTAGAGAGAGTGGGTCCAGTATGACAAGAATACCAACCATATAGCATTAATAAATCACTTTATTTTAGATCACATAGAAGAGGATCAAGCATAGCACTAGCCAGGAAGTGGCTTAATTCCCATCACGTGCCTTTTAAGTGCTTCTAGACAAGGTAAGAGGGTGAAATGGATGTAGTAATACAAGTCCTAAACTTTCTTCAATTTGTGAGATTAAAAAAATTATGTCTATCTCATTTCAGCAGAGAAAAATGTGCTGCAATTCTCCAGCTGGTTGTAGCACAGAGTGGTTTCAGAAAATGAATGACGTTTTCTGGTTGTGATTTCAGCTGGTACAGAAACAGAATAAAATATAATTTGGTGTACCAGCAAGGCATTTAAAGCCTTTCTAATCACTGGGGAGCTGTTTCCCTCTTTACCAAGAAGTAAGACATTTCCCTATTTTCTTGACTGTCAAGAAGTTAAATGCTTAGCTTTTTAGCTCTTTTAATTGTATGAATAAGCTGTAAATATTTATCTATTCACTTCTTGACAGCATTTGGATCATTTGCAATGTTTTGCACCACATCTGTATTTCTTGTACACAAGGATAAATTTTTCTAAGTTACGTGTACATTTTCTAAGGTACATATGTGTGTGGGTGTATGCGTGAAGCCAGAAAAAAAACCCTTCATATTTGTAGGTCAAAAACAGCCAAGTAACAGTAATTTTAGATGGTTCAACCTAATACTTAGTTGACTTTCTGGGTCACTGCAGGATTACTGGATTTTATGAAATTTATTTCCAGAATGGTGTTCCCATTTACATACTTTATATTTTTATTATGTGTATTTAAGGTTTATGACATGATATTTTAATGAAGGCATAAATTCTTTCAACAAATTATGATATTTAACATCTCCCACAGTTATGCTTTTTGTGTGATAAAAGTACCTAAAAATTACTCTCTAAAAATTTTCAGTAACACATTAATTATGACATTGATGCTGTGCATTAGATCTCCATACTATTCATTTTATCTAACTGCTATTTGAGATGACAGAGATTAAACTGTGAGACTTTATGCTAAATGAAATAAGCCAAACACGGAGAAAAAATGATCTCATTTCTATGAGGAGTCTTAAAGGAAAAAAAAAGGTTGAATAAATAGAAACAACAATTTTGGCTAACACAGGTGAGAAGGTAGAAATGGGGAGAAGAAGAAGGTCAAAGGGTACAAATTTATTTTACAATCAAGGCATATTATCAAGAAAGTTTTGCTTTGCTCCACCGTCCTCTGACAAATGAACACTCATCCCTTCAATAAGAAACTGTTTCTTCATATATGGTGCACTGGTGATCTTCCTCTCTGCTCTTTTTCTTATTTTTTTAATGTTTGGATGTTCATTTTTTTATTTGTTCTTTTCAGTTATACACAACAATAGAATGTATTTTTCACCTTTGTTAGATTGGCTCCCAAAGTTTGTTGTTGTTATTGGTTTTGTCTGTTTGTTTGTTTGTTTTTGGCTATTGTGAATGGAATGGTTTTCCTAATTTCTCTTTCAGTTGATTCAGCTCTGATGTATAGGAACACAATTGATTTATGGGTATTAATTTTATATCCTGCTACTTTGCTGAATTTATCAATAATTAAGTGGGGTTCATCCCAGGGATGCAACGTTGGTTCAACATACTGAAATCAATCAATGTAATTCATCTCATCAATACTCTTAAAGACAAGAATCATATGATTATCTCAATAGATGCAGAAAAAAATTTGACAAAATACAGCATCCATTCATGTTCAAAACACTAGAAAAACTAGGGCTAGGAAGAACACACTTCAAAATTATAAAAGCTATAGATGTTAAACCCCAGGCCAACATCATTCTAAATGGAGAAAAATTGAAAGAATTCCTTCTAAACATCGGAACAAGACAAGGATACTCCTTTTTACACTTCTATTCAACATAGCCCATGAAACTCTAGCTAGAGCAATTAGATAGAAGAGAGAAATTAAAGGGATACAAATTAGAAAAGAAGAACTCAAAACTATCACTATTTGACAATGACATGATTCTATATTTAGAAGATCCAAAACACTCCAGCAGAAAACTTCTAGACCTCTCTACTCTTTGTATCTGACATTAGTTTTCTGAATTGTTCATTTCATTCCTGAAATTAACATCTTCTACTTGGCAATTAACATCTTCTACTTTCCTGGAATAGCTCAGTACCTTATAACTTAATTAAAGGGAAAAAAACAAAAACCTATCTGCAGCATGAGGAAGGTTCCAGATACTAGGATGATCAGTAAACCTTAATCTTTATGATGTGAACCTGAGATTAGGATGATGGCATAAAAGTATCCTTGCCTACGGCCACACCTGCTCCCATGGAAGTTATTCTCAACTCTTTTCTACACCAGTGTCTGCTTTTTGCAATCTCAGGTTACATGCTGTTCTCATGCAGATGTTTTGTAAGTCTCCAGCCAGATTTGATGAAGATTTGGGCCTAATCTGAAACTTTCTGTCAACATCAGTACATAATTATCCCACATATCTATAGGGTGCAGACTGATAATGTGAGATAAAGACAATGCATATCAGAGCATTTCAGATTTTGGAGCATTTCAGATTTTCAAACTGGCAAATCAAACTGTCTAGACTATGTAAATCTTCCAAAACCTGAAAACTTCAAATCTGAAATATTTCTCGTCCCAAGCATCTCCAATAAAGGACACTCAACCTATATCAGGGTCTTGGATTGCTCTATTCTCCAATCAATATTTTCAGAGTATCAGAAGGCGCTCAATACATGACAGAATTGCAGCTCATACAGTATGGTTTGTGGGCTCCTCTGGATGACTGTGCAGACTCGTTGTGAACAGAAGACCTTGTCTTCTTACAGAAAACACACAACCACACTACATGGAGCAGCAAAGAAAAGATGACAGGAAGAGTAGAACAGGTACATGAGGTGGTAGTAAGCTGACGCTCAGTGTATTTCTTGTCTTTAGATAAAATAATGACATGTTAGAAGAAAAACTTACCCTTTCAGGAAGCTGGGATATCCATGAAGAGAAATTCCAAGATGGTGTTGTTTTCAGACAAAACAGAGGGTAATAATTCCCATTACCCTTGGAATGGGACTGCATTACAAAGTTTAGTAACTCATAAACATCAGCCAAAGATTCTATTTTTTAATTAATGCATTTAATTGGGATAAGACATTAATTTCTCCCCTAGGACTTAGCTACACTGTGTTTTTCAATTAATAATCAATTGCAAAAGAAATCTCTATAGACAAGAAAAATTATCTTCTATGCTCTAATGCACAAATATGACTACAAATGGCATCAAAGCACACCAAAAAGGTTGCTTTATGGAGAATCAAATAGAGACTGTTAAAATGTCTGTTGAGAACCTTTGACTTGTTAATTAAAATGTCAATTAATTCAGAAATTTTCTATGAGAGTATTCAAATAAGAACATACTATTTAAGAACATGACTCCTTTCTATCACGGTACAATTGAAAAAATAATTACATTTTTTAGAATTAGGCTGGCATACATCAGTTTCTTAATAGGACACAGAACATTGTACAATATGTGCAATACATTTAAAATAAGAGCACTGATTAAACTATTTAATCAGGTATTTAAAAGATATTTATGTGAGGGAGCATTTGACATAGATTCCAGAATTAGCCTAGATTTAAATTTAATAGCTGCACTCACTAGTTACAAAAATACCAGCAAGTTTTTACTCTTTGTTTCCTCTTCTGTAAAATAAGCATAATGATAATGCCTACCTCATAGAGTAAGTTTGATATGTAAGTTAGTATTTACAAAGTATTCAAAACAGTTCCTTGTACATGATGTCCAATATATATTTGAAGGATAAAAATAACTTTACAATAGATTCATCTTTTGAAAATCAAATTGGTTTTGATCAACATTGGAAATTCAAGTCCAAATGAAATATAAAAAACAAATATAAAAATTTTTACAAAATTCTACAATTTTTTGGATTGTGGGAATGTTTTCCCCTTTATACTATAGTGAATACCTAATTGTTACAATTGAAAGTGGAATGTCATAAATAATTTTTACATTTCAAGGATGGCCTAAATATTGCGAATTCTGTGGTCAATTTTTGGTAATAGCGTTAATCTTTCAAAGTCAAACATTTGTGAAGTTTATTTTACATATTAAAACATGCCTGTATACACATGAACTATTTGAAAATTTTTAAGGAAAAATAACTTACACCATTTTTTCTGTTGACATGAAGTAACAGAATAGAGGGTAAGAGCTGACTTTGGAATTCAATAAGATTCAGGCATTGGACCATGTATACATTAATTCTGTAACTTCAGAAAGTTTATTTAATCTCTCAGTACTTTAATACCCTCATTGTCAAAACAGAATAATCCTTCCTACCTCATAGTGTTTTTTTCAGAATGGCAACTGAGGTAATTCAAGGATAATGTTTATCTCAGAGTCTGGATCACAGTGAGTACTCAATAAATGTTAGCTGCTATTATTCATTTTTACCATAAAAATACCCTTTAATCCATTTTAAGGTTATTTTTCAATAAACCAGAGAAATTAATCAGTTTCAACTGATTCGGAACTTCCAAGTAAAGACATAGTAGTAAAGTCTTAGGACATTTGAAAACATTGTCTATATTTTGTATTCTAATTACTGCTATTGACACAAAATGTGGGATACATCTTTATAAACTAATATTTAAACATTTCAGGAGAAAATTTTATCTGTATCTATTTCCCAAGTTAGATTATATTTCTCATTTTACATAAACAGTTCCCTAATTTAGAAGACAAAAAATCATCCTTAAAATAATATTTGTTAAGGTTACAATATGAACATTATCAACATAAATCTTTAGCTATGAAAGATTTATTTTCTTAATACTTTAAACTTTTATTGTCTTAGTAATTTCATTTGCCATAAATACAATGTATTTTACTTATTGCTAAATTTTTATAATTGTTTTCTAAGTGAAATTATTGCTAACATCTTAATTAAGACACAGAATTCCCAACATTAACATACACAAAGAATATGTATGGAGTTAAAATAACTCTTACTCTATGGGCTGGGGATGTGGCTCAAGTGGTAGCATGCTCACCTGGCATGCATGCGGCCCAGGTTCGATCCACTGCACCACATACAAACAAAGATGTTGTGTCCGCCCAGAACTAAAAAATAAATATTAAAAATTCTCTCTCTTTTTTTTTAAAAAAACTCCTACTCTAAAGCATCATATCATGAGTTTCATGTTTCACATGCTAAAACACAAATATTTTTTGGTTTTGATAACACAGTAGTTGTCATTTATTGAATGTGAAGATATTGCAAGGATAAAAGCACTTTATTTTCAACTTTTCCTTAAGTCACATTGATCACACTAATTGTGGTTCCAAATAAGCTTAATTTGCAGGTTGGTCCCTTGTTGTAAGGTTTGTGACATTATAGCACTTATAACAGGGAAATTATTGCACAGACTGCTTCACAAAATTACCAAAATCATCTTCTATGTAAAAGCAACTAACATATAATTGCAGGTGCTCAATAAATGCTATTTGAAATTAAGGTGAATTGATCAAATCATCGAACTAGCAAAGCATGCAATTAACACTTGAGAGGATGATCCACAGATAAGGACCGTGCAATCTCAAAAGTAGAATCTCAAGTTTTTAGAAGAGCCCCTATAGATTGAGGACTTGCTGTGTGCCAGAAACTGGGTAAGCTCTTTAATAGCATATTTCACTTTAATCTTCTCAAAAACTCAAGTAACTCTTCTAAAACAACCCAAATTAATAAGAAATTTTCCAAGTCAGGTGGAAACAAGATTAAAATACATACAACAAAGTAAGAAATATTCCATTTACATTAGTGACAAGGATATTAAATTCTTACACATAACAAGAAAAATAGGAGTTCAGAATGAAAACACTGAATATTTTTAAAGGATATAAGATCTAAACAATTAGAAAGTCCTTCTATGTTCTAGAATGGTAAAATATAGCATTATGAAATGCTACATTTTCCAAAATAAATATAGGTGGGGCACCTCTAATCCAAAAGTCTGAAATGCTCCAAAATCTGAAAATCCCATACCTGACCTCATTTGACAGGTAGTAGTCAAAATTCAAGTGCAGTAAAAAATGATGTATGATATTACTTCAGACTATCCATACAATGCATATGAAAAAAATAAATAATTCCTCCATATGGTTGAGTTCTGTCCCTAAAATACACAAACACATTCTCTCTCTCTCTCTCTCTCTCTCTCTCTCTCTCTCTCTCTCTCTCTCACACACACACACACACACCACACACATACACACACACACACACACACTTACACTTCAAAATCTGATAAATCTAAAATCCAAAACAATTCTGATCCCAAGCATTTTGGAAAAAGGATACTCAACCTATATATAAGTTTAAGGCAATATGAATTAGTATCCCAATAATATAGTTTTAAAATAGAATCAAATGAGTATATTTTAACATCCTCACCCCAAAGAAATAAAATGGCAACAGAAAGTGTGATCTTGCAATACTCAACCAAAAAAATAGTGGTATAAAATTGAAAAACCTTTAAATAAATTGTACCCTATATAGTTGAAGTTTATATAATGATATGGCACATACATAGAGAGTAAAATAATTACTATAGTAAAGTAAATTAACATATCTACCAACTCATTAATTTATTTTTGGTAAATACAACTAAAATCTACATGAGTGGAACTAGAGAACATTATGCTAAGTTTAAAAAAGGGAAAGAAAAATATTGTGTGATAGCACTAGAGATCAGTCAAAAATTCATATTTATGATAACTATCTAGCATTTCAAAAATAACAGTTTCTTACCACTCTGGCCTGGATCTGGAACATCCCCCAAAAGTTCATGTGTTAAGGGCTTGCTCCCCAATGCAGCAATGTTCATTAACAGAGCTTGGGGAAGTGGCTGGAGTATCCAGGTGTAACCTCAGCGGTGGATTAATAATCTGAATTTACTCCTGAGAGGAGATAGAAACTGTGGGCAGGTATGGTTGGAGGAAGGAAGTCACTGAGGGTGTGTCCTTAGGGATGGTATCTTGTCACCTTTCCCTTTTCCATGTGCTGGGTAGCTTTCCTCCTCTATAGGCTTCTACTATGTTAGTACTGTCCCTGGAACCTACTGATATGAACTGAAACTTCTGAAACCCTGGGCCAAAATCAATCTTTCCTCTTTCAAATTGTTATTGTCAGGTATTTTGGTCACAGTGAGGAAAGGCTGCCTAACACACAGATAACAAATATATACCATTACCAACTTCAATACTAACTAAAATATTCTTTTAGGATTTCAATTTGCTTAGTCTTTTTCTTTAAAATTTTAAGTGAATTGTTTAAATTCATTCGAAAAATGTGTTGAAATCTTTTGGATTTTATTTCTAGCATTAGTGCCCTAAACAATATGTATCAGACCTCAATAAACAGCTTTCATCAGTAATTCACCAGAATTTCATTAGAATTCTCACTTTTAAAGGAAAAGTAATAGGCATGGTGGCACACAGCTAATCCCAACAACTGCAGAGGCTGAGGAAGGAGGTTCAAGTTCAAAACCAGCCTGAACAACTTAGCAAGGCCCCAAGCAAATTGGTAAGACACTGTCTGAAAACTTAAAAATTAATAAATAAAAGGACAATTCTGTATTTTAACTATCAATTCAACTTTTGTATTGAGAACACTTGAGATGCAACAATTAGAAAATTAACTTCAGGAAGATAATGTTATTTTACCTTAGGTATATATTAGCTTTAGCCATGAGTATTAAGTGCCTAAGAAGAGTTTAAGAGCTGAATTACTGTAATAGTAATTAAACTTTAGAATACTTGATTCTACTTCAGTGAAAAATAGAGAGAAATATTTACAGATTCATCAGAACATTACAATTGCAATCTAAATATACTAAATAGAGATAGAAGAACATACAACTCCTAGGGATGTTAAATACAATGAGATAATACTTGTTTAATGTGTTGTCTTGCACATTGTAAAAAAATAAAATCTACTTAATAAATGAGTTCACTCTAACAGAAACATTTTTTAACTTTTCTTTCAATGCAAGACTCTAGAGCAAAATTATAAATACCTAGAAAAATAATTTTGTTCAAATTATTCCTGTTATATGACATATAAGAGAAGACCAGCTGCAATGATAGCTAACATTTCTAGGTGGTCACTATGCCCAATGCTAAGCATTACTAAAGATTTAAAATTATATCGAATACATCTTAGGAAATACATACATAACTACTCAAAATATTTATGCATATTTTATTTTAAAAAAATTGTAGGCTGGGGATATAGCTCAGTGGTGGAGAGCTTACCTAGCCTGCTTAAGGTCCTGGGTTCAATCCTCAGTGCCACCAAAAAAATTGTAAATAAATAAATACAAATTTGTGTGTGTATCTGTATAGGGTAGGGGAGGGAAACCCAAAACTTGATAAATTGCTTTTAAAGACTATTCAATGTTGTAAAGAATAAGTGTGCAGGACAAACTTCCAAAGTTTTTTTCTTTGACATTACAAGTAAAGATAACAGAATAAATATTTCTCAGTGATATGCATGAATATCTTAAGATAGACTAATAACTTTTTAATTAAAATATCGAAAGCATACTTCATGTCTTCTCATGTGTTTTTAGGAAAAACACTAAGCAATCTGTGATCATAGAGAAATAGTATGGTTAAATCCCAAGTTGTATCTCTAAGTGGAATGAGGAGAAGGTAATTTTTTTTCTTTTTCTTTTGGTGATGCTAAGTATTAATGATTTCTGCATCCCTGCAAATCACCTAGCTGTACTGGCTATTTAGCCAAACAGTAAATCTCTGTGGTTTAGGAGAATGGAATAGGCCTTGATATATACCTACGGATCATGTGACATGGGACCATTCTTAACATCCAAAAGCCTTATTGCTTCTCTCCTTCATCTATTTTGCTAAATTACATGAACTACATTTTTAAGGTCAAAAGTGGTCAAACACTATCATTTTAAGATTTCACCACATAAAGAGAAAGACTGATTGATGTTAATTCCTGTAATTTCTGTGCTTCAGGTGTGGTTCATGTAAAAGGGTGGCGCAGAGTAAGAACTCAATGTCAGCATTATCATCCCTCTCATAATGGAGTAAAATGGGTGCTTCCAGTTTTAGTGTATAGAGGCTTCAAAATTTGAACTTGGATCACTGGCTCTAAAATCATTGCCTTCTATATAGCATGGTATCAACCAAAACCTCTGAAACTCTGCTAATGATATCTAAGCTTTTCTTTCCAGAAAAAAAAAAAAAAAACTAACAATGCCAATTTTGCTTTCCAGGAACATTTTATAAATTAAAGGAACACTGATTCAATCTCTAAACAGTCTTAGTTCCCTTCTTCTTCCTCATCCTTTGTTCCCTTCTTCTTCCTCTTCCTCCTCCTCCTCTTCTTTTTTTTTTTCCTTTTTTCCCCTTAATGGATTTGTCCCCTGCAGTGGCTACTTGCCTAATAGTAACTTGGTGACCTGAAAGAGTTAAGGCAACTTGTACATTTGCATAATTTACAACCAGGGAGTAGCTGAGGGACTAGGAGAATCTGGTTCAGTGGGCCATTTTAGAAACTCATTAAAAAATTTATTCACTACTTATGCTTTTCCTGATTATGTCCAGAATCTGAAAACATCAAAAATGTGTTTCTAAAAATAGGGGGAGAAAAAGGGTAAAACTTACATGCTTCCATCTACAATTATAAATAAACTCTTAAATCATTCCTGTTTGGAGGCTTTTTCTTTAAACACAGAAACTTATTCATATATTCACATTAGGCAGTTAATTGAACAGAATAGAAGTTGCTATGGAAACAGTGTGGTATGCCCTGGTACTTAGTGAGGAAATGAACACTTCTAATTATCACCAAACGTATGATATTCCTGCTTCTGTACTCTATAGTTTTTAATGTACAATCTGTTTAATGAACAGCAAGTTGTTCACCCAGTATGCAGAGGGTGAAAGAGGCCTAAAAATAGATGATTAAATCCTCAGGTGTGAATATGCAAATTTTATTGAAATAAAGCAGAAAAAAAAAATGCTATTCTCCCCTCTTAGCAGTAAGAAGCTTTTTGAAGCCTAAAATTTTCCAGTTAAGACTAAAGGATAATGCTGCTAAACATTTTGTTCTTCCTTTAGTTCACTGAAATAGTTTACATAGTTAATCACACTTTAAAAGACACCTGTGGGATGCAAAATTTCTATTGGCAGAGTTCTGTAGAGGAACAGAGGTCTGGTATGAGGGTACATGATTTACTCAGTTACAAAGCCAACTCCATCCAGTTCCATAAAGAGTCGCAAAAAAAAAGCATGCTACTGGGAACCCAGAAACCGAAGGCAACAGTTTTCAGCTGACATCCATAAAGGAGGTGCTCATAGCTGCTAGAATTAATCATCCACTCATCTCTAGGCACAGTGTGTCCCTCAACTCAACTAGCAAGAAGGTAGAAGCTAGGAACTCCCTCACTATGAGACAGAAGAATCTGCAAGCATGGGCTACTGTCCATACTCCTACTGCCTCGGGTTTTCAAAGGAGAACCTAGCTGCCATTCCCTAAATTTTACTCTTGTCAGTTGCATCAGAGAGAACCTTATCTAGTTTCTGCTCATTGGTTTTCTCTGGCTTTGCTTCCATAACATCTTGGGCTAAATGGACGGGATCCCCTTGAAAAACTACGTCTACAAGCATTGTTGCTAGGAGTTATCTCCAGCACAGACTCCCTTAAAAAGACCTTGGGTATGCCATAATGGAAACTGAGGCTACAGTTCTGAGTAGTGGCATTATGTGCAATACACTGTCAAGGACTCAACCTTTGGATGAGATAGCTCCTCCCCTCCTCTTCCAAGCCTGCTTTGTTCCTATTTTCAATGTTAAGTACTCTTGGTATATCCAAAAAGAAGGCGTAATAAACAAAATGTCCTTGTAAGCTGAGGGGACAGCTTTCAGCTGAAGTTAAAAACATGACATTTAATTAGGTAATATGACATTAGAATAGGATAATGACATTAGTATATTACTATATAAAACATTTATTTTTGGAAATGTAAGTTGGTAACACACAGCAGAAAATACTTAAGGATTTGGGCTTTATTCCAGGGAAAATTTCAAGTTGAAAGGTACATTGTATTACAATAGTCCAAGCAAGGAGAAAAAGAGAACCAGAGAGAAGGGAACCACATTATCCATAACTTTACCAGTAAAATTCTCAAGTTCCACTCACAATGCACACTGAATAATGGTCACTGAATAAAACATGTGTGGAAGATCCCAATGTTGCCAGGTCAAGTTCAAAACGTCCAACTAAAGGCCACTTATCACAATTACACCTTAAAACACCACACTATTTTCTGCTCTGTGCGATTAATACAGCATTCTCAGAAATTCTATTTCACTCAACTTAGCACATGAAATTTATAAAACAAGCTGCAAATATTTACTGAATACTTATGACCAAGCCATTTGGAATCCTGTTACTACACTCTAAAAACAGACAGTATTTATGAACTTGAAAAAAATTCTGCCCACAGTTTTATACCTGTATTATTTTCATGCAAGGGTAAATTTGTTTTAAAATATTATAGGTATTATTCACATCTGAAAAACTATGTTTTCAGCATTTGGGGCACTTTTTACAAGGTGATAAAATTATTTTCAAGTCAATGAACAATTAAGGTTTAGTGTTCTCATTGAATTTGAAAATGCTATTAAAAATCTAAAATTCTGAAAAACACAGAAGACATGTTTAGATTTGGGATTCCTGAGAAGCAATTTGCAATTGGGGGTGGAGGAATAACTTAATGGGTAGCAGAATAATGGTTTAATGATACAGATTGAAAAACTTCATCTATTTTACTGACAATTATGTTTCTTCTCTTAGGCTACAAATATGAAACATGCTGTTATACAAAATAATTTAATACTACTTTAACTTTTCATGATTAATTTTATGTATAGCTCATATTTAATTATTCAGTTTGGCTTGTTCAAGTCTCTTGCTTCTATAACTGTCCTTTTTAAATTCAAGTCACTACATATCTGTTCCTATTAGGAATGGTATTAATAGATAATAAAAATCATTAACACTTAATAAGAACTTACCATGTGCCAAACATTGCTCAGAGCATTTTATATGTAGTGAGCCATTAAATCCTCACAATGATTCTCTAAAGTAGGAAAAATTATGATTTTAATTTACAGATGAGGAAATAGAGGGTAACTAACTTCCTTAAAATTGGAGATCATTCATGGTAGTTCTAGGAATTAAACCCAGGAAGTCTGCTTCTAGAATTCACCCTCTTCACAACACTATTATTTACAAGTAATTTCTCTGCAAAGTATTTCTTATATTAATTATAAACATTACATATGTTCACTATTTTACTAAAAAAATATGAAAAGGCAAAAATTAAAGATTGGAAAAATCTAAAATCTACAATAAACCACTAAAATGGCAAGAACTGAGGATGACATCCCAGAATCATCCTGCAGTATTTGAAAGTACTTAAAGAGTTTAACCCCAGGTTAAATAACCTCAACTTCAATATTGGGATAAAATGCCATTTTCTCAAATGGATACCTGATGGCAAGCCATAAACCTTGGTGTCATCCTTCACTCTCCCTCTTCCAACCGACACTATAGACACCCATCCGCATGTCCTGAACCTCCACCTTCCACAGGTACTTTGCACTTTCTGCACTTCCATAGCTCTGACAAATTCAAATGCATCATCCATAAGCGACAGCACCAGCCTCCCTCCTTCCATCTTGCTGGATCACATGCTTTTTCTACACAGAGTTCAGAGTATCCCCTTTTATTTTAATATGCTTAGGATCGCCCAGTGGCTTCTGAGGCAACTCTAAGCTCTCCTATGGGCTCCCAGAGTTCCCACATGTCTGGTCCTTAGTCTGCCACCCCAGCTGTATTTCCTGCACTCTTTCTCTTATTCTCTGGACTCCACTTTGTCCCTTGCATGAACGAATACAATTAGATCTTTGTACTTGCTCCTGGTTCTACAGAATCACTTTCCCCTCTCTCTTAATCTGTCCTTCCATTGCTATTCAAAACATCACCTCCTGTGATAGCCCTTTCCTGGCCAGCCCATCTAAGACAACACTCTCCCTCCTCTCAGTCCTGCTCTTGTGTTCACTGACCTACTGCACTTTTCTGTCTACCTATTACTATGTAAATTCCCCTCCCTTAAGACATTATTGTATGCTTGATCCCTAGACTAGGGCATTCCTGGAAACAAAAAAAAAAAGGTGTTGAAAGGATGGATGAATTTGGATACAGAATTATTTTCTATAATCATTTTACTAGTGTAAGAGGGAATGAGTATAGTTCTTTGTAATCTTATTTTCTTTAAGGAGATTGATTGTTAAAATCATGGCCTGCACTTTTCACAGATACTTTCGTCTATAATTCTTCCCCAGGAGATGCTGTCAATAATTTAAAGGTTGGAATGTTTGTCTGTATGGTACTGGTAAGAATTATCTCCCTGATTTTATTTTTAAAAGAAGCTCTAGAAATCGGAGTATTCTTTGAGACATGAAGGACATGGGCATAAACATACCTCTCTCCCAGAGAACACAGCAGGCCTTAATAATGGTGAGCAGGTATAAAGCCAGCTTCCCTAAACTTTTCTTATCCCTAACTATGATGATTCTTAGATAATATCCTCCAGACTCACGTGGACTCCATTTTATCATTTGTGCAAGGGCTATGCCAGCACTCTGGATGTGCAAGAAATCTCCCATAACACAGTACCAATTCAACACCAAAGGCACCCCAGGCAAGCTGAGACTGAAAATGTTTCCAAACATTTCCACAGCCTCAGTTGCAAACCTGGGAAAAACCCCAAACCCTTGGGGTTCACTCTTGTTCTTCTGTAACATTCCCTCCTACTCTGACTCTGACTGAATTCTGTTTCCTTCTAATCCACTGCATAAATTATTGTCAGATTAACTTCCCAGAAACACATCACTAATCAAGAGGCTCCCTTGGCTCTCTTGTGTCTAAGATGCACTGGGCAAAAACAAGCTCTTCATTTTTAAAAAATTTATTTTCATTATTTTACTTTGGGTCTTATAGAATTTTAAAGAAAAATCAAGCTGTTTTCAGTAACAGAAAAATACCATATTTTAACTAGAAATGAACATATTCATGCTCATACAAAAGTGCTGCAGCCTCCAAGTCTGCCCTGCATTGAGGCATCCAAAGCAGACACTTTGATGAATCACTCCACTCTCTGCCCTGATGTTTGCCAAGTCACACTCCTGTCAACATGGTTTGGTATCCATCAGTTTCTACTGTGACACTGTCTAACATAAAATTGTATCACAAATAGTACTGCCTGAAAAGCACTGTGTGTATTCCAGTCTCTGGGCATGAACAAATATGTACCTCATGCACCCATCTAGATGACAACAGAATTACTGCCTCTGCATCTAGTCACAGTATTGCTTTAGGCAATAGATAATGTGGTGAAAGGTAAATTTTAACTATATAAGTAATATACATATATATTCCATCCAACTTTATTTCATAAGGTCTTCCAAATCCAAATTAATTAGTAACTGGAATACAATTAATGTGATTAATATAACACAATATGCCAAAGCCAGTAATGAAAATATGAGAACTTCATTGCTTTTCTAAATATTTTGGAACAAGTACAACTCGCTTATGCATCAGGTTTTCTTGGTGCTTTTATAATCACTCCTCCTCCAACTTCCAATTAAAAATTCATACAGATGAACATCATGCAGAGCAATAATGGACCTTAATCAACGCAGTGTAGTGAAAAAACATTGAAGGCTTTGAATCAGACCCTGTGGGTCCTCTGCCTCCTCTACTCAAGTTCTTCTCACTATAATGAAATGATTGGGGCAAGTACTGTGCTAGAAAGTAAGGAAGCCAGAATGGTTTCATCAGAAGACTCTGAAACTTATGCTTCTCCCCATCACAGATCCAAATCTTAATATTCTTCTGGTCCCATGATATACATTGATAAAATGCTAGACAGTGAAATATGAATTATGTGATAGTCATAGTGGGGGGTCAGTTATTTTCCTTTGCTGAGACATCTTGAGATCAAACAGGGCATGCAATGCATGTTTGTGGTTAAGAGATGTTGCTCACCCACTGCACTGTTAGAGCCTGGCTTCTTCCTAAGAATTTAAACAAAGTGAGTGCCAGATTGTACCCAGAGGCTACAGTGGTTCATTTCTCAGATCTGATGAGTTGTTGGGGGCTTTGCTTGGTAGGAGGGCATTGAGTACATGTGTGCCAATGTCTATAACCATAGCAACAAAACAAGACCCAACAGCTATAGAAGGGCTTCTAATATTAACCATCCCCTTGCATTTCATAGTCATCAGTCCAAAATATAAGAAATGATTCCACAAATGTTAACTTGTAATATCACAGTTGTTTGCTTATCATTTCTAATACATATCACAGAACGTCTTGAGTTTCAGAATGAATGCATATGAAAACCCAGACCTTCAAGAATAGTTCATCTTATGCATTAAAAATCAGAATAAATTGTTCTGCCCCAGATATGTACTGCATTTCAAAATTCTACTGTGATACTACCTGTGATTCTCATTTTTACTTTACCAAGTGCTCTATAACTAATGGTTTTCATATTGAGTTCTTATATACGTGTCAAAATATTTTCTCTTTGAACTTTTTATGTAGCCAGTTACCTTGATGCCTTTTTACTTGATGACACAAAAATGGATATTCAAAATCAGAACAGTTAATTTGAAGAGAGGGTACAAACATATAGGTAAGTTCCTCACAGATGGATCCCATTGGAGTATTGACATTTTTTTACTCAAACACCTGTCAACATCATCAACATTAATAAAAATTACTACATTTATTGTGTGGGGGGGGGGAGTTGTGTGTGTGAGAGAGAGACAAAGAGAGACTTGTTATCCTAACTTGTAATCATCTGATTCTTAAAAAAAAATCCTTTCATTCCAAATCATTTGAGAGTGCAATGCCTCTTCCTATACCTTTAAAAAGAGAGATACAAATGAAAACACAACAACAACAACAAAAATCCCACTGATTTAAAGAAAGCAATTCACACCATGACAACTCTACTTATTCATTTTTCTTTCCCACGTGTCCCCTGTGATAGCATAGGCATTTATTCCTTCCACAGTCCCAAAACAATTAATGTCATACATCATGTGTAAATCTAATTGCCAGGCCACACCATCTGCAGCAACTGGAATGGCTGCTCAAAAGCCAGGCAGTCCTGCACTCAGAGCTCAAAGACAAGAAAGTATGCTGAGATTCACAGCTACATTTTTAATGCATATGTTTTATTTACCTTAGCAACAGAGGGAATTGCCAGAGGAAGGGATAAAATGAAATGCAATTGCTCTGGTCAGAACAAAGGGCAACTAGAAGAGACAGAGCTTGATTTCTGGATCTGCCTGAGATAGTCTTCGACCTTAAGCAGCAGAAGCTTACAGGATCTAAAAAATCATTGTTGATAGATATTAATTATTTTTAAATATTTCAGGAAGTTTTGTGGCTTCTGATAGTGCTAATAAATCTAAGGGGGGAGGGGGTGATGAGGACAGGGCTCTATTTCCCGAGGAAGCACAGAGAATCATGGTTAGCAGCAATCATATATTATGCCAATGTAAGAAACCACACTTTCAAAATATGGCAGAGAATAACAAAATGCTTTTAGGAAGGAAGAATGTCATGCTAATGTTTCAATATACTACTAACCTGGTTTATAAAAACATTCTTTTCAATAATTATGAAAACAACATTCTTATTTTGTGAGCAAGTCTCCTGAGGCACCCAGATTTCAAAGCTATAGTTTTCAGTTGCATAACACAAAACTCATCCTGACAATGAAAAAGAAATTCAAGCCCCTTTGATATGAGAAGGAACATGAGCTAGGCAACTGACAATCAGTTTATTTAGGTTCTATGTGCTTTCAATATTTGCTTTGCAGACGAGGGCTAATAATGTTTATTGCCTCATCTTCCTTCCTTTGTTCTTCCTTCTGAGGCCTCTATTTCTCTGAGGCATTACAAAAGCCATAAATAAATTTTATAAAATACTGACAAAAATTTAATATCCAAGGACTGTACCATTTTTAATCACAATATTAAAAAAACAGTCTGGAGAGATTCTATTAAGAAACTGTAAGTGTGTTAAAGACCATTTCCTAATTTTAGAAATCAAATCCACGGTCCATATTTGTGTCTAATTTATTTTTAAGCTTAAATTCCTAACAATAATGTCAATTAACATAATCATTAATATTGAATGATAATACTAAGCAAAGAAACAAAAATGTATTCCATTTCAAATAACACAAAACTCTGTGCAAAGCACTTAATATTTCACTTGTGTATTAGCAGTGCCTATTAAGAAGTTTAAAATTCCAAAGATACACTCTATTAGTTAACTGTTACTCAGGGAACCAATTATTCCAAAAGTTAAGGACTTAAACCAATAAACATGTATTATTTTGTAGTGTCTATGGGTTATGAATTTGGTAGCAGCTTAGCATCTTCATAGGCTGCAGTCAAGATGTGGTTAGAAGGCAGTTATTGGAAGACTTCACTGGGACTAGAGGATTAGCTTCCTAAGTGGCTTCCTCAAGGTAAGACAGGAGGGCTGGGCTCCTTAATGTGGGGACCTCGCCAAGGAGCTACTTAGGCCTCCTCATAGAGTGGCCACTGGCTTCCTACACATGAGTAATCCACAAAACAAAGGGAAAAGCCCAAATGAGTTTTACAACCTATCTTTCTAGCACTTCCTGTTGCTACCCAAGTCAGCCCCATTCCATGTGGAAGTGCATGCTCAAACAAGACTACCAAGGAATGGGGTTAACAATTTGACAATTCACCAAATTAAAGAAGTGTCCAATCTACCCTAGAATATGAGTATTCAATTTTCCAAAGAACTTTCAAAAGGTTCAGAATTTGGTGAAAGAGACTCTGAAATGTGTCAAAGTTATGCTCACAGAAGGACAAGATAAGTGATAATTTAGTATCTTTTACTATGCCACATAGTATCTATGATTAATTCAACTATGTTATTCTTTAATTATTTTAAAAAATAACGAATAGTGACAAGCTAAAGTGATGAGTAGGTGTTCACTATTGGCTGTAATTTAGTATCATAAAATATAAAAGAAATACAGAGAAGCTGTTGATATTTTTCTACAATCACTCTACCTAGGTAGCTAATAAGAAGTCTATGAAAAGAAGGAGTCTGCCTTCATGGTGCACACCGGAATACATCATTGGGCGTGTGGTATAAATATCAGGCTCTGGGGTGAAGGACACTTGGTCTCTCTCCCCTGTTATGCTATTTACTGAGCCAACCTAGGCAAGTAACTTAATATTTATGAGCCCACTTTCCTCACTTGTAAAATTGTCTGACTCACTCCACTGATTATTCCAATCACCATAGAACCTATGGGTATGCTGGTGTAGCGCTATGTCATATAGATGTTAGAAAGGGGTTAGATTTGGTTTTGAATACTGAGCACATTCATCAGGATTTGTTCAAGACTGAATAGATTCTATTCTCACATAAAGTATTTAACATGGAAATGAAACACAGATAAATATCCATTACATAAAATTGGGCTTTTACATTATTTATGAAAAGGCAAAAGGAAGTAAGAAATAACCAGGTTTTATGGACTTGTACTTGGAAGGAATGCAAAAATTAGACAAGACTATCATGTAGTCCCCGAGCATGAATAAAGGGCTTCACTGAAAATTCATTAAAATGATATAAAGAATATTTCATAAAATTTTTCTAATAGAATAAACTTTTATAGACTATCAAACATGCTGGCCTGAGAAATAAAGGTGGATGAAAATTGATGGCAGGTTTAAATATTTCAAAGAAACAGTAATATTTGATTTGTTTTTCTCTCTCAAATTCTTTTGAGAGAGAGAAAAAAAAAAAGGTAATGCTTGCAGTAGAATGCCCTTCTGCCCCTTCCTCAGCCAGCTTTCATTTGCTGACCTAGTTCTCCAGGGAAAAGTCCTCTTTTCCAGAAGGCCTCCACCTCTCTGCTAGGGAATAGCTGTTACTTTTCTGAATGAGCACATCCTTAATGCTGCTGCTGCTGGTAAAAATAACCATGACATCTACTCCAGCTAACATCCTGTAAGCACTTACCACATAACTAGCACTGTATCACATGCTTTATTATCTATGATTTTATTTAATCCTAACAAGTGTACAGAAGGAGGTTTTATCACACCGCCATTTTATTAGATAGGATATAACTGAGGAATTCAATGTGGAAGATGGCAGATATGCAAGAACTGGTCCTTCAACGCAAGCAGTCAGACTCTGAAACCCATGGTCTACAACTCTAAAGTGAATACTGCCTCATCTTATCTATTTTTAAATACTCATTACATAGGACAATGCTTGGTCAACACAGGAGCTCAGTTCCATTTTTCAAAGATTAAGTGATTTTTTAAAAATTTATGTTTAAAATAGTGATAAAATATATTCTGTCACTAGTATAGCCAAGAGGTTCTATAAAATACAGGGTTCCATTATGTATATAGACCAAATTTTCTTTATCCATTTATCTGTTGAAGGTCACCTAGGTTGGCTCCATAGTATGGCTATTGTGAATTATGCTGCTATAAGCAATGATGTGACCATTCCATGGTCATATGCTGATTTTTTAATATTTATTTTTTATCTATAGTTGGACACAATATCTTTATTTTACTTATTTATTTTTATGTGGTGCTGAGAATCGAATCCAGGGCCTCACACATGCTAGGCGAGCCACAATCCTAGCTCAAGTATGCTGATTTTAATTCTTTTGGATATATACAGAAGTTATATGACATACTGGGTCATATGGTGGTTCCATTCCTAGTTTCTTTGAGAAATCTCCATACTGCTTTTCAGAGTGACTATACTAATGTGCAGTCTCACCAACAATGTATGAGTGTACCTTTTTCCTCACATCCTCACCAACATTTATTGTTGTTTGTATTCTTGGTAAGTGCCATTCTGACAGTGAGATGAAATCTCAATGTAGTTTTGATTTGCATTTTTTTCATATATCTGTTAACCATTTGTAATTCTTCTTTTGAGAAGTGTCTGTTTAGTTTTTTTCTTTTTCTTTTTTTGCCCATTTATTGATTTGGTTATTTGTTTTTGTTTTCTTGTTTGTTTTGGTGTTAAACTTTGAGTTTTTTTATATATTCTGGATATTAGCGCTCTGAGAAGCAGGTGGCAAAGACCTTCTTCCATAAACAAGAATGAAATTATGGCATTTTCCAGTAAATGGATGGAACTGAAGACTATCATTGAATAAGTGTAATAAGTCAGTTCCCAAAGTCAAAGGTTGAATGTTTTCTTTGAGATGGAGAAGCTAATCCAAAATGGGGATGGGAGAGAGAGAGAGAGAGAGAGAGAGAGAGAGAGAGAGAGAGAGAGAGAGAGAGAGAGAGAGAGAGAGAGAGAAAAGAAAAATGGGAAAGGGGATTTCATCAAAATAGAGGAAAAATTAGTAGACAAAGAGGTTTGAGGAGAATGAAGGTGGGATGAGAAAAGGAAAGAATGGTGAAATGACTCTGACAAAACTTTAATATGTACCTTTAATGTGCACATACATTAATATAGCACAGTGAATCTCAACATCAAGTATATCCACATGACGCTAATATATATAACAGAATATGTTAAATATATAATGATATATATATACACATATATATATTCATATATTCATATATATACAAATGACACCAAAAGATCAGTAGAGCAGAGGGAGGGGGCACAGAGAAAATGTGCTGGGGACTGAATTACAGCAAATTATAACCCATGCTTTTGTGAATATGTCAAAAAGTATCCTGATGTTATATACAACTAAAAATAATTATATAAACAGTTTTAAAAGATCCATTGCCAACTAAATTAACTTTCAGTGCACAAAACAAGTTGTTATGTGGAAAATTTTTGAATACAGAAAGTCTCTGCTTGAAATATATTTTAAAAAGTAGAAGAAAATACAGGGCAAATACCCTCATTGAAAGGAAGACATTTGTATTGCAAAAGGTTGGATGTTTGACAGGCCTGTATGCCCAGACTTTCTTCCCCTTTAGACAGTGTTTCCCAGCCCAGGGTGATTTTTCTCCCCAAAGGACATCTGGCAATGTCTGGGGACATTTTTGTTTGTCCCAACTGGAAGGGTTGGTGCTACTAATACCTAGCAGAATATAGCTAAGCATTCTGCAATCCACAGAACCACCACCCACAGCAAAGAATTGCGCAAAAATGTCAACAGCACTTAGACAAACCATCTTGGATGTGTAATCTCTCTTAAATTTAAATATCTTACATCTTAAGTGGAATTGAAACAGTTTCAAAGTGTAAGGGGGAAATGTCAATGCTTTGGAAAAGGTTGCCTTTTGGCAGGATGAACAATGGCCTTCAAAGGCAAGGTCAGCGGGAAAAGTTACTTACTGAACACACCTACTCTATGCTGGCCATAGGCTGGGCATCTAGAAATATCCCAGTCCCCTACAGTGTTTCACACAGAAAGGAACCAAATCTTGCAAAGTCAAGTGATTTTGCTGGAATCACAGGTTCAGAAACAAGCCCCACATCCCCATTACCCAAAGCCAGGACACCCCATCACATAATCACATACTTAATGACATGGGGGAAAGGTGCACCCTGACACGCGTCAACCAATAACTGGTTTGTGGTTAAATAAACGGTTTCTTTGGAGGAGACCCTGAAATTTCCTAATGGGCAAAAAGACATCTTCATAGAGGAATAACAACTCTTCAGTAAGTTGGCATGTGAAATATAAAAACACTGTGAGGGTTTACACTGTGAAATCTCCCCCCACATACTACTCTTCCAGCCTCACCCACCAACACTGAGAACAATACCCTTTTGTAACTCACAGGCACAAGTGCCTGAAGAACACTGGCTGCCTTGAATACCAAGAATCTCCCTCTGCTACTCTCTACAAAGCAAACATCAAATAATGGCAAGAGAGAATAATGGGAAAGAAGAAAGCATACTTCAAGGACAAAGCACCCCTGTATCTTTGAAACATGATTTTCATGTAAAAAGGCTGTTTACCCCTCTCTGGCACAAACACTGCTGCTAACCCTTCATTTCCCAAATTTCAATCTTTATTACAATAATTCCAGTGCTCCAAACTATGCACCAATAGGATCACCTTGCTCAGCCCCAGAAACACCGGGAAGGAGAAATGAAAGTTGTTGAGTTCTTTTTTAAACAGAAAACAAAGTAAAACAGTTGAGGAATCATATGTGCATAAAATCCACTCATGGCACTGTTTAAATTCTATTCTGAACAAAGTATGCAAACAACAAGTCAACAAACAAATAAATGAAATCTAGCTTATTCTGCTTCCAAGGCAAAATTGGTCTAGAGGTCAATGAGAGGCTGGTAATTGCTGCTAAGGGAGAAGGCTTTCAAAATGCCTGGGGGACATTTCTAAAGTGAGAAGAAACAAAACAGGTCAACAAAATATTTCTAGAAAACTATAACTTTATAGTAGAAAAATAATTAGAGAAAATATCTCCTTGCTCTAAAAATTTGTTAAGGTTCCTTATGAACCTGCAAAGGAGTAGTAAGCATATGTTTTGATGAATATCCACCCTAACTAAGCCAAATTATGTGGGGGAAGGCAGTCCCAGAATCACCAGAGACACCTGGCTTCTCCTCCTACTGCCTCCCACCTCCTGGGAGGTTAAAGAAACACTAATTCCAAGGACAGGAGTCTTTAAAGAAAAAGGGCAGGTGACATGCCCTCTACCTGTGAGCACACACCACTTGACTTCACTTAATCACTTCTGCCAGAAGAAAAGCATAATTAGTGAAACTACACATTTACTCAATAGTAGGATTCATGCTTCACTCTAAAAATTCAAAATCGCTTAATTTTGCAATTATGCAGATCACAATTGGAGGCATCTGTGAGGAATGGATCGCTCGCAACCAGAGCCAAATAATAGCTCTATTTCCATTCACATCACATAGGACAGTGTATTTAAAATAATATTGTAGGAGGGTATGGTGGTGTGTACCTACAATCCTAGCAGCTCAGGAAGCTGCGGTAGGAGGATAGCAATTTTGAGGCCAACCTCAGCAACTTAGGAAGAGCTTATCTCAAAATTAAAAATATAATAAGGGCTACAGATCAATTTCAGTGGTAGAATACCCCTGAGTTCAATCCCTAGAATCACCAATAATAATATTGTAGTATCAAATAATTTCTCCAGAAAGTACGCATACTTCATAACATCTAGCCACACTTTCTGCTAGGAGGTTATGATTTCATAGATCTAGTCTTTTAACCACTAATAGTCCACTAAGCATTAAAACTAGACATATACAATGAGACCATACCAATAAATACCACTCAAAATGCTTGGCACAATACTTCTAGGATGATTATCTCACTAACAACATTTACCGGACGGAGAGAGAAAGCCAAGGAGCAGTAGTAACCATCCTTGTTTATGAGAGTAGAATAGCAGTTACCAGAGGCTGGGGAGACTAAGGAGGGAGGGAGACATGGGGAAAGGCTCATTAATGAATGCTAGGGTGAATTAGGAGGAAGAAGTTCTGGTATGCTAGCGCACTGGGGTGACTATAGGCAATAGTAACCTACTGCAAAATGTGAAGCACTAAAGCAAAGGATTTTGCATGTTTCCACCACAAGGAAATAATAAGTATCTGAGGAGAAAGATGTTTTCCCTGGTTTAAACCTTACACAGTGTGTACATGTATCAAAACATCACATAAACTACAGAAATGTAAAATTTTTATACTTTTATGAATCAGTTAAAAATAAATTTATTTCTAAAAAGAAAGTGGAATATCTTTGAATAAATACCAGCCTCTTGAATAAAAATATTAGTATATGAAGAGAAGGGCCAGGGGTATAGCTCAGTGGTAGATCACTTGCATAATACGCGTGAGGCCCTGGGTTTGATTCCCAGCACTAATTATAATAATTGTTATTATTATTATAATAAAACTAACATAAGACATGAAGAGAAGCCTGTTGCCTTTTCCTCCAATAGGGACTAACTGAAGACTAAAAAGTATGCTGGATAAACTATCCTCAATTGTTTATTTCTCTTGTATTTTTATTATAATAGATTTTACCCTTCATTTTAAAATATGTACTTTTTAATAATTCCTGGATAAAACAAATCTCTTTTTTATGTACAGCTTGATTCAATATCTGGCATACATAAATTATTCTATAATTAGAAAATATAATTATATTAGAAAGACACATACAAGATAAATTGAAAGGCTACAGAAAAGCCTGTTAACCAGTAGTTAAACTGGGGAGTTAAACTAATGATTGAAAGAGGACTTCTAAAAGATTATCATTTTATATTTATCTATGCATTTGAATTGTCCACTATGTGCACATATTTATTTTAAAATAAAAGTCAGTGATATTGTAAAGTAAGAGAATATTTTTATGAGAAAAAAATGGAACAGCAAGTATTTATACTTAACATTTCATTCTTTTGCCCATTCTCATCAAACCCAATTGAAATTATAATTTCTTTTTCCCAGGAAGTACAGGTAATAAAGATTTAGGCCTTTCAACTTATTTTCTCCAACTCAAGGAGAAAGCTTAACCGGAGGAAGAGACAAACAAAATGGACTGTTAAAATAAATGGGAAATTAGGAAATAAAATTGCTTGTCAGGACAGATATTTTGCTGGAAAGGATCACCTTACAGAATACCTGGTGAAAGTACTTCTGTTTTCACACATCTGATATGAGTTATGTAGTAGTAGACTAAATTCTTTTATTTTCATGTTGATATTTAAAATGAAAATATGTATTTTATTAAACATACAGAATTAACATACATATCAGTATTAATTATTACATATTACTGTTACAGAGCTAGGGCCTTACAGAAAACTGAGGTAGTGCCAAGAACCCCTTTCAAACCCTGATTCTTGCAATCAAGTCAGAAAGATTTAGGACATGTTGCTCAGAGTAACAGTCATGAATTTATTAGAAGGGATGGGAAAGAGGAGAAGGAGACATTTTCAAGGAAGAAAATGGGTCTTCTTAGAGAGGAGAGGGACTGTGTACCTCTCCTGCACTCCAGTTTTTGTGGGGATCTCAGAGAAATTTCCAGAGAGTCCCACCCAGGCCCACCTCTTATTTTTTTTTTTTTTGGGGGGGTGCCAGGGATTAAACCCACAGGTGCTTAACCACTGAAACACAACCCCAGTTCTTTTTCTTTTTATGTTTTATTTTGAGACAGGATCTCACTAAGTTGCTCAGGGTCTCACTAACTTGATGAGGCTGACTTTGAAATCTCGATCCCCCTGCCCCAGCCTCCTGAGTCACTGGGATTACAGGCCTGTACCACCTCACCCAACCACCTCTTATTTTTGATTGACAGCAGGATGACAACTTTCAAGTCCCCACTGCCATGACAACTCTAGCTCACCTTGGCCCATGCAAATCAGTTTTAATTAGATTCTTAACCATAAATTCTTATAGATTTTATGGTTAGGAGGAATTATCCTTGTCTCCTCAAGTTCCAACATCTAGTCTGTGAAAAGGGTCACCCGCTACCCCCGAGGCAACTTGGGTTACTCTTACAACATTATTTTGGGTCTTCAGTTCTCCTGAAGGTAACAGGGAGTTTGCTGAGGAATGTAATATATCCTGTCCACTTAAGTCAGGCAGGGCTACAGGCAAATTGCTTCTTGGAAAAGAAAGCACATGGGGGTCAGCACAGTGGGTCCATTTTACAGAATTATGTCCTTAACCTCATATCTCCACCATTCACATATGTCTGTCCCCTATAATTACCAAGTGAAGTTAGTGCCTTTAAATATTATCTGAATATTATAAAAACTGCATTCACAAAAATTTAACCTTTACTTCTCACTTAATTTTTAGAAATAAAATAGACAAGAAACTAACAGATCACACATCTGGGTCAAATATACTCTTAAAGTATCCCACTTTTCAAATAAAAAGTCAGGAGAAAAAAAAAAAAGGTGACTTGCTTCTCTCTGAACCTGACGAGGCTCCAACTCTGAGGCCGTTCAACAGAACTGTCTTCACTTGGGGCTGCACGTATGTAAGGAAGAGCTATGGTTTCAAGCACCTATGAGAGGTTCATTTGGAAATTCTTTTCTGAATCTCAATAAGTGAAGTCCTGCTGATTCCAGAGCATTCTAAGATTAGATCTGCTCCTATTCCATCCCCAGATTCATGTGCAACCAGCACAACTTTTCATCATCACTTGGCTTTGGTCTGTTTTTGTATAAAAGTAAAATGGAATGGACTGGCAGATCTTTTCCAATGTCAAAATTCTGGTTCTAAGTGAACTAGAGTGGCCTCTTCTTGTTTATTTGTATATCAGCTAATAATCTCAATAAAATGACATATAACTCCAAAGCCACCTAGTTAAAAAGATGTATAAAGAAAACTTGGAGGTTGAATGAAAGGTGGACTTTAAAAAATGAATAACAATATTTGAACCATGACAAAAAGATGGTATCACACAAAATGTTTTCTAAAAGACAATACTTGAGGTTAATTAAGAATGACTCAAGAATGGACTTTTTTTAACAAATGGAGGCAAATATTAGCATTTCTTAGAATGTAGTAATTCAATGGCATAGTTTCTCCCTGCAAACAGTATTCAGCTGAGCTTTTTAAATGTTTAAACAGAAATTATTATTTAAGATTGGCCTAAAAGATAAAGAATACAACACATTGAAAGGGGGCAATGTAAAAAGCCCCGAGTAAAATATAGAATAAGATTATGGAAGAAGAATTTTTCAAGTGTTTAATAATCATTCAAAAACATATATTAAATTCCCCTCTCTTGTATCAATCACTAAACCACAGATATGGGGATATAATATTGTAAAGGAAATGAAAAAAGGCCTGAAGGAGTTTAAAATCTAATATTGATTAGAGTGTATGATAATGTGATGAGAGGCAGAAATAAAACGCTGGGCAGCATAGTAAGAAGAGAATCTCTTCCATCTGGGGTCTTGGTGTCACTCTCTGAAGGCAGTACCTGTGTGCTGGTCAACATATTAGAAGGTGAAGATGGTAGGGAAGTGATATTTCAGGGCAAAGCAACAATATCAACCAGTGGTTCCTTAAGTATGGTCCCCAAAGAGCAGCAGCAGCATTAACAGGGAAGTTGTTAGAAATGCAAATTAAGACCAGGTAGCAGAGGGGCCTTCAATGCAAGTTTGATGAATATGTTGGCTTTCTGTTACAATGACAAACACAGAGAGAAAAGGTTTATTTTGGTTCACAGTTTTGAAGATGTCATTCTACCATCTGTTGGTCCCATTGCCTTGGGACAGGTAGTGAAGCAACACAAAACAACAGAGAATGCATGGTGGAATAAAATTGTTCAGGGTGGGGTAGCTAAAAAGGAAGAAAGAGATCAGGGTCCCACAATCCCCTCTGGGGCATGCCCCAAATGACTGGAAGACCTCCCACTAAACCATACTTTGGAAATTTTCCACTGTCTCCTAAGAGTGCCATGGTCAGGGAACCAAGCCTTTAACATACAGGGCTTTGGGGGACACATCCCAACCATAGCTATGAGTCAGACTTCAACAAGATCACAGAAAACATCTAAGTGTCTTTGGTTTTGACTTTCTTATTGAAATATGACACACCTGTATTGAAATGTATACAAATCATATGTGTAGAACTCAATCACAAAATAAATACTCTTGCAGGTTTTATGAGCAGTTACATCAATGCATCAGAAATATGTACATTCCAGTGCTCAGTAGTCCTGTTGTAGGAGACAGAAATTAAGACACAGGCACCAGATGAAAGATTATTACTAATAAGTATGGCATATCACAAGGACAATTATAATGGTTTCATGGAAGTCCCTGAATGTGGTCTAAGAGATCCTTAAAAGTGGGGAACTGGAGCCAAGAAATGTTAGGTCACCTGACTAGGGCCATAAAATGGCTGGCGAAAGTGCCAAACTAAAGGCAAACTTTCTAACTCTCAGCTCAGAGTATTTATCCTATATTCTAGTACATGCCAGAAAAGGAGGTGGCCAGGATTTTCAAGGATTTTCAGGATTGATGGGACCTGACAAATGACTAGATGCAAAGAATAAAATAGAGAATGCCTAGTTCACCCTGGAATCCTTGGTTCTCTGTTTCTGGGTAATGCTGCTACCAGCGTATACAATTGAGGGATAGGCCTAGAAAATATTTTTACTATGTAGAAGTGAGTGTAACCTTAGCTCTTAGCATTTGGAGCGTCAGTAAGGCCAAATGATTCTCCTTCTCTTATTAGCATCTTGTTATGGCTCAACTCCATATCTAAAACAAAGCAAATATTTTGCACATAGGATATAACAGTTCACTTAAGTTACATGGAAAGCATAATAATGCCTCAACTGACACTTGTGATTAATTCTAATAAGGACTTGCTTTAGAAGGTTCTTGGCAGACATTATAAGCTGACAGTTCACAAAAGACAAGGACTTCATTGTTTACAGCAACAAATATGGGAACAATAATGATATTGCACCATCGTTTCTCATTTCCCTGATCTGTTTAAGAAGAATGTTTGAATAACATTATAGTATGTCCCTATCTTGAAAATTTTATGGAAGAAATATAAATGCAGTGACATAGCCATAAAATTTCTTCCTTTATTATCTATTTTGTTTGAAAGTCATTAGAAATCTGGCATCAGAAAAGCAATGAAAACAATTTCAAATGGTTCCATTCCCTTTGAAAGTCTTTCAACAGTTTCCTTTCTTATTGGATCATTTTCTTTTCATGTCAGTATTTAAGTTTTAATATGAATTTTTTAGTGGAAAAAAACACATCACTTTAATCCAGCCACCTCTGCCCCAATCACAGTAAAATGCATCATTTTATTCAGTTTGTGTAATTATTTACTCATCAACAAATATTTACTGGGAAACTCTACAGAATACGAAGGTTCATTCCAGAGAAAACAAGACAAAAATTTTTCTCTTAAAATGTTTGCACTCTGTTCAAGGAGACAAGACATGCAAATGGAAACAGCTCAATGATATTGCAACAAAGTATGGGAATAAGCAGAAAAGAGGTCAGACAATAGTATCTGTGTGGGGTTGAGATGATAAAAAGCAATGGAGGTGAATACTTGATAATCAGACTTTATACTCAGTTGGCATCACCTTCACAGGTATTTGGCTACCTGGCTATAAGGCCCCCTTCTGAAGCACTTGATGCATCCATCTCCTTTCAAAATATAAATACACATAGAATCAAGTTTTTAAGAAGTTAGAAACATCAGGAACCACTCTAGACGAAATTATGAGTCTGCAAGTTTTGGTCCCTTCATTTTCCCTTTCACGTGGTTTCTTTTCTTCATCCCGCTATTCAGTCAATGTACCATTATCAAAAGAAAATACATTCCTTCTTGAAAACTAAAATTATTGATATAAGTAGACTGGCCGGTGGGGTTGGGGAGGGGTAGAATATTCTTTTTAAATGCAGCACAAATGTAACTGCCCCCTCTAATTTCTGCTAACATACTGGACTTGAGCTAATTATGTGTAGCAGGAACTATTACAAACAGATTTAAATATGCTTACATAAACATGTTTATGAAATGGTTTTTGAAATAGTAAAGAGCAGTATTTTTCAGATTTTTTTAAAAGTAACTTTGGAAAAAAAATGGAATCTCATTTCCCTACACTTTAATTGAAATGCACTAGAGACCTAGAATTCCATTCGCTAATTACAGTAAATATAGTGTATTGCTTCCATGCATTCATTAGCCCCCTGAACCCAATCAGTTTTCACAGGTACAACCCAGAATGCTGGCAAAATTAGATCCATATATTTTATGTCTGGACATAGTTCCTGGTTCAAAGATGGTTTGGAGCCTTAAAAAGAATACAATCATAGTGAGTTTCAGGATTATGCCTAGCTATTTGGGATAAAGACTCTTTCTCCTTACCCCAACAGGTTGTAGCCATTTTACTCTCTCAAATAAGCCAGCATAAATTGGGAGTTTTTGCAAGAGATGTCAAAAACTAAATGAACTGCAGAGAAATATGGCAGTAGTCTTGATCAATTCAAGCCTAAATTATTTTGTCAAAGTAATTCACTGTTCAAGGCATTTTTCATATGGTTTCCCTTAACCTGCATATGACATACATACAACCCACAACCTCCATAAATATTAATTGAGCATGTCCTACATACTAGGTTCCAGGATTGGAGCAAAAAAAAAAACAAAGTGATACATAACTTTTGTACTGAGGTTATTTACATGCTAGCAGAAAAGTGAAGAAATAAACAGACGAACCTAATATAGTATGCCAATTAACTGAAAAGGAAAGGTAAGCAAAGCCTAAAGGAACTTGAAGGAAAAGGAGCACCCAACCCATCAGTGGTTCAATTAAAGTACGTGTATCAACATTAAAATGGCAGACCAAACCCTATTTCTATAGTAGATATCACCATCTGCCAGTTAACAGCATGCCTAGTTCCTTCGCATGAGGTTAAAATGCTCCTGGCTTAAATGACAAATACTCTCCCCAACACTGAGCCCACTGAAATCACCAACTCACCCGGGGAAACAAATTATCATTTATTGTGAGACATGAGAAAGATATTTCAGTGGACAAAGTAAAAAGTATTTACTCTTAAGCCACTACCAGGTAAATGCATTTTACCTGTGAATTTTTTTGGAAGCAATCTCTAGGGATCTGAAACTCCACAAATTCAGTAAAGGAAAAATTAACTGCTGGTTTTCAAAACCAAAGAAGTAAAATAGTGGTTGGATGTTAAAATTTACTCAAGTATGAGCAAAATGCTCCCTGTGGAATTCCACATAAGAAAGGATATGAAAGTAAGTTGAAGATGTACAGTGCTTAAGACAAATGCCAGTCACTGCCATTTTTCCAGAGTGTACTCTTTTCCTATAATTAGAGATGCAGGAAGTAGGATTATTTCATGCATTTGTGTCTAGGAAAAGATTATGTCTTTAATGTCAGAGGGAAAAGATGAACAAGTTAAGGAATTCCCAGTACAAATTATCTTTAAACTTAGAGGGCAAAGAGAACAGGTTAAAGAAGTCCCAATACAAATTAATGTGCTGAAATAAAGAAGTGTTATTCTACTCTTCTTACTTGGGTTTGTACAAATACAAGTAAATGGCCTGGAGTTTTGTTCCCTAATGTTTTGTCAATGAAAAAAGAATGTAGTGATAATTGAATCTTCTAGTGAAAAGTGGGCAAAGAACTAATATTTGTAGGTGGTTAAATGGCCACAGGACAAGTACTTGATTTTATTCTCATAACTGCCTTTTTTAGGATGATTGAATGTTTCCACTGTAGAGATGAGAAAATGGGAATAGGGTATTAAAGCTTTAATGATGCAAATGAATGAACGATTTTGATTGATTTCATGATCATATTATTTAGAATGCTGAAACGAAAGGATTTCTACAGCACAGAAAAATAAACTGCTTTTTGAAAAAAAAAAAAACATCATTAGTTAGATACAGCTTCTTCTGTCCTGCCCATTGGCATTAAATCTTAAGTCCATTTTTAAAATTCTTCTTCCATATATTTATTGGTGCATTTAATTGTACATAATAGTGGGATCCATAGTTGCATATTTTCACATGCATACAATATAACAATATAATTTGGTCAATGTCATTTCCCAGTATTTTCCCTCTCTCTCCCCACCCCATCCCAAGTCATTCTTCACAATTTAAGCTTGATTTAAATGTGAGGTTCTGCATAAGTTTTGAATAAAGAATGGCAACATGAGGTCAACTCCTGAAGCAAACAGCCATTTCACAGTACTCTGTTTTTTGTAAGCACACCAGCTGAAATACTGTTAAGTAAGTCCTTATTTAGAGTTTAAGAGGACAAAGTTTATTTCTGCAAACAGTGCAGTGTTAATACAAGAATACAGTTCTGTGACAGACAGTGGATAAATCTTCACAAGCTACCTACACATCTCCCAGCTAGTTGGAATTTTACCAAAAAGCACTGTTTATATACAAAGTTTAAACATGGTTACCTAAATAAGGGCACAAGGAATAGAAATGAACTGAGGACTACAATCAGTCCTTGACTTAGGGATTTTTTTTTTTATTTTGCAACAGTGTGGAAGTACATCCATACAACCATTCTGTTGCTCACTTTCAGTACAGGAGTCAACAAATTACACCAATGTAAATTTTCTGATCATGTTTAAAGTATGCTAGGCTAACCTAAGATACTCAGCAGGTTAGCTGTACTGAATGCATTTTCAGGACCTACAGTATTTTTCTAATAGGTTTATCAGGATGTAACCCCTTCTTAAGTTGAGAGACATTTCATATTAATACAAGCTGAAAAGCCTCACAAATACTCAAAGGAAGAAAACCATTAAAGAGAAAGCAACACACAATTCAATGGCCAGTTTGCTTCTCAATGAACTGTTTTTTTCTTAAAATAACCCCCCCATTACATACACACACACACACACACACACACACACACACACACACTCACACATACACACACACCTTCATAAAAATAAAAGTATTACTCTGAGAGGGAAATAGTTATGCAATTAAAAGAATACTCATTTGTGGATCATCTGTGTTCTGGGTTGTTGCACATGAAGGACTTCCTCATAGAGGATACACCTCCTTCCTATACTTTAAGCATCTCATGTGGTACTGACATCTTCCCCTTGCACAGGCTATAAACACATTTAAAACTCTGACAGGAATAAAAGCAAAAAGAAAGAAAGGAGAAAGAGAAGGAGGCAGGAGAGAAGATGAAAGAATATATTACTTTATAAATTGTCTTCAAGATTCTACCCTGCCTCTCCTTCCCTTTATCATAACCATCCATCCAACTACTGCTCATCAAAGCCTCTGAAAGCAGTGTACATTTTTTGTCTACATTTAGTCAATTTTCATTTATCCAATGATCCACATGCATTATTCCACAAGTTGTGATTTGCTGGCTATACTTATACTGGTGATCAAAATGGCTATCCCTAAAAACACAAGGGTTCAGGAATGTCAATCTCATGCCCTAGTTTTAGTTTTCATCTCACCTGACCTCTCTGTAGCATTTTCTCTTTCTCAGTACTCACTCAAGACTAGTTTCCACACACCAATGAGCACGAATCCATATGCTCATAGGTGAACCCATGGGCAAGAGCCTTTGAGTCAGTTCCAATGTCCATCCTTGAAATTCAGCTTTGGAAGGCCCAGGAGGCTCTCAACATAATTTGTTCCATTTCCTTAGTAACTTTTTCTTTGAAAAAGCTAAATAGCAAGTTATTGCAAGAAATTTAGGCAAAGTGAATCCTTTGATTCTGTGTATTGAGAGCTTCAAATTTTCTTGAAATCATCCTGTAGAATTGGTCTTTGCCTCCTATGCATAATAATGTGAACAGGAGACAGAGAATGTGTTTGAAAGCAATTGTTATTGTACCCTTAAGGAATCTGAAAGGCTTTTTCTAACAGGTATGAGGCTGCCAAGTAGATTCACATTTATGGGCACAATAAGCTAGGCAATGAAGCTGTAGATTGTTGCTACAGGAACAGTGAAGTGAGGTCCATAATTAAGAAGAATCCTTCTCTTCCTCTTTCTTCTGCCCATCTTTCCCTCTACTTTATTTACAAAATTTGACTGCCTTGTGCTCATATCTCCTGTCTATTCCCCAATGTTGTTGTCCTTTGATTCTCTCTGTCTTAACTACTAATACCCTTTCAGTTCGTTTGACATGAAATGATGGCTCCCCTATGTCTGTCATGACCAAAATCTATTTAAAACTACTCACTGAACAGCACTATCAGATGGTCTCACAGTCACCTAAAACTTGATGTTTCACCAGGTCTTCCTAAATATGTGCTAGCTCCCCCATCTCAGTGTGATCATGAGACATTCTATAGGGCAACTGCTAACTTAATATATATTCTCCTTTTCTTTTTTGTAAACTGAATTTACAAATTTTAGCTGCCTTACTTGGCTACCCAGAATAGAGACGATTCCTACACTTACTTACTCCTAGAATAGCCCTGTGAATAAACTGCAGCCAATAGAATATGAGCAGTCTGCCCAATCATGTTCCTTTTCCCTTTGTTCCTTCCTAAAGAAATGATGGTAGAACTGACAATCTTGATGATGGAACTGCTCCAATCAGGTGGATGTGATGTAGCTGAGGGAAGGCAAAGCAACGAGGAAAAATACACATGTGTCTCTGAAACACTGCAGAACCCGGATAAGCCCTAGATTGCTGAAGCTCAAGTGTTTGGTTGAAAGAGAAAGAAATGTCTACCTTGTTAAAACTACTGTTGTTAAATTAGATCTTTGGAACAGCAGCTAAACCAGTATCTTGAATAATACTCAACTCATCTCACAGGCTGGTCCCTCCAAAGACACTGCTTCTCATGGTACTTCGTCCCCTACCTATGATCATTTGTCTCATCCTGTGAATTCTACCTGAGAAAAATCTTCCAAATTCTATTTCTTTTCTCAGATGTCACAGATGCTGCTTGAGCTCCAGTTTGTCAAGACCTCTGGCTTAGAATTTTTAGAGCCTCATAATTGATGCCCCTCACAAAGCACTGCATTCTCCAACATCCTGTAGCAAAATTTTCTTATCAGGCATATTTTTTTTTTACTCTTCTGCATCAAAACATCTAGAAATTTCCCACTACCTACCAAATACAGCCATAAATGCCTTCATATGGCACAGGCAGATCTCTGAAATCTTTCTCACTTATTACCTCTCATCATTATGGACCATAGTCCCCCAGCACACACAGTTCTTCCTATTTGGAAACAATCTTAGCCTTCTTATGATATGAGGCCTTTGCTCATAGTGTCTCTTTAGTCAAAAGCCTCTTTTCCCTCTTTTTGGTTAGGAAAATGCCTACTTAACCCTAAATCCCAGTATGAATATCAGTGAAGTCTCAGCAATCTCCTGGCAAAGATTACTGCTTGATTAGCTGTGCTTGATTGTATGACCTTGTTCATACTTTCATAACAGTATAATAAATCATATTTTCATTTACTTATCAACATCTCTGACTCACTTGATGTTTCTGAAGGACATATATCATTTCTTATTCATCATTATATTTCTATTGCTCTAGCATGAATTAGACAATAGTAAATATTTTTTGAATGATGGATAGCTCCTTCAAAAGCTCAAGGAGGCCTGTAGTTTGCTTTAATCAATGTAAGGAAGTATAATGTCAGCAAGAAAATATAAAATGCTGATAGCCTTCACTTAAAATCAGCCTGCAATCCCCACATCATAAAGTCTGTTTTTAGTTCTCAAAGGACAAAGCTTTAGTTGATTCAATAGCAATAGTCATTGAGTACATGAGCTCTTGAAGCCACAGTGCCTGGCTTCAAACATTAACACTGTCACTCATCAGCCACATAATCCTGGGCATGGAGATAATAATTCTACCCAGACCATAGGCTAAAATAAGTTAATACATATAAAGCACACAAAAGAAGCATTGCCATACCAAGTACTAAATAAGGGCTAGCTGTTACTAAAATTTCAAAAAGAAATGGTACAATGAAGGCTAAGGAGGGCCCTGGGAGATCTGAGTGAACAGTACAGATGGCTGAAGATTTGAATCTTTTTTCAGCATTATCTGGTAGGGAGACAGTTCTAAAACTGGGTGATTTCTAAATAGACTAGGTTACAGAATGCCTGACAGAAGCTTGCCACTTTCAGGTTCAGCACATACAAAAATACCTAGAAAGTTGCTGGGACTCGGAGTCAAAGTTAGGGCAGATAGGGAGGAAAGTCCCATCCAGGACCAATCAAAAGAGCATCCATCATCACTTGTCCTATAAGGAAGCCAGTTTTGTCTCTCTGAGCATGTTTTGTACATTTCTCTCCACCTCTGCCACCCAAAATGATTGCTTTTCCTTTAGCTCCCAATATACATACTCATTCCTTGACTGATGGTGTTAATGTTCCCCTTCCTTAGATAATGTACTTGTTGATTGTGTTTTTGCTAAGTTCTCCTATCTCTGGGTCTTATCTCATGACCACATCTACATTGACAACTTTTGCCATAGTCAGAATAGCTTATGCACCCTTTCCCTGAACAATTCCTGCATCAAGAGTTGGATGTTAGGCTTAGGGAAGACTTGGATGTGGCCATGACAGGTTAGAGAGAGGAGAGAGTCAAAGAGGACATAAGAACCTAGGCTGGAAATACCAGTGAAAGGGAGATTTGAGTTGTAGTGGGGCAATGGTTAGATTATAGGCCCAACCCTACTACATCAGTAATCTCACCAGGAAGGAACGGAAGGAAGATGAGAATACAGAAAGACAGTTTTATCTGTTCTTTCTAGATCTCGCCCAGGCACTAAATATTTAAGCTTAAACAACAAAACTCTAGTTTTGCATTCCCTGAAGTAAACTTACATTTATGCTGCATTACTTTGACCACATGTATTACACATTTGCTTAAGCACCAGTGTTTCTAAATATATTCTGACAGCAAGAATGGCTAGGAAGGAGAAGGAAAATCTGTGATGCTGTGGAGGTTTTCAAATATCTGACAGGTTTCTTTAATAATTAAAAAACTGCTCTACTGGCCTAATGGCAAATATTTCTTTTTAAAAAAACATGTATTTTTTTTTTAGCTGTAGGTGGACATAATACCTTTATTTTATTCTTATGTGGTGCTGAGGATCGAAGCCAGAACCTCACACCTGCTAAGTGAGGGCTCTATCTCTGAGCCACAAACCCAGCCCATGGCAAATATTTCTGAAAATTGACTTTCTATTCATGGTGAGGAGGATTAGACTAAAATCTGGATATAGTTAACACATCTTCCTGCCCTTTCTCAGGTTTCATTTGTGTTTGGCTGGAAACTAAGTCAGATAAGAAATTCACAATTTTTCAAATCTAACAGTATTTTATTAGAGAAGTCAATCCATTTTTGAGTCTTCTCAATTCAATTTTGAGTCTTCTTTTAATAGTAAAATGTTTAAAGAAATAGGAAAATATTGGGACCTTGTAAATTACGAGTAAGAGTACTGCAATAAAGATATCTGGAAAATTTTTTAAACACATATATACCACTATTACCCCCTAATTAAAATATCCTATCTTAAAATAGTTTTCAGCCAACAGGATATTGTTTTATCCTTGACTAATGTGAAGTATATGGTATGCAAATTATGCCATAAATAAACAGAATCATCATCACTCTAATAAGTCATTTTGCTGGTAAGTATACTATATCAAATGTCTTACAGTAGAGTATTCAAAAGTGATGCTTAATTCCACTTCTGGGTATATATCCAAAAGAGGTAACTGTACTACTGTGTTTATTGCATCATTATTCACAATAATCAATATGTGAAATTCTGTCTCAAAGAACAAAAAAAGAGCTAGGGATGTAGCTCAGTGGTAAAGGGCCCCGAATTAAACCTCCAGTACAAACAAAAAACCCAACTGGAAACAACCTCAGTGTCCATCAGTGGACACATAGCTAACAGAAATAATGTACATGCAATGGAATATTGTTCAGTATTAAATAAGAAACTGCTCCCATAGGAGATGATATAAATGAGGACATAACCTCAAAGTTAAATAAGCCATTCACAAAAGCACAAATATGACATGCCTTCACTCATAAGAATTATCTAAAATAATTAAACTGATCGAGGTAAAAGGTAGATTGCTGGTTGCCAGAAGTTTGGGGGAGTATATAGGGAGCTCCTAATCAATGGGTATACTGTTTCAATTATGCAAGATGAATAAGTTCTAGAGATCTGTTGTACAACCTAGTGTCTATGGTCAATATCATCATACTGTACATTTAAAAAATTGAACATAGTAGATCTGATATTAACATGTCCTCAGCACAAAAACAAACACAAAGTCCAGAGACTTTGGGTTAGCTTTTGGAAGTAATGAACAATTTTATGTAAAATAATTTTAATAAATAAGCATTAGCATTATTCTTTTAAATCACTTTACAGATAAGTAAAGTGTTGAGAATTAAATTGTTTCCACTTTTTGACAATTAGACATCATGCCTTTCACTTTTTTTTTCCTCATTTGTTTTGAGATAGGGTCTCACTATGTTTCCCAGGCTGCTCTTGAACTCCTGGGCTCAAGTGTTCCTACCACCTCAACCATTCAAGTAAACAGGACTACAGAAATGTGTCTCTACATCGGCCCCGACATTCACTAAATATCTTTTAACATATCCTTCATTTTTTTAGGGTTAATCTGAAGAAGGAAATGTCAGATGATAGCACATGCCTATAAGAGAAGCTTTTTTTGTAGTAGTGTCTAGTTATTCTGAGTTATTCTATTAAAACTTTTAATTTCAGGCCTGACTCACTTTTAAGTAGCTTGAGGTATATGTAATATACAAAAATCTGCACACTTACCAGATACAATTTGATGAATTCAGACATCCATACATGCACAAAACCATCACCACAATCATAAATAATAAAGGAAACCTCAATTCATGATAATCCATCTTAAAAACATCTAAGCATTACTCTACAATTTAAATGGAATACATTTATTCCAAGAAGACTTTAGTCATTTAAAATTATGTTGCAGACTAATACATTCCTTAAAATGGATTAGCATGAAATGATAATTCCACTGACAAATATTATAACATCACAAATTTGTCAAAAATATACATATAAATTTATTCAAAGATAAAATTTTGGAAAGGTGATCAAACTTTCTACAATAAATGCATTCAGTTTTCTTTAAATTTTAAGCTAGTTATAGAAAGGTAGCATACCTTATTACACAACAGAAATGCAGTGTGGACCAGGCATGCATTTCTTCAGGGCTCAGAGCCTTCCTCATTAGTTTATTCCACCTGCGCCTGCCTTGACCTCACCTTTCCATTCCTTCCTCCTGGGAAGAACTGTAAGAAAATGTTCCTTCTCCTCTCCAAGACTAACTCCAGCATGAAACTGCAGGTATACCCAACCCATTCCTCATTTGCTTACATGAAAATAGTAACTTTTGCCCAAGTCAAATAGTATGTGCTCTAAGTTTCCTAACCATCTCAAGCTAGCTTGAGGGCTGTTTGACCTTATTGCACTCTGTACACCCTTTTGTTCTCTTACTGCATTGCTACTGTCTGTATGCGTCAGAGAGTACCAACAGGAAGCTACTTAAGACCATAAAGCATCTGCTTTCATCTCTGTGTCCCCAGCACTCTGTACAGTGCCCAGCACTCAATATCTGCTCAATGAGTTTTGAGTAAGAGTCTATTAAATTTCTTTCTTGAAAATACAATTGAGTACCTCCAGATTCTCTAAAATTTAATCACAGATGTAATCACTATGCAAATCAAAATCTTAGCTGACAAATCTATGATATTTTTCTTTGTGTCAGGAAAAGTTACTAAGCCTGAGAGAGGAAGAGTTTGAATATATTAAGTACCTGCTCTCTACACATTGGGAATATCAAGGCAAACAAATCATTTCAAATCACATGAGTAGTCTGAACAGCAGCCAGTGCAATGTGATGGGGAGCTAAGAGAAGTGAGGAATGGCATGTCTTTCTGGTGGTGCCAAGCCTCCCCAACAGGAGGCTGAAGAAATTTTTAACTACTTCGGGTGCTGGATGTCAATGAATTCTTACTGATTGTCACCTGGAAGGAGCTCTTCAGGCTTTCCCCCTTGCATGTGAGGCATCACCATAAGACTTGGACTTACTGAGAATCATCAATTTTAGAAAAAGAATGAACATGAGTTGAAGTAAAATGAATCCTGATTCCGTTCTCCCAAGCTGGTGGGAAAGTGGAATCAAGGCACAGAGACAAGCATCCAGCTGAGGCTGTAAGACCTTCAGCATTTTCCTTCTACCAACTTTATTCCACCTCTCTCCATTTCACCAAAGCCAAACTGCATATGGATGCCCAAACCCAGCCACTGAGTTCAGTCTCTGCTTTCAACCATAACCATGACTTTGTTTACCGTAGAAAGCCACTCAGTTCCTTCACTTCAATAGTTGGTCACATTACCTTTGCTATGTCACCTCTGTACCTTAAATCATCTTGTTTCATTGGTTTTTACTGTTATCCACTAAAATGTCTCCCCCTCCCCAGCCTCTGAGTACCTTGAATGTTCAGAAAATCTTATTTGTAGCCTCTAGTCTCAGAAAATAAAACAGCAATGGGAAATAAGTAATTGCTTCTGGAATGAATTAGGCAACTAATCTTTAATTCAAAAACACAAAGATGTGCTAAAATATTCTGACTTGTCTGTATAAGCTGAGAAACTGTTTAAATGTGGTGATCAGAAATAAATCTGAGGATAAAATTTTATGCAATTTCATTTGATGTCTAAGAAATATGGATAGTGAATTATGTACCATGGTAGCATTTCATTTAAATTACTGTTTTACTATTAAAAAGTAAAATAATGGGCTGGGGTTGTAATTTAGACATCGAGTGCTTGCCTAGCATGTGTGAGGCACTGGTTTCAATTCTCAGCACCATGTATAACTAAATAAAATAAAGGTCCATTGACAACTAAAAATTATATACTTTAAAAATAAAGTAAAATAATGGTGCTCCAATATATTAATCAATGAAGATAGATTTGATCGAAGCATTACAAAATTAAATTAACAGGTTAAAACTGGTCAAATTATTTTTATTCTTAAAACATTCATTTAAAATTTTAAAGCATAAAACCATTTAATTTCATCTGCTTCAAATTATTTTAAAATTATCACTTTTTAAGTTTTACATGGCATCATGCACTTGCTTAAGTTTTTAAAATACATTGCCTCAGTTGTCTTCCCAGTCACTGTCTGGGGCATTCAATTAGTTTCCTCACTGAGGAAAAGATACTCAGAGAGATTAAGCCCTTTGACCATTGACAAATACCAAGGAAACTGGTAGAAATGGGATTTGAACCTAGATTTGCTTAGCCCCAGAGGCCAACCTCTTGGTCACCACCAGGTATCAGACTGAAATGACATGTTGCTCACAGATTGCCAGAATTAACTAGACAACTGGACAAAAACTCTAAGTCTGGTGAGATCCTAGTGGTTTCTTTATACTTAAGAAATATAATTTTAAAATTCCTCTTCCTAGTTTTCCTGACAAACTTATTTGCATAGTGTTACTGAGTATCACAAATACTCACATTAAGCATATAAATGACAAAACAAATGCACATTTGCACATTTTTATTTGTTTGGGGTCCAAGAACAAAAGCCAGGGGCTCCAGCATGCTAGACATTCATGCTGCCCTTCACATCTGTATATGACAGTTTATTTCTTTTGCAAACTTTTACTTGGTATTATAAATGATGTGGCAAAAATATGTATACAACATGAAGGAATTTGTCAATTAGTATTCATTTAATATATATTATATGTAAATAATTTGGCTAGAAAATAAAATTGATGGGATCATTCTTTCTTAAAGAAAATTTGTATATATTTGAGGTATACAGCATGATGCTTTGATATAAATATACACAGTGAAATTATTACTACAGTGAAGCTAATTAACATGTGCATCTCTTCACATTGTTATTTGTGTGTGTATGTGGTGAGTGCACCTGGAATCTCTCTAAGCACATTTGCAACATACAATAAAGTATTAATAATATTATTAACTATAGTCATTATACTTTCATCAGATTTTTAAACTCAGTCATCCTAGACAACTGCCAGTTTGTAAGTTTTTATCACTGTCTCCCCATTTCTACCTTCTTCCTGCCCCTTTCTACTTCTTTCCACTTTTTCTACCCCTTTCTACTCTCTTCCTCCATGTACTTGACTATTTGGATTCCATATCTGTGAGATGGTGTGAATTCTTTCTGTGTCCGGCTTATTTCACTTTAATAGAATGTCAACACCCTCCAGGTCTCCAAGTTCACCCATGTGGTTCTAAGTAACAGAATCTCCTTTTGGTTTTTGGTGGTTTGTTGTTTTTTTTTTGGGGGGGGGCAAGGATTGAACATAGAGGTGCTTTACCACTGAGCCACATCCCAAACCCTTTTTATTTTTTGTTTTGGGACTTTGAGACTAGGTCTCACTAAGTTCCTGAGGCTGGCCTCAGGCTTGCCATCCTCCTGCCTCAGCCTCCTGAGTTGCCAGATTATAGGCATGCACCACCTTCAGGATCTCCGTTTTTAATGCTGAACAGTATTTCATAATATATGATATAGATGTTATACACATATGTATACATACTTATTTCTACACATACATTACCATGCTTTTACCCATTCATGCACTAAAGACAATTATATTGGCTTTATATCTTATCCATTGTAAATAATGTTGAAATGAATATAGGAGTACAGTTATCTCTTCAAAGTATGGATTTTATTTCTAGGGGCTGCTGAATCATTTCATAGTTCTATATTTTAGGAACCACCATACTTTTTTCCATCATTGTTGAACCATCTTACAATACCACCAATAGTATGCCAGGGTTCCCTTCTCTCCACACTCTTGTCAACTTTTTTGTTTCTTTGATAGTAGGCATGCTAATAGGTGTGAGATGATATCTCGTACGTGTTTTGGTTTTTCTTTTCCTGTAGCACTGGGGATTGAAACCCAGGGCCCCATACATGCTAGCCATAAGCTCTACCACTGAGCTACACCCCCAGCATTTTTTTTTCTTTCCCTCCTGGGGATTAAACCCAGGGGCATTTAGTTTGGAGCTACATTCACATTCCTTTTTTACTGAGACAAGACCTGGAACTTGCAGCCACCCTGCCTCAGACCCCTAAGCAGGTGAGTTTACAGGTACATGCCACCAAACCCAGTCTTACTGTGGTTTTGACTTGTATTTATCTCCCTGATAACTGATAACATCACCATCTCTTCACATCTTTTGACCATGTGTGCATCTTCTTTGGAAAGCTATTTATTCAGCCATTTTTTGAATTGCAGTTTTGGGTTTGTGTGTGTTTGTGAGTTCTTGAGTTGTGAGTTCCTTACATATCTTGGATATTAACTCCTTACCAGATACAGGGTTTGAAAATATTTTTTCCTAATCCATAGGTACACCTTTAATTTTGTTGTTTTCTTTGCTGCGTTGCAACTTTTGGGTGATAGGACATGTTCTTACCACAGGCAATCTCAACCTATTGGGAGGTCCATCTTTAAAGGTAAAATGAATTACCAGGTACAATTTTAGTAATACAAATGAGGAGACTATGGCAACATAGCCTACCACTCAGGCTGAGTACCCTTGGTTACTACCTTAGAAAACATTTCTGTAAATGTCCTGCAAGAAATCATATGCTACCATGCACTCTTTAGAATTAAGTAAAGAACAAAAGTATCCACAGTTTATGATCCTACACACAATCTGAAATATACAGATAAACATGTCAGACTAAAGGGGCCAGGGGAGCCAGACAAGTGACAGTATTTAACATAATCAGTACTGCATTCTAATCAGAAAGATCTTATATCATGGAGGCACTTCCCAAGTACTGTATTTTAGTAAGGAATTATTTTCTTCTAATAATAGAGTTTTATTTATCTGAATTTATTAAGGTCAATCTTCATTAAACAAAGAGAACAGCTAATTACAAATCATATGAAGTAAAACAATTATTCTACTGAACATTCCCTGGTTTCCATTTCAAACCGCAGTAAGAGAGATTCTAGAAAATCCTCACCCTGACCCCAGTCCATGTGTGAAACGTGGTTCATATCGTCCTCATTTTCTTTTATTGAGGTCCTTGCCTATTGCCATCTATGTGTTTTATACCCAGAGCACTCTGATCTGGCACTTTAGTGCCCTAAAACCCAACAGCAAACTTATTCCAGTTGGGGAACATTTCTTCCAAGTAAACACCAGGCTGTTCTGCCAGATGTTCAGCTAACAAAATCAATTACTGTACAGTATTTCTGTCCAGTCTTGCTAGTGGCAGACCATTATTATACGTGAGGATTTTTGACAAGTCAGTGGAAACTGGTTAAAATAATTGGGCACATTTATTTAAACACTGGAAGAAGGGCTAGGCTGTGTATTTCTCTTTTTCTTTTTGTCTCAGATCAGATAGATGACTGTAGAATTCTGAATGCATGTTCTTTTCTCTATGACAATACTTTCAGTACAACACTCCAGCTACTTCCTCCCCACTTGCACCTCCTCGACGGGTGATAGGAATGATGGAAGAAAGTGCCTGCCATTGTAAATGTATGGTTTGATATCCATAACTCCTCGGCTAAAAGTCATAAAATTTATCTGCATCTCTTTTGTTGCTGTTCCAGCAAGCATGGGGGCTTAGTAAAACTACCAATGTTTTAATGATATTTTTAAAGTCACTGTCATTAAATAGAACTGCTAAAAATGAGAACAGATGTCAATTATGTAAAATTCGTTCAAAAATTAGTAGCTAAACACCATGTGACAGAAGCTGGGCCAATATACATTTAAGTTTCATATGCTTAGAATTATAAAAGTAGAATAATCCTGTGCCATTAGAGAGGGGATAAAATATTGAGAAAAATATCAGACAAATTAACAAGTTCTGAACACCCTGACTTCTCTTCTTTCCACTTAGAATAAATATTGCCTCTCCCACTTCAAAAAAAAAAAAAAAACAAAAACAAAAACAACAACAACAACAACAACAACAAAAAAAAAAATATATATATATATATATATATATCTCACAAAGAAAACCAATACTTTGGGGGCTATGGATATGGCTCAGTGGTAGAGTGCTCACCTAGAACACATGAGGCACTGGGCTCGATCCTTAGCACCACATAAAGATAAATAAAGGTACTGTGTCCATCTACAATTAAAAAATGTTTTAAAAAAGAAAGAAAACCCATACTTTGGCTGTTTTGGCAGGGGGGAGAGGTATTTGTTAAAATACGATACAATCAGCTGTATATTATTTAAACCCAGAGTCATAAATACACACACACACACACACATACACATATCCTACATAGAGTTAATATGTGTTAAGAGTTATGGTGTATGGGCTCAGGCTGTAGCTCAGTGGTAGAGTGCTTGCCTAGTATGCGTGAGGCACTGGGTTTGATCCTTAGTGCCACATAAAAATAAACAAATAAGCTAAAGACATTCTGTCCACCTACAACTATAATTTTTTTAAGAGTTTTGGTGTAACAGCAATATTCCTTCCCCAAAACCTATTATTTTTAAAGTATGGTCATTTCTACACACCCCAGGGTGATTTGGGTTTCTCTTTTCTCTGAGAGGTGGTCTTCTCTGAAAGCTGGCTTCCATTCTTATTGCAGGCTGCAAGAAAGTAGGGCTGTTTGCACGGCACAGCACCAAGCCCTTTAACTCAGAGATTCATGCCATTTAGAAGCTCAGTTTTTACCACCTCCATCTGCTGCCCTAGAAGAATTACATCCCAATTGTCTGGGCCACTGAGAGGGGATATTTGCAAAATTCCTCTGGCATTTCCTAAGGCCTCTGGCCTTTCCATTCAAATGTCAGCATTTTCTTTTCATTTAAAAGGCTTTGCTAAACAAAAAATAACACTGTATGAAATAGTTTGATAAAAAGCCGGACAAATTCATGACACCCAGTGAATGAACAACCTGGGTAATCAACTGCCAGAAGAAATCACTCAGCCAAAACATTCAGGGGGTTTTAGGAGAATTTAGCAATTTAGCGTATGTGAACAAGTACAACATATGTAGGAGCACCGACCAAGACATCACACCAAATGACGAGTAACAACTGTTAAGCTGCAGGGCGTAATATGATTATCTTCATTAAGGGAGGTTAAAAAACAAATCACCCCTTGAGGCTTCACTATATTACAGAAAGGATTGTGTAAGCACGAATGGACCTCTGCAGGGAAAGGAAAGGGCAGGGAGCTACTTGGATTTAAGCTTCAGAGGGACATAAACAGAGTCCTTCAATTTAGTCTTAAAAAGGCATAGATGAAATTAAAGAATAACAATTCTTTTATCCTAAATGTTTTTCAAGAATTCCACAGAAATGTCTATCAAAATTACATAACATTTTCAAGCAGATACATTTCCTCTTTGGCCCTGCATTAGAGCAAGAATATCACCTGCCAAGTGCTAGCAAAGCCCTTGCTGAGGTGCCCCTTAGCCAGAATGTGGGCAGTGCCCCATCAGCCCCAGCCATCTTCCAGCCTCATGTTGACTTTCACTGAGCTTCCTAATGACAGGCAGCAGCTGGCCTTCAATTTTCTGATCAGGAAACCTGGGAGGGAAGCCGAATGAGCTAGGCAGGATCCAAAACTGGTTTCTGAGCCAGACACTGCATAACACCCACAGAGCTTGCCCATCAACTGGCCTCAAATTTCTAGTTTCTAACAACAATGAAGCAAGCTATCATTAAATTCTATTTCGGATGCCTTGCTTCAACAGGATGAGGAACAGCTTTTACAATTCACAAATCACCTCGGAAATTCCTCACATTCAATTTTATCAAAAATCAGGTAAGACTGATAAATCAATAATAAAATAAATATATGTATTTATTCTTTTATCCTAAATGTTTTTCAAGAAGTCCACAGAAATGTCTATCAAAATTATATAACATTATATGTATTACATAATACATATATGTATATATGCACACATATAGAAACACATACCTACAACCACAAATTCAATTTTACCTAAACATACACATGCACATATTTTTATGTAGGATTGTTTCAAGAGTATATTCATTTTAGATAAGCAAATCTAGAATCCTTTGCTATGTGTTTAAATACTTTTGAAATCAAATAATACCCTCGAGTCAAACTGTTACACATTATTTTCCTGATCACTTAATTATTTGGTTCTGTGGACACAAGAAATTAACCACTAGCTTATTCCATTGTTTGTAGAGTTAACATTACTAACTGTTCATTTTATACACATCCCAGAACTATCTTCATCTTCAGAGTTTGTACAAAAATAATCAAATGAGAAACATCAGAAGTATTTCCCAATCTGTAAAGTTTCCCACAGAGAATAATCATAGAAACCTACAAAAGAAATCAGGCTGATAAGATTCATCCTATCATCCCTAAATGTAAATAAATCAATATATTTGAGATGAATAGAAACAGCAGATTAATGCATCACTAATTTTCCTTTTAAGATAAGGTTTCACATTGAAAATGATTCATTGAGGAATTTCACTAAGAAGACAGAAAATATAATGAGCAGTAAACTTATGCAAAAGTACTATATATAAAAAGTACTTGTATACTTTCTGCTTTCTTCCAAGTTTTCCAGTGTGAATGACTATTAGCAGAATTCAGAGAGACTAATTTGGTGAGGACAGCCTTTCTGTCTGATGGTGGTATTCCCTCCTCTTCCATTTCTGGGGCTTTTTACATAGTAGGTCCTCTACAATAGAATTTGCATGATTAATCATCTTTGCTATCACAAGTTTCAATGAAGCATTATCGTTATTCCCATCCTTCACTTGCATAATCTGAAGCAAAAAGGGCCATGTGTACATGGAGAAGCAGAAGAAAATTTGGTACTCACACCCAGGTTGGAGGAATCAATCCCGCTGCTGTCTTGCTCACTACAAAATCCTGTGTCCATACACAAATTCCATGTAAGTTTCTATATAAACACTTGGTTATGAATCTATATAATTGAGCACATAAACGTGAATAATAAAACCCACAGGACTTAACTTGATTCCTTCTACTAGGGAACCTGCTTTGGAGTCTTCTCACCTTAATTAGACTTTTGCAGGAGCTCAATCCATTACTGATGAATCAGCTACAGTTCTGTCCTCCATTCATCCAACTTCTGCCACCATCCTCACTTTACATGCCAAACACAAATTCTGGTGCACAACCTCTACTAGGATATCTTTTTTTTTTATTCTATGGGATGATGTATCTATCCTAGATAACTTTTTCTTCCCTTCAGAGATTTAAGATTGTTGTAATATCATATAGAAGTTATAGTAGCCAATAAATCTAATCTTTTCCAGAGGCTTGCTCTATCACCGTTAACATAAATTATTTCCCCTAATTTTTATTTATTTTTTTATTTATTTAGGTGATGGTACTGGAGATTGAACCTAGGGGTACTTTATCACTGAACTATATCCCCAGCCCATTTTCTATTTTATTTTGACACAGCATCTAGCTAAGTTGCTAAGGCTAACCTTCAACTTATGATCCTCCTGCCTCAGTCTCTGAGTCACTGGTATTACAGGTGTGCACCATGCTCCCCTGTTTTTAAACCCTGTGAGCAAACACTATTATTATTCCTATTTTAGAGATAAAGATATATTAGGACAGAGAGATTTTAAAAATTGATTCAAGAGATAGCTAGGAGAGAACAGAAATAGTGTTCCCTCCCAGACCAACTCCTGAGCACATGCTCTTAACCTCTTACCTTGTAAGACACACAACTGAATTGGTGGGCAATTCAGTTCAGGGTCAGGTGCCCCAGGTATGGTTCTTTGTTCTGTTTCTATGTAAAACTTAAATTGCTTTAAAGTAAGTTTTCAGGCAGCGATACAATGCATTTGATGGTAAAGTCCAAACTGGTTGAATTCTGAGTTACAACTATTTCCCAGAGCCCATCAACGTCTTTGTCAGGCAGCACTGGGTAGAAGAATTTTATAACCCTTCTCAGTGGCCTGTGCACAATTATTCTTATCCATAATTACAAGACTTTAGCAGCAGTCAATGCTCACCCTGCATGCCATTCAACTGAGTGCTCACAAGAATCTGGAAATAGCAACTTCCCTCCGTCAGAGCACTAGGAAATGATTTTCAAAAGGATTATAATTTTAATTTCCTTTTGATGTTTGACCCAAACATAACATGATACTTCTATATCTTAAGTCAGTGAATTGAATTTATTGTTCATTCATTTGGGTCCTGGGGATTGGACCCAGGACCTCATACATGCTAAGCAAGCACTGTACCACTGAGAAACAACCCCAAACCCTGAACTGATTTTTTTAAAACATATGATACTTCTCTGATTATAAAATTAACTAACATTTTCAGATGTTCATATCTGGATAGCTGGAGTATGCAGGTATATACATATACATATGCATAAATTTATATACATATTTATACAGATACATATATATTCTGTGTTCCACACTTGAATTGAGGGGTATTTTTAGCAAATAATAGAGTGATCCAAGGACAGGCAAACAGTCTTTGTAAACTTTCCTTTAGCAGATATGTTTTTACCAAGATGATGTCCAAATTTATTTGTTGGAACACTTAAGAGTTACTTCTTCCATCTACAAAATAGAGGTAATTAGAGTGATTTTTAAAAAGGATCCACATTTTCCTTGGCTCCTCCAAGTTGTTTTGCTTTGCAATTCTTGTACCTAACTGACAGCCCACCTCCCCAGTCAAGAAAGCCAGCTAAATCTCCATTCTAAGAGATTTAGAATTTTGCATTGAGAACAAAAGTTACTTAATTTTGGTTTTGCTCATCAAACAAAAATCAATACTGTTAAAAACATGATTTGTCTGTTACAAAAGAACAAAAAGTATTTTTACAATTCAGAGCTATACTCTTCTTGTGAATTCTGTTCTTCATATGTATTTATCAAAACAAGGCCTTTATTGGATGGAATATAATCGATCATTCATTTATTCATTCATTCATTCATTCATTTCATTCAAGAGACCAGGCAGTCTGCATTAAGTCCCCATGCTAGGTACTAGGAATACAGAGATGCTTAAGACCTGGGATTGAAGGTACCTGAAATTACATGGTCACAAGTCAAGGTACCCAGGAAGAACCACAACAAAAGGCGGGAGGAGCCAACCGGGGTCTGAAAGTGCTCAGGATTTGGCCCGTGAAGCTCAATTCAAGTGCTCTATACAGTTGTGCCTGTAGTATCACTGGCCAAATTTAACAGTGAATGATTATTCATTAGCTAATAATATTAAGAGATTTTCTGAAAGTACTCAACTTGGGAATGATTGCTGTATACAAATTTATGTTTAAAAATTATATGAAAATTGTAAACTGTTCAATATTATAATGGACAACCTGACCTTAAAAAATTAATTGATTCTACTTGATGGACTGCAAACCAGATAATTGTGCCTTTGGTCTCAGCTTTGACTTTATGCAACCCCTGACCTTGGGAAAATCAACAGGGCCTCAGATTTGACATTTTCATAGCAAACAATGTAATCTCTAAGGTTCTCTTTAGCTTTAAAATTCTTCAGCTCTTACATGAAACAATTATACTTTACTAAAACATTCCTAATAAGTTAAATATCCATGCATCATATTTGTATTAGTAAACTCTATGATACTCTTTAATTCATAATTGATATAATAGTTTGTCCAGGCTTTTCTGGGGATCCTCTTGTTTTATATTTTGGATCTAAAGTGGTCTCATATTAACTACCTTAAAATTAAGTTACTGAGTACATATTTTGGACCAATACTGCCTAGAACATAAATTTAACTAATGATGTCTTTGCTGGCTGAGTAACACTTTACTTGTTCTAGCTTTAGTAAAATCTCTGTCCAAGAAGAGCTTAAGGAACATATGGCTCTGTTGATCTTATCATTTGGCAAGAAGATAGTAAGTACATATGACAGATGAGTTGCATCACAATATAAATGGATACAATTGTGATTTTAAATTATTTAAAATGATGGAAAATATTATGCATGTATTTCATAAGTATTCAATGATTTCTTTTGACCTCAATGTTTTTGTCCTTATTCTAATTTGTTGGCTGATCTTATTATATTTGAAGATTTAAAACAGCATTTAGTTCCCCAGGAGTCTATAGAAAATATTTTCAGCAAGTCTTCAAGTTTGTTCATTATGGAAAATGTATTATCAAATAATATTAAGGGTAGTTTCTCATAACTTAATTTTCTTACATGATGCTAAACTGAATATCTTATTCCTTGTAAAGTATATTGATTCTTGAAGTATGGAGTTTCTGTTTTCTCCATGTAAACAAAATTAGGTCTTATAAACAGTTTAAATATTAATTTGGTAATGGGTTTCACTAACCTTTAAGATTCTTTAAAACACTCAATTCTACTAAATTCATGACAGGACCAAAGGTTGTTATCCTCTATGTCTCAGAACAATGACAGCCTCCCATTCTAATTCTATGCACTACACCAAGATGGAAAAGTTCCTACCATGATTGTCATTATTCTTTGGGCTAACTCTGGCTCTGATTCTCTCAACTACCCATTCTACAAAGCATTGTAACCATGACATTTTATTAGCGTGGTCAAATAGAACTTTCTGCAATAATGGAAATGTTCCACATGTATGCTGTCCAATATGGTAGCCACTAGCCACATGTGATAAGTGCTTGAAATACGGCTAGTAAAACTGAAACAGAATTTTAATTTAATTTTGATTAATTTAAATAGCTATATGTTGCTAATAAATAATGTATCAATCAGCATAGAACATTCAAATATGCTGTGGTTTCTACTTTGCAAAATTTACTTGCTGTAACTTTACTTAGAAGTAATCCTAATTTTCTATTAGGTGCTTTCCTAGACTTTCAGGAAGAAGAAGGAAAAAAAATAACACTTCAGTTAATCAACATTCTATTAGAATTAAGTTCCTCTCTACAAAACCCTATTTTTAATTTTGTTTGTAAACAAGAGTATGAAAAGCCCATTATCTCTGAGAAAAAAAATAAAACAATATTGAGTGCTAATGGACCCCTACTCTTTCTGAATAGTGGAAAGAATCTAGTCACATAAAACAAGCATATAAAGGGGCTGATTAATCCGGGAAAGTGCTCTCCTAAGCACCAAAATTAGACTTTATTCCAGGGAAGATCTAATATTCTTGGTCACTAAATATTGTAAAACTTTACAGAATAGAGTTCATATATGAGGAGCTGGGGATCAGTATAAATTATAACATTATAGCAAACGCAAGGCTTTTGTTGTTGTTTTCCGTTGTTTTCCAATACTAGGGACTGAACCTAGGGCTTCACACAACCTAGGGAAGCATTCCATCACTGGGTTACATTGCCTCAGCATGTTTTTGAAAATGGATATTTGTATTTCATAAGTAAGGGAATTGACAAACCGACTGACCCCTTATCCTTTACTTAATAGTATGTCTCATCAGGGAAGAATTTATTTTCATGATTGTGTTTTACTCTTTCCTAGTGAGAGAACTACTAGAAATTTTGTCTTAAGAGGCATCAAAATTGACTCTGTCTAGGGTCCTAGAAATTTTTACTAGAAACCCCACTGTCCATGTAAAGGTAGGATAATTAAGCATATTGTGTTTAAGAGTAGAAAAGTAGAGTGTTAGCTGACATTTAGGAATATAACCCTAGGAGGAAGACTCTGGAACCAGGTCTGAAGGAGTATCCCCTGTACCAGCTGATACCTTGGCAGTGGTTGTGTGTGTGGCTTGAGAAAGATGAGCACTGAACTCAGCAGCTCAAGTTGCCAACGTAGAGTCCAGCTTAGCCCTAGGAAGCAGGATCATCTTCTCTCAGAGAATATCCTGAACCAGCAGCAATGGATGGGCATCAGCAGTCAGGCATTGCAGAGACACCTGCCAGCACCATCTGGCAGCTAAAAACAATGGTGTGGACTTGTGAGACTGGGGTTTATCCTACCTTGGATATGTGGCAGGACTGCCCTTGCCCCTCCCCACTTTAAACTATATTACCCCTCAGGGTTCTTCTATACTCTTCAAGAAGTAGATACTAGACTCTGTGCTAATGTGGACCATGGAAGTCTTAGAATTAGTTCAAAACCTAAATAAAATTTGACCATCCTTGCATCCTGGGGTGTTGGAAAAAATGAACAAATTCTACAAGTTCTAATTTCTGATGCAAACTATACAGAGATTGAAAGTCCAAATGTCACATAAACATCTGCATCTATCAATATCAAACAAGTCTAAAGCCTAAGCATGCTCTTTCTCCCACCTATAAAATACCATACATAAATTTATAATTAAATAGCTGCTTTGTAATAGTGCAAAGCTTTTAAACCTCTCATTTCTTTCACTAATGGAAAATTTAGGAGGCTGTAACAGTAGTCATGCTTTTAAAGTTTTGCTCTTCTTTCATAGGGAGAAATAAAGACCCAAGTGTTTGCATAGATATGGAAGACCCAAAAGCCTTTGTCCTAACCATAAAGACCCCGACTTAAGGATTTCTTGTTTTCTTACTTTATGCAAGAGGAGCATGAGAGATGCTTTGGAACAATATTGGCACTGAGTTTTTTTTAATCTTTTTTGTTTAGATTAAAAAAAATCAAAAGTTGCACCCCAATTTGATCAGTGCTCATTTAAAATTTGCTGAATAATTGTCAATTTATAGACCCACACACCTTTTTCTTCTTGGTTCCATAGCAACAGTTTTTGATCACACATCAGCACAAGAATCACCAAGACAAGCAGCAATCCTTACTACAAAAGAGCAATCAATACATGAGTAATAGTACAAATTGAAATGGTTGAAAGCAGCCAACAGGGTGCTTTACCAGAATAGGAATGGTAAAGTAGGCAAGAGAGCACTTCTTGAAAAAGTTGCTTTCATACAGGATATGTTAATGATGAAAAGTCTCACATACAAAACAGTAAAAAAAGAAGAAGAAGAAAAGTAGAAATATCTGTCAGGGCAAAGGTCTTAAAGAGAGAAAACACTTGCTTTGTTCAAAGAGCTTACAGTCAGGCTGCCAAAATATGGCTGGAGTGGAATGGATAAGAGTGGAAGTAATAGGTGGAGCTTATGTAGCATCCTCTGGGCAATGTTATGGCATTTAGATCAGACTTCAGATGGACTAAAATGTCAATGGAGTTTCAGGAAGGTGAGTGATCAATCTGGATCCACTGTACATCTTAAAGGATCATTGCTCGACCCATGTATACTTTTAATGTTGCCATATTTAGTTGGACCACTAATTTAGTACCTGATGATATGGAAGAAATTTGTAAAATGGCAAATGCTACAGAAATGTTAGGTATAATATAATTTATCATTATTTTGTAATCCCTCCATGTGGAAATCATCATTGCATCAGTCTACAATTACAAAAAAATTTTCACAGAGCAAATCAGACTAAAACATTAATTATGAAGTTCACCTTGCTTCAAAAGTGTTACACTAAACTCTTTCCCAATGTTAATTAGAAAGTAACATGTACATACAAGGTGTTGTTGATCTGTTATTTGCAAACATTACGATTTGCCAATACCAGCAAGTGTTGAAAGACAGGCATTAGTAAAATAACATGAGGCAAATTTCCTCCATCACACCCAACAATGTTGTTTAATTAAGCAGCTTTTCAGAGTTTAAAGGGGGGGACATCAAATTTTAATGAAGAATATAAAGTAAGAAAATAAACTACCAGAAAAATTAGAGAAGAATCCATTTGGTTTCTGTTACATTCTTAAGAAGAGGCAGCTTCACCTGAGAACTGAATGTGCACATGTTGATAAGTACCCTGCAGCTATGAGCATTTTTGAAAACACCAACATTAGGAAAATGTGATGGTTGTAACTGTAGCTTCATTTAAAAATATGTATCAAAACAGAAAATGAAAATGTCCATTTATATAGAACACAATTCTTACCTTCATTTGATATAAAGCAAATCAAGTACATTGTAAATTAGGCCCAAAGATGAGCATATATCTATTTTACATTTTAATATTCTCTCAAAAATGGTGTGTGTATACACACACACACACACACATACACACACACACACACACATGCTCAGGAAAGGGCTAACCCTCTTACCTCTGTGATAGGCCCCACTTTACATTTAATTCCACATGGTAAGCAAATAATGAAAGTGAAATGTGGTCCAACAGAACATCCTGCCTCACTACAGGAAAGCAAGGTGGCTCACGCACATGCATGTACTCACATGTGTCACTGGCACTAGGAGGAGACCTGCTAGCCAAGCTCTGTGGGTTATCAGGTGGCTGATGGGCCAGCAAAAGTGAGAAGCTGATCTTGAGCACACCCCTACCTGTGTGGACTGATGACAATTATTCTTTGTCATTGATCAAATTTAAATGTATCCTGTGTTCCTTACAACACATTTTCTAAGAATTAAAGGAAACCCTATGTATTTTTTTTTTAAAGAGAGAGTGAGAGAAGAGAGAGAGAGAGAATTTTTAATATTTATTTTTTAGTTCTCGGCGGACACAACATCTTTGTTGGTATGTGGTGCTGAGGATCGAACCCGGGCCGCACGCATGCCAGGCGAGCACGCTACCGCTTGAGCCACATCCCCAGCCCCCCTATGTATTTTTACAAAATCAGTGTTCCGTAGTAAGATAGATGGGGAACCTCTGATCTAAGTTTCCAAGTAGGACAAGTGTGATATAATAAAACTTGACTGGTTCAACATCAACCAAGAACTGTGATTTCCTAAATACGAACTCAGTTTTAAAACACCTTTTCAAAGTCATTGTGGAAATCTTGGTTGAAAAACAAAAATATTTGCTCAAATAAAATATATTGCTACAATTTGGATAGGGTTTGAGCATGACCCCAAGGGCTCATGTGATGAAATTTAAATATTGTTAGATATTAAGAGGTAGGAATTTTATCCTACCATGGTGTTTAGAAACAGGGCCTTTGGAAAGTGATTAGAATCAGGTAAGTTCATTAAGTTAAAGCCCCCCCCCGCCCCCGATGAATCCTGGTGGCTTTGTAAAAATAAAGAAAAGACCTGAGGAGACACACGCATTGTATGCACATGCTGCATTTCTTGTCTTAGTGATATTTTGTGTCATCTTGGGACCCTGCTAGCAAAAAGGCCATGGCCAGATGTAGCCCCTCAACCTTGTACCTCCAGAATCATGTGCCAAAATAAACTTTTCTTTATAATTTACATTGTCTGTGATATAATGTAATTAGCAACAGAAATGGATTAACACATACATATCACACCCTGACTCATACAGCATAAATTTCTAAAACTAGAAAGTCTTCTATAAAATTTATCTTTTGAACAGATTTTGAATAACACACTAACAAAGTGCATGTTATTAAGAAAGAGATGATTTAATATATAATTTCCATGCACATAGAGAATGTGCTAAACATAGTGGTTAAAAATAAAACCAGAGATGATTAAGCAAAATAAAAAGATGCAACTTGCTATGTTCTGTGATCTTAGACAATTCTCTCTTCTGCTTATGACAAGGAATACCTGACCTACAGCTTCGGAGAATTGTAAAGACAGAAAGAAATGCCAAGAAAAGTGATTTATAACCTGAAGTTGCTATGCAGCTATTAGGTAGGTGCCTGATCCATTTTGTTTTGCAAGAGAGAGGTGATGGATGTAAATGAAGAAACCTATTAGTACTGCAGGTGACATGTAGTTTCACTATCACCCATCACAGAGCACCATTAAGCACTCCATGAATCCACAAAATCACATTGAATTCAGCCACGATGTTATCATTTGAATCTCTGTTCAATTCTTAAATTGCCAATCCAAATACAAATAAAATGTCATATTCAAATGCACATAAGAGCAAAATTACTAACTTGAGTAAAAGTCCATCTTTATCTGCAAGGAGTTACTTACTTAACAAAGCTTGGATAGTCCACTGGAAGAAAGCAAATAACATGGAGAGCCTTCTGAATACACTGTAGAACAATCTTAGCCAAGAGCATTGTCCTCTGGGCACCAAGGAAACTTCTTTACCATGATGTAAGAACACACATAAGAAATTGACTCCAAGCAGACAATATAGCATATTTTTAATTAAATTTTAACCAACTACACTGTTGGTTAAAATTGTGTCAAAATATGTATCAAGAAGAATTTATAAAGGGTCATTTACTCTATGAAATAATTAAAACTGGTCAGAGAGAATTAGTCCAAAACTAGAAAAATTATTTACTTTTATTGCTTTAAGGCCTGAAACTGACATCCCTAGATTTAAACTACAGCACAATAAAAGTGATCTTCTGTAGAACATACAAAAGATTAAATACCAAACTTATTTTTAAGTCCCAGGGGAAAAAAATCAATACATACAGAATGGGGTACTAAAATTGATTTTTTTAAGTTTTTGAAAATTCTGAATGTATTCTCCATATAACATCCCATGCCAAGCAATGTTTTAGATCCCAGGCCAACTGAAAAGCCCAAGCAGTATAACTAAAAATGTTAGTAGCAGTGGTCCTGACTCAGACTCCTTACCTCCTCCCAAATCCTCCAACCCTCTTGATCCCCAAGACACTGAAAGGGTGAATGGAGCTGAGGGACAGCAGGACATGGAACCCACAAATGTGCTACTGAACACCTGGGCAGCAGGCATCTCACATTACACATTCCTCCATGGTTTTCTGCAAATATTTCCAAACATAGATAAAAACTCAAACAATTTCACAATGGACACCTGTATGTCCATTACTAAAGTCCACAACTAGCATTTTATTGTGTTTGCTTCATCATGTCTTTGCTGTATGCTTTTTTACATTCTCTTCCTTTAGAAATGATAAAGTGTCACTCAATGGATTAGAAAGAATATCAAACATGAAAATTCTCAAACTCCTCTTCGATATCAAAACAAACTGCATACTAGTTCAGAATTTAGAGCAAATTGATATTTAAATGCACTACGAATTAATGACAACTTTGTACTTGTCTATATGAAGTAGGCAGGAAGTATTTGGCTATCAAACTTGTCATCCTAAGGGAAATATAGTCTTTGAACTTAGAATTCTCTTCCGACTGGCTCTAAGGATGAGTTCTAATCATTTGAGTTTGACATTCTATCTGTGTGCTAAGATGAAATATCCTGTACACTATCTCTTCTCTGACTCTCTCCAGGAAATCATTAGGTGAGCACATGGCTTAAAATGAAGTGCTAATACACAGCCCAATATAATTCAGGAAAGACTGCCCAAACCCACAGGGAAATTCTATCCTGGGGCTAGGCTGAAGAACCCAGGATTTGGTTTATTAGTTCAACATCCATCTTTGCTGATATGTGTGTTTTTGTTCTCACACCATATATAAAGAAATTCTTCACTGTTGAAGAAGCCTGCTATTAAGAGTATTTATATTGTTTTTAACATGCAGATGGCAGAAAAAAATCTAAAATGGACTGTCATCTGAACTAACCAGGAAGTCATTCAGAAGCAGCACTTGCAGGAATTCACAGAAGTCAGTGATGAGAAGGTATGAACGTTGTATCCCTGCCCCCAGAAGGGATATGATATCTGCCTCTATTAGCAAGCTACTAGTTATTAAGGGTTTTCCGAGTGTGAAGAATTGTTCCAAATGGTTTATATATTAAAGTATTCAGTACTCCCAACCATTTTGGGAAGTAAACCAAAAATACTTTAAGTTAAATACCATAATGAAGTGCAGGTTCAAGAATCAAATTCTAGACTTTCCCCATTTGACTTTTTGCTAGATTCTCCCAAAGACGTTGCTAGTCTGATGTGTCTAGTCTAGAGTAATATAGTGGGGCATGTTATAACAGTGGGCAGTGTTCCATTTCTGCTAATGGTGTAATGGTTTTAATGTTTGTATCATGTAAAACTCATGTAGAAATTTAGTTGTCATTGTTTCAATATTAATAGATGGTATCTTTAACAGGTAATTAATTGGGTCCTGAGGGCTCCACCCACATGGGTAAGTTTGGTGCTGCCACTGAATGGTGAATTGAAAACCCTTTTGCTCACTTCTGAGCTCTCATTTCTGCCATGGGAGGAGGAGGCAAGAAGGCCCTTGCCAGATGCAGAAACCTTGATATTGGCCTTTCCAGTCTTCAGAACTGTGAGCCAATAAATTTATGTCCATTATAAATTACCCAGTCTGTGATACTCCATTATGGCAGCACAAAATGGGTTATGATAGGAAGGGTCATAGGCACCAGCATTTCTTTTCATTGTGTTGCTCCTTTTTAACAAGCTTACTTAATGGGGTCTCCCCTTTGGACAAGCTTTCTCTAGCCATCTACTTTCACACAACTAACTTGGTTGGCATTGTCAGATCTGCTTAATGAAATAATAAATCCAGTCTTGAAGAACAAGAAAACCCAAATCTGGCCACTGGATTTAGGGTACCATGGCCTGTCCGAGAAGATCCGCTTATAGGAGACTCGGGGGCATCCATACATATAGACATCCCATAATGTTAGTCCTTTTATCTCATTGGACCAGGGTTTGTTTGGTTTTTTTTTTTTTTTTGTGTGTGTGTGTGTGTGTGTGTGTGTGTGTATACCTTCCTCAGATTGGAGCCCAAGAAGAGAGGAATGACTAGGAGGATTCTACCTAAAACCTTCTCCAAAGCCCAAACATCTGGCATGTGTTTCAACTGATGTCTCCAAATTGTGGTTTTCAGATTTTTTGTGTGTGTGGGGGGGACTGGTACCAGGTATTGAACTCAGGGGCACTCAGCCACTGAGCCACATGCCCACCCCTATTTTCTATTTTCTATTTTAGAGACAAGTTCTAACTGAGTTGCTTAACACCTCGCTTTTGCTGGAACTGGCTTTGAACTCCTGTTCCTCCTGCCTCCGCCTCTTGAACAGCTGGGATTACAGACATGTGCCACCACCCCTGGCTTTGTTTTTGTTTTTTAATTTTATTTTTAATCAGTAGGATGAAGGTAGGCTATGGAAAGAAATAGCTCCTTTATTTATTGCTCAGGGCAATGTTAACTGGAGAGGCAATCAACTGTGTGGTGGCAAAGGGTGGTGGCAGCTGCTATCCTAGGCATGGTCACCTGCCAACTGCAAGCTAACAATTAGGGACTGCCACATAGAGCAAGAGTGTTGATATGATCATCAGTCTGGGTATGTGTTTGGGATACCTGAGAACAAAATATAAATGAATAAAATGGACAAAAGAGCTCTTGACAAGTTTAAATTCCAAATAGCTAATGTTAAAGTCCAAAGTCCAATTGACTCAAACAATGACCAAAATACTAGATACAGAATGTCTTAGTTTAGGCTTCCCCAAAGCAAACCAAGTGCAAGTAGTTTATTTAGCTCTTGATTTCAGGAAATACTGAAAACAGGAGCCAGTAAAGGAGACAGAAAGAGGATAGAAAATACACAGCACTTTATCAAACACAACACAATGGTGGTTAGCCCAAGCTGCTTCCTTCTGGGGAGCTCTCAGAAAGGGTGTCTAAGGTCTTCTCCAATGTTCCTGTGCTCTTGAAGTACCTGGGGATCTGACCAAGCAGATTTACTATGAGCCTGAGACTTGGTATTTCTTATAAACTCCCAGGTGATAGTGATGTCTCTAGTCAGAATACACTCTAAAGGTCAAATATTTTAAAGGTTTCCTAATTCTTTTTCATTTACATTTTCAACATTTGCACACAACACAGAACTCCTTATGTCTGCTGCTTGAGTAACATATCATTAAATGTGATTTGTTTCATGTCATTCTTATTCCAGCCATCACATATTCACTAAAAAAGATCAATCTTGGAGATCTTTGGTTAGTCTCTGTGTAAGAAAAAGCTCCCCCCAAAATCTATCTACCTTGCACTATTGTTATTAAATCAGATGACCTTGCTCTCCAGCAGGCAGCTCAAACTCCACACTACACCGAGCATGTCAGTTTACTCCCAACCTGTCTCTCCTCTGCTTACCCCCTTATTCTTTTCTTCCACTCCATTCTGGGGCTAAATCATATTCTGATTTTTCTGATCAGCCTTAAACATTTGGTCCTTGGAAACAGGCAGACATCTACTTTCCTGATCCTGGCACTCAACTCAGACAAGAATTACTGCTCAGAATAAAAATTTCATCATACAATTGCATGCATTCATGGGTTCTTACTCAACTTGGCTACCTCCCAGTCAGTTTTCTGGAATTGGTCCACCTAGTTATATTCACCTAGAACCTCAAGAGAAGTCAACTGGACATGGTTGAACTACTGTTTTTAAATGACTATGTAATGTTCAACTAAATCAATACTTATGATCAATGAAACTTTTTCCAGTCCCTTTAAAAATAAAATATGAAAGATGGGGCTGAAGTTGTGGCTCAGAGGTAGAATGCTCATCTACCACGTGCAAAGCCCTAGGTTCAATCCTCAGCACCATACAAAAAAAAAATTAAATAAAGATATTGTGTCCAACTACAACTAAGACAAAATGTTTTAAAAAATACAATGTGAAAGAAAAATTAAGAATGATGTGATTGGCTATTGTTATATTTTAGATATGAGGGGTCCCTGCAGAGTTCCCATGTTAATGCAGGAATATTCAGAAGTGAAATGATTACATTATGAGAGCTATAACCTAGCTTGAATGGTGGTAACTGTAGTCAGATAGGACATGGCTGGAGGAGATGGATCACTGGGGTCATACCCTGGAAATGTTCATCAGTCCTGTGGGGTCTCTGTCATTCACTTGGTCTCTCTCTCCCGCTTTCCCAGCTGATATAAAAGGAACAGGGCTCCTTCACCGCACTATTATACCATGATGTTCTGCCTCACCTTGATTCCAGAGCAAATGACTCAATCATGGACTAAATCTCTGGAACTCTGAGCAAAAATAAACTTTCCTCCTCTAAGTTATTCTTGACAGGTATTTTGGTAACAGCAATGAAAAGTTAATACAGCCATTCAAAACGGGCCAGAAAATATTACAATGTTTGCTTTAAAAAGTTGTGTGTATATATGTATAAGTATGTACATATGCTAGGAACATAAAAACCTAATGACATATGCAAGAAAAATTGAGTTAAGTGGTATACAATTTCATTCTATGTTTTCTAAATTGATGGCATATACACAAGTTTTAACATGTTAAAAAAACTTACTTATTCCTTCTGTGAAATATTAACACCCAGAATTCTCAAGTTAGTATCAAAACAGGGTAAGGGATTAAAGAAGGATCAGGAATTAAAACTTACTAAACCTTATGTGTTAGTAATCATTACTATGATTATCCTCAAGATCATAATTAATGTCAACAAATACTCATAACAACTTACACATAACTGTACCCTTCAAAATGTTCAAATGATATGTCTCAAGTATCTTGTATCTCAAGCCTTCTTAGTTTATCTATATGAGACATGGAATCATTATATCTGTTGACATCTTAAATCCAAGAATCAGGAAAAAAACCACAAGGAATATTTTCAAACAAATAGACAGAACCATGAAACATTCTTCTATGTCATTTGCTTTTATCCACATCTAATCCTTTGTTTTCCCAAGTGTGTTGACATCAAAAAATACGTGCAGCCAGGAGCAAATGTCCATATAAATCTTTGTCTATTTGAGGACAGTCTCTATGGTATGATGGAGGAAGTTTCCTCCAAGTTCTGAATGGAGAGAAGAGTTTGTAACATCCCTCTGGTCACAAAAAGAGCTCACTTCATCTAATTCAGTCTTAGAAAACTTCAGGCAGAGTGGCTGACAGAGTTAGATTCCAGATGTATATAATAACATGGTAGAATGTATTTTTAAAAATAAAAAATTTGGATCATTAGTGATTGGATTATCAATTTTGTTGAAGCTCCTATTACAACCTATTCATATTCGAAGCCATGTTGGGGATTAGATGATTAACAAATAATGTGGTTTGATTTCAGAAAATGTTTTCTCCCTCTTGAACCCTTTAACCTATTTCACACACACTAATGTAAAAGCAGTCAGTTATATTTACAAAAATAAAGTACCATTTAATGAATACATCCTTCAAGAACATCAAAGAATGGGAGGGATGAATTTTTCTTCACTAAACCCTCTCTTCTCCAGTGACACATCTTCAGAAGATCTTAAGAAGCATCTCTAATCAGTTTCCAACATAAACAGTTTCAAGTAGTTCAAAATACCTGTAAGAATAATCTCAATACATATCTTGACTCAAATATGATGTTATTTTACCATCACTGCAAGTATATGCAAGAATAAATTGTTATGGTTTGGTTGTGAGGTATCCCCCCCCCAAAAGCTCACATGTGAAACAATGCAAGAAGATTCAGAGGAGAAATGATTGGGTTATGAGAGTCTTAACCCAATCAGTGAATCAGTCCCCTGACAGGGATTAACTGAGTGGTGACTAAAGTGATAAAATGTGGCTGGAGGAGATGGAAACTGGGGTATAGCTTTGGGGTATATATTTGTATCTGGAGGGTGGAGTCTCCCTCTCTGCCTCCTGAATATCATGTGAGCTGCTTTCCTCTGCCACATTCTTCCACCATGATCTGCTTCACCTGGAGCCCTAAGGAATAGAGCCAGCCTTCTATGGACTAAGACCTCTGAAACTGTGAGCCCTTAAATAAATTTTTCTTCCTCTAAAGTTGATCTGGTAGGGTCTTTTAGTCACAACAGAAAAAAAAAACTGACTAAAACTGAAAACTAAATTTTTTAAAATTGGAACACTAAAAATATAAATAGAATAAGAATTATGCTAGCCTTACATTGATTAAGTATTTTTTCCCTAAAGCACTGGCAATGATAAATGAGTTTCTCAGTAAAATTATTAGAGCCATCGAACACAGTCATATAAAGGTATAAGTGCCCTGACATTACTTCTTGTTTGATGTTGACTAAGAGAAGAATAAAAAAAAATGGATCTATGTGAATCAACATTGATGAAGATCTGTCACTTGCTGATAATACTTTCTATAACAGCTTAAATTTTATTTTAATTCCAAAACATTGCAGGGGTATCCCTTTGAAAAAAGACTTTTTCCAAATCAGCATTTTTCCCTTTTAGACATTGATACAATTCCTCATTATATATGATTATCCGTATCTCAAACACTCTCATTCACTGCACACTGAAGTAATTGCCTTCTTTCAAAAAGAAAGACATGATGCACTGGAATTTATCTTCAGCTTTTTGCAATAGCAGAGTGAAAATAATACTAAGTGGTTATGTAAAAGACATGATTTTAGGAAGTAAAAACCGAGGTGGTATTAATCTTAAACATTTCCATGTAGATTAATATCTATATATACATACATTAATATTCCTCTACCCCTTTCTGGTTTAAAGAACAGAGAGAAAATGATCCCAACAGGTCACCAAGTATTTATAGCCATGATTTTGAAATGTGCACTCTGCTACCTTTTTATATTACTAGTAAACTCTTGACTATGACAAATGTTTTCATTTAATACATAAAAAATTCAGGGAGCAATAAAACAAGGTCCCAGGGTTGTTTGAATTGTAAACTGTGGCAATTAGATTGACAGTAAAACCTACTAAACTGTCCTTTTTAGTTCAAGGTCACTACTAATGATAGAGCAGTGACATTTGTATCTAATGGGTTTTCACCATTCCAGGGTTTTGCAGAAATAATCCCATAAAGCCACAAAAAAATAATGGAAAGCAATATACCCACATTCCCGGCATCATCATGCAAACAAAGTCAAAAAGGTAAAGTTTTCAAAATAAACACCTCATTTCAGGCATTCAGGAAGTTTTAGATGCCCTGATAATTTTCCCATCTGGGGCATTCCAGAAGCCAAAGCCAGAAGCAGGATTACGGGCCATTGTGAACCAAAAGTTCTGCTAATGAAAATAACAAGAATCAAAAAGGCAAGTGAATTCTACCTAGCCCTACACTAATCCAAAATGATGTGAGATTCCTAGAAGTATTCTCTTTAACTCCTACAAGACCCACTTCTCTGGTTTATTCACAGTGAAGAGTACTTTAGATATAATTTCTGGATATGAACTTTCAAGTATGTTCTCCCCTGTTTAGATTCAATAAACTGATGAAACGCTACATAAAAGAAACCCCAAAAGTCACAAACTCATAAGCACTTCAGTTTTGAATTATGATATATATGTTCTTGAGGAACCAATATATAAACAGGACTAAAACTCTTCAGGAAGTTTGATCTTTGTAGCAAGGTATTTTATTAATAAACTGGAAGGAACCAAGCGTGTTCCTGGCATGTAGTAATGCACCGTCAACCGCCAATTCTCTTACATCTCCCTACTCACCCAACAGAACACATACTCACAGACTTACACACTCGGTATCCTAGGAGTTTCTACTTAAAAGTGAGCATGATAAGCACAACTCCACATATTCTGTCATTAGAAACAAAAGCCAGTTGGCTGTGCGAAACTGAACAAAAAGTCAGTTGTGCAGTGTTTGGAAGAGCAGCTATATTCAATCCAGTTCAGCACATCTTGCTCAGAACATCTAACATATGCCAAACACTAGGAAAATAAGACATATTCATAACACCTTCATCTGTCTGTATAAAGACATAAGTTAGGATAAATGCATTTTTATTTTACCACTGTGGAACACTGTATGTGTTAAATTAATGCATCATGGAGGACTGTGAACACCTGAAGTAATTGCAGCAATGATTTTATAATCTCTACTAGAAATACTGTGGTGGCAGGACTAAAGGCAGAGTTTAGTCTATAAACATTTATGATGCTCCATTTCATTTTTTCCTTTAATACAAACTCACAAAAGAGTCACCGAGACTAGACATACCTACTGCCATTTAACAAGTATAATTTTAAATCTCTCCCCTGCTCCCATACACATCTGAGTCTCTGGCTTATTTGCAGATCTCATATACCAATGCTCCTCTGGTAATGACCACATCAATGGGGTAGCTCAAGACATCATTAGAAACTCATTTCCTATCATCCCAGCTATTAGGGAGGCTGAGGCAAGAGGGTGGCAAGTTCAAGGCCAGCCTGGCCAACTTAGTAAGGCACTCCCAAAAAATAAAAAGGACTGGGGACATTGCTCAGCAAAGAGCGCCCCTGGGCTGAGTTCAGTTCCCACTACTAAGAAAACAAAACAAAAACCAAACAGAAACTCATTTCACTCTTGGTTCTGCTCATTGGAAATGTTCATTCCTCCCCCATCTTCTACCAGCTAGAAGGTGAAGCCACAGTGGGAAAGGAATCCTCTTTTCTCATTCTCCCAAAGAATTATGGGTCTCCAAGCTTTTTTCTAAACTCTGTTACTATGAATACATTATTTATGAGCTGAACAGTCCTTTGTGAATTGGCCTGGGAAATTAAGCATTACACAGACCATCTTTAAAGTTCCACAAAGAAATTCAGAGAACAACGTTAAGAATTCATTTCATTCTTTGTCTTGCATCCCCCTTCAACTGGCAGAAAATAAGTTTTATTTAGGAAATGAAAAGACAGTACCACCTGCAGAGGTACTTCTCTTTCCTCTCAGAAAATCAGTCAATAACTAAAATTGTACCTTTTTTAAATATTAATTGCTTCCCTATTCTCCCACCTCCCTCTTAATCCACCCAAGATAGTAGGCAAATTACCATCAGAGTGAAGATATTTTTGAAATGTAAATACAGAAAATGATTAAATGGCTCTCTAGAGTTAAGAAACTTCAGAACATGCTTTTAGATTAAAATTTACCTGGCCACCTCTTTTGAGTTAGCACCCTACTATAATCAGGAAGGAAAAAAAACTGATCATTTAAAGCACCAACATTCCTAGAATTCATTTATTTGTTCAGAAATTTATATCCACATTGAAGTGTAAACTGACTCCAGGCACTCTGAATTTTAAAGTACTTAGTATTTTCTAAGATTTATTTTTACTGCAGGTAAGCCCAATAAAGAACCAGACTGGGCATAAATAAGCCATCTATTTCTGTCTCTATTAATTGCAAAGGGATCACTGTAGCTCCATCCCCATACGATTGATCAAAATAGCAAAAAATAAAATAAAAATACAGTAATAAGCTATTAACTCGGCATAGCCTCTTTTAAACTTTTTACCTCCAAAATTATCAAAAAGCTAGTTGTCTTCTGGGACATGCAAAATGACTAGTAAATAAAATGTCTAATATAGATGTAAATGTAAATATTAATAATTCCTCCTTTATCCACATCTACTTAAAATTTCCTTTTGCTGTCTCCTTATTCCTTGATGTCAGTTACTTACACTGAGTCCCCACATTCCTCATCTTGTACTAACAGTCAATGAGCACATCCCACATGATCACATATTTCACTATGAGTGGGGCTTTCTTACTGGGTCATCATCTCTGGCCCTTTTAACAAGTGCTCTCTAGATGGTTCTCAACAATTCAATAACTTAGCAAGTCAGAGTTTCTATAAAGGGAGGAAAATGAGGTTGTAAGTGCTACTCAGTGTTCAATTCCCTGTTTCTTACTCTGAAGCTCTTGCAACTTGTCTTTTCCAAAATATTAGCACACTCCTTTCTTGATATTTTCCATTAGTTCTTTGACATTGCACATGAAAAATGAAACCAAAGGTCACAGTAGCCTCACTTTCCAGATCAGCTATAAAATTGAGAAGAGCCTAAGTTGATACGCCCCAAGGACAACAAAGTGGAGAATTTCAGAGGCCACCTATACCTTCTACTGGCAGTAAAGCAGGTGTTACTGTTTGTTTGTTTTTAGGAGAGCTCCAACTTGCTCAAAAACTCCAAGGATAATCAAGACTCATGCCTCACTCAAGATCCTAGAGAACTGATAGTATCTGTCAGGTCAGCAGGTCACAAGCATGAGTCAGGGTGAGAGAACACAGTGTAATCCTTGCCAATCCATGGGAGGAACATGTTCAAAAGACTCTAGAAACAAAATCACCCACTGGTAATGAAATCCAGACCCATAGCAACACTTGGCTACACAACAGGAGTAATTTCCATGAAATAGTATGCTATTTTATCTTATAAAGAACATTCACTTTCAATTTATAAAATTCTCTTTAAGCATAAACAAAAAGGAGCAAGCAAATGAAAATGTATTTGTATTACCTTTTTCTGGTCTTCTAGCTTGTGACTCACTGGATTCTTCCCATGTCTGCTCATTTCTGAAGATAAATCCATCACATTGGGTTCTTGCCCTTCAAAATGGAATCTCTTCAAAACAGCAGCAAACTAATCCAAGATGCAATCACCAGGAAAACTCTGGCACACCACATTTCCCATCACACACCATCTCCGAACTTTACCGACTCCAAGGAATGATTAAAAAATCCATTGATTGAATGAAAAATATAAAGTTTGCAATTTACTCCCAGGACCTTCCAAATCAGCATATCGTTTTTAAATGCTGACTTCTCACAAGTGAAATATTCATCCAGGAATTTTAACTCCAACTGCTATCTTTTTCTTTCTTCACAGTTTCCCATTTTAGTAAAAAAAATTTACAGAGTTCCTGTAAACCTGTGATAAAATAAAAAAGAGGTACATTAAAATCTCTCACACCATTTACAATTAATGAAATTATTACTGAAATTTTCAAGTTAGAAAAAATTTTAAACATGAATAATATTTAAATTAAAAATAATAGCAGTTGAAATTCATTATTATTTACCCTAATGCATTAAAAATAACAAATAATTGGTATTTTAAATGTGTACCCAAATGTGTACATGTACCACTGCTGTGCCACTCACAAATCTCAGCAATCATGGAACCAAGAACTTTAGTAGAGAGATCCCAACATAACCAGAAATGATACTAGATATTTTGATACTTTGCATAAGAAATTTTATTTCAACTTCAAAATGAATCTGCAAAATTTTATTATTACTGCATTCTAAGATGAGGAAATTGCCGTAAGTTTTGCAAGTCTAGTAAGTAATTAGTGACAGAACTAAAATTAGAATTCTGATCACCTTGATTCCAAAACCCACTCCTTGTCCCAGATGTATTCTTCTCTGACTCGTGTTAAAATATTTTGTCCACATACAGTAAGTTTGTCAAGTATTTTGCTGGGTTACATATACACATAAATGAGGCTTCACCTTAAAATGGTTATAAAGTTCAGCGATTCCAAACCCAGCTAGAAAACAAAAGCAACTAAGAACAGTAACCTTAAATATATAGATTCCTGGGCCCCAACCCTGCTCGTTTAAAAGCTATAGGATAGTGATTAGACAACTATATATTTTTTTCTTCATTTCTTCTAGATACTTGTGATTAGGGAAAACCATGTATTAGTTGAAACCTTCCTGTGATGTAGGGATTCCCAAGCTGTCCACATAATGGATTCACCCAGGAGGCTTCCTAATCAACTACAGATTCCTGTGCTTCAGCCATAGACTCTACCTTGACCACCGCCCCAGTGTATAAATTCGCTATACATAACTGGCCAACCAATGCTTGAATACATTGAAAAAGAAGAAAATCACCGCTTCAAAAGGAGCCTTTTCCTACTGAGGAAGTTCTGGTCTTTACATAGTTCTTCTTAATTCAGACAATAAAATCTGCATTCCTATTCTTCTACCCTCTTGTCATCATGTGTAATTTCTGGAGTCATCAATGTACACATAATATGTCCAATTTCACTTTTATATGATAGTTCTTCAGGTATCACTATATCCAAGTTAACCACTGCTAGGACCTTCGAAAATTCTTCACCACTCTTGTCACTTTTTTCAGATGAGTTGCACTAAGTACCTGGCCCATAAGCACAAGGGATGATCACATCCTGCTCCTTTTAAGAAACAACAACCAGGTCCCACATCATATGCCAGCCAAAGTGTTAGACAAACAGTTAGTTTAAAAATCAGCTTCTAAACTCCCTCTGCATGTGCTGTTTCCTGTCTGGGATCCTTTTGCTGACCCTTGCTCCCTCCTTAATTCCTCTGTTGTGCCATTAGATATTTTAGCTTGTACACTACTGTGAATATTACTGGAACAGGAAGAAACATGAACAAGGGCTTGCACCTAAGGGAGAATGTGGCCACTGTGAGAAGTGGAAGGAAATCCAATGAGTAGCCACTGAGAACTTCTAAGCAGCGTAAAGCGGTTTGTGACTTTAAAAGTTCAACCTCACTGCTACCTGGAAATTAGGAAGGATCCTACCTTGTGGCAGAAAAACCTCAGAGGCATCGTTAGAACAATCCAAGAAACAGACAATATCATCCTGAACTAGCATAGGAGCTGACAGGACTGGAAAGAATCACAAAACCCAGTGACATATTATTTAAAAGGTAGAGTTGACAGAATTGGTTGATTGAATATGTGTGCATGAACGTACAAATGATTATATCATTACCTAAAATAGCAAACTCATGAGTAAAACCCTTTGGATGAGATAAAAAGCTTTTGTAAAACAAAAATTCTTGCTAAGATTTAGAAGTATGACAAGAAAATCACAAACTAATCTCACCGATGGAAATAAATGCAAAAATCCTAGACAAACATTACCAAACTGAATCTAGCACTTTAGAAAATGAATAATGCATCAATTCCAAGTTGATATTATTCCAGGAATAAAATACTGGTTTCAGATTTTGAAATAAATCAGCATAGTTCATCACATTAATTCAATAAGAAAAATTATTTACTCCTCTCCAATGGTGCAGAAACGTAATTCAATAAATTAAACACTGACTCATGACCAAAAATTTTATTAATCAATGAAGAGTAAGAGGACATTTTAACAATCTTTCTTTATCTTAAAAAACACATTCATGGGTCTGGATTGTGACACAGTGGCAGAGCACTTGCCTAATATGTGTGAGGCCCTGGGTTCAATTCTCAACACTACATATAAATAAATAAAATAAAGGTCCATCAACAACTAAAAAATATATAAATATATATATTCACAAAAATGTAATCATACTTATTTGTAAAATATTTTAAATTTTCCTCTTGATCAGGAAGGATACCTGAATAACTACTAAAATGAATTCTATTCAATGTTGTGCTGAAAGTCCCAATCATTCAGTGAGATAAGAATATAAGGGTAGGGGAGGAGGAGAGATAGTTGAAGGGAGGCAGTAAAGCAGTGGAAAGGAATAAATAAAACTTAATATGTGCAAATGTTGTGTTGATCTATATAGAAGATATTAAAAAATAAAAAGATAAATTACTAAGATTAATGAGTGAACTCTGAAAGTTGCCTGGATGCAGTCTATATGTACAAATCCTTTCTATTTCCTTAAAACAGCAACACTTAGAAAATCAAACTTTAAAAGATACAATTAAAAATATTCAATACCCTGGAAGAAAAATCTCACAAAATATGGTAAAAGCTTTACAATAAAACATTAAAAGAGCAAAAGAAAATAAACCCTTGAATAAATAGAGAACTCTGCTACATTGACAAATTAGAAGATTCCATACTCTGGAAATGATAACTCAAGACTAAAATATTTATAGATTCAAAGCACTGCCATTTGAAATCTCCAGTGTTCTCTTTGTAACTTGAGAAGTTGCTTCTAAAGGGTAATGTGTGGAAATGCAAAACATCAAGATCATTCAAGATGGTGTAACAAGTTGAAGGTATTTGTTCCACCAGATGTTAAGATACTTTTTAATGCACTGGTAGACAAATCTAACAACGGAATGCAGCACCCACACAATCACACACAACACAAATCAGACTTGAACAGATATGGCAAAAGTGGAACAGCAAAGCCATGGGAAAGTCTTCCACTCTTTGTGTGGCGGACTTTAACATCCATATGGAAGAAAGGTTGACCTCCATCTCAACTTCGCACCAAGGATCCATTACAAGAGAACTGCAGATCTAAATGTGACCTAGTAATTAATACCCTGGGAGAATGCCTTCAAGAGTTCAGGGTAGGGAAAGATCTCCTCCACACCAGTCCAGAGGCACTGAACATGAAGGAAAATTGAGGAGCATGATTAATCTCAAGACTGGCAGAGGACACCAGTAGGAGAATGTAAGTGTAACACCTGGGAAAAGGGACTTGTTATACATTTTTACCTATGTTTCTAAAAATCATGATGTACATGTAAAAATCAGTAAGAAAAAGACTGAAAAAAAATAATTGAATACACACCTAAAAAAAATTCTCTAGATGAGGAACGTGGTAATGGTTGCTATGATTTATGGAAGAGTGAGGGGTGTCCAAAAGGGACAGCACAGAGAGCTGCAGTGATGGAGAACCATTGCATCTTGATTGGTGCCTTGAATCTATGCATGTGGTAAAAATCACACAGAACACACACACACACACACACACACACACACACACATATGCATGCATATAAAACTAGGGCAAGATGAATGTGCTTGATCTGTGGACTGTACCATCACCAGTCTCCTAGCTTTTAGAGTTATGAAAGAGGTGAACATCGGAGAATACTGGGTACAGGTATACAGAACTTCCCCCGTACTATTTTTCCTGACATTTCCTGCAACTTTAAAATTATTTAAAAACAAAACATGAGGAAGGAAGAGGGTTGTACTAGTAAACAAATAAAAAAGTGAACACTCTCATTAGTATTAGGAGAATGCAAAGCAAAACCACATGAGATATAACTCCTCATCTAAATAAGTAAATGAAAAGAATGACAAGTCCAACTATTGGCAAAGACATGAAACCAACAAAAATAGTGCTCGTCAAGGTATCAACTGGTACAACTATTTCAGAAAAAAAAAGTTTAGTATTACTTAGTGAGTTTCAAAATGTACATACTTTATGATTCAGCAATAATAATGCTAGGCATGTACTCTTCAAAAATACATGCATATGTACAGCAAGAAAAGCATACAAAAACACTCTTTCAGAATAGCAAAACAAAATTAAAAACAAAACTAGAAACAACACAAAAGTCTATCAACACAGAATTATAAATGACTGACATATCAATATAAGAGATAATAAAATTAACAAGCTATAAACACATATCAATAAATATGAATCTCACAAATATTAAGACTTTTTAAAAGCCCATACCAAGGACATATACTGCATGATTCCATTTATATAAAGTTCCAAACACTAGAAAAGGTAACCTATGGTATTAGAAATCAGGATGCTGGTTACCTTTGGTGAAGGAGGGAAGGATATTTTGATTGACATTTGCTTGGAATCCTACTTATATTCTTTTTTCTAACAGGTAGATATTACATTAGATGTTAGCTTTGTAACAATTCATTGAGCTATAAATTTATACTCTGTATAGTTTTCTTTCTAGAAGGTTTCAAAATAAAAAAATAGTTAAGAAAAAATTCAGATACATTGATGTCTTTAATATTCCCATGAATGGTCCTTCCAATAATCAACAACAAAAAATACGTAAGTTTCGAATAATGAAACTTGTTATTAGTGGGCAGTATTCTCTTTTCAGGAATGGATCAGTCATTTGATTATGGTATACAATTTTATCTGAACACAATGTCACACTTTTTAATAGCAAGATCTGTCAAAAGTCAGAAAATGCATTTATCTTCTAACTTTCTAAATATCTCCCACTTTCTTTAGAGTGGTGAGTACTGAGGAATGACTATCCATCAGCCACACCTTTTATACACATTTCTTCATAAGAGTATGAACAATATTTCCAAAACACATCATTAATGCTCTAATTTGTTCAAGATTATCCATTGCAACACTATCCCTACAGTGCAAAAAGATCTGACACATGTACCACTTAATGGCTAACATGGGATTAGCATAGTGCAGGTTCAAAATAATTAAGTTGAAAATCCTAGCTCTTGTCCTCACAGACCATATAGTATACTGGGTAGTCCTATATAACTGAAACTAAGGACCACCAATTAGTCTTTTCAACTTTGTGCAACATCACAGCCTTAGAATACCAAAGACTTAACAAGGATGGTGAAAGGCAATTTCCTATGGAATTAACAAATGAATTATGAACATTAATTTGCATTTGATTTTGGCTCATTTTAAATTAAGAATCAACTGATTTATTTTTACTTTTACAGGAAAAGATGAGAAAACTATAAATCAGCTAGAAAAAAAGTAAATTTATATATAAAGATTTTAAAAGGTGTTTTATCATATGAAGGAAATAATTAACATGCCATGTTTATTCTCTGTCACTCTTATCCAATAAAATGCAGTGGTTGGGTCTGGTAGTAAAATTTCATCACTTTTATGTAGAACTATAATTTTATGTTTCTATAGCTTAAAAGAAGCTTTTTATATTGCTCAGATTCATCTACAAGTCCCTCATTCAGATTAAGGATAAAAATGATTTTTTTAAAGTGGCATTTTGAAATGACTTTTGAAGATTACTTTTGTGAGTGATTGCCATCTATGCTACTTCCCAACTCAGACTCTGTCAGGGGACCACTAGAGAGATTGATGAATACTCCTTGCAGTCAAGAGGACAGAGAGCCCTAGTTCCTGAGCAAGGTGAGACAGCCCTTGGCCACATTATAGAGTATCACATCTGAAAAATAAATTGTGGTCTTCTCTGATCACAGATCAAAGATATGCATATCTCATAGACAAGATATGGAACCCGAAGTAAGAATATATGATTAAATCCATCTAGTAAAAGAGATCTTGTCAAAGAGTCATTTACAAAGCTAAGGGGTCTCCTGATGAATGAAGCTATAGGTGTTACTGCAAGGAGAAGCAGAGGAGAGATCAAAGATAGCTCAAACAGAGGCCACTACTCAGCTCAGGGAAGGTAAGATGAGGGGGTTTCCAAAAATTTCAGACCATTAACTATGTGAATCCCCCAAGCCTAGAATTAGCCATCTCATAACAGTAAGTCCTCTATACCTCTCTTCTCCATCTCCCCAAAAGACCCTAGTAAGGGTGATAGAATTTTAATGAAAGAAAGTCCTTTTCAAATAGCAGCAGCATGATGGTGAAGTACACTAATCTCCTCTCCTAATTTGGGTGAAGAGGAGCAAATTTTTGATAAAGATGTGTTTATAAATACATTGAAGTAAATGGAAAATTCTGAATTGGAACTTTTTCATAATCTACAATGAGCATAAAACTCATATCATCTAAAAGTAAACAAAACACAATATATAAATACCCAATTTGCATCCAAGGATAGATAGGTAATTAATTCTACAAAGAAGTTTAAAGCTACAGAAGAGAAGTTTGGAATTGAGATTTAGATTTGGAGTCAGCAATCTATAAAGAGAAGATCATAAAGTCACATAAATTAAGAAAAGCATAAGGGTCTGAACTGTCTTATGTACTATTTGCAAAATTAGCTCTACAAACACACATTTGATCATACCACTTAACTGGAATCCATTAGTGGTTCCCTAAATGGTAGTGCATACGCATGCTCATATCAATTTACTTTGAAACTGAAAGGCTGAACCAAAATTAATTGTCTCATTCTACCAAAAATATATTTAGAAAGGTCAAAGGTTTCTTTTGAGCTTATTGTTTGAGTGATACTTTTTTTAATTAAGATGCAACATGTATAGAGTAAAAAAATCATTGTGTGTGTGTGTGTGTGTGTGAGTGTGTGTGTGTGAGAGAGAGAGAGAGAAAGAGAGAGAGAGAGAGAGAATTTTCCAGGACCTTTATGCCTGCTAGCCAAGTGCTCTACCACAGAGCTATACATCTGGCCAAAATTGCAAAAATCTTTAGTGTACAGTCTATAATATACTCACAGACTACATTAATCCCCATCCACATTAAGATATAGACCACTTCTCAAATCCAAGTTCATTCATTTCCCCTTTGCATCATATCCCCAAAGGTAAACACCATTGAGTTTCAGCCACATAGATTTATTTTCCTTTGTCCTGAAATTTCGTGTAAGTGGAAATATTTGTTTCTTATATTTCAATTATGTACTTGTTCTCTTTTTTCAATATTTAATCTGGAGCAGTCATATAAAAAGAATACAGTATGAAGAATAAAGACACAAACTATTACTGAATATTACTTAGGTATATGGGCAAATACAGTAGATGTATAAAATGATAGATCCTACAAGTCAGGAATAAGTTAAAGGCAACTACTATTATCATTTGTTTTTTGCTTTTCTTTTTTCTTGTATTGCTAACCCAAGCTTTGCATGTGCTACTCAAACTACCCCTGAAGCACACCCTGTCCCTACTAATGCCATTTCAGCCAACCATTATATTACAGATCATTACCACCAGAGTAAGATCCAAAAAATGTCATTAAGAAATAAAAGGATAAGGAAATACTGCTTATATATAGTATTGTTGACTAATAAAGATGTTCAAGAAAATTTGTAAAGATTTTTTTAGAAATAATAAGTGATGATATCTTATTTGACAACAGCAAAACATATCCTTTAATCAACAACAAATACAAAGAATATGCAGTTTTAAAAAATTGCACAAGTAAGAGAAACACTGAATATAATGTCCTTAGTAATGAAGCCAGAAAATGTTATAAGATATTCACAGAGAGAAGTCTTTTCTGTTTTCATTTGGAAGGCATTAAAAGTACCTCAATAAATGGAGAGGTATAACATGTTCATTCCATGTTATAAAGGTATCAATTTCCTTATAGTTATGTAAGTTCAATTAGACTCCAAACAAAATCTCAACATATGATATTTTAAAAGCTGATCATGAAATTTATATTAGGAACAAAGGAAAAACTGAGACAATTATGAAAAACATGCATTCATAAATATCACGATTTATATAAAACAGTAATATTTATGAGAACAGAGAATGAGCCAAAGAGAAAGACAAAATATATTACTCAGAAAATAAAAATAAAAATACCCATACAGAGACTACCCATATGCCATTCAGTAAGGAAAGAAATGACCATTTTGAAAAGTGTTTCTGGGACAACTGCTTTTGCAGTTAAGACTAACAGAAAAAGAAAGATTTCTCGAGAAGATATGCAAAATACCAACTCTAATAAAAAAGATAAAATTGACTCCAGTCATCAATGCAATAAAGAGCCAGTGTATAAAAAGAAAGGACAAAATGCCCACACTGAAAACAAACATTTTACAAAAACAAAGAATCAAAATAAATGACGAGACAATTGGCACAAGAAACATGGGTGACAAACACATGAAAAGCATTAATTAGGAAATACAAAATTTTTTGGTGGGGGTGGGCAGTACTGTGGATTGAATCCAGGGTGCTTAACTACTGAGGCATATCCCCAGCTTGCTTGCTTATTTATTTATTTATTTATTTATTTCCATACAGAGACAAGATCTCACTGAGATGCTAAAGATGACTTTGAACTTGGGATCCTCCTTTCTTAGCCTCCCAAGTCCTTGGGATTACAGGTGTATGTCACCACATGTGGCCAGGAATTATAACACTTTTCTAAAAGACACTAACAGTCTTATTACATGATACCAAGAGGAAACATTGGAAATGTGGAATCATATTAAAACCATCATAAGCTTCTGGTGGCTATATAATTGGTACAAGCAGTTTAGTAAGTTATTGGGCAAAATCCAAAAATGTTGAATTTTGGCATACCCTGTTATCTATCAGTTGAATTCCTAGGAAGAAATTTATGTACACACACACAAATCATCATCATCATCATCATCATCATCATCATCATCATCATCATCAGAAGCAGCAGCAGCAGCAATAGCATGGTCTCCTTGAAGGCAGTAAAACATTCGAAATATTCTAAATATTCCTCATCAAAAATGTAGTTTCATAAATTGTGGCCTGTGTTTGCATATCATCAAAGGTAATAGGACCAGGTGGAAATGAGAAGCACAGCATCTTCATCAACCTCAGGCCCCTCAGCTAAGTTCCTTGCTCTTCCCTACATCCAAAGAGTTGGAATCCATCAAGTCAACCCCAGGAAATCTTTATGCTCCACCTGATTCAGCTGCACACGATTAAACAGAGCCTTGGTGCTATTGGTTGCCCCATAAATGCCCCCGCTCACACAAATTTATCCCTGTTTGTGGCATCAAAGAAAACCTAGCAACCAGAAAGCCAACACTAATGCAATACACAATTTCATGGATTAGCTTTCAGAAAACTGCAACCCAGTTATGCAAAACAAAACAAGGGTGTTTTTTTCTACACCAAGTATTCAAAGAAGATATTTTAAAACATGCATTGCCTTGTGCTTCACAAACTAAGTTCTTGTAAAATTCCATCTCTCCCACTTGTGATATACAAGAGAAATAAAAACAGCAGGGGAAAACATTATGTTCCTTGCAACAGAGCTGCTCTGCTTCATTTATGTAGCCTGGAAATGGTAGGTGCTTTGCCTTTATCAGATAAATTGGCTCTGCAGCCCACATTTAAAAGAACATACACTGGTTTTCTGCAGGAAGTTTGAACTTGATTAGTTCAAGATAAAAGGATGCAAGGAAGGCTGAATATCATTCTGAGCCAATAATTGTATGTGTAATGGAGATGGAACAGTGTAAAACATTCATATTCTTAGGTACTAATGATAAGTAGAAAAAAAGCTCACATCTTCCAGCTAAATTTGTTTATTGCCTGAAAACTCAATGTAGTAATTCAATGCCAAGTGACAGGAAATTACAGTTTCCTGGTTGACATCAATTCGATCCTCAGTAATAGTTCTAAAATGGAGTTTCTGAGCTCTGAGGAGAGAGGGAAACACAGTAATTCCAATATCTCAGGTCACAACCCAGATGATAGATCACAAATTATGTGGATAAAATTATGATGTATGCTTACAAACATGCAGTGCCTTATTATGTAACTTTAACCAAACCTTTTATTTGATTAGGTTCTTACATTTAGTCTGTACAGGGACTTGGTTACTTAGAGAATACAGTCCCGATTGGGGAGATTTTAAACACATGGCTGTTTCTTGATGCAAAAGCAAATGACCAATCCTTTAAACCTGGGTATTCATGAAAGTATATATACTGAGAATTGGAAAGATTTTTTAAAAAGTTTTTTAAGAATTAAGTTATAAACAAACTGCTTTCATGTCTCCTTGCTCAAGTGCTATCTACCTACTTCCTCCAGGGCTAGGGCATCTTTACCTTTCTGAACAGCACTCTTGCCCCTATCATAGGTATCACCTGTCCCAAGTGTCCTGAGAGCAGCAGATGCTCATTGTCACCAATATCCATTCTCCATTTATGCTCAAGGTTTTAGCTGTACATGGAGCACTGAAATGAGAGACTTAGTTTCCCAGTGTCCCTGATTGAAAGATGTCCCCTTGGATGAAACTTTAGCCAGTGGGATGCATGTACAGGTGACATGCTCCATTTTCAGATAACAATTTCAAAAGGAAATTGCTTGCGCAGACATTTTCTCTCTTTCCATCTTCCCACTGGCTGGAAAGGAATATTGTGCTGGTAAGAAACTTCAACCATGTGACTAGGTCAACACCCTAGGGAATTACAGAGCAAGAAGACGGAAGGAACCTGGGTTCCTGGGTTGGAACTTCCCACCTGCTCTGGAACACTGATCTTCCGCTAAATTGTTATGAGCCCGAAAAGTTTCCATCTATATCACTAAACAATATAGAAATCTTGGCCTGATAGCAAATGTGACAGATTGGATTGTTTTCAGAAAATATTGTCTCCCATCCCCTGACCCTGTGTGGCTTCCTTTGCCTAACAGAACCCCAGTGGATAGATGTAAGCAGAAGTTTTCAATTGGCTGTCCTCCTGTCTCCCCTGATCTTCCAGGAGAAAACCATGCCTTGGATGCCTGAAGAAAAAGGAAATACATGGCAAAGATGTAAACCCAACCCACTGGGTCTCCAAGTCCAACTGAAGCAGAGATGATCATGCACAAGAAAGATACTTGTTGTTGTAAGCTATAACAAGGTTCAAGGGGAAAGTCAGGAGATATTATTGTAGCAAATATAACAAACACTGAGAAGATGATCTAAAGACATATTAAGGGAAACTTTTTTTTTTCTCTTTTGGTAGTGGTACTGAGGATTGAACCCAGGGCCCTCCACATCCTTAGGCAAGTGCTCTAGTTCTGAGTTAACTCCCCAGCATAACGGAAACAACCTGATTTCATGAATTCAGAATTGGAAGTTTTGAAACTGTGAAAACTCATCACAGTTTTAGTTTCCTGATTTTCCAAATAAAAGGGTGAAATTATAATCTCTAAGTGCCTTTCCAACTTTGATATTCCAAGGTTTTATACACTGCTAAGCTCTGCCACGTTCGTAGCTAAGGTCCTTGCCCTTGACACTCTGATCAACACACTCCAAACGACAGATATTTAAGAGAAGTACATTCTCTTTGTTCAGAGTTGTTCTCAGCCTCCCCTATTTCAGATCATAACTTAAAAGTTTCTACTAACTAATGTCTCTGGGTACAAGTCCAACACTAAAGAAGTGCTATCTACAAAATACCAAAATTCTATATTAAGTAGAGATCAAGTCTAGCCAGAATATAAAAGTGTAGAAATTTTCTAGTAAAGGGCCAATGGTATATTTGGAAGCAAGAAATCAGAGAAACTAGTGCTCAATGGAAATCCATCCTAATAAGTAATGAGATTTGTAAAAGAATGGGAGGAAAGAAGCCCTTTGGGGAAGAATATTATTTTGTGTCCCATATAAACCTTGCTTTGCTCTCATTTTTGTCTCAATGCAATAGAGTGCTTTTGCATCTCACTATTCACAGTTGAAGAAGAGACTACAGTATAGGTTCACCACGGTGCTTTTTCCTCCTGTACATCCAGGTGACATTTTAGCAGACGGTAATAATGTTACTCGGGCCCAATGAATGTGAGAACTAGAAGCTTAGTTTCATCCACAGTATTTAGTGACTAGTGTCAACCATGACATGCAAGCTGCATGTTGAGAAGGACGTGCCAATGAGATTGAATGAGCCCGAGTCCATGAATGGCTACATGAGCATACTAGTCACAGGCTGACTATCATTGGACTGCCAGAAAAGAATAAAAGACATATATCCCAAATATTACTTTTGCTATATTTAAGCTATATTGTGGAGAGGGAATTATTTATAACACCTTGGACTGCACCTTAACTTATACCCACCCTTACACCATGTGATGTTTAAGAGTATTCCAGGCACTGCCCTGTTCTACTCAGGATTGGGGTCAACTCTTTTCCCACTAGCCTCCACTTGCAGAAATTTTGATCAAATTCATTTTTCCCAGTTCTGTTTGGATGCATCTCTTGGCATAACTCAGTTTAGAATACTAATGTCTTATGTTCTACTTCAGTGTCTTCTATCATCCTTAAGACCATGCTGAGTGTGTACTTGAACCACTCAGAAGTGTCTCGGCAAATGTTGCTGTGAAGCCTCCATGACCTTCCTCATAGACAGAGGTTTGTCTCATTTTTCTAGGGTCTTATGATCCCACGTGTTTTCCTTAGTCTTTCTTCCATGGAAGATCTTTCCTTAGAATACATGTAAATAAAAACATTAAAACCACAGAAAAGAACTGCTGCATTAAGAAAAAGTAAACTCTTGGCAGACTCATATTTAATATTTGTAAATTTAATATTTGATTTTGACTTTTGTAGTGACTTTAAGAATCCATAGCATTTAATGATGTGCATTTGCTTAGTCAATGTCATTTATACAATTGTACGTTCAAAACAGAGGGGACAGTAAGAAGAGGGGAAAGGAGGGAAACTGAGAGGGCTAGAAAGAAGAGAAGAAAAGCCCTAGTGAAATCAGCTTGCAGAGGTGTATGTCTTGGGAATGGAGAGGCATACATCTCCTCTGAAGACAGTTATGTATGTGCAGTTATTTTTTTATTTGTTTGTTTGGGGATTTTTGTTTGTTTTTTGGTCAGGGCCAAATTAGTTGGTCTCTATTGATAAGGAGGAGACTTGTCATAAAAATTAAAAACACACAAAAGAATTATTAAAATCTCATTTTGGGCCACACACAAGTGGAGCAATAGCACTTTTTAAATTTTTTTAATCTATATAAACAGTGGAATAGAATTCACTAGATCTACCAGAAGAAGAAGAATGGAGGAAAGCTCTCATCTACCCAGAAAAACTTTATTGTGGAAATCGGGGAAATTGTTAGACTTCATCAAACAAAAAGGAATTGTTTGAAAGTAATGGGATGATATTTTAATTCACAGGACTGCCGTCTTCCTGATTATTGTTAGAGGAAAAACAACATAAATTCAAAAGCGCTTCCAGTCTGAAGCACAATAATTTGCCTGCATAAGAAAAATCTGTCATCTTTTTCTGCACATTATTATTCTTACATTGATTAAAAATAAAATTATCTTTTAATGTCTTAGAATTCTCTAAAGGTAAAAAGTACAAAAATTCAAAAAAATGTTTTCATATTCCTATAATTCTCCAAAAGTAATTGTGTTGTATATGTTTGAAGGATTCTAAAAATAAATGTTAAATATAAAAAAAAATCCATTCAAAAAAAGGAAGAAGAGAAGAAAAGCAAAAGAAATGTGACAAGAAGAAAGATCAGGGAGTTGGAAAGACCAGGGAGCTAAGGTGATATGATGGGGAGAGGACAGGAGAATGAGAGATGAAAAATCTCAGTCAAGGCTCTTTGCAGCTTTGAAACCTAGAAAGTAAATCTAACTCGAAGTAAAAGACATGTTAAGAGGGCAGGTGAACCAATAAATGGATCTGCACTTCGGCTGCCACAGCAACAAGTAACTCAAACACTCTACAGATCCTTAACTTTCCAAGAAAACACAAAGCAATTTTAAGAAACAAATGATGTATCATCCACATCTCAGGAAAGACCTCTTATCAGTATCTGGTTTGAGCAATTTAAAAAGAAGTAACTCCATCTTCAGAAAGTGAGAATCTTCAGTTGTTCAGTTGTCTATAACAGTAACAAAATACTTTTATCGACCTAAAAATGTGGAAATAAAGAACCTCTTTTAGTCAAGTTGAAGGGCTACAGGGTCCATTTCTTTATCGTTCTCATTTCCAGATTGTCACTTCTGGAAAAAAAAAAAAATGTATTTCTCCTTATTAAAGGAAAATCAAACTTAGAAAGGAGTAATATTTCAAAAGGAAACTTTGCCTGAGAAACCCATGGAAATCAAGTACAGAATCCTGAAAAGACATTTTAGAACTTGACTTTGATTAAAAATCAATCACTTTGAAATAATGAGAAATCCTCATTTCCATGGAAAATTTCAATCAAATGGTTACTTTTAGGAAGCTACTAACTTAATATTGGAAGCAATGAGGGCCTAGAGACCTGATAGGAATTGGCTAAAAAGCATTTTGCTTTGATTTTTTTTTTCACAATTGCTGCTTTATAAATGGGAACCAGAATCAGTGAAAGCTTTTAGATGAATTTATTTATAATAAGTGAAAAATTAAAGCACATGATTACCCACTAACTCCTTACAAAGTTTATGCTGAAGAATTGAAATATAAGTTGATAAACACATAATATTAAATAATTGGATGAAATATTAAGATTTTTCATAACTGTTGAAATATCCTGTGATTCAAAAATTCTTCTGGAATCATAACAAAATACAAAAATACGACAGGATGGAAAAGTACTAGAAACTAAACCATGTATTTCAAGTCACCAAAGACCATGTTTTTAAGCACACATTAATGGAAAAGCCATTAATCATAAATTTGCCCAGTAATATAATTTAATAGACTATTCTAACAAAACCAATCAGGCACCCAACCTGAGAGTATAAGTCATAATAAACCTAAATTTTAAAACACAAGTCTTTCTGAAAGAAAGGTTAGACTTTAAAATATTATCTTATTAGAATATTCTAAATTCCTGCCATTTATCAGTGACTCAACCTAGGTAACAAATTTTATTTAGTACAGAAATCTGTTTGCTCCAGAATCTCTATATCAAGTTTTATTATTACAGGATAAGAAGAAAACAGCAAATGTAAGTAGGGAAAAAATGTTTAAACCAAGTGGGGATGAAGCGAAGACGCAGGACATGGAAAGGTACACTTGGGTGTTTAGAACTTTATATTTTCCTAAGGCATGGAGGACCACCCATGCAAAGAACACCATTCCCAAGGATATGGGCTGTACAGGTAGAAAGCTTTTAAAATTGTGCAGCCAACTGCTTTGTAAATTTCAGTGTATTTCTCAGTTGTTTTCCACACCTTGACCTATGCCTTCCTGTAGTAGTCTCAAAGTTAATGTAGAACTGTGATGTGTGCCATGAACACTTCTCACACATTGCCATAGCTTATATTTTAAATGTCTCCCCAAGTATTGGTCCCCAGCTTGGAACTATTGGCAGGTGATAGAACCTTTAAGAGTAGGGGGACTAGTGAGAGGTCCTTAATTCATCAGCAAATGTGCCCTTAAAGGGCATAATGGTATACTGGCCTATTGCTCTTCCTTTTTTGCTTTCTGGCCATGAGGTGAGTGGTTTTCTCTGCCACATACTTCTAACATGAAGTGCTGTCCACACAACAGCAATCTAAAAGTGATGGGTACAACTGATCATGGACCAGAATTTTCAAAACTGCAAAACTGGACATGTAAATTCTGCCAAAGTCTCAAGTTAGGGTTAGTTTTGGAACTACAACAACCAAAAAAAGAGATTTATAAGTAAATGTCTACATAGGAATTATTAGTCTAGAAGTCCTGAAAGCACCTAGAGAATCTCTTGAGCACTCTCCTCAAAGTTTTATTTATAATTTTTTAAAAAAAAATCATCTTGGCATATGGAAAGAAATGTGTGCATATGGAAAGAAATGTGTGCACACATGGAACTGGCTCATGCTTTGGTTTGGGTGCTAGAGATATGAAGGATCTATGGAAAAAGCAGGAGGCAATGCAGTTCTTTCATTCCTCAATCTAGGGTTCTGCTCGGTTTCTCCTCCATCTATTTTATTAGAGAAAGGGGAATAAACAGCACAAACAACAGACTCAGAGAGTGAGGGGGTTTCTCCTGCTTCCTCTTCTCTTCACTTTCATCTCATCCCATAGAAGACACTCAAGCTGGGACTGAACACAGCACCAAGCACAAGTAAACCCTAAGTCTTCCCAATGGTTCAGTGTCCAAATACACAGCACTTAACTGTCTTGGAACTTCAAAGATGAGTGCAGGAGTGGTTCACTTACTCACCAAACCTAACCATACAGGAAGAGTCAACAAACTCTAAACAGATGTTCTGAACAGAAGCCCACCCACAATATTTCAGAAGAAAACCAGAGTCCCTATTTAGTCACTGTAGAAAGGGAATTTGTGTGCAAATAAGAAAGTGTAGGTATATGTAAGGGTATTTTGTGAATATGTAGATGGGCAGAAGAAGAAACAGAGGCCTTGGTAATAGGTCAATCATTTGACCTGGCCTCTTGATGCAAACAAGAGTAAATACAAGACATTTGAGGCTGCTGCTGCACAATATGGCATTCTGTTTTAGAATCAACTTGTTTTTAGTTTGAATCCATCCCATTTATTGATTCTTGGCTTTAAAGCTTCTTCTCAGCAAAAGAAAGCCTACAGAATGGGACAAATCTTTACCACAAGCACAACACTAATCTCTAGGATATATAAAGCACTCAAAAACTTTAACAACAAAAAAACAACCTAATCAAAACAATGGGCCAAGGAACTGAACAGACACTTCTCAGAAGAGGATATATAATCAATCAACAAATATGTGAAAAACAACATCTCTAGCAATTAGAGAAATGCAAATCAAAACCACTCTAAGATTTCATCTCACTCCAGTCAGAATGGCAGCTATTAAGAATAAAAACAACAATAAGTGTTAGTGAGGATATGGGGGGAAAGGCACACTCATACATTGCAGGTAAGACTGCAAATTGGTGCAGCCAATATGGAAAGCAGTATGAAGATTCCTTGGAAAACTGAGAATGGAACCACCATTTGACCCAGCTCTCCCTCTCCTTGGTCTATACCCAAAGAACTTAAAAACAGCATACTACAGGGACAGAGCCACAAGAATGTTTATAGCAGAACAATTCACAATAGCTAAATTGTGGAACCAACCTAGATCCCCTTCAGTAGATGATGGATGCATAGGGAAACTTTGGTATATATACACAATGGAACATTACTCAGCATTAAAAGAAAATAAAATCATGGCATTTACAGGTAAATGGATGGAGTTGGAGCATAAAATGCTAAGTGAAGCAAGCCAATCCCAAAAAACCAAAGGATGAAAGTTTTCTTTGATGCTGACTTACAACGGTGATGGGGGCAGTGCATGGGAGGAATGGAGGAACTTTAAATAGGGCAAAGGGGTAGGAATGATGGTAGAATGAGATATCATTACCCTAAGTACATGTATGAAGACACTAATGGTGTGAAAATACTTTGTGTACAATCAATGACTGAAAATTGTGCTCTATATGTGTGATATGAAATGAATTGTATTCTGCCATCATGAATAACAAATTAGAATAAATAATTTTTTAAAAAAGGATAAGCTTGTTTTTAATAAATAGAAAGAGTACACTCTAAAGTAACAATAAAAGCATAGTACAGTAAATACACAGTAACAATCATTTGTTATCACCAAGTGTAAAGGTACATATATGTACTAGGCTTTCATACTACTGGGAGATGATTACATTTCTATACAACAGCACAACAACCTAAATAATGTGTTGAGCTACAACTACAGTTTTTATTGACGTAACCAGGCATTAGGAAATGTTGAGATATTATAATCTTATGGGACCACCATCATACATATGCTCTTTTCATTGACTAAAACATTATTAATTAACACATGATAGTTACCTCCCCAAAGTAGAAAAACAGGTGGGTATTTTTCCCATTCTTTTCACAGAAATTTTCAAAGTACACAGAAGTAAGATAAACAGCATGATGAACTTCTGTGTACCCCATCACCTAACTAATTCTTACAACCAGTATAGTTTCATCTATACCCCACCTATCTTTCACTTGAAATTGTTTAAAAGAAATCTCATCAGCTCTCCTTTCATTATAAATGCATTTCATTTGTTTTTTTGTTGTATATATTTTCTAATGTTTTTACAACATATTTATTTTATACTGGAAAAAAAAAACAGTAAATGCTTTCAAGAGCATGGAATCCATGCAAGAACAAAAGATCAATAGGGCTAAATAGAAGTGGTAAGCCAATATTAATAACGAATATGGCTCCTGATCCTAATACTTACTGTTTCGTGATTGGACATCATTTACTAAAAATTTTCTATTTAGCTTATCTTTTTTAATTTTTAAAGTTCTCACAGTTTATAGAAAATGAGAATGATTTTAAATTGTTCATAAAAACAAAATGCATATAAATTTTCACAGCAAGAATACTTATTTTTTCTATACATGGATGCATATTTTCCTTCTTCCCTTCTGCTTCATATTAACAGTCTCTGTGTGTTTTAACATCTATTTACACTTTCTTGTGCAATTCAAAAAGAATTTAAATGCTGAAGAAGTCATGACTAAGGTATTTGTGTATTTATAATCTATTGAGAATTATCTGCAGCTCACCATGTAACTTCAAAATGCTTTGTTTAAAAGCGCTATTCGAGCATGAAAATAAACATTTTTTTTCAAAAGGTATAAAGCCACAGCCCCTTTTAAGATCAGATTAATTTTTATTTATTTATTTGGTACTGGGATTGAGTCCAGGGGCGCTTAACCACTGAGTCACATCCCCAGGCCCCCCTCTTTTTTATTTTTTTAATTTTGAGACAGGATCTCACCAAGTTGCTGAGGACCTATGTTGCTGAAGCTGGTTTTGTACCTGTGATCCTCAGGAGAGCAACTGGGATTACAGGTGTGTGCCCTAGTGCCCGGCTAGAATCAGATTAAATTTGAGGTCTGAAGTAGAAATTAAAATGAGTTTTTATCTAAAGCTACCACATTGAATCCATTGGCTACCTGCTAAAAAGTAAAGGGTGATCTGTAAGCAGCAGGGTCCTCAGAGAGGCCACACATTACAAATACATCATAGGAGGGATGAGTGGTACTTAATGTATTTTCTGGCTTGGGCCAAGGTGTTTTAGGTGCCCAGTACAGAATATAGTAAACAGTCCTTATAAAAGTAGTAGTGAAGGCCCAAGTGAGATTGTAAGAATAAAAATGAATATGTTCTCTGAAAATTCATTACTTGCCAGCAAAAACTTAGCTTCTAGTTTAATGAAGTCAGTGTAACCCCAATCACATCCTCTTTTCCATAGCCAACATAGCTTATTTAAAGAAAGCCTTCAAGTGAAAGGGCCTCTAAGAGCCAAAAAGAGAAAAGAGTGACTTTTCTCATTTCAATTCATTTTCATCAAGGCAGTTCCACTACAGAGTACAGCGGTTTTACAGAGGAGTGGACTTCAGAAAATTACCAAAGAAGCTTGCTGATTTACTGCTAGGAGTTCAATTGAATACCCATACCAATCCTACCAAGTGCCATTTTGTAATTGTATACTCTGTCTTCTTTATTAGGCTTACTAAAACAATCCAAAAGTGATGTTGCAAGTATTTCTAATTAAATCCAAAAGGAACCACTGATGAAAGCTATAAACAGACCCTCTCTGAAAAGACCTCTGTCTTGTCATTTGTTTTCCTGATTATGAAAATGTGGCTTGAGTCACAACCATGCTCCCTGCTGAATCTGACCATGAAATGAGAGTCTCAATTTCGATGCTGCTTTTACATCTGGCTGTTAGCCTTACAGGCCCGGCTGCTGATCATCATTCAGAGGTGGATATAACTGATGGGTTACCAAGCACACACACAAGGCAGGGGTCAGGTGCCATCATCCTCCAGGAACAATGTGAAGCACACATGTCCACAACATGAGAACAAGAAAAAGGCATTCAGCTGGTAACCACAGACTACTATTAATAATGCAAACCAAATTCACATCACATAAAACAATTAGGAAAACCAGGACTTACAGCTGTTATGCAAAATACCAGAGAAACCCAGGCTGTGCGTCCTGGAAACAACTGGCTTATTTGTGAGCCAAACAATTTCTTAGGTGACAGTATGTAGAAAAGAGAATGTATTATTTATTCAACACTCATACTACCAGAGAGTAAGAGGGCAAAATGATGTCTTAAATGAAATAGCAAATCAATAAAAATTCACTCCATTCTATTTCCAATAAGAATCTCAGAGGATATTCCCTGGTTCTGTAATAAAAAAGGGGGTATCACTGCTAACACTGCAATAAGAGTTCATCTCCTATACTTGCTATTTTACTGGAAGGGAAGGGATTTTAACACTTCAAAATGAAGGTGATTCATGGGATGCCACAGTTAGTAATGTAAACAGTATGCTCACATTTCAGTTCACACATCTCTGTATTTTATATTAATTTATAACAGACATTAGTCAGACCTTGGTATTCCTTTACAGTTCTCATTATTCTTCCCCTAGTAAGCCTTTTTTATTTTTTTTAACAAACCCTATTTTCAAACAGCACGATAATCACATAAAAAATAAAAAAAATCTAGCACACTCCAACAGACATAAAAGTATTCAGAACATGTATAAAGGCCTACCTACCACAATAACTTGTTAATAATCAATTGCTTTTTTTTTTTTTTGGAAGAAAAATTCACAACCAACAAGTTTGCTTCTGTTAAAAATCTTCTAGAATTGAGCTTTATCATGAAGAATAATGCTTTGGGGACAAGAGCTGTGTATCCTTTCCCCAGAGGGGGCTGGGTATTGTTCCCTGACAGGATTTTTACTATCTCTTCAAGAATATCAGATGTCCTAACATAGATGACCTCACACATCACATCAGGCAACTTGATGGTTCATCCAGCCTGAAAATCAATACCAGAAAGAACACTACTGCCTGCATTCACGCACCACATCTTCCGCCTCCTGCATGAGCAACTCTGTTTTTTTCTGGTTTTGGTGGGGGGAGAGGTGGGATGCTGGGAATTGAACTCAGGGGCACTCAATCACTGAGCCACACCCCCAGCCTATTTTATATTTTATTTAGAGACAGAGTCTCACTGAGTGGCTTAGGACCTCGCTTTTGCTGAGGCTGGTTTGAACTCAAAATCCTCCTGACTCAGACTCCTGAGCCACTAGGATTACAGGCGTGGGCCACTGCAGCTGGCTGTTTTTTTTTTTTTTTTTTTTTTGTTGTTGTTGTTTGTTTGTTTTTAATAGTATTCTCATAATCTCACAAATTTCTCTTCTATTTCAGCATTATAATTTATTTTATTTAAAAAGCAGAAATGTAAAATTTAGGACTTTACCAGGTATTATACCAAAAGCCTTACAAATACCTACACATCTAGTGTTCACAACAGCCTTGTAAGATAGATGCCTTTACTATGCCCGGTATACGGATGGGCCAACTAAGACACAGACTAGCAGATTTGCCAAGGTCACATCCCCAGTGTGACAAAATGTAAAGTGGAACCCAGGAATCTGACTCCATAAAGACTAATTCCAAGGCTTTCTACTGGTCATGCAAAATACTGATGAGGTGAAGCAACTTTATTTACCTTTTCAGGCTTCTTAAATTGGACTAATGATTCTAAAATTCACCTGAAGGTTAAACACATGTGACTTTTAAAGAGAATTTAGAGAAAAAGACAATGCTTCAACAGTTGCTTAAAAAGATGAGATTTTAGTATACAAAGAAGGTAATACAAATCACCAGTGAGAAGCAATAGATAATACATTGTATAGGGACAACAGGTTAGTATCCCACCTAGGAAAACAATTTAAGATGTTGATTAATTTTCATATACTATAAATCTTATTTTAATTATATTAAAGTACATTAACTACAATGAAAACATCATAGTCTGAAGCTCTCAATTAGAGATTCTGTAAAATCAAAATAATAATCATATATCTGAAAAAAAATTCACTACCAAAGACACAAGTAAAGTAAGCATCTGCTTTATATACTGCAAATGGTTTGTGAAATTAACCACCAACTTCATAAATCCCCTGGCAGAGATTTGCAGTGCTCAATCGTCTCTTTTCCTTGAAGGTACATTCATTTAGTGGACTAACTGACTACCTGAGGCCAATTAGCCAGAAGAATTAAGTCATAACATTGTGACTGAAAACATGACACATCCCAGATGGTGTGGTCAAAAGAGAAAGGGCCCCGTCAGGCTAGGTCACTCAGTGGCTATGTATAGCAGAGCACTGTCATCTTAAGCTGAATATGTAGCATTACAAAAATATACTCTTGTTTCATTAAAGCTGCAGAGATTTCATGATTGCTGTTGTGACATAAAAAATACCTGGTGTCTTCCCCCTACTCTAGACACAAAACTCCTGAAATGCTTATTACTCCGTAATAGGAACTTTTCCTTGAACAGCGAGACTCCCAGTGGGCTCCTGGATAACTTGAGAATGGGGCTAGTCACCAGAAAGACCAAGTCATGATTAGAAGTTTAGAACCTGTGGTCCCACTCCCATTCTCCATAAGGACTGAGTTAATAATCAATCCTTCTATGTGGGGGAGCTCAAAAAAATCTGTACACATGGGAAAGAGCTTCCAGTTTGGCAAAGACATACAAAAGCAGGACACGATGCACTTCAACTCCACAGGAGAAGCTCCTGTGCTTGGGACCCTTCCAAACTTCTTACCCTATGTAGCTCTCCACCTGGCTTTTTATCTGTTCTCTTTGTAATGCCCTTTATAACACCAGGTAAATGTTTGAGTTCTTTGAGCCATTCTAGCAAACGACCTAACCTGAGAAGAGGGTCATGGGGCTCTCCCATCTAGATATTAGACAGAAGTTGTGAATAATCTGGGGATCAAACCACACGTGGAGATGATCTTGTGGGACTGAGCCCTTAACCTAGAGGGTCTGGGCAAACTCAAGGCAGATGATATCAGAACTGAATTCAATATTAACGCACCCAGTTGGTGTTTCAAAGAACTAGAGAATTGCTTGATATGGAAAAACCCCTCACATCTGTAGTCAGAAATCTTGTGAGGATAGAGAAGAAAACAGTTTGCTTCTACTATACAGTTGTTCATTCCTACAGAATAGCTATTCTACCCTGATCAGCCCAGGTATTATCATGATAACATAAAATGCCAATTGGGCAGTATAAAAACAAAACAATTCAATTACAAAGCCCTGGTCGAATTTCATTAAAGATGATAACATACTTCCTCAAATTCAAATTAGAAATTACAGGTGAAATTTGATAGGCTCTCAAAAAATGGAAAGGAAAAATATAAAAGTTGGCCACAGTTACGGACTTAATAAAGTTAAAGGAAACTTATTTTCAACCTATGATTTAAAGGTATTTCCTGGAAGACATTAACAAATAGAATAAGTGAAATAATTCAACGTATTTAGAACTTTGAGTTAAATAATTACCAGCATGATCAAGTGAAAAGACTCAACATATACAAGTTAAATTAATAAAAGCTAATACACTCATGCTATATAAAAATCAACACAAAATGTATCAAAGATCTAAATTTAAGACTTTAAACTCTGAAACTACTAGAAGAAAACATAGTAGAAACATTTTGGCACAAGCAATGATTTTCTTTTAGGGCCCCAAAAGCACAGTAAAGAAAAGAAATATAGACAAATAGGATCACATCAGACTAAAAAGCTTTTGCACAACCAATAAGAAAGTGAAGAGACATAGTACAGAATGAGAGAGAATATTGGCCATCTATTCATCCAGATATAATATCCAGAATATATAAGCAACTCAAAAACCTTAAAATATGTAATCCAATTAAAAATGAGCAAATGATGTAAATAGATTCTTCTCAAAAGAAACACAAATGATCAACAAATACATGAAAAGACGTTCAATATCATCAGCCATCAGGGGATGCAAATCAAAACCATGAGATGTCATCTCATCCCAGTTAGAATTGTTATTTTCAAAATAATAAGGAATGCTGGAAAGGATGTAGACAAAAAGGAACTTTCATATGCTGTTGGTAGGAAATGTAAATTAGTATGGGCTCTGTGAAGAATATGAAGGTTCCACAAAAACCTAAAAATGCTTGTAGTCATGTGACCTAGCTACCCCACGTCTGGGTATAAATCCAAAGAAAAGGAAATCAGCATAGCCAGATAATTTCATTTTAATATTTATTCCAGAATCATTCACAACAGTTAACATATGGAATCAACCTAGATGCCCATCAAGGAATGAACATAAGGAAATGGATTATATATACATCATGGAATATTAATCAGCCATAAAGAATGAAATCCTGTCAATTTTGGCAAAATAGATGGAACTGAAGATCATTTTGTTAAGTGAAACACATCAGACACAGAAAGACAAATACCATATTCTCATGTATATGTGAAAGCTGAAAATAATTGACCTGAATGTAGAATAATGATTACTAGAGTCTGGATAGGGTGAGGATTGATAAAGGTAGTTTGGATAACAGGTAACAAAACACAGTTAAATAGAAGGAAAAAGTTATGCAGCAGAGAGGGATGGCTACAGTTCAAAATAACCCATTACATACTTTACAGAGGCTCCATTAAGAAAATGATAAGGAGAGAGAGAAATGCCATTTACCCTGATTTGGTCAGAGAATGAATATGCATGTGTTGACATGTCACACCAAACCTCATTAATAAGTACACTTTAAACAAAATACATATAAAGTAACTACAGTCACGAGACGTGTGATATTCCATTCAACGATGGACCACACATATGATGGTGGTCCTGCAAGATTAATAACAAAGCTGAAAAATTCCTATCAGCTAGCAATGAGGCTATCACAACAGAACATCCCAACACATTACCACGTCTGTGGTGATGCTGGTAGAAACAAACCTTCTGCACACTCAGTCTCAAAAAGTACACCACAGTTATATACAGTAGATATTGTCTGATAATGACAATCAACAACTGCTACTGGTTTTCCTGTATATCTACAATATCAACTAGACTACACTTTTCAAGGCTATTTTAGAGGTACTTATTAAAAATAATGTTCATCATACAGCTGCAGGCAGTTCCCTCAGGAGGGATTCCAGAAGGCAGAGCAGTAGTCATAGGAGATGACAGCTCCAGGTGCATTACTGTCCCTGAAGTCCTTCTGGGGAGAGAAGACGTGTAGGTGAAAGACAGTGATACTGAAGTTCCCAGCCCTGTACAGGGCTAAGTCAGTGTGTGTGTGTGTGTGTGTGTGTGTGTGTGTGTGTGTGTCTGCTTTTACCAACAACAAAAAAAAATCAAAGAGAAAAAAACTTCCAAAAATAGAAAACAGCTTATAGAAAAAATTTGAAGTTAACAGTTAGCCAGAGTCTGATTTTGGTAGAATTTTATAATGACATTTTTCAAAAAAAGTAAATGATGTTTATTTCTAAAAACAAATAGTTGAACCTAATTCAATTTAATTAAAGGGACCATTAACTTAAAGCTTTAGGAAAAAAAAAAAAAGAAAAAAAAAACTTAAATAGTGTCCATGTATAGCTTTACAAAGTGTTTTTTAAGCTGTTGAGACTAAAGAATCCAAAAGATAAAAATAATTTTAAAATTTATCATGTAAAAACATTACCATAGGCTAAACAGACTCCGTGTGAAGTGTTATAAAGTCCACGGTGGTGTCCTAGACCCTTTATAGCCACTCACCATCTAGAGGAATTTCCAGTCCTACAAGCTCCATTCATAGTAAGTACCCTACATAGGTGTACCACTTTTCATTTATTTTAAACCATGTTTTACTCTACCTTTTCTGTGTTTAAATATATAAATACTCATTGTGCTACAACCGCCTACACTATTCAGCACAGTAACATGCTGTGCTGGTGTGCAGCCTAGGAGCAATGGGCTACACACATAGTTTAGTCGTGTAGTAGGCCATATCATTTAGGTCTTTGTTAGTGTACTTTATAATGTTGATACAAGGATAATCATCTAACTGGATATTTATCACAATGTGTCCCCATTGCTAAGTGATATGACTATAATTGGACTGAATAGTATGAAAGAATCATTCCAATAAGGATACAGGCAGAGAGGGAAGGAAATGGAATAAAAATCAGGCCATAGACATTTGCTTTGAGTTGATATATTACAAAAGATAATAAAAATGATCTCTACCCAGATCTTGTAGTTTAAAATTTTAAACACTGAACAAATTTGTATCCATAAAGCAAATTTACCTAAAATTGAAATATTCATAGGATTTATAGGAGAACAAAGTTTGGTTTCTTTTATAAAAAATTAAAATTGTCCAAAACCCTTAAAGACCACAAACTATAGTGGTATTCCGGTACCATATAAAACTAGGAACATAAAATGGATTTTTTTTTTTTGAGCCTTGATCTTGCTAAAATGTTTAGGACCTCGCTAAGTTGCTGAAGCTGGCTTTGAACTTGTGATCCTCCTGCTTCAGCTTCCCAAACTGCTGGAATTACAGGCATGCACCACCCATGCCTGGCCCCCAAAAATAGATCCTTTAAGGAAAAATGACTGTGAAACTTAAGAGAGTATAAAACTACTCCAGGGTGTTTGAATCCTGAATCAGACATGTTTTGCAACTAGAATTTTAAGTAAACTGTCAGCTCTGTCAACATTTATGCACAACCAATAAAACTGAAGAAATTATACATTTCATACTCTTAATATAGTTTTCTTCATTCTACAGTAAAATATTCTCATAGCGGGTAAAAAATTGTAAGATTACCACCAGCAACAGGAAATATATGAGTGAGAGATGTCTGATTGGTTTGGATTTATTGACAGATATTTGATTATGTTTTATTCCAGAAAGCTCTATCTGTTGCAGTAATAAGAAAATAATTGCTGTGCAAAAGCTTTGAACAACAAATATTGTCTTCATTTATTAGTCCTTTGCTTATAATTGATACCAAAATTGCAAATGTAGTAATTGCATGATTACTTCTCCACATATTAATGATAGTAGAAATAATTTCCAGAACATTTAACCTTCCAGGCCTGTTGTATGTGTTTGTTTTAAATTTACATAATGTTTACCCTTGTTAGCATACATATTTACATTTCAGGTTATATATATTTTAAGTAGCCAAAATCTTTGTGAAATCAAAACACTCAAGTATCTTAATACTAAAGACACAAAAAGTGAAGCACTTCCAATTATTTAATAATAAAGGTAATGAGAACAAAAGAATAAAATAAAGACACATGAAGCAAAACCCCCACATAATCTAAAATTGATATAGTTGTGTGCTAATATATCTAAATGTCAAAGAAAAAGTCATTTTTAAATGATAGAGTCAAGGAAGATTTGAAAAATATTTATGAACTCTATTTTTAATGTGTATATCCATTAGTGTTTTAATCAGTTTTTTCATTGCTGCAACCAAAAGACCTGACAAGAATAATTTTAGAGGAGGAAAAGTTTGTTTGCACTCACTGCTTCAGAAGTCTCAATCCATGGATGGTTGACTCCATTGCTGTGGACCCAAAGTGAGGCAGAACATCAAGACAGAAGGGCATTGACGAGGAAAGCAGCTCAGGAAGGATAATCAGGAAGCAGAGAGAGAGAACCCTGGCTCACCAGAGACAAATATATATCCCAAAGGCATGTCCTTATATTTACCTTCTCAGGCCACAACCTATCTGCCTACAATTACCAGTTAATCCATTCAAGTGGATCAATGCACTGATTAGGTTAAAACTCTCATAACCCACAATCATTTCACCTTCAAACTTTCTTGCCTTGTCTCACATATGAGCTTTTACAGAAAATCTCCTATCAAAACCGTAACAATTAGAAGAAATGTACTGCTTATCTCTCTACCCACCTCACTGGCTACCCTGCACCCCACTTAGTCATCTCTGCTCCAAAAATACTGAAATGCTGACAGCCAAGTTGTCCCAATGGTGTCATATTTTTTCCTTGCCTTTGTTCTCATGGAAACTCTCTTTTCCATCCTTTTTACCTAATTTTTGCTCCAAATCCGGGCTTTGGCTTAAATGTGGCTTCCTCCAGGTTCTTAACCCTGCTGTCCTATTCTTGCATAGGTGTTCCTCCTATCTAGGTTCCAACGTGATTTACTCTTACTTATATCACAGTGCTTAATCACTATAGTTGCTACATGCTTCACATTTGCTTCCCCTAAAATTCATATGTTCATGCCCTAATTCCTAGTAGTATTGTATTTGGAATCAAGTCCTTTGGGAAGTAATTAGATGTGATGATGTGATGAATGCCCTTATAAAAGGAGGTAGAAATACAAGACTCTGCTCCCTCTCCCCATCCCCATGCACACACCAAAGACCACATGGACCAGGGAGAAGTCATTATCAAAACTTAATCATACTGGCACACTGATCTTGAACCTTTATTCTACAGAACAGAAAAGCACATCGTCTAAGCCACCAATTTATGCTATTTGTTATAAAAAAAAAATGAGACAATATTGCAATCACCTGCATACCTATCAGAATCCACAGCTGGAAAGTACACTCCTGTGGCACAGGAACTTATCTGGGTTCAGCACCATTTTGTTAGCATTAATATGGTCTCCGACACAAGCAGTATCAATAATGAAAGTCACTGAAAAGAGCAATCGGAGTGTAACATGCATGTGACACAGTTAATTATACATCCTAATACAACCTTCACTAAGTAACAAAACCTTTCTCTTTGATGTTTTCTTACATATTAAAAATACTTTCAAGTCTGGAGTTTACAGCATTATCTTAGAATAAGGTTCCTAAACATAATGTTGACAAAAGGAAAAAAACAACTGAAAAGTTTTATGATGAGAGAACCCCATTTGCTTAATTCCACTCAAAAATTAAATTCAGGGTAAATCCTCCTTTTCTTAAACAAGGTGGTATGGCTTTCAAATTTTACACTTATTCCACCTTTGCCCACTGAGTGGTAGCAAGGTAGATTATGGGTTTGATGTCATCTGCAAAGATCAGAATTAGTCTACTGCAACCATCTTGCTTCCATGGGAAAAGGAAGCTTAGGGACGACATGCCACAGGAGGCCAGGGAAAGAGACTAGTGATCAAAGAGCCAGAGGTGCCTGAACTTTCTTCTACATAAGCTACTAACATTGTATTTAGTACTGTGTGAGGCTGCATTGTGCCTTTTTTTTTTTTTTAACTTGGAGCTTTCCTGAAAGAGGCATCACTTGGTTTGGTCTATTGTTGACTTACCTTTCTGAACTCTAAGGTGACATTTTTCAAAAGTGGACCTATAACCAGAGTATCAAAATCACCCAGGACATGGTTAAAAACTACATATTGATTAGGTATCATAGCCAATGATTTACTAAGCCAGATTTTTCAGAGATAGGTATGAATCTTCAGGTAAAGAATTGCCCCCAGGTATACAACATGAAGAATCTCTCTTAAAAATTATTATTATATGTGCAATAATAATTATGCTAAAGCAACTGCTAGTTGAGTAATTCTCATGAAGCAACAAGCAAGCTAACAAAAGGGTCTTGTGAAATTACTATTACAAGGCCAATGACCCAGACATGAAGTTGGCACTCTCAACTTGCCTAACAGTTATGCCAAGAGATCCTTTTAGTCCCTTCACTGGTGTTACCCAGAAGACTAACATTAGCTTGAGATTGCTCAGGTAAAGTTACAGACTGTCCACATCTGACTCCTAGTTTTACTTTTCTGTTTTGCACTTCCATTTCTCCTTGAACAAACAAATATAATGTAGTATAATATAATGCCAATAGAAAAGATATACCAGGTTCTTAAATACATACTGGGACTTTGCAAAGTGTGCATGCAAATAATAGCTACTAAAGCAATTGCTGTGTTATGGGGGTAGAACAATTAAACTTATTTTAAATAACTATTGATATTATGCCATCATTTCATTAAAAAGGTATAAAAAAGATCTGTATACTGAAGAATGGTCTTCAATTAATTTTCACTTCTTGATTTTTGGTCTTGATATCCTTCTCTCTGGTATACAAATGACAGAATCAAGGCTAACATCTCTGATAATGAGAGAAGAAAACAAAAACAGCCTTATTTTGCATGTTCCACATTGGAAAATTCACTTGCTATTAAATATCATCATTTGAAGATCCTTAGAAGTTCTATCCTTATGTCCCACTCCCCTTTATGTCCCTGTATCTTATCCCTTAACTGAAACTCACATATCCTGGCCACCGCCTTCACAAAAATCTGAAAAATGTTAGAAATAAAATGTCATTGTATTATACTAGAAACATCACCATTTTTTTTTAATCTCTCAAAATGTCAGACTCAGCTAGGTTCAATGTGTTCTTGATTTAATGCTGTTCTTGTGTTTCTTTATTTTGGTATCTGCCCCTAGACGATCTCTGAAACACATAAAATGAATTCATCTTCACATTTTGTCTTCTTTTATTTTGGGAGAAAAACAGACCTGAGTGCCACTATATATTCTGGAGAAAATGTATGATATATATTACCAGCTGTAAAAACGAAAATTCTCATTTAAAAATTCCACACCCAATTAAATTTTTCATTATACAGAATTTATTCTAGAAATATGTTCCTGTTCCTAAGATTTTGATAACTACCTGTGTTTTTTTTTTGATCCTTCTATTGATCGTTAATTGGTATTCTTTGAAAACTTTCAAAAAACAGAAGAAACAGGATTCTTTTAGAACAATTAATTGGCACTGAAAATAAGACCACGCATACCACGACTATCACTTGAAAAAATTTAAAGAATGTGTTTAAGGAATATCATTGAAAATGGATTTTTCTAGTTAATTAGGTCTCAACAACTGTCCAATTCAATTTACAAAGATAACATTCTGAACTTGTGAGAGGCTGATTTCATTGTCTTATAAAAGGTATAGAAATTCTGTTCACTTCCCATCAGTTTATACTACCAGGAAACATATCCAATGAATATTTTCATGTTTCTGCACACTCAGGACTTTCTGAGCAAGTTACTGGCAACCCGAGTCAAAGATGATTGAATGGTCTCTATAAAAATGGTCTCTATCAAAATGGCATGGTTAGAAGTTAGATATAGTTAATTTTTCAAAAGATTTAAAGGCTTACCTCATTCAGGGCTATTTGGTAACAGTCTAATGGTAATAAAAGTCTAGGCATCTTTCCTTCCTCTCCTCAGATCAGGTTCATTTCTCCATGGCTGACAGGACGTAGATAGACCTGCTACCATAAGCTCTGGGTTCCATAATCTGGTGGGGTTCCTCTAGTTCGGTAAAAACCTTACATGCTCAAGAATTTCTGACCCTCAATATCCTGCCCCATGTGAAACTGGATTAAGGGGAATGAGTAACTCTTCTGAATCAGAGAACAGGCCTTTTTATTCACAGAGTATCTTAGCATTGCTAGTTTTTCTATACATCACTAACAAATTTGCTGAAAAACAAATCATGAAACTAATCTCATTCATAATTTCCCTGCACACAAATACACCTAGATATAATTTTAATAAAGAAAATGAAAGAATCTCTACAACAAAAATTACAAAACACTGATGAAATAAAGAACTAAAATGGAAAAACACCTCCCATGTTCATTAATTGGAAAAATATTGTTAAAATATCATACTGCCTAAATAATCTACATATTCCATGCAATCCTCTTTAAATAGCAATGATATTCTCATGGAACTAGGAAAAATCCTAAAATTCATATGGAAACATCAAAGATCCCAAAGAGCCAAAGCACTCCTGAGATTATAAAAGTAAAGCTAAAGAAATAACAATACCTGATTTCCAGACATCATACAAAGCCGTAGTAATCAAAATGGCATGGTACTATTATAAAAACAGACTAACGGAACAGAATAGAGATTCCAGAAATAACTCCACACATCTTGACAAAGGTGCCAAAAACATAACCTGGAGAAAGGGCAAACTCATCAGCAAATGCTGCTGGAAGAACTAGATATCCACATGCAGAAAAGTAAAACTTGACCCCACCCTTACTGTGCTGGCTATTCATCCAACAGTGTTAATATCTAGAAATAGAATATATGAATAATTCAGAAAACATGATGATAAAAAGCAAGCAATCCAATTAAAAACGAACAGATGATCCGAATAGATATTTGTCAAAAGAAGTAGAAATGAAAAAAATATTTAAAAAATTTCATCATTTGCCATCAAGGAAATATAAATCAAAACAATGAGATAATAACCATTTTCATTGGGGTGAGACATTATCAAACAAACAAATAAACAAATGCTGGTGAGGATTTAGAGAAAAGGTTTTGGTTTTGGTTTCTCTTGGTACCAGGGATTGAACCCTGGCACGCTTAATCACTGAGACACATCCCCAGACCTTATTTATATTTTATTCAGAGACAGAGTCTCACTGAGTTGCTTAGGGTCTCGCTAAATTGCTGAGGCTGGCTTAGAACTCATGATCCTCCTGCCTCAGCCTCCCAAGCTGCTGGGATTACAGGCATGCATCCCTGCACCCTGCTGAAAAGGAATTCTTAAAAGACAATAATGTAAATTAGTAAGTCACTGTATGGAACAGAATAGAGTTTTTCAAAAACTAAAAACATAACTACCACAAGACCCACCCATCTCACCTCTGGATATATATTCAGAGGAATTCAATCAGGATTTAGAAGAGATACCTGCATGCCCATGTATACTGTAGTATCATTCACAGAAGCTAAGATATGAAATCAGACCAGGTGTCAGTCAACCGATGAATGAATAAAATCTGGTACATATATATGATGGAGTATTAGTCAAATAGAAATAATGAAATTTTGTCATTTGCAGCAAAATTAATTGAAATAGAGAAAATCATGTTCAGCAAAATAAATCAGACACAGAAGACAAGTACCACATTTCTCTTTCATATATGGAAACTAATAAAGTTGACCTGAAAGTAGAAATGTGAATTGCCAGGAACGTGGAAGAGAGTCAGGGACAGAAGGGATAAAGGTCGAGGCAGACTGGTTAGACATGATCAATGCATGTTATATCCGTGTATGGAAGCACTATATTGAATCACAATAATATATATAATTCACATTTTTAAGTAAAAATATCAAAAAACAACTTCCAGGTCAAAATTTATGGTTCTAATTTTTCATAAGATTTAAGCAGCATTTTTATTATTTACATCTAAAATACTTAATTTTTGCAAAGTTTCTAGAGAATTTTTCTCTAGCATCCACCTCCATCTACTTCCAGGGTATAAGCACATCACCTCTACATGCCCTGCACACCTCTGTGCTTATGTATATTTGACAGAGAGAGTTTGTCGTAACATGCTAACATAAAATTTACTGTTTTAAATATATATATATATATATTTTTAATACCAGAGATTGAACTCAGGATCTCTACCACTGAGCCATATCCCCAGCTCCAGCCCTATTTTGTATTTTATTTAGAGATAGGGTCTCACTGAGTTGCTTAGAACCTTGCTTTTGCTGAGGCTGGCTTTCAACTCCTGATCCTCCCTTTGGAGCTCGCTGGGATTAAGGGCATATGCCACTGCGCCCAGCGTTTAAATGTTTTTTAATTGTCCAGCACTGTTGTATTTTCTGTATGCACATTGCTATACAATAGATCTCTAGAAATTTCTCATCTTACAAAGCTAAAACTCTGTAACTATTTGACAATTTCCCTGGAACCATATTTCTATTTATTGTTTGCTACTCTAGATTGTATACAGTATCCTTTATCCATTCATCCATTGATGGACACTTGAATTGCTTCCACCTCTTGTCCACTATGAATAATTTTGCAATGAACATGAATGCTTGAACATCTCTTTGAGGTTCTATTTTCAATTCTTTTGCATAATCAATACATTTTGAGTGCATTAATGGCAATTTAGCAATGAATGGTCAGAAATATTATAATATAAATATTTGGACCTGGAATTTGTGTCACAGATATATACTGAGTCATGGCACTATACAATTTTCTTTGTATCGTGCTGTGAAATATGTCACATTGTACCTTCTTTTTCTTATCAGTAATCTTCTACTCTTTTGATAAATAAATATATCAGACTATAAAATATTTTTAAAAAGTAGTATCACTGAATATAAGTTTTGTTGAACATAGATGGTTGGATTAAATGGGAGGCATACAGTAAATGTCATATCAAAAATAGTTTTCAAAATATATTAAATTTGATAGAATTAAAACAAGTTAACTGAACATAAAACTAATAGTCAGCTTTATTAGGGAAACTGCTCCCTTCTCCTTCTCTTTTCCTCTTTGCTTTCTTCTCTCAGTCTCTCCTTCCCCTTTCATACACGTGCACTTTGAAAATGAAAAGTATTATATTTTTGATCCTAACTACTCACTATAATACATACTGACACTTGCTATGATCAGAATCCAAAAGTCTATGTAATGCCAATTAATATTACTTAGGATGACATTTGCATACCTTCAGGTATATCAGCTTTTAAATCCTCCTTCAGCAGAATACCAAGCATGGGGACTCTATTATGGCTTAAACTCACCTTTTACATAATACCATTAAGAAGTGTGCCCCTCCCAAAAGACACAGTTGGCTAAATAAATTTCTTCTATCATTCTTGCCATAGAACCTCTAAGGAATCTTATGCCTCTTTATAATGAAGAAATACAATAGTTTTCTTCTGTAAGACAGACTTTTAGAATGGCTGAGGTAGTAAATATTACATCTTTGAACATATTTATATTTAGTCAACCAAGTTATTCAGATAGTCCAGTCACCTTGAAGAATAATTCAAGTGCAAATAGTGATCTTTTAAACAACAGAATCATCTATCCATATTGCATAATGGAATTACTCTGCATTTTCATAAATTTTTAAATAAAACTGCTTGTCTATAACATAAGCCATGATGGATATTAACTGTATGCACACAATACATATGGTAAGTTCCACAAATATACACTAGAGAGATTATTCATTTTTAACCATTACCAAAAAGCTATTGAATAGCACAGACCCATAAAATGCTAAGCTACAAAATTCCATTAGGAGAAATAGTGACCCAGAGCAACTACAGACATGAAAACATATTAAAGTGCTCCCCAAACCTGTTATTTTACATCTATCCTAACTCATTCTTCCTCCTCTGTCACAGAACTCATTTCCCCTGCTTGCTTTAACTCACTTCCTTGACAATATTTTATTTACTGAACACGTGTCAAAATAATCTACTCATGTTTCATTCTTTTTATGTTTTTGTATATTGAGAGTAATGCATGCTTTTTTTTCCAAAAAAGGGAAATATAAGAATAGGAAGCAACCTTCTACATAAAGAAAAAAGATTTTCTGCTTTTAGCAGAATTAAATTACAATACATAATGATGTTAATTACTCCTGAGCAAAAAACAACAAAATGTTACAATTTTATTCCAAACATGGTACCTTTCAGATATTTTAAACATATAGGGACTAAAAATAGACCACAGCTTTTCATATTGTTTTTAATGTTTATAAATGTATTATTTTAGTTATAAACCAAATATATGACACAATAAACAAAAAAAATGCTCATTTACTACTATTGCATTATTCTAAAGAGCAAACAAGCTACTAGCTATCAGAGCTTTAGAAACTATAGCATTAAGTAGTCAAATTAAGTTATTCATAATATGGTATGACTAACATCCCATTCACTGTTGGATTTTCATGCCCTTTAGCAGCTCTCTTGACATTCTGTAGAGTCTAAATTAAAAATAGAGATGCTTTTTCCTTGTCTATAGCTCTAGCACTTTCTTCAGCAGAGGTGAGAACTGAGGCTCTAAGCAAGCGAGGTTTGTGAATAATGAAAATGCATCTTAACTATCCGTGGATATTTTGTCTGTTACTTAAACTGTAACACAGTAGGTGATCAATAAATGTTTGAAGCCAAGGTTGTAAAATGGTATCTTCTGTTTGCTCCTTTGGGTGGTGATTTCAAAACAAGAAAAAACACCTAGATCTTCCACACACTGTGCTCACCACTAGTGCAAGACCCAAAACACTCAAGTACCAGAAAACCATAAAATCAAGGATAAGGGTGTGCTTCTCCCATAACCAAGTAGGTACGTGAGCCCATGTACCTGAGCTCTGATTTCACTCTATATCTTGGGATTTTTTCCAATAACAACTTTATTAATCTATAGTTCACATAACACAACATCCAGCCTTTGTAAGTAGAAACATTGATGATTTTGAGAGTATTCAGAGAACTGCCTAACCATTACTAAGATCTACTTTCAGAACATTTTCTCACTGTAGAAAGAAACCTTATATTCTGACAGTTATTCCCCATTCCCTCATCCCTCAAGAGTCTGGCAACCACTAATACACTTTTTATTTCTGTAGATTTCATTATTTTGACCTTTTAACATAAGTAATCAGATGGTAAGTGGCCGGTGTGACTGCTTTCTTTCACTTATCATTTTTCAGGGTTTATTTGCATTGTATCACTGAATTATCTTGGCACCCACAGTGAACACCCAGTGTCTACCTAAAAGTAAACATGTATCAGTACTTCATTATATATTGTCAAATAACCTTCCACTGCACAGGTATATTTCTGCAAGTGTAGGCTTTCCTTTCTCTTGGACATATAACTAGAATGAATTTGGTGGTTCATATAGCAACACTATGCTTAATGCTTTGAGAAACTACCAACCTGTTCTCCAGAAAAACTACACGATTTTATAATCCCACTATTGACACAAGAAGGTTCCAGTATCTCCACTTTCTTAAAATACTTGTTATTGTCTTCTTTTATTTTAGCTATCCTAATTGATGTACAGATGTATCTTGTGATTTGCATTTCCCTAAGGACTATTGCTGTTTTCAGGTTTACTAGTGGACATTCATATATTTTTAAAGAAATAATAAGCAAAATATTTGAATTGATAGCGAGTTTATTGAGTTGTAAGAGTTCTTTATTTATAGTTCAGATTTAAGTCTCTTATCAGATATATGAATTGTAAAGATTTTCTCCCATTCTTCAGTTTGTTGACTCACTTTCCTGATAAAACTTTTGTGTTTCAAAGGATGTTTAGTTGTGACTGGGTCTAAGTTATCATTCTTCCTTTTATTTCTTTGTTTTGGTGTCATATCTAAGAAACCACTGCATAACTCGAGATTTTGAAAATTCCTTCCTATGGTTTCTTCTTGCAGTTTGATAGTTTTTCCTCTTACAGTTAGACCTGTGATTTGTTCTGAGCTAATTTCTGTGTGTTACATGATTTCCATATGAAGTAGGGTCCAACTTGATTCCCTTGTGTATGGATATCTAATTGATCCAGCACTATTTATTGAAAAGGCTATTCTTTCACCACTGAATTATCTTAGGACGCACGGTGAACACCCAGTGTCTACTTAAAAGTAAACACACATTTGCTGCATGCTTTATTTGTTCTACTTTAGATTTCTTCAAGATTATAGATCATTTTTGTAATGATCTATAAAGCCCAAATTCTGTTTAAAGAGGCAGCAATCTCCAATTAATTTTCATTTCAAAGATAATGCTTTTCAAGATATGATCTGTATTTACTAAGTGCTGTGCTAAGCAAATTATGTTGACTCTTCACAATAATACTATGAAGGTATTTCTAAAACACCTATGCTCATTGTGTTACAACTCTACTTGTGGTTGTTCACTCATCGATAAATGATCTGTGATCAATGGTGACTAATTGTGCCAAGTCAGACTGCTTTTAAGCCCTTTTGTTAACAGAGATAAAAAAACAAGTATATTGCCTTGGAGCTGCCTGACAGGCATTTGCTTTGCTCAGTGTGTAGTTTCATTCTGGGGAATGACTCTCCCTCCCCTTGTGATATCTTGGTGTAGCTGTAAATCGATATGCTCTACCCTCCCACTATGAGCCCTCAGGGGTTCCAGAAGGTCCCATCATGGATTCTTTCCCTCTTGCCATCCAAATAAATGTTAGGTGTTTGGGCAAACTGAACTATTGGTTCTCAGAAATTCAAGCAGGGTGATACAAAGGCAGAATAAACTATTTGACTTCATTCAGTCTCATAAAGCTGCCAGGGAAAAGGTGAATAAAATTTTCCTACCCCCAAGAGCAACAAAGATATGACTGGTTCCTCTGCCAAGCTGCTTTCCAAGCACTTTCCACAAAGAATATCAATTAGAAGATAGCAAAATCAGGAGAATAACTGAATTTTGACATTCAATTTAAACAAAAGTAAACCATAAGTTCCTGGATTTTTTTTTTCTTCACTAACATGTGGGATAGAGGCTGACTATGTAGAAAATACCTGATGAGATGACCAGCTCCTGGACAATTAAGTGTCCAGGGCATTTACTATGTAAAGTTCTATTCCTAGGGCCACATTTCCCACTTCCCTAGAGAACAGGAAACAATCCTTCCATATAGGAAGTCGTATTGTGTGGCCATCAGTTAGTAAAGTCCTAAAGGCAGGCATCATCCTTTGAAAAATTGAAGTCCACATTCAAAGCAAACTGTACTAGTCTAACAGTGATACTGTAACAAAATATCACAGACTGGGGGGCTCAAACAATAGAAGCTTTTTTTCTCACAGCTAGGGACCCTAAAAGTCTAGGACCAAGGTGCCATCCGGGTACTTTATGATGAGGAATCTCTTCCTACCTTATACAGAGCAACTTCCTTGCTGTGTCCTCACTTCAGCTTTGTACGCACTTTGAGATCCATCTCTAGTGTCTCCTTCTCTTGTAAATTCGCCAGTCCTGTAAGGTTAGGGCCTACTCTGGTGACCTTAGTTAACCTTAATTATCTCTGTAAAGGCACTATCGCCAAATACAGTCACATTGGGAGGTTATGGCATCAACACATGAATCTGGGGATGGGGCAGTCCTGAATACACAGTGTTAGAAAACTTTCAAAATAGTTTGTGGACACTTTGTTTTCTTTCTCTCTTTTCCAAAAATTTACATTTGTTGTATTCATCAGGTATTTCCTAATTTACCTTATTTTCTTTCTATTTTAAGAACCCACAAATATTACCACACATAAATGAGCAAGCTGCCCCAGGTGCTCCCTTCTCATTAGCAATCACGGATCGTACCTGTTTAGGTAGCATTAAGAAGATACACATGTTTTCTTAGGAATACATGCTTTATTTTAGCATCTTTGTTTCTAGTTCTTACATTTTTTTCTGGTGTTATTCAGAAGATTTAACATTATTCAATTCAATCATAATATGAGTATTTATTAAATGTCCTGAATTGATTTAGACCCTAAATATGTCAAACGATAGGTTGAACACCTAAGATGATATGAGCAAGATATATACTGTGATTGGAGAATACGATTACAAATTTTTTGACCCTCTTCCCATCAAAAAGTAACATATTTCCCCTTGCCTTGTCCAAGAGGAGTGAGGATCCAAGCTCAGGTCTCTTTGTAGGGACAAGGAGTTTTTAGCCATGCATGTGGGGTCTTTCAATTCAGCACCAAATCTAAGAAGTTAGTACCCTATTCAAGAGAACTGAATCTGGAGATGTCCAAGTCTGAATCACTAAAACTGATGGTTTTTCTGTTTCATGAAAAGAAGAAATTAAGGGTATGGATTGTTAAAAGTTGTTAGTTCTGAGGCGGGCCAACGCTAGCACAGGGATCTCTATGGTAAAAAAAAAAAAAAAATGGAGACTGGAGAGTCAGACAGAGATTAGAAAATGCTACACTGCTGGGTATGAAAACTGAAGAAGAGACCATGGGCCCAGGAATGCAGGGGGCTTTTAAAAGTGTGGAAAGACAACAAAATAGATCCGGTCCTAGGATATCCAAAAGGAACACAGCCTTGGTGGCATCTTGATATTAGCTCCACGAAACCCATTTGGAGTTTTGGCCTTCAGAACTGTATCATACTAGATTTTTATTGCTTTAAGCCATTACATTTGTGGTAATTCATCACATCAGTGACAGGAAACTGCTTTGACCCAAGAGTGTGGTGTAAATGAGGCTTTACAACTGGGTCATTAAAGACAAAACAGCTTTTCCTTTCTCCTGACTTGCTCCTGCTCAGGACAAGTAAGAGGTCACATGGAGGAACTCTGTTGACAGCCCCAGCTCAGCTAGGTCTTCTACTCATCCCAGTCTAAGCACAAGATACACGAATCAAGAAGCCTTCAGATGATTCCATCTCGTCTCCTTTTAAGCAAGCCCTGAGTCCTTCTAGTCACTCTAGGCAAAGCCTTAGACAGCACAGAGCAGAGAAATGCCATCCTTAAACTTTAAAAATGATGATTGCTTTAGACCACTGTTTTGAGATATTTTTTCAAACAGTAACTGAAATAGGCTTTGGTTCTGAGAAACAGAGTACCTCTGTTATTAACAGACCTAAAGGTGTGGCCATGAATAAGCAAAACAACACATGTGGTTTCATCCCTTATGAATTTTGATTGGAGGTACAGATAAGTAAATAAGAAATAGCAATAAAGACTAAAAAGTGCCACAAAATGAGTGAAACACTGAACCGGTATTTGTCATAGAAGCACTGAACTCATCTGTGGTGGTCAAGGAAAAGTTCTTCTGCTTAAAGACATCTCCACTGATTACTACCAGAAGGCAGCAAGAAGATTCTCAACCAAAGTGGGCCATGTGTGATGGTGGGGGTACAGCACAGTCATGTAATATTTGAGAACATAAAATAAGCTTCTGTGTGCCTGGAGCTTAGCAGGTAAGAACAGATGTATCTGAAGTTGAAGAAATAGGAGGCCAGGCCTTGAGATATTTAGCACAATATGCCAGGTATTTTTTTTTTCTTATCCTATGAGGAAGACTACTGATGTTAAAGCAGGGAGGTGGCATGATTGTACTTTAAGTTTAGAAGCATCATTTTGACTAAACTAGAAAGAATGGGTTAGATAGTCGTAACACAGAGAATGCAAATATTCTACTAACAACACCCCTGGCCGAAAATCAGTGGGCTAGGTAGGGGCTATAAAAATGTAGAGGACAGAATAGATTTTAGAATGAGTTAAAGAGTAAGAAAGGTAGAAATATAGAATGAAGTCAGTGGAGTAGAGGAAGAGTACTAGAGGGAGGGAGGTAAGTAAGGAAAGGGGAAATGAACTGACCAATTATGTTGTTTTCATGTACACATATGTGCCAATAAATCACTATTATAATGCACCAATAATTTTTTTAAATGAAGCCAAATTTTCCCACTTGGGCAAGTGATTGAATAGTGGCACCTGACCTTGACAAAGGAAACCAAAAAGGAGAACAGCTGGTGGGATTACATGGTAAATCATTATGAAATGTTTGGATCCTTAGAAATAAAGTGAAAAAAAAGTTTCACTATAAACATGAGAAATTGGCAGATTTCTCAGATATGAGAATATTTCTTCAGGAATGTTTTCAAAAATAGATGTTGAAAGAAAAAAAAGAATCAAATGTGTTTGTACATTAAAGATTAAAGCACTAGGAAATTCACTGTGTGGGAACAGGATCAAGCCAAAAAACAAATCAATAGTTGCTATTTCTAGCTTTAATATTCAATATATAAATATTCCCATAAGAAGGAAGAAATTATCCTTTAAAAGGCTGCCTGCTCAAAAAAAAAGTTATTCAGACTCAGCTCTCTAGTTTCTCAGGAAAGGGGAAATCAGTAAGAATCTTTAAGCTTTTGAGTTTCAAATTATTTAACAAGCCATCAAATAGCCAGTCTGCCAAATTATCTCTCATATTATAGAATATCACCCCTATACTGAGAGACCAGATTAGCTATACTCAACTAAAAATAAGCACTTCCTTCATTACCACAATTTTCCTCTTAAGTGGGTAACATAACACAATACTCATTCTGATTGACAGAACATTTTTCAGATCTAATTATAATTTCCACCAGTTTCAGAACATGTTGTGTTTTCAATATAAATTCCAACACAATTGGATGACTCACACACATCAATATGATTCTAGGGCAGCAGGGATATCAAATTCTGTGTTATTGCACAGGCAAACAGTAAATTGGTAGGATCAGTTCGTTTATTTTTGTCACAAAATAATTTTAATGAGGCCAAGGTCAAGAGTTTAATCTCTTTATAGGGAATTTAGAATTGCTTTCACCAAATTAGCCCCCCTAACATGGGCCAATAGGTTCATAAATGCATTTGACTGATTATAAGGGTATTCTTGAATTAAGGCTGCATTTTAAGTCCAATGACACTTCTAGAATCAAAAATTAATGTTCATACCTGAATGATTTTGTGTCAGTAGCTCTCTTTTTGGCCCTTACATTGTTCAGTCAGCATCACACAATGTCATCTTTCACAGCCTTACTTTGGAAACATTTATTATCTGTTTCTTGTTCAACTTCATTATCTCCTCATTCTGTTGATCTGTGATTTTGTCATTAGCCTTTGAATGCCACAGTCTGGCTGGGCAAAATTCACTACCCACTTATCAAGCAGAAACAAACTTTATTTTTAGAATACACACGCAGCACCACACAAGCTCCTCAGGAATTCCCTCAGAGCCCAACTGCCACCACTGGCTTCCCACAAGCCTTTCAATCCCCCCACTCCTCCTGCTCTTGAGGCCAATTGGCTGGGTCGTGTGGGTGGAGCCAAAGGAGTCCCCCAATGAGCAGCTCCATGGTTTGAAAGGGTGGGGAAACAGCCCAATGAGCATCACAGCAGAGGAGCCAATCAGCTGGCAGCTGGAAGTTTGCTGGGGCCCCTTGGGCTGTGGCTCTCAACATCAGCTTAGAGCCCCCATCTTAATCCTTGGACTTGCCAATCAGGACTATTTCTGAAGCTGTATAAATCTATTGCCTTTATTCAAGCACAACTCAGACCTTCCCTCTTCCCACAAGGACTTCAGCTACCATTATTCCATATTCCATAAACTCCAGCCTGGCCCCTAGGCCACTCTATCCTTCCTCAAGTCTTTGGCACATTTCCTTGCCAGCCCTTCAGGCAAAGCCTAACCAAAGAATGTTCTAATCTTTAGGGTTGCAAATAGCCTATTTAATATTGCTACCTGAGTATCTTCCAGGCACTTTAAACTTGAAGCTACCTTGGGAACTATTCCTCCTCTTCCCACCGTTCTTTACACATGATTCCTCCTTCCTATGGTGGCTTACATCAGAAACATGGGAAGTATCCCCAACTCTCTCCTTCTTCTTATTCCATATCAAGCCCTGTAATGTCCATTTTACTTTCAAAGCAAACAATGAAAGCATTTGTAACTATTTTCCAGTTACCTAACTGGTAAAACAACTGATACTTTCCATTTCTTCTACTTAAAAAAAAAAAAATTGACTCATGACCAGGGCGAATTTAATGTTTATAGCTAATATGAAGCTAATTCCTAGTGTTACCCTACATTTTCACTGTCTCTATTCGACAATCTCCCTACCAGAAATTAGTTTTGTTTCTATAATTGCATGGACTAGCTGTACATGTTAATGAAATGATGTATTTCAGCGAAATATTACATAAACTGGTAAAATTTGAATTTTAACAAGCTTGATTCTATAAAAACTAGGTAGAATTTTTAGAAAAACCCCAAGGAAAATTGCTAAATGAATTGTTTTTAAATCACATATGGGCAAAATTAACGGGAAAAGTGACAAAAAAATAGTTTCCTGTTCTCATTCTCATGCATCTCATAAAAACATTCACAGATGTCTTTAAATTCTTGCTTCGCTTTAGGGGAATCAAAACTGGAAATCATAAAGGAAGCAACTATGGGTATGGTTCACATGTAACCAAACAAAACCATTTCAGAACTTTTAGTCACAGACTCACATTCAACAAATGGCCCCAAGGCTGCATCAAAGATAGGCAATAAATATTTATAAAATTTACATTGGAATAAAATATTGAAATATATATACACACACACATATTATTTAGGATCTCTGCTCTTTAATCAACTCTTTAATCTACCTATTAGTAGAAATCTTGCTATTTAATATAATAGCTTACATACTGATAGGAACTCAGTAAAAAATATAGCTATTAACTTCCCCTCACTTTTTTTTTTTTTTTTTTTTTTTTTTTGTACAGGGGATTGAACCCAGGGCACTTTACCATTGAACTACACCCACAGTCCTTTTTATATTTTATTCTGAGACAGGGTTTCTTGCTAAATGGCTAAGGCTAACCTCAATCTTGTGATCTTCCTTACTTAGCCTCCCAAATTGCTGGAATTACAGGTGTGTGCCACCATGCCAGGTTCAACTACCCCATTTCTACAGATGGTTAGATTGAGGGCTTCACCTGCATATTAACTTAGCCCTGTCCACTTCTGTCCCCAAGCACCTTCACTAATCTTGGCCATAATAATTCAATAGCCTCAGAGTCTGCCTCTTTACTTTTACCCTGTCTTCTCTAAATTCATTGAAAAACAGAAAAAAATTTTAAATTCAACTACAATTATGCCATTGCCCTACATAACTTTTTAATGATGTTACACTTTAAAAAATATTCAAAATCCTTCCAGTAGCTTCCAAAGACCTTCATGAACTAATACTTGCATCTCCCTCCATCTTTACCCCACAACACGCTCTTTCTTGCTCAGCCCATTTTGTTTACCTTGGTTCCCAATGTACCAAACTGCCAACTCTGTGAATGCCCCAATGCTGCTCACCCTGTTAGGGATGTTCTATAGCTTCTCTTCATTTCTCAGATCTTAACCTGAATATCAATTCCTCTCTGAATTCCAATCTAAATCACCCCATCTTATTAAAAATCACTCATTGCACCCAGTAATTTTTCTTTCACTAGACTTATTTATCACAATTGATAAGTAAATATTTGTGTTACTATTTTACTCCTGTCTTTCTAAGGGACAGGGGCCATGTCTATTTTGCTCACCTTCCTAGCACCTTTCATAATGCCACTGACCTAGGTAAAGCTACAAATGCCTACAGAATGAATTAACCTATCAACATTTATATCTGCAGAAGAGAACAACAGGGGCCAAGGAGTTTTCAAATGCTCATCTAGTCCATAAAATTTCCACTCCCAAGGGGTTGGCAGTCATTCTTCAGTGACGGGGACTCCTTCATGAACTGCACTGTATTCTGGTCTGATGCCCAATCACTGTTTAAATCAATTTAAATATAATTGCCTAATTTATGAACTCAGAATTCTGTTCCCACTTTTTAAGGATTTAGCAAGTCTACCCAATAATACCTGTATAATGTTTGCATTTCCACTCAAGTTTCTCATTTGGGAACATATTCAAAGATTAAATATATAAGCCCTTTGAGTGTTTATTAGAATAGTGTAACAGGAGTCAAAAATATTTCCTACAGCCACTATCCCTTCTCTGCACATGAATACCACCCTCACCCCATGAAAGGCACTTGAGGAGAAAACATCAAGTCCTCATGTAAGCTCAAACCCAGTGTTATTTTAGAAACAGTTCTGGCAAGCACAGCTTGCAGTCAGAATCAGTAAATAAAGATTGGCTTTCTAGAAGGAGGCACGCTGCCAGCAGTGAGGAATAACAGTAGACATGAGAATTTTTTTAAAAAGACAGCTGTCCGGATCCATTTAGTAGGGACCCAAGTAGGGCTACATATTGCAATATATCCCAAGGACAGTGTTAAGTGCCTCACTGGACAGTGACAAAAATTTCTGATGATGTCCCTGTATATGAAGACAATTTTATATTATTTTCACTGTGCATTTCTTTAGAAGACAAGGATGAGAAAACATGAGAGAGGAAAATTCACCTTAAAATGTATACTTATCTGGAATACATAATTTTTACGTCAAGAAATCAAGGTATTGCCATATCAGAGTTTTAGACCACATGCCTTACTAAAATAAAATTTTAAAATAGACTCTACAAAGTTTGCAACAAACTCATTTTCCTCATTTTCTCCTAAATAATAAGCACAAACATGAAAACATAAATTGCCAAAGTGAAAGATTCATTATTCTGCTTCACTGATTTTGTAATTGTGAAGTATCCCTCAATAGCACTTACCTGCCATCCCTTTTCTGAAGATTAAATGAGATAGTTCTGATGAACTACTAACTTAGAACAACATCTTGAACTTAATAAATGTGATTTCTATTAAAATTTCTTTTTTAAAAAATTTTGTACTCTATATAGATTTGATTGACATTTGTGTTTCTGCTAATCAGGGGATTTGACTTAGTTTGATTCTGGATCAAGCAGATTTCCATTTACTGTGTTTACTTTGGACCATTACTTTAAAACTGTAAAAGGAATATACTTTGATATTCCTTCATTCCATGATCTGCACTGGAGGGAAAAACAGTGCAGCTCATGGGATGAGGGAGATAATGTTCATGGGAATCAAATATGTATCTGTATAATTTAAACTTAAACTTAAAAAATTTTATGATTTTTTTTGCTTTAATTGGGAATGGTATTTATTTATTTTTAGACCATCCAACCTAGTTCCCATTTGGAGAGTTGTCAAGTTAAAGTGCTTTACTATTAAGGAAATGTTGTTAAGCTTGTATACTGTAATATTTTTTTAATGTTCTTAGTAATCCAATCAGTGCTATGGTACTATCCATCTAAAAGTGAAAAAACCCTAAGACATAGAATGGTTTTTAAGTTGCTTAAAATCATTCAGCAAGTAAACAGAAAAGGTAGAATGAAAATTCTGGAAGCCCATCTTTAGAACTCCTTTTAATCACTACTAAAAAATTATTAATGAGGTTTTTACCAGTGCCAACGAAATATAAAACTATTTTTATAAAGTTATTAAGCTTAACATAAATGAGTTATATAAACAAAATTTTGGAAAAAAATGATTTTTTTTCTAAAGTGCTTGTTATATGTGAAGAAAAACCACAAAGAAAAGTAACAATGAGATGCATTCAATGATTCCCAAAACGACCTTGCTTCAGCTATCTGGAAATATTTTACTGCTTTAAACAAGAGATTAGAGAGGGAATAATAGTCACCTTCAAACTGGCTTATAAACAGTGGCCTATAAACAGTATGCTACTGTGTAAATTAACAATATTACACAGTCATACCAAAGTTTTAGAATCAGCATAGTCAAAGGCATTGTGTATGCAAATAAGAATCAGTTGAATTGTACTTCTCAAAATCTCAAATATATTTATGTAAAGGAATTATTGCTTATAGCAGGTGTATGTTGCCTAGCAACTAAAACATTATATTTCCAGTTAAACAAGTATAGCTTTTTAAAAAATGGTATTAATACTAGATACGCCCTTTTAGCACCAAACTTCACTTTGGATAGAAATTTGCAAAACACTTCAAAAGATAAAATCCTGCCTTTTGCTGAAAAGACAACTGAGGAACACACTGATATTGTGGGCTACTTTGGTTACATATCCATATTCTATTATCTAAATATCTAACATCTTAATTTAGCAAATTTTCTCAGACTCAAATATAATTCTTAAACTTTTAGAAGATTCATAATCTTTTCTCTTGTCCCTACTTTCTGCCAATTTCCTTAGCAGTTTCTAAAAGAAAACTAAAAGGAAATAAAGTCAAATTTTTAAGTTATCCAAGTATAATGATGAGCACGCTTGTTTCTCTGCCGCAAAATGCCTTTCCTCTTGTCCTTGCCCAAGTTAGTGTTTTAATCAGACCTGCTGTATTATGAACCTCCTTCTGATTTTAGCACCTCCCTGGAAATGAATTTTAAGAGGCCATGATTCTTGAGAGTTGATGTGATTTTTGAGATTCCAAGGTTTTAGCAATAAACCAGATTCTGGGTCAAAGCACAGAGCAGAATTACAGAAGCACAATATGCTTGGAACCTGAACTCATAAAGACCCAAAAATGATGTGAGCACTTGCCAGAATTATCACTCATTCATGTACCCCTGTTCTCAGTGACAAATGCTTTTAAGAACCTCCTAAGACAAGCTCTCATGTCAGACAGACATGAGGCTATCAGCTACCCAAGCAGCTGGCTTCCACAATGATTCCATCTGGAAACCTAAGTCCAGTGGTACCATTATTGGCTTTTTATTAGCTCCATAGATGTTTCTGATCTTGAGAAGAGGGCAGAATTCAAAGTCACCTTCTCCCCAGTGTCAAATGCAGTCCTATTATTCTAACTGAGTGAACAGTATCTCAGAGGCAAGGCAGCCTAGGGTTGGCTGAGTATTAAATATAAGAACAAAGGGCTAGAGCAATTTTTTCATTCACTCACTGTTTTATTTTACCCCTCTACCTACTCACTATCATGGTAGTATTGGTATTTCTGGTTTCAAAGCTATATATGCTTGAGTTTGAATTTGGTCCCACTAAAGACTAGTTACTTAATTAAAGGCTTCAGTTTCAGAAAAGAAATAACAATAGATCTGTTCAGAACTGTTCTGAAAACAGAAGGATCCATTCACTTCATAAATACTTTCTGCCTGATTTCTATGGGCTAATGGCCATATCAAGGTGTGGGGATGTAGCACTGAATATAAAAAGATGTGGTCCCAGACTTCAGAGTAACTGCACAATGCCAATAAATACATGGTAAGTGTTCCATAAAGGGCTGCAGATACTCACACAGTTATTAATGTTGATTAGTCGTATTCTGAGCCTAGACAAATACTGACAATATTGAGCCAAAAGTTAGAAACCTCTAAGGAAGAACATATTGTACCCACTGCTTTCTACAATGTATACTGGAGTACAAGTTTAAATGAGGATGTAATTATTAGAGAAAAAAATGTAATTTTTTTGATCTAGAATTTATAAAGCATATGGGGTAAATAAAAATGAAATATCCATCCCTAAGGATAGAGTTCTATGAACAGAGGGACAAACAAGAAAAGAAAGTTATATATCTTCCCACATACAACACAAAATACCATTTATGGCATAGCATTTTTCTGTTACTGTCTACACACACACACATAGCCCTACTAAATATGTTCTCTTTGGGATGAGAATTTTCACCTATGTTAACCTCTTTAATAATTGTCACTAATGAAAAGCTACTTAACTTGTAGTGAAATCTTTGGTCCGTTATAAAAAATAGATTTTTACTTAAGAAGCATAATAATTAGCCATTGGGAGGATATGATGTTTTAATTAAAGATTAAAAATATACAGTGCCCAAAGTAAAAATGTATTTGTGTTTAAATTAAGAACAGAAAAAATCAAAATGTAAGACCATTTTATCATGTAAAAGTCTTGTCCATCCTCCCAAGAAAGGGAAATATAATAACTTTTTGGTGAATAACTTGGCAAATGCTTAGCCAAGTGACCAAGGTGAACATCATCAGATGTACGTCATGTGGATATCACGTACTTCCTGATATCTAAGAACTCTATCCTTAGGGGTGGATATTTCATTTTTATTTACCCCATATACTTTATAAATATCAGGGGGAACTTCTGTGTTTTTTTCCTCCAAGACCCCATGATCAGAGTCAAATAATTATTTAAAAGATTAGACAAACCTAAATTGAAGGGTATTCTAAAAAGAAACTGAACAATATCACTGGAAACTGTCAAGTTTGTGCAAAAAAAAAAAAACAATAAAAATTGTCACAAATGAAACTAAAGATGATCAAATGCAATGTGATAACCTCAAGTGGATTCTCAAACAGAGCAAAGTACCCTAGAGGGACAGCTGGAGGAATCCACATGAAGACTGGAGTCAGTTATCACCAGCACTATTATCACTAATAATACTGGCGTTTTAGTTTTCAAAAAGTGTGCCAGGGCTAACTGTAGAGGACGTGAGTAACAGGTGTAAAAAAAATTTATGATCTTTATAACTTTTCTATAAATCTGAAGTGACTTCCAAATAGAAAGGTTTTTTTTAAAAAAAAAATAAGTATTTGCAAAAAAAAAAACATCAAGACACTAAATGAAAACATCTACTTCTGAATTGCTTCAAATTGCAATTAAACTAGTACCGAAATAGAAGCAATCAGATCCCCAACTGAATTGTAAAAGCAAGATAAAAGATTAATTTTGAAGTGTAGTTATATAAATCTTGAATCAAACTTAGCAAGTTGAAGTCTATGGCCTACATTGTAGAAACTATTCTGGTTTTAGTTTCTCTCTCTCTTGAGCTATTTTTGCCATTTTATTGGACTTAGTTTGGGATTTTTTTCAGAAAATATTTTATTAGTTGAATATATTCTTATAGACCACATTTTATAATAAACTGAGTTAAACCACTCTGCTAATTTTAACCTTGAGAACATGAAGGCATCTTGGGTAGGGACACTAATGTGAAAACTAAATACATAAACTATACCCAAAATATAAGAAGTATCACTTGATTAATCACTTAATATCATTTTAATGCTACCATTCAATTATAGAACATTTTTTATAAATTTGTTGAGATACAATTTACATAGTATAAAATTCACATATTTAAAATTTATAATTCAGTGAGGATATTTTTGTACTCAAATAATTTTAACACCATAACCACAATCTAATTTTAGTTTTAATATTGTTTCAATGCAAGAAGGGTTTGTTCAGGTATATTACCTGCACATACTTACTAGTAATACGAAACAATGGAAACATAGATTTAGATTCACATTTCATCCCATACTTCAAAGCATATCCTATGTTAATCATTAAAAAAACTAGACTAAAAGAGAATATTTAAAATTGTGGAATGGGAATGCTTTTCATGGTTTATTTTTAATTGACAAATAATAAATATATGTGTTAATAGGGCATACTATAATGTTTTGATTCATATATATATTATATATTGTAGAATAATCAATTTAGGCTAATTGGTAACAAGTATCCAACATCATGATTTAAATTTTAAGCATTTTCATTACTCCAAAAAGAAACTCTATACTCATTAGCAGCTACTTCTCATTTCCATCCCACCTTCAGTTCTAGGTAGTCTTTAATCTACTTTCTGCTTTTATAAATTTGTCCATGATAGACATTTTTATATTAATGAAATCATACAAAAATCTTGTCCTTTTGACTGGCTGATTTCAGTTAGCATAATGTTTTCACAATTCCTTAAGATACAACATGCATCAGATTTTTTTTTATTACATTGAATGAATTATTTTTTATCTACTAATTTCTTGATGGACATTTAGGTTGTTTCCACCTTTTGGCTATTGTGAATAATGTTCTGAGGACATTCTTGTGTGAAAGGGTTCGTGTAGACGGGTATTTTTGTTGCTCTTGTATGTGTACCTAGGAATGCCATCAGTGCCTCCTATAGTAAATCTACATTTAACATTTTGAGGAACTATCAAACTGTTTTTCAAAATGGCTGCTTTTCATGAGAATTCCAGGTGTTCTAGCTCCTCACACACAGCTGTCATCATGGTCTTAAAACACTTCTTTCTAATACCTATTATTTACGTGGGTTACATTGATTCCTATAAAAATGATTTTTTGTGTTCTGTCCCCCTTCCCATTTGAAAATTTTATGTTGTCAATTGACACTACAAAACACATTTTCAATGAAACAAAGTATTATTATAAATAACCCATCTTACCATTTTCAAACTTTACTTCACTGTCCTCTGACCCAGTCATGAGCCTTCTTTCTTTCATGAGCAATTTGCTTTTATGATTTTTTAGAGGGAATATGAACTCTTTCTAAAGTAATTCTTAACTAAGCAATTAGCATGGTATGCACTTACACATGTGATGGAATTGTTAATTTAGCCATGTTTCCAGACTTTCCTCTCTCCAACCCAGAAAAGATAATTGTATAATTCAGAGTTTCTTATTTCTGCTCATGATCTGTTAGTGGATCAGATGATCAACTGCATGAGTCACAGCCCAAAATTTTTAATGATAGGGGAGAAGGGAAAGAACAGAATAAAAATGTTAGAGCCCATTGCATTATTTTCTGACACTTTCTGGCTTATCATGTGTTAAGTTTCTGAATTGAGAAGTATTTCATGATTTTTTTTTCTATAGGTGATGGACAAGGAAGTTAAAAATCCACTACTCAAACTACAAAGTTAATATTATCTCTCTTAAGTAGGAAGAACCAGTTCCTAAATTGAAAAAGGGAGACAGGATGCTATTTTTTAAAAGGCAGTGTGAACAAAAATTTAGGAATTTAATTTGAAAAGAGAAGAGTTGTGAGTTAGAGAGAAAAGGGAAATTTAATAAGTGCTGATTGTGAGCCACCTATTTAAGTTCATTTAATGTCTGTAAAAGGTCAGAGCAAGAATAGAATAAATTTTTAATTATATGGGGCTATAAATTTTACCTCTTACATGTTATACTGCTCTGATACTAAATAATGGGTTTCTAGGTTGTTAACAGCTACGTGTATTTGCATACAAATACATTGCTCACTTATGTAAACAAACATTTATCATGAAAGATGGCTTAATAGCTCCCTATGGAGAGGGCATTTGTGGATTTTTTGGAGATGACAGTAGCTTATAGCATAAGCTTTGAAGTCAGGCAAATTTCAGCTAACCTAAACTTATAATGATACATGGTACACTGAGCAAATTCTTCAGCCTATTTGAGACTCACATATTTTCTGGGAATTGATTAAGATGCTTTAAAAATTCAATAAAACAGGGGCTCGGGCTGTATCTCAAAGGCAAGTGCTTGCCTAGCAGGGGTAAAGTACTGGGTTTGATCCTCAGCACTGCATAAAAATAAATAAAGGCATGCTGTCCATCTACAACTACAAAAATTAAAAAATAAATAAATAAATAAAACAGATCAAAGAATTTAGTACAGTGTCCTAGGACCCAGCACATAGCAAATAATCAATATATAGAAAATCATTTTAATAAAAAATAGCTTCTAAGTCAAAACTATTTGAAGAAGTTAATCAGAGTCAAGAGGAAGTAATTAATTATAAAAGAAAATTTTGCTGGGGTAAACACAGACAAGGACCAGTGACATTCCATCACTGTTTCCAGTTCATGTAACTACTATATTCATTTTTAAAATTAACAGGTAATAAGGAAAACCTCCAGATTGTTCCTTGTGTTTGGTTTCCAATGTAAAAGGTAATTTTAGCTGTAATCAACCAAGGAATGGTCTACTGACAACACAGAAAAAGTTCAAGGGTCCATCATCCAACTAAAATTGCATGGCAGACAGGCAGACAGAGAAGGAAGATGCAAAAATAACTCCACCTCATGCATTGGACGTAACGCTTATTAAACTGCACCATACTCAGAAAGATAGAGACTGACATAAACACCACTGGTTAAATATGAAGGGATTGGGAATAGCAGAAGTGGGAATATCCGATAAAGTCAATGTAATTAATTGCAGAACTAAAGGTTGGAGTAACTAGTATCAAACTCACAGTCCTGTTGTCACTTGCCTAAGTCCTTTCTAACTGACTTGTCTGGAAAATATTTCTAAGGACCTTCCCCAATGCTAGCACAAACAAGGGACTATGTAAATGTCAAAGAGATTCCATGGTGATCCATAATCCTACCTAGGCTTCCTGTCAAGAATGAGGTTTTGGACACATGTTTTTGACACATATCTAGTAATATGCATATTCAGAATCCACTTCTGAACAATTCACGAATAGTATTCTGTAAAGAAACTGGTGACAAAAATAGGGCCTAGCCTGGCACCTGACATACAGCAGGTGCTTAGCAAATGTTTGTCAAAGGCAAACAGGAAAGCAGGAATAGTGAGATATACTGTCTAAGCAACAACAATTATTTCATTTCCTTCTCTCAAAGAATTTTCCCAAATTCTAAAATAAAGAATTATTTGATTATCAGAAAATAAACTACATTTACTTTTCATGCAAAGATGTGTACTAAATATTAGAACCTCACGCATTTTTAAAAATCATGCAGAAAAGGGCCAATCGTGTATAATGATATTTGGCAGGAGGTAGGCAATAAATGAAACTAATTGGATATCAGTGGAGAATGTTAAGGCACCAGCTTATTCCTCTGAAATGAAAAATTAAAATCTATGCTGCTGGTCCTATTTGAACTATTTTGCAATAAAAATAATTCAAGTTCTACATAGAGAAATTCCTTCTGATAAATGGAAACAGAATGAAATTAGACATATCATTTTCAACATTGAATATAACAACCAATTCAAACATTTTGAGCATCTAATACAGTAACTGATTCAAGTTATCTATGAGTGATAATATGATTAGGTACAAAGTTGATGGGAAAATTCACAATGAAGAGATCAGGCTGTCACGCTTCACCACTGAAGTCAATCTAAGCATCACTAAAAGTGAAATAACAAGATACCGTTTACCACCAAAATGATGAAAGGTAAAACAATACGAATTTGAGTTATGAATTATTCTTGCAAAAAGTATCATGCAAACATCTAATAAAGTCTTTCCAACTTCCAGCCTATGTGGGAAAGAGGATAATAAGTGAAATACCTTGGCAAAGGAGCAATGAGAAGAAAGTCTAAGCTCTAGAAAGTGCAGCTTTCTATAGGACATCTGACTTGTTGGTTTTATAAGTCAGTGGAATAGGAGAGACAAGAGAAGAGGTGGAGATGGGAAAAAAACAGCAATTGCACAAAGCAAGAAGGAATGGAGGAGAGGTGGAGGGAGTCCAGGAAGGAGGGAACAGGAAGGAAGAAGTGCGGGGAGAAAGAAGGTGGTTCTTAGATAAAAAGAACCTAGGAGACTTATTAACATAACCAATTACTGAGAATGAATCTTATTTCAAACCTGATTGGAAGAAACCAACTGTTTCAAACATATGTTTCTTAGAAAATCAAATGTGAACTGATAATTAAACTGTGGCTATGTATTTAGTGGTCTCATAATGATGAAGCGAAGCTCTAAATGCTCTATGGGGGAAATGAATGAAGATGGAAAGCTCCCGCAAGGGAAGGACTACATTTATTTTATTCACAGTTGTATCCTCAATGCCTAACACAGTGTCCCAAACCAAAGGGTAGGGGGAAGGTTCACTGTTGACAAAGTGAGTCTCTAGAATAATATAAGAGGATGTCTTACAAGACTGCAAGAAAATATTAGGGAATGGCATGAAACTCTTGATAGCATTCAAAGTGGTCATTTGGAAATTTCAAATCCTGCACATTTGGAAGAAAAGAGGGAGAAATAACTAAAAAGGTAAGAAATGAATAAATAATAAAGCAATCCACATGCTGTGAACTCTATGTTTTATCCTGTGGGCAGAAGATAATTTTAAAAATTGGACTTTAAATAAAGTAGAATGAGATTATAGGAAGCTCTCTCTATAGTGATTTTCAGTATCAGTACTATTGATATTTTGACTGTAATCCTTTGTTATTGGGAGCTATCCTGTGCATCCTAAAATGCTTAGCAGCATTTTCATTTTTCCCAGATAGATGCCAGCAGCAAACCTCAACCAAAATTTCCCCAGACATTGCTAAATCTCACCCTGAGAGAAAGTTTCCCTACCCAAGAATCTCTGCACTAGAAGTCTTGTGAAACACAGGAGGGAGATGGATACAGCAAAAAACAGAACTGAAAAACATTTGAACTAATGCCAGCATTTTGGGTGGTGAGGAGCAGACTGAAGTGACTTTTGAGAGAGAGAGATAATCTGTCTAATTTTGGGTGGTGAGTAAGATTGAACAATGGATCCAAGATAATGCCCAGCTGTCTTGTCTTAATAATTGGATTCTGGAACTAATCATTCAAACAAGAACTAAAGTTGACAGTAGGCTCATTTATTCATTTATCCAACAAGTACTTACCAAGTACCTAACCATTCATGGGTTCTGATGCAGTGAACAAAAACAATACCCTTCTTCTCATGGAATTGATATCCTAATATATGGAAAGAAAAACACTCAGGAATAATGTAACTTCTGAAATAACTGCTAGTTATCACTAGGTTGCCTAAAGAAACAGAGTTTGCAGACCCAGAAAAGCTATTGGTAGTATTACATACTAATAATATTTATGATGCAAGCTTGGAATAGGAAAACCAGATCTCTGGTGCCAATTTTCTATTAATTAGTTGTATTACTCTGGAAATATATCTTGGTCTTGCTACTGTTCAATTTTCCCAATCATGACATGAGGATATTAATACTTAATAGGATTGTATAAATTTTAAGCAGGAAAAATATTTTGTCTTCATATGTGAATGAGTGTGTGCCAGTGCCTGTGAGTGTGTATGTAATTTGAATGCAATATTTGGAGCATTTATGGACTCTACAAATGTTATTGTAATCATCTGATGATATGGAGGAAGGAGGAGGGCAAGTATTTCAAAGCCTTTGCTAAAGCCACTCAGTGCTTATGTTTGCTATGTGTTACACCTTCATTTAACAAACTTTAATCATGTGCCCACTCTGTGGTTGATACCATGCTAGGAGCCAGGGATCCAGCAGTGAACAAGACAAACAAGGTTGGAGGCTTCAGCACCAAAGCTGTCACTGGCAAATTCACTGTTCTCAGCAGCTGGGTCTTTCTACTTCACAGCTTTTCTGGGCAGCTCCTTGATGTAAACTCAGTGAAATCCCCAACATGACCTTGTATCGGTCCATTTCAAGGGCAATATATAATAGCTAAAAGCTTTGCCAGAGTCAGAGTATAGAGAAAAATCAGACAACTGATTTGCCCTTAATGATCTACAATGATATTGTGTTTAAAGTTGTTTGAGAAAAATACAGTTTGGATCTAAGGAAAGCAATGCCAGTCCACAATGGCAGCCAAGTTGGAATCTTGCTAAAACTGCATCCTGGGACCAGTTGGGCTCTAAACAATGATACTTAAATCTCTTAAGCAGGTGTAAGAAGAGGAAATGTTAACAGTGGAAAGCAGAATAGTGCTGCAAACATTTTTAATTAGTGGGTCCAGGAGATGAGGAGTTGCCAATTGCCATCCCACATCAACTTTTGAGGGGTCACTGCGTGGGAGTCACTGTGTAGGACCTAAGTCAGTGTCTCTCAACCTTGATCATACACTAGAGTCACTGGCATGTTTTTCATATAGCCAGACTTGGCTCTGCCTCCCCAGAGACACTGACTTAATCAGAGCAGAATGGACTCAGTACTAGCATCAGTACTTTTACAAAGTTCCAGAAGTGATAGTAATCTTTGGTGAATCATGACTCAGCACTAACAAAAATCCAGGTATGGTTTAAACTTCAATATTTGGGTCAAGGGAAAGATACAAAAAAAGACTAATTAGGAAGAAAACCTGAAGTTTATATTTTATACACCTCTCCCTGGGTCTTTCTTGATTACTCTTTTAATTTCAAATCTCTACAAAAGAAGGCTATTATTAAACTAACAATCTATACTAATTCCAATAGTTCTTATCAAGCTAATAACTATTTTTAAGAAATGACTTTTGCATGTGGCATAACAAATAGAAATCCATTTTTTTAAATCTCTGAAGACAACTTTATCCCTCAAAATTTAATTTCTTTTTCTTGATCTCTATCGTCTTTCCAAACTTTCTGCTAAACTGGAAGCCAGGATTTAATGCAACATACAAACAGTACTGTTTTGTAAGCAAATTGGTATCAAAAAGCAGCCAATTAAAAGAGAATTGTACTCTCATAATGAATACATGAGAAAAATTTCACTGATAAGCATTCCTTGGTAACTACAAACCATCAATGAAGAAATAAGTTACATTATTGATATGTTCAAGTGGACCAAAAAGAACCAACTTCAACTTCATAGTCACTGTTTTTCAGACAAAATTGCATAATAACATTGTGAGACATTGTTCATTTACAGTTCCCTCAAAAATGATCATTTCATTTTCCAATGATTTCCACTGTGTTTGCATTATGTTTCAGCAAGCCACTGTCTATTGTAGAAGTTGATAGAATGTGTAGAGAAAAGACAGCATCATTAAACAAAAAAAAAATTTGAATGGAGACTATTTTTGCAGGTCAATATCAATAAACAGTTTCACATTAGAACAATTTCTTCTTTGTACCCAACTTTATAAATGGATAACAAGGTCTCTCTGTGTATCATTCTGAAACTATTATGGAGCAGAATAAGCTGATTAGTCACTAAAACCATAAGTGACCAAATTAGGAAATGACTCAAAGAATCACATAAAAGGCAATTCACATACAAAACAGCCACAAGCCCTAGCAACTGGTATCAAGCTCCAATATTGTTTTGAAATCAATTACTTCTCTTAAGTGGATCTGAGAAAAAAAAATCTTTTGTCTAAGCCCAACAAGTAATATTCTACAGTTCCAATTCATGCCAAACACTGTTAAATGGTAATTATAAAGGTGATACTGCCAAGCTTTACATACTGTTTTACAATTTACCCAACAAGAAGATAACATAACCCAACTTCACAGACATGGAAAATAAGACCCAGAATTGCTAAATGCAAATACTGAAGATGTTTGGTTAGTAAAAGGTACAGATAAAATTCAAAGTCAGATCTTATATACTGACTCCAAGTATAAGATTTGGGGTCTTCTAAAATGTGCCATGGTGCTGTGTGAAGAACATCCAGAGGCATTTTTAGGACAGAAGAGTCTTTCCTTATTACTTCTTTGTGATATGTCAATTTATAACTTACAGAACCAGAAAGACAGCTTTATTTTTATTTTCAAAAAGGATAAAGTGGGCAGATTGAACATGAAAATGACAGAATTTGCTAAGAATTACAACTTTTAAGCAATTTCCATCATTCTTCAGTCACATCTGTCCATTCAAATTAAAACTCCAAGGAACAAAATCTTCAAAAGCCCTCAGAGAAATTTTTTCATCACCAAATCTTTATTTCAGCTTCTTTCTAAAATTCACTTAGCCAGAGGCTTACAACTATTTAGGTCACTCCCAAAAACCCAAAATCACTGACATCAGCTATGACCTTTTACCCATCATCCATAGTGAAAACCATCATCCTCTGCCTGAAATTAGCCTATAACCAGCACAAAGTAAGTACTTGCATATCCTTGTTAAACTAAGATGTTGTTCTACCCACTCTGTTTTGCTCAGGGTTTAATGCTTATTTTTGTGATCATTAACACTTGACCCATCTTTTAAAGGAGATAGCATAAGGACAGCCATATACATCTTTTCCTTTTAGTATTTATATTCTCAGAACATAGCATGTTGCCTGGCAAAAAGTTGGCCCTCTTTCTGTTATGAGGATTTAATACATAGTCCACAGAAAAGCAAAATAGTTTCAGATGAATATTAAATATCCTAAACATTACTTTCATTGCTGTTGTTTGCTGAATAAATGAATTACTGACGATCTTGCCATAACCTAATGTAGCAGATAAGGCAGTTTTTATGGTATATATATTTTTTAATGAAATTTTTTTAACTAAGGGTTAGACCAAATGTTGACCAAAAACACTTGGCAATGATGCATATGTAATGCCACATCAGATATTAGATGCATCCGAGTAAAGTCTGATTAAGAGCATGGAGGCAGATCTTGGCAACTACTAAAATATGAATGAAATCAGAAGCTTAGGATCATAAGGAGAAGACAAGCTGGTCCTCCCAAGTTCATGTCAGTCCTCAGTCCCGATTACTATCCACTCCCTTTATTCAATATAACTGTCTTTTCCCAAAATGGTGACAACAATATATTCTTTCCTTCATGCCCTTCTGTATGTAACATGGCCTACCAATGCTAAGGCCAAAACATTAGGACTAATTTCCTTTCTCCCAAATCTGAATTGATCTTAGTGATTGACAAATAAAATTCTGTACAGGCAAACGTTTGTTACTCACAAGACTAGATTATATGAAGCCTCACAGCTTTTATCTGGGCTTCTCAAAACCACAGAGCTGAAGCTTGTCAACACATAGAACTATAAGAGATAACCAATCTTTGAGGATTTGTCGCTAAGATTGGGATGTTTGCACTGTAACAGATCACTTGAAAATTCAGGGGAAAAAATGTGGTCCCTGCTATAGGCAGGTACTATGCTAACTTTTTACTATGCATTACAAAACTGTTTGGGGTAAGGATGGATTCAGAGTTTCCATGACTATTGACGGAAGTCTGATGTCCCCAGGTAATCACAATTCTCTTACCCTGTTCTCTGGCACCTAATAAATGTGGTGATTTCTTCTGGGTGATTATTCTCCAGTTCACCTATACCTTGTGTCTGGAATGCTCAGCCCATCCCACTCCCTTCATTTAACTGACCTCTACTCAGCCAGAAGCCGGACAGTTTTCCTTTTCCATACACACATAACACCCAGTCCTTCTCCACTGCAATACTTACCACAATTCTAATTAATAAATTATTTGTGTGATTATCAGGTTAGTATCTATTTCTCTCTTCAAACAGGAACTCCATGGAAAAGGAGGTCATGTGCTTGTTTATTACACAGTCCAATATTCCTATGATGACACAGTATTCTGCATTTTTTTTTTTTTTTGGTCAAATGAAAAGAAATGTCATAGCTATGGGAACTGAAAGGGGGAGAGAAGTTTACTACAAATTTGAGCTTCCTAACTTACTACCTGATATGATCAGTTAGTTTTGAGAGCTCTAGGATCTCTAACGGGAAGGCTCTGTAGGGTCTTGCTTGCTGACAACAGGGATAACACAAAAGCCATCATCACCAACTTCTAAGTAGTCTCCCTGCAAATTTCACGTAGCCCTCTGCTATCCAATTCAGTTTCAGCAACATTATCCAAAGAAGTGGTAAAATAAAAAGTGCAGTCTTTGGAATAAAATAGAATAAGACTAATCTATAGTCACAAAAAGATAAAATACAGATGAAATATTTTCTCATGAATTTATATGAAAATGGATTAAAACCATGTTGTGTTTTTTTGTTTTTGTTTTTGTTGGGTTTTTTTTGTTTGTTGTTTGTTTGTTTGTTTGTTTGGATACTGGGATTGCTTTACCACTGAACCACATCCCCAACATTTTTTCTTTATTATTTTGAGACCAGGGTCTAAGCTGCTGAATGCTGGCCTTGAAATTGCAATCTTCCTGCATCAGCCTCCCATGTAGCTAGGATTACAGGCATGTGCCACCACACCTGGCAATGTATGGACAATTCTTGACATGAGGTAGAATACTCAACAAAGTTAGTCCTCCCTATTTTGGGATGTATAACTGCAATTCCACCATGTCCCTTAATAGATATCACACTGCAATCCATCTTGTAAGTCACTGAGAAAATGAAAGGAAATATTGTAAAGTTTTATGTTTGATATTCAGATAGGGGAGGTAACAGGCCAACCGAAGCTTCCTCTCTGCAGCATTCCAAAGACAATTTGCCCATGTGTTTCTAAGCTAAACCCAGGGTTACTTTTGATGTATGAAATTGCAATTTTGAGAAGTAGTACATATTCCAGAAAATAAAGCACTACTACTTCACACTGACCACAAATCTGAGGGAAGAGAATGACAGCCTCAAGATTAATGTCACAATCCTTTGAGGAAAATGCAAATGAGGCAGATACAGAAGATGTAGGAGATGCATAACTGTTACCGGAGATGAGAAATTTCTACAAGCTCAATGTTTCTCTACATAGCGCGTCACTCAGGGTCTAGTGTTTTGACTATTTACAACATGCAGTCAATCCAAGGCCGCAAAGAACATAGATTTCAAAAGTTGTATAATAAGAACATTTTAAATAGTAAGAGCAGTTAAAATATAAACTTTTCAAAAAGAAAGGAAAAAGAGGTCTTTTGGAAAATAGTGTAAAACCATTTTGCGATAGAACATCAAATTTTGCACTCACCTAAATTCTGCAATTTAGTTTAAGGCTCTGTCTACAAGCAAGCTCATTTGAGAGGCAGAGTTTGCTGGCATTAAATTCAAAAAATAATTATTTTGTGGATCCTCATATGTTAAAAAGAGGATAGAAAATATCTTTTGACTATGGCATAACAAAGCTATTTTCTTACAACCATTTCTCAACAACCTTGAATAAGGGAATAACAAATGATTAAGGGAATTAATCATTAAGGGAATTACAAATGATTTCATCTAGTTTAATATGTTTCTTCCTAAAGACAGCACCCGAAAGAGATTTAAGTAATGAGATATATTCACATCATACCTTAGACCCATGTCTCTAAGACATTCAAATTTCTAATGATCACAATTGGGAGGAGAAGGGACAAGAAAACACAAGGACAAGAGACTGGCGAGATAAGATTTCTTCCAGGTAAGACTATTTTTACAGGTATCAACATGATCACTTCAAAAAGAAAGGTTATTTTGAATAGCAAAAAAGATGGGAATGTATTAAGTTAAAAAGTTGATCCTTTAGTGAATTTAATAAAATATTTCTATTTGCCACAAACAAACTTGTGCCACAGACCACCACCAGAATACAAATACTTGGGAACCACCACCTTAAGCAATATTTCTTAAGATCTAATTCTACCTGTATGACCTGTGCAGTCTCATGGGGATCTGCACTCCAAAGGGCCTCTCATTTGGGGTTTCAAGCTCTGATGTCATCATTTTGAATCCTTAATAGATTTTTAACAAAGCACCTAGTGTTTATATTTTGCATGGGGCCCCACAAATGATGTAGCAGTTCCACCTAAAATGTAGACATCGTATATGATTCCTAAGAAACTTTCTGGCAATGAATTCAAGATCCAGTTCTCTTGAATGCCCAGAGCACAGAAAGGATAGTGTCCATTGAGAAGAGGGTAAAAGCCTTCAGAAATGAGACAGGGAAGTAGCAGGAAGATTTTCACAGAAGTGTGGCATCTGATCCATGAGGAAAGGCTATTTCTGTTCTCAAAAGTTATAAGAGATGCCTCTGGGAAAGGCCAGAATTTTTCTAAAGGAATAAAAGTTTGAATTACTCAAGTGATAGGACTATTACTAAACTGAGACTACACAGTTCTCCCCCAGAGGAAAACACACACACACACACATACACACACACACACACACACACACACACACACACACACACACAAATACACACACACACAATGTTGAATTGGCTTGGAAAATGTTATTACCCTTTATTATCACTCCTGTAGAACACAATACCACCTCTTAAAGAGACAACTAGAATAAATTAGCTCTAAAAGCTCCACTTAAGTTGTCTTCACAGCTGCGCTATTGAAAAGAATTATTTAATCTTTTCCACGTGAATGTAGACAATTGATGCCAAAAGCAATAACCTATACTTGGCACCACTGAGGTGAAGAATGTTTACCCCGACAATTATTAGCCAATGTATGCTATAGCTTTAGAGTAAAATCAATATGGAATTAAACCCAGCTGGTTTTGATATTTCAGAACTGCTTAACCCTGAGCTATTGACTTCATTTCTCTGAAGCTCAGTTTCCCACATCTGTAAAATGGGCACAGGATTACTGCAGACAAAATGGACAGAGTAATGGGATGATTAAGAGCAGGCATTCTAGAGTGATCATGGCCCTGCCGCTTACTGGATGTGGAACCTTCAGCAAAAATCTAATCCTATGTCTTAGAAGTGCCTAGTCATTAGTTTTAACTCCCAAGACACGTGGTAGGTGTACAGCCCTGACTCCACTGCAGGGAGACTGTCTCTCAAACGTGTCATTGTTCAAGTCTACAAAGCCCCTTCCTGGCTGACACAGACCCTTCACTCTCAGCTCTTCTACAGATACAGACCCTCCATAACTGTGAACTCCTTTTCCTATGAAGTAAGGCTGGGCTAAGCTTTTGGCCATTTATTTTGAGTTAAGTATTTTACTTGCCTCTTATTTTGAATGCTGGTAAGTCATATGCTTCATAGGAAGATGACTCAGCTTTGCAGTTCTTTTCATTCTAGCTCAATAGTTATCAATAACACAATGCTTTCCAGACGCTGCTTATTTGATAAATATTTGATGGATGAATGAATAAATACATGGCTGGGGATTTTTAAATCTACTATTCCCTCTTATTCATTGTGAATATGGCTAAGAATGTACAGCAAGCCAGCAGTTCCAAATTTGCAAAGAACAGAACACATTCACAGATCAACATGAGAAGCATCTTTAACTTCAACTCAAATGCTCATCCTTAAAGGCCATTGGTCTTGTTTTGCAAGACATGAGAGTACTAGCCAACCTCTTCAATTCTTCCAGGGCTTACGCAAATTAATATTTGTCATCTAAGCTGTGGATTGCAACAAAAAAATTAAGTCTCAAGGACTCCATCATCTTCACTTAAGAAATGAGCTAAATATCTCTTATTTTTACTTGATATATTTCAAGGATGGTACATTACTATGACTTTATAAAGTCCCACATGAAAACAATATGCACATAAGAATCGCTAGGGAGCCATTTAAGCTTATGCCAATGATTGTTCACGATTTCTACCTACATTAGTTTTCTATTGTTTTTCTTCCCCCTTGACCTCCAAAAAGTGGAAATTCTCCCAAGAAGCAACTGTGGTTGTAAAATAGCAGAGCATTACATGCAGTAGTTGGATTCTGAGTTCTTTACCTCAAAGCCTTCGGGATCACCTAGAGAGCTTGTTAAACACAAATTGCTGGGTTCTATCCCCAACTTTCTAATTAAGTAGATCTGAGTTAGTACCCAAGAACTGGCATTTTTATATGTTTTCAAGTGATGCTAATGCTGCTGGTCCAGGAACCACATTTTGAGAAGCACTGATATAAAGGAGAGGCAGTATTGAGGATGCATAGCATCATGGTCAACAGCACAATCTTTGGACCATCCTATATATTAGAATTATATTTCCTTCAATTGCACTAAATACGTGATACATTACTAATTTCCATTGTCCTTTGAATAACTTTTCTATATATTCAGGGATCTCCCATGTAATTGGTCTCCAAAGATGAAGTCAAACTCATATTACAGCCAAATCACAGAACTGCGACCTGTGCTTCATTAATCAAATTCACCCACTGAGCCATCAATTCATAAGTGAGCAATGTGTGGAAACAGGCTCTGTGGGCAGCTTCCATTCTGCTGGCCATGGGAATGGCAGTTATCCAGTCTCCTGGGAACCCAGTGGTTACCAGTTCAAGTTCCTGATGTCCAAGAGGAACTGGAGCAGCAAGGTCAAGATTCTGGCATTTCTTATTGGTTAGAGCAGGAGCTTCCCCAACAGGCCAGTTAAGCAGCCTGACTTCAGTCGCTGTCCCGAGATATTTAGCTTTAAGTTCTGCCTAAAATCCCCTAATTTCTTCCTGACAGAAGGGATTCCAAGTTCACATGAAAAAACTTGCCTGATAACACCTAATTCTAGTATTGTCAATAAATATTAGAGCTTCAATTTCCTTCTTCATAAAACAAAAATGCTGCAAAATGAAGAATGGTTTAAAATTTTTTATTTAGTAGGTATTAACACATGTATATGTGTTGATTTTCTCAAAGATATTTTTAACCTCAAACCCCAATTTCATAATACTTAACCTTAAAAATATAGGTAATTTTTCAAAAATTATTTTATATATATTTTTTTCTTTGAAATGACATGAATTAGCAAAAAACAAAACAAGCAAAATTATATTGGAGTAGTTTATCCCTGTTCTCTCCTCTTCAAATTTTGGGCATTTTCAGATAAAATATTCACTATTTCAAAATGAAAAATGGCTATTAGTAAACTGCCTAGAAAAATCAGAACACAGCATAGGAGGTAATGTTTCTAACAGAGGCTTCCCCCAGGCCATGCTGTGAGAAAGTGAGAGAAACCAAACTGTGCTTTTCCACTTCTACTTTCTTCACAGCCCCAAGACCACCTCCTGGCCAAGCTGTCACATCGAATCCTATCTTACATTCCTCGATGTAGTTTACTAACCTCTTATTTGTTTTGCAGCTGATAAGCTAAAGAACACACTGTGTTTTCCAGTTTTTATTGCAATTTTTTTTAGCCTCCAGTCCTCAGTACAGAGTCTATTGTCAGACAATCTCCCTACTTGAACTCATTTGCCTCCTGCAGAGAGCAAACTAGCAAGCTGGACCACACACTCATCATTTAACTCCAGACCCCTCTTCTCTCCTTTCATTAGCTTGCTTGGTTTCTGGAGGCCATTACAGTTTTAATCAAGAACCAGTGATGCAGTCACATTGTCATAGGCCTGAATTTTAAGAAAATTCAAGCAGGGAGACATATGTCCATTGGCCCACAATCACATTACCTAGCAATTATTGTAAAGGGAATTTGATCTCAGTTCTACCTGATTCCGACAGTCTCCACCTTTAAGTGCTTTGTTGTACTGCCTTTAAATATGTGTGGCACTGGAGCTAGATTTATTCTGTATACCTCTTGAGAGCCTGACTTCTTACTAATTAAAACTGCTTTTTAGAACAGAGTAGGTATTTGCTCAAGTGGAAGTCGCCTGATCAACTATTAGAATTCCTATCTTGGTAAGAGAATGATATCTTAATTTTCATTTCTTAAGAATCTGAGTCTGAAGCAAATCTTACATGCTAAGACTTTAATGAGATGTGCAATTCCAAGGCAGTCACAGTGAAAAGGAAAAGGGGAATAGAAACAAAAGAGGGGAAATACTTCTCTCCCTTGTTTTTTTCCCCCTTTCCCCTCACAAACTCTTATATGTAATTTTGTGTAACAATGAGGGTCTCCTTCCATTTCCATACATTTTCCCTTCTCTCTCCCTTTCTCCCACCCCACTCGTCTCTGTTTCATGTTAATCTTTTCCTCGTGCTCTTCTTCCCTGTTCTGATCTTAGTTGCTCTCTTTATATCAAAGAAGACATTTGGCATTTATTTTTTAAGGATTGGCTAGCTTCACTTAGCATTATCTGCTCTAATGCCATCCATTTCCCTGCAAAATCCATGATTTTGTCATTTTTTAGTGCTGCATAATACTCCATTGTGTATAAATGCCACAGTTTTTTAATCCATTCATCTATTGAAGGGTCTGCAACTTGTATTTGGGGTAAAAAAGGGGAGTTCATAACCCACTTGAATCAAATGTATGGAAGATGATATGTCATGAGCTTTGTAATGTTTTGAACAACCAATAAAAAAAGTTATATATGCACTTGAGAAGAATAAAATGTATTCTGCCACTGCTGAGGGAAATATACAATTAAATGTCAATTTGGTCAAGTTTGGTCAACAGTGTTCTTAAAATAAAATCTTCTATATCCTAAAAAAAAAAAAGAAGGGAAATACAAAGTGGGAGCATTTTGAAGCTTCCAAGAAAAAGCAGTAGCCCAGGTATTTGACATGTCTTCAGAGAGGGCCTTTGTGGAACCATGCAACCACAGAATAATCCAAGAGAGATTTATGACCAGGCATGATGGTGCACACCTATAATCCCAGTGGCTCAGTATGCTGAGGCAAGAGGATCAAGAGTTCAAAGTCAGCCTCAGCATAAGTGAGGTGTTAAGCAACTCAGTGAGACCCTGTCTCTAAATAAAATACAAAAAAAGGGGGGGGGCTGGGGATGTGGCTCAGTGGTCAAGTGCCCCTGAGTTCAATCCCCAGTATTCTGCCCCACAAAAAAAGAGATATTTATCTAACTACTTATTCCACTCTTCTCTCCCTCATTGGTCATGCCATGGCAAGGGTACTAACATTTCCTATTTGCATTACACTGTCCTTGGGGTAAGTGCTGGGTCAGAAGCCAAACCCTCCTTCCAAGCTAGGAGTAGTAAGATGACCCTCTGTGGGACTTGTCAGTTGGACCTAGTGGTTGGACCTGGTATAAGAGCCACTGTGCAGAGGATGCATTAGGAGTTGAAGTGGTAGCAATGGTAATGAAAACTTCCAGTGTACAACCTGTTACAGAATGGAGGGGCACAGATCTGGATACAGCATAGGTACATATGGGATCTAGAGTTTCGTTAGGTGACATGGCTGGCAGAGTTGGGATGCATCCCATTGTGGGGAGTTGTGTAGTGCTGAGTAGAGCATGCTGGGGACAACATGAAACTGTGTGCAGCTGGACATAGAAGAAACATTCCTCTCATTTTTATCCCGATATTAACAAACCTTAGCCTAAAGAGATTCTTCCATGCCTTCCAATTTTAATAGCCTATGCTTGAAAAGAATTCCAGTGGGCTTAAAACCCTATTGAAGTTCAGACTGCAAGTAAGCAGCAAAGAACTCAAAACTCTGAGAATGTTTCTGATATTTTTCCTACTATTGCACAGCTTCCCTAAGATTGCCCCAAATCCTCATGTCAATAGAGCCCTTTAAGCCACAGGTAGTAAATACTCCAAATCCAGATAAGTATCACAAGCTAGTAATAGGAACTAGTCACATATCAGACCACAACAAAATATCCTCCCAGTTTTCTTAAAACATATGTTCTTTTGCTTTATCTTCCATGTTTTGAATTTTAATAAAGATAAAATTTTAATATTTCTTAATATCATAAAAAATAAGAATGACAATAAATGACAGCTGTGACGTGCTAGAACCAATTCATACCAGATTACTTGAATGCCTTCTCTTCTCCTTGTTCAATGACATCACCTTGGTAATCTGTAATAGACCATGATGGGAAATCATCAAATTGTGAATTAAAGTTTTATTTTCTAGAGAGCCAGGTAGGAAATATCAACCAGCACATCACTGTACATGGCCTCAGAAAATTATGAGGTGTACAGCAAACCAGAGAGAAAGTGCTCTCTTTAAACGTAATACTAAGGTGGAGCTTTAGAAAAATATTTGCTATGTAAGAATACAGGCTCACCATAGCCAAGATTTCCAAGTCTTCCAGGGTGTCAGAAATGCAAGTATGTATATTAAATCCTCAAATTTTTAAGATCTATTTAATCTTTTTTCTAAACATTAGAAGACTTTGCCTCAAGTTTGCAAATATCAGTTTACACCAAGCATGATCCCAAAGGATGGTATCCTACACATATTCAAATACAAATCAATATGAATGATATGAAGTGTTTTTTGTTTTGTCTTGAGGAATAGATAACAAAATATGCTCCTTGAACTTTATCCCATAAGAGATAGCTTTAAAAAAATAACATAGTAACATCCTTCAGTATTCATCTAGCTATTAAAAATGCACTGACACATCTGGGTGGCTTTGGGATATAAAGCTTTATAATTTGTATTCTCTCCAAATTCCTTTGTTGGATATATTCTATTCATATACTCGACAAAGATCTAAATGACTGTTTCAAGGCTGATGATTTTAACATTAACCTCTACCTGAGTGGGGTCTGAGTGGGTTAATTAGCATCACACAAAAATATTTTATCCTACTTGAGTAAATATATTCATTATTTAAAACTTACAATAGAAGGAAAATACAGGGGGAAAAAAGCCTCCATTCTGAGTTTTAAGCTATGTTCTATTGAAAATCATATTACTACTTGCAAGACTATAACTAAGTCCAGAAATCTCTTATGCTATCAACAGGTAATAACTACAAGATAGACCCTGGAGGACAGCCACTTGCCTGTGGCTAAAGCTATGATTTTTATAGCTTGCCATTATTTGCAACTTTGCTTCACTGATGCCTGGTGAACTTGAAGCTTTGACACACAAAAAAGCCATACTATCCCTTGAATTGATGTTTATTCATCCTGTTCCTTTAATTTCTGAGTATATTCTTTCTGACCTTGATGGCTATCTTGCTGTCACGTTTCTAGGTACACAGAGGATCTCGAGTTTTTTAGGAGGCATGGTTGGCAGAGTTGGTAAGCATCCCACTGTGGGGAGTTCTGTACAGCAGGCTGGGGACAACGTGCAGCTGTGTGCAGCTGGACGCAGGAGAAACATTCCTCTCATTTTTATCCCAAATTTAATCAAACCTTAGCCAAAATCTTATTCCCTTCCACACTCCATTCTCTCTGCCAGTCTACATCATCTTTGGAGCCAATTTCTAAAATGTGAATTTTACCATTCACAAGTTGTTACCTAAATAGAACTTGGTAGGTCTTTCAACATTGCAGTGTCAGTCAACATAGTTCTGTGTTCATACAGTGTCTGAAGTCATGAAACACAGGTGACATTTATTTTTTTTAATTTTGTTGCATTTTTAAATACATGTGCTCAATGCATTTTCCTTAACTCCTAGAACCATTGTTACCTTTACAGCAATGTTAAAGCAATTGTTAAAGCAATGGGTACAACTGTTAATGTACTATAAAATCTGAAAGCAGAGGGAAATGTGAATTTATTCTGTTTTCTGGTGAACAGTTGTTCAAACCTAACAACTGATCAGACCTTGAGTACAGTCTATGTGTATTTCTCTTTTTCAGTGGAACATTATACAAGTGATCACCCGCATTTTTTCTCAATTGGAAGAAAAATGGTGTTATCCAAATTCTAAATTGTCACTCATTTCTCTGTTAGAGAGAAAAACAAAAAAGAAGAAAACAGATGAAGTGTTCCAAAATGGACACAAACCAATTCACTTGAACAGACTACATTCAAAGACCTTAAAACTATTATTTCCCCCCCCCCCCCCGAGCTTGTAAGTAGCCAGACACAGCCAGGAAGAAATAGGAGTCAATAAATAAAACAAATGGGCTATTTCTCAAATGCAAATATTTTGGCTCAAGTTGAAAGATTATACTGTTTATAGACACACAATATTTCAAAACAGCAAAACCAATATTCTCTTAAAAGCTACCACATGCTCAGTAGAAAATGTGTAATCTATTGCAGTATTGAGCAGAAAACCTTTCCCCATAACACAGTCATGTGTATGAGGAAGATTAATAAATATTGCTTTGACAAGGTTACTGGAGAGACAAGTTTCAACTGATAAACTTGATTATCCAGAATAGGATACACTGATTATCAGCTTTCACTAATCTTATTTGTTAAGGATACTTTATATTCTACTCAGGTTCCATTTACCAAGTAAAAAGGAAGGGAAGGAATTCTTATGGTATTGACTAATTCAGTATCTTAGACTTTAAGGAGAGCACAGATAAGTTTTGCATTTTAGAACTTAAATCACCATTTAAAGAGCATGCATATTATCTGGTGAATCATATTTTGTTACCTGAAGGGATAAATATCTTTTTTGATGATAGGTCAGAGATAAGAAATTTCTATGTACCAAAAGCCACAAACTTTTTTTTTTCCTTTTGTTATTAACAGAAAGTTTGTTATAACATTTTTAAAATTTATAGACTTCATCTGGTCTGTTTCCTTTCTTGCAAGATCAGTTGGGAGCTAAAAATAAAACCCTGCTCTGTCTCTGTGTATATTCAGCCAAATATATGAGTGCAAATATATAAACCTTAGTGTTTGAACATGTGGGTAAGATAAAAGACAATATCCACATAATATTAAGTAATTCAACAAGCTCCCATCTTCTAAAATATGCTAAGAATCTACATCCCAGGAGATCTGAAGTTAGAATAAATATTACACAGCATTTACTGATATAATGCTATCAAATTCAATGGATACAAGTGTCTCTAGCCACTTCTGGATATGAAGAAGTTGGGACAATCATGCTAAAGAGACTTGTGGCAGATTATTCACATTTTCTGTCTCACACAATTCTACTATTGTGAGCTTCAGAAAAATTTCATAGTGGAGAGGGAGAAGTTAACCAAGGTTTTATTGAGACACTCAGGACAGAGCTGCAAAACAATCATTTATATCCCTGAGAGAGTCTTGCATTAACATGAAGCCACCTAGTGTTTGAGGGGTAAAGAAAAGACTGGCCCAAGGATGACTGAGTTATTGACAGCAGCCCTCCCTTCTGCCTGTGTGAAGGAATTACTTAAATTCAGACATCTCTGGCTGTAATTCTGATAGGTCAATATTTGCTTTTAAAAATATTAGTGTCTGAGCTATGAAATCCCTCCTAATAAATCAGTATGCTGGCAGACTGTCCATCTAAGTGGTGGCTTATTTCACAAGAAGCTCCACATTCTCCTTTACAAGCCCATTATTTACATACCCACACAGGAAGGGGCAGCCAGGGACATTGTAAGGGTGTCAATGATGTTTAAATGATCAACCAAACCCACCTTCTTGTTAATAATTATGACCACCTCACAGCTCAATTCCTAGCCATAGTCCACATTCCATAAACCACGTGTTACAGGAAAGGCTCCTGGACTCTGTCACCCTCTCTCAGATGCAGTAGTGCTAAGGGGTTGCTCCTTTCAAATCCATTTAATCCCATAAAATCTCAGCGCTGTGCATGTAAGCATAAGTGTATCTGCGTTTTTGACATGATTTTCAAAGTGAACCTCTCAAGTAGAATAATACAGGATAAAAATTGCAAATACTTCCTCAAATCTATGTGCCATCTCAACTGTGACTTCGGTCTCTGTCCCTTAGAGAAAGTCTGAAGACACAAGCCACTTGAAGAGAGATCCTTTGAAAGTTTGTGACAGAATTTTGCTTCAGGAAAGCCTCTGCCTGGCTGTGGTATTTCAGTCAGATTCCTGGAATTTTCTCTTGTTATTCTATGCAATGTCCCCCCTTCCTTCTATGGACAAGTGTCTTTATTCTAATCCTTTCTGAATGGCTTTGTATTAGACTTGACTTCTCACCACCACCACCCCGTCCCATTTCCACTGACTGGGGGTATGCTCTCCCCTGTCTCCTCTGTGACCTCTACATACAACCTGGCCCTTTGTCTCCCAGCGCCACCCACCCATCATGCTCATTTTACCCAACTTTTCTGCTTTGTTTTGTCTCTTCCACATCATATTATCTACTTCTAGTCTTTCTAAAACCTTTATAGTATTGTATTTTATAGAAAAAAAACATTACCTCTAATCTTCTATTCAGCCCTTCACATAATTTACATTTTTCCTCCCCTGATTAGTTTATGTTAATACTGGGATTGATCACACTGATCTCCAGCCAAGTCCCTGGGGATTTTGTATAATATAATCAATTAATAATCAAGAATTGTTAAAAAATATTTCATAGTCTCTACAACTTAAACGCATTTATAAATGGAGACTAATTTAGAAAAGGGGAATAAGCCTTCAAATACCTCATATTTCTTGTACACTAAATAATGGAAAGTAGACTCATTACATCAAAATACATACAAGTGGGACGACAATATTGTGATTCTGATCTATTTAAACAGAGAAAAGATCTTTCTGAAAATAAAAACATGGATTGTGGATAGCACAGTTCTTGAACTAGAGCATCTCTTTCCCCCCTCCTCAGGGAAAATTAAATTGAAAAATACATAACATACGCTATGCCAGGAAGGAAGAATCCAATGTGAATTAACAAATTTTTAATCATAAATAATTTGTCTTGCAGGAAATGTCATTAAAAAGCAAAACTGGAGCTCCCAGACAATTCACTTCTCATTTTTTTAAGTATCTCAAAAAAAAAAACCATAGGATTAAACAATTATATTTCCATGACAAACACATCAAGTCCCATAATTTAGTTCATTTTGTGCAGACACACGCTCTTAATTATGTATTATCTATAACATATTTAAGTTATCATAAAAAGCTTTCTCGACAAATTAAACCATAATTCTGATTTTCATTTCACTAATTTTAATGTTTGGGATCTTTACATAAAGGGGAAAAAAACATTGGTGAAAGTTTTCACCTTGTGAGAGGCAGGGAGAAGGAGATGATATTCTCCATAGAGTTTTTCACTTTCTTCTCAGAAAGCATGGAAGCACTTGTGTGTGTACATCATGCAAATGCCCAAACAGGATTTCACCTATGGTTTCAGAGACTTCCCAGATCTCCTAATTACTCAGGACTGAAGTTAGAACTCAAGAACTACAATGTGTCCTTAACAACACTGAGCCTACCTTATAGAAACTTCTAACCATCCTTGCTACAGTTAGAATCTTAAGTGTTCCCCTAAGGCTCCTGTGTTAAAGTCTCAGTCACTAGCCTATGGCACTATTGGGACCTGGTGGAACCTTTAGGACATAGGGTCCATTGGAAGGATGTTAGGTCATTAGAGGTGTCCTCCAAAGGGAATATTGGGACCTTAGGGCCTACCTTCTCTCTGCTTCCCACATGCCATTAGGTTTCCTCTGCTAAGCTCCTGCCATAGTGTTCTGCCTCACAATAGGCCAAAAAGTAACAAAGCCACTGACCATTAGACTGAAACCTCTGAACCTATGAGCCAACATAAGCATTTTCTACTTTTAAGTTTATTATCTCAGTTTTCTATCACTGTGAAAAAACACATATCATTTAACATTGTACATGAAGGATTCCTTGTAGGAATATGGAAGAACAACACACAAATCTGAAAAACACTCAGAATTTGTGTGCACTCCATTTTTAGTAGAAAATAATTTTTTTTAAAAAAATAGAATTGCACTGTCCAATATGGTTGCTATTATCTACATGGAGATATGTATTGAGTACTTCAAATTTTACTATTCTTAATTCAGATACATATTAAGTGTTAACTGGATTTCTAAAACTTATTAAAAAACTACAAGTAGCCATGGTGACACATGCCTATAAACTAGGAGCTTGGGAAGCTGAGACCAGAGGATTGGGATATCAAAGATAGCCTCAACAACTTAGTGAGGCCCTAAGCAACTTAGCAAGATCCTGTCTCTAAATAAAATATAAAAAGGGATGGGGATGTGGCTCAGTGGTTAAATGCCCCTGGGTTCAATCCCCAGTACCAAAGAAAAAAAGAGCAGGGGGGAGGCGGGGGAATGTACAAAGTATCTCATTAAAAATTTTAATCTCATTATATGTTGAAATATTTTGGAACTTTTGCATAAATCATATGACCAAAACTAATTTTGTGTTTCTTTGTCCTTTTTAGATGTAGCTATTATAAAATTTAAAATTGCATGTGTAGCTTGTCATATTTCTATTTCATAGTGCAGACCTTAACAATGCAAATCAATAGTTATTTAATATATGGTTTCCAGAACCTGGGAGGGAAGGAGGAGAGATGAAGGGAAGGATTGGGGAAAGATCATTAATGGTTATAAGAATTTGGCTGGATAGAAGAATAACCTCTAACGGTCTATATATTACAGCAGAATAACTAAAGCTGACAAAAAATTACTGCTTCAAAATAGGTAGTAGAGAAGATTTTGAATGGTCCCAACACAAAGTGATATGTCTTCAAAAAAATCATTCACTATATATCTAATGCTGCAGTAGTGTTCGATGATCTCTCACCTAAAGAAATTTTATATGAAATTTGGAATGCATTTCTCATCTATGGACTTGAAAAGGTGCTACCATCTCTATTTTGTCTGATCCTCCTCCTCTATTACTACCATGAACAGAACCTTTCTGCTTCTCTTTTCTGTCACTGTTGTACGTTCAACCACTATCTGCCCCTAACCGTATTTCCCACATTCTTGGCCACTACTGTCCAGCACTCAAAGGCTGGAACATCCCTGACTTCAAGGCACTTCACACAGGATATCTGGACATTGTTGGACTTAGTATTTGTTATAATTTGTATATGAATTGTCCCCCAAGACTCATGAGTTGAAAGCTGGCTACCTAATACAACCAAGTTCAAAGGTGGGTCTTATGGGAAATGATTCAGTTGTGGGGTTCTGACCCCAACAGCAGACTAATCCACTGACAGCTGAATGGACAACTGGGAGGTGGTGGAAATGGTAGGAAGTAGACTTGTAAAAATCAGAATGTCACTGGAGGAGTGCCCTGGACGGTTGTGTGTTTTCTGTCTTCCAACAAGAAGAATTAAAGGAAAAATGCTAACAAGTGTTTAATTGGGAGAAATGGACCATAAACAAGAGCTCATAAAGATTTTTTAAGGCCCAAATTACTGCCTACCATGTTTTCTATCTTAAATGTCACGGAGACATACTCTACATGTTTCCAAAGCAATTGACTGAAATATTGAAATTTGAGAAAATGTTGCTTTCTAAGAAAATCATTTCAGTTCAACATTTTGGTAACTGCAAGCAATGACTTGTAGGTCAAACTCATATACAAACTCAATTGTTTTTATATTTCTTGTAAATAAATAGAGTGTTCACATATGAAGAACTCAGGTCCTTAAGAACAGAAAGAAAATTCTGAGGAAGCCTCAAAGCAAGGAACTAGAGAAATTCAATCTGAAATTTAGAAGCATGTGAGCCGGAGTTACAACTGCTATTGATCTAGTGGGTGTCTTACTCAGTCAACATATACAGGTTCAAGGTATGTACTTGCCAATGATGTGTACTCATTACCAACTTTGTGAATTTTTGCATAATGAGTTTTCAGCCACCTTGTTTACATTTCTAAGGACATTATTAAACAAGAAAGTATGTTTGCCTGTTAGAACACATTTTTAATCTTGGTCAAACAAATGTGTGTCACATAATAGGGCAAAGTTCAAAATATCCCCCAAGTCATCAATTTCCACCCTTTCTGGAAAATCTATAGTATTCTGAATGCAATTCACCTTCCAGCTTAACCTTGGCCTTTGTTCATGATTATCAAAGGCCTGGATAACAACAGTAATCTGGTTTGCCTCTGTTCACAGGGCAGGCAATCGATACTGCAGCAGCATATTTCATATCATCTACTGTTCTCGCTATATTCATTTTGAAGTGTTTCCAAGACTCTGCATAGAGTCTTTGTCTATGTGCTCAGTAGTTGTCGACAGATAAAAATGTCATACAAAAGGAATTATATGACAGAAAAATAAAGGTGCAAATTATTTCCACTTTTTGAAATCATTAAATCGTTTTTTATGCAGTCACAATTTCCTTTATGTACATACAAGAAAATTCTTCAACAAGAAAGTATACTATATATATTAAAATACTTTCTTAATTTTCTATTTTTCTACATAAAAATGTGCCTGGATATATGTTTATTACATTGTATATAAATTCAATCTAGAATGGGTATACTAAATGACTTTTGAGCAAACTGTTAAGTAGCCATAATGTGATTTTTACCATATGCAATGCCTGGACATTTGAGTACTTAAATAACTGTTTGTTGGATGAATGCACAAATGATGAATAAATATCAAAGTTCAGAATTCTGGGGATTTTTCTCCAAATAGTTTTTATTAAAAACTAAGAATCAATTCAGGTACAAAGTAGATTCTCATGTATTCCTGTACCTCTAGAAAATGAGGTGCAAAAAATTTCCCAAGATATACTCTTTTAAATATATATATTATATATATATAGTTATAGTTATAGTTATAGTTATAGTTATAGATGGACACAATATATTTATTTATTTTTATTTGGTGCTGAGGATTGAACCCAGGGACTCATACATGAAAGGCAAGTACTCTATCACTGAGCCTCAGCCCCAGCTTCCCAACACATACTCTTAATTGAAAATCAATAAATGTGAAGAGGGGTATAAGCCTAGAGAATAAAGGATTCATCAAGTAAATTTTATAACATCTATTCTCTGTAGCAATGATTAGCTAGCTAGCACATCAGCTTTAGGTCTTTTGTTTTATAGTTTTAATTTAATGATTTGGAAGAGAAACAAATTTAGTTTATGACATTTTCTAGAAATATTAAAGCGATCACAAAAATGAACAGAGTTGGGGCTGGGGATGTGGCTCAAGCGGTAGCGCGCTCGCCTGGCATGCGTGCGGCCCGGGTTCGATCCTCAGCACCACATACCAACAAAGATGTTGTGTCCGCCGAGAACTAAAAAATAATAAATATTAAAAAATTCTCTCTCTCTCTCTCTCTCTCTCTCTCTCTCTCTCTCTCTCTCTCTCTCTCTCTCTCCTCTTTCACTCTCTCTTTAAAAAAAAAAATGAACAGAGTCTAATATCACTGAATTGTGGTGAGGAGAGAAATCTAATCCAAGGTGATGGTGATAAAACTAGAAATAAATATGGCTACAGTCAGGTCATAAAATCCTTTTTCTAACCATGGGTATTGGTAATTGAGGTGTGCTCCACCATTTCTTTCAGTCCAGTGTGATATTGCAAGATTAAAGAAAACATATCTAGAACAAAAAAAAATCTGAGTTTATATATTTCATCAAGTTCAATTTTTAATTCTTCAGATGGCCATAATAAACTCAGTTATTTCACAAAGTTTTGTAGCTCCTTTGAAACAGTGAAAAACTAGACTATTACTGCTTTTAACACAGTGACTTCAAACGGATTGTATTGCTTATCTATTCAAGAAAGATATTCTCATGACCCTTGCTTTAAAAACTAAAATGAACAAATGAAGGATTTATAATTGAAAATCTTAGCATACATGTTGGCAACTTAATGCCAGATAATTGTACTTTTTTTATTCTCTCCTACTAAATTTTTTAATTAATTTTTTATTTATATATGACAGCAGAATGCATTACAATTCTCATTACACATATAGAGCACAATTTTTCATATCTCTGGTTGTATACAAAGTGTATTCACACCAATTCATACATGTATTTTGGATAATAATGTCCATCACATTCCACCTTCATTTCTAACCCCATGCCCCCAGATAATTACACTTTTCATTAACACCTCCCAAACTCTCTACTGAACCATCAGATTAATCAAATAATAATGGTACAGGTTTTATAACATGTTCAATAGTGCCACTTATTACAGTTTGGATCTGGGATGTTGCCCACGGGCTCAAGTGTTGGGGCTTGGGTTCCCCATGCAGCAATGTTCAGAGGTGGGACTTTGGGAAATGACTGGATCATGAGGGCTCTGACCTCATCAGCAGACTAATACATGACAGCAGAATGGACTACTGGGTGGAAACTGTAGAAGCCAGGACCTTGTTAGAGGAAATAGATCACTGAGGGTATATCCTGGAAGGATACTTTTGTTTTATTTTTATTAATTATATTGTATTATAATTATACACAATAGTACAATTCATTATGTCATATTCATACATGCACATAATTTGTCAACCTATTATGTTCTCCCCCTCCCTCCCCAATTCACTTGCTCTACTCCACTAATCTCTCTTGTGTTAATATCAGTGTATCATTTACATATATGTATATACACATATATACATACACACACACAAATATATATATATATATATATATATATATATATATATATATGGATTCATTGTGCTATATTTGTACATGGATGGGTATTCCTTTCCATTACCTCTTCCCCTCTCTTTCTGCTTCCCAGCTGCCATAAGCTGAGCAAACTTCTTCCTCCACACCCTTCCTCCATGATGTTCTGCCTCACCTCATCATATTGAAACCTCTGAAACCATAAGTCAAAATAACTCTTCCCTCAAGTTGTTTTTCTCTCATATTTATCACAATGACAAGAATCGAACATGGTCACCAAGGAGTTACCAGCATAGGAAACAAAATTCACAAAGGAATGATTTGATTACAATGAATTAATGGCTGAATTTCTAGTTCTGCACCTGTTTTAGAAAATTTCACACAGAAAATTGGCTTCCATTTCTTCCTCTTTTTTTAGTCATCAGCAGGTGAAATGGGCAAAAGAATGATGTGAAATTTTCTTTCCTGAGCAGTTTTTGTCCTTATTCTGCATTAATCATGAGTAGGGTCCCTAAGGGTCTACTATTTCACTCTTTTTGTTATGGAACAAATAGATTCCTGGCAACTAAGTATCACAACTTCATTTACAATTACTCTTCACATTGCTCTTGCTCCAGTAATTTCATATTGAAATATGTCCATTTTGGAAGAAATCTAAGATTGAGCACTGATTCACACAAACCAATGTTTAGTCAGGAAAAATACTTGGACAGATTAGCAAATTAATATTCATAATCAAGCAGAAAAAAAGAGATTAGAATAGCTGGTAGTCACAGGAAGGTATCAGGCCAGGAGGAGCAACTTGGTGAGGTTGTGGCCCACAGGATTGGTGCAACACCCACTCAGTCTGGCTCTAGCCTAAATACATTTCCCACAGGTGTCTCTAATGACTTTTTCACTAACTGCTAAAACTAGAAGTAGGGATATAACCTAAAGGCTTGTCAGGACACTGCCAAGAATCTACCACAAAGGTATTTTCCAGTTGATAAGACAGAGACAGCTTACTAGTATCAAATAATACACCAGGTCACATTCATTGAATCAGTAAATCCTAACTACAATCATACTATTTTTATCCTTTTCTTTTTTATAGATCCACTTGGGTAAAGTAATTCAATTAAAATGACCCAACTTGTATTATAAGCAACCAAGGAGATAGATCACCTATTCTTTCAATACATGAACGACCCATCGAAAACTAAAATTATACACTAAAATCATAGCTGACAAGATTTGGAAAGGCAGCCTTAGTTGTGAAAGCCTGTGACCAAATTATTCTTTCTACATACTTCTAATGCTTGTGGTAAGCATCAGCCCTCGAGGTAGATCTTGTTATTGCTCAGTCAAGGGCTGTCTTTTCATTCAACCAGTGAAGACAATGCATGCTCTGGCATTGTCCACATCTACCCTTAAGGATTTGGTGGAAAGCAGTCAGAAAGCCAAAATGAAATTTCCCAGGAATGAAAGAACATGGGCACAGCATGGAATTTCAGCAGGAAGGCACAAGAAAGGACAGAAATTCAGAGCACATGAATAACAACAGGAGCTGTGTCAGTAAGGACCCACCGCCTGCTTAGAAAAGGCCTTCTTGGAAACTGGATATCAAGAATTTGCAAGTATTGGGGCTGGGGTCATGGCTCAGTGGTAGAGCACTTGCCTGGCATGTGCGAGGCACTGGGTTCAATCCTCAGCACCACATAAAAATAAAATAAATAAAACAACGGTATAAAAACAAACAAAAAACAGTTCTATTAAAAAAAAGGGGGCTGGAGTTGTGGCTCAGAGGTAGAGTGCTTGCCTCGTACGTGTGAAGCACTGCGTTCGATTCCCAGCGCCACATATAAACAAGCAAACAAAATAAAGGCCCATCAACAACTAAAAAAGTATTTTAAAAAAGACTTTGCAAGTAAAATCCATTATTAATGTTCATATGTACAAGGGGCTTATTATGTCCAAGTACTGATTGCTCCAAGAGATTCAAATGAATTCATCCTCCCAATGCTAGAAGTAGGTATTAATATTAGACCCATTTCTTAAATGGGAAAACCAAGACACAAAGTCACGTGGCCTGCCCGTTGGGGAAGGAAGAACTAAAACTCAGCAGCCTGGTCTAAGTACGTAATACAAATTCCACACACATGCCCAGAGAATAGCTCCTTTAGTCAAATGTGATGTTTTTAGGCAAAGGGCAGAGGCCTAATCCTTAAGAGTCTATTTTTTTCATCAGTCACTGAAAGCTGTTTGGAGAATCCATACAAATCTTTCAGACTCTAGTGGGGAGAATTTCTATGTGTTACTGAATATTATGATGATGGCCATTTGAGCATTATTAAGAAGTATAGCATACACAAGTGTACAAACCAAGAAGCAGGGGCATATTTCAAAAGGAAGGAGATACTAAAATTACTAATAACAGGCATCCTTTATGCCTATGAAAGAAAGGGAAATTACTAATATTTCTACTGTTTTGCTTGTGTTCCAAGAAGCCCTTCCTGCCACGTAATTCTAAAAGCACCTTTTTGTATACAAATTAATTTATGTCTTCAAAATTTTAAAACCAAAAATAAAGGTATACACTTGGCTACAAAATTAACCTTAAAGATATGGGAGCATTACAAATGTTTAATTTGAACCCAGTTTTAGAGAACAGTACATGGGTTGAATGCTGTTTGAATATTATGAACTGTGTCCATAACCCCATATTTTAAGTTTTTAGAAAACTAAAATGATAGCTACACATAAGATTCACTAACTCTAAGGAAAATAGGTGAAAACCACTAAAATCCGAAGGACAGAATTTAGAACTCTTATCACACAAAACCACCATCTGAAAAGCATTATGAAGCATTCACATTCTCCCCAAAAGATTTAATTGCTCCAACTTCATTATGTTTAACGTTTTTCTAACTCCGATCACAGCTATGAATCTCACCACTGATCCTGGCTCAATATCCTCACAGATCATTGCTAGTCAGGTTGCACCTGCTTTCTGATTGCCTGCACCCATTTCCAATTTGAAATCAATGAAACCTATTAGCATGTTCTCTACTCCACACTTTAATTTTGGACAGCAATGTATTATTAATGTAATCATCCTGTCAAGCCTGGTTCAGCATCAGAAGTAAAATTGAAGCTTCACAACAGAGAAGTTTAATAAGAATACCTATTAAATTGTATTGAAATCTAAATAATTGAGTGCATATTTGATATAAATTTTAAATTGAAATGGATTATATCCAAGTAGAGGGACATCAATGGAGAACAAACATCCTTTATACCTTTGAAAGACAAAACATGATTCTGCCCATGTATCACTGCATCTTGACATATAACCAAGATCATTTATTTCTACATATAAAGAGGATTCCTTTGTAAAAAAAAAAAAAAAAAGTTTTATGCTATGCTAGGCTCCAATAAAGAAATAGCCTCCATTTCCAAATAAAATAAATATATTATCCTCAGTCTGTCCACCTTAAAGTTTGAATCTCTAGATGACAAGATACTAATTTTGATAAAATGTAGACCCCTCAAGAGAAAAATTAATGAAGGTGTTGATGAACTCATGCATTACCAAAGAAGGAATTTTAATGTTGCAAAATTAACATTAATAGACAACATTTGGTTAATTTCTTATTTGTCCCAACAAGAATATTAAACTACTTCCAAGATTAATATTCACTTTCCTTAGTGCTTGCCCTAATATTAATGAGAAGATGATCATAATTAAAAATAAACTAATTTTCAACATACACTAGAATGTTTAAGCAAATTCACTTTCACTATACCAGGTACTAACAATCTAAAATAGTCACCCAAACAAATAACATCTGAGAGTGGCAACAAAGGTTGTATACTATACAGAAACAGCTGCCTATGGGAGCATGTTAAAGAGCAAAGAAAGTAGAAAACTAAAGCAAGGTGTAAGATTGTTGTGACTTCACCTAATTCTCAGACAGAATTTATAGTTGTTTTACTGGGCTATGGAATTTGAGTAACCCTGTTATCTTCTGATGGAGCTAGGAAATTTGTGTTACAACACAGCAACTCACACTACATACACGAGACATTTGCTTTAGACTAGAACTGTGCCCTTCTCCACTTAAGTTACAGCAACATCTCCAGATGAATCTTTTTGTTTTTAAACAGTCTGCCTATATTTCCTATCCTATCTAAACCATCAGAGAATATACTTGAGGGACAGCAGATAGAAAAAATACTTCAAAGTTTCTGACCATAGTTTAGAGGGAAAATTATGAGAACTCAAACCAGATGAGATGCAGGAAAGATACAAAGAGTATCAAGTAGCCCTCCCTTATCTGCAATGGATGCATTCTAAGATGGCCAGTGGATGTCTGAAACTATGGATACTACCAGATCTTATACATGATAGGTTTCTTCCTATACATATATCTATAATAAAGTTTAATCTATACATTAGGCACAGTAAGAGATTAATAATAAAAGAACAATTATAAAAGTTATGTGAAGTACCCCCCCCCATATCTAATTGTACACCATCTTTTCCCTTGAAGGAAGCATCTAAGATGGCTCCTGATTGACACATCCAAGTGGCCAGCATCACCACTCTTTTACTTATCAATGGCTTCAAAGTACAAGTCACTTGAATACAAGCACTGTGGCACTGTAGCAGGTAGTCTGAGGCAGCTACTCTAACAAGCAGGGAGTGTATACAGTGCGACATACTGGACAAAGCATTCATGTCCCCAGCAGGTTGGAGTAGGATGACACAAGATTTTATCACACTACTCAGAAGGCAGGTCCATTGAAAACTTACAAATTCCTATTGGAATGATTGATTATTGAATTTTTGGCTTAACATTATGGACCACAATTGACAGCAGATAACAAACTATGGAAAGTGAAAGAGCAGATCATGGAGTACTACTATTCTTGAAATATAATTATGAAGTCAAAATGACTAGGGTTTGTGATTGTTCAAATAAACAAGGGGACAGAATCAAGGATAATATGGAGGACTCAAGCCTAAGTGAATTACAAGTCAGTGGATTCCCCCAACTCAGATCAAGAAAGCAGGAGAAGTAATTGACTAACGAAGTGATGGATTCAGTCCAAGACCCTAAGAGATGTCCAGGTGGAGATATTCAACAAAATTTTCATGCTCAAATTTTCACTGAGGAGTCTGGACTGGAAACAAAGATGTAGCAGCTATTAGCATCTTTTAGTGCTGTAAAATGGAAATATAATGTAATTCACTTAAGAAATCTCACAGCTGATAGTACCCATATTTTAAAAATAAGAAGGAACACATCGAGTTATATTTAATTTTGCTTAATGCATCCAAAATGTTTTTCAGCACATGACAATAGTCATATTCATATTTTAAGTACTAAGTGGCCATGTGCAGCTCATGGCCACCATATTGTACACTGCAGACCTGGGGGCAGTTGAAGGCTTGAGAATGGATCTGTCATATAGAAATAATTATATTTCAACACTTTATTAATTATTTTTAACTATTTATTAATTTTTATTATATAAAAATAAATTTTTATTTTATAATTATTTAAACTATTTATTAATTATTTACTTTAATTATTTTTAGCAGAATAAGCGAGGATTTAGTATGGAGACCTGTTTAATGCCAAGAGAAATTTAAGGGAAAACAGATTATAAATGAGATAAGGAAAAACTTTTCAAAGCAAGAAGCACAGAAGTGGGAAAAACAGATGAATGGAACCTTCCATGGAAAAGTGATTAACAATTAGTATCATGTATCAGGAAGGCCAATTGGGCAAAACTTAAGATTCTCCGTGTACTATCAATAATTTTAACCTTAACAACATTTCAGTGGTGTATAGTAATACAAGTCGGGGCAGATAAAGATTTTGTGGAACTTAAAAATTAGCCAATTTTAGAATTTTCATTAAAAGAACAAAACTATGAATATGACATTGTATAAAATTGAGGGGCACTGAAATTTAAGGTTCAATATCTTCTTGAAAATCCTACATCCAAACTGGTTCAAGAATTCAATAGAAGATATGAATGGAAACTTTTTATGATAAATTAAATGGGAAGGAAGAAAAGAATTCTAATATGTCCTCAGCCCCTCTTTCCAAGTAACTCAGATTCTGCAAAAATATATTCAAGAGATGTTTTCAATCACACATTAAACCACAGGTACATAAGCTTTTATCAGCCTTTTCCCCATATTCCTCCTCACCACATCTTGCCCATGTAACATTTTTTATTATCCTTTTCCTTTAATTTTCAGAATTCCTAAAAGTTTAAACTGGTGTTGGGGGGGAGACTTCAGTGCTCCCAAAATAGTAAATGCAGGCTTACATCATTTAACTTGTTTGTCATATTTCTTCTCAGAATGAAGTTGCATATTATAATTCTGTATAATTAAGAAATCCAGCCAAGCATAGGCTTCTACAAATTTTTGAGTAATGCTTTTGGGAACTCACATGAGAAAGTGAATGAAAGATGAAGATTCTTTACAGTTTTAAAAATACAGATTTCACTTAGAGTGGTCCTCTGCCATATGGGACCACCTGGCTGCTCAGAGCAAAATCCTATCACCATGACAACTGAGCTCAAACTTTCCATAATATCTTTAGGATTCTTATGATATATTCTTCCTTCAGCCTATTTTCTCTTCCCAAAGATAAATTGTTAGAGCTGCATTTCACAATAAGCTATTTTTAACAAAACAGAGCAATTTCAGACTGTCCTTTGATGAACTATGGGAGTAACCAATACCCAGGGGAAAAAAAAAAAGTCTACAAAACTCCCTCAGTGGGATCAGAATGCCTGTGAACTCTGGGAAATTGCAATCAAACTCAAACAATCCAAATGGCAAGGTACAACTCCAATATTTCAGAGCACTTCATAATGTATACAATAATCTTTTATAAATCAACATATTTGGACCCACAACAATCACTTGGAGTTAGGAATTCTTTCCTGAATTTATAAATGAAGAAATGATAGTTCAGAAAAGAAAATGCCTTGCTCTAGTTTTAGAATAAGAAAAATTCAAAGATTTGTGATATCACAGTTCATGATCTTTCTTAAAATCATAGGTTTTAGTCAATCAAAATGTAAAACCAACAGAATGAAAAAGAACCTACTGGCTCATTCATTCATCTGCCAGGTACCATAGACCAAACCCTAATAAGCCTAGATACGTTTTTACAGGAAAGCTCTGTGCACATAACTTATTAGCTACAAACATACAACATAATACAGATTCATAACAAGAGTATTCTTTACCCCCCAAAAGTAAGCAATTGCCTCGCTGGTAGAGGGGAAATAAAATGACTGCATCTCATTTATTTTTCCCTATTATCCTTCATATTGCATTTTCAAATTTGCTGGGTTCTTCAGCTATCCCACTCCTCCGTCTATACCCAAAAGACTTAAAAGCAGCATACTGTAGTGACATAGCTACATCGATGTTCACAGCAGCTCAATTCACAATAGCTAAACTGTGGAACCAACCTAGATGCCCTTCAACAGATGAATGGATAAAGAAACTGTGTTTTTATACACGATGGAACATTACTCAGCATTAAAAGAGAATAAAATCATGGCATTTGCAGGTAAATGGATGGAATTGGAGAATATCATGCTAAGTGAAGTAAGCTAATCCCCAAAAAAACCAAAGGGTGAATGTTCTCTCTGATAAGTAGATGCTGACCATAATGGGGGTGGGGGACATGGGGAGAATGGAGGAAATTTGGATAGGGCAAAGAGGAGGGAGGGAAGGGGAAGGGCCACGGGAGTAGGAAAGATGGTGGAATAAGATGAACATAACCCTAGGTGTATGTATGACTGCACATGTGGTGCAACTCTACATCATGTACAACCAGAGAAATGAAAAGTTGTGCTCCATTTGTATACAATGAATTGGAATGCATTCTGCTATTATGTATAACTAATTAGAACAAATTTTAAAAGTTTGCTGGATTTCTTATTCTCCCTTTTAAAACATTCAGGCATTTGGTCTTCAGAATGTTTCAGATCATTACCACAGAATTTCAGAAATTCCAACTGAATAATTAACCAGGATAGGATCCTTAACTATCTCATATACATTTTTAATTTGATATTCAGTGAACAGTAAAATTATTGTAGCCCCTCCAGTTTTGACAAGCAATACCTATGTAAGCTTAATCAAGAAAAACATATCAAAGTCAGTGTATTGGGTAAATTATAGTATTCAGTCATCAGAGAAGGCCCCAAATCAAAGCAAAATTAATTCCATTATCATGTGCTTTTCAAAGTGAAATTAGAAATAAGGTTTAAATAACAGTTGATTCAAAGCAAGAGAACTGCCACAAGTAAACAATCTGAACACTACTTATTCTTATCCAAGTGCCAAACACATCTGAGAACATTCAGTGCCAACAAGAAGGGGGAAAGACATTTCTCCAATGAATTGAGCAGGAACATGAAAAGAAAGCCTTCTTTCTGGTTTCACTTTACATTTGTCTACAGTCAACTGGGGTTTGTGATATTACAATGGTCAAATATCCATAAGCCTTGCCTTTTTTTGTGTGTGTGTGGTGCTGCTGATTGAACCCAGGGCCTTTGTGCATGTGTGGCAAGCACTCTACTAACTGAGCTATATTCCCAGCCCAAGTCTTGCCTTTTGATACTTCCTAGTAGAAGAAATTGCTCCTGGGAGACCAGAATGGGTGGTGTGGGGCTCTCCTCCTACTACTCCACCAACTGTTTCATGTAGAGTGAGTGCCAGTACTGGTGAGGGATTCCTTAATTGTCTGCTTATTCAAGGAAAGGAAAATGGACCATAATAGTTTGGGAGCCATGAAAGACTCCTTAGTAAATGCTCTTACTTGGGGGACTTTCTTTACTTACTTTTTAGTACTGCCTAATATTTTTTAAGTATTCCCATGATGAGAACAGGACTTTGATGACATTAGCTTTCTTCAAGAGTCTCTTAAAACCTACCAATGACTTTGAACATTTAGTAAAACCAACTTAGACATCACCTCAGTTCCCATCACCTGAGACACAGATTTATCTTCAAATGACTGTTTAGTTATATAAAATAAGTGGACATAAAAGGTTGCTACAAACAATCCTTTCCTATAAAGTATTCATTTTACAGGGACAGACTAATCTGTTGAAATATCCAATTGTTTATCTTCTCGTGTTCCTTGTCTTGTCATTTCTTATTTTGGAGATTTGGCCTGTTGACAGTAATTTTGAGGAATTCAAAGGTGAGGAAGCAGTATTTTCTCATGAGGAAGGAGACAGGTCAGAGGACTGGTACCCTATTCTGAAGTAGAGGCAGGACCTAGTAGGGGAACTGCTTCATGAGACAAAGTGAGAGGTGGTCTAGCTACCATGGCTCCTAGAGCCTCCACTTTGCTTAGGATTCCTTTAACCCAAATTAAAGAACAGAATTAATGAAGTCAGGAACCAAGAGAAACATTTGGTTCTGAAATGATGGTGCCTCTCAACAATGACCAACAAATACTGATGATCAATGAAAAAAAAGCCTGCACCATTATCTCACTGTGTATGCATAACCCTGAGACCTCTGCACAACTCTAGAGGAAAGAGGGCACTAAAAATTAGCTTAAATCTCCCACCAATTTGAAGATCTTCTGGGATTAATTACAAAATATAATGAAGAAATGAAATATTTTCAGTGCACTTAAGTTTATGGATGATGGTTTAGACTAGTTACCTGTGATATTTTTCTACGAGTCTGTCAAAATCACGTATTTCCCATGTTAAAGCGTCTCACCATTCCAGTTTCACAGAGGATTAGAGCATTGGATGATTTTGTGAGTCAGTCAAAGGTGTGCTTTCCAGTTTACACTTTTACTTGAGAATAATGTGACCACTCTAGGCCATTAATGCTTGCATCTTACACAAACATGGAAAATGTATCAACAAAGAGAGCTGAGGAAATTCCAACAGAACATATGATCTTTCATTTAGTTATATGCATAAATCATGGGTAAACCCTTGGCTGAAAATGTTGATTGAACCACAATTGACAAGTTAAAACAACCAAAAAGAAGCTTCTCGTCAATTTAACACCACTCCATGTCTCAATAAAGGAACATCTAACTGTAGAAATAATTGATATATGTAAGCAGAAAAATTTTTGCTAGACAACTGAATACAAAACAACATTTGTTTCATAATATGTCTGAGACAATAACAATTACCATTTGCACAGTCTGCAAAACAGACTAAGAATATGGAACTGAGAGTCTGTTTGGAAAAAGAGGGGGGGAGGGAGCGCGCGCCATCTTTAGAGATTTAGAGATTCTGTCATTCAATATTACTCAAAATGGAATTCTAAAACTATCATAGCAGGTCACACCACCAGCCATCAAGTATTCTTAATTATTCATGTGAAAGCAAAGCTTGAAAATTGTGTCATGTTCAAGAGAAAAATGCCTTGGGACCTGAAATACATAGTTAACTGCAAAGACTAATATCAAATTGTCTGCATTTTAATCCCAACTTTGCCAGTTACCAGCTTTGTGAACTTTGCCAAGTGGTAGGAAAGTTTCTGCATCCATAATATGGCATAATGATAGTGTCTAAATTAGATTGTTTTGAGACTGGCATCAGAAAACATGAGTGAAGCTCTGTGCTGGGGCTGATGCCTTCCACACAGCCCTCAAAATACTTTAGAGAGTGTTACTGTTATTACTATCACTATCACTCATAAACAGCTGTTAAAAGAAAATCTTGAGATACCTGTATTTTCTGGTATCAACAAATTTCTTCAAAAATTATTTGTTAAGCAATAGGGCACAAAGTAAAAAGACAAGGTCCCTCCTTTGCCCTGGATCTTTCATTTCAGTAGTGGGATGAGAAAAGATACACAGCAAGTCAATAAATAAGTAGAGTCATAGGTGATATACCCGAAGAACTGAGAGACAGTTTATGGCAGCAGTGCTGCCTTAGTTTGGGGTCAGGAAAGGCAGACTCTGAAAATCAGACATCAGAGCTGAACTCCAAACAATGGAAAGGCACCTGCCTAGGAAAGATGTAGGTCAAGAGGTTCTGGGGAAGAGAATATTAAATTCCAAGGCCCTAAGGCATAAAGGAGCCTCAGAGGCCTTTGCAAGAGTTTGTCTCCCAGAATTATCCCAACAGGACAGCATGTACCAGCTGAAGCTGGTTTGTTAATATGCAGCAGGATTCTTCAGGGAGTGGTTTCTGCTTCCTGTTGCTGTTTGTAGAGCCAAGGCCTCCATCCACAACCTACATTGATTAGCTCCATCATTCTTTATTGCAGGGGAGTGTGAAACATAGGCCAATGTGTTTATTCTATCTCAACTCTCTATAGCAATCTCGCCTCACCAAGTTAGATGCTGATTCTGTTCATCCTGGGTATGTACCTACCACAGTTAAATTTAGGAAATGGGTGGACTGGGACTTTATTCAACCAAGTAACAGTGTAGAGACTATTAAGCTTTCCCCAAAGTTCATTGTTAGAGATGGTTATCAAGAAGATGTCTGAGGTCAACAACTGAAGTCAATCTTGTTAAATTATTTGTAGGGCAATTCTCTACCTGTTCATCATCCTTTTAGGAGAGAAAAAAAAAGGCAGGACAAAAAATGGATTCTGTTCTATCAACTCCTTGGTTGCTTTCCACCACACAGATAACACCAAAGCATTCACATCATTAAGAGGTTCACAATAAACCACTGATTAAAGATATTTCTTCCACAGTGGCTGCCACAAAATACAACCACTAGAGGTATCATCCCAAGAGACATCAAACGTTGCATATGCACCTCACCAGGGTTTCAAAAGTAAAAAGGCAATATTCTAATCTGCAAACTGCAAAGTAAAATCAACTGGGATTCTTTACAAATAAATTTTTATAACAAGTCACAAAAAGGTACAATATTGTTTGTAAGGGAAAGAAAGCAGGCATTCCATATACTTTTGTAAGTATCAGTGTTTTCTTTTTGTCCTTTCTTGTAACTGCTTATGAAAATAATATTTAAGGAAGATGAGTCAGATTCATTTTGCATCAAATAGGGACTGAGGATTGCAGGATTACTGCTCCTTTGTTTTGAGATTTTTCAAGGTTTTATTTGGTTCTGCATTTTTATTTCCACCTGCTTCTCTGTTCATATTCTTTCTATTCTGGCTACCCCAATGCATGATAATGACAAGCCCACCTATTGTTATTCTTAATAGACAAGTTGAATTTGCTAGATGGAGTCAGCAATCTCAGTATTAGCAGAGATTTGAAGGCCCAAGAACAGCTGGGGAGAATAATAGTTATCTGAGAAATTTAGTAAAAAAGCCACTTCAGCACTGAAAATGTGCTACTAAGCAACAAAGTTAAAGCGAATGTTTGGAAAGTCTTCATTTTTGCAAACAAGTTGCGGGGGGCGAGAGGGGGATGCAGATACAAGAAATGATTAATTATCGGATGTCTTCTGATTAAATGGTGTTTTGTTTCCGATTACTCCAAATGCATACGAAGATACATGCTACAAGGTGATTGTGGTGGATTGGACAAAACATTGATTTCATATGGTTGCTGCACATTTGTACACAAAAACAGTTAAATTATCTCTTCCAGAGTCCGTTTCCAGAACTTGAAGTAACTAGACATTATTATAAACACAAGAGCATCCCAAAACATGAGTTTTCCAAATAACAAGTCTCATTTCCTCTCTTTAAAAAAAAAAGACTAAAATAAAGGAATAGAATACTATGTATGTGGATTTTGAATGCAGTCTTCCAAATATTAAATATACTTTTCATGATGAATACTCTATTGGGTCTCAGCCTTAGAATAAGCATCATGCCAAGAGCATTCAGGCACAGCCTCATCTGACAGCAATCATGCCTGGGGCAGAATGGCATCTCTCAGCAACCCTCATGGATACATAAATTCCCAGGAAAAAGGAGTCAGAATGACCCTCCTTCTCCCCAAAAAAGCACAGAAAGTAATGTCCTTGTCCACATGGATGAAATAGATGGTTTTAGATTAAAAACAAAATACACACACTTTTGTGATATTATCTCAAGTGATATAAAGTCCTACAATATCACTTCAAAATCAATTATTTATAGTCACACATGAAATTTATATATGTATATAGACATATTTAATAGGAAATATATATATATCTATCATATTAATTATACCAGATACAACTGTAATAATAAAAGCTAATATTTATTAAGCTTATATTTATAAAATGTTCTGTTATATACAAAAAAATCTCATTTAACCCTTACCACCTTTCTGTTAATTCAGCACTGTTATTATTCTCATTTTGTAGCTGAAGACTCTGAGCATCAGACTGTCAAAAATTTTTCTTGGTCTCATCATCCATAAAATGGAAACAATAATGCATGCAGTAGTAGTTTCACATGCAGTAGTAGTTTGTTCTTATAAGTAACAGCAGCACTGGTTACAGTAAATTGACCAACATCCCAGAACTACCATGCATATTGCAGTCTCAAAAAGCCTAACCTAAAGTCTCAGGTAGTCCTAACCACTACCCACACCACCTCTCATTACCAACAAGGGGTCAAGGTTGTAGGAACAGCCTCTTAAATGATGTATTTGTAGACATTCCCATATACAATACAATAAAGATGGACCATGATTAATTGTAGTGGTGGTATAAGGAAGAGCTAATTTCTGAGGTGAGTAAGCCCGGATTATTTAGAACTTAGTAGACCATGACCAGCCTCCTGAATTGCACTGGAAAGCAAATCACAGCAGAGCGGAGGGACCAAATAGCCTCCTGTAATGTGTTCCCTGCGGCTTGCTCACTTAGCACTTTGCACCACCAGAGATTGTTCTATTTGCTTAGTTTAGAAGTCAATAAAGCTGTGCACAAAGCTGCAAAGCACACATAAAATACAAAAATACAACACATCAAGAGAAAATAAAGCCAATAAAACAACAATGCCATTCTTAATGAACCCTTGGGTTCCCGTCATGGTCCAAGACGGTCTTAGTGCCACAAATATGTCCTTGACATCTTACTAGATAGAAGTTTTATGATGATAAATAATTCACTTTAAGACTATCTTAGTCCCATGTGATAGGCTTCAGTGGCTCCTCGATGTGGTCACTAAACACAGGTGAATAAAGAAAAACCTGGAAACAATGGCCAGGAAAGCTACAATCCTTGAGCATCAACTTTAGCCCTTTTTTGAGAAGACACTCTTGATTTAAAACACATCCAAAAATGAACCCCAAAATCAACCCAAATGAAGACCTGAACCTAGAAGAAAACATAGGGAAAAGCTCAACCTCGAACTTGGCAATGATTTTTTTGGGTATCACAGTGAAAGCTCAGACAACAAAGCTCAAATAAATATAACTATAAACTTAAAAGCTTCTGCACAACAAAGGAAACAATCCAAAACAACAAAGACAACCTACAAATTGGGAGAAAAATAGTTGCAAACCATACATCTGATAAGGAGTTCATATTCAAAAATATAAAGAACTCACACAATTCAACAGCCAGAAAATGAACCCAAGTTCAACAAATGGTTAAAAATGTCTGAAGAGACCTTTCTTCAAAGACAACATACACATGGACAAAAGGTATATGATAAGGTACTCAACATCACAAACCAGGGACATGTACATCAAAACCACAACCAAGTCATCACCTCATACCCTGTTCAGATGACTATCATCAAAAAGACAAAAGATCACAAGAGTTGGTACATGTGTGGAGAAGAGGGAACCCTTGTACACTATCAGTGGGAATGTAGATTGGTGTAGCTGTTTTGGAAAACAGTGTGTGGATGGTCCTAAAGAAATTAAAAACAGAACTACCATGACCCATAAATCCTCCTTCTGAGAATATGCCCAAAGGCAGTGAAAACACCACATTATAAAGATTTATGCATCCCAAGTTCATTGCAGCATGATCTCTAATAGCCAGGACAAGGAAATAAGTGGGGTGGGGCTTAGTTCAGTGACAGAGAGCTTGTCTAACATGTGTAAGGCCTAGGTTTGATCCCAGCACAGCAAGAGGAAAAGAAAAAAACAGAACATACAGAAACTTCTCAAGTGTCCATTGGTGGGTAAAGTGATAAAAAAATTATAATATATATTTATGGTGAAATATTTTTCATTTGCACACTATTGACGAACCTGAAGGATTTAATGCTAAGTGAAATAAGCCAGGCACTAAAAAATATTGTTATGCACTCACATGTTGACTGTAAAAAGGAAAAAAGTCAAATACACAGAGAAGATAAAATGGGCTACCAGGGTCATGAAGGGAGAAGAGTAGGAAATAAGATGTAAGCCAAAGGGAAAAGAGGATTTTGGAGGACAGATAATATGAACGAATATGACTTAGAGAAAAGCTATATTCGGGGCTGGGGATGTGGCTCAAGCGGTAGCGCGCTCGCCTGGCATGCATGCGGCCCGGGTTCGATCCTCAGCACCACATACCAACAAAGATGTTGTGTCCGCCGAGAACTAAAAAATAAATATTAAAAATTCTCTCTCTCTCACTCTCTCTTTAAAAAAAAAAAAAGAGAAAAGCTATATTCAATAATGAGACTTTAACCCCAATATCATGCACCCTAATGTAGAATCCAGACAATTTTACTATCTAGATTTAAAGCTATCTAAAAATCAAGAAGGATAAACCTTAAGATTTACACTAAGCTCTTCTCTCTTCTGCTCCCAGAGCAGGAGTCCCCACAACCAGGGATAGTATTAACTGAAGTATATGACCCTAACCAGGGCTGTATTAACAATTTTATAAACCAGACCTCACTCTCCCACACACTACTCTAACCACCCACACATCAGGCACTTTTGATTATATGCAAGAAAAACACCTGATCATGCTCAAAAGTCAACAAGCCAATAACACAGGAAGAGTTTCTCAGAGTCTTAAATGACTGCAAAGGTGAAGAGAATAAAGCAGAGTTTTAATTCCATTGAGTCAATATAATGCTGCTGCTTCTCCATGCTTAGAAAGGAAATGTCCTACTTGAGTTGGTGATGCCCTACTTGTTTTATATGTTCTTATGACTGGGGTGTGCAAGTTATTAAACTGCCTTGGGCTTAACAGAGTTGTAATGCATCTGATTATCCCTGAGGTTTAAAAGCAATAGGGAGGACACTTACCCACTTTTATTCATTATTATTTTTCATAGCTTAGGGAATCAAAAATGCTCTTTGTTAAATGAATTAAAACTATAATCACTTCTCGGCCTTTTGGCTAAGATCAACTGTAGTATCTGTTCTTATCAGTTTAATATCTGATACGTCCTCTGAGGATTTTTGGAGCAGGGAGTTGGAATAGGAGCTTGCTCTGTCTACTCCATGCATCAACCTGGTATTGCAGTACTTCCAGGAACAGTGCACCCCTCATCCATTAAAAAAAAAGAACTACAGATAACTAACTAAAAATAATGCCAAAGAACCAGTGGATGCCTGCCACTGTGAGGATGGTCGATTGTCTCATTGTAAGAAAAAAGCACCTCTTCTTGGTGAAAGAGATAATTCCTGTTCCTAGCCTATGGAACAGGAATCTTGAGAAATAACTGTATTATAAGCTTTTTAGCAGTTAACAAATGAGATGGACTAAATATTTATATTTAACCTCCTATTAGAAAAAGCTTTAGTTTAACTATAATTTCAAAGTCAAATATGAAGCTGCTGGAGTTTATTAATGCTGAAAATGTGATCTATTTAAACCCATAATTAAATCAAAGGGGAGTTTAATGAGAAATCAATAGATATCACAAAGAAGTATCTCTGTGGTTCTTGCAGTTTTTCCAAGACATGAAACAGCTCCACGATTTCGTAGCGTGTGTTTGGAAGCCCGTCCCTTGTTTGTGCCATCTTCCCCACTGGTCTTCCAGCTGTCAGATTAAATATAGCCATAGGTTGGATACGGCCACACCAGGCAATTTGTAAAAACAAACAATGAAAATAACAATACAGATGTTAATAAAACTAAATTAACTGCAATGAACATGATATTCATGCTGGCCATGAGTGATAGCTGGCTATTATTAAATGAAATCTATTTCATTAGAAACATTACAACAAGGCAGTCCTGCCCATTTGGAGGGACACTAGAATCTAATTCTCTAGTCGTCTTCTATCTTCCTGGGGCTATGTGACTGGATTCTGACTCATAGAACATGGGTAGCAGAGAATTAAATCAGTGCTAGACTTGGACCTTACAAGGGCCAATTTGATCCTCCATACCCTCTTTCCACTCACTGGCCATCTGGATGGAAGATACAGTTAAAAATTCCAAGGAGGCTCTGGGGCACATACAGAACCAGGAGAGAGGAGGATGCTGGAACCCCAGGTCACCACTGGATGGAGAAAAGGCCAGGTGCGCCTCCCAACTTTCAATTACACATACCTATTAATGTTCTGACTTTAAGATTCCCACACCCTTATTTATCAAAACTTAGAAAGGGTGGGATTTCCTATTGCCTTGCCCTGACCCTTGGTACAGGGGATTGAACCCACGGACACTAAACCACTGAGCCACATCCCCAGCCCTTTTTGTTTTTTTAAATACAGGGCCTCATTAAGTTGATAAGGTTGGCTTTGAACTTACAATCCCCCTGCCCCAGCAACCCAAATCGCTGTGTGCCACCATGCCTGGCCTTATCAAATCCCTAACAATGAAATCTAACATTCATTGGGCACTATACATTCTTTCTAGAAAATTCTTTCATACAGTTGTCACAAGAATCGTCAGAGCCTTGATAGCCCTGTGGCAAAGCTGAAGCAAGGAAAAAGCCAGTAAACTGAGATTATATACCAAGACAAGTCAGAGCTTGGTGGAAACTACAAGACCAGGCACCATGCCATGTAATTGAGATACAGAGAATAAGGAGAGTGCCTGACTTTGAGGGGCTTACACAGAAAAGTGGAGAAAAATATTATACTTCCAGGACTCAATGAACTACCCCAACAAAAATAAAAACCTAAAAGTGCAGATGAAACTAAAGAACTTCCAGGCATCTATGGAATAGTAGCTTCATGAGAATCCTATTATTCATTTGAGTAAGAGGATTCAACCCCAGGCACCACCCTGAGGGTTTCCCTACCCTGAACCCTTTTAGGAACTGAGGAATCAAATCACCAAACATCATTTTGGTACCTTGGCTTTCTGATGGATTATTAAGTCTTCCAAGCAGCCTGGGGTTTAGTTATAACTTATGTCACCTCTTGATTAATTGCTGCCTGCCCATTTGGTAGGCTGCTGCTGATTTCCAGTAAGAAAATGCTGTACCCTTTAGCCTCCAGGTATGTTTTTCCCAATGCTTTAAACATTCTTTTCTTGGTCTGCCTTACTTGTTTGCTTCCTTTTCTGAGCTTGCACACCACCCTGTATTTTCACGTAATCTCTGGTCACTGGATCTTCCTTATTGGTCTGTCAAACTACAGTCAATTATGAGCCACCTGTGATAAATGAGGGCTCACTCATTTGACACTAATATCTTTTTCAAACAGTTTTAAATATATTTTAAAATTCATTTAATAAGTGCTTACTTTCTACTGGTTGTGTGCAATATATATATGAATACAATGATGAGCAAAACCAAATGTAATTCCGATCCATCACAGAGCATACAGTATGGTAATGGACAGATACTAATGAAATAACTAATGTCAATTAAAATTGGGATAAGTGCTATGGAGCAGCAAACAATATAAGAGACACAGTATAAGGTAGTGGAAACAGCACGGTACAACAAAGGGAGAATGGAAGTTAATTAGGCTGATGTTGATAAGAATTTCATTTTACATGGAGGGCCCAGCTTCGGCAAGGGCTAAGTGTTATAGTGAACATTGCAAACACAGGGACTTAAAAAATGCAAAGTGATTGGAAGCTAGGAGCTACGTAAGATAAAAAGAGGGACAAAAGCCAGATTCTGTTAAATACAGTGATATTTAAGTCCCCCATAAGTAGAAAACATTGTATTGGGGAGTTTCCTGGAGACACCACTGACTTGTTACTTATGCCCACCCTGTGGGCAGTCTTCACTACAGTAGCATGGCCATCTAATGAGAAAAGCCAGTTGGAATCTGTGTCAAACTTTAGCTACAGTGATAAATGGCCTCATCTTGGCCCTGGAAGATATTCCAGTCTGTCTCAGATCACTGCCCTGGACCTACTTACCTGCCTGATCTGCCATGGTCCAAGGCAGAGGACAAATGATCACTAGCACATCCTGCTATTCCTGTATTGATGCCATAAGCCACATGGAAAGACCCCAGAAACTTGAGAAAGTCACCAGGTTTTCTAAGACCAATGTTTTGCAGGATTTGTTCTGTTAGCTAGGGTTGGAATCCTGGACAGCATGGTTGGAACCCTGGGGGATGAAGTTAGCCTCATCATGCCACTTGGAATCCTATTGATAAAAGCCTTAATTAAATACAGTATGAGACAAATTAAACAGATTTGGTCCAGCTTCTGCCAGCCAGATTAATTAGAGTGCCCAATGGAATGACATACTCATGGGAAAATTCTCCAGAAGCCAAGATGGTATAAAAACAAAGTGTGGATATTATTAGGAGACCATTTTCCATGAGTTCTCAGAATTTATGCATTTCTTATAAGTGGAGGTACCAAACAGCCTTTGTTCTGCACTATCTTTTCAAGGATATTCTTGGAGAAAATAGCTTGGGAAGATAAAAACAGTGCCTCTCTCTGCAACAAAGGGCAAGTTTGTTTACTGTCCAGTATAATAAAGATAATGTTTATATCCAAGCCAAAGATCAGGCAGGTATGCTGAAAGCATATATTAAGAGAGTCGACTTCCCTAGCTTTGGTCACGGTTCCTTTTCTAGAATGCAAGCCGCTGCATGTGCAAGCATCACTCACCTCTCGCCGATCTCTGCATTGCCCTCTGGGGACAGGAGCTCAGAGACTTAGTCCAAATGTTAATGCTCCGGCTACTACTATTGCTCTGAGCAATGAAATCCTTTGCATCTGATCAGAAGTCTGTCTCTTGCCAGCAAACATAAATTCTGGTAGGCTAACTTATTAAGCTAATAAATAGGGTGAAATTGCAGACTTGTCACATTTCCTGACACTTATAACCCTCAATGGTAGATAATATGATGTTCATTTTTAAGATGAGGAAACTAGGGTTCTGCCATATAATGTGTGGTGCCTTAAACTATGTATTCATTCATTCATTCATTCATCCATTCCTTTATAATCATTCAAGCTTTAGTTAAATGTTCCAGGTCCAGATGTGGTGTATGGAGAATCTGTGCCCTTGGGCTTGATCTTACTTTTTTATCCAGATGCCCATCATTAAATGTGCTACATTTATGCAATAGATGCCCAGTGACCCTGGGATAAACCACCTTAATACTTGGGCTTCCCCTCACCACAGGATTGGCATGTGGTCTAAATTGTTCCAAACAAAGTCAATTCTAAGACTCCTGTTCTAGCAGTGTGAAAGGGCATTCAATGCACTTTTAGATACTGTAGTATGAAGTATGTGGCCTAGAACCTGGTAGCTATTTTTCTGTCAGAAAATACTCAAGAAAAGACAACTCAAAAATGATAGGGCCAAGGCAGTCACAGAAAAATGGTGCTGGAGCTTAGGTCAGGTTATAACTGATAAGAACATAATGGTGTACTTTGGTTACATTAATCTAATATCCTTTGCTATGTGTCCCACAAAAGTTTGGGTGTTGAAACCATAATTCCCATGCAGCAGTGTTGGAAGGTGGAACCTAATGGGACATATATAGGCCATGAGGGCTACACCACATGAAGGAAGTAATATTGCCCTCATGAAAGCAAGTTAATTCTCAGGGGTGAGTAGGTTCATCTTCCTTGGCTCTCTGTTGCTTGGTGCAATGTCACAAAGCAACAAGAAGGCCTTAACCGAAGCTGAGCAGACGCCAATACCATGCTCTTGGATTTCTTAGCCCCTAGATCCATAAACTAATCTTTTCTTAACAAATCATCCAGTCCATAATATTCTGTGATAGCAACCCAAAATGGACTAAAACATCTTCATTAAAATAAACTTCAATGCATTTTGTCCAACTTGTAACTGTGAAGTTGCTGATTATCTTATCTGCATTTAGAACCCATCTTCATTGTAACTACACTGGCTCTCACTTTGCCCACCTAAAAAGAGGTGACTTGTAGAACATTTCAAGGCATCAAGACATAGGATTTTTAAGAAGACAGCCAAGTAATGATACCAGTTTTTTTGTTTGTTTTGTTTTGTTTTGTTCTGTGTGTGTGTATGTGTGTGTGTGTTTACATGCTGCAGAATTAATAGTCTTTCATTGTCCAGGGTTGCTGACATGATCAATCTATTCTAAGCTGATAAAAGGAGAAAATAAAATTATTGAAAGCTATCTAAAGCATCTGGCAAAGGCATGAACAGTATGCTATATATTAAAATGCTTATCAGATAGAGAAATAGATGTAAGATTCCTGCTGCCAGAATCTGTGTTAACTTGAACTGTTAAGGGCACAGCATATTTGAAGAATTTCAAGTAGTAGAATCTTTACGAGGGATATAGTAGTGGGAGATTAATCTGGCAAGGGGTCAGATCATAAAGGGCACCACCGTTTGATTTGTAAATTAATCAGGTTCATCTTTATTCTGCAACTCCTATGTTTTAATTTGGAAGACAGACTATATGTGGCGTGTTCACACTCTAGAGGTATGATTATATTGTATGTATTTGGGAGAAATATACATACACATGGTGAAAGGAAACATAACCATCTTTAAATTCTAAAAGGTCCATGGATTAAAAAAAGGTTATGAAATCTGTTAGAAGCATCTGTAGGAATATTTTCCTCAAGGAATTCTGGAGAGAGATCTGTCTGGCTTCTGGGCTGCATATGAATTAGGCAGATGGTATATTATACTAAAAGAAGGAAAATCAGGTGAGAGACTATGATATTGGGGACTGAATTAGAACAAGATATATTCCATGCTTTTATAACTATGTCAAAATGAATTCTACCATCTTGTATAACTAAAAAAAAAACAAATTTGAAAAAAAAAGAGAGAGAGATTATGAGAACTGCCATAGAAACGATGCAGATGGAACTTACGTTCTTGGGGCGATCATGAATAAGCACAATGGTTTTAAATATGTTCATATTTTTAATTGCCAAGGATATACTCATGAAGAACAGTATTAGATACATAAGTAGTTTGCTGGTAATGTCTCTGGATAAACTTCAATTAATGTTAAGCCTGATATTGGTTTTACTTTACATTTTGATAACTGTCAGTTTGTAGGTAATGCAGTTAAGTGTTTCTGTCTAGTAAAATATAATTCCCAGAAATGACCTGCAAGAAGATCTCACAAAGCTGTGTGAGAGGGAATATGAGCAAATAGTCTTAATTAAAACAGTCCAACTATGTTTGCATAATGGTAATATACAACATAAGAAAATTTATGCAAAAGAGCAAATACACACACACAACAACAACAACAATAACAACAAAAAGATGCTCATAATTGTTAATAAGAAAAACCTTTTATTTCTCAAAGGGGAAACATACTGAAGTCTGAAAATATCAAATGTTGATAAGGAAGTTGACCAATTCTTGTACTGCTAGTGGAAGCAAAACTTGGTAAAACCACTTTGGAAAGTCATGTGTGGACATCTAGTAAAGCCAAAGATATTCATACTCATGGTTTCATAATACCCAAAATCTACAAACAAATCACATTACATAACAAAAAGGGACTTTGCAGATTTTATTAAGTTATGGATTTGAGGTGGGAAGATTATTCAGGTGGGCCCAATGTAATCACAAAGGTCCTTGTAATAGCAAAGAGGTAGGAAGGTCAGGCCAAAGGGAGATTTGAAATGCTACACTTCTGGATTTAATAATGAAGTCATCACAAGCCAAGGCATGCAGATGACCTTTAGAAGCCTTTTCTGCTCAAGTTAAAAACAATATTCTCCTTTCCAGAATCGAAAAGGAACATAGCCCTGTCCACACACTTATTTTAGCCCAATGAAACCAGACTTCTGATCTTTAGAATTGAGAGAACAATCTGATTTTTTTTAAACAAGTGTGTGAAAAAATTTTATAGCTAACATAGGAAACTAATTAATATCCTTTATCTACAAATTCCACCCTTAAGAGGGTCTAGAGGAAATCTCATGTATACAAGATAACTTTTTCAAAAATTGTCGCAGCCAGTGGTGCACACCTGAAATCCCAGAAGTTTGGGAGGCTGAGGCAGGAGAATCTCAAGTTCAAAGCCAGTCTCAGCAAAAGCAAAGCACTAAGCAACTTGGTGAAACCCTGTCTCTAAATAAAATACAAAATAGGGCTGGGGATGTGGCTCATGAGTGCCCCTGAGTTCAATCCCTGGTATCCTCTCCCCACCAAAATATTGTTGCAGCACTTTTATAAAGGTATAGCACTACTTTGGTCTATCATTAGGCCAAAGAATCCACCAAGATATGATTGTACAAAAGGGCATCACGCGCCAGTAAAAATAAAGTTACATGTGGTAACAGGGATATATCCCCGAAACTCCACAATGAATGGAAAGAACTTAGTCTACCTTTTAACTTCAAAACACTCCAAAACATTTTATGATGTTATAATCCATGTCTACATAAAGAGAATAAAATACATATAAGAATGATAAACATTTTATGATGTTATAATCCATGTCTACATAAAGAGAATAAAATACATATAAGAATGATAAACATTAAACTCAGAACATAATTCCCCTTGAGAATAAGACAGCATTATGGTTTGAAGAAAATGTGAAGCAAATAAAATATTGAGATTTGGTGAAGTCTGGTGGCAAGCTGCCGTTGTTCATTCTCTTTCTGTACTCAACGATGACTTCATTTCAGACAAAACACTCTGCAACAACCTCCCCACCCACAATCACCACCACTTATGCCAATGTTGTTTTCTCACTTATATCAGATACTAAAATGAAAATCCTAACAAAGCCCCTTTACTTTAAAGAAAAGCACGCAGGGAACTGTAAGTTTAGGAGGTCATAGAAAAGGCAGGTCTCAATTTTTCATCTCAGAATTCCTGCAAACCTCAAAACGAACTGAGGATGTCAGTGATCACTGGGTTATGTGGGTTATGATTATCCATATATACTCATAAAGAATTAAAATTGCAGCCCATTTTTAAATATTGATCATTCATTTAAGCTAGATTTTAACATGTATAGGCTACAGCAATGCTAAGTATGTAACAGTAAAAATTTTTCAAAGATGAATAGAGTGACGTTGTTCTACATTTTTTTTAATTTACTTTTTAGGTGTAGATGGACACAGCACAATGCCTTTATTTTTTTTTTTTAATGTGGTGCTGAGGATCGAACCCAGGCCCTGCCCGTGCTAGGCGAGCGCTCCACTGCTGAGCCACAATCCCATCCCTTGTTCTACATTTTTATAAATCTTTTTCTATCTGGGTTTTTAACATTTAGTTAGATTCTGTTGTGATGCACCATTTTCACTGAAATATACAGATTCATAGAATTTATAGACACCAGAAAGATTTGGGGGGTATCCAAGAGTCCCCCGGCCAAACCTTGAGAACTTTCATTCTAAAGAACTGAAGAATATAGTCAAAAGTGTAATAACATTAGTCTTAAAAACAGGCTAAAAAGCAACAGGCCATCTGAAGACTAATGAAATTATAGAAAACCAGAAGTGTATTCCTCACCCCCACATACTTATCTTCAAGTTTAAAAGATAAAAATTTTGAAAAAGGAACTGATAAGCTTACTATTATTAAACAGAAGGTGAAAAAAAATAAACATTTAAAGAGAAGATAATTTTGATTCAAGACTTGGAAATATTATTAGGTAATGAATTCATGAAATTTCCATTCCTATGAGTGTTCCCCACCCAAAAAGAAGATAATACTAAACAAATAAGAAATGTTTATTTCTATTTGTAAATATAATTTGCTTCCTATGAAAGAGAAAAAAATCATAAGAGAAAAATCAGAATACTAAACCATTTGAACTTCTGTTACAGAACTTTATAAGAAAATCAAATCAGATAAATTTTTAGGCAATAATCATTTACCTCACTGTATGAATATTTTAATTTAAATGTGCACTTGGTATCTAAATAAGGTTATTTCTGCCAGGAGATCAATGAGAGTACATTAAAAAAGGATAGTGACAATGGGAACACCACCATCCGCCCCCATCCCTTGGTACTTTGGGGAGTACAGGGATAAGCATAAATAATACACAGCCACAGGTTCAGGGCCTGTGTTCATCCCCAGCACACACTTCAGAGTACCCAAGCAGCCTTCTTGGGCCAGATCCAAATAACTCCTGATAGAAATGTAAGTGCCTCAGGCTTGTTGCTAACATAACTACCTGGGGCTTATCTGATCAAAATCCAGGAGGATTAAGGTTGGGGGCAGGGAATTTTCACATATCAAAGGCCCCTTATTCTGGGAGGCATTTAACTCTATGACCATATACTCAAGCTTCTCCAACACAGGAGATTCTTGGTTTAAATATTAATTAGGTAACACTGCCAGAAAATAAGTACCATTATTTTTCTTCAAATTACCCATTTATGAGTCAGCCATGAGCTTATTTTTGAGTAAGTTTTCTTTAGCCTTTTAAAAATCAAGTGAAGAGATTAACTAGGTAAGGCAAGCAGCAGCTACATTAAGATAAAAGAAAGCTGAAGAAAAGCATTGTTTTTAGTATCAATTAAGCAAATTAGTAAATTAACTAGGGCACTGAATATACACTGTATATTTTCCCCTCACAATTTTTTGTCTGGCATGAGAGAGGTCCAGTGCATCTTAAGGGAATCCAACACGGTTAACGTAGTCTTCCAACTTTCAGATTCATGTGTTGCTATCAACACTGTAAATTTAAATTCTGGAACAATGCCCAGAATTTCTTGTTAACTGAAAACCAAGCATATCCCTGAAAGAAAAAAAAAAAAAAAGAGATGCCTCCTCCCTCGATGAATAATGCACATTTTTGCCTCCTAATACTTTTGGCAATACATTCTTGGAGTATTTTCCTGGCCCAGTTCCATGATATCTGTTCTCAAAACGATGTGTGCCATTGGCAGAATAGGTAGGCAGTTTTAAAAACAACTTTGTACAAAATAGAATCAAGTATGATTCATTTTTATTTTACACAAGTAGTTGATACCTAGTACACCTTAGAGAGGGAAAGAAGGTCATAAAAACTATGTGGCATATCACAGGGATGTAGGACTATGGAACCCGTTGTCACTACCAAAAATATTTGAGGTCAGACTGTTTCAGAACTCAGAATTTTTCAGATTTTAGAAAGGAGATGTGGTACACACTCTCTTTGTCATGTGGGTTAGCACCTTATACCATAATCAAACACATTCATATCCCTGAAATGAAACATACTTTAGGAATTACAACCCAAATGAGATGTGAAAAAAAAATTATGTTACCTGCCAAAGGCCACTTGAGTTACATGGGAACTAGGGAGAAAAAAACACAAATGAGACAGATGAGATAATAGACTAAATAAAAAGCTTTGAACAAAAATGAAATAACTTGAAAGAAAGAAGGAAAAGAGAAGGAAGGCAGAGATAGGTTCAAACACTCATGGTATCAACAATGGCCTGAAAAGTCTTGATTTCATGGCCCAACATAGCCCCTGAGTGAGAGGAAGGATCAAAGTCACAAACCTGAAGAGAAGATGGAGTAGTTTTTTAGTTGCCTTTATTGTTGTCGTAAAGGCAGAACTACAACTGAAAGATGGCCATCCCCTCCTCTCTCTGAATTGTTACATGGCAAAGACAGGTTAAGGTTGAAAGTCCTATAACTGGGACATTTTCCTGGATTTTCCAGGTGGATCAAATCTAACTACAGAAAACCTAAAAATAGAAAACTTTCTCTGGCTGGAATCAGAGATGTGGAAGGAAAAAAAGGTAGGGGAGGTGGGTGGAAAGACTTAAGTGTGAGAGTGATTTGACCCACTGCTATTGAGGGCAGATGGGGAAAGACTCTTGGGAAGGAGATGAAGGAATGTAAACAGATGCGCCAGGGGCAAAGACTGTCCAGGACTGACAGCCAGCAAAGGAACAGAGACCTCTGTCCCACAACTGCAAAGAACAGCATGAGCTTGAAATGGTTTCATCCTCAGAATCTCTAGAAAAGACTTAGAACCTTAAATGGTTAAGTAGAGAACCCACCTGAGCCATTATAGACCTGCATTTCTGCCTTCAGAACCATGAGATAAGAAATGGGTGTTAAGTCAAGAAATTTGTGATGGTTTTTAATGGCAGTAGTAGAAAACTAATACACCAATCTATGTGTAAAGTGATGGGGGCTGGCTGCAGGGGAAATGGCATTACAAGTATGAGCTCAGAGCAAAATTAAAAGTATCTACTATGTGCTGACACAGTGTTGGAATTTATATAAATGATTATATTCATTAGTCATGGTCAAAGCTCCACTTTTCTGATGCCTGTGATATTGCCATCAATAGGATTTATAACTTCACAATTCCTTTACACAAACTGAATACATGGGGGAAAGACTGCCTTCCCCCAGTGGAAAACACTGAGTATGTGTCAAAAGGAAATCAAGCAGTCTAAGGGCAAAGATCTTCAAACTGACTTGTGTTTTACTGAACATTCAAACATCACTTAGCAAGTGATCAGACAGAGGAGTTTATCATTTATTGAAGACAGAATGTTATAAATATGAGATGTTGACAATTTAGAGCCTTGTAACAGTTATGTCTCAACAGACACAAATTGCTTAAAATTTTGTTTTTGTTTAATGTCTCTTACAAGACACACTGAGGACTGCTTAGACAACCACATTCTCTAAAAACCCTGGCTCATCCTACTATAGTTTAAACAACACAGGCCAACACTGTTGAAGTATATTGATGTCTCACAGTCTTAGAACTCACAGTCTAGAGTCAAAAGGAAAATACACAATGAACACTTTTTGAACTAGTCACTTTTCTAAAGAAGGCCCTGTAAGCAAATATCAAGCACAACAAATATTATTGTATAACAGGAGACTATATTCAAGTAAAAGGGTCAAAGCCTAACTTTTTCTAGACATTATCATAGAGACTATTTTTAACTATTTTCTGTGCTATATTGCATAAAAATTTCCAAAGTTGACTGGAATTAAGAAATTCAAACCAGGCATGGTGACTCACACCTGCAATCCCGGTGGCGCAGGAGGTTTGCGGTTCAAAGCCAGCCTCAGAAACTTAGTGAGGCCCTAAGCAACCTAATGAGACCCTGTCTCTAAATAAAATATTTTAAAAATGGTTGGGGATGTGGCTTAGTGGTAAAAAGCCCCTGGGTTCAATCCCTGGTACAAAAAAAAGAAAAAAGCAAATTTCAGTAACCAAGCACATTAAACATCATTTAATAGGACCTCAGTACCATGCAAAGTTCTACTCATTTTCTCATCATGCCTAGTGCCACAATATTCAGAAATGACTCTTCAACAATATTTTTACAAATATCATCCAAATGATTTCAGGCCTCTTCAAAATTTCTACGACTTTTCCTAGGCCCATTTCACTTTATTTTTGAGATTAGGTTTGCTATTAGAAAACTTCACTTTTCAAATCAAGTTGTAACCTTTCCAAACATATTCAAAGTAGGAATCATCTTCTCAAAACTGGCTGTGAAATATACATATCTTCCTTCTTAAGTCTGCCAGGTAATTATGGGCCTATAAATCTCTGAATGGCTACAACTGCTTTTTATCTAAACCATTAACTTAAATTTATTGAACTAGAAAATTAGAAAATACAAATAGACAGCAGACAAATTAAAATTTAAACCTAACCATAAAAATCCGGGTATGTATATTAAAATGTATATCGTACACCAAGAAAAGGAGGAACATGTAATGGCCATACTGTCAAGAAAAGCATTCAATCACCAGTATATATTGGTAGTTAAAGCATATTGAGAAACTATGCCTATGTATTTAATAAGAAAAAATAATAAAATTTAGGAAGCATCCTTTTTCTAACAACTAAAATGAGATTTAACTGCACATTATCTCATTTAACATTTGGCATTTAGAATATATTTCTTTTCAGTTGGTGGAGGAAAAAACAACAACCACCAACCAAATCCCACCATCGTTCATGATTTTCTAAGTTATCTTTCACAACTGCTTTTGTGCTTTTCTCGAATAAAGCTCCAAATGAAAAAATTTAAATGTCTTCCTGAATTATGGACATATTCTTTTCTTTTAAAGACTTTAGGGGTATATAGAAAAAACTAAAAATAGGTTTACATGTCCCTGAAAATCGGCATTGGTCCAGAGGATGAATCTGGCCAAGCTTAAAAGAGAGCCACAGAAAACCAAGAATATTAATAAAAGATGATGATCTCCCTAGCCCTGGAGCTAATGAATATGCCTCAGGATACAGAATGCCATATGATTTTGAAAAATAATAAGTTTTGTAGACTGACCTTTTTCCAGGATTAGATTAGTTTGAAGCAATCTATAAGGTCTGATATTTTCTTGGCCCTTAAGATAGTTTACAGCTATAGAAAAAGTGCACTTTTGCCTAGAGTAAACAGTGGCCTGTCTCATATAACTGAAAACCTACAGGTCTTGGATTGAGAGAGGTTTTCATCATGTTAATCATACTCCTCCCAAAGAGCACACAATAAGACATCCATTAATCCTGGTAGCGAGCACACCATTGAATACTAGCCTGGAATCACCTGGCATTTATCTTTCATTTCTCACTACACTCCATTAAAACAAATGGCACTCGTGTTGCTAATGCATAATTTTTCTCACATGAGAATATCTTCTGGGGAAATACCTGTGACAACACAAAAAGAGAGGAACCAGCTTTATAATGCATGGAGCTCAAAGGGAGAAGGGAAACAAGCATTATGTAAGTGAGAAGAAGCTGGAAAAGCAATTTGAAGGAGATGATTACCAAAGTAGCAGATGCTGGCTTCTAAATTTTATCCTGTTATCTCATGCAGCTGAAAGTTAAAAATGGGGCTGGGGGGTGTGAAAACTCACTGGTTGAAGCTGTTCAAAATTGAGAGTAGTCAGATAAATCCAAGATTCGCATGACCCCTGGCAGCATTCACATCTCATCACCGTGATGAATGTCCCATTGATGCTTTGGGGAGCATCGATCACTTCAGCACCAAGTGCCCTTGCTGGAAACCATCTTGGTGATTTATAGGCATGGGCAGCCTGATTGTGGCCTTTCAAGCTCTGCTGAGCTCAACAGGAGGCCTCTCAAGTCATTTAGTGAAAGAAAGTTTCATCTACTGTACAATTCCACCTTTCTGGCAGCTGAATTCTCATTATCTCACACACCTACAAAGGATCTGCCTAGAAAGGTTTCAGTCCCTCTCAAGATCCACCTCCTTCCTATGAGATGCTCAAAAAAAAAAAAAAAAAAAACTAACCACTGGGTGATTTCCTACATAAATAAGGTAACAGTTTGGATATTTATGTCCAAAGAATTTGTAAAACTAGATTCAGCTCATAGATAACCATCTCTGACCTACTTCCAGTAGGCACAGACACTTCCTCCTTAAAACAAAATGCTCAGTGGCTCCCTGAAGCCAACTTGCCCTGGGGACAAGTTCTAACTCCAGATAATCTTTTATTGTCCAGGATAGTCCTGTGCATGGTACAACATATAGTCAATATCAACTAGATACCAGAAGCAGCAACCTACAGGCCCCCGTTATAACAAAAAGAGCAGTAGACATTGCCAAATATCTCCCAGGCAGGGGGGTCTTCACAGACCCTAGATTAAAAATCACTGATCTAGCCCCAACCAACCTGTCTAGGAACTTTCTAGCTACAAACCCCACATACAAACCTTCTCATCTAGTGAAGTTTGAATGCTCATTAGAGCCTAAAATATTGCTTGCATTTTGTTTTCATGTTATTCCAGAATGCCATATTCACATCTTAAGATTCCACCTTATATTCTAAATCCTAATTGTTTTTCTGGACATGTCAGTTAAAAAAATAAACTATGTTATTTAAAGTTTATGATTTTACCCCTGGTACTATATTTAGTAATTATGAACTCACTCAGATCTCCTAATCAACAGCCTAATTTTTTCATTGTTTAATGAGAATAATAATGTCTAGTCTGTGAGAGGCAAAATGAGACAGTATCCGTGGATTGCTTTGGCAACTGTAGAATACAAATTTAAGGTATTATCAATAAACCATGAAGCACCTTCTGATATTTTGGTCAGTCATTATTTAGCTCTTGTACTGTGATTTACATGTTGACTTCTCCTTCAACTCTTCAGGTTCATTCTATGCAGACAAAAGTTATTCCATGACACTTTGGCATTTAATAAATGTTGGTTTAAATCTGTGTGTGTGTGTGTGTGTGTGTGTGTGTGTGTGTGTGTGTGTGTGTTTGTGGTACTAGGGATTGAACCCAGGGCCGTGTGCATATGAGGCAAGCACTCTACCAACTGAGCTATATCCCCAGCCCCTAATTCTTTGTTTAATCGTGCAACCATTGCAAAACAAAAGCCTATCTTCCTACAGTCATCAATTCTTCACACCTTGGCCACTCAAATTATTTTGACTATTCCTATCACCACTTCAAAGTTTGGATTTTTTGGGGGGTGTGGCGGGTAGGAAACATCAGACTAATTCTAAAAACTTAGGAAATAGTAATAAGACATAGTTGAAGGAAGTAATGTGAAAACCAAAAAGGAATGGGTATGAGAGTTAGAACCAACTCAGCCTGCTCCTCTTCCATATTACCCCACAAACAGCAAATTTCTATCCTTCCATTTTTTTTCCTCCTTTGGCAGTGGCAAACCTGTTTATATTTATAAAAGCCCCCAAAGTCAGCAATAACAATGGTTTCCATGCAGAATCGTTTATACAATCTACATTACTGGAGAGTATCTTTATTATTTGAAGATGGACTTAATATTTGTTTATAGCCAGGTCATTCAAAGACCAATGAATAAGGCTGGTAATCAATTTTTGTAGACTATACCTTAGTCAAAACAATCCCATGACGTTAACCTCTTTTACTCAAAATCTATATGCAATTCCAAATTAGCAGTGACAAAAATATTTGTGATAACATTTATTGAATAAGTTTGTAAACTCTTGCAAAGTGATTAAATATTCATCTGTATAACACAGATGATAGTTCGATATAAAAACAGTCACATATGTAAAGCCAGAATGTACCTATAAAGAAGCAACTGGTTAAGTGTATTTGAAATAGAAATAAAATGATATAGAATCTAAGCCAATGGTGCTCTGCATTTTATGCAATAAGTATTTACATTTAAGTATTTAAATTTTTACAAATCTGATTGAATCGTTAATACTTTTGAAGGAATTTTTGAAAATTGAGCAAAGATTTTTTTCTAATTTTAATTATATGAAATTAAGTTGATCATATGTAATTGAGTTGATTTACTCAAAATAGACAATAACCAAGAGAGAGTATTGTAAGCAAGGTAGATTTGTTTAAAAAACTTTTGCAGTCTCTAATGTTGAAGTGAATCTTTCAAAAAAGAAAACACACACACGCTAAATATGGAACCTGCATTTCCTGCTTGCATTAAGCAATGAATACTCATGGGTAGGCCATTTAAAAAACAGACCATAGTTCACTGCATATTGTACTCTGGCACTGCACAGACAAGGGCTGGGGAGGGACCATCTAAGCTACCAGTCAAGTGTGTACATAAATATAGAGAGATACTCTTGTGGTTTATAAGTTCTATCTAGGATGAGAGCCTTTTTAAAAAAAATCAATACGTTCCCTAATTGATCCACTAGAACTTTCATTTTGACAGTGAGGAGTCGAGTCAGAAATAGTATCTGGTTGATTTAATTCAGCACTTTACAATAGTGAACCATGATTCAGATGTGGTTAGAATGATGTCTATGGAGATTTACAGTTGGATTTCAGAGGCTATTTCATTTCAAAAGCAGCCATCTTGACAGCTAATTGATAACTTGGAATTGTAGATGAGTTGTGAAGTTAGGCCAATTTCCCTGGAGTTAAAGAGAAAGAACTTATAAACTCCAGTTCTCATAATGGATCTGAATAAATACATCCCCAAAATACCAGAACTATGTCATTTGTTTAGATCCAAGGAAGAATAAAAGTAAATTTTTTTAGAGAGAGAGAGAGAAAAAAAGAATTTTAATATTTATTTTTCAGTTTTCAGCAGACACAACATCTTTGTTTGTATGTGGTACTGAGGATCGAACCCGGGCCGCATGCCAGGCGAGCGCGCTACCGCTTGATCCACATCCCCAGCCCCAAAAAGTAAATATTTTTTAACCCAACAGATAAGTTTTGTGAAAATTTAGTTAGTTATTTGCAGACTCTTAGAAGGTAATGACTCATGACTGTTCTGTAGTGCTTGCTTCAATGTTTTCACATTTGGTAAAGCCAGAACTTTTCTGAAATTCCTCAAAATTGAACAGACATCTAATAGTCTAGAAGTGCTTAACAAAGAGCAAGTTTGAGTGCTCTTAAACAGTTTTAGCCACAAAGAAAAAAACCCCAAAGTCTCTTCTCATCAGAAAAATACATAATCTTAAAGTCTAAATTGGCCACACATTGGTATTATCAAGGGTCATATCAATCCATTAGAGACTATGTATTTTCAATATAGTGCTAAGAAAAATCTGATGAAAATCACGAGTATTTTGTCTGTAATTCAGCCTGTCTCCTCTAGACATAAAGATTATTGTCTTTTCTGAGTGTAGAATAAGGAAAATGGCTGTGATGAAGAAAGGAGTCCAAGGTCAAGGGAAATAAACCCAGTGCAAAAGGCTCCAAACTAGTCTAAATAAAATAAGCAGCTGCATTTCCAGACAGCTTATCAAATTCCAAATAGTTCCACAGTTCTGAAAGTGAAGGTCCATCACAAACTCAGTCAAAAAGCTATTAATAAAAGCTCACACCGATACAGTCCCTATGTGTCGGGCTCCTTTCTAAGATATTTACATCCATTTAACTGTCAATAACAGGTAAGCACTGCTATAATCTCCAAGGCCACACAGCTGTCACCATGGCAGAAGCAGAGCAAGCAGGTACTCTTAGATACCACCTTATGCTGCCTCTGCTGAAACCATCTACCACCAAACTACACCTGAAGAACATGGTCCAAGCCTTCCTAAAATAGAAAGGACCAATAATTCCAAGGAAAGGGTTATATCCAAATGACAGATACAGATATACCCCCCCATTTACTATGGGGTACATTAGGAAATAATCAGTTCTCTGGTAATTAACTAAAAAGTAAGAGCAATTTCCATTTTCCTGTGGAAAAGCAGAAAAGTATAATGGATAAATCAGCAAGTATTTACTACACACCTGCTAAGGGCCCAGTTCTGCTCTGAATTACAGGTAATGTAAAAAAAAAAAAAAAAGTCAAAGAACGTTATTTGCCCTATGGGACATCAACAAGATTTCTTCCAAATACCTTGCTGGATATGAGAAGAAATAAGACTATAAAAGATTAAGGTGTAAGTTCATAGGTAATTAAGTACAAATAATTGCAACACAAACACTGAGTAAAAATGCCACCTTTTACCTTGAGAGAGCATTCCAAAGTTGTCAAAGTTTACACAATTAACAACCTCCCACAAAAACTTAAAAAGAGATTTAAAAAGACAAAATTCACTTGAGGGGCTGGGGGTGTGGCTCAGTGATAGCATGCTTGCCTAGCATATGCAAGACCCTGTGTTTGATCCCCAGCATTGCAAAAAGAAAAAGAAAATTACTTGAAAGCAATGTGCATAGCCCATTATAAATTTACAGAATTTATAAATGCTAACTAAAGGAATAAATTTCAAAAGAAGATTCTAAGTTTAAGTGTATTACACTTAAAATAAGATTTGAGCTAATAGTGGTTATTTTCATGGTTTTCTTGGCTTTTCTTACCTCCTCCACCCAAAAGGAGCAGATGGGATGTGCAGAAAATAATATATGTAATTTTAATGAGCTCCTGGTTTCTATAAGGAGTCTACAAGGAGCTGGAGGAGGTGGTGAAATTGGAGCTCCTAGCTTTTTCACAGACCTCTTAGACTTTGATACCTATGAAAGAATCAGGGAAAAATAACTTCTGCCTGAAATGCTTTACTTCCCCCATTAAATACACAAGTCAGAAAACTTCTTATTCTTTATTTCTATCTGATTCAATAGCATCTCACCTCTTGCCTCCTGAAAGAAGAAAAAAACAGATTTATAGTTATAGCACATTGCTGTGGCCTGAGGACCATTACAATGATACAGGAGGCTGTGGAGTTTACACGTATTTGCAAGAACTATTGCTCTCTTCAGAGCTGACTGTACACTTCTTCCTTTCACTTAACATCCAAATCTAAAAGTATGTAAGAAAATGCAATCAATTCCAGATATAGGGCTGGGGATGTGGCTCAAGCGGTAGCGCGCTCGCCTGGCATGCGTGCGGCCGGGGTTCGATCCTCAGCACCACATACCAACGAAGATGTTGTGTCCGCCAAATACTAAAAAATAATAAAAAAAAAAAATTAAAAAAAAAAATTCCAGATATACTGATTGCAGTAAGAAACCTGCTGAAAATTTTAGACAATGCTTACCACTAAAAAGGTAGCACTTGCAGAAATTTTATAATAGTTATCTCTTTTCAGATGACCTCTCTGTTCTTAGTAATGACACAAACCCTGTCAATGTGGAACAACTAATGTATTGATGCCCCAGGTTATGTGTGCGAGGTAAAGCCCTTTACACTCATTTTTCATTCATTTATCTCAAAGACTATAGAGTATTTTGCCACTGAATGATTTTGTTGTTGTTGTTGTTGTTGTTTGGTGTTTATGATGATTTGTTTGTTTGGTGCCAGGGATTGAACGCAAGGTTGTTTAACCACTGAGCCATATTGCCAGCACCACTCCCCCTTTTTTGAAACAGGGTCTTACTAAGTTGCTGAGGCTGGATTCGAACCTGCAATCCTCCTGCCTCAGCCTCCCAAGCTGTTGGGATTATTGGCATGTACTATCATACCCAGCTGGATATTACTTCTGAAAAGCTAATTATAACAGAACAAAATAATGAGGACTCAACCTATCTGTACGCATTTGGATTACTTCCGCAGGTGAATGCTTCCACAGTTAGCCTTGACCTCAGTGGGGAATGGAGCTCATCAAGAACAACAAGAATTTATTAAAGGCAAGCTCCTTCTCAAGCACTGCAGAGATGAATATTTTGATAAATACTTTCAGTATGAGAAGTTTAAAACTTATTTTTCTTTTGTATGGCTGCTTACAATTTTATATTTTATTTTCTGATATTGAAGAATCAAGGTGTCAGCAATGAGAATAATGTTCACGATAAAGGCTAATACTCAGTTCTGGTTAATATGAGTGAGTTTGGCATAGTTCTAAGCATGGCCCATACATTAGTTCATGCTAACTTCACCACAGCTGTATGAGGAAAGGTGATGTTATTATACCAATTTTATAGTTGAAGAAATGGCACAAAGACTAACATCACTACAGTTGTGAAACAGGATTCAGTCTCAGGCAATGAAGTCCAATCTGTGCCCTCAAGTCCACACTATCAACTACACCCTAAATGTCATCCCTGTGCCACTTGCCATGACTCAATTGTAGAATCATATTGGAACATACTATGGGCTCAATGTCATCTCTGTTGTAACTACATTCATTCAATTATCAATCTCTTTCCAGAAAATGTATCTTCCATAAGCCCATTTAGTAACATTTCTATAATAAGGCAAAGCTTACACCAGATGCCACCTGAAGCTCTTATTATTTTATGGCAAAAATCAAAGAATTTTTAAGCAACTTCTTTATGTACCAGACATGTGACAGTGAAACTTGTTAACATCTATAGTTTTACCTCTTTCTAGTAAGAGATAACAAGTGATATTCAAATGCTTGGTGATGAAAGCAATAAACCCTGTCAAAGTCTCTTGCCTTATTCATAAAAATCAAAGCACATATCAAGAACAGTGCAATGGTAAACATCTCATTTGTGTTTTTGAATTTTAATACTGTATTTACATTCTACTAAAATACTTTGGTGTTGAACAAGGTCCAGCAGGAGCATTTCCTTCAGAGAATTAATAATTAGTTATCCACTTTCCACTATTAAAATTCTAGTCTCCTTTTGTAGGGTGCCTTTTTACATAACCCAAGCTCAACCATTAGTGAATGGATTAACTGGTGATGACAATAACTGGCTCCTCACATCAAATGCAAAAGAGACACAGTGAATACAACAAGCTCAAGGACCAGATATTTACTTACATTACTTAAAACTATGTTGTCTTAAAGTGCATCGCAGTGACTCAGGAGTCTGAGGCAGGAGAATCACAGGTTCAATGATGGCCTCAGCAACTCAGTGAGGCACTGTATCAAAATTTTAAAAATCTGAGATGTGGCTCATTAGTTAAGTGTCCCTTCAATTCCTAGTACAAAACACACACACACACACACACACACACACACACACACACACACTCACACACAATGAGTACAGAAAGTAGGACAAAGAAATGTTGGATTTTAAATGAGATACTAATAGCATCAGACTTGAACCTAACTCAGAGCCTGTGGTTAGCCCAAAAGCCACATGCTTAATGCAGAGGAAATAACACAAGAAGGAACCAAGATACCAAACTTTCAAGCTGCTTATTAAAAAATTACAATGTTTAAGGATTATATTAATTCTAGATAGGGAAGAGGGATGGAAGGAAAAGGGAGGGGGAAGGGATTAGCAAGGATGGTGGAATGTGATGGTCATCATTATACAAAGTACATGTATGAAGACTTGAATTGGGTGTCAACATACCTTATATATAAACAGAGATATGAAAAATTGTGGTATATATGTGTATTAAGAATTGTAATGCAAAAAAAGTACATGTATAATGGCATTTTAAAAAAGGCTTCCATAAACCAAATTCAGTCTTAACTCCTGCTTTAAACATTGGTCTCATCTCACAGTTTCCCACAAAAGTCCACAAGTTTGTTACTTTTTCTCTCAAACTCTGCATTGCAAAAGACTGTTGTAATTTCAACCCAAATAAAATAATATATTTTAATAATATATGCATCAACAATAAATTTGTTGCTTTTCTTAGGGTTTCTGAAGGATCAAAAAAAAACTCTTATGCTCCATTAGAAGGATTAAACACAGGCTCTGGAGTCAGCACAATCATAGCATGAATCTCATTTCAGTTACAACCACATATCAGATCTAGATACGTTCTGGGATGAGTTTCTTACCCTCTCTCCATATCTCAGTTTCTTTTTTATAAACAGCCCTTCAGGATTGTTGGGCTAAATGAGTAAAAACTTGATAAACCTGATACTTAGAAGGTCCATTTCAAAGGTAAGCCACCATAATGACTATTCTTAAGCCAAGAGGTTCCTAGAGATCTCGATTCATCATAGATAAAGAAGACACCAATGCAGTGGTTTTAAAAACTAAGAAAATGTTCCCCAATGAGACCACATTAAAATACCCTTCTATTGGTTTACTGTGAAACAATGAGCTTCAGAGAGTAATATCTTAACAATCAGCAGTCCCTTGCAGATGAGCTTTCACATCAGAGAAACAGGGTCAGTTATGCCACAACCTTGACAGGTATCTTATGCTGACAATGAGTGTTCATCCTTCTTTTGTAGTTTTCACTGTCTTCTTCATCACACCATTAAGGAAACAAGTTTTCAAAGTGTTATACTACACCTTAAACCACTTGTATTACTTTATGCCTTCATGTGGAAGAATTTTGAGCATCAGTGACTAGCCATAGCATGAGCACCTTCTACTCTCAAATTTCACAGCTGCAGCCATACCACCAGGCCTAAATCATTGTTACTGTTTCATTTCTCAAGACCAACATAAGCCACCAGGTGGAAGGAATTGGCCTGTTTGGGTTTGAATGATAGTTAACCTCTAGTATGTTGAATAGTTCCCATGCACCACACTTCACATGCATTAATTCTCACAAAACCTCTAAGGTAGATATTATTACATGCATTACACCAAGAAGAAAACTGACACAGAAAGTTATGTCACTTGACCAAGGCCACGTGAAAAGAAAGTGGCAAGGCTCAGATTCAATGACATCCAGCTTAGTCCCAAGCCAGAGTCCTTGCCTAGTGCACACAGTACCTCTAAAGTGTGACGTGATTGGTAGGTAGTGCCTGATTTACCTTACCTTGTATGAAAATATATTAATGTCATAGTCTGTTACAAAACCTGAAGGATATACATGAACTCTAGTATAACAGCTAATAAAGAATTACCTATAGAAGATAACTGTTAAATGCATATTTGTGCATGTGGGAATGTGGAATTTCAACACACATACCCATATACTATGTACACAAAAACACACTTTGACTAATACAGCAAAATGGAAAAATGCAGGTCTATGTGCATCTGATTCTAGGAAACAAGATTAGAAAGTGGTTTTGCTGTGTTGGATTGTTGTTCATCCATTCTCTGTGGAACATTCTATGATAGCTCATGCTCTGCAGGATGATTATACATCCCAGCCAGTTTGACACAGCCATAGCTTTGTAGTTGGATTTGGCCAATGAAAAGTGGGCAGAAGTGATGTATGACACCTCTGGTTTTAAGAGCCAACACATTGTCTCTGATCTCTCTGCCACAAAACTAGCAATATCTAACCACTTGTCAGTGTGGGAATCAATTGAAGAAGATGTGGCAGAATTGCATCCAAATTTTAATAGAAATGTCCCAGTAGTGAAAAAATAAACTTTTATTTTTTTAAGCTTATAACATTTGCAGGTGGTTATTGAAGCATGCCAAAGACTATATTGACTGACAGTCTCAATATGATAAGGTGCCTTCACCAGAGGTTTAAAACCTAGAGGCTAGTAGATATATGATCACCTTCACACTTGCTTCACAGCCAGACACAATCATGGAAGAAAAATAAAAGTATGATTTATTCTCTTCTTTGTCCTGGGGAATCTTTTTTTAATTTAACCTTCCCACCAGGTTTTTAATGGGTGTTATTTAAAGGAAGAGAGAAGATCAAAGAACAAAAATCAACCATATTCAAATTTTCACACCTAAAATATTAATTCACGTATTTAGAACTTCTATTTTCCTTAGAGGGATGATCAAAATTTAAAATTCTATAACATATGGAATTATTTCAAATATCCAAAATGAGTAAGCAATCACTTAAATTTTAACATATGTACAGTGGAAGGAGGCTTTGATTTGGAATTAGAAGACCTGGATATTGATTCTGGTCCTGCTCTGTAGCAACTATATTTTGAGATGCCAGTCCTATCCACACTCCTTTATTTGGAAGTGACCTCATCTTCATTCCCCTGCTAAAGTGCAGCCATGTTTCTGACAAATGAATGGTTAATCTTTATGCCAAGTAAGTAACTTCCAACAACCGGCCCCCAGTCTGCAAGGCCAGGCACCATATGGTACAGATGTACTTCATTTCCAAGCCTTCAGTGTCTACGAGACTGCATTATAATATCTTTTACTTATGCTAGATTGGACAGCTTTTTTAACTTGCAGTTTTAAAAAAATGCATTGATTAAAACATGCGAAGTCTAAGTGAATTACTCTCCAAGCTTTAATTTCCTAAGATGCAGAATAGATTAAAATATCATCACTAGGTTGTTGTGAGATTCCAGTAATGTGAACATGGGCAAATATGTGGGAATGATCAATTTTAAAAGAAATTTCAGAGAAGCAATTCCAATCACTCCTGAATTAAATGTTTTTAGGAAATCATTAGTAACCAAATGCTTAGTATTACAACCACACTTCCCATATTAAAATTGTCAGATTTTATCAGAATAGAATATTTAAGTTTAACTTACAATATATTAAAACACCGTATATAATTGAATGATAGTATTTTCATTCCATATCCAAATTTAATTTTTTTAGATAGTGAATTTTAGCTGGTCCATTTAATGTTACACTTTCCTGTTCATTGCAGCTATCCTGTTCTTGTTTAACAATACATCATCCTTTGAAAGCATCATTTCTTTTGCAGTATATAATGAGTTTCAAGACAGTATCCTGGAATGACTTGTAGGAAAATCTAGAACTGACAGCAACTCACATTTTTTGGAAAGAAAAGATACTCTGAGTTTGTGCACATCTTTTTGGTGCCTAGGAGATTTTTGTTTTCCTTTCTTTCCTTTCACAGTCTAGAAAACAATGTTTACTCAAGAAACTATTATCCTGGTTACTGACTTAACCTTGCCAATGTGGTGTTTAATAAGTACTCTCCCTATGCAAGTGGTATTTTCTTTGTAGCGAAACATTGACATTTTCATCCAAAATGACTTAAAGGAACTTAGGGAATATGGCTGGGAAACATATTTTAATATAGTTGATACATTCTAAGTAATTTATAGTACTATTTCTAAAAGTAAGAGGAAACTTAACTGCCTGATAAACTATGAACCTGATTTTAAATGCAAGCCTGTTATTTTATTCCCTATCACTGTTTTCTGGACCCCAAAGTTGTACTCATTTTTTGTCTTCATCCATTTTACAACAATCTGAGACCAGGTACTTTGCAAAGTAAAGACATTTGTTTGGCTCATCATTCTAGTAGCTAGAAGATCCAAAAGAATGATACCAGCATCCCCATAAGAGTCCACTGGCTGTGTCACAACAAGGCAAAGAAGTGGAAAGGGAACCAGTCCCCTGCAGAAGGGACCAAGGAATGAGTGGCATTGCTGTAGAATAACCCATTCTCCGAAAAGTAATCCAGTCACAAGAGATCTGATCCGCTCCCACAAAACAGCCATTCATCTCTTCATGAAAGTAGAAGCCATTCATCTCTTCATGACCTAATTATCTTTCAGTGGGACCCACCTGCTACAGTTTCTACCACACCTCAACACTGCCACACTAGGGACCCAGTGCAACCATGGACCTTTGTAGAACAAATCCTATCTAAACTACAGCACCTAAAATGTTGCTTTGTCAAAGGTAGTTTTCAAAGAGGATAACATTTTAACTCTCCTATCATCTTTCTGTGAACCAAATTTGTAGAGTGATGGTTGGCTCCATAATGGTCATTTTTAATAAAATACTTTAATCTTAATATTTTCAAGTAATCTTCCTTCTATGTGCCTGTAAATTGCTTGAGAGTCTATAAATTGCTAAAACGTCTTCTTTCAAAGGACACTAAACGCAGCAGGAATAGCATATTGAGGTTTAATGAATAAAGTAGCAGACTCCAACTTGAAGAGCTGGATCTAGTTCAATCCCAGCTACACAGCGACAAGTAAACAAAAATCACATACAGCCCTTCTCAGAGATATTCTATTATGTCTTAGTGTTATTTATTCCATAGTATCCTCAGTTTCTTCTTCGTGGAAAAAAATCCTTCTGATCTAAGCATTTTAACAAGAGACAACTCAAGAAAACTTAACCTACATGGTGTTGACCGATGGAGGAAAGTAGACGGGATAATTCAGAAGAAACGAGAAAAATCTTTAGACTCATAGTCCAAAAGCCAAAGTATCATAAAGGCAAAATTCAGCACTAAACATATTATACAAATTGTTCATTTCTATAAATACCTCAGAAAATAATTCTCCTTGTGAAGAGAGCAGGCAGTTAGCTATACAACTCATTAGAATACTTTTAAACCAAAATAAAATTATTCTCATTTCTTTTTTTTTTCTAATACCAAGATAATTTTTATTTTTTTCTTTAATTTTTATTGTTGGTTGTTCAAGACATTACATAGTTCTTGACATATCATATTTCACACTTTGATTAAAGTGGGTTATGAACTCCCATTTTTACCCCGTATACAGATTGCAGAATCACATCAGTTACACTTCCATTGATTTACATATTGCCATACTAGTGTCTGTTGTATTCTGCTGCCTTTCCTATCCTCTACTATCCTCCATCCCCTCCCCTCCCCTCTTCTCTCTCTACCCCATCTACCGTAATTCATTTCTCCCCCTTGTTTTTTTTCCCCCCGTTTCCCCTCACTTCCTCTTGTAATTTTGTATAACCATGAGGGTCTCCTTCCATTTCCATGCAATTACCCTTCTCTTTCCTTTTCCCTCCCAACTCTCACCCCTGTTTAATGTTAATCTTCTTCTCATGCTTTTCCTCCCAACTCTGTTCTTAGTTACTCTCCTTATATCAAAGAAAACATTTGGCATTTGTTTTTTAGGGATTGGCTAGCTTCACTTAGCATAATCTGTTCTAATGCCATCCATTTCCCTGCAAATTCTATGATTTTGTCATTTTTTAATGCAGAGTAATACTCCATTGTGTATAAATGCCACATTTTTTTTATCCATTCATCTATTGAAGGGCATCTAGGTTGGTTCCCAGTCTTGCTACTGTGAATTGTGCTGCTATGAACATCGATGTAGCAGTGTCCCTGTGGCATGCTCCTTTTAGGTCTTTAGGGAATAGACCAAGAAGGGGAATAGCTGGGTCAAATGGTGGTTCCATTCCCAGCTTTCCAAGAAATCTCCATACTGCTTTCCAAATTGGCTGCACCAATTTGCAGTCCCACCAGCAATGTACAAGTGTACCCTTTTCCACACATCCTCGCCAGCACTTGTTGTCGTTTGACTTCATAATGGCTGCCAATCTTACTGGAGTGAGATGGTATCTTAGGGTAGTTTTGATTTGCATTTCTCTGACTGCTAGAGATGGTGAGCATTTTTTCATGTACTTATTGATTGATTGTATGTCCTCCTCTGAGAAGTGTCTGTTCAGGTCCTTGGCCCATTTGTTGATTGGGTTATTCATTTTCTTATTATTTAATTTTTTGAGTTCTTTGTATGCTCTGGATATTAGGGCTCTATCTGAAGTGTGAGGAGTAAAGATTTGTTCCCAGGATCTAGGCTCCCTATTTACCTCTCTTATTGTGTCTTTTGCTGAGAAAAAACTTGTTAGTTTGAGTAAGTCCCATTTGTTGATTCTAGTTATTAACTCTTGTGCTATGGGTGTCCTATTAAGGAATTTGGAGCCCAACCCCACAGTATGTAGATCGTAGCCAACTTTTTCTTCTATCAGACGCAGAGTCTCTGGTTTGATATCAAGCTCCGTGATCCATTTTGAGTTAACTTTTGTGCATGGTGAGAGAAAGGGATTCAGTTTCATTTTATTGCATATGGATTTCCAGTTTTCTCAGCACCATTTGTTGAAGATGCTATCCTTCCTCCATTGCATGCTTTTAGCCCCTTTATCAAATATAAGATAGTTGTAGTTTTGTGGATTGGTTTCTGTGTCCTCTATTCTGTACCATTGGTCCACCCGCCTGTTTTGGTACCAGTACCATGCTGTTTTTGTTACTATTGCTCTGTAGTGTAGTTTGAGGTCTGGTATCACTATACCGCCTGATTCACACTTCCTGCTTAGAGTTGTTTTTGCTATTCTGGGTCTTTTATTTTTCCATATGAATTTCATAATTCCTTTATCTATTTCTACAAGAAATGCCATTGGGATTTTGATTGGCATTGCATTAAACCTATAGAGAACTTTTGGTAATATCGCCATTTTGATGATGTTAGTTCTGCCTATCCATGAACAGGGTACATTTTTCCATCTTCTAAGATCTTCTTCAATTTCTCTCTTTAGGGTTCTGTAGTTTTCATTGTATAAGTCTTTAACCTCTTTTGTTAGGTTGAGTCCCAAGTATTTTATTATTTTTTTGAGGATATTGTGAATGGAGTGGTTGTCCTCATTTCCATTTCAGATGATTTGTTGCTGATATACAGGAATGGCTTTGATTTATGTGTGTTGATTTTATATCCTGCCACTTTGCTGAATTCATTTATTAGCTCTAATAGTTTCTTTGTAGACCCTTTTGGATCTGCTAGATATAGAATCATGTCATCTGCAAATAGTGATAATTTAAGTTCTTCTTTTCTTATTTTTATGCCTTTAATTTCTTTCATCTGTCTAATTGCTCTGGCCAGTGTTTCGAGAACTGTTGAACAGAAGTGGTGAGAGAGGGCATCCCTGTCTTGTTCCAGATTTTAGAGGGAATGCCTTCAATTTTTCTGCATTCAGAATGATGCTAGCCTGAGGCTTAGCATAGATTGCTTTTACAATATTGAGGTATATTCCTGTTATCCCTAGTTTTTTCTAGAGTTTTGAACATAAAGGGATGCTGCACTTTGTCAAATGCTTTTTCTGCATCTATCGAGATGATCATATGGTTCTTATCTTTAAGTCTATTGATGTGGTGAATAACATTTATTGATTTCCGTATATTGAACTAGCCTTGCATCCCAGGGATGAATCCTACTTGATCATGGTGAACAATTTTTTTGATATGTTTTTGTATCCGATTCGCCAGAATTTTATTGAGGATTTTTGCATCTAGGTTCATTAGAGATATTGGTCTGTAGTTTTCTTTCTTTGAAGTGTCTTTGTCTGGTTTAGGAATCAGGGTGATGTTGGCCTCGTAGAATGAATTTGGAAGTTCTCCCTCTTTTTCTATTTCCTGGAATAGCTTGAAAAGTATTGATATTAGTTCCTCTTTAAAGGTTTTGTAAAACTCTGCTGTATACCCATCCGGTCCTGGGCTTTTCTTAGTTGGTAGTCTTTTGATGGTTTCTTCTATTTCCTCAATTGATATTGGTGTGTTTAGGTTGTCTATATCCTCCTGACTCAATCTGGGCAGATCATATGACTTAAGAAATTTATCGATGCCTTCACTATCTTCTATTTTATTGGAGTATAAGGATTCAAAATAATTTTTGATTATCTTCTGTATTTCTGAAGTATCTGTTGTGATATTGCCTTTTTCATCCCGTATGCTAGTAATTTGAGTTCTTTCTCTTCTTCTCTTCGTTAGCATGGCTAAGAGTCTGTCAATTTTATTTATTTTTTCAAACAACCAACTTTAAGTTTTGTCGATTTTTTCAATTGTTTCTTTTGTTTCGATTTCATTAATTTCAGCTCTGATTTTAATTATTTCTTGCCTTATACTTCTTTTGCTGTTGTTTTGCTCTTCTTTTTCTAGGATTTTGAGATGAAGTATGAGATCATTTATTTGTTGGTTTTTTTCTTTTTTTAAGGAATGAACTCCAAGCAATGAATTTCCCTCTTAGAACTGCTTTCATTGTGTCCCATAGATACCGATATGTTGTGTCTGTGTTTTCATTTATCTCTAAGAATTTTTTTAATTTCCTCCTTGATGTCTTCTATAACCCATTAATCATTCAGTAACCTACTGTTCATTCTCCAAGTGATGCATGATTTTTCCTTCCTTCTTTTATCATTGATTTTCAGTTTCATTCCATTATGATCAGATAAGATGCATGGTATTATCTCTACTCCTTTATATTGTCTAAGAGTTGCCCTGTGACATAATATATGATCTATTTTTGAGAAGGATCCATGTGCTGCTGAGAAAAAAGTGTAACTGCTTGATGTTGGGTGGTATATTCTATATATGTCCATTAAGTCTAGGTCATTAATTGTGTTATTGAGTTCTATAGTTTCCTTATTCAACCTTTGTTTGGAAGATCTATCCAGTGGTGAGAGAGGTGTGTTGAAGTCTCCCATGATTATTGTATGGTGGTCTATTAGACTCTTGAACTTGAGAAGAGTTTGCTTGATGAACATAGCTGCACCATTGTTTGGGGCATATATATTTATGATTGTTATGTCTTGTTGGTGTATGGTTCCCTTGAGCAGTATGTAGTGTCCCTCTTTATGCCTTTTGATTAACTTTGGCTTGAAATCTATTTTATTTGATATGAGTATGGACACTCCTGCTTGTTTCCGAAGTCCACATGAGTGATATGATTTTTCCCAACCTTTCACCTTCAGTCTATGTATGTCTTTTCCTATCAAATGCGTCTCTTGTAGGCAGCATATTGTTGGGTCTTGTTTTGTGATCCATTCTACTAGCCTGTGTCTCTTAATTGGTGAGTTTAAGCCATTAACATTTAGGGTTATTATTGAGATATGGGTTGTTCTTCTAGCCATATTTGTTTATTTATGTTACTAAACATGGTTTGTTTTCCTCTTTGATTATTTTTCCCCCCTTTACTGTACTACCTCCCACTGTTGGTTTTCATTGTTATTTTCCATTTCCTCTTCCTGTAATGTTTTGCCAAGGATTTTTTGGAGAGATGGTTTTCTAGCTGCGAATTCTTTTAACTTTTGTTTATCGTGGAAGGTTTTAATTTCATCTTCCATCCTGAAGCTTAATTTCACTGGATACACAATTCTTGGTTAGAACCCATTTTCTTTCAGTGTTTGAAATATTTTATTCCAGGATCTTCTAGCTTTCAGAGTCTGTGTTGAAAGATCAGCTGGTATCCTGATTGGTTTACCCCTAAATGTAATCTGCTTCCTTTCTCTTGTAGCTTTTAAAATTCTCTCCTTATTCTGTGTGTTGGGCATCTTCATTATAATGTGTCTAGGTGTGGATCTCTTATGATTTTGCACATTCAGCGTCCTGTAGGCTTCTAGGATTTGGGATTCTGTCTCATTCTTCAAGTCTGGGAAGTTTCCTCGTATTATTTCATTGAATAGAATGCTCATTCCTTTGGTTTGGACCTCTATACCTTCCTGTATCCCAATGACTCTTAAGTTTGGTCTCTTTATGTTATCCCATATTTCTTGGATGTTCTGCTAATGGTTTCTTAACAGTCTTGCTGAGCTGTCTATGTTCTTTTCAAGTTGAAATACTTTGTCTTCATTGTCTGATGTTCTACCTTCTAAGTGTTCTATTCTGCTGGTAGTATTCTCAATTGAGTTTTTAAGTTGGTTTATTGCTTCCTGAATTTATAGGATTTCTATTTGTTTGTTTTTTATTACCTCTATCTCCCTGTATAGTTGATCTTTTGCTTCTTGGATTTGTTTATGTAATTCATTGTCGAAATGATCTTTCATTGTCTGATTTTGCTGTCTAATGTCTTCCTTGAGACTCCAGATCATCTGAAGCATGTATATCCTGAATTTTTTATCTGACATTCCATCTGCTGCAGATATTACCTCTTCTAAAGTTGAGTTGACCTGCATTGCTTGTGGTCCTTTCTTTCCTTGTCTTTTCATACTGCTCGCGTTTCTTTCTGCTTGGTGAAACTGTTGTGTTATTGAATTTTCCCCCTATATATTTATATTGCTCTTGTATAGTTGCAAAGTCTCCCTCACAGGCGCGGGCAGCAGCTCTGCCCGTCCTCCAATTGGGGCAATGTGTCTACCACGCCGGCAGGCCACTGGGCCTGTTCTGCAGGTTGGTAGCAGGTCCGCCTACCTTGCAGGCGAGGGGGGCGGCTCTGCCCCTCCGCGGGCCGCTGGGACTGTTCTGCCGGTGGGCCACAGGTCCGACTACGTTGCAGGCACGTGGCATCTCTGCCCCTCCTCCTCCCCAAACCGGGGCGATGTGTCTATCACACTGGTGGGCCGCTGGTCCTGTTCTGCAGGTGGGTCACAGTTCTGCCTACCTTGCAGGCGTGGGGGGGGGGGGCAGCTCTGCCCCCCCCTGCAGGCAGCTGGGTCTGTTCTGCCGGTGGGTCGCAGGTCCACCTACCTTGCAGGCGCAGTTGGCGGCTCTGCCCCTCCGTGGGCCGCTGGGCCTGTTCTGTCCTTATTCTCATTTCTGATGCATTCAACATTCTAACACAGTGATTATCAAAAATCAGTCCATGGATCAGATCATAGGTGGTCTGTGGTCACCCACCAGGTTCATATTTCATGTATGCTGATGAGTATATTAAGTAATTTATTAGGACTGCGGCTGATGAAGTATTAAGATAAAATATTGTCCTTAACACCATTCTAATAGCAAACTTCATTTCTCCCATCTTTGTCTTATCTCAATTATAAATATAGAAACATAGGACACCTGGGTTTTTTGTCCGACTGTTACATATTCAAACTATTAAGTTAAAAAAATAATATTAAGTGTCCTTCAGTGGAAAGTTAATCTGTCTTAGCAGAGAGTGAATTAATGAAGATTTGATCATTCTGGCCAGTGGGGAGACTCATTTTCTTGATAGATCCACTGCAAATTCTATAGCAGCAAAGACATTACATAGAGGGCAGAGGTAAGACAATAAAACAGCAGTTATTGAAGACCCGTATCTAAACTTGAGCAACATCAGGAAAAGAGACTACTCTGCAGTCCGAGTTCTAACAAAGATACAACATGCTAGAGCAGCTTGTTCAACAGAACTTCCCATTATGAAAAGGTTGTGTTTTCTTCCGTCCAACAGGCAGTCATCTGTATTTTTAATAAAGTATTTTATTAAAAATGACCATTATGGAGCAAACCATCACTCTACAAATTTGGTTCACAGAAAGAATTTTTGGTTCACACACAGCTGAGGAATTTAAATGTGGCTAGTATGACCAAGAATATAAAAGTATAGTTTTATTTCATTGTATTTAATTCAAATAATCACATGGGGCTAGAGGTTACCATATTGCAAAGTGAAAGTATAGGAACCTCATCCTAGAACGAGGGAGAGCATGACACATGGAAGATAGTAAGCACAAAGAGCAGGCAGATCACATGAACCTACAGGAGACTGGAGCCACCAAAGTCTTACAGGGAGCCGATTCTAAATCAATCACATTGTATTTTCATTTTTAATCTTCTCAGTATGTTTGTACATTTGAGCCAAACTATGTAACATACATCCTTACTACTTTATACCAAGTGGAGGTTAAATGATTTTAGCCATTTTTATGAAAGAAAAGATAAAATACCACATTCCATCCATCGTATATCATGGGTTGTGATTTAATACTGGCCCTATTCTTTTCAGTAATAAAGCATCTTTAGGTTTTGTTAAGGAAAACCACCCAACCTATAAGGAAATTACCATTCACATTCTCTGCCCTAAGGTAAGGTAAGCAACAACTGCACACTCTTTTTCAGGTGGTAACTGCAAAATGTTTGCTCCTGCTTGAGGGGAACACATGTTGCCTTCATTAATTTTAATACTTATGACATGCATATATGTTAAATTCATACAAACTGAGAATCATTTTTTACCACATAAAGTGGCTTAGCTGCAAAGATATCTTCATGGTATTTTAAATGGTAGATCTGAGAACTAATTAAATGCCTTATAATATTTAATAAAAGGCAATAATTCAGGACAAGGGGGATTATTAATATTATTACCATGGATGAATCTGTACTTAAGTTCAGAAATCTAGATGTGTAATTAGGAGAGGAAATATATATTGGAGGGAGATTAGAATTTTAAAGATGAGAACTCATGAAGTAATCATTATCTTACAGTTTTCTATACTTGCAGTAAAAAAATTCAACACAAAGACCAACCTTTAAAGCAGCTATTAATGATAAATTACTAGCTTTCATAATGAATGATACATAGAAATCAAAAAAAATATTCACTTTAGGTCTAGAGTACCTAATGGTATTTCAACTTCGACTATTGCAGTGTAATACAATTTTAACTTGATTTTATGTTGAAACTGCAAGATCTTAGCACCTCTCAATAATAAATTTAGAGTTTCATGTGTAGTGTTTAAAATGCTGCATACTAACCATCAAAAATGAAGCATTATTTCCAGGAAAGCAAAAAACCCAAGTCTTGGTTCTTCTGCCACTGAATGTTTTCTGAGTTCTTAGGTAGAAAGAGAATGAGAAATATTGGAAGATCCCAGAATATAGCACAGCTTTTACCACTCACATCTGAGCACTCAAATGAAAATGTACAGGCCATATTCATGCCAGAGACTTTGTTTCCAAGTGAACTTCTTAAATTCCATTTTTAAGTATAGGAAGAGTAGAAAAATGTGTACCTGATGAAACATATGAATTATTTGAAACTTTAGTGCAAAGTTAATATTTTTCCCAAATTGGAGTTTCATTGTACTGCTAAGCTTATTTGTTCCAGCTTTAATATGATTACTGTTCCTTCTTTGCACTTCTATATGTACCAGTCCTCTGAACCATTAAGCATCTACATAATAACATGGACTATAATAACAATAGCAGCAATCTCTTCTAAAGCACCTACCACATTCAAAGCACAATGTTAGGTAATTCATGTATATTTTCTCTGCTTCCTAGAACAATCCAGTATAGGTAAGTATCAATATGCCACTTTACAGGCAATGAAATTGCAGGCCTCAGAGACTGAATAGCCTGTCTAGTAACAAGAAGAGATGGAAATCAAATCAAAGTTAGCTTACAGCACTCTACCACAGACCAAGGAATCAAACGAGTTGTAATCCAGACATAATCAAAGGAATGAGGGAAAAGCTGCCCTGGGAAGACATTCTCTCTTCTCCGTGCCACCCTCATCCTCATGCTAATATCTCTGTCAGCAGCATTCTCCACAGCATCTCTCTGGCATGACAGTCACAGACATTAGCCAACACTGGTATTAATACCAGGGTGCCTGTTAGCAAAAGAAACAATGTGCAGGATAGTGCAACCTTGTGTAAGACACACACAAGATGTAGTTAAATTAAATTATATGATATCCAATTTTTGAAAAGGATGCTTCAAGGATTATTATTATTATTATTAATCTTATTATTGTAATTAGGTAAACAGTATATAGCCTAAAGACTTCTTGCAAATACATTTTTATCAAAATAATCTATGCAAGGTGTAAACTCAGTATTTTGCTCTTTATAAGTTGATGTGTTTGAACTAGAATATATAAATGTCAATGCTACAAGTGAACATGTAGTGCATTTTTCTCCCACAGAGGTTTAATTATTTTTCAGAGGAAAACCAATAGGACTACAAGGACCCCATCATTCCAAGAAGCCACTGTGGTACTTAGGCACCACCACTGTTCATGGTTCCAAGAGACTATTAGTCCTAGGAGATCACAACCATTCACCCTCACTACCAGTTCTGGTTTCTTTCCCTTAATATTTTCTATTTAAAAAGTGTTTCCTTGGGTATCTTTTATACCCCATCTTATTAAGTGTCATTTTTTAGTTGTCTAGACAAATTAGTAGAATTCTGAACTCAAGAATTATAGGAACATTATCACTTGAGGCCTTGGAACCAAAACCCAATCCCACAAAATAAAAAAACTTGAGAAACTGAACTTAAAAGCTAAAAAGCTTCAACATTCAAATAATTTCAATCATAAAATGAAAAGATAAACGACACACTTTAATTATTTTATATATCATTCTTGACAAAATATTTATATCTGAAATATGCAAAAAAACCCTAATACAAACCAATTTTAAAATGAACATTCTAATAAATAATTTTACCAAATAAGCCATAACAATAGTTAATAAGCATGTGAACATAATGAATCAGTATTGATTGTGAACATAAATTAAAGCCACAATGAGATAACACTACATACATACCACAACAGCTGAGAGAGACAACATCAAATGTTGGTAAGGATGTGCAGAAACTGGATTACCCAGGCATGTCTGATAAGAATTGGTAGGGTCATTCTGGAAAATGGATAGTCAGTTTCTTACAAATTAAATATAAACATGCCACGTGACCCAGCAATTACACACCTAGGAATCTTGTTTTTGTCTTAAGAGAAATGGAAACATAGTCGCAGAAACTGTCACAAAAGCATTGTTCATAGTAGCCTGAAAATAGAAACCACTGAAGTGTCTGCTCACAGGTGAATATGGTAAGACATAACAATGGAACACTATTCATCAATAAAAATAATTAAAGAGGTAGTAAAACATGGATGAACCTCTAACACATGCTAAGTGAAAGAATCCAGACATAAAAGACTTTCTTCTTCTTCTTGCTAAGGATTGAGCACAGGGCCTTGCACCTACTAGGAAAGCACTCTGCCAATTAAGCTATATCCCCAGCCCACACAAAGACTGCATTTCATGTGATTATGTTGCATAAAATATCTAGGAAATACAAATTTATAGGAACAGAAAATAGCAGTGATTGGCTGGATTGAGATTGACTGCAAAATGCTGGTAGGGATTTGGGACTAGGTGAAAATTTTCTAAAATCTTATTGTAGTGATCATGGCACACTATAGATTAATTAGAAATCATTGAATTTTATGTTGCAATGGGTAAAATTTAGAGTATATTTGAATATACTTAAAGCAATATTGTATTAACATTTTAATTTATGTGGCTATATTTCTTATGTTCCACCTGGAAGAGAATGCTTATATCCAAAAAGTACAAAGCCTATTAAAAGTGACATCACTGTACCAACCACCCAGGAATAAACCTTGATATGCTTTATAATTTTCCAACTATTTTCATATGCTTTGTAGCTCATCTGCTTAAGTTCTACAAGGGAAATAGAGCTGTTATCCAATAGTTCATAAGTAGAAGTAGATTGAATAGGGGAATTAACTAAAATGTAAATACAATTAAAGCCAATTTATTAAAATCAGAAATTTTTACTTTATGAAACGAATTTGATACCTTTCTACTTTGCCAAAGCCAAATGGAATTCACTTTTTCCTATAATTAACAGGCAATTCCAAACAATAGAAAGCAGTTGGAAAGCTTATTCTTTTGACAACACGTGTGATGTCAGTGAGAGTCTTAGATTCTTCCTTCTTGTAGGTAAATCTTAATGGCAGCTGTAAGAACATGATGTACCTTTTATTCCTCTTTAAAAACAGTGGAAAAGTTGTCTTTTCTCCTTCACAGGGTTGTGACAGGCATCACAGCCAAATTATACTCATATCCCATAAATCTGTAACTAAGCTTTCAAAGTTGTAATAAGTCATATGTAAAGCTTTACCAGTTATTGAAAAAGCCCTTCAAAATTGCTGAGAACATTGCTCAAGTTGAACAACAACAGTCAGATAGTGGGTTAGGATCAGACACCAGCTGATAACAGGCATCCCTGATCTCAAGGAACTTATGGCCCTGAGGTGAATGATCTTTTGAATGGAATATAGTCAAAGTGCTTAATACACTTATTGGTCACATCAGAATACTTTTTTTTTTCTGGCACAAGTTTCTGTACATGTAAACAGTTTCAGTCCTTCCAAATAAAAGTACTGTACCACAATTTGGTATGATTTAGGTTGTTATTCTCCCTCACAAAAACAAATTTAGAATGCTACAAGACTCTAGATGAGGCAGAAGACACATCAGTTGCCCCCAACAAGCACCCTAATTGGTCACCTGATGACACTGCTCTGGTAACAATGAGATCCATCTATAAAATAGAATATCTGCCGCTTTGAAAATGACAGTTTAATTTGTATTTAAAATTGGAAGCCCCAATTCAAGGGAAATGCCACAATTCTAGTCCTCAATGGCATCTCTAATGAAAACTCTGTTCCAAGCTCAGATGAGTGAACCAAAGGCATTTCCCCAACTGCTCCACTTAAATGAGGATAACTTAATAAAAGCCTTTGCAAAGGATCTCAAAACCAACAGCATTTTGTGGATTCATATTTGGGACTGAATCAACTACACAGTCATTTCTTCTAGAAACAGGACACACACCAGTATAGGTTTCCTTAACATACCCTCAACTCTGCCTTCTTTTCAACTTCCAGAATGTCACGAAATGCCTATACTCTGTAAAAATGCTCCACCCAGACTCAACTGCTTGAATGCTGGTCAATGAGGAGCAATTTTTAACTGATGAGTTGCATTTGTATTTATCAGCCAAATATTAAGAACATCTGCTGGTTAAGCTCAGTGGAGGGGAAATGCTGGTTGGCCATTGCAGAGGGGAGTTTGTATCTCTCCTAGAGATCCCTCTGCTGCAGCCCAACATCCTGGTTATTCTTAGTAAGCTTATATGACTACAAAGTTCTTGGCTTCCTCACTTTACAAGGTATAGCCCCAAGTAAAATGATCATCAGTACAGTACAATGTACTATATTTCTGTGCTGCCGTTAATCTGGAACCTGAAAAATCTTTGAAAAATATAGTAATCTCGACATCCGTTTCTGAAATGGAGCCATTACTGAGGCCGAATGAAACAACTCCTCAAGCGCTCCGTATTTATTCTGCTAACAAAAAATACCACAGGCTGGACGACTTGAAGGAGGTCCCAAAAAGGTAACTGAAAACCATCGTCTAGTGTTGTGGTTTTCAATTTCTAAAGACTTTGTAACCTTTCAAACTGTCTTCTGGCTCCAGAAAGCCCCACTAAGCTTTCCTCTGATTCTAGAATCAAGAACATCTTCTTTCAATCAATGCTGTGCCAGGCACGTAGAATGTGTTGGGCATTTGTGGTGTAAACTGCAAAACAAACGTCAATGAGAGCTGATTTCTATTTAATAGCAACAACACTTGCAAAACTCAAACACATATTTGAGTCTGGAAGTTTGGAAAAGCCTTATTACGGGACTTAGAAGTCAAAAAGCATTCATTTTTAGTCCTGCAATCTGATTTGACCTGTGTCACCTCCTCTTTTTTTATTTTTTATTTTTTTTGGAGTTGCTGAAGTACAGAGGTATCACTGAGTTTTGTCTTTTAGTATGGAACACTGAAGATAAAGAATTAAGAGGAGAGCCAGGTAATTCAGATTAAGCACTTGCTTGCAGGGTAATGTAGCAATGCTTGGGGGATTCTGTCACTAGAAAACTAAGAAAATTTGACTTTATTCATCCCCTTATTTTGGAAAGCTTATAGGTATAATAGTCTCTGCAATTTCTCAGATTGGTCATAATTTCATGACTCCAAAAGACTGGGCAAATTATCATAAGAAGGTCATTCCTCCCTGGAGGATCTAGGACCTTCCCAGTCCTATATCACGCCCAAGCCAGTTGAGACTAGGCTACTTATCTGAGCACCTTCCAGCTTTGCTGTGGCTTTTACAGCTGTGAAGACTACCTCTCAACCTCATTTCCAGAATTCTCTGTCAAGACGACAGGTTCAGACATCGCTCCAGGGCTAAACTGCTAATACAAGCATTCTATTCACTGTAAAAAATTTCCAGGTATAATTTGGTACATGGCTTCAATTTCCTCAAGTTGCTATATAATCATTAATGTGGTATTGTCTCAAAAGTATACAGGATGTGCATGCTTTCAAGGCCCAAAATAACATCGGTGTTATCATACTCTCTAACCACAGCAGGATGGGGTATAAAAATTCCCCAGGAGATTTCAGCAGAGTTTAACATTGGTGGTTAGAATGCTAACATTGGTGGTTAGAATGCTTACTGTGTCTTATATTAACACAGTATTTATTGCTGTATTTAAGTGAAGCAATGCTACACCTTGCTTTGTTTCTAGAGCAAGTGGCTCACTTTGAACTAGATTTCTAAGTCACTAAATTTATTGGATAAAATAATTTAATCCAAACAGTATTTTTCTTACAACCATTGTGAGAGAAGTCTGTGCATATTTCTACATAGGTGGTCCATACATTTCTGAAAACCTTGAGTCCCATTGTAAAGTCTGAATAATCTTAGCAACCAGTAGATCACTGTAAATGTGTGGCAACTTAAAATAAGATTGTATGGTTTGACACTCAGTTAGTTTAAAGTGTTTTAAAAGGAACATGATTCCTTGAGATAATTCATAAAGAAGAGTCATGTCGTCAAGAAAATTTAGGAAACACTGCAGACTCTTACTCTGTATTTACAGAGCATAGCAACATATTCAAGACTCTGAGAAGTCTTGCAGTGAAGTACCCCGTTTAATTATTTAACTCAGCATATTGCATATTCAGTAGCCAAAGAAACTGTTGATCACTGGATACTGTCCTCATGTGATTACAGTCTGTGGCAGTGTGCACCTAAAATACATATTTCCTCTTAACCTTGCTGCTGCTTGAATCCATGAGATTTCCACATATTCTTTAAACAACTGAATAGATTAGTAACAACAGAGTTCATCCAGGGGTCTGTTGGCAAATACCTGGCACATTTGTCTCCCATGACTTGACTTCTTGCCCACTGTGGGGGAAGGACCTTGTGATCCTCACTGCTGCCTTCCCAGTGGTAGTACCAGGAAACCTTTGCTAAATCAATGAATAAATTCCCTCCACATTTCCAACATTGGGATGTTATGTGTTGAACAGCATTCCCCAAAATCATGACTCGAGGTCTTAACTGCTAGTACCTTGGAATGTGATCTTTTTCTCAAGTCGTTAAAATACAATCACTAGGGTATATAGTAATCCAGTATGATTGGTTTACTTGTGAAAACAGGAAATCTGTACATAGAAAATCCACAGAGGGAAGATGATGTAAAGACACATAGGAAAAAGACGGCCATGTGACTGAGAGCCAAAAAACAAACTAACTAAGGATTGCAGCAAACACCAACAGCTAGAAAAGGCATGGACGAATTCTCTCCTAGAGCCATCAGGGAGAACAGACTGGCCAACACTCTGATTGCAGAATTCAGGCCTGCAGAACTGTGACATGGTAAGCTTCTATTGTTTTAAGCCACCAAGTTTTTGCCACCAGGTTACAGTAGTCCTTGTGTATATGGATAGCCTATCTGCACTTAATTTGTTTTTTTATGGTGGCTTAATAAAATGAACTGGATTAGCAAACTATTTCCTTCTATAGCATCTTTCATAATAAGCTCATTTATGTATTGTTTTACAAGTTAAATCTGTGGTTTCATTCAGCAAATCCATCTTTTGGAGGAAATCTAGACTCAAGCAAAATGATAATCAAAGACATACTGTGTATGAGCACTACTCAAATGGAAGAGCTTTACAGAGATGATGTCACAGCACTGTGAATATACAATTTTTGATACACTTCACATCTGGAAAATTTATGTACTCGAATTATTTTCCTTCCCATTATCTTCTAGTGGACACTAAAACATAACCATGCAGAGTATTGGTATACCTGTCTTTCTGAAGTTCTTTGTCAAGATCAGTTCAATTTGAACCAAATAGTTTGGGTATTGGAAGCAATACAATTATATGTTTGCAACTTAAATTGTCCATATTTTTAAAGAGATTACCTCACATGAATTATGTTCTTTTTACTGTCTTAAAACACGCAGTGAAATTCCTTACAGGAGGAAATGAGAGCTATTTGCTATACAATGAAGTTACTGTAGCTATTCTAAGAAGTAGACTAAGAAAAAGTACTTCTTGAATCTGCTACTTTTTCATGTATTCAAGCTTGTTCTACAAGGGCCACATTTGTCATGCTTATCGTACCTCAGAAATGGGGATCTCAAATCTTGGGAAGACATCAGTAACGAGGGGTCTTGCTGGTTATAGCTACTTAGAGTTTATAACCATAGTGGCCAGAAAGAAGCCAGAGGCCATTGATAAGGCACATATGTGTTTGAAAAATTTGGAGGGCAGTTTTCTCTCCTACTCCCAAAGACATATTGTACACATATTTAATGTACACATTGATATTCATGTTCACAGTTAGACAATTTTTTTCCTCCTAGTAATTCAATAAAACAAGTTTTTAATTAATACCAATATCCAAACATGTTTAAACTATCATATCTAGTACATTAATAATACTTATTGTGTGCAGGTACTGCAAACACAAGTAGCATCTCATTATGACACAATGTCTCATTAAAAATCTAATAACCTATGTAATTCTTGTTGAATGTCTAAACTTCTGTGGTAGTAAAAGAATAAAAATTAAGTAAACAGGGTCTGGGGTTGTGACTCAATAGTAGAATGCTAGCCTTCCACATGCAGTACTCTGGGTTTGATCCTCAGCACCATGTAAAAATAAATGAACAAAATAGAGATATTGTGTCCAACTACAACTAAAAAACTAAATAAATATTTTTTTTTAAATTAAATAAACATAACCAAAGGGGGAGGGTGACACAGAGACCTAGGAATACTTCTGTGCGGTTTAACCTGATAAATCAAGCGTTTATCAACAAGAAACAACACTAAAGTGTTAATGTTAATGGCTCTTTGGTTAAGACTGTCTTAATATTTACAGTGTATCTTCATACTAAATGACTAGAGGAGGATCTTTGTTCTAGAGTATGTTCCAAGAATAATATGCACTTAGGGTCCACATTTGGATTGATATTTACATATCAAAGAACTCCCTTCTTCTCAAGGGGCTGATCAGTATAAACCCATAGGCACTGTTTAACCCTGTTATGATAGCAACTGCTTACTCTGGCAGTATTGGAAAGTCATCCACTTTTGCTGCAGACAGCTACCTCCTGATGCACTATGGCAGACATAACCTGTGTGTACTAAAAACACTATACAATGAAGAATACAATCCCAATACTCTAGGTTCAATATCTCAGTATCACTTAGCTTCAAAGTGACGGGTATTTACAACTTAGCTCTGAAAAGTAATCCAGTCCCCAGCATTGCAATGACCTTATAACCTTAGGCTTAAAAACCAGATTTTGAAATAATTTGCTTTGTTTAAAAGCCAAGAAAGCCAAATCTACTTCTCTAACATCACTGCATTTGAAAAATAATAGGAAGTGCCAAAACACTTTACATTTCATGCTGCTATTGACTCTTCAGGATATTACCACTTCAGACAAAATGAGGAATGTCTGAGAATAGAGAAATCCTAGCCATCTTTGATGTTCCATATCAGACAGGGAAATGCTACAGACTGTCTCCTCTGCAAACATCAAGTTGCACACCCTGGAATGATGCCAAAGAGAAACAGACATTAATGAGTTATTTTCTATTGTTATTCATTCTGTGGCAGTGCCTTATAATTATGCAAACTACTGAAGGGACAATTTAAAATCTAATCAGGATTAGGAAAAATCCTTACATTATCGCATTTTTTATAAGCCCCTTTGTTTTAGTATCTACTTAGCTAAGCTCTTTGGAATATGTCCCTCCTATAATAAATCAATTTGAATCTATTTTGTCTTCCATGTTTCTTTACACAATGCAAATAAGATGAGCTAAAAACTGACCTCCCCCAAAAGATTACGTCAGACCTAATTAATTTATATTAAATTGGTGGGTGGGGAGAAACTGATTCCATTTGACTTTTGTAAGTCTGCATTTTTCATATACACTTTAATCATCTGAATCCTTACAAAATACCAAATTATACTGTAATAAAAATGCTCGAATCCAACATAGAATATTAGATTGTTTCACTTAAAAAAGTGCCAGAAAAATCACTTCTAGACCAAATTTGACACACTGAATCAAATTCAACCTAGTATACAGACTTTTGAATTGATTTTGTAGTATGTGGCCTGGCAAAATTCCAAAATTATTATCCTAAAAGAAAGTAATTTTGAACCCCTTCTTCAAAATTGGTTTTTCCATCCAAGAATTAGAATATTTAGCTACAAAGCAATACATTCCCCATCATAAATATTGATATAAATGCTTTGGAAAAGCAATTGTTGCTCATAATAAAAATTTCAGATTTCATAAAAAGGTTGAAAAAATGGAAGTTCTTTTCTCTTCTAAATCCCATTGCTATTTCAGGGGTGACCCACTTAATGAGTTAATGCATGTGCTTTTATACATTTTACAAAGATGAGCATACTGCTTTTTTTTTCTACATAATACATCTTAGACATCTTCCCAATTATATCTATGCCATTCTTTGAAAAGTGCATATTTCACTGTATGGATTTACCATAATTTAATCAATTCCTAATTTATGAGCATTTCAGTCGTCTGCACTTAGGGATTTTCAAAACAATGTCAACATGAGAATCCTTGTTCAGACATCTCAGGAATTTACCTTTGGCTACAGAAGTACATGAACAGCAAAAGCGCCAAGCCAAGATTGCCAGAGTGCCTTCCATAAATCAGGTCCTGGTTCTTGCTGTAACCACCACCAGTAGGTGAAATTCCCATTTCCAGACCTTCACCTCTCAGGAAAAATGGTGGACAACTAGTCTCTGTTGGGCCCACTTCATGTAAACATTTCAAATCATGCTTCACTTATTCCTCTCAACATGATCCTATAATCCACCTAGCATCTTCATTTTAACAGATAAAGAAACAAGTTTAGAAAAGGTGAATAGAGGAATAGCAGATTAAAACCTAGGCTTCCCATTCCCACATCCCTTCTTTCCCAGATCACTAGCTCTTGCATGAGAGAACATACTGTGGGTTCTTGTCCCACCAGCCATTATGGGAGGCCTCACGGAACAACCCAAGCAGCAGATAAATTCTGAAACTGATGTTTAGAAGGTATCAATGTTTTGTTTTTGTTAGCCTTAAAAATGGAAGTAGAGGCAGTAAGGGATACATGAGGAAACAAAAAATAAAATATGGCTTTTTATTGTCTTGGTTCTTTCATAAAACAAATCACCACACTTGGGAAGCAATGTGCTCAAGAGCTTCACAGCCACAGCCCTCTGCAACCCATGTTGAGGAAACCTGTGGGTGTGGCATCATCTTGGCATTCTGGGGTCGTTTTGCTGTCCAAGAATCAAGGACATCTGGATGTCCTAGATGCCAGAAGTCAACAGGATTGTAAATCAAATCAACCCCAAATTACATAAGTGCTACAACTTGTAATTTGTCAATTTGGCCAATTATTTTCCATCTCCCAATCCTCTCACCAAATCAGAAAAATTTAAAAATTGCTGAGAAGAGCCCATTCAGCTCCTTGGCCCATTTATTGATTGGGTTGTTTGTTTTTATGGTGTTAAATTTTTTGAGTTCTTTATATATTCTGGATCTTAGCGCTCTTACATGCGTGTCTCAAAAATTTGCTCTCAAAAATATAGGCTCTCTCTTCACCTCATTATTTCTTTAGCTGAGAAGAAGCTTTTTAGTTTGAATCCATATCATTATTAATTCTTGATTTCATTTATTGCACTTTAGGAGTCTTGTTAAGGAAGCCAGGGCCTAATCTGACATGATGAAGATTTGGGCTTACTTTTTCCTCTATTAGGTGGGGGGTCTCTGGACTAATTCCTAGGTCCTTGATCCACTGTGAGTTGAGTTTTGTGCATGGTGAGAGATAGAGATTTAACTTCATTTTGCTGCATAAAGATTTCCAGTTTTCCCAGCACCATTTGTATGTTTTGGGCACCTTTGTCTAGTATGAGATAACTTTTATGTGGGTTTGTCTCTGTCTTCTATTCTGTACTCAGAAGAAGATAAACAATCAATCAACAAATATATGAAAAAATGTTCAATATCTCTAGTAATTAGAGAAATGCAAATAAAAACTATTCTAAGATTTTATCTCACTCCAGTCAGAATGGCAGTTATCAAGAATACAAGTAACAATAAGTATTGCTGAAGATGTGGGGAAAAGGGTACACTCATACATTGCCAGTGAGACTGCAAATTGGTGCAACCACTCTGGAAGGCAATATGGAGAATCCTTAGAAAACCTTGAATGGAACCACCATTTGACCCAGCTGTCCCACTCTTTGGTTTATACCCAAAGGACTTAAAAAAGCATACTATAGGGACACAGTCATATCAATGTTTATAACAGCTCAATTCACAATAGCTCAACTGTGGAAGCAACCTAGATACCCTTCAACAGATGAATGGATGAAGAAACTCTAGTATATATAAACAATGGTCACATGTGGCCAGTGGCTATTATATTGGACAACTCAGAACATAGGTTATCATCTGGCATAAGGTAGATGCATAGCAAATATGTACAGAGTAGAACTAGCAGAAGAAAAGCATCTGTTGATGACCAGCTGTGTTCCAGCTACATTACTTCCTTAAAATTTATGGATATTTTGGTAGAACAACATTTAAAACCAGTTCTCTGACTCCTTGGTGATTCTGAAGTAGCTTGGTCTTTAGGCCTCACTTTGAGTAAATAAGGCTCTAGGCAAATTCTTGCAGTTCTGAGGGTCTGTTTTCAGCCCATGAGGAGAGAAGAACAGAAATTGAGGAAACAGTAAACATTTAGACTGCAAGATAGCAAATTAACATTATTTCAACATCCAACTGTGTGACCCCTAGACTGATCCTGAACAGGACACAGACGAGCTCGAATGTTGGACTTACATGACGGACCTCACCTATTGCTAGTGACCTATCACAGAGTACTGAAGTTTTTAAAAGTGTACTGTATAAACACAGTAGTATCAGAAGCACTGCTCCAAAGTATAGACCATCCTGACCAAATGGGACTCACAGAATATCAAAGTATGGTCCATTAGGAAATATAAAAACTTCCTGGTTAAATTAATTTTATAAAAACAGCAAACAAAATTAAACTGATATCTTTACTGCAGAACTTATCAGAACATTCAGTATGCCCAGGAGCTTTTGTATCTCCAAGAGAAGATGTTTCCCTAGTGTTCTGGCTACCAAATCCCTCTACCCTGTACCATCCTCACCATATCTCAGGAAGTGGTGCTTTGTGGGATTACAGTGTATGAAATCACTTTCTTAAATGATTTGAAGTATCTTGGCTTTTTCAGCCATTTCATAATCACTAAATTAAGTACTAATTAAAATTAACCTATTGTACAGTTATTACCATGCCTAAGAACAGTCCAATAAAATTTTAATTGCAAAAGGTAATTTATGCCCTAAGCTGACACTTAGTCTAGTAACATTAGAATGGCTGTTTTACCATTTACATATATCACCATGAAATATAATTTAAAAACACACAGTGACATGATGCCACAGTATTATTCTATCTTGAACACATTACCTTTTAAAATTTTATCATAAGGCTAATTTGTAGTTTAATTTAGATAACCTATTTGCTATCCTAGAATCTTTCTCCAATGACATCCATAATGAACTATCACCACCCTACTGAGTATAAAAATTTACTAGTCAGGCTGAGTTATCTCTTTACAAAATCATATTTCCTAAGAAATTAGAGACTAATGTATAAGTTGTGACATATCTGTTTAATTTCTTGAAAAAAATTTCATCTCCATGCCTCAAGGAGTCTCAGAGCAAAGTGAAATGAGGCTGATGTCTACAACTTAAACGTTGAAAAATAAAGATGGTCCTCAACTACTACCAGTAGCAGGAATACCTCTGGCCAGAAAACTGCAACTCCCAATTACTTTTGTCAAATTATCATGTTAAATTAAAGGATCTAATTTTAATAAGTCAATAAAATAGTCTTTTTGTTTTTATCCATTATTGAACTATGAGTAGCTGTAGCAAGTATATTATAGCTGTGATATTTACAAGAATATAAAATGAGTAGAATGAATTAGACATAAACTTCTATGCTTTTATGTCAAAATCCACTGTCGTGTATATCTAAAAAGAATAAAAAATATGTATAAAATGTTGTTTCACTAACACATCCTTAGCACCTAGAAAAGGGCTTGGCACATGGTAGACATTTAACAAAGATGTTTTAGTAAATATTCAGGTCTCTTTCTTATAAGGAAACATAGGAATGGAGCATGTGTTTGTTGTAGAAAGACTAGAAAAGATGGAATTTAATATTGAAAACAAAAAACACTCATGTTACCTTTCCTGTCCATTTGCACTTTGACGCCTACATTTTAAGACACTTATTTTCTCTCAATCAACATGAAATCACACTCCATAATTCATTTTCTCAAACACTGCTTCATTACAAATAACTACAGAAGCACTCATTATGAATACACAAAATTTAAGAAAGGCTCAACTATTGAAGTGTCTTAAATTATTCTACCTCCCATGGTTCATCTTCCCCTCTGTTAGCAAAGAAATATTCTTTAGACAAATCATTGTGCATATCCCTCACAGTGTTAAGAAGTACATGGTCTTACAAAAACATGTACATTTTAAAACCTTTGATATGCATTTCTAAACTATCCTTCAAAAGGCTGTAACTTCTTGCACCCCATGGAAGTCTACTCTTCAGAGTTTTAACTCAAAGTCAGGGGCTGTGACTCAAAAACTCCACTTTTATTGCCTTCTACCTCAACACCAACAAATGGCATCTATTAAGTAACAATGTGGCTGTGGTTGCCACAATATGAGACTTTAAAAATCAAACACTTCCCTCAGGAAATCAGCCATATAAAACTACTATAAAACATGGGCTTGCTCTCAAGCACACAGGAGGTGAAAAATTCTAGAGTTCAAAACAGAAGAAATGACGGTGTGAAAAAAATAAGAGTGGCACGTTCCATCAGGTAAAATGAGGAATTTTTAATTTTATGCCAATGAGAGTACTATGATAACAATGAAACTATCTGAGAAGTCAGGTACTATCTGATGTTTGAAGGAGTAAAGGCAAGATGCCCTATTTTCTGAAATGGGGTGAGTCCATGTGACCTTATAGAGTTATATTCTCAGTAAAGTCCAATAGAGGATATTCTCCTTAAAATTCTAAATTAGAATGTGGGTAAACTGAAAAAGTATCCAATTAATGGACAACATCAATCCTAGCACTTTTAAACACAAGAATCAAGGCATCTGAAAAATTCAGGAAGAGGAAGGTCATCATGATTTTAAAGCATAAACTTATGCAATAGATGAAGTGCTAATTCATGTCAAGGGGCATGACAACTCTTTAGGGTGTGATACACAAATTTCCATCCATACCCAAGTCTATTTATTGGCATCCATTGTACTTAACAGCAGTCATCTGCAAACAACATTAACTTTACCTTCTGCCCCACCCCCCATGGCCTGCTCCAACTAAATTACTGACATTTTAATTTATATGGTATTTCTAACAAACCCAAGACTAGATTTCTGGTTAGAAATTCAAGCATTAGCTATTTAGGAAGCTGCCAAGGTCTTAAAGATCTAAGAGAATATGATGAGTTTAGGGACTGGGATTCAATGACAAGCTGATGAAATAACACTGCTTGAGCCCAGCTGAAAAGCAGGAAGAGGAGGGGAATCAGCAGTGTTCTCTTGTTATTGTTTTTAAGCCAAATTATCTTTTCTGCATGAACCATGGCCTTTGCCCACGAGATACATGCAGACCCTAATAGAATACTGCCTAGGGATCCACAAGGCCCAGTTTCTGAAATACCTATTTATATGAGGACTCATATAATGGACATCTGCAGGGGTACAAGTGGTCCTTTTCCAACCATCGGGGGACACTGTGGAAGAGTACTACATCGAGAAACTCATCTGTCGTACTTTCTCAAAACACCACTACAGATTCATTTAAGTGGTGTGTACAAAACTTCCATGATGACAAATTCTTCAAGTATTTTTCAAAACATATAACATATGTTTATTTTCCTTTCACTATAATCTGGCTGTTATAAAAAAAAAAGGAAAAACATTGAATTGCTTCTCTATCTTGGTTGGTGAAAATTCCCAGCCATATGGTTACAATCAAGGGTCAAATTGCTAATGACACTAAAATCAACGAGAGCCCTAAAATTAGAGGGTGGGTTTCACTTGATGCCCCACCCACCTTAACTCCTTTTTTAGGATTAAAAAACAAAAAAGCTTTAAGCATTTGTGCTTCTTGTTTGGTGTATTCAGAACTGCCATGCCATGAGACATCGATTTCATGCTCCAGGTTTGCCTCTTCCTTCACCCTTCCACTCCAACCCCCACCACCACATCCAGAATAGAAGGGAAAGACCAGCCACTTCTGGCCCTATGATCTCAAAGGAGGTAAAGAGTTCAGTCTGACCTAAAAACATTTCAATTCCATAGAGTTCAAACTAATTGTACAACTTTAAGGACTCTTTTACTGTTTTCTAAAATATTTTTTAAGGAATCAAAACAATGAAATGAATCAGAAATAATTTTCCTATGTACTTACATGAATACATCATAGTGAACTCCACCTTCATGAATATCCATAAGAATGGGTCCCTAACTAGAATAAGATATATTCCATGCTTGTGTAATTATATCAAAATGAATTCTACTGTCATGTATAACTAAAATAAAGATAAGTAAAAAAATTACCAAGAAAGTAAAGTGCATGAAGCAATAAAAAAGGAAGATATGTTGTATTGTCTTTCATTAAGATTAAATAACTACTTTGATTTTGATGAAATTTTTTAAATACTTGATTTTATGAAAATTTTTTAAACACTTCAACTGACCATACTCCAACTTTTATGAGGAAAATGTAGAGTTCTATCTAGTGACATCTGATTATAGAGACTACAAAATCCGTTGGTTAAATTTGAAGGCTTGCTCTGAAGATAGAGCTTCATCCTGGATACATGTTTTTTTTTTCCCCATATTTCCCAATAATAAAAGTCTATTTTATCTGGTTACTCTGAGGCAGGGTCCTTTTCTGTCTTCTGCCATAGAACTGTGTATCCCAGCCAGAACCCAGGTGACAAACCTTTGCTTTAATAGCAATCTTTTCTAAGCTGAATTAAATGAATTCAATAAATATTTATTGAGGATATCTTCTGTACCAGGCACCTTTCTAGGTACTGGAAGAACCACAGTGACCAAAATTAACAAGTTATCTCTGCCCATGGTTGTTTCCACCACCGCCTTTGGACTAAATGTGGATTGAAAACTCACAGGGTTCCAGACATTTGGCACCAAATATTTCAATGAATTACACACACACACACACACACACACACACACACACACACACACATAATCCCACCCTCAAGAAGTTGCAATTTACCTGTTCTTTCCTGCACAATTTTTGTTGTTCTCTTGTTTACTTTGTTGAAAGTGAATCCTAAAATCTTTGGACTCCACTCAGCCTACACAAAATATTATAATAATAATTTAAGTACTGAACATAGAGAATTTACACACATTTGTTATTTTTAAGTGTTCCTGAACTATTGGGGGGGGGAAAAACCTCCCAAGATACCTACAAAGCAAGTGACATTGTTGAAAAATTTGACTCAATTTAGAGCTGATAATTTGTTAGGTACTCACCAGAATCTCAATCTGTTTGTCAATACCTCCCCTCCTATCCAACCTTCCCTCAGCTCATTCTCTATAGACTCAACCTTTCTTTTTTTTTCTCCCCACATTTCTGCATTTCCATTAAGTGATACCTTCAGTCGAACTGCCTTCCTTACTAAGACCCAAAGTATATTTTCTTTGATTCCTACTTAGAAGGCACATTAAAAGATAAGCCTCAATTAGATTACAGATTCAAAAATTATTCAAAAAGGGATTTCATTTAATTAGATTTTTTGAGTGTAGAAAAGGGTGTATTTAGCATGATGAGATGAAAGGGCTCTGAGCAAAGTTACACACAATAATGTCAGAAAGGTTTTCCATGCAAGTAATAATTAAGTCATCTCTGCTTGTACTACCACAGAATTTGAATATGGAAAAGTATCACATACACAAAGCACAATAATGAAATCTGAGAAAATTTGAACGCATTATATAGGTAACAAAAAAATAAACAAGATGAAAACACAATGGTATTAATCTGAAATCATTCCGTTATTAATATCTTAACACTTAGATATCTGAAAAATGTAGGTATGTTTTTCTTTGAAATTTTAACAGTGTATGGTAATACATAAGTCTACTATATTTTATCCTGGTACATGAGACAGAATGAAATCTGAGAAAATTTGAACGCATTATATAGGTAACAAAAAAATAAACAAGATGAAAACACAATGGTATTAATCTGAAATCATTCCGTTATTAATATCTTAACACTTAGATATCTGAAAAATGTAGGTATGTTTTTCTTTGAAATTTTAACAGTGTATGGTAATACATAAGTCTACTATATTTTATCCTGGTACATGAGACAGAATATATACTTGCAGTTATATGTGACATTGTAACTTCATAATACATAACTATTTTATTATAAAAGCAAATTACATGTGCACATATGCATGTATGTTTTTAATTATAAGTACCTGCCCTTATATATTGTGCAACTGTGAAATTTAAGATGCTGGATCTGAATGCACCCAAACAAAACAAAACAGAACTGCCTGCAAATAACTATCCTAGAAGCCTGAACAATGCGCAATCATGGCACAATGATCTTAGCTTGCAGATGTGAACGTGTCTTTATTAAAAGGGTTATTCCTCAAGATGGGTGCAACAACACCAATTACTCTCTATTCCTGAACCTCCATATGCACAATGAGGGGATCAGGACTTGAAACAGTGCCATGGTGTAAAAGGGAAATGACGGAGGAGAAGAAATGGGCTTTGGATTAATGAGCTGGCATATACACCACGGCCTTAATGGGTAACGCTGACAGGGTTCAATTATAGCAGAGTGTGCAGCCTCATTACTGCCAGTGGCTGTCACTTAGGGCTCTGGTGCAGAGGAGACTCCACTGACTGCAGACAAAGGGAAAGGGAAACATGAAAACAAAAGACATTAACAGAGCATCTTTAGGAGCAAAGACCCCACCCCTACACCACACACACACACACACACACACGGGTACACACACAGGCTCTTTGTATTTACAATTGGTGAACTTTCCTTGGCTTATCTTACTAATTGCTTATTACACCTAAGGCTTTTAGGCAGAAATGTAATTTAATTAAGAACTAGTGTCAGGCCAATATTTTAAAATAGGACCCTTAATTACTATTCCTCCTTAAAAAAAAAACACATTAAAATTATTCCCCTTTTTACTAAGCACTGTGAACCTTAAAGGTTCTTAGTCTGCATTGTCTGCATAACTACTATCATCATTTACCATATAATTTTTATTACGCAGTCAAAATTAAAAGTTTGAAAAGTTATTTTGATTCCATGACTGGCTGTATGTAAATTTTCTAAGCTACTTAAATTATCTTTATGTCCTGGTGTTTATGTGGAAGGGAAAAGGTGCTAAATGAAAATTTGATAAGGCCTAATAAAGGTTTCAACAATGTGTGAGATGGTCTTGCCACAGAAAACTCTTTCCTAAAATGCCTTCCATGAGTTCACTTACAAAATACAAAAGACTACCTCTGTTTCATGAAAAAAATAACCCTTTGCTTCTATAAAAACAAAGAGATTCAAAAGCAGTGACTTGATGTTAACAAAATAATCAGTTATTAATATTAAATGATTATCTATTTCTATGCATTTATATAAATTTACTCTAAATTTTTATACAAGATATATAGTATTATCTGATATGAATTATAATCTTAGAATAATTACTTGAATAGTAAATTATAATGCTGACTTTTATCTCTTATGAAAACATCTCCAGTTGACTCTTGGCAACCCTTCTTTAAATAATTGGATTACTATTCAATAATAGATGACCATTAGAAACAAAATCAATCTTAGTGGAGATAATTCAGGAAATGTTATAGCTGCCTTAAAAAAAACAAACAATAATAAAATTCTGATTGCTCAAAGATCATTTTCAACCCTCCTTCCTGAAATCATAATCAATGTATAGTGTTGAGATTGATTTAAGCCTAGGAGATCTGCCCCCAAATCCAGAGGAATAACCCATAAATGCATGGTACACATATTGCCGGGTTAAATGAAGCCAAGATTAAAAGAAACACAAAAGGAGGAAACAAATCACAAATGAGTGGACATTTTCCATACCAACTGGACCATCCTTTGAAAAAGGCCAATGTATGTTCACCTAGAAAAGAGATGAAAAGCAGCCATTTTCTACAAGGGATTCAAATTAAGAGTATTTCTAATACAGGAGGATGACAGAAACAAGGCATAATTATGACTCTGAAGAGAAAACATAACATAACCAAAATACAAATATTTCCATTCATTATTATAACATCACATGTATTCTTATCCTAACACTTAATGGATAATTACAATATAAACAAAATTAACTTATTTCAACAAAGCACCCTTTCACACTCAGGAGGTCATTTCCAAACTTCAGGTACCAGTTTAGACTGCAGACCTCCTACTCATCCTACTTGCCCATAGTCCAGGAGCTTCTGCTGCCAGGTTTCACTCCCTGCATCCACTGGTATCAAAAAGTAGAGAGAACCAGGGAGGTCTGTCAACTGCCTGGTCCCAAATGGCTGCAAGCTAACCTCCCATGTTTGGCTGAGGTTTACTCATACCACCTCCCTCCACCTAGGGCACCTGCATCCAGACTCATCTCTACAGTCAATTGCACAACCTTGATAGTCAAACTGAAGCATCAAGTCCTTCCCCAGGAAATCAACAAAATATCAATGAGCATAAGAATTCATCCTGTAACACTCACTGTGCATGGAGAGGATCATTGCTTTGCAGGGTATTTTATATGGTGCTGAATAGCCCAGTGAATATGAATGAAAGTGAATCACTTAGGCCTGTACATTTCAAAGTGGAGACATTAAGGCAATCTTTACCCAGTTTTACTAGGATACAGAAAGAGTAAGATATATATGAAACATCTTAGTGCAAAAAGCTTGGCTATTGGAAAATGTTGACTTCCCCTTTCCCCACCCTTTACTGTAATGCATGACTTCATTATACCCTCAGACCCATAGCACTTTGTGGCTTGTGTCCCCTCTCAGATCTGCCAAGTTAAGCCACAAGAGTGTAGGATGAAGACTGCCACAGCTTAAGTGCTGTGCAACCACTAAAAATATATTTTATATATTCCTCTGATCTCACGGATATAATTGGCAGGGACAAAAATATACTGCAACCCATCTCATCATTTCCTGCCAACAGTGCTCAAAAGTTCAAGGAGAGAGCTTGTCTTCTGGTCCTTAGTTTAGTCTTTTAAAAGCCTTTCCAATTTTTATTTGGAATATTTGTTATTGCTGAAACACACTTTACTCTCTTTGAAGATTTCAGTTGCTGTCTTGAGTAATATTCTTTTTTACTCCCAACATATGGAAAACTACATACCAAGCCATAGGTATAGTCAAAGAGAAGGAAAAGGAGATGAAATTAGGAGGGAATATACAGAAAGACCCAACCTACTAAATATGTTTACACCCTAGTATAGATTGATTTTAATTTTACTTTATATTCTTTTGTCTTTTTACATTATGAGTTAATTTCTATTTTTAAAGAAAAATTAACATTAAATTTAAAATTTTTAGTTGTAATACAGATTAAATTTAAATTTAAAAAATAATTACTAGCATTTCTCCAACTGTAAGATGTGTGGCCTCCAGCAGAACATGTCTAATTGCTTCTTGAATCTTAACATCTTTCTTTGGACTGGTGTCCCCAGCTTTAGGCCTGCCCACACTCCCTGGCCACTGGCATCTGGAGAGAACATTAGCACACAAGAGTTACTCACCTCAACTGGGAGATAGACATAGCTAAGCCAGACTCAGTAACACCACACCAATAAACTGTCTTTTCTCCTGGGAATATTTGGTTAGTTCTCCGCTCCCAAGACAATGACTTGAAGGTGATTTAGCCAACAACATTCACTTCCCCAGACTTAAATCAGCTCAAGCCTTCTTCCCTCTACTGACTTCCAAGCTTATGATCAATTCCAACATTTAATAGCTGCCAGATTCCAAAATTACCTAGGGTCTCTTCCACCTATAACCATAAATAAGGTCATCCCACGAACACTCCAAGCAATAGCGGTGGTTCTAATTACGGCAATCACTCAGGCTGTCAACCACTCTTCCTCTCACCTCCTACCTTCCCATCACTCAGACAAACCAAAATTCTCACACCTTCCTTTAATCTACCTGTATCCTCCCAGGTTCAAGATCCCTCACTTTATATACCCTAATTCCTTTTACAATCCCAATTACTGGTCCCTGTCCATTTTGTAGACTTCATACATCAGTGTCCCTCAAATTTCAATGAGCTTACCAATTTCAAAAGGCTTAAATGAAAATAATTTGTGTTAGACACACAAATCTCAGGAGATAGCTGAAATGTATATTTTTAAAAAATAGGACTTAGATTTAAAAAAAAAAAAGCCACAGATCCTGTATTTCTAAAAAGCTCCAAGGTGAGGCCTATACTACACGTCTTGCTAAGTTGAATACCACATTTGTGTCCTTCTTAGTTTCCTGGACCTTAGCATTCCCAATTGTTAAGCCTCACTTGCCCTTCTAGCTTGGACATTGCACGGACAACATCTTGTAACAAAGATGACACTAGGATTGTATAATACCAAAACAACTATTCTCTACAGAAAAAGTCAATTCAATTATCTTGAATCCTAAAAATGCCCCCAAGATACTACATTCTTCACCACATACAGTTGGACTATTAAAAAATACTAAATTTTCCAGTCACTAAATGAAAATAATTTGTGTTAGATACACAAACCAAGAGATATAGTCTAGGTCTGATTCTCATAAATGATCATTTATGCTAAAAACTGCTCATACACTATATTACTGAAATATATAGGCCTAACCATAGTTTCTCTTTAAATGTCCTAGACTATAGAGCACATGACTTCATTCTGCAGAAGACAGATCCATACTGCTTTACCCTACAACTGCTTCTTCCTCAAAAAAGTACACAGGTTACATAATAAAATAATCTCAAGTATGAGCAAACCACATTCCTCTCATTATCCTCTGAGGACTCTTTTGCATGAACAGTAAAAAAAAAAAAAAATCAGCTGTTTTCAAAGGATTTAAGTGAGGGGAGTGTCAAGCAATGTTTAACATCACAGTTACCAGCTCAGACTGCTCTGAACCCTCTAAGCACACATAAATAAAGCTAGATTTCATTATAGGCCTGACAGCATTGTATAGCTCTTAATTTTTTATTTTATTTCAATCCTAGACAAAAGCATAGAGGAAGAACAGAAATGCTTATGCATCATAAAATAACACTGGAAGAAATAAACTAAGAACACCATTGAATCAAGAAATAACCTACATCTTAATTTAAGCCTATAATTTAAACCACCTTCTTAGTGTTAAAAATTTGATTAAAAAAACATTTTCCAATGATAACGTTTTACAATGAGCTATCTTTGTATGACTCTTCCTCAAATTATGACTCCCTTGTAATATTTTTTTTCATGTTTCATGACTTTGGTGACTTTTTCTAGTTATTAACAGCTTATTATGTTGTGGTTTACTTTCAGCTAGAATACCTCTATGTACTCAGTAAAGAATCCAGAAGCATCCCTGATTCCTGAAATTTTATTTTGAAACAGAAAATTCTGCCAGGAGCCATAGTACTCACTATAATCCAAGCAACTGTTGTGGGGGCGGGTGTTAAGGCAGGAAGGTAGTGGGTTCAAACACAGCCTTAGTAACTTAGCAAGACCCTAAGCAACTCGGCAAAACCCTGTCCTTAATACAATATAAAAAAGGACTGGGGATGTGGCTCAGTGGTTAAGTGCACCTGGGTTCAGTTCCAGGTACCCAAAATAAATAAATAAATACCAGCAAACTCTTTGTGTCTCAGATTTGATCCCAAGAAAGCCTGATCCTCACACCTTTGTAGAATAAGGGTTATGAGTAGCACAAATTTTAAGAAAATAGATGCATACTGACTGCTTCATTGATGAGTGAAAAGAATTTGCAGCAGACATTGGGAACAATTTTGTCCAGGATTCAAAATCCTAATACAGCATATACATTTAATTACACTTTTTCTATTGCCTACAGAATTCACAATTTTTCTGGGCCACTCCTACAACCTTCTTTATTCCCAGTACAAATTTCTCCTGCTTTTCTTCATCTTCAGTATTTAAAAGAATGGATGGGATTTACTATCTTTCTTCCAACTCTTCCTTACGAACTTATAGTCTGTATTTAAAACCATTATTTACCCTTATATGAAATAATTCCTGTTAACTTGTACTCATAGATCCTATTGCCCAAACAATTAGTCATGTTCCAGATGTTTCTAGTAAAGAAGACTGGAAGACTACCTCAAAATCACCACATGCTATATACCTTTTCAGATATCCCTATTTTTACTTTAGTAATCTAAGGCGGAAGTCACACCCAGGGTGATGTTATTCAAGAAGTCTAAGGAAGGTAGAAGTAACACTGAGTTTAATCAGGGGATAAGAGATGTTATGGTTTGTATATGAAGTGTTCCCCAAAGTCTCTCCTGTGTTAATATAGTAATGTTCATAGGTGAAATGATCAGATTGAGAGAGCTGTAACCTAATCAGCCCATCCTAGTTTGAAGGCAGTAAGTGGTAGTAACTGTAGGCCAGTGGGGCATGGCTGGAGGAGGTGGATCACTGTGGCATTCTGCCTCCCACCAAGAGGTGAGTGGCTTCCCTCCAGCACACCCTTCTGCCATGATGTTCTTCCTCACCTTGGGCCCACAGCAATGGAGTCAGCCAACCATGGACTAAACCTCTAGAACTTTGGTCAAAATAAAACTTTCTTCCTCTAAGCTGTTCTTGCAGGGTATTTGGGTCTCAGTGATGAAAAGCTAACTAACAGATGTTTCTCAAAAAATAAAATCCATGCACTGAGTCAGAAGTAACTGCTGTTTTTAAATACCAGTAAAGGTTTAGGAATTCTGATAACAAAATAAAAAAGAAATCAAAATTCCAAAGTAATAAAAAAGAAATCAAAATTCCAAAGTTTAAACTGTCATGAAGACAGGAGAATAAATGCAAATGATCTAATTTTAATGGGTCTTTTTGAGTTATAAAACTTTTTAAAGAATGTTTAACCCAAAATGAAATTCTCATATTTCTAATGTGGAATTTTCACTATTCTAGACACTCTCGTATTTCATGTAAATAGATTCTTCATGACTCTCTAAATACAATAAACTCTGGAGCTTTCTAAAAATGTTAGCATGTGAGTTTATTTTTTATAAATAGAAGGGGAAAAGACTTTGCTGAAAGACATGAAATTGGATGTATCTTGACAAAATGACAGATTAGGTGGGACAGTACCAACACCCCTTCATAATTTTGCTCTTGCTTTGTAAATCAAAATCAAGCAAGTCAGTGCCAGTCAGACATACTCCACCTGGGATCTGAAAATTCTCCTATATTTTTTTTTGCTTATAATATTGTCACAATAAAAAGTAGTTCTGCAATCATAATTTATATCCCTGACAGATTTGGAGATAATATTTTTAAAATTCTAGCACTTTCTTTAGCATTGGACTGCCTCTTTGATGCTAGCAGCAATGTGTACTTATCTTCTATTTTTCTTGTAAAAGAGAGGTCTGAATCAAACACTGGCTGATGACAAATTCAGTCAAACTATATCATTTATACACAATCATCTTTCTGGACAGTATACTTCAATCTCAAACCAGTCTTGCATTCTACACAGATACTGTCTTTCAGTTTCACCCTTTCATTTGTACCTACAAATAATACTTGCTCGAAGCTACCCATTTATTTCTCACTTGGGAATATGTCTCTTCTCGTGCCTGTATTTTCCTTAAGGTTGCAGTGAGAATGACAAGAAAATATACAGCAGCCAGCAACTGAGACCTTACACCTGTATCAGCTCAAACAGTAAGAGTAATAAATTAATCAACTCTCTCCCATTTGATTGCTACTGTTTTTCTGTGATGCTATAAGTAAACTGACTAGTCCATCTTGATCTTTGCAGTAGGACTAATTATGTATCTCATTCTTGAAAAACTTTCCATCTTGTTCTTCCCTCTTCAATACAAAGAAATAAGGTTTTCACACACAGATTTAAGTTCATTAGAATACTATGAGATAACTTTAAAAATCAACTCTATTTTTTAAAAGATAAACATCATGATGACATAACTTTTAAAACTATCTTCTTTGGTTAGCTTAGGAACTTGGATCAACTTTGATTGACTTAGAACTTGAGAAATTATCTAGCTCAGTTTCCTCTATGTAAGAATGTGAATCCCATAAAAGAAATGTAACATGCCCAAAGTCACAGAGATCCAAGTCAGAGGTACAACTGAATCTCTTTACCTGTTAGGCATATTACTATTAGGATAAGGATTTTGTTAAATTGTCATTAGCAACCTACCTCTAGCCCTCCTGCCCTGTACTTCTCCCCAACCTTGTGCCACTTATGGTCCCCAGAATGTCTCTGGAGGAGTCTGAGGAGGGTGGAGTTCACCATCAACAACCACCAAAAGCAAAAGCATGCTGGTAAATTAGTTGTAGGTAGGAGAGCCCTACATGAAAACAGAGCCTGTACCCTCCCCCAGAGAGTTTCAATGTGGTTTGTGTTGAATCTCAATCTACATTAAAAAAATCCAAGAATGGCATAACCTCCAGTGGAGTTTTCTCCATTTCCTCAATATACCCTGAATCCAGAACTAATATTCTAGAAAATTTTTAATGTGGCAGGGTGTTCCCAGAATCTAGAAAATGAATCCAGAGACATATTGGATCCTTCCTCTATGTGGAGGTACCATTTTCCAAAAGTGCAGGATGTCTATTTCTTGCAGCATCCCATCCTCCTCCCTGAGTCTATTCCTCTGCAGCTGACCACATGTGGAAAGATGTCCAGAGCAAAGGGCCCTCACATGCCATTTGTATTCCAAGTGAGTGGGCCTCTAGTATTGTGTGTTGGCTCCATTCTAAATCACCATGCTTTTGTAAACTGAGAAGACAAACTATAATTTGGAAATGACTGCTGTTGTTTTTGATAGTATGTTTCCCTTGTTTTATCAGGCCCAGCACATAAAGAGATGCTTTGCATATGATAGCCACTTCATAAAGGCTTGTTGAAGATTTGCTTTTTAAAATGTTACATTCTATTTGTGATTGGAAGGTCTGTTTTGACTGTCTGTGTTGGTTCTGTTGATGAGTTCCTAAAGATTATCCCCTACAAATATTGGAAATATTTAAAGAGAATATTGATACCCTGAATTCATCAGAAGCTGAAAAGTAGCCAGGGGTGGTGGTGTATGCCTCTAATCCCAGCACCTTGGGAGGCTGAGGCAGGAAGACTGCAAGTTTAAAGTCAGGCTCAGCAACTAAACCAGGCCCTAAGCAACTTAGTGAGACCCTGTCTCAAAAGCAGGGGGGTAGGGGGAGGCTGGGGATGTGGTTCAGAGTTAAACACCCCTGGGGGTCAACAACAACAACAGCAACAAAAAAGAAAGCTAAGAAGCTATGTTTGTTATTTAACACTAGAATGGGAATTAGAGGATTCTCTCCCTGTACCTCATGGCAGTGAACATCATGGGACAAAGAAATGGCTATAAAGAGTGAGAGTTACTTTAGGCAAAGATTTGGGTGTATTTCTACCTCCTCTTTAATGCTCTAGTGTATTTTATACACATATGACTTACTTTGAGTTAGATTCAAAAGTACATTTGTTATTTAGAATACTCTCATGGAATTCAATTTGGATCTGGAATGTCCTCCAAAAGCTCATATGCTGAAAGTTGGCTCCCCAGCTGGTGGTGTTGTTGGGAAGCAACAGAAACCTTAGAAGGTGGAACATAGTTGGAAAGACATAAGGTTCTGAGGCATGTCCTTGAAGATTATATCTTACCCCCAGATCCTTCCCCTTTCTTTTTCTCACTTCCTGACTGCTGTGAGCTAAGCAACTTGGCTCCACCACATCTTCCTTGTCACAAGGTTCTATCTCATCATGTGCCCAGAATCAACAGGGCCAAGTGACATGGACTAAAACCATGAGTCAAAATATATCTTTCCTTTTTCAAGTTGATTTTCTCAGGTGTTTTGTCACAGTGATAGAAAGCTGACTAACACAATAAGATTAATTGGAATTCGATTGTGGGGGGGGTGGTGGAGGATTTTATATAAAGAAATATTTTTAAGAATGTCATATAGTAATAACAGATTCTTAGACCTGGAAAGGAGTGAGCCAATATTCTCATTTTATAGATCATAAATCCTCAAAGCTCTCTTCTTAAATTCAGGATTTTAAATGTTTTCCTACAGCCTTCCTAACCTTTCCCCACATCTTCTTCTTTATAATGTTCTGGTCTCTGCCATGGTATTTTTTCCAGCCTTCTCTTGATACCAGATAATTTACTGGTATCAATTTGAATGCTATTTCTATATTCAGAATGAATTAACTCTCTCCCACAACCAAAACTGTACCCTACCCTCTACAGGGGGTCTCATATAACTTACACACACAATTCTGAAACTTAAGATTCTACCTCCAACTGCTTACATCCATGCATGTCTTGTCCTTGTACTCCACTTCCTTATCTACTCAAGTACCACTAATATGGGGTGGAGGTGGGGGGGAATCTCACTGGCACCAACAACAAAATCAGTACAATTAGAAAAGATGATTAGACCCACTGGGAAAGGCATCAAGGAACTACAAGGATGCCAAGAATACAGGGTGACCTCTATTTCTAAACACTTGAAATGTATGTTGTTGGCACTCTATATAAAGTGGTTGTCTGGGACACGTGACTTATGAAGTATAAAGAAAACTCGTGTCTAAAACCATCTTGCCCATCTGTTAAAAATTCTTCATCTCACTTTAGTGCAAACCATGATGCTTACCCCTGTAAGTTATTAGGCTTTGTTTTCACAAAACACAAATGGTAAGAGAAAACAGTAAATCCTATTAAATATTTCCAGTTGCAAGTAAGATTGATTTCTTGGCCCAACCAATATTAGCTGAGATCTAATACATAAGGGACTCCTTACATAGGGAGTTCTGAAGAGGAAATGTTTTGTATTATAGAATAAATAAAGAAACAAATTGAAGTTTTTGAAAGGGAGCATCAGGGAACATGAGGAATTAAAGGGAGAAAGAGTAAGAAAAAATTAAAAAGTAAGACAAATGTTATTGGCCTCACAATTTTGACAAAACCCAATCCTTCCTTCAACAATTTGAAGAAGAGCAAAAAAAAAAATACTTACTACTTTGACTTTCAGAGGATTGTTATGGCCCTTGAGACTGTTATAATCACTGAGCACTTTTAAAATAACTTTGATTCTAAACCTTTGCACTCACACAGAGCACTTTAGTAATTACTTCGACCTGAGAAAATGGGTGTTGTCAGTACAAGAGAGAAAAGAACTGAGCCAAGAGAATGAATGACAGTGAGAAAGGAAGAAATAAATGAGAAAAGTCAATCATTAGTTGAGAGGAGGCAGTATCCAGCAGAGAAATAACATAGTAAGATTTACACCAGGTTTTACACCAGTGACTCTTAACTAGGGGTAATTTTGTCCACCAGGAAACATTTTGCACAACTTGGGATATTTTGGTTGTCCAAACTGGGAGGGGGAAAATGTTCCTGACATATAGCAGATAGAGCCCAGGATGCTACCAAACATCCTATGAAGCATAGGGCAGCCTCCCTTGATAAAGAATTACTAATCCACGTGACAATAGTGCCAAAGTTGAGAAACTATGACTTACATTAAGGATGAACAGTGACTAGAGGAAAAAATCAAGCAAGGGTCTTTTACCAAGTACAAAATGTTCTCCAAAGAGCTCATCTGCTTGAGATGAGCTGCCCAGTCCAGAATCAAAACTATGTTTTCTCCAAAAAAAAAATAATAATAATAAGATAAACATAGATACCAGGGGGAAGAGTCTAATTGATATCCAAGGCTTTAACCCAAACTGACCATATGATGAGTCAAAGTCAGAGCAAATTTGCAAAGCAATTTGATGAGTTCTGGGTTGGAGAGGCACCAAACTATTCAAGACTGCATCCTGGAGACTGGGATTGTGGCTCAGCGATAGAGTACCTGCCTCAGCACCACATAAGAAGTAAATAAATCAAATAAGATATTGGGTCCATCTACAACTAAAAAAATATTTAAAAGACTGCATCCTGATTTAGAGATGAAACAGAAGCAGACATTATCAGATTTTTACAACCACTTATGGAAAATGTAGACATCCAAAGAAACCCTAAAGATGGTGATGACACAGCTTGTACTGATGTCACACTTCCTATGTCAAAAACCATGATAAATTATCTGCAGAATATCACATGATTGCAAACTATTATGTATAATAAAAACAGAGGAAGAGAAAGTAATAGAGTAAGAGAAAGTAATCACGTGTAGATATATCTGACTCCCAAATCTTGTTTTGACCACTAGACCATACTAACCTAATGGCCAAGTATGGATCCAACAGAAAAAATAAAGCCAACATTAATTCACTTACCTGTCAATTATCTGAAGGCTTTCTATGAGCTGAGGACACAGCAATGAAGACAGGTGCCTTGAGCTCAGAAAAGAAACTACTAAGGACTGAGCATCTCCACTATGAGAATCCATCATTCTACAACCAAACCCCAAATTCCATAAGGCAGAAGCAGAAAAGGAGCTTCCTATTCACTCAAGAAGACTTGGATTCTCTTTAGGCACAACACAATTCATAGTTTGATCCTGTGTCCAGTCCTCTCTGTTAAAAGCCAAACTCACACCTCTCACCCGCTTTCACACAGACAAGGGCTCAGTCCCTCTCTCCTGAAGACGTTCAATGGGAAATTCTACACAAAGACTGTGTATAAGGACTTGCCAGTTTCTGTCCACACACCTCCAAAGAAAACATACTTTCTTGACATGATTTTAAAGTCATCATATCTCAGACCTCCAGTCACACAGAGAATAATGAGAGGTAGTGATCAAAATACTACCAAGAAGAGAGGCTGTAGAAGCAGAGGTCTGATGAAACAGCTATTGCCTGTCATGAAACAGTCTCATACATTAAGAAGAACATGGCAGAGCAGGAAAATCCCCTGGATTAGGACACACAAGTTTGCATTTCAAGGCACAGCTTTTATCATTTACTCTTTATGACCCTGGGCAAGTCAATTACCTCTTTCAGAATCTCCATTTTCTCGCCTATTAAATGAGAGTAAGTTCCCTGGATTACCTTGCAGAATTGCAATAAATAAAATAATACACTGGAAGGACATTAAACCATCAAGATTACCAATTATGCTTGGTATCTAATCTTATCCATCAACAATTGTTTAAGGTCAAACATCTGGTCAGAAACACAGGGGCTTAATAGAAAGAAGATAGCAATGCTCCCACTGATGTTATGATGCCCTGTCACCAAGTGCTACCAGCAGAGGCACAGACACTGAAGGGGAAAAACCTGATGACTGGGACCTTTCCAGAAGATGGGGCTGCACTTCCTCAATTTCTGTTTCCATCCTTATTATTGTGCTCATAGCCACAGAACCAAATAGCTGACTTATGTACAGTCATTCCTGTCATATGGTGCACATGCCCCTGTTCCCATCCCAGCATGTATATTGGTGTTTGGGACTTTTTCTTACAATATATGCAAAAGCTCTCTGACCTATAACAGGGAAAAGGTTAGGCTTCTCCCCTCCCCATCTATGCTTCCTACCACTGCAAGATGTACTAAAGCATGGGTGGAAAATTTACTGGCATCAATTTGAATGCTCCTGAAATATTCTGAATGAATATGCAAATAATGTAATGTGATGCATGACACATTCATGCAGCTAAGAACAAAGAGGTGTAGATCTAATTTGAAAACTACTCAAATATCATGGCCCTTCACACTGATATATGGCCACTTTCCAAAATATCCTCAAGATGCCTATAATAAAGTTTGAAATAAACTATTTCAATTATGCAACAATGGTTAAAAATGCAGCCTCTGGATCAAACCACCTGGATTCTTCTAAGGATGCTACATTGTATGAGCCTGAACTCATTTGACTTTAGACAAGCCATTTAACTTTTTCACTTTCAGTTTCTCTATGAGGGTAATATTAGCACCTACTTCCTAGGGCCATTATCAAGACAAAATGAGATAAACCAGATACTAAGAATGTAACACTATACCTGACATTGTACAACATGTTAATACTCACAGCTATTGAATGACCATCAACTGAGAGAGAGGTAAGGCCTGATTTTCCTAAGTAGATAAGCAATCTAGAAGAACTCCTCATTCCCCTCAGTCTTTTTTTTTTAATGGGGGGGGGGTCGGGGGCAGGGATACTGAGGATTTAACCCATGGACAATTTTCCACTGAGCCACATCCCCAGTCCTTTTTATTTATTTATTTATTTTTGAGACAGGGTCTAAGCTACTGAAGCTGGCCTTGAACACGCAAACCTTCTGTCTCAGCCTCCTGAGCCACTGGGATGACAGGCATGCACCACCATGCCCTGCTTATCCACTGAATTTTAATTGCTAAGCACAAATTTGAACACTGCCGGATACATTTTCGAAAAGCCTGATTCTTACACCTAAACATGCCAGCAGCTATATATAAAACATAAGAGGAGCTATTTGTTTAGAAACCAAAGGTAGCCATTACAGATAAGGCAGGGTTTACAAAGCAATCATAGCACAAAACTGGGTTCTTAGTAGCCTTTACATTAATGAAGAAAGAACTTCAAAGATGATGGGAAGGCAAAGGAAAAAGACAAGTTACAAACAACAGAGAGGACAGCTCTGAAGATCAACAAGGGTCAGAAACAGATGCTAGGAGCATGGTAAAAATTCCCACTGGGGTGCCAGGGGGAATGCTGAAAAGAACAGAATTGACAAATCCAGTATGGTTCCGAAGGATCAAATAAACTTCCTAGAGGTTTAACAAAGCATAGTGACATTTTGACATGGCTAAGTACGAAAAAGATGCTGAAGTTAGGAATGGAATCCTCATCCTGGTACCCCATCCTAACTCACTTCCTGCCAACCCCCCACCTCCCTTATTACCTTGCAACAATACATCAGTCAAGTCTATTATAACACTTGTTTTGAAAACACATTTATTCCAACAAAATGATTTGGAAACACTTTAAGCACAATCAAATTTCTTACTTGCTTATAAGCAATTTCATCTTTGGGAAACACGTGGACAAAGAATTGCACCCAACTGAACCAAACCACATATAAATGAAAAAAAAAAAAAAAACTAAGCACATGCACAGCAACATCTACTTTACCTGCCAACTACCTTACCTGCCACATCCATCCAAAACTGGTATTACAATTTTCAAACCAATTTCATGTAACCCCCTTCTTCCACTTCACAGTTCCTAAACTACAGCCCCTGACACTGACTTCTACAAACGTCAGACATTTTTCAAGATAATGTTCCATATTCATTGTTGTATTTACCCATTTCTTAATCTTTCAATGTATAACTACACTGTCGTGTTTATTAGGTTCCTACCTCCTTCACCCACCAGGGGTCACTGCCAATTTTTTTCTATTATTTTGCCCTGAACTTTTTTCCCCTATAAGCCCAGGATTTTCGTTACCTCCCCCCCCTGCCTTTTCATTAGGGATTATTTTAAGATTGTTATTGGAAAAATGATCATCTCCTTTGGTGATGCTACACACACACACACACACACACACAGCCATTTTAGGTAATCATCTAAAATTGTTCCCATTGGCTAGAGTTCTGCCTTGAATCTTAAGTTCACCCAGTGCCTTCTTCTAGCTAAATTCTACTCTTAGACGACGCCCATTCAGAAGCCTCTCCTGACTGACCAGCCTGGCTACCTGCAAACCCTTTTCTGTGAGCTCTCACAGCACACCCTACCCATGTTCTCACCATGACACTTAACCCATGAACAGAAATGCTCCCTTTACAAACATGTCTAACTCAAAAGCAGGGACCCACTGCATATTTTGGGGTATCCCACAGCATAGCACAGAACAGGCACTTAAATATTTTTTTAAGAAAAATAAAAAAGCAAAATAAACACTCAAGTGTAACTGCCCTTTTGGAATTTTACAATTCAGCAACAGTATCTCACTGGGGAGGGAAGGAGAGAAAAGGAAAATCTGGAAGAACCAAAGGATCCTTCAAAGCAAGTATGTTCAAAGCTGCCAAATCAAGTGAAGAGGTACAAAATTAAGGGGCTTGATAGAAAGGCATTACCAAAGGTACCACAGCAGAGTATCATATTTATATTTAGGAGGAAAATATCTGAAAACATTCAGAAAATATATTTATAGATAGTAAATTTCATATACAAAGTAAGCATGATAAACTGCATGACATCTATTCAATAACCCCTTGCTAAAAAGTGTCCTGAGTGACTGCTACATGATGCTTTCACCTTAGTAAACATCTTTTTCACTCTGAAGTGAAATTTTCCACATGTTCTAGAAAGGCTACTAACACTGACATGAGATGCTTTTAAGCCAATCAAAGGTCACATTTCCTGACTTCTCTGAATGGGTTATATTAGCCAGGCATAGCGGCACACACCTGTAATCCCAGTTACTCAGGAGGCTGAAGTAGGAGGATACGAAGTTTTACTCCTGTCTTAGTAATTTAGCAATATTTCATCTCAAAATAAAGTTTAAAAAGGAGCTGGGGTATAGCTCAGTGGTAATGTACCTGCCAAGCACATGTGAGACCTTGGGTTTAATCCCCAGTATACTGTATCCAAAAAAAAAAAAAAAAAAACGACTTTTAATTTGTACAACATAGGAGACAGACATTAAAATTTTATCTTACATTTAGAACAGAACACATGACACACAGGTTTAAAAAAAAAAGCACTCAAAAAAGGACCTAATTTAGTGACCTTAAAGGCCCTTTGTAGAAATTGTACAAATTTCAACAAAGCCCTGGATTAGAATACCAGCATTGCCCAAAAGAAAAAAAAATTGCCAAATGAGAATTATCCTTTATATTGTTTTAAAACTGCACACTATAACAACAATTGTCCTTGAATCTTCAAATCACTCACTGCTGGTATGTGAACATAAGGATTAGAAAATATAGAAACCAAATTAAATTTACTTAAAATCTTTCATTTCATTAGCAAGAAAAATTATACTTCAGTTAGTAAAACATGTATGGGGGGGGGAGACAAAGCACATCACAAAGCTATGACATAAACAAAGGGAGAGCCTTACAAAACAGTTCAAGCAAACAAGCAAAAAGCACTCCCAAGAAATCAAACCACATAAAGGATTGTACAAAACAACCAAGACTTTGCTGAACAAGTTGTATTTATAAAAATCATTTGAGACTAAAAAATACTCCCAAAAGGCAACCTCTGGACTACAAAATCTCAAGTATGATTTTAATTTACTTATATAATCATTAACTGATGGACAAATAAGATATTTCAGAGGAGGAATAGAGTGTTCCCTGAGACATAGGGCAGGAAAAGTGTAGAAGAAAAACTAGATGAGAGTAGTGGACAAAAATTGTTGTCAGAATCAAATTTTCTTTTCAGTTACACAAACAACGCCCCCAACCAACCACTCCTTAATAGCTATGCAGGCCTTAATCAAAAAGCCCTGCTCGTGCCTATGTCTATCTACTATTCTCTTTGATGCCCTTTAACTCAGGGTTGATTAATTTTTAATGATTTCTAGTAGTCCTTGAGCTTTTTCTCATGCCAGGTACTGTTTAATATGCTTCATGTATACAGACATCCCCTACTTGATGTTGATTCAACTTAAGTTTCTTTTTTACCTTACAATAATGAGAAAGCAGTTGGCATTCAATAGAAACTATTTCAAATTTTGAATTCTCATCTTTTCCTGGATTAGCGATGTGTGGTACAAAACTTCTGTGGTGCTGGGCAGCTCTCCGTTAGTCACAATACTGAGAGCCAACAACCCATACTCTAGTGTACTGTGTTGCTAAACTATGATGTATATTAAATCCATCTTTATCTTATATTTTCAATTTACAATGGGTTTATTGGGACATACCCCACTGTAAGTCAAAAAGCACGTATATTAACTTATTTCTTATAATAAGTAATTAATTCTGTTCCCACCTTACACATTGGGAACCTGAGTCACAGAGTTGAGTCACTTTCCAGGGTTACACAGACCCTTAATAGGAACCCAACGTTCTGGATCTAAAACCTAGAGTACCTCTGACTACATCATGAATTAAACAGCACAATTGTTTAAGTGTATCCTCCTCCAAAAAAATAATATTTTAATAAATTATTTTATAAGCAATGCTCAAAACCAATATTCTCTTGCTTGTGATGTGATTCCTACTGTACCTGTACGGTTCAAGGGCAGAATGTGTAGCCAACATGGCATTTGTAATTAATTGGAAATAACCAAGGGACTAGATCCAAGAGACTCACCCCAATTTGCTGAAGTGCTACAGAGTGTCATTCACCCAGCTAGAAGAGAAACAGAATGTGCACAACTACTAGGACCAGCTCCAAAATGAGAAAGCAGCACGATTTAACAAATCATTACTCTAGAGACAACACTTCCTCTTTTCAAAACTGCTGACCAAAGTTCCTTCTTCTGCCCCTGAGTAATTTGAACTACAATTTGTCAATTGCCAGAGTTACCTTGGCGGCATGTAACCTCATCTTAACACACCTCCTATAATACTCCTGGCAGCTGCTTTTGGCAAATGTTGATGGCAATACTATTCCCACTTAGTGTAAGGATGCAAAGAGGAAGGGGATAAAGCTAGGTGCCCACATGAACACACCTTAGGGTTTTCATCACAGATTTTAAAAAATTATTTCGATGCTCCATGCTGCTGAATCTCAATGCAAGAAAGAAAAAGGACAGATTTTTAGAGTATAAAAGTATACAGTAGTAAGTACATACTTGGAAATCCAACGCCAAGAGCTAAATATCTATTACGTTGAAGCACGAAAGACTTTTTACTATCCAACATTTATTTCAGTCACATAAACATCTGAAATCCTCCCTGCCTCCAAGAAAGAATCCCCGTCCCCTAAGATTACTGTAGGTGCCCTCAAACAGCCTTTCATTCACCCTTACCGTGACACAATCTTACATTACAATGTCATTTGCAACAGCGTGTTGATTTGGTCACTTTATAGGTGGGCTCTCTCATGTGAAGAGGTGATGCTGTCTTGTCACCATGTATCTTTCATGCCTGTGGAATACCTAGCACATAATACATACTTTATTTCTGATTTATTTGACAGCAGTTTATTTCATGGCCTACTTACCCTAATCTGAGTACCTACTTGGAGAAACTAAAGACTGTATTTTACTGAGTGTGGATATGGTTTATTTTTCCCCTAGTGGATTAGGCGTACAGAAAAAAAGCACAAGCAACATGTTTATAGTGAACAATTTCATTGTCTTCAATGCCTTTTCCTCAAATAGCCATTTGTATATTTTACATTTTTATCTGTGTTTGCCTTACAAGATTGAAGCCAAATGATCCTCAGTTCAACTGTCTGACTGTAATTTTGATCAGACATAGTGAAATTTTCAAAGGCACAAAAATATAAAGCTTGAAAGAGTATAAAACTGAAAACAAGGCAGAAAAAGGAGAAAGAGCTCTACTGATTCCACGATATATAACATAAGCTAATAAAAATATGAAAAGATTCGAGTTCTTCCATCATATTCCAAAGCCATTAATAAGTCTTGAACTACACATATCTGTATCCATTTTAACCCTGTGGATCAAGACTCACAGTTCATAGCGTCAGCAGTGATGAAAAAACTGGCTGGCTGCACATCTATGACCATCATCTGCAATAACAGAAACCAGCACTCTGCAAACAAAATGAAATCAGTGCTTCTAGGGCCCTAGATCATGACAAAAATTAGAGAGGCAAGGGCATCTCACAGGTACAGTCATGCAGAATGCATGCATTCGTTCAGCTAACCAAAATTTCTTAAATGCATAGCATGTACCCAACGTTGTGTTGGGATCTTTAGCTCTAAAATGTTTTTAGTTTGAAAAGCTCATAATTTATTGAAGGGGGATGAAAAATCCGCAGGCAGATCATTTGAACGCAGCTCTAACAAATATGAGTGTAGTGAGGGGAATGGTACAAGGGATTCTTTCAGGCAAGCACATCCTGAAACTTCATAAAGTGACACTTAGGAGCTTACAAGCCTGTGTCTGCCTCTGTGTAGGAAGGCAGACAAAGGGAGATGGGAAGACCTAAGAAGCAAAGGTTTGAAGACAGATATGAAGGAGAATGATGGTATGAACCAACAGCTTAGCATGACCAAAACAAACTGTAAGGCAAGAAGAGTAAGAGATCAGAAATGAACAGGACCTACGGTGAAGGCCCTTCATGGAATGTTAAGAAAGTCGGAGTGTTGATAGGATCAGGTTTTTGTTAAAAACCTAACTGTGCTTCCCAAATGACTGGCTCAAGCAGTTTCTCTTACACTAATGTCTTTATTGTATCAGTTCAACAAGTGATCTAATCTCAGAGACAAGGTAAGTAAAAGCATGGAGTTTATAAAGTATAGCCAGAGGGAATTCAGAATTTGAGTGTTCCAAGCAGAGATCTGAATAGGTTCATGGGGTTCAGGGGAGTGTACAGAACCCTGATTAGAACATGGGTCCCTAAGAGTTGTGTGACAAGAATTAGGTACTTTTATTTTTTTTTTGAAAAGAGATTAATATTTATTAAAATTCTTTTTGCTCCAGAATTCTGATTAGTATTTTTTTATTGATTGTTCAAAACATTACAGAGCTCATATCATCTTTCATACATTTGACTCAATTGGGTTTTGAACTCCCATTTTTACCCCAAATATAGATTGCAGAATCACATCTGTTACACACTCACATTTTTACATAATGGCATATTAGTGACTGTTGTATTCTGCTACCATTCCTATCCCCTGCTATCCCCCCTCCCCTCCCTTCTCCTCCCCTCCCATCTTCCCTCTCTACCTCCTCTGCTGTTGTTCAATTCTCTCCCTCCCCCTTTTTTTCCCTCCCCCTTGCCCCTCACAACCTCTTATAATTTTGTGTATCATTGAAGGTCTCCTACCATTTCCATATGCTTTCCCTTCTCTCTCCCTTTCTCTCCCCCCATTCGTCTTTGTTTACTGTTAGTCTTTTCCTCATGCTCTTCCTTCCTGTTCTGTTCTTAGTTGCTCTCTTTATATCAAAGAAGACATTTGGCACTTGTTTTTTAGGGCTTGGCTAGCTTCACTTAGCATAATCTGCTCTAATGCCATCCATTTCCCTGCAAATTCTGATTTTGTCATTTCTTAGTGCTGCGTAATACTCCATTGTGTATAGATGCCACATTTTTTTTATCCATTCATCTATTGAGGGGCATCTAGGTTGGTTCCACAGTCTAGCTATTGTGAATTGTGCCACTATAATCATTGATGTGGCCGTATCCCTATAGTGCGCTCTTTTAAGGTCCTCAGGGAATAGTCCGAGAAGGGCGATAGCTGGGTCAAATGGTAGATCCATTCCCAGCTTTCCCAGGAATTTCCATACTGCTTTCCAAATTGGCCTCACCAATTTGCAGCCCCACCAGCAGTGTACAAGTGTACCCTTTTCCCCACATCCTCGCCAACACTTATTGTTGTTTGACTTCATAGTGGCTGCCAATCTTACTGGAGTGAGATGGTAACTTAGGGTGGTTTTGATTTGCATTTCTCTGATTGCTAGAGATGGTGAGCATTTTTTCATGTACTTGTTGATTGATTGTATGTCCTCTTCTGAGAAGTGTCTGTTCAGGTCCTTGGCCCATTTGTTGATTGGGTTGTTATCTTATTGTTTAATTTTTTGAATTCTTTGTACATTCTGGATATTAGGGCTCTATCTGAGGTGTGGGGGGTACAAATTTGTTCCCAGGATGTAGGCTCTCTATTTACCTCTTTTATTGTTTCTCTTGCTGAGAAAAAACTTTTTAGTTTAAGTAAGAGAGAGATAGAAGATGATCTCAGAAGATGGAAAAATGTACCCTGTTCATGGATAGGCAGAACTAACATCATCAAAATGGCGATACTACCCAAAGTTCTCTACAGGTTTAATGCGATGCCAATCAAAATCCCAACGGCATTTCTTGTAGAAATAGATAAAGCAATCATGAAATTCATATGGAAAAACAAAAGACCCAGAATAGCGAAAGCAATTCTAAGCAGGAAGTGTGAATCTGGAGGTATTGCGATACCAGAGTTCAAACTGTACTACAAAGCAATAGTAACAAAAACAGCATGGTACTGGTACCAAAACAGGCAGGTGGACCAATGGTACAGAAGAGAGGACACAGAGACTAATCCACAAAGTTACAACTATCTTATATTTGATAAAGGGGCTAAAAACATGCAATGGAGGAAGGATAGCATCTTCAACAAATGGTGCTGGGAAAATTGGAAATCCATATGCAACAAAATGAAACTGAATCCCTTTCTCTCGCCATGCACAAAAGTTAACTCAAAATGGATCAAAGAGCTAGATATCAAATCAGAGACACTGCGTCTGATAGAAGAAAAAGTTGGCTACATCCTTAATAGGACGCCCATAGCCCAAGAGTTAATAACAAGAATAAACAAATGGGACTTACTTAAATTAAGTACTTTTAACCAATGTCATTTGGTTAGTATGTTGGTACTCTGATGGTCTTGTACAATTTAGAATAATACAACAAATCCTTAAAAATATTTATATCCTTTGGTATAGTAACTATAAATCTATAAAAATAGCCCAAAGAATAATCTAAATCCATAGAAATGTTTATACACCAATACATTAATCATGACAATGCTATGGTTGCAATTTTTTAAATATCCAACAATAAGCAAATAATTGAATGAACAATGGATTTATTCAATGAATTACCACACACATTAAAATCATGCTTATGAGTTTATAATGTAACACCAAAAATCTGCCTTTGTAATGAACGTATAAAAAATCATACATTATACAATCACCATTATAAAAGAGTCATGTGGTGTATGCCTATAATCCCAGCAGTTTGGGAGGCAGAAACAGGAAGATCATGATCAAGATCAAAGCTAGCCTCAGCAACTTAGGGAGATCCTAAGCAACTTACTGAGACCCTGTCCCAAAAGGAAAGAAAAGCGGGGGCAGGGGATGTGACCCAGTGGTTAAGCACCCCTGGGTTCAATCCCTAGTACCAAAAAAAAAATAAAAGTTACATGTACATTAAAGTGAGTGAACTATTGTGTATACATAAAAATACTAGGAGAATTTTAATTCTGATTTCTGGAATATATGGTTTGTTTGGGGTTTATTTATTTATTTATTTATTACTTCTAACTTTGCTATTTCCCTAATCTTCCTTAATGTATATTTTGTTGTTGGCAAATGAAATAATCCTTAATTTTAAGAACATTATTTTGGACCTCTGATGCTGGCCAACATGAAATTAGCCTACAATTCCCTGGCCCTCTTCTCCCACTGACTATTATTAAAAATTCTGGGGGTGGGGGGATCATAACAATGAAACTACTTGAGAACTCTAAAAAGAAGAACAGTGAAAGAAAAAGAAAAGCCCAAGTTTACTGACAGGTATGGGGTAGTTCCCTGGATTTTTCTTCCTTCCTGTCCCACTTTGGTTTGGGCCTCAGTCCTGGAAGACGACAGTAAGAAATGCCCTTCAGCCCAGAAAATGAGGGGAATGAGACTTTGCAGAGAAAATTTTGGAGAGAACCTCTCCTTTCTTTCATTTCCCCCTCTTAAGTTTTGTCCCAGTCCTGCTCAGAGGCCACAAGCAGTCACAGAGTTCCATTGTGGTAGAGGCATTAAAATCTGAAAGCATATCTTCATTCAAAGATATGAGGGAAATGCTCGATTGGGCTCCTCTCTGGTTGCTTTATGCCAGAGGGGATCCTCTAATGCTTTGCATAAAGTAACCCAAGTCCCAGGCTCACACTCACCTGCACTTGTATGACAGACACTGAAACCCAGCAAAGACTTAAAAGAATGAAGCTTTGATCAAAAACCCCATCCAAGACCTGAGCAAACCCCAGAGTGGTCAATGTCTAAAGCACACCCAAAACAGCAGAGTAAAGTCTTTCAAAATCGAACTTACACCGTGTAAACCACCCACTAATTGAAGTGCTGTGAACCTAAATGGGTTGGTAACTTGATGATAATTTTTTAAGAAAACATTCTCTAGAGAGTTTTCACCAGAATCTTGAGTCTCATAACCTAATATTAAAAAAATCCAGGACATAATCTGAATAATCAAAGAACAAGAAAAATCTGACCAATTCACAAGGAAACTAATACACAACAGGGTCTCAAGATGACCCTCATGTTAAAATTAACAAGGATTTTAAAATAGCAATTATAATAATGGTAAACATGTATAAGCTCTTGTAATGAATTGGTAAAGAAGCTTTTCAACAGATGCAAAGAAACCACAAAGAAGTGTACTAGTTTTACTTTTCCTCTTTTATTTCCTTGTTTTGACCCAACCCCAAAACATCAGGGGAAAAATATCAATATTAGAGCTTTAAAATTCTATGAATTAATAGCTGATTAAAATAAAAAAATTGAAAGTAATAAAACTTATCCAGCCTGAAGAAAAGGGAGAACAGTGATTTAAAAAAAAAAAAAAAATACGTGTACAGAATCTCAGACAGGTGGGACAATATCAGAAGGTCAAACTTGTGTAATTAAATTCCCAGAAGAGGAAAATGATAGAGGTGTGGGAAAACATATGTGAAGGAATAATGGCTGAAAGCCTCCCAAATCGGTTGAAACACATTAGTTTTCAAGATTGAATGAGCCCAATAAACCCAAGAAGATAAACTCAAAACCATACATACCCAGGCATACCTCAATCAAATTGCTGAAAGCAGAGAATCTCAATTTTTATTGATTTCTCATAAAGAAATCATGGAAGGCAGAAGAAAATAAAACATCTTTAAAGTACTGAAGCAACTCTCAACTCTCAACCCAAGATTATACTTAGCAAAAATGTACTTTAGAAACAAAGTAAAAACAAAGATATTGTTAGCCAACAGAAAGTAAATAGAATTTGTCATCAGCAAACCTGTGATAAAACAAATACTTAAGGAATAGCTTCACAATAAAGCCAAATATCAGAAATAAAGGAAGAGCAAGAGAAATATTTTTCTGAAAGTTTTTAAAAATATCTATGATATTTGAAAGCAAAGATTCTAACGCTGTTTGGCTAAAGAAGAGTAAGAATATCATATTTCTGAGTATCTCTCAGAAAATCCAAAATTTGAAATGTTCCTTTGGAGATGTTCAACCAATAGTCTAGGTAAATATTGCAAAATCCATAAAATTCAAAATATGAAATGGTTCTGGTCCCAAACATTTTGAAAATGGATACACTACCTGTATGTCTTATATAGGTTCTAAGTAGACTGCCCAAATCAGCCATATGCATTGTAATCTAAAACAGACTCCTCCAAAAATTGTAATATTAAGAGAGAGAGTGAAAAAAAAGTCAGTGGTAAATTAAAATACTGAAAGATTTGAATAATCCCAAAGTCTGCAAGAAGGAACACAAGAAGAAAGAAAAAAACAAAGTATAAATGGGAATAAAATGATAAACCTAAATCCAACTGTATCAGTAATTACAATTAACATGAATTATCTAAATATACAAACTATGAGTATAAACTGAATAACAAAGATAACTACAAGCTCTCTAAAACTACCCACATTCAATATGAGTGATCTAAAAGTAAAAAGAAGCCAGACACAGTGGAGCACACTTGGAATCCCAGCAATTTGTGAGGCTGAGGCAGGAGGATGGCAAGTTCAAAGCCAGCCTCAGCAATTTGGCGAGACCCTGTCTCAAAATAAAAATTTAAAAAAAAATAAATTAAAAAAAAAAACATTTTTTAAAGGGTTCAGGATGGCTTAGTGGTTAAGGGCCCTTTGGTTCAATCTCCAGTACTTAATAATAATAGTTATAATAATAGTAACAGGAAAAGGAAAAATACACATCATGCAAACTTTAATCAAAAGAAAGCTGGAACCCAGTATAGTGATACATTCCTGTAATCCCAGCAGCACGGGAGGCTGAGGCCGGAGATCAAAAGTCTAAAGCTAAACTCAGCAGTTTAGTGAGGTCCTAAGCAACTTGGCAAGACACTGTCTCAAAAATTTTAAAAAATAATAAATAAAAGGCTGGGGATGTGACTCAGTGGGTAAGTGCCCCTTGGTCAATTCCTGGTACCAAAAAAAAAAAAAAAAAAAAGGAAGAAAGTAAGCTGGAGTAGATATACTAATGTCAGACCAATTAGGTATCTGGAAAAATAAATAAAACATAAAACTGAAGATGAAGAGCATTTCCTGATACTCGAAGTATCAATTCAATGACAGTAAAAAAAAAAAAAAAAAAAAAAACCTAATTGTGTATGTATCAATGTGACACCAAAATAAAGCAAAAACTGATATAACAGAAAATGCAAATAGATGTGTTCCTAATTATACTTGGAGAACTCAACACTCCTTTCAGACAGTAACCAGAAAAAAACAGTATCAGCAAAGATGTAGAAAATCTAAACACCAACCATGAGCTGACGGATAGTCATTCGGCTGTTGGGGGTGTGGTGTACTATTTCTTTCAAATGAAGATGGACCATTCAACAGGACACATCACATCCTAGGCCACAAAACAAATTTAAAAGAAATTAAACCCTATCAAGCATATTTTCTAACCATAACCAAATTAAATTGAAAATCAAACGACAGAACAGATATCTGGAAAACCTCCAAATATTTAGAATCTAAACAACATATCTCAATCCAACAGGCAGTGTCAAAGGAAATTAGAATATATTTTGAATCAAATGAAAACAAAATGAAATTACAACATATAAATACTTGTGAAATTCCGCTAAAGAAGAACACAAGGTAAAATTAATATCATTAAATGCTTATGTAATAAAAAAATCACAAATCATTAATAGCTTCTGCCTTAAGTATTTGATCATCTAATCCCCGGGTTCATCATGTGGCATTTTTCTATCTTAACATCTTAGAAAGCAGTGAAACCAAATATCTGTACTGGTATGACTAAGATCAAGACGCCTAAATATAAAGCCCTACTGTAATCTTAAGTCTGGTTCTGCAAATAGTAAAGCTTATTTGTTTACCTTTAGAAAGGCAAAGCCAAGATAAATAAAACATTTGAGTCAAAGAGTGAGTTTTCATCTTACAGGAACAGAATTTCAAGCCCCTGCCTGTTGTTCAGAATTGAATACGGATGATAAAGGAAAAGTCAATGTCATCAGAATTTTGACCAAAACATGCCTTACCACAGTGATTCTACTTCAAGCATCATCTGAGATAACAAAACCTACAAATTTTTATCTGCTCTCTACATACATCCATAAGCCTTTGAAATAAAAGGTAGACACGCACGCGCGCGCGCACATACACACACACACACACACACACACACACACACACACACACTAAGCATAGGCAATCACAGCCAATTGAATGCACTGCACAAATAAGTTTTTATAAAATTAAAACCTCTTTTAATGTTTCTTTAAAAAAAAACAGCTCTTTATTATAAAAAGGATCTTTCAGTTAATCAAATAATTGCTTTCATTTCAAAAGATGTTAATCACTCTGGCAATAATAGGAAGTCATGATTGAGACCCCGCAGCATGGTGGCCCTCCACAGCAGGCTGCTGGCCTCCTGCACACCAGGGCAAGCTGAATCTTTATTTACACTCAGCTATGAGTTTTCCGGGGTAAGCTGCAGAATCAGGAGCCTACCATTGAAAAGCCCAACAGAACAAACCAAGTGAAATGAGACAACTGTCTACCCTTGGGTAGCCACATTTACATTCAACTGTTATAGGAGGTGCAAGGGATGAATCCTAGGATGTTTCTAAGGGTGGGAGTGACAGGAAAACAAAGGCAGGCAAACCAACAGAAGCAGACAGGGAGGTGTGCAAGACCCCTGGAGAAATGTTGGGGAGTAGCACCTTAGCATGTGCTTTCCTGCTTCACCAACAGGATTCTCTTCTGCAGACTCCAGAATCATAGACAGGGGGGTGGGGGTGCTGGGGACCTTCCAGGCTTGATTACAGATTTAGGCTTGAGGGGAATAGAACTTCTCATTTTCTCTTAACATTTGCCTCCAGTCGTCAAGATAAAAGGTTCATTTCCAATGTGCAAGCTAAGAGAAGCTAATCTCTAATAAGAAATAAGGAGATAATACTATTAGTATGAATGTCACATAGGCTATCAACCACTATATTATATACAGTGCAACTGCATGAAAATGAATACTGATCATGACCTAAAAGTTTTTGACTTATTCTAACCTAAACCTTTAGCTATTTTATAATTGGAACTGTCATCAAGAATAGAAATGAGTGGTACCCAGTCCACACCAGGTCCCTAGCCTCTTTTACCTCATTCAATCGTAAGACCATTGATCCTCTGTGGATGAGGGAACTGGGCCAAACAGGTAAAGTTGTCTGCCCAAAACTAAAAAGTTAATATAGGATAGAGCCTGAAACCAAACCTCAAATGTGACACCAGTTTGTTATCTTAACCTAGTCCATTCTCATCATAGCAGAAAATTTGTTTCTATCTTTAGTTACTTAACAGTGATACCAAATGAAATTCTGCAGGCCTGAATTTGAATAGATTTTTCAAGCACCAGGCAGAGTATCTGGCATATAGTTCACACTCAAGTAGTATTCACTAAATTAAATGCTGCTAAGTAGTAGTGAACTATCCACTAGAAACATCCAAATACACACAAATGGAACTGAAAGAAGCCTTCTTATACACTCATGCAAACAAAGAAAAAAAGATGTAAGGAGCACAAACTTTGGTGTCAGAGGAAGCTGGGAGGAAAACCCAGCTCAGTCACTTTCTAAATGCTTCAATCTTAGACTCAGCCTCCTAATCCATAAAATGGGAAAGATAACAACAGTTCCTGAGAATGCTCTCAGGATTCAATAAAGAATGTACACAAACAGCTACCAGATTATGTAGCACACAGCAAAAGGATCATGAGTATCTGTCCCTTCAAACATATTGTATACAGGTTTCCTGAAATTTAATGTAAATGCTAGATTAAATGCCTATGAATAAGAAACTAAAATAAATAATATAACAAGCAGCACATAACTCCTACCCTTATAACACCCGTTCAGGCAGGACCTCAGAACTAGCCAACTGGCTCCCAAGTTCTTCCTCTGAAGCCAGTGGCTTTTATTCTAGCCTGTAAATGGTGCAAAGTAGTTCAATATCTGGCCACTGCTCAACAACCCACATGAAACAGCAGCACTCACAGCCCAGTTCAGACTCTGCTGTGCATATCACCAACATCCACTACATTTCCAGCAACAGACCCCTGCTGCAGGCTACCATTCAATAAAGAGGGATGGTACAGAGAGACTTCCCCCCAAAAAACTGTCATACATTCACTATCCATCTTCCTCTCCTCGTAACTAAATATATTAAACCTGAAACTCCAGTAGCATGCATGAAAAGAAGAAAATGCTAAGAGCTCACCCTTCCTTCCCTCTGTCCTCACCAATTCCTGCCTCCTATGCTGCTTGGTAATGCAAGGGAGCAACCCTTACAGTGGATTATTCTTACCCATACTCAAGATAGGACGTTTTTAAGAATGTAATGACAGATGTATATGCACACTAATTTAAGGCTGGATCATTCCTTCAAAGGTAGGAAAAGGAAATTCAAATCCTTTTGAGGACTGTGTAGAAGTGACTGCTCTATTATGACCTTAATGAGTTTTTATCTCTTTTACAAGGAGATCACCATAGTTACTGCCATTAACATTTAGTAATGCCCTTTCAGCTAGTTGGAAGAAAAATGTTAAAATTCAATAATTAAGAAAATACTATCAAGTTTATTACAATAATGTGGAAGCTTTCTACCTGTTAATTACTTCTGAATATCTGATATGATTAAATGCTAAACAACTGTATATTAAAAGTGTTTGGGGGAACAATCTTTTATTGTGAGAATGTAGAGCTAAGAGTGCTCTGTGCATTCATACAAAATGTTCTGGACATATGAACATCACTTTTAAATAATATTTTACTCACCTGGAGTTGTAATTATAATTCTGAGAATGCACATTTAATTCTTATAATCAAAACTCTTACCTTTAGCAATCTTGGCCTTAAATTCTAATTGTTTCACAATAAATTCATCAGCACTTATACCAAGATGCTCCCTATATCTAAACTTTAATGTCATATAACATTTCAAAACACAAGTATGCACATGTATTTAAAAATAAGAGGCAGAAAGCATTATACCATGATCCCACATTTCTAATTCTGAAAATTATGCATAAAGAAATTGTGTCAAATATAACTGTCAAATGTTAAGTGTTGTTAATAGTTAAAATATAACCAAGGGATTTTAATCAATATGAATACTAATTATATGTATCTACATGAACAGCTCAGCATGAAGTGTTTTACTAGAAAATATGTTTAGCGCTGGATACGCTGGCACACACCTATAATCTTAAAGACTCAGGAGGCTGAGGCAGGAGGATTCCAAGGTCAGCCTCAGCAACTAAATGAAATCCTGTCTCAAAAATTAAAAAAAAAAAAACTGGACATGTAACTCAGTGGTAAAAACACCCCTAGGGTTTAATCCTAAGTACCTACTACCACCACCAAAAACAAATGGTTTATTTGCACAATGTTAAAACACTAGGTTCTACCTTTGAAAAGAAAAGAAACTATACCTTTAGTATTTGCATGTTGACATTGACAACAAGTTCAATAATGAAATGTTCCCTAAAATATGACATTGTTTTTCCCTAAAATGGGGTCTGATAACAGCCCCTTTCAATTCTCAAAGACAATAATACCACCATATCAAATCCATAGTGTCAACAGGTTTACGATCACAAACACTTGATGAGCTGCACATTGTACCTACCCTTCAATAATGCTTGCAGTGTGACAGGGTCTGACGGTTACCATAGTGATCCTGTGGCAGCTTCTGATTTATTACTGTGTTCCCCAGGACTGTGATGGCTTTTCGGCTATACCTTCAGCAGCTATTTCAGATTTGAGAGCTACACTATGATAAATGTCCACTATCTAACAGATATACTCAACAGAAATGTAACCTTGGAGAGCAGTGCTTTAAATGCAAATTGCCAGCTTTGCCTTCCTCTTAGAATATGAAAGAATGATTCCCATGCCATGAAGAAGGGAGACCTCTGCCCTCTGACACAGGGATTCTTCTCCTTGGGGGCTGTCATTTTCAGGAACACCACCCAGTGAATATTTAAGCAGTCTGAAATAGACAATGAGGCAATAAATTCTGCTGAGGCTAGCCCAGCAGCACATTGATCACAAAAGCTGGCATGCGTCTGAGCAATTAGTGAGGCATTCAGTTATATGGCGCCAAATGTTCACTGTATTCAGAAAGTTATCAGCATCGGTCAATAAATTATGTCATTTCACCTCAACTAATTGACACAGCGAACGCTTCCACACACCAACCTGAAAAGAGCATTGCGAGGAATAAATCTCACAGTCGGGTGTCCATTTCCCAGTGCTTCCTAGTCAGACATGCCAAAGCATGATGAGCTCTTATTAAAAAGGGGAAGAAAAAAAAAAAACTCTCCTGTTTCATCTGATCTTTGCCTCTAGGAAGCACAGCACACATGGTACCAGTGATTTGTCACCAAAGTTTGTCACACAGATGTCAGCTGTCGCCACTGCATGTTTGTATTAACACCCTAGAAAGATCATGATATACATCATTTTACTCTATTACATTGTTTCCGACTAGTCTTTCATTTGACTGCCCGGCAATGGAATAAAGAGAGAACAGGGCCTTTCAAGCTGATCAAGCTCATAAGCACCATACACTAATTTGTGTATTAGCAAGTCCCACATGGCCACCAAGTTATTGATTCTGCCATCTAATTCCCTTGCTTTGACAGGAAGGATATTGCTTTTAGGATAAATAAAACAATCTCCACAATCATTCATGTTCAGTTCTTAGAAAAGCTTTCTGCAAACATAGCTAAGGAAGAAAACACTATTTCCCAAGCACAAAGGATCAGCACAAACGAAGACCCGTTTGCTCCTTTTTGCAGGACTGATATTAAAACCCTATCATGGCCACACGTGTGTTCTTTCTGACTCATAAAACCCAGAAGTAGTAATGTATTTTCCATTTTCTACTTTGTTGATTCATCAGATCTGTACAATTCCTGTTTGTATATTAACATATGACTCCTCCTAAAATTATTGCTGATCTAACCAAAAACTTACATGACATGATGTCTTATTTTGTTTTACTGGTAGATGGGCAAGGGGGCATTGATCAAATAAGCCAAAAGACCTCCCTTTATCAAAAAACTGGAATACTAGCATATGTTTGCAAAATAGATTCAGGAACTACTTTCAAACTACAAGTCATATATCCCAGTCAAGTATTAGGGGTTTGGAGTGTTGTGAAAGAAGGCAGAATTTGATTGTTTTGAATTAGCTATTTTATTCTCTAGTAGGAAAAGAGAATCCATTACAATACAAACAACTCTCTACCCCTCACATAGCAAATGCTTCACATCAGTAAGCACTTCAAGCTGCTTAACTGGCTGTGCTCTGTCTGTTCCCACAACTTGGAATTCACAGGTTCCTCCTATGAGGCCAGTTTTGGATTAATATGTTTTCATTTCAAATGAGATAACCTAAAAGAAGAATTCATATTCTCAGATTAGGTACTAAGAAGTCAGAAGAGAGCCAAATAAGATGGTAACATGTAATCCCAACCACTTAGGAGGCCAAGGCAAGGGAACCACAAGTTCAAGGCCCAACTGGGAAACTCAGTGAGACCTGTCTCTAAGCAGAGAGTGAGAGGAAGGGAGGGAAGAGGGAAGGTGGGAAGGAGGAAGGAGGAGAGTGAAGAAGGGAGAGAAATAATTGCTGAAGATACAGCACAGTGGCAAAGCACATGTCTAGCATCCACGAGGCCCCAAGTCTGATCCCCCATACCACACACACAGAAAAAAAAAAAATTTTAAGTCATAAAATATGAGCATCTAGAACAGAATATTTTATCATTAAAAAACTGGATCCATGTGTTTGGTATTTAAAAATCCCAGTTAGGGAAGAATTTTTATATGCCTTCCAGAAATTCTATTTGCACAGAAACAAATTAGGCAAATATATAACTTGCAAAAACTAGTTTGGCTTTAATTGTGCAAATGATGACAAGTATTTTCACATACGTCTCCATTCCACTAATTTACCTGAAACTATGGGTGCAGCCCCAACATTCCCAGAATCTAGCCTTCCAAACTCGTTTTACACATCTCAATTCTCATCATGAAAGGCAGCAACTACACACCCACATCCCAAGCAGACCCTTTCTCCTAGAAAAGATCAAGGGTTGTTACAGCACTTCTTTATCTGGCTTCCTTCCTAGTCCTACTAAGTCACCAACATAGTAAGGAAGGTGATTAAACCCCAAATGTCAAAAATCCAAAATAGTCAACACAATACAGAAGGAGAAGTTGGATGATGTTGGGAGCTGCCACATAGGAACCAAGCGCCCCTTAGCCTTGAGTGATGAGAATGTGGAGATGTGGCAAGCCAGCCATGGGCTATGTGTGTGTGTGAATTATGAGCATTGAGCGCACAGGGTGGACTGAACCAACGTTGCTCCTCTGTTTGGACAGGCAATGTATTCATCTTTTTGCTTGCCCTGCCTATGATCCCCACACAGCATCTGAGAGGGATATGGCCTTCCTAGAAGTCAGTCAACCTGCTGACAGCAAGACATCTCAAAGCTAGACTCAACCCCCTGAAACCTGATCCCTTGCCTCATTTGAATGGCTTCTCCCCAATAAAAGGGTTCAGCAAATGTTCCTTGCTCTCTTTCTAGCCTGCCTTTCCCCCCTGTGGGAGCTGCAGCTGAGGAGTGGTCACTGAACCCAAAGATAAGGTACTTTCTGTGTCTGTGTCTTTATTTATTCCCCCAATTCACTTGGAGTGACCCTGATCGGTTTAGTCGTGTGACGAAACAGGATGACTGATACTAACCAACTTCAAGATGTACTAAACACCTACAGTAATCAAGACTGTGGGGTATTAGTACAAAAAAAACAGACAAATGAATCAATGAAACAGAACCCATAAACAGACTCTCATAAATATAATAAACTAATCTTTGACAAAGAAGCAAAAACTATACAATGGAGCACAGATCTTTACAACAAATGGTTGAAAACTGGATATCTACATTCAAAAGAAAAAAATACATATCCGGGCATAAACCTTACAAGAATTTTACTTAAAATGGATCCACATACCTAAGTGTAAAATACAAAAGCATAAAAATCTAGATGACTTAGGGGTAGGCAATAACTTCAAATGCATCACTAAAGGCATGACCCATGAAAAACATTATAGAGTACTTTAAAACTTAAAATTTCTGCTCCAAAGAAAACAGTGTAAAGCCACAGAATGGTAGAAAAATATTTGTAAATGATATACCTAACAAAGGATTGCTATCCAAAATATATGAAGAGTTCTCTAAAGCTCAACAGGAACAAAGAGCTCAATTGAAAAATGTGTGCCAAAGACCCAAAAGACAACTCACCAAAGAAAATGGTAAATAAGCATATGAACATAGGCTCCACATCATATGTCATTAGGGAAATGCAACTAGAAAAAAATGCCAGTGAGATGCCAGTTACACACCTATTAGATTGACCAAAATCCAGAGCACTGGCAACACCAAATGCCATTAGGGATCTGGAAGGACTGGAATTCTATGCATTGCCAATAGGGAAGTAAAATTGTACAGCCACTCTGAAAGACAGTTTGAAAGTCTCCTACAAAACTAAATGTTGTCTTATCATACAATCCAGCAATCATACCCAAATGAGCTGAAAACTCATACCTATATAAAAAAAACTGCACACAGGTGTTTAAAGCAGATTAATAATTTCCCAAAACTTGGGAACAACCAAGATGTCTTTTAGCAGGTAAATGAATAAACTGTGGGACACCCCTCAACAATGGAATGTTATCCAGTATCACAAAGAAATGAGCTATCAAGCCATGAAGGGGAAAACAAACACCCACCACTAAGTGAAAGCATCCAATTCTAACAGGCTATGTACTGTATGATTCCCACTACAGGCATTCTGGAAAAGGTTTGAAAGCATGGAGACAGTAAAAGCATCAGCAGATGTCAGGGTTGGACTGGAGAAAGAAATAAACAGGCAGAGCACAAAAGGACTGGGGCAGTGAAACTCTTCTGTGTTACCCCACAAAGTGGATATACATCATCACACATCTATCCAAACCCCAGGAGGTATACTATCCTATACCACTCTGATGGGGATGTCGGAAATGGGGCATGTGTGTGGGCAGAGGGGTAATCTTTCTACTTTCCCTTCAATTATTCCTAAAATTACTCTAAAAATTATCTTTAAAAAATAAAATAGCAAAATAAAATCTAGCAATCCCATCCTGTCCTCTAATTCTGAACCCACTGCATGTCCACCCATCCAGACCCAGAGCTAAGAAAGCAAAAGTGTTGACAGAGAGGTCCCCAGTCTTCAACACCTTCCTTTTCGGCAGCCCCTGTGAATTCTGTGCCTTTGCTCTTCTTACCTACGTAGCCCACTAGGAGTTAACAACTGTCAGACAGTCAAGAGTCACTGTGGCCCAGAGGTCAGCAATCTTATTAAAGCCCTATGCTACCACTGGGACTAAATAATGCCCACACTGCTCAGTGCAAGGCAGTGGGGAAAATGATTGAAGAGAAAGACTCAGAAGAGCCATGAGGAAATGAAATAAGAATAGGAACTGGATGAGAGCAAGCAGTAAAGAGATAACCAAATAATTCCACATAGAGGAAAAGTAGGGACCCTCTCTGAGAACACAACAATCAAGAAAGCATCTCGGGTAATCAAATAATCATGGCAACCAGGATATTCCTGTAAGACAAAACACGATCTTACATTTTTGTAATAGATGTCATTCTACTGTGAATACACTGCCCACACCCAGAAGTACTGGTGTAGTCATCCTTTGGCATTTTGTAGACAAGTGCTAAAATTCTGCAAGTATGAAACATATTGACGTTTATTTTTATAATGGCAATGTTCCAAGATAGAATGCACTATCTGTCGTTTTAATGAACATGAATTGAGCTGGAGCAAATATACGTGATATAACTTCTCATTTTTAATCTCATTTATATATGCTAAATACCTTATTAAGCAATCTTTCTAGCATTAATTCTCAGCTGTGCAATTACAGGTTTGTGTTCCTTCTGTTTATAAATGTTTACATTTGAAGGAGAACCAATAATCGTTGAGTTTGTGGTAAAGATCATTTTAGGTGTAGAGACCTAGGCACTAGTTTCAATATGTACTATAAATCAGAGAAAAGTATTGTTGGCTTTATTTGCTAAGAAAACCTTTTGCTTCAGTATGCACAGAACTGCACTAATCTCAAGAAAAAGCTTCTATGATTACGTCCAAGAACAGTCATATGATATTCTGTATTCGTGTTGGCAGAATTTTTAAAATACATGTAACAAAACAGACATGGTTAATCTAAAGAATATCAGGATATTAAGGCTATTGCATTTAAAAAGCAGTTCAAAGTCTACCATTATCAAATCCAGAGAGGTCAACTCAATTTGACAAGGGCTCTATCTGTGCAGGGAATTACACATGCTCTTGATGACACCAGATATCAAAGTAGTAACAATGGGTAGGTTTTGCCAAGAGATGCCAATTTAAAATGAAAATTTTCCTTTAGAAATTTTATCTTTAAAGATGAAAAGATCTTTTTAAATTAGTAGGATTATCTAAAAAGAACACCCATAAGGAAATTCAAGCTTAAGAAAAACAATTGCATAACATTTCAAGACCTTCTGGACCAACTGGACTAAGATATTAGTTTGCTAGAAATCTTAAATACATATAGAGTAATAATATACTCTACTCTGAGATAGTAGAAGAACTAATTAACACTCCATTTACTTGCTGCTAATATCAACTGTTAATGACAAAACTGCAATTAGTAGCATCAATTTCTCTTTTTTTTCCAAAAATATGGTTTTAATCCTAATAGAGCTAAGAAAATGAACCAGAGAAAATACTCTGAACTGTCAATATGGCATCAAATGCAGCTTAAATACTTCATTTCCCTTCGCTTCTGCTAATCTCTAGGCCATTTTCCACTGGCAAATAAGATGAAACAGAAACAGACTGAATAAACACAATAGAAGAATTGGTTCTGATCCCTCAAATCAACAAGCCACTTTTGTGCCCTTTCATTTGACATCACAAATCACTTTAATATGATTTTCTGCAGTTTCTTTATAAATAACGCTTTAAGTGGTAGGCTAAGGAGGGGAAGCACTTCAGGAACAGGTCTTTTCTACTGGTTTACTGTCACATGGTTCCTATGACAACTTCTAATTACTATTTTGCTTACTGAAATGTATGTGATACTTAGTCATTGCCTATTCTGTGGAAGAGAAGCTGAACTAGATAGTTGACGTTCCCTTTAAAGCCTAAGAGTCAGGGGCTGGGATTGTGGCTAACTGGTGAAGTGCTTGCCTAGTATGTGTGAGACACTGGGTTCAATTCTCAGACCACATAAAAAATAAATAAAGATAGTATGTCCATTTACAGCTAAAAAATTCTGTTTTAAAAAACCTAAGAGTCTATATGCTCATGCAACTTAGAAGTTAGTTGAATCAAACTGCACACAATGTACCAAATGTGAAGAATTGTGAAATACTGATTTTCCCCTCCTCAGGAAGGTAGCATGTTTTAAAATTGCTGATTCATTTATATATATTGAACACCTACCATGTGTCACACACTGTTCTAGGAACTGGGCAATAGCAATTAACTAAAGAAAACCACTGTCCTCATGAGCTCATATTCTAGTGACACATTCAAACAATTCTAAAATACTTGGATTATGAAAAACTAAAATCATAGATATTTACTTATGTGTAAAAACTACAGAACATACATGTATATATACTTGTTGCATAAGTCATATGTAAAATATGATCCCAGAAGTTGAGAGGACACTTAAATTCTATGGAAATGTAACAGATCAGTCACTACATGGATCAGAAACATATTTTTAAAAATATCCAAAGGCTAAAGAGTATTGTTCCAAACATGTGTTCCAGACACGTGGATCTATCAGGCATAAGTCATCTGATCAGAGATCCTTTTGGTAAGTGGTTTGCAGTATTAGACAACAAATAAAGAAATCATAATATAGGTTTTAAATTACTGTAAAACAAATTTTGAAGATAATGGGCAGTGTTGTACTTCATCAATATTCAATGCCAACTATAAAATGTGCTATTATGTTATAATAGGAAATATAATTTAAGAAATAATCGATAGAATAACATGCTATAAAGGAAGGAAAAAACACTGTCAAATAACTAAGATTCATTGCTGATTGTAAAAATACACCCTGGGGGCTGTGGTTGTGGCTCAGCGGTAGAGCACTCACCTAGTATGTGCAAGGCCCTGGGTTCAATCCTCAGCACCGCATAAAAATAATAAAAAACAAAGGTATTTTTAAAAAAAATACATCCTGACATCAGAAATTTTAGAATGTGGGCCAATTTGTATATTGTCACTAAAGAAAATGATACTTGAAAGTCATTTGATTAACAGCTTCCAATAAATCCAGGACCATACCTGAAAAGAAATTATCCATGCTTGCAGTGAAGATCAACCTAATCATTATCTCAGTCACAAGACAGAAATACACCAGGATGTAAGGTCAACATCAACAGCACACAAAGTACCATACTGACCTTGAGAGGGACCTTGGAAAGCATCCTTCTTACCCAGGTCCTCATTTTATACTATTCCCGACTTTGCCATCTTCTCAGAGACAAATTAAAAAAATCTGCAGGTTGTTTATTTTTTCTCCCAGTTTGGCAACTACATTTGTGCTTTATAAGCTTTTAAAGGCAAAGCCTATTGACTTTTGAATCCTAGCTCAGTGCTTCTCTGATGAATCCGTTAACCAATGACTCTTCAACACATCCAAAACAGCAGGACCAACTTAAAACAGTCAAGATTGGTTTGTGAAACCAGGAATGTAAGGCATGACAAAAAGCAGCCAATACACACACATTTCTCAGCCCACCTACCCTAACTATATCCTCTCAAAAAATTGTTTGCTAGTATCACCAAAGGGAAATATAAATATTGTCACCGCCTAATTTGCTAAATAGAAGAATTGTCACTGCCTAATTTGCTAAATAGAAGAAACATTTGTATCTAAAGCAAAGATTAAATATAACGCTAAAGATACAAAGGAAAAGTAAATACTGTACTTGTAAAATATAATCCTAGACAATTTGTCAAATGTGAACTGGGGGATGGGAATTTCTCCCTTAATAATAGCATAATGGTAAACAGAGGAAGTCCACACTGAGTTATTAAAACATATGACAGGTCATTGGGTGAGGGTATGTAAAAATTAAGACACTGAAACACCTAAAAATCATTTTAGAATTACTGTCAGATTATCATGTAAGGAGAATGCAAGATGGCTACAGTCTCCCTAACAAGCAAAATCTCCAAGGACCAGATCTTCCAGGGCCTGTGTAGTAGGGAATGGGCTACACAGAGTCAAGTCATTAGTAACTGTTGTCACAAATGGGAATCTCTAAGATGTTTCTTCATTTCTTTCTTTTTTCTTGGAGATTGAACTCACGGGCACTCGACCACCAAACCACATCCCCAGCCCTATTTTTGTATTTTAGACCTTGTCTCACTCAGTTGCTTGGAGCCTCACTTTTGCTGAGGCTGGCTTTGAATTCACAATCCTCCTGCCTCAGCCTCCCAAGCCACTGTAATTACAGGCGTGACCCACTGCACCCAGATTCTATAATTTCTCCTAAAAAGAAACTAAAAAGAACGAACTCCCCTTTTCCTACATTCTTACTCTGTGCCAGGTACTATATACGCATTCAACACATTTTTAAAATATATTATCTCATTTAATTCTTGTTACCATCCTCTGCTCCCCATTTCTAATTTACCAAGTCTTGGGAATAGCAGCACCTACATTTCTCTGTCACCACTTCCTTCTGTCCATTTCACCACTGCTACATTAATGTAGCCCTTTATCACCTTTAACAAAACTGCTGAATCTATTTGCTTACTAAACTTCCATTCTCAAGACTCAGCCATTTACCAAACCCTGCCCCGATACTGCTGCAGGCTCCATCTTTAAAAATGCAAGCCTAGAGATTCTAAACCTTAGCAGATCATGGAGTGGCTGCATAACATAGCCCCTACCTCTTCCCTTTTCCAACTATACACTATTTAGATTCTCCATGCAACTTCTAGCTTCTTAAGTATCCTGTATCAGCCAAGGTATTTCACCTTATCATGCCTGCTGCAAACTCCTACAGTTCATACAAGGCTCAAGTCCAAACATCCTCTCCTCTGTGCAGACTTGTATGACACCCCTAGCTACCAGGACCTCTCAAAAATGACTATGAAAATGTAGGCACTTCTTCACATGCCCATGGATCAATCCCCACTCTGTGGAACCCAGTTGGTTAAAGCAGGGGTGCTGATCATCAAAGACTGGATGTCCACACCAAAGGCACGCTTTAAACTCAGCTTCACCACAATCCAGGGGTGAGCCCCATTTACCTCAAGTCCCTCAGTGCTATGACGATCAGACAGGCACAGTTTAACTCATACTCAAAGACTAAATGACAGGAACAGAAAGTCCTTTGTCCAGCAGCTCATCAGGGCAGCAAAAAGCCTGTGAAATGACAGTGTCAATTTATTGTATCTGATGCTCATTAGGTTCTGATCCTATCTGTGCCCACAGCATGTCTTATTTTTATAGCTTCACTGAAGCAACATAGATGATTTCTTTGTCTGCCTTGTCTCGGGAGATATTTGCAAAGATGCAAGTCCTCATACTTCTTTTCATTTTAATTGTAATAAAGATACACCCTCATCACATTATGCCAAGAAATGAGTGACTGCGCTGATGGCACCTAAGAAAATATGTGAACTACTAACATTTCTGAAGCCAAGAAGGATTTTTAACACATTGTATTTACCTGATTTCCCTCTTAAAAATAAGAATTTAGTGACTGTGTACCATGAAGTATATTTTCAGTGGGTAAATATGTCTTATATATGTTCTACTTTGCTTAGCTCTTCCTGTTTCTTCCTAGAAATTATGTACTCATATGAAACTAGTTATTACATTTATTGAAAATAAACATCAAGTCAGCATTTCAGCAGTCATGATCATGAGCAGTTATTTCTTTTCCCTGTGCTGTGCATAATACCCAAATATTTTAAAACATGTTATACCACTTTGGGTCATTATCCATTGATTGCCACTAGCTTTAATTTTGGATCAGCAAGGGAGAAAATTACTTGAAAATATTAAGTGAAAGTTTACATTTAAGTGTTCCATTATCAAGTTACCCTGGCATACGGTTCTTTTGGCTAACAATGTAGACAGGGCTAGATGAATCCAATCCCTTTGTTTAGGACTATATCCATTTGGCTAAAGAATGTAAATGAAAAAGAAAAATCACACTTTTTTCAAAATTCTAGATGATGTTACTGTACAAAGAAAGAAGGAAAAAAGGTAAGTAAGGCATAAAATCCTAACAAATGGGATATGCAGAAGGTTCATCAGACAGATTAACAATGGCCTACAAGTCGCCAAGTGGCATTGTTATTTGGATATAATTAACCATGGTAGGCAATACAGCACACAAGGACTGTTCTGAATTAGAAAAGCTACTGACTCAGCTAAATCACAGGCAATACACTGACCACTAGCACTCACGGGATTGTGGTCAAAGACCCAGCAAACCAGCTGAGTCAGGAAAGGATCTCAAAATGTCTAGGAAGTAAACAGCAGTCAGTGGCTTGGTTCCTGCCTACCCAGTTACTCAAATGTGTTTTCTCCAGCTTTTTTGGGTGGAAAGAAAATAATACTGGATAACAGCTCGGATATGGATGTATGCAGGAAATCATCCTGAAAATTCCATTCCTAATCAGTTATCTTAAAAAGCAGGCAATGCATGAGAGAGCCAGCAACAATGAGGACAGAATGTTCCACCCTGCTCCTTAGGAGGCACCATTCGGAAGGGCTTCATCACCCTCTCCTAAGTATCACTGCTTACCTCAGTTTTTTAGAAGTGGCCAAAATGAAGCAAAAGGAGAGCATTTTTAGGGAGTCCTGGGACTATTTCTAAAGCCAGTTTTCTCAGTGACATCACATAACTAGTTTGTTTTTTCATCCTTGAGAGGAATAACCCACGTATGCTAAGATTCTGACAGACACGAAGAGCTTAGAGTACCTTAATTATACAAACTATACCTCCACACATTTAAATGGAATATGAAATATGTACCTCAGGGGCTGGGGTTGTGGCTCAGTGGTAGACTGCTCACCTAGCATGTATGAGGCACTGGGTTCAATCCTCCGCACCACATTAAAATAAATAAAGTCCGTCAACAACTAAAAAAATTTTTTTAAAAAGACGTTATATCATTGTTTGTATTACTTATCTCCCTTCAAAAGACCAAACTCTAGCTGTCCTATAAAAACAGAGACCACTCCTTGTCTTTAGGCTCCCCCAGAGACAATTCCATTTTCCATTTTCTCTCTCAGCAATACATTCCCACATTGAGAGAAGGAGAGGCTGAAGAAAATGTGCTAATTGCTCAAATCAATAGAGGGCATCCTGGATGGCATGTACCACCGGAAATGGCCTTTATAATATTTGGGGAGGTAAATGGAGATGATAAGGTCTTAATATGAATAAAAGTATAGCATCTGTCCCACAGCTGAATCTCTGCAGGCCATGTTAGGAATAGAAGGTGAAATTCCGACCTCGGTTTCCTCTTTGTTAGCACTACTCTGAAGCACCATTTTCCAAACAGTTTCCAATGAGATGTTCACAGATGCTTCCCTGGACAGGAGATCCCATGGCCCAAAGCAGAGAGAAATTGGTTTCTCTAATGCTGGTCTCTGCAGACCCTTGGAGGATGAATATAAATCTGTATTTTACAAAGAAGAATAAAGAATACATCCTGACCCTACCTCAGGCTTTTTCCCCTTAAAGATTCCTAGCAATCCCTCCGAAGACAGGAGGGAATTCTTCTGCCTATTAGAATATAATACAAAATCCAGTTGTAGGATTTCCCTCAAATCCCCACCAGCTCAACTCACTATTTCCCATAAAATTTAAATCCTCCTATAGATTACTTATCATTAAGGAGACAATACTCATCATGGTTTAGTGAATGCCAAATGAAGATAAAGCATTCATAAAATGCTTGAATAAAAGAATTCCCTCTCCAATTGCATTAACCACACCCTTTTCCAGAGTATATCTAACTCACTGCATAAAAATGGAATTAAATTAACATTATTTCAAGGTTTGGGTGTTTTGGTTTTTGGTTTTCGGTTTTCAATTTTGGAGGATGACTTCAGTACACTATTATACTATGATATTCTGCTCTAAGAATATGGATTCAATCATCTACCTGTATCTCCTCACATATACCCACCTCCAGCACATAAAGACATATAATATCATGAAAAAATATTGTAGCCAACAAAAAACAGCACAATGATAGCATTACTTCAGCAGCTCCTCTTTATACAACCTATAGCTTAAGGGAAGGTCAGTGACATAAAAGTGATGACTTTGAAATGTGTGTCGTGAAACAGCTATTTATCAATATGCCTGACAAGAATAAGGTGAGAGCCCATTTCAGCTGGCCAGAATGACGGCTGTACATCACACTTGGAGGCAGTAAGCCAAGACAGAATGAGTATTACCAAGTTGTTATGGTAACTAAGTTGTAGCTGGTTCCATAAAATATTAGCTTTCCATCTCATGGACTATGTTTAAAATTCAATGTGAGTCAGGGCCTCTATTCCAAATGAGGCTGCCAATGGTCACTTCCAGGTACCATGAGCCACACCAAGAAGTAAACTGTGCTCAAGCAATAGCAGTCACAAACCAGGAGAGCTCAGCAGCTTCAGGACAAAGGCTTTCATACATTAACCCTCACCCCTATAAAATCAGGGCCAAAGCACCAGCATTTGCCAGCTGACTTCAATAAATAAGCACTATCCAAAAAGGGAAACAAGGAAAACAAAGGTCACAACCCACGGCCAACAGCAAACTTGCAGGTAGAAAAGGAATCTGACCATCAGCACATACAGAACACTGTTCAAGTCTGATGTTTTGGAGTCTGAGACACTGAGTTTGAATGCCAACTATTCCCTACTGACCACCTGAAAGCACTCTTTTTTCACTTGAGCCTGTCTATGCTACAGTGGGATTGTGTAGGGGCCACCAGGATGAGCTTGGCATCAAAAACCTGGATTTGAATTCTTTTTCCTGCAGATGACTAGCTACATGATTTTAGGCAAGTTACTTAACCTCTTTAAGCCTCAGTGTCTTCAACTGTAAAGCAGATAAATCACCAACGCGACATAAACCAGTGCTAAATGTGCAATACAACAAGAACTTCAAACAAGTTGGCTATTGCCATCATTCTGGTGGTGGTAGTTACCACTACCTGGGGCAGACAAAATAATGGGCCCCCAAAGATGTCCACATTCTAATGCCTGGAGCCCATCCTATGATGCCTTGCATGTCAAAAGACTTTGCAGATACAGTTAAGTAAAGTATCTTGAGAGACAGTGATTATGCTGATTATCTGGGTGGATGTGATGTAATCACAAGGGACCTCATAAAGTAAGGAGAGACAAAGAAGGGAATATAACCACAGGTGCTGAGGAAAAGAGAAACAGCTTCTCTCTCCTAAAGTCTCCAGAAGGAGAGCTGTCCTGACCCCTTGATTTTAGGTCTTGATCTCCAAAACTGTGAAATAAATCTGTGTTAGGCTACTACATCAGTAGCAATTTGTTATAGTTGCAATAGTATATTAATAATCACCTTACTGTTAAATGGGAAAGTACAGTGAAAACATAGGGCACACAGTAGGCCCTAGTGAATGATAATTGGTCAGTTATAACTGTGGGATGGCAGAAAGGAAGATGCCACTGCAGCTAATATGTATTAGCTGTAGCACTTGTGTACCTCCTACTTCATATGAGCCACAGAGAGACGCCATTCTCTAACCAGTCATTCTCAGACAACTGCACCTGAAATAGTCCAGATAAACTAGAAAGGGAGCTACATCAACCCAGAAGCACTGAATTCTGCAGATGATCAAACCTAGACAGGAAAGTCATTAGCCCAATGCTGACTTGTAACTCCGAGCAGAGGGGAAAAAGAAAAGTACTTTGAAAGGATAACACAAAGCAGGTCTGCTTGACTTGGGCCAGGTCTAAAACCACTGAGCCTTCAAGCCAATGGCTTCCCATGAGGAGATTCCAGATGTTCCGGGTGAGGACTGAGTCACAAAGGTTCAAGTGGCTGCCCCAGTCAATATTGAAGCACCAACACAGGAGGAACCTAAAGGATGGTTTCCCCTCCCTCCTGTTCCAGCTAACATCCAGTATGGGAGGAGCATTATGCTCTGATGACAGCATGTCTGCCAGTGCCTCCGTGACCAGAGTCCTGGGTTCATTCCACTTCTTCTGCAAGGAGCTTGGCTTCTGCTGGCTACATGCTACACATGCAGAGGAAAGGGCAGTTTAATTTCAACCACTAAATAGACACAGCAGTTAGGATGATGTTAGGAGCAACACTCCCAAATCATGTGCAGGAAGATGGATGAGACACCTGCAATAAAAAGACCAAGAAGAGAGAAATGGCTTATTGGCACCCTGAGTATGACATGAGGTTTCAGCACTGGATATTCACCTTGATGACTGTGGAGGATCAGGGAACAAACCCTCACTCTCTGGGCACACAGAAGACTTTCAAATTTGATGCTGGGTTTGTAAAGCCTGAATCTATGGATAGGGAGATCCAAAATTCTTCAGGTTCAGGTCTTATTAAATGAGTCAGTAAAAGGAAAAGGTAAAGAAATAAAGGACAACCTAATCTCATCCTCCAAATAAAAGACAAAATATAAGATAAAGAAAGGATCAAGCAAGAATACAGAGCATAAAAGGAACCCCCTGTTACTTTAGATTACATCTTTTTTCTACTAGGATTTACATTTACCCAACATTTTCTGGATATAAAGATGTGGTGTCCAATTCCAGCTCAGGGCAAATGGTGGGTGGAACCTCCTTGAATGTCGTTACTTCAAACTGTTAACCAGGGATTCCTCAGCATCTATTGGTGGAGTATTCCATGGAAAAGAACAGGAATTGGAATCCTGCCCCATCCAGGCTTCAAACTAAACATTTGGGGAGGGGGGGCAGGAGAGGGGGGGCCTGTTGAAGAATTCAAGAAAGCATCTATTCTAACCTTTTCATTTCACCAACTAACAGAAAAGTGAAAATTGGCAACCAGTTGGCCCAGGAGAGTCTGGGTTTATGCCTGATGAGCCACTGTTATTTTGACTAGCATATCCACAAAAAGACATAGTCACCCAAGCTTGAGAGGTTACAAATCTGCCTACGATCCCACATTAATATGCAGTTCAGCTAGTACTAAAAAATGTTTCCCAAGATGCTTCCTACTACACAGTTCTCCTCAGACAGAACATTATTACCCTGATTTCCTTATTTTGGTCTTTATTTGCTTCACTAACAGGGGTTGGAATTTCATTAAGGCCAAATAACAGGCTTGTTAAAAATTTTTTTAAAAAGTAAACTGTCATTGGATACTTTTCCCTATTTTATTCCATACTGATTGTTTGTCTCACATATTAAACTATGAATCCTTTGAAAAGTTTAGACTGCTGGATTATTTTTTTCATTATTAGTAGAATTATGATTCTCAAACTGAGGAGTAAAACACTGGAAATTATCCAGAAAAAGCCAGAGAACCCAAGAATCCCCCATATAAACAGGGTGCCTATTTCTGGATTTTCAATTTTATTTTTAAGTAATATAAGTAACACAAAAATTATGAAGGTGAATGTAAAATCAGCAATAATTTTTAATATGAAACCACCCATTTTCTACTTGTTTCTATAACCAACCCTAAGAGCCTTAGGGCATGAATTTATAGTCCTCTTCCACTTTTAGGAGTATTATGAGTTGATAAGCATTACTGCAGGGGTTCCAAGACATCTCTTCAAGGCTGACACCCTGACCTGCCACTGCAAGTCACTTTCATTGCTTCCAGAATGACCTCATCTGGGTCTAACCCTTAGAGCCAAGTCCCACTTGGGATATTAACATCTAAACAGAATTTCATGCCAGTAAGTGGAAAAATAGACTTCTGAGACTCAGGATGAGACTATGTACTGTCCCACACATGCTGATAAGGCCACATTATCTCAGCATAGCCATGATGTCCCCACCCCAGAGGCCTGCCCAGAAGATACAGGCAGAAAATAAGCATACCAAGCCCTTTATCAGTATACTCCCAATATTGTATACTTCCAAGTTCCTGGATATATACTAAGTTGCTGGCATGAGAAAATCTTGTGGACCTCTGCTATTTTCCTGATATTCAGTTGAAACCTACAGGTGACAGAAGGAAAACTAAATAAGTAGAAATCAGCAATAAGCAATGGAAAGCTATGGGAAAAGCTGTACCGTATCTTCCTATAATGCCTAGATGCTATTATCTTAACTCCAGCATTTTTTAAAAATGCATTTTTGCTTGTTTTCAGTGTAACAGATGCCTGAGGTATGACTCTCTACTGTAACTATTTATGTTGTACTATGAGTAGAAGATGAATAATCATTTAACTTTGGAAACTGCATTACTTTTTAATTTTCTAGTTCAAATCCAAAGATCTGAAAGGAAAAATACATGCATTCCTGTCTCTGTTCCAATTCTAACCTGCTCTGCCAATCTCTTAGCCTTCTTTGGCCTCAGTGAGATAAATATATTAATTTTATAAGATCAAATATGTTAAGATCTTTTAAAATTTCTGAAGTCATATACAAATACATAGCTTTAAAGAAGGACCACAGGAAAGCTGAAACTACAAGGATCAGGAAAAGCCCCTGTGGTCAACTGATGCTCAAAAAGACTGCCTTCATCTTTGAGGCCTTCAAGACCCTTGGAAGATGGAAAGAAAAAGTTAATGCAGTAAGAGTATAAATACAGAGATCAGTGAATTTGTTGGCAGGGAGAAGAAAGGGAGGTAATCCTAAACTAATTCTTTCCTAAACACACTTTCAAATGTTCCCATATTCTTCCTAAAGAAATGAGAAACTATTTCAAAATTGGAAACAAAAACTACAAACATGTACCCCATGCAGATGTGATTTTCAGCCAAAGTGTAGGAGCCAACTTAGCACCAAGCCAAGGCATATTCAACTTCAACCTTTTTAGAATGGTTTCCTCAAAGGACTATTTTTTTTTTTTTTTTGGAGGAGGGGACATTCAGAGATGTGCACTTGCAGAATTATTCCTCTCCAGTCATTTGTTTGGCAGGAAAACCTGATCTGCTTTATGTAATTAGCTGATTAAAAGTAGTATTTGACTGAACTCTAGCTATACAAAATGATCTCAAACTGATTGAAGGACACATTCAAATCCCAAGGTTAACAGTATTTATTTGGAATGATATGTCTTCACCAAGGAAAGGATAACATTGCTATTCACACAATTTCAATACTATAAAAATGCATGTATTCATTCCAGAGGCAGGTTTCATTAGTTCATTTTGAGAAAAGACATGACACTTTAAATCACATACCCCTAAGAAAAATGAGCAAATTATCTATAATGTTCATTTATAGTGAGGATGAAAAACACATTATCATACTTGATCCATTCTTGACACATAGAAGACACTGCCTCATGTAACTATAATTTACCATTACCATCAACTCTGCAAAAACCTGTTTCAAAGATGAGACACATCAACCCAAGAAACAAAGGGGAAAGAAGTCCTCTTTCATTCATTCCTCCCCCTCCAACTGCTGTGACTGATTTTAAAGTGTGCTTAGCTCCCCCAATGTTATAGGACTTTCATACCTTTACAATGGTTGAAAATGCCCAGAAGTAACAGGTAATCCCCACATGCCTTTCTTAATTGTAAATGTCAGTTCAGAAGTCTAGAAACTAGTGACTCTGGGCTAATTCTACTTTACCTCTAGTTATTTTTGTGAAGTCAAATAAACCACTGAACTTTACTCCAAGTCTATTTGATTACCTACAAATTGGTGACAAACATATGTAAATGTACCTTCCAAACTTGAAGCTGCCAGATGCTAAAAAACTTCAGAAAATATCAAAAGAATACATATAAATACAACTATCAAGTAAGTATTCCTATTAACAAACTGTCATAGTATTGTGCTACTAGAGATTTTCCCTAAACCAAACTGTAGAAATAGGAAATGATTTATTACATCTCATGTACTTTCAATGCTACCTTTTTAAGGATTGTTTTTAACTAGAGTACAAAAAAGATTTGGGAGCCTTTCATTCACCAGGCCTTAGGGATTCTTCTATTACCTCTTAGAGATGATCTGACCCAACCATAGGCTATTTTATTTTGCCCCCCATTGTCACAGGTGGCTATCATGGTAGCTTAGTTCAATCAGGCCCTTGTGCAGAATAAAACACTTTGAATGGTAGTGAATGAATCTGGTTTAAAACTCACATTAACTTTTTTTAAAAGACAGATGTCAGGAATAGGGAATAGCATGTAATTGCACTTCCTTATACATAAAGCTAATCAATTAGCACTAAATTGTTACAACTTTACCATCTGACTTGATTATTTTGAGGCTTCCAAAGTCTTTCTCTAACAGGCAGCAGTGGACTGTGTTCTCCCAGACACAGAAACAGACAGTTAAATTATTTTACCCCCTCTATTTTATAGTCTCTCAATCCAACAAAGCTTTAATACCTACGTACAATACCAGAATTTCATACCAATATGGCTACGCATGCAAGACATAAAAAAAACTGCATAAATAGGATTCTAACCATAAAGCCATTTTCCCATATAGTATTCCTATCATGCTCAAATAAAGACATAAGAATGTTCAGAGGATGAAATGTAAATAGGATTATTTATTTGCTGGGCATGACAGGAAGGAAAATAAAATGTAGTACCATACTCCTCACAATTAGAACTCAGCCAATTTATTGTCCACTGCCTGGATGCTGAATTTCAATCTATTCTTTCACTATAACCCAAGCAAAAATAAATAAATAAAGGTCTGAACATCAGGTATACAACACAAATTCTATTACACTGAAAGCAGGGAAGACATAATGAAATCTTTTCCTGTCTACAAGGTCATCCTTCTAATTCATGGAATTCATTTAATCCTTAGGTCCAATTCAATGTGTACTCTTCTTCAAATAAATCCATACAGGTCCCTAACAAGAACTCCAAGAGGGGGTGCAGAATGCAAATGAGAAAGCCAACCACAAAGTGGTCACTCCTCAAAATATCCTTTTGGGTAAGCAATACAAAAGAAGCATTTTTTCTAATTGAAATATCTTTTAGAAAGCAATAAACTTCTGCATCAAAAAATTAAACTAAATCTAAGTAAAAAAATGAAATAAAAATAATCACATGTGCTAGAGGTTAATGGTCCAAGGGATTAGATATATAATTTACCACCCACTTCTTTTTCATTAACAGCACCAACTCATCATTAAAAACTTCTCTTCGCTGCATCTTCCTTTGATACCAGCGATTCACATGACTGGAAGTGTAACAATTATTCATTATTCAACCTTCAAGCAAATGCTCAGCAAAAGGGCCAAGGTCTGACTTCTTCATTGTACTACACTTGGGAGATTATACGAAAAACCACAAACATTTATAAGTCCTGCTGCTTGGATTTATCTGATAAAACAGAATGATTGAACATTAATTGGTAAGTCAGTGACATAAAAACATTCTTCTACCAAAAAATTATCATGGTTATGATCTTAAAGTTTGCTGAGGTAATAGGCAGATGATTCACAACATTTTTTAAGTTGCAAAACAATTATTAATTAACAAAACTATAGATATGTTATGATGTATCAGATTACGTTTCCATTTTATAAAATACTGATTTTACTAACAGAAAGACCTTGTGGTATATATAATATATCTTGGTAAACAAAGAATTGTATATTTATAATATGCACAATTTTGCTTATGAAATACAATGATCTTACTAAATACATACATTTTTACCAATTAAAGCACTCCATCTCAGTTGTCTTCTTTACTGATTTTTTTTTTAATAAATGGGTTGTGGCTCATGGTAGAGCACTTGCCTAGCATATGTAAGGCATTGGGCTTGATTCTCAGCACTGCATATAAATAAATGAAGTCCACTGACAACTAAAATATATATATTTTATATATATATACATTTTTTTAAAGAATATTTAAATGGTTACTACCTAGGTACAACAGAAATGTTCAAGTGAATATCCAAATAGTTTTATCCATACCTTACTAATAACTATTTAACTTTAAAAGGCCAGCAGAATTCATAGCAAACTTTTACCCCATTTGGATGCCTCCGACTTCAGCTGAGTTGCTCTGGACCAACTGAGACAGGGCAATGAAACTCTTACAACGTGAAATGTGTTTTGGGTTTTTTTTTTTTTTTTGTAAATTGCCTTGTAATGATTCTATATTTGTTAAAATATGCAGATATCAATGCTACCAGTGAGGTGGGGTTTCAACAACCTCACCCATTTGGGTAATTCTAGTCAGGGTGCCCCACGCTATTTGTTTGCCAGACTAGCAATTTGTTTTTAATTTCTATCATTTTCATTTTCTAATTATCCTTCCTCAAGCAGAAAACAAGACAACCTCAACTTTAAGAAAGCTGTAGAATTCAGCTTATGGTTTGGGGCCTTTATTATGAGATTAAAATAATACACATTGCATGTGACTTTTAAGGCCCTTTTCAGTTTCTATACTGCCAACTTCTTTTGGGAAATACAGTTGCTATTCTTAATAAATTAAGATGCACACTAAGTATACACAACTACTGTATACTTGCTATAATAGGTTCTTTATCAACAATGGTCCATATAATTCTCCCACCCATTCTGAGACAGCTGATACTATCACCCCCATTTTACAGATGAAAAAGTTAAAACATGAAGGAATTAATTTGACCCCATTCACACCACATATAGGATGTGTTATATTGTGAAGACTCTGCTCTTAGCCAACACATGGTAATGCTTCTGAAATGAACAATTTTACATTGAAATGTTACAGTACTGATCTTGCTCTCCAACATGCCTGTTTAATATTCTTCAATTATCACTGCTGCTTCAAAAAAAATAAAAAGTAAACTCCATTCTCTAAAATTTAGGTACCCTTCTGGCTGCATTATGCTGCACCTGTCCCTTGTACACATTTTTTTTGCTCCTGGGGACTCATTGTCCCTAAACTTTTCATATTTCCTTATGTCTTTCCATACTTGCAGAGTCACATCCTGAAACACCCCCCCTCCATTGTGGCCATCTGGCAGGTTCCTGGCAGTCATCTTCTATGACTCAGTCAAGCAACTCTCTGGGCACTCTTCCCTGATGCCTAGCCACTATGTAGAATTATTACACCCACCTCTGTTTCCCTATGAACCCTCAAACATTTAGAGCAATAGTGAAAGTTTTGTTTCAAAAAAAATTAAGTAAAAAATTGTCACCTGCTATACTTTTAAAATCAACTATTTTATATTTCATCCTTGTCTTTTCTGCACTGAACAGAATAGATGTGTGTCAGAAAAAGCATTAGGAATGAGAGTATGAGTGGTGTGGAGTCCAGCAACAAACATCCCCTAATACAATCTCTACAATTCTAGAACTTTGTGACTGGCAAGACTGACCAACTATGAAGATGTGATAAAGAATGTCTAAATCTTAAAACAGGTTTTTTTTAAAAACCAGATCAACCTGGAAATCTCATTGTACAGAAGCCATACCTATTAGCACAGGTGCAATGCAGAAAGAGGTTGACATCTGTAGGATACTACCAATAGCCTCGTCATATTCAAATGCAACTTTCTCCAGTTAGCATTCTGCACTTTTCCTATCCAAAAGATGACTCCTTTATTCGAATACCAACACTTATCACCTTTGTATAAACTTTACCTCACCTGCTAGAAAACTTCATTAAGGACAAGGTCTGCCTCCTCCACCCACCCCACCCCACCTCCAACTTCCCCCCAGCACCTGCCCATCACCTAATACACTGTGCTATAAAGAGGGCACTCTCTAGGTCTTTGCAACTATTTTAAATACATACTTCAACTAACAGAATTAATAAATATTAACACAAATTCATGATTATATATCATAAAAATTCCTGGCCAAGTCTCAGGCAAGAAAATATTCTCTCCAAAATTCCCACTAAGCTAGATTTTTTTTCCCCACTTGGGTTCACAATCTAGATAAGATCATTTAAAACTCTGCATAAATACCCCTGTTGTTATTGATTACATAGACAGGAGGTCTCAACAGTTGCTTATCTAAAGCAAGTTGTCAAGTTGTATTTGAATCACAGTCACCATTGTCAAAAGCTAAGAAAAGATTTTGGATACACCACCCCAAGAAATGTTGGTGAAGAAGTGTTATGTCAAGGGTAGGGAACACATGGGTATCAGGGCAAAGAGAAAACAGATGTCTTTAGTGAGAGGGGAAAAAAAGGACTCACATTTGATTGTAAACTACAGCTTGAAAACTACCAATTTTCTAGAAAATGAAGGGAAAACAATAACCATATACATACACAGATGCCAGGAAAGTAACACTCATTCTCCTAGCACTTGGCAGTCAAAAAAAAAAATCAATAGGACAATTGATGTTCCTGGAGATTCAGCCACAGATCAAGGACAGTGCAAGGTGTAAGCCTGCAGTTATTTTAATATGAAACAGAGGTAGTATCATCGTTCTACACTATTTCATTGAAAATATACCCTTTGAATATCAATCAGACAACTCTGGACCACTACATAACAGAATATACCATACAACAATACACCATCACAGGAAAAAAATACTGTTGCTCTATATGTTAAAATGTTATTGTACTGTATGGAGTGTTTTCTCAGAAAATTTCTGTGTATAGACATTGTCCTGGATTCTGCCACAAGAAGGATGAAAGTGTGGATGATACTTCTTCCTCACTTAAAATCTTGGTGTAATTAAGTAGTGAGCAGTGAGGTACATGGGTGAGCCCAAGGGTATCCAGTCTTTCTGGAATAAGGCATTCATTCTAGCAGCCACCCGTCTGGGAGCCACATACATCAGAGAGACCTGGAGAACAGGAGGTTTTCTGGCAGTCAGAAGCAGCAGTACTGCTACCCCATTCCCACAATTACTTTGCAGTATTTCCTCCCCACCAACCCCAACCATCCTAGAAGGAAAGAGGGACAGTAAGAAAACTAAAATACAACTAACAAGGACCTATGTACATTTGTGCAGTAGGGTTAGAGTCCCTTCATAGATAATATCTTAATTTTGTTCCCAGTGAGCCAAGGCCCATGGCGAGCTAAACTGGCCTGAACCATCATGGACCAGTGCAAGATCCATAATAGCAGGGAAAGTGAATATAAAGAAATCACGAAAGCCTCAGACTGAGAATGGCAGAACACAAAAGCTCTGTTCTACAGAACTCCTCCTACCATAATTAAAACTCCAAACATGGTAAGGTCATATGACAAGATTTCTAATTCTTTCTACAGATCTACAATCTCTACATGCAATTCATAATCCCAAAGCTCTGAAAATCCACTGACTTTTCAAATCCATCCTGAAATAAAATATGGCTACAGGCTTTCTTCCAAAGTATTCATTTTCTAGTGCTGCTGAAATAAATTATCACAAAGTTGGTGGCTCAAAACAAATGGGATTTTGTAGTCCTAGAAGTCAGGAGTCAGAGGGTTTCATTGGGCTAAAGCCCAGATGTAAGCACAACTGCTTTTCTTTCTGAAGACTGCAGGGAAGAACCTGTTTCTTTGCCTTCATCTAGCTTTTAGAGGCCACCTGCATTTCTTCACCCATGGCTTATTTCTTTCTTTTTTTTTTAAGGCAGCAAGGAAGCATCCCCAATGCTTCCATCATCTCATCTATGCCTCAAACCATAACTGGAAAAGATTCTTTGCTTTGAAGGACTCAAGGGATTATATCGTTAACCTAAATTATCTAGCTGGGACCAATGTCCCCCTCTCAAAGGCCTTAAACCTTATTCACATTTGCAAAGTCCCTTTTGACATGAAAAACAATATATTCATATTCTAGACACTGCAACATGGACATTGGAAGGGGAGTATTTTTCCGTCTACTGAATCCATTTGTTGATATTTTTCATGTGTTTTCTTACCATACAATTCTCTTACCATGCAAGCACTAATATAATTTTACTTAAAAGTTCATGAGATGCTTTTCTCCTCTGATAAGAAAAAGAATTTCAAAGTACAATATAGACATTTGCCCCATGGGAAATACCCTGAACAGAAAAAAAAGAAAGAAAGAAAGAAAGGAAAAAGCTATAGGTAATGGCATCATATCTAATGCAACTTCCTGTGACATTGAGAGTTAATCTGTTGCGGGCAGAAAAGCCTTTGCGGTTATTGAGGTCATATATAGGAGACCTTCAAGAGAGCATCAGCATTCATTAATGCAGAACTCAGGATAACTCTCAATTATGGTAACATAATCTAACCCAGTCTTAGATTGAACTCAGCCTGACCATAATGAATTGCCAAGTCTAACTATGAATAAGCAACAATCCAAAAAATAATAAAATTTTTTAAATTATAAATTAAATATATTACAACTTCCTCAAGCGCAAGGACCTTGTTTTATTCATCTCCATACTCACCATCCTTATCATAGTATAAAAGACACTTATATATATCTATAAACTTTATTTTTATTTCAACATGTTCACTTCATGGGACAAATTAATGTAATGTTTGATGAGCCAAGCACATAAGGATACATTATCCAATGACAAAAACCTGCTTATCAAGACATACACCCAGACACTGTACAAATATGCTATCTATCCTTTCTTCCAGTAACCAGCAGTCATTTAATTTCTACATATTTCATGAGGAATAAAATAATCAGATCTGTGTTTATCAATTCTAAAGAGTTCTTACTGTTTATTGTGCTTGAACATAAAAATATCAAGAAGAACTAGTGACTTTATTAACTCTATCCCGAGGCTTGTGATGCAACTAATTTGTGATGTCCTGAAAACTAATTTTTGAAGGGCTGCTTATTGGTTTTCTCAAGTCCTCCCAGGTTATGCTTGTTCAAAGAGTAAATGTATATGTCAAAGACCAAAAAAAAAAATCAATTTCAATTCTCAGAGAGCAGGATATTAGTGAGGGTCAGAGAACACCATCACTGTTTCATTTTATACCAAGATAACCTTAAATCTGAAAAAAAATTTTCACAGACAAGAATCCTATTAGTTACCCTAACAAATAACAAATGTACAAAAAAATCACAAGCCCCAAACCAAAAGAAGATTGGTGGCTCATTTATGTAAACAACCTAATATTCACATCAATCTAAAGGTTAAAAAAAAACCTTTATTTCTAGTCTTCAAAGTTCTAAACACTCAGATATGGATACATTGAAGATTTACCTTTTGAATTTTTAGGGGATGGTAATTTAGATTAAATTAAACAGACTCACAAAGTAAAAACTGAGTCTTTTTTCTTTGTTCTCTAACCCCTACCATATTTTATCTGTGAGGATACAGCAAAATTTTGTTTACACACAATCCATTCTAGCTATGATAGCATAAATTTTTAGATTTCATTATCCTTGTAATAGAACAGTGAGAAAAACTAATAGACTGCACATAATCCAGAACTATGCTTAATAAATATAACTAGCACTATACATGGAAAGTTGAAACACAAATTCATGGAGAATGGCTGCAATGGGTAACATGTTCTTAGAGCCTTATGTAGGTGATGTTTGGGGCATATTTGTCTTACATAATTCAGTAGATAACAGAACAACAGTTTCTGCAACAATAAGAGCATAAGCCATAAAGACATGTATATGTTGGAGGAAAAGTAACTTCTGGAGTAACATGAGAGTCAACTCTAATACTTTCTCAGAGTTTGCCCCAAGTATCAGGGCAAACATGTCCCAGTCTTGACTTCCTTTAAAAATTCTGAAAACAGCTGAATTTTTAACAGATACATTCCAAAAGAAGGGATAAAACTGAGTTCCAAGTTAGCAACAACAACAAAAAAATATTGTTCTTTCCTCATAGATATGTTAACAGAAGCTTGTTCTCTACAAAAAGGTGCCTATGATGTTGGTTATTCACTGTGCTAAATGCAATTTAAAAAGCTTTCTGTTGGGGCTGGGGTTGTAACTCAGTGGTAGAATGCTTGCCTCACATATGTGAGGCACTGGGTTGGATCCTCAGCACCACATAAAAATAAAGATATTGTATCCAAAAAAATTAAGAAAAAGCAGCATTCTGTCAACTAGAACTCCATGAATTATAATTTCTTCCTATCTATAAAACTGGTAATCTTTATAATGACCATGCTGGGGCAATTTAAAAAATTTTATATTATTTATTGCTGCTGTATAACACATTGCTCAAAAATTTAGCAGTTTCAAACAATAATCATTAACTCACAAAATTTCCATGGTTCAGGATATCAGGGGTAGCTTTCCTGGGTGGTTTTGGTTTGGGGTCTCTTAAGAGGATGCAGAGTATTACCCAGACTGTAGCCAATGTAAAGACTTGTTTAGGGCTAAAGTATCCTCTCTGATTTTGGAGCCTCCATGTGACTGGTATATGGTACTGGCTGTCAGGCCTCCCTCTTGCTCCAACAGAGGAGAGCAAAAGTGGTGATGTGTTTATGAGAACCTCAGAACTCATGTCCTTCCTCTGGCATATTCAATTGATCACACAACATATAACATGGGCGGGGAACTACCAAGGGCTTTGTTATGGTTTGGATATGGGGTGTCCCCCCAAAAGCTCGTGACAATGCAGGAACGTTCACAGGTAAAATGATTCGAGAGCCATAACCTAATCAGTGGACAGATTCATTTGGTGGATTAATTTAAACGGATTACTGGGTAATAACTATATGTAGGTGAGTGTGGCTGGAGGGAGTAGATCACTTGGAGGTGTATCCTTGGGAATTATATTTTGTCCCTAGCTCTTTTCCCTGCCCCAAATTCCTGGCTGCCATGACCTGCACAGCCTTCTTCTACCATGCCCTTCTGCCATGACCTTCCGCCTCTCTGGGGCCCAAAATGATGGAGTTGGCTGACGATGAACTGAGACCTCTGAAACCATGAGCCCAAATAAAGCTTCCCTCCTCCAAGTTGTTCTTGTCATGTATTTTGGTGAAAGCAAAGCAAAGTGACTAATACCTGGGGACCATCTTGGGGGTTGGTCACTATACTCTTGAGACATGCTTCCAAATGAAAGACTAATTTCATACAGTTTAATAATTATTATAGTTCAATTTATTGAAACTTATTCTTATGTATAATGACATTGTAATAATCAGGCTACTGGAGGACATCTTATAATCTTGGGGGGGGGGGGTTAAATGTCTGTTGAATCAAACTAATTCCAGTATTTAGCCCTGACTCACTACATTTGCTCAGTTCTAATACATTTGTCATGTATCATTTTGTGTATATTCTTCTGACTTGCCATTAAATGCTTGGTGTTATAATTATCATTTTATTTTCAATTTCACTGATAGCAGAATCAGTATTACTTAAAAAGAAGATATTCCAGATCCTTACAATCAGAGTTAATTATAATTTGCATGGTCAGAAAATCACAGAATCACTAAATTGGGATGGATTATAAAAGGTTACCTTATCCATTGAAAGTGATAAGTCCATCAGAGCCCAATACACCATCCTTCTATTTCTATTCAAAACTTTACATAAAAAATTTTTAAAGAGGTAAGCCAACCCAATAATTCATTTTTCAGATGAGGGTATACCATCACTATGTAGAGACAACTACTTGTACAATGAAGCTCTGAATTTTGAAACTCAAACCAAAAAAAAAAAATGGATGAAATATCACATCACATCTTTAACCAAAATACATCTTCTCAATGAGACTTCAAGGGGTTTCACCAAAAATTTATTCAGCAACATTCTATAGCAGAAACCAGAAACTTAAAATTTTAGGACTACAACAGCATTGTAGTAAGCAATTATAACTTATAAGTAAATAACAGCATTTTACTAAAGATAGAAATTTTGTTTGTGATGGTTTTGTCATTTTTAAACTGTTTTCCTACTTTAGTTACTCCATATTTAGAGCTTCAATTTTTACATGAAAATCCATGGATAACTTTGGTACTGTATATTTTTAAAAAAGGTTATAATGAACTTTTATTGAAACTAAAAAGAATGGCACTTCCACCCTCCAAAAAATAATAATAAAGTTTACTCTTATTTCCAAGTACCTGGACATTGACTTTCCCTATAGTCTGAAGCTGAAAGTAATGTAGAGGGAAGAAAGGAGAGGGGAGGCCCAGTTCCCACAGAAAAGGACAACCAGATCTAACAGAAACATAAGTGGCCTTGCCATACAGTTCAACAGCAGCAGCACCAACTGCAATTATTATGTTAATATATTCTCTCACTCAATCATTACCAAAATCCTTCTGAACAACTACTTCACAGATGGGGACACAGACTCAGATTAAGAAATGCACCCGATATCACCTCCATCGTAAGTGGCAGAGTTGGGATCAATCTCAGGAAGTCAGTTCCAGAATCCATGTTTGCAATTGCTGGGCAATACTGCCTGAGGATGAATCAATGCCATGCGGCAACCACAGGTCTGATTCTATCTTCATCAGGAAACATAAGATGGCATTCAATAAAAAGTGCTTTTTTCATTGGGAAAAAAAAATTCCAAAAGGGTATGACTTCATGGTCATACTTGTATTCACAACATTAGTTTAGCAAACCAAAGGTACCACTTGTTTCCCATAGATATGCCTAAAAACCTACAAAAAGCCATCAAGTAAGGATAGGGACTTAGATTGTCTCTCCCATTAGAAAAAAAAGTCAAAGCTGAATATAATAAGGCTCATGGCTCTACACATAGATGGACCACATATAAGCACATGCAAAGCAAGATAAAATGATACTTAAGTTTCAAGCATGTGACTATCCCTGAACTTGTCAAAACAATGACTTTGCTTTCTAGTCTCAAGAAAACTTTGGCTGTGTCACCAGCCAATCTTCCTGACCTTGAAATCTCTACCTCTCCATTATCCCAAATAGTTAAAATGAGCCAACTCTTGTGAAAATGATTAGCAGAAGTTATCATTGTACAAACCTTGCATAATCCAGGGACATAAACCAGCAGCTCTTATATCTTTACTGGGATCAGTTTTTTTTTTTCTTTGAACACTTTAGAATCATCCAAAACTATAATAGTAAATACATACAATTTTAGAGAGTTGGAGCTTTCTTTTACAAGACCACTGAGTTATGTAACCAACTTGAATGCTGCATTAAATCAGAATCAGTGCTACCATAATGCTTGTCCCAAGACTTGAACTGGGTCAGAGAAGGATGATGACCTATGGAAACATCAGGACCACAGATTCACATCAAATATTATTGTTGACAATCAGAATTGGGAGGAAAAATGAAGTCTGAACAGAAAGATTGCTCTAAGGTCTTTCGTACCCTAAGGTCCACAGAAGCTTCCTTTCCTGTGTGGGAGGGAGAGGAGCTCTTAAATGGTTAAAAATAAAAGTGAAGCAAAGTTATTCCCCACTCACATGGTGTGAGTAAAAGGGTGATACCTGCTGGGAGTGTTCAGCACTTGCCATATTATGTTATGTGATTAGTCATTGAGCTCTGTCCATGGAACAGAGTGATATATTCACCTTCTCCTGAACAGAAGCAAAAATACATACCATTACCCATCCATCGACAGTCCAAGGAGATCTCCATTCTCTATTCAGAAGTCTCTTCTGTTGCCTCAGAGGGACAGTGTGTCTTAATATCTACCATATGTACACTCACATATATAGGATGTCATGCATGATTGAGAACTCAAAAATAGGAACGAGACTATGCTCATTTTCCTTCTTTAAAAAATGACATCAGGAAAAAAGGACTCTGAAAGAATAACTGTGTGGAAAAGTAGGAACATAATCTTGGCTTTTTGGCTCCTACTTCTCTCTACAACTTCCTAACTCCCACCATTTGTGAAGGTGAGACCATCTCTCAGTTTAGCTGGATGATGCTCTCAATGTAATTATCCCAGCTATGCACAAAGTCAGACACTCATACACACTTCTCTAAGTTACTTACTATTAAAAAACATTAAACTTATGTTTTCTGAGAATTGTATAATACAGCTCTAGCAAATGAACAATTAAGGGACACTGCAAAACAGGACCTGGGAATCATTTTCTCATTAAAAGGCAAAAGGTTAACATCTAACTATCTGTAGGAAAAACCAGCACACTAATACTTTTCCTATCAAGTCTCTGAATGACCACAAAGTGTAGGTCTTTGACCATACTTCAGCTTCCACCTAAGACAACCATTTCCTGTTGCTATGAGTTCCAAAGATGAGTCACTTGGAGCCTTCCAGACAACTTGAGATCTAGCAATTTTCACAATTAACAAAATATATTCCTGGTAATTAGGAGTGCTTGGCAATTCAGTCTATTAAAATATCAGATCAAAACCATTTGCAAATCCCATGAAAATAAGGTTTTGGGGTAAGTGAATTTGAAGGACTTTTTTCTTTCCTAATATAAAACAGATAGCTCATCATTGTTACCCTTTCATTAAGTGATCCATCTATAAACACAATCACTAAGGGTGGAGGGGGACAGTTTCAAAATCAATGTACTATAAATAGGGTAATTTATGACTTGTCACTAACACGCCTTTTAACCTCAAATCACATGACATTTAGAACAGTCTTTATGTTAAATCCTTCAAGTACACATACATAAAGAAGAGCAGTCACAACAAAATATTAAGTGACCAGAAGGGCATGACATGTCTTAAACCAAGAGCAAGAAAAATGAACATTTTATTGCACCTACAATTAACTGTGCATTCAAGTTCTACTCAGCCTGCTGGGAGCACCTTGTTAATGTGTCAAAAGACACCTACCCGCCTAGGAAACATCAAAATTTCAAAGTGGTAAAAACAACAATGAAGGACCATTACTATTATCACTGTTCATCAGAAAGAAACCACAACAATAAAAGCTTCCATTTTGGATTTCCCCTGTGCAGAAATTAAGTCTTTGTAAATATTAATCTGAATCAGATAAATATGACCTCTGGTATAAATAGTATTGGTTGTACGAATAAGAATGAAATACGTTTAAAATGTGCCGCTTCTTCAATGATTAAAAACAAAGAAAACAGTGTAAAGTAACGTAACTATTTCTCTCTTGGTTTAGGTGTATTATCCATTTTATCAGTAGTTTCTCTTCTTCCTGATCTGTTCCCAGGCTTCCAGAGCCTTTATCTTATATTAATAGTTGAATTTAAAGACAAATGTGCAGACAAAGGAAAGGAGACAAATGCAGCTCTCTAAAACTGAGATCTGTTTTGTTATAAACACTGTACATGACTAGAAGAGTGGAGAAAAATCCTTGATCACTGTCATTTTCACATGGGAAATATTTTGACCTCAGGAAAACTTGAGAGCTTAACAACTAGGTTTTCTTGAGAAATTTTAGAAATTCACATAAATCCTGTTCTGGTCAAATACAAGTCATCCTGTTTTTCCGCTTTGTTTTCTCATGATACAGACATCTTATGTTTCAAAGATTAAACCACGGTGAGGAAATGTCTTCAACATAAACAATGAAGAATGGATTTTAAATTAAAGTGGATCATTTTTAAATAGCAAAGTGCTAACTTACACCTATATACTTAGTGTAGTTGCACACATGCTCAGAACCAAAAATTTTTTTAAAAAATCTGGCTTTACTGTATTTTCACATTTTAGGTACCAAAGTCTGAATCTAGTAATTTCACACAGGAGTTGCTAAGCCTTTTGTATTCCTTGGCAGCATCTGTCTGGCCCCGCTGGTTCTTTTCACACTTTGTACCAGAGGTTACCACTTCAGCTAGCTTGGACTTCAGGAAGCAAGTATCTGAACCTTAATTATGACCCACTCATTTCAGTGACTGGTTAGTGCAAACTGAATGAAGTTCAAAGCAAAGATAATTAGAAAATAGAAGTTGCATGTTTCTCATAAACTGGAGAGAGAGAAAAAAAACTGTCTCCCAAGTTCTCTCAAATTAAATGTCAAAGAGGGGAAAGAGTATAACAATAATTAAAGATGGAAGTTACTTTAGAATAAGACTTGATTTTTTTTTCAAAGATATATTTATTTATACCCATGGCTTATTTGAATTTAAAACATATGCAACCCTTACAATACATGTCATACTTGGAACTGAAGTACTCCGATTCTGACATACAGACGCCCAGCTTAGAATGCATTTCTGCAGAATCCGAGAGAGATCAATAGAGTCAGGAAACAAATATGTTGATGGATGAGGATGGGTCTGAAAACGACCAGGTTGAGGTGGCCACGCTGCAGGTTTCACAGCTATTCCCATGTTGGCAGAACGAAAAGGGTTACAAATGATTTCCTCCCCCCCCCCCTTTTTTTTAAAGGGGAGAGGAAGGGAAATAAGAGGAGGGAGGTAAAAAGAAGAAAGGGAGGGGAGAGAATGGAGGGATGGTGAGGAAAGGAAGAAAGAAAGGAGGATGGGGAAAGAGAAACCCGAAGAGGGGCGGGGGAGTGGGAAGGAAAGCTATGATGTATGGACGCTCGCCAGCCACCCAGCTAAGCGCTCCATCACCCCCAAGCCTGCATCCCTCCCTCCCAGGTCTAGAGACGCGGGGTTCCCCGGCGCTGACCGCCCTCCCGGTGACCCCAGCGCGGGCAACCCCGTGATGTCCAAAGTAGCCCACTGCAGCCGGCCCATCCGAGCCCGCCACTCCCTGGACCGCGCTCGCCTCCCCGCCCCCGACTTCTCCCGGCGCCCCCATCTCTAGTCTCGGGGAAAAAGCCGAGAAGAGCGCAGCAAAGGGGAGGGGGGAAATCAAAAAAGGGGAGGGAGCGGGGGAGGCAACAAAAAATTTTTTTATTAATCATCCGATAATGGATCCTGGGGAAGCACCAGGGGAGGGGACCCGTGGTAAGCACCTGGGAAGGAACACGCTGTTGCAAATACCCCGGGCTCCGCGGGGCTGGGCGATTTTCCACAAAAGGAACTTTGGAAGGAGCGCAGCGGTTTGCAATGGAAGAGAAATAGGTGGCAGCGTTACCTGGCCGAGGTCATGCCCGCGGGCCGCCGAAATCCTCAGGTTTGCGATATTGAGCCACTTGGTCAGGTTACTATGGAAATCGTCTTAAGGAGATGCGGGGGGGAAACCGACACTGGCACATCCTTGTCACCGCAAGGGAAACTGCTCCGGCCGCCGAGAGCGGGCGCGGGACCCGGTGCGGCGCCTCTCCCGGCCGGGCTCGCTCTTTCTTCCCTCCTCCGCCGGGCCGCGCCTCCCCGCCCCGCGCCGCCGCCGCCGCCGCCGCCGCCGCCGAGCCGCCCGCGGGCCAAGCCGAGCTCTCCGCGGCGCGCAGCCGGGAGCGAAAGCGCGAGCTCGCTCGCAGCCAGTCGGCCTGGGCGGCGAGTGGCGCTGTTTCCCAGCCGCGCAGCTGGAATTTAAAGAGACAGACGCGTCGCGGGGTCTGGGCCCTTGCCTGGGAGGGGAGTCGCAGGACGCCCACTGTCTCCGCCGGAGCGGAATGGACCGAAAGGGGCCCTGCGAGAAAAGTTTCCTGCGGGGGACCGCGGAAGGAGCGCGAGTGGACCAGCCTCAGCCACCTCTCCAGAGTGCCGAACACAGGCTGCTGCACGGAGAGAGTATGAGGGATTTTTTTTCCCTCCCTTGGAGACTAAAAGGGAAATGATTTGTATGCTCAACAAGTCATGCACCTATTTTCAGCCGCTCTCGTTTCCGTCCTTGTGCACCGACTTTTTTCATTGAAAGCACATAGGCAAATGGGGGGTTCACTTTTCGTTTTATATCAGACTCTAAGCAGAGATGCGTGGGTTTGTGGGGAGGGGAAGGTGGCAGCGGAAAGATATAGCTGTCAAATATCTTGGAAAATTTTTTTTTTCCTTCTTCCTCTCTCAGCCAACGAAACATCTCCTTTTCTTTTCCCTCCCAGCCCTGGAGAACAGGCTTGAAGGTACATTCCACCCGCTAAGCCAGCATCATCCAAAGGCTCACCTTCCCCCAGGAACCTTTTCTTATAGCAAGGAACATAGGTCAGCTTCTGTTTTGAAAATAAGCAAGACTTAGCAGAAAGAATCTAGTCTGGCCCATTTCTTATCCCTAGCTGAAAGCCAAGCTTTCAGTGAGTAGTTCTTGCACTGTTACCAATAAGATTCCAATCTTATTCCAACAAGCAACCCAAACAGAATGTGTTGAATAATTTATGTGATTTAATGCTGCCACATATTTGTTCCTAGAACCAGAGATTTTGCTATCCAATCAATTTGGCCATACTAACCATTAGCTTTCACTACTTTATACATTACACAGCCTCTTTGCAGTATCAGTTCAACCCAGATATTCCCGCTATAGGAGAGGCAGTACAGGAGGCTCTTCTGGAGTTGGCTATCAACCAAACTGACTCCATAGAAGTGCTTCTGGGGAAAGGTATTAGATGCTCCTGGGTAGAGAGTGATGGTACTCCACTGTGTTGATGAGAGGTGTTTTAACAAAGAGTGAATATGTACACCTGATGAGCAGGATTCACATATTATCCCTCTTAAACTATACATTTTGTGAGCCCTGGCACACAGTAATGAAGCTATGTTTCACTCTAACATCTTGGGTTTCTTTCCTGCATCTCCTTGTCCACTTCCCTCCAGTACTCACACCTCCTCCATGTAGCCTTCTCATTCCTCTTCTACCTTGCTTCCAGAGTAAGACTTTGCAGCAAATACATACTACTAGCTAAATAAAAAATCTTTCCCATAGTTCCCCATGTCCTTTAAGAAAATGGCCATGTTTCTTGTTGTGGCATATAACAATGTTTTAATAGAACAGCGTAATAACATCATTTAAGCAAAAAACAGTACAATAACAAAACACAGGAGAATAGGTAATTTATAAAGAAATGTAGCTCTCACAGTTCCAGAGTCTGGGAGGTCCCAGATCAAGGTGCCAGCAGGTTTGGCTTCTGATAAGGGCCTATCTCTGCATCTAAGATGGTATTTTGAAAGTTATGACTTCACACTGGCAAGAGAGTGAATGCTGGGAGAAGCCTCTTTTATAAGGGGCTTACTCCAGTTCATAAGGAAAGAGCCCTCATAACCTAATCATCTCCTAAGGGCCCCACCTGTTAATAGTATTGCCTTGAAGATTGTTTCAACATGAATTGTAGAGGGACACCAATATTCAAAGCACAGCAAATAGTGTTTCTCAAACTTTAGCATGCATCACAAACATCTGCAGGACTTGTTTAAACAAAGATGTGTAGGCTTCATGCCCAACCTTTATCATTCAGTGGATCTAGAGTAGCACATAATAATTTGTAGTTCTAGCAAAATCCCAGGTGATACTCATGCTGCTGGTAGGAGAACCACACTTTGAAAAACATGGGCATAGATGTTCTGAGATCTGCCTACTCTTCCTGCTTCATCCTTCACACCTGTCCAGCAGTTCCCAGGCAGGTCAAACTTTACTAACCTGTGCTGTGCTTTTTTCATATAGCATATGCTTCCCTGTTCTTTCACTTGTTCTGTTCTCTGCCAGAAATTCTCCCTACTTCCAACTCTTCCCCATGATCTCACCACTATTAGCTAACTCTTACCTAATGCCAAAGACATAACTTCCTTCTAAATACTCCCAAATCTCATAGCGAGTTGAGAAGCCATTCTCTGTGCTGCCTGTGTACCAACTTTTCACTTTTCATACTTTTGGTAAAATAATTGCATGTTTATTTGTCTCACTAGACTTTGTATACTAGGGGCAGAGATAGAAGCTTTTTTATCTTTGTATCCCCACACATATATCACATTGGCTAAGACCTTGTAGCAGTGCAATAAAAGTTGAAATGGGTAGGAAAGAGGAAAGGGAAGAAAGAGATGATGTTTTGTCTCTTTTGTTGATGATCAAAGACAAATTTTATAATATTAGAAAGAACAGAAGGGGAAGAATAATTCTGATTTCCTTGTATGTACTGGATTAAATGCTTGCACGTTACCTCATATATTCCTCCTTGCAAGATAAAGTTTAAAATAAAGGAAAAATCCAAGGCCTGGAAGAATTAAGCAGCTTTCTCAGTGTCATATGGATATAGATTGTTGTAGAGTTAAGGGGGGGACAATTAGCACCGCAAAGGATGTCTTCCACAGGTGTAAAGACCTTTAATGTGAATCCTGTTAGTATTCACAAATGTTTTGTTACTCTGATAAATATCATTTGAACTCCACTGCGACTATCTGCCTCAGCCTAGGTTAGGGTCTCTGAAGCTTAGCTGATGCTTCCCTGACTCAACAGTCTCCTGATGTGCAGTCAGGCTACCATTTTTTAGGAGCTTCTCGGGTTCCTGAATGTCACTTCTGAGGAGTCTTGCTCTACCTGTGTACCAGATCCTTGATATCGTGTAAATTTGTAACCAGCCAAACCAGACAGGTAAACATCTTCTCTCGTGATGGGGCCAGAGTTCTTTGCATGTCCACATTTCCACTATGCTATATTTTACTACACCAGAGATTACCTTTAACTGAGAAGAAAATGGGCAAGTAAATTCAATGTATGATAAATGAAATTATTTCCCCCCTTTGGGTATTTATCTAAACACACATGGTAAACAAAAGTGAGTCTGCTTCAAAGTAAATGAATTTTATGGCAATTTAGGATGAAGTTTTAATTCAAAATTTAGATGATTTACTATAAATATACCAACTCATAGCTTTGGAAATTCATTCAATATAATTTTGGAAACTGTATAATGACCATAGAATAAATCAGTATAGGAATTTTATTTTCCTTCAATGTTATATACTTTGTACAAGATTACATTGAAAAGTCTCTCAGCTGCAAGGTGTATCTAAGGAACTGGTTCTTAACTGTGGCTGCACATCAGAATCAGTTGTGTGGGAGGCTCTCAAAAAGTCTCAATACCCTGGTGGTCCCTCAAACTAGTTGTCTCAGAACTTCTAGGATACAAATCTAGGCATCAAGATTTTTAAAGCTTGCTAAGTGATTCTAGTGGAAAACCAGGCTTGAGGACCACTCTTTTGAGATGATTTTCAGTGTAATTCACATCTGGGTGCCCAATAGAATAACCTGGGAAATTGTAAAGGCTCTCATGCATACACCCACCTACATAGATTCTGATTTACTTGGTCTGGGGTCGCACCTAGTCCTCTGTATATTTAAAATCAACCCCAAGGTCAAGCCAAGGTGAAAAATCACTGTATCAGACCAATGCTTCTCAATATGGAGTCAACATGAGCATCACCTGGGGACTTGTTGGAGATGCATAGTCTCAGTTCCACTTCCGATCTACTGAATGAGAGACACTGGGAATGGGGTTCAGCAATCTATGTTTCAACAAATCCTCCTAATGATTCTTAGGCAGAGTAAAGTTTGGGAACCACAGCCTTTCAATGTAGTATTAGTGACATTATTCTCCTTCAGAATTGAAAAGCAAGCATTATCTTCAGCAAACATCCGTGAAGCCCCTATTGAGCTTCTAAAGATCTTTTCTAATATGTTTTCAGATGCTGATGGTGCTACAGATCCAGGGACCACAGTTTGAGAAACACTGTCCCATTATGTACCAGGCCCTTCAATTAGACACTGAGAATCTTGAGAACTGTTTTGTTTTCAAAAGGAACCTATCCCAACAGAAAACCAAATGTTGTAATTCTATCAATAAAACAACTTATAAGAAGAAAATCTTGTACTTGATTCCTGAAAGTAGAAAGTATGGACAGTCAAAGCCAGCCTCAGCAAAAGCAAGGCACTAAGCAACTCAGTGAGACCCTGTCTCTAAATAAAATACAAAATAGGGCTGGGGATGTGGATCAGTGGCTGAGTGCCCCTGAGTTCAATCCCCAATACCAAAAAAAAAAAAAAAAAAAGTTATGGATGGATTCTGGGTGTGTTCCATATCTCTGATGGCCAGTGGCTTACTCCATTGCCGAAAACATTGGTATTCAGAACAAAAAGCTCATGGCACTTTAGTTAAGGATATGGCTGAGAAGAACTCCTTAGCTGTGGTAGATTGCAAGAAAACTTCAGGAAAAAGATGATCCCTCCATCCTCACATCAAACCACCAGATCCAAGGCATAAGGAAAGAGCTAACCAAATTTGCCTTCTGGCTATACAAGAGCCCAATCTGCCCTCCAGAAAGGTTGATCTGCTTCCTGTAGTCACTTTAAGAGAAAGAAAAACCTGGGTATTCTCAAAATACCAATGCAATTCTTCTTGATGACTTGGTGTGAATGTAGCTATATAAACCCTGTACATCCTAACCTACAAATGTTAAAAGTACCTCTGGTTCCCACAGCCTGGGCTTCATTCCAGGGGAACAAGCACAGAAGCCCAGATCACTGAAAGCAAGCACTGTGTCACTAATCTTTGCCTCTGGTCAGGCAGCCAAAGAAAACCCCTAACCAGAGCACTGAAAAGAAGATACCCCAGACCATGAAATCTCCTTTCATCCTTTTAGCTGCTTGAATTGATTTCAGGCTACTAACCTGGATCCTTGAAGGAGGATCTTTAAGGGATAAACTCTTTTTTTTTTTTTTTAACAGAGACCCTGCCTCTCTACTTGGCAATTGCTTTTGAAAAGTTCTGAAATAGACTACTAAACTATATTTTCTTCCTGAGACTTCTTTGGGATCAATGGAATTTCTCTGCTTTAATAGATGAGAGCTTCTGGGAGAAAAGTCCTAAAAGAGCTCTTAGTTGCCAGACAAAACATCAGGTGCTAAGTTGCTGACAAGAAAAAAGGCTTCCAAGAGTGATCTACCTGCAAGTTTGCCTCTGCTTCTTCAAATACCCATGATCTTAATTACTGCCTCAGCTACTGAACTACTTATTCTAGAATGTCTTACAGTTTTTTTTATAATTTTTATTGGTTGTTCACAACATTACAAAGCTCTTGACACATCATACTTCATACATTAGATTGAAGTGGGTTATGAACCCCCAATTTTACCCCAAATGCAGATTGCAGAATCACGTCAGTTACACATCCACAATTTTACATAATGCCCTATTAGTAATTGTTGTATTCTGCTACCTTACCTATCCCCTACTATCCCCCCTCCCCTCCCCTCCCTTCTTCTCTCTCTACCCCATCTACTGTAATTCATTTCTCTCCTTGTTTATTTTCCCATTCCCCTCACAACCTCTTATATGTAATTTTGTATAGCAATGAGGGTCTCCCTTCATTTCCATGCAATTTTCCTCATCTCTCCCTTTCCCTCCCATCTCATGTCACTGATTAATGTTACTGTTTTCTTCCCACTCTTCCTCCTGGGAAAGATGGGAATGGAACCACCATTTGACCCTGCTATTGCCCTTCTCGGACTATTCCCTGAAGACCTTAAAAGAGCATGCTACAGGGATACTGCCACATCGATGTTCATAGCAGCACAATTCACAATTGCTAGGCTGTGGAACCAACCCAGATGCCCCTCAATAGATGAATGGATAAAAAAAATGTGGCATCTATACACAATGGAGTACTATGCAGCAATAAAAAATTACAAAATCATAGAATTTGAGGGAAATGGACGGCACTAGAGCAGATTATGCTTAGTGAAGCTAGCCAATCCCTAAAAAACAAATACCAAATGTCTTCTTTGATATAATGAGAGCAAATATGAACAGAGCAGGGAGGAATGTCTTACAGTTTGAATGAAGTCTCCTTCTAACAGGCTGCAGGAAATAACAGTCATCAAGCTGCAAAATATCACCTAGATTTCTTTTTTTAGGCAGATACATTTAGATAAGCAATGCAGCTCCCAGAAATGTAATTAAGTTACTTAGGTGAACAGAGAGCAGTAGAAGGTGGCCTTTAAAAATATCAATTGCAAAGGGAAAATGAAAAGGGAACAAAAAAGTAGATTAAAAATGATGAAAAGAAAGGACATGTAAGAATAATTGGGAAGGAGGTTGCTGAAAGTGGCCAGGGGCCTTCATTTGAAGGATACCAGTTATAGACAGGCATCTGGGACTGTATCATTATGGACTTGCTCTTCTTGGGAAAAATAATGGAAAGTTAAATGTTCCAATCAGAGAACACTTAAGAATAGATAACCACCTGAATTTGAAAGTAGTAGTGAGGTTACAAAAGAAAATATCCACAGTTCTTCAGAGATTTCAGCTGAGCATACACTGAAATGGCTGCAGAAAATGAATATATTTTTATACAAGAGGAAGAATGTGTTTACCTATATGTAAATGTACCCATTTATACATGCATTTGGAAAGAGGATGCAAATGTGACAAAATAGAGGTACATATAGATGAATGCAGACAAATTGCAATAGAATTCCAACTTTTGGGCAGGTTAGAATTTTTTTTTTCAAAGGAAAAAGTTTAATTAAAGAAGAACAGGTTAATAAAATTACTACAAAGTAAGCTACCAAGAGGCATAATATCAGATAGCCTAAAACAAGGGTCCTAGAAAATGATTTCAGTTTATTTTAAACCATCAGCAGGAGTCTAGCAACCCATTCCTCTCTCGTTTCACAATTGTTGTCATTAGATATGGCATACACGTTTGAGCAGATGATACATTCCAAATAATGCAGCATACTACATTGGACCCTGGTGACCTTTTTTACTATTCTGCAAATTGATTTCTTGGCCATTCCAGCTTCCCGTATTTGATAGCCTTGGCAACCTAGAAGACAACCAGCAAGACTGGCCAGCTGTGCTTCCTGAGGGTCTGTGCTCATCAATGCTCACAATCACATTTCTCTCCCGCAGCTTCATGACATCACCTATTGTTTGTTTAGAGAGCAGCAGCACCAAGAATCTTCTCTAAGGATAGGTTTACGCAGTTGATAAACTTCTCATAGGTACTCAGGTGGTTGAATACCTCTAGCAGCAGAGGTGTACTTTTCTGTACTTTGAACTATGACAGTCATGCAGCATTATAAACTTATAGAAAATGTAGTATGTATACAATCTTTGTGAACACACTGTGCAGATTAATAATGTGTTTTTCTATCATTGAATCTACTTGTTGTTTGCATGAATTTTTTCATCCATAAAAAAATGTCCTTCTTTGCTATGTTACAGTCAAAAAAAAAAAAAAAACCAAAAGACAAAACCCTGCAATAATCTCACACTTCCCCCCAGCATTGGTCTCAAATCATGAAATGAAGAAGTTGGTGCTTGCTAAAGTTTACAATTTAGAATCTCCCTGCAGTCACATATTTCTACAAATAACCAACAAAAATGGTATTAAAATAAACTGAGTATATTCAGTCCCTTCAAGGAAATTGCCCTGTTTTCATTAAAACTATCTTAATTTTCTAGTGGTAGGGAAAAAAATTAAAAATATTTTCATTTTTCTAGTTGATCAACCATTATTTGCATATATTTCTTATTTGGGGGGAAAAACAACAAAAATAGAAGATTTAGCATGAAAATAAAATGGATTTTTCACATGCCCAAGAATATAGAGAAAAGATAGAGTTCATCATTTCTTGCTACACACAGCACAAATGAAGATCAAGAGGTGCTTTCCAGGTAGAGAAACCAAGAGAAGAATGTTCCCCTTTCTTCACAGGAATAATCAGGTGGGGTAACTTCTGTTTGGGTAGCTCTATAGATAAGGAGAGGAATTGCACTGAATTGTCCTTATCAGTGAATACAAGCCACATTCTCAAGGGATACTCAGTAAGTATAAAATGTCACTAATGGAAAGCTAGTGTCACCCCTTAGTGATTCAGCCCTGAAGAGTCTCCTTGAATATATGAAGAGTTCGGAAATATGAGAGTTTTGCTCCTTAAGTCAATAGATCTTTGTAAAATTTATCTCCCTTAAAGAAAATCCTGTTTATTTCTATGTATTCAAAGTTCCAGATCCTAAACTGGAAGTTATATGGAAAAGGAATGAGAAAATGAACAGCTCTGGGCTCTTCTAGTAACCAAGAATGGGTAGAAACCAGTGGAATTTTATTCACTTTTATTTCATCAGGCTTGATGGCAGTGATGTGCTTTTATTCTCATACCAAAGGATTGGTAAGGTCAATTTGGGAAGGAGCTTCTTTGACTTCCCTCTCTGGGTTCTAACTTCCTTCTACTGCTTTTGGCAAGGTGCCTATGGGAACTAAAACACAGTACCGACCAGCGTATTGATTTGCTTACTCACATGGCTGTTGGGAATTCAAACATAGCAAAGTCAACATAATATGTAGAAAATGGGCAAATAACAGGCACAGCTCTCAGGAAAAATTACTAGTTTCAAAGTAGCATGAAGGGATAGGGCTAGGGCTCAGTGGTGGAACACCTGCCTCGCACATGTGAGGTACTAGGTTCGAGTTTCTGCACCACATCAAAATAAATAAAGATATTGTGTTCATATGCATCTAAAAAACTTTTTTTTTAAAAAAAAAATAGCATGAATACAGCTTTCTTCTGTAATCTCATCTAATCCAAAATTATTCATTACTATATGTAATCCCATAATATTCAAGCTACCCATTACATTGTATGTAATGAATGTGTGTTCTATATTTTAATATATACTGTCTCAGCTATTGCATGAAAGACTTTAAAACCTCAGCATTCCTAATATATTAAAATGCACATATAAATGTTTGTTCTATATATTTGACCAAATGTTTGCTCTATCATATTTCTGATCTATATGTTACATTAAGGTTCTTATTTAATTCTTCCTTATTTAAATTTTTCCTATTGCTATCTAAATAGTATCAAAAGCATATTCAGGTAGGGGTATGTGTGTGTGTGTGTGTGTGTGTGTGTGTGTGTAGATTTTAATTTGATTTTCTACTCAAGATATTCTTAATTTGTTTGTTAAAGAGAGTATATGATTTAGCTTAATTAGGACCCCAGCTCTTTATATGACAAATTGTGATACTTCATTTTGAAACCCCTGACATTTTATTCACTGTATAAGTCTTTTGCCTAAACATTTATTCAAGTTACAATTTGTAATCTGACATTTTGCAAGGATGGATAAGGACCGAATCACGTGATGTGAAATGCAGAGTCATATCTCAGTCCTGTAATAACTGTCATAGGAGAGCAGATGTGAAATGCTAATGTCTGCCTCCTTGATGTTTTGCAGACGAGGAGGTTTTCCTAGTAATTTATAAACTTGTCGAGGTCATAAGCACTTATGAAGGCATCCTCGTTCCCAGCTTTATTGGGAGTCTTATTAGAAAGGGGACACTCACTACTTCTGTCAAACATCTATGTTTGTTCTTGTTCATATGTTTTCATTAATCAATCTGAGAATCAAAGCTAACTTAAGTTCTCAATCTTTAATTGTATACAGTAACTAGTTAAAATCTCAGCTGCTAGTGCTGATGAAGAAAAATGATTATATCCTTTACAAGAAAATCGTACAAATATCTCTAGAAACATCTATACAAGAACCATTTCTTTTTCACTAATGCTACCAAGTAGGATATGTATGGAAAATGCCCAAAGAATATTTCATTAATTTAAAATGAAGTAAAATTGAATAAAAATCTTGTAGAGAATAAAGTTGAGAAAATATATGGTCCTTCCAATTTCTTTCCTGAACCATTAGACCTTTCAGAAGTGATAAGGTTTTCATGAGAAAAAGGTTAAAGTTATTTCAGACACATATTTGTTCCACCAAAGGCAAATGCAAACCTTTGGCAAAGCACATATTTTGAAACATATATCCATAAAATTTATTCAGGAGTATATGACTTCCTCTGAGAGTTTTAAGGGATGCTTCAATCAATATATTTATTTGAAAATTGAGACCTGAAGTCTATGGTCAAGATTTATAACCATTTTATTCCATTTTTCCCTAAAATGCTTACCAGCCTTTGTACAGACTGTTACATCCCAATGTCTATGGGAACTTTCCAACTCTGCTTCAAAGTTCTAAAAAGCACTTACTGCATGTTATTTCTGTAAACCATCTATCTATCTTTTGAAATCCTTCAAAACTCTTTAATAGGAACTCTCCAAGAGGATGTATTTCACCATTCCAGTTGATTGCATTTGTGTCCAATAAGTCAATTTTATATAAATAAGTTTGGAAATAATTGTCAGGTTTATAATAAATAATTCTGTGATTGGTGAATTTCAAGAACACATAATCACAGCAATAATATATATTTACCCTACCATGATTCATAAAGGTTAGTTAGATGTATTATAACATTAACATAGCAAAGACCCTTACTCCTTTTTAGCATTAGAATTTAATAATACAAAAAGCATTTTCTTTAATATATTTTATAGTCTGCTATAATATTTGCTTGTTGTGAAATGTAAATTTAGATGTATCTCAGGGGTTCTCATTGATAGATTAGTATGAAGGCACTTTTCAAGAATAATTAGTCAACATATTTATTATAAACCTACAATGTACAAGGCAGTGAGACCTTACTATAACAAATTGCAAGAGTTAAAGAGAACCATTCCTGCACTAAATATGTTTTCTGTCTAGCTGTGATAAAAGCAGATAAAAACTACAAGAGAATATAGCTTTCAGAATGAGTAGTCTGTCATTAAGAACAGCCAAAGACAATTTTGCAACCCTTATTTTGGCTATATTAAGGCAGTGGTTAAACCAAAAGAATTTTTACTAGGCCTTAAAAAAACCTAGTTCCTCAAAAATCTGGTCCAGAGGACAAGCAGCAAGTGCATCACCTGGAAAAGCTGATTAGAAATGCAGACACTCAGGTGCCAAAAAAGACCTATGAATTAGAATCTTCAATTTATGAATTACCAGGTCACAAGATCATTCATGTACCTATTTCATTTGAGACTATACTGTATGGAGGAAGTAATACTTGGTTTGGTGTTAAAAGAACAAAAAAAAGGTGAAAGTAAAGCCATAGCAGAGTTCAGGAGAGTAAAAGGCTTTGAAAGTTCAACTGAATTCATTTTTGTGTTGCAATGATCAGGTGTGACATGGATTAGAGAAGAGATATGTGGGGAACAAAGGCACCAATCAGGACACCATACTCTAAGAAGTCACACCATGTATTTGGGGAGGCACCCATACAAATTCCAATCTCTTGAAAGGAAAAGGAAGTAAAGGCAACATTCTCGCATGTAACCAAAGAAAAGGGGAGCGAATCCAGTTGGTCAGAGTCTTACATTCATGGACATTCATATCTTACAAATGGACCTTAATTCTGTTTCTCAAAAGCATGGTTAGCCTGGCTGCTTCTTCACTAGAGAACTATCCTGTTCTTGTTTCTGTGAAATAAGCACACGAGAGTAGACATTGTATATCCCACTTATTGGGGGAAAGAGAAGAGGGTATAGGAAACCTACATACCCCTTTTTAACTTTGCATAAAAAGGGGACATGTGATGCACCATCCCTCCTTGCTGAGAAGCTAGTTGGTCAATTACATTAAAATAAGCAGTTATTGGTTTCTCTGTTTTGTTTTTTGTCTGAAGACCCAAGTCCCAAGATTTGCTTTTTTATGGAAGGTAACAAACCCCTACTCCATCCAAGACCCCAGAACTGAGGGTTTTTAGAGAAGATAACCATACAATATATCATCTAAACTGAGACACCTTTGAGAGTAAAAGAAAACTATTCCAAATTACAATGGGATAACAGGTATAATCTGAAACTACCCTGAGCGAACAAGTGTTATTCTATAAATTATAGTGTTCTTAAATATAAAACCAATATAAAATGCCCTAAAAGCTCAAAATGTAATTACAATCAGATTTTTCTTTTCCCCAGTAATATTTTGAGCCCTTAATTTCCTTATTAGTAGGAAGTCAGGTACTTTCTTTGGAACTCTCCTCCCATTGGCCCAAACCTCAGTGTTCACACAGCTCAACCAGCACAGCCCATGATAGCACTGGATTCTTGTGTATTGCTTGCTGTGGCCATGTGGCTGTCACTGTTGAAACTGGGTTTCACAGAATCGAGGAGTTATTGTCTATCTACTGCTGAAATAATAACTTGATAATCCAGATCTAGACACAGGTCCCTGTAGCAGCAAAGAAATAGGAACCCATCCCTCAGAGCCCTCCCAAGGCTATAGCTCTTGGCTCTGAGTTGTTTGGAGTCTCGGTTGTTTTAATATCAGCCACTCAGAGACTACTTTTCCTTTCTTTCCCCAGAGAGATAAGCAGTTTTTAATCTTATTTTCTCCACCTACAAAGTCGTTACTCTTCTGTAGAAGGTAACCCTCTGTTAATCAGAGATTTATCCTGTTATGGAAAAATTCCTATATCTTTGAGAGACAATGAAGGTTGATAATACCTTTCTGATTACAAGACAAGTTTTTGACACCTCTATCAAGAGAGGTGAACTCTGATGGGATATTCTGCTATGTACAGATTTATAAAATTGAAGGTGTCTCCAAATCGGTTTCACTGTGATCTAACAAAGTTTTGAAAAAAGACAGCAATATTGGCATTGGTCATAGAAACGATGAAAATAATGGAATATTAACTATAGCCATATCCCAAGAAAAACTTTCCTGAACCTAGAAATAGATTAGGCTTCTCAATCGACAAAATAAAATGAGAGAAGGAAAAAAAGAAAAATGTAGTGAATAAACAAGTTTGAACCTAAGCTATAATACTAATACTGGTACCATAAGCAAGTCAGAGTTAAAGTAATGTAGCTGGGCTAAAAGATGATTAATTCAATTTGATAAATATCAGTTTTTTTATCTAATAGCATGACATCCAGGTAGAAATATCTAATAGGCAATATATTTGAATTATTTTTTAAATGGAACATAGTTAGGAGATTAGTGAACTACAATGTAGAGTTGGAATTTTTTCACGTCTTAAGAGGACTGATTGGAGCTTATCAAGGGGAAAGCATGGGATGAAAAGGATAAGCCATCAAAGAAGTCAAGAAAAGTATGGTCAAAGGAATAGTGTAGGGTACAACTTAGAGATAGAAATAAATGTCAGTGTTAGACAGAAATATGAAAAAAGGAAACATGGACAACCTGAAGAGAGAAATTCTACTGGATGGAAGTCAAAAACATGAAACGTCATGGAAAGATGAGAGAGAATAAGGACCCTGAAAATAAATGCTTGCAATTTAAACAAAGGGAAAAAAGTACAAATATTTGAAATATTAACTATATGCTAGGTACTTTTACTTACATTAAATATTTTAAGAAGGAAGAGTTCAGTAGTGACCTTGGAAAGAGAATGTTAGCAAAGGAATAAAAAAATACAAAGTGATACCTTGGGGGAATAATGGGGTTAAGTTAGACAAAAAATTTTCTTTATTCTTTTATATCAAGAAAGAGCAAACTGCTTGTTTGAAGGCAGAGAGGAAGAAACCTATCAGGAGAGAGACTGGGTGGGTTATGACAGAAGCTAAGTCATTGCAAGGTAAATGTTGAAAAGTTGAAGTTTTAGCTTAATTAGCACTTTTGTATTCTCCATGAAAAAGTTGGTTTAGTTTAATTATGCATGGAATGAGTCTATTTTTCTGTATCAGCTCTCCTTGCCTCTCTGACCTTTGTTTTTATGGTTTTGCATTCTTAAAAGTAAAGTCTTTTTTATTCCATTATACCCTCTTGAACAATTAACTAATTTTGAGGAATCAGCTTAATTATTGACCCAATCCTAAATTCACAAATTAGTTTTTCTAAGAAGTTACCAGGGAATTTTTAATCTAAAAGACAACTGGATGTTATTCACCTAATTTATTTTAATAAAATTTTGTAAAAGTTTTATCTCATAAAAGTGATATTTCTGTACCTTCCAAATCTTTTTGCTTGCTTGCTTCATATAAATGTATCTGTGAAGTAGAAAAACTACACAAAAACAATTTCTTCTTTTTACAATACCAAGTTCTTCCAAATACCCTGTATTACAATGCAGTATTCTAAACTAGCAGTTTACTTCCTGTGTTCACAGTAATATGCTGTCTTATCAAAACCAAAAGACAAGTAGCCCCCTATCTTCTCCATCCCCCTAAACATAGGGAACACAATTGTCTGGGATTGAGATCTAGTCTCAGCTGTATCCGCTGCTCTCTTGACATCTCTTGGCTAACCTCCCATGCCTAAATGTCCCTCGGGCAAGATCAAATTTCAGGGTGATAGGATATCAATTTCCCCCTCACAATTAAATCCTATCCTAGACATGCAGATACAGTAGCAACTTCATCTCCGCCCAACAGCTAGCCACTTTGGGTTGATGATTACTGAGTAGAGTTATTTCCTCAGAAACAAGAAGCAGAGACTGTCAAATGAATTACCCATGGAGCTTTCCCTGCTACACTCAAGAGAGGAGGCAAGTGGGCTGGGAAGGAAAGAAGTACTTGATGTCTTTGCCACATAAAATATATACCAGAGCAGAATTCAGTCAACCACTACGACAACTACCAAATCACCAATCTACTCTGGCTTGAGCAATAGGAGTGGTTGAAAATAATAAAATCATTCAGCCAGTGTTTATAAATCTTTATTAAATTTAAATTCAAACTGACTTTTCTAACTAAAGAAGGTAAAAATCTAAATGATAAATAAAGTAGTAAAAGTATTCAGAAGAAATACTCTATAGCTATTTTATAAGCTTACTGCATCTTATGAGCTACTGATATGTGTTAACCTACTTTGCAAACAAGGGAGTGCTTTATAAATCTTATTCTTAACATTGTTAAACGGTTGTTGCTATTAGCTACAGTATGTCATATATTCTAAGTCAATGTTAGAATGTTTAGAGGTGTTTACACTGATATTCACAAGATTTATTTGTACCATAAAGTACAGAAATCTTATTGCTATTGCAAAAGGAGTAGATGTCAAATTGTGGTTTGTTATTATTTAGAAATTAGTAAATCTTAAAATTCTCTAGGAATATAAATTTTATAGATTTTTTTTCTTTTTGTCATTTTAAAATTATTTGCCAAATGTTATGCAAAATTCTTTGGAAAAAAAAAACTTCTTTGTTATCTCCCTATTGTATCTCTCCTGAAGTATTAATGTCAAATAATTATAAGGCTCTTTTGTACTCTAGTAACACAAATTATAGGCAAAGACTTCAAAATACTCTAAAGAAGTACTTCAAATGTAATGTGCATACGAATCACCTGAGGATTTTGTCAAAATGTAGATTCTGATTTAGTAGGTCTGAGGTGGGGCCTGAGAGCCTGAGATTCTGTGTTTTAAATAAGCTCCCAGGTGATTTGTTGCTGGTCCAAGACCACACTCTGAGTAGCAAGAGTCTAAAAATAATTATCAAGATTGGGTACAGAGTCCTTCAGGAAAATGGAACCAACAGGGTCTGATTATATAAACATTATATAGAAGATAGATAGGTAGACAAGTAGACATAGATAATGGCTTATGGGACTACAGAGGCTGAGAAGTCATGACATCTGAAGTCAACAAACTATAGTTCCATTTCTAAAGCAAGCAGGCTGGAAACCAAAGAAGAAGATATTTAGGTTGAATTGTAAAGGTAATAAAAACCCAAGTCCCAGCTCAAGCAGCCATGCAAGAGGAACTAACCTTTCCTCACAAGAAGGTCAGCCCTTTTGTTCTATTGGGGCCTTTTACTGATTGCATGAGGATCACACACATTAGGGAGGAAAGTCTGCTTTATTCATTCTACCAATTCAAATGGTAATCTCATTTAAAAACTTCCTATATTTAAGGAGAATTGATGTTTGACCAAATATCTGGGTACCCCATGACCCAGTCAAGTTGACACATAAAACCAAGTGCTATTGCTACTCAAACACATATGTTTTTTTTTTAATTCTGCCAAGCATGAATAACCTAATTAAAATAATTCCAAATAATTTCTTTCAAACCCCTAATGTATTATGAGCCTGACCTATAATACGTTAAGGAGACAAGTAGTGTTAATTCATTACAGTACTTGTCATTGGAGGTAATAGAAATAATTCTTTTATTTAAAGAAGGCAACTATTCATCTCAGAAATAGTTTTAAAGTTAAGATAGGTCTACACTGCCTGTATTTATCAAAATTATATTATGAATTGGCATTAGATATAAAAAGTTAAGGCATCGTAAACGTAAGTTTTACAGGAAAAGGACTATTAGGATAAAATGCATGTGAAAAATTAAATCTGTTTCTCTACCTTAAAACTTAAAGTGTCTAATATGTGCATAGTTTATATCTCTACATGGGACTATGTAGAGATATATATCCTATGTATTGTAAGAGGGAAATACATCGGTTTTAATTGAATCTAAAATATCATATGTTAAGTCAATTTTAAGTACTTCTAAACAGGATATAGTGATGCCATTGAAATATGGCAGTCGTTTATTACTTTAACTTTTTAAAATATTGATTGTATTGTATAATTTAATCTTATGTCATCCACATGCTTATATGAAATGGAAACAATGTTAAAGGTAATTGATTATGGTATTAACAAAATGTCTTCACATTCCAAGCCTAACTCTTCTGAATTGAGAAGTTGAGACTCAATGTCATTTTTCCATATGCTATTTCCCTCTGTACATTGATGACATGGTATTTCTTAAGTGTTTCACTATTCTATCTAGAATATTCTCCCAAGGCATTTATATCTATTGTGGAAATTTTGATGTTGGCACTTTTGTACTCAGATAATGTTGAAGATATTTCCAGGCAGTCAAGATTCTCATGGTCAATAAGTTGAATGAAATGGTCAGTGGTTGCCATTCAGCCAGGATATCAGGAATAATGACTACGTCCATATCCACCCATATGTGGGCAGGGATAGCAATGTTACACCTGCTGTTTGGCCAATAACATATATAAAATTCATATTGAATACAGTCTCTTTCATATAGGAACCCCTCACCTTTTAAAGAACTATCTTAAGAATCTAATTTTGGGGAAATATCTCTTAAATGCATTTATTATCTATGCTATACTACACTTTGGCATTAATCCACTTAAATGATTTATTTCTTTCTCAATATATGATCCTTTTGAAATAGAGATCATGCTTATTTTTTCTCCCCTCTGTACTCCCTACAGTATTTAGGACACCATTCATCACACTTCCGGTGTTTCAATAAAAGTTATTAGATGAAGGTCTAGGATTAAGCATCATAGAAACTTACCCAGTCTGCTTCCAAAACAAGCATAATCTTATATTTTGTCTCATGACTACAATTTTCTTCCTAGAAATGTCTATCAAAGAATTTCTTGTCTTTGAATCTCATATGAATACCCACTTTTCCTGCTGTGCTGCAGTGATCATTATTATAACCTTATTCTAAAGCACTGGTGTGCAAGATACTTCATAGTGAAATAAGTATGAGAAAAATCTTAGTTCTAATCATAGCTCCTCCATTTGCTGACTAAGCCATTTGCTCCTCTGAGCCTCAGTATTCTCCTAAGTCAAATAAGGATAACACTTGTCCAATTTAGCTTCATGGGGATGCTGTAATAATCATTAGAAGGAAAAATACACACACACACACACACACACATATATATATATATATATATATATATATATATATATATATATATACCAAAAGTTACTTCAAAGCCTGCATACTGATATCTCTTCTTTTATTATGCACATTACTTTAAAATTCCAACAGTTCATTTGGCTTTGGTATTGTTATTTATCTGACATAAAATACAAGTTCCCCAGAGAAACTTTATGAATGCTTCCAGGGTATCCTTGCCACTGAAAAACACCATTAAATAGTAATAGTCATGAAATTTCTGAGAACTGTTTTATTTGAGATAATAACCATAAAAGTATAAAAGTGAGTCCCTTGTGGCTCAGTGAATGCATTCATTGTGGACTTCCTACAATATTAATTAAAAATCAAAGGGTTGCTTTTGTTTGCATTAAAGAAATAGAAGAAAAATAATCACGAAAGCCTCTTTGTTACTATCAAAGAATTCTTAAAATATATGGTTATTTGATCAGAATATCTTATTGGAACTTTATAAAACCCTGGCAGGTATTAGTATCATTGTGCTTCACAGGTGAGAAAACTAAACCTTCAAGAGGTTTAGTGCCCAGGATAAATTATCTTTCTCACAAATTCATGATAGAGCTAAGGTTTTAATCTCACAATGCTGGGCTGTCTCATACACTAGGATTTGATAATTCTTTAGCTGGGGTGGGGACTTCCCTGTGCATTCAGGGATGTGTAACAGCATCCCTGGCCCAACTACTGAGATGCCAGGACCACCCCTCCCTGACTCAAAAGTGTCAGCAAAAGGGTCTCTAGACATTACCAAATATTTCTTAACTGGGAGCAAAATTTGCCCCTAGTGAAATTCTGTCACAGATCATCCCACTTTTATACTAGTACCTATATAAATTTTTCAAATAATTTTCACAGGCTTGATCATATTATTTAAGGTCAGATGACAACGATTCCTCAAATCAGAGTACATCCGTTTCTGTGGCAGCGGTAACAAATTCCCACAAACTTGGTGGCTTAAAACAAAAGAGACATTCTCTCACAGTTCTGGAGGTCAGCATCTGAAATCAAGGGGTCAGCGGGGCCCTTTCTCCCCTGAAGGCTGTAGTTGAGAATCCTCCTTTGCCTCTTGTAGTTTCTGGTAGGGGCAGATGTTCCTGGCTTGTGGCTGTGTAAATCCAGTCTCAGCCTCTGTCTCCACATGACCGCCTTTTCTGTGTCCTCTCCTCTTCTATCTTAATGTCATTGGATTTAGAGTCCTCCAAAGAATCCAGGATGACCTCATCTTACAGATAAGGTCTCATTCACCAGTTCTGGATGGAGGAACAGCAGTGGGGGCATCATCCAACCCACTACACAAATCAGAATGTTTCCCTAAGAGTTCTAAACACTTTCTGGCTCACCTACATTCATTAACTTCATAAATACTCAAGAAATTGGGAAGAACAAGGAAGAAAAATGAAGTACAAGTAAATTAAAGGCAAATTTGCTAAAATCCCTGAGTTACAGATTTATTAAAACAATTTTCTAGTCCAGGTCTAGGGCTTTCCCACTGGGTCTGTCACCTGATGGTGGAAAGAACCACTTGAATTGCTCCCTGCTTTATGAACTGTAAAATTTACAGTGAGCTGTGGTAGGAAATTGAAAAGCTAAGTGTAATGTAGCAGGATTTTCAGATTTTGTGCTATTTTTTTTTTCATTTTTTTAGTTCATCTGTAGGCTTCTAAAATCAAGACTTTCTAGAACCTAGTGAAAGAACACAAATGTTGAATAATTCTGTAAGGCCATTTAGTAAAAGTTCCTTCCCGATGCATAGATATCCTTTAAATTCATTCCTCTGTGTGTCACATGTTATTTTTAAAAATATGGTTATAAAGCCTTGAACAGAAATACAGAACATTAGCTTTTGTAGTGTATAATATTAATCACACTCTCATATATAAGGGCTGATCCACAAAAAAAACTATGAGATCATGCTCACTTAACAGAGCCTGGTCACAGAGAAATGATCTCCTATTTCCCCCCCAAATATTGCATTTATTTATTTTTTGATACCTCTGCATTTCATTCTAAGTGATGTTGACATTTTAACCAGAGTATCCAGTAAGTTATGAATCACCAGCAGACACCAAATGACTCAGTTACAGAATTACAACCATCATTTGTATAAAAAACCTTTTAAAATATAATGTATCATGGCTGAACAATCCCCTCTTGATTTCTCGTCTAGTAGTCATACTCTGTCTTCTGAAGTTTAGCATGAACATGTCCAGGCACTTACTCATTTTTCTTATCTCCATTTATAACTTTAAAAACTGTACTCACCAAACTATATCCCTATTATGCCCTTTATTGCATGTCTTAGATTTTATTGGGTATTTTATTTGTCCTAGATTTATTTTTTATTCATTAAAAAATAATACGTTCACATGGTTTTAAATATCAAACAAGGATATAAGATGCAAAGAGCAATTTTCCTAGCAAGCTCTGTTCTGTCCCAGTCCTGAGAGGCAATGGCTTGAAGTGTATCTTCACAGAGATATTTTACCCACATAACCTTTTTAAAAAAGCCCTTCTTCCCAAAGCACCAGTCATTTTTACTTAATCATGGAGTTCTCATATTTTTGTTTTAGGCCATGGTCTTTGACAATTTTAACCCTCAACAGCCCCAAATCTTCTGAATAGATTTTATCAAGTCTTTATATTCAGGGGGCATCACCTCACAACATGAAAACAGAACCATATTTTAAAAAGATACATTGTTAGTAAATAATCCTTGCACACATTACCTTTAATATTCTATGTATCATAATTGGCTCAGATCTTATCCTATGAATCTTTTAAATTTTATTCTGAGAGAAAAAATTTATCTCCTTAAAATCAGATTTCAGATGACAAATCTTTTACTTCAGAAACAAAATGTCCCAGGGGTGTTCTCTATTATATATTCTTGGGAACCACTCAACCCTTATCTTTACTTTGATTTGTTTCTAAGGGGGGTAATAAACTTATCTATTAAAGAAAAAAAAAACAGAAGTCCATGTTAGCTAGATTCAGATTGACTGTAAATCCTAACAAAACCATGCATAGGGCCTGAAAGACATCAGGCATGATTTAAAGCAGTGAATGTTTAGTTCTAACAGTACTGTGATAATCCTGGGGTACCAGAAGCATCATATGTGGCCTTAGAACTGTTCTTTGGCTGCAGCCGCTCCATGCCTCTGCTACAGATTTGCTATAAAAAGGTGTGTGAGAGGGTTCTATAATCTTTCCAGGGTGTCTGAATACTGACAATGTTGTACACCTGTGAGAATCCAACAGCAAAGGGCACCGGGTGGGTATGGTTTGATATCGCTTGATTCTGATTACCTCCCTCCACCCAAACGTGCATATCACTTGCGTTTTCAGTCAGGTCCTTCAAGAAGCAGACACCAAGACCGAATGATAAATTCAAGAAAGATATTAGGGATCCACCTATAGGAGAAGAGGGGGAAAGGCTGGGAAAGTGGTAGGACCTGGATGTGAAAGAGAAGAGAGAGAAACAGGAGAAAGAAGTTGACTGGCCATGTCTTACTCTGATACGTCCTAACGCACATTTGGCCAGGCCTTGGAGAGTAAGTGGCAGGGGAGGGGTCCTCCAGCCAAAGTTGCCTCTGGGAGGAATCCCCCATCTCCCGAGGGCAAGCCTGCCTTGGCATTCCAGCTGTGCTAGGTCATTGGAGGGAGCAGCCCATGGGAAACATGGCCTCAGCACAACCAGGTAGTGAATCTCAGAGCAAAGCATCTCAGGCCTTTGGTCAATCATATTCCTTGCATTAGGTGACCTTTAAAGCTCATTATCTTAGGAACACAAACACCAACTTAGATGAAACCCTCTACTCCAAATACATCTTAGCTGACATATATGATTTTATACATTTCTAGGGACATATATGTATAAGATTGATAATTTTTTCTTTCAGAGTTTCATCGTAATTCCCCAAGATTATCATCAATAGAAATCTTCCAACAAAGCAACTAATTAAGCTAATTCACAAGAAGAAAAGACCAATCACTATGCTTCCTGCTTCTAAGAGGTCAAGTTGAATGAAGCTTTAATTGGTAGACACAATTTTTTGAGGTAGACTTTACATATATTAAAAGGCACGTATCCAAAGCATAAAATGTGTTCAGTTTTGATATTTACTCATGTCACCAGTGTTCCATGAAAGGTTTAGACCACCTCAGAAAGTTGTTTCCTACTTCCTATCTATCAATTATAACCTTCCGATAAGTAACCATTGTTCTATCAGAAGAATTGCCTGCTCTTGAAGTTCATATAAATAGTATTATATTAAAAATGGTTTGGATTTTTTCATCTAGAATCATATTTTGAGATTCATCCAAATTGTTGTGCATCTAGGCAATATTTATTTCCCTTTTTTTGGCTGAGTAATATTCCATCACACAGATGTTCTGCAATTTGTTAATCCATTGCAATTTCTTAATTCTATTGGTAGCTATTTGGATTTTTGCCAGATTGAGGCCTTTGGGACTATGGTGAATAAAGATGCTTCAAACATTTATATAGAAATTTTCATGTGGCTCTTTCTTCATTTTCTTGGTCAATTTTCCTGAGCCATAGGATAGATGGTATATATTTATTTTAAAAAATAGATATTTATAATGTTTGTATAATTTTATACTCCAAAGCTAAAGTATTAAGAAATATAAGGTGATATTTTAGGCCTTGTCTCCAATCACACCACTCAGTCGCTCCTGCTACACACAAGATCAATCCTGGCAGGTGTAAGAAAAAAAAGTAACCGTAGATCTCTTTCTGCTAGGCAAAGCCTACAGATGTTCTAATACCCTATTCTTCAACTAGAAAAACAGAATTCAGAAAATATTTAAAATTTCCCAAAGTTGAATAGTCAGCAAGTGCAATCAGGATTCAAACTCAACCCCAGCATTTCTGCTGTGAAACCGAAGGTCCTTCCCTTAATGGAACTTCCAAAACACAGCACCAGAGGAACCTCAGCTTTACCAGCAGCTAAGCCAGGAGAGACCTAAAGCACAGTGGCCATGCTCTCACTTCCCACTCCAGGCAGGGAGGATGGAGACCACCAGCTTTCTCTTACAGGCCCACCTCCCTTTTAGAAACACATGGGCTTTGTTAACAGAAGCTTCTTAGTTACCTGGTTACCTACCAGGAACCCAAGAGGAGTTTACAGTCTGCTGTTTATGTCTCCAACCTCCCCCATCTGATCCAAGAGATAGTTATTGTTATATTACTGTTATTGCCAACTAAAAGAGGAAGAAATAGAGTCTCTCTGTTTTACATAACATGTCTAGGGTCACACAGATTAGTGTCTTTCTCATCCCTTTATTTTTGCCTTCTTGAAAACAGAGATAACTACTCTCTTACTTTAATGCCCTCACTGCAGAGAATCCTGCAGACTACAGGCCAGAGAGACAGTGGATGCTGAGAGAAAGGATGGATGGATCCCAACCAAACCTCTAATTTCAAGTTCAGAGTGTTTTTCACTAGGCAGTATGTGTTAAACTTTATTTTCTTCATTTTTAAGACCAAAAAAACTGGACAAGATGACCTCTAAGATTTTCTTCAATTCAGAAAGGCTAAGATTCCACGTGACTTCACTCAATAGAAGACTTTAAAGGAAAAAAAAATAGGATTTTCTCCGACAGCACCTTATATTACCAAAGAGAGAGATCCAGATCCTTGAATGCAGGAGGGAAACCTACTGTGACTAATGAGCAAAAGGCCCCAGGGGATAAAGTCTGTCAAGAAACTAAGAGCTAATCCAAAGGTGACTTTGAACACATCCCTCTTCCCAAATAGCACACAGACTTGGAAATCAGATTTCTAGTCTTGGGGAATTAACAGGAGTTCTGAGAAGGCATTTTCATAAAACATATAAGCCCTCTATTTGAATGTATGATAAACACATTGTAGGAAAACAGAACACAGAAATAGAAATCAGTTTAGGGAACAAGAAAAATAGAAAAAACTGTGAGGTGTACATATACATCAATGCTCAAAAAATTAGTGGAGACAGGTCAATTGTCTCTTAGTCCACATGCACAACTCCAGACAGCCCCTAATCGTGCCAGTCTGCCCTTCGATTCTCTGCATCACCCCATCCCACCCCCATATCAGATCAGGCATTAGATCAGATTGGACATGAGTTTTGCCATGTTACTGTCCCTGTGATCAGCCAAGGGACATTTTCTAAGACAGAAACTCTCAAGGAAATGAAACCCTACTTTCTCTTCTGAAGTAGAAGTTATGCCAATCCCAAGATTCCAATCCATGTTTACATTTTCAGTCTACTTAGGCAACTGCTAAAGCCCCTTTCTTTGAATGTGAAACAACCAGAAGTAGTTCACTACTAAATCCCTTTTTTCTATTGCACATGTATCAATGAAAGCTAATCTATGGGTATAGATCACCCAGAACAATAGGCTTCTCATATATTTCTTATATGTTTTGGTTTTTATGTTGGCACATAATAATTGCCCATATTTATGGATCATAATGTGACATTTCAATATATGTATGCAGTATGTAATGATCAGATCAGAGTAATGGGCATATCTATCATCTCAGACACTTATCATATTTTATGTAATCTAATGGAAACGGAAGCTTTTGATCCACTGAGAATACAATATTGCCATTTTCAAAGTGTTTTCTTAGACACAGCAGTCTCCCATCAAGCTGAGTGATCTTATCCAGAATAATAATGAAAAGACCTCAAAGGTCCTTCAGGTAAGCAATTAATACCTCTAGAATAAGCTGACTTATCTCCATTTGGGGGAAGGATTCAGTATGTAAAAATCGTGCATTCATTCCTCAATTCAGAATCCTGTTGTTTCTGAAAAGAGAACACTCTTGCTCCCATGGAGAGAAAGATTGACCCTATTTTATGTCTGAAGTAGCTCCTATTTGGGTACTCTAGTGTGTTTCACTGTATGTAATGACAGGAAACAGTATAATTGGTTTTCCAACAAGTATTAACTTGAACTGAGAAAATAAGCCAAAGACAAATTATGCCCTTTCAAATGGACCCTCCATCTCCAATTCCCTTCTTAATTAAGTCAATAGATTTTCATTATTATGGGGCGGGGGGATAAGCCTGTGTCTCCATCCTCCGGTATGGCATGATCTCACCAGCCTCCTCCAGGACTTTCCACTTTTCCCTCCCCAGCTCTCTGGGATCCACTATGCCCCATACCAGCCTTCCCCCCATTTCTCCAACAGTTCTTGCTGTTAAAAATCTACCCCCACCTCTTACTCCTAGATGTACACTACCCTTCAACCAGTTCTGGAATAGCCTACTCTTCCTTCAGATTTCAGCTCCATGGTCAAGTTCTTCAGGAAAGCTTATAATTCACTTACCAGATCTCATTTGTCATGTTTCTCTTTCATTATACTTATCAAAGTAGGCATTTTAATATATATGTGTAATATTTAAATAAATGTCTTCTTCCCCCTTCCATGAAGTAAAAATCATACATTTTCTTGAGTTTATCAACACAGCTCCTGGCACATGATGTTTAATTCATGTATTTATTTGAGAAACTGAAAGTTTTAAAATTTAGTCTACATAAAGAATACAAAACAAACTTTAGTGAGGAAGACCCTAAGCAAGGATAATTACAACAAATAAATAGCTGCTTCTTTTCAGAAAAGATACAGGAGTAAAACATTAATAGAAGTCAAAGGAAAATCTAATTAATATTGACTTTAAAGAGGAAAACTTACACAGGTTTGTTGCAGAGTGAAGGATTCACATAAAAATTGATTTGGTGATTCTTCATCAAGACCCCTGCTGTTTTGTTAGTGACTCATTCTTCCCTTCAAGCAACAAAAGTTTAATCTCACATTCAGAAAGGTCTACAGGACAATGGTTCTGCCAGTGCCTAGACTTGAAAGAAAATATTTATAAGTCTCTGTATGAAAAGGTATTTTCTTCAAACTTGCCTTTTTAACAAATATCCTGTTTGATTCTCCAAATCTGAAAGGCATGGATAATTGGACTAAGCCATTTTACCAAAGAAGACATAATAATCTACATAGACTGATAATATGTGAAAACCCAAAATTTATGATGAAAACTAGGGTTACTATCTTTTGCTTTGCTATTCACTGAAATCTTCTTTTTCTGGATTTATATTTTCAGTTTTCCATGAAATCACAGAATGTCTAACATGGTCATCTAAGAATAAGGGAAGAAAAGTTATAGGAACTGACTCAGAAGCAGCCATCTGAGATGCTGCACAGACTGGAAAAGGAGTCGGAACATTGGAATATGGAGCTTACATGGAGAACCTAAGATACTACCCAGGGAGGAAAACACAAATTCCTGCTCCCCATGTTCCCAGCCACTATGCCTGCTACATATGTTGCTCATTTTGCTGTTTATTGATTGAATGAATGGATAAGTTGATAGCATTATAACATGCATTCTTAATGCATAGTAGACCCAAATGAAATGTCTTCTTATGCCAACTGGCTGTAAGAGAAGATGCTCACTAGATATAATCTCCTCGGGGCCCTCAGAACCTTACCTCAGGGAATTTTCACTGACGGTGTATGATTTCATCATTTAAGCTGGGTGTGAGGTATTAACTTGGAACACATTTAGGAAAGATGAAAGAGCAAGTAAGAACAAGTAAACATAAAAATGTGATTGAGATTTTTAGAATAAATTGCGTAGTTAGTAATTTGTGTTAGTCATCTGCCAAAGACCCAAATGTAAAAGCCTGGTTCCCTGGTAGCAAGATTGGGAAGTGCTATGGACTTTCAAGAGGTAGGCCCTGATGGGAAGTCCTCAGGCCACTGGGAGTGTGCACTTGAAGGAGATTATGAGAACCTGGTCTCTTTTCCTTTCTGCTGCCTGTTTCGACCTGTGAGTACTTGCTCTGACGTGTGTGTTCCTGACACAATGTGCTGCCCTTGCCAGAATCCCAAAGCAATGGGGCTACCTGATCTTGGACTTGGACTTCCAAAACTGTGAGCTAAATAAACTTTTACTTTTTTACTAAACACCACTACTATGATTATGACTACTGCTACTTCTTTTTTTTTTTCCTCCAGTAATGGGGATTGAACAAAGGACCTCATGCATGCCAGGCAAGTACTCTACCACTGAGCTATTATACATGCAGCCCAGCCTTTTCTGTTTATGCTTTAATGGTCTCAAATATTTTCTTATAGTAACACGAAGCTAATACAATATTTAAGAATTTCTTCTAGAAAATTCTTATGGGCTATCCCCCTTTGTTTTGGTTTGAACATCTCTATTTGCATTTTCCAAGTTCTGCTGTTCCTTTTCTATGATTTATTAGAGTAAGCTGACTATTGCATTCAACAACCCAGAGATCACAATGGCTTAATGAATGTTCAGGTCACTGTCAGATTGATTGAGATAGAAAGCTGCTCTGCCCACAAAGTCATTGAAGATCCAAGGTTTCTAAATAGTGGCCTTGCTGGGATTTATGTGATGACAGTTCAGTCTTTCACTGGATCTCCTAGATTTGGACTAAGAGTAAAATCAGAGAGGGACCAGTAGGCTCTTAATGAGCACTGTATAGTGAGCCAGAAAGAGCTCGTTTGCTCACATTCCATTAGCCAGAACTTAGTCACAAACAAAAGTGTTGGGAAATTTAGAAGAGCCAGATACTACCAAAGAAAATTAGAACACCTATTCACCTGCTACCACGCCATCCATATCTCTTGGCCTCACATCGCCCCATTCAGGGCACTTATTTTCACATCAAGGGTATCATTTTTAATCTGCATTGATGGACTTGCCAAAAGTTTATTTAACTTATAATATTTTACCCATTTTTTATCACTAAAATTATTTTCTTCAACCAATGTGTTCTGTAAAGTGCTTGACACAAACTAGTGATTCACCAAGATTGGTTTTTTTCTCTACCTAACTCTGACAACTTCTGCCGTGATTATACCAAACGTGTTTCCTTGTCCTGAGAGGAGGAGAGTTTAAAATATTCTCTTAGGAGAGAAAGAGAACAATATGGCCTTTAGTCCCCAGAGGGTAGAAAACCCCATTAAAAATGCCCCCAGTTGGAACAACCAAAGGTAAATGTCTGAAAGCCTCTCACCCCTTGTTTTATAGAAAACTACCAGTATTTATATCTTTGTTTTTATGTGAGATACCTGGGGACCTTTACTCCTAAAGCAAGATTCTTCCTTCCTTACTTTACTGTCCTGAGGCTCAAAAAATGCCAGTAAGGAACAATCCCAAACAAATCTGTATTTCCTAGATAAGTAGCCCTGGATTCTTGAAAAGCTTCACTTGCATTCCTGTATATTCAGTTCAGTGGGGTGATTAACCCAAACCTTTGCACTTTTCCAACCAGAAAATGAAAAAAGAGCTGCACTTTAATTTTATTTCCATGATAAGAAAATTAAAGTTATTTTATATTAAAAACCTTAATATGTCCCGAAAATCTCAACTTTTTTTATCATCTGAAATGACTTTAATGGATTTTCACTAGTATGCCATTATTACAAATCCACTTTGTTTTATTGAGGTCAAACTCCATTCCCTTGTCTTGTTCCCTAGGAAAAAGAAATTAGGTAAAAATTAGCTCACTGTGGTTGTATTCACTTTATATTGCTGCATAAAGGAGAGGGCTAACTAGAGGGCAAGCTGGTATTATACTAAGATCAAGCACTTTATATTAGACTTAGAGTTCCTCTGATGTAAAGGAGAAAATAAGAAAGTGCAAAAGAATCCATAAATAAGAGCCAAAGAACCATGGAAGGCAGAAGTTATTGACTTTTGGGAAAAAATTTCAAAACTTAGTATGTTTTATCTATGAATGCATTAGTTATTAATCTACACAGAAAGTGTACTTTGATTGCATTTCTCTATATCTTTTTCAGCTACAAATAGAGCTAACTATATTTGTATATGTACACATGTGTGTCTATACACACACATATGAATATTTCCTGTAGGTGTTATTTCCCTTGGCCTACTTTATCTTTTCAGTTACAAGTTAATCAAGTAATGTTATATGTGCATAAACATATATACAAACACACAAAGTACAAATATGTAAGACAGTTAAGCTTCATACAGTACAAATATATAAATGATGTACATATATGGTACAAATAAGTATGTATCAACCCACATGAATAAACACCATTTTTTGGTGGATATTGGAGATTAGCATTCTCAAGCTCCATTCGACCTTCCTATACTTGGAGGGGCTAGAAAGCTTAAATTAAATATTTAGATATCCTTGCATCTCAGATTCTTGATGCAAATTATATTGTGTCAATTGGATACACCTTTGTAAAATTTGGGATACAAAGTAAGATGAAAGAACTGTCATGTTCCTTTTCAGTTCTTTCTTTTTATGTACAAGGCTCTGGAAATGGGTATTGCCTTGTGCAATGATCTGAGGTCTATTTGTCAACAGTCCAGGTGTTAAGAGATGTTTCTTCCTTCTGGATTTCTGACCTTTGACAGCTATATGCCCACTCTCCAGAATCCTGGGTAATGAGGTGAAGTTGTCTGCTTAGCAATTTTGTTCCAGGTCTGATTTGCTACAGATCACTAATCTTGAGATCATAGTCATGGGATGTGTTCTTGAACTTATAGTACCACTTGTAATATTATAGATGGCATATCCCCGTAGTCAAGTATGAAGTCTTCTGGAAGTCATTCCTGGTGGCTTATCTTAGTCCCAATTCTTTCTTTCTAATAATTGAAAAACATCAAATTTCATATACTAGATCCTTCCTAAACTGAAAATCATGGAGTGTTTCTTTTTTTTTTCTTGCATTGAATACCAATGATGCAATGTATGACATTTTGTGTTATTTTTCTCAGTGTATTCAACTCTTCTCTGCTGATTCCCATTGGTGTTTCTGTGCTAGCCATTTCAGGTGAGTTCTTACAGGAAAAGGACTTAGTACAGCTTCCTAAGAATTTGCTTACATTTTCCCTTCAATGTTTTTACAACCACTGTTCTGTCATTGTCTAAGGACATGTTTGTCCAAGGGCTTTTTCTCCCAAATCATTTTAATTTCAGTTTAGTCTCATGCTTTTTGCTAGTTTCTTGCATATACCCCTTCTCTGTCACAACCCTGATCACTTAAAATATTTAATCATACATATTTTGACTACTTTGATGAGGCTGTATTTTCCCCATTTGTCTTGAGTAAATATAAATTTTCTAATAAGTCCTTCTGCTTTGGGTTAACAGAAGAGCAATAATAAAACTATGTAGCAATAAGTCATATTGAATGAGCTCCATTTCCTTTGTGGGAGAAATTAACCAATCAAAAATGAGAATAAATGATTGAGTTAGATCCCGGAAAAGCATTACTTGCAACACCCATCAGGGATTTTTCTATATCCTTATCTTTCCCTTCTATTCCTAGCAAGACCCACAGGGACAGAGCCTAGGCTCCCAGGATGGTCTATGGAGAACAAAGCCTCTCTCCTGAGGCCTGCACCATGACCAGGTGATCATAGAGCAGAAGTTCAACACTCAGTTGTTACCTCCACGGTCCAGAAAGAGCATCATCTCCAAGGATCAGCGGGGTGCCAGAAATACAGACAGCTGCCCCAAACCTTTGGGATAGGCATCCTTTTTTTATTGTGGGGAAAAGTATCCTTTTCTTTGGTGAACTGCCTCTCCCTCACTCCATGCTACTGTGTTGGAGATATCACAAACAATATTCAACCAAATTGTACCCTCAATGTGGTCTGTGGGCTATGATTCAAATCAGGATGGTCATCTTCTCTCTAGCAGGAATTCTAAACTGGACAGACACAGGAGCTGAACACATGAGAACTGGGGCATGCATTGTGAGTGCTCTACTGGATCTTCTCTGCTCTGGGGCTTCCTTTTCATCCCCAGGTGTTGTCAACGTTTCTTTGATTTTGAGTTTTCCACTCTATGTTTAATAAGTCACCTTTTTTTTTAGTTTTTTTTAAGATGTAAGAGTTTTGTTTCCTTTCAACCAAAGAACCCTAACCAATCTTCACTTCCCCTAACCTTTAACTCTCTGCCTGCCTCTTTTCATTTCAGAATCTGATTGACCCTTGACAAGCAGTAAAATCCAGCTAGATAATGCTGAGTTAGAGCATCCTGTGATTTATTCATTCAACAAACATAGATTGAGATTTTTACTTCTGCTCACCAGCAACTCATGTTCTAGCAAAGGATAATGCAATACAAAGTGAAATTTTTGAGAAGGAATTATGAGAAGAAGCAATATCAGGACTCTCTTGGAAAGAACATAGGCATTTCACCAAGTGGAAATAAGGCTAGATGTGCACTCCAAGCAAGGAAAGGAATTTTGGCAAATGCAGGAAGTAGCCTGGCCTTTGGGGACCACTAGATATGTGTTGAACCAGATTCCAGATTCAAATTAAGAAGTGATGGAAGAGTGGGCTTGAATGGGAAAAGAAGCCAGATTATTCTCTTAGAATGCTAAGGAAGGTTAAGGACAGATATTGCTACTAGAAAACCCCTCCTTCATGTTCCTTCTTCCTTCTCAAAGCATTGGCATTTGCAGTTTTAAAATGAACATATCAATGCTCCAAAGAGCTTTCACATACAACATGGACTGCTTAACTTATCTGTCAGCTCAAAGATAAAGATTAAGGGTAGGATGTGACTCAGTGGTAGAGTGCTTGCCTAGCATGCATGAGGCTCTGGGCTTAATCCCCAGAACCAAACACACAAAAACTTTTACCAGCTTGTGTCTATTTGAGCCATTGTGTAGCAGTCACCTGTCATAGCAGGTGAAGCTGTAACCCCAGTGTAACAAGAGGGAGTCGTAGTCACATTATGCTAAAACACTGGGTAGTGAACTGAACCAACAAGCCAAAGTCAGCCCAACTCTTCTTTCTATATGATCCATAAGCAGGATATTTTTTCTTTTGTAAACAGCTGTGAAAAAATAAAAAGAAGAATGATATTTCATGATATGAAAATAATATGAAATTCAGTGCCCATAAAAATAGTTTATTGGAACACTGCCATGTTCATTCATTTATGTATTGTCTATAGCTACGTAGACTCCACAACAGCCTAGTTGGAGAGATATAATATCATGTGGCCCGCATGTCTAAAATATTTGCTGTCTCTCCCTTTATAGAAACAGCTTGCCAGTTCTGTTTCAGTTGATGACTTCCATAGATGCAGCAAATTTACTAAGAATGAAAAGACATGAGTCAAACAAGAACCAATCAAAGGGCTACCCAGGAAATTGTGGAAAAATGATAGAAGAGAACAAACCAAATTAGTAGTGATAGGGACCTACAAAAGTGGGGGGTATATTAAAGAGCTACATAGATAGTGGAATTAGCACAACGAAGAAATTTCAACTCAACAGAAGCATTGAAAATTAAATAGTGAATACAAAAATGGTCCTTTCTTCAAAATCTTATGTGTGTGAAAAACTTCTGGGCTGGAGTTGTGGCTCAGCGGTAGAGTGCTTGCCTAGCATGTGCGGGGGCCCTGGGTTTGATCCTCAGAACCACATAAAGATAAATAAATAAAGATACTCTGTCCAACTAAAAAAATAAATATTTAGGGGAAAAAAAACTTCTTTCCCATTCAAAATTGGTACTGTCAAACCTTTGCTAGGATTCTACTAGGGAAGCTCAAATCAATTACGATAAGCCCCTATGAACTCTGTCAACATTTATTTTTACCCATCATATATTTAAGTCCAAAGTTGGTCCTCAGTATAAATCTCCTCTGCTTAGTCTTAAGTGATAACTCTTCTAGAAATTATCTTCCACCCCCTTCTCACACATAAGCTATAAGATAGGCACTATGGCTTCTTCAAATGTCTTTGTGGATGCCCTATTTATTTTATCCTTAATACAAATTGTTGTTGTCAGTTTCAAATGGTATACTGATTGCCATAGTATTTGATATTTGTGGAAAGCTGGAACTTCCTAAAAACACGTACCTTCTACTCTTATAAGTAATAAATAAGTCATTGCATAGATATTGATGTTTTTAATCAATCCACTAAGATCAATCTTTAAAATCTCGTTTTAAGGCCTCCTAATCAATGGGAAGACCAAAATGAAACTCATATACTTACCTTGGCTATCACAGCTGATATACATATGTGTGTCATAGCTATATATACAGCATCTTATGTAGATGTGACTTCAAGTATACAGTGGAACTGTACTTCATATCATGTGTATAGGTTGTTGGATTCATTCACTTAACAAGCATTTACTACATCCCTGTTACGTTCCAGGACTGGGAACACCAGACAAGGGCTTCTTGCCTTAAACCACATGGTTTAGTGGGGGATGGATCCAGTCAACAGATTGGTGTACCATGGTGTGATGAAGAGGGCAATGAAAACAAAAAAAAAAAAAAAAAAAAAAAAGCACCTAGCCTAGTTTGGGAACAATGGGATGAGTTAATTCCTATTGAAAGTAATGTATAAGTTGAGAGTAGTCTGAGTAGGAGTTAACCAAGCGAAAATGCAAGATTAGGGAAAAGGAACAAGAATATTGGGAAGAGTGTCAGTTGGAGGATGAACAGCCTTGCATTGTGTGTGTGATCAGGATCTGCCATTAGGTAATGAGGGGCTACTCTTCAATCTCCTCTGGAAAAGGCACTGGTTTGGGTGCATTAGCCCAGGAAGAGCAGATGCTCTCCTTGACCCCCAGCTCTTTCTCGGCTGCCAGATACACAACTGTTCTAGCAAATGAAAGAAACACAATGTGGCTGACAATCGAAGTGTGAGGAGGGTGTGGCAAGATGAGCAATGACAAGAACTGCAGAGTGCCTGATATTATTTGGGATTTGTTTGTTGGCCTTGACACCAGTACATTTGCCTGGAGAGCCCCTGCAGCATCCATTCCAGTTCATTGCCTGGTCAATCGTACCCGCCTGTCACTGACACTGAAGTACAACATGCTGGCACACCCACGCTGGTGCTATGCAGGGGTAGACAGGAAATGAGTTTCCCGGCCTCTGTAACCATGCATGCTCCATAACAAGTAGAGGAAAAAACACAGAGGTTTGGGAGTTATTTTATGATCATTGATCATTTTTAACATGAGAAGTTTCTCCCCATTTCTTAATACGAATTAAGTTCTGACTTTTCCTTTGGAAGGAAGGGGAGTATGTACAGACAGAATTGTTTCTCTATGAAAGCTGCACAGCCAGAGTCTAGCTTCTAGAATATTCCAGAAGAAGAGGAAAAAACATATTTTTTTTTTGGTGGAATCAGGAGGCAGCATTAATAGGGAACTAACCTAGTTTACTTAATTATATTTTCTACTTTGCATTTGATTTGAAGGGAAAAAACCTTGCATCATTGTTACAAATATTGCATTGGATTTGTTTTTCCTCTTATTATTGCAACATTTAAATATTCTACTTCCCTTACTCCTACCTATAGTACAATGATTTGTATTGTTCCTGAGTAATATTTTCCATAATAAGTAGAGGAAAAAACATAAATTAAGAATTTCCTTACCAAGAGTTTTAAAATAATAGAATATTTACTGAAAACTGGGTCATGTTTGCTGATAGTGTAGCAGGTTTAATTAAAAAACCATCAAGACATGGGAGAGAGTATGGGTGATTTTTCATTGATTTTTCTCAGCAGCCCCAAACAAAATACCATTTTCACTTGATAGATAAGTAAGCCCAGACTTTAGTGAGTTGATGTGGAAAAGAACAGAGCTTCCTTCTTTTAATAGTTTGAGATAAGCTAGATGTAAGTAATCAAAACAAATATTCATAGAACTTTCAAGTGGCATCTTTGTTTGACAGTGCCTAGATAACACATGCTGGAGAGTGGAGTAGATACAGAGGAATCTTTTCATACATGGGAGTAATTAGACCCTCGCTAAGCCACCAACCTACTATTTGTACTATTGTAAAAATGAAAGGATTTTCCTCATTTATTGATAAACATTAATAAATTATATTTTCCATTTTCTCTTTCTGATGACAATACCAAATACCAGGTTTGAGTCACTGTGTGTCTCCTAAAAGGAAGGAAGGATGGAAAGAAGAAGAAAAAAGAGAGAGAGAGAGAGAGAGAGAGAGAAACTACTACAAAAACACAATAAAATATTTTATGTAAATTGGTAGACAAATTGTATTGATCAGTCTACTTACTGACATTGATGCTTTCACAATGGAATCAGACTAGATACAGAGGAAAATAACAATCATGTGTACCTACTTAAAAAGAATAAAGTTGCAGAAGTCACAGGTATGCTGTACTTTGACACAGAGCCATGGTTCTAGAATTGCTATATTTGAAATAAGACATAAATTTATATTCTGGAAAATGTATACTCTTGGAAAAAAAGACTAATATAAAGAAAATCAGGATTATGAACTATTTTATTTTTTTACATTTATTTATATTTTTGGTATTAGGTATTGAACCCAGGGGCACTTTACTACTGAGCTGAATGAATCCCCAGCCCTTTTTTTTGGTGGGGGGGTGTGTGACAGAATCTCACCAAATTGCTCAGGCCTTGCAAAGTTGCCGAAGCTGGCTTTGAACCGACAATCCTCTTGTCTCAGCCTCCTGAGCTGCTGGGATTACAGGCATATGTCACCGTGCCCAGATAAACTATGTTTAATAAATAGTTTAATTTTTAATTTCAGGTACAGTTGACAAATGGAGCATTTTTGTTTACTTTAAAATGTAATTAAGAATGATAATAATTTGTTGTATTTTTGTAAACAGTGCTACTAATATGCTTTAATTTTTTTTTAAATAAGCCTTTGGTTTACTGCTTGTTTATATTATTATAATATTTATTTTTTAGGTTATAAGTTCTTCTATTTGTATGGGGGATTATTTATAGTTTTACATCCCTTTTACCTACATGTTCTCATTTCACTCTCATGATAATATTGTGTGATATTTTTCTCTCCTTTTTACAGATGCAAAAACAGAGACTCAGTATGAGTTAAGAGGCTAGCCCAAGGTCGGAGAACAGAGAAAACAGACAGAATCAATATACAAATCCACTTCTTCTGTCTCTCATTAAAGAAGCAAAGTATTAGCTCAGCTGGTAACCAAATTATCACCAATTCTTAATTAGTGGCATGAGGTAATAAGGCTTTACTGTATTATTCATAATTCAGAGAGATAAGTTCTGTAAAAAAAAAACGCTGTTTTTCTGTTTACACATACCAATTACACTCATGGTTTGGGATTTAGAAGGTAATCATTATTTGTTCTTTTTGTTGTTGTTGTTAAGTATTATGACTTGAAATATCCAGTTGGATTATAAAACATTTCAGGACCTCAAAACCACTTTAAAAGTGAATAACCTAATTCACTGATCTTGTTTTGTAGGACTTCTTCCATCTCCACCTCAGCCACACATTCCTCCTGTCATCCTGGAAGCTGGGACTCATGGGGCATCTCTAGTTCATTCCTCCCACTCCCTGGTCACAACATTCCAACACTTAACATTCCTTGTTCCACTATCTGCACTATGGTGCTTTAACCTTGGAAGACCCTGAACACTAGGACACATTGTACTAGGCTGGCTAGCACGCTGAGATCTCCTGAGTCTTGGAATTTCTGTTGTACCATCTAGAAAACCACTAATCCCAATGCCCCTGACCATCTGCTTTTCCCATGTCTTCCTCCAGTTATCTGAACATCACTGGAGCAACTCAGCAGACCAATTTGCACCCCTCTATTTCATGACCATCTCAAATTGGCTCACAATACTGCCTGGGATTCCCTCTGGCTTCCTATAGTCTACTCACTCTTCCAGCTTCTGGACTAGTTGAAATCTTCTCCATTGCAACAGGAACTCTCCAACATTCCCAATGTCTCCAGCCTTTGGTTTAAGAAGACAATATCCCTTTTCTCCTTGGAGAAAAAAACAACCTAGCAGAAGGAAGCCATTCTACCTCCCTCCACTGAATGAACGAAAGCTATCTGCAGCCATTCTTGCACTTCTTTCAGCAAACAATTACATATTGTCTGCCACATTCCAGGTACCGTGCTAAAAACTTCAGCTATAGCTGTGAACAGGACAAAGTCTTTCCTCCTATGGAGCTATCTACCAGTGAACATGTAAGATAATTCCAGAGTAGGAAAGGTGCTGAGAGTAATAAGAGAGAGGACCATGGATTCGACAGTGACGGGGGATGATAATATTGGATGGCAACATAAGATACAGTGCCCATGGAAGAGTGTCTAAGGAGGTGGCATTTGAACTAATGACTCCAAAGACTAGACTCAGACATGGAAAGATCAAAAAAGGAAAATAAAAACCTAGTTCTTGAAGAAAGACAAATGTGTTCCATGCTTAAGAAACTAAGTTAAAAAACCAAGAAAACAAAAAACAATGCCCTGTCAGGCTGGAGCACAGTGAGCAAAGGGAGAATGGTATGAGACAGGGTCCCCCCTCGTGCCAGAGCGACAGCAGAGAAGTTGATCTGAATGCTGTTTTCCACTGAGGCTTTGTAACTCATGTTCTTTTACCTTCCCAAGAAACCTCACTACTGATTCACCACATCTGTCTCTATGTTCCTCTCCCTCTGATCTTGTCAAGCAGCACTTAAACATGCCTATAACATCAATATGTTAAAACATAACACTCCTTTCTCTTCCAGATTCAGTTTATTCAAACTCCAAAAAATATTTGTTTATATTTATTCCTTTTCTTCTCTCTCCAGTCACTCCTCGATATGTATGCTCCAGTCTTTTCATTACAATCCTTGACTTGAAAGGGCTTTCTCCGCAGTCAAAACTCATCTCCATAGCACTTCTATTCCCACCAACATTTGACCTTGATGTTCTTCTTGAACTATTCTCGCAGCTTGTTCTAAGGGATCCCACATGCTCCTGCTTTTCTTGTCATGGTCTGGCAGGTAGCTCTATCTCAATGATCTTTAAAAAACAAAAATTCTTTTTGTAGTTGCAGATGGACAGAATGCCTTTATTTTATTTATTTTTTATATGGTGCTGACAATCAAACCCAGTGCCTCACATACGCTAGGTAAGCACTTCACCACTGAGCTACAGTCCCAGCCTTTTCAATAATCTTTACAGACATGTCCTCCCCATCTCTCCTATTATCAGTGGTTCTCAAATGGTAGTGTGCATCAGGAACATCTGAAGACTTCTCGCTGGGCATAGTGCTGAGCCCTGTCCCCAATTTTGGATACAGTAGGTCTATTTGACACTTCCATTAGATTCCCAGGTGAGTCTCATGCCATTGGACTAGGGACTACACTTTAAGAACTACTGTATTAAATGTTCCAGCTCCTTTTGACTCAGTCTTAGCTACCTCCTATTTTCATTTTCTGCTCTTTCAATTTCGTGCAACTCTGATTTCATTTATCAGCATTATTTCAATGACACCCAAGTTTACATGTCTATCTCAAACCTCTTGTCTTAGATCCAGAGACAAATGGAGAAAAATCTCCACTTTCATGCCTCACAAGCTAGTCCCAACTCAATGTATGCCCCAAACAAATCTGTAATAAAACTATTACTTTTCCAGGGACCTCAACCAAGGAAATTATGCCTTACCCATCCCATTATGGAAGTCACAATCTAGAAATCATCCTCAACATCTCCCTCTCACTTACCCCTCCATATCTGAAACTTTATTAATTCCTGCATATTTGACTTCCTAAATCTCTTTCCATGAATTGTTCATAACTCTCCATGTACTTCATTATTATCCTGGTTTGAACTGCCATCCTCTTTCTTATGCCATAGACTATAGCAATCTTCTTGCCTTCTCCTAATCCATTATTTATACTTTACCCTGAGGAATTACTTCACAAGGCTTATGATACCCCTGTGCCTGAATGTCAGTGGTTTCCCATTGTTTATGGGATAAAAAATTCTTGTGGCCTGCATGGTCTGGTGTCTGTCATTGTGTTTCCATCTCATTTCACATCTTACCCCTTGCTTTCTGCCCTCCAAACCTTCTTGCTGCCTAAGTTTCTTAAAACATTATGCCCCTTTGGGTCAAGACTCTTGGCACGTGCTTTCCTTACTAACAGGAGTTCTTGTGCATTCTTCTCCTAGAATTCCTAGCCCTTCCTCATATTCACTGATTACCCTTCCTGGTCAAGGTCATGTTCTGATATATGCTTTTATAGTACCAGGGTCCTTTCCTTCAAAGCTGTGTTCACAGTTTGCAAATATACATTTATAAGAATGCTTCATTAAAATCTGTCTCCTTTTAGTCTTTAAACTACATGAAGGAAGGGAAAGAGTTTGTATTATATTATCTCACTAGGACATCTCCAGGGCCTACCCAACATTGACATAAAGAAGGCCTTCAATAAATATATGTTGAATGAATAAATAAGTGAGATTGACTGTTTACTTTTTAAACAAGGAGTGTATCCCTGTTTTCCTAGAAAGCTTTGTTCTGAGCCTTGGGGGCCCTTCTTCAGCATCAGAATTTCATTAGCCGATATCAGCATCTTGGTTATTGTTATGCAAAAGCTACTAAGTGTGTATCCCTGAAGGCTGTATTTTGCTTAGATTCTCCTAGGAAACGTGAGTGTGTGCACACAGGCTGTGGGTATTTAATATTAACTGACCTCCTACTGTGTTGCTCAGAAAGCAAGTTGTGATTTGCCATCACTTTAATTTTCTTAGTAATATTGTATCATGACTTTTGAATCCTCAATGGGTTCAAAGCAGCTGTTAGGGAATATAAGAAGTAAAATTTGATTGTGCATGGAAAATTGGCTTGCATATGAGACAAATAGCTTTAGTTTCTTTTCCCCATTTACTGTACTACAATTATCTGAAATCTGAATCTCATTGGATTGCAAGAAACTGCAGCAGCTTTAATTAATGCTTTTGCCACTGTTCCTATTGATTATTGCAAATGTCTGTATGTCTCTCCAAATGTTGCTTCCGAGGGTTCTGGAACGTCAAAGGACTCCACTGTTGGTGCTGCAAGAGAGCTCATTAAAGCTTGTATAATATACGACCCCTCTGCTCTTCCTTCTCCAGATTTAACATCAGCAGGTCCCATGCTGGTTTCAGATTCCATCTCTGCTCCCTGTTTGGAGAATCTGTGCTTTTCTATGATTTACCTTTGTGTTTCTAGCGATCAACTCAAATTTCTTTCACAACCACATTGTTTAGGTGACACATGTTACAAACTTCCTGCATGTACTATACTCATAATACTGTTTTAAAATTAGCTAAGCCACATCATCAATTCCAAATAAAACTTCAGTGGGGTTTTTACCCTTATGTTTTGAAAAAGCAAAATCTGATACTGTTTTGAGAGATCTCTGCCTTTTTTTTTCTAGTTTATGCTAACTTGTTTAGGAAGAAATATATGAGAACTAGAAAATGCATTATTTAAATTTCCAGGTCATCTGTGGCAAGCATTTTTCAGTCTAATTAGGACCAATAGGTTGTGAAATGCCTAAAGCAAATCCATTAACATTTAACTGCTTCTCTTCTGGATCTGCACTGCACTGACTGACAGAAGATACAATCACCACACATTTGAGGGGGTTAATGACTTGATAGTGCATTCCTCGTGTCAAATGTCAGATGTACCCTATAACTGTGAGAACGAGAACTGCAAAGAAGAAGAAACAACAATTACAAATATGTTCCTCCCTCCTCTCACCATAGTAGTGTCACTAGCAAAGCAACCTGCAGTTCACATAGGTGGTGACAGAAGAGGGACCCTGCAGTACTGAGGCCTCCTTTGCTGTCTAGGTAGCAGTCATGCAAGGTCTTGTTCATCTGCTTTGTGAGTGGGGATGCATGTCAGCACAAACTCTGTGTTGATCAGCACATCCTCATCTTTGTCTGCCTAGGTGATCTCCATCACTGGGAAAGGAAAGGAAATGACTGCATTTATTCTCAGTGTTCCCAAGGGTCAGGTAAGGTGCTTTCATGCTGTGCTATATGGCAAGGTGGATGGCATTCAGTGAATGAATAGGCAACCTTTTAGAGGATTGGTGCTGCCTCTCACATGAATCAATGAGAGAGTCAATTGTTATAAGAACCAAGATAGATTACAGCAGAATAGAAGGTAAGAGGTAGAACCACCTGGCTGCTCAGAGGCAGAGCTTCTCTCCCCCTCCCTCTCTCTCCTTTTTTTCTCTGAATTATTAGAACTTATTATACTTAATCTTGGGTCACTTTTAAATTAGAAATCATGAAGCAATAACAATTATAAGCTCTAATCACAAAGTAATATGGCCAAATTTTAACAAACACAATATAGTTTTCTATTATATAAACATGTCTGTCCTCTTTAAGAAATGAAAGCTACTTGTTTATTTCAAGGATTCTATTGACTTATTTTGCAAAATTCTCACTTTCAAATAGCCTTCACAGCCTGTGACATCATCTTTTGAATATTATCCAGAGTGGCAAAACCTCATTTCTTTGGAGATGTCTAATTTGGGAAAATAGACAAAAGTAATTCCGAGCTAAGTTCAATGATTAAAAAAGTAGATGATCAACTGGATGATAAGATCTGGGCTCCAAAATGATGTGCAGTTTTACAGTAGTGAACCTGATTTTCCCATGCCAGCTCCTTTATCTACCCACCCATCTTAGGAAGCAATAGGAATCCCAAAGTTCACAGCTCTTACCTAGTAATATACCCCTACCTGCCTTCAGTTCCTTTGAGTTCAGCAATATTTACCCATTCTATCTCACCTTTACCCTATTCCAAACTTAGAGATCTTGGATCTGGAATTTAATTCTACCTCTGGTTCTTGGAACTGGGAATTAGCAATGTGGTCCCCAGTGTTTGAACTACTATTTTTCCAAAGTGACTCTGACTTAAAAATGTCCTCACTTTTGGAGGAACTGTGTTTCCTGACAAAGGACCTCCTAACCTACCTCACTCCCTCTGAAAAATGAACTCTGACATGGGCCCTGTGGCCCACATCCTGAGATTTCCATTATCGTGAAAACAATTCCAGAAGATGTGTTTCAGAGCCTTTTAAACCAATGGTATTACTACTGAAATAACTTTATAATAAGCATAAACCTTCCAATATGACTACTCATAAGCAGAATACTCCCTTGAATGAAAATATTCTGATATGAGTGCTTTGTTTTTGTTCTAACTTTTATTATAGAATTTTGTAAACATTTTCCCAGTTTTAATAACATCAACTTTCTATTATTCTCATTTCATCAATCCCCATTCCAATTTTTTTCTGTAATATTTTAAAGCCAATTCTATACACCAATTCTAGAGATATATACTTCATTATTTTCTCTGATAAGAAATTTATTAAAACTATAATCAATATTCTATAATTATGCCCATGTAATTTTAAAAATCTTCTTAATATTGTTTATATTCTAATCCATATTTAATTTTCCTAGTTTTCTCAGGTATAAAAAATCCTTTTTATACCTGATTGAATTAGGATCAAAATTCCACACTTAATCTTGAACTATAAACATTTTTGCTTTAAATAATAAAATACATAAAATTGCATACATATCAGAAATTAACTTTTATAGCTAAAGTATAAAGAGAGTTTTTGTTTATATTTATGTAAGAATTTCATGGTTGAATTGAGCATCAAATTCCATATGAAGTACTAAATTTTCTTCATCAGAAACTAAAGAAACGAATCAAGTTTTCCAGCCCCTCTCTCTCTCTCTCTCTCTCTCTCTCTCTCTCTATATATATATATATATATATATATATATATATATATATACTAATTTTTTTTAATTGTCAATGGACCTTTATTTTGTTTATTTATATGTGGTGCTGAGAATTGAACCCAGTGCCTCACACATGCTAGGCAAGTGTTCCACCACTGAGCCACAACACCAGCCCCATCTCCAGACTTTTAAATGGAATGGACTTATGAGCTAATAGCCTTGACTTTGATGACCTCAAACTTCCCTTCTTTGACTTTTAACTTTAATTCCATAACAACAATAATTTATTATTTCTTTAATCAATTGATATAAAAAGTCTTTATCACTCTGTCTCATATTTTCAAAATGAGCTCTCAAAAGGAAAGTCTATTTTAATGATATATGGCTCTTCATTACATCATTTTTTTCTATTCCTTTATTGCTACATAAATCTATAAATTCAATATACAACATATTTTTAAAAACTGAACATTTCAAATAAAATTGGTAGGCATGTTCCAAAGCAATATCCAAATGATAAAAATGTTCTTTAATTTATAAAAGTAAAATAAAATACAATTTCTTGCTATTAACTTTATTTTTAAAAGGTACACATTTATGCTGTCTTCTTAAATCTCCAATTTGTGTAGCCCTACTCCTGGGTTTTTATGTTAAATCCATTCTTTTTTCTATTTAATGTGCTTTCTTTTTAATAGCACAAATAAATATGAAAATAGATTCAGAAAAAAATGTGCAATAAAAATTTATAGCTGGGAAATGTTTAATTTTAAACCTTTAAAAAAATGGTTCTGGTTTAAAAACCAGCACTTATTTATCCACATAGTTCAGTATATTAAAAATCATAACTGCAATTTGCAAATTCATTATTGAATAATTTTAAAGCTTGTATATAAAATACATAAGCAGAGCCCAAAAGTAACAGGCTAATAACTTTGCTTCAGATGGAATTGATTCTATGTTCAAGCTATTCTCCATAGGGGGAAAATTGAAGAATTTAATCGAGCATTTGGAATAGCAAAAGAGAAATTTAATGTATTTCGGAGTAAACTGACGCAAATAACATTCCAAACGTTAGCATCTATTTGTGCAATAAGCAGTCTCTTATTGAGCTCCCATGCCTTACTGTCTTAAGGTAAACATCTTTGGCTTTAAAAGACACTTGAACTTGGTTTAGAAGGTATTCCAATCTGGTAACTGCTCATGCAAGACCCAATTCTTTAGCTCACATTCCCCTTTGTATACCCCACTGACATCAATATTAAAGTTTTAGATATAAAAATCCCCTATCCCCATTGTTTTTGAAACTTAGGAAATAAAGCATGATCATCATCACTCTAATAATTATACAGAGTGTGTGTGTGTGTGTGTGTGTGTGTGTGTGAGAGAGAGAGAGAGAGAGAGAGAGAGAGAGAGAGAGAGAGAAGGCTGTACACTTGAGCCCATTACACACACACACACACACAAAAGCAGTTACAACTGAGATTGCAAAATCTTGTAGTAGTAAGAAACCTTTATAAGACTATCCACCAATTATTCTACTGATTTCTTCTTTTCATATTATAAACCACTAAATCATTCTGCTAAGAAGCTATAATAATACTTTCCTAGGGAAAAAAATCCATCCTTTGGTGGTAATGGAAGCAATTCAATAAATGAATGTATATTAATTAATATTTAATAGCTGGCATTAAAATTTCTGCTTAAGATCTGAGTGAAAAAAACTGTAAGGAAAAACCATTGAGAATTTCTTCAATTACAATCAAAACTACCTCCTAAATATGCCTAGCAAGAATTCAATTTCCTTCCTTTCTCCTGAAAATTCTGTCAAAAAAAATGTGGTATTCAATTTGTGTTTTAGTGCATGTGGGAGATTGATTCTCACAGAAATCTCAGGGTAATTCCCTTTGTAAACCAAAAAAGAAAAAAAAAGTCCTCTGTAGTGTGAATAATGATCTGTGAGATTGCCTTGTGAGCTGCAGGCTTGGTAGCACAGGTTCTCCTAAAAGAAGGCTATACTCTGAGTCCTCTACATTGTCTGCAGATAGATAATGAATTCTGCAGATTATTTAGAACAGCTGGCCAACTGTGACTTCCCACCTGAGGCCTCAGTGGGTTCCTGGGTGAGAACAGCCTGGAAAAGCAGCAACTGAGACAGGAATTGAAGAATCAGAGAAATGAATGGCCTCAATTTTCTAAGCATATACCTTAAGCCTTCCCAAAGGTAAACATGATTTACTCTTACAGTGTCTGTTATTTTGAAAAATCTGGGCCAATCTGCCCTTTCCACGACTCTTTCAATTAATGTTGACAAAAGAGAGTAAAGCACTGTGTCCCATGACACAGTTTTTTCATTAGTTCAGTTATTTATTAGGCACTAAGCGTTCAAAGTGTACTATTGAACTTTAACTTCTTAATATCCTAGAAGTTACAGAAGTTAAAAGATGTTTATGGATGATCATGCATAATTGCTTGTAGAATACAATAAAGATAAAAACTAATTGATTTTTTAACACTAGAAATCGGTTTTTTTGGGGGGGAAAGGAGTACCAGGGATTGAAATAGGGGCACTCAACCACGGAGCCACATCCCCGGCCCTATTTTTTTGTATTTTATTCAGAGACAGAGTCTCACTGATTAGTTTAACACCTCACTTTTGTTAAGGCTGCCTTTGAACTCATGATCCTCCTGCCTCCACCTCCCAAACCAGTGGGATTACAGGCATGTACAACCATGTCCAGCAGTTTGTTTTTGTTTTTTAAATAAAATCAATCATATTCTTCAGAAAATCTATAAAATAGTCCACCCTACAAAATAAAATAATCTCTAGCAAAGAGACAAAAATAATAATATAAATTTATTCTCTTGGTTTAATACCGAGATTTGGATAGAACATGTCATTTTCCCAAGTGTATTAAAGATTGTTTCATTGTTTTTATTTCTTAAAATACATAGAAAAGGGATTTAAACATAGAAGGGACTTAGATATTACATTTGTACTTATAATATTTCTCAACCAAGAGTACAGTTTTACAGAATGGCCTAAAATCTTCACCACTCATCCAACTTCTTCACCACATAGTCCTTTCTAAGAACAAAAATATTAAAATAACTAGTTACTATCACCCAGGGATGGTGACACATGCCTTTAGATCCAGCTACCCAGGAAATTGAGACAGGAAGATCAAAAGTTGGGATCAGCTTGGGAAACATAGCAAGGCCCTGTCTCAAAATAAAAATATAAAAATAAATAAAAAGAGCTAGGGATGTAGCTCAGTGGTAGAGTGACCCTGGGTTCAATCCCCAGAGCTAGCTAGCTGGATGAATGGTTATTGTCCTTTGCCACTTTCTCAGCTCCTATTGTTATACTCTGGATGAGGGCTATTTACAGTTAACAGACTGTTATGTCCATAAGACATTAAAATATTTTCTTGAAGTTGTATATTTTAAGGATAACATAGGAATAACCATGCTACAAATTTCCTAACCCTACTAAATTTAAATTACATTAAATATCATCAGTAGAATACTGAAAACCAATTACCACCTAGAAAAGAAAATCTTAACTGTGTAATCATGAAGCTATGATTAAGTAGGGCATAATAGACAAAATGGCTTTTGTTTTTATTGTTCAATGAAGCAAAACTCACAAATGATGATGAGAATATCCTAAGGAAAACTCCCCTCAGTGAAAGGCCATTTCTCTTTCAGCTGGTCTCACTTCTCTCCCTCTGCTGACAGATGGCCAGGCTGCAGGCCTTCCTGGTGGGCTGGCACCAGTCTTCACCAACATTTAAAAAGAGACAATATTATTTTGATATAAAAACACCAGAATACTTACTTTTTCCTATATATAAAAATATGAGAATAAAAAAATACATGCAGAAATACATAGGAGCTGACTGTTCCTATATATACTATAAAAGCTATATTCTTAGAGGTGCTATTCTAGGCAGTCCACCAAGCCGTGCCACTTGCTGTTCCACTGAAGTGCGTAGGAATCAGATACAGGCTGTTTCCACAAATGGGCCTCAACATGACAAGGCTCAAAGCCACCAAGTTAGAGCAGGGCATTACCCACAAACCCCAGGATCATGCAGCTCCAATGTTACATCCTAAACTTATGAATAAGCTTTTTAACTTTCTAGGACTACATGAAAGCAATATTTTTCCATGAGGTCTCAAGATGTGGTCTTGCATATATGGGAGTGACTTGGCTCTCAAATTCGGCTCAAGAAAAACATAAAAGGAGAAAGGAGAAGAGTATAATCTATGATGTCATACAAACCATCTTTTCCTGCAAATGTTCCATGTGATAATTGTATGTGAAGGTGCCATTTTAGAATGTTTTTATAAGTCAGAACTGCATTGCTGCATCCAATGGAGGTACATTCTCTTTACAAGTTAATTTATTCCCGGCTGGTGCCTTTTCCAACTAAGACAGCTCTTTACAGTAATGTGAAACTTAGTGGTGCTATAGGCAAGGTCAATGGAACCAGACTGAAAAACCCAATTAGTGGCCTTCCCTTGCTACACCAATAGAAAAAGGCAGGTCAGCCATCCTGCAAGTAGTTACATGACACTCTCCACCTTCTGTCTTTCCTCTGGTTCAGAAACACAAAGTTTATACCCATAAGAAAACTTAATGACTATCTTTCTATCATATAGGTAAATAAAGGAAAACAAAGTGTTTTTGTTCTTCCTCTTGGATATCTTATCTCATATCCGAAAGGAAATTGCAAATACCAAAATACAGAAAGCTGTGGGTGGGTAGGGATCAGATATGGATATAATCTTGGTAATCAAAAGATTGCTCAAATTAGACAGACGAAAGAAATTAAAGGCATAAAAATAGGAAAAGAAGAACTTAAATTATCACTATTTGCAGATGACATAATTATATACCTAGCAGACCCAAAAGGGTCTACAAAGAAACTATTAGAGCTAATAAATGAATTTAGCAAAGTGGCAGTATATAAAATCAACACGCATAAATCAAAGGCATTCCTGTATATCAGCGACAAATCCTCTGAAATGGAAATGAGGAAAAACACTCCATTCACAATATCCTCAAAAAAAATAAAATACTTGGGAATCAACCTAACAAAAGAGGTGAAAGACTTATACAATGAAAACTACAGAACCCTAAAGAGAGAAATAGAAGAAGATCTTAGAAGATGGAAAAATATACCCTGTTCATGGATAGGCAGAACTAACATCATCAAAATGGCGATATTACCAAAAGTTCTCTATAGGTTTAATGCAATGCCAATCAAAATCCCAACAGCATTTCTTGTAGAAATAGATAAAGCAATCATGAAATTCATAGGAAAAACAAAAGACCCAGAAGAGCAAAAACAATGCTAAGCAGGAAGTGTGAATCAGGCGGTATAGCAATACCAGACTTCAAACTATACTACAGAGCAAACAAAAACAGCATGGTACTGGTACCAAAACAGGCAGGTGGACCAATGGTACAGAATAGAGGACACAGAAACCAATCCACAAAACTACAACTATCTTATATTTGATAAAGGGGCTAAAAGCATGATATGGAGGAAGGATAGCATCTTCAACAAATGGTGCTGGGAAAACTGGAAATCCATATGCATCAAAATGAAACTGAATCCCTTTCTCTCGCCATGCACAAAAGTTAACTCAAAATGGATCAAGGAGCTTGATATCAAATCAGAGACTCTGCGTCTGATAGAAGAAAAAGTTGGCTACGATCTATATACTGTGGGGTCGGGCCCCAAATTCCTCAATAGGACACCCATAGCACAAGAGTTAATAACTAGAATCAACAAATGGGGCTTACTCAAACTAAAAAGTTTTTTCTCAGCAAAAGAAACAATAAGAGAGGTAAATAGGGAGCCTACATCCTGGGAACAAATCTTTACTCCTCACACTTCAGATAGAGCCCTAATATCCAGAGTATACAAAGAACTCAAAAAATTAGACAATAAGATAACAAATAACCCAATCAACAGATGGGCCAAGGACCTGAACAGACAATTCTCAGAGGAGGACATACTATCAATCAACAAGCACATGAAAAAATGCTCAGCATCGCTAGCAGTCAGAGAAATGCAAATCAAAACCACCCTAAGATACCATCTCACTCCAGTAAGATTGGCAGCCATTAGGAAGTCAAACAACAACAAGTGCTGGTGAGGATATGGGGAAAAGGGTACACTTGCTCATTGTTGGTGGGACTGCAAATTGGTGCAGCCAATTTGGAAAGCAGTATGGAGATTTCTTGGAAAGCTGGGAATGGAACCACCATTTGACCCAGCTATTCCCCTTCTCCGTCTATTCCCTAAAGACCTAAAAAGAGCATGCTACAGGGACACTGCTACATCGATGTTCATAGCAGCACAATTCACAATAGCAAGACTGTGGAACCAACCTAGATGCCCTTCAATAGATGAATGGATTAAAAAATGTGGCATCTATACACAATGGAGTATTACTCTGCATTAAAAAATGACAAAATCATAGAATTTGGAGGGAAATGGATGGCATTAGAGCAGATTGTGCTAAGTGAAGCCAGCCAATCCCTAAAAACAAATGCCAAATGTCTTCTTTGATATAAGGAGAGTAACTAAGAACAGAGTAGGGACGAAGAGCATGAGAAGAAGATTAACATTAAACAGGGATAAGAGGTGGGAGGGAAAGCGAGAGGGAAGGGAAATTGCATGGAAATGGAAGGAGACCCTCATGGTTATACAAAATTACATACAAGAGGAAGTGAGGGGAAAGGGAAAAATAATACAAGGGGGAGAAATTAATTACAGTAGAGGGGGTAGAGAGAGAAGCGGGGAGGGGAGGGGAGGGGAGGGGGGATAGTAGAGGATAGGAAAGGCAGCAGAATACAACAGACACTAGTATGGCAATATGTAAATCAATGGATGTGTAACTGATGTGATTCTGCAATCTGTATACGGGGTAAAAATGGGAGTTCATAACCCACTTGAATCAAAATGTGAAATATGATATGTCAAGAACTATGTAATGTTTTGAACAACCAACAATAAAAAAAAAAGATTGCTCAAAATTGAGAAGCCAAGAATGTTAATAAAACAAAGGAGTACTAAAACTAGTTTAGTAGTTTAACTTCATAGGTAAATATCATAAAAAATGTGGTTACAAAACAATCTGAGTATCAATGATAGTACTTTAAAGAAGATCTATACCATGAAAAAAATTTCATAAGGATAATTTGTATCTAAAACCCTAAACATATACACAAATATAAGAGTGAGAGCCACTACTCGGCCCCCAAAACCTGGAGACATCCTTGGAGCCTCTTTTATTTCCTCACTCCCTATATGTAACCCATCAGCAAATCCTGTTATTCTTACACACCTTCAAAATATACCCAGCCAAGCACGGTGCCACACACCTGTAATCCCAGCAGCTCAGGAGGCTGAGGCAGGAGGATTGCCAGTTCAAAGCCAACCTTAGCAAAAGCGAGATGCTAAGCAACTCAGTGAGACCCTGTCTCTATATAAAATACAAAATAGGGTTGAGGATGTGGCTCGGTGACCAAGTGACCCCCTGAGTTCAATCCCTGGTCCCCCCCCCATGTCTATGTATGTATGTGTATATGTGTGTGTGTGTGTGTGTGTGTGTGTGTGTGTGTGTGTGTGTGTGTGTTGTGTGTATCACCCAGACCCTGCTCACTCCTTACCCTCCACGCCCAGAAACTTGCTCTTTCTTGGGTTATTGCAGGAAACCTGCTGCATCTCCCCACCTCCTACCTGCCTGCTTTTACTGTCTCTTTTCAATACAGCAGTCAGTGTGATTCTTTTGGAAATCTGAGTTAGATGTGGGCAGCTTTTTCCATGTCTTCAGATTGTTTTCCATTCTAGAGTAAAAGTTGAAGCCCTACAGTGGCCACAGGACCACACACACACACACACACACACACACACACACACACACACACATAGAGATGGGGGGATATGGGCGGGGACCAGGGATTGAACTCAGGGGGTCACTTGATCACTGAGCTACATCCTCAACCTTATTTTGTATTTTATTTAGAGACAGGGTCTCCCTGTAAAAGTTGACTCCTACTCACATCTTCAGCCTTGGTCACTACACTGCACACATTTACTGTGCGCCTTGACCATGCCAGGGCCACTGCAGATGAATGTCCTTGTACAGAATGGACCTCTGCCCGGAACACCCTTCCTAGGTAGCCATACAGTTCTCTCCCAAAGCCACCGAGTCCTGTTTGAGGGGCTCATCACATGATCCCTACGAATCTTCAAAGATAAGCAGAATATAACTTGCCCCAAGAACACAGTATTCCTAGTCACCCTCTCAACTCCTTCAGGTCTCTGCTTAAAAGCCACCTCCTTGTCAAAGCATCCTATCCTATCACCATCCCATTTAAAACTGTAACCCTTCTCCAGAAATCCCCATTGTCTTCTCTACCTTATTTTTCTCCATAGTGCTTATCACTAATTGACATCATGCAATATTTTATTTAAGATAAAACAGCATTAATTATAATGCTCACCATTTAAAAAACAATCCTCTGAAAAAGCCAGCCTGTTAAACTATGGTGTATCCTCAGTTGTGAGAGGGATCTTGATTTCAAAGGTGTTAAATTATGGGAAAAAAACCCAAGTATTTCTTTGAATCAATTAAATGTCATCATTTGTTTATTGCTCATTACCTGTTTTTTTCATAAGTTCCAAGAAGGCAAAGGTTTTGTCTTTATTTTTTACAACTTTAATAATGTGTAGAGAAACATAATAGATGTTCAACAAATATTTTTTATTAAATGCACAACAACATTTAAAAGCAAAAATTTAAATTATTCATTTTATTTGGGGAAAAATTTTAAAGATATATTACTTTTTTGTGGGGGGTACTGGGGATTGAACTCAGGGGCACTCAACCACTGAGCCACATCTCCAGCCCTATTTTGTGTTTTATTTAGAGACAGGGTCTGAATTGCTTAGCACCTCACTTTGGCCGAGGCTGGCTTTGAGCTCACAATCCTCCTGTCTCAGCCTCCCAAGCTGCTGGAATTACAGGCCTGCAGATATATTACTTTTGAAATTTATAATTGGCCAAAGATATGTTAATTTTTAGGTAAAATACCATGTAATTTGAGCTCTAAGGATCAAAAGACATAGCACTCAATAAAGACATGAAAATCATGAATCTTTTTTTCCCATATTTTATTGGTACATTAAAATTATACATAATAGTGGGATTTGCTCTTATCTATTCATACATACATACAATATGACAGTATAATTTGGTCAATAATGTTCTCTAGTATTTCCCTTTTCCCTTCCCTCCTCCCTCTCCAAGTCCCTTTCCTCTATTCTACTGGTCTTTCTTCAATTTTCCTGAAAGCTCCCTGCATCTCCTGCATATGTTTCTTTTCCTTCTTTCTCTCTACCTTCAACTTATGAGAGAAAACAGAGGACCCTCGACTTTCTGAGTTTGGCTTATTTTGCCTAAAAATGCTCTCAAGGTCCATCTATTTTCCTGCAAATGGCACAATGTCATTCTTCTTTATGACTGAGGAAAACTCCATTGTGTATATATGTCACATTTTCTTTATCCTTTTATCCATTGACAGATGCCTAGGCTGGTCTCATAAGTTGGCTATTGTGAACTGTGTTCCCAAAAACATAGGCATACATGTATCACTTTAGTGTAATGACTTTAATTTTTTTCAGGTGATTTTTACTTTTCCCTTTAATATTATATACTGATCAAATTTTCTACAATGAACATATATATTGTGACACATCTGAAAATATTTTTTAAAAACTGTATTCCCTTCTTTCCAAAGAATCATTTTGGGGAGAGGAGTATTTTTATTTTTTTTATTTGTTCTTTTTTAGATATACATGACAGTATATTTTGACACTTATACATACAAACATGGAGTATATCTTAATTTAAATAGAATCCCAACCAATCTTATGGTTGTACATGATGTTGAGATTCAAGAAAGCCTAAAGAATGGAGAAAATATTTTGCCACCTGCAGCCCAGATAGAGCAACAATCTCCAGAATATATAATGTACTCAAGAAACTTAACACCAAAAACAAACAAACAAACAAACAAATAACCCAATAAATAAATGGCCAAAGGAACTGAAGAGACACTTCACAGAAGAAATATGAATGGTCAACAAATATATGAAAAATGTTCAACATCTCTAGCAATTAAAGAAATACAAATTTAAAACTACATTGAGATTTCATCTCACTCCAGTGAGAATGACAATTATCAATAATACAAGTAACAATAAATGTTGGTGAGGATGTGGGGAAAAGGTACACGCATACATTATTAGTGGGGCTGCGAATTGGTGGAACCACTCTGAAAAGCAGTAAAGAGATTCCTCAAAAAACTAGCAATGGAACTACCATTTGACCTGGTTATACCATTCCTTGGTATATATCCAAAATCAGCATACTGCAGTGATGCAGCCATGTTAATGTTTATAGAAGCTCAGTTCACAATAGCTATGCTATGGAACAACTAGGTGCCCTTCAACACATGAATGGATAAAGAAAATGTAGTATATATTATTAACAATGGAATATTACTTGACTTTATGACATTTGCCATTAAGTGGATGGCTCTGGAGACTATCATGCTAAGTGAAGCAAGCCAATCCCCAAAAACCAAAGATTGAATATTCTCTTTGATATATGTATGCTAGTACACAACAAGGAAAGGGGAGAATAGAAGTTCAGTGGATTAGACCAAGGGGAATGAAGGGAAGGGAGGGAGTATAGGAATAGAAAAGAGTAGAATGAAGCTGACACAATTTTAAAATTCTTTAGGATTAATACTGAGGAGTAGTTTAACTGGGTCATATGGTGGTTTCATTTCTAGTCTTTTGAGGAACCTCCATAGTGATTTCCATAGTGGTTGTACTAATTTACAATTCCATCAACAGTAAAAAAGTGTTTCTCTTTTTCCCTCTTCCTCTCCAGCATTTATTACTGTTTCTAGACTTAATAGCTAACTTTCTGACTGGAGTGAGATGAAATCTTTTTTGGAAAATCACAAATCTTAAAAGGCTGCATGCTTTGGTTACACACACACACACACACACACACACACACACACACGTTGAAATTCAAGGAGAAAAAGACAAAAAATACAATCAGTGAGGATGATTTTAGTAAACCTTTTTCTGCCTTTGACAAATTTAAAAAGACAGATAATAACATGTGGAAAATAAATATTACAATTAACTAGACTAAACAAAAGAGACATGTAAATTAGTCATAAAAATTTTTATTTTTGAACATCAAGAAAGTATTTATGAAGAATGCTCAGATTCAGATTCACAAAATAGGATCAAAATAGTCAAACTGTAGTTTAAATAGAAAAAGTCAGAAAACAAATGATAGGCAATAATAGCAACAAACAGAACTATGTCAGGTATGCTATGGTTTAGGCGTGAGGGGTCCCCCAAAAGCTCAGGTGGGAAATAATGCAAGGATTTTCAGAGATAAAATGATTAGATTACGAAGTCTGACCTAATTAGTGGATTAATCACTGATATGGATTCACTGGGTGGTAACTGTAGGTAGGTCAGGTATGGCTGGAGAAGGTAGGTCCCTGGGGGCGTGCCTTTGCAATTTATACTTTGCTCCTGGTGAATGGAGCTCTCTCTGCTTCTTCATTGCCAGGTTCTTGGCTGCTTTCCCCTACCATGTCCTTCTGCCATGATGCTCTGCCTCACCTTGGGCCTAAAGCTGTGGTCAGCCAACCTTGGACTGAACCTCTGTAACCATGAGCCAAAATACTTTTTTCCTCCTCAAATTATTCTTTTTTTTTTAAGAGGAGAGAGAGAGAAAGAGAGAAAGAGAGAGAGAGAAAGAGAGAGAGAGAGAGAGAGAGAATTTTTTAATATTTACTTTTCAGTTTTCGGTGGACACAGCATCTTTGTTTGTATGGGGTGCTGAGGATAGAACCCGGGCCGCACTCATGCCAGGTCAGTGCACTACCGCTTGAGCCACATCCCCAGCCCCATCCTCAAATTATTCTTGTGAGACATATTAGAGAAGCACAAAGCTGACTAAAATAAGGTAATACTACATATAAATAGTGTAAACTTCTATAATAAAAAAAAATTTAAGTCTTTCCCAACTCTATAATTGGTAGGTAACTTGTCCCTTTTTTCATTTTCCATAAGAATAAGTTTTATGATTCCTTGTCGTTATTTTTTTTAATCTTTTGTGACACAAACTATGTTCCAATTAATTTGGAGAGGAAGTTATTAGCTAAAAAGGCAGATATCACATTTGAATTACATGCTGACTAAAAAGAGCCAATTTATGTTGACAAAAGACATCCAAACCAGAAAGACATATACAGTTTACAAATAAAAATATGGGCATAAAAAAATAACCACATAAGCAAAAATACATAGTAACAAGAATCACAATGAAACAAAACCATGGAAATCAGAACTTAAAAATAAAAGCAGAATTAAATATTCAAAATGCAGCCAAACAATGGAATAAAAATTGCTCTAAGAGCTAATTCTTGGATCAAAAGAAGGAAGCAGATAAATTTCTGTTAAATATAAAGTAAAAAAGAGAAAATAAAGGATCAGATATAGACGGGAAACAGAAGTCTAAAAAGACTAGGCAGCCGAAAGGCCGGTAGCAAACTGAACTCATGTTGTCACTATGGCTGACCTTGCATCTTCTCTTGACCTTGAACTTGGTGGATGAAGGTTTCAGCGGCCACCAGAGCAACTACAGGAGATAATCAAGGCCTTGCAGTCCGTGTGCAAGGGAGTTGCCCCTGGGGTCCTATCACAAATCTGAGAAGACTGATTTTGCATAGATGTGTAATCTCAGAAAACTCAAAGCAACCAAATAACAAAAATGACCCCAAAATGATAAAAGGCTGAGCTACCTAACAGAGGTAAATTCTAATCCTACGTGGAAGATGGCTTGCTCACAGAAATCCCACACAGGAAGTCCCTGTAACAGTGACTTCACAGTCTACACTTGCATAATGTGAAAACAAGACTCTGCTGAACAAGGGTCAACAGCACAGCACAGAATTAGACTGTCAAGAATTTCAGAATTACTGGGTGTAAAATATGAAATACTTGTTTAAAATAGGTGAGAAAGAAAATATGGTAGTAAAAACACAAAGAATAAAAGATCACTTTATTTTCTAACATCATAGTAGTTTAGACACTGAATGATTCACTGATTGAAACAACTAAAATCTGGATATAATATAAAGAAAATATTTTAGCAGATTAGCACAATGGCACAAAAGCAAAATCTCTGGGTCCTTGAAACTCATTGAACATTGTAATCCTAAAAGAAAAGTGAGACCAAAGCTATCTATATAACCCTAAGTATTTCAGCATTTTCTCTGGAGATCTTGCAATTTCACTGCAATTCAACATAAGACTCTCAGAGAAGAGAAAGTGGAGTGTTGGGCCTACCTGAGTCAAGAAACGAATAAGGGATCCTTAGGTGAACTTTGACCCCATAAGCTATCCCTCAGTATAGTAATGAATTAAAAACAAGCCCAAATAGCATGTATTATTTCTATATCTTTCTTTATAGATTTTTCTTATTTTTTAAAATATTTTTTAATTGTTGTCAATGGAGGTTTATTTTATTTGTTTATTTATGTGCTGTGCTGAGAATTGAACCCAGTGCCTCACACATGCAAGGCAAGTGCTCCATCACTGAGCTACAACCCCAATCACAGATTTTTCTTACATTTTATCTTTCAAATTTTCTAAGTGAAAATGCATTCTTTTATAATTTAGAAAAATATTGAAAGTAATAAAGTTGTCAGAGTTTAGAGGAAGGAGAAATAAAGTAGACATTGATAGTCAGTCACTGGATGTCACTTTTCTCCCTTCTGTTGGCTTCAGGCCCTCGGGAGTGCTGTTCCTCCACTCTTAATCAAATGGTTTGGATAGAGCTGACTTTTGTCCCCAGTGTTCAGGGTATCACACTCCCTTGGCTATAGGGATGAGCACCAATCAGAGCCAATTCAAGGTGTATCTCAAGACTTTTTCTGGGGTAACAGATAGACACTAACATTTGCTGAAAGAATAGGGTACAACTCTGGGACCACTAAAAAAAGTCATCTTGCATGACAAGGAGAAGGGCCTCCCGAAAATGGAGCCAATAAAAAGTAAAGAAGAACTAAGATGGAGAAAGAGAAGATTCAGCATCATTTGAGCTGCTAGATCCAATTCTGTCAAAACAAGGACATATCTGGACAGCAATGATGTGTGTGTCAAAAATTTCTCCTGAATTCCTTAAAACAGGGTGATTTGTATTTCCTGTCACAGGGCTGATACACACGAAGATGGCCATGTCGTCTGTTTCTGGGATATCATCATGGTGCCCGTCCTGGCAATCATTCCAATTGGTTGCTGCCCACATCTTTCTGATTGTTAAATTTTTATAGTATTATATTTGCTTTTAATCAAGAGTTGAAATAATAAAGTATAATTTATAAATATAAATATATCAAAAATAAGTGTGATGTTTTATTGACCAAAAGAGACTGAGCAGGGCATAAGCCATTCACAAAAATATAGTTCGACCAAAGGTCTTTTACTTTCAGGGTATAAAAAACATAAGCCACCTTCTCAGCCTGAGAAAAACATTTTCCTTCTTAGAATATGTTTCCTCTTGTGTTAAATGGATATTAAAAATGACTTAATTGGTATGGGGATATAGTTGAGTGGTAGAGCACTTACCTTGCATATGTGAGGCCCTGGGTCCAATCCCCAGCATCGAGATAAATAAAAACTTTGCCTATCTTATATCATCATAATTATTAAATGGGATACTACTATAAAACAATTTCATATAAACCATTCTAGCACTAGAGATACATGAATTATTCATAAATTTAAAGTATAATTACTCCATATAATTTTTTATCTGATGTTTAGGTTATTTGGATTGACTGTGTATTAAATGTATACTATCAACTCTATTTTCATTTTAGACATATAGTACTTTGTAATTATAAATCATAATATAGCATTTCAATGCTTACATTGTACTTAAAGTTATTTTTATTGTACTTTCCATTATACATTTTCTTAGTTTTCTATTATCTTGTCATTTCTCCCTGTAATGAGCAGAGAATTATAAAGTTTACGTATACCACCTCCTATTTAAAAACATCCAAATCCTCTGAGCCACAATATATTTTAATGTTGCCACACTAGACAATCTTGATACCCAGAAATAATAACAACTTTTCAAATTTTAATTAAAAGGATATTGCAGGGGTTATCCATCTATAAAATATTTTTCACTTTATAACATGGACATCCCTCCATGTTATTGTTACTACAAGGGCATCTCCAAGTCCTATAATAGCCTAGATTACTTACTGCTTTGGAAGTAAGACGTCCCCCCAAATCTCATATGTTAATGCAGGAATGTTAAGGGGTAACCTACTCAGAGGATTAATTCATTTGATAAATTAATAATAATTTGAATGGACTAACTGGGTAAAAACTGTAGACAGGCAAGATGTGGGAACAGGAAGTAAGAGTCATTGGGGGCATGCCTTTGGGGTCTATATTTCATCCCTGGTACCTCTCTTGGTGTCTCTCTCTCTCTCTCTCTCTCTCTCTCTCTCTCTCTCTCTCTTTCTCTTTCTCCTGGCCACCGTGAGTTGAGCAGCTTTCCTCCCCCATGTCCCTTCTGCCATGATGTTCTGCCTCACTTCAGAATATAGTTGGCAGACCATGGAATAAACTTCTGAAACCATAGCCTGAAACAATATTTTCCTCCTCTAAGTCATTTTTGTCAGGTATTTTTGTCACAGCCATGAAAAACAGACTAATAAATCACCATCACTGTTCTCCATGTAACTCAGAGCCTATCACCTTTTAAGAAATGGATGAGGTTTCATGTCCAAGTTTCAATCCCACTAGACTGAGAATGAAGAGACCAATAATTCTTTAGCCCACCTTATCTATGAAGGCATTTATGATTCCTTTTGCTTTACCTAGTATTAAAATGAAATAGAATCTAAACACCTGTAACTGTCATGTTTTATTTTGAATAAGTAGGGTAAGTATAGTAGCAATGAAATTTGCTGGTAGGAAAAGTTTCGGTTCTGCAGGACTAGATTTTTCAATCACAGTTGAATGAATTACCATGTCTTTCAAATGTAATGTTAATTTGAGCTTCATTTGTCCATTTGGGCATTATTGGAAAGCATTCTACTAATGCAGCAAAATTTAGTTATGCTTTAAGCCAGAAACCATTAATGACTATTTTAGGAGGCTCCCAGGGACATCTAGATGTAAGTTGATACCTTATCTTATTCAATGTTTATGTTGACTCATTTTCCTGAACAATTTGGTCAAATAAATGACTTGTCAATTCTATTTCAAATTGAATATGTCTCTAGGGAAGTCCCTGGATGGTGAGGACTGCTGGACAAGTACATGAAAGACTTTTATATGGGCTATAATTTGTTAATGAAAGCTTTCTTAGGCAAATTGATCTTGAATCCTTTTCATATTTTTGAAGTATCATTGACATTAGAGTTAATGTTTCTTTAAAGTTTCTAGGTTAAATATAAAATCTACTTAGTGCATAGGAGTAAAAAACTAGATTATGTAAGGAGGAACTTGGCTCAGTGACTGATTAGCTATTAGTCGGAGAGGTGTACTGGCTCTACTAACTCCTCATTTCTTGAAGTATTCTTGGAAAACTGGTGATATATTTTTAAAAATTTATAGACAGCTGAATCTAAAACATAAAAATCAATCTATGGATTGATCAACCAATACAAATACTAAAATATAATAAATTATCAACTAATTATCTATATTTGATCAAGTGGATCAGTTGGAAGTAAGTTTTCACATTTTCCCTTTACTTTTGCTTCTAGTAAGATTTGACTCAGTAGTTCAAGAAATAGTACCACAAGTTAAAAAAGATATATATATATATATATATATTTTTTTTTTTTTAAACAAACTCTAGGATATTCTCTGACAGGACAAATGGGGGTGGGGCAGAAGGAGAGAGAGGAATTCTGAATTTTAATGACTTTAAAGTTTATTGTACTTTAAAATCCTTAAGAAACATTTGGCTTTATAAATATTATTCCTACATCTGGTCTAGAAGTTAGAATCACTCTTTCATTCACTGTATAGACTTGGATAACTCATCTAACTTATTTGAGCTCCCATTTTCTCATCTGTCATTTGAGGAATTTGAATAATATATTCCCTTCACACTGCTGTGGTGCACACCTGTAATCCCAGGAATTCGGGAGGTGTGAGACAGAAAGATTGCAAGTTCAAGGCCAGCTCAGACAATTTAAAGGGACTCTTTTTCAAAAAAAAAAAAAAAGGTCTTGGGGTATGGCTTAGTGATAGTGTGCACCTGGGTTCAATCTCCAGTACTGCAAATACATACATATATAAATAGAAAAAAAAAGATATTCCAATACATACATATATAAATAGAAAAAAAAAAGATGTTCCCTTTCAGCTGTAAATAGAGGTAGCTGATGCTACTAAGTATTGATTACTATCCAAGTTCAAATGAGCCCTCACTGCTACTCAATAATCCTGTTTGCATCTCTTGGTACATTCTTTAGAATAGTTGTCCCAGGGCTTCACCTGGGTTTTCAGTCCTCATTCTACCCTACCATCTACATTCAACAAATGCAGATCCAAACAAATGAATTCTTCAAGTAGATATAGGCCTGCTACTAGCTGGTTTGTAGGAAACAAGAAGTGTGATATGTTACCTTTCAAGATACTTTTGGGAGACCCACCTCATTCACACTGGTGATGAGCAAAGACATTTGGAATACAATGCTTTTTCTACATTTTGATTAATCTATCATTTTTTTACATGCTTCAGTTTGAAGATCAAAAGTTGGAAAACTGCATAAATGCTACAAAAAAACCCACCACCCTTTTACTGTACCCATTATGTTAAATAAATTCTGCCCCTTTATTTTGCTTTAGTAAGAAACTGCTAAATGACCTAACTGTTAACATTAAATGGTTGGTCCTGACTGTAGGGCCATTTCACAGTAGCAGTGAAATAGAATATGTTAAAATTAGAATAAGCTTAAAAAAGAATTATACACTCTGACCAAGGTGGGAAAATTAGCTGAAATATCTGCCAAGGGAAAGTGGAAAGTTCTAAGATACCAGATGTCTCTGTGGGTTCCAAATTTGGAATTCTCTGTCGCCTTTTAAATCTTCCTTCAGAAGTATCAAACCTTACAATGCATGTGGTTTGGCATATGGGCTGTTATTTTGCATTTCTAGACTCTGAGTCTGCCTTTTCAATCAGTATCTAAGCTACTTTGTTCAGTTCTGTGCTACCTTGGGATAGATGGCTTTCAAGAAAATGAAGCAAAGATATAAACGACTTCTTATCTCCACCTTTATTTCACTGTAAAGATTTGCCAGGCAAGACTGAGAGCACAGGAAAGCACAAATACTATCATTCTTGACCTTCAGGAGGTCTTACCCAGTGTTTCTCCTTTGTGCAGGAATAGAGAATACAGGTGCCATATTAAAAGAGCCTTCTTTTTTTTATATTAATTTTTCATCAAGGGCAATTTGGACTCCTCCTCTATAGTCATATTTTTCTCTTCAACCCCAGCCATTTCCTGAACCTCCCTTATGAGATCCAAGAAAGGCATCTGCATTTGACTTGAGGTGATAAAGATAATGGGACAATGCATTACAAAAGATAATTATTTTTTAGCAATGATAGTTAAATTGAAGATGACTAAATGATGATAAAAGAACAATTAAAATCCAAATAAGAAAGACCTCTAACATTAAAAAAAAAAAGTGAAAGGAGCACTCAATTTCAAAAGTGAGACTCTCATTTTAATTTAGATCTCATTTTTCTTCAACTTGGGTTGCAGGAATATTCAAGATTGTGCACTAGATGGAATACATTTTGTTGGTGGCAAATTACTGATTTGTAAACATCACAGAGCACCCTTGAACATGAATACTGTACTAGTTTATTATTTTCAGTTGCTTTTAAATAAATTGTTAAAATGTACATAAACTCTAAATGGACAGTTTTATACCTTCCAATCTACAAACAATGTGAAATATCTAAAATATACCCCTTTCTTGTTTGTGAAGAAACTATTACACACAATTGAGCTCAAAATTGCTTTTTTTTAAAAAAAAAATAAACAGGTTAAAATAGTACTTCAAAAATAATGACAAACTTCTTTGAAAAACTGACTTTTATAATGAAAAATCAATTTGGACAGAACCATTACACATATTATCAAACATTTATGGGAAAGGTGGAAAAGCCAGGAGAGTGTTAAACAGTAGAAACAAGAGAACTTAGATGCCCTGCATGGCAGACCATGTCCTGTCAGAGGCTTCGAGACTTGAAACTAGAGAAGAAAACCAACAGCCTTCTCTCCTTTACAGCCTGGGCCTCGAGAGAAACAGCCAGAGGGGTGGGAGAAAAGCAAAATCAAAGTCTGAAGTTGGGACCTCTTTGGCTTAAAATAAAAAGCAGCTGAGAAAGCACAGAAATATGAGGTTGTGAATCATATGTGAGAGGTTATGAAAGGTAAATTAGACCTCGTCCTGAGAAACAACATGCCTTTCTCTAGGAATCAATAGGAGGATTTCTGACTAAGAACTAGAACCCAAGGTGAGGTGAGACCTGAAGTGTCCTACTGCTGAGTCACAGAAAAGTGAGGAAGACAAGATGTCCCAATCCTGGACAAGAGGCACAATTTAATGGCACAACAGCATTGTGCCTTTCTTTCTTGCCAAGGGAAACACAGTGTTACAGAGGGTAGTGGCTGGTGGGTATCCAAGTGCCCAGCCCTGGAGATGACTTCCAGTTTTTCCAATCCAATCACAGCACTCCCATTCTCCTTTGACAATATTCCTTGTAGCTGTGGGGGTGGTGACCTGTTCTTTTCAAGGAGACAAAAACACATATTTTATCAGAATCTTCTGGGAGAGACTTATCCTCCTGACAACAGAAAAGTTCTTTCCTCCAACCGGTTCTCTGAATCCATGCTTTCTTGGCATCTGTCTTGTAGCTGAAGGAGCCAGTCACCACCAAGCTGAAAATGACAGAGCAGAAAGAAAAGTTCTGGTTCCTTGATGTGGACTCTTTTGCAGCAAATCTGGAACCACCTACGCCTAGATCTCACTGTGAGCAAACTGCAGACCTTTATGTTTAAAGTTTCTGTGAATCAAGAACTTTTCTACTTGCTGATGAATTAATCCTAAATGATACAGAGGATTTGATGGTAAAATTAAGAGGACCCTTCCCATGATTCACAGAGCTCTACAGCCCACTTTTCAATGGCTGCCATTGAGAAGGGAGAGGAGAACAAGAGGCAAAGTTCTGAATCCACATTCAGAAGCCCATCTCTGTGCTATTTCTACCTCTGGTAATGAAGTTCCCCACAATCAAGTGTGACAGGGCACATGTTCTTCATTAATAGAAGCAATACCATAATTTTTTTTTCTTTTTTAAAAAACCCAATGGTAAAACTGTCAACTCACTCTTCAATCAGTTCTGTGTCTTGCCTGTGACATTTTGTTTCATTTGGCCTTTCTATAAATAAATTTATGAGAAACAGACATTTTTGTTTCTGAGAGACATCCGGGAATTCAGTAATGCCTAGAAATTTCTCAAATAATGGTTTATATGTGCTGAAACTCACATATGTTTTATGGTTTCATTTAAAAATGTGTCCCTGCATACACACAAACACACACAGAGAGATTACATTTAGAGATAGGAGTTAAATTTTAAATTCCCCTTAGATTCCAAGTTTCTCAAACTCAGCAGAATCCACAGTGCAACACACTTACTGGTGAACTAGTATTAACTGACAAAAAGGAAACTTTATAAATTCAGCATACTATAGACACATTGCATTATTTGATCTTATAAAACTTCTATTATAACTTATAACTTCTATACTTAGTAAAACTTTTTGTGTTCCCTTAAATGTCCAAGGAGGCAAAGAAAATGATGATACTAATAAGAATGTAAACATAAATGTAATAAAATATACTTCTCTGACTCGAAGATCTGATTTGCCATTCCTAGCTGTAGTTGTGTGATTGATTTGAAATATAAGTTTTTCTGGTGTTCTTTTATCTTCAAAGTCTACACCAATGCCCAACTTTGTTCTTTATCCTTTGCCTGTATTATCAGTACAAAAAAAAATAGGCTGGAGCATCTTTTTTTAGAGTCGGGAAAAAAAAGTTTTCACACTTGCATAACTCATGCAGTTGAAATGGCTGGAAATCAACAGTCCCCAGAAAAGCATCTTTGAAAAGAGACAAAGCCTGAAAATCAGTAAATGCATAGAAGTCCTTTGAAAAGAAGAGTAAGGAGTGCTCCGGTGAAACTACATTGAGGGTAAAAATATCTAGAATGAGTAGACAGTCACAGTGGAAACTTTCTTTAGGGTTTTGAAAATTTTACATGTCTGAGGTTTTTTTTTTTTAATTCTGAAAATTTTCCTAGCATTACAGATGTTTGAAGTTCCAAAATTGGCTATGCAACTCTTGGTATGAAAACAAGATTTTCAGAATAGCTTTTTCACTGAATAAAATATTAGGATAACTAATTTGCAGAAGAAAGCAGTAAAGATTGAATATGTTGAAGTCCTTCAGAGAGGATATAGGAAACATTGAGACAGGACCAAATGAACAGCTGAAGAAGAGGTCAATACACTGGATTTGGAGGAGCAGAGAGGATAAATAGTAGGAGGAGTCAAGGGAAAGGGGATGCTTTGAGGAGACTGAATAAGAAACTGCAGAAGGGGTTTCTCTAAGAAGAAGAGGAAGTCCTGAAGAAGTTAGAACTCAGTTCTCTCTTAGACAGACAGACAGAAACATACATGGAATGGAATGACCTTGCCCAATAATCCCCGTAGGATCTGGCCTAGAACAAGGAAGACTTTTCAGTGTCTGTGTGTGGGCAGATAAAGGGAGCCAGGATTTCTGGAAGTGAACGTTCCCAGGAAAATACGATTAGGCTCATAGGCTCATGGGTTCCCCTGGGAGAAGGCTTTGGGCATGTCACTGAATGCTGGAAGTTATCTCCTTTATATTCCCACACAACCTTCTCAAGACTTGTGGGGACTTCATTTTGCCTTTTTTTTCCTTTCTCATCTCTAAGATCTTGGGATGTCTGTGTCCACTTCCTACTGCCTGCCTTATCCTGGGGCTGGGTGAGGGTTTGCTGCCCCTTTCTTGGATGTGGGCCTATCAGGGTTATCTGTATCTCTTCTTCTTCTGACAGTTGGGATGCACAGCCCCTCTATTTCTTTTTCTTTTCTTTTTTTTTTTTTTAGTATATTCCAATATATTGTTTTACTGTGCTAAAATCTCAGCTAATAAGAATTAATATTTCATAATTAAAGCATCAATTTATAATTAGATAATTAGCTAGGAAACTGACAATAGACCAAGCTTAATAAAATGTTACATTGTTGTTTTTATGTTCATTTCTTTTTTCTTTTTTAAAAATTTGTTCTAATTAGTTTTACATGACAGTAGAATGCATTTTGACAAATTGTACACAAATGGAGCACAACTTCTCACTCTTCTGGCTGTACAGGGTGCAGAGTCACACTGGTAGTATAATCATACACATATAGGGTGAAAATATCTGTCTCATTCCACCATCCTTCCCACCCCTACACTCCCTCTTCTTCCCTCCCCTCCCTCTGTCAAATCCAAAGTTCTTCCATTCTTCCATAGTCTGCCCCCACCTCAGCATTATGGATCAACATCCACTTATCAGAGAAAACATTTGACCTTTGGTTTTTTTTAGGTTGGCTTATTTCGCTTAGCATATTCTCCAACTCCATCCATTTACCTGCAAATGCCATAATTTCATTCTTCTTTAAGACTGAGTATAATTCCATTGTGTATATATACCATGATTTCTTTATCCATTCATCTGTTGAAGGGCACCTAGGTTGGTTTCATAGTTTAGCTATTGTGAATTGAGATGTTGTAAACATTGATATGGCTGCATCACTGTAGTATGCTGATTTTAAGTCCTTTAGGTATAAACCTAGGAATTGTATAGCTGGGTCAAATGGTAGAATGACACAGACATTATTACCCTATATACATGAGAATTATTACACTGCCAGTGTAACTCTGTACATGTATAGCCAAAGGAATGAGAAGTTGTGCTCCATTTGTGTACAATGTGTCAAAATGCATTCTACTATTACATATAACTAATTAGAACAAATTTTTAAAAAATAACCCAATCAATAAATGTGCCAAGGAACTGAACAGACATTTCACAGAAGAAGAAATACAATCAATAAATATATGAAAAAATGTTTAACATCTCTAGAATTAGATAAATGCAAATCAAAACTACTCTGTGATTTCATCTCACTCCAATCAGAATGGCAATTATCAAGAATACAAGCAATAATAAGTATTGGTGAGGTTGTGGGGGAAAAGGTAGACTTATACATTGCTGGTGGGACTGCAAATTGGTGCAGCATGGAGATTCCTCACAAAACTTGGAATGAAAACTTGCCTGAGTCCATATGACATCATATGAACAACCATATGATCCAAGTCTGGTATAACTAGGTATGCGCAGATGTGTATGCACCAGGTGATCAGCAATTGTTTGAGTCAGTCTAAACCATGCTTAGTCCTTGAAGTCATCACTAGCTCTGGGCTGGGTGAACATGAGTAAGGGTCACAGGCTGAAAAAAAATTCTTCCTAACTTAAACATGGGAAAACTTGGTACAAGAATATGGGAGTAGGAATAATATATTCACTGGGTACTGGCTCTGTTCTGGGTGGAAAAGAGAATGTAGAAGGCTAAGAAAGAGAAATCTTAGCAGTAACCTCATGTCAGGAATATTCATGTCATCGTGTGTCTATTGCAGTGAGTGCCAAAGATGTTTGATTCAATCGCTCAAGCCAGTGAAGACCTTCAAACCAGCAGCGTATAGAAGGAGGAGAGAAAGGGGAGGTGCCAGGGAATGAAATGGAGCACATTATGATATATGCATTTATTAATGTGCTATAATTAATACTACTATCATAGTACTATAAAGCACCAATAAAAACATTTTTAAGTGGGTAGAGCTGTAGCTTAGTGGTAGAGCGTTTGCCTAGCATGTGTGAGACACCAGGTTTGATACTCAGCACTACATAAAAATAAATAAATAAGATAAAGGTATTGTGTCTATCTACAAGTAAAAAAAATATTTAAAAAATTTAAAAAGACCTTCTAATTGCTTCTGGAAAGTGTACACCTTCTCTGGACCCTCTAGACTCATGGAACTAAGAGGTGAAGAGCTGTATTTTCTTGCCCTACCAATCTATACTCATAGGAGAGAAATAATTCCACAAAACAAAATTGTGATGCTATTGAGAGCTAGAAATAGAATACTGGTTCCCATTTCTTAATGTTGCACAGTATCTGGTACAAATACATATTGAGTGTTAAATGAGTGAAATACCCATACCTCCCAGGGGTCCTGATGAAAGGTGATCCTGAAGAAGATAATCTAGACAATTATTAATTTTCAAGATCAAACCTGCTACAGTTACAGTCTGGAGTTAATGTCAAACTACTTGTTAATGGCAGGAATATGTGAGGTAGGATGGAGATTAAAGAGAAAACTGGAAGAGATGGGAGTCAAGAAAACAAATCAGTCCATCTCCCTTTGTCTTTTGTTCACTGTCTCTGCCTGTCTGTGTTTCTTTCCCTAACTATATGTTGTATCCCACTTGTATTACCTGTTTTAAAGTCAGAAAAGAGTCTGTTGTCTACTGTGGACCATTGTAATATCTCAGGTATATTTAAAAATACATTTCAATTAGCACTGAAGAGTTGAAAAGAATCACATGCCCAAAACATCTATTTTGAGGATGAATTCCTTTGACCCTACAGTAGGTTTTCTTTGGTATTCTTCAAAAAATAATTTCTATTCTTTTTGTTCATTGGAACAAAGAGTTATCACGGGAAAATGAAGATGCTTTATAGTAAGTTCCCATAGGTCTAGCGTCTGAGGAAGAAGATATATCCCTTATCACTTCTATGACATCCTTCTATTATTTAGTGGGCATCGCTTTCTTTTCTCATGGAAACAGATTATAACCATTACCAAGTGTCATTTTCACATTGACTCTTTCAACTGCTATTTCTATAAATATCAAAGCAAATGGCTTATAGAAATTTTGTCAATAAGGATCAAGATTCACCATCTTTGATATCTAAGATAATCCCTAAAGATTCTTTAATGAAGACTGAAGAAAGCAAATGTGAAAAATGCAAACATTATTCTGCACTTTAATTTTCAACATTAATACATGCTTAATTCTAACACAATTTGAATAATTAGTTTTCTTTGAATATGATAAAAATTGATTCATGTATGCTATAACCAACTGATAAAAATAAAGAATATACATATTGGCAATCTGAATCCAAATTTTTTTACAACTCTAGAAAGTATAATGTCCCCCAGAGATGTCTATATCTTCTCTGTCCTTTCAGAACCAAACTCATCTGTCCACTGAGCTCTTAGTCCTTGTTTCAATTCAGTTCAACAAGATTCGCTGAGTGAAAGTTTGGAACAGAGTGCTGTGTTAGGTAGGAAAAGACAAACAAGAGTAGATGAATTCCTTGCCCTCCCATGGCTTATGTCTGATTGGGTGGGAGAGCCAGGTACAACAATACAAGAAAAAAAATAAAAGGAAACTGATGTACAAAGTTCAGTCTCCAAATATATAAAGGGAAATTCTGTTTTTAAGGATAGAATATGTTTTGAAAATTGGCCAGTCTGCTACAACCTACAATAACCCCACCCACTGGCCAGTTGGGTGGAAACTAACCAGTGCAAAGAAGCCATTTGATAATTGCCTCTGGAAAAACTCTGGTTTCACGTCTCTGCAAAGTGAAGAAGGCAATACCTACAACTTCTCTGTTTTAGAAGCTTCTTCTATGGAACTGGATTGATGATGTTTTTAAAGGCCCAACTCTCAGAAGGTAGTGAGATTTGATTTGTTAATCTAACCCTTTAGAGTGCATAAAAATGTTACAGGGCTTCCACATATTTCCTTGCATAAAAAAAAATCACCATAGGATTGAGAACACTATGTTATATTCTCAATAAACTCTATAAAGAATGTGGTAACCTTAAATAAAAAAGGAGTTCTCTTTCAGACATAGCATCAAAATAGGTAGAATTGGCAATATAAATAAATAAAAGCCCATTCCCTGATTGACCTATGGTCCCCTCCACATGCAGAAAGGGAAGAGTAGCCTGAAAAATCGCAAGATATCCTAGAAATAAAGACTCTTCCATCTTTGCATATAAATGATGATTGAAAAGAGTTGGTATGGAATTGATGTCCAGAGTACAAAGTTAATTAAAAGTTGATTGAAAAAAATTGGAGGGAAAAAGATCAAAGAAAAAAATCAAACAGATTATGAGGAGAGTAGGGGGTTTGGGGGATGTGATAGACATCTTCAAATTGATAAAGGGCAGTTTTCCTAGAATAGAGAACTTGAACAGAAGGATGTGTGGAGATAAAAAGATGTAATTTTTGTTGACCAGCAGGAAAAACTTCTAACCCTCAGAACTTTGTAAAAATCTGGATGGACTCTCTTAGGCAACAATAGTTTGCCACCACCAGCCATACTCAAGTTGAGGCTAAACATCATCATCATCATCATCATCATCATCATCATCATCATTATCATCATCACCATTATTTCTTGGGTTCATATGTGTCAAGCTTCATACTAAGTGCTGTACGTGCATTAGCTCATGCAATCCTCACCAGAACCTTATGTTATTATTCCATTTTAAAGAGAAGAACCTGGATCATAGAGTTATTAATAATCCTTTCAAAGTCACCCAGGTTGTAAGTAGCTAAGCAAGGATTTAAATTCAGTTCTGATCCCAAGTCTATCATATCACATTTAATTTCATTGGAGTTGCTATGTAAAAGATTTAAGCAGGTTTTTATTTTTCCAGGACAGGTAAAAGCAATGATCTTATCTTGTTGTGGTTGTTTATCTTTTCATACCTGGAGACTTTACAATTCCACAAATATGAGGCACAGATAATGGTGTATAAATGCTACTGAGCTAGCTACTGAAAAAATTGTTGTCTAGAGTCTACTGGATCTCAACCAGTCCAGTGCTCTTTCCACAGTATCATTCTGCCTTCCAAGTGTAGGTGTATGTGTGGCACGAAAAGAAGAGCAAACACAACATGGAAATGCTCTCCAACAAATGCCGAGAACAAGCAGCTGACAATAAGGAAGGGAATTTGCTCCTCAGATGATAGAAAATGGTAGCAGAAAGAGAATGCAGCCAAGAGGTTTATGGTTCGTAAGCCTGTGAGAAAATCCTTAAAACTTGAGGAGCTTGAAATGCTGAAAGTAGAAGATGTGTATGCCAGCTCCAACACACGTTCAACTTCTCTTTGAACAATGGAAAAGCTTATATGGAAGGGTAATATAATTCTTCTTCTCTGAATTTACTTAAACTTTTCATTATATCATGTGGCATATGCCCAATATTTCTTGTTTCTTTCAATTTTCTTTTTGAGACTAATGCAATTATCCATGTTTTTTTTTCATCAAATCTTTAGAGTAACCCTTTAAATAAATAGGAAATATGTTATTAGCCAATGCCTTTTTGGTAAACAAGAAACTGAGACCCATGAAGTTGATTAAAATATCACCTAGCTGAGATGGCCCACTTGAAATAATAGAGATGTGCTGACTCATGGAACAGTGTCCCTTCTCTGACACCACATGGACCCTCTTCTTTAGACTGAGGACAAGATAATACAGAGGACTTCAAGAGTAAGTATATAGTTGGCCACATGTATGCCAGCATTATATCTCTTTCCTTTACTACTTAATTTAAAAAAATCTGGTTTAGAGTATTATAAGTACCATATTTCTTAGTCCATCCAAACAGCAGTTTTATGCCTCAAATTTACATCTATTTAAGGTAACTAGATGGTAAAAAGCAAAAAGACATATTTGGAGACTATTATTTATGTAGTTTAATTTATATGCTTCTTTGATAAAAGTAAAGTTTGATAGGAAGAAAGCACTGACTAAACTAGATATTAATTTACCATGATTCAAAGGTATTCCCAATGAAGCTTTATTTTTAATTTGGTATTATAATTAGTTTACCTATATCCAACTTTTCATAAAGTAATAATTAAGAGTGAAAATATTTTTTCAAGGGCAATAAGAGATCACGTGTATGAGATTGCCCTACATTTGTTGAGTTTATGGCCAGAGGAAACAAACAGACTTAATAATAACAACAGGAAAGCTAATATAGAGGGTTTGAAAGGCTATCATCAACTTTTTACTGAGGTCAAAGAGCCCAGACTCCCAAAGTAGGCAGAATGGTAAGGAAAGGAAAAACCCAACTTAACAACAATTGGAAATGGCAGGTTAAAACTCTCTGTTTTCAACCTGTTTCATTGTTTGAGCATAGTATCCACTCCAAAGAGACAGTCTTCCCATTCACTGTCAACTGCTAAAGTAAACATGATAGAAAAAGGGAGCATTTTTAGATTTCTTTCTTTCATCAACAGAAAATACACGTCGTGGTCTTAAAAACTAGACAACACAAAGATTTAGTGTTTACAACAAAATTGTAGTGCAAAAATTCTGCTTCCATGACTTCCCCCACCCCCCAAAAAAGTCTACAAAACAATGCAGGTATTTTTGAAAAAAAAAAAAAAACACACACACACACACACCAAATTTTAAAACATAGACAAGAGGTTGCTAAGGGTTAAATACTGTTTCTAATATGTTGGGCACTTGTTTTCTTGAAGGTAAAAGAGTGCTGGAATATAATGGACAACCTTGGGACATTCTAACCAATGGAACAAAGGCTGGGTTACCAAGGTAACAGTACAATACATGCTCTACAAAGCTGGATTAAACCAGTAGGGAAGAGGTAATTTAAAATGAAATATTGCCAAGGAAAGATACCACTCAACATCATAATTGTATATATGGAGTCCTCTCCTCTTTAAAATAAAATACTCCAAAAAGAAAATTTATGAAATCTAACAAAGAACACATGTACATCCTGGAATCATGCATCAGGCTAAGAGACAGGATGTTTAAAAAGCCTAGGCCTTATTCCTGTGTTAAAGATGAGGAAAGAAGCCTCTTTGGAGTTCAGTAACTTTCCCAAGGTTATGCAACTGACAGATGGTAGAACTCATTTGACCCAGCTCTCAGTTCCAGCATCTATACTCTTCCCATCAAGATGGTTCCACCTAGATTTGGGGCTGGACCTGCCTAGAGTCAAGTGGACACTCCTATAAGTGGAAAGAGCTACATTGTTTTTGATGGCTGTAGCTTAGTCCCAACAATTCTGTTTTTAAGGCTTCTTTCTGCCAAAGTTAGATGTATAGACCAAGAAGCTCAAGAGAAGTTGCTAGAAATAGGCTTGCAGGTCATCTTTCTATAAATGGAACATTAAGTCATCCATTAAGTGGGTTTTGGATGTATTAAAGATCAATATCATGTGAGGAGACCAAAGGACTAAAGTATCTCAGGAAATATGAATAGTTAACAGGTTTGAAGAAAAGCAAAACATAAGGGGGGAAAATTAAGTTTCCAATAAGAAAACCAAGAAGGGAAGATCTGACTTGTAGAGGGAAAACCGGAAGAAACTGGATTTATAGAAGTACAGGGAGGAGACACTTTCAAGAAAGGGGGAGTAATCAACTTTGAAAAATGTTCCAGAAAGGCTAAGTATGGTTGTAGAGTACTTATAAAGTCTGATCCCACCAGCAGTTCCTAATCCCATATAAATATAGACTCTGGATTTTAAGACTCTACCCTAATAATTCCAGAGGCAGACTAGAGTTCAGGAAAGAATATTTTATCCTGATGTTTCTAAAGAAACTACCATTCTCTTGAGTCTGCCACAATTTCTATAGACAGGAAATGAGATTACATAGATCTCTCTGTACATCAGATAATGCAAAAACTCCAACCCTTTCAAACCTCTTTTATTTAAGTAATTTCTGAATCTCCACAAGGTGTTTTACCTGAGCCATCCTGTCACCTCCTATGTGGCATGCCATTTTCCTCTTCCATTGCTCTACATGTATATGGTGGTGTCTGATGATAATAATAGGAATACTGACTCCCACATATTGATCACTTGCTACGTGCCAAGTACTTCACCTGCCTTGTTTTTAATGCTCTGAACGAATGAAACACAGAGAGGTGAAGGAACTTGTCCAAGGCCATTCATCAGGATAGAGCTGAACCGGGATTCTGGTCCAGGTTTGTCTGGCACTCCAACTGAGCTCCTCACCACTGCACCATATTTAGAAGTCTCTGCAAATGCACTCCGCTGCCAACTCTTCCCAGTGAGGCAGATGACACAGCTGGTACAGACACGGTGTGCATGGTCTCTCTACTTTAATGCCAGGAGACACTGCTAGATTCTTCTCGTGTCTACAAGTAGGCTAACAAGCATCACTGTAAGGGTATTGTTTTGCTCACGAATAATAACTGTAAATGGCACTCTCACGGTCCATCAGGGGTGTTCACGCAGGCACGGATCTTCTTAAAGACTCCTCCACCAACTATGAAATATGGCCCCGGTGAGTTGGCCCCAGTGGGCCTGTGGATTTGTTTAGGCACGTCTGAATCCTAAAGAGAACGCAGCTTATTCCCAAACTAAAATCCCTGCTTGAAATCTAGTTCAGCGTTTTCAAGATGCTGAGTTGTAGAGAAATCCGAGCTTTAAGAAAGAGACAAGGTTGCAAAAACAACTGTAAGACAAGCAGGCGAACTCTGGGCCGCTGCAGAGAACATAGATTCTAAGTGTCTGGCAGTCAGACTGGCGAAAATTGAGAAGGATCTTTCTTCTACAAAAGATATTTGATAGTATTGAATGCTCAAAGATTTACCAGGTTAAAAGAGCCAATTTAAGGTGATCTGTAAGTTGAAGAGTAAGATAACATGGCTTTGTCAATACAAAGCTTCAGCTAATCAGAGTTTATAACTTAAATTGTGAAGAGTCCTGTTTTCTCTGAGAAGAATTAGGTAAGGGACCTATTCTCACTTGAGATGCCAAAAAGTTTGATACTAAATTTGAAGCTTAATTAAAGTAGTAATAATTAACACTTTGTATCTTTTCAAGGACATATTTTTCTTTTTCTTTTTTTTTTTTTGCCTCTCAAGAAAATGTATATTTACCCAGTCATAAATCTTTATTTAAATTGACATTTAACCATTTCACTCTATGTAAACTTTGGGGGACAAATTTCCATTATAGACAAATAATGGTGGATGACTAAAAAGTGATAGACAGATAGGGGAGATGAATGACATCACCGACAGATGGATCTAGAACAGGAAGAAACTTGGCAGGCTTTGGTGACTCATTATTTAACGGGAGATAAAAGAATTAAAAGAACCAAAGATGACTCCCAAGTTCTCTAGCTCTGGGCCTAGATAGAGATTGAAAATACTTCAAGGGAAAAATAATGACTTCAGTTTAGACATGTTGAGGTTAGAAAGGTCTGGAATTAGTTGAGATATTTGAATGATGGAGTCTAAAGTTTGGAGAAAAGTTCTGAGCTGGAAATACATATTTTAAAAAATTGAGTACTGGGGATTAAACCCAGGGGTACTTTATCACTGAGTTACACTCCAAGCCCCTTTTTAATTTCGTTTTTAAATTTTGAGACAAGGTCTCACTAAATTGCTTGAGGATCTCACAAAGTTGCTGAGACTGGCCTCAAACTTGAGATCCTCCTGCCTCAGCCTCCTGTGTTGCTTTGATTGCAAGCATGTGCTACCACCCCTGCCCAGATTATTTTTTTAAATCAACATAAAGAAATTAATATGATATGGAAATGAAAGCAATGAACCAGGGAAAATGTCTGCTCTTCATGGACTTAGCAATATAAAAAAAATCAATTCAAGTACAGAATTCCCATAAACACCAGCATTGAAGGAGAAAAAAATAGAGGAAAATAAGAAATAGGTCCTGCGTGGAGCCAGGAAAGCACCAGAATGTCCAAGGAAGCAGAGGTCCAGTAAGGAAATACAAAAATACCAAAGAGTTTGGGCAGTTGGCAGGCTACCCACGGACTAACGGAGGGGGCAGTCTTAGTAACATGGTAGGAGTAGAAGCCACTTTTTAAACAAGTATGGTGGAGAAGAAACGAAGATGTAGAAGGCAGAAACCCCACAGACATGTAGGAGATTTGAGAGGAAAGTTAAAATGAGAAGGGGCTTATGATTCACTTTCTGGCTGGAAGGCTCAGTGGAGGACCTATGGACAGGGCATTGAAGGGGCTGAGGAAGGGAACTAGCAGTTCAGCCAAAGAGCAACCCAAACAGACCCCCACACTCCTCAGCATGGTGCGAGTTTCTTCTTCCCACCTCCTCAAATGGTACACAGAGGTGCTAAGAGAAACAGTGAACTAGAAGTAGGGATGAGAAAGCCACAGAATGCAAGTCCATAGGAATGGAATCAGTGCTACTGGTTTATATAAGACCAAAGTACTCTCCTCAAAGAACCAGGCAGGAATAGCTACGCCCCGGCCAGATAATTTCAAGGGTACTATCAGCATAGCCACACTGTATTTAGAACCAGCAATGACCCAGGAAAAGTTCAGACCAAGAGTCCTTGCGTTGGTGCCAGAGGGTCCATCAGCATCTCCCTGTTCTGATTCTCTTGAAGGGGGACGAGTGGCTAAAGACCTCTAAAGTAAGGAGAGAAATTGCCCTTTTAAGAAGTATAACTTTGACTTGAATGATCATTTATCCAAATGATGACCCTGAAACAGTTTCAAAGATAATTTTCAAAGTTTGAAAAGACTATGTATTTCACAAAGATAAACTTGAGGTTTGAGGGCATTTGAGTTTTTTTTGTTTGTTTGTTTTGTTTCATTTGGTGTTATCTGACCCACTATGAAGGAAATGGTAGCTAATGTGAAAGATTTTTTATTTTATAATAAATAAAATGCATTCTATTTTTCGCGTATATTAAACATAGCACATAGCACATTTCACCCTTCTGTAATTGTAAACAAAATGTTCTAGCTCATATAGTCGGGAGAATGGTAGGATTATGTAAAGGAGATTGATGGTTAATAGTTACCCTCATTTTATTTTTAACATGAAAAACTGACCAATAGGAAAGTAAGTAAAAGTGAGAAGAAAAGAAAGAGGACCTCATCCCAGATGGCAGAGTTCAGAGTGGCAGAATCTTTTCACAAAGCGGGAAGAACAAAGGGATTAGATGGCATTTTTCTATAGGAGGTGGAAAACTGATACCATATTTCAATTATTGGTTCCCTGCATTTGAGAACTAGTGAAAATCATACATCACTCACAGGAAAGCCATATTCCAATGCTGGTGAGGAAATAGCAAAAGCATTCTTTAAAGAAAATGAGGATAAGGCTAGGGATATAGCTCAGTTGGTAAAGTGCTTGCCTTGCATGCATAAGGCCCTGGGTTCAATCCCCAGCACGCACACACACACACACACACACACACACACACACACAATAATAATAATAATAATAGGACAAAGATCTGGTTTGTCATGGAATGCAATTTGGATAAGGGGAGCAGTGAAGACTTTCCTTCATAACTGGTCACACAAATCATGACAGGAGACAAGAGAAAACCACAGAAAGGCATATGTCTGGGCTACAAGGGATGGGCCAACTTGGGTGTTTCAAAGAGAATGCTGGAGTAAGAATTTAAGACCAGGAAACAGTCTTTGCTCCCCTGAGCAGTGAGCCCAAGCTACCTTCAACTCTCTGTACATGGTGATCCACCAATGACCAAGGTACAGATCTTTCCTAAATATCAAATGTTTCATCACCCAAGTCTCTTTTATTCTCTCCCCGCCATCGGATCCTCTTTTATATGATAAGAATTACTATTGAGAGACAAATATAAACCAGTAGATAAAATCAAGTAGTTAAGAGGTGGGAAAGACATCAAAGCAGTAAATAATAAATTTTGAAGAAATTTTGTAGATTATCCAGAACTTCTAGAGAGAGAGAGCCAGACCTTGCAGAACTAGAACAAAGCAAGGAGAGTAAATTGACAGAAATATGAAGTGGTTTGCATCCTTTTAACCTCAAAAGTGAGAGCAATCAACAACAGTTTTACCAAACTGGAGTTAAAGGTCTTGGCCAATCTGAGTTACACGTATTCCACTCCTGATTGCCTCTACCTGATCATAATGATGTCACACTAGCAAAACTGCAAATTAAGAATTCAATGATAATGATAGACAGAGCTACTCTTCATCTTGTTAGCTTGAACTTGGGAGATCCATGGCAGCTGTGGGCATCCATGACTACTGTTTAGCTATTAAGCTGCTGCAACTAAAAGACTCAACCAGAACAACTGTAGGGGAGGGAAAATTTATTTGAGAGCTCATGGTTTTAGAGGTCTTAGTCTATAGAAGATCGACTCCATTCTTTGGGGCTGGAGGTGAGGCAGAATATCATGGTGGAAGAGTGTGCCAGAGGGAGATAGCTCATATGTTGATCAGGAAGCAGAGAGAGAGAGAGGTCTCCAATTGCCAGATACAAATATATACCCCAAATTCATGTCCCCAATGCCTACCTCCTCCAGCCACAACCTAGTACTTCAATTACCACTCAATTAATCCCTATCAGGGGATTAATTCACTGATTGGATTAAGATTCTCACAATCCGATCATTTCTTCTCTGAACCTTCTTGCATTGTCTCACATGTGAGTTTTTGGGGGGCATCTCATATCCAAACTATAACAGCTACCCACTGGAATAAGCTAGGGAGCTTAAAAAATTGCCACATCTTGCAAGTAATACTAATGAGTATCCACATTTTAAACTACTGGTCTTAAGGGTCTTTTGAGGGAGGTTTGTACCAGAGGCAAGGAACGTTATCCTTAAGGGCAAGTATATGTATATTTATGAGTTAACTTAAGCTTGCTTACATCAGGGTTTCTGAGTTCCATGGACCTCTTCTCTTCCTACTTGTCCTGACCAAGTAATAAACCATGCAGTTGCCTGTAGCATTGATTCATTTTATGTGCACATCTCACAGTGGATGCTCACTCTCCTGGCATCTGGGGACAGGGAAGTTTGGCTGCTCTGCCTGCCCATCTCATCTCTCCAGAAGACCAGGCCCACTCCAAGTGAGGAATATGACAGGGAGCCCACATCATGGAATGGGGGACCATGAATTTATTCATGTTTTTGTTTGAAGACATAATATATATTCATGATAAAAATAACCAGCATCCCATTGGAAAGGTGATGCAGAACTGAGACTAGATAAACACATTCAAGTTTCAGCATCAGATAAAACAGTCAAAAATGATATCTTAGTACCATTGGAAAATGAAGTTAAAAGCAAAGATACCAAGTTTTATTTACCTTGGCAGTTTTGTCCCAGATGAGCAAGTGTAAGATGTTCCACGGTTATTAAATTTCTGAAAATAATTCTCTAACCACATTTATTCATTTAAGGCCCCAAATAACCCAGAAAGGAAGCACACAATCTCACTGGAGACAATCCCCTGGATAACACTGGCAAAGACCCACTTGGCCTAATCATCTAATGCCAGACTCAGGCCTCTTCACAACGTTTGGCCACATTTCTAAAACTCTTCCATTTTATGACCTGGTTTCTTGTTTGTTTGCTTACAGCTTGTTATTTATTCTTACCCTAGCAATGCAACTTGTTATATTACATCAGATGTGTCCTCTCTGCATGGAGGGAGAAAATTAACTGTGAAGACTTCCCTTGACACCACATCTAAATCATACAGGACTAAATTTTCAAATATTCCAGATGAGACAAACTATTAAGCAAATATTGCACACATGAGGATTTGGGAAATTTACACATGGCTTCTAAACCATGGCAGTGTAAGCTAATTCTACGAACTTCTGCCTTTTTTGAGATGACAGTTTAATCCCTAAGAAAGCTGATGTATATGCAGTTGACTAGCCTGTGTCTGGTGGATAGTCGATAGTCATATTAATTAAATCTGACTCTTAGAAGGAAGCAGTGGACATGATTCTAACCAACAGAACTGACAGTGAGAACATTCTAGCTGCATGTTAGAATTAGAAATGTAAAGAAAAAAATTATAGTTTTGTCTGATGTGGTTTGACTGTTTCACACACAGCTTAAAAGTAAGACTTCAGACATTTTCAGGAAATTGATCCTGGAGAAGGCATCAACCTATCTGCCAGATAGTCTTATTCTGATCCTATGGAGGCGACCTTCTTGCATAGTTTCACTTCTGTGAGATTCTCAGCTCCAGACACTCATTCCCAAACTTCATTTAACATTCTCTCCCTGACATGTACTGACTCCTTTGAACTTTTAGTTATTTGCTAATGTGCCATAATCAACCCATTGGAAAGCCCCGTTATCTAAGAAGTGGCCTCAAAATTCACACTGATACAATCACCTGTGCAGCACTGGGCCAAATAACTCCAATTAGATACTTATCTAGACTTCAGACAGCAAATTTTTAGAAGCACTGGAAAGTGATAACCATGTCCCAGGTCAATTCCAAAATAAATAACAGGTCAACAGGAATAGATGACTCTTTAAAATAAAATTGTATTAACACATTTAAATATTTTTCCTTTCTATTCCTGACCTTTAAATGTTAGAGTTCCTGAGTTTGGTCCTTAGCCATTTCTCTTCTTCACCTGCACTTATTCCTTAAACACTTTTATTAAATCTCGTGGTTATTCATTCATTGTTGACTTTCAAATTTATAGCTACAGCTACAGACACATTCATTCATTGTTGACTTTCAAATTTATAGCTACAGCCTAATCTCCCCTTCTGAGCTTGTAGGTCACATATCCTACACACCTTGACATCTTTACTTGGAGGTCTATAATCATTTCAGATGTGACTTTTATGTCTACATTTAAACTCTTGATTTTCCCTTCAGAAAACTTGTTTTTTCTCTTGCCAATCTTGGTGGATAACTAGCTGAGACTGCAGTGCAATTGAGTAGCTTAGTTCCTAAGGGGTACTTGATACTTGGCCATGATAAGTGAATTTGAATTTGAGTCTTACTCTCAGAAAAAGACAGTAAACATGTTTTTAACTAACTAAATTGAAAGTGAAGAGAACGTTTGGGAGAAAACAACTGCATTTAGAATTAGGAGCGCCAAAGGGGGAAAAGAAAAGGTAAAAGAAGAATTTGTCTGATGGCACCACCATCCATCATGTTAAAGGAAAAAAAGAAAGAAGGAAGGGAATAAAGGGATAAAGTTGGAGAAACAACTGGTTAATAGAAAGATAAAGTGGTATTGGGAAGTGTAAGCAGAAAAATACTTTTTCTCAGTTTTGAAAAATGCAAATTCAATATTTTTAATTAGATTTTTAAATGTTTTAATGTTTTTATTAGTGCATTATAGTTTCATTTGGACAGGATCATCAAGCATGGAATATAATTTGCTCTACTTCAGTTCCTAATATTTTCTCTTTCCCTCCACTCCTTCCTTCTCCTATTTCCCTTCCTCTACTGCTCTTCCTTATATTTATTTATAACTTTTTAAAAATGGTGCTTTATACATATATAAAGGTGAAATTCACTGTGGTATATTCATATATGTATATTCATCAGCTGGTCAATTTCATTCCATCATTCCTCTCTTTTCCCATCCCTCGTCCCTCCCACACAATCCCCTTCCTCTGCTCTGCTGAGCTCTCTTCTGTTTTCATGGGATTCCCCCACCCTTTTCTTTATTTTGGTCTACCTTCCAAATATGAGAGGAAACATTCAACCCTTGATTTTCTGAATCTGTCTTATTTCACTTAGCAAGTTTCCTAGTTTCATCCATTTATGGGCAAATCATAATTTTATTGTTTTTTATGTTCGAATAAAACTCCATTGTGTGTGTGTGTGTGTATATGTGTGTGTGTGTGTCTGTGTGTGTATCTCACATTTTCTTTATCCATTCATCTGTTGATGGGCACCAAAGGCTTGGCTATTGTGAATTGCACTGCTGTAAACATTGATGTGGCTGTATCACTATGGTATACTGATTTTAGTTCTTTGGAAAATACTCACAGGTTGGGTAGATGGGTCATATGGTAGTTCCATTCCTAGTCTTTTGAGTGATCTCCATACCACTTTCTATAGTGATAGTACAAATTTGCAGTCCATCCAATAATGTATCCTTTCCCCCTACATCTTCACCAGCATTTATTATTTATATTCTTGATGTTAATATTCTGACTGGAATGAGATTTAAATTTTAGTGTGGTTTTGATTTACATTTTCCTGATTGCTAGGGATATTGAACTTTTTCCCCATATATTTGTTGCATTTGTAATGTTCTTTTGAGAAATATTTGTTTAGTTCTTTTGTCTATTTATTAACTGGTTTTTTTGTGTGTTAAATTTATTTTTCTTTATTCTGGATATCAATCCCTTGTTGGAGAATCAGCTGGTGTTATAGTTTAAATGTGAGGAGTCCCCAAAAAGCTCATGTGTGAGCCAATGCAAGGTTTAGAGATGAAATGATTGGGTTATGAGAGCCTTAACCCAATCAGTGAATTGATCCCCTAATAGGGATTAACTGAGTGGTAACTGAAGACAGGTAGGGTGTGGCTGGAGGAAGTGGGTCAATGGGAGTGTGCCTTTGGGTGTATATTTTGCCCTAGCTAGTGGAGTCTCTTTCTCTGCTTCCTTGTGGGATTCCTTGAGGTACTTTCCTCCACCACACCCTTCTGCCATGGTCTGCTTCATCTTGAGCCTTAAGGAATGGAGCCAGCCTTCTATGCGGACAGAGACCTCTGAAACTGTGAGCCCCCAATAAATTTTTCCTTTACTAAAATTGTTTTTGGCAGGTCATTTAGTCAGAGCAGCAAAAAAGCTGACCAAAACAGCTGGCAAAGATCTCCCATTCTACAGGCTTTCTCTTCACACTCTTGTTTCCTTTGCTCTGCAGAATCTTTTTAATTTTATGCCATTCCACTTACTGATTCTTGGGTTTATTTCTTGTACTTTAGGAGTCTTGTTAAGAAAGTTGGTGCCTGTTGAAGTGTTTTGTTCTAGCAGTTCCAAAGTTCCTGGTCTAATTCCTAGATCTTTGATGTACTGAGTTGACCTGTGTGCAGGATGAAAGATAGAAAATGAGTTTCATTCTTCTACGTGTGAATATCCAGTTTTCCCACCACCATTTGTTTAAAAGGCTCCCTTTTCTCTAATATGTTTTTGGCACCTTTTTCAAGTATCATATGATTTTATCTATTTGGCTTTGTCTCTGTATCTTCCACTCTATTCCTTGGTCTTTATGTCTGTTTTGATGCAAATACCATGCTGTTTTTGCTACTGTAGCTATGGAGTATAATTCAAAATCCAGCATTATGATGCCTCCAGCAATTCTTGCTCAGGATTGCTTTAACTATTCTGGGTCTCTTATTCTTCCAAATGAATTTGAGGATTTTTTTTCTGGTTCTGTAAAGAATGTATTTTGGTATTTTGATGAGGATTGCACTGAATCTGTATAAAGCTTTTGATAGTGTGGACATTTTGATAATATTAATTCTGCCTATTCCAGAACATAGGAGATCTCTCCTTCTTCTAAGTTTTTTTTTTTTCAATTCATTTCTTCAGTGTTCTATAATTGTCATTATAGAGGTCTTTTACCTCCTTGGTTAGATTTATTCTCAAGAATTTTATTTTTTTGAGGTTATTGTGAATAGGATAGTTTTCTTGATTTCTTTCTCAGCAGATTCATTATTGAAGTATAGGAAAGTGATTAATGTATGTGTGTTGATCTTGTATTCTGCTATTTTGCTCAATTTTTTTATCAGCTCTAGAAGTCTCCTGGTGGAGCATTTTGGGTCTCCTGAGTGGGTCAATGGGAGTGTAGCATTGAGTTATATATTTTGCCCTAGCTAGTGGAGTCTCTTTCTCTGCTTCCTCATGGGATTCCTTGAGGTACTTTTCTTCCACCACACCCTTCTGCCATGTTCTGCTTTACCTTGAGCCCTAAAGAATGGAGCCAGCATTCTACGGACAGAGACCTTTTGAAACTGTGAGTTCCCAAATAAATTATGTCATCTACAAAAATGTCATCTGCAAACAGAGATAATTTGACTTTTTCTTTTCCCATTTGTATCCCTTTAATTTTTTTTGCCTGATTGCTCTGACTAGAATTTCAAAAATTATGTTAAATAAGAGTGGATATATGTGTGTGTGTGTGTGTGTGTGTGTGTGTGTGTATAAAAGAAATCCTACCAGTTCACTCATTAATCCCTTAGAAATATCACACAGATATTCTCAGAATTGATGCTCATAAAATTACCTGGGAATGTGTAGAAATTTGCCTTATTATTTTAATGGAACATAAATATCACATATTAAATTTAAAAAAAAAAGAGTGGTATGAATGGGCATCCTTGTTTTGTTCCTGATTTTAGATTAAATGCTTTTTTCTCTGTTCAGTATGATGTTAGTCTCAGGTTTGTCATATAGTCTTTATAGTGATGAGGTAAGTTCCTTCTACCACTAGTTTTTCCGGTGTTTTTTAAAATGAATGGTTTCTGGATTTTGTTGCATGCTTGTTCTGCATTTATCAAGATGATCATGTGATTCTTGTCCTTAACTCTATTTATATGGTAAATTACATTGATTAATTTGTGTATGTTGAACCAATCTTGCATCCCTGAAACTAAACCCACTTGATTATGATGTACCATCTTCTTAACATGTTTGAATGTGATTCTCCAATATTTTATTACAAATTTTTGCATCTATGTTCATCAAGGATATTGGTCTGAAATTTATTTTCCTTGATGTGTCTTTGTCTGGTTTAAATATAAGGGTGATAGTGGCTTCATAGAACGAATTTGGCAATATTTCCTATTTCATAGAATTATTTCATAGAATAATTTGAGGAGGAGAAACAAATATTCTTAAGAAGAATTTCAGTGGATAAAATATTTTTAAAACTACCCTTAGGAATTGCTTATGCATTATTTGTTGACCCAGATTTCAAATTGAATTTAAAGAATGAAAGGCATTATAGAGGGTCAAAACTTTTAAAAAAATGGTAATAAAGGCACCTAAAGCCGTGTAAAATATCTCTAGTCTTAGACATGTAATGAAGCTTATCAATATTTTACTGAGATCAAAAAATTCTACTGAAAATAGTGCTCTCTATTTCTGAAACATTATTATTGAGATATGGGGACTGAGTGAAGTCCATAATAATGGTGTGTGTTAAATAAAGTCAGTTTAGGGAGCAGCCCTTTGTGAAATGGTATGTAAGTGCATGTTGAGTGATGTTGCTTATTCTGAAGCAGGTTTACATACCTAACAGGATGAGCCAAAGCTTCAAATGTGGATAAAAAGAAGTACTAAAAAGAAGAGACTGTGAAGAGCTTCCAAAGAGCTTCCAAAACCTTTTCTTATCTCTCTCTTCATATGTGTACAGTCATCACCAAGTGCATATTCCCACCCATGAATTTAGCCCCTTGGATGATCACCAACATCTGGTTGTGATTAGCATTTTTACTCCTGGTGTATCAACACAACAATGGGAACTCCCCAGTTTCCCTCATGTACCATTAAACAAGTCCACAAACATGTACTGGGCACACCTCTGGTGCAAAAGCTTATGCTATGCCCTGTAAAACACTTTTATGAAAGTTGGCACTCTCTTGCTTCTTATTACCTTTTGATATTAAATTTTAACTAAAAATCTACATAGCATGAGCTTTACAAAAACATACACTTTTAAGGAGAAAATAAACTATTTGAGAGCATAATTAAGGCTCAAAACTGGTGTATCATTCACCTCCTGTAATTCCAGAGATTTATTTTTTCCTTCTTTTTTGCTCTGTCATAAAGTCAGAGTGCAAGCTGATTCCAGCAATTTTACCAGATACCACAAACTAATGGCTGTGGGATGGTTGCCAATTGCCCTGTAGACCCTTCCCCTTGGCTTATCTTTACTCATTATCCTGTTCCTTAATATCATTGTGCAAAGAATCTGAAGATTACAAAATAACAAGGTTTTCCAATATGTTGCTGTGTTTAAACATGTGATAAATTAACCAGGGGATCGTGCAATGAAAGCATTTGCATTTAATTTCCATTTAAGGCACAAAACTAACACAGCACTAGAAAGAAAAAGCACTTTGGTTTATTCTCAAGAGTTTGGGTGAGCACAAAACCAAATAAAATTGAACCACCACATGGCAGGATTTATTAAATCTGGACAGCAGAACAAAGTAACACCCTGAATAGTGAACCAGAGAGCTTTTTCTCCCCCTTTCAAATTGTCAGAGCATACATGTGAGATTTCCATAAATCTAGCAAAATAGCACACTAGAAAAGCATTTTTTTATGCCAGCAGCAAATTTTCAGGTACAAATACAAATTATGAAATATAGATACAATTTTTATTTTATGAATATTTCCAATAAAAAAAAAAAAGAAAAACCTAATGAGAGTTACACAGGGAAAGGAAATGAGAAATTTTGGTCTGACACCAGTTTTTTCACTCAATTATGTTGGTCAACTCATGTATTTTGCAGAGCTTTATTTGTCATTTGTAAATGAATTACAATAAAATAAAACCACCTTTCTACTTACCTCATGATGAAAATGAGTCTTCTGAGGTGACATTTAATGAAGCACATTTAACATTTTAAAGAGCTTTTGAAAAGAAATATCAGAAGAATAAAGTAGTTTTTTTCAATAATTCCATTGGAAAAATCAGCATTTCTGTAGCTATTCGCTATAGGATAGTTTGTATGGGATTTGTTGGATGGATATCACTGTTTTAATAGAACCAGGCACAGGTCCAAGAACAGAGATTTAAATCTTAAATATAAAACAGTCCTTTGTTTTGCTTTTCTCATTCTTTGCAAAGCTCATTTTGTGGCTTTAAAAATATTTACTCAAGAGATACTATCCTCAGAAACTATAACCAAGAAGTTGCCAACTTGATATTATTTGAGAGGTTGCCAAAAGGTCTTTGCAAAACCCATCTCCCCACTCCCTCCACGATGCCTGAAATTTCAACAGCTGTAATTCACTCAGTTGTGCTGATGGCTGACATCTCCCTGGGTAACCTTTTGAGGTGGGGAGAGCAGGGAGGAGAGAGGACTGCTCCAAGAACCTCAACAAGGTCACTGCCCTGTTATGGCTCAACCTACGTTTCTCCATGTTATTCACAAAGAGATCCTAGTGCCTTCAAAGGATTTACTGAAATCCAGCTACATCATCCCTGTAGCAGGTATTCCCAACTCATTGAGAAAAGGAAAGGTCCCTGGATAAGTCCTTGGGTGAAACCAAAGGGATATTAGCTGCTGAGGTTTGGGGCAGAGAAAAGGAAGAAATGCCACCTCTGTATCCCCCCACACACATACACACTGGAACATCCTGGGAACCTGAGGGAGGAAAATCAGAGTGGCTTTCAATAACTATTTATTTCTAAATACTTGGGAATCACTTTTTGAAAATTCCCTTTAAAAACGAGTTTGAGCAGACATTTCCCTTTAAAAAAAAATTAGGACATTCATCCATCTTAGATACTCTATCATCCTGGAGCTTTCCAGTGATTGCTTGGAATTTCAAAGAGTTCTAAAATAAACCTTAAAAAGTTACTTCAGCATCTTTAGATATAAATTGTTAAAGCTTGAGCATGTGAATTCATCTAAAGTAGGTCGTTGCTTCCTCTTTACATCTTAACCTACAATAAACTATAATTTCTCATTCATGTTGCTTAATAAAGGCTTTCCTGTTTTAAGTCAATTGCTTATGGTAGAGAAAATAGAAGCAAAACAGGAGTTAATCGACTTTGATTTTTTGTTATGTTTGCGTCTATTAACATAAATAGTTTCTCTTAAATCTAGGGGGAGAACTGGGATCTTTGTTTGTCTTAATATACCTTACAGGATTCATTGACTATTTCAAATATACGTGCATAGACATTTAATTTTTAAATGCTATTCCATGAGGAAATCAGAAAGGCTTAGTGGCCCCCATTTTATGTTATTCTGAAGCATAAATACTATTTAAAAAAAAAAGAAATACTTTTTTGAAATTAATAATATTTTTTCAAATTTGGATTAATGTGTTCTTTTTATTATTCACTAGGTCCTTGACACCTACAAATAATGGGAGTTGTGATGTCTGTAAATTCCCAGGTGTGGTTATCAAAAGTTCTCATGAAATCATCTTATGCACAAGAGCACAAAGGTGTGATTTCTTGCTGTCTCTATTATTTTCCTCAAGAAAAGAAAGATGGAAACTTAAAATGCTGGTTAATGCTGGCCAGAAGGAATAAGTTCTGGTGTTCCACAACACAGTAGGATGATGATTGCATAAATAACCTACTATATATTTTATGAAGATATGGAAGAGACGAAGTCAAAGCCTATGAACATGAAGAAGTGATAAGAGGGAAGTACAAATTATTCTGTTTTCATCAGTACATGCCATATGTGTGTATTGAAATATCATACTGCATCCCATTATATGTACAATCAATATATATTAATCAAAAAATAAAAGATGGGTTAAATGATGAAATCAATGGTGATAAGAAGAAATTCACTTATTCTTGGAATAAATGCAAATCACACAGCATACTTCCCCTTTGAGACATTATTTACTTACAAATTAAGTATCTTTTGTAATCAATAGAAAAAGAAAAAAAATGCTAGTGGTGATGGCTCTTTTCCGTCACCAAAGGGGACTTTTCATTTATCCCTCTCTCTCCATGTTCACTGTTCTCTGCAGCATAAAATCTGATATGGTTCACAAGGGATGAGAAAACTGAACTTCAGTATGTTCCTGCAGAGCTTGAGAGTGTTTTGCAGACCCTAGCAAGATGAAACTCTCAGCTACAGCATCAGAAAGAGAATACCTTTCTGTACCCCAAATTCCTACCTCTGTCTGGGGAGAAGCTCTAGAGAAGATGCCAAAAAGAAACGCAAAGTAGGTTTTCCTTCTTGCTTAGATTATCTTGAAAATATAACATTACTTTTTAAAATATTTATGTTTTAGTTGGACACAATATCTTTATGTGGTGCTGAGGATCGAACCCAGGGCCTCACAGGTACTAGGCGAGCACTCTACCACTGAGCCACAACCTCAGCCCCTCTACATCACTTTTTAAAATAAATAACAGACTCTTATTAAAACCAGATTTTCTTTAGTGCTCTTACATTGAAGATCCTGATGAATTTAATTCATTGACAACTTACTAGAAACATGGACCAAATATTACTATTTATTGCATATGAAATAGGTAACCTCTGAGCAATTATCATATAACTGGAGTTTCAGAACAAGGTTTGCTTTTTACACCTCTTCCTCAGCCTGAGAGACAGGAAAGCAGAGAGGGAATACAAAGGTCTTAGATCTTCCACAGATGGCTATTCATTATCCAACTGCTGGTGGGTTATCTATTTAACTGTAAGAGAATTTACTTCTCTGGGACTCAGTTTTTTCAAAAGTGCTTTATACTATAAATCCCGTAGATTGTTGAGATGAATTAAGTAACATAGGAAGAGCTTCTGCCATATACTATATATTTATCAGAAATAACTATAGTTATTATAATTAAAATAAGAACTTTATTATTATTCTGCCCCTAATATTTGCTATGTGGTTCCATCTACCCTATCTCCTTTTACGTATCAATGCCAACCTAAGGGTCCCCTGAAAGAATCCCCTAGGAATAACAACGGGCTCAAGATGAGAGTAGAGCAAAACCTCTAGAACATCCTGAGCTGAAACAAGTCTATGACTACATTAGTCCATTTTCATTGCTTTAACAAAATATCTGAGACTGGTACTTTATAAATAAAACATTGTTTATATAGCTTTTTGGAGGCTGAAAGTCCAAATCAGGTGGTCCCATCTGCTTAGTCTCTGTGGAGTGCCCCCCCTGGCTACATCATAAAGTGGCCTGGAATCAGAAAAAATAATTACTATATGCAGAAGAACCCAAGTACCTGGGGTGGCCTTATTTATAACAAGCCACTCTCACAAGAAAGGACTGGTATCCACAAGAACTACATTTCTCTCTTTGAATGGCAGAGCCCCAGTGACCTAATCACTTTCCATTAATTAGCCTTACCTCTTAAGGTCCCACAACCTCTTAACATTGCCATATTGAAGACTAAGTTTTCAGCACCTGAATCCTTGGAGGACACACATAAAGCACATCCAAAATTGTAACATTCTCTGAGAAGTGGGAGCAATTGAAAGGAATCTCCTGACCATATGAAGGCAGCTATTGAAATGTCCACAGAGATGCTTATCACTGGGTGACAAAAAAAGCCTCTGGAAATGCTATCAGAGGAAAGGCTGTAACAAAACTGTCAGAGGGAGGCCACTGTTCTTGGGAACCTGGATAAAGAACTAATGAAAGGGGAGTCCTGCACAAGGACAGCAAGGTACTAGGGTGAGGCCATACCAGGGAGGGAGAAAATCTGGCTTTCAGGGCTCAGGGGGACCCATAAGGGGGTAAGAATGTAGTAATGAGCTTACAAGAGGAGGGAAGGGCATGGGGGGTGTGATGGTTAATTTTGTGTGCCGACCTGACTGGGCCACAGTGCACAGATATATGAACGAACATTATTCCAGATATTTCTGTGAAGGTGTTATTGGATGAGATTAATATCTAAATCATAGATATTGAATAAACAGGTTTCTCTCCATAATATATGAGTGAGCCTCATTCAATCAGTTGAAAGTCTGAATAGAGCAACACTATAGCATACTCGGATACCCGACAGTGGCTGACTGTGCATATCCCAGCTGTGCCTTTAGATTAGTCGTTTGCCTCTCTCCTCCAAACGGAATGGAATTCTGCCAGAAGACAGTCTTTGGACTTGACCTGCAATATCTGCTCTTCCCTAGGCCTTGTCCCAGGCTCTTCCTGACTACCTTCAGACTTGAACTACAGATTTGAGACTTGACTAATCTTGTGAGGCAATTCCTTAAAATAAATCTCACTGTATATACAAAATTTATTGATCTGCTTTACTGGGGAACCTTAATACAGTGGGGGAAAGTCTAGGAAGAGCAGACCTCTGCCTAGTGGAGAACTGTGTTTCGATCCATACCTTTTGATTAGCCCCCACTCAATCCCCTGAAATGGACTGAATAAACAGTGGCTACAGTGGTGAAGAAAACACCTGTATATTTATTTTTTTTCCTATTTATTTTCATTAATTGGTTCATGTACTGTTTTTCCTTCTTTTCCTATGATTCACTGGTGGCTTACTGTAAAAAGTGTACAAACAATAGGGCCATTAAAATAAGAAAGGACGTGACCTAATGTGAGATGGAAGAAGAAAAAATATCTGCAAGATATTTAGAAAAAAAAAATCTATCCGAGAGTAGCTCCGAGATTCCTATAGCTTCAAAGGCAAAAAGGTAACTATCGTAGTTTTCATAGCATTTCAGGTAATGTACTCAAGATGCACATAGAGGATGTAGCTAGTGCTCACCTGTCCTGATCTGCCCTCCCTCCTAAGCACATGGAAGACTGCAGCTCTCAATCCTCTTATGTTTGGACAGGGATATGAGACACGTTCTGGCCAATGAACTTTGAGCAGAAACAGCATGTGTCACTTCTGGACCATGTCACAGAAGCCCTGCACCACTGCATGTAACACACATGTTGATTTGGTGGAACATGGATCACAAAGCAGGCAGCTACTCTGGAGAGTGACTTGATATGCAGAAGACTTTGTGAGAAATAACCTTTAGATGTTTAGCCAATGACATCTCAGAGCCACCTACTGTCACAGCACAAACCCAGCCTATTCTAAATGAAACACCTGAAACACCATGTATGATGCCTGACAGGAGCCACCGTTGCTTGTTCTTTTAACCAAGAAAATAATGTCTATGCTTTTCAAAAAAAAAAATACAGACTTTTTTTTTCTGAAGTTAAATTCTTTGAGTGCTTAAGGAAAAAACAACATCTAGTGAAAAATGTCTTCAAAAGTGGGTTATACAAAATGACAAGGATATTTCCTTTTGTGTGTACCTTCAATTTATTAAAAGCCCAGGCACATTGTTACACTGCAGTTCCTCTGGAGGGTAATGAAGTCTAGGTAGTTCCTGGCAATTAGGAGGATCAAAGATAGAACTGAGACAGACATCACAAATTTGTGACCCTGTGGCCTACACCTAGTCTGCAAAATTATTTTTCTTGGCCTGCTATGTTTTCTTTTTAAAAAAAAAAAACTAATTTCCAACATAAGAAACAAAGTGCATGTGTAACAAGGACATAGGATGCATTTGCTAAAAGCAGGGTTTCTTAGGCCTACATATGCCTATGGGTAACTAAAAACAGGATGAAGCATGTCATCTCTGCCTTCCTTTTGTATCTTTCTCCTTTATTACCTTAAACTTTGGGTCAACTCACTTTTCAGCTCTGCAAGTAGGCATGTTAATCATTAAGAGTGTTCATATAAGAACTAGTAATACAAGTTTTTTTAGTCCTAAATTTACGTAGCCTATCACTTCCCTCTTAAAGAATGAGGCAAGGTTTGCAGCACCCTGTTTCAGACCCCTGGAGAGTGATGCCTAGAAGTCTCCAGCCATCATCCCTTCCAGGGTCACAGTCTAAAAGACAAATATCCTGAGCAGCAAGTGGAAATTGATCTTCCAAGTGATAAAGACTTCTCTGGAGCTACCTTGCAGAACCAGACTTGAGAGCATGATCGACCTGATCATAGTGTGGTCAAGGCTGCTTAATTACATACCTCTTGCCCCTGCCTCCATTCTTCCCCTATTTAAACCTAATCTAGGAGGATCAAAGATAAATAACCCAAAGACAGGGCTGAGATGCCAGATCTCATTTTCACCATATGGGCATATTGTTTAAAGTTCTTTTTCCTGTTTTTTACCATAACATCTTTTATTTGCTGTTGGGACAAGTGGGCTGACCTGATTAGGTGGGATGTCCCTCACTCCTGAGGTCAGGCCTCTGGCTTAGGACTCCAGGAACAAATCCATATAAAATCTTAATGATGTCAGGCTTCTCCTTTTTAAAAAAGTTAATCTTGTCAACACTGAGTCCATAGTCCCAAGTGGCAGTGAGTCACCTGAAGCAGAGTCCTTACTGCCCTGTAAGGACTGTGGTGTGCTCTCCATGTCCCCCACACATGTCCCCTACCAACCCACTCTAGTCATTTTCATTACCTAACCGGCCCTTTTGGGCATTCACACTTATGATTCTCGAACACTGGAACCACCATGAGGTCTCAAGGGCATTTGTTTAAAAAATTTAAGAACTTACTTAAACCAATCAGCTCCTGTTTTATATGCTTTGCATAATGGACTTTTGCATCCATCCAGCTTCCCAGTGGGAAGCTTACTGCAGGTGGAACAATTCAAGAATGGTTTAACCTATAGGGACCCGGCATGGGAGACCACCTGGTTTAGGGCAGCATCCTAGGCTGGAAGGGGCCCAGGAGGGAGTGCTCATACAGAGAGTTTCCTTATGGGGCATCACCTGTGAGACCCACAGGTGATCTTCAGGCTCTGTGATCTTCAGAAAGCAGACTCTGCAGGGGAAAGAATGCCTCACCCTCACTGTCCTTTCTGCCTCTGGATCTTTCACTGCTGCTTTCCCAGGGTCTGAACTTGGTTGAAAGATGGCAGATAAAGAGGTCAATTGATTTTGTTCATAGGAGTACCCCCTGAAGAACAGGGCAGGAGGAAGGGGTTATTAGGAGCCCCAGGAGAAGATAACCAACACAGCTTTCATGTAGAAATGTGAGGAAAAATAATCTGTTTTGCTTAATAAATTAGAAATATGATGGGAGTCTCCACTAATGTAGAAAACCAGATGACCAGCTGTATTGGTTTGCTAGGGCTGTATTGGTTTGCTAGTATATAACAAAGCACCAAGAACTGGGTGGTGGAGATGATAGAAACCAATTGACTCACAGTTTTGGAGGCTAGAAATTCAAGATCAAGGTGTTGGCAGGGTTGTTTCCTCTGAGGACTTTGAGGGAGAACCTGATCCAGGTGTCGCTCCTGGCTTCTGGTGGTTTGTGGCCACCTTTGCTGTTCCCTGGCTTGGTGCGACATCACTTCAGTCTCTGCCTCCTACTTCAGATGGCATTCTCCCCGCGTGTGTCTGATTCTGTGTCCAAATTTCCTTTTTATAAGGATACCAGTCATATTGGATGAGGGCCTATCCTAATGATCTCATCTTAATTTGATCTTCTGCCAAGATCCTATTTCCAAATGAGGTCACCATTCAAAGGTACTAGGGGCTAGGATTTTAACATATTTTAGAGGAACATAATTCATCCTCTAACACTACCTTGATCCTTTGACCAATGGTTCTCAGCCAATAGCACACTATCATTTGTAGAATATAAAGTTTAGTAGATGCAATGAAATATTTTCAATAAATTTATTTTTATTTCCATTTGTGTTTTCTCATATTTTCACCTTGACCAAAAAAAAATTTATCCTTAACAATGGCACTGAAATGTATTATTTTTGTGTTTCTCGAGGCTCTATGGCATTTAATTACACACTCAAATGTATTATTTTGATTTTTAAAAACTAATGTAATTACTATTTGGGTTGGTTTGTGCATTGAGGCTTAACAATAATTCCCAACAAGATAACTGCAACGTTTATTTGCTTTAAAAGGCACAAATTACATCTCCAATAAAGAATGCCTCCAAACATAAATACCCTTTTGGAAAAAAAAAGAGATTTGCTATCTCTCATGGTGGAATCTAGGTTTTCTGGTAGAATCAGTGGTGAGCTTTAGTATTTGAGAGGTTATAAATCATTGCCTATGATCTCTCCCTACTCCATCTGATTTCTGTTATAATACTAAAAGTAAAAAGTGGTGACTTCAAATAAACTCTAAATGAACTCACACTTAAGAAAGAAGCATTCGTCTTTAAAATTACATACTTAAAGGAAAAGGTATTCAGGAGATGCCTTGAAATGACCAGGTTTAAGTACTAGAGGGGCTTTTATGAACAACATCCAGATTCCTGTTGAGATGTTACTGCCAAATTTCTATCTTCGTCAGAAAATATCCTGCCAATACTATTCCCCAAACACATAGGCAACTGGGCAAGGCCTTACTTGGAAAAAAAAAAAAGCTGGAAAATTTTCATCAACTTGGTCTGGAGTGCTAAAAGAACTTACTTCAAATACCTCAGTCATTTTAATTGTCTGTACCTGCTATTATTCTAAGACATAACTATATCTGAGTATGGGCTTTATCCAAAAAATCTACTTATTCCCTAGAAAGTATATTCTTTTGTTATTCTCCATGCTTGGTTCACTTAGGAAGATTTTCAGGGCTAGCACCTGATCTGCCATTCATTCATTCATTTCGTCAGACTATGGAGTACTCACTGTGTGCCAGGTCTCTTCCTCAGAAGTAAGGAGTAACCCGAGATGGCATTATCTTTAGCTTTATTAACTTGACCAATATAAAGCTAAAAGTGAACTTTTAGGACATTAAAAGTCATGCTAAATTCTCTCCTCAATTCTTGTTTTCCTATTTTAAAGAGCTAAACGTATTTGGGGACCATGCAAATACTGACCACCACAGGGATTTTGTTGTAATTGTTTTTTAATTGCTTGTGAGAGATTTCACAAGATTTATGTATAAATAGCTTTGGGTGTTTTCTAAAGGCTTAGCTCCAATATTATGGTTGTTCTTTTATCCATACATGAAAGATGTGGTACTATTGGGTCTCGATTAGGATGCTAAGCCAGTTTTAGAAGTCACCTGTGGTAATGTCTGATATGATGAACATTTGATATAGAAGGTCAACTCAAGCAGACCATGTAGACAAAGAGCACAGGTGGGTCTTGTCCTTGGGAGAACTGGAGAGAAGTGAAGCAGAAAGGAGAAGGCAGGGTGAAGATAAGGATTTGGGCTTAGAAATTCAAGTGTGAGGGCACAAATTTAGGGTTGGGCTGGTTTAAAGGAAATATCATGATGAGTCACTTGAGTGAAGTTGAGTACAGGTGGCAAACAGGTTCCAAAATCTCATAGGAACCTCCACCTAAGGATTTGAGTTCTGCTTTGCACCAAAGCTAGAAGTGAGCTTCTTCTTAGGCTTGGGAAAATATATTATTTGTTCACGAACTTGAGTATTGAGTGATTACTCTTTTGCTCAATATTCTGCTGTTGATAAACTATACAAATCAGAAAGTATTTGAGCCACTGAGAAAACAGGAGGAGAAAGGGCTGGAAAGAAAAAGCGAGGACAGAGCATGCAAGGTGCACAGGGTAGGCTAAGGAAGATGTATTTAAATGCAGAGGGTTTTAGATGGGACAATGATTTGTTCTGAGTTTGTTTTAATATATATCACTTGACAATTGATTGTAAATATTAGATTGTAGACAGGCAAAAATAATACTAAGGGGCTCACTTTGGAGTTAATACAATGACCCTAGTGAGAGATGTTGGTGCCTCAGTCTAGGTTGGTTGCACTGGAATAGTGGGAAATAATTTGCAGATAGAACCAGCAAGACTTGCTAAAGGATTGATGGCTAAAGGCAGTAGAACACAAAATTAACTAAAGTCTTTGGCCTGAGCAATTGGATGGATGGTGATACCATTGTCCAAGATGGAGACAAATAGTGAAGGAGCAGGTCTAGGAGAAAATAATGATTGATTCTACTTGGAACATATTTATATTGAAATTTAAGAGGTCTGAATGAAGTTTGTGCACAGGCCTGGAGCAAGAACAAAGTTGGAGCTAAAGAAAACCTAAAAGTATACCCCAATTTTCTTCCTAATTTTACTTTTGCCTTTGAAATGTCATTTTAAATGTCTATTCATTCATCAGTAAAATAGGTATTTTAAAAAATATGTAAAATAGAACTTGTTACATATTTACCAATGCTTTAAACTACTTTTTAAAATTTCTTCCCACAGACATCTGAAAATGTGACATGGAAAATCTTTGTTTTTATAAAAGTAAACAATTATCAGACAGTACTGTGAAGATGAGAGCCTAAGTGTCTCATCTTGACAGGGTTCTAGTTTAGAAATAAGATAATCATGAGAAATAATTATATAACCTAATGAAACATGTTTCTTATTATAAAATTAACAATGTTATTGCACATAGTAATTTTCACTTGGAGTCATATTTCCCCTTTATGATAAAAATAGTTACTGCCAAAATTAGACAATTATGGGTAGATAGCAGAAAATAAACATTCTGAAAACAATTTGGCATCTGCCTATGTCCTAAATTTTATGGGCTCTGAATATTTCAAACCTCCTTAAGATAAAAATGTAGCTCACATTGAATTATTCCTTCTTCACAAAGGTGCCTCTATATTTAAGTGTAGAACTGATAAAATATATATGTCCCATGTGAAATAATGAATATTCATACAAATCATGCCAAGGAGGCTATAAGAGAAATTACCTCATTCTTTTTCTTTCCTTCCCCCCCCCCCACCCCTTTTCTTTCCTCATGAGCTCTTTCTCTAATTGACCACATAGAGATAAGAGTGGCCTGGACCAGGCACGTTACCCACTGGCCAAGATTGATTTCACTGCTCTGGCTGAGAGGCAGAGGCCCTCTTCCTCCCTCCTGCTTGTTCATCGACCCCTCGTCAAAAATGAGTCTGGTGCCCTAGATAACTGAGAACCAGGTTTCACAACCTGGATGTGGAAAATGGCACTGTTTTCCTGGCCAATGCTTAGTGAAATTCAGTACTCCAGAAAACTGAAAAGCCCCCTTGTGCTGGTAAGGAACATTTCTGCCGTGTTTGAATAAGTCTAAGAGAACATGAAAAATGTTGGCTCTAAGAAATGCCCGCACTGAATCACATTTCAGCCATCATAGGTAACTTGAATTATTTAACCTACCACACACTTGACTTCTATTCCCATCATCTAACACAAGATGAAACCACTTCATCCTCACATTATGATCACACGTTTACTATTCTCTCTCTTCCTGTGGTTAGAAGATGTTTTTTCTTCTTAGTAAAGAAAAAAAATAATTTTGGGAATAATATGTCCACACTTTTCTTTTGCTGTAAAATATTTTAAATGTTTTGTTCACATATTAATTTGGAAAAACATATATTCTGGTGAAAATATATTGTTATACCTAAAAATAATATTCAGAGAAATCCTGCTTCAATAATTTCTAACTTGCTTAAGGAGGTACTTTTTAATAACCAGAAAAATCCCCCAAACTCAAGACTCAAAGCCCTATTTTAATAACGCTTTTTTTTCTTTGCATTTTCTAAAATATCGAATCAGAACTGTGCTGGTATTTTATGAAAAAGAGGTTAGAGACATTTCCCCAATTGCAGTAGTCGGGATAGATTATGAGACAGTTCCTAAGATCTTTCATCTCATTGAAACTTAGAATGGCCTAGGGCCCTGAATAGCTTCTCTGTTTACAAAGCTTTTGTCAAGTTGTGCTATTTGCTCTGTGCTTTCAAGGGTCAAAATGATAGAGAAAACAGAACCAGGATGGTTTCTGAGGTCTATTTCCACCCCAATTTCTTCTTCAACGATCCCATCCACAGCTCTCTGATCCAGTCACATTAGACTCAACTTGGATGATATCATTCATAACTAAAGATTTTCCTACTACCCATTGATTCCCAAATGTATACCTCCAGATCTTCTTCCTGTGTTCTGGCCTCTCACAATCTAATCTCCTAATCTCCACAGGCAATCCAAATTCAACTTCATCAAGGGGAACTCATTATCTTTTCCTGTCCAATCTCTTCTGCTCGTATATTCTCTATGACAATTCAAATACAATCCAGAGAGAAACCTGAGAGTCACCCCAGTCACCTTCAAATCCTTCTCTTATCCAAATGCACAAGCTGACTAAATCTTGTCAATTTAACTTTCTCCTATCTGTCCCCACACAGAGCTAAAATAATAGGACTGGTACTCATGCTATTAGGCATTTAAAAAAAAAAAAAAAAGTATGGTCAGATCCACTTGGGGCCAAAAGAAGTTAGGAAAGTCCTCTTGGAGAAGGTGGACTTTGAACTAAGACTTTAAAGTAAATTTGGTAAAGAGGCCCTTCCAGGCAGTGACAGCAACATTACCATTATGGTTGAGATATGTGGTATCCCCCCCCCCCCCCAAAGCTCATGTGTGACACAGTGCAGAAGGTTTAAAGGTGAAATGATTGGAATAAGAGAGCCTTAACCTAATCTGTGTGTTAATCCCCTGATAGGAATTAATTGAGTGGTGACTGTAGGCAGGTAGGGTGTGGTGAGGAGGGGGGCCCCCATGGGAACATGCCCTTGGGGCTTATATATTTCCAGAGGGGGGAGCATGCACTATTTTGTGCACCTTCTCTCTCTCTCTCTCCCTCCCTATCTCTTTCTCTCTCTCCCATTCCTTCTCTCCCTCCCTCCCTCCCTCTCTCCTTCCTGGTGCCATATTCCTTGATGAATTATCCACCATGCCCTTCCACCATGATGTTCTGCCTCACCTTGAGCCCTGAGGGCTGGAGTTGGCTGTCTATGGACTGGAACCTCTGAAACTGTGAGCTCCAAAATAAACTTTTCCTCCTCTAATTGTTCTGTTCAGGACTTTTGGTCACAGCAGTAAAAAAAAAAAAAAATCTGCCTAAAGCAATAACTGCGGGCTGAACAAGACAAATGGCAAGTCTTTCATTATGGGTGGGTCCTAAAACTGAATAAGGATGTGATGGGGAGAATGCAAACTTGAGGAGAATGGAAAGGGAGTTCAGATTTGTTCTAGTAGGCAGTTGGAAGCCACTGCCAGGATTTAAACAGGGGAACAACAAAATCAGAACTGCCTTTAGGAATCTTTCTGTGTATTACGAAAGGTAGATGAAAGAGGGGGAAAGAATGGACGTTGGATACTATTGCTATCATCCAGATAACAGAGAAAGCCACAGAAGGATGGCAACACAGAGTTGTGATCTCAGTGAGGTAAGACTCCAGCCCCAACTCTGGACCTAACTTGAGCAGCTTTGCCCTCATGTGACATATATGTTAAGCTTGCACATGATTTTTCATTTGAAGAAAAGGTGCTGCAGTTTGAGAAGCTCTGGTCAACAGGAGCCCTCAGTGACGGGAATCCTGACTGGCTACCCCATCTTGTGCCTCTCCATCTGGTACCTGCCCTCCACCTCCAACCAGTCACCATTTGTGCTCCTCCAACACACACACATTGTGTGCCCTCTCTTGCCATTGTACCTCTCTGCTTGGTTTGCTCATTCCTGCACCCCATTTTTCTCCCTCCCTTCTAAGCCATCACCTCTTCCAAGAAGCCTCCTCTAATCTCCTCAAATTTTAAACTTCCATTACTGCCCAGCTCACCCTACATCCTCTAAGTGCATAATCTTCCCTGATTTTCTCACCCTATAATGATACTCAACATTAATTGCATTTCTTGCCTAATCCAATACTCAAGGCTTAACATACTGGATTCTCTCTTTAATGCACTTTTCACTTGTAGAGTTTTACATTTTTATATCCCCCAGATATTAATTCCAAACTCTTAAGGGCAAAGCCAATATCTCCTTGTAGGAAAAGGAAGATGTACTTTTCATCATACCTGATTTTACATTTCAATTAGTAATTATGTGAAAATTGTTGTGGATTTAACTCAATCTATAAAGCAGCACATGCACGCACGCACGCACACACACATTTAACTGCCTGATTTATATTGAAAGTTTGATGTCTTTATAGTCCATGTCACAAAAGCATATCCCAGGTGAGATCATATCCTAATGAAATTCTTTCCCATTCTTTCATTACCCACTTCCTAAATTCATGTGGTTGATGTACTAATCTCCAATGGAATTCTATTTGGAAATGGGGCTTTTAGGAGTTAATTAATGTTAAGAGAAGTAATAAAGATGGGCTCCTAATCCAATAGGATTGGTGGACTCATAAACATAGGTAGAAAGAAGTCTCTGTCTTCCTGAGCATACACCTAAGGAAGGCCATGTAAGCACACAACATATAGGTGGTCATCTGCAAATCAGGGAGTGATCTGCAAAGAAGAGAAGAAACATGGACCCCCTGAAAGACAAAAACATGAATGTACTGTTCTATCACATTCTCAAAGAAGAATCAGAAAAGGCTAAGAGTCACTGAGGGAAAGAGCCTTCTATAAACCTGAGGTTCTAGAAGCAAAAGGGTTAAATGTGTTCACAGCCAGAAAGCTGCTTTAGAGATAGCAATAAGGAAGTTTCATTGGACTTTCAGCCTCTGTAGACAATGGAAGGTGTTTGTTCAGCTAACTTTTCCAAAAAAGACTTCCTGCCAAGCTGTAGGCAGCAACACTCACACACAATAGCCCGCACTTCCCACACAAGCCACTGAGAAATCCTGATTTCCCCTGGACTGTTTCAGAAGAGCGCCATTACATTACATTCGAGAGAAGGAGTGGGAGGAAGGAGGGAAATGCTGCATTCGGTTCTCTTACAATCTATTTTTAACATGCCTGAGAAGGTTTGAGCTAGTAATGAAATGAGGCTAGATTGAAAAACAAAACAAAAGGGAGCCATGGGGCAGCAGAGGCTTGCTGTGGAGGCAGGGAGAGTTGATTCCTCAAGGATGCCAACAACCACCATTTCAGTATCACATGAGACATTTACGTTACTCATTAACATACACTGAATTTGAGGGAATCCTGATAAAAAGTAAATGTATAATGAAAATAAATTAGCTTTCCCCTGATACTGGTTTTCACAATCTATGGTATGTTCCACAACTCTTTTGTCCACCCACTGAATCTGATATCCCACATGCTTAGGGGGAAATATTTGTAAATCTCTACCCTGGTGATGCTCTAGGTTCTTTTATTTATTTTCTTTCATCAAAAAAACAGATTTGACAACATGACTATGATTCAGGACAGGTATTGATAGCTGGAACACTCAAGGAAGAGTTTGAGCAGGTATAGTATCATTCAAGGTCACAATCTACCAAATTTTATGGTGCTGTAGAAGCTATACAGTAATGCTCTGCCCCTGAATGCCTAAAAGACAACACAATCAACAGCCATCACTAAACCCAAAGCACATTTTAAAAAAAATTTTTTTTTCACAAGTTCACAAGGTTAGTTTTCTATCCTGTCTACAGGTAGGCTAAGCAGGTATTAGTTAAGAAAATAGTAGGAGTAGTGAAAGGAGCAGTAATAGTAGCAACAGCTAGAATTTAGTAAGTGCTTGTTAGTAATCAAACACAATAGTGAATACAAAGTGGATTCTTGTTCAGACCTTAATTATAGATGATAAAAGTAAAGTTAAGAACCATTTGTCACTTGCTAAGACAGTACTGCTACTAAGTGGTAGAGCTAAGTTTCAAATCAAATTCCATCTGACTCCAAATCCCCATATTCTTTAACCCCTACGTTATCCTACTTCCATCTGTGGTCCATGGTTCACCCTAGGCATCACAAGAAACTTTTATCAAGCAATAGAGAACACTTTCTTCTAAGAAAAATTTACCTGGAACTGGGTCTCTCAGAATTTACTGCTCAACCTCTCCTGTCATTCCATTGCCATGAATTTAAAAAAAAAAAAAGATGTGTGTCCGGGGGAGTGATAAACAGAGAATATGCCTTCCAATAGCTCTCATCCTGCATAAGGGAGCATCTTCTTTTTGCATGGTTATCTCGGGTTTGAATCTATCATTCAGTCTAGGAGAAGAATCTACTGCAAATCCTCTACATGGAGCTTAACTATTTGCCAAACCAGACTAACAGCATTGCCACAGCTATAAATACATTGGTGTACTGAGTGCCTTACAGAATTGGATAATGACATTCCTTAATCAGGAAGTTATTTATTATATTTTTTGATGTACTTTTATCATAAATGTACAGGTGCAATAAAGAAATCCATCAAAACATCTAAAAAAGTAGCATAGATTGAAATTCTTTTATAGCTCAACAATAATGAGAAATAGAATACTTGGCAAAAATACTTTAACTTGAAACAGAGGAGGATAGAAAAAAAAATGAAGTTGCCCAGATTTATGGAGAGGTATGGAACTGATTTCTAAGATGTGATTCTCTTAGCCAAACTCAATTCTCAACCCTCTCAATTTCTCATATTTCTTTCCTTGGCCCACTTGCCTTCTGTTTTGAGCCTCCTTCTGCCCACAGATCCTTATGCCACAATATATGCTAGGACAAAAAAATTATTCTTACTGATAAATGGATAATTTCAATAATATTAAATAGGGAAGAGGTTGAAGTTTCTAATTCTAGTTAAGGCAATTTTAAGAAGTTGAGTTTTTTTCCAATGAAGTAAATTATATATATTTACTGTGGAAATTTAGAAAACAGAAAAAAATAAAGAAAATGAAAACCACCTGAATTTTTAGAAACTGGAGATAACCACTACTAATATTTTCTGCACTTCTTTTTTTAATATTTATTTTTTAGGTGTAGATGGACACAACACAATGCCTTTATTTTTATGTGGTGCTGAGGATCGAACCCAGATCCCGTGCTAGGCGAGCGCTCTACCCCTGAGCCACAATCCCAGCCCTGCACTTCTTTTTTATATTCTTTGTATGTATTGATTTGACCAATTATTTAGCAAAAATAATTGAGTGCCAACTGTGTCCCAAACGTTGTTTAATGTGTTGAAGATATAGCAAGAAAGAAAATGGGCCCAAATTTCTAACCTGATAGAAGTTGTATTCTATTTGGAGAAGTCAAGCTATAAAACCCAAAAGTGAAGTTAAATGGTTTATTGAAAGATGAAAAGTGCTATGGAAGAAAATACAGGGGAAAGGGGATAGAGTGTATGGGGGCCGAACTGAGGTGGTCATTTTAATATGATGTCTGTTACCAAGAATGTGGCATTTTATCAAAAACGTGAAGAGAGTGAGGGACAAATCTACACAGTACACAGGTATTTCACAGAGAAAGTTCAAACTTACATGCAATGCAAAAGTAAACATTCATTTCCTTCTCACAATGTTATGAGCCATCGGGTATCTTTGTGTCTGGTGGCAGTTGCTAGGGTGGTTTTTCTCTATGCATCTCTTATCCTTCTCCGGAGACCAGTGGGTTATCTGGGGTTTGTTCCTCTTATGATAAATGCAGAAGCACAAAAAGGAAAGAGCCACAACTCAAGCATAGTTTGAGCATTTGCTTGCTCTATGGTTACTAAACCAACTCTTTACCAAAACCAACCACAGGGCCAGGTTAAAATGCAGAGAACTACAGACAGTCCCTGATTTATCAAGTTTCCACCTTGTGATGATACAAAAGGTAATACAAATTCAGTAGGAACTGTGCTTTGAATTTTGATCTTTCCCAGACTAGTGGCAGGAGTAAGATCCTCCTCTCTGTGGCCAGGGTGGTGAGCCACAGCTCCCAGTCAGTCAAGCAATCCCAGGATAAACAACAGTCCTATCAGAGCATTGTGTGTCCAGGGTTTTGTGTTTCCATATCCTATCATGTCTACACAATGCTCATCAGTGTCTACCTATATAACCATTTGTTTATCACTTTCAGTATGCTGTTCAATAAATTATAGAAGCTATTCAACATTTTATTTTCAAATAGGCTTTGTGTTAGATAATTTGCTCAACTGAGGGCTAATGTAAGTGTTCTGAACATGTTAAAGTCAACAAGGCTAAGCCATTATGTTTAGCAGTTTAGTTGTATTAAATGAATTTTAAATAATATTTTCAAGTTATAATGGATTTATCATAAATTAAGGATCATCTGCACGCTTCTTGTGTGGAAGTGTGGGTTTCAGGAAAGAAAGCAAACTTTTCTTCTTAGGAAAAAATTTCTTTATTTGGCTCAAGATCTGATCCCTGGAAGTCTCTACCTACTCTATTGTTTTCCAGAGCTGTTGACAAAGCACTCCGTGGGGACAGGTAGAGATCTTTCTTTAACATCCTCTTCCTTGGCCATTCCTGAAAGGACTTTGGAGAATACACAATTGTTGAATTCTAAATAGCTCTCTTATCCTATTTCCTGCCTAAAGAATTCTAAGGGATCATTTTTTTCTATTTTATATACTTGTTATCCCTTCTGGTCTAGGCTGTAGTTATTTTGTTAGTTCAATCTTCTCAAAAACTTTAGAGATTTCCTATGTATTAGATTCTAATAAAGACCATTTGTCAAAACACACACACACACACACACACACACACACTTTTTTGCTATATATTTAAAGTACACACAGGATTTTTTAAATTTATAAATGACTGAGGAATGCATTACAATTCTTATTACACATTTAGAGCACAATTTTTCATATCTCTGGTTGTATACATAGTATATTCACACCAATTCGTGTCTCCATACCTGTACTTTGGATAATAATGATCATCACATTCTATAATCATTAATTACCCCATGCCCCCTCGCTTCCCCTCCAATCCCTCTGCCCTATCTAGAGTTCATCTCTTCCTCCCATGCTCCCACTCCCTATTCCACTATGAATCAGCCTCCTTATACCAAATAAAAAAATTCAGCATTTGGTTTTTTGGAATTGGCTAACTTCACTTAGCATTATCTTCTCTAATTCCATCCATTTACCTGCAAATGCCATGATTTTATTCTCCTCTTTTGCTGAGTAATATTCTATTGTGTATATATGCCACAATATTTTAATCCATTCATCTATTGAAGGGCGTCTCAGTTGGCTCCACAGTTTAGCTATTGTGAAGTGTGCTGCTATAAATATTGATGTGGCTGTATCCCTGTAGTATGCTGTTTTTAAGTCCTTTAGGTATAGATCAAGGAGAGGGACAGCTGGGTCAAATGGTAGGTCCATTCCCAATTTTCCAAGAAATCTCCATACTGCTTTCCATATTGGCTGTACTAATTTGCAATCCCACCAGCAGTGTATGAGCGTACCTTTTTTCCCCACAACCTCGTCAACACTTATTGTTGTTTATATGCATAATAGCTGCTATTCTGACTGCAATGAGATGAAATCTTAGAGTGGTTTTGATTTGCATTTCTCTAATTGCTAGTGATGATGAACATTTTTTATGTATTTATTGATTGATTGTACATCATCTTCTGAGAAGTGTCTCTTAAGGTTCTTGGCCCACTTATTTATTGGGTTATTTTTTTTTTTGGTGCTTAGCTTTTTGAGTTCTTTATATACCCTAGTGATTAGTGCTGTATATGATGTGTGAGGGGTAAAGATTTGCTCCCAAGATGTAGGCTCTCTGTTCACCTCACAGATTGTTTCTTTTGCTGAGAAGAAACTTTTTAGTTTGAGTCCATCCCATTTATTGATTCTTGATTTGAATTCTTGTGCCACAGGAGTCTTATTAAGGAAGTTGGGGCCTAATCCCACATGATGGAGATTAGGGCCTACTTTTTCTTCTATTAGATGCAGGGTCTCTGATTGTATTTCTAAGTCCTTGATCCATTTTGAGTTGAGTTTTGTGCATGGTGAGAGATAGGGGTTTAATTTCATTTTATTGCATATGGATTTCCAGTTTTCCCAGCACCATTTGTTGAAGAGGCTATATTTTCTCCAATGCATGTTCTTGGCACCTTTGTCTAATATAAGATAATTGTAGTTTTGTGGGTTAGTCACACAGGATATTTTGATATATCTGAAATGGTTACTACAGTCAAGCAAATTAGCCTAGCCACCATCTCATATTGTTAACTTTCTTCTTTTTCTATTTCCTTTTTTAATTTTTTTAACATTTATTGGTTCTAGTTAAGTTATATATGACAATAGAATGCATTTTGACACATCATATATAAACAGAGTATAACATCTCATTTTTCTGGTTGTACATGATAAGTACACAGGTTGTATAATCATATATGCACATAGGGTAATAATATCCAATTCATTCTACCATAATTCCTACCATAATTCACTCCCCTCTTTCTAATCCAAAGTACCCCTATTCTCTGTCACCCCATTGTGAATTAGCATCTGTATATGAGAGAAAACTTTCAGGCCTTTGGTTCTTGGGATTGGCTAAGCATAATATTCTCCAGTTCCATCCATTTACCGGAAAATCCATAATTTCATTCTTCTTTAAGTCTGAGTAGTATTCCATTGTGTAGATATACCACATCTGTTGAAGGGTGCTTAGGATGGTTCCACAGTTTAGCTATTGTGAATGGAGCAACTATAAACATTGATTTGGCTGTGACACTATAGTATGCTGATTTTAAATCCTTTGGATATAAACCTAGGAGTAGGATAACTGGCTCAAATGGTGGTTCCATTCCAACTTTTTTGAGGAATCTCCACACTGCTTTCCAGAATGGTTGTACCCATTTGCTGTCCCACCAGCAATGTATGAGTTTACCTCTACCCCCATATACTCACCAACATTTATTATTCCTTTTATTCTTGGTAATTGCCATTTTGACTGGAGTGAGATGAAATCTCAGTGTAATTTTGATTTGCATTTCTCTAATTGCTAGAGATGTTGAATATTTTTTCATATATTTTGTTGATTGATTGTATTTCTTCTTCTGTGAAGTGTCTGTTCTGTTCCTTAGCCCATTTATTGATTGGGTTATTTGTTTTGTTGGTGTTAAGTTTTTTGAGTTCTTTATAACCTGGAGTTAGTGCTCTGTCTGATGGGCAGGTGGTAAAGATTTTCTACCATTCTGTAGATTCTCTCTTCATGTTCTTGATTATTTCCTTTGCTGTGAAGAAGCCTTCTAGTTTGATTCCAACCCATTTATTGATTCTCGATTTTACTTCTTGCACTTTAGAAGTCTTGTTAAGGAAGTCAGTTCTTAAGCCTAAGTCCTTGAGCCACTTTGAGTTGATTTTTGTGAAGGTTGAAAGATAGGGGTTTAATTTCATTTTGCTACTTATGAATTTCCTGTTCTCCCAGCACCATTTGTTGAAAAGGCTATCTTTTCTCCAATATATGTTTTTGGTACCTTTGTCTAATATGAGATAATTGTATTTATGTGGGTTTGTCTCTGTGTCTTCTATTCTGTACCATTGGTCTATGTGTCTGTTTTGGTGCCAATCCCATGCCATTTTTGTTACTATTGCTCTGAAGTATAATTTAAGGTCTGGTGTTGTGATGACTCCTGCTTTACTTTTTTTTGCTTTGGCTATTCTGGGAATCTTATTTTTCCAAATGAATTTCATGATTGCCTATTATATTACTATGAAGAATGTCATTGGGATTTTAATAGGAATTTCATTAAATCTGTATAATATTTTTTTGTGGTATGGCCATTTGGACAATGTTAATTCTGCCTATCCAGGAGCAGGAAGATCTTTCCATATTTTAAATTAAATTAAATTTAAATTTAAATTTCTTTCTTTAAGTATCCTGTAGTTTTCATTGTAGAGGTCTTTCACCTCTTTTTTAGATTGATTTTCAAGTTTTTTTTCTTTGAGGCTATTGTGAATGGGGTAGTTTTCCTAATTGTTCTTTCAGTGCTTTATCACTGATGTATAGGAACCTGTTTGACTTATGGGTATTGATTTTATATGCTGCTACGTTGCTAAATTTATTTATTAGTTCTAGAAGTTCTCTGGTGGAATTTTTTGGTTCTTGTAAATATAAAATTATGTCCACAAATAATGATAGTTTGAGTTCTTTTCCTATTCATATCCTTTTAATTTCTTTTGTCTGTCTAATTCCTCTGGATAGAGTTTCAAGGAAGATGTTGAATAAAAGTGGTGAAAGAGGGCATCCTTGTCTTGTTCCAGTTCCTACATGAAATGCTTTCAATGTTTTTACCTTTAGCATGGTGTTGGCCTTAGGCTTAGCATAGATAGCTTTTACAATGTTGAGGTATGCTCCTGCTATCCCTAGTTTTTCTAGTGTCTTGAACATGAAGGGGTGCTGTATTTTGTCATATGCTTTTTTGTGTCTATTGAAATGATCATATGATTCTTGTCTTTTAAGTCTATTGATGTAAAAAAAGGCTTTTTTTGGTGGTCTGAATACTTAAAGTCTACTCTCTTGGCAAATTTTCAGCATATGATATAATATTATCAATATAGTTCTCCTGTTATACATTAAATCTCTAAACTTTTTCAACCTGCATAACTGTAACATTGTATCCTTTAATTCACATCTTCCCATTTCCCCATCCTCCTGTCTCAGATAACCACCATTCTACCCTCTGTTTCTATGTATTCAAATTTTTCCTTTTTAAAATTTCACATATAAGTGAGATCAGTACTACTTTTTTCTGTGCTGGATAGGTCCTCAAAGGAAATGAAAGCGACAACTTGTAAAGATACTTGTACTCCAACGTTCCTTGCAGCACAGTTCACAACAGCCAAGGATGGAAACACCCAAGTGTTTATTGATAGATGAATAGAGAAATAAATTATAGTGTAAATACAATGGAATATCATTTAGCCTATCATTCAGAAGAAAATCTTGCCATTTATGACAACATGGATGCACCTAGAGGAGAATATGCTAAGAGAAATAAGGCAGACACAGTTCTTTTTGCAGAATCTCTCCTTCTAGGCTTCATTGCATGTACTGTGGGCATATTGGCTTCTGTGGAGCACAGTAAATGCAATGCACTAGTATAATTTCTTTCTCAATTGCAAGTTTACAAGTTACTTGAGGTAGCTCTGCTTCAGTGTGTAGCTGCACATGAGCAGGGAAGATGGAGTGGCTGTCTTCTTTCTGTCTTTTATTATCTGGGAACCCGTTGGTTTCCTAGAGGCCATGTTTTACTCAGACAGTGGGGAAGTCAAGAGTAGCCTTGAGTTCACTCTGGAAGTGAATAAAAGCATGGGTTACCATGCAGATACTCCATCTCCTTCGCCCAGAAGTGGCACATTCCTTCACTTTCTGATACACTTCACCAAAAGCATTAATGGGTTCCCACAAAGCTACAAGGGGGCTGGGCAGTGCAGTTGCTGGCTGAACAAAGGCCTCCCAACAAATCTATGCTGTGAAAAGGGGCTCAAATCGTTTTAGTCTGCTAGTTATTTCTGCCACAATGAGAAAAGCTTTACTATATAGCCCATGGAAAAACAAAAAATTTATACATACACACACACACACACACACACACAGAGTATGATGTCCCCTGTGTGGTCTATAGAGAGCTAGATGTGTAAAGATCTAGATATAATATAGATCTAGAGATAGATGAATAGAGAAAAATCTGAAATTATACATATATAGTTATTGTTACATAACTACAATTAACTAGTGAGACTGTGGTGGGTTTTGCTCATATATAAACATAAAAAATTTTATATTTTTCAAAAATAAGCTATAATTTTATAATGAGAAAATAATAAGGTACTACAAAAAACTCAAATGTGTACTTTTTTTAACATACTTTATAAAAAAGATACAAAAAAATCTGCTCTATATGTATAATAAGAATTAAATGCATTCTGCTGTCTTGTACTTAAAAAAATAAAACCAATAAAAAAATTAAGTTCTATCAAGAAAGCCTTCTTAAAAAAAAAAGCTCAAATTTCTCTCTTCAACATAATGACATTTTCTGTTTTCTCTAAAAATCTATAATGAGACATTATCATTCTTCTTAAACTTTCTCCTTTAAAAGTTTAATTCTGAAAAAAATACCCACTTATAATTTGTTATTTCTTGCAAAAGATAATCATGCTTTAAATTTTGGTCTGCCACTGATCTTGATCTTTTGAAAAATATAAACACCACCTTACTCTGGATATATTGATAGTTCAGGGCATTACCATTCAGAATGCAGCAAAAGCAAGGATAATAGGGGTTTCTTCCCCTAAAATTTTAAAAGGAACTATTTCAGATGGCCTGATGTCAAGTTTTATGTCAACTGGTATATTTCCAAGAGACTGAAGAGTTCAAGGGGCATGGAAATAGTTTGATATTTCATTTGTGGTTCCCTCTTCTGAATAGATTCACATCAACAAATAGACATTGTCATCTTATATTTGGTCACCTTTATCCACAGAAGGAGATTGAATGTCTATTACTAAACCATTTACTTATGTTGCTTCTCATGAGGATAACTTGAGCATCCCTCTGAATTATTCAAAATTCTGCGAATAGTGCAAAGGGGAGCTACCTTCTCTCCACTACTGGAAAGATCATTTATTTCTACAACTGTATGTTGAATATGTTCTCCAGAGAGAATGACTGGGTTTGAATTCTGGTTCTTTCACTTTCTAGATTGGGTATTCACTACCTCTCTTGACTTCAGTACCTTCATCTATTAAATACATAGTGAGAATTAAATGAGTCAAGAGCTGAGAACAGTGCAGCATACAGTAAGTATACAGCAAATGTCAGGTATTAATGTGTTGCTTCTAGCTGCCGCATGGTGTTATTGAAGACTTATCCTCCCAAGTCTGACGTATGAAGCTGCCCCCTCTACAATGGCACACCACTGACTATTACCATGCAGGACACCTTAGTTATCTGGTATAGAACCATCCTATTTCTTCCCGGAAACGCTTGGCAGTAAATGGCCTAAACTCAGGCTCACAGTGTAGCAGCTTTGCCTTATAAGCTCTTTAGGGCCAAGTCCCAGTCATCGCAGTGCTTGATTAGGAACTAATAGATATGAGCCCTTCAAAAACCCCAACTACTGCCTCTCTCCTACAGGAGATCCATGTAGTGGTCTAAACAATTTTGTTAAATCACGAATTGAACACATGAAGGAAGGAGACTTTTATATTTTTTAATCGATTTGATCTTTTTACACATAAAACATTATACTGTGAACATGTTTCCAAAGCACTGATTACATGGGCATCATATGTGTAATCAGTTCACAATTATTTTAACATTCAAATAATAAAGTTCTCATATTTGAAACACTATATCTTCCATATTTAAGACATTTAAATTGATTAAATTATTAGATATTTTAATGAGCAATTTTCTCATGTATATGGGCATGATTCTTAGTAAATATGTCTCTCACTATCATTTTTTTCTGACTCAGGTTATAAATTTGCTTATTTATAAAACTTTATTTCAGTCACTTTGCCATACTACCTGTCAATTCTTTTTGTTATTTAAGACATATAAAGCAAGGCTGGGGACGTAGCTCAGTTGTAGATCAATTGCCAAGCATGTGCAAGGCCCTGGTTTCAGTACCAGTACACCACACATCATACACGCATGTGGGCATGCATGTGCACAAGACACATCATAGTTGAAACATATATAAGATTAAAATTATTTCATCAGGAATTTAACTTTAGTTTTTCTATTTAAGAGGAAACAGAAAGGTAGAATCAACATAGTCAGTCCTCACTCCATGAGTGTGGGTGTGGGATGCTTGCAAGACAGATTTAGGGAAGACTTCTTTAGGGAGTAATTGCTGTTAAGTCACAGAAAATAGCCTTATGCTGACATCTTTCCTCTGGAATGGGGTGGTGATGATCTGTAGGATTTTTATGTAATTGCATTTTCAAGAGAAAGGTCTATACTGTTCTAAAGCTATCCCTAATGTGTAGGGATTGGCTCTTCCATTTTATAGATGAGGAAATTTGAGATTCAGAGAGAAAAAATATTTCCAAAATAACAGCAAGAATATGGCAGACTTAAGATTCAAACCCAGGTCTGATTCCAAAATCAATAATCTTATTAATTATATAACTATGCTTATGTACTTATTATATATGATAGTACATACATAATATGTATATATTATATTTATTTATTATAATATATTATGTCATCTATTATGTAAAAGTAAACAATGTTTAAATCAATGCTGGCATGACTTAACAAAATGAAACCTCTCTAAAGCTGTAGTAATCTATCAAGATCTTTCTTATATAATAATAATTCAAAATGAATTGAATTCAGGCTTCTATTTTGAATTCATAAATCTGGAAAGTATGCTGCTCCCTCAGTCAAAAAAAAAACCAGTGAAATTATCTGAAAATCACAACCTACATCAGATATTTGAAAACTCAAGGAAACAAATGAATAAAGAAATCTAAAGAAAGGAAGGAAATAAGAAGTACAAGTCCTTGCTCACCTGGTGAATACACTGGGCAACATGTATGATAAGAAGAAATCCACCAAAATTGTTAACAAATTGCTCAAAGTCAAGAGTTACCTAATGTAAGAAAATAGAAGCCCTGGAAGTACAAACGAAAAGAGAATTTATACCCACTCACAAGCTCTTCTGCATGGACCTTAGAGGGATACATAAGAACAATTTGAGGCAAGTAAAGAGTTAGTAGAGGGGCTGAAGTAGTGGCATGTGTGAGGCCCTGAGTTCGATCCCCAGCACTGCATATAAATAAAATAAAAGATGCATTGACAATTAAAATATTTAAAAAACCTGATACTCAGGTATGTTATCTTAAAAAAAAATAGTAGAAAGGCTTTCTTGTAAAGAAGCTTGAGGGAGGGTGCTGTCATCCACTGGAGCAAAAATCACAAAGCTCCACCTGCAATTTTCCCTAAGCAACAAAATCCTTAAACTGCCAAGGGAAGACACAGCCAACCCTTTTGCTTTTGGGTGAAAAGTAAGAGCTATTGCAGCTGAAGAAAGGAAATAGAAAAACTAAAGACTTTCTTCTCTGGGAAGCTGTCCTGAGATTAGATGATTAATGGTCTCCCAAAGAAGAGGAAGTAAGAGAATCATGAAAATGGTCCATCCCAATGCTTAAGGACATAGTACTCACCTATGATTGAGGCTGCACTAGTACAATAGAGAATGTCCCACCCCCTGCCATCCAATATAAGCTAGCAAGCATTGATTAACAAGTCATGGTAGTATACATCTGTACTTTTGGGAGAGGGACAAAAGCTTAGAAAAAGGCCCTGTCTGAGACAGCAGCACAAAAGAAAAAGCTAAAGCTGAACATGGATCTGATATTAATAAAAATTCTCCAACAAACCGGCTGCCACTCTCCAGACAAGGAATTTAAAGCCTGTGATGTGAGCTGGGATGTAGAGACTGCTCCTATGTGTGAGGCCCTGGGTTCCATTCCCCACACTGTGAACAAAAAAAGGCAGAGAGGTATGAAATCTGTGATGATCGAGGGACACAGTTACAACAAAACCATACCCAGCTCAACTCCTGATTAGACTGACTCAATATTTCCACTTCCATTTTAAAACCTAGGCCTTTAAAGAAAAGTTGGGCATTTCCAAGTAAAATAATATTAATTTCAGTCTTTACTGTTCTACATTAAATGTCCAACATTCAAACCAAATACACAATATTCAAACAAAAGAAAAATATAACAAGTTGTCAAAGGACAAAGCAATTAATATAACCAAATTCAAACATGATCCTGATGTTGCCATTATCAAGAGTTGAAAATATGAATGTTAAGAGGCTGTAGGAAAAGAGAGGATAATATAAACAATTGAGAAATTTGAGCAGAGAGATGAAAAATCATAAAACAGTGAAATGTAAATGCTGGAAATGAAAAATATGGTAGCGGAGATGAATATGGCTTTAGTGGTAATGAGTATTCTTGAAGCAGCCGAGGAAACTATCAGTGAACTTTGAGACAAGTCAATAGAATTATCCAAACAAGAACACAAAGAGGGGAAAAACACCCACAGAATCCAAGAATTGTAGTATAATATAAAACAGCCTAAAATTTATGTAATTATAATCTCTTAAGAAGGGATAGAGAAAAGCAGAAAAAAATACTAGAAGAAATAATGGTTAAGAATTTTTCCAAATTAATGAAAGACATGAAACAAGATTCATAAAGCTCAGAGAACTCCAAGCAGAATAAGTACATTTAAAATGACTCGATATATTATCCTCAAACCACTGAAAACCAAATTCCTAAAGGTGATCAGAGAAAAGCAAACAATCATACACATAGGAACAAAGGTAAGAATTATAGCAGACTGTATCAGAAATAAGTCAAAAATAAACAGGACAACAATTTTAAGGTGCTAGCCATAAAATTACTACCAATCCAGAATCTAAACCCAGTGAAAATAACTGCAGGAGAAGAAATTTTAAGACAAAGAAAAATGGAAAGAATACACATTCAATAGAAAAAAAATTCAAGGAATTTCTTCTAGAAGAAAATAAAAGGAGGGCTGGGGATATAGCTCAGCTGGTAGAGTGCTTTCCTTGCATGCACAAGGCTCTGGGTTCAATCCCCAGCTCCACACAAAAAAAACAAATAAATAAAAGGAATGATACTGGAGTCATGTCTACACAATGAAATTCAGAGTATAGAAATCAAATAAGTGCAGGCAAATATGTAATTATTTTGTTCATTTTAACAAACTCTGGATAATGACTGACTAAAGCAGTAATAAACCAATGTTTTATGTGCATTTATTAATAATATGTAAAAGTAAAGTTTGTGATAATAGATCCATGTACTGAAACCAGCAAGGCACTGAGAGTATATTGCCATAAGACCCTTATACTCTATAGGAAATAATAAAATATTATTTGAAGGTAAGCTGTGATTAATTAAAGAGGTATATTTTAAAACAAAAATCTTTGAAAGAGATATTAAAATAAATACAATATTGAAGGTAAAATGGAAACATAAAAACTAACTTTAAAGGGGCAAAAATAGAACAAATAGAAAGCCACTAGCAATATAATAGATTTTTACCTAAATATATTAATAAAAAATAGATATAAATGACCTAAACACATCAATTAAAATAACCTATCAGATTGGTTTAAAAAACAAGAACTTATTGTAAGACTAATCTTAAATAGGGATGAATATATAAGTAAAAAGATATTAAAAGTAGGAAGGCACTCAAAATAAACCTGGAGAAGGCTCTATATAAGGTAAAGCAGATTTTAAAACGTGGATATTACCAGGGATGAAGATAAAGGGGTTATGATAAAGAGATCAATTCACAAGAAGACATAACTATTCTAAAGGGAATGTACCTAACAAGAATGCCTCAACATGTATGCAGGAAAAAAAAAAAACAATAAAAGTGCAAGGAAAAATAGATAAATCTACAATTATAGCTAAAGATTTCAACAATGCCCTCTCAGTAAGTGATACAATAAGTAGGCAGAAAGTGAGCAACTATGTGGCTGACATCATATTTAATGGTGAAAGAATGCTTTTCCTCTTAGCCTGGGAACCAGACGAGCATATTCACTTCCAGTTCTCCTATAGAGCATCATAGTGGAAGTTCTAGGCAATGCAGTGTGTCAAGGAAAAGAGATAAAGGGCATGCAGATTGGAAAAGAAGCAATAAAGCTGTCTCTATGTACAAATAAATAAATAAATAAAAGATTGTGTTGTGGTTTAGATAGGAGGTATCCCCCCAAAAGCTCTTGTGTTCAACAAGGCAAAAAAAAAAAAAAAAAAAAAAAAAAAACAAGAGAGAGAAATGAATTACAGTAGATGGAGTAAAGAGAGAAAATGGGAGGGGAGGGGAGGGGAGGGGGGATAGTAGAGGATAGGAAAGGCAGCAGAATACAACAGACACTAGTATGGCAGTATGTAAAAAAATGGATGTGTAACCGATATGATTCTGCAATCTGTATACAGGGTAAAAAGGGGAGTTCATAATCCGCTTGAATCAAATGTATGAAATATGATATGTCAAGAGCTTTGTAATGTTTTGAACAACTAATAATAAAAAAACGAAAAAAAAGAACCTATAGAGTAAAATTGTATTGAGTAATTGAGTGAATAAAGCATTGAAAGGGGCAAAAAAAAGAATGCTTATGAATAAAATGATTGGGCTATAAGAGTCTTTAGCTAGTTAGTGGATTAATCCATTAGTATGGATTAATAGGGTGGTAACTCTAGGCAGGTAGGATGTAACCGGAGGAAGCACATCACTGGGGCATGCCTTTGGGGTTTATATTTCATCCCTGGAGAGCAGAACTCTCTCTGCTTCCTGGCAGCCATGTCCTGAGCTTCTGTCTTCCTCTACTCTTCTATCATGATGTTCTGCCTCACTTTGGGCCCAGAGTTATGGAGTCATCCATCTATGGACTGAACCTCTGAAATTGTCAGGCCTGATAAACTTTCCCTCCTCCACGTTGTTCTTGCCAGATATTTTGGTTACGGCAACAAAAAAAGTTGACTAAAACAGTCTGTGTGGAAAATTCCAAAGGATTAAAGAAAGTAGATTCTCAAGAAAGCTTAGCAAGGATACAGAATACAAGTTCAATATAGAAAAATCGAATTTCTACCTATCACCAATGAACAGTTAGACATTACAATAAATACATTGTTAGGGAAAAGGAAAAATAACTTTTCACAAATGATCACTCTACTAATTAAATAAGCTGAAATAACACTTAATATTTTTAAATTATAGATGCAAAAATATTAGTGTTAATAAAGTTTAGGAAAAAATCCCTTCTTCCTGCATGATGAAAGTAAAAAGTAATCTAACTTAAACTATCTCCCAGGAAGAAAAAAACTATTTCCTAGGGGAAAAAATAATTATTGTTTTAAAATGAATTTTCCTATATTTAGTGAAGAAATAGCAATCTTGATCTTCCTGTAACATTTCAACAGTGTTTTCATCAATGAATGTCCATGTCTTCATTTTTTACATTTTAAATACTATAGAAATAAAATATCTGTGAATGTATACTGCATATTTGAATGTATATTTCAAGGTGACCTGGTTCTAAACAAAACAAGATAAAACAAACATCCACTGCTAAGTTGTCTACCAGATCCTGGACAGTGCTGTAGCATTTATGTCAACCTGCCCTTCCGTGTCCATGGCAGACATCACTACTCACAGCATCTTAGAACCTTTCTCAGCATAGCACCACCTAACCACAGAGTTAACATGCAGGTTGAAACTTAAAATCCTAGAGTCCTAAACCAAGTTCAAATTCCTTTGGAAATTAAGTTTTCCATAATCTAACACTGTTCTGCCCATTTGTCCAGTAAAATTATCTTTGCTTTTTTCTCTGCCTTGTCCAAATCTTCCCTTTCTTCCAGGCCCAGCTTAGTCTCTACCTTAATGATAAACCTGCCCTTAATATCTGGATCCATAGTGAATATTTCCTTTAGTGATCTCCTATTCCACATATCATAAATACCACATTTTAATGCTTCATCTATTCTCCTTTTGGGTCATGAGTCATGGCTTTAATTCCTCAAGCTGATAGGTGTTCCATCCTATGATTATTATATAGTCTTCCTATCCCAAAGATAAAAACAGTAAGGAACTCAACAGCTGCTGTGGGTGATTTTTCTGGTTAGTTATCAGCATCCATACTCCAAAGGAAAACTAAACTGAAAGGGTACTGCATCACCTTGGCCAGACAACTGCATCCATTTCCACTCAACTCTTTTAAAGCACCCCAGGAAGAAGTTCATAGGCTGTGCTGTGATGAGACTTCTCTGGCCATTGTATAATAATAATAATAACAACAACAACAATAGTAATAAAATAGCCGGGTGTGATGGCACATGCCTGTAAGCTCAGGAGCTCAGGAGGCTGAGGCAGGAGGATCGTAAATTCAAGGCTAGCCTCAGCAATTTAGTAAGGCCCTAAACAGCTTAGTGAGACCCTGCCTCAAAATAAAAAGGTCTGAGGATGTGACTCAGTGGTTGATCACCCCTGGGTTCAATTCCTGATACAAAAAATAAATTAATAATAATATCCCTAAGTCATGGTGATTTTTCACCTAAAGATAAAAAAAACATAAATACTAATTGTACATAATGCCAGTCTGGGACTATAATTTTTTTTTTTTTTTTTTTAGTTCAGAGTGAAGAATTACCCATGAAATTACCTATCTTAAGATAACCATTTTGGTAAGATCAATGTCAGGGTAAGATAAGAAAAAGAGATTAGCTCTACATGCTACCTAAATTCTAAGGCCAGACCTATGAGGAATTTTCACTCTGTAACTGTTATCAGATGTCTACCTGACCACCAAATAAGGATGACTGGAACTGTGATAGTTCTGCATCTCACAAATCTGCAGAGGTAGAGCTTGGTTTAGAACATCTTCTACCACCAAATGAACACACATAATTACAAAATCTGTGCTGAGATGCTGCTGTTTGATACAGGCTATGTGAATTCAAAACTCACTTTGAACACCTGCCATCTCTACTCTGGACACATTATGAACCCCTCCTTAGGCATTCCAGGCTTTTGAAGTATAGAAATGCCATGACATCAGCTGATTCCCTGTATTTGTCTAATAATTTTGAGGTGATCTCCTTGTTTTCTAAATACAGGACATGTTCTACTCCAAATCTAACGAATTTTAAAAGACAAACCTAGACATTGGGGCCCATAAAGAATTATCCAGTGTGTATATTCAAACAAATAAATAAGAGAGGAATGCCTAATGAAAAGGTCACTGCCAATTATGTGTAAATAAAGAGCTGCTGCTCATTTATGATCACTAAACATTACAAGTAATTTGGAATAATTTGTACATATAGTTCTCTATAACACATTTTTCTTTACAGAGTAATATTTCACATCTTCTGAGTTTTTTCACGGACATCATCACACTGGGTGTTCTGCACCATTATATATACACAAAAGAGGGAAAAGAGATTGAAATGCAATGAACTAAAATATGAATAGCGTAAATTAACTCTGAGTGACAAATGTACTGAGACATTTATTTCCCTCTTTACTTTTTGGGTTTTGCAAATTAAAATGTACTATTTATCATTTTGAATGACTAAACTATACTATTTTTATGTTTGGAAAGAGAAAATAATTTGAAAATTTTGCTGTCTCATGCTGAGCTCCTCATAGAAACACTGTCTTAACAGGGATCCTTTCAACATTATTTAGAATTTGAAAAAATTCTATTACCCTCTGTGGTGAGAATAAAGAGGAAGATGAGATGCTGGTTATTTCACTAAAAGTAACAGAGCACTTAGTGCTTTAATAGCACACACAGGAGCATACACACATGCACACACGCATACACACACCCATACACACATAAGACATAGCTCCTTTAAATACAAAGTTAGAGTTTGAGTATAATTATAAATCAAGTATTTTTCTAAATCTTTTTAAAACAAGTAATATAGGTTAACTTTCTTCATTTTATAATCACCGCTTTTCTTTCATTTTACAAATTTCTCATCACTTTTTTCTGCTTACTCTTTGATGACAGAGAAAAGGTATCTATTTTAGGTTTACTTGGCTAAAATATGGCATTACAATACATTTATAAATCTCAGATACTTAACAAAAGCAGACTTACTTTCCAATCTTTTAATAACATCATTCAGAACTTGGGAAGAGAGAAAGACAAACAGGCCAGGAAATAGGTACCCACCCCCCATCAGTTTGTGAGTCTTATTTAATGAATCTAAAGAAAATGAAATTAATTTTACCTTGGAAACATAAAAGGAAAAATCATAGAGCTTACACTTGTTTATAAAGCTCAGAAGTGATTATTCAAATATTAGGGCACAAATTCTGGTTCTAAAACTCTTTTTTGAATTTTTAACTAATTCTCGTAATTTAGGTCATTCGTGTTAATTTTACTAATATAGAAGTTTTAACAAATGATCATCTTGCTTTCGAATACTAATAAGAAGTAAAAAAAAGCTAATTTTTATTTCACCACCTTGACTCTACCCCTTTTATGTTTTATTGTGACACAAAATATATGTAAGTCTAAGTCCCATAAGAACTAAGGCTATGAAAAAGGACATTGATCTTATTTGTCCCAAGAACGCCTTCCAGTTCTATCTTTCTCTGGTTGCCTGTTCCACCAATGATTATATAATTTAGTTTAGAATTTCTCTGTTAACAGCAGAACTTGCAGCTTTTTGAATGATCAGAGTAATCCCCTAGAGCCATTGTTTACAGTGATTTTTTTTTATTCAATGCTGTCACTGCAGGGAGTTTTCTTCTCCAGTACACCAAACTTTTGACAGTCCATATGGTCTTAACGAATTTCCCAGGTGTTAAACACCATCCAACCTGTATTTCTGGCAGCCTACAGAGGGACTTAAGTCTGCCTTTGTCACTTTTCCTAATGCCGCCTAAGATTTTTTTTAGAGAGATGAAAGTTTAAAGTGGTTGGTGGAAATAATAGTTTTGAAGGCTTGTATTATCAGGGAAAATGTACTGACAGAGAATTCAAGTCAGAGAGGGAAACAAAAGCTATTCACTTAATAAAATCTTTGGAAGACTATTATAGGACTGGGTTTGAGCTTTTAGTCCTTGTATAGATTGCAGGGACAAAATTCTGTCTTAAATTCATAGTAAAAAATGGTACACAGTCTTTACACCCAGTTGTAAATTTAGGGTGAGCAATGAATTTGTCCCATTGTCAATCTTGCATATTATAGGATTAGAAATTAATTTTTTTCAACTCAAAAAATACACTGATCATTATAATGTACAATCTGGCATTTTTTAAAAGTAGCTGCTTAGAAAATGATCCTGTCCCTATATTTTTAGTTCACCATTGTGTAAGTGAGACTTTGGGAAACAGAGCACTACCTCCCCTTGACAAAGCCTAATATATTGTGCTCCCAGCCTCCAATCCCCACCTCATAACTGGGGCACAGACTCAATAAATATGGTGTACCGACATAGAATTTTGAGTCTAGCATGAGAATTCAAGGAAGTAGAGACAGTTTATAATTTCTTCCCAGTTTGGGCAGTATCCAGAACCCAGTATCCAGTGATAATGTTGGCAACAGAATTAAGAATCTGAGAGCCTAGTGCTGGTATTGCCAGTGGCCTTATCATAAGCAAACCATTCCTCAGTGTGATTTTGATATGTACCTGGGTCTCCTCTCTTTTCATTAATTCCATAGTCTACCTGGTGTCCAGCTAACAAATATTTCTCCAACTTGAGCTAATCATAGTTGGTCTCGTATCTTATATAGTTACAGGTTGCTAGGGATAAAGGGTAATCATCTACTTATCTCTGTCACCTTATTTCTCTGATTCCTCAATTTTTAACCAACAGTGATGACAGCATTATCAGTTGTCTCCAAAAATCCATACTTTCATTTTTTCCTTCAATTGCAAAATCCCTGATTCTACTTAGGCACATGGCCACTCAACCAAATACTACTACATCCCCAAATTTCCTTGCCATTAGATTAGTTTATATAACCAAGTTCTGGCCTGTGAAATATGAGTGAAAATGGCAGGCAGAACATCCCTGTCATGATAGAATAGAAAGAAACATTCTTCCCAGTTGACCTTCTCTCCTTCCTGCTAGCTAGAAGGCAGGCATGTCCATGGGAGTAGCAGCCACTGTTTTAGAGATGGAAGCTACAAGTTGGGAATGGCAGAGCAACTATGTGGAAGGAGTGTGGGTCCTGGAGGAAGTACAACCTATCACCCTGGTCTGCTTACCTTGGAACTATCTTTTATAAAATAAACACACTTCTGACTTTTTAAAGGCCATTGTAATTTTGGGATTTGTTGCAGAGCCAAACCCTCATTCTAACTGATGTGGCCATAGGCATTTTCAACTACATTATACAGTTACTCATCAGTCATCCTCTATTTGGGGTTCTGATGGAGCCTCCTCCTGAGAAAAGGAGTACTGCTTCATGTGCCTGCCACTTGGAGCTTTTTGAAATTTGGTCACTTTGTTCACCAAATGTAACAGCATAGCAGTAACAGAAGTGAGAAGAAACTACAGGGGGATTGCTTGGCCACTTGGCCCACAATGGCAGAAATAGAAGTCCCAGCATTGCATAAAGAGATGTAGCAAATTCTAATGAGTATGGAAAGGTCAGGCCTTAGTTTTACATGCTGCTTGAAAAGTGGCATGAGGTCTTTCAATACTTAAATAATATTGTCATGCTGGTTTCTTTCTGAGGTTCATGCCACACTGCCTAAATAGAGGAATAAATCAAGGAAAACAACTGTGTTGCAGTTTTTGATACTCACTTTTGTTACTGACAAAACTGCATGGAGTCAACTTTTTATTTATCGCACTGAACTACTATTCCAAAAGTAAGTCTCTCTCTCCAATTAAATATGATCTCTTTTTCATAAATTAAAGTTAACAAAATCGAATGCAGTTTTAAAATCTTCTTTCTTTTCTCAGCTCACAGTTGACCAATCCTACATGCAAAAGATAAAAGGGTAGGGAAGCAAGTGGCTTTGCTGAACATACTGGTATGTGGACAAACCATTACTGATGTCCTGGGACTGCAAGCACATTGGCATCAGAATGAAACTCTCTGACTACTGTAAATTACTGTGCATGGTAGAGCCTTGACTTGACCCAAAGTACTCACAATGGGTGTTTTCTTCACCTAAACCTTCCCCTCCCCCCGGGGTAAAAAGAAAACTCTGGAATCTCTTCCCATCTGTGGCTCTTGTTCTATCACTGGGGGGATGGTAGGAGGGAAGTCTATTTCTATATTGCTGCAAGTATGTAAAAGTTTATAATTTCCAGGAAGTAATATTAAATCATTAATCATTACAAGCATGCTGGGGCTGGGGCTCGGTAACAGAGCACTTGCTAGCATGTGTGAGGCACAGGGTTTGATCCTTAGAACCACATAAAAATAAATAAAATAAAGGCATACTGTCTGTCTACAACTAAAAAAGAAGGAGGAGGAGGAGGAGGAGGAAAAATAATTACAAGCATTAAAATTTCTATCAGTATTAATTTTCTCAATCTATCTAGAAGACTAGAAAATTTTAGGTACAGCTGACATTCTAATAACAAACAAAAAAATGTATGACATAGAATGATCTTTTTGAAACATCAATTTCCTTTCATATATATTAGAAAGCAAAGGAATGCGATAACTTCTTCCCTCTGTTCTGAGATTTATCATGACAAGTATCTCTTATAGTAGGAAGATGATCAGCTAAGAACTCCTCTGCCAAAGATGATTGTTTTAAAGTCCTTGTAACATTAGCTTAAGGCCGCCTGAGAGATGAGCAAAGAGATTAATCACAGACCTCTGAACACAATCAAGCAAACAAAGCCAAATGGATAATGTTTCACATGGAACTGTAATCTTTGGATGCTGGGGTTTCTTCTATCACATATATTCCATAATAACTATAAATTCCATTAGCACTAAATACCCACTGAACTCTAAGCCAAGAAGAGAAATGGGACCCTGTCTCTACAATATCAAGATGGCCAATTCAGTTTGTTTCAACAACTATTTACAGAGTGCTTCTACTTGCCAGGCATTATGGTAGATGATAAGAATACAGTAGTGAATAAGACACAGTTCCTACATGTTTCTGCATGCATCCAGTGTAATGGTGATTACAGACCCTGCAATGAATCATGTCAGAGCACAGTAGTTAGCACACTCACAAGCAGTAAAAGAATCTATGTTCAAATTCTAACTATGTTACTTAAATTCCTGATGCCTTGATTTCCTCATTAGGAATAATAACTGCACCTGATTTATAGAGCTGTTGTGAGGATTAAGTACTTAATCACTTAGAATGAACCTCAATATAAAGTATCCAATAACTGTAAGACATGTTGATTTAGAAAAAAAAATTGCAGAGTTATTTGAAAGCAAACTGTCAGAAACTTTGCCACATGTTATAGAACACTTTCTGGGGGAAAGATGCCAAGCAAAGAAGAGGGAGGATCTGGCAGAAGAAACAATAATGAAAGGCATGAGACCACATGGCAAAGACTCGTTGGCATTGCCAAAATGAGATTTCAAAGAAAGTTCCTCCAAAGTTCAATCTAACCATTTGCTGGTTTTGTGTATTAAAAAAACTTGATAAAAGATTTAGCTTTTACCTGGATATTTTGGCACCAGAAAGATCAAGACTAGGAGCACACCCAGACAGTGTAAGCAACAGGAGTGCAGTGAAGCACCTCCTCTGTGAGGACAATGGATTGCACTGGGGCAAGAGTAGGTGGAGTCACAGTTCAGCAGACTATTGTGGAAGTTCAGCAGAAAAACAAACTAAAGGTAGAGTCTACAGAAGTAGGAAGTAGAGGGTAGGTTCAAAATATATTTGAGACCCAAAATCCTTAAGACTTGATATTTGATTTTTGTGGAGTAAGGGAGAAGGAGATATTGAGAGTGAATCCCAGAATTTACATTGGAGAAAATGAAAGTATGGCACATTTATTTAATCAAAAATCCTGTAGAAAGAAAAGATTTCAAGAAGGAGCACATGAGTTCAGTTTTAAATAGTTTGAGGTTCTTGTAGGACATTCAAAGGGGACATCAAATGAGTACTTGGACACTTATGTGAGGGCCTAGGGAGAGAAGTCTGGGATGTAGTCTTAAACATACCCATGATATGTCAGGGTAGAATGAAATTGCCCACGAAGATGAAAAAAGAGGGTCCCCATGTGTAGTCAAAGGAGTTTCAGCATTTAAAGATGAGAGATAAAGAGAAAATTCTGAAGGAAAATTAGAAATAACAAAAGATGATAGCAAAACCAGGAAATTTTAGTTTTGTAGAGGACAAGGCAGAAAGCACATTAACCAAGAAGGAAGAGGTGATAAAACATACCAAAAACTAAAGAAAGTTAGAGTAGCTAGGAACTAAATATTGTCCTTTGAAGACTCTTGGTCCTTGATGGTCTCACCAACAACCAATCAGAGAAGTGCGGTAGATGCAAGCAGATTGTGCGAAATGAAAAGTCAATGGGAGATGAGGGAGTCTGGCTTTGAAGTGGAGGAGCCTGCTGGGGCAACAGCTGCCAGGTCTTGAAGAGGCCTGCAGGACTTGGGTGATTGCTCCTAAGACAGGAAACACTAGAGGATGTTCACTGCCTGTGGCATAAAAGTGAGTGGTAACTGTGGGAATCTTCAGCAAGCTTTCCTGACTTTGAGTATGTAGCTCAACTATTCCTGCATCTGAGAAACCTTCCCAAATGATCTAAACTAAGTCAAGTGACCTGCCCATAGAGAAATATTTGTAGACCTGTACCAAACTAATTATCATACTATAATTATGGATTTACTTGTTGCTTTCACTCACTAAAATAGAATCTACTTCAGAATTGGAATTATTTATCTCGTATCATCATCAATTCACTACTGAAATAATAAGGTCTAGGTCATAAGTAAAATCAATTGTATTTATTTGTTAAACTCAAATGTCCAATTCTTTCTATTTTTTTTAAAGTCTATCCAGACAGAAAGGCTAGAGACTTTTTTAAAGGCCTAGACAATGAGAATTCCAACATAGCTGAATTTAATGTATCAAAATGTGTTGAAACAAATAAAATTACTCAGACTAAATTATTTCTTCTCTAAATTTCCTGTAAATACCATATTTTATTAATTTCTACATTATCTGGAGTCCAGCAAGGCACTGAACATAAACCAGGGGTTCAACAAATATCTATTAATTGGTCTTTGTTTTACTGCATGAAATTTTGTGTATATAAAACACAAAAGTTGCCACTAAATATTGTAATACAACAACCATAAATCTTCAGTGTCAGTGGAACAGCTTGTGTCACCCATCAATTTGACAAAGATCGTTCATACAAAACAGCAGGTAAGTGAATCATTGTGAATAAGACCACCGTTTGCCACATAAAATAGATATATTGGTCTCCCTGCAATATGTAATCTTCTTTAGCTGTCAAGTGATTAAATTGCCAAGCTTAAATTCTAATTATTTAAATGTGTTGGTGTTGGAACCTGATAATAAAATTAACCTGCTTTCAGGAAACCTTCTGATGGGCAAAGCAATTGTCTACATCATAAAAAACAAAACCTTTTCTAAGTAGAAAAAAAAATTATAAGTTGACCACTCCATTGTTCTCTATGATGAAGTCACATAGAACATTTTCCCTCTATGCAAAACACAGTCATTTTGTTTGCTGCTACTCCTCCTACTGCCTCAGGCACAGATGCACTGGGACCAAAAAAGTCAGAAAAACAGCTAGAACTCCAACATACTGACATTCAATATTTCTTGACTAAAGGAACCTTGCAAAGGATGGGATTTCCTCTCCCAACAGGTCACACAAGTGTCACTAAGTTTACATCTCTGTGGCATAAGTCATTGATTCACCCACATCTGTGCTTTCAGAAATAAAATAATAGTTTGTAAAAAAAAAAAAAAAAAAAAAAAAAAAAAACACTGTTGGTAGGAGACATTTCAAGGTATGAAGCCAGGATAATACTCGGTTAAAAACATGGAACCAACCATTAGGGAAATGGTACTTTTTAGATCTGGAGCACAGGTAAATTCTTCTCTCAGTTCTTCTGGAATAACAGGAGGCCCAAAGGAAGCTGAAAATTGAGGCATCATTTCAAGGTATTAAATGATAATTATGCTGGACTAGGTAATTTAGAACCTAGGTTACTTTGGGCGGAAATGGTTACCATGAGCACATTAGTCTAGCTCTCCTTCCAAATTCCCACTGAAGTCATGAATGGAATACCCAAACGAGAAATGCTGCCCCAGTACCGCTGAACAGAGAAAAAGAGCTCCATCTCTCCATACAAGAAATGGAAAAAAAAAAAAAAAAACAAGAGAGAGAGAGAGAAAATAAATGGAAAGGTTCAGTGGGAATCAAAATCCTAGGCAGTAAATAAGAGAATACTCCAACCAACATTTATTAACCAGAGAAAACAATCAGAGGCAAGGGCAGGAAACATGGCCGTGGGTAAAGACTTCCTCTTTACTGCTGTTCCAGACTGAGTGCTGGACCAACACAGAAAGGCTCCATGGTTTCCTTCTAGCACAAACAGAATCAAAGCAGGCAAGAACTGGGCTCTTATAATTCAGGAACAATTAATCCATAACATAGTGCAAAGACATGTCTCCCTGCCATGGTGACACACAGCACCAGCTTCCTTCCAAATCCAGTCACAATGGTGGTTTACTGTGAGTTTTTGTTGATTTGATAGTTTGGTTCTCTCCTACTTCCTTCTGTTTCAACTTAAAGGACCTCTGAAAAACATTTGGGGAGAACAGGACGTCTATCGATTTCTAACAGAACCCACTCAACTCCTACAAATGTTGGCAAGCACAGGCAACCTTCTGGAAGCAAAAGAAGATTGAAAACCACGAGACCTTAAAATATGAGGAGCATAAATGAAGGCAAGTATTTAGAAAATTCACACTTAACCATTGACTCAACAGGTATTTCTTGAGCACTTACCATGTACTGTGTACTGTGCATGGTTTAAAAGACGAATCAAGAGAGCTCTAACACCTTCTTTGTTTTGCAGGAGAACTTGGATGCCTTGAATATTGATTTGTCACCAGAATCAAATCAACCTTAAGAAAATATCTAATCCATGCACCCACAAGGTTTAAGGGAACATTGAGTTGATACTACAGTAAAAGGGACACATCTATATATTAAAAATTAGTTGGAAATGAAAACATAATCATCAAATTTAAAGCTACAACAAAGTTAGTTAAAAACATAGAAAATTAGTAAAATACAAGATAAATTTGAGAAATTCACCTATAACTCTTATGAAATCCCTAAAAACTCAAACTATGAGAGAAGACAGGAAGAGGAAGAGGGTGGGAGGGAAGAGGGGAGAAAGGGACGGGGAGGGTGGGTGGGAGAGAGGTAGCTTTAACATGTGACTAACAGGAATCCCAAAGAGAAAAAAATAGTCAAAGTCATGACAGAGGAAAATTTGCTCACCTAGAAAGGGCCAGACTTCTTCGTGGCAATATGTATTTCTAATGTGTATATGAAAATTCTAGGGACCTAAATAAAGCTAAAACAATGTTTAAAAAGAACGAAGTTTGGTGCTAACACTATTCAATTACAAGACTTTCTACAAAGCCACAATATTCAAGATAGCATAGTATTGGCATAAAGGTAGAGAAATAATGCACTGAGATAGAGTGATCCGTCCAGAAAAGACTCACCCTTCTCTGTCCAGTAAACTTCTTTTTCTAAGGTATTTTTAACTGGCAAAACTATATATCTCATATGCAACATGACATTTTAATGTATGTACACATTGTGGAATGGCTAAATCAAGCTAATTAACATAGCCATCGCCTCACATATTTTATCTTTGTGATGAGAACATTTGAAATTTATTCTCTTGCCAGCTTTCAAGTATACATTTTATTAACTATGGTTGCCAAGTTGTACCATACAACTTAGTTTCTTCCTGCGAACTGAAATCTGTGTCCTTTAATCAACATCTTCCTAGTCCCCTTCCCTGCCAGCCTCTGGTAAACACCATTCTCTGCTTTTATGAGTTTGAATTTGTTAGATTCTGGATACAATTGTGATCACACAGTATTGGCATTTCTGTGCCTGGCTTATTTCACTTAGCATAATGTCCTCCAGGTCCATCCCCGTTGTTCCACATGACAGGGCTCCATTCTTTTTAAAGGCTGAACAGTATTCCACTATGTATATAAACTACATTTTCTTTATCCATTTATGCACTGATGGACACTTAGGTTGATTTCCATTTGTGGCCACTATAAATGATGCTGTAATTAGCACAAGAGCACAGATATCACCTCATACTGATTTCCTTTCTTTTGTACATTTGTCCAGAAGTGAAATTGGATGATTATATGGTAGTTCTATTGCTTTTTTTTTTTAATTTACAACATCAGGTTAGCATTGAAAGTTACACTGTATTTAGAAAAAGATTGTGTTCATTTGTTCAATGCCCAAAATCCTGAAGGCTATTTAAATAAGGTTTAGTGAGTTTGCAGGGAGCAAAGCATTGCAAACCAGTCATTTGCCTTTGACTGTAGTAAAAATTTTCCCCTCCCTTGTATGCTTTTCAAAATCCAGTGGAATTCATGCCACTTGCAGAATGTGTGATCCACTGAAAAACAATCCCGCTCATCTTAATCTGCTCCAATGTAAAAAAGGGAATGACAATACTGTAACTGTGCTACTTCCCTCCTTGGGTTACTTGGATGCATTGCAAGGATGCTGTGTGAGAGCATCTGATGGCCTATAATGTGCTACTGTAAACAGCAAATATGGCCTCAATTTTTTCCTTTTGTGTATCTATGATTTTTTTTTTCCAATTGGAATTAACAGCTGCTTCTGTCAAGAACTCATTTCTTCTAGAATCAGGGCTGATTATGTGAGTTGCTCTGAACAACAGAATGTGTCAGAAGTAATGTTGTAAGAGTTTTGACCTAGGCTTCAGTTTGTCTCTTGGGAACCACAAGTTTATGGTACAAGGCAGAGCCATCCCAGTTAAGGACATCCTGGACCAAGCAGTCGCTGGGCAACTGTCACAATACCATGAGGAGAAGAGCTGAGCCTGGCCTAACCTGCAGAGCTCCCCAGTCACGAGCTGAGTAAATGGTTATTGTCTTTTATGAATACATTTTGGGGTAGTGTTTGAAATAGTTATATATAACTATTATACAGGTCACAGATGGTAGTTACAATAAGAAAATGTCAGGAAAAAAAAAGTTGTCATTTTCTTTCAGAACAGAAAGATTCACACTTCACAGTCATGAAGGTAAGTTAACCCAAAATTCAAAGTTAGACAAGACACTCTAATGAACAATAAAATTTTGTAGATTGTGAAAATCCTGAATAGTATGATTTTGTAATCATTTTCTTATATGACACATACTCATGTTTCTGGGAAAAATAACATTTACAATGATAAGCAAAATTTACAAGCAAAATTTTCGAATCAGCTGTTGCTAATTCATTAAAGACATCTCTTGAGAAATGTTATCTATTAGTCTTGAAAAGTAGTTATTTCTTTCACTTGGAATATTATCAAATAATCTGAAATAAGAAAAAAACTTTAGAGATCATCTTATTTAGTGTCTTACTTAATTGGAGAACCCATTCTCTATACTGACTATTATGCACTCCTTGTGGTAGTCAGACATCCTTCCTTTTAATCACTTCTGTGATAAGGAAAGGAAATTTGTCAGACTTCCACTTCTGGAATATGGAGTAATTACAAGCTTAGATCTTGTTTATGTTTAAATGATTAATTAGAGCTGGGCACTGGAACACTGATGCAGGTATCACACACACAAAATTAGGATTTATCCAGGTCTCTACATTTCTTCTCTAGTATAAAATAAAACAAAATTCAAAAATAGAAGGACTCACTGTGTTTGAGGCAGCCCTTTTGCATACCAGAACAGACCTAATTATCAGAACCTCTTTCATCCACCCACAGAAACTAACTTTACTGTTTGGCTTAACAGAATTAACCTTCAACACACCTTTCCTAAGCCACACTACCTTGATTTGAGTACTCCAAGTCAGTACTCTTTCTACTCCTGCTACATCTTGCAGGGACCCCGAAACCTTCAAATTCCTCCCAGGTGGTTCTGGGAATCCCTGGGCAAATACAACATTGGTTCCATGGACCAGTCCTCTTGGCTACCAAGTAGCATATGACAATTTCTCCTTTTCATGCTTCAGGAGATTATATGTAATTAGGTTCCTGATTACTGCTGCAAAGCAGCAGCCATGTTTAGGGTACCCACTAAAGGGAACTTTGTTGCTGGGAAGCAACAGAGCCAAGCCTACTTCTGCAAACACCTCCTGGTGTTGTGACATGTTGTCCACAGCTGTGCCCACTAGCTTGGTGTTTGCTCTGAGGGTCGGCTGCTCACCTCTGTCAAAGCTCCTACAACCTTCTCCCTTTGTATTGAATCCTCTGGTGTGAAAGATGCTGATACCTCTTGCTATCCATGGACTACAGAGGTGATGATGGGATAGCTCCTATACTTTCTGTTGATGATTTGTGTGTGTGTGTGTGTGTGTGTGTGTGTGTGTGTGTGTGTGTGTGGTGTATGTGTATGGGTGGCAGGGGCCGCAGGGGTGGGGGGTGGGTTGTGTTCTCTCTCCAAGGGTTGAGTATGAGTCTGTAGAGGTTCAGTCACAAAACAATCCAGGAGACAGAATCTGAGCTAATCCATTAAATTACAGACCTTAGAAGTCATCTTGTTAAACCTCCCAGGTAATTCTCCCTAGCCCTATCCTTCTGTCCTTAAGAAAATGTCAATAACTCAATTATCTTCTCTGGGGGTGAGTTCTTCCCCAAGGCACCTGAATGGCTCATATAGTTAGAGCTAGAGTTCCAGATAAATACTTGTATTTTGTTTTACCTTCTTAGTAATAAAGTAGCAGAAATTCCTTGTAACTATAAGAAATATGTATATCCCCCAAAAGGAGGCCAAATATATGTCTTTGAGAGGTTTCTTGCACCTGTACTTTTTCTGATAAACAGATCCATTGGGATGAGCATTGCTTATGATTATAGTGCATCAGAAGTGGCAGGGTGGTGCCCAGGGAGGAAGATGAGAAGGAGAGAGGCAGATTGTTATGGTTTAGATGTGGTGTCCACCAAAAGCTCATGTTTTAGATAATGCAAGAAGGTTTAGAGGAGAAATGATTGGGTTATAGCCTTAGCCTAATCAGTGAATAATCCCTGATGGGATCAACTAAAGTGATAGGGTTGGCTGGAGGTGATGGGAATTGATTGGGGCTTGGCTTTGAGTATATATTTGTATCTGGCAAGTGGAGAACTCTTTCTCTGCTTCCTGTTCGTCATGTGAGCTGCTTCCCTGTGCCACACTCTCCTACCATGTTTAGCCTTGCCCCCAGCCCTAAGAAATGGAGCCGGCCTTCTATGGACTAAGACCTCTGAAGCCATGAGCCCTCAAAGAAACTCTTCCTCTTCTATCGTTGTTCTGGTCAGATCCTTTAGTCACAGCAGCAAAACATCTGACTAAAACACTGATGCTTTGGGTCTGAGAGTCAGCAGACAATCTGAGCCTGATTCTAGAATCTGCCTGGGGTGTAGGAGGTGTCCAGAGCATGAACATCAGGAACGACTACTAAGAACAAGATGCAGCATCAGTGACCCCAGCTGAGGCCAGCCCGAGGACCCATCCCTGCACCCTAGTTTTAAAAAGGCAACCTCAGGGAGAGAGAGAGAAGGGAAAGCATATGGAAATGGTAGGAGACCTTCAATGATACATAAAATTATAAGAGGTTATGAGGGGCAAGGGGGAGGGGAAAAAAGGGAGAGAATTGAACAACAGCAGAGGAGGTAGAGAGGGAAGATGGGAGGGGAGGGGAGGGGGGATAGTAGGGGATAGGAAAGGTAGCAGAATACAACAGTCACTAATATGACATTTTGTAAAAATGTGAATATGTAACAGATGTGATTCTGCAATCTGTATTTGGGGTGAAAATGGGAGTTCAAAACCCAATTTGAGTCAAATGTATGAAAGATGATATATCATGAGCTATGTAATGTTTTAAATAATAAATAAAATAATTTTAAAAAATAAATAAAATAAAATAAAAAGGCAACCTCCCCAACAATCTACCCTTCCCTTCACACTGGTTCTCTGTTGCCCTCCTCCAGCAGGTCCACTCAACATCTTTCTGTCCTAGAGAATACTCTGCTGTCCAATAACTTCCTTGCAAACCTAACAGGAAGGCAGGGAGGTGTACATCCAAGCAGATGTGCTACCTTTCAGAGGGTGAGAAAGTTCGGGTCTTTGGAGCCAGACTCAGGACATTGGTCCAATCTAAGTCAAGGGCAAAAAGGAATAAGAGCAAGGATTATCCTCTTATGAGTGGGCATTGTACAGTATTCTTCCTGTTGGCCCTTCATAACATCCTTCAAGCCATGCTGGACAATGCAAATCCTACTATAAACACCTCACAGTCAGTTTGGTATTTCTATCTCAAAGCATGATAGGTTTTAAAATATTTGATGGCAGCTATGATGCCCCCTCTGTCTTCCTTCCTTTGGGCTAAGTTTCCCTTGATCCTTCAATTAGAAAATAAGTATGCCTGAATAGAGTCATTTGAACAAAATTCCCAGCAGCCTCATTGAAGCAAGGAACCCCATCTGCAGTCATCAGTGTAAACATTAAATAGGGAAATCCCTTTGATACTGTCTACAAGACAGCCATCAACACAGTGGGCCCTGCTAAACAAAGTCATCAGCATTGGTGTGATGAGAATTACACAAATTAAAAAGCTGTACCCAAGTGAAAAAAAGATTGCTTTGTTTTGCAAGTAAGCTGTCTGGCATTGTCCATTGGTATTGGTCTCACCAGCTAAGAGATTTGTAAGTTCTCTGAGGACAGAGCCAGCATTTCATATCCCTTCCCACTGAATTTCTGCCCAGATGTGGACACACAGTTTGTGCTTAGAACTTCCTTAATGGTGTGTGAGTGGATGGACTGTATGCTTGGTCTTTCTTCTCTCATTTTTAAAACCAAAGGATAGAGCTGTCTTCCAAAGCCAGCCCTGGACTGTGCAGTGTGTTCTAAGACACTGACATGCTGAATGGAAGAGCTCCAAGAGGGAAAAGTTTAAACATAAAACAATCCAATTCACAGACTTCCACACACCTCTAGCGAAGCTACATCCCTTATTTGATGGACACTGACATTGGAGACCTGAAAATGTCAACTTTAATTTAAAAGAGTTTAGAACCCCATTTTAAAAAAGGATCAATATGATGAAGAGGATAACATTTTTAGAGAAATGTGACAATGTCTAGTTCAAGAGCAAATAGGAAGAAACAGTTCAAATAAATTCCAACATAATTGCCTATCACAAAATTGATTTCACTGTATATAGCTTTATGTATTCAATCAATATTTATTTAATACCTGCTGTGTACCAGAGTACTATCCTGAAGCCCTGAATTATTAGCAATAATTGACTAATCATCATTAACTATAATTAGAAAATTTATTGCTGCAATAGTTCTGCATAAGGAAAAAACACAAACTCAAAACCGCAAATATTTTTCTTGCTTGCAGATCTTCAGATTACTAGGGATTCATCTGGGGCACAATTGGGTTTCAGTCCAGGTTGTAGTGACCCTGGTTTATACCACATGCTTTCCTTCTGAGACCAGAAGCTCTCTGTAACATTATCTTCCCAGGGAGGACTCTGACAAGAGCCCATTTGGAAACAATCACCTCTACCCATGTTCCAGTGGCCGAAGGAAGGCATATGGCCAAGACCAACTTCAGCACAATCGAGAAATAAAATCTGCCTCTTCAGTGGAAGGAGCCAAAAGGTCAAAAAGACATGGACATATAATTCTTAAAGAGGGAACAAGGGAAGAATTTGGTTTCAAAAACAATCCAATCTATCATAAAGACATAAACTCTGTGCTTAGGGAGTTTAAGTGAGGAGGGGGAGTAAATAAATAATCATTAAGTTCAAAGAGATTCACTAAATCACTTTTAATGTAGTTTTATATATACTGAATTTATTTTAACATCATATTTTGCAGCTGTTGGGAGAATAAGGGGGAAAGCTAGAGGCAGGGAGACTAGTTAGTAACCTATAACAATTATGTGAGAAATGATGGTGGCCTGTACTGTGGTAATGACCAAGGTGGTCAAGAGAGAGAGAGAAAGTTAAGGTATATTGTAGCAGACTTGGTCACTCTCAGATGTTTCAGGTGGGGAAGAAGCATGAATCCAGGATGCCACTTGAGTTTCTGGTTTGAATAACAAAGAAAATTGTGTCAAAGTGGGGAAAGGAAGGGGAGAATGCTATAGCCTTTGCTGTCAATTCCCCCAAATAATCCCCTTAAAATGACTAAAGCCCAGAGTGCCAAACAGCACATGCTCCTCCCACCCCCACCCCAGGCACAGGAAGGGGGGTTCTTAGGAAATGTAGGGTGGTAGAGTTTTAGGTTTTCCTAAAACGGAGAGGTGTTACTGGTATTTTTCATTCAGGGGCCCAGAATGATAAAGATCCTGAGGTGCCTGGAACAATCTCACAAAGCAATATTTGAATTCTTCTACCTGAAGCACCAACACATCCCTGTTGAGAACCACTTGCCTAGCCCCATGCAGATAATCACATCCCATTCTCCAGTGACTGGCGTAAAAACACAATCTGTGATTCCACCCTGAGCAGTAAGACCTGAGACAGGAATTATGAGAGAGCTTCCATGAGGGGTTTCTTACCTACAGACAAAGACCCAGAAAGAAACAGCTCCCTTTTCTTCTGAACACTAGATGCAATGGCTTGGGCTTCTGCAGACAACTTATGCCAGCACGAGGGCAAAGCCCACGAGGATAAAATAAAATAGAGTGAAAAGAAATGAGGCCTTGATAACATCACAGAGATGCCTGGTCTAACAACCTACACACCATCACCAATCAGGATGTCAGACAGCAAACTTCCTTATACTTTAACCCACTTCAATTGGGTTCTTTTATTATCTGAGTAAGAAGACATTCTAAATAATAAAAAAGAAAACAAATTTGAGTTCCATTTGCTGAGAAAGCTGTATATGAGTCTATAGCTCTCTATTCATGAGTTTATAGCATTTAAGCAAGAAAGGACCTCCCCTTGATATTTATATCAAGGGGTGTGTGTGTGTGTGTGTGTGTGTGTGTGTGTGTAAATAAATTTTCTGGAGGAAAGTGCAGTGAACCAGACCTTCACAGGTTACACCATTAAAGATGACATACATAAAATCACTGAGCATTTGATAAATTATTCTGGCCTTTTGCTAAAGTGTAGGCAAGATGTGTGCTCATCTCAAAGTCATGAAGAACATGCTGAGCTGTGGCTTCTTGTTGTTTCATGGATGCTTTGTTTCTTCTCCATAATTAAATGATAGACTCTCAGAAAAAATAACCGGAATACTTCATTCCATAGCCATCATAACATCAAATAAAATGCAAGGCACTCTGCAGGTATTCATTGAACTATAATCTTTTTAAAACCTTGTATCCTTATAGTTGTTGGTTAAAGAATAGTTTTGTGGGCCATGTCACATGCCTTATCCCAAAAAGTTACAAACTAGAGAGCCACAGACACGCACTGCATGGCTTAACATTTAAAATTTTTTGAATCATGTTATTGCCAATATTGGGAAATTGGGAGAGTTCATATTAAAATTTGGGGTTATGGCTTCATCTGAAGGCTGGTAGCACTGTTTCCATTTTCCTGCCTGTCAGCAAAGAGCTGGAGCTAAGACAACCCTGCCCTGCAGCCCCTAGGCTCCAATAGCTACTTCACTCACATTTCAGTGGTGCCCCTTCCTCTCTCTGGGATCAAGGTTACTTCAATGCAATTACTACATTGCAACAAGTGACCTGGTTATAACACTGCATGATCCAGAAGCCTACCTTTTACGATAACATTATATATCAGTAAATTCCTAGATTGTTCTTCCCTTCCTACCCACACCCTCTGTAGTACTTAGTCACAGTATTGGCTGTCCGTAGTTTTAACTACATGTATTACCTACTAAAAATGGAAGAGTCAACCTTGTATGATGGCTTAGTTAAAGATAAACCTACAGTTTTCCTCTTTTTTTTGGGGGGGGGTCTACTTTTTGGTATACTTTACCCTGTTTACCAGAGAGAACCTTCTATTAGGAAGATACAGGGTAAGAACCACAGTGGAGCTGGAGCTAAGACAACCCTGCCCTGCAGCTCCTAGCCTCCAATAGCAAAAGGGAGAGGCAGCCCATCTCTTCATCTTAGTCATAAATAAAAGGGAAAAGACTTTTTAAAAGTTTTCACCTGCTTGGTGATACACTTCAAACAAGAATTGAATTATTTACATTTGAAGACTATAGGGAATAATAGATTTCTCAAAGTGTGTATCATAAGCTTTATTTATGACACCCTGTTTTCTTTTTCAAGCATTACCTATTCTCATAGGTCCCCCCGCAACATGATGAGAACACATTTTTCAGTGCATGAGTTGTCGTGCTGTTCTGTTCATTCAGTGCACCAGCCAACAGACTCGCTCATTTAATCCATTTAAAAAACACAAAGAGGTTAGACATTGGGGAACCAGCTTATTTTCCCTTCTCATCTAAGGTTTACTAAAATAAAACAAAGCTATTGTCAGCAGCTGCATTAAATTATAATTGTGAATTTTTGTTCATGGGTACACAGAGCTACTCTCTTCTAAACTCTATGCACCACATATCCAAAATGTTCTACAGAGCACTATATTTAAAGGCTCTGCATTGACAGCTGGCAGATGATATTAATGTAAGAAAGCAAGATTTGGTATTTCTAACTGCAGAGAAAATAGAAAGCTGACTCTCCTGAGAGCGATGAATTGGACAAATACCCTTTATGTCATTCAACCAAGGCAAGAAGTGCAGTAAAGGAGAAATGTAAATCAGTTGCTCAGACGGTCATGGAAATGCTGTGACTATATGGTCAGCCTATAATAAGGATGAAAAATGAGATCACCACTGCATTTGTCTTCAAAATTTTCTTTTTCTTCCTTGAACATAAAATATTCTGATGCCTTTACTGCACAAATATAATGCTCTCTCTCTTTTTTTAAATCCTCAATGATGTACTTAAAGAGAGTGTGCAATTAGAGACAGACAATAAGTAGTAATAGGGAAAATGAGCCTCCATTCATTCAAGATGTTAAAGAAAAGACTAAGTTTTAAGGTTATCTTGACTTGAGAATATTTTTTTAGCGACAGAGGAATATATTTAAAGTAGTAAAGCACACTATAAAATTTTCAAATATAATTGTACCAGGGAGGGATTATGCAAATCAAGTGTCCACATCTGTACATAGGGAGAGGCACCTTTTACTGAAGAATTTTGACAAGATGCTTTTAGGTCCTACACTGCATAAAGAGTGCACCTACTATGTGACATGAATGACACGTAACATCTGGAATGAAGCTTTACTGTGGCATTTCTCTTACATCCGTCCTACAAGAGACAATGGAATGCCCAATAAAGCTCGAATCAAAACAAATTAGCACTGGCAAAATGCCTGCTTGTCCTTGTTTCAGAAGATTTAAAGCTTCAGGATGCTGAGCCTATGATAAATTCCACTCACAACCACACACTTTCCTAGTAATGGCTGGCTCCAATGTTATCTTTAAGCTTCAAAAGTAGAATTCTAATTCCATCATTCAAAGTAAGAATATAAGTATTTAAGAATATAAGTATCTGCTCTGAGTATGGATAAAGTATATATTGTTATATATCACTGATGTAATCTAGAATACAGGAATGGAGTCCATGCTTATAACTTTATTCAGGAAGGAAATGCTATGACAAGCATAAAATTAAAATATTGTCCTGTTAATTCTTTACTTTAAAAATTTTCTAAATGTGAAATTGAGTGATTTTGTGACAGTGAATACAGATCAGAGGCACTAAAAATTCTCAGGGAGCAGTTCAAAACTAAGATTATATAATTTTAAGAAGATAGAAAATAACCCCCTAACTGCTTAGTCATTTGGTTGGATTTTTTCAAATACATGATGTGTCAACTACTTGGCTTTCAACCATATATTTTTTTTAATGTTTTAGTTGTAGATGGACACAATATCTTTATTTTTATTTATTTATTTTATGTGGTGCTGAGGATTGAACCCAGCTCCTCACACATTCGAGGCAAGTGAGCTACAACCCTAGCCCTCAACCTTATTTTTAAAATAAAATGTGGTGAAAATTAAAGTTGTTTAGAGAATTCCCTGTGTTGGCTACTTAATACTTTTATCTCTTTGCATAATCATTTATCCATCAAATATTTATTGAACACTTACAGCATGCTAATAAGTTCCAAAAATACTACTTAACATTTTCCATAATCACAATATATACTGTATTGTGTATATAATACTGTTTTTATATTCCTCTGTCTACTCATCAAAATATAAAACATATAATTGATCTTTAGGTGACTAAAGAAGAATCATGATAATAGTCTGGCCCAGTACTTTCCTCACCTAGAAGAGAGAGCTTTGGAGCTGTTCCCCGGGGAAGATGCTGTCACAGGCCTTTCCAGGCAGGATTAAGAAAGCCCCGGCAGCTGGGACCTGTTTTCAATATGAAACCAGCATGAAGGGCTTTACATGAATGACTGAAACTCTAAATTCAGATAAGCTGGAAGGTTCTAAGAAGGGGATGCATTAGTCTTGGTATTAAACCAAAGAAAATTGATTAGATCACAAAATGGGTAGGTTTGACTTCTGATTCCGTAAGCCTAGGAAAATGAAAAAGAGCAGCACATTATTTATCAATCCTCCACCCATCCTAGTTAGAAGAAGATAAAGATTAACGGTTATACATAAGAAAGGCCACAGGCTTAAGTCAGATAAGACAATGATTTGTGTGACAATCTTTGACTCTCCAAAATTTTAGACTTTTGGTAGTTTCATTCTTGAAATTTAAGAGTTCAAGAAAAATACTACCTTATCTTTTTATTCTAAGACAGGACAATATTTGCCAAGTTCTACTCCTTGGACTGGTAATGTCCCTTTATTGGTTAAGTGGTACTTTTCTTGATCATATTTATTTACAACATCTTATTGTTAATTTATAGCAGCTTCTTAGATGTCAAAGTGTATTGACCTATTGAAATTGAATTTCGGTCAAATGCAATGGTAAGAGTCCTAGGAACTTAGAATGGGGTCAAATTAAAATGAAAATAAACAGCTCTATTTTACTCTCCATCTGCCTTTGAAGAATATCAAATGGTTATACTGGTGGTTATATTCGTAGACATAGAGAACATAGCACCTAAAACATAGCAGTTGGATGGCTAGGAAATGAATTTCTAAACAAATATAAAAACCCAGCAATTATCACAATCATTGTTCACCATTTAATTGCAGAATAATGCAGATTAGTAAAAATACAGAAACCATATATTACTTAGTGATTGACAGCCAGACTTGTTTGCTGATTCTAGTCCAATGCAGCCTGTTACTGAGCCTGGCTCCAGATTCACAGGGCAGAAATACCATAGAGCTATATGAATCATTGAAATGTCGTAACTTCATGTCCTTAATACAAGTAATTTCTAAATTCTACTGCACTTTCTTAAGGAATTTATTATTCTAATGTTGCTCTTTGACGATAATAACATGTAATTCTCATATTTGCTAAATTTTTCTGCATCTAAGAAACCAAAGAAAGTTTCTCATTTATGAAATGAAGTGGAATTACTGACATTAAAGGTTCTGGAAAGCCTGCCCTTTATTTTTGACCCCCATAGGTTTCAGTGAATTTGAAAACCAGACAAAGAGGCTATATAGGATGAAAATAAACTGTCAGATATATTTAGCACTCTCTGGCACTGGGTATTGGGTGTACATGAACAACATAAAGCTCCCTAATGCTCTCAACCACTGTTTCCCCAAATCTAGACTTTGGGGTTCATCTTGGGGAAGTCTGGGTCCACAAAGGTCTCTTATCCAAACACATGCATGGACCATTAGAGGGTATACAACATACTTTATGGAATGACAGGAATAAGGTTGTGTGGTGACTCCTCCACCTAGTATTAAACTTGAGCCAATGGATGGCTTCCTGACTGCTTTTTTGTTCCATACTGCCTTCCTTTTTGGGTATAGGGAATAATTCCTCTCAAGAAACTCAAAGAAAAGATGACTATTTCCCTTGAAATTTTTTTTTGTGAAAATATAATGCTTTCATATTACTTTTATGTTCATTAAGAAAAAAAGAAAGAAAGAAACTATTGTTTTTCCACAATACTTTCCAAAATTGGTAAATGACACAACATCATTTGGCCAGTTCCTCTCTTACCCAGTGAGTGATAATTATGATGATAAAATCAACCATCTCTTCTACAGACTTGATGTGAAATCTTCACAGGATGTATCAATTTTATCAAGTATAGCACCTCACAAGTGCATCTGAATATGCGTCCAGTAAGAACCTGTGTTTGTTTCACAACTGGGATGGTCTTGAGAGATACTGGCCCATGCTCTCAGGCTGGAAAGAAGCTCTCCTACAAGGTCACTTTGTGTATGAATTGATCAGCTCCATGCCAGGAAGTATTCATAGCATGAGACAACAGGAAAGGCCCTGCTCTCACATTTTTTTTCTGAAAGATAACTATACTCAATCAGTAAAAGAAACACATAAATGAGATCAATTTATGCAGTGATTATAATGGAAGACCCTAAATTCAATGTTATAGTTACTGAACTTCACCCACCAAAGACTGCAGAAAGGAGGACTTTGGGTTAATTGGTTTAGAATGCTCTCTGAAGAGAAACCATTGGACTGAGACCTAAATTACAGTAAGACACCAGCCAGGCCCCCAAAGGGAGCATGTTAGAGGTCCTGAGATATATGGTTAAATTTTGAAGATGGAAAACCATAGTTTTAGTTTTCATATGACCCAGCCTATTTTAGTCCAGGAAAATTACTGAATGCAATGTTACTATACAGTTAAACAGCCCACTCCTTTAGAAATAACACACGATAAGCCAGCAGGAAATAGCATATGACCAATGATGAATGTTGTGGTGTTGACCCACAATGTTGGATGAATAAGCATACATCCAGCGCCTATTAAATGCCAGGCACTGATAATGGTTCTTTTATATTCTTCTCACTTTGAACAAATGTATCCCTTGTTCCTTCAGCAAATCTGGACTGAGCTCGAAGGCACTGTACTTGGCATTAAACTCAAACACGAACCTAACTCAGCACTCCCTGGAGGTCACTTATACTCAATTACTGGAAATACACAATAAAACAAGTCATGTGATAATAGCTTGATCAACACCATCAAATGAGTAAAACTTGGACACCACAGGTACAAGCAAAGTTGTTACATAGGGAAGGGAGTCAGGAAAGGATGAAGTAACACTTCAATGAGGCTTTTCAAAAATGCTAGAAAGACCCAGGCTGCATGTCTGAAAGTGGCCTAGAGAAGAACTGTTCAGGGATCAAATTCTCTCCATGGCTGGATCCATGAGCTAGGACTGCAAGATTTGCACTTTATTTGAAGGTAATGAAAAACTATTTTAGTAGAGGAAATGACATGACAGAACTGTGAGTTTTAAAAAAGCTCTAGGGATTCCATGTGGAGATTCCAGAGCAAGGAGGAAGCAGAACAGGCTGAACACAAAGTGAACATAATCCACCCAAGAAGCTTTCTATGAAAACTTGAAAGCTACTACCCAAAGAGATTTCTGCCCAAATTTCTCACTGCATTAATTAAATGAGCTTAAACCTTCTTAGAAACTTCACTCACATTTTTAATACTCAGTTGGAGAATTTAATCACGTAAGGTTACATTGTAAAATACTTCATGTATTTTGAAATACAAGTTTTTCACTGAGTCAGCACAGTCATATCACTTAGTTCAGGAAAACATGTCAATCTCAGTGCCCCTTGAAACTGCCATTAACAAGCATGGCATCCAGTTTTTCTAGGTGATGTGAAATTAAATCATGATTCTTTTGCAATGTATTCTAATCAGCTACTCCATTAACTGTTTTCAAATGGTAATCAACTCAGCTCCAAATGAACAGTTATATATTCAGCTTGCTCCATGAATTCTATGAATGCATTTACCATTACAAGTTATAATTATATTACTTTCAGAAGTCATTTACAGCAATCGAACAAACTAAGAAAAAAGTCTAAGATTCTTGTGTGACAGTGCAATTAAACTATATGAATTGCATGACTCTACTTCCTACTCTAAAATTTAGTTATGATTTTATGTTACTGGAGATATGATAATTTTGGAACAAATATAGACGTTGTTCAGGTCGCAGCTTTATGACTTTAAATTATGGACCACTGAGCAAAATGATCAGATAATACATTATGTGTTATGTGCCACATTAAATACATCTCTGACACAGATGAATCCTCTCTCTTTTAATGGAGTGGCAGATGGGAATCTCTTTAGCAAAAAAAAAAAAATGCCTGGAAAAAGATAATCAATATCTTAGAGCTTCTACTATGTGCCATGCCTTGTACTAAGAGCTTTACATATTTTGACTGATGTCATTGATTTAATTCTGAATACCGGATAAAAAAAATCTTCTAATTAGAAATCAATCATTTGGGGTAGTTATCTCATTTATAAATAGGACTACAGTGTTATTTCAAGTATCCCTTGTTACATAACCCACCATGCCAAATTTTAGAAGCTTAAAATAAAAAGCGTCACTTATCACTGCTCATGATTCTGTGGGTTGGGCAGGTAGTTTCTGCTTTTGCATGGGTTAGCTGGAAGGTCGACAGTGGCCTTACTTACATGGTAGGCATTTGGTGTAGATTGGTGGTGGAGTGTTTAGTTGGGTTCTATTTCAAGGAGTCCTTTCTACCTGTTTGCTTAGACTATCTTACAGCAAGCAATTTCTTTTTCTTTTTCTTTTTTTTTAACAAGCACTCTACTGACTAAGTTATATTCTCAGCCCTGATTTGTAATCTTTTTAAAAAATATTTTATTTACATTTTAGTTTTCGGCAGACACAACATCTTTGTTTGTATGTGGTGCTGAGGATCGAACCCGGGCTGCACCCACGCCAGGAGAGCGCGCTACTGCTTGAGCCACATCCCCAGCCCCTACAGCACGCAATTTCATTCCAAGGAGCATACTTGAAATCAGTGAGTATTCCACATGTAAATACTTACTATATAGTGGAGAATAATAGCCTCCTAAAGATGTCCATGTTTTAATCCTTGAAACCTGTGAATATGTCACCTTAAATGGTGAAAGGGACTTAGCTGGTATAATTACATTAAGGCAAGATGGGAAGATTATCTAGAATTTTCCAGAGAAGCACAATGTAATCACAAGAATCTTGGAGGCAGGAATGAGAGATGTTTGAAAATATTGTGGGGCTTGTTTTGGAAATGAAAATAAAGAAGGGCCACAATTTAAGAAAAGTAGGTATCTCTAGAAGGTAGATAAGGCAAGGTAATAGATTCTTCCCTGCAGTTTCCAGAAATGCATCCCTGCACACACCTTGATGTTATCCAGTGAAACTTTTGCCCTGCATGTGTTAGCTAATAAAATTGTTTTGTTTTAAGGCAGGAAATGTGTGTAATTTGTTAAAACAACAATAGGAAACTAATACATTTGTCAAGGTTCTGTTTTTACCCTGTTTGCTACTATTCCAGGACTAAAGCCTGAGTTAAAAACTGAGCATGGAGACTTGGTCCACCAAAACAGTCTACGACTGAAGTAACAATCCCATGCAAGCACCATTTCCCTCAAAACATTTCCTGGGATTTAGTTTTCTGATACCCAAAGGAGTTATCGGTAATTTCCCAAATAACTTCAAACTTAGTGATTTAAAACAGTACACACTGATTAGCATAGTTTCTGAGGGACATAAGTCTGTCAGGGGTCTCTCTGGGCTAAACTCAAGAGTGTTGGCAGGGCTACCTTCTGACAGAGGCTCTGGGGAGGAAAACAGTTCCACATATCAGCTGAATTCAGCTCCTTGAGGTTAGGACTGAGGTCCCTATTGCAGGCTGTCAACCAGAGGTCATGATTAGCTCTGGAAGCTTCGCTCTAGTCCTTTCATATGATCCCTCAGATCTCACCAGCAGTAATATATTGAAGTCTTCTCACTCTAATTTCCTGACTTATCCTTCTGCTGCATCTTCCTCTAGATGGACAAAGTTCTCTGCTTTTAAGAGGCATGTGATTAAATTGGGTGCACTCACGATAATCTCCCTAGTTTAATATCTGTAATCTTAATTACCTCTGCAATGCCTCTTTTCCATCTAATGTAGCATAGTCACAGGGTACAGAGATTAGGGCAGACATCTTCAGGGGGCCATTATTCTGACTACCACCATTCTCCCAAACCAGAATCCTTATGCCAAGGAGAATTTTAAAGGGCAGCACCAGTCCACTCTGTGCCCTGTTTATGAGTAAACCCTCAGAGGCACAGATGAACTCATCATCATGGGTCTGCTGTTCACCGACTCCAACACCAGGAGACAATTTATCTGAGATGCCACTCCTCCAAAATTAGTCACAGTTGGGTATTTCTTAATAAGTTCTGCTTCATCAATAAAAGGCCAGGCTTTTCAAAAGAGCAACAATGCTATTTTGGCAATAACCACATAAACCACCTTCCCTGACAACGAAGAACAACAAAGAACAACAACTCAAAGATTCACTGAGTCAAAATGATCTCATGATATCATACATTGAGCTACATATCTACATCCTCACACCCGTCTTTACTCTCCAAAGATTTGGGAGTTTTTGTTCAATATTCTGAAAGGACTAGTGGCTTCATTCTCAAATACAATGTCATAAAGCATTTGGGGGGAATTATGATTTTCTGTGTGACAAACTTGGGAAGTGTCTTTCACTTAAAGATGCATGGAAATAATATGGATTGGTAGGTAGAGAGAACATCTATTTTTAAATTAGATTCCTTATTGATTTACTTCAAAATATTAATTTAAAAATATTGTATTGGAGATTCAAAGGTAATCTTCAGAAAACAAAGCTATAAAAATTAAGGAATGATCCAGTCATGGTGGCATATACCTATAGTCCTCAGCAGCTCAGGAGGCTGAGGCAGGAGGATCACAAGTTCAAAGCCAGCTTCAGCAATTTAGCGAGGCCCTAAACAACTTAGTGAGACCCTGTCTCAAAATAAAAAAATAAAAAGGGATGTGAATGTGGCTCTGTCGTTAAGTGTCCCTTGGTTCAATCTCCAGGAACCAAAAAACCCGAGAGAGAGAGAGAGAGATAGAGAGAGAGAGAGAGAGAGAGAGATAAAGGAATGATATAATATCCAAAAGTAATAAGGAAATTTTATACCAATATTTCTATTAATTTCTGTTCCGTGAACTATTATATGAATGGGTGCTAGAAAGAAGGGTGCTAGAAGGAAGGGTACTTTACACGTCCTGAAAGCTTCTTACTGGTAATGCAAATATGACTTCTGTTCCTGCAGAGTAAATCCCAAAGCACCACCCCTGCCACCATCAAGGATAGAGACAGCCTGAAGAGTCTTTGCCGCTGGGGAAGACCTAAGTTTGGAGGTTTCTGTTCTAACTACACAGTGAGGTGGTAGGGAGCCTCCTTCTGGTCAATTACATAGCAAGGAAATTTGTTATTCACTAAAAGTTCTTCTTTACCTATTTTGCAGCTGAAAAAAAAAAAAACCCTGCTTCTTTTATTGAAAAAGTCTCTGTAGTATTAATACAAAAAAGAGCAAAGAAAAAATTATGCTGAACAACCACAGCAAAAATATCCAAAATTCAAATTAAAGGAAGTTCTGCTCTGTTTGAATTATTAGGTAATCATTTAACACAATATTCAAGTTTCAAAGAAAACACATCCTACACACTAAATATATTCTCCAATTATGGGTAGATTTAGGGAAAACCATGTAAGCTAAATAACTTTAAAGTGAATTTTTAAGTGACCATTTCTTTATTAAAATATTCATTATTTCAATGTAGTCTAGATGTAGACTCCTAATATTTATCTATAATAAATGTACTACAGGAGTGTAAATCCTGACTCATACAGTTTAATTTAAAAATACATCAATTTGATTAATGGAATCATTTTTCTGTCCTATCAAGTTAAATTACATTCATAGCCAAATCCCTTAAGTAAATTACAAGCCCATTCAAGAGATATCCTGCCAAGAGAGTATTTGGCACACAGTAGGAATCCACTAAATACTGAAAATAATAAATGTGTATGTTATCACGGTCTATGTAGTATCCAGATTTTCAGCTGCAGGTAAACTTTTTAATTGAAATATTAACAAGAATCCAGTTTGTCCCTCATCCAACACACCTGAGAGTTCCTTCTTTTAACTGAAATGTATTCTGGAGAGAGAAATTAATTGACATTAATTAAGCTATGAAAGTAAAGCAGTGCTATCACTGATGTACTCTGAGACCTTACAATAATGTTTTAGAGTCATTGCACTCCTTATTCCTTCAGTTCATGCTGATGGGTAATTGCATGTCATAGTGTAGAAACAGTCACTTATCAAGAAGAATCACTAAAGAAAGAAGAAAGGCTCAGGTGCCTTCTTTTACATAGTCTGGGAAAGCTTCCTAAATTTTGATTCACAGATATTGAATCAGGACTAGGGACTCTTTGTTGCACTAAGCATTTATGAGGCACTGAGTATATGCAGAGGTCAAAAGAACCTCAAGAACCTTATAATCTAGTAGCAAAGGTTAAATTCATTAAGTGCAACAAAATATTATAATGCTGAGATAGAAAGAATAAACACACAAATGAGGATCTTGTCAGGTTAAAGCTAAGTTAGAGAAGCTGGAAAATTTTTTCCCATTGCACCTGAGCACATCAGTTCTCTGCTGTAGAAGATACCTAAGTGCTTCCATCTTACTGCAAAAGATGTAGGAGATGTCAAGGATGATTGCATGTAGGAAAGAAGGCCCCTGGACAACTTGAGACTTACAAGCAGCCCTGTTCTCAGTGGGCTTTTCCTTAACCACCAGGTGCAGGCTCTGATGCCAGATAGCAAATGCCAGAATGCAACTTCCTATTGGGGCCATACATGGGTGCACCTACAAACACATATGTATGCCTAAGCTATAGATATTTTTTCACTTTGGCTTTATATACCAGACTTATGAATAATTAAGGACTGGGAGCCCAGACTTACCATGGCCAAAGTAACCCCACTTCTCCACTGAGTTATCCAAAGAGATTTGTGTGTTCTGTGTAAATAGGATTCCTAGAGATAGTTCCAAAATTCCAAATTATCTGAGTTCAAGGAGCCAACCAGCTTTCTCACCACTACCTCTCTGCAAGCTACCTGCAGTCAGCAGAGATCAGGAGGGCTTCTCATTCCCCAGCAAGGATCATGTCTTCTATGTCTTTCTTTGTATACCCCAAAGCTCCTACCATAGTACCTCACAAGTAGCTCGTTAGATGATTAACAATGGTGATGATAAATGCGAATATTATTCAATGGTGATCAGAATGGAAATCTTAAGATTTTACCACTGTTAGAAGCCCTGTGAAAAATCTGCTTGGTGAATAGGATAGTATTCGTTTTTTGAAACATGTCCTATGCATTTTATATTCCTGCTCTCTCTTCCCCACAGTAGCCTACTAGAGTGCTGAATGACAAGTGTACTCCTCATATGTGCTGCCCAGAAAGAAATACAGGGGCTCCTGTTGGTGTCAAATAAGGCATCTTATCTATTTAGCGTAAGTCACCATATGGAGCAGATTCTACCTGAGGCCTGCCTGGGTGGAGTCCAAATCATTGTAAGACCTTATGTCCAATTTATCCAGGGTCCTGACTTACCAAGTAATGTCCCAAGACAACCACAGATGCCAGACCTATGTTAATAAAACCAGCCCCAGAGGCCATATCCCATGTTCAATAAGCAATGGGAAGTCTTTGATCTCATTGGGAGGCCACAGTTCTAGTACTGGCACCCCTTCTGGACCCATAAAACTCATATTTGTTGCAAGAGCATTTATTTGGAAAATTAATGGACAAAGGGTTCATTTGCTTTAAGAAAAGCAAATAACAAGCTCAGCAATTTATGGGAAGTTTTATTTGACTACTGGGTCAGTGGTTTAATTTTGCATATGTTCTCATAAACGTAACCAGCAGTGTTTTATGCGAGAATCATCTTGTAAACTAAATGTGCGGGCAGAGGAAAATCAGTTTGTGGCACCCAAGACATTAGGGAAATTGGCAGCTATGGAAAACACCTGCAATGCTCTTGTCCCCAGCCTCACAGCTAACCACCGGAAGAGGGCTGTCTTTGCTCCGGCTCCTCTCAAGTAGTCAGCTCATCTGTCAACCTTTTGGGTGAATTTCAATATTAAGAAGGAAAAGGTGGAAGTAACAACAGCATTAATTCCAGTGCTATTTTGTCAAAGAAAAATATTATCTGACTTAGTAATCAATCTCTCAAAGCTTTTAAGTGGCCAAGGCCTATGTGGAAAAATGTGTGCTTGTGCTTATGAGAACTTTAGAGCCTTGTACATTTACCTCATATCAACTAGAGACCAGAAATCCAGTAGTGCAAATAATGCCCGATTTGAAGTTACTGCTATTATGGTGCAAGTTGGTGTTGTAATTAAATTGATTCAAGACAGCCTCTTTGTTTTGTGAGTGGCCCCAGACACTGGTGTCCCCAAATATGGCTATCAAAGGATCATTATAGGACTTAATGACTGTGGCTACCACTGGAGATTAGGTCCTACCAGATAAAGACATCGTGCTGGTCTATCACCTCTAATCCCCTTCGATACTGCTGCAGTCTTGGAGGACATATATTCTTATCCCCATTTTATAGACCAGGAAACTGAAGGGAAAAAAAGTGGGAAAAATGATATGTGGACCTCAATAGGTTTGACTCCAAAGTCAGGTTTTTTTTTTTCACTATACAGTCACTGATTTTAATATGTTTATAGTGTGATTACTTACAGATTCCCAGCTGGAAGACAATCACTTACCTACTCTCCTAGACTAGCACCAGGGAGCATGATTGTCTTCAAGAACAAGGTTTATGGAACACAATAGAAATGAAGTTTATTCAGCTACTCCTAAGAAAAATCTGATGCATGTCATTCATTCATTCAACAAAGTTTTTCTAAGGAAATCCTCCATGCCAGACATTAAAATGCTGTACTTAAAATATTAAGTATTACATGCCATACTTAAAATAATGCCTAAGAGAGAAGCATGCCTTCAAAGAGCTCACAAAGAAAAACTGTCTTAGGAAGACAGACTAGCAAAAGACAATTTCTACTCAGTGATAAAACTACTACTGAAATAACACGAGGTTATTGGATGCAGAGCAGGGACAGTCCCTGGTCGTGGAGTGTTAGGAACAACTTCCAAGAAAAAACAACCTCTGGACAGACTCCTGAAGAATATTTTACAGTGAGCCGGGTCATTGAAGGAAAGCAGTTACAAATCTTCCAGACAGGAGGAACAAAACAAACACAGAACTGGAGTTTAGAGAGGACTTGCATGTTCCCTAACCAGAAAGCATTTCTGTGTTGCTGGAGGGAGCAAGAATATAATGTCACTGGTGAGAAATGTTAGGATTCCATGCTGGAGACTTTGTGCTCCCTAAACAGAAATTTAAGAGTTAGATCTCTTAACCATGTGAGTTGAGTGTCAGGCAGCCAGAACACTGCTCACCTGCCCCATCTCAGAAGCTGAAATGCTTACCTTGTAAGGTTCATCCCATGTACTCATCATTCAGCACTAAAGAGGGATTGTGGTGCTATTGCCCGTGGTGGTGACGTGATTCTCTAGCAGTCTTGTGGATGTTCATGAGACAACTGAGGGGACAAAAGGGGGGATTGTTTATCCTTTTGTAGGTTGCTTCATTTGTTCAATCATTCACTTAACCCAGTCAGTAGATAAAAATAGTCTAAAGCCAGAGTTGGCAATCTACCATGTGTGGGCCAAGTATGACTCACCAGCTCTGTGTGTTCATATGTGGATTATACATGCTTGTTTGCACATGTTGAGAGCAGAGATGAGCTGTGGTAACAGACAGTATGGGCCACAAAGATGAAAATATTAACTGGCCATTTACAGAAGCAGTTTTGCTAACCTCTGATTCATCAGTTCAAAATACTGACTCTGCCATTGGACTTGAACCTCTCTCAGCCTCAGTTCCTCTTCGGTAAAGCAGGGATTGAAGTAATGTGTTACCTAGTAGATCTGCTGTGAAAATTAAATGATTTTACATGAAAGTGCCCAGGACATAAACACTAAATAAAATATTAGTTATTATTCATTCACTGATTCCTTCATCAATATTACATGAATTTGGGGAGATCAGGTCAAGAACTGCAGTGGGCAATGTGTCTAGTCCCCATGGCTGCAGGGCTCATTGAGATGCCTATTTTGTGGGCACATAGGCTTTAGGGTATTCATGTGTGGATGGTGAGGAAGAGATAGGGTGGATATATGCCCTTGGAGTCAATCACATCTGACAGGCTTAAAGCTACAAACTTGGATGAAATCACTTAGAAAGGGACTGAAATGAAATGACTGGGGGAAAAAATACATGAGGAAAATAGAGTAGGGCCAGGCACTGAATCTTGGAGTTCCTCAAAAATTGAGGTCAGGAAGAACGGGGATAGTCAGGAAAAAATGTTGAGAAGGAGGGATCAATGAAATAGGAAGAAAATTAGGAAAGCATGGAAGCTGAGAGGCCAAGTCAAAAAAAAAAAAAAAAGAAGAAAAATGTTTCAAGAAAGAGCATGGGTGGGGCTGGTGTTGTGGCTCAATGGTAGCACACTCATCCGGCATGTGTGAGGCACTGGGTTTGATCCTCAGCACCATGTAAAAAATAAATAAATAAATAAATAAATAAAAGTATTGTGTCCGTCTACAACTAAAAAAAAATTTTAAAGAAGGAGGATGTGATCAACCATACTAAAAACAATTATGGTTCAAGGACATACAAAGCAGAAACTGATCAGGCAGGTCATCACTGACCTAGAAAGAGTGTTTTTGCTGGCTGGTGTGATTTCAAGAGGGCAAAGTGGAAACTACGTATACATATGGGGCTGTGCTATCAAGGGGAGCAGAGGAATGGGGCAGAATTCAGAGGAGGCTGTGGAGTCAAGGAAGGGATTTGTAGGATGGGAAGCAGCACCCAGTAAGAATGTGCTTGGGGACTGATCCAGTGGAGTGGGCAGCAGGTAAAGAGCTACAGCAGCTGAATGGGGATGGAGACCAGTGCTAAGTGGACAAGCTGGACTCAGATGAGCAAGTCAGTTTATTCATTTTACCAAGAAAGAAGGAAGAATACACAGGACGATAGCTGATTTTATGGAGAAAGAAAAAATTTTTCTTCTAATTATTTTTCTTTTTTTTAAAAAAAGAGAATTTTTTAATATTTATTTTTTAGTTTTTTCGGTGGACACAACATCTTTGTTTGTATGTGGTGCTGAGGATCGAACCCGGGCCACACGCATGCCAGGCGAGCACGCTACCTCTTGAGCCACATCCCCAGCCCATCTTCTAATTACTTTCCCACAATAAAACATAAGGAAAGTCCTCATATAAAGGTAAGTTTAAAAAAGGGGTTATGTGAACTTTGAGAAATGAACAAAAAGATTTTAAATAATAGCTCTGAATAAGGCTGAAGGGAATTGGCAAGGGGAAGAGGGTGGGGTTACCGAGTTGTGAGGGGAGTCCCAGTTGAGGTTGATGATCATAAAATGAAAGTTACCCCAGTCAACATTGTTGCTTTTTTGTTTGCTTGTTCCTCAATTGTATTTACTATGCTGAGAGCGGAGGTGGAATAGGAAGAAAGTTGGACTGAAAGGTGGAATGTTGCCAGGCAAAAACAGAAGGGAAATGGGACAAGGGAGATGAACATGTATATGTGGAAAATATCTTATAATAGATCAAGGAATCTTAAGTAGGAAAAGATGAATGACATCCAATTGTATGGTAGTAGGGCCAATGGACAGGGGGTACTAATGGTGTCCAAGAATTGCTGAGGTAGGGACACTAGAGAAAGTGAACTAGAAAGATAAGAAGAAACAAAAGAATGGCATGCTTGACATCTAGATACTGGAGAAGACAGAAATAGTGATGGTGAGAAATTTAGTATACTAACAGCTCAAGTCCTTAATACATAAGAAAAGTGATGGAGGGGGGCATAGATCATTATTTTTTTAATATGGGATCAAAAGAATTATAGCTTAATTTTATGTGCTTCAAAAAACCTGAGAGTTTAAAGTGGAAGTAAGTGGAAATAATGGTGTAAAGCAATCTTGAAAAAGGTTGGCACCTACCCTTCAGTAAGAGGTAAGCAACTGCAAAATAAATGTTTACACAGCAGAGTCTAAATGTAAATAATATAAAGGGAATATGTTAATAAGGCACAACTAGGTGGAGTAAAAAATAGATAAAACTCCAAAGCTCAATAGCTCAACTTAATAGAAATTTATTTTTTTACCTAATAAACCCTAGAAAAGTTAATCTTTTGGAAGAAGATGGACTCTTTTAATTTATTTTTTATTAATATTTTTATATATGACAGCAGAATGCATTATAATTCATATTACACATATAGAGCACAATTTTTTCATATCTCTGCTTGTATACAAAGTATGTTCACACCAATCCATGTCTTCATACATGTACTTTGGATAATGAGGTTCATCACATTCCACCATCATTTCTAACCCCATGCCCCCTCCCTTCCCCTCCCACCCCTCTCAAATGCTGAATGTTTTCTCTGATATAAGGAGGCTTATTCATAGTGGGGTAGGGAGGGGGAGCTTGGGAGGAACAGACTCTAGATGGAAGAGGATGGATTCTTGTCCATGTAGCTACTCAAGGACTAGACTAATCAACTTTCCATCACTGTGACCAAACACCTGACAAGAACAACTTAAAGGAGGAAAAGTTTATTTTCACTCATGATTTCAGAGGTTCAGTTCATGGTGGGCTGACTCCATTACTCTGTGCCTGAGATCAGGCAGAACTCATGGAGGAAGGGTGTGGATAGGATCATGGTAGCTGTAAAGGAGAGAGAGAAGAGAAACCAGGATCAAAATATATAATCCCCAAGGCATGACCCACTTCCTCTAGCCACACCCCACCTGCCTATAGTTACTACCCAATATTCCATTCAAATTATTAATCCATCAACTGGATTAACCCACTGATTAGGTTGTAGCTCTCATAACCCAATCATTTCACCTCCTTCATTAACACAGGAGCTTTTAGGGGACAGCATATATCCAGACCTTAATGGGACTCAAGTGGACAGCGGCTCCAGTATGTGGTTTCTAAGGCTCCCATGAGTATTAACATCAAGGCAGGAAGAGAACAAGCACTGACAACACAGGTTTCTCTCAGCTAGGGATTTGGGAATGGAGTCTGTATTTTGTGTCCAGAAATAAGGGGAAATTAATTTGGTGGTCTGCAGGGGAAGTCTAGGAAACAGCACAACCAGCATAATCAGATTGAACTTAAACAGAAAAAAATATCAAGGTATCATGTATTTAGCAGAATTTTGATTTGAAAATCTGCCCTCTGACTTTGAATAAGTGATGAAGACTTATTTGTATTTATAAAATTAGGGTGTATTAGAGTTCTCCTGCCTCAAAAGGTACTTGTGAATGTCAAAATGAGATACAACCTGCTAAAAGTGTCACAAGGTCTGAAGTAATGCATAAACGTAAGCTATTATTATTATTACTTTTGAGAACACTGTTGATATCTGTTCCATTTGGCTCCTTTGATTAACTCCACATCCCTGTACAAGATGGCATTATAATCCTGTAAAAAGCTGCTTTAAGTATCTACATTCCCTATCAGAACTCCCCACATTCTGTTTGTACATCCAATTCCTGGCTCTTGAAACTTCCATATCTCCACTCCTCCATTTTGGTATCATGCTCAGCTCTCATTTTCTTCTTGACCCATAATTTTGAGATTCATATTCTGGCTTTCCATCTTATCTTTGACCTTTTGACATACTTACAATTCTACTCCTGTTAGCCCCCATGACTTTACAGAGAATGATCAAGGTAGGTTGTTCTGTCTTCTATTTACTGTTATTGTGCTTTTGAAGGATCACTGAATACAGTTGTGTAGGCTGTGCACTGTGTAACTCTATAGGTCATAATTTACATAGTTGATATCTGTTCCATTTGGGCTCTTTTGATTAACTACACATCCCTGTTCAAGATGGCATTATAATCTTATAAAAAGCTGCTTTAAATATCTACATAGTTGGCAGCAAGTAATTTTACTGTATCAAGACAATGTTGTGCCATATAGAAATTACATGTTTTGATATTGCGGTCTCTTTCCCCAATTCACACTAATGGGCTATATTGACTTGTGGTGGTCCCGCAGTGAGGTCTCTTCCTATTAAAATACAAAAGGAAGTCCTAATAGCAGTCCAAGAGAATTAAGCATAAAAGTATCAAGAAGATACTATACCTGAAAGAGATAAATCTGTCAGAACCTTACTCTTACAAGTTATAAATAAAAAATATTTACCAATTCCTAATGACATGGAATTGTTCATTAAATAAGCAACAATACTAAATACATGTTGAAACTTGTTAAATGTGTGCCTGAACTCATTATTACATAAGACTGTATTTGGATTTATCATAGCATGGCTTTAGTTCCTTGAAAAAAAAAATAAAACAGCCTTTTTTCTAAGGCAAATCAAAGCACCCATTCCATCAGAGTTAAAGTAAAAATAAAGGAATCCAAGTATGTGGAGGGTTTGACCCTAGGCAGAGGTTAGGGTCCTTTGAACTGTGACTTATACTGATGAGTGAATTTTATATAACTGATGCCCAAAGACTCTCCCCAAGTTGAGAACCTTCAAGTAGAGTCAGATATAGATATACACAGTGAACAGCAGCCAAAGTGTGTATAACCAAAGAGGAATTTGCCCCAAGGAAAATAAATAAGAAACAGGAAGCCTGAACTTTTACTTGTCTTAGTGCATATATGAGAAACATACCCTTTCACACCATACTAATCTATTTACCTTATTTAGCCCCTGATCATCAGCTGACTCTCTTCTAAAAAGAGATGGGGGAGAAGAACCATCCACTGGGTCTGTATCAGCCTAGATCTGAAGGCTGAAGCCAAGAATAGAAACATGTAAACATGTATCCAAGGGAAAAACTAAAGAACAAATTACAAAAGTTAAACTTGACTTCAGGTACAAGAGGCAAGTACAAATGCCAAAATGTTAAAAAAAAAAAAAAAGACAAAGATAAGATTAGCCAAGTGCAGTGATGGAGCAAAAATTACAGACCAAAATGGGACTAGGACATAAGCTAAAAGGATTTGGGTCAGAAAGAGGATACCTGGAATTCTTTATTACAGGTGGATTCTCCAGAGTTAAACGCCTAGCTCTAGGCAGAGCAGACAGGTAAAGTCTACAAGCAATCAAATTAAAAATACCAAGTGCCAAAAGGAAGGGCCAAATATTATAAGACTGGAAGAGGTAGCCTAACAGAGCAGTTAACAGCATGAATGTGTTGTGTTGGAGAGCCTTGAGCCTTGGTTCATATCCCAACTTGTCTTGGGCAAGATAAGGCTGTGCCTTCACTTTCTCTTCTATAAAATAGCAACAGTAATTATCCCTGTTTCATAGGTTGAGGAGAGTGTCTAACCCATGGTGAGCTGCATATTAATGCTAGCAATTATGGTTTAAAAGCAAGAGCCATCCTGCCTAAATGTGACGGCCAGGGAAGATTTTGTATTAAAACCAATGTTTGAGTTCGTTGTTGAATGATAGATACAATAAGTACATTTGGGAAAGGAGTTTGGGGGGCAGGTTAAATGGCATGGATGATCAAACTGTGTTTTGATAAGACAGTGAAAAGAGAACGTGTTTGAAATATAAGGCATATGTCAGAGAATAATAGGAGGTGGGACTGGAAAGGTACATAGCAGTTGGGTTGGTTGAATATCAAGCTAAGAAGTGCAAACTTTTCCAGAAAGTAATGGAAATTTATTGAAAGATTCTGAATAGAAGAATGCATGACCAGAGCAGTATGTTATTCTGGAAGCTCTTCATTCAGTGGATAGAAAGCAACATGTCCAGGTAGGAAGTACATTTACTCAAACAGGCATTAAGGGGCAGATGAGATGGTCAGGTACAGAAGACATCATTAAAGCCTTTGCAAAGTACAGAGTTGTAAGAAAGTGTCTTAGAAAAGACAAAATCTGCAAACCATGTAATCTATTGTCATACAAAATATATACTATATGCTCCATGGAAGTAGCTGAGAATTGGAATTCCCTATTTGTTCCTTTTTGTTCTGCGTAAAACATCCATTTCTATGCAAATTTCTTAAGAAATTATTCAGATTTCTCCAAAATAAGGTTCTAAACCAGATCTCCAAACTTACTTATCTCCAGCCCCAATACATACTGTTGTATGGGCATACCCCATACAACAGCCAAATTGCATTAATTTTGTTCCCAAACTGTGAAAATTTATTGCAAACCACAAAGCACCATGAAACCTATGGGTTTGTTATTTCAACACCTATTTTCTCCCTTTTAGACCTTAACTCAGAGGTTTCTCCCCCTGGAAGTCTTTTTATCTCCAAATACCAAATTCCTATAGAACCTTCTATGTGAAGTCTCCCTCAGCCTCTTCAAAAGAGAATGATCTCTTTTAAACCCCTGGTTACATTATCTTTTTTATACTTATTTAATTTAATGCAAAAATAAAGTAACTGCTACTTGTGAACCTGGCACAACTTTGTCATTACTAATGATTTTTTAAATTGAAATTGTGCTTAAAAGTTTACAAAGTCATATCTCAACTACAAACAAAATAAACTAATCCTTTTAACTACTTTTGATGCAAACTATAGGAAAATTATGATTATCTTTATTTTTTACTGTTAATGAAAGATTAAATGAATTACCCAAAGTCACAAAACCGTAGAGTGGCATCACTAAAACTGGAGTCAGATTCAGGGAATGTCTTACCTACCCATCAAGCTCCTCCTGCCCTCCCTGCCCTGAACCTCCCTGCTGAGCCTGTGATGTGCTTGCACTGGTGCAAGGAGCAGGATCTCCATGGTGTGCTGTCCTCAAGGACAGAGGCTCTGTTGTTTCTACCTTCAGTTTTCGCAGTTTCACATCATTGCACCTGCCCAGGGCAGACACCACCATAATCACAACACTCTTCCTGCCCTCAGTCCATTCATTACAGAGCCCAAGCAGCTAAGACCAACAGGCTAGAACTGTAGCCTCAATGAAGCCTGCCTACCAACCTGGACACAGGAGACATAAAACACATCTACCTCAGAACTGCAAGGACTGGGTCAGATTGCACCATCACTGACCACTACTGACTTAGTGCAGTTATCTTAGCACACTGATCAACAAGATGTTGGATTCCCACCCCAATTCCACCCAGTGAGAAAGGAGGAAAGAAGAAAGGGAGTCCTCAGAACTTTGCATGATTCTATATTAGTCTATGGCAATACTTAACTATTTTGTTTTTGCCATCGCTCAGTTAGAATGGAAGTTGGTCACTTTTTTCTTTCAGCTTCTGAGTTTAGACCCAAATGGAAAATCTAGCAAACAGGGAAAGTGATTGAGTGGTTCAAGGCACTAACTCATGAAGTATAACATTTCTTTCTGCCAAATTCTTTCCCTTGTCAATCTTTCACCAGAATCAATCAGTTATTTGGGGGCATTATTAAACATAGTACTAAATCAAGCAAATTATGCTACAAATAATATCACAAATACTATTCATAGAAAGAAAAATAATAGATGATTACATGCTTTGATGCTGTCTTTTCAGGATAGTGTTTCTAATGAATTACATCATGTATATATTTAGGAAACCATTTTCCCATTCAAAATGATGTCCCACACAAACAGTACACATTCTTGGTTTTTCAAATAAGCATTTTTCATTTAAGTAGCAAATGTGTAGGTAGAATAATATTCATTAATCTAATTTTATATTTGAGGACTTTTCTTCTTCTGATTATCTTAAATCACTACAGAAAGTCCAAATTCTCCTTCATCTTCTTTATTTTAATCTTTATTGCTTCTTCTGATTTTGAGAATAATATATAGTCATCTTTAATTTAATCTTTATTGCTTCTTCTGATTCTAAGAATAATATATACTACTATAGAAATTTAAATATTTCAGAAAAGCATTACATAAAAGCAAAGAATCCTGCAATCACTGGAATTGCTACTCTTCTAAAATCTCTGACAAAGGCTCCAACTTTTTCTCAATCTATTAACTCTCTCCTGATCTCTATTCAAGATTAACCCAGTCTCTGTTCTTTCTTCAACACTACATTTCTCTCTCTCCACAATTTAAACATCCTCCATAATTTAGAAAATATTCTTTGGATTTTTTTAGCCCTCTTTTTTTTCCCAACTAAGTGTCTTAAGACTAAGTTACTGTATTTTTCAGCTCATTATGATCAGATTTCTTTCCTTCTACTCAGTGACAACCATGAGGTTCTAATCTCCAAACACAATGAACACATTGTTTTCTCAGAAATCCTCTTTCCAACTTGAACACTGCTGATGTCTCCCTTCTTAAAATTCATATCCCCCATAGCTCAACCGCATTTCTCTGTCCTGTTTCTCTCCCTACTTCTGATAATGTTTTCTTAATCTCCTTTATTATTCCCTCTTTCTACACTTATCCTCCATATGTTGGTGCTCCATCTCTGGCCTACTGTCCTTCATGCTCCAATTTCTCTCATCCAACTTATCTAGTAGAGCTCGAGATTTTCACAATCACCTGTTCCATTATAGACTGATCACTCACAAAATGTTACTCATCTCCAGCCTCAATGATATCTTTAGGCTCCGTACTTATGCATGTGCCTGAGGTTCTCAAAGTCATCTGAAAATCAACCAGGTTCTTCATAGCTGCCTCTTCCCCAATCCAAGAAACCTCCCCTTACTATATTGTGTCTCATCACCCAACTAATCACCCCAGCAACAAACCAGGCAGTCATTCTTTTTCTTTTTTCTTTTTTTTAATAATTCTCTTTGAAGACTCACCTATTAAAATTATACCTTGAATATTTTCCTTTTTTCTCCAGTTTAAGCACCATCCTTTCATTTCTAGCTTCCGATGAGACTGATTTTTCCAGAGTCGGTGTTATCCCCTCAAATATGCTCCCATATGATTTCTAACATAAATTTTATAAAATGAAAGTTATAATATATTCTTTCCTGCACAAAATGATCAATGATTTCCCCCTAGCCTTCAGATAAAAATCCAAGATTTTTAGTATGGCATGAAAAAGTAACAAGACTTCTAACTTTTTATAGCCATCTCACAGTTTACGATCGGCAATACTAAACTACGTATGATTCATTGCATATGTTATGCTCTTTTCGTTAAGATGTTCTTCCCTCTCTCTTTCCCACTATTTATACTCATTTGCCTGACTAATTCTTATTCATTTCTTTCTTTAAAGTCAAACAAAATGAATGTTAGTTTTTATAATTTCTGAGGTATTTTATTGAAGGCATAAGAGCACTGCCAAGGTAGTGGAGGTTTGAAAGGCAAATATCCAAGACAGAAAGAATGTACAAAGAGGTAAGCTCAGTTTCCACCTCAAGGCATTTTCTAATAGAAGTATAAAGTAGTACAATCACTTTAGAAAACTATTTGGCTATGTTATCTGGAATGTTCCTCAAAGGCTCATGTTCCCCAATGCAATGTTGTTCAGATTGGATCATGAGATCTGTGACCTCATCAGTGGATTAATCCATGGAGGGTTTCATAAGTGAATGGATTTTTAGAAGGTGGTGGAAATGGTAAAAGGTTGAATCTAGTTGGAGGGATGAGGTCTTTGGGAACTATATGTTTTCTCCAGCCCCTTCCTCTCTGTGCTTCATAGCTACCATGAGGTGACAGCTTTCTTCCACCACATCCTTCCACAAGGAGCCAATCAACCATGTACTGAAACCTCTGAAACCATGAGCCAAAATAAATCTTTCCTTCTAAGTTTATTTTCTTATTTATGTGTCACAGTGACCAAAATTTCTATCACAGATAATATTTACTGAAGTTGAACTACCAAGAAATTTTACTCTTGGTTATAATACTGCACTGAAATTTAATCAAAAGTCATGTAGAAGAATGTTCATAGCATCATACTCTGAATGTTTAAACTGGAGACAAACAATAGAATAGACAAATAATTTGTATTATACTTATATCATGTGACTGAGTCAGCTTTGCATTGTTGGGACCAAAAGACCTGACAAGAATAATTAGAGGACAGAAAGTTTCTTTTAGCTCATGGTTTCAAAGGTCTCGGTCTAAAGGCAGCTGGCTCCAAAGCTCTGGGCCCAAGGTGAAACAGAACAGAACATCATGGCAGAAGAATGTAGAAGAAAGCAGTTCAGAACCTGACCATCAGGAAGCGGAGAGAGCGTCACTCACTGGGGACAAAATTTAAACCCCAAAGGCATGCCCTCAGGGACCTACCTCCTCCAGCTGCACCCTACCTGCCTACTATGGCCACCCAAATGAGTGGATTAATCTACTGATTAGGTTATTCTTCCCACAATCTAATCATTTTACCTCTGAAAATTCTTGCACTGTCTGAGCTTTGGGGGAAAAACCAATGAAAGCTATACAACAATAAAAATGAATAAATGACTACTATACACAATGACATGGATGAATATCTAAACATACTATCATATTTAAAAATTCCAGCCTCTAAAGAGTAAATGTGATAATGTTTCATTTATATAAAGTACAAAAACAGACAAAACAAATGCAATTGGAAGTCCAAATAGTGATTTTCTTTGTAGAAAATGAAGGCATAATATTATGTCCCTGATAATATTCTAATTCTTGATCTTAACAGTATTTGCCTGGAGGCACTCATTCACTTTATGATCATATTTCCAGCTGTATGTCTATAATTTATACAAATTTGGGGCATATATATTATACTCCAATACAAATTCCACTTAAAAAGGAAAACAGGGCATTTATATCTAAATAGAAAATAGTTTTATGCTCAATTGAAAAGGGGATCTAACCATAAAGTTATATTTTAGAGAAACAATAATTTTGAAAACTAAATATCTTAGCATAGATGCCTTAAAAGCTATTACCACTAAATTCCTAGGTAATTACCAACCACAAATAAGCCCATTATGTACATATTATTTACCACTATAAACAAAAAACTGCTTTAGAAATTTTACTTAGACACCTCCAAAAGCTTCTCTTTTTGCAAAATATGCTTTACCTTTCAAAGAAAGTAGAAATCAAAGCTGATTCTTAGTTGTTGTTTTTTTTTTTTTTCCCCAGCTAATACCACCTGGGAGTTACTATTCAATTTCATTGAAGAGTAATCTGGATGCTTTGGACTGAGATGCTGAAGGCCTCACTCAGACTTGTCAATACATAATTGTGTCCCTCAGAAAATTGTTCACATCTTTGAGTACCGAGAAGACCTTAAATGTTGTGTATGTGTGTGTAGGTGTATGTGTGCGTGTGTGTTTTCCAATGCAGAGTGGGACTACATAGATAAGTATGTGCCTTTTAAAGTCCCAGAAAATATTTTGACAGCTTCCAGATGCATTTCCAGATTTACAGGTCAGGAAAGAGCTTATGTTGAAAGCCTTTTATTTTTAAAAATAACAACTAAGTTAATTATCAACATGAGATAGGTAAATCGAAGTGGTAAAAACCGTGTCCAAATGAGCCCCTTTAGCTTGCAGTCCAGCAGGAATAGCAGAAGGGATACCAGCTGCGAAGACAGAGAGCCAGATATCTGCCTGCTGGCCACCTGTTGCCTCTACCTGCAGTTACACAGTGAGCAACCAGCAGCTCCCATATCTGAAGCTTCCTCACACACAGTACTGCACAAGTCCTGCCTCAGCCATTACGCTCCCATAAAGGAGAAAGCTCCTCATTCTGTCACCCCCTATAATCAACATTTAACATATCTAGTGATACATCCAAAGACATTCTCTCTGGCCTGCAATTTGGTAAACAGGGTTTCAATGTGTCTTCAGTAAACTTCTCAGACCCATAGTTCCCATAGAATGGGGTTTCTATAGCTCACTTTTGTCAGTGTCCTTCCAAGAAACAAAATCTGACCTTTAACCACCATGAGGTGTTATTGTACAATTTCCCTAAAGCCAATTGCCTTGTCTGACTTTCTGACCGCCTATCTGCCTGGCTCCCTGGAATTCCAAATGAGTCGCATTTTCCCACTATTATTATGGCTTGGATATGAGGTGTCCCCATCAAAATTTCTGTTAATGCAGGAATATTCAGAGGTTGAATGATTGGATTATGAATGCTGCAACCTAATCAGTTCATCCTAGTTTGGATAGACTGACTGGGTGGTAACTATAGGCAGGTGGAGCATGGCTGAAGGAGGTGAGTCACAAGGTGAAGACAGGGAGTGTGCCCTTAAGGGGCATGTCTTCCCTGTGGCTCCTTCACCCAGCCCTCTCTCTCTCTGCTTCCTGAACCCCTGCCATAAGCTGAGCAGCTTTCTTCCCCTGGGCCCTTCCTCCATGGTGTATTGCCTTACCTTGGACCCAGAGCAATAGTCAGCCTTCTATGACCCAGACCTCTAAAATCATAAACCCCAAATAAATATTTCCTCCTCTAAGTTGTTTTTGTCAGGGGTTTTGGTCATAGCTAAAACAATTGTGTCTTACCTATTAAGAATTGCTTATCACCTTGCATAAGGATTTCTCAACTTTATATCAAATGCTTCTTGATATACACTCCTATCTTCCCTGAAGAAGGAATTCCCTGGGTGGACTGCATTGTCAGCTCAGACCAAGACTATGCCACCTACGTCCTGTTGGCCTTCCATACAGATTTCAGACTAGCACACTGAGCTAACTCCTTGTATATGTGTGTGTATACACCACACACACACACACACACACACACACACACACACACACACACACATGCATGTCTCAATTCTCCATCCACATCCTATCCATAGCTTGATACAATGGTTGTTTCATTGTATCAGTATGCATTTGTTATGCAATAATAGATAACCAGAACATTTCCTGTTATTTAACCAACTTTTAAAGAATGCTCTAAGTCACTGAAAATACTGATCACATATACTTTGCATCCCTCTTATATATTAGCAATAAAAGGGAAAGTAGGTGCTAGTCCTGAATGCAAACACAATGTTGTTCATTATATCACTGAGCTTTAAATATAAAATATTCTTTTCTATCTTTATTAAATGTTATATCAAAAATATGTAAGGCAAAAGGTTCCTTTTCTTTTTAATGTTTTTATTGGTGTATTAGAGTTGTACACATTAATGGAGTTCATTTTGACATATTCATACATGCACGGAATATAACTTGCTTTATTACAACCCCTAGTACTTCCACTTTTCCCTGCTCTGTATCCCACTGCACCTTTTCCTCTACTCTACTGGTCTTCCTTCTTTTTTGATTTTATTGTTTTTTAAATTGGTGCTTTTAAATTATTTCATTAAAATTGGTGCTTCATAGATATACATAAATGTGTGTGTACAGGCACGTGTGCCAAATATGTGCCTTTTAAAGGCCCAGAAAATATGGGTCATAATATGGTGAATTTCATCCCAGAGTATCTCCCTCTTCCCTCCCTCTCAAACCCCTTCTTCTACTCCACTGATCTCCCTTCTATTTTCATGTATTCCCTCAATCCAACTCTTTATTTCCTTATTTCTCTATAGTTTCTACACATGAAAGAAAACATTCAACTCTTGACTTTCTGAGTCTGGCTTATTTCACTTGCACAATGTTCTCCAATTCCATCCGTTTACCAGCAAAAGCCATAATTTCATTCTTCTTTATGACTGAATAAAACTCTATTATGTATCCTAACCTATTATATCCTTAAAGAAGGCAACTACATTTGTAACCGCTATGTCCCTTTGCTACCTACCATCAATGTGCCAGAGTCAAATAATAACAATATTACATTAACAGTAATAAACATTGTCTCTTTGAATGTAGCCCTTACCTTCTTTCTTAGAGTATTCTCTAGAAGTGTTCTTTCTCCATCCCCCAATTTTTTGAGGCCCATAAGAGTTTCCTCTCAAATGAACACAAAACCTTTTCTCTATTCCCATCCAGTGCTCTCGTTTTTTCCTATGCTTCTTCAGCACCATTTTGCAGGGTCCAGTCCCTGACTGAGACTGAGGGGGTGCCCTAGCACAACACAGCTTGTGCTGTCCATGGTGCTGATTTGCATGCCAAGCGGGCTGTAATCTATTAATACAGAGTAATACCTTTGCCACTCATGAAATCATTGGTCCCAGACATCAGAGCCAGAGACTCAGACATTGCCAGGTGCTCCTATGAAAGGTCTTGATGGGGGCTAGATTTGACTGAAGCTACAAGTGTTGTTCTGTGCCCTAAATTTACCAAAGTTCCATATTCTCTCTACTCATTTGTTCAGCCCCCCATTTTTTTGTACCATGCTCACATATGGGCAGAAATTAAATGCTGCTCAATGTTCTTGACATATTACTAAGTCTTTAATCATTTTTTCCATTTTTATTTTTAGCTTCAGTCTCCTAGGAATAAATGCATGAGCATCAAGCTAAAAAGCAAGTATCAATAGCAAACATCATGTTGTATTTAAAATTGGTACTCACTTCTAATTACCAATCTTGCCTACTAATTCTCTTTTCTCTTGGAATAAGCTCATTCTCAAGGGTTTTCTCAGACCTCCTTTCAAATAAATGAATCTGCCCTAATATGTCTAACACTATGATAAGTGGTTCAAGTTTTAACTGGGAATCCCCACTACACCACATTTCTTTAATAACTATATTATTTCAGATAAAGTTATATGAGTTCTTATTGCACTCTGACAAAGAATCCAGAACCCCAATTTTAATAAAAATATCTTAATTTGATGTATTGGCTCATTTGGGTTTACTAATCCTAATCTTGCAAAGGGTATAGTGGTTAAGGGATAGGCTTTGAAAATTCATCCCAGTCCCATCAATTAGCTATGAGACCTTGGAAAAACAACTTCATCATTCTGCCTGTGCTTCACTGCTCCTAGCTCTAAGTATGTTCATAGTGCATATATTCTAGGGTCTCAGTGAAGATTAATCTACATTAATAAACAGCATAGGCATATATAAAAATCAAGGCGGTGATTGGTATATAGTAATTATTGTGTGTGGATTTGCCAATATCATTAAACAATCATCTAGTTGCTGCCTTAAATTGTCACCCATGCAAAGAAGATTCTCATTTAGTGACATTAGATAAGTAAGAATTGATGTGGCCTGGATATATACTAGAGATTTTATTTACTTAACACTTTCATGCGGTCCGAATTGGAGGAGGAAGATACATAGAGGAAATTGTTCAAATATTTTTTCTTACTTGTAATAAGGCATTAAATTCTAGCACATGTCATAGTTTGAAGAGTATGTAGCTTGGGAGGTAGTTTACAAGCCAATGTGTTTTAGTGACATTAAAAACATCTTTCTTATATAAATATTGCCATGTATTTTAACCAGCAGCTGGCATAGATATATGATGTTGATACATTAGATATATATATGTAGACAATATATAAAAATTCTGTGTGTAAAGCTACAAAATTTAATTACATTTTACTGACATAAATATCAAAATTATTTCTATTTTGACCAAGAGAAATATCACCACCAAAGACAGAATATTCACTACTAACATATGTATTTTCCATATGCAGTAATTGAATACACTGAGTGCTTCAAACTAATGAATTAATAAAATGAAAACTAAGGTACAAATGAAAGCTTAGACTCATACAAAAGTAATCTATACACTGAGACTCATAGAAGCTCTCTAATAGTTAAAAAAAAAACATGAAAACAACCCACATCCCTTGCAATGAGTTAGGAGGTCAATAAACTATGGTATTTAGCACCATATGGAGTATTTACAGATTATAAACCACTACTTAGCAATAAAAAGGTGTGAACTATTGATAAATATAACAGCTTAGATGAATTTCAAGTTCATTGTGCTGAGTGAAAAATAATTCAAATTATATACTTTATGATTCTACTTACATAACAATTTAAAAAATTAGTTGTAGACGGACATGATACCTTTATTTTATTTATTTATTTTTATATGGTGTTGAAAATTGAACCCAGTGCCCCATACATGATAGGCAAGCACTCCACCACTGAGCCACAATCCTAGCCCCTACATAACACTTTTGAAGTGATAAAATTATAGGAAACTGATCTGTGGTGGCCAGAGGATGAGGGAAGCAGAGAAGGAGGTATGACAATAAAATAGCACTAGGTGCCCTGTGATGGAACTGCTCTCTATCTTGATTGTCACATGAATTTACATATGATACAAATGCATAGAACTAGATAATAAATGAGTGCATGTAAGACTGGCAAAATAAGAATAAGATTGCTGGCTCTTCATTGATAGTAATTTCCCGGTTAATACTGTGCTATCATTATATAAGACGTTACCCTTAAGAGAACTGGATAAAAGGTATATAGGATCTCTTTGTGTTATGTCTTACAACTGTTAGTGAAGTTACAATTAATTCAGGATAAAAAAATTAACAAAAGGATGAAGATGCACCTAAGAATTTTCATTAAAAATATCAAATTAAAGATGAGAAATCTAAAAGTGATACGATCTCATTACATTGAGATCTACAGTATCTGCTATTTTAAAGCAGAAAATTCGCTATTCTGATTCAATATGTATTCACTTACAGCCTATTGAGCTCCAGGCACAATCGAAAGCATTTCAATAAAGAATATTGTGTGATCCTATGAATATCCTTATGGTGGAGACTTTAATCCCTATTTGACAAATAAAGAACAGACAGGATGATGATGAATCACTTGCCCAAAGCCTCACAACTAACAAAGAGCAGGCCTGACATTTGCTGTAAGTCCAGTGCTTTTCCCAGGACTATATCAGAGCAGCCACTCTCACACAGAAATGTCCCTTATGGTACAAAATAGCCACTATCTAGAATGAATGTAGGGACTTAAATGACAGATTTTATGTTTACTTTCCATCACAGTGTGGCAGTAGCTGATGTCTTTTGCCTCTGTACTCGAGAGAAATGTGATTGTTTTCTCACTGAAATCTGAAGAGCATCCCAATTCTTTCCTTATACCCACTCTATAAAAATACCCACTCTGATTCAGTTACCAACCCGTCTTTGCCCACCCCAACCACTGGGCTGCTGAGTTGTTACAGAGAAGACGGTCACGGAGCACAGGGCGATAGCCAAGTCATGACCTCCAACCTTAACTGGGCCTCCTTGGAGCCAAAGTCTACCTCCCTAAAATATGTACCAGTTGGTCCTGGCCCTTGGTCCATAAAGACCACAACTATTCCCTTTTCTACATGATATTACTCAAATATTTGAAATCAGCTATCGTATTGTCCAAGTCATTTTCTCCAAGCTTCTGAATGCACTCTAATTGGTCTCTGTCCCTTTAAGGCATGGTGCCTTGAGATAACTATAATGTGACTGTTAGTGAGGGTCCACCCAGAACAGAGCAAGCTTATTCCTCATCACTCTCAACATAGTGTTCCTTGCTAATGCAGACATTAGTTTTCTTAGCATCCAGTCATTACTCACAAAATGAAATTTCATAAGCTACTTCTCAGCCATATGTCCCCTTTCCCACAATTATGCACCTGAGTGGTGTTTGTTTCTTACTTTATTTGCTTGTATCTTTCTCCAAGGTGTGATCATTTCACACATTTCACAAAAATACTAAGTATCTATTTTTTGTCTGTCAATTTGGTTAGGTCCTAAGGTTATAGAAATGAACAGTATTTGCCTTCAAAAAGCTCAGAGTTGAGGAGGAGGGGACAAGCAAAACCATCTGCTATTTTCTGAGCGTGACAGGAGGTATAAAAGATGCAAGCTCAGGAGTATTACTGATATATGATTCTACTTACATAACAATTTTTTAAAAAATTTTAGTTGTAGATGGACATGATATCTTTATTTTATTTGTTTATTTTTATGTGGTTTTAGGTGCTGACCCTCCCAGTCAGCCCAGGCAAAGAGAATCTGAAAAGTGGTTTCCAAGTACAGCAACTCCCAAACTGCATCTCAAAGACCTGAAGAAGGTAGCCAGGGAAGCTGCAGTATGGAAATGGTCAAGAGGGTGCTCCTGGCAGAGCCACCAGCAAGGGCCATGTGGGAAGTTGCATGTTACTCAGTGTGACTGGAGTAGTCTCTTAAAAACTCATCTTGTAAGGATCAGAGCTCATTCTCTAGAAATCTTGGTCTCAATTTCATTGCCTAACATCCTAGTTATCTTGCCAAGCTTTATCATCAGATGTGACAAGCAGGTCTTCCTTTTCTCTGTCCAAGTCTCCAACAATGAGGCTGCTTGTCCTACTGCACAACTCATATTCTTACTCTTCTGCCAAAGCTTTTAAGAAGGACTTAAAAAACAAAATCAGACACACTATGACCATTGAATGAAGAGAAAATGGATGCCAACCAAGAAAATGGATGCAGCAAAAGTAAGCTTCAGGTTTGAAGAAGAAGTTGTGATAGTAGGAGCAAATGTGACTCCATTTTGTTTTATGACTTCATCCTGTAAAACAACCATGCCAAGTAGAAGAATCATGACTGGAGCAAGATGTTCTTTTCCTTTTGCTATAGAAACCTTTAAGAACACGGAACTACCTAATGGGGCATTGTTTCTGTAACTAGGGTAACAGGGCTCTGTTTCTGTAACTGGGGTGACTGGGCTAACTGTGATTGGTTAGGCTTCCCTCCGCTTGACTGCACTGTCCCGCTTCTGTAACCTGGCTTGCTTGCATTGGCTAGACCCCCCGAACATCCCTTTGCAGTTTTCAGGCTTATAAGGAGTGCCCTTGCAATTGTTCGGGGCTGATCACGGGAACAGCCTTATGTTCTGGTCAGCCGCCACCGGTGTGCTTCAATAAAGGCTTAATTCGATTATACGTGAGTGGTCTGGAAGTCAGTTTATGAAACCCTGGGATGAAGCTTTAACTATAACAAAGTAAAAACCTCCCATGATAAAAAAAAAATAAGTTAAAAGAATTCATAACTAGGGCTGGGGATGTGGCTCAAGCGGTAGCACGCTCACCTGGCATGCATGCGGCCCGGGTTCGATCCTCAGCACCACATACAAAAAAAAAAAAAAAAAACAAAGATGTTGTGTCCGCCGTAAAACTCAAAAATAAATATTTAAAAATTCTCTCTCTCTCTGTCTGTCTCTCTCTCTCTTAAAAAAAAAAAGAATTCATAACTAGAAAGCCTGCACAGCAACACATTCCCAACAAAAATATTCCATGAAGATGAAATGAAAAAAAAAAAAAAGTGAAAACCAGCAAAGGGAGTACCTACACTAAAGAAATAATCAATCAAAGAAAAAACCAATTCAAACTAAAACCCAGAGATAAACCAAAATAACTGGGAATACAAATAATATTTCAATAATAGCATTGAAAATAAATAGCCTAAACTCATCAATTAAAAGACAAAGGCTGGAAGATTGAATTAAAAAACAAGACCCAACAATATGCTGTCTCCAAAAGATTCACCTCATAGGCAAAGACTTCCACAGACCAAGGTGAAAGAATGGGAAAAATTATCACTCACATGGATTGTGTAAGCAAGCAGGAGTTTGCATCCTCATGTCAGATAAAGTGGACCTCAAGCCAAAGTTAATCAGAAGGCACAAAGAAGGGTATTTCATATTGCTTAAAGGAATTACATCAACAAGACATAAAAATCATAAATATTTATGCCCTGAACAATGGGGCATCTATGTATATCAAGCAAACCCTTCTCAATTTCAAGAACCAAATAGGTCAAAGCACAATAATACTGGGTGACTTTAACACACCTCTCTCACCACGGAATAGATCCTCCAAACAAAAGCTAAACAAAGAAACTATAGAACTGAATAATGCAATCAATAATTTAGACTTACCAGACATATATGGAGTATTTCATCCGTCAATGACTTTGTTCTCAGCAGCACATGGATTATTCTCTAAAATATACCATATCTAATGCAACAAAGAAACTCTTAGCAAATACAAAAAATAGAAATAATACCCTGTATTACATCAAATCATAATGGAATTAAATTAGAAATCAATGATAAAATTTTAAAAAACCTAGAAGTTATTCTTACACCTGGAGATTAAATAGCAGAAGAAATAAGAGATTAAATAAAAAAATACTTAGAAGTAAATGAGAATGGCAATATAACATATCAAAATCTCTGGGACACTATAAAGGTAGTGCTAAAAGAAAAATTCATTGCATTGAGCTCATTCATTAAAAGAATAGAAAGTCAACAAATAAATGACCTAATAGTACATCTCAAAGCCCTAGAAAAAGAACAAATCAACACCAAAAGCAATAGAAGACAGGAAATAATTAAAATCAAAGCTGAAATCAATGAAGTAAATAAAGAAACAATCCAAAAAATCGACAAAATAAAAAGTTATTTAAAAAAAACAATAAGATTGATAAATCCTTAGCCAAGCTAACAAAGAGAAAGAAAGAGAAAACTCAAATTAGTAAAATTCATGATGAAAAAGGAAATATCACAACAGACACTAATGAAATACAGAAGATAATCAGAACAGATTTTGAAAATTTATATTCCAATAAAATAGAAAATCATGAAGACATTGACAAATGTCTAGAGACATATATATGACCTACCCAGACTGAATCAGGAGAACATACATAATTTAAACAAATCAATTTCAAACAATGAAATAGAAGACACCATCAAAAGTCTACCAAGAAAGAAAAGCCCAGGATCAGACAGATTCTCAGCTGAGCGCTACAAGACCTTAAAAGAAGACCTTAAAAGAAGAATTAACACCAATACTCATCAAATTATTCCATGAAATACAAAAGGAGGGAACGCTTCCAAACTCATTGTATGAAGCTAGTATCACCCTGATACCAAAACCAGACAAAGACACATCAGGAAAGAAAACTTCAGACCAATATCCCTGATGAACATAGATGTAAAAATTCTTAAAATGTTGGCGAATCACATACAAAAATATATTAAAAAGATAGTGCACCATTATCAAGTGGGGTTCATTCCAGGGATATAAGGTTTGTTCAACATATGGAAATCAATTAATGTAATTCATCACATCAAAAGACTTAAGGACAAGAATCATATGTTTATCTCAACAAATGCAGAAAAAGCGTTTAACAAAATATAGCACCCCTTCATATTCAAGATACTAGAAAAAATAGGGATAACAGGAACATACTTCAACATTGTAAAAACTATCTATGCTAAGCCCAAGACCAACATCATTCTAAATGTAGAAATATTGAAAGCATTTCCTGTAAGAACTGGAACAATACAAGGATGCCCTCTTTCACTACTTTCATTCAACATCTTCCTTGAAAATCTAGATAGAGCAATTAGAGAGAAGAAAGAAATCAAAGAGATACAAATAGGAAAATAAGAAATCAAACTATCCCTATTTGCTGACAACATGATTCTGTATTTAGAAGACCCCAAACATTCCACCAGAAAAATTCTACAACTAATCAATTAATTCAGCAAAGTAGCAGATATAACATGAACACTCATAAATCAAATGTGTTCCTATACATCAGTGATGAATCCACTGAAAGAGAAACGAGGAAAACTACTCATTCACAATAGCCTAAAAAATAAATAAAATATCTGGTAATCAATCTAATAAAAGATGAAAACGAAAACTACAGAACACTAAGGAAAGAAATTGAAGAAGACCTCAGAAGATGGAAAGATCTAGGCTGGGATTATAGCTCAGTGGTAGAGTGCTTGTCTAGCATATGTGATGCACTGGGTTCAATCCTTAGCACACTATTAAAGCAAATAAATTTTAAAAATAAAAGTATTGTGTTTATCTGAAAAAACAAAAAAGATGGAAAGTACTCCCATGCCTAAGGCAGAATTAACATTGCCAAATGGCCATACTGGGTTGGGGCTGTGGCTCAGTGGCAGAGAGCTTGCCTAGCATGCGTGAGGCACTGGGTATGATCCTCAGCACCACATAAAAATAAAATAAATAAAATAAAGGCATCCTGTCCATCTACAACTACAAAAAAAAAATTTTTAATGGCCATACTACCAAAGTATTATACAGATTTAGTGCAATTCCTATTAAAATCCCAGTGCTATTCTTCATAGAAATATAAAAGGCGATCATGAAAGATTCATTTGGAAAAACAAGAGACCCAGAACAGCCAAAGCAATCCTTAGCAAGAAGAGTGAAGCAGAAGGCATCACAATACCAGACCTTGAACTACAGAACCATAGTAACAAAAATGGCATGGTATTGGCACCAAAACAGACCCATACACCAATGGTACAGAATAGAAGACACAGAGACAAACCCACATAAATATGGTTATCTCATACTAGACAAAGGCACCAAAAACATACTTTGGGGGAAAGATAACGTCTTCAACAAATGGTGCCAGAAAAACTGGAAATTAATGTATCAAAATGAAATTAAATCCCTATCTCTCACCCTAAACAAAACTCAACTCAAAGTGAATCAAAGACTTCGGCACTAGAATAGACACCCTGCACTTAATAGAAGAAAACATTGGCCCAAATCTCTATCATGTCGGCTTAAGAACAGATGTCCTTTATAAGACTCCTAAAGCACAAGAAGTAAAATCAAGAATTAATAAATGGTGCTGAGGATGTGGCTTAAGCGGTAGCGCGCTCGCCTGGCATGCGTGCGGCCCAGGGTTCGATCCTCAGCACCACATACCAACAAAGATGTTGTGTCCGCCGAAAACTAAAAAATAAATATTAAAAATTCTCTCTCTCTCTCTCTCTCTCTCTCTCTCTCTCTCTCTCCCTCTCTCTTTAAAAAAAAGAATTAATAAATGGGTTGGAATCAAACTAAAAACTTCACAGAAGGAAACAATAAAAAATGTGAACAGAGAGCCTATAGAATGGGAGGAAATATTTACCACATGCACCTTGCACCTTAGATAGAGCATTAATCTTCAGGATATATAAAGAACCCAAATCTTAACAGCAAAAAAAACAGTAAACAGGCTAAGGAACTGAATAGATACTTCACAAGAGAATACAATCGATCAACAAATATATGTAAAAATGTTTAATATCTCTAGCAATTAGAGGAATGCAAATTAAAACTACATTGATATTCCATCTCACTCCAGTCAGAATGGCAATTATCAGGAATACAAGTAACAATAAATGTTGGTGAGGATGTGGGGAAAAGCTACACTCATACATTGCCAGTGGGACTGCAAATTGGTACAACCACTTTGGAAAGCCATATGGAGATTCCTCAGAAAACTTGGAATGGAACCCCCATTTGACCCAGTTAAGTCCTCTTTGGTTTATACCCAAAGAACTAACAATCAGCATACCACAGTGACACAGCCACATCAATGCTTATAGCAGCTCATTTCACAATAGCTAAACTATAGAACCAACCTAGATGCCCTTCAACAGATGAATGGATAGAGAAAATGTGGTCTATATACACAATGGAATATTACTCAGCCTTAAAGAAGAATGAAATTATGGCATTTGCTGATAAATGATAGAGCTGGAGAACATCAATGTAAGTGAAATAAGGCAATTCCCAAAACCAAAGGCCAAATGTTTTCTCTGATATGTGGATGCTAATTCACAATAGTAGGGGTGGCTAGGAAATAGTAGAGGTACTTTAGATTAGACAAAGGGGAGTAAAGTTAGGGGAGGGAATCTGGAGATAGGAAGGATAGTAGAATGAATCAGACATTATTACCCTATGTACATATATGATTACATAACCACTGTAATTCTACCTTATGTACAACCAGAAGAAATGGACAAAAAAAAAAAGGAAAACAGATTTCTCTACATTCATTGAGTGTGTGATCTATGTTGATATCTAACTGATATAAAATGCATTATAAGCTGGGTAGAAGAATTGAACACAGGCAAAAATTGAAAAGTTCTTTAACTTGGCCACAACTATGAGTGAACTGACCTTTCAACACTGGGGACAAAAGATATTTGGGAATTCAAATTTTTAGTAGAGTGAACCATGAAGGAAGTTACACTAACTGCCCATCACCCATGAAGGAAGTTACACTAACTACCCATTTCCCCATTCTAGAACCTACTCAGCAACTTGAGGTTGCCCCCAGGTGGTCTCAGCATTTAGGCATTCTCCCCCAAGAGATGAAATATTAATGAATCCCCAGGTATGATCTGCTTATATTGTATCTCGGCCAAGAGTCCTGCTCAGGGAAAGCAGACGGGACTAGGTAAGTAACAGGGCATTTTCCAGCCAAGAATACGGTGCAAAACCACTACAACCCCTTCCTCCATCACAGCCCAGCTCAGATCCCACTCCCCATACCTGGCCCCAATCTCCACTGGCCCTTCTCCCTTGGTCTTCCTACAGGACCAAGGGCTTCTCTGTCCCTGGTAATTTTTCCCTAAGACTCAGGCAGAGAAGTCAGAGCCCAAATATTTATAAGAGGGGGTTTATTAGGAGAATCGACTCAGGTGATTATGGAGGCTGAAACAGGGAAGTTGGTAGAATTGTTCAGTTGGAGTCAGACTGATCTGACTTTTGATCTGAGTTCAAAGGCATGAGGACCTCGGGAGCCACAGGTATAAATCCAGGAGTTCTAAGAGAGCCTAAGTTCTGATGTGCAAAGGCAGGAGAAGAAGAATGCCCCAGCTCTAGAAGACAGAGAGAAAATCACTGTTCCTCTGCTTTCCTTGTTGTATTTGGGCCCCTAGCAGATTGGGTGGTATCTGCTCACTAAGGGTGACTCTTTTCCACTCAGTGCACCAGATCATAGGCCAGTCTCCTCTGAAACACCCTCACAGACACACCCCCAAGCACTGCTTCACCAGGTCCCTAGGCGTTCCCTGATTCAGTTGGTACCTCAAATGAATCATCACACCACCACTGAATGAATTAGACCAAGTTAGGAATCTGGAGGCCAAGAGGCTTAGAAAAATAATCTAAATTTACTGATAACATTTTAAAAGTTCAGATTTCTGTCTTCTCTTGAAAAGCTATATAAAGTAATAAAGAGCAGGAACTTGGCAGAAGCTGTCGCCTTTCAAAAAGCCAGTCTTTAGTTCTCCACAGTTTGAGCAGGTCCCGTTGACCCACGTGAGTCACTGCCTGTCCCCAGTGGGCTTTTCAGTTTGCAACAACTGACTCAGCGGGTGAAGGCGGGGGCAAGTCTGCTCGTTCTTTATGAACAGCAGCTGTTGTCGTGATCTATGGCTTAGTGAGTCCTGTCATTAGGTTTGCTGTCCAACAATTTGAACTTATCCTTTATGAAAATTAAAAATATATCCTAGACATTAGGAAAACATATACACACAAAAGGATAGCATATTACAAAAGGCCCTCGTATGGAAATTGAGTCAAAGAAGTTAGGAGTTTTAGGAAAAAGCAAACTACATATATTTATTGACTATTTGCCTTGATAGTAGTGGTTGGTAATAGTCTTTTTTTTAAAGTACAGTGTAGTAATGCACAAGTGTGTGCCAAGAGCATTTTTCTTAAGTGGTTCTCAAAATTTCCTAGTTTTTTTTTTCTTTTTGCTTCCCAGATACCTCTTCATGGAAATTCTGATTTTGGCGGCCTGTCCTGAAACTCGAATCATAGCATTTTAACAAACACTCCAGTAGATGCTTATCCTCCAGGACTTTGGTAAATATTTCATTATTTCATTGAACCTCACAATAACCCTATAAGATAGATGCTACTCCCCAAAGAAAACGTAAGTTAGGTTAACTAATTTGCAGCAGGGCTCTGTCTTAGTCTGTTTGTGCTGCTATAACAGAATTCTCAAGACGTCAGAATTTACAAAGAACATAAATTTCTTACAGTTCTGCCTGAGGAGTCCAAGAACGAGGAACTGACATTTGGTCTGGCAAGGACCTTCTTGCTGCATCCGCACATGGCAGAAGGTAAAAGGGCAAACTAGCCAAATGCTGTGTGAAGCCTCTTCTATAAACGCCTGAATCTCATTCAAGAGGGAGGAGCCCTTGTGGCCTGCTACCTCTTAATATCATCAGAGTGGCAACACCTGAATTTTGGAAGGGATGTATTCAAACCATCATAGGCATACTGCTGGTGAGTTAGTATGAACAGGTCAGGGATTCAGAAACCATGATCCACAGGCCGTATCCAAGCCCCTGCATGTGTTTCGTTTTGCATGTTTATTGTGGTAAAATATATGTAACTTAAAATTTACCATTGTAACCATCTTTGAGTTCAGTGGCACTGAGTACATTCACATCCATTTGATTTTGTATTGCCTGTGCCTCTTTTGTGCTATAGCAGCAAAGCTCAGAAAACTACAACAGGCACATGATGGCCTGCAAGGTCTAAAATGACAAAGTTTGACAACCCCTCATCTAGATCCCTGACTCCAAAGCTTAAGATATTAATCACCACAGTGTAATTTTATACAGCTAATCATAAATAACTCAGGTGAAAATGCAAAGAGGGTGAAATGAGTGTGACTGCAAAGATAGCCTGCTACCCAGGGAGCACTGGTATTTAAATTAAATATTAGGAAGTCTTTAGTTCTATCAGCTTCTGTGGCCTGAGTTTCTGAGTTCTTCCCCCAGTACAGATGCTCCTTAACGTCCAGTGAGATTACGTCCTGATAAACCCATTGTCAACTGAAAATATCTAAGTCAAAAATGCACTTAATTCCCTAACCTACCATGCCCCATAGCTTAACCTCACCTTCACAACACTTAACATTAGCATATAATTGGGTAAAATCATCTAAGGCGAAGCCTATTTTACAACAGAGAGTTGAATAGTTTGTGTAATATATTAAATAATGTACTGAAAGTGAAAAAAAGAATGGTTGTATAAGTATAGGGGGCACAGATGGGCATTTTAAAGATTGTGGAATTTAAAAAATATCCAAAAACTGCTGGTGACATAGCACACTGAAGAATGTCAGCCAGTGCCCTTCTTGGTAATGTGACTACCTAGGAGCTGTGGCTCACTGCCACTGCCCAGTGTCATGAGATCACCTATCACCAGCTCAGTAAAACATCAAAGTTCAAAGTCAGTTTCTACCCGATGTGTGTTTCCTTCACACCATAATAAGGTTGAAAAATCTTCAATAGAACTACCATAAATTGAGGACTATCAGTAAGTTGTTTTACAGAATGTGCATTTTCAACTTTTTCCCTTTGCTCTGAAACACCTGACATAATTTCAATTTGGACTTTTAGTTGTCTTTAAAAAAAAAAAAAAGATTTTGACTGCTAGTAGCCTCAGAGTTTATGCCAAATTGATCCAGAAAAATTAATGCCTATAATTATACACTGTCTTTATTGAGATAAAAATGGTGGTGATGCGTCCACTCTCTTTACTCCCTTTCTGGAGAAACTGTTCTTCTCACTGTTGTCAGATTAAAGTATTAAACTAAGATATGACATTGGCTGAGACATTCATTTTGGAGAGAATGATATATAGCTACAATTTGCATACCACACAACTCATTTTTCAAAGCATACAATTCAATAGCTTTTAGTATACTCACAGAGTTGTGCATCCATCACTACAATTAATTTCAGAACACTTTCTCATCTCCTAAAGAAACTCCACTCCCTTAGCTGTCACCCTTGACTCCAACATAAACCCTAAGCCCTAGGAAACCACTAATTTGTTTTCTATCCCTACATATTTGTCTGTTCTGGATTTTGGACATTTTATATAAATGGAAGTATTTAATACATGTTTCTATGTGACTGGCTTCTTTCACTTTGCATAATGTTTTCCTGATTTATCCATGTAGTAGCAGGCACCAGTACTTCATTTTTTAATTGTCTAGTAAGATTCCATTATATGGATATATCACATTTGATTTATTCATTCATCAGCTGATAGACTTTTTGGCTCTTATGAATAACACTGCTATGGACGTTTTTGTGTGGACATATATTTTCATTTTTCTTGGGTTCACATCCAAAAGTGGAAATGCTGGTTCATTTGATAACTCCATGTTTAACAATTTGAAGAACTGCCAAACTGTTTTCCAAACCAGCAATATAGTAGGGTTCTAGTTTCTTCACATCCTTTGCAACACTTGTTATTATCTGTAATATCTGTTCTTTTTTATTGAGATCTCATCGTAAGCTGAGACACACTCTCAATGGCACCAGCTAAGTCTTGTGGGATACCCAAGCCCTCTCCACACCAGATTCACAGTGAGTTCAAGTCTAAGTTCCCAGGCTCCCTTCTGCTCTTCAGGTCTGACTACTTTTCCTGTATGGTCATTGCTGCATTCCAATCCCTCCCAGCCCCAGTCCTACTTGAGGACACTTCTTTACATGAGTCCAAAGGTCTGTACCTGAGCTTCAGACTCTCCTGATTAAGTTTGCAGACTTGGTCTCAGCTTCCCCTAAAAGTCTATGTTATCCCTGGAGCATTTGTTGAGGCTGTCCTGAAACATTTGGATGTTCATTTCATTTGCTTGAAGCATATTTGTCTGACAGTAGTTAAAATTAAGCAAATCTAAGCTTTTAAACTGACCTAATTAAGACTTCACTCTGAGCTTTCACTTAACAAAAGCCACAAGGCACCAAAGGAAACTGCCACATCCCCATGGATCTCTCTACCTCAAAGGCCATTAATTAGATGGCTGTATTTCCCTATAACAAAGATGATGCCCCATGTAGATTTTTTTCTAAGATTTTTTTTTTAAACACAAGAACGTAGTTCTAGTTCTCACTGTTCAGCAGAGGAAAGATGAATGATGTTTCCAGGATTGAATACATGGTTGTCCTTTCTGAATCACATAACTATCCTTTTTTTATTCCCCAAATTCTCCTCAAATTCTAATATACCATACTGTTGCCCTATCTCCCAAAGGACTTGTTGAGAGAGGGGTTCACCTCAAATATCATAAAATTTCTAAAATAGCATATCTTTAATAGTAGTAATTTTTTTTAAAGGAAAGAGGAGGACAGTCCTTCAGTGGGCTTTTTGGGCCAATTTACTCATATGTTAAGTCCCTTTAGTCAATTTTCTTAGTCTAAAATTGGTATTTAAGTACCATCTTCTTCCAGAGATTTGCTACTTCTAAATTGGAGTACAAATTCTAAATCCACTCTTTCCACTACAATTCAGTAGTATGTATTATTTAACATTCAAATTTTTCCAAGATGTTACTTCCCAGTGGAGAAAAAAGTAATCTATCATCTTATATCTTTAATGTTGTAAAGTGCAAATAAAAGCAACAATCAGTAAACACTACACACCTATCGGAACGAACAATATCCAAAACACTGCTACCACCAATTCTGGTGAGGATATGGAGGAACAAGAACCCTCATTTATTGCTGGTGGGAATACAAACTGGTACAGCCAATTTGGAAGACAGTTTGGAAATTTCTTACAAGCTAACCATACTCTTACCATATTATCTAGTGATCGTATTTCTTGATACTTTCCAAGGAGTTGCAAACTTATGTTCACTCATACACACGCACACACACAGTACACACAGATCTTTCTAATGCATTTATTTATAATTTCTAAAAACTTGGAAGTTACCAGAGTACCCTTCAGTGGGTGATGTGATAAACTGTGGTACATCCAGGCAATAGAAGATTATTCAGGGGAAAAAGAAATGAGCTATCAAGCCATGAAAAGACATGATAAAACTTAAATACATATTGCTAATTGAAAGAAGTCAATCTGAAAAGGCTAAAGACAGTATGATTCCAACTATGTGGCATTCTGGAAGAGGCAAAACTCTGGAGATAGTAAAAAGATAAGTCACTGACAAGAATTTGTGATAGAGAGGGATGAATAAGTGGAGTAAAGAGGACTTTGAGGGCAGTGGAAACTATTTTGTATGATATTATAATGGTGGATGCCATTTTTATCAAAATTAATATTACCAATACCATAGAATGTTCACTATCATGGACACTGGGTAAAATGATGCATCACAAAGATCCACTAGTTTAACAGATGGAACCCCTCTTGTGGGGAATGTCAATAAGGGAAAGGCTATGCTTATGTGGGGGCAAGGGATATATGGGCGCACTCTGTACTCAATATTGCTATGAACCTAAATTTGTTCTAAAAAATAAAAAGTCTAAGATAAAAGCTTGTTATTACCCTTATAAGTATTGGTAACAATGTCTTTGATATATGTTATGACAAATTGGAATATAATTTCTAGAAACAGCTCCTGTTTATATGTTAACAAATCTCAGGAAATGTACAGACCTTTCCAGAATCCATCTCAAGGCAGCATTGTGGAGTAAGTATTATCATTGCTATAAGACTTGTCTATCTCAATAATGGCATTTGAAACTCAAACTAGAACCCTGACAGTCAGTTTGACATCCCCGTCTCTTTTAGCCATGCATTAGACTTATTAATGATTTTTGTCCATTCTGATTCTATGAGACATCTTAGGTGGTTTCAATTGCACTGTTATCACTATAAGTCCACCATCATCATGTGTCACCAGATTAATGTTTTAAGTCTCTTTCTCCTGTTTTCCTGCTTCCTTTGGTCTCCCTTCAAACCATTCTCCACACAGTAGTCTCTTGTCACCCCTCAGCTAAAACTGAATGACTTCCTAGGACGTGATAAAAAAATCCAATCCCCTAGATGTGACTAAGATTTGAGGAGCTCTTCACTGAACCAGCTTCCCAAACTTCATCCAATGCATGAGCACTGTCTTCTTTATTTTTTAAGTTACAACCATATCAATTTCCTTGAGATTTCTCTAGAATCTAGGATCTCTATATGTTTTGTTCCCTGGTCTGGCTCAACCATCCCCTTTTCTTTTGAAATTGTCCTGCTCCTCCAATTGGTCAGCTGGAATCTCTGCTCAAATGTAACTTCCTCAGAGAGAACTTCCTAACTAACTCAACAAATTAACTAGTCAGTCTAAAATTGGTTCACCAGCAACTCCCTGGTTCTTTCTCGTAGCATCCTTCAAAATCTTCCACAATCTGAAATTATGTTTTTATTTGTATTTACTTCTTTTCCATACATTTTACAAGTTCTAATAATGTAAGGGCTGTTTCTTATTTTATTATCTAGTATGTTGTGGACCTTCATTCTAAAATTATTTAATAAATGAAAGAATAAATGCTCAAAGATATAAATATTTGTTCAAGATAAGAACTAATCATTTTCTAAGTCAGAAATAGAACCATAACTCCATTTTCATCTAGCACTTATGCAATTGTATAAAAATTTTCCTCATGTTTTTCTAGTAACATGGAGTAGAATAGTAAAAAGACAGCCTTTCATTCCAGGTGTGGTGGTGCACATCCATAATCCCAGCGATTCAGAAGGTTTAGGCAAGAGAATTGCAAGTTGGAGGCCAGCCTGGGCAACTTAGTGAGATACTCTCTCAAAATTAAAAATACAAAAGACTGGGGAAGTAGCTTACTGGGAAAGTGCCCTTGAGTTAAATCCTAGTATGTAAATAAATAAAGACTTTCAGAATTCAAAACCCAATTGCAAAGTTACTACATTCCATGACTAACATGAACCATATACCATTTCTACTGCAGATTCAACTACTTTGAATGTGACTATTAATTCTTAATTAGTAATTATTCATAGCTGCATCCAAAATCAGAAAAGACCCAGAGAATAGTTTCTGCTTCAATGTATTGTTCACTGAAGTATGACATCAATATAATGCATGATTTTGCTATTAAATCAAAATAATGAATGTTCTAATGAGGAATTAATATGGATACTTTTATCAGAATATCATAAATATTCATTTTGGTGATTCTATGTAGCACTTCATTCATCTCTTCTGGCCTTCAGGTTATCTCTTTTTATTTAAATTTTAGTGAAAAAGAACAAAGTTTATAAGCTCTGCCGAGAATGTTAAAGATTGCATGTTAAATTGGTTTGAATGAAAAATTTTCTATTTTGCATCACTTATTTATCAGAGACTTTATAATGTGGAGAAACCAAAAGTCACAATGCTTGAAAGAAGTCATTAAAATGTCTAATAAGCATTTAAACTCAACAGACTTCTTTGCTTTTCAATTTTGAAAAGTTTCCCCTAAACCTTTCTCAGAACCTACTAGCATGTTCAGTCTGTGAAGAATATTCCCACTTAATTCTGGCCATTCTTATAATCCCTAGACATGTATCTACCACAGAGATAATCATCATTGTTTTACAGTGATACATACATGATCGCACATCATATAATTATGTGTGTGCTAATGCTCTCCTCTGTTTTTATGTTTTTTGCCCGTCTCCTTCATTAGATCATAACTCTCTTCTGATGGAAATCATGTCTACAGCTCAGTCCTTTGAAACTTCCCAAAAAAGCCTCAAAAAGTATTCTGCCCATTGTAGCTATTTAATAAACATTGGCTCACTGCCTGAAGGAAGCAATTGACAGTCATAAAGAATTCACAGTGGTGCATAAATTTATGAATTTAATTTTTTATGTTCCCGGGAGAGGTGATACTAAAATATTTTTCTAATCTAAGATTAGATCATCTTTTACGAGCAGATAAGAAAAGGAACACAGTGTCATTTACAATTGGGGCTGCCTAATTTTGCAATAGTAGGCTTTTTGTTGTGTAAAAGCTGAATTTTCATGACTGAATTGGAAAGGAACGTATTTCTGGGGCGTTCATGTCTTTAATTTGTTCCTTTCATTACAACTCAGATTTGAGATATGTGATGGCAACTTGGGACACCTATATTAACAACCATATTTCATGAGATAATACAAAAATGTGAGGCCACATGATGCATTTGTTGGAGGCAGTACTGACGTTGAATCTAGAAGCTCCTGGGCTCAGACCTTGGACCTGCCACTTACTCATTACATGACTTTGCAAGAGTCTTCTCCACTCAGTCTCTGTTCCTTCAACTGTAAAACAGGAATACAACATTCCACATAGCATTGTTATGAAGAGTGAATGAGAATTTGTAGAACGTTGAGTACAGCTGGTGTTGAACACATACCTCATTCATGTTTTTACTAAATCTTCTTTTATAATAGTTTCCCTTTTGTTATAGATTTTAGTTGCCAGAATGGGAGATGGCAAGGGGAAGATATGCAAATCTTTTGGATAATCAGGTGGTTACTGCAACAGGTAGCAACTCGTCTTCGTCATTGCTGTTCTTCCCAAGGAGAATGCCAAATTTCCATTTTAAACCCTATACTTCCTTTGAAATCCAATTAACATGGCTTATTTTCTTTGGTTTAATCTACCTGAGATTCTCTCTTATTCCTTACTCATTACCTCAGCATGTACCACTTAAATTCCAAATTCAGGAGTTATTTCCTCTTTGAAGTCCCCTAACTCTGAATTCCCCAGTCCCTAACCTCAGGTAGAATTGATCACTGGACTAAATTATCTGGCACATATTCCTCTGGTACTCTTCATCACACTTTACTGGTTCCCCTTGTTCACATCTCCCCCAGGGGACTCCACGTTCACCAAGGGCAGGTTCTGTGCGCCCAGCGCACACCCTCAGCTCCTCTATTTCATGTCCATAAATGTATTTGCTGTATGAAGGAACCCCTTCAAGAACACTGCTCCCAGATTCCATCCAAGTAAATCTCCTGCCTCTAGCCTCAGAGCCCCCGCCCCTTTATAACTGGACTAATAAACCACATTATTCCCATTATTATGGTAACATGTGTGCTTGTCTCTCCTTCTTACTAGACAACTAGCTACCTGTGGACAAGAACAGGCTCTTTCCCAAGGAGAGGCTCCTGCCTACCACAGTTTCTCAAATAGTAGATGTTTAGTGACTCCATCAGAAGCTTGTGACTTATGCTGGCTCTATGAATAGACATTACCATCACAAAAGTCATTGTCATTGCAATCTAATTTTTAAATCCCCAAATAACTGGACAGGTTCACTAAAACTATAGACCAGGAGTTGAAAACCAACTGGTACTGAAAACACAATGTACACTTGGTGTAAACTAATAGTGGTATTAACTAAGATAAACTTGATTTTTTAACCACTTTCAAGCATTGTTGCCAAACCTTCCGATTTTTAAAAATAAAACTGAAATGTGTTTTTACAATATCTTTCAATTTTAATTCTTGGGAACTGATTCATTTAAAAAGAAACAAAAATACTAATTAATTAATTTATGGATCAGGTAAGTCTGATAAGCTGTGAGGTTTTTCAAAGTATCTTCTCTGGATTGACTCTAAAACTTCCTAGTTACTGAGGGCTTACTTTTAGCAATGCCCCATGCTAGGAATTTTGCATTAATTATACAATTAACTTCACGTTCCTGTGATCCACTACCATTCATCTGTGTAACAGAAAGATACCCACTTTATGGATGAGGAAACTGAGACACTAGGAGGTTAAGGTACACACATCAGCTGACATCAACTATGTCAGACTCCCAGGGGCAATCCCAGATTTTTGATTGACTGCAATATAAAAATGGCTTTCAACCATACACAATTCTAAGCACACTGTTACTTCAGTTCTTCTTCTCCTACTGATATATGAAATGCCTAATCAAAACAAAACCAAGGTTGAGAACTGCTTCTCTACAAAATATTATTGAGTTCAATTACTATTTTGCTATATATCACATGGAAATCCCACCTTAAGCTTACTACTATTCATGTCTCAAAAGCAGCCCACCATAAATATCGCATAGAAAATAATTAAATATCTTTATCCAAACATGAGATTAAAACCACAAAGAATATAAATAAGCCAGTTGGGGGGACCAGAAAAATGGCACAGACATTTGGAAAAGATAAAACTAATAGTCTACATTCAGCAAGCTGTTCTGAGTATGGACTATATTCAACGCCGTGTGTAAGAAGTTAATGGCCTAGAGAAAAAATGGTGGTGTCACACTTGAGAGTTTGGACCTAGAATTAATAAGAGTTGGTGACTAATTTGAAGTGGAGGGTAGGTGAGCTGGAATAATCAGAGAGGATGAGTCAGAGAGCAAGGGGAGGGTAATGATGCCATCAACCAACGTAAAAGAACACAGGGGGCAGGGCAAACGTGGTGGGGGTGATATAATGGGGCTTATTGGCAGGAGAAGAGAGGGTCCGTGGGCGCAGTGAAGTGGATGCACAGGCAATCACTGAAACAGGAGTCAAGCAGGGAGGCTGTGCTGGACAGTCGAGGGCAGTGAGGATGGAGAGGACAGCTGACCAGGCACCACTGTCTTCTGGGTTGTATTATGAGTCACAGGAGAAGAGCTGGGAAAATTACCAAACTGCCTAGAGACATGGTGATAATGGAGCAGAGCAGCGACAAGAGTCCTGTTCCAATGTTCCAAACAGTATTGTTCTGTCACCATTCATTGATTTCAACTCCATGCAATCATTGCGTGTAGTTGAAGATGTAATGGAGGCCACCAGGTTTTCCAATTGTCTTGTGCAGAGCCCTAAGGATTTTATGGAGGGGCTTTAGGGTCCAAAGAACACTGAAGAGGTTAAGTTCTGGGTCCCTATCCTAATTCAATCAGTGAAATCCCACCTTGCTCCCATTTTTATTTTTATTTTATTTTTTTACATATTGAGATTCTCAGGTACAGAACACTGATAAAAAGAATGTAATTTCTTTCAAAAAATGTTTTTAAAATTCACTGAGGAGTCTTTATCAACTATGAAGTACAACTTAAATAATTTGCCATGCACCATAAAGTAATTATTTTAGTCAGCTTTTTCACTGCTGTGACTAAAAGTGGCACAGAGAAGCAGCTCACATAATGATCAGCAAGCAGAGAGAGAGGTCTCCATTTGCCAGGTACAAATATACACTACAAAGCCACACCCCCAATTCCCATCTCCTACAGGCACCCCCTACCACTTCTGTTACCACCTAGTTAATCCCAAACAGGGGATTAATTCACTGATTGGGTTAAGACTCTCACAACCCAATCATTTCTCTTCTGAACTCTCTTTCATTGTCTCACAGGTGAGCTTTTGGGGGGCACCTCACATCCAAACCATAATAGTAATGAAGTTTATAAATTACACTGGATTTAAAGGTATCTTATTAAGGGAACTTTCACTAATGTTTCTATTTGTCTTCTTAAATAGCAGAGAAAGAATCAAAATATTCCTAGTGTGCTGTAATCCCAGCAATTTGGGAGGCTGATACAGAAGGACTGCAGATTCAATGCCGGCCTCAGAAACTTGGTGAGACCCTGACCAACTGAGCAAGACCCTGTCTCAAAATAAAATATCAAAAAGGACTGGGGATATGGCTGGGTTCAAGCACCCCTGGGTTCAATCCTTGTTACTAAAAAATATACATATATTCCTAGTATGGTAGGATTTTCACAAAATCTAGCTACACCCATGGGATTATATTGGTTATGTGAAAGTTATTCTATGAGAGTTGATGATCTCAATGTCAGCCAAGTCCTTCAAACTTGGAGAATGACTGACATCACCACTTCCAACCCAGGGCCAGGGCAAGATGGATGGAGAGCTCATTGAAAGGTCAAAGAGAGAGATTCTTTCTAAGGACCACAATCAAGGTTGTCTTCATGGAGATAAAGGAACAAACCAAGATGAAACCTACTCAGAAAAACTAAAGCTACACCAAATGTAACAAGGTAACAGCAGGAAGTTGAAAAGAGGGAGTGATGGTGAGGTTGAGGAATGAGAGAAAAATAAATTCAGCACAAGCCCAGGCCTGCAGGTGTGTGCATGGGAACATCGAGCTACCTGAAACAGCTGGAGCAGATGCCATAATTCGGCAAACGGATGCCATAATTCTGCCTTGGACAGCACATGTTCTTGAAGCTTCAGCAGCAAAGACTTTTAACAACTACATCTCAACTTGCATGATAGCTCATGAGAACTTCTGGGTGAACAATAAGAGAAATCCATTCTGTAAAATGCTATTAATTGTACAATTGCACTGTACCCTCACCCACAGACTGCTGTGAAAATCACAAAATGTCTCCTGTCTTATCTACATTAGGGGCTGTGTTTTCATAGGCACGTCAACCCCATCATATAGATGTCATCCTATACGATGCCTCAGCCCCACATAGAGGCATAATGCAATTTGAAAACCAAATGAAGACTTGATGCAGGAAGCAGTACAGAGGGGAAAAAATAGGATGCCTGGCCACTGGGAGTTGAACCTGAACTTTGCTGATAGGACAAAAATGTAAGAATGAGCCGCAGAGTCTTTGGCAGCCAGTCAGTGCATACAATATAAAGGCAGCCCCTAGAAATACAGCTGCAAGAGGTCGTGACACAGTAATAGAGCAAAAGCTCAGTGGGCAGTTACAAGCACAGGCAGCAATCACAGAAGAGGAGCTCTCTAGAGAGCTGAAGAGGTAGGATTTGGACATGCAAACAGACGGCCACTCATTCAATCCCAGGTGTGTAGCAAAGGTTTATTAAGTGCTGGTCAAAACCAACGTAAAGACACCAGGACCTGCTTCTTCTCCCTGTCATTTCAAGAAATTCTGGCTTCTCCTTGTCAATCCCTTTCCTCCATTTGCTGATAATAAAAATATTAGGATAATCTAATATTAATTACTAACAATATATAAAATATTTATTACTAGCCACTATGTTAAACTTTAAAAATCTATCATTTAATTTAGCCTCCTAAGAAACCATGATAGTGGGGCTAGGGTTGTAGCTCGCCTACCTAGCACATGTGAGGCACTGGGTTCCATCTTCAGCACCACACAAAAATAAATAAGTAAAATAAAAGTATTGTGTCCATCTACAACTTTAAAAAAAGAACAAACTATGATGTCCATTATTATGAACAATGGCACCAATGAATGTCTCTAACACATTCATACACACAAACAATCACCATCACCCATTCCCAAGTCCTTAATATGGACAATTCACTTTTTTGAAAAGTGTGTGTAAACTCAGTGTAAAGCTCCCCTTCCAACCACATTGTCAGCATGAACTTCTCCTAAATAGAAATTTTGATTATTATCTTCATAAGGAAATGAAGCACAGAGAAGTTCAGCAATACACCCAAGGTCACACAGGATTTAAATACGAATGCTCTAACCACAGAACACACTCTTAGTATCTATGGGTTTTATTGGCACTCAGAGAGAAAGGAGATTTTTGTGAAACTTTACACCTAAAATGTAGATTTTTGTACTGTCTGCTAATTATTTCAGCTAATAAAGCCCTCTATTATGTGTGAATGCTAACAACCTCAGGCTACAACATACAAGCACTCAGTTTAACCATTACAGTAGGAATGGTTATAAGGGGGCACAATGAAGTAGAAAGCACAGAAAACTATTTTCAGTACTCACTCAATTTGACTTCAGAAACTTGTAAAGCCATTTATCCCCATTCATAAAACAGAAGTCCCAGCAGCCCAGCAGATTTCCTGTTTGTTATTCCCTGAGACAACCATGAGCTGTTCACTCATTTTTGTGACTCAGCTTCCTTTTGTCTCACCCCTCTTCAGTTTTGTTCTCCCTCTACTTCTGTTGGCCTCTTGCTGTTTGTGTTAATTACCTTTCCAACACTGTGACCAAATACCTGAGATAATCAGTCTTGAAGGAGGAAAGTTTTATTTTGACTCACAATTTCAGAGGTTCCATGGTCAGGGAACAGGTTGATTTGGGGCCTGTGATAAAGTAGTACAACATGGCGGGAGCATGTGGTAGAGAAAGCTGCTCATCTCATGGTGGATGGGACACTAAAGAGGGAAAGAGAAGAAGCCAGGGCCCCAATATCCCTCTCAAGGGCACACCAAACTTCTTTCTATTAGGCCCAAGTTCCTATGGTTTCCATGACCTCCTAATAGTGTCACAGGCTGGGGACCAAGCCCCTAAAACAATAGGCCTTTGAAAGACACTTATTTAAACCATGGCCTTGTGTCTTACCCTATAAAGTCCCAAGAAGAGAAGATCCAATTTTGTTGGTAGGTCACCATCTAAACTGGAATACCCCCATTGCATTTGAGTCTCTTATAAATTCAAAGATGGATTTAAAACATAGAACTACCATTTGATCCAGCAACCCCACTGCTGGGAATATATTCAAAGGAAATAAAATCAGCCTGTCAAGAGAAATCTGCACTCCCATGATAACTGCAGCATTATTGATAGTAGTCAAGATGTGGAATCAACCTGGGCCCACAAGGGATGAATGTGATATATATATATATATATATATATATATATATATATATATATATACACACACACACACACACACACACACACACAATGGAATATTACTCAGCCTTAAGAGGAAACTCTGTTATTTCCAACAATATGAATGAACCCAGAGAATGTTAAGTACAGTAAGTTAGAAATAAAAGACAAGTACCACAGGATCTCAATTATATATAGACTCTAAAGAAGTTGAACTCACAGAAGCAGAGTAGGATGGTGGTTAGCAGAGATTGGGGGTGGCATGGATCCCTTATACAAAATTTCAGTTAGACCAGAACAAGGTCAAAAGATCAAATGTAGAGCACATTTGGAGACTACAGTTAATGTATTGTGTACTTGAAAGTTTCTGAAAAAAGTAGATTTTAAGTATGTGTGGAAAGCCACTCCTGAGCTATTTAGTGTCTTTACTCAGCCTTGAGCCCAGAAGATTTTGGTTTGGCACTGCAAGTCACTTTGTGGCTCCTCCCACTTAATGGATTACACATTGCATGTGACATCTGTCTTTGCTGAGCTAAGAAGTCTGATCTCTGTAGCTCTGGAAGTGGGTGTGACCCACTGGGAACTGGACAGTCCACCTCCTACCTTAATTGGACAAGAACATTCTGTAGAAAGCCTTTGAAGTTCCCCCATATCAATAAAGCCAACACTGGCTCTCACTCTCACTTTTCAGTATAGAAGGTCGGCCCTTAAGGTTAAAGAGCCATCCCACCCAACTCTCTTTAAAACTATTTTCTGTGTCGTGTGATTTTTCATCATATTTCTCAGCCAGTCCACCCCATGCAGGGGAACCCAGCTTCCATTGCCTGCACAGGCCGCAGGCAAGAAGTATGTTTACCAGAAATAACTGATAAGTATATGAGTAATACATTAATTAGCTTGATTAAGCCCTTTCATAATGTATGCATATTTACAAATACCATGTTGTACAACTTGAATATATATAATTTTTATCCATTGAAAAAACTTTTAAAGAAAGACAAATCAGAGGGAGGAAAACATACTGAAGAGAATGCATAAGGAGAAGAAAACTTGAAAAATTATTAACATATTTGTAGAGGTAAAAGAAAAATATATTCATGCAAAAAAATATGTTAGTATAAAAAATATTATTCAGAAATTTTAAAACTAGTACTGGAAAAAATTAAAAGATGGTAGTAGGGTTGCAGTAAATAACAGTAAAAATGAAATGAAATACGAAAAATATTCAATTAATCAAAAAAAGACAGAAAATAGGAAAGATGAACAATAATTATTTGGGACAAATAGAAAACCAACATAATGGTTGATTTAAACCCTACCAGAAATCTCCATCTTGTTGTTTTAGAAACTAAATTCCTTAACAAGATGCCCAAAGTGTAAAAAGTAAAATCAAGAATTAATAAATGGGATGGAATTAAACTAAAAAGTTGCTTCACAACAAAGGAAATAATCAAGAACATGAAGAGAGAACCTACAGAATGGAGAAAATCTTTACCACATGCACCTCAGAGCAGTTATCTCTAGAATATATAAAGAACTCAAAAAACTTAACACCAAAACAAAACAAATAACCCAATCAACAAATGGGCTAAGGAACTGAACAGACACTTCACAGAAGAAGAAATATGATCAGTCATCAAATATATGAAAAAAATGTTCAACATCTCTAGTAATTAGAGAAATGCAAAATAAAATTACATTGAGATTTCATCTCACTCCAGTCAGAATGGCAATTATCAAGAAATACAAGCAGTAATAAATATTGGCAAGGATGTAGGGATAAAGGTACACTCATACATTGTTGGTGGGACTGCAAATTGGTGCAACCACTATGGAAAGCAGTATGGAGATTCCTGAGAAAACTTGGAATGGAACTATCATTTGACTCAGTTTATACCCAAAAGACTTAAAATCAACATACTACAGTGAAACAGCCACATCAATGTTTATAGCAGCTCGATTTATAATAGCTAAACTATGGAACCAAACTAGATGCCTTTCAACAGATGAATGGATAAAGAAAATACGATACACAATTGAATATTACTAAACTTAAAGAAGAATGAAATTTTGGCATTTGCAGGTAAATGGATGGAGCTGAAGAAGATCATGTTAAGCAAAATAAGCCAAACCCAAAAAAACCAAAGGCTGAATGTTTTCTCTGATAAGTGGATGCCAATCCATAATGGGAGGAGTGGGTAAGAAAGAATGAGGAAACAACTTTGGATTGTGCAGAAAGAAGTGAGGGGAGGTGAGGGGGCATAGGGATGGGAAGGATGGTGGAATGAGACAGACATTATCACTCTCTATATATGTATGATTACACTACTGGTATAACTCTGCACCATGTTCAACCAGAGGAAGGAGAAGTTGTGCATGGGTACAATGCATCGAAATGCATCTATTGTCATGTGTAAATCATTAGAACAAATTAAAAAATAAAAGTATATTAATTTTTTTAAAGTGTGGTATACATACAAACGGAGTATTAACCAAAAGGAGGAATGAAGGGAAGGGAGGGAAGTTGGAACTAGGAAAGAGTTTCCTATGTTCATACATGAATATATGACCAGTATAATTCCACATCATATACAACCACAAGAATGAGAAGTTATATTCCATGTATGTTTAACATATCAAAATACATTCTACTTTCATGTATAACTCTGGAAAAAAACTAAAAAGCTAAAAAAATAAGAAACCCAACCAGACAGAAAACTAATTAAATAAAATATCCAAAAACTCCAATTAAAAATTAGATTACGCTAAGCGAAGCTAGCCAAGCCCTAAAAAACAAATGCCAAATGTCTGTTTTGATATAAAGAGAGCAACTAAGAACAGAATAGGAAGGATGAGCATGAGGAAAAGACTACAGTAAACAAAGACGAATGGGGGGAGAGAAACGGAGAGAGAAGGGAAAACATACGGAAATGGTAGGAGACCTTCAATGATACATAAAATTATAAGAGGTCATGAGGGGCAAGGGGGAGGGAAAAAAAAGGGAGAAAATTGAACAACAGCAGGGGAGGTAGAGAGGGAAGATGGGAGGGGAGGGGAGTGGAGGGGGGATAGTAGGGGATAGGAAAGGTAGCAGAATACAACAGTCACTAATATGGCATTATGTAAAAATGTGAATATGTAACAGATGTGATTCTGCAATCTGTATTTGGGGTGAAAATGGGAGTTCAAAACACAATTTGAGTCAAATGTATGAAAGATGATATATCATGAGCTATGTAATGCTTTAAATAATCAATAAAAAAATTAGAAATTGACAGTTTATATGGAAAATAAGAAAAAAAGACCCAACTATATGCTATGTATAATAAATCAATTTAAATATAGAATAGATAACATTAAAAGATGAAAAAGATGTACAGTGAAATCCTGAAAAGACACACAAGGAAACATTTTGGTATAATTGAAATGGCTCAGAAATTCATTGTTTATACATTGTCAAACTTACCAAATTGTTCCCTTAAGAGAGTTTTGTTGTATATAAGTTAAACCTCCAAAAAGTGGAAGCTTAAAAATTGAAAAGGTAGAAATTAAAAACAACAGAAAGACTAAAACTAACACTAAGGAAATCTCTCAGAAAGTAGAAACATAACAAAGGTAGTAAATAGCAGAACAAAAATAGGAAAATTAGAGGATTTGGTATCTAGAATAATAAGTGTGTTCCAAAGGAGAAGGTCGTGGGAGGAAATCAAAATCCAGTTCAAAAATGGTTAACAGAACTGAAGGAGACAGTTTTCCAAAGGGAATGCCCAGTGCAATGGATGAAAACTGTCCCACACGACAGTGCATTATTGTACAATTTCAGGCCAGTAGGAGGACAAGCAGACACACACATACAATATTCCAGAGAGAACAGGTTTTACACACAATCAGAAGCAACTCCCAGGACGAGATGAGACAGGACTCCGTGCAGCAGGTCTGGAGAGCCACCGTCCGAGCATCAGTGACTTACAAATTCCTGTGAAAGTTACTTCCCAAAGAGGAAGCTGATAAGAGTATCTTGTGTTCATAAAACATTTAGACAACTTGGAGAGAACACAGGGTTAACTTTCTGATAAATACATAAAAAGAATTATCAACAAAGATAATAATCATTAGTTCCAGGAAAAGCAAAACATTGCACCTGCAAAGAAAAATAATCAGAAGGTCCCATTTTACTCAGGTATAACCAGCATTTGTACAGCCGCAGTTATTTGAATGCCAAATGTGGACCCAACCCAACCAGACCCCTAGATGTTGTAAAACTATACTGAGAGATGACGTCTGGGTGGGATTGGGGCCACCGACCATGGAGGAGAGCAAAAAAGAGCTGATACTTCACCTTCCAAAGAGAGAAAACAGTAGATAATGGCTAAAACAAAAATCAGTTACTTACAGATGTCCAGACATAGAATGGCCCCAAAAATATTTAAAAACAGGGAAACGTGTTTTCCTGTGGGCAGCAGGAACATGAAGGTGAGGGAGCCTCATGGGCAGGGACTGTCCTTTTTCACAAGGAGCCTCATAAAACTCCTTGACTCTCTACACAAGGTGTACATACTATTTAACATAAAGATTTTTTTTAATTTAAAAACATTTTTTAAAGCCTAAAGATGTTTTTAACAAAGCAAAAGCAAATTAAGAGAACAGGAGTAGGACAGACTTATGAACATGGATACCACTTTGCTTCTCCCAAACCCCTCCATTACACCTTTCGTTGAGTAGAGGTGGCACATAAAATATACCCAGCAGCAGGTGTTATAACACCGGGTCCCCTCGTGTCTAGTTAAGTTACTTGTGTGATTAGCATAGTACTTCTTTTGAAGAGCTCAGCTGCAGGACTGAGAATATTAAGCTTGGAACATTTCAACACTATGAAATTAAAAACAAGGCCAATGTAGGAAAAGAAAAAACAATAATGAGAGAGAACCAGCAAATTAAATCAAATCTTCATTATAAGGCAATTAAGATCAAGCCCCAGAAAAAATCTATAGCTTCCCCAGGATGCTGTAAGTGATATACTTTAGTAGTACTGTGGATTCTTTTGTGAGACAGTCCCACCTTAAGTCACTGTTTACCACTTCTGCTGTTCATTTTCCTAGAAAAACTCAAATACCCTTTGACCTCCTGAAACTTTCAAAAACCAGTTCCCAACCCCCCCCCCTTAATTCAACTAAGATCACCTGAGTCTAGTGGGGAACATGTGTAATCAGGACTGCCTGTGGCTTGATCTCTCTTTTATTTGTGCTTTGTCCTGGCTTGGGGAGGTCAAATATTAACTTCAAGTAATCTGGTCTGGTTCGGTCCTGGATTCCTGGAACCTGTCTTTTTGATTCAGCCTCTAATGGACATGCAGGCATAGACTTGTAGAAAACTGGAAACCTGTTTCCACTATTAACTCTTTGGTCTCAAAATCTAGTTATTATTTAACAGAAGTGGCTAAAAGTCATTAGAACATCTCCCATTTTCATTATGAGCTGGTCTATTAATCTTTCACTCCACAGTCCCCTTTTCTGTAGGCTTTAAAGTAAAAGCAGATATGGAGGAGGATGGTAATAGTGATAATTAATTTTAATCTGACTTTAAAATATGAAAGCAGAAAAAAGTTTAATTAGAGAGGGCCTGACATTAATTCCCTTTTATTGTGTACTTTCTCTATGTTAGCCACTGTGTGAGACTCTTTGTGTAACATTATCTCTAACCCTCAAGATGACTCTTCAAGTAGCCATTATACATGCAATTCACAGGTGAGCACGCCAAAAGTCCATGTGACACAGTTTTCCCTGGATCTCCCATAAGCCACGTTAGCAGTGTACCCCACTTGAATCCCATCATTGCTGAGTCAATACAAATGACTGTTCACTATCTTGGAAAGAGATACGTTCTGGTAAATTATACCATATTATACAATAGCAAATTATACCTACCTCATAGTGTTGTCACAAGGATTACATAAATAAAATAAATAATGCAGCTGCACACCGAGCCTACTGCTGTAAACATAGCAAATGTTTAATATGTTAGCTCTTAAGGTGATTATTACTGTCATTAGATATTCAACAGCACAGTAACATTCCCTTTCTCCTCTTTTTATTTTCTCTTCTCCATTAGCCAAAAGGGAGCTACAACATGCCTTGAAGTAGAAAAGGGGTGGTTCCATGACTTAGGAGCATTATTTAAATAAATGCTCTTGCTCCAGGTCTCTGCTAGTTGGTGTACAGTCCTGCAAGATAGAGCTTGTTTCGTGATTCACAACCTTGGTACTTAACAGGAGTTGGTACCAATCAGAAACTGTTTTTTTCTGACTAGGAGAGTCCTTTGGCAAGCTATCATACTTAAAGGCTTGTCCTGCTTCCTTTGAGCTGCCGGGACCAGCATCATAAATAAAGATACTTATTGAAACAACTGGCTCCTGTTCATTCCCTTCTTGCATGTGGACAGAGAAGAGGCAAATCCACCATGCAGTTTGCATGCATTTCTAACACTATTAGCCTACTCCTGGCACTGCTCTGCTCTGATACAAACACATCAGTGATCCTACTTCCAGCTGATGATGGATGGCCGTCAACCAAGCCTGCACACTTACCGCCACTGAGAGCTTCTCACAGTGTGCTTAATATATTCCTTGTGCTTACTTTACAATTTTCCCTAAGGCCTCCCTTATACATTCCCACATGATATTCTTAAGATACATTTAAATTTCTTCCCTTTATCCCCTCCTAACAAATACCCCCAGTACCTGGTAAGTTTTTCTTCCCTTTTCTCCCTCACCTGAGCATCTTAACACCTGGATCTCAATCTTGACCGTTTTTCTGGGTCTCCACTTTGTGTCCTAACCCTGAGACTATTGTTTACTTCTTGGCTGCTCTAAGGCTGCTTGCTCATCTCCTTCTCTCCTCCTCCCCTTCTTCACCTCTTCTTTAGTCCTCTCTTGGAGTTTCTCCTAACAAAAACGTGGGAAATTCTTTGGCCTTCTCCTCAGCTGTTTGCCCCTCTGAAAAATAAAGAAGCTCTTAGTCTGAGAAACACAATTTGTTACTTACTACTCTACACAACTATTTTCTGTAATTCTGACAGCAGTCTAGGTGGAATTCTTCTGATACTGCAAAGCAGTATGACAGCCGTGCTCTTCATGAAAATCACTTGTGTATACATTCATTCATGCACGTATGAATACCTCCAATAAGAACGTTTTTGCCTGCTATTTGCTAATCACTGTGGTAAACACCAGAAATACAAAGGGGAATTAGGTAGAAACTGGCTCAGAAGAGGAAGGACCAGACTAGGACCAAGTAGGCTAACTAAGACAATAGGACAGTAGTTCAGGCAAGAATTGATAAGGTCCTGGAAGAACTCAAACAGTGGCAGTGGAGCTGGGAAGGAGGGACAGAGACTCAGAATGCAAGGAGATCAAGGTGGAGGGATCTGTATGTTTACTGTGTGAGAGGAAGGAATGGAACGAGTGAATGAAGTCTAGGCTGACTCCAAGATGTGAGGAAACTGAATGTGTGATGATGTCATTCCCTGTCACAGAACTAAGAGAAATAGGTTTGGAGAGAAATAATGGATCCAGTTTTGGTAACAGAAATACCCACAGGAAATCAAGGTGTAGATAACTATCAGGTATTCAAAATAAAGGTATAAATACAATTGTGTGAAATTGAATACTTGACACAAAGTAGAATTTTATGCTCAATGTCATCAATCTGTATCAAAAATGTTTTATGAAAATATTTAGGGAGAATTGCTTCCAAGGTAATAAACTGCCTTCATTTCAAAATAACCTGAAATATTTCCTGAGGAACATTGACCATGTTGTATTGACCTGTCATAGAATTGGTTTAAGTTGAATCTTGTTCTCATCCATGGCATAAATAGACAATGTCTATAAGTCACCAATCCTGGGAACTCATGTGTGTCTCTTCAGGAAGGGTGGCATTGAGGATTTGATTCACATATTAGAGGCCTCCTCATCCCAATCTGAGAGAACTCTTATTTATCTCAATAGCCAGAATGGTCACAGTTCTAGATAATTGATATGCATCTCTTTAACATTTTGGATTCTGTAGCCATAATGAGATTTCACTATCTTCTCACTAGATTCAAAATGATCAGAACCAAATTTGTGACTTATAACATATTTATCCTCATCCCTTTTGTATTATATTCTATTTTCACACTCTCTTTCGTTTTTTGACCTCATGCTTTTTTTTTCCTACTCAGAAGGGTTTTGTACTCTTATTGGCAGTTTAAAATCATTCCTTAGACAAGAAACATCATTTTAAAAGTAATTATTTGGGCTGGGGTTGCAGTTCAGTGGCAGAGCATTTCCCTAGCCTGTGTGAGGCACTGGATTTGATCCTAAGCACCACATTAAAAAAAAAATTAAAAAGCAAATAAAATAAAGGCATCCTGTTCCATCTACAACTACAAAAAAATTTTAAAGTAATTATTCATTCACTTCTCTTTAGAATTTATAAATCCTCAGCCTATTCATGGAGGTCATAGAAAAGGATGAGACATCCAGAATGGACACTTATAAAAAGAAGAGAAAAATTATCATCTCCATTTTAGGGTGGGAACAGGAGGACAAACTGACAAAGTAGATGAAAAATAAATCATGAGGAAACCCTGAGAAAATTGTGTCTTAGATGCTAAGAGAGGAAAGTTAACTGTGGGCCAAATGCTGTAGAAGGAGATTACTTACAATGAAGTCTGAAAATGATCCATGAATTGGATAATTAAAAGATCATGATCAAGGAAATTTCATTGACTTGGTGGAATCAGTTGCCTGACTCCCAAAATATGAGTCAAGGCAGAAAAGAAAGACAATTCTTGTGAGACATTTGAAAACTGAGAAGGGAATCCAAGATAAGGGAGGCAGCTAAAAATTGACTTGTGATGAGGAATGACATTGGTTTTCATACAGAAGAGCTTTAGACTTGTTAAGACTTCAAGGGAGAACTGAATTGAGAGGACAGAAGAAAGAGCAGAAAGATAAGAAGGGAGTCAGATTTGGGGATTGAAGGTTAGGGGTAAAGACCGAGTTAAAAACTTCTGAGGTGATTCTGATTGGAGCCTTGTGATAGCCATGGGAGTAGCTGCCATATAGGGAGGTCAAGCTCCTTTAAGAGTGAAGTGTTGACTTTGGAAGGCTATGATCCATATGCCAACACCTTCACCAAATGAGGAGTACTGATCTAGATTTGGTGACAGTTGGGAGGAGGAGATTAGATGGTGGTAGGGGCAGAGTACAAAGGGGAAAGAGGCTTTGCTCCAACGTGGAAGAGAGATGAATTTCCAGGAACAATGGCGGCTCGGAAGAGTCCAGTGCTGCTTCAGAGTCCACTGGGCTCTGGAGGTTGGGAGACAATGCTTTAATGGGTTTCTAGTGAAACCTCTGGGGGAGAGGCACAGAGGAAGTCTCCACGCTGAGGGAAGCTGAATTTCAGTTATGACAAGAAGGCGAGAAGTTAATTGTCTGCTCTGATGTTTATTGTTTCAAGAAAGGCTAGAGACATGGGATAGAGGAGAAGAGTTTGTGTGATCCATCCCCCATTTGCTTGAAAAAATGGAGATGGCTATAATGTGCAAAGACTTCGAAAGAAACACCTGGATGACGCTGTAAAGGTGTTCCCAACCTAAAAACGAGAACTGTCACAGTGTTTACTACAATGTGACTCATGCTGTGAAATTTCTATTTATTTGAAAGAAGAAAGAGACAGAGGAATGAGTAGATGACACATCACCCTGGAGTGTCTGACACGTCTGGATCAGGTGGGGAAAGCAATGCTCAGACAGGCGTCAATAAATCAGCAGTTCTAACTAGTGACACAGGCCCCTATTCCTTTCCTTTTGGAACATACAAGAAATTAATTGTGTGAAGAACTCATTCTAAGGTTGCAGGGAGGGGTACTGAACTTATTTTTAGCCTTTTACAAATCAGAGGATCTCAAATACCTCAAACTATCTTGCTTATAGCTTTTTTTTTTTTAATGAGCTTCTTACATGTTGTGCTGCTAAAGAAAATACCTATTAGTAGCTACAGTCACTTTGATGTTCTCATAATTCTCAGAGAGCATTTTTAAGTGAAATCTAAAAGTCCCTTAATGTCTCACATGGGATTCACACTCTTGGGCATTTGTTAAGGGAAAGAAAATCTAAGTGATTCTGGGTTTTCCATAAAGATAATTTTGTGTTGTAAGTTATCACATTTGCATCTCATGGAGTTTTAACTTGGAGTTTTGGACATTGCACAATCTAGATAACAGCCAGATTGATAATAAATATTAACGTCTCTAAATTTAAAAGCTAGTAGCTGTTTGTCAAATAAATTTATAATCTGATATATCAATTTCTGCATATAATTATATCTCCTAGATTCTATATTTTTACAGCTCTTGTTCTCATGAGTAGTATACATCCAGTGCAGTGTCCATCTCTGCCCTTTTGCTATAATTTTGTATATTTATGTAATTTTCTAAGCTTATAATTTTCTATAATGCTAAAAAAGGGGATTTGCAATGGTTATTCCTACTAGATTAAGTATTCATTATAAAAACAATTATGCTATGAAAAAAAATATTGCTGTCTTCCTTTCATCAAAACAACCTACTTCCAATTAGAACCTGGAACAGCCAAGCTTCTACTATAATGATGATTCTCATTCATTTGACTTGTAATAATTATGTTTTCCTCATCATTATCCACTACTTTTCACAGCTATAAGCATCTATTGAAGACATGGTTCAAAGGAGGAACAATCATTTAAAACTCACTTGAAGTAAATACTCCTAAAAATTAAAAGTACAAGCTAATATGTGTAGTAACACTTTCTGCTACCAAAGGGCAATTTTTCCAAAAAGAAATCTAAACCATATGTGATATGGGGCACAGCATACAAAAGAAATTAGACACAAGATGTTTATTGCATTTAACCTTTTTCTGATCCACCATCTCTCACCTGCCTAAGAGGTCTCTACCACCATCACTCCACCTGGGTCCGCGAAGAGGCAATAGGTTAGTTCTGTTTTACCACTTTGAACTGCTATTCTCCAGTGTTTTCCAGAGAGAAATAAACTTTTTTCCCAATGAAAACTAAACTTAATCCTAACAGACACAATTATGTTAGTAATGGTCACCCTTTTTCTGGTAATAATGGAAATGCCGTTACATTCCATCATTTCTTATGTAGACTGTTGCTCAAAGTAAGAGAGTTTCCTCCTAATTCTAATTTACTAAAAATTTTAAATAAAGAAAGGATATTGCTTTTATCAAATGTCTCTTCAGCATTTATTTATACCAAAGCTGTTCAATAGAATTTTCCTCAGGGAATATAGTTCAGTAGTAGAGCATTTGTCTAGCATGTGTGGTGCCCTGGGTTTGATCCTGAGCACTGTTGATAAAAGGGTTTTCCTCAATGATGGAAAAGTTTGTTACCTATGTTAGTACTATAGCTATTAACCATACACAACTATTAAACATGTAAAATGTGGCTAATAAAAATGAATCAACATGTTTAAATAATTGACTTCCAACTATTCAAATTCTACTTGAAACAGCCACATGTGGCTAGTGTCTTCCACGTTTGACAGAGCAGATTCAGATGATCATATGAGTATTTTTTTAATCTACTAATATATGATATTGAAATAATATAGTGTGCTAAATCATCTTTCATTTCTGAAGCAAAACCTACATGGTAATGCTAGATTTGACTTGCTAATATATTATTAATGTAATAAGATGGAGAAAACTGCATCCACCAGAATTGTTATTAGAGAAAACACTATATTTATTCAGAAGAAATGCTTCCTAAGTCTTTTGGGGTGGTACACAAGACCTTGAGGAAATGTGCAAATAACAGGGGTAATGGAATTTGCTTTCCATAATGAAGAAGTATGGGATTTTAAATCCCAAACAGAAAATCTGAGAAGGATAAAATGGAATGGATCCAGTCAGGCGAGGTGTTACATGAAGGAAGAAGAAAGGAAAAAAGCATTTGTGACACCAAAGGAAAAGAAGTACAAAGGAGAGAAATTTCAGTAAGTATTTTCCTAGCAAAATTCTACACATCATCATGTGATATAATTCCTCCTTTGGTCCCCACAAATTTTTAGTAAAATCCACAGAGATCATTTATGTTTGTGTGTTGGATTTGTGTGCTATTTAATGGATAGTAAACAGGACATAATATTTTATTTCCTGTCCTTCCAGACATGTGCTTGAATTTAATTTCCTTAACTTCTTAAAGTTAACTGTGACTGTCACTGACCAGTGAATGTGAGTGGAAGTGACACAGGCCACATCTAGACAGAAGCGTTAAGCACCTATATTGGTTTTCCACATTCCTTTTCCCCTGTCATGGATGCTGGCCACGTTCAAGATAATGGAATCTCTGATGATGTCACTGAGTGAAAACAGCAGAGAACAGAGTCTGCATCAACTTGGGGTGGACATAGTGTAGGTGGGAAACAATTCTTCACTATCTTAAGCCACCAAAATTTGTAGATTGTTACAACATATAACTATCTATTCTAACTGATATGGAAATTGATAGTTTGTAATGAAGTGTTGCTGTATTTTTTTAAATAATTAAATATTTGGCATTGGATCAAGATATGGAAGATCAATGCTGAATAAAAAGTTGCTAGTTCATAAAAAGATAGAAATCCATTGTCTTAGCTCATGTTATGTTGCTGTAACAGAATGTCAACAGATGGAGTAATTTATAAACAATAGACATTTATTTGCCTTACAATTCTGGAGGTTGGATAGTCCAAGATCCTGGTGCTGATCTATGGGGAGAACCTTCTCACTTCATTGTCCCATGGCAGAAAGCAGTGAAACAGGGCAAGCAAGAGAGAGGAGGCTGAATGCACTTTTATAGTAATCCCACTCTTGATAGCTAACCCATTCCCGTACTAAAGAATCACCTCTTATTAGGTCCCACTTCCCAACAGAGGGTTAAGTTTCCAATATATAAACTTTGGGGATCATCAAACAATAATACCTATGTTATTCAGTGAGAAATCATGTGACACAAGGACAAGAAAACACAGGCATATAGCAATTAGAATTATACCTAGAAAAGAATTGTAGTTAATTCTATTAGCAAATGGAGCCTCCCAAAAATCTAATAAAAAAAGAAGTCATCAGTTTGTTTTTTTTTAAAGAGATTTCTATGCCATAAGTACCACCAATCTGGACTGAAAATATTTGTATTTAAGATAATGATAGACTCCAATCTTCTATTGACAGGAAGTGGGCTGATAAAGCTTGCTTTGATATAGGACATTGTCCCTGATGCCCATTTGAGACATAACCAAAGAGAAAAATTGAAAGGAAAAGTTTCTTAGAGGTAGAATCTAGGAACAATGAAGAATAATGGGTTTAGAAAGCCATATCAAGAAAAACTCCCCATATTCAGAACAGGTGCTTTTTTTTCCAGTCCATTTGAAATTGTTTATTGAAGAACTAAGATTATTTCAATGATAGAGTACATGACTAGCATGCATGAGGGCCTGGGTGCAATCCTCAGCACCTAAACAAATAATTACATGAATAAATAAGAAATTATTTATTGATTTGCCCAAGCCCTGTGTATATTGAGTATGTGAGAAGAAGATAACATTTTAAATCATGTTTCCACATCAAAATAAACCCCATCCAGGGGCTGGGGTTAGAGTTCAGTGGTGGAGCACTTGTCTAGATTTACAACATCCCCTTCAGCAATACAGAAGAAGAGGATGCTTCCCACAGATGGAATATACAATTACAAGAAATGACTCTGATTGCTGGGATTCTAGCTCAGTGGTAGAGTGCTGGCCTGGCATGTGTGAGGCACTGGGATCGGTCCTCAGTACCACATAAAAATAAATAAATAAAATAAAAGTATTTAAAAAATAATGACTCTGATTAACTTTGGGTCCCATGTCCCACCTTAGATCAATATATACAGGGAATTCTGAATATGGTCAAACAGAGGTTTTATTCCTATGTCCAGGAGTCAGTGTACTGTGATTTTCTGCTCTCTTAGTATCAACTCATTGGGGTGGGAGAGGATCCATCCCCCAAAGGAAGGAGTAATAATGATAGCTAGAGAGAGAGGGAGAGAAACATAAGGAGACATACATAATTGCTATGTAAATAAACTCAGTAGATAACCATTAGAAAAAAAAAAGGTCTTAGCTCTGGAGTGGGATAAATCTTTGCAAATTTACAATTCCCCCTGTGGTCATTGGTCTATTCAGGTTTTCCAACTCCGGGTTGATTTTTACAATTTATAATTTTTGAGAAAAGTCCATTCTCTCTAGATTTTTAAATTTATTGGCAAAAGGTTGAACAGGTTTTTCATCATAAAGTCCATCAAAATGAAAGCCAATGGGATAATGCTGACGGAAATCCTGTTTAAAAAGTTCTTAAGGAAGTAAGACAAAAATAACTCAGGTTGCAACTCTCTCCCTTGGTTAGCTTAATTCAGGAATAAAACTGAGTGTATCTAGAGAAAGGATGGACTGTATATCCTTCAGGCTAGTCTCCACATATAATATTTTCCACAATTGAGCTTTTGATGGGTTCTAGGTAGCAGAGATTTCTAGGTTATAACCTCTGACAAGAAGTTGGAGTACAAATAATTTTACAATGCTCAATTCTGTGTTTCATTAGTCAGTCAAAATAGAGAGAGTTAACAAAAATTTATCAAGAAATTTGAGACATTTACATAGGATATATGTCTGAAGAGAAGTTTCTACTGCCTCAAGACCGTACAAAGGTACTTCTTGGAATAAGTTCTCATGGACAGGGCCAAACCTTTCCCAGAACAATAACTAGCTGAACAAAACACAAGAGAAGATAGAGTGAGAAATAGCTTTCTATAACAATGCAGAAGAGAGTGAATTTAGCAGGAAGAAAATTAAAATGTCACACAGGTCTCATCCAGAAAGTCATAGTGGAAATGGGCATTATAAGATGAGATTTTTATAAAATTTTGATGGGTAGAAGGTAAGGGAGGGAAAGAGAGAACTTCATGAGCATGTCTTATGAAACTTCTCGTTAGTGTTTAAGGAATGGAGTGGAGGACTAATGTACAGGTTGGAAAAAAATATGAAACAAGCTCTGTCTGGTCACTGGGATCAAGGAAGCAAGTCTAGGCTAAATGCTGAATGTTTTAGAAATTAACCCTGAGAGACAAAAAGACTTATATATTACAGCCTCAGCTGAGCTTTCAGTTGAATTTGCCACACAAATAACCTCAGATGTGATTACATGAAACAGAAGAAAAGCATAACTTTAGCCTGCTGGAACCAACAATGAGAAATAGCAGACTGTTGTGGGTTGAAGGTACAACATTTTGGGTGTATTTTGGGTGTAGCTTGCTCTCTTAGGTACATTCTCAGGTCCAGAAGAGTTTTCCCAGTCATGTGTTACCCTTATTCTATTGTGAATAATGTAGTGCTGAGTATTCTGAATCTTAGTCATCCTTCATAAAGGAACCATGAACTTTTTATGTAGGAAGGAAGCACCCAGAGGTGTGGGTATTGAAGGAAAAAACTAAATACAAAATCAGTGCTACAATTATTGTGCCTATTAACATTTATCTTGTGGGGATTTCCTTCAGTTTCTCCACATTATAAAATATTTCCGTGTATTATTATTTTAACAATGTTTTTAATTAACATCAGCTATTCTAAACCCAAGGCTCCACATTTTCCCCCAAAGGTGCATGAGCAATGCACTCACATAGGCTTCTCTCAGGGGCTCCAAAGTGCAATGCACTAACTTACAATCCTCTTGCCTACACTATTCAGTGTTGTCCAGTTGGAAGTGTTGATTTTGCAAATACTTGCAAAATTCTAGAATACAATTTGAAAATACTATGGAAAGTTTGTTGGAATAGCTTGCCCTTGCCTCAACCTCCCCAGGCGTCAGGAGCCCCCCTGACTCTTTGCTTCAGACATTCCCTTCTACATTAGCTATATTTCCTTATATTACTATATTTCTATATACTATATTTCCTATATTACTCTTTCACCTTTACATAATTCAAGTTTCATTGGTTATTCTAATTCTATATTAAAATGCAGAATCATTTTTTCTTTCAACTGGGTCTCATAGCCTTTTATACACACCTGTATGGTGGGAGGTGGCATGCCTGTTAGGAACAGGAGTTCATGGGGGAGGCACAGTTGTTCATCTTTATACTCTTCCAGTTCCAGTGTCAGTATACAGCAAATGGCAAATACTTAGTAACATATGGTAGACTAGAAATTAAATGTGATAGCAAATATATTACCTGTTCAACAAAATGTAAACAAACTGAAATGCATGAAAATGTGTCATGATTAATTTTGGAAAGTCCTTTTAGAAAGAGATGATTTCTGAATATTAGAACTAGTTATAAATTAATGTTAAAAATAACAGTAGAGAATAAAAATCAGATATATCTATATCCATTTGTTTAGATCATCTTTAATTTTCTTCAACAATGTTTGATAATGTTCTGTGTGCAAGTATTACATATATTTTGTTAAATTTGTTTTTTAGGCATGTTGTTTTATGACATGTAATAACATCAGTTTTCAAATTTTGATTTAAATATAGTTAAACTTAAATAAATAGCATTTTAAAATTCATTTTCCAAGGATTTATTGATAGTCTTAAAAATTGAATAGAGTGTTATATATTGGACTTGTATTATGCTCTGTGGCCAAATTCACCAATTAGTTCTAGCAGCTGTTTTTGCAGATTCACTGGGACTTTTTATACATACTATCATATTTCCACCAACAGAAAACTTATTTCTTTTTCTTGACTGCTACATGGCTAGTATCTCCACAAAAATTTTGAATCAGAGTGGTGAAAATATACACCCTTGCTTGTTGCTTGCTCCTAATCGTATCGGGAAGATATTTAATTCTTCACTATGAAGTGTGATGTTTGTTAAGAGTTCTTCACAGATTCCCTTTACCAGTTTAAAGTTTTCTTCTATTTCTATATCCCAGGATTTTTTAAAAAATAATTTATCATTAATGACGGTTGAATTCTTTGAAATGCTTTATTACAAATATTTGATTACTGATATCCAAAGGTCTTGCAGGCTCGCTCTATCTGAGTGGGCCCAGAAGTGTTATTTCTCCAGCTGTAATAGACACAGTGGTGTCTAGGAATGCCGTGATGGTCTTGACGGCTGGTATTTGTGGAAGTAGGGGTACGACTTCACAGTGGAGGGAGGCCACTAGGGTTGCAGGACCCAAGGTCACATAGACACAAGTGGTTATGGAAGCAGCCAGGAACATACATTGGAAAAGGGACAGTCTCTTCAATACATGATGCTGGGGAAACTGGATATGAATATCAGAAGAACAAAACTTGACCCCTTCCTCTCACCATATAAAAACAAACTCAAAATGATCGAAGTCCTAAATGTCAGACCACAAACCATGAATCCATTAGAAGAAAACAAGGGAAACACTTTGAGACATTGGTATAGGCAAAGATCTTTTGGATAAGATCCCAAAAGTGCAGACAACAACAAAAAAATGGCAAATGGAATTTTAAAACTTCTGTATCACAAAGGCAGCAATCACCAAAGTAAAGAGACACCTACAGCATGAGAGAAAATATTTTCAAACTATTTCTTCAACAACAGATTAATTTCCAGAATGTATAAGGAGCTTGTAGGACTCACTTTTATGTCACTCTGACAAAACACGTGAACCAACTTTAAGTAGGAAAGTTTTATTTCTGATCACAGTTTCAGCACTTCCAGTCTCTGGTCAGTTGCTCTGTTGCCTTTTTGGCTCATGGTGAGGCAGTTCAGCAAACCGGGAAAACCATTTGCCTGCTGTGAAGTGGAAGGGAGAGGAAGGTGCTGGGGTACTAATATCCCCTTTGAGGGCACACCCCAAAGACCTAACTTCCTTCCACTACACCCCAGCTCCTAGAGCTTCTACCATCTCCTAGGGGCACCACAGGCTATTGACCAAGACTTAATACATGGACTTTGGGGAGACACTTCCAAACCATAGCAGAATTCAAAACAACTCAACAGTGAGAAAAATGATAATCTGATTGAATAGTGAGAAAATTATCTGAAGACATGTTTTTTTAAAAAAAAGTATAAATGGCCAAAAGTATATGGAAAAAATGCCCAAAAAGACATCAAACCACAATGAAATATAACCTCCACCTGGTTAGAATGGCTATTATCAGAAAGACAAAAAAAAAAAAAAAAAAAAAAAAGAACAACAAATATTAGAGAGGATGTGGAGAAAGGAAAATTTTCATTCACCTCTGGTTAAAATGCAAATTAATAGAACCATTATGGAAAGTGGTATAGAGGTTCTTCAAAAACTGAAATTAGAATAGCCATGTGACCTACTACAGAATATATAGCAATAGGAAATTAAATCATATGGAAGAGATACCTGCATTCTAATGTTTATTGTAGCACTATTCACAATGACTAAGATAAAAATCAACTTTGGTGTACGTAGATGGATGAATGCATAAAGAAAATGTGGTGTATAATACTCAGTGGACTACTACTCAGCTCAGCCATAAAATGTAACAAAATTCTGTTATTTGTAGCAACATGGGACGTAACTGGAGGATGTTATGTGAAGTGAAACAAATCAGGCACAGAAAGACAACTGCTACATGTTCTCACTCATTTGTGAAAGCTAAATAATCTGATCTTATAAAAGAAGAGAACAGAATAATGATCACTAGAACTAGAAAGTGTACAGGGAAGGGGAGAGAAAGTTTGGATAACAGCTACCAAAATATAATTAGATAGGACAAATTGGTTCTACTATTCTAAAGCACACAGGAGTAACCATGATCTGTAAAAGTTTATAATATATTTCAAAATAACTAGAAAAAAGGAGATCAGAGTTTCCCAACAGATAGAAATGAAACATGCTACAGGAAATTGAAATGCTAATTATCCTGATTTACTCATTACAAACTTCATACATGTATTAAATTATACCATGCCCCAGATATGTGTGAATATAATGTACCATATGTGCATATGTATGTATTATATGTAATGTATATATGTAATAGATATATAATTTATATGCACCTAAGATAATAATCTGATTTCTCTCCCTTATTCTTTTAATATGGTAAATTGCATTAATTGATTGTTCAATGCAAAAACTAACCCATGTTAGGATAAACTATCCCATGTTGGGATAAATCCAACATGGTCATGAGTTGTTATTTATATATTGCTAGATTGATTTGGTAATCTTTATAGAAATTTTCTGTGTAAGTTATTGATATTAGTTTTTTCTTTTAATATCTTTAATATCAGGGAAATGTCAACCTGGGATTATTAAAACTACTTTGGAAATATTCCTTTCTCTTCTATTTTCTAGAAATGTTTATGTATAACTGGTAACAGTCTTAAATTTTTGTAGAATTCACTAGTAAGTCCATCTCAGATTAAAGTTTTCTTTGTAAGAAGGTTTTTAATTATAAATTCAGATTATTTAAAAGATACTATTTTTAAGCCAGGTATGGTGGCACATGTCTATAATCCCAGTGACTTGGGAAGCTAAGGCATGAGGATTTCAAGTTTGAGGACAGCCTTAGCAACTTAGCAAGACCCTGTCTCAAAATAAAAAATATAAAGTCCTGAGCATATGACTCAGCTGTTAATCATCCTAGAGTTCAATCCCTGCTATAAAAAAAATGATACTCTTTTAAAAGGTTATTAAAATCTGTTCAGATTTTGTTTCCTTTTTTAGACAATTTTGATTTTTTGTGACTTTTACTTATTTCCATTTTTGTTTATTTCAATTTTGGTAACATTATTGCCATTTTATGTTGGTTTTATTTGATATACATGTTTAAGTATTTCTTTAGGATATAAGCATCATTTTCTCTGGCTATCCTTGGTTTTTTACTCATTTTCAAGCTATAATGTGCTTCTTGATTTTTAATCTATCTTCTTTATCTAAAAAAATTTATTATCATAAATTTCCTTCTAAATACATTTCTCATCCATTCCTCAATTTATGATCTTTAGTAATTTTATTATCATTGAATTCCAAGCATATTTTAATCTTCATTATGATTCCTTTTTAACTCAGAGTGACACAGAAATATACATTTTTAAACTTTCAAATAATTTGAGATTTTAAAATATTTTATTATTGATTTTACCCTAAATCACACTGTTAGCAGAAAATATGAGCCAGATAATACCCACTCTTTTTGAAATTTATTAAAGCTTGCTTTATGGCATAGCATATGATAAATTTTGTCTGTTTTAATGCTCCTTTTCTTCTTGAAAAGAAGATGTGTGTTGAAATCTTTATTTGAATATTGGATTTACCTACTTCTGTGGTCATATCAATTTTTCTTCTTTTTTTAACATTTTTTAAATTTTTTAGTTGGACACAATACCTTCCTTTCACTTATTTATTTTTATGTGGTGCTGAGTGTCGAACCCAGGACCTTGCACAAGCGAGGCAAGGGCTCTACCGCTGAGCCACAACCCCAGCCCATGATATAGATTCTTCTATACATATTTTGTGTTGTACACATTTTATATTTTCTTTTACCTATTTTCTTTTTTTTTCAAAAAAAATTTTATTGGTTGTACAAAACATTACAAAACTCTTGACATATCATATTTCATACATTAGATTCAAGTGGGTTATGAACTCACATTTTTACCCCAAATACAGATTGCAGAATCACATCGGTTGCACATCCACATTTTTCTTATTCTGGTGCCTTTCCTATCCTCAACTATCCCCCCTTACCTCCCCTCCCATCTTCTCTCTCTACCCCATCTGCTGTAATTCATTTCTCTCCTTGTTTATTTTCCCATTCCCCTCACAACCTCTTATATGTAATTTTGTATAACAATGAAGGTCTCCTTCCATTTCCATGCAATATCCCTTTTCTCTCCCTTTCCCTCCCACCTCATGTCTCTGTTTAATGTTAATCTTTTCCTCCTACTCTTCCTCCCAGCTCTGTTCTTAGTTGCTCTCATTATATCAAAGAAGACATTTGGCATTTGTTTTTTAGGGATTGGCTAGCTTCACTTAGCATAATCTGCTCTAGTGCCATCCATTTCCCTGCAAATTCCATGATTTTGTCATTTTTTAGTGCAGAGTAATACTCCATTGTGTATAAATGCCACATTTTTTAATCCATTCATCTATTGAAGGGCATCTGGGTTGGTTCCACAGTCTAGCTATTGTGAATTGTGCTGCTATGAACATCGATGTGGCAGTATCCCTGTAGTACGCTCTTTTAAGGTCTTCAGGGAATAGTCCGAGAAGGGCAATAGCTGGGTCAAAGGGTGGTTCCATTCCCAGGATTCCCAGGAATCTCCATACTGCTTTCCAAATTGACCGCACCAATTTGCAGTCCCACCTGCAATGTACAAGAGTACCCTTTTCCCAACATCCTTGCCAGCACTTATTGTTGTTTGACTTCATAGTGGCTGCCAATCTTACTGGAGTGAGATGGTATCTTAGGGTGGTTTTGATTTGCATTTCTCTGACTGCTAGAGATGGTGAGCATTTTTTCATGTACTTGTTGATTGATTGTATGTCCTCCTCTGAGAAGAGTCTGTTCAGGTCCTTGGCCCATTTGTTGATTGGGTTATTTGTTAACTTATTGTCTAATTTTTTGAGTTCTTTGTATACTCTGGATATTAGGGCTCTATCTGAAGTGTGAGGAGTAAAAATTTGTTCCCATGATGTAGGCTCCCTATTTACCTCTCTTATTGTTTCTCTTGCTGAGAAAAAACTTTTTAGTTTAAGTAAGTCCCATTTGTTGATTCTTGTTATGAACTCTTGTGCTATGGGTGTCCTATTGAGGAATTTGGGGCCCGTCACCACAATATGTAGATCGGAGCCAACTTTTTCTTCTATCAGACGCAGAGTCTCTGATTTGATATCAAGCTCCTTGATCCATTTTGAGTTAACTTTTGTGCGTGGCGAGAGGAGGGGATTCAGTTTCATTTTGTTGCATATGGATTTCCAGTTTTCCCAGCACCATTTATTGAAGATGCTATCCTTCCTCCATTGCATGCTTTTAGCCCCTTTATCAAATATAAGATAGTTGTAACTTTGTGGATTAGTCTCTGTGTCCTCTATTCTGTACCATTGGTCCACCTGCCTGTTTTGGTACCAGTACCATGCTGTTTTTGTTACTATTGCTCTGTAATATAGTTTGAAATCTGATATCGCTATACCGCCTGATTCACACTTCCTGCTTAGAATTGCTTTTGCTATTCTGAGTCTTTTCTTTTTCCAAATGAATTTCATGATTGCTTTATCTATTTCTACAAGAAATGCTGTTGGGATTTTGAATGGCATTGCATTAAACCTATAGAGAACTTTTGATAATATCGCCATTTTGATGTTTGTTTGTTCTGCCTATCCATGAACAGGGTATATTTTTCCATCTTCTAAGATCTTCTTCTACTTCTCTCTTTAGGGTTCTGTAGTTTTCATTGTATAAATCTTTCACTTCTTTTGTGAGGTTGATTCCCAAGTATTTTATTTTTTTTTTTTTTGAGGATATTGTGAATGGAGTGTTTTTCCTCATTTCCGTTTCAGACATTTTGTTGCTGATATACAGGAATGCCTTTGATTTATGCGTGTTGATTTTATATCCTGCCACTTTGCTGAATTCATTTATTAGTTCTAGTAGTTTCTTTGTAGACCCTTTTGGGTCTTCTAGGTATAGAATCATGTCTTCTGCAAATAGTGATAATTTAAGTTCTTCTTTTCCTATTTTTATTCCTTTAATTTCTTTCGTCTGTCTAATTGCTCTGGCCAGTGTTTCGAGAACTATATTGAATAGAAGTGGTGATAGAGGGCATCCCTGTCTTGTTCCGGATTTTAGAGGGACTGCCTTCAATTTTTCTCCATTCAGAATGATGGTAGCCTGAGGCTTAGCATAGATAGCTTTTACAATGTTGAGGTAAGTTCCTGTTATCCCAAGTTTTTCTAATGTTTTGAACATAAAAGGATGCTGTACTTTGTCGAATGCTTTATCTGTGTCTATCGAGATGATCATATGGTTCTTATCTTTAAGTCTATTGATGTGGTGAATAACATTTATTGATTTCCATATATTGAACCATCCTTGCATCCCAGGGATGAATCCTACTTGATCATGGTGCACAATTTTTTTGATGTGTTTCTGTATCCGATTCGCCAGAATTTTATTGAGGATTTTTGCATCTAGGTTCATTAGAGATATTGGTCTATAGTTTTCTTTCTTTCAGGTGTCTTTGTCCGGTTTCGAAATCAGGGTGATGTTGGCCTCATAGAATGAATTTGAAAGAGCTCCCTCTTTTTCTATTTCCTGAAATAACTTGAAAAGTATTGGTATTAATTCTTCTTTAAAGGTTTTGTTAAAACTCTGCTGTATACCCATCTGGTCCTGGGATTTTCTTGGTTGGTAGTCTTTTGATGGCTTCTTCAATTTCATCCATTGATATTGGTCTGTTCAAATTGTGTGTATCCTCCTGACTTAGTCTGGGCAAATCATATGACTTAAGAAATTTATCGATGTCTTCACTATCTTCTATTTTATTGGAATATAGCTTTTCAAAATAATTTCTAATTGTCTTCTGTATTTCTGTAGCATCTGTTGTGATATTGCCTTTTTCATCCCGTATGTTAGTAATTTGAGTTCTCTCTCTTCTTCTCTTTGTTAGCATGGATAAGGGTCTGTGGATCTTATTTATTTTTTCGAAGAACCAACTTTTAGTTTTGTTAATTTTTTCAATAGTTTCTTTTGTTTCAATTTCGTTGATTTCCGCTCTGATTTTAATTATTTCTTGCCTTCTGCTACATTTACTGTTGTTTTGCTCTTCCTTTTCTAGGGCTTTGAGATGAAGTGTGAGCTCATTTATTTGTTGGTTTTTTCTTTTTTTGAGGAATGACCTCCATGTGCTTAATTTCCCTCTTAAAACTGTTTTCATTGTGTCCCATAGATTCCGATATGTTGTGTCTGTATTTTCATTTATCTCTAAGAATTTTTTGATTTCCTCCTTTATGTCTTCTGTAACCCATTGATCATTCAGTAACATATTGTTCATTTTCCATGTGATGTAGGATTTTTCTTTCCTTCTTTTATCATTGATTTCCAGTTTCATTCCATTATGATCAAATAAAATGCATAGTATTATCTCCACCCCTTTATATTTACTGAGGGTTGCCCTATGTCATAATATATGGTATATTTTTGAGAAGGATCCATGTGCTGCTGAGAAAAAAGTATATCCACTTGATGATGGTTGATATATTCTATATATGTCAGTTAAGTCTAGGTTATTGATTGTGATATTCAGGTCAATAGTTTCTTTATTCAACTTTTGTTTGGAGGATCTGTCCAATGGTGAGAGAGGTGTGTTGAAGTCACCCATGATTATTGTGTTGTGGTCTATTTGATTCTTGAACTTGAGGAGAATTTGTTTTATGAACGTCGCAGCACCCTTATTTGGTGCATAAATATTGATAACTGTTATGTCTTGTTGGTCAATGGTTCCTTTTAACAGTATATAATGTCCTTCCTTATCCCTTTAGTCTTGAAGTCGATTTTATTCGATATGAGGATGGCCACCCCTGCTTGCTTACGAGGACCGTGTGTGTGGTATATTTTTTCCCAACCTTTCACCTTCAGCCTCTGTATGTCTTTTCCAATCAGATGTGTCTCCTGGAGGCATCATATTGTTGGATTTGTTTTTTTAATCCATGTTACCAGCCTATGTCGCTTTATTGGAGAGTTTAAGCCATTAACGTTTAGAGTTACTATTGATATATGGTTTGTACTTACAGCCATGTTTGATTATTTATCTTTTTTTAAAATTTAGTTTGTTTCTCCATGATTAGCTTTCCCCCCGCCCTCTGTCTTTACTGAGGCACTTCCCACTGATGGTTTTGGTTATTGTTTTTCATTTCTTCCTCGTGTAGTCTTTTGCTCAAGATACTTTGCAATGCTGGTTTTCTGGCTGCAAATTCTTTTAACTTTTGTTTATCATGAAAGATTTTTATTTCGTTGTCGTACCTGAAGCTTAATTTTGCTGGATACAGAATTCTTGGTTGGCATCCATTGTCTTTCAGTGTTTGAAATACGTTGTTCCAGGATCTTCTCGCTTTCAGCGTCTGTGATGAAAAATCCGTTGTTAACCTTATTGGTTTACCCCTGAATGTAATCTGCCTCCTTTCTCTTGTAGCTTTTAATATTTTCTCTTTGTTCTGTATATTGGATATCTTCATAACAATGTGTCTTGGCGTTGTCTACTGTGATTTTGAATGCTCGGTGTCCTTATGCATCTACAATTTGTATATCCGTTTCCTTTTTTATTTCTGGAAAGTTTTCTGTAATTATTTCATTCAGCAGGTTACTCATTCCCTTGGTTTGAATCTCTATACCTTCCTCTATCCCGATGACTCTTAAGTTTGGTATTTTTATGTTATCCCATGTCTCTTGGATGTTTTTCTTGTGATTTTTTACCAGCCTTTCTGAGTTGGCTAGACTCTTTTCAAGATGATATATTTTGTCTTCATTATCTGACATTCTGGCTTCTACTTGCTCCACTCTGTTAGTGATCCTCTCATTTGAGTTTTTAATTTGGTCTATAGTTTCCTTCATTCTAGAATTATTGTTTGATTTTTTTTATAATCTCTATTTCCTGATAAAGATGCTTAACTTCTTCTTTTATCTGTTTATGTAATTCATTTTCAATGTGTTCTTTCACTGTTTGAATTTGCTGTCTCATATCCTCTTTAAGGTTCCATTCCATCTGTCTAAGGTATTCCTTGAGTTCTTTATTTGACCATTTTTCTGATGCCTCTAGGTCCTCCTGAATATTTAGGCTGTCCTTCATTGTTTGTACTCCTTTTCTTCCTTGCTTTTTCATGCTGCTCATGTTACTTCTTGTTCTGTTTGACTGCTGAGTTACTGTTTACTCCTATAAATTTATTTGATGCTTGGGAGGAAAGGTATTAGGAGGGAAGGGAAGAAGTCACTAAAGAGAATGAGAGTAAGCAGGTAGAATTCACAGAAGGGGGAATAAGAAAATTGAAAAGAAATGAAAAGACAAAAGAAAAAATAGAAAAGAAAATAAGAAAAAAATTTAAAAAAATAATTAAAAAAATTAAAATTTAAATTTAAAAAAATATTCAAAAAAAATTTAAAAACAACAACAAAAATGAAAATAAAAAAACAAATTAAAAAAATTAATAGATGCAGTCTTAGAGTTTGATTAACTTCTCTTCCAGTAGGTGGAGCTGTGCCCACCAGTCCAAGCTTCTCCTCTCAATAAGCGGGAACCAATCACTGTGCAGCAGCTCCTCCTCCCAGACTGGGCGGATCTCCAATCCTGAGTGCCTAGGGCCTTCTCTTGTGTCTAGTCACTTCCCCACTTTTCCTCAAGCCAGGCCCCGCTCACCAGTGACGCTCACCACAATACTGGCTACACGCCAGGTCTGTTGCTCCCAGGAGCCCTATTTTCTTAAACGACTGGGCACACTCTCCCTGTTTGCCATTCCCTCAGACCCTAAGTTTGTGGAGCTTGGGGCTAAGAACCCTCAGAGAATTTTGCTTGCCCTCCGGTAGCCACGCCCCGGGTAGCTGGTGCAAGAGACCTCAGTTGTCAGCACTGGTGGGAGCAGTAGCCGGGAGTTCCGCGCCGCACCGCGGGTCCCGCGCCACTCCTGATTCCCTCGGTCTGGCTATCGTGCTCATGGGAGAGCTGGGAGGGGCCCTTACGGGAGAGCTGGGAGGGGCCCTTAAGATTTCCCCTGCCGTGTGGAGAGGGAAGGCTAGGGGGTTGCACACCTGTCGCCGCTGGCTTCAATGAAGTTATCTCCTCCGCCGCACTCTGGTGACGTCAGTTCTCTGCCATGGTGGTATCCCATGCAAATGTCGACAGTTCATTTCCCTTTGCTGGGTGACCAATGCAACGGGTGGGTCCTGACTGTCTCTCCCAAGCCCCGTTTCAATCCTGTGGCCACTGCCTATGAAGGCTCGGTAGGTTCAGAGGCATTTACCTCCGTAGGTTCAGAAGTGCCGACCAGTTGTTTCAGCGGGATTGTTTAGTGGTGAGTCACAGCAGTTTGTCTGCAAGAATCAGGCGAAAGGGAGCTTGAATTCAGACCATCCGGGCTCGGTGTGTGTTCTGAGAGGCCCAGACTGTTCGCCCCAGATCCACGTCAGCTCAGCATTGCTTAGTGATCCTGAGCAAACAGCATTTAGACGGTTTACGACTCCCTATGCCCGCGCAGCTGAAGAGGTCAGAGACTTGATCTCTCTGCGCCTGCCGCCATGTTTACCTATTTTCTTGAGTTCTGCAAATTTAGAATTATTAGAGATTTATTTCAAAGTGAATTGTTCATCATTGCATTGCAACTTTAACAGTACTTTTTTGTCTTAATCTCTTTTGACCAACATTAATACAGAAATTCCAGCTTCCTTTTGATTTTTTAAATTCTTTTATTTTGAAACTTACTTAGAACTCTTGTGTCACCCTAAGCAGTAACTCCATAATCATTAAGAAAGAACTCTCCACTTCTTCCTCCCCCTGCTCCTTGTAACTTCTACTTTCTTGCCTATGAATTTGCATCTTCAGGTGTTTCCCATAACTAAAATGGTACAATCTTTGTCCATTTGTGTTTTGATTACTTCACTCAATGTAAAATCTTCAGATTTCATCATTGCAGCACACGTGCTTTCTTGTCATGACTAAATAATTCTCCATAGCACATACAGCACACCTTAGATTTCTGTTCATCTGTTGTTGGGTACTCAGGTTTTTCTTTCTTTATGCTATTCTGAATATTGCTGCAAGCAGCATGGGTGTACAAATATCTGTTGAAGTTAGTGCTTTCAGTTCTTTTTAGTCTAAACCAAGAGTGGAATTGTGTTTGTTTTACTTTTTTCCCCCCTTGTATTTGTTGAAGATTAGCAACTTCATATCTGCTCTTTATGGGTTATCTTCTAAATTATATCTTGCATTAGTGATAACAAAATCTAAAGTTAATATTCTAACTCCCTTCAAACAATACATAGAGTTTAGATACTTCACTCTGATACAGTAGAATGCAATTTAAAGAATAACAACTAAGGAGTATAAAAAGAATGTGTAACTTACAAAATAGCAGAAGAAAAAATAAAATTCTGATATTTTAAGTGTAAAATTATCTAGATTTTTTTAAAGGTAGGTGTTAGTGAAATAGAAATACAAAATAAAAATTCTCAAAAGAAATATTTTATTACTCTGTGGAAAAACAACAACACCAGTGTGACAAATGTTAGATCAAGAACCTGCAGTTTAAAAATCTATAATGTAACTTCATGTTCCATTAGGTGTGTCGCACTCTGGTTTGTTCACCTACCATTATGCTTTAGATATTAAGTGTCCCCAAAAGCTCATGTGTGAGACAATGCAAAAAAAGTTGATATGAATGACTGGGTTATGAGAGCCTTAACCTAATCAGTGCATTGATTCCCAGATAGGGATTTACTGTGTGGTAACTGTAGGCATGTAGGGTGTGGCTGGAGGAGGTAGGTACCTTTGGGGTACATGTTTTGTCTCTGGTGAACTGCGCTTAGTTTCTCTCTGCTTCCTGATTGTCATGTCCTGAGCTGTTTTCCTTCATCACATCCTTCTGCCATATGTTCTGCCTCACCTTAGGCCCAGAGCAATGGATTTGGCCATTTGTGGACTGAGACCTCTGAAACCATGAGTGCTAAATAAACTTTTCTTCCTCTAAAATTGTTCTTGTCAGGTCTTTTGGTCACAGTGGTGAAAAAACTGAGTAAAACGTTTACACACTGATATAACATGGCATATCATTTACCTTGCATGTATTAAAGTCCACTTAGGTACACTATCCTAAATTCCTTTCTTAAAGTTTAACTGTGGCTCAGCAGGCCAATAAGGTTCCATTGTTCATTTGGTCACAGTATAGTCAAGTGCCAGTACATGACAACACAGTTCCAAACAACGAGGACACAACACCAAATATACAGACAAAAAAGAATGACTTCTAGTTCATGTAAAGAGAGAAAGGCAGAAGATTAAAAAAAAAAAAAGACTTATATTATACAAATGGGGGAAGCATTCTAGAGAAAGACAAAATAGGCAGATGGTGACACCTGGGGTGGGACTTGGTGGTTACACTGGGCAGGGTAACTATCTATCGTGGGGCAGCCAGCACCCCCCGGGATACTTAATATTTTTTTTTGTGGCTCCGAACAATTTTATCTTAAAAAAGGAGGGGGAACACCCCCACAAGGGGAAAGACCCCAAGTGGGCCCCTGCCTGTTATTCTCCCTGGCTTCAGAGACTTCTACACAGGCCTTAGCTGCTTGCTGGCCAGTTTCTTTGTGGGACAGTAGACACTGCTAAGCAACCTTCCTCATTTCTTCATTAAGTCTGTTCCCCAGAGTCGCAGGTCCACATCTAGAACCTCAGTTCCGGGGAAAGGAAGAACCAACGGAAGTGCCAGGGTCCTGGGGCAAGCCAGAGTATCACTTGTCAGCAGACCCTCTGCTGAGTACTCTAAGCAAGCCCAGGGCAAGCCCCCCAGTTTAGTATGTCCAGTATCCAGCTTGGAGACAGCACATGCTTTGTGCAAGAGGAGCATAAGGACCCAGGGGCTGCATGGTAGGGGTAGGCAAGGCTGTCAGTGCATGTTCACAATGTGTGTTTCACACTACTGCAGGCTGCCATACCACAGGCCCTCAGTTCAAAGACACGCCTTTTGAACTCCCCAGAGTCCCATGCCAGAAGTGGGCAGTGAAGGAAAGGGGCACGGGATAAGCCTGTCTCTCCTGGGCTATCTACAGTTCTTGGGCCCAAAGCCCCTGAGTCCCCATAGTTAGTGGCTGTCATTCTTGATGACGACCTCTAATCCGTGGTGCCGCAATTGAGCTCGTAGCAGCGGATTCTTGTTTTCCTGCTCACAAGGTTGTGAGCCACCTGAGAAAAAGAGAGTCTGAAATAATTGGTAAAGAAATAAGAGACAGAGCCAGAAATTAGGTTTGAAAGGGAAAGCAGAGCTCCCAATAGGTTCTTCAATCCTGGTAGGAACTGGAGCAGAACAACTAGAAAAATGGCTCCAGTTCCTTCTTTAAGGGACAATACATCAAAGGCAGGAATAAGGTTTCAGCAGGAAGAGTCTTGCTGCAAACAGGTTGACTGGCATCTTAGAAAACCACGCCCATCTCTGAGTGGCTGAGTCACCTCATCTCCAGTGCAGTGCTGAACATGACAGAGCTGAGTAGGAAATCACATGTACTGGACAGTCTCAAACCAGCAGTATTGCCACTGGGAGTTCCCAGATATCCAACTTTTTTGCCCAATGGCTTCCATGTCAATTTGGTTCACACACAGTTCACAGATGGCTCCCAGCATCTGCCCCTTATTAATATTTTAAATGTAAGTGGCGGGCAACTTCTTAGAGTTTCTGGATCCTTGTTCTGGGGGTACAACAACCTATTATTATGATATAAAAAGAACTAGTAACAAACATATTATTCCAATAATATACCATGCAGAATGTTTCAACATGTTTCCAGGATTGAAGCCAATTAATTCATGAAGTATTTGATAACCTAGAGTTGTAGGGTCTGTGAGATTGGTCCTGCTTTTCTGAATATTCTGGTTGTAATGATGTATCTCCATAAGGTTCAAGCCATGATAATTGTTATGCCAAACATCCATTAGATGATTTCTAATTTTTTCTAAATCCCATTGGGAAGAACGATATTTGGCTGCAGTAACACAGACATACTTATAGTGAGCATGGCATTTAGGCCTCTGTTTGAATTTGAGAGCAGAAAGCTCATTACTGATATTCATAACAATAGCTTTTAAAGTATTTAATTTAGTTTTAATCTTTTCATCAATACTTACCTAATTGTATAGGGCTTTGGAAATATTTTGAGCCAAATTATTAGGAAAATGAGCTTAGTTAGATTACATTTCTTACAATTTACAGGATATCTATCATCCTTTTTCCTTATTCTTACACTTCTAGTAATTAAAGCATAAGAAGATTGAATATAGGCTCGCAGGCCATAGCAGGAATCCTCCTTGTAGTTCCTGCCTATAAAGTTAGATATGAGGCCATCTGTAAGATGGAAAAAATCTGAGGCAACAATAAAACACCAGAGATTGTTTTAAATATCATTCTTTCCCAAATTTAGAATATTACCAACAGAACTTCCAGGGGTCATAGCATCAGGACAGAATGAATTATGTCCAAAGATATAGTGAATATGGGAACAGATAGAAGCCTGAAAGAACACAGTAAGATATATAGGAGCCAAATTATCATCAAATAAGGAATAACTGCTATAAACCCAAATGTGAATTATTAATCTTTCTAGTATAATATCAATTAGTTGGTTGGGCTCTAATTTGACCTTCATTACATGGTTGCAAAGTAATATCCATACAATAAGGAGTAGTCTAAATCACATGGAGTTTCAAAACATCAGAAATGATTGTATATCTAATCTTATTTTTGTATTCTGAAAATAGTTCTAGATATCTCAATTATTTTCCTAATTTCTTAGGATTTTACTATATTAAAAATTTAAATTAAACATGGTTGCCTGCAAATTATTTTCAAGAAGTAAAGGTGAAATACATTTACTGACATAATACATATTACAGCTTAATGCTGCCACATTAAGCTCTCCTGGCTTTGGACTTTCTGTAGGAAGTGGCATCTTGATATAACAGTCTTTTATCAATTTTTGAAGATCAATCCAAAACATACCACCACTTTTAGAGATTTTATGTTACATTGGCAAGACATTTATACATTTTATCCATTTGGGAAAGATGCCAAATTCTATTGCAGAATGATTAGGACAATAAGATATTGGTGGATATTCCATGGATATGACTGGCTTGTTATGAGAAAGTTCAATGTTACTGTCTCATTTTAATAATTGTCTGGACCTAAAATCTTAAGTTCCAGGGGCCAGTATAATTGGCTGGTTTAGGTCCTTCCTATTCTGTCTTTTCCTCAAAAGTTACCTTTAAATAGCCAGCAAGTTTATAAGGGGACCAAATACAGGTAGGTTCCCACTGTAGCCAGTATAATTAAATCCAGCAACATGAATAAGTCTAATATGGTTATTTGTAAAATCTCTCATCATGTAAGTATCATTAGCAAATACTGGGATGGATCCCTTAGTCCACATTGCAAGGTGCATGAAAGGTGGGCCTGGAATGGATCCAATGAGTCTCTCCATGGATTGTACCTACTTGACAGGTCAACAAAGCCAGCATGGCTATAAACATTGTGGTTGGAGACTTACTATCTTCCTGCTTTGGAGCTGAAAGTCTGAAGTGTCAGGTTCTTCAGTTGTCTCCATGATGACAGGTTGGTTTTTCTGAATATCCAAGTATAGCCTCTACCCTACGGGATCTGGCTTATTCTGTGTTGCTTGGCAGCAGTGAGAAGACTTTTAATATCACAATTTAAAGAAAGTTTTAAAATTTATTTTGTGAGATTTAGTGGAGTGATGTAGGGTTCTGTTTTCCCCTTTTTTATCATTTAAAATCGTAGAAAAAGTTAATATAAACTGGAGCATTGTTAGCCTTAGATTGTAGACAATGGCCTACATTATACAAGTATATCCAAGTATTATACAAGTATTTAAAGCATAAGAGGTGACTTAATAAATATTTTTATTTGGCTAAGAAAATTAGCAAAAGTTACTTGTTAGGCATGTGAAGATCCTTAAAGTCAATATTATTGAGGTGAAGAGGGCATTACAGTGAAAGAAAGTCTAGTTTTTACCAAATGTATGATTTCATTTTATCTCTAGTAATAGGCTAAGCAACATATAAATAGATACTTTTTTAAAAAATAAGAAATATATGTGTTCAGTGAGTATAGGAAAAAATTCTTCCATCTATTAGTAATATAAAAAATGAAATGGAAGAATGAATAGCTTTTTACCTACCAATATAGGAAAAATTTCCATTGTCATCAAATTTAGTATCCAAGTATGGGGAATTAGCACTTTCAAATCTTGCTGGGTAGAAGTGAACTGACAGTATCTTTCAGGATAACGATTTAATAAATTATTCAAAAAACTTAGAATTTTACATGTCATAGAGTTTAGCAATGATATTTTAAGGGATTTATGCTAAAATAGTTTTTATGCATAAAGATACAGCTGCATGAATATTGTTAATGATTCTGTTTTTAAGATAGTAAAAATAATTTAAATGTCCACTATAGGGTTTTGGATAAATGAACTATATGATAAAAATTGGCATTAAAAATAATATTGTAAAATAACATTTATTATATGTAATTTAAATAATTTTATAAGTTTTTAAAATATTAATATTATTCTATATTTTTAAAATATGTATATCTATAGGTATATGCATAGAAAACAGTTTAGAAGGCTATGTGATAGATGTTAATAGTAGTTATTTATGGATAGTAGAATTTTAAGAGACTTTTACGTATACTTCTTGATTTTTCTAAATGGGTCTTTTGGCTATTTTAGAAAGTTAGGTAAGGTGCTTTAATTTTGAAACTAATCTTAGTTTCTTACTTGAATATTATTTTTAAAAATTTTTTTATTTATAATTTTGGATCAACATAAATTAGTTAACTTATATATTATATCTGAAACAAGAAAAAGGCAAGTCAAGAGAACTTTTAACCCCCCTTGAGGGAAGGTGTTAAAACATTCTTATATCTCATATTGTTGCCTTTAGAAATATAGTTAAGCTGAAATATACCTGAGAGCATCAGCTTAGTAAAATGTTGTCTTAAATCTTATACTTTAAAGACATATATTTGGGAAACAGAGATACAATTGATAAATAAAAAGTAATAATTATCATAATTACATTAATGTTTTTATATTAATGAGATTATTTTTTAAAGAAAATTTTGAAATCTGGGACGTAAGCTGGTACTTTAAAATAATAGTTATTGTTTAACCAAAATTGTATGGATCTTAATTTCTTTAAAAATAGTCTTTTAAATAATAAATTTCACCAAACATAAGAAATTGCTCTATTGGGATGGGAGCAGATTAACGTTTTAGGAAGTCCTTATCATCTCAATGCATAGATTAAAGTTTGGTTTTTACCAGCACATCAATATTTGATCTTAGGGAAAAGTCTCAAATAGTTTTAATTGAGTGATATATATATATATATATATATATATATATATATATATATAGAGAGAGAGAGAGAGAGAGAGAGAGAGAGAGAGAGAGAAGTTACATACAAACTTCTCTGTGTACTCAAACCTTCTTATCACTTACTTTAGACCCTCTTGTATATCAAAGACTTTCTTATCTAAAAACACCATTCCTTTTCCTTCTATTAAAGACTTCATCACATAAAGACTTTCTTACCCAGAAATATTTCCTTTTTCCTTCTAGAACCCTGTAATTCTTCTTTCCTATCTGTAGAACCTTATTTTGTTCACACATACCTTGTAAGTGTATGAATTTAGATAAATTATTCCATTTTAATAAGATGAAATATTTTAATTGGAATGTAGTCAAAACTTTTGGACCCCTTTGTATAGAATTATACCTGTTAGAACTTAACTCTTAGTAAACATGTTTTTAGTGATGATATAAAACAATTTTAAATCTCTCTTTTTTTACTAGTTTATGAAAACAAAACTAATGTTTAAGTATGTTACCCCATGGAGTTTAAGGACTTAAGAGTACTTGATGTTATGTTTAACAGTTAGCAACTTAACTTTGCTATTCAATATGTACCTCCTGTAATAAAGATTTATATAATTAATTCCATTTACCTTAAATTTAATTTATTTATATTTAACTGTAGAAGTCAAGAAATGTAGTTCACAGTATTAGTTATGTTTTTCCTGTTGAAGACAATTGTTAGAAGCAAATGGATGTAAATTTAAAATATTATAGGAATTAGCAACTTTATTAATTATTTAATCAGCTGAAAAAATTTGTATTAATAATGTTAAAGACATCTTTATATTCATTTGATTACCCAATTTAAATTGAGTGTTATTAAATCACGTGAATTAAAGTTGTTCAGATCCTTTTTAAAAAATTTTAAATTAGGAGTGCACTCATTAATTTACGCCAATTTGAGATATCATGTAATGTAGTCATAATGCAAATATAATCATTGTGTGTACACATTTATAAATCAGACAAATAAACAAAAAGAAAAATTTTTATAACTTTTTGTAAGTGGAACTCCAAAGGTTGTAAAAAGTGGTGAATACTTATGATAGCTTTTATTTTATTCAGTTATAAGGCAGGCCTGCTTTAATGGATAAATTAAATTGGATAATTATGAAAAAATTGCAAAATAAAATATTTCTGATTGCCGGCTTCTTAATAATTGTCAGATTTATCTTTAGTATCAATCCTAAAAAACAATTACAAAAAAAATTCCATTAAAAGGTATACTTGGAAGGTCTTTTGTTAACCTTAAAATTCTTCATTTAACTTTGCTGGTTACTCATGGAGAGACTGAGAAAGGATGATTGAGTTCTTTGGTAAGACCTGTTGGTGGAACTGTGAATTATACTAGGTTAACCTAGCTTTTAGGCATGTTCGATTTGAAGTGGAAGCACTTGGTTACCAAGTTCATCACACCAGCAGAAGGTTGCTGGTCTGAATGCAGCCTATAAAGATGTTTTTCTTTTAGTGAGTATTTAACCGAGAAAAGAAAGGGTTGTAGTTAAATGCTTGCTTTTAAGAGACGGGAGAATGCATATCACCAAAGATAATCACCAATTCTCTTTGTTTGGTGGGGGCTATGGCCACAGAGGCAGGGCTAAAGCAAAGCCTGGGAATGCGAGGCCAGAGCTATTCTTTTGTGTATTCCATGGGACCCTGAGTTCCCTTGTGGCATTGGTGACTCCAATCTGCTTATCATTTTCCTTCTCATCTTGTGGGCCTGGCCCAGTTTTTCTGGTGGCCAAGGTTGCTTGCCCAGAGTTAGACTATTGGCTGTTCTGGGGCTTTCCTGGTCAGGGAGTTGTCATGTCTTCTTTGGGTGGGCAATACTCAGTGAGTTTTTCCAGCAACCAGCTGCAGTTACTATCCACCTTGTCTGGGGTGAGAAATCCTGCCTTTGTTTTTAAGGTAATATTTATTCCACATAATTGGTTAGTTTCTGCCTGTTCAGAGCAACAGCTTTTCTAATTGCATTCCACAGCAAGTAATCCCCACCTGAAAGGCAGGCTCTAATTTTAGGGTAAGGCCAATCACAAGGCAGCAAGAGTTAGTTTAGGCTTCACCTTTTACTCAAATTAGGTCACACCCCACATTTCCCACAGCATTACTAGGAGACAAAGACAGGGCAGCAAAAGGTTGGTGCTGGGGATATTCATATTTAAATTACAAAACTTGCCAACCATTACCCCTTTAGAGGTTAGAGATTTGGCCTGAATGTGTGGTTAGAGTTCTCCCTCCCAGCATCTTAAACTTCTGTATTTAATTCAGCTAGGTGGTGCTGTCAATCCCAAGTTAGGCTGTGCCATTGCTCTCCCTTATCGTTCTATAAAGATGTAGTGGGGAGCACCAGCCAGAGCAGTCCCTCCTCAAGCAAAGTGGAGGGATAAGGGAATTAAAGGAATCCGCATTTTTAGGAGGCCTGAGGCATATTTGAGAATGAAGCATTTAGAGATCAAGGACATTGCCCAACTAAACTGAAACATGTGCTGCACAATATTCTTGTGCAAGAAAAAAGCTACTATCTCTCCAGGCATCTTTTGGAGGACAAAGGAAGGAACTATTCTGCAGCCCTGGCATGGGGGCCAGAAGCTGAGGGAGCCAATTCCTGGCAAACTGGAGTTTGGCCCAAAGTACAGACCCAATAAACGTACACTATATAATATAGAATGTGCTTAAGTGACGAGGAGAAAATCAAACATGGAGAGAGGGACAACTGGTCATGGAAACACCCCTGGCTGTACCCCTCACCCTCCAATACAGCTGCTTGCAGGACTGGCTGGGAGAGATGCACCTTGGTGGGAATTTGAAAAGGCAGGGTGGCAGAGATTGACTTTGGAGACTGAGCCCCAGCCCAGGAAACATGGGGTCCTCAGGTGACATAGGGACTAAGAGTTGGCTCCTCCACCACACCAGTGGAACCCAGGAAAGATCCCTGGGGTACAATCTTCCAGCATGGAGTGGCAATCACTGGGCACTGGAGGTGCACTGATTTAAAATCTCCAGACTAACTGACATTCAGCAAAGAACCTGGAGCCCACCTAAACCTAAATCCTGCATCCAGGAATTCCACCTATGGAATTACCTCTCTCACTCTAGCAATCCAGAGGGTGGAGTATCACAGTCCAGACAATTCCACCTAAAACTGTTGAGAAGAGAAGCTGAGAATCTTTGAACTCCAATGGAAAGAATTCTTTTCATAGAGATCGTTGTTCCCTTATGTTTTTCTTTTTTTAATTCCCTTTTTCTTCTTCTCTTCTCTGTTTAATTGTGACCTTGATGGTACATGGACATTTATGCATACTCATATTTTCTTTCTTCATTGCTAGCATTTTTGAAAAGTTATTTTTCATGGATTAGTTATTTGTGGACTAGGATGTTTGATTAGTATATTTTGGTTTGGCTTTGTATTCTTTTCATTTCTTTTTTATAAATTTTTACTTTATATATATTTTTATCTTACCTATCTGTTTTCCTTAATTCTCTCTTTTCTGTTAATAGCCAATCTCTAATGTTCTCTCTTTCACTCCTCCTTTTTTACTTCTATCATCTCTCCTCCTCCCTCATAATCATCACATCTTATATCACTTCTGTTCTCTCCCTGTCCACCATTTGAAATTGTAAATCCTTTTTAAACTTGATGTTTTTATTGCAGGCAATAATGATCATATCATGTTTATTGTGATATTAACATTGTAGATGTCATAGTAGGAACTATTTGGTTTATGGTTTAATGCTGTATATTATTTGCATAGGTTGATGTTATTATTTATTTCCCCCTAAACAGTGAGGTTCTGGAAACCCTCAGGGACACTATGAGTCCACAGGGTAGAAACTCTACTGCCTCAGAAGCATACTGTTATAGACACACAAACAAGATGAAAAAGCAAGGGAGCTGGGTGCGGTGGCACACACCTATACTCCCAGCAGTTGGGGAGGCTAAGGCAGGAGGGCCATGAGTTCAAAGTTAGCCTCAGCAAAAGCAAGGCACTAAGGAAACCCAGTGAGATCCTGTCTCTAAATAAAATACAAAATAGGGCTGGGGATTGGCTCAGCTGTTGAGTGCTCCAAGTTCAGTCCCTGGAAGGACAGGAAGGAAGGAAGGAAGGAAGGAAGGAAGGAAGGAAGGAAGGAAGGAAATTGCCCCCAAACAAACCAAGATACTCCAATAATAGAATCCATCAGCACCACAGAGGAAAAAATGTCAGAGAAAGAATTTAGAATGTACATAATTAAACTGATCTGCAAAGGAAAGGATGATATATAGAATGAAATCAGAGAAAATACAGGAAGAAAAAGATCACTTCAATAAAAAGAGATTCTGATGGGAAAAAACTCAAGCAGAAATCCTCAAAATGAAGGAATTGGTAAACCATATTTCTGATCAGTAAACCAAAAATTCAATGGAAAGCATCACCAACAGACTAGATCACTAGGAAGACAGAGTTTCAGGCAATGAAGACAAAATATATAATCTTGAAAACAAAGTTGACCATGGAGAAAAGATGTTAAGAGACTATGAACAAAACGTACAAGAAATATGGAATAAACTGAAAAGAACAAATTTAAGACTTATTGAGATACATGAAGGCACAGAGATATAAACCAAAGGAATGCACAATCTTTTCAATGAAATAATATCAGAAAATTTCCCAAACCTAAAGATTGAAATGGAAAATCAAACACAGGGTGCTTATAGGACCCCAAATACACAAAATCATACCAAGGCACATTATTATGAAAATGTCTAACATACAGAAAGGGATAAAATTTTAAAGACTGCCAGAAAAAAACAACAGGTAACATTTAGAGGAAAACCAACCTGGATCTCAGCTGGTCTACCAACCCAGACCCTCAAAGCTAAGAGGTCTTGGAATAATATATACCAAGCTCTGAAAGAAAATGGATGTCAGGCAAGAATACTACACCCAGCAAAATTAAGCTTCAGAATTGATGATGAAATAAAAACCTTCCATGATAAACAAAAGTTAAAAGAATTCACAAATAGAAAGTCTGCACTACAAAATATACTAAATAAAATACTTTATGAAGAAGAAATGAAAAATAAAAATAAAAATAAAATAAAAGGAACTACTTTATTGTAGTTCCTCCAGCAAAGGGAGGAACTACACTAAAGGATCAATGGATAAACTAATTCAAATTAAAGAGCAAAAAAATCAAAATAACAAGAAATAAAAATCATATCTCAATAATAACATGGAATGTAAATGGCCTAAACTCATCAATCAAAAGACAGACTGATAAATTGGATTAAAAAACAAGACCCAACAATATGATCTCTCCAAGAGACTCACTTCATAGGCAAGATATCCACAAACTGAAGGTAAAAGGATGGGAAAAAGTATATCATTCACACGGATCTTATAAACAAGCAGGGGTTCCCATCCTCATAACAGATAAAATGGACTTTAAGCCAAAGTTAATCAGAAGGCACAAAGAAGGACATTTCATACTGATTAAGGGAATTGTACCACAACAAAACCTAATAATCATAAATATTTATGCCCCACACAATGAAGCATCTATGTACATCAAACAAACCCTTCTCAATTTCAAGAACCAAACAGACCACAACACAATAATACTGGGTGACTTTAACATACCTCTCTCACTACTGAATAGATCCTCCAAACAAAAACTAAACAAAGAAGCTATAGAACTAAAAAATATAACTAATAATTTAGATTTAACAGACATATATAGAACATTTCATCCATCAATGACTGAATACACTTTGTTCTCAGCAGCACATGGATACTTCTCTACAATAGACCGTATCTTAGGCCACAAAGCAACTCTTAACAAATAAAAAAAAAATAGATATAAGATTGTGCATCCTATCATACCATAATGGAATGAAATTAGAAATCAATGATCAAATAAAAAATAGAAGCTACTATAACACCTAGATTAACATGCCTTTAAGTCCTGATGCCCTGGGATACTGAACAATTATTGCCTTTCGCAGTAACTTGGGCATAACTCCAGCTCAGATAACAAAGTGTGGCTCCAGGTGTAGGCATCACCCTGGGGTTAAGTTACACTCACCTCTTCCTTTGTAACCCTACCCCTTTGCCCTTTTGGGATACAATGTTCCATGGAACCTTCCTTTGTGTGTCCCCTACATAAGAATAAAGAATTCCAGTGGCTCATACTCTTTCCACGAACCCTTAAGATCAGAGAGCTTTTGAGGAATTTGAAAAGGTACTATTGTGTATTTGTGTGCTTTATTTGTCATTTTCTTAAGTTATTGGAATAGTCATATTTTGTGAACCCAGCATTAGGTCACCAGCTAGGATAGATGGTGATATAAATAATATGCTATTAAGTGATGAATGGATAGTAGAAGAAATAAGGGATTAAATAAAAAAATACTTAGAGGTAAATGAGAATAGCAATACAACATATCAAAATCTTTGGAACACTGCAAAGGCAGTTCTAAGAGGAAAGTTCATTGCATTGAGCTCATTCACTAGAACTAGAACAGAAAGTCAATGAATAAATGACCTAACATTACATCTCAAAGCCCTAGAAAAAGAATAAATCAACATCAAAAGCAATAGAAGACAGGAAATAACTAAAATTAGAGCTGAAATCAATGAAATTGAAACAAAAGAAACAATCCAAAAAAACTGAGAAAACAAGAAGTTGGTTTTTTAATGAAAATTAATAAAATTGATAAACCCTTAGCCAACCTAACAAAGAGAAAGAGAGAGAAAACTCCAATTGGTAACATTTATGATGAAAAAGGAACTATTGTGATGAACACTACTGATATACAGAAGATCATCATAACCCATTTTGAAAACTTATAATCCAATAAAATAGAAAATAATGAAGACATTGACAAATTTCTAGAGACATATGACCTACCCAAACTGAATCAGGAGGACATACATGATTTAAGCAAATAAATTTTAAAAGTGAAATTGAAGATGCCATCAAAAGTCTACCAAGGAGGCTGGGGTTGTGGCTCAGTGGTAGATCTCTCATCTTGCATGTGTAAGGCACTGGGTTTGATCCTCAGCACCACATAAAGATAAATAAATAAATAAAGGTATGTGTCCATCTACAACTTGAAAAAAAAAAATTCTTAAAAAAAAAAAAAGTCTACCAAGGAACAAAGCCCAGGACCTGAAGGATTCTCAGCTGACCTCTACCAGACCTTCAAAGAAGAATTAACACCAAAACTCCTCAAATTATTCCATGAAATACAAAAGGAGGGAACCCTTCCAAACTCAGTCTATGAAGCTAGTATTACCCTGATACCAAAACTAGACAAAAGAAAGAAAACCTCAGACCAATAGTCCTGATGAACATAGATGCAAAAATCCTTATATAAAATACTGGTGAATCACATACAAAAACATAGTAAAAAGATAGTGTACCACAATCAAATGGGGGTTCATCCCAGGGATGAAAGGTTGGCTCAATATACTGAAATCAATAAATGTAGTTCATCACATCAATAGACTTAAAGATAACAAGATCTCTACAATGAAAACTACAGAACACTAAAGAAAGAAATTGAAGAAAACCTTAGAAGATGGAAAGACCTCCCATGTTCTTGGATAGGAATATTGTCAAATGGCCATACTACCAAAAGTGCTATACAGATTTCATGCAATTCCTGTTTAGGTTCTGATTGCATCTTCATAGAAACAGAAAAAGAAGTCATGAAATTCATTTGGAAAAATAAAAGACCCAGACTAGCCAAAGCAATCTTAGCAAGAAAAGTGTAGCAATACCACATTCTAAATTATACTACAGAGACATAAAAACAAAAATGGCATGGTATTGGCACTGAAATAGACATGAAGACCAATGGTACAGAATAGAAAACACACAGAAAAACCCACATAAATATAGTTATCTCATACTAGACAAAGGCACTATAAACATACATTGGAGAAAAGATAGCTTCTTCAACAAATGGTGCTGGGTAAACAGGAAATCCATATGTAATAAAATGAAATTAGACTCCTCTCTCTCTCTCCTTGTACAAAACTCAACTCAAAGTGGATCAAGAGCCTTGACATTATACCAGAGACTCTGCCTTGTGGAAGAAAAAGTAGGCTCAAATCTCCAACATGCTGGCTTAGGAACCAAATTCCTCAACGAGACTCCTAAAGTGCAAGAAATAAAATCAAGAAGCAACAAATGGGATTGTATCAAACTAAAAAGCTTCTTCATAGTAAAGGAAACAATCAAGAATGTGAAGAGAGAGCTTACAGAATGGGAGAAAATCTTTGCCACCTACACCTCAGATACAGCATTAATCTCCGGGATATACGAAGAACTCAAAAAACTTAACACCAAAAAAATAAATAACCCAATCAATAAATGGGCTAAGGAACTGAACACACACTTCACAGAAGAAGAAATACATTTGACCAAAAAATATATGAAACAATGTTCAACATCTCTAGCAATTAGACTACAAATTAAAACTACACTGAGATTTCACCTCGCTCCAGTCAGAATGGAAATTATCAAGAAAAAAAAGTAACAATAAATGTTGGTGAGGATGTGGGAAAACAATTACACTCATATATTGCTGATGGGATTACAAATTGGTGCAACCACTCTGGAAAGCAGAATGGAGATTCCTCAGAAAACTTGGAATGGAACCACCATTTGACCTAGTCATCCCACTCCTTGGCATATACCCAAAGGACTTAAAATCAGTATACTATAGTAACAAGTCCACATCAATATTCATAGCAGCTCAATTCACAGTAGCTAAACTATAGAACCAAACTAGATGCCCTTCAACAGATGAATGGATAAAGAAAATGTAATACATATATACACAATGGAATATTACTCATCCGTAAAGAAGAATGAAATTATGGCATTTGCCAGTAAATGAATAGAACTGGAAACTGTCATGCTAAGTGAAAAATGCCAGTCCCAAAAAACCAAAAACAAATTTTCTCTCTGATATGGGATGCTGACTCACAATAGGTAGAGGGCTGGGAGGAATGGGAATGGGAAAGATAGTAGAATGAATCAGATATAACTTTCCTAGTTCATATATGAATACAAGACCAGTATAACTCCACATTATATACAACCACAAGAATGGAAAGTTTTACTCCATGTATGTATGATGTCAAATTACATTCTACTGCAATGTATAACTAAAAAGAACAAGTAATTTGAAAAAAAAAAATCTGTGCTTCTGAATGCAGCTGTTGGTACTTTTCAGGAAGCAAGTGAAATCTATCTGGTTGGTTATTTTTTTGAAGATACCAACCTGTGTGCTATCCATGCCAAATACCTAACAATTATGCCAAAAGACATCCAGCTAGCATACCACATATGTGACAACTCAAGATCTGCCATGATGGGAAACATTTCATTAAAAAAAAAAATCTTCTTCTTGTTAACAGCAGTTCTGAACATTTTAATATGTACAGTAGATTCTTTTCCCCCATGGGGTCAAAAGATACCACAGTGTATGATTAAAAATGAAAAAACAGAGGACAGAAATCAGGTATTGACACTTTTTCCATTTTCACTTGTATGTGAATTTGTAATTTAAATGCAGACATTTAAAAACACTAATGCAAGTCAAAACATTTCAGGGAACAAGTTTCAGCAGTTTGACTTTACAACATTTATAAATACACCTGTTAAAATTCTTTGTAAAACACCAGCATTGGGATGGTTTTAAAACACTCCATTTAAAACATTTCCATTTCCTGTTTGATGAAAACTAAATGATGCTTATGGATTTTTATTCTACACTAGATTCCCTCCATTCACTATAGTTTTCTGAGTTGTCCTACATGCAAGTACCTGTTTTTAAAGTTGTCTGTCTTCTGTGTTGTTCCTGTAGGTTTGTTATTAAAATTATTAAAGTATAAAATTAAAATATCTATTAATTTTTAAATTAAATTTAAAATTTTTAATTAATTTTAAACTACAAAAATTAAAGCAGAGACTCACATTAAGAAATAGGAAACTATACCTGTGAACACTTGCAAGACTGAACAAGGGAGCCTTGTAACATTAGAGCAAGTGACATGAAAGATTCAAAACACCAGGGATGTTACAGTGGTCCACAAGGGCGATCATAACAAAATGCCACAGTCTGGGTGGTGGTTTAAACAACAGAAATGTGGTGTCTTCTCACAGTTGTATATGCTGAAAGTCCAAGATCAAGGTGTCAGCATGATAGGTTCCAATAAGAGATCTCTGTCCTTGGTTTTGCAAATGGTCACCTTCTGTGTCTTCACATGGCGTTCTCTCTGTGCAATTGCACTACTGGTAACTCTTTCTTTCTCTGAAGGTCACCAGTCTTATTGGATAAAAGCCTCACCCTTGTGACCTCACTTATTTTGAGACAGGTCTCACTAAGTTGCCTAGGCTGGCCTTGAATTTATGATCCTCCTGCCTCAGCCTCCTGAGTCGCTGGAATTAACAGGTGTGCATCACTGTGCCTGGTTGGGATCTCATTTAATCTTTACTATTTCCGTAAGGTCCTGTCTCCAAACACAATTTCATTAGGGGTTAGGACTTCAGCATAAGAATATGGGGGAATATAATTTAGGTCATAAGAGATATTAAATGAATGATCCTCTAAATTGAACAAGGATTACAAGAAAGGCATGTGTTCAGGAAAATAATTGGCTGGCTTATGAGCAGAAATGAAAGATAAAATGAATCTAAAAATCAAGGGGAATTTTCAAGATTGGAAAGCTGACTGATTGTAGACACAGAAATAGGAGATAAAACTATCTAAAATGTTTTGGGGGGTTGGGGTTAGGTTCAGTGGTTAACATGATTGAGGCACTGAGTTCTACCCTCATCATCACATATATGTAAAATAAAGATATTGTGTCCATTTAAAACTAAAAAGTAAATATTAAAAAAAGATGTAAAATTAGGACCGGTTTGTGTCTCAGCAGTAGAGCTCTTGCCCTAGCACGTGCGAGGCCCTGGGTTCGATCCTCAGCACAATATAAAAAATAAATAAACAAAATAAAGGTATCGTGTACAACTAAAAAATAAATATTTTTTAAAAGATGTTAAATTTAAAAAATAAAAATAAATAAAATGTTTTGAGCAAAAACACACATGAGGTTGTTTTCATTAAACAGAGGTTCAATCCTATTGTCTCAAGGGGCTCCAAGTTGGCCATATTAAATTAAGAAAGAAACACAGGGGTAAGAAAGTATAAGAAAGAAATAGAGCAGACTTAAGAATTATTTCTAGAAAGAACTTTGTATATGGTTGCCAGCATATAGGACTGACTAGGAATTAATGAAATAATGTTTCCAAAGAAATCATAAAAGGAGTGAGCTGGGCCTTAAAAATCCTATAACTGTAAAACATGCTCCCAGGACTGCAAATATGCAGCAGCAGGAAGCAGGCTGTGAAAACTACACAGTACTGAGGTCATATTCCTGGATGCCAATCTCAGATATTGCCTGGGAAGGATAATGGACAAGAAAGAAAATCTCAGAAAAGAGAATCCAGGACCTGGGAGGACAAGGAACAAGGAACTTCCTCCCCTAAAGTCTAATGAGGAATCGCCTCCACCTGGAGAGCCCGCCCCGTTGGATTTTCTCAGTTAGTGCTATAGATCTCCCAACCCTCCCCTTTCCAAATGAGAGTTTTTATTATAGTTATGTTCTTGGTCCATATTTCTTATATGAGGTGTAGAGGGGTAAAGAGGTAAGCAGACTTGTCTTTTAATTCAGAAATCTGTGGACCATTAGCCAGAGTTCCCAGACTTTGTCATAAGTGGGGCACCTGGGTTGAACTTTGGGTTGTCTTTTTTAGGCAAGATACCACAGAGGTGTTCAATGGACAGAGGGCAGTCTGTGGCAGAAATGGCTAGCTGCGCCGAGTCTTTGCCCTCCATCCATAGTGTTAGTTTCTTGCTGCAGAGCAGAGCCAGTAACCATAATCACCATTCCCCTTGAATCCAGTGTGGCTGTGAGACTGGTTGTTCTCTCAAGAGTGTGAGGAAAGTGATACTTGCTTTATTCACTGTCTTTTTCCCCTGCCAGGAGTTGGAAACAGAGGACTTGAAGATCTGCCTGAGGACATGCAGAAGAGCATCAAGACAAAGGAGCCTGGGTCCTAGTCACCACATACAGGAAAGCCACCCAGAGTTACCACATACAAGAAAGCCACCTACCATCCAAGAAAACTGTTATCAGAGTACGACGTGAGTGAGAGATGAACTTCTGCTTTGTTAAGTCACTTAGTTTTCAAAGTTTCCTTGGTATAGAAATTCATATGCTCCTGAAAGAAGTGAAGCAGAGAGCTACGAGGTTCTGAGGAAGACAAGAGTTCACAGAAGACTAGCAGGGTGACCAAGGATTAGCAAGGAGCCAAGTGAAGCTAAAGTGAACCAAACAAGGAGAATGGTCGAAGGTGATAAGATTAGAGTAGCAGAGGGAAGCCAGGGCTGGGGATATAGCTGAGTTGGTAGACAGCTTGCCTCGAAAGCAAAAGGCCCTGGGTTCAATCCCCAGCACCAAAAAAAAAAAAAAAAAAAAAAAAAAAAAAGACCTTGTAGGCCATTACATTAGCTTTTACCTTGAATGAGCTGGAGTGTCAGTGGAGTATTACACGAGCTGACATTTTAATTGGATGCCTACAGCTGTTGTTTAGGAGGAAGTCACAGAGGGACAACAAGAAGGAAGATCAGTTTTGAGACTATTAAAACAATCCAGGGAGAGATATGAAGCTGGCTTGGAATCAGATGGTTGCGGTGAAGGTGGTAAATAGGACTTGGATCCTGGACATACCTTTACGGTAGTGCCAAAGGCTTCTTGTCTAAAATCCAAGCATGAATGATATTTATGCTTCTGGCTGACTCAAGTCTGAGAGCTATACATGCACTGTGAGCAGAAACTGGCTCCCAGTAGCTCATAAAGTACTTGATATTCTCTATAGTAAGAAGGACTGCCGATACATAATAGTATTATTGTTTCAGTGCAAGTATTAATAACTAATGTCTAAAAAGAACTAGCCAAAGGTTTTATGAATGCTTTCTGAGTGGCCCAGCTCATAAATAATTTTCATTGAGATTTAATGCTATTAATATGGATTCCTCTTCAGTGGCAATGAGATTGCCTTTGATCCAATAGACAAGATTGTTTTGAGGTCTTTCAAACAGCCAACTCTGATGATTTCCAAACAAACAAATAAAAAATTAGGCTACTTGTATTAGTCAGGAGTCTAACCCACCAGATGTGTATATAGAAAGACACTGATTTCAACTAATTGCCTCCTGTGATTGTAGAGGCTTGGCAAGTCCAAAATCTGCTGGGGGCATTTGGCAAACTGAAAACTTAGGAAACAGTTGCAGTTGGAGTCCAAAGGTAGTCTGCTATAGAACCAGAGAGAAGTAGTATTGAAGATGAAATTTGAAGGCTGTCTGATGGCAGAATTCCCTCTTTCTTGGGGGAGGTCATCAATTGTTCTATTCTGCCTTCAACTGATTGTATGAGACCCACCCATATTATGAAAGGCATTCTGCTTTACTCAAATCCAATTTAAACAGAAATCTCATCCAAAGCAACTTCACAGAAACATTCTAAATAATGTTTGCTTAAATATCTTGGCACTTTGTCATAGAGAAGTTGATACATAAAATTAACCGTCAGACACACCACAATTAGGAAAACTTCAAGATGCTTCTTTTATTGCCTTGTAATTCAGTAACACTTGCCTCTCTTCAGCCTCACAGATTGTACATGGGTTTCCTTCTTTTACTGTCTAATTACATATTTAACTAAAGAATCATTATACAATGACGAGAGTCCAGTTATTTTCTGACTCTGCAAATTTTGTCTCTTCCTTCTATTTGTTTAATTTAAGCCTTATGGTTATAACATACATTATCCTATTCTGGTGAAAGTATCTGCTTTCTTGTCTGCATAATGTGTTCTCAGTTACACCTCAGCTCAGTTTATAATATTTTACTCCTTTTAAAGTGCCACTAGAAATTGTTAATATAACCATATTATTTTTCAGCTAACAATTTTACTTGATTTATATTGACAATTCCTAAGGTGGACTCTTTTTGGAATTTTTAATTATTTTTTAAAAACCCCAAATTACAGAAAGTTTGGGGAAATGAGAAAAAACCAAACTACCCAAAAGGGTATTTTAGCATTATGTCATTGCAATTGCAAACACCAATAAAATATTTAATAACAACCAGAAAAGTAAAGAGAATAGTAAAATGGGATAACAGATTTCTAGAGCAAATTTCAGTAAGCTTAAGAAAATAGTAGAAGTGATCACATGGGAACACTATCAAACAATAAGAAATCCAGTCAAAATAGATATTGAAAATAAAAAGAAATCCTCCTTACATCAAAAGGATAGGCAGAATTTAACTTCATCCACTAAAAAGTGGTTGAATAATTGAAATTAAGAGGAATTAGTCAGCCACCTGAAGGATGTTAGACAAGTTTACTAAACAGATGTAGGCCTAAAGGGGAAGAATAACTCCCACAAAATATTAGATACTAGAAAGGCTCTGGCCTGATATGATTTTGCTGGGGGTAGAAGAGAGGGGGCTGGTGCTACCACCATACTCTGTGGCAGCAGGGCCTTACAGGACCACCAGTAGCAGCCACACCTGTCCGGGAAGCACAGTGATCTAGATCTGGTTTCACTCAATGGCAGCAGCAACTGGCACCCTTGGTGAAGGCAGGGTGACATCACAGAGCATCCCTGACCTTCTGAGTGGTGACAGCTTGGTGGCAGAAGGAAACCACACTGCATGGACACATCTGATATCTCACATCACCATGGGGGCAAAAAAAAAAAAAAAAACCCACAGTGACAGTGGGGGGCCATAGGTGTCAGGGAAGGTTGCAAAGACTTGTTAGGAGTATGTGTGACTGGAGACTAAGAGAATTCACTCAGAAGGAAAGGTGAGTCTTTGAATAAGCCTAGACAATTCCAACATGGGTAGTTCCTAACTTATAATAGTGCGACTTACATTTTAAGACTTTACAATGGTGCCAGAGCAATATGCATTCAGTAGGACCTGTGAGTTGAATTTTGAGTTTTGATCTTTTCCTGGGCTAGTGATACGCAGTCCAGTCCTGCCTTGCCAAGTTGGGCCACAGCAGGAAGCAGCAGCTCCCACTCAGCCATGTGATCAGGAGGCTAAACTACTGTTACTCTATGGTACACTATGTTGCCAGCATTTTCTGGACATAGTTATTCGATAAATTATATGAGTCAACACTTTATTATAAAATAGGCCTTGTGTTAGATGATTTTGCCCAGCGATAGGCCAGTGTACAATTTCTAAGCATGTTTAAAGTAACTTAGACTTAAGCTATGAAACTTGACAGGTTAGGTGTATTAAGTGCATTTTTGACATGATATTTTCAACTTAGGAGGCGTTTATCAGGATGTAACCCCATTGTAAATCAAGGAGCATCTTTAGTCTATATAATGTTTTCCAGAGAAAACAACTGTTTTATAATTCAATGCTATGATAACCCCCAAGTGTGGTCCAAGGAAAGACACATTAATATAGTACATGGATGATGTTGGTTAAATGGTTACTCCTTCCAGGAATAGCTGGCTTCAGAGATTTCATGTAGACAATGCTTTTCATCTTTGTACATTACATTCCCACCTGACTGGTGAAGACCTGGACTAATGTATGTACATGTTATGGTTTAGATATAAGGTGCCCCGTAAAAGTTCATGTTGAGACAATACTAGAACATTCAGAGGTGAAAAGACTGAGTTATGACAGCCTTAATCTAATTGATTCATTAATCTGCTGATAAGGATTAACTGAGTGGTAACTAAGCAGGTAGGGTGTGGCTGGAGGAGGTGGGTCACTGGGAGCATGACTTTGAGATATATATTTTGTTCCTGGTGAAAAACTAGCTCCGTTCTCTAATTGTTATGTCTTGAGCTACTTTCCTCTGCCATACTCTTCCACCATGACGTTCCTCCTCACCCTGGGCTCAGAACAATGGAGCCAGCTGTTTGTGGACTGAGACCTCTGAAACCGTGAGCACCAAGTAAACTTTTCTTCCTCTAAAATTGTTCTTGTTAGGTCTTTTGATCACAGCAGCAAGAGTTGACTAAAACACTCCATTTGGGCTCAATATCCCATTTCTCTGGGTTTTTTTTCCAAGGTAGAAAATGTTAAAGTGGGCCTGGGTTAAAAAAACAACAACAATGCTTATAATATTTGAACTTAAGTTCTGAATCTGTAAGCCACTAACCCCAAACTCCTTCCTCCACTATACAATGAAAATATTTTCATTTGGTCTTACAAAGTATTATAATAAATAAATGCTATTAAAATAGTGCTATTTGGTAGGTACAAAAAGTTACATTCAGAGCCATTTAATTCTAAGGTGAGAACAATGAAAGTCACAAAGGTTAGTCTTTGGCCTGATTTTTTTTTTTACATTCTCATTATTAAAATATATGTATACATCTAGGGATGTATATACTGTGATTTATTGAGTAGGGAATTATTTAGTTTCACCAAATATAGAAGTTAAAATGTGGTTTCAAATATTCTTTCACATTCACACTAATTAGAAGTCAGTCACAAAGAGTTAAGAAGATACTAAGCATTCAATAAGTATTTAAAATAACAAAATAAGCAGGTTTTTCAGAGGTCCACCAGATTAGGCCCATCATCACAGAAAACTGAGGCCTAGGTAGGCAATATCTTTAGTTCCAGATCCCCCCAAAAATTCCTGACCAACCTTGGTCTAGAATTTATTCACTCTTCAAAGTGAATTCCTTTCCTTCTGGATAAGACTAGAGATTCAGGGGAAGCTTATCGTGCCCATTTTCTACAGAATGTCAGTTCCAGTGTCATAGATCAGTCTCATTTTTATTGTCCCATGCATTGTAGTACCTCCAAATGGCCATGTTAAAGCCTGCAGCAGAAGTGCTACTTTATGTACTCTCCGTTCCCAAAACACTCAACTCAAAATTCTCCTGACTTGTTGTTGTCCATGTTTATTTTGGCACAGTTCCCTCCCCCATCCCTGCCTTCAGCATGAACACACAAACACATACACACATACTACACTAAATGCTCTACCTTCTCATTTGATGAGAATGAAAATCACATAACTATTAAGAAAACTAGCCTTGTTCCTTAGTGCTAAGGATTACCAGGGATCTGCAGAAGATAAAGAATGAATTCCCTCTGACACCTATGGATCATATAATCACAACTGAGGGCCCTCTCTTTGAATAGCTGGACATCTGGATATCATTTAAGAATGGGAGTTATAACTATAGTATTATCTTCCTTTTATTGTTGCTAAGGCCATGAGCAGGAGCCAACTGGACTTGTTCTCTTCACATTGCTTGTGGTCAGACAAAATTAAATGTTCTACCTTCTCTAACTTTCTAGCAGTTAGAGAAGCAAATTCATCACATTCTCAAATCCAGGAAGGGCTGAAGACAAAGCCCATTTTAAACAGTGACCCTCAATTTAAGAAGATATGCTAAGGCTGGGGGTGTTGCTCAGAGCGGTAGAGCGCTTGCCTAGCACATGGGAGGCCCTGGGTTCCATCCTTAGCACAACATAAAAATAAATAAATAAAATAAAGGTATTGTGTCCAACTACAACTAAAAAATAAATATTAAAAGAAGAAGAAGATATGTTACACAGATCCATTCAGCAAGGCTTGAGAATTGTCAGGATATGAAGCCAAGATCCTCCATTATCTATGTAGTGAAAAAAAAAGCTTCTAATTATCTTCTGTGACTACACTTTTGAATAAAGATGCCACAACAAGATCACTTCATTTCTATTGCTTGCAGTAATAAAAGAAAAGCAAAATATTTGAGGAAGCTATACACTAACTAGACAATCCAGATTGTCTAGCTCTAGAGCTGTCAAGAATTCTACTTCATGATAGTGTCTTCTTTCTGTAAATTGTGCAAAATCTCGTTTCTATAAATCTTGGAAGCTGGAACTCCCAAAGGGTAAAAGACTATTTTAGGTTTGAGAAGTAGTGTTGAGAAGGAGTATGTTGCTTGCCCAGAGGAATGTCAGACACCATCATATTCTCCTGGTCACATCCCTTATTACTTAGTCTTCAGTTATATGTCCACTTCACCCATCAAAATTCTCATTTACAACCCTGACTCCTTCCAAAAACTAGTGACACAGCTATGAACTAGCAAGACCCATCCCCTGGAAACCTCTGCACCTATTCCAGAGTATAGCACATCTGTACAACACTTCCTGTCCTCATTGCTGGGACATGAAGATCCATTTCCAAAACCACTGGATCAGAAAGATTCAAGGAATCAATGAAGAAGCATACAACTAGCTTAATGCTGAGGAACTGGACATTAAAAATTCAAAGAATTACTGAAGTTCAATTCTAGATCAAGTAAATTAAGAATGTCTGGGTGTGAAACTCAAAATATTAGAATCTTTAAAAAATCTTCCCAGGTGAATCTAAAGAATAGATAGTTGAGAACCACAAGCTTTGCACAATACACAATGCTTTATTGTGCTGGATTGCTGCCACACAGGTAATACTCTGCTATTCCAAAGTCAATGACTTTGGAAGTAGACATTAATAAGATAGAACTGGAAAATACTTTCATTGGCATGTAACTTGGTATGGCAGTTTTTCAATACGGCCCCAAATTCTTTGACACTTCTCCCATTGAGAGGTGGAGTATGTGTTTTCTTCCCTTGAATATGGTGGCCTTCTGATGACTTCATCCAAAAAAATATTATAGGTTGATTCTATCTCAGGTTTTAGGCTATGTCACAAAAGGCTATCCACTTTTCCAGGAAGGGACACTTGTTTTGAATCCTTGAAGCCACCATGTAAGAAATACAGCTACCCTGAACTACCATGATATTGGAAAAATTGGGCTAGGTGGAGAAGCCACATGTAGGGGCAATCTTAGCCTAATTTTTAATCAACATAGCCATTAGCTGAATAATTGAGAGATTGACAGATTACCTATGAAATCTAAGACTCAAAATCATCAATTTAATAAATGTATTGAAATAATGTCTCTGAATTTGTCCATCAACCATATATTTTCCAGTTTTCCTCCAAATCAGTGAAACTTCAGGTGCCTGAAGATACATACTAACTCCGTTCTTGATTTGATTAGATGTTTGAATTGAAATAGAAAAGGTACTTTTATTCTGAAAATGCCAGGAAAAGGTAACATAAAACTGCCTAACTTCAAAGAAACAAACACAGTAATTTGAAATATCTGAGAAATGAATGGACTTTAATAATGTGAAGGGATGAATGGTGGCCCACCAAAAAGCATTTCCACATCATGAACTCTAGAACCCATGATCATTTTCCTTATTTTACAAAAGGATTTTTGCAGTTATAATTAAATTAATGTGTTAGCTTTTCATCACTGTGACCAAAATACCTGACACAAACAACAGAGGAATAAAGATTTAGTTTGGCTCATGGTTTCAGAGATTTAAATTTATGGTCAACAAATTCCTTTGCTCTGGCCTAAGGTAAGGTAGAATATCATGGCACACAGCATGGTGGAGAAAAGTTACTTAGTTCATGGCAGCCAGAAAGCAGAGAAAAAGTGTGAGGAAAGAGCCAGGGACAAGATATAGACTCCAAGGTTATACCCCCCATTTACTGCCTCCTACCATGCCCCACCTGCTTATAGTTTCCACCAGTTCCCAGTAGTCCATTCAGCTTTTAACGGAGTAATCTGCTGATGAGGTCAGAGTCCTCATGACCCAAATACTTCCCAAAACCTCTACCTCTGAATATTCCTAAATTGAGGACCAGCCTTCAGCACATGAGAGATTGGGGGACACTTCGTATCCAAACTATAACACTTAGGAATTGTGAGATGAGAACATCCTGGAATACCCAATGACAAGTGTCTTTATGTGAGACCAAGGGTAGATTTAATGAACAAAAGAGGAGGCAATATAACTACGGAGGCAGATTGGAGCCGGCAGCTACAAGTCAATGACTGGTAACAGACACCAGAAAGTGGAAGAGAATCTAGATTTTCCTCTGGATCCAGAGGAAGTGACGCCCTGACAACACCTTGTTTTCTTTCAGACCTCTGGCCTCCAAAAATGAAAGAATAAATTTCTATTCTTTTTAGCCAACCAGTTTGTGGTCATTTATTAGAATATCATGGCACACAACAGGAAATAGTTAGGAAGGAAAGGTTTCTTCATCTAAATTCTCTACTTCATAAGGATGTAACTGAATAAATTGCAATTTACTTTTTACTTCTCTATGCTTCCTATAAGAAAGATTTCAGTTCAAAATGTTATTTCTATTATAAAAAGTATCTTTATGTTTCATGTTTTGCATGCCTTTATGTTTTTTTTTTAACATATGGCCTGGTGGTGATTTTTACTAGTCATCTAAATAGCATAAAAAGTAAAGGACTTGACTGGTGTTGTGAATTCTGCTGTCGGTCCCTCACATACATTTGAGGACAGAGGGATGAAGAGTGAAGCCCTGAAGGAATAATGAAAATGCTGGCCTTGCAATGAAGTATATAGTTTGTAGGGGAATGTCCATAGGCAGGCTTTAAAAAAAAAAAAAAAAAAAAAAAAGACCACTTCAAAATCTAGCTGAAGAATTCCCTACAGAATATCTAACCAGTACTCTTGGAAACTGTGGAAGTCATCAAAAATGAAGAAACTGACAGCCAAGAAACCTAAGAAGACATGAAAACTAAAAGTAATGTTGTATCCAGGAACAGGAAATTAAAAAAAAAAAAGCCATTAGGTAAAAATTAAGGAAATATGACTAAAATAGTGACTTTTAAGAATAATATACCAATTGGTATATTATTGGTTCATTAATTTTAACAAATGTCTTATACTATTATGTTAACAGTGTTTGAAACTGGGCGCTGGATCTGTGGGAACTCTATGAAATAACTTTTTTCCATTTTTCTGTAAAACTGTTCTGAACAAAGAGATCTCTAGGGGTAGGGGGAGACTGTTGCTACTAACATTCTTATTTTAGTATTGAATCTTAACATTCAAAGGAGGAAGTGAAACATTTAATACAACTTAGCAATGTTGAGGAAATTTCCTGCACTCTTCAGAAAAGGCGACACCAAGAAACATCACTAGACTTGGGGCGGGGTGGCGGGAGGAGGGGGGTGTTAAGAAACATTTGGTTGGGCTTCCAGTCCAGTTTCCAGGGCTAACCGGCGTGCCATCTGCTCGAACCGAAAAGTGGTAACCATGGTTCACGTGTCACTCCAGCCTTTGGGTGTCAGCAAGTTTGCCCCAGCAAGTCTGGACAACTTCGCGACCTCGCAGGTTGCTGGGGGAAGGGGCGGCGGCGGTAGCATCCAGGGTGTGTGTGTATCGTTTTTCCAAACTCCATCTGCTTTCCCCACCCCTGGTGCCGGGCGCCGCCAGCCGCGGGGACGTGAGCGGGTCTTTTATGCATAACAAAAGCGCCCTCCTCCTCCTCCTCCCGCCGCCCCGCGCCACCGCCCCCGCTGCTTCCCGCGGCCCCGCGTCCACCGCCCGCATTGGCTCCCGGGACGAGGTTTCCAGGTACCCGGAAGGGGGAGGGGGCCGAAGCGGACACAATTGGGCGGGTGAGGGCGAAACGCGCGGCTTGGAGCGCCAAGACTGAGAGGGGCGGCCAGCCCGGGCCCTGCCGCCGCGCGATTGGCCGAGGTCGCCCCGCCAGCCGCCTCTGATTGGCGGATGCTCAAATTCAGTCTCAAGGCGCCAGTGGAGGTGTTTTAGCGGGGACCGCCGTACAGACTAGAGTCGCGCTCGCCGCGTAGGAACGCTGGCGCTTCCCGGACGCCGCGGGGTCCCCGCCAGCACGGGGCACTCGGAGCGGGGCTCTGCCTGCCTCGCCTTGCCCTGCCGATGTCGCCGCCCGGCTGCTGATGTCTGCACCCTCTTCCCGCACTGTGGGGCCACGCAGGTCCCTGTAGAGGCAGAAAGCCTCCTTCGCAAAGCGGGAGTAAGTACGCGTGCGGCCTCAGAGCTGGTGGGGAGGCGGGAATTGGGGAAAAGCGGACCCTCCCGCCTGGCTGCCAGACTGCCACCCGTCACCTTCCCAGGCTGTCGGAGGATTGAGGTGCTCTACCGCGGGACCCGGCGCGTGGGGCTCTGTCGCCTCCAGCTCTCTCAGTGAAATGGACTGGCCCTTCCCCATGATTTGGGGTGTATCTTTGGGGTCCGCCTGGAGGCCTGGGAAAGAGCTGCGGAGGTAGCTGAGGGGGTTTGTTCTAGCGATCAGGTTTCCTTCACCCTGATTCAAACCCCCTCAAAGCCTAATTCCTCCCAGTTCTTTGCGCCAAAATTAACTGACCTACAGAGACCCTATACTTTCTGACAGATTTACCCAACACCCTTCAGACTTGGGAACTTTATTTTGCCCTCTTGCTTTTCATAAAGAATTCATATTAATTGTTTTTCTTCCCAGAATGTCGTAATTACTAATCATTTTAAGTGTCCATGTGAGTTTTAGACAGGCTGGTTGGAGGGTGGCTGCATTCCTGGAAATACCCAGGAGTTGTTTAGGGAAGGGGAAGTTCATGTTCACGAATGAGTAATAAATATTTTTTGGAGGGGAAAATATCTAATGATAAAATGGTTTTCTAAAGTAATTGTGCATTTCAGATGGAGGTGAATTGTTTAACACTAAAAGACCTGATCAATCCCAGGCAGGCCAGATTAGATTTTACAGTTGAAGATGGGGAAAATGCACAAAAGGTAAGTACACTTAAATACCTTAATGTCTAACATATTAAGAAAAGTGATGTCTAATCCAATTTAGTGTTCCAGAGTACAACTTTTATTTGTATGTATAAGTATTTTAATAATTCTTGATGAACCTAATAGAAATATACTTTTTTAAAAAAATGGAGCCACCTAAAGCACTATTTTTTCAAATCTACTCCCACTCATTGTGCAATGGAAAGAGAGGTCAGGTTAGATGTAGTATTGGAGCCAACTTATATAAATCAAAGATATGTAGACATAGCAATCAGAAATTTGTAATACTTGCAGTTGTTAAGGGTGGTTTAGCTAATCTTTATAGAAATGTTCGCCTCACTTCCCAAGAAAATAGGCTGTTGTACTTATATAAATGCTGGATTATTAAAATCCTGACAAATATCTTCATACCAACAAACCAGTTGTAGAGACTGTCCCATTTGCCCTCTGAGAGCATGATCTGTGCCTATCATATGGGGAAACAAAGTGACCAACGTACTCTTTGAATATTTTACAACACTATTGCTAGTTTTGTGCTGAGCCATTCATTTCCCCCCACCCTTTTTTTTTGCATCCCTTGGAATTTGTGATACTGTATCATCAAGAAACATTACCAAGTAAATTGGTCATAGCAGTATCTAAAATATCACCTTACCCACATCAGCACAGTTGCACAAAGCAGCAAATGATCTTACCAAAAAGATGTAATAGCTTGGTAACAATGAACGTCTGAGCACTTTTAGGCAGAGGCAAATACATATAACAAACCTAGTTTTAGAAACTTTGAACATAAAGCTGTGAGTAGCAATTTCCTTAGGCATTGAACTTCTCTGGGATCCTGGTATTATTTTAGGCTTAAAAATCAACAATGAATCTGGTTGCAAAATACCTCTGGTTATATGGATCTTTAAAGAATATTTAACAGCTATTAGCTTTGGATAGGTATAAAATTATATGTTTTTCCAGCATTTGATTTTTATTGGGAAAAGAAGAATACCAAAAATTTTAAAGAGGGCTTTTTAAAAAAAAATTACCTAAGGCATATGAGGGTAGAAATGTCCAGACTTTAAGATATGGTCAGAATTTGGGCTTTAGGAGTTTCAGAGCAAAAGTTTTTTTGTTTTTTTTTTTTTGTAATTAGGATTGTTCCACCTTGAAAGACTATATGTTTATATATAGTCTAAGTCAGTGTGCTCCACGTCTTTCCTTCTGGGTCCTTCTACTTATCAAGTACCTTCAACAAGGGCCCTTCTACTATAGTTACCCTCAGTAAGTACTATGTCCAGTTGCACTTTGATATTTTAATGGTGTGCAGAAAAGTTCAAATGACTCAGAAGAGGTTGGGAAAGTGATTAAAATGTTTGGAATAGAATACATAATCAAGGATAATTTCATCTCAGAGAGAATGTAAGAGATGGGAACAGAGTGCTTCCTCAGACCACAAGGCGTTTTTTTGCTATAGAAGGAAGAAGGCTTTCTAGGGATGGTGGGGATTGGAGTCACAGAGACCCAAGTTTGATTTTCTGTTTTGTTTATTAGCTACGTAACCTCTAATTAAAGCCTGTTTTATTTGTTAGTGATTCAGTAGTTTAATGAGTCTCCTAATTTTTCTTAGTCCATTTTTTTTCCTTTAAAAAATTGGACCTAATAATAATAATACTGCTCCCACTGGGTTTTTGTAAAGCACCAGTAGCACATACTCTTCACACTGTACTGAACTAAACTGATAGCACAAGGTGAATATGATGCAGGTCTGGCCCCTTGGTCATCAGAGACTTTCAGGGACCCAGATACAAAACTAGCAAACTGTACTATGATTTAATACAGTCCTGAAATAGGAGAGGGAACAAAGTGCCTTGGCAGACTAGAGGAGAAAAAAATAAATTCCTAAGAGTTAGAAAGTTTCACAGAGAAGGTTACATTTGGGTTAAGCCCTACTGAATGAGGAAGTTCAACCTATAAGAAAAAAAGAGCAAGTGAGATGGACGTTTCAGATAGAGGAAACAACATGAGGTTGGGCATTCAAGAAACGTTCAAGAAATCAGTGACTAGAAGCCAGTGATGCTCTGTTCTCTCTGGAAATCCCTCTGAGGGATGGATACCTGGAATGATGTCCTGCTAGATCACTTGTCATTTAGAGGATCTTCTTCCTTGATGTCTATACATGGGTCAAGATCTATAAGTACTGTTTAATACATGCATCTTCTGACTACTCATGGAGAAACTTCTTTAAAACATAAATTCATTTTAACTTATTACCAAACTTACTACTTCCAGTTGTAGGATTTTAAATAAGACTCCCCTGTACCTTGGGGATGTAAGATCCTGTAATGTATCTGGTGATGGCAAAAGTAAAAAGTGGACATTTGGGGATGGAGAAGTGAATGATAAAGATTGAGCTGTTGGGAGGACTTGTGAAGTTACTAACACTTGAGTTAGAGGCATAGGCAGATAGATAGGAAGGGAGCTAGTAAATGAGCAGAAATGAGCAAGGCATATTTGGGAACAATGCCCCGACTTAGCAGGCATGGCTGTTCTTTAAATGTTATTCACATCTTTGGGGAGTGGTGGAGAAAAAAGGTGACGTTAACTTGGAATATGTTTGTACATGTGTGATTTACAGGTAGAAAAATATGTGCAGGAGGCAGCTGGTTTTCTGATACTGGAATTCATTAAAGGTCTAGCCTTGGAACCCAACTTGGGAATTGTTAGCATATAGGTTGACTTTCTAGTCAAACACATGAGATTGGGTGAAGCATCCCAGAGAGAGTAAATGTAAGGGAGGGCTAAGTGTGACTCCTGTAGTTTGTAAGAGCGAAAGAAGAAACCAGTGAAGTAGACTGAGACAGCATAGTCAGAGGTCTGAAGAAATCCAGGAGAAAAAGTATGGTATTTCAGAAGCTAAGGGGTGGGAGTTTTATAAAGAGCCATCAACACTCATAACTGTTGAGGTCAAATAAGATATTTTACCATTGATGTGATTTGGCAGTAGAGAGGTGACTTAAGGGAGAGGCATGGATTGGAACTTACTATGGTGGTTTGAAAATGCCTAGGAGGAAGGTGGTAGAAAGCCCTCAGTGTGGATAACTCCTTGAAAGTGTGCTCTGGCTGGAAGTAGAGTTGTTGATCAATAGCCAGAAGGAGATATTTCCTGACAATAGTAGGATTCCCATAGGCAAAACTTGTCTAATGGCATTAAAGAGAACAAAATGTGTGAGAAACAGCTTAATGAGATAAAGTTCAGGGCAGATTTAAAGTAAAGCAAGTGGACTGTTGGGGGAAACTGTGGGCTGTGCATGAGAGGGAACAGGAAAAGAGGCTGGTCACATATAGTCAAGGGTCTTGACAATGCTTACGACTAAATATATTATTTGAGGTTGTGGTATGAAAGCTGTATTGTGACAAAACCAAAACTAGAACCAAGATCTTTCAACTACTGAGCCCTTTCTGTAGCAGCATACTGCCATTCAACCTGTCATCATAGCACAGGTACTGTTATTGATGATAATAATAAACATTCATATAGCACTTCATGGATGACAGTGCTTTTGTCTGCATTATCTGAACTGATCCTCATGGCACCTCTGGCAAGTAAGCCAAGATACCTTACTTCTTTTTTGTCAGAAAACTGAAGGTCTATTTCATAGGTAACATTTCTAGGCTTACAGTTGAGAAAGTGATTTCTAAGATTTTGCAGGTTCAAGGCCTGAGGAAGGGAAAGAAAGGGTAAGTTACCAGGCCAGGTACTTTTGTCAGTGCTACTTCTACCAGCCATTGAATTCAGTCCTGGCCTCCCAGGAAGTGGTGTGTCAGCCCTCTCTCTCCAGCCAAGGTGATCCAGTTAGGGACTTACTGTTGGCATTGCTACCAGCAGCTGGAGGAATGAATCACTGCTTCCTGCATAGATCTGGGCGCACCCCAAGGTCCTCTGCATAGCTAGGCAACCTTGCTAGAAAGCTCTTTAGATTAGTTTGAACCTCTTACATAATGCATAAGGAAACTTGGGGCCAGTCAGTAAACAATACAGAGCTGAGACGAACCAGATTGCTAAATTGCCATTCTAGACTCCTTTTCTCTGCCCTGTGCACTGTCAATATGACAAGATAAACAGGTGGAACAGGGTGTGACTAGATTGCAGTTGATGTCCCCTTGAGACTTCAGAACACAATATGCGTGGCATTTTATAATTTTGATGTGGAAATGTAAGACAGTCCTACCCGACCATGTGGACTAACTCTTCTACTTTAAGTATTAAACTGTAGTAAAAATATATCAAAGGATATGAAAAATAATCCATTCTGAATTTATCTCTTACTAGGGAGATAGTAGTAACTTACCGTCTCTGTGAGGACAGGTACTGTAGAGAAACAGTAGATCTCTGTCCACTCAGCAAGCCTGGGCAACACTCTACCATGACCATAACCTCTTGGAATAACTAGGTAATCAAAGCGTAGTGTTCTTCGAGCACCTTGTTTCAGTCAGGTTTTTCGTTTCTGTGACCAAAAGACCAGTAAAGAAAAACTAGAGGAGGAAAGTTTACTTAGGGCTCATGGTTTTAGAGGTCTTGGTACTTAGATGGCAGACTCCATTGCTATGGACCTCAGGTGAAGTAGAACATCATGTCAGAAGGGTATGGTGGAGGAAAACAGCTCAAGACATGGTAATCAAGAAGCATAGAGAACTCTACTCACCAGGGACAAAATAAAAACCCCAAAGGTATGCCACCAGTGACCCGTTTCCTCCAGCCACTCCCCACCTGCCTGTAGTTATTGCCCAGTTAATCCATACCAGTGAATTATGCACTGATTAGGTTTAGGCTCTCATAACCTAATCTTTTCACCTCTAACCTTTCTTGTATTATCTTACATGTGAGTTTTGGGGAGACACCTCATGTCTAAACCTTAACACATTTGTAATAGGCAGGTCATTGTGCCACAAATTGTAAGGACCAAGCCATCTGGAACTGAGTCCCACAGGTGCACAGTCTCATTCCTGAGGCAAGATTACACCTAGGAAGTTAAATAATAATGGGATTTGCTACATTATATTAACTCTAAGTGCCAGAATGAATGGTAATCAGGAATGAAAAAGGGGGAAAGGTAATAGCTAAGCTTCTTGAGTGTTATAAACTACCTCATAACACTTGAGGTTAGTATTTTTATGAAATTCATTTTCACTTGATGGAATGGAAGAATAGTGGGGTAAGGGAACGTGCCGCTTTCACACTGCTGACAGGCTGGTTCTGGATCCTGTCAGCATTAACCTTTGCCATACTGCCTTTCCTGAGATGCTAGTGAGGATCAGTAGGCTTCTGAGTACCTTTTGTTTGAACTCTGAAAAAGATATCTTCCTTCCAATTTACACCCAGGACAAACTTAATTCTAGATGCAGAATTTCAGAAATTTCTGCTTTCAGCTATTTCTTACATACCACAGAATAGGATTGTATGTGACCTCAGGCAAGTTATTTAACCTCTCTGCTTTAGTTTCTTCATCTGTAAACTAGAAAAAATAATATACCTATGCCTCAGGATCAGTTGAGGAGTTGATACATGTATAGTACATAAAATAGGATATGAGATATAGTAAATATTCAGTAATCTCCTTCAAGAGTTCACTTTTAGAATTCTCTATCAGAATGGCTAACTATCAGGGACTAGTTAAAAGATAGATGGATAGATGCAGCCTTCTGGGGTTGGGGTGCTTACTGCTCTTATGCATGAGAAATCAGCCCCATCCACTCCCTTCCTGCAACCGTATATACGAGGACAGAACATCACCATGGCTAGCTGGCAGCTTCTACTGATCCAAGAAACAAGAGTTGCTTACAAACATAAACTCCAGTTTTTTCCAAGCAACGTTGCCTCTTCACAATGTTGTTCATGTCTAGGAAAATACTTTTTAAACCACCAACCAGCCAAGATCCAAGCATGCAGTAGCTATAGAGTGATACCTGTACAAGAAAAGGAGTGACAGGTATGTAATTAACCTTCATAATCATGTGAGTCACTATTGACAGGAAATGAATTCTACTATAGAAAGAACAGACTATCTCTGGCACTGAATGGCAAGAACATTTTAGGAGAAAGTTTGCTTTAATTACTTGGTAGTTCCAAATGTAGTTTCTGTGTGCTTAGTCCTTTTTCATAATGGACCCAAATTTAATATTTTTTTAGGATTACTTAAGTCTACTCAAAGTGTGATCTGGAGGCAGGTGGTAGTACATGAACTGCAAAAAAATAAAAATGAAATTTGTGAGTTGAGCATTTAGAAACCTTGATAGCAATTTGATACCATCTGTGGGACATCTGAACTATAGTCAGTGATCTCTTGTTGATTAGGCTGTTGGTTGTTTTGAGTGACAAACTTAAGTAACAAATCACTTATGGTGAGAACTGCATATTAGTCCTATAAAGTAAGATCATGTATCAGCATGTGGGAGTTTGGAAATTAAAAAAAACAAAAACAAAAAAAACTGGTCCTTTACCATGGATGGGGTGAGAAACACTGCTCTAGGAGAAGAACTTTAAATAGCTCTCTAGGTTGGCTTAAAATGTATTTTGTTGGATGCATTTTCTGTAACTGTTCCAGCTACTAATTGCTATATTACAAAATTTAACTACAAAAGCATAATTGCTTTTAACTAGTTAATGCAAACTTCTAAGTAGAGTTTCCAAAAAGTCTGGTGCTTAGAAGCAAAGTGGACTTAACCCATATTGGCCTTCATCATCCTCAACTATTACAAGCATCTACAGGTTACAAATACATTCATGACTTCTCTTACAGAGAGGTCATGAAAAATATATTTAAAAGAAGTAGATGATTATAATCCATTTCTCACTAGAGCCACAGTTCAATGCCCATAAAACCTCTAATTTTCATTAATCCAATCCTGAATACCTTTCACTCCTAAACATATGGTACTGTTTGTCTTCCCAGGTCTGAGTAAATGGTGGGAATAAACTTCACTCTTGACTGTCACCTGTCCTTTCTCATACTTGCTAAAAGGTCTCTTTTTTTAAATAGGAGAATATATTTGTTGATCGATCAAGGATGGCCCCAAAGACTCCAATAAAAAATGAACCAATTGATTTATCAAAGCAAAAAATCTTCACTCCAGAAAGAAATCCCATTACTCCAGTTAAGCTTGTCGACAAACAACAGGTAGAGCCATGGACACCCACAGCTAACCTGAAGATGCTCATTAGTGCTGCCAGTCCAGACATAAGGGATCGGGAGAAGAAAAAGGGACTATTCAGACCCATTGAAAACAAGGATGATGCATTTTCAGACTCTTTACAGGTAAAAAGACTGTGCTCCGCTGGGCGTTGTTAGAACTCAAAAAATTTTACTTGTTTAATTAAAAAGTCAGAATACTTAGTTTTTCAGTTTCTAAAAAATGTCTTTATTTTTTAATGTCTTTATTTCTACTTATATTTAAGTATATTTTTTATGCTGTAAATATCTTTATGTTTATTTAAACTTAAATCTTTTATTAATAGCTGTATTCTCAACCTATATCTTTTTTTGGTAATGAATGCTTTTTCTCCTTTGTATCATACTCCCTTGATCAGAACAGATTTTAAAATGATGTTTTTATTTAGTTGTAATGATTTTGATTTAATGAAGGAATTTAGTTTAAAAAAAACTTTAAATTTTAATTTTGCTCGGATCTTAAGTTTAATAGTGTTGACTTGGGAAATCCCATTATGCTCATATATGATCAGTTCATTTGTTTTGTGCTTTATTAATGTTAAACCATCTTTAAAGTGCCTGTTCTATGAAGAACCAGAATTGTAAAAGCAGCATGTCTATACTTTAAAAAAAAAAAACCTCTGGTTATTCATTTTTACTCTCACATCAAAACTTATCTTTAGATTTGTTAAGGAAAGTTACTTACAGATATTAGTGTTCTTAGTTATTTTTTCTCCTTGTGGTATATATTTTAAGCTATAAAATTTGCCAAAATTAAGAAAAAGATGTCCTGAATTTCAATTTGAAATTAATAGAACAAAATTAATTTGGTCTACTATGCATATCATTGCTTTAGTAGAACAGATTCTCTCATATAACTAGATGCACGTCATACAGTTTTGAGAGTAATTCCTACATGCTTGAAGCTAGAAAATTTTCATAATTCCTCTTTAAGTCTAAGCTATTTTTTGGCTTCCTTTCTATGTTATATTTGATGTAGAAAGCACAAGGAGCTTGTTTTCAAATCACCAGCTTCATGAGTGGGGGAAATGGCATAGTCTCTGTACTATAGTCTACTCATCTGCAATATAGGAGTTGTGGGCCTGCCCTGGTTTAATTGGGATCATAAAAATTAAATAAAATTGTGTGCTTTTTGCTGTCAAAGGAATATAAATATTAGTTTGTTTTTTTTAATTTTATTGACAAACGATAGAAAAGTAAAAATCATCCAATGGGAATTGTTATAACCTCTTTGAGAAGGTAACATAATTAATATCTACTTGCTATAACTAATTTTTAATGTGCCCCCTAAAACAATCGAATTTTTGGCTTTCAACCCAAACTTTATAAGGAGATTTTAACTGATCAGTCACTTGATGTGCTCACTACTATTAGGAAGTAAGTGCCTAAAATTTGAGTGGCCTTAAAAGTATTTTAATATCTTTTAAAAACTGGTTCTTTATTGCCTTTTATAGACTGTTTGATCACTGAAGTACACTTATATTTGCAATATCTTTAGTACCCAGGAACCTACATCCCAGCCCCAAACCAGAACAGAATAACTTACATCTGAATAACCATTTTCCTTAATTTGTATTTATCATTTCTTTGCCATTTTAAAAATCACCCTATTACATGTGTGTGTTCCTATATAGTGTTTGGGTTTTAGGCTTTGTAAAATTGAAACTATACATAGTATACAGTCTTCTTTTTTCAATCAACATATCTCTTTAAGACTCATTCATATGTTTGCACACAGCTATAATTCTGTCATTTTCATTGCTGTGTAACTTTCCATTGCATGGATACACCATGATTTATTTCTCCTGTTGGAAGCCATTTGGGTTGTTTGAAGTTTGGGACTAATATGAATTATGAAGCTATGATATGCTTGTTAATGTCTCTTAGAATATATATACAAGCATTCCCTAGACCAGTGGTTCTCAAAGTTGTCACTTCAATGTCCCCAAAGATTTTTTCAGAGGGTCAAAGGAGGTCAAAACTATTTTCAAAATACTACCAAGATATTTGCCATTTGAAGTCTCATTGCCTCCTGAGTGTCTACTGAAACCTTCTAGTAACTACAAAATGTGGTTATTGTGACAGATTGCATACAAAGCAAGCCTGAGAATCTCATTCTTTTCTATGAAATCAGATACTAAAGGGATTTGAAAATATATATTATAAAACACTGATCTTTTCTCACTAAACACCTTAACTATCTCAGTTTTAATTTCTGATATGGTAAACATCAATAGAAAAACCCACATAAAAAGCTCTGTAGTATCTTCAGTAATTTTTTGGGAATATAAAGGAATCCTGTGAACAAACTATTTGAGAACCACTATTCTAGGGTATGTATTGGGGAATTGCTAGGTCAGTGGATATGAAAATGTTTATAATATAATGCCAGATTATTTTCTAAAGTACTGTTAGCTTTCACCAATAATATATAAGCATTTATTGATCCATATCCTCTGTGACACTTGAAATTATCAAACTTACTAATTTCTGCCAATATTTTTGTACAGTTTATATGTTACTGGGCAATTCATTTGTTTTTCCTTGATTATCCAGGAAGTTAAGCTTCTTTCCACATGATTGCTGGCCATGTTTTACCTTCAGTGCAGTGCCTATTTGTGTTCTTTGCCAATTTTTATTGTGTTTTTTTTTTTATTGATTTGTAGGAGGTGATTATTGACACTAAACCATTATCAACTGTATGTGTTACACATATATTCTTTCAGTTTGGTAACTGTCTATTCCTTTTCTGTTGTTTCTTTTTTTTTTATTGGTTGTTCAAAACATTACATAGCTCTTGACATATCTATCATATTTCATACTTTAGATTCAAGTGGGTTCTGTTGTTTCTTAATGGACAAAAGGTCTTAAGTTTAACATAGTCCTTGTATGTAAATCCTTTCTTTTAAGGCTGATGTTTTTATGTCTATTTAAAGAAATCCTTTCTATTCCAAGATTAGAAAAATATTCTCCTTTGTCTATATGTGTAGTGAGTCGAGAATACAACTTCATGTTTCTGTGTGTATAATCACTTGTCTCTGCACCATTTATTTGCGAGTTCTTCCTTCCCTCAGTTAGCAGTGCAACCTCAGCCATATGTCAGATCTCCATTTATGTTTGTTGTGTTTCTGGACTCCTTTCTGTTCCACTGGACAGTTGGTCCATTTTTATACCAATACCATTTTGTAAAGCAGGACCTTCAACTTATTTTTCTTCAAATGTATTAATTATATGGCTATTCTTGGCCCTTTCGTCTTTCATATATACATTAAATTAGGTTTTAATTGGAATTGCATCAAATCTGTATATTAGCTTGAGATGAGTTAATCTACTTGTGGTACTAAATCCTCCTACCCATGAAGATAGTGTATTTCTCTTAAGTTTTAAGTATTCTCTCACATCTAAGTTATTTTTAGTATTTTATGCAAATAAACCTTATCAGTCTTGCTGGGCATGGTGATGCATACTTGTAATCCCAGGTGCTTGGGAATCTGAGGCAAAAGAATTGGAAGTTCGAGGCTAGCCTAGATAACTTAATGAGACTGTCTCAAAACAAAATTTTAAAAAGGACTAGGGGTAGCTCACTGGTATAGCACTTGGTTAGCATGTGTAAGGCCCTGTGTTCAATCCCTCATACTGCCAATAGCAACAATAACCACAAAAATATTATCAGTCTTATTGCTATTGAAAATGATATCTTTTCAAATTCATTTTCTGATGCTGTTATATAGGAATGCAGCTGATTTCTAAAATACATTGTCTTTGCTAAATCTTTATTTTTAGTAATTTGGGATTTTTTTTTAGCAGGCTGTCATAGCCATTCATATATTCTACAAAATGGAAATGAGGCTTATTCCTTTCTAATCCCTGTGCCTCTGTTTCTTTTTCTTGTTCTCATGTGCTAACTAGGATCTCCAATATGGTTTGGAAGAGGAGCAATGAAAATGGGCATTCTTATCATTTTCCTGATTTTAAGGGAATGCTTCCAAGGTTTTCCTATTAATACAGATGCTTGCTTTGGGGTTTTTGTAAATAGTCTTTATTGAAGTTCTCTCCTATTCCAAGTTTATAAGAACTTTTCTTAAAATCATGAATGAAATTTATCAAATGCTTTTTCTGAATCTGTTGAAATAATCAAATCACTTTTCTTCCTATATCCATTCATTGAAAACCCTTTTATTTTCTTGGACTTTTTCAAATGTGGGTTGATGAGACAATGCTATTGTATACTTGCAATTTAAAAAAAAGAATAAGAACAAAGATTATTATTTAATGACCCTTGTGCAGTTTCATCAATCTTTAGTTGATTGTAAAATGTACAAGTTAGGAAATTTAGTGCAGGTCAGTGCATCTCAAACTTACATGTCAATATGAATCACCCAATATCTTATGAAAAGACAGATTCTGGTGCAGCAGGTCTGGGATGAGGCCTGAGATTCTACAACTCCAACAAGCTCCTGGTGATGCTCATTCGGTTTTTTTCAAGGAGCATGCTAGTAGCAATGGTATACCAAATAACCTATATATGATTACATTGTTTATTTAAAAATTTTTAAATAATAGACTCATCCTTGTGTTGCAAAGGTGAACAGCTTCAGTCCAGAGAAAGCAATAGGGAAAATATTAAGAAAATTATATTTTAAAATGTATTTTAACTAGAATCTCAGGTGGTGTGGATTGGGATGACCTCCCCACCCCTATTTGCCAGTACCAACCATAGTGATTTCTCCATTAGGATGTTAACCATGACCTTTCCCTCCTCCCTTCTATGCCTTTTGTAGCTTGATGTTGGGGACAGTGCTGTGGACGAATTTGAAAAGCAGAGGCCAAGCAGAAAACAGAAAAGTTTAGGACTGCTGTGCCAGAAGTTTCTAGCTCGCTATCCAAGTTATCCCTTGTCAACTGAGAAAACTACCATCTCTCTAGATGAAGTTGCTGTCAGTCTTGGTATGTATCAACAGATTACCTAGAGGCCTGTCTCCAGTTACAGTGGGAAACTGGTTTCCTTGGGCAGGCAAAAGGTTTCAGGTGGCCTCTTTTATTAACTAAAGAATGCTCTTTCCAAAGGATGGGACAGAGGAGCAGGAAGAGCTTAGTTTATCACCATCAAATTTCTCTTCATTCTAGGAAGCGTCCTAGTCCAAATAAAAATGCAGGTTTTTTTTTTTTTTTTGGGGGGGGGTAGGGGGCAGTGTTTTAACCTTAAAAAATATTTTTGTAAGAGGCAACATTTTTTGAGACTTAGATTATAAATTAACATCTCATTTTATTCATTTATTTAATGTGATGCTGAGGATCAAACCCAGTGCCTCACACATGCTAGGCAAGTTTTCTGCCACTGAGCTACATCCCCAGCCCCTAATATCTCATTTTAAATTCATCTTCAGACAGACTCAGAAAATATTTAGAATTATCCTGTTTTGTATTTTTAATAATGTTTCTAAGAAATCCTACAGAAGTGGTTTTATTTCCTTTATATTTGAGAGCAAGAGCATTGTGTTTGAAACTGTATACCATGATATTCACAGCAAGCATGTCAAACAATAAAAAGCACCTCTGGACATAACTCAAACAGTTAAACCTCATAACAAAGAAGAATACCCGTGTTCACGTGGCATGAGCATGTATAATGTGTGATGGGTATACAGGCTGTGATATATGTACAGCTGCTTCAGAATAGAGACCCCTAGTGGATATGGATTGTAGTTGGATTCAGGATGATCATGTTGGTAATCTTTAAAAATACAGCAATCACAATGATCTGAAGGTATAAATGTCCCCTTAAAAAATAAGATTTTACATACCAGGGAAAAAATATTTTGAAGAAATCAGCTAAGTAGATAAATGACCAATATTTTGTTTGTTTCTTAATCCTATTCCTTTCATAGCCCAGAAAAAATGTGCCCCAATAGATCAGTGTCAATCTGAATTATTCAAACTGATAGCTAAGAAGATGATTTTGGTTGCTGGAAACTGAGATAATGAGTAGGCAGTGAGTTGTGGGAAAACTGTGAGCTGAGCTTTAAGTTAGATGGAATAGATTTGAAGCCCAGCTCTTGAGGCTGTAAGAGCTTTAAAAAAGTTAATTAATCTTTTCTTGTCTATACCATAGGGACCACAGCAACAGAGACATTGCAAAGATGGGAATAATGGAATAACCTGCCTAACTTAGTCCTTGGCATGGTAGTTCTTGCTATTATATGGAACATTTCTACTCAGTTCTTACTGGATTGTTCCCTTCTCCCCGAGACCTGTCAGTCTCTATAACTAGGAAGAAGTAGAGTTCTGGGGTTAGGGATCTGTTTTGAAACCTAGAAGTATAATGCAATTTTCTCAGATTTCTGATAATCAAACAAGAAAATGAGCCAGGTGGACAGAGGCCCAGTGAAGAGCCCATTGAGGCACAGGGTTCTGGAAACTAGTCTTACAGAAAATAAGGGTAAAATAATAGCTTATTCAGTGTCCTCACTGGAAAGGAAGTATCCAACTTCCATTCAGGGGTCTTAACTGATGTCACTGTAGAAAAAAGATGTTGGAGAAATTTGTTCCAGTTTCCAGAGAGGATGGAAGAGTGGACTTCTCTCATCTGGACTGCAGATCATTCTGGAACAGAACTCTAGAGGTTTTTTAACAGCTTTCTAATGCCTGTAATTACTGATCTGCCAAGTAAGCATGCCATCTCTCTTCACATGAGTTTGGGAATGGGATCCCTTCCTAGAAGCTATTTCATTGGTGACCATCCTCTGGGGGTGAATCTAAACTCCCTGCTATACCTGGGTTACAAGCTGCAAAACCATAGTTTATTCAAGGATAAGCAGAACATTCAAATATTATTTCCCAGATTCTGGTGTCATGTAGATCTGACACTGATATTATGGGTAAGAATTTAAAGAAGTGGGAATGACTTTTAGTAGAAAACAGCAGAGCCTCTGAAACTATTTTACTAGATTGAGAGTTATTCTCAATAAGCTCCATGGGGAAATAAACCAAGGGAAAGGTGGCAACAGTTGGTAATTCCTTAAGTGTACAATTAATGTCATGACTAGAATTAATAAGACTAGCTCAATACAAATGAACAGGGGCTGTGGTTGTAGCTCAGTGGTAGAGCACTTACCTAGTATGTGTGAGGCACTAGGTTATCCTCAGCACCACATTAAGAAATAAATAAAATAAAGGTATTGTGTCCATCTACAACTTTAAAAAAAATAAAAATACAAATGAAAAAGAAGGCTGAATGCTAGGGGGAACCTTTCTGAGAGAGCAAGCCCCCAGAGTAATCTATAGGTCTAAAGACCTGTGAAGTGGAACTTTTTAGTGCATCAACCCCCAGTTAAAGATTGAAATTGTGAATGGTTAAGCAGACAAGTAACTGCTAGGTTGGTTTTTACCAATACTACCCGCTAAGCACCCTTTGTGCATAGATAAACATCTTATTCTCCAAGTGGTCAGGATCTTCTTTTATTTTGCCTGGGATGTCTAGCCACTAGATGGAGACTTAACAGCTTGTTATCAAATATGAAATAATAAAATAGCTGGGCATATGGCTGGCCCTGGGGTGTCTCACTTGCATTCACATGACATTTCTAATGGGAAGGTTTATAGATTGTCACACTCTAAACAAGATCTGTTAATATGTGAAAACAAACTGGAATCAAGAACCAGGCACTTGTGGTCAAGGGGCTGCTGGCTGCTCCTGCCAGCACCTTCTTGCAGGCACCTGGTACCAAAGCCTAAGCTTCCGAGTAGGGCAGATTTTTCAGGGTCATGAGCTGAAATGTTCTGATGTGACTGTGAAGTGCCCCTTTGTACGTGTGATAGAACTTCCCCTCAGCTCCAGAATTTCCTTTTAATTTGGTAGCTTTCTCACATTAAATCTTTGAAGGTCCTAAAGCTATATTCACTGAATCTGATCTGATTATATAACAGCTTCTGGCATGTGCAATGAAAGAGGGAATCTTTGTAGCTGGTCTGGTTTTTTGTAAGGTTTTTGTTATGGATACTTAGATGAGAGCAAAAAAGAACAGTAGGCCTGGGGGCCTGTTGCACAACAGAATGAGTCCTAGACATGAGACTTTTTAAAAAATCTGTTTCTACTGTGACCTCTTATGTTAGCAGGGATTTTAGGTTATCTCTAATGCTATGTAAAATATTTAGAGAAAATTAACACCAACTGGTGACCCTTTACATTTATGGTCACATTTAATCCTCATCATTTTATGAGATAAATTCCAAGGCACAGAAAGGTTAAATAACTTCCAGGATCACCCAACTAGTAAGGGATAGATCAAGGATTCAAATCCAGGCAGTCTGACCCAGAGCCCTCCACAGTGATTATTTTTGGTAATTCAGTGGATAGCTCATAATCTTAGCTACTTCAGTAGTATAGGGAAAGTGGGAGGAAACTGATGAATTGCAGAATTGCAGTGGTCACCTGTCTGTGCTTCATTGTTGGACTGCTTGGCAGAATATGGTAAAAGAGAACACAGGGAGAGTTGTCAGTAGCCATGATGAGAAAAAGGAGACTCATGTTCTTCCAGCCCTGGATATAGCTTCCTCTAGCCATTTGAAAAGGGTACCCAAAGCCCTTTTAACATTCACTTGCTTCACTGGGCCATTAAGAGTTTTCAAAGTTAGCCAGGCATGGTGTCGCACATCTGTAATTTCAGCGACTTAGGAGGCCAAGACAGTAAGATTGCAAGTTCAAGGCTAGCCTCAGCAACTTAGCAAGGCCCTAAGCAACTCAGTGAGACCCTGTCTCAAAATAAAAAGGGCTGGGGATGTGGCTCAGTAGTAAAGTCCCCTGGGTTCCATCCCGAGTACCCTTCCTCACAGAAAAGAAAGTTTTCAAGGTTATATTTTCACATCATTCAAACCCTAAGAAAGGATTGGCCAATAATAATGTGGCAGTTGTTAGTTTATTTTATAGTCTGTATAATTGGGAATACAAGCCACAATCATTCATCCAGTAGACATACTGTTATGCATATTATTCAATACTACCAGTTCAATATGTATAAATATTCGTGTGGTTATCCTGATGGGTCTAAAGAGTAGGTGCTATACCATTATGCCACGCAGATGGAACTATTCACCATCTTGAGGAGGGTGTTCTAGATTAGATCTGTTTGAGGACTGCATCAAAAGAAGAAAAAAAATTCTGTTGCTTCCATCCTTACAGGTTGAATTTATTGATCATTCACATCTGATGGGCATTTCATTGGGCACCATACAAAGTAGTTCCCAGACTTGGTCCATGTTCATCTGCATCATGTCTGTTTGCTTCTGTTTTTCAAACAGGTGTGGAAAGGAGACGCATCTATGACATTGTAAATGTGCTAGAGTCATTGCATCTGGTCAGCAGGGTGGCCAAGAATCAGTATGGCTGGCATGGACGGCATAGCCTGCCAAAAACCCTTAGGACCCTCCAGAGACTTGGAGAGGAGCAGAAATATGAGGAGCAGATGGCCTACCTCCAACAGAAGGAACTGGACCTGATGGATTATAAATTTGGAGAACGCAGAAAAGATGGTTGTCCAGATTCCCAAGATCAACAGTTACTGGATTTCTCTGAACCTGACTATCCCTCTTGTGAGTCCATTGTAACCTCATGAATAATGGCAGAAAGAGCGATGATCTTTTCTGAAGAGACTCACTAGTAGAATGAGAAGTGCCAGATTGATAACCCAGAGGAAAATGTCCTTTTATTTTTTACTGAAGAAAGGGAGACAGATGGCTTCCCAGCTGGGCCATCAGTACCGCACCTGACTTAAAATCAGTCTGGTGGAGTTCACCTGGTATTTGGCATGTCTGGACCATGGATCATGTAGTGCTCCCCGTTATAGATTGATGGGCCCATTCTGTTTTCTTTTTATGATAATTTATTTTGAAGTTATCTTCTTAATTTTTTAATTATATGTTGGAGTAGATTACATAGAAAAGAGCCTCATTAACAAAGAATTGATAAAAAGACAGACAACCCTCTCCTTCATTTTGTACAGAATTTAAAAAATTTGTGTCTGCATTGTTCTTGCCTTTCCGCAGCTAGTATTTTTCTTCCCATATTTGCCATTGATCTTCATCATTCTCACCCTCCTCCTCGTTGGCAAGATGACAAAGCATGAAAAAAGGGTGGGCTTGGTTTTTATTAGATTCACTAAAAGTCAGGCCTTTTAGTTGCACCCCACGAGGCAGCACTTATCCTTCCGCAGCTACCTGCCCGGGGTGGTTTACCTGCCGTCCACAAGGCACACATCTAATGAGTCTGTTTATGTAGATCTTATCTGTTCCCCTGTTTCTGAAAACTCTTGAATAGGGCACCTAACTATGTTTTTTGGGTATATTTTTTATATTGTGAGTACAAAGAAAGAAAAATGGAGTTCTTGCCTTTGAGAGGAGAGTTGACGTTCTGTAAACAGTTCCTGATCCCTACCCTCTCTTTTTATCTGTCTACAAATCTTTTCAAAATGTTCCTTCAGGAAAATTACCACATAGATTCTGTTTTATAATATAAGTATAAAGTGTTAAGAGCAGTTTTAAATACACGTAAGAGGTTATGCATATGACAGAGTGATTTTATAGGCCATAAGAGAATCCTTCTTATTTCTTTATGAGCTGATATTTGTAATGTGTGTCCAGTAGGCTTCTGCCTGTGACGGGGATGATCCTTCCATATGCTGGTGGCATTGGATAGTTATGGCAAACAACTATCCAATGATAGTCTTTCATGTGGTAAATTCCATGTTTTGATGTTCTTGTTTCCTCCCCTGTGTAGCATCTGCAAACAGTAGAAAAGATAAGTCTCTGAGAATTATGAGTCAGAAGTTTGTCATGCTGTTCCTTGTCTCCAAAACCAAGATTGTTACTTTGGATGTGGCTGCCAAGATACTGATAGAAGAAAGCCAGGATACCCCAGATCATAGTAAATTTAAAAGTAAGAATTTTCACCTCAATCCATTTAAGCACAGAAGGGTGGTATTTCATATGTTGGTATCTTCTACCTCTGAGATTAAAAAATATACATACTATTTTTGAGGAATGTGCTCATAAAAGTACTTTTGCTGTGAGGATAAGCTAGTCACATAATTGAATTTCCATTAAATTCCTGTCAGAAGCCTTTTCCTCAACTGTTACAGGGTATAGTAGAAGCAGAATGCCATCCCAAGAACAACGGTCAGGGAGGGTATGGATTACTTTGCATTTCTCTTTAGAGACAGAATATCTGAGTTTTCTTTCCCCTTTTTTCCCCACCCCCTGCCTACTCTTCTGAAGGGTGGAGATGAAAGTTGTCTACAGGTAAGAAACAGAGGAACGGTCAGGGCCCAGGGTGGTGGGTCGTGGCTGCTGGACAGGTAGAGATTTTCCAGATGACACACTTAATGCCATCCTCCTTATCCATTGAGCCAGTGCCCTGGGCTCCTGGCAGTCCTTTCAAGCTGGGAAATCATGAGCTTATCATTTGCTAGCTTCTACCTGTTTCCCCCCACCAAACTAGGATGATGGCTACCTTGTGGGTGAAATGCCTGGATAAAATCCAAATCTGTTAGGATGATGGTGAAAACTTGATATTTTTAGACAATAATCCAATGCCTTTGCTTGATCTGAGTCCTGAAGTCAGGTGGATTTCATACCTGTTAAGTTTCTTGAATAGAAATACTTTATGGTTTTCCCCCTAATATCTGCATTTTTCAAAGGTCTCTCCCCAAACCCTAAGATTCAGAGAACACACTGCAGAATGCCAGATGAGGAGCTGCTATCTTTAGCACAGTTGTACCTCATGACATTGAATTCCTGTGTTCCCAGGAGTGCAGCCTTGTAGGAAGCCCTGGGGAATCCCTGTCATTTTTACAGGCCAGCTCCCTATGAAGCAGGTGCCACAACCTCTTGCTGGGAGAAAACTCAGGACAAGCTCTTGATGGGCCACATATCAGAATTACATTTATTAAGCCTTTAATCGTGTCCTCCCATGGTGTTTTTGCAATCACAGTGCTCCCTGCCTTTCACCAGATGCTCTCTTCTAAGAGGTGTGAAGTTGTGGAAATGGAAGGACATAGTGACCTTCCTTTAATATTTGTCTTCATACACATCCAATGCATAAATCTTGGGTACTTTCATGATAGAGCCATTAGTCTCATCCCACCCCACTCCTTTTGAGGTTTATATGATATCTGAAAAACATTACCTGTCACATAAACTGAAATTTAATGGTGTCACAGAAGGGATGACCATAATTGTGTTTTATATCTTCAAGCAAAGGTACGACGCCTCTATGATATAGCCAATGTTCTGACCAGCTTGGCTCTGATAAAGAAAGTGCATGTAACAGAAGAGCGAGGCCGTAAACCAGCCTTCAAATGGATCGGGCCTGTGGACTTCAGCTCCAGTGGTAAGGAGGCATGGTTTTGCTAGGGATCTATTTTTATTATAATCCCTAATTCCTTTTCCAAGTTGTCATCTACCACACAGTGAAGTTGATCTTCTTTTCTCAATAATCCATGTGACATTCAAAATTAGGGTAGTGATTTCACTCATTTTATTAGCCTAAAAATGGTATGTACTGGTTGGCTCACAGTAGTAAGGGAACTAGAAGCTTATCATCATGGGCATGTCTACAACTATTAAATTACAGCTTTTGCTGGGCGTAGTGTTGCACGCCTGTAATCCCAACAACTGAGAAGGCTGAGACAGGAGGACTGTCCACTTAGCAACTTAGTGAGACCCTGTCTCAACATAAAAAATAAAAACCGCTACTAGGGATTATCTTGATGGTAAGTGTCCCTGGGTTTAGTCCCTCCAGAAATTTAAAAAATAAAAATTTTTAAAAATTACAGCTCTTCATAATTTTTTATTTTGTTCTGGAGCTTTTACCTGGAAGTTTGGGAGTAAGAATTTAAAGTGATGCTTCTTTTGAACCCTGATTGTTTCTATATTAGTAGAATAAAACATTATTTTTCAGTGAAATCCCAAATAATGTAAAAACTATGTCAGTTACTATTGTAAATCTAATATATGGTAAGATTGCTTCTAAATGTAATATAGATATAATGAGCCCTTTTGTAATTGATCTGTAAAGTTAAAAATGTCATAATTTTAACTAAACTGATGTGAAAGGTGGTATTATCTTCTGCTTATTGCACAGGTAATATCTAAGCAATCAGGGACTAGATCCTACTGCAACAGATATGCCTGGGAAAAAGCCATTAAAGTTATTTTTAAATTATCCTTTCAATTTCGGCTTTAGTGGTGTAAATTCATGCCACTTAACTCAGGCTTATAAAAGATATCATTCTCTATCTCACTTGTTAAATATACATTATTCACTTAGGAGCTAGATGAAACCTTAAAATCAAGTATAATTCAACACACCAAGTACTTAGTAAGTACGGATTGTGCTGATTACTGTCCTACTTGCTATGAGAAATTTAAGATGTTTGTGATGCAGTCCCCGCCTTCATGATATATACACCTTTGCCATTTTCTGCTTCTCTGCCTTTGGCTTCTGTTCTCTTCACCTGTGAAATCGTCTGCTTTTCAACATTAATAGGGCACACATCACTTAACAGGCACATGTTCAGAAAAATGAGTTGTTAGGAGATTTCATCATGGTACACAAACTAAGACTACTATAAAGTCACTAGGCAATACGATCTCATGAGACCACGGCTGTATAATATGGTCTGTCCTTGATCCAAGCATCTTCAAATGGCATGTGACTATATTCTACTCAGCCTTCAAGATGTGGCTCAGTTATCAACTCTTACCTGATGTTTTCTCTAATCACCCAGAGAAGACTATCTCATTTTAGCAACTACAATTTAGTATTGTGTTGTTTTACTTGATAAAGTTGATACTGTGGGTTTTCCCTTGCCCTGCACATTTGGGGCCAGACATCATTATTCATCTTTCATCACCTCATAGTACTAAGAACAGTGCCTTGATTATGTTAGTTGACTAATAAGCTTCTACAGAAGGTGCATAATTAGCATATGTAAGAGGATACAGGTTCAGTTCTGATAGACTCTTAGGTTTTAGAGGGGTGAAAAAATAGCATATGTGAGAATAAATCTGGGATGTGCTGGAGAGATGAGCCACTCTGATTTAAATGCAGAGAGTAGGATTAAGAGTACATGAGATAAAGGCTGGGGCTGGGGCTCAGTGGTAGAGTGGTCGCCTAGCACATGCAAGGCACTGGATCTGATCCTCAACACCACATAAAAATAAGTAAATAAAATAAAGGTTAAAAAAAAAAAAGAGTACATGAGATACAATATAATCAGATGGGACCACACTTTTGGAAGGCCTTAAAAGTTAGGCCAAGAAATTTGTACTAAATATAATGAGCAGAAGTGACCAGGAGTCCTTGAATATAGAGATTAACAGAAAGGGCTAAAAGTACTGATGCCTTGAACAAAATTATCACTGGGGAGATGAGCTGGTGTAAAGAAATCAAGTTCATGTTCACAACCAGTGGGACAGCAGCTGAGAGAACTCTGTGATCTGATGTGGGGAAAACAGTTTGGCATCAGGTTGGGAACCTCAAAGTGAACCAGTATTCTCTGACCTTCAGAAACCTGGTTCTCTTTCTGTATTCCCTGGTTCCATTACTGATAACATCATCAAACCAGCAATCGAGTCTGGATCATCAAGTCACTTTTGATTCCTTGACTCACTTTCCTTCACCCCTAGAGTAGCAGTTCATCAGGGTTAAATTTCATAAATATGTCTTCTTGTCTTTCCCCCCAGTATGGCACATTTGATATAGGTGTTTTAGTTTTAACTGCTTTATTGAGGAGTCATTGGCATATAATAAATAGCATGGAGTTAGTTACAATTTGATATGTTTTTGAAAATGTAAAACTTATAAAGCCCCTGTGAAGTAATCACAAAACTGAGTATATTCATCACCTATTACCCTCAAAAGTCTTTTCTGCTCCTTTGTATTTCCTCCCTCCTGGGCTTCATTTCCATCCCTAGGCAACCACTAATCTTCTTTTTGCCTCTTTAGGTAGGTTTGTTAGTGTTTCTAGATTTTTTTTTTTTAACAAATGAATTATGTATAGTTGTTGCCCATTATTCACAGATACCATAGTTGTGAATTTATCTGCCCAGTAAAATGTATTTGTAACTCCAAAGACAACACTCATTGGCATTGTCACAGTCATTTGTGGACATGCAGAAAATTTGAGTTTCCCAGTACACACCTTGGTTGAACAAGATTCCTTTTTTCAGTTTCAGTCTTTGTAGTGTCACGTTTTTATATTTTTGTGCTTTGTGTTAATGGTTTTGTTACTTAAAATGGCTCCCAAGGGTGATGTAAGCAAGATGGCTAACTAGAGGTGACTACTGCACTTTTCTTTTTCACACAAGAATCAAAACAAAGAAAAACAGCTATTTTACTGGAGTGCTGCGTGGACAGAAACATGGAGCACAGAGATGCATACCCATCTAAAGAAGGGAACTAAGCACACTGCATTTTTCATCCAGTCCCTCCAGATCAGTCCTGAACCAAGGAAGACTTTGCTCAGCAAGGAAAGAAAAAACAAAGAGGCTCTGAGTCCAGTTTGGAAGCTACCAGGTTACACTGCCTGTCCCTTGAGAAAGAACCCAGCCCATGTTGTGCTATTCCCTGCTGAGGCACCTGCTGAGTGCCCTCTTAAGACTACCACCCAAAATTCTAGAAAGTTGCCCCTGGCAAATCAGCCACCTAAGCCCTATGAGCCAGCAGGGTAACTCCACTTACCCTCCCATATCCCTAGGAGACACCTGGGCAACCCACCCTGAGTGACTCTGCCCTGCAAGGGTCATTGGGAGATCATGAGGTGGCCTTGCCCATGCTCCTGCTGCTCTGAAATCAGATAGATGTCTCTGCTTATACCTTCAATCTCAGGAAGCAGCTGTGAAGCATGTGCTGAGTAGCTTTGTCTGCAGAGCCCCTGAAAGAGTTGAATGTCCTTGCCTACCCATCCATGATCCTGAGAAGCAGCCTTCCCTAAGTGGCCCAGCCTATCAAGGGTTCTAAAAAACAGCCGAATACCCCCTTCCCACTAGTCCCTGGAAGGAGCTAGGCAATTTACCCTGAGCATTTGGTTTCTAGAGATTTTGAGAATTCATCTGCATAGCCCTCAGACATTGACAGGTGCACAGTTTTGGCCCATTGGTGAGGCCTATCCCCATGCAATCCTCAGACACTGATGGATACCTTGTTACCAGGCACACTGTGCTATACTCATGTGAGTCCACAATGGTAGCACTCTTTCCATGCGCCTGTAGAAACTGATGGGCATTCAGAGCTGCCAGAAAACAGGCCCACCTAAAATATCTGATCCCAGCTGGTAGTGCAAGCCCACAACCTCTGCAGCCTAAGCCACTGAATCAGGTGCAGACAATGCTGATGTTGATTACAGCTAAAGAAGCTGCACAAACACTGCAGTATAACATCTACCTGGAATCAAAGTCAAAATAGCCTGTCCAAGGTCCTAAGACATACGACCAAGAGAAAATCTGTTACTCTGAAAGCCACCCAATAAAATTGATAGTCACTTCATCAACCAAGTGCACAAATATTAAAGTAAGGACACAGGAAGTATGGAAAACATAAAAGGTAATATGATGTCTACAAAGAAACAGATGCTATATAAAAGGAAATCAATAGATTGCCTGACAAAGAATTCAGAAGAATGATTTAAGAAACTTAATGAGAAAAGAGAATACAGACAGACAATTCAATGGAATTAGGAAGATCATCACTATGAACCAAACTAATTTGGAACTAAATAACTGAAGTTTAAAAAAAAAAAAATGGTTAAGAGCTAAACAGCATAACAGATCAGGCAGAAAAAAAAGGATTTCTGAGCTTAAAGAAAGGTCTTTTGAAATAACCTAGTCCAGTTTAAAAAAAAAGTTTTTTTAAAGCCTCTTAAGATTTATGAGAAACCATTAAGCAAGTTAGTAGAAGGGGAAAAGGCATACAAAACTATTAAGTGGAGTAATTGCTGTAAACGTTCTAAATCTTAGAAAAGACAGACTATCCACTTCAGGAAACTCAAAAAAAACCTTACTACATTTGACAAAATAAGAGCCTCTCTGAGGCAAATTGTGGATATATATGCACCTAACACTGGAGCACCCAATTATATAATGTTGATTATTAGATATAAAAGGAAAAGTGGACTGCCATACAGTAATAGTGGGAGACTTTAACTTTTATCACTGAAAATAGTATCCACTTGAATCAACAAAGCAACTTTAGAATGGAACACTACTATAGACCAGGAGCCAAATAAAATCAGATGGAAAAAGAAGACATTACAACTAATAACAAATATATATGATCACTGGGATCCCATATGACCAAATATACCAACAAATTGAAAACCTTAAAGAAATGTACAAATTTCTAGACAAATATAACCTACCAAAATTAAACTATGAGGATGTAGAAAATCTGATAACAAGTAACAACAATGAATCAGTAATAGAAAGTCTCCCATTAGAGAAAAACCCAGGACTGGATGATTTCACTTCTGAATTTTACCAAAAATTTAAAGAAGTAATGCCAACTCTCTATTCCAAGGTTTCCACAGTAAGGGGTTTCAAACTCATTCTGTGGTGCCACAGCATCATCCTAATACCAAAACCAACAACAACAAATAAGAAAGCTATAGACCAATATTTCTGATTAACAGATGCAAAAAGAATGATCAATAAAACATTACCAAACTGAATTGAATAGGACATAAAAATTATACACCATGATTAATTGGGATTTATTCCTGGGATGCAAGGATATTTCAACATATAAAAATCAATTAATGTGTAATATAGCAACAGAATAAAGGACCAAAATTGTGTGATCATCTCAACAGATGCAGATAAAGCATGTGATAAAATTTAACATTGCTTTATGATTAAAAACTCCTCAAAAAATTTAGTGTAGAAGGAATGTCCCTTAACCCAATAAGTGCTATATGTAACAAACCCACAACAAACATTATAATGAATGGAGGAAAGCTGAAATCATTTCCTTTAAGGTCAGGAGCAAGTCAAGGTCCACTTTCACCATTCTCATTTAATAAAGTATTGGAAGTTTAGCCACAGCAGTAAGGCAAGTGAAAGAACTAAAGGGCATCTAAATCAGAAAAGAAGAAACAGTCAAATTATCCCTGTTGGCAGACATGATTTTATGTATAGAAAAACCTAAAGACTCCACCAGAAAACTGTTAGAAGTGATAAATTAATTCAGTGAGGTTGCAGAGTACAAAATCAACATATAAAACCTAGTAGCCTTTTTATGCACTGTTATGGTTTGAATCAACAAAGAACCTTTAGAATGGAACACTACTATAGACCCAAAAGCTCATTTGTGAGACAATGCAAGAAGGTTTGGAGGAGAAATGATTGGGTTATAGCCTTAGCCTAATCAGCGAATTAATCCCTAATGGGAATAACTGATGACTGGAGGAAGTTAGTTCATTAGGGGCGTGGCTGTGGAGTATACATTTTATATCTGGAGAGTAGAGTCCCTCTCCCTCTCCCTCTCCCTCTCTTCTTCCTGATCATCATGTGAGCTGTTTCCCTCTACCACACTCTCCCACCATTATGTTCAGCCTCACCTTGAGCCCCAAGGAATGGGGCCTCCTGTCTCTGGATTGAGACCTCTAAAATCATGAGCCCCTAAATAAATTTTTCCTCCTCTAGCATTGTTCTGGTCGGGTCCTTTCATCATAGCAGCGGAAAAAGCTGACTAAAACAGCACCAATAACAAAATTGCTGAGGAAAAGGACTCAAGGAAAGTAATTCCATTCACCATAGCTACAAAATAAACAATCAGAACACCTAGAAAATATCAAAGGAAGTAAACGATGCATACAACAAAAACTGCAGACACTGATAAAAGAAACTGAATAGTAAAAAAAAAAAAAAAGAAAAACAAGGAAAGATATCACATGTTTTTGAATTGCAAGAATGTTAAAATGTCCATATTACCCAAAGTGATTTATTTCAATTCCTATCAAATATCGATGCCATTGTCCTCATAAATGGAGAAGGAAAAAAACAAAACTAAAATCTGTATGGAGCCCCAGAAAACCCCAAATAGCCAAAGCAGTCCTGAGCAAAAACAATAAAGATGTAAGTATTATGATACCTGAGTTAATATGAAGCTATAGTATCCAAAACAACATATTGGCATAAAAACAAGCTAATGGAACAGAATAGAGAAACCAGAAATAATGCCATGTATTAATAGTCAACTGATTTTCAAGGACAGCAAGAACATACATTGGAGGACCCCAAAAGCACAGTCAGCAAGTTTTACTGACAAATGGGATTATATCAAACTAAGAGGCTTCTGTAAAGGAAACCACGGTAAAGAGACAATCTATAGAATGGGAGAAAACTTGTAAACTATTCATCTGGCAAAGGATTAATTTCCAGAATATATGAGGAACTCAACAGCAAAGCATAATCTAATTTTAAAATTTGTGAAAAAACCTGAATAGGCAGGCATTTCTCAAAAGAGAATATACAAATAGCCAATAAATATATCAAAAAACGTTCAGTATCGCTGATTATCAGGGAAATGTAAATCAAAAACCACAATGAGATGTCATTTCCAATTAGAATGACTATTATCAAAACGACAAATGTTGGCAAGGATGTAGAGAAAGGACTCTCATAAACTAGTGATGGGATAGTAAAGTCATCATTATGAGAAATAGTAGAGGTTCTTCAAAAACAAACATCTACTTGTGTCAGCACCATTTATTAAAAAAGACTAACTGGAGCTGGGGTTGTGGCTCAGCAGTAGAGCACTTGCCTAGCACTGGTGAGGCCCTGGGTTCATTCCTTGGCATCACATAAACAACAACAACAACAAATAAAATAAAGGTTAAGTTCTTAAGGAAAAAAAAAAAGATTGTCCTTTCTCTTCCAAACTTTGAACCTTTATTGAAGATAAATTGGCCATATATGTAAAGTACCATTTCTGGACTCTCCCAACTATTGTCCTAGTCTGCTCATCTATTTGGTATCATGATAATATTGGCCTCTGACATTGTTTTGTAAAGTACTCCATCCCAAATAGAATTTTTATATAATTAGTGTTTTTTTTCTTTAATATTTGGTAAAATTTATCAATGAAGCCATTTGGCCCTGGGGTTCTCCATCTAAGAAGGTTTTTAGCTATAGATTACTTTCCTTTAATAGCTATAGGGCTATTCAGGTAATTTCTTTATTATTTCCTTTCTTCTTATTCTTATTCTGGATTCTTAAGGTAAAAGCTGAAGTTCTAAACTTGACATCTTCTTTTTTTTCTAAGAGGCATTTTAGTAATATAAGTTTCCTACTCAGTACTTCTTTAGTTGATATGGTTCCATTTTGAATTTCAAATAGATTTTTTTTTTTAAATTTCTTCAGTTTCACAAGTTTTTTAGACATGCATTTTAGTTTCCAAATGTGCTGGAATTTCCCAAATATCTTTCATTGATTTCATTCCATTTGATTAGAAGACATACTTTTTATAGCTTGAATCCTTTTAAATTTATTGAGATTTACTTTTTGAGGCACGTAATCCATCTTGGTAAATATTTTGTGTACACTTACAAAGCATTTATATTGTTATTGGGTGGAATATTCTATAAATGATAACTAGATCAGATTAGTTGATAGTGCTATCCAATTCTTTTATATCCTTACTTATTATTTCTTTACTTGTTCTATCAATTATTGATAGATGGATATTGAGATCTGTAATTGCAAATTTGTCTGTTCTTGCAGTTCTGTCAAGTTCTGCTCTATGAATTTGGGATTGCTATAACTTCATGATGAATTCTTTTATTATTATGAAATAATCTTCTTTATTCCTGGTGATACATTTTGTGCCCTAAGATTTACTTTATCTGATAGTAAGATAATCACTTCAGCTTTCCATTCATTAGCATAGTATATATTCTTCATCCTTTTACTTGTAAGCAATTTATATCATTTAGGGTGTTTCTGGTGGGCACTGTATTGTTGTTTATTTTTTAATCTAATCTGATAATTTCTGCTTTCTGTATTATTTAGACCGTTCACATGTTATACAATTCCTAATCTGTAATCTATTTTCTTGCTTTTTGTGTTCAATTTGTCCCATCTGCTCATTGTTTGTTTTTCATTTGGATTTTTTTTTTTGGGGGGGGGGTCTCCATTTTAACTTCTTTGTTGGCTTATTAGCTGTAACTCTTTTTTTTAATATTTGTTTTTTAGTTGTAGTTGGACACAATACCTTTATTTTATTTATTTATTTATATGTGGTGCTGAGGATTGAACCCAGGGCCTCATTTGTGCTAGGTGAGTACTTTACTGCTGACCACAACCTGAGCCCCAGCTGTAACTCTTTAGTATTATTTTAATGGCTGCTTTAGGGTTCATTGTATACATTTATCACAGTCTATTTTCAAGTGATATTATACAACATGTATAAGAACCTCACCTTTCATTTTTCCTGCCTGTCCTTTATGCTATTATTGTCAAACATTTTACTCCTATGTATATTATAAACCCCACCATGCATTTTTTTAGTTTAGATAGATGATCATCTTTTAAAAGTATTTTAATAAAAACGATTTTATCTTTTCCTATAGCTACCATTTCTGGTAAACATCTTACCTTTTGGTAGATGTAGATTTCCATTTAGTATCATTTTTCTTCTGTTTGATGGACTTTAAAAAACATTTTGTAGTACTGATTTGCCAGTAAAGAATTCTTCCAACTGCTGTATGTCTGAAAACATCTTTAGTTCACCTTTAGATCTGAAATATATTTTCACTGGATAAAGGATGCTAGGTTAAAGGGTTTTGTTTTGTTCTTTTTCTTTTCTGGTGCTGGGGTTTTGTTTGGTTTTTGTTCTTTTTCTTTTATGGTGCTTGGAATTGAACCCAGGGCACATATGGTAGGCAACTGCTCTACCACTGAGCTGCCTCCCCAGCCCAAAAGTTTTTCTTTTCAGCATTTTAAAGAACTTGCTCCACTGTCTGCTAGCTTGCATTATTTAACAAAGAATCTGCTGTCATCCTCTTCTGTATATAATGTGTCAATGCTTTAAAATTTATCTCTATGACTGACTTTAAACAATTTGATGATGTGTGACTTGGTGTACTTTGTGTTTCATGTTCTTGGGTTTGTTGAGCTTCTTGGATCTACAGGTTTAAAGTTTTCTTCAAATCTGGCAAATTTCCAGTTGTTATTTCTTCACATATTCTCTTGCTATATCTTCAAGTTCACTTTTCTTTTTTCATTTTTCCCTTAAATCTACCATTAGTCTCATACACTATTTTTCGTCTTCAGCATTTTACCTCTAAATGTTTCATTTAGACTTTTCTTTAATGTCTCCACATAATGTACTCAGTCTTTCCTCTGGCTTCAAGACAGTCATAGAACTCACCTTATACCTGTCCCTAAGGGGTCACTGTCTGATGCCCAGTGTCCTAAAAGCCATTGTTTATATATTTTGTCAAATGTTTTTATTCAATTCAGGATGGAGGGCAAATATGGTCCCTGTTTCTGACTTCGTCTAATTTTCTTCTTTATGGTTCTGTGATTTGATTTTCTAAAAAGAACATTTATTGGGCTTTTGTTATATTAAAAACAAAATGATAAGGTTTCTTTTGTTTCAATTTTAAAGTTGCTTTAACACGAAAGTAGGCATTTTATAAAATGTAAGTCTTGCTGTACTTTTCAGTGTATTAAATCAGTTTTATAATTAAAATAGGCATATTTTAAGCTTAGAAAAAACAAGCAAGGAAGAAATGACTACCTGGACAAATAGGAATAACTGCCAGAGTCTACATGGGAAGTTCTATCCTGACCCTTTAAGCACAAAATGGCTTCTATTATCCTCACTGTTCTGCAGCATTTCAACCATAAAATCTGTTGACCTTATTCCTTTGGTCACTTAGTAACTGAGCCTCCTGCTGCATAAGAAAGAAATAATAAAGTACAATAGAAAACAAAGATCCTCCTACTCATTGCCCTAGAGCTTTGGCATAAGAGCTGATCTCAATTATCTTGAAAGTGAATCTGAAAATATGCATGTTGGGTTGAACATGGTCAGGTTTTCCTTTGATACTCTCTGCCCCAACAGAGCGTTAAAATGTCAGGCCTGTTCTAATTTGGGTTAAAGAACATCTTGCTCTACTTTTGTTGCAGTTCAGATAATTTTAGTATATATATGGATTCATTCTTACTTTATAGTCATCCACTAACTTTAAAAAAATGAGTACATTGAAAGAAATTGGGGTTTGAAACAAGGCTTATAAAATTCCTTTAATTGTCTTAGTTTTTGATTTATAGAGTAACTTCATTTCAATTATAGGTTCAAAGCCATTTCTTCAAAGGACTAAATTTATCCTGAATTATAGCTGTATAATAACACTACCAATTCTCATTTATTTAGATGAAGAACTAGTGGATGTTTCTGCATCTGTCTTACCAGAATTAAAAAGAGAAACATATGGCAAGATTCAAGTATGTGCAAAACAGAGGCTGGCTCGTTATGGTTCCTTTAACACAGTTCAGACTTCTGAGAGGATACAGAGGAAAGTGAGCTCAGAACCCAGCAGCCCTTGCAGAGAACAAGGTATCTGCCCTACATGACCCATGGAATCCATCGGTTGCCATGTAATTGTAGCCCTCCCCACATGCTAGCATTCTAAAATGATCTGACTCTAGATCTTGCCTATTTTTTCAGAAGTCTGCTTTTCATTTGCCTGAGGTACAATAATTATTGGCAGCAAAGGAGATGCTGACTTCACAGTATATGGACATTTCCCCATGCCTGAAATAGATCTGGTCAGCCTTGATCAATTGGTTTGCCATAGTAGACCTATTCGATATATCTCAGAAATTCAAAATAGCACTGATTTGGTTTGATTTCCTTACTAATTATTAATGAGATTTGAATTCACCAGCTAGCTTCTGGAAACTTCCTTCTGAATCAAAACCAGAACATATTTGAGATAGTCTTATAATTCTTGAACTATGAGTAATAAATTCTGTTTTATGTAGTTAGTATGCATAAATCCCTTATTGTAAAATCTTCATTTTCCTTTTCAGGATCAGGTGGCTATTCCTTAGAAATTGGAAGTCTAGCAGCTGTCTACAGACAGAAAATAGAAGACAATTCACAGTAAGTACTCTTTAAAAACTCAGAGTGCATTCTTTCTATTTTGTACTATTAATTTTTGACAAAATTGAAATGCTACTCATCAAAAGATAAAATTTAAGTCATCATTTTTATTAGAATTGCTGTGCCCTGGGGCTGGGATTGTAGTGGGCTCAGCAGTAGAGAGCTCGCCTAGCACATACAAGGCCCTGGGTTTGATCCTTGACACCACATAAAAATCAACAAATAAAATAAAGGTATTGTGACCAACTACAACTAAAAAATAGTTTAAAAAAAAAAAAAAGAATTGCTGTACCCAACACTTCAAAACATAGCATCTGGGACATGAAAGTGTGAAAAATTCATCCCCTAAGCTATGATAGGATGTAGGGAACAAAATTAAAAGATAATATACTGGGGGGAAAAACATAAAACAAAAAAACAAGTCACTATACTAACATGACACTGGGAAATGATGCATCTTCATCCCGTAAATCACTTTGTGATCACCATAGCTAACTTTGTCTACTAATTCCCAGGTCTTATCTGAGCCAAGGTTAGGAAGCAGAGGGATAAAATCTGATTAGTTTCACTGTCATGATTTGTCCAAATAGAATAGTAAAAAGAAACACCATTCATAAGAAGAACTTGGGTATAGGTCAGGTTGGCAAGAAGCATTGAACTCCAGGTGGAAGAGTTTGGATTCACTAGATAGTAAAGAACTATTGCAGGTTTAGTAAAGAAGAACCTTCTGGTGCTTTGAGTAGGTGGGATTGGAAGGAGATGGGGTCACAGAACAAGCCTTTGTGTTGGTTCTGGTCTGCTGTGGTGCAGATCTAAGCCAGGTCAGCTAGAGATTGAAAGGAAGGGAAATCAGTGTAAGACAGAGTCAGCAAGACTTGCTCAAAAGACAGAGATGACAGAAAGAACATCTGGGGGCAGGTGGTGGTGATGTTGGTGGAGATGGGATTAAAGCAATTGGCTGGGATTGGTTGGTGGTTGATACCCTCCATGTGGGCTAGTTGAGTTTTTCAACTGAGTAATATGGATTCCTCACTTAGGGAGGCCATGGCTAAAGAGATGTTCTCATCTCTGTAGCCCTGAGTGCTTCATTTTGTTCCCAGCAATAAAATGGATGATAAGAAGGTGGACAAAGTGGGTCTTAGCAATTCTATTAGAAGGGCTGGAGAAAAACCCTTATCTTTTGTTTACCATTTCTTGAACAATTTCCCTCATCCCTTTCTAAAAATGTATTAACAATGCAAATATATTTTTGAATATTTGGAGTTTTTTATGTTAGAGACAGAAGCATCACTTATAAGCTCATAAATTAATGGATCTTAACTTTGGACATATACTGTCTTGAATTCTGTAGTAATACTGAGAAGAGTGAAATGAGAATGACAAAGTAATCATTTAGTAAATAATCTTATTTCCTTACTCACTACCCACTTCATTTGTTTCACACTGAATTTGAGACAAATTCTTTCTTTAAATCAAACTCTGCCCAAGATCTCTTCGAGTGACTGAGAATACAAGCTTTTTGCCATCAAACATGGTGTAATGCACATCTTCACCACTTTAGAGCTAAGTTGCCTTAGGCAGGTTGATTAAACCTCTGAGTTTCAGTTTTCCTCACTATTAAAACGGGTGGGGGGTTGGGGGAGAATAAGAGTAGCTACTACTGTAATAATTGTATAAAATGTTCAATACTGTGCCAATCATGAAAGTATCATCTGAGAGTCCCTATCAGCTCTTCCCACATCAGCACCTCCTCTCCAACCCTAACCATCCATGCAGAATGTGCTGCTCTTCTGCCTTGGGAAAAGCTAACGTAAGCTCAGGGAGTATATTTGAACACCACCCTGAGCAGTACCTCACTCCTGATTTGTAGGGCTCTCTTAAGTGAAGAGTCAAGTGCTGGTAGAATGTGGTAGTTGATGGTACTCATTATATGTTTCTTTTTATTACAGGGCAAAAGCCTTTGCCAGTAAGAGAGTGGTGCCTCCAGCAAGCAGCTTGGACCCTGTCCTTCCTGTTGACTCAGACTATTGTGTTAATCCTTTAGCCCACCAAGTATTTTCTGTTGCTCAAACAGACTTGCAGGCTTTCTCCATGCAGAATGGTCTCAATGGAAAAGTTGGTGTCCCGCTTACTTCCCCAACCTCTGACATGGAGAGCTTGAAGCCTGCTCTAATTGCCGGGCAGCCCCTGGTGTATGTGCCCTCCACCTCACTGTTCATGCTGTATGGGAGCTTGCAGGAGGGACTGTCCCCTGATTCTGCATCAGAAATAGACAGCAGAAGCTCAGAAGTCCCTGCTGCATCAGAGCCTTCATTCACACCCTCAGCTCAGAAGCGCCTCTGTGTAGAGAGGAAGCTGCAAGAGGATGAGCCCGCTGCTAAAAGACAAAGTCAGGAATTTGAAGATAGCCCCTTATCCCTTGTCATGCCCAAGGTAAAGGAATATGGGTGGATGTGTCTTGTGATTTCCCATTATCCCTGAGCTTCTTAATGTAGACACACAGATACTAATAGCCAATAGAATCTGGAATATAAGGATATTTTATGTGTCACTTATATCAATAATTAAACTCTGAACTGGCTCCCCCAAAAATCTTGCCACAAAATAGTACTGTAAGAAAGAAGAAAACAACCTATCCATCAACTTACCCATAGTGCAATCACTGCTAACCTGTTTGCATATTTCTTCCCAGTCTTTTTATATGCGATTAACAAAAAAAAAAAAAAAAAATCAAGCTGGAATCCCTGCAATAAACAGCTCAGTCCAGGATGCAGCTGAGTTCAGAGTCAGGAACATGGGTACTAGCTGATTGGCTGTGCCCTTACTTGGTTGGTTCTCTTTACTGCCCAGTGAGTCCATTTGCATAGCTACAAAATGAATAAAAAACAAAAATATGAGCTTTCCACATTCCCCACTTAGTAGCCATGCAGAGGTTAATGAGATGTGCCCAGTAAAATATGAAGCAGAAGGACTGTCCTTAGAACAGTTTTCAGGAGTCAGCTAGGCACACTGCATGGAAGTCATTCCATTAATTATGAACCTTTCTTTTCTACTCTTGCCAGGATGAATTTTCCTAATTTTGTTTATAGCTTGGGGTTGCAGATCCAAAGTGAAAGACTGACAAACACATCTTAGACCACTGATGTGGCTTTGAGCCAGCCCACAGTTCTTAGAAGGCCACATGAGACTGCAGCATCAACATCCTTTTTGTGTTAACAGCTCAGAAAATTATTTCATAATCTAAACATCAGGGCCAGATTTCCATTACTAAAATCTTTATCATTTCTAACTGAGGAGTCATAAGTCTATAGATAGACATGGCATTACATCCATCTTCACACTATTCCTATAAATAGGATGAAAAGAACATACACAGTCATTGAGGCACACAGCTGTGTTGTACTTTTTTTGTTTTTGTATTAGGTATTTTGACAAACCTATTATAAGACAGTACTGGAATTTTGACTTGCTTTTCTGCTTCCTGGTTTGGTTATGCTTAGAAATCCTCAGGTTCCACAGACCTTGCGTCTCCCAAGTCAACGGGAAACAGGGGATCTATGCCCCTGGAAGATGCTCATGTGAATAGTCAACTCCCTGTTGCAGAAGAGGTTTCAGGAAAGGCTGCAGCAAACTGCTTCACTTCTGCTGAGTGTGGAAATCCTTCAAAAAATATAGATACTGAAAAGCCTTCAAAAGAAAATGAAAGTACCAAAGAGCCCTCTTTGCTGCAGTGTCTTTATGTGCAGTCTCCAGCTGGTAAGAGATGTCATCATGTCTTACGAGTCCCTGTGGGATTTGAATCATAAGTTGAATTTTTAAATTTTTGTCTGTGTCATCTGACCAAAGAAAGAAGTTCATTGACTTGGTTGCTACCTATTGCCATTTTACTTTCAGCCTCCTTGTTTTCTTCATGTATAAAATGAAGGATGAGGCTGCTCTGCTTCACCAACAGCAGGACAACAGGAAAACAGTTAAGGCAAATGATTTTTTTAAAAAATTCATTAGAATTTTTTTGTTTAAAAATCATAACAAATTTAAAAGATTTTATTTTCAGAATTTGGGCATTGGTTAAGAGTAATAGTGTGAACCTATTGGCCATTGTGTGCAGCTAGGTTCTATCTCTTGAGTATCCAGAAGTCCTGAATACTTCGTGATCTGGAGGGCTTGACATTTAAAACCACTTATAATCAGAGAGAACTTAAGTATTCAGCCATCATTATCTGTAAAACACCAGTAATAATAGCACCTGTTTCATAAGAGTACTGTGAAAATTGAATTAGATTTAATAAGTCTAAAGGATCTAAAATAATAGTGCCTGGTACTTAGAAAGACTTAGTCAAATGCTGTTACTGTTTTGAATTAAAGCTGAATTACAATAGGAACTTAATTTTTAAGATATGTTCTTTGTACGATAAAGCTAGTCTCTACATGCACAGAAGTATATGCAGAGACTTGACTCTCTCGGTTTCTTGGTGGCTTAAACCTGACCTTCCAGAACAGATTAGGTAGGCATTAGTCCATTACCCACTTGTCGTTTCTTGAGCTCTGAGTGCTTACTTTAAGCACAGTCATCAGTGTTGGTGACACTTTCATTAGCAGAAACAGACTCAGCCAATGCTGAATGAAAATTATATCCCAGCATAGGAATTTTGTACTTTTTCTCAGCCATAGACCATTGTATAGCCTGGAGAGATCTGTGGATTCTCTTCAAAATGTTTACAAATTCGAGAATTGAATACATAGAATTATAAAGAACCAATTATATTAAAATAAAGAAGAAAAATAATTTTTGAAATTATTTGTAGCAATAAAAAGAACTGGTACCAAGTCTAAAATTGCCATTTTTTTCAAAGTTGTGATGAGTTAAAATCATCACAATAACTATAAAGAAATATGAACATCTTTGTAAATACTGTTGTAATTTGTTGCCTGTGATCATCGAGGGAAAGATAAATTTTCAGTTAGAAATTCATAAAAATAAAGATATGCTTTTTCCCATCCAAGTTTCACTTTCCCCCTTGAGTCAGTGGTACTCACGTTAAGAACCTTCCACAGGCATGAACTGCATTGTCATGCAAGTAATGTGGGGGTACAGTCTTGGCCACCAGTGTGAAGGAGCCATGTGGGCTAGAAGAGCAAAGAGAAGGCATTTGACCATTCGATGATTTATCAGGGACTTCCATTTGAAAGGGCCATGAAGAATGTCAGCAGGAGTGGAACCTTTATGTCATGTTGATCTTTGTTATTCTTGTTTCAGGAATCAATGGTTTCAATGTGCTCTTATCTGGCAGTCAAACTCCCCATGCTATGGGACCATCCTCAGGTCAGCTGCCATCCTTCAGCGTTCCTTGTATGGTCTTACCATCTCCGACTCTGGGCCCTTTTTCTGTTCTGTATTCTCCCACGATGCCCAGCCTGATTTCTTCTGCTCCTGGCACTCTCCCAAATACGGGACCTGTGAATTTCAGCTTGCCTGGCCTTGGATCTACAGCACATCTTCTTCTCAGCCCTGCAGCCATGGTCAATCCAAAGTCCTCTACGCTTCCTTCTGCAGACCCTCAGCTTCAGAGTCAGCCCTCTCTGAACCTGAGTCCAGTGATATCAAGGTCACACCACCTCATCCAACCTGACTCTCCTGTGTACATGGGTCATCCAGTCTCAGCAGTACAACAGGTAAGGCCTGACGGTTCTGTCACTGTGGTGGGGTATCTACATTTAGTTAGCTTTCACTTTAGCCACATGGCTACAGGACAGAGGTGTTACTGGCTTCCACTGTGAACCCACAGTTATCTGCTTATTATATAATGAGATATAAGGTAGGAGATCCTATATTTTCAAGACAAAAGTAATTTTTTCAGTTGTCATTCTGTATCCTAGAATTAGAAGGAACCTATTTAGGCATAGTTAGGGGAGATTTTTGAGGCATGCCACATACTTAGATGATTTCAGTGATCTCCAGGCTTTTATTTCATTAGGTCATTTAAGAAGACCATCTTAAATTTTAAACGTTCAGGTATAGAAACAATCCAGGGAAACAGACTTGATACTAACTCTTGTCATTTCTTGAGCTCCAAGTGCTTACTCTAAGCGTAGTCATCAGTGTTGGTGACACTTTGATGAGCAGAAACAGACCCAGCCAATGCTAAATGAATGATTCTTAACATCAGTCATTTCTTCAAGAATGTGATATCTAGATATCTACCTATGTACATATAAATACTCTAAAAATGTACATATATAATCCATACAAGCTCATCAGAACTGTATTTGTCCCTCAAATGCCATTTGTAGTTGTCATTAAACATCTCTTTGGAGTGATTACTTACTCTCCTAGAAAAAATAATGTTGTTTTGTTTTGGTTTGGTTTGGGGGGAGGGTACCAGGGATTGAACTCGGGGGCACTTGACCACTGAGCCACATCCTCAGCCCTATTTTGTATTTTGTATTTTATTTAGAGAAAGAGTCTCACTGAGTTGTTCAGTACCTCGCCTTTGCTGAGGTTGGCTTTGAACTTGCCATCCTCCTACCTTAGCCTCCCAAGCCACTAGAATTACAGGCGTGCGCCACTACACCTGGCATAAAAATAATATTTGACCAAAATTATTTTAGACAAGTTATTTAAAGGCTCAGAAGCTTGCTAGGTATTGAAATAATCATGTTGGTTTTTAAATAAGATGATTATAGCATGACTTAAACTTTTTTCCCCCAGTGCTGGGGATTGAACCTTGGACCTCACGTATGCCGAGTAAGCATCTACTACTGAGCTGTGTTCCCAGCCCAACAGGCCTTTTTGATCACCAGTTACAAGCTGGGCACTGATCAAGTCAGTGAAGATATAGCAATAAACAAGCTTTTCTTCTTTGCCTTTTAGGGTACATTAAGGGGACAAATATTTAACATTTCACATGAATGATAATAAGTGTTAGCAAGTACATGAATACCACACATGTACACTTATTAGCTACTTCAGTGTTCTTTACAAACGTCATCTCAGTTAATTCTTACAGATCTCTGAAGTTGGTGGTTTTATCAACCTCACTGCACTGAACTGAGAGACAGATGCCCAAAGTCACCCACCTAGGGATGGGAGACTAGACCCTGGCTCTAGACCCTGACCACACTTGGAACCTTTTGGTAGGCCGCCTTTCTGCACTGAAAGTAAACATCAGCCTAATGTCCAGTTGTGGCCAGGATTGTGAAAAACACAAGTTGGAAGCGTGTGATAGGAAAGCACAGGAGGGGATACCTGCACAGGGCCATGACACAGGTCAGGAAAGGGCTCCCAGCCTAGAGACTGTTAGATTGATTTCACTTCTGATTTTGCTCTTTTTATTCAGTCACCTGCTCCAGTGACCCCCAAGAGTACCCGACGCACACATCGTGAAACATTTTTCAAGACACCTGGCAGCCTTGGAGACCCTGTCCTCAGGAGAAGAGAAAGAAATCAGTCACGAAACACCAGCTCAGCCCAGAGGAGACTAGAAATCCCGAGTGGTGGGCCCGACTAACCTGACACCTTGGCAGTGGGTGGGATCCGACCCCTTGAATCTCTGTGTCACAGGAGATGTCCTAAGTGGAACACGAACCGTCCCACCCTCAGTTCGTGTCCTTGGTCCTCTCACCCACTGGTTCTGCTAACTTCCCAACATCATGGGGCATCTATTAATTATTAACTGTGCGTTCAGTACCAGCTGGAGTTCAGGCTCTGCGTGGTGTCACAGTGAAAGCACTGATAGACTGGCGTGGTTGTGATTCAAATCCTCTGATTGCTGCAGTCAGATCTATTAGGCTACTGGAGCCTTGCGGCTTTCTGAAGGAGGGCTGTCCAGCACTTAACCAGGGTGAGCATTCTTTACATGAGTAAATCTGTGGTGAGAGAACTTTGCAGTTTATAAATACCTACTGCTTCCTTAAGCTTCATCAGGAAGCTGCCTTCAGTTACGAATCCTATGGTATTATTTATTTTGTTCCTGAAATGGGATTTAGTGCAAAAAGTTTACAACTACAGCTTAACACATTTATTTCAGGGTATGACGACTTGAATGTTTATACTTTTTTCTATAATTTGCCCTGCACTTACTCTACGACCTAGTAATAATGTGGATAAATGTACATACGTGATAAATGTCAAGACCAAAATAACTGTGAATGACACACCTGGCTATAAATGAACTGTGCTAACCCTATCTGTGGGCATGAGAACTAAGGGGAACTAGAAGCCCAATGGCTTCTCAGATAACTGCAAACAATGAGATTTTATTGTTCATTTCAGAAACTCTCCTGTGCTCAGCTTCCTTCAGTACATGCCCTGCATTTTTATTTAAATGTTAACTGTAGAGTATCAGGTATGGATTCCTTCTAACAATTGCTATTTGTAAAATGAATCAGGATGGTAGAAAGTAATTATGTGGAAAATTGGGACCCAGATGAAACCTTTTGGTCAAATTATGAATAATAATGGTGTAGAAACTGTTATAGGGCAATAGGTGATTCTTCTGTTTGGAAGGTTAAGAGAGAAAATGGACACATTATGCTCCATTTCCAAAAATATTCAAACCATAGTCATAATGTACTTGCAGGGGTTTATTGTTCCAGCACAAACACAATACTGTAAACTGCTACGCAATATCCCTTTGTAAACCATATTACTATAGGGGTTCATTAAGAAACCAAACTAGTTCTTTATGTTTGTATTGATATTTATCTCACTCTGGTCTCTTCAGAGTAAAAGACTTCCTTCCTTTTTTCTCTGCTTTTCCTTCTTTTCTTCCTTTCTTTTCTCTGAGTTTCTGTCTTAGATTTAGAATCTTTATATAGGGCTAATTTTTATTTTTAGATCCAATAAAATATTGTATAAAAGAATAAAAATATTAATTTAAGAGACTCTGGGAGTCTGAGTAAAGTAGCTTTATATTAACTACAGAATACTATTAGCCTTATTACCGCCCCCAAGATTTTTAAAAACTTGAGGTAGGTAGCCAGATTAAATAAATTTGCTACTTATATCAAATTCTATGAACACTAAACTTCAAGTTTACAAGAGGATTTTTTTCCCTTTTTTGCAGTTTTCTCTAGATTTAGATTTAAAACGTGGTTCTAATCATCAATTGCATGGCAATGTTTGCCCTGAACTAGTACTGATGGGTTCCTTATCAAGATAAATAAAAATTATGCATTTTTCAGGTAGGCTACAGGATATGCAGCATGTGAGTCTTTGTGGGATACTGCATTTAAATCTATCATGCTCAAAAACTTTGACAGAATATTTTCACTAAGATTCTATGTTTAGATTAAAAACATAGACCTGTTTTTTTCCTCACCAAGCTCTCTACTTAACTTTTTTGTCATATTATTCATTAACCTCAGAGAATTCATGGTTCTTGAGAGGTGTTAAGAAAACGTCCATAAATGAGAATGTTACAACTTTGGGACCACATTTAGCAGCACAAAACCAAGAAAAATTACTTCTGTATTCAGTACCCACTTAATGTGCTTTATGATATGTACACTCAAATAATCAGTGGTGTTTTCTGTTAGGAAAATGAATCTTTCTTACAGAGCGACTGATGATAGAGAAGCTGCTGAGCTAGACTTGGTTGGATATTCTGGGTAGTGAAGAAGCAATGGCAATCTTGAGTCTATCAGTGTATAATTCAGTAAAAGAAAAAAATAATCCTTGGTGATCCTGCTAAGCAAATGCAGTCTTGAGTCAGCACTGAGGGTGTGTGCCCTACACTGTCCAGGGTTTGTGAAACCCTTTCATTCTGGTACAAGAGTTGGGGGTATAACTTATACTTGAATCTACCTACCAAGTTTACATTACTCAATTACTTTTTGTAAGGTGCTATTTCTGTATTTAAATAACTTTTTTAAATGTAAAGCTGCTTTCTGCTTGTCTTATTGCACTGCTAGATTTGTGTAGTTATTAATTTTATTGCTGCTTATACTGCTTTTGTTTTCATATTATTTAGCTCTGCTCTTTCTCCTAATGGCTATATTATCTATAGCTATCTACTTGTAACTGTACTACATGTAAACCAATTTTTTTTTCTTTTAGAAAAATATCAAGCTTTATAATATAGCAATAAAAATCAATGCATTTAGTAAGCAGTGTTGGTTGTATTTCCTGATTGGCTTTCTTTGCATACCCTTTCGGTAAAACCATTCGCAGCTACAACATATCCAACCAGGCCCTCATAAAATCTGTATTTGCCATGTCTGCCACAACATGTGCACCCAATAAAATATTGGGGGGAAGACTATTGACTAGATGGATGAGTCACTATTAAATATTTTTCTTTAAAATGCTTTTTCATTGCTTGGTTCCAAGTTACATAATAACTATGCAATAAATTACTGTCTTATAGCTTGTCTTTTTTTAAATTGGGGAATTTGTTTTGTTTTTTTTAGTTCTGAAGAATGGGCTCCATGATGCTTATAAAAACTTATAAAATGAATTCAATAATTTATAATAATAATTTATAAAATGAATTTAATCATGCCAATCTTGCTTTTAAATTTTCAGCAGCATCCCATTCCATACTCTTAACTCTGGGCCGGCTTTCCAGTCCCTTCACAGTCAGGATCCAACGTGCCTTGCTAGCTATGCCAGTTACTGTCCACTGAACCCCTAAGTTCTCTTTACCACAGAATTGGAAGCCTGGCAACTACATTCCCCAGATTCCCTTGTTACCAGCTTCTAGGTGAGATTTTTTCAGGAAAATATGCTCATGTGAAATTGATAGTAAAGGACACTGAGGCTCTTCCTCCTACAGTAGAAGCAGTTCATCCAGCTCAGTTTTTTCAGCAGCCATACTTTATGCTACTATCCCAGACTGTGTACCAGCTATATCAGCAGTAGTTCCATACTATCCCCAACTATTGGGAGGAAACCACTAGGCAATAGCAATGGTGACATCATTCAGCAATCCCTTGACTTCCACTTACTTTCCTTAAGACACAGTGTAAGCACCAATTCCCTGTAGTAAAATCTTCCTGTTCATGGTGCAGTGCGTACACCTGTGATTCCAGCTACTCAAGACACTGAGGCAGAAGGATCACAACTTTTAAGGCAACCTCAGCAACTTAGGGAGACCCTGTCTCAAAAAATAAAAAGGCTGGGAAGGTAGCTCAGTGGCAGAGCACCCCTGGGTTCAATTCCCAGTACCACAAAAACAACAAAACAAACATTCCTGCTGTAAATATAGTGTTTTCTGTCACTCCAGTCTCCATGCACATGTTCATATCTTTTGTGCATCCACACCTTTACATGAGCCATTTCTCTTCCTAAAATGCCCTCCTCCCCACTTCTCTAGCATGGGCTGTCTCCCATGCATCTTTCAAAACCTTCTCATGTCCCTCCACAGGACACTGTGAGATCCTCCACGTCAGGAATTAAGTTTTTCTCACCTATAGCCCAGCATTGTGCTCCATGACAGTCAACCAAGCTGAAGGCACACAGTAGTGCATCTAAGATACTGGAGTAGCTGTGGTTTCACACACAATGGCAACATGAGAAAACTAAAATAAACAGCTATGTCTCACTGGAATCTAACATTTCCTGCATAGCCCTATCTCACTAGTCATGTTAATCATTTATTCACTCAATAAACATTTACTGTTCCTAACAGGTAGTCTTGGGGAGGTATTATACACATTTCTCTCTTTAATAATGGTAGAGAATTGTGGAAATTCAGTGCACAAAGAAACCTTAAAACTATTTATCCTCAGTCCATTTTACAGAGGAGGAAAGAAAAACAGAGAGGTAAATTACTTGATTACAGGTAATTCAATCACAACGCTGAGACCAGAATACAAACCCCAAATACTGTAGTCCAGCATGCCCATTCCTATGTTGTGCTACTTCCCAGGAGAAGGCAAATGGTTTCAACAAAATGTTGAAAGATCGGTCCATACAAACCTACCCCACAGGTCATCCACACAATTTTCTGGTTGTATGGATTTATAGACCTCAAGTCTGGGTGTGTAGTTCTCCCTTTAGACAGGAGGAATGTAAGAGTAAAAACATGACCCTGCAAGTCTGAAGCATGCAGAGCAGTCTTCACATCTGCATTGAATTTAGGGAGATGCATGTGAGACCTCCAGGTATAAGAAATACGGGAGGAAGGAAGGCACTTTAGACCAAGGGAATGACTGGTGTAAAGCAAGGAAACAATTTCAACTGTTCTGTGACCTTCAATCATTTTTTATCAAACTTGCTTATGCTCTTATCAAGAGTATAAGAACTCTCATACTCTTGGCTATTAATATTTAGGGAAATAAAAAATGAGTAACACTCATTTACTTAGTATATTGTTTAAAATATTGGAAACACTGAGCATTAAAGTGTTCCCTTTCTTTGTAAAACACTTATCAAGAATAGTTTGAAAAGCACTTACTTTCTCATCATATAACTTACAATAAGTACTGAACATCATTTCTGTCTTGGTGAACTGTCACACTCCCAAGTTTGGAGCAGCTTCTGACATTTTATTCTTGAATTTTAGTTCTTCAAACTGTCCCCAGAGCCTATCTGGTGTGAAGTCTCTAGATAGAGACTTATCTAGAAGTTTACTTCCTCTGGAGCATCTTCATCCTTCTTAACTTTTCTCACTTGGGTTTAGTTCCTCCACCTGAATACAAAGAGTCACCATCAGATGATGGCAATCAGCATCCCCACTATCATTCCCACTATTTATGTTTCCTTCCAATTTCATTTCCAGCATTATCACTTTCTGCTTCTTTGCTTCACACTTTCATCTTTGTTGGCCAATTCTCCCTTTGGATTATTCATTTCATTAAAATGAACGTGTTTTCATCACTGGGAAACAAAGGGGCAACATGAGTCCATGTTCTGTCTGCATGAACAGACTCTGGGCAAAGAAGTAAAGTGATTGGACATTGATCATGATGAACATCTGTTATTTATGTAGTGATTTGTGGACTGAAGCAGCAAAATTTGTACTTTATGCAATTTGAGTTAATATAGCATGGCACAGAAACTGAAATCTGAACCTTGTTGTTGAAGAACTGGTGCTGTTTAACTAAACCATGCTAACTGACATGGGCATATCAGAACCAGGTGGAGCAAGGGTGGCCTTCAAGTCATCATTCTACCTTGTGGCAGAAATTAATCTCAGTCTGTTCAGAGTATCAGGGAGTTAAGTTTCTGCTCTCCACACATACACTCCCTGACACTCTAGAAGTGACTGGAGTACTTTTAGTGGCCAATATTTTAAAACATAATTCAAACAAACTTAAACATTGAGAGGCCTTCTTGTATTACAACACTAAAGCACAGAGGTAGACTTCTAGCTCATTTTTGCTCTGATTCCTTTGATTCTCCTTACTCCTTATGTCAGAGTTTTATCCATAAGCTGGAACAATTACATTTTCATACAAGCCAAGTTCAAAAGAAGAGAAAAAACAAATCTTTGGAAATTCAGAGAAGAAAGAACTTTCTCCCAGTTCCCCAGAAAACTCCAAGTTCTTATGGCCTAAATTGGTTTGCATATTTGCTGTGGCTCAAATATGGGTGGTGTCTCCCAAAGGCCCACACATTAAGCTTGGACCCCAGGACAGCAGTGCCACAGTCTGGCTGGGCACAAATAACCGAGCCGCCACGAAGCACTTGTAGGTACAAAACAGCAACTCTTTATTGCCGAACTCCACCAGCACTCCACGCACACTCCCCGGGAACTCTTCCGAACGCCACCCATGCGGCCCTTTCAGGCACACCACACCAACCGGAACTCCCTCCACCAGAACTTCACCAACCAACGCAAACTCCCCAGGAATTCCCTTGAGAACTCCAAATTAGTGGGCGCCCGAGGCGGACAGCACAGGTCTATATACAATTGAATCAATCCAGCATCATCTTAATGGCTCGCCCCTCAACCATTACTTCTGGCAAAATGCCAGGGGCCATTCCGACTCAGGCTCTGGCTCTCAACATCTCCCCCCTTCTGTTTAATTAAACAGCAAGCAATGTGGCTTAGGGACCGTGCCTGTCTTAGGTTGTCCAATACTACATATGGTCCTTACCCATCATTGGATGAGCTAACCTCAAGGCGTCAGCCTCCTGTCTTAGGTTGGTACCATTGCAATTGGATCTTACCCGTCATTGACTACCGGTCCAGCATACAGCCATACTTGTGGATAGGCCTTTGCACCAGTGGGGGGGTGAGGTTCTTTGCCTCACCTCTGTTGGCCCCCAAATTTGGCCTTTGCACCAGTGGGGGGTGAGGTTCTTTGCCTCACCTCTGTTGGCCCCCAAATTTGGCCTTGGTGCCTCTGGGGGGGTGAGGTTCTTTGCCTCACCTCTGTTGGCCCCCAAATTTGGCCTTGGTGCCAGTGGGGGGGTAAGGTTCTTTGCCTCACCTCTGTTGGCCCCCAAATTTTAGACCATCACAAGCAGAAGGAAGGAGGATGCAAAATGCCACGACACCAAGCCAAATGATGGTTCCTTTTGGAAAAAATATACCACCAATGACATCATCAGCAAAGATGCCCCAGCACTACCACAATTCGCTGCACCAACAGATAGTTCACAATGTATACAAGTGATACATAGTCCAGGCAAGTTCTGCAAGCAGTTCAAAGCAGAGGAATCTATCAATATGTCCATTTCCTCCCAAAGTAAATTGACTCCTTGACTGAGCATCACTTGTTGAGTTATTATTCACTGATGCATCAGTTTATACATTTGTTGTAATAGCTATCATAGAAGCTGTAGTTTGGTTTTATCTTTCTCTTCACTAGCACTGGGATGAAGATAGGAATTCTGGCAATGATGGCTAAAAAAAAACTATGTAACATTCCAGCAGGCACTAAGAAAACAATTTTCTGAACAATTTACATTATCCTGAACAGAATTATTAAATATAATGAAAAGGAAAGGTGAAAGTAAACAAACAGATCTGTTAACCTCCTTTTTTGTTCACATATTAAAACAATCCTCAACAGCTGTTTACCCAATTTAAATTAAACCATTTAAATCACGTGAATAAAAAAAATATTCGGATCCACTTTTTCATGAGCGCTCCTCATATATATGGACATATGCACATACAGACATACAACACAAAACAGAAGTGTGCACACATAACATACAACACATAAGACAATAGTAAAGGCCTTGTAGCTTTACACAGGTGAAATCTCCATTGCAATGTTTAAAAACTCCACAGTCAAAAAATAGAACTGATCAGCAAAACATTAACCTAGGTCTGTATGAGCTCAAAAAATAAAATAGAACTTCATGATGTGGGAAAAGGCAATAATAAAATAGATATTGAAAAAAGACATCCTGGTTACCACCTGGGTTTGACTCTTCTTTGGATATCCCATCCTTTTTCCTGTAACTTGCATATGGGTCTGAAGGTATTCCCACAAGCAAGCCCCAAGGATTTTTACATTTGAAATAGGCTCTAATGGTGTTTATTATTCATTAGCATCCAGGTGTGGGAGAACCACTGTTGCAGATGTAAGGGTATCAGCTGTTATGGATTTGAGCCAAGTCATTTTCTTTTTGTTCTGTAGAAATCGCTTTAGTTAGTCTCTCTGGAATCCAAATCAGCTGCTGTTCTCCCTGTGGAAACACACAAACAGACCCCCGACTCCAGACAATCACTGGGTCAGGACCTTTTCATTGTCCTGTTAGAATATCCTTCCAAAGGCTTATGTACATTTTTTGGACACATGTGCCTTTCTGTAGCACTTTTAAAATCCAAATTTTAAAAGTTAGAGTAAAAGGGGTTATTTTAAGTTTATCTTTGGGGGATATATACCCCTTCCCAATTCCCTCCTTTTGCTTTAATAAGTACATTTTAATAGTTTGATGAGCTCTTTCAACTATGCCTTGTCCCTGTGGATTGTATGGGATTCCTGTTATATGAGTAATGCCAAATGATGAGCAAAATTGTTTAAAAGAGGTAGAAGTATAGCCAGGACCATTATCTGTTTTTAACTGTTTTGGAACACCCACAGTGGCAAAATTTTGTAAGCAATGAGCTATAATATCTTTAGTTTTTTCTCCAGCGTGAAGGGAGCCCATCAAAAATCCGGAAGAAGTATCAACTGTAACATGCAAATACTTTAATTTTCCAAATTCTGGCAAGTGTGTGATGTCCATCTGCCAAATATGGTTAGGTATCAGGCCTCTAGGATTGACTCCAAGATTAACTTGTGGTAAAAAGGTCACACAATTTTGACATTGTTTTATTATTTGTCTAGCTTGTTCCTTAGTTATTTTAAAATGCTTTTGTAAAGTATTAGCATTGACACGGAACCTTTTATGAAAACTTGTAGCTTCTTCTAGTGTAGAGAAAATATGTATGTCATGTGTAGTTTTATCTGCTAAATCATTGCCCAAACTAAGGACTCCAGGTAATACTGTATGTGCCCTGATATGTCCTATAAAGAATGGATCTTTTCTGTCCCAGATTAGACTTTGTATAGTAGAAAACAAAGAGAAAACAGTAGAGGAAGGAGAAATCCTACCAGCATCTTCAAGGGATACTATAGCATTAACTATATACTGACTATCAGAAAATAAATTAAATACAGAATCTTTAAACATCACAAAAGCTTGTAATACTGCATCAAGCTCTATCTTTTGAGCTGATTGTTTAGGTACTAAAAATGTAAAAGTTTGATCAGGGGTAACTACTGCTGCTGTACCATTATTTGACCCATCAGTGAATATATTTGGAGCATTCATGATAGGTGTTTTTCTTGTCATTTTTGGAAAAACTACAGGATGAGAAGACCAAAAAGACAACAAAGGGTTAGATGGTAAGTGATTATCAAATGAAACATTAGATTTGCACATGATTATTGCCCAAGTATTTAACTCATTAGCTAACTCATCAATTTGATCCATAGTATATGGAGTAATAATTTTATTGGGAGAAATTCCAAACACTCCCTTTGCTGCTTTTATTCCTTTGAGTATTAATTGTCCTACAACCTCAGGATACCTAGTAAGAATAGTATTAGGAGAATAATATAAATGTATCCACAATAATGGACCTTCTTGCCAAAATACTCCTGTAGGAATATTTTTTGTTGGTAGTACAATAAATAATAAAGGCAAACTTATATCAATTCTATCCAAATGCATATTTTCCATATATGTTTCAATGATTTTTAATGCCTTTCTTGCTTCAGGCGTTAACATGCGGGGTGAATTTGGATCTGATGGACCTTTTAGAATATCAAATAAAGGTCCCAACTCTCCTGTTGGTATGCCTAGATAAGGCCTTATCCAATTTATGTCTCCTAATAACTTTTGAAAGTCATTAAGTGATCTGAGTTGATCTACTCGTATTTGAATTTTTGGTGGACGGACCATGGTTGAGGATAATAGAACTCCTAAATAATTAATTGGAAAATTTAATTGTACTTTATCTATTGCTATCTCTAGATTATAATTTTTTAATAAATTTGTAAGTGTGGCATAACATTCTAGCAATGTGTTTTTATCTTTGTGTGATAACAATACATCATCCATATAGTGAAATATTTGTAGTTCAGGATTTTGATTTCTAAGTGGCTGGATTGCTTTGTTAACATAAATTTGACACATAGTTGGGCTGTTAGCCATCCCTTGAGGGAGTACTTTCCATTCATATCTCTGATCAGGACCTTCATGATTCAGTGCAGGGACAGTAGATGCAAAACGTGGACTATCCTCAGGATGAATTGGAATTGAAAAAAAAAATCTTTAATATCTATAGCTAAAACATACCAGGTTTTTGGCAAAGCAGACAATTGAGGAATCCCTGATTGAGCAAGTTCCATAATAACCATCTCATTATTAATGGCTCTTAAATCTTGCAATAATCTCCATTTACCAGATTTCTTTTTAATGACAAAAATGGGAGTATTATGGGGAGATATGGAAGGTTGTATATGTCCCTCTGCTAATTGTTGTTTGACCAGGTCATGGGCTGCTTGTATCTTTTCTTTAGTCAGGGGCCACTGAGGAACCCATACTGGTCTTTCTGATTTCCGAGTAATTTTTATTGTCTCAGTGACCCCTCCTGAAAACCCAATCCATGTCTGTCTGTTCCTTGATCTATTTGTATTGGTGCTGCTATACCTTGTTCTTGTTTTTCTAATCTTTTTCCTTTCCTAAAACCTTGTCTAGCCATAATAGTGGGTGCATTTGGAATGATGTTATTTGTTAATGTCAAACCTAATTGATCTAGGACATCTCATCTCCATAAATTTATAGGAAGATGATCCAATACATATGGCTGTATAGTTCCTTCACATCCTTCAGGATCCTTCCAATCTAATACCATTGCACTTCTATGGGGATTAGTCGCCACTCCTAAGCCTCAAAGTGTTTGAGTGGCTTGTTGTAATGGCCAATGTTTTGGCCATTCTTGATGAGAGATGATGCTAAGGTCTGCACCTGTGTCCAGTAGCCCATTAAATTCATGTCCTTGAATATTTAGTTTTAGCATTGGGCGAGAATCTAAATTTAAAGACACCATAGCCCAATCTACACCTGTGGAGCCTAATCCCCTGGAACCTCTTTCTATAGTACTACTGGAAAATTTATCATGCAGGCTGGGTATTATTAATAACTGTGCTATTCTATCTCTTGGTGAAATTACTGATATACCTCTTAGAGAACTAGCTATAATTTTTATTTCACCTTCATAATCAGGATCAATTACCCCAGGACTTACCATAAGTCCTTTTAGAGTAGAAGAACTGCGTCCCAATAATAAGTCTACTGTTCCTTGGGGAAGAGGTCCTTTTACCCCTGTGGGAATGATTTGAACTCCCATCTCTGGAGTTAGTACTGCTCTGGCAGAGGCGCAGATGTCCAACCCTGTGCTTTCTCTGGTTTGTCTGATGAGAGATCTGATGGATAATGTGTCCTGGGCACTACCCTGTTGGTGTTGCTGGGTTCCTCCATGGTGTTGCTGGGTTCCTCCAGTGCTCCATGTATTTGTGGTCGTGGGCCCCAGAGCATTGGGCCCCCCTGTCCATTTTTTGGCAATGGAGCCCGATGCCTTTCTCCACGATATCGTGGGTAAACACCTGGTCCTTGTCCATTTTTTGATAACGAAGTACCCTCTATGGTGGTTTGAGAATGGCATTCATTAGCCCAATTTCTCCCTCTATGGCATCATGGGCAAATACCCGGTATTCTACCCCTTTGATACCTAGTTTTGTTAAACCCTCCTCCTATGGGGCAATTCCTTTTAAAATGTCCTGTTTGCTCACAATTGTAGCATGTTTTTGGCCTGGCATCTAAAGCCTGTTGTACTGCAGCTGCCAAGACTTTCCCTTGTTCATTAATGTCTCTACATAATTTAATATATGTGTTTAAATCTTCATGTTTCCATGGTCTAATGACCTCCTTGCACCCTTTGTTTGCTTGGTCATATGCTAGCTGTTTAATTAATGGCATTGTTTGCTCTGTATCCCCAAAAACTCTGGTAGCTGTTTGAATAAGCCTATCTACAAATTCAGCGTAAGGTTAATTAGCTCTCTGTATTACCTTAGATAATTGACCTTGTAAATCTCTGTGTCCTTGTAAAGTCTTCCATGCCCTAACTGCATCTGCAGCAATTTGTGAGTATATGGCAGGATCATATGCAATTTGTTGCTGCTGATCCTCATAAGGTCCCTTTCCTAACAACATATCTAGATTTCTCTGAGGATAACCGGCTGCTGCATTTCGCCTAGCTGTCTCCTTGCAAAATTCCTCATTGGCAACCTTCCATAACAGGTATTGTCCTCCATTTAGCACAGCTTTATACATACTAGCCCAATCTGCTGGAGTCATGTCCAAGTTGGTAATGGATTCAACCATGCTTACAGTGAAGGGTGCTTGGGGACCATAGGTTGTTACAGCCTCCTTTAACTGCTTCACTGTTTTGAAATCTAAAGCATGGTGAATTCGCTGCCCTCCTGCCTGCTCAAGTACAGGGCATGCTAGTCTTTGAGGTCCTGTCTCAGGATCCCATCTATCAACTATGGGGGTTGGGGGCCCCCCAGCATATGTTGTCTCTATAGGTGGAGCTGTTGGTTGGACACTTACGTCCTCTGGTGATAGAAAGGTGTTAGTAGCAGCCTCCTTTTTCCCTGAAGGTCCTTCCTTCTTTAAATTTTCTTCCTCTGTCTGACTAGCTCAAGAGACCTTCTCTTTTGCTTGATTTAAAATGTCTTCTACCATAGTCTGAATCTCTAACAATTTACTTAACACTCTTTCGGTTTGTTTTTTACTAATTTCTGATCTACTATAACACAAAACAAAACCGAAACAGAATGAAACAAAAAAGGTACAAAAAATCATTGTATCAATTTCCCTATTTTCTTGACATGTGCATTTGTTGTCTATTTCTATCTCTTCCTCAGGGGCGAACAACTTCAAACCTTGAGCCAACCATTTTTCCCAGTTTGCCTGAGAAAGTTCTAGGGACAGGCAGCTTGAAACAAAAACAAATCAAAACAAGAACACATTGTTTTATGAAATGGTCACCCATTCTCTCACTCTCCTTCAGGGGCGAGCAATTTTACTTACCCCCAAGATTCAGGCATCCCCTGCACAGGCCACCAAATGCCGCAGTCTGGCTGGGCACAAATAACCGAGCCGCCACGAAGCACTTGTATGTTCAAAACAGCAACTCTTTATTGCCGAACTCCACCAGCACTCCACGCACACTCCCCGGGAACTCTTCTGAATGCCACCCACGCGGCCCTTTCAGGCACACGACACCAACCGGAACTCCCTCCACCGGAACTTCACCAACCAGCGTGAACTCCCCAGGAATTCCCATGAGAACTCCAAAGTAGTGGGCGCCCGAGGCGGACAGAAGGGGTCTATATACAATTGAATCAATCCAGCATCATCTTAATGCCTCTCAACCATTACTTCTGGCAAAATGCCAGGGGCCATTCCGACTCGGCTGTGGCTCTCAATACAGCAGTATGGAGGTGGTAGAACCTTCAGGAGGTGGGGCCTAGTGAGAGGTCCTTAGGTTACTGGGCTTGTGCCCTTGAAGGGAATTACAAGGCTCCAACCCTCTCTCTCCCTCTCCCTCCCTCTCCCTCCCTGCCCCTCTCTCTCTCTCTCTCTCTCTCTCTCTCTCTCTCTCTCTCTCTCTCTCTCTCACTCTCTCTCCCCCCTACCCCCTTCCTGGCTGAGTTGTGACCTTTTGGTGCAACACATGCTCCCCATCATTGTCATCTGCTGCCATCACAAGAAATGAGCCAGTGCAGGTGCATGCCTTTGACTTTCCAAAACCATGAGGTAAATAAACCTTTGTTTTCTTTTTAAGTTAGTTATCATGGGCCTCTTATTGTGTGGGGAGCCAACCCTGAGCTAGTTGAATATCTTCACTTGGCCTTGAGCCAAGGAGATTTTGGTTTGGCATTGCAAGTTATTTTGTGGCTCCTCCCACTTAACAGATTAGTAATGCACGTGACCTCTATCTTTGCTGGGCTAGGAAGACTGATCTAATAGTTCCAGAGTTGGGCCTGACCCACTGGGAACTGGACAGCCCACCTCCTACCTTAATTGTCTAAGAATGTTTTGTAGAAAGCCTTTGAAGTTCCCCCATATAAATAAAGCAAACTCATGCTCTCTCACTTTGCAACATGGAAGCTCGGCCCTTAAGGTCAAAGAGCCGTCCCACCCCCACTCTCTTTAAAACTATTTTCTGTGTCATGTGATTTTTTTCGCTGCCTTCTTGGCTTTATGTTGCAGCCAGCTCACTCCACGCAGAGAAACCCCAAATTCCATTGCCACTGGGAGATGTGGGCAAGATTATTATAATTCTGAAAAACTGAATAAGATTCACCTCTAGTCCAGTTTGGTCCAGATGGGATTCTGTATTCTATTTAGAATTCTTTCTGGAACTGAATACTTGGGCTCTACTGAGGTGGAAGAGTTGATACCTGAACAAATTCAGGTTCTGTTAGAATGGAAAAGCAGGCAATTGATGCTGGCTAGCAATAGCAACTTCACTGTAATCCTACTCCCTTCCCTAAAATCAGGTGACATCAGACCACGAGGAGGAGTAAGCTAGTTCTTAGTCCTTATTCTTACAAACTGACATCAGGTGAGATGTACATTTTCTTTGCTGACATCACTGGGGCTTCCTTGGACACCAAGAAATCCCCTGCTGGGTCTTCTTTTTCCAGACACTAGCCCTCCACGCTGCTGGCATCCCCTAGGAAAACTTCCTACTATTACACATAGTTCAGGGAATCCAGGAACACTTATGAAGTGTCTCTGGTTGTTTCTGCCAAGAAAATTATTGCAGGTAAAGCTGGCCCACTCTGCCCCTTCTGAGTCTCCACTGGTAAAGCTTCAACTTGGTGTGCAAAAGCAATTCCCTTTTTGAATCCTGCAAGGCCATGATGGTGAAGTGCTTCAATCATGTTGAGGGCATAAATATTAGAAAAACTCTTGTACACAACATGACAATAAAGGTGCTTACCATACCATTGTTTGTTACAATAAAAAAACTATAAGCAACATAAAAAGATCCGACGACATCATGCATAATGATCTATTCACATAATATACTACTACTGAGTACTTGACATGAAATAACTAGATTTATGTGCAGTAACATGAATATAGATAAAGCATCTAATGTGGAATGAGTGAAAGGAAATTGTATAAATGCACATTTTACATTGGGTAAAGTTTAAGGCATTTTTGCAATAAAAGGATAGGTGCAAAGAATACACAGCAATAGAATAGGGTTACTGTAGAAAAGAAAGTATTTAAAAACTAATGAGATAGAGTTATTGGGAGTGCTTCAACTGTATCTATATTTTGTTTCTGTTTTTACAAAAGAACCTGAGGTCAATATGACAAATGTTGACAGTTGGTAATTCTGGAACAGAATTACTTGTGTCTTTGTCGTATTAATCTCTGTACTTTCTATATTTTGAAAATATTTTGTGAAATTAAAATAAATCTTTTCAAAATAGCAGTTTAAGAAAAATAACCATTTGTTTATTACAAATTGTTCCTACATTTTGGGTTTTCATGGTGCTGTAGTGTTTTACATTGGTCTGAACATCTGCTGCCATGTCCTGGAGGAAGTCTGTCCATCTGCACCATGCTGAACTCTACAGAGTCCAGAACTTTCTTGTTCCAAAGAAAGGCAGGTGGAAGTGATGCATATTCCTTTGGAGCAGAAGTTCTGAGAGCCTTCTCATAGTCTTCTATGTCTGCAAAAACCAATTACCCAGATAGGGGCTGCCCTGTTACTGTCTGGAGTGAGAAGTAGAGCCACAGCCAACCTGCAATGATATGAGGAGTGAGCAAGAATGAAATTTGTTTTCAAGTTGCTGAGCTGTGGGTTGAGTGCCACTCAGCCTAATTTAGGTTATCCAGACTGGTACAATTTTAAAAGCATAATAAATGGTGGGGTCCTGGGGGTAGCAACTTAACTGACTTGTGATCATAGAAAACTGGGACATTTGAAATGACTATTAACATCTCCTAATACCATCCTTTTATTTATAAGACATCACAGAAAAATAAAAAAGAGTTATTTAAGTGTAGTAAATTCAACGCTGAAACTTTCACTATTGCTTCATCTGGCTTTTGGGATAAACCATTGACTTTGACCTAGTATGTCCAAAGACTTTTAAAAGGATAAGTATATTCTGATAATTTTAAGGGAAATTATTTTCTTATACTTTCTATTCATTCATATTCATTCCTAAAATTTATTCACCCAAGTAATCTCTGCTCAGCTATTGAGCTCAGTCTGTTCCCATCCTTCTCTAAAGTCTTTTCTCCCATCACAAAATAACAGCTTATCTGTCTCCCGGGCAATAACATGTTACAAGGGGGTGCTGTCTGGATTGCAGAAGTCTCTGGAACACTCAAAATAGGAACAATGTGAAATATTGGTATCCATGCTGATAGAGTAAATGACTCTAACTGAAGTAGCTAGAACTTACAAACATTTTTATAGATCCAGTGGTTTCAAATTATTTTGTTGTCAACAACCTTTAAGCAGATCCTCATTCAGCTGTCCACTGATTATTTTACAAAGAAAATTATTAAGAGTACACAAAAATCATTTTTTGGCATGAAACTCAGAAATCATTCAAAAAACTGAGTTAATGTTGACTAATAAAATCTCTTTCATTCTCATTACTGGGAATGAAATTCTCAGGGCTTACAAACTAGGAAAAAATGATAAACATGCACCATTGACAGGGACCTTTGTCATATTGTAGCAATTCATCAAAGACAAGTAAACTAAATTTTTTAAAGCCTCAGCCTTCTCAGAGGTAGATTTCCAAATAAAGAATTAGCTTTTGATATTTAATAATTATTAATCTACATTTTAAATACATTCATATATAAGTGTAGTCCTAGAAAAATTTTATAATTTAGTTTGTATATTTTATTACAGAGAAAATACAATGTTTTATGTAGTATTACATATAAAACATTAAATATATAGAGAGATCTGTATAATATATGAGAATATAGGTATTAGGGATGTGGAATTCAATACAAATTCAAGGAGGAAAAGGAATTATGTGAAAGCTATTCATTTAAAAGTGCTTCCTCATGTAATTTTAAAGAACCTTAAATAGTATATCAAATCCCTATGGTATTTAGATTCTACTGTATTCACTAAAAGTTTTATTTTTATTTGTCAATATTCTAAAACCACATATTATATTCTCTACAGCCATTTACATTTATAATTAATATTTTTATATTCCTAACTCAAAAGTGTGCCAGAATTTTTCAAAATTCTTCTCAAGGGCCCAAGAGCAACACCACCTAAAGACCAATCAATCCTCCCTTCCAGCCCTGTCCCTTCTCCCTCTGGGCTCCCAGCACTGTCCACATGGTGGCAGCAGTGTCCGCTCAGCATGATGGATTTCCAAAGCCTGTTGACTTGTTAACTATTTCCCCATGTGTGTTTGCAATTAACATGTTAAATAACCAGTTTACATTTCCCTTGTATTAGAACCATAAATGTCCACAGTGACTTACCACTGCTGAATTTCAACGTATTTCATTAAATGTTCTGGTCATGTAACAAATAAGCTATAGCTATAAATACCAGAGCTATTTTCACACACCTGGGAATGTCCAGGACATTAAATTCAATTTTTATATTCCTCTCTGCTTTTCTCTTCCCCAGTGTTTACACAGACTTTGCCCACCCCCAGCTTCAGTTGCTAAGCAACTGAAAGAGCTTTGTTGTTCTTGAACACTAACCATTAACCGCCCTCATTTTCTCTAATGAGAATATGGCCACAGCCCAAATTACCTCCTTTTTCTGAAAAACAGAGCAGGATGCTTTTGACTTATGCTAATAGCAAAGCAAATAACATCCCAAAAAATAAATGCAGTAAAATGAAACCCAGAAAGCTTGAGCAACTCTGAACATCCTACCTAAGCATTGTACTACTAAGGGCCCATTTTGCTTCATTACAAAGATGATGATTTTTATTGAGCATCTATTGTATGGTAGGCACTCTGCCAGGTATTTAACATTATTTCTTTTCATCTTAAAATATTATTTCTTTTAACACTGCACTCTACTTTTTTAAGCTGTTTATACTCCAGACCAGGACAACTTTATAAGGTTCAGTTGAATGGAGTACAGTTGTTTTGAGAAAGGGGAAATGGAAACAGAAAAGTAGAATAATCATTTATGGAGCCATTCTTAGACAAATCTATTTTTCTCATTTTAATTTTCACTTTAATCTTCCAGATTGGAAAGTTGATTTCCCCAGAAGATAAAAGATTTGCTTACATCATAGAACCAGTAAAAGGCAACAGACTCCCAACTTCATTATGGCACACTGCCTTTTGCTTGTTTTGGGGGATATTGCCATCCCACATCTTTGTCAAACATGTAAAAGCAGGAGAGAATTTCTACGCTCAAACTCTGGTGGGCTTTGCCACTGCAAGAAGGGAATGTTTAGGGGGCTGGGGTTGTGGCTCAGCATTAGAGCACTCACCTAGCACGTGCGAGGCACTGGGTTTGATCCTTAGCACACATAAAAGTAAATAAATAAAATAAAGATATTTGCGTTGTTGTATTGTGTCTAACTACAACTAATATATATATATATATATATTTTTTTTTTTTCAAGAAGGGAATGTTTAGAGTCTCCATATGAATGGAGTAGACTGGCTGGAGTTGAATGTTGCTTTGTGACATATCTGAAGTGAGAAAGTCACCTTCTCTTTTTGGACCTCAATTTCTCCTCTGTAAAAGTAAAAGTAAATGGTATCTTCCTCACAGAGTTGAAGATTAACACTGTGCACTCACTGGAGTATGTTAGTATGTTATACTGCTATAACAAAAGGACCACAGGAGGTCTAATGATTGAGCCCTATCTAGTTTCTCCCTCTGCCATTCAAGGCAGCTGGGCCTTGTTGGCATAGGCCTCTCCGACAGGGGAACAGGTTGGTGGCAGTTCTGCCAGCTTCAACACAGGACTTTCAAGGTCACTCAGGCATTGTTTTCACCCAGGTAAGCTAAAGCAGGAAAAAGGAGTTTGGGAGGCTTTTCAAAGTCAGACCTGGTGGGACACATCACTTTCACTACATTTTCTTAGCTGAAACTCAGGCACACAGATACAGCCATCTGTACAAGATGGGAGACACAACCTGGTTGAGTGCCTAGGAATAAAAGGACTCAGAATTTGGAAAACACCTAGCAATCTCTACCAAGGGCTGTAATCATCTCTTACCACGCTTGTAGTCAAGAGTTCAGCAAGTGTTTCCTTCCTTCCTCCCCTACTTCCTCCTTCCTCACTTCTTTCTTTCTCTCCTCCATTCCTCTATTTAGAGGTCTAACCATTGATCACATATGGTAACTCTTCAATTAACATTAGAACAGGAAAATAAGAAGGGAGGTGACTTTTGTGGTAATCCTTCTCAATAAGCATTAGCTATGATTAAGATTATAATTATGATTTTCTCCTTTCTAAGCTGTCATTGGATACAGAATAATTAAATTACCAACCACAACACAAAGAAGTATTAAAAAACAATTCCAGGTTTTCCATGTTTCACTTTATAAATATTCTAGAATACCATAATTTCTCAGAGTTGGAAGGGCTTCTCCAGGTCAATTTGTCAAATTTCCTCAGTTTAAGTGTAAAGCAGAAGTGACATTCCTAAAATCACGCAGCTAGTCAATGGCAGGACTGGGGCTCTTGACTTCCAGGCAAGAAGATGAGGAAAAATATATCTAAAGCCCTTACTGGTGCTCTAGAGAGACTTATGATTATTCAAGAGTGGAATGCAAAGTGCTGCGAGAACCCAGGGGAACTTAATAGAACAGTGAAAGTAGTCCTCATTTCCTCAGAAGGCTGATATTAAAATGTCGGTTTTAAGCCAGGCATGGTGGCGCATCCCAGCAGCTTGGGAGGCTGAGGCAGGAGGATCACAACTAGCAACTTAGCAAAGCCCTAAGCAACTCAGTGAGACCTTGTCTTTAAATAAAATATAAAAAAGGCTGGGGATGTGGCTCAGTGGTTGAGTAGTGCCCCTGGCTTCAATCACCCCCACCAAAAAAGAAAGAGAAACGAATTTTATCTGCAAACAATATCATTTTTGGTTGAGGTAACTCACCAAATTAGCTAAACAATTTCAATCCAAGGGAAAAAAAAATAAGAGAGTTCATGTTTGATGGGAGAGTCAAGTAAAATTTGGAAAGATTCTAGCAGGGTTGGGGAAGAATTGGGGAGCTCTCTTAAGTGGAGCAAGAAGATATGTGCAGGAGTCAGGAATGTAAGTGGTGGTGATGGAGGAGGGTCAGCAGCCAAGAAGCAGCCTAAGACTTTGAACATCTAAAAGGGAGGAGTTCCGGCCTTATTTATTAAACAGATGAGAGATTATATAGCAAACAAAACAAAAGACAGTGCACAGATTTCATGCCATTTTAAAGATGAGTAAAACAATGCTCAGGAACAAAATGACTTGCTAAGGGAAATAACAAATATGGGACTTGAATCTGGGTTTTTCACCCCAAATTCATCAATCTTCTATACTAGGGATGGGAACCAAGGGCACTTTACCACTGAGTTACATTACCAACCCTTTTTACTTACTTACTTACATATTTAATTTTCTGACAGAATCTCACTCAATTGCTAACTCTGACCTCCAATTTTCGATCCTTCTGCCTCAACCTCCCACATAGCAAATTCTCTGATCTTTCTACTAACATATACTAAAGGAGTGGGGACAGTGAGTTACCAAAGACTCCATTCACTTTGTGATTTCACAGTTATAGGCCATGGTGGATTGATTGTAAACATCATTGCTCCAATTTTCCACCCACCTTCACTTATCCACACTCCTTTCCATGCAATTTTCCAGCTCTTCCTGTCTGACGATAGAGTCCATTTCCCACCCCTTTAAATCTGGCTGGCCCCTGACTCACTCTGGCTAACAGAATGCAGCAGAAATGGGGGCATATCATGTTGAAGCCAGACTACAAGAGGCCTCATGTGCTTTTGCTTTCTGTACTTTGGATTCCTGCCTCCACCATGAGATAACATCTGGGCTGGTCAAATGGGAGATGAGATACCACTTAGAGTGCATTCATGCCAGCAGTGACCTTCCTAAACCAGCCAGTTCCCAGGCAAGCCACCAGCTGACAGAAAACACATGAATAAGCCTGGCTAAATCAGTCAAGCTCAGCCTAGATTAGCAGGCTTGCCCAAGAGACTAGTGAGTAATAGTACATGGTGGTTGTTTTAACCCATTATATTTGGGGTGGTGTGTTACTCAGGAACTGCTAACCGATACCAGGGAAACCTGTGTTCAGAGCTAGATTGAGGACCAGGATAGCCCAACAATCCCACCCAAATATACACGACTCCTGCAGATAACAAAATCTGAAGACTCTCAAATCCCTTATATTAAACTATTAATAGACTCATAGATTTAGTGAGGGCAATTCTGACTCCTCAGGCTCTCCTTCTAGTATTTATAAATATCCCATGCATACCTTCCTATAGATATATTAAATCATCTCCAGATTATTTATAATAGCAAATACAATGTTATGCTAAGAAAATAGCTGGTATATTGTGTTGTTTAAGGAATAAAGGACAAGAAAAAAAACTGTATATGAGCATACAAATGCATTTTTTTCCTTTTTTTAAATACTAGGTTAGTTGAATCTAAAGTTATAGAACCCATGGATTCAGAGGGCCAACTGTCTATATACTGAAAATATGTGTGGTTACCTCTAGTTTCTATAGCTTTCTTATGTAAATATATAATGTTTCTGTTTCTGCCAAAATAGAAAGAGACTCTGGTGAAAAGCAAAAGTGACTATTCTCAGTCACACCATACCCTTGTGAACATTAAACAAATATCTAAAACACATTAAGTCACAGGGCATCAAATCATTGGGTTGCCCAAGGAGCCCCTATGTTTTCATTCAGCCGCCTTCTCTGTATCTGGATTGTGGCATAAACTTGCTTGTAGGGCAGGGCACCATCCTCACTTCTTTGGAAAAACCTCAAAAGTAAAAGACAAGAGGAGTATTTTTTCTAGTCCAGAATTAGAAAAGTTGTAGGGCTGTGAGAGGTGAGACCAGGACAAAAGATGATGGCTGAGAAAGATGTGCCTCACCTCCCACCCACCCACAAGTCTGTCTTTCCTCCTGAGCAGCTCGTCATCTGAAACAAACCGGTCTCCTGAGTCCCGGCTCCAGACACAGACTCATCTTCAGATTTTGCTGAGTTTGGAGATTGGAGGATCAGGTTACAAGAAAACCAGGCGAAGTCATTTAAGAGCTATGTGAGAGTGGAAATTCCATATGGTTTCTGACTTATAAAAGTAAAATAATATTTTTTTAAAACTCTACCTTCTTTACTCAAACTTGTTTTCTTAAAGTCTAACCTCATCTTGTGGTTATTCTCTAAAGAGAAGCATTTTAAAAGGTCTCCTTTGGAAATAAAAAAGTTATTCAAGTTTAGATTTTTGGTTCACATCAGCAACTATTTCCACACAGTCTTGGCCAGCAGGCTGTACAATTTACTGGAGGCAGTCTGCTTTTTCTTAGATCTAGCTTACATGGAAAATGGAGACTGGTTTTGACAGCTTCATTACAGATCTAATTAATACTGAAAACATTTAAATAAGAGTATAAGGAACTCAGTTCTCTTATGCCAGAGGCCAATTATTCCCCCACTTCACTTATAAGACATTATTATTCCATGGTTAGAAGCACGCAATTGGGATTCCAGTCCTAGCTCTGCCATTTACTTAATAGCATTTTACATTTTTCTTACAGCAGTGTGTGGCCTATGTTTCCTCCTCCATAAAATGAGGATAGTATAGCACAGAGTTGTTTTTAGGAAAGTGTGTCCGGTTCATAACAATAGCAAATGTTTATTGAGCTGTACTGCAATAACCACATGACATCTTCCATTGTGTTTGACCCATTACACTTTGGGGTCTATTTGTTATAGAAGTTAAGTCTTCCCCAACCAACACAGTCAGAATTAAAACCCAGTAAGTTAGTAATGATGCTACCTGTGATGGCCTAATGCCTCCACCTCTAGGTAGACAATATACATGAGAAGCAGTAGAGTAGGCAGGAAGCCTGGTCTTTCTTGAGTAGGGGGTAAGTCACTGAAGCCTTGGTGCACCCAGGTGTAAAGTGGGAATGATAATAATCACCCTAAGGTGTTTTCAGGATTGAACAGTGATATGAAGTACCCAGCACAATTAATAGACTCTGTGACTAAAACTGTACCAGTAAACTAGTCAAACAGGTAGGACTGTTCTGCTAGCTGGTCAGAGCACCCTTACTCATAGATTAAGAGAGGACACCTGGACAATTCTTACTCCTCAGGCTCTCCTCTGATCCCTGGCTCACTCTCATCCTGCTTGTTTGCAGAACAAGCCTTCAGATGTAATAGTAATGGTGATTAGAGTGGTGGTGCTTCTCACATTCCCTCTGGATTTGACCAGATTTCCAGGCCTGGCCATTCTTCCATTTGACCTAAGACACTACTGTGTGTGTGTGTGTGTGTGTGTGTGTGCGTGTGTGTGTGTGTGTGTGTTAAAGGTATGTGTGTTACTTTATTAATTTAATCCTAAGAGAAAAATATTATTTCCTTTTTTCTATATTATAACACTTCCAAATTCTAAGAAGCAAGTAATGGCTTTCCTCTAAGCCCCAAGTACTAATCACATGCCAGATTCAGGCTCATACTGCCCACTCACCAGAGGGAGGAAGCGCCAATGAAGAAACATACACAGGCCACCTTGAGTGTTGTGTAGAATGAAAAAGACTCTCACATCCACTCACATCTGACAAGTAGTGTCTGTCACTTGAGAATAGCCCCATTTGAATTTTCTAAACCAGCCCTCTCTGTAGCTCTATAACACTTCAAAGAGACAAAGGACATACAATTGCCATTTGTTCTCTTTTATCCCAGTGAGGATATTGGGATCAGCCAGACAACCAGAGACGACCTCAAGAGGCCTATGTCCCCTCACTGAAGCTGCTGCTACCATGGGAAAATGTGCCCTTGAATTCTACTTTTTGCTAAACTCCTGGGACCAACAGTTGCATAGCAACCTGTACAGTAAGCAAGGGAGGTTATCCCCTTCCCTGCACTTCCCCTACACGTATCCCACTTGGGGGCATCCAGTTGTGTGTCACTCTCCAAAGGTGAAATCACCCTCCCCAAAAGTATCTCCCTAACCCTTTGATGCTGTTTAAGTATTTCTACTGTTTTGTTTTAATATCTTGTAATGGACTAAACAGCACAATTAATAGCAATGCTGATTACTCACTAAGGCAATCTTGCTCTTATTCCATATTTTCAAGTATTGAATAAAATCCCTTTGGCTTCCCTTGGGTCTAATCATCATGGTCATAACCAGACTTTCAAGTTCATGAAAATCTTCCGTAACACATTATATTGTACTCCAGTGCACTATTTTTTGCTCGACTAATTTGGCACTACTTGGTTACAGCTGTATGACTGTTACAGAATTTCCTGGAATAAATTCAACATTTATTTTATTGCAAAATCCTACAAACCACGTTATATTCACAGTGGTATTAAGTTAGCACATTAACCAGTATGCCTGGTACACCTAAAACTTTTCCTCCTACCCTAATGCTTTTTAATATATGAGGGAGAAAGAAAGATAGAAGTTATTCAAACTGGTGGGTAAAATTTCTTGGAAAATGTCATTAGTTTGTCTTCTGAATCACAAACCAAAGTTCTACTGGAGTCTCCACCCAAGTTCAAAGACATTTAAGTAGTCAGGTATATTTCTGCTTTTTTAGCAATTTCTCAACATTATTGATTTTGAGTTGGTAAACCATAGCCCAAAGCCAAATCCAGTCTGCAGCCTGTTTTTGCAAAACAAAGTTTTACTGGAACACAGCCTTATTTGTGAGTTTATGCATTGTCTGTGGCACCTTTTACAGGACAGCTGCAGAGCTGATGGATCCCAAAGCCTAAGATCATTACCATCTGGTCCTTTACAGGAAGAGTTTGCTGATTCCTGTTATAGATGAAAGACTTTAAGTAAATCAGTTTGTATTTATGAGGGTGGAGATGGGATGGAAGAGGGGATTTCCAACTTGATTGAAAGGCAGTTTATACCTGGGCTTTCCTCTCTGTATTGGGTTGAACAGTGTTCCCCCCATTCATGTCCACTTGGACCCTGTGACTGTGACCTTATTTAGAAAGTTAAGATGAGGTCACCCTGAACTAGGGTGGGCCCTAATCCAATGAAAACTGTCCTTTTAAGGAGAGAGACACATAGACACAGATAAACAAAATCCATGTGATGACAGAGGTCAAGATTAAAGTTACCACAGTTGAAGAATGCCAAGGATTGGAAGCAGGCAGCAGGAGCTAGAAAAGGATGAGGAGAGATTCTTTCCTAGAAGTTTCATGGGGAGCATGGATGGCTCTGATTTCATATTTTTGGCCTCCAGAATTATGAGAGAATAAAGTTTGGTCATTTTAAACCATATAGTTGGCAGCAATTTGTTATAGCACCTCTAGGAAATGAATGTCCCCTCAATTCACATTTTGACTAAGAAATCTTTAGACTACATAGTCTGTTTTGGCAGGAAATAAGGACAAATAACTAATAAAATTACAGGTCACTGATGCCCAGGAAATGTTAAATACATGTAAAAGATGACCTAAAATACTCTTTTAACCTTAAGCTAGGCTTGGATTAGAGTAGAAATAAGAAAATGAGAATACATCTTTGCCCAGTCCCTTGGCAGCCTCTCCACCATCATTTCTCTTCTTAACATATAAATCCATTTGCAGTTCCACCTTCCCCCATTAGAATGCAAGCACTATGTGGTCAGGAACTTGGTTCTGCTTTGTTTGCTTATGTAATTCCAGTGTTTATGGAGCAAGAAACATAAGAGACAGTGTTAATGGTCTGGGTTCAAAAGTTGGAGGTATCATCTAGCTGTGTGATTAGTTTTTCATCTAAGTCTAATTGGCCTCACCTGTAAAGCAGAAATCACAAGACTGGGAATAATATATGCCCAACACATTGTAGCATCTGATATAATATTATTATGAATGTGGCAATATAAGTCTTTAAAGTAGAGTAATTCCAATGTTCATTCTCTAGCTTCCAGAGTATTTAGTGGTAGGAGTGACTTCACAACAGAGGTATATGAAACTGACTTTTAAAAATAACTTCACATTCAGAAATCCACAATATTAGTAAAATACCTTCATCTGATTTATAAGAATTGATTCACGGGTGGAATCAACCTAACAAAAGAGGTGAAAGATTTATACAATGAAAACTACAGAACCCTAAAGAGAGAAATAGAAGAAGATCTTAGAAGATGGAAAAATATACCTTGTTCATGGATAGGCAGAACTAACATCATCAAAATGGCGATATTACCAAAAGTTCTCTATAGGTTTAATGCAATGCCAATCAAAATCCCAACGGCATTTCTTGTAGAAACAGATAAAGCAATCATGAAATTCATCTGGAAAAATAAAAGACCCAGAATAGCAAAAGCAATTCTAAGCAGGAAGAATGAAACAGGCAGTATAGCGATACCAGACTTCAAACTATACTACAGAGCAATAGTAACAAAAACAGCATGCTATTGGTACCAAAACAGGTGGGTGGACCAATGGTAAAGAATAGAGGACACAGAGACCAATCCACAAAATTACAACTATCTTATATTTGACAAAGGTGCTAAAAGCATGCAATGGAGAAAGGATAGCATCTTCAACAAATGGTGTTGGGAAAACTGGAAATCCATATGCAACAAAATGAATCTGAATCCCTTTCTCTCGCCATGCACAAAAGTGAACTCAAAATGGATCAAGGAGCTTGATATCAAAACAGAGACTCTGTGTCTGATAAAAGAAAAAGTTGTCTCTAATCTACATATTGTGGGGTCGGGCTCCAAATTCCTTAATAGGACACCCATAGCACAAGAGTTAAAAACAAGAATCAACAATGGGACTTACTCAAACTAAAAAGTTTTTTCTCAGCAAGAGAAACAATAAGAGAGGTAAATAGGGAGCCTACATCCTGGGAACAAATTTTTACTCCTCACATTTCAGATAGAGCCCTAATATCCAGAGTATACAAAGAACTCAAAAAATTAAACAATAAGAAAACAAATAACCCAATCAACAAATGGGCCAAGGACCTGAACAGACACGTCTCAGAGGAGGACATACAATCTATCAACAAGTACATGAAAAAATGCTCACCATCGCTAGCAGTCAGAGAAATGCAAATCAAAACCACCCTATGATACCATCTCACTTCAGTAAGAATGGCAGCCATTACAAAGTCAAACAATAACAAGTGCTGGTGAGGATGTGGGGAAAAGGGTACACTTTTACATTGCTGGTGGGACTGCAAATTGGTGCTGCCAATTTGGAAAGCAGTATGGAGATTCCTTGGAAAGCTGGGAATGGAACCACCATTTGACCCTGCTATTGCCCTTCTTGGATTATTCCCTGAAGACCTTAAAAGTGTGTACTATAGGGATACTGCTACATCGATGTTCATAGCAGCACAATTCACAATAGCTAGACTGTGGAACCAACCCAGATGCCCTTCAATAGATGAATGGATTAAAAAATGTGGCATTTATACACAATGGAGTATTACTCAGCACTAAAAAATGACAAAATCATGGCATTTGCAGGTAAATGGATGGCATTGGAGCAGATTATGCTAAGTGAAGCTAGCCAATCCCTAAAAAACAAATGCCAAATGTCTTCTTTGATATAAGGAGGGCAACTAAAAACAGAGCAGGGAGGAAGAGCATGAGAAGAAGATTACCATTAAACAGGGATGAGAGGTGAGAGGGAAAGGGAGAGAGAAGGGAAATTGCATGGTAAAGGAAGGAGACCCTCATGGTTATACAAAATTACATATAAGAGGAAGTGAGGGGAAAGGAGGAAAAAAAACAAGAGAGAGAAATGAATTACAGTAGATGGGGTAGAGAGAGAAGAGGGGAGGGGAGGGGATGGAGGATAGTAGAGGATAGGAAAGGCAGCAGAATACAACAGACACTAGTATGGCAGTATGTAAAAACGTGGATGTGTAACCGATGTGATTCTGCAATCTGTATACGGGGTAAAAATGGGAGTTCATAACCCACTTGAATCAAATGTATGAAATATGATATGTCAAGAGCTTTGTAATGTTTTGAATAATAAAAAAGGAAGTCACAAAATGGAAAAAAAAGAATTGATTCACCATTTTGTCTTTGAGAAAGAGAAGAAAAAGAAAGAAAACTCAAGGAAGCTCAAATTAAAAGGAGATATTCATAAAACAGGTTAGATGATAACCAAGGTAGCTAGGACTCAAAAGGGTCTTGTTCTGAGAACAAGAACTGGCAAGAGTCGAGCACCTTCTCTCCCATCCTGACCCCATTTTCCTCTCTTTGCCTCTTATCTCCACTTCTCCCAAGATGTAGACTCAATTTTTCTTTGCTTCTGCAGGCAGACAATGGTTGCTATAACCCTGAGAATGTCTGTGTGACATTCTCAGTTGAGCTGTCTACCCAATAACATACTAGAGCCATGTCTCTTCAAGTGTGACCTGCCTCAGAATCTCATGCAGGTGCTTATTGAAAATGGACATTTCTGAGACCCACCAGAGTGCAGCACTGGATTCCTCAATTTCCACAAGTTCTTTTCATGATACTGAAGCACCTGAAATTTAAAGAACCACAGAAGCAGACTTTGTTTTCTAATTCTAAACAACAGAAGAGAGAGATTCCAACTAGACTACCTAAACATATGCATTGGTCTCTAACCACCAATTGCCAGAGGAGACACAGTTATAATGTATGTGGCTCAGGAACTCATACCTGGAATAAAACACCACCCTCAGAAATAAGGAATGACATTTTCTAAAGTTTCTAAGCATCCAGGAAGCTAGAAAATAGACCCTGGAGCAGTGATATGAGGAAGGCTCAACTTCCAGAAACTTACATGTCAGCAACAATGGCCAAGAAACACAGGAAGATGACAATTAACTTACTTCCATCTTTCAAGAATCTGTAGGGTACATTAATCAATAGAAATGAATTCAAATCCAGAAGGCTAGCTGCAAGAGAGTCTAGGAAATGTAGTTTTAACTTTTCAACCTCTCCAACTGGATGAAAGGGTGGAATGGAAGTTATTTGAGTGTCTTACACAAATGGCATTCTTTATTTTCTGATGCCTTTATTGCATGTTTCACAAGATTTAACTCATCAGTTTATTTTAGGCTTTTCCCTATTTAGAAGAGGAAAAATAAATCGTGTTTAAAAGCATTCTGTATGTTAATAGTATATGTTAACATTCACTATTAGATTCTTTGATTTGGCCAATTTGCAGTAAAGCCATTGGGTTAATGACACATAATCCAAATATCCAGAAGTTGTCTGACACTAAATACCCAAGTACAATTGGTTCAAACCCTGATCCTAGATACCACACCCTGTGCAAACCTAGAGCTCACAGCAAAATATTGTGAATTTCCATGAACTTAAAGTGAACCTGACTTTGCAAATCCTACTTCCACATATGCTCTGGTAGACATCTTTTCAAACTGAATGAGAAATTCAGCCCTGATCTAATTTCCACAAGATTCCATGCACAAAACTTTAACAAGTTTAACAGGCTTTATTGACAACAATATAATGCTACGACCAACATTATAGTTCTTGAAAGATCTTCTTGCCATTCCACTCCCAAGAGCTCAATGAGTTTGACCACACTCTGTCCTGCAGCTGGGTTCTCTAGAGAATGGGGAAAGGGGAACTCTTTTTATCCCACCCAGAATGGTTTCGTTTTTATTAATAATAGGAACATATTGTCTGCAAATAGAAATCAAACCCTAGTGATTTAAACAAATAGGGGTTTCTTTTTCTTACATAATGAGCCATACAAAGGTAGGCAGTCCAGGTGTAATAAAACTGTTCAATACATCCATCAGAGACCAAGGCTCTCCTAATCTTTCTGTTCCACTTTTACTAGATATTATATTGTGATGGTCAGTTACATGGTTTTAAGCTGCCTCCTGCACTTTCAAACATCAGGTCATTTTCTAAGCAATCCTAAGACTGAAAATCAGGTTAGTGCTGACAATGGTGTCCATTATGAGCCACATTATGCACAAAATTTTAGAAACTAAAACAGAGTTAGATTTTCAAGTAGACATTTCTTTCTGTTTTCAACCAATATCCAAGCTGCATACAGTTACTGAGCACTTCCAGGGTATGCATGTACACTATGATTTTTAGCATATTCTAAAGAAATGAAAGGCACTTTATGAATTTTCTATTTTAAGTTATTTTAGTGGTAATGTAAAGGTTGTTACATCAGTCCTAAAATATATCCACAACATTTAGTTATGATGGCATAGGATGTGGATCTATTTACACAGATTTCTGTGGCCTAAACATTATACCACAACATAATGTTGACTCCATTAGCAACTGAGATTAAGAAAATGAGAAAAAAATGAATCTAAGAAAAGTTTATGAAGTATGCCAAAGAGCTTCCTATGTTTACAGCTTTGTGACAAAGCTGCCCTTCTAGAACTCTAAAGGGCACCAGCCTAAGCCAGACACAGGTTAACATTTTGTCCAGTATTCCACCGCCCCTCATTCAGCTTTCCCAACCTTATGATTTCTCTCCATTGTTTTAGTTACAGGAAGACCTCCCATTCTCTTCACTACTTCAATTTATCAAAACAAAGAAAAATGTGTTAAGTATGTATGAGCATTTTTTGAATGACTCACAAGAATTAGTAAAATACCTTCATCTGATTCATAAGAATTAATGAGATTTAGTTGGAACATATTCAAATTAAACATTACCTCATTTATACATTGAGATTTGGATTTTACATTGAATTATAAAATGAGAGATTATTCCCAGTAAAGGAAATTGGTATATGCAAATAAATAAGGAAATATAGCAGAGAATGATCAGAAGGACCCTTAAAATGAATAGATCTCTGCTGTTAAATCTGAAGGCAAACCTAAATAAGTCCTTGGTAATAAGAATAAGAGAAAATAGTAACTTCCTCTTTCTTCTCTTCTGTGATACCTATCCAAAAATAGAGGGTACCAGGATCATTGATTATCTTCAATATGGCCATTTTACATTGACCTAACATACTATGTTCCTTTATTTGCAATATCATCTGAGATTTGAGATATTTTCTTCAGCCCTGACTGTGGTCTGTCTCTGCAACACTGAACTAGAGCATTTCACAGGCATAATCTCATCTCTCATATGAGATACAATTCACTGTTTCCCAAAGGGTGTCCAAGGAGAGATTGCATCAGAATTACTTGAGGTGCTTATATAAGTGCAGATTCTTGGATCTACCCACAGTTTCAGCCTTCTAGGAATCTTATGCACACTAAATTTTGTAAACAGCTAGATGCAATTTTTAGTTAAGTTTTACAGATGAAGAAATAAAGATGAAGAGAAAAGCTAAATAACCAATCCATAGTTGCCTGTGAGCAAAGCAACAAGGGTTGGCTCTTAACCTCTGCCCTTAACCTCTAAGCAGTATTTACTACTGTGTTTCTGAAGATCCTGAGAATAGCAGGAGCTGATCTCTTCAGATGACACCTGTCAGGGTAAAATCATATAGTAGTGTATATCAGAATTGGTGTCAGACTGCCTGGGTTCAAATCTTGGGCCTCCACTATCAGCTAGGTGAGCCTGTAGTTTATCACTTAACCTTGATTATCTCCGTTTTTATATGGAGATAATATACCTTCTTCATATGGTTGTTATAAGGCTTAAATGAACATTACACAGAATTGCTTAGAACAATGCTAGCAAATTTTAAGTATGCAGTGTGCTAAGTGAACTTCCTATGTAAGCTTAACCTTAACATAACTAAACTTGGTTCATCTAGAACCTCTAAATCAAGACACAGTTTATACCTTTCAGTGTACTTGATTTGGGGATTATATTTAATCTTTTTAAAAAACCTGTAGCTCTGATCTAGCTGATTATTGGTCTCAGATTAATACTATCCCGTGCTCTAAGGGAATTAGTTGATATTTATAAACTTCGAAAATCAGCCATCTCAATGTTATTTTAGAACATGGTATATATTAAAATTGATAAATAAATATCACTATTTAAAAAATTAATGCTTGAACAAAAGCTTGAACTTTATGCTAGTTTATTTTAGAATTTTGGAAGAGGTTTGAAAACATCAAAATACACAAGATAGTCCAAATGTCATTACTTGCCAGTTCTTTCAAAGCATGTCTCAAAAGGAAACTATTAAGTCCTCTGATAATATATTTGAATGATGGATATTCTTCTGGTTGTCGTTAATTTTTCTTCTACTGAACTCTTAGGCTGCAGAAATTTATGTAAACAAGATCAAAGCGATCACTACACTAATTGAAGGCTTTCTTTTAATAGTAGAGAAGACATTTAACATGAGCTCTACCCTCTTAATATATATATAGTATTGTTAACTATAGGCATAGTGTACAGCAGATCTCTAGAACTTATTCATCTTGCATAACTGAAACTCCATTTCCCTCCACCAGTCTCCTGCAACCACCATTTTTCTCTCTGCTTCTGAGTTTAACTTTTTGGGGATACCTCTTATATACAGTAAAACCATGTTGCATTTCTCCTTCACGAGTGGTTTATTTCATTTAGCATAATGTCTTCCAGGTTCATCTGTGTTGTCACATATTTCAGGATTTCCTTCTTGTAAGGCCAAATAATATTCCATTTTATTTAGAATTTATATTTTATACAACAATTTAATCATCAATGGACATCTATCTTAGCTATTATGAATAAGGCTGCAATGAACATGGAAATGAAAATTTCTTTGAGATCCTGACTACAATTCTTTTGGATGAATATCCAAAAGTGGAATTGTTGGATTATATGTTGACTCTATTTGTAATTTTTCGAGGAATATCCATGCTGTTTTTCTTAGCAACAACACTATTTTGTATTCTAACCAATATTGTACTAGGGTTCCAATTCCTCTACATCTTCACCAACAATTGGTTTTTTTTTGTTGTTATTTAAATAATGGCCATCCTAATAGGTGTGAGGCAATATCTCATTATGGTTTTGAGTTCCATTTCTCTGATGATTAATGATGTTGAGTATCTTTACATAGACCTGTTGGCCATTTCTGTGTCTTTGGAGAAATGTCTTTTCAAGTCCTTTGCCCATTTTTTAAATGGGCTATTTGTTTTTATGCTACTGAGTTGTGTGAGTTCCTTATATATTTAAGATATTAAATATCAGATATATAGTTTGAAAATGTATTTTTTCCTATGTTCTAATTGTTTATTTTGCTTTTGTTTTTGTTGCTGAGCTTTTGATTTCATATCCAAAAAATCATTGTCAAAATTAATTAATAAAACTTTTCACTTGTGATTTCTTCTAGTATTTTTATAATTTTAAGTCTTATATTTCAGTCTTTCATCCATTTTGAATTCAATTTTGTATGTGGTGTAAGCTGAGGGTTCAATTTCATTCTTTTGTATTTGGATATTCAGTATTTCCAACATCATTTGTTGACAAAACTATCCTTTCTCCATTGTGTATTCTTACCACCTCTGTAAAAATATGCATGGGTTTATTTCTGGGCTATTTTGTTCCATTCATCTATGCATATGTCCTTATGTTAACACCATTCTATTTTAATTACTCTGACTTTGTAATACATTTTGGAATCAGTTTTCGTTTTATTTCTCAATATTCTTTTAGCTATTTTAGGTCCTTTGTGGTTTCATATGATTTTTAAAAAATTTTCTCTATTTCTATAAAAAATATCATTAGGGGCTGGGGTTGTAGCTCAGTGGTAGAGCACTTGTCTCACATGCATGAGGCACTGGGTTCGATCCTCATAAAGATAAATAAAATAAAGATATTGGGTCCATCTACAACTAAAAAATATTTTTAAAAATATCATTGGGATATTGATAGAGATTGCATTCCATACAAAGATTACTTTGGGTAGTAAGGACATTTTAACAATATTAATTCTTCTAATCTATGAATGTGAGATATCTTTTTCCTTGTGTTTTCCTTCTTTCATTAATGTTTTGTAGTTGTCAGTGTAAAATTCTTTTACCTGCTTAAAGTTATCCCTAAGTATACTGTCCTTTTTGATTTTATATATGTATAATCAATTCTTTAATTTCTTTTTTCAGATTTTCATTTTGTTAGTTATAGAAACAACGAAGTTTTGTATGTTGATTTTGTATCCTGCAGATTTACTGAATTCATTCTAACAATTTTCTTTAGGGTTTTGTATATATAGAAGATCATGTTATCTGTAAACAAATATAACTGTCCTTCTTTCTTTTCAATTTAGGTGTTTTGTTTCGTTTCCCTGTGGAATTGCTCTGGCTAGGACTTCAATTACTATAAAAGTGGCAAGAGTAAGTATCCTTGTCTTATTCCTTATGTCTTAAGTGAAAAGCTTTCAGTATTTTATTATGTTAGCATGAGGCTTTTAATACATGTACTTTTTTTTATGTTGAAGTAATTTATTTCCAACTCTAGTTGAAAGGACTCTCATGAAAAGGTTTGAAACATTTGACCTTTTCATGTTTTTTTAAACCTTAAAGCATGAGAAAATATTCTTTACCTTAAAATTAAATGCATTAATACTTTTAATCAGAAATACTTGAACTTTAAAAAAAAGAGCTTTGAGATAGGTGTGGTTGTGCACGCCTGTAATCCCAGCAGTTTGGGAGGTTGAGACAGGAAGTTTGCCAAGTTTAAGGCCATGCACAGAAACTCAGTGAGGCCTAAGCTATTTAAGGAGGCCCTGTCTCAAAATGAAATATAAAAAGACTGGGGATGTGGCTCAATGGGTAAGTGCCCCTGGGTTCAATTCCCAGTTAAGAATTTTGAAGTTCAATTTCAATCTAAAACTCTTGTCAGCTCCTAAAGCTATCTGATTTTTCCACTTTTTCTTGACTATGACAGCCAGAATCCAGTCATTTCTGCTACTTTTATAGCTTGCCCATAATTATGTAGAGTAGGATGCTTTCAAGATTATGTCAACTAAGAAACAGCTGGTAGACTTTCCAATCTTATGACCAAAATATCATCTTGCCTTCCTTACTGATTCAAGTTCATAAAATTTTTCTATAGCTAATTTAAATGAATGTAGGATAAAGGCAAGCTTTCAAGTTGAGTTAATGAATAAACTCAATGAATAAATAGTTTAACCAACAGCTAAGTTCTCCTTGCTTAAGGGAGGGGTGCCATAGGATAGAATGGTCATTAACTCCACAGCAATCCAAAAGAGATATTCTGCAATGAGGAGGTGACCTCCAGAGCCAAGCCCTTCAATTCCTTGTAGATCTCAGTTACTCTTTAAAGGGTTGCCTTTCACTTCTTTACCAGCCACTAAGATGATACTCATAATTGTTTCATATAAAGCAAAATGACATCCACAACTCCTGCTTACCTCAACCCCCAACTAGCCTACCTTTTTCTTATGGTGGTTCTAGTAATTGGCTCTACAACATTCAAAGATATCACATGATCCGAATAAGCCAGTTACATAATCCATCTCCTAGTGGTTTAGAGTAGGTATTTAACTTTATCTAGCCAATGTTTGAGTATAGATCTGTGCAGGAAGGACTTGTAGTAAAGATTTATCCACGCCCAGCAGGAGAGAATTGAATGAGAAGATTCCTCTTCTTCAGCTGTTATCAAATGGTGACAGCCAAGAAGAAGAGGCAGAAGCCAAAGAACCACAGAGAAGCAAGGGGAGAGCCCAGGCACTGACATGGCACACCTGGAGGCCACTCTAACTCTGGAAGGGTATGTACTATTGATGTATTGTATATTATGTAATAGTATATATATACTGTTGTTCTAGCTACTAGGACCAAGGGTTTGCCATTACTTGAAGGTGAAATCATCTTAACTGCAAAATCCCCAGGCTCAAGAATTGCTCCAGCTTTGGTGTCCTTATACCACCCCCTATCTCTTTCGTGTCTCATATATAAAACTGTTTTGTTGCTGTTCATCAGGCTTAGCTAGTTTTCCAGCGATTATTCCAGAAACACTGTACTTTATTGTTTCTAGTCACATACAAACTGTCAAGCTTATTATTTTTCTGCCTATCGTTCCTCTCTGTTATTCAGGCTAGAAGTAAAGGACCTTAGCCAATTTGTGTAGGTGGATGACTGTGGGAAAAAAAAAAAAGGAAAATAAAAGTCATTCATTGGGACAGAACATTTCAATCTAAAATTGCCTAATTGGTTCTCTGACACTTTCTTGTGTGACTGTCTACTTTAAATTGTTGATAGTAGCTACCTTTTACTGAGAACGTAAGATGGGCTGATACTTGACACATTATCCCATTTAATCTACATCACACTGTAAGTTGAATATTACCTTCTTTGACTAGAATGATAAATGAAGTACGGGGAAATTAATAACTTTCCCATGAGTAGGAAAGCTATAGAATTTCCCTCTACCACTTACAATGAATGAACAAATATAGAAAGGGATTATTTTTAAACATTAAGTCATATCATAAGAATGTGATCCCCAAGAGAAGAGAAATTAGGTAAATCATATGATCTCTCTGGCTGTCCATCTAGAGGCACTTTAAGAACTGCCCTAGAGAGAAACAAATACCAAGCGGGCAATCTTACTGAGTTGAGAAGAAAGAGAGTGAAGTTCAAGCAGGTTTTTTGGAAGCTAATATTTATGGGGCTTAGTAGTAGACGGGAGGAAGTTATTCAAAAGCCAAGTTCTGGAAAATTCTCAAGATATTCGCTGAATGCCAGTTTACACTGTTATGGGGAGAAACTTCATGACAGCAGGAAGAGTCTGAGTGCTGAGAAAAAGACAGTCACTAAGGGAGCTATCAGCCTAACAAGTCTCAGGATTTAGAAAAAGTTCACAAAGAGCAGAAGTGAAGATTTTGTTAACATACACAGATCACTAAGAAGAGATATGAGAAGGGTCAAATGATAGTAGTCGGGACAAATAGCCTCAGCCTAAAAGTCATTCTATATTTTCTCTTAGCTTATAAACAAACCAGGCATGGGGGAATACACCTGTAATCCCAGCAACTCAGGAGGTTAGGATTGGAGAATGGCTAGTGAGACCCTCAACTCAGTGAGACCCTCAACACTTAGAAAAACTATCAAAAAATAAAAAGGATTTGGATGTAGCTTAGTGGTAAACCACCCCTGGATTCAATCCCCATAGAGAGAGACGGTGGGGGTGGGGAGAGATTGATTGATTATAATCAAAGACTTTAAAGTATCAAGTTAATCACAAAGTAAATTAACTGCCTTCCAGAACAAAGTCCACATTCTTTAAGTGAATACAATAATATCGGGCACTTAGCAATGCAAAATTCACAAGTTCAAGCGTCTAATAAAAAATTAACACATAAAGAAACAGAAGCCAGGCACAATGGTGCATGTCTGTAATCCCAGAAATTCAGTAGTCTGAGGCAGGAGGATTCCAAGTTCAAGGCCAGCCTCCACAACTTAGTGAGGACTTGTCTCAAAAAATAAAAAGGACTGAGGATAAAAAAGACTGGAGATGTACAGTGGTAAATCACTTCTAGGTTTAATTGCCAGTACCAGAAGAAAGGACGGGGAGAGGGACGAGAAGAGGAGAGAGGAAGGAAAAGAGGAGGAGGAGAGGGAGGAGGGAGAGGGGGAGGAGAAGCAGGAAGAAGAAGAGATGGAGGAAGAGGAGGAGGAGGAATAGGAGGAATTTGTGACCCACAACCAGGAGGAATATTAGTCAACAGAAAGAGATCTAGAAATAATACACATGATGGAATTAGCAATGACTTTAAGGCAGCTATTATAAATATGTTTCATATACTCAAGAATTTAAAAAAAACATGAAAATAATGAGGAAAGAAAAAGCCATGAAAAGGAAACAATAAAGTATACAGAGCTGAAAAACAATGTTTTAAATGGAAAAAAAATCATGGGTAGGATTAATAGCAGATTAGACACCATAGAAGGAAAGAGCTTGAAAATATGCACTACGAAAAACTAAACATGGAAAAAATAACGAAGAATGAACAGAGCATCATTTGCAACATCAAGCAGTCCAACACATGTAACTGAAGTTCCAAAAGGAGAGGGAGGGTTAAAAAAATTAATGATCAAGCCAGGCACGGTGCTGCAGGCCTGTGATCCCAGTGGCTTGGGAGGCTGAGGCAGGAAGATCGCAGGTTCAAAGCAGCAATAGTGAGGTACTAAGCAACTCAGTGAGACCCTATCTCTAAATAAAAATATAAAAAGGGTTGGGGATATGGCTCAGTGGTTAAGTATCCCTGGGTTCAAATCCCTGATACCAAAAAAAAAAAAGAAAGAAAAAAAAAAGAAAAATTAATGGCCAAATATTTTCCAAAGTTGATGAGCACCATAAAATCAGATCCAAGAGCTCATATTCAATGCAAACAAGATAACCACAAAGAAACAAAAACTATTAAAATATTAAAAATCTTAAAAGTAATCAGAGAGAAAAGAGCACATTACTACTGAAGAACAAAGACCAGAATGTTCACAGATCTTTGCAAGAAACTATACAAACCAGAAACCAGTTAAATGGCACCTTTAAAGTTCTGAAAGAACTTATATAGCTAGTTGAAATATTGTCAATAATGAAAGTAAAGAAAAGCTTTTAGACCAAAATATCCAAGGGAATTCAACACTAGCAAAAATGTAGCCATACAAAGTGTTACAGATTTTTAGGCAGAAAGAAAATAATACCACATGGAAATGTGTTTCTGCATGAAGTAATGAGGAGATCTAGAATGGTTATATTCGGACAATATAAACTGCTATTTTAAGTCTTCAAAATTTTTTACTTGGTAAGTTCTCAAAGTAATGATAATAAAACTCAAAAGCCTGTTCTGATTCAAGGTTCTGATATGTCTCTGTGGATGTCTGAAGAAAAATGTCCTTCCTGAACCATGTTCTCTCAGGGCTGCTAACCATGTACACTGATTTGGTTACTTGTCATTTGCTGAAGCTAGAATTGCTCTTCCTTGAGATTCACAGAAGATGCTGGTTGGCCCACTCCCTAAAGGCAGAGCCAGAATTCAAAATTTAGGTTTGTCTGGAACTAAAGATATTTTCATCAATAAAATGCCAGACTAATATACTACCTTGGGGAACTTCTGATAAAACCCCCTACTGTGCTTCTGATGTTATCTTTCTCATGTAAAACAAATTCCTTAGAAATGAAGTTGTTTCCCTTTTGTTAATTAGAGGAACCTAAGGATTTTATTTGTTTATTTACTTACTTAGTCCCTACTTAGTACCAAAAAAAGGAGGTAGGTTTTATAAATCAGTAATAATAAAAAACTAATAATAATAATGATGATATAGGTTTATAGTCCTTTATTAATAATTTAAAAATCCAAAAAGGTCTAAAAATCAAGTTTTAAAGTAATTTAATCAGTGAAAAAATCTAACCTGAATTAACAGGACATTGTTTATAATATATTTTGTGTGATATTCATGTGTTTCATTGCAGAAATGCCCATGTGTTTGATTTCGGGGTGCTATGGATACTATACAAGATACACTATATTCACCTTATTTCTGTTTTAAAATTCAAAAATATTCAGAATTCCAAAATATATCTGACTTGAAGAGTTTCAGAGAAGGAGCTGAAGGCCTGTAATATAATTAGTATTTACAAAGAACTTACCACATTCCAGGAGCTATTCTAAACACTAGTTGTTAAATCATTTGATTGAATTAGCATAACTGTGTTGTTTCCAAAAGGATATGTAATCCAAAAGTGTTTGAATAAAAAAATAAAATGAAATAAATATTTAATATTTAAGATATGGTTTGGGTGGGCCTGTTGTATGTGGGGCCAAGTTTCAAAATCTTAAATCTTCCTTATGAGGAAGGTTAGATAATCACTGAGTGATACACAGAGCAGAAAGTAAAGAACTCTTCCTACTAGATTCTATTTTTCTTGAAACCACCAAATTATGAAAAATAATTGTGAAAGGAAACATGACATAAAAGAGAATGAAAATCTAAATCACATTTCCATTTACAGTGAAGTCATTATACAACTTCTACTCTATAGTTTTGACCTTGAACACTTACTTCTTGAACAGCCAATGTATATTGGGGCTATAAAAATCACTTATGCAAAATTAAAATTTGATCTGGTGAGAGAATTTCATTTTTCCATCAAATGCTAAGTAAATATTTATTGGTTTCCAAGGATGAATGACTAAGAAATCACATTAAATTAATATTTTAATCCCTTTCTTTAGTTATCCATGTCCTAATGCACAAATCTAAATCAAATCAACAGGAAACTGATTTTCATGCAAGGCTTCACTGTTTAACCTAATATCCCATATTACTGATTATGCCCCCATTATGTAAAAAGGAAGACTAAACAGACCTCAGTCAGATGACATATCACCATATTACACTGATTACCTTATAAGTTTGACATCTACAAATCACATGTCCTCTAATTTCAATAGCTATGCAAGCAAAGACAAATTAAAAAGCTACAAAAATACAGTCAACCCTTGCTCTCTAACATAATATGAAAGACAAGGTGATTTTTCATAATTGAGAGAAGAGGAAGTACACTGTCCTTACCTGTCTACTGCTTCAGAACTTAAAACAAATCCAAGGTGAAATGCATCTTTGTCATTCAATCTTTAAAAGTGGTTTATAGAAAAGAAGTATATTTTTCCCCTGGGGACAGCAGACTAATTTATCCATAATAATTATGAAAAGAGACAAAGTTCTCACTTAATACATCTTGATGCAATCACAAATAAAATTCCTGACTTCTAACCCTGTGTCTTCCAATTTAGCTCACTTAGTATAAACTCATATTTCCAGATTCAATCGTAAAGACAAGAAAGTATCAAATCGACCATGACTCATGTCTCCCTTCAAAGAGCAAAGATCTTTCAGTATTACATGGAAAAATAAATATTATGTTGTTTAATTCAATTCTGACAAATCAAAATATTTACAGAGCAATGTTTGGCCTATTGCCTTATATTCCCCTGAAGTGGACCCTTCAGTATGTGTGTTCACAAAAGGGCTCCCATAAGAAACTGGTAAGGAAGCAGGAGAAACACAACAAAGAAGGAAACAAAACCAAGAAGGCTGTGAATTCAGCAAATTCTGGGGAGAGCAGTTTCAATCTGATTCTACAGGAGCTCTCTGGAGTATGCATCACACCCTCAAAGTCGCTGTGCCCTATAGAAAGGGAGCTAAAGTTTTATTTCCCAAAGTGATCACTCGTTAGCTGAGTATCACCCTAAGGGATCATGAACTTCCAGGTTCCTTTCATTCTCAGTGTCTGTGGGTAAAGCTGTTCCAGTAGCCTTAAGGACAATCCTTTGAAGAAGAGTGGCAGGTCAGGAGCTGTTGGGAGGGAAAAAAAATACATCAAAGCTAGAGGAGGGATGTATAGGAGGAGTACCAGGGGTCTCAGTGAGCAATAGCAGTGTCTACCATCAAGAAATATGGAAGAGTATATTAGCAATATGGAATAACAGGACATACTAACACTTGTACCCTCATTGAAACAACAATTTGCACAACTATCTATGTATAAATGTACATTCAAAGAGCTAAGAGATCCAGGTAAGAGATCAGAGCACCTGGGTATATCACAGAAATAAGAAAAAAACGCACCGAAAGGGGAGGAAGAACAGGTTCACACATGACTTATGTCATGCCTCCTCCAACTCTGGCAGCACAGCAAGAAAGAGATGCCCTCTGTGAAGTAAGTACTTGGCTTTGATGTAAACCCAGGATCTGGACAATTCCCTATGGCCCCACACACCAGATAGATACACACAGATCCTAGCTCTAGGCCAGACCTTTGGAATACAGGTTATAAGTGTGTCTAGTGCCAGGCTAGCACCTGTGACTCCAGGTATTAGGCTGGCCCCCATGAACCCAGGTCCTAGCAGACCCTCCCATCAACCAGGCCCACACTAGGGTCAGGTGGGACCAGTGGACCCTATCTCTAGATCAGCCCATGTGGCCCCAGGAACCACTCTGGCTCCAAGACCCCAAGCAACAAATCTCTCCCTAGATTTAGGGAAGCCCCAGATTCTAAGCCAAGCCATAGCCACAAGTTTCAGTGGAACTAGGGTTCATGGCCACCTCAGCAGACCCAGCATCTAGGCCTAGCCTAGTAGACCCCAGAGTCAAACTGGTCCCCATGGATCTAAATACCAGGACCACTCTTGTGGACCTGGGTTCCAGGCCAGTCCCTGTAGACCAAGGACACATGCCTGTTCCTGAAAACTCAGGCCACAGGTCTATACTGGTTTCAGGCCAGCCACTACATACTCAGGTTCAAAGCTTGTCCCACTGCCAGGTTGGTCTCTGGGGACCTATGGCCACAGGTTCTGGGACTGCCCCATGAACCAGGATCCATGCCTACTCCTACAGACCCAAATCACAGGCCTGCCTCTATGGAATTGGGTCTGAGGCTATATAGCACCCATTCATCAAGACACTAATACAGTCTGCCCCAAAATTTTTAGAACAAACCCATGACAGACCCCAAAGCCCGTTGAGCTGTGGCAGTGAAGGATCTTCTCTACTAAAACCAATCTTTAAAGACTAGATACAGTGTCTACTTTTTAATATATGCAGACACCAATTTATGACCATATGGATCATGAATAATCATGGAAATATGATACCACCAAGGGAACAACATGAAGCATAGGTACCTGAACCTAAAGAAATGGAGGTCTACAAACTACTTGACAAATAATTTTAAACAACTATCTAAAATAAATTAATAAGCTACAAGAGAACACAGGTAAATAAAACAAAATCAGAAAAGCAATACATAAATAAAATTTAAAAGCTCAACAATAAGATGGAAGTCCTAAAAAAGAGCCAAATGGAAATTCTGGAACTGAGGAATATAATGACTGAAATAAACTAAAAAATATCATGGAAAGCTTCAACAGCAGACAATCAAGGAGAAGAATGAATCCGTGAGCTTAAAAAACTAGGTCACTTGAAATTACCAAGAGGAAAAGAGAAAAACTTCTAATATATAAATAAAAAGATAGAGACAATTGAATAAAAGCATACCATTACAAAAAAAAATTACAAAGGAAGATAGCAAGAGATGAACAGACTACAGGGCTCAGGGTATGGCTCACTGGAAGAGCATTTCCCTAGCATGCGCGAGGCCCTGGGTTTGAGCCCTAGCACCCTCCCCTACATCCAACAGAACTACAAAACACTTTGAAAATAATTAACCAAATGCAGCAGTAAGACTGCATTTGTTAACTTTCCATCACTAAAATAGAATACTTGAGAAAACTAAATTATAAAGAGAACAGATTGATCTAGGCTCATTTTTTCGTAGGTTCTAGTGCACAATCAGTTGACCCCATTGCTTTGGTCCTTTGAAAAGCACATCATGATGGGAGCATGTAGTAGTGCAAATCACTTACTCCATGGCAAGGAAGAAAAAAGCAGAGAAAGAAGAGGATGCCAGTGTCTCATTATCCTTTCTGGGGGCATGTTCTCCATAACCTAAGGAACCATCCAAAGCCCTAACTCTCAGGGGTTCCACCATCTCCAAATAGTGCCACCCCCAGGGACCAAATATTTTAACACATGTCCCTTAGGGACACAGTCAAGATCCAAACTGTAGCAAACTCCTTACATGTCAGTAATTACTTTAAATATAACTGGATTAAATTTTCTAATCAACAAAGTGGCCGAATGAATTAAAAAGCAACATCCAATTCTAGGCTGCCTACAGGAGATTTACTTTAGCTATCACAACATGCATAGACTGAAAGTGAAGAGATGGAAAAAGATATCCAAGAAAATGGTAACCAAAAAAGTGCCAGAGTGGCTATACTTAGATAAAGTAGACTTTAGGTCAAAAACTGTTATAAGAGACTAATAGTTTCATTAAATAATGATTAAGGGGCCAATTTGCCAAGAAGACATAACAATTATAAATATGTATATACTCAACATCATACTACCTAAATATAAGGGAGAAATGGATAGTAATAGAACAATAGTAAGGGACTTCAATACTATACTTTCAATTATGGATAGATTATCCAGATGGAAAATAAATAAGGAAATTCATTAACAATACCAGAGATCAAATGGAACTGCAGGAGAAATACAACAGTATGCACATTGTTTTCCAGCACATACAGAAAATTCCCTAGAAGATATCATATGGTAGACCATGAAACAGTCTTAGCAAATTTAAGAAGATTAAAATCTTACCAAATATCTCTTCCAAGAAAATGGTATGAAACTAGAAGTCATTAAGAGGAAGAAAATTGGAAGATTTGCAAATATGTGGAAACTAAACAAGAAACTCCTGAACAACCAATGTATCAAGAAAAAAAAATTTTAAATGAGACAAACAAACAAAAACAGAAACAATGCACACCAAAACTTATGGAAAGTAGCAAAAGTAGTTTAGAAGAAAATTTTATTGTGATAAACTTCTATATTAAGGGAAAATACTCATTTTAAAAGTCTAACTTTATACCTCAAAAAACTAAGAGGAAAAAAAAACTAAGAAGTTAGTAGCTAGAAGGAATTAACAAAGATCAGCACATAAATAAATAGTGAATTGAAAAACAACACAAAATCAATGACACTTAAGACTTGACTTTTAAAAAGATAAACAGGGCTAGGGATATAGCTTAGTTAGTAGAGTGCTTGCCTTGCATGCACAAGGTCCTGAGTTGGATCCCCAGCACCACAAAAAGAAAAAGATAAACAAAATTGTTGAACTTTATCTAGAGGGGGCAGATGTCTGTTTGTTCAGTTTATCAAAAAAAAAAGAGTAGTCAAATAAAATTATACACAAAAGAGGAGACATTACAACTTATACCACTGAAGTACAAAAGATTATGAGAGAGAACTATGAATAATTACACACCAAGGAATTGGATAACCTAGCAGAAATGGACTAATTTCTATAAACATACAATATACCAAGACTGAATCATGAAGAAATATAAATCTAACTTTATACCTCAAAAAACTAAGAGGGAAAAAACATTTTTTTTATAAAACTTATTTTGAGACAGGATCTCACCCAATTACCCACCCAGGTTGGCCTTAAACTTTCGATCCTCCTGTCTCAGCCTCCCAAGTAGCTGGCATTACAGGTGGGCACCATCACACCTGCCTCTATTAACATTTAAAGAAGAATTCATACCAATCCATCACAAACTCTTTCAAAAACTTGGAGTTGGGAATACTTTCAAACTCATTTTACAAGACTTCCATTATTCTAATCCCAATGTCAGACAAACACAGTACAAGAAAGAAAAAATTAATCAATACCTGATGAATGTAGATGCAAAACTCCTTTTAAAATACTAGCAAATAAAATTAAACAGCAAATTAAAAGGATCATTGATTCTATCATTTGGGCTTTATCCTCTTTATCTTTGCAATTCAAGGGTATTTCAACATACACAAATCAATAAATGTGACTAATACAACATATTTATGAGGATGAAATTACATAATCATCTCAATAGATGTTGAAAAAATATTTGATGAAAGTTGACATTATTTCATGACAAAAAACTCTCAAGAAAAAAAAAAGGTACAGAAGTAATGTACCTCAACATGAAGGCCACATACGATAAGCCCACAGCTAACATCACACTGAATGGTAAGTAGTGAATTCTTATAATTTTATGTTGCCTTGGATCCACTTTGAATACAAGTTTAACTGTCGGATATCAGAAGCAGGGCTCAGTCACCCTTGACAGAGTTACAGAGTTTCCAGTTCTATATCACACCCAAATGACTCAGACCAGAGGCCAGAGATAAGAACTTAGAGGTATCTCTTCCACCTAGCCCAGCTTTTCCACTGCTTTCTTTAAATCATTCACTGAGAACTTAAAGTGACCCATACCTATTCTCTTACATACAGTACACTGTTAATTACCTCCCCTGCCCTGCCTACTTTCCACCCTTCCCTCTGCCGGAATCTTCATTTTTGCCTCAAATGACCAGATGACCAGAAGATTTCTCCTCTATACTCATTACATCCTCCCTGCCCAAGACCGTAAGTAAAGATCACTGAACCTGATTTCTATAGTGGTGGTATATTAAAGTTGTATCTTTCATCTGGGGGCTTCTCCAGATCATGTTTTTCCTGAGACAATGGAGAGAACACAAGGATGGGCGCCTAAAATCAAAGCAGTGATTAGGGAGGCATAAACCAGACACAGGTCAGAGGAGAGCTACAATAAAGTTTTCTTTTCATAGGTGGGACAACTAGATATTAGGCTATATGCAAGGTAAAGAAGTATCTAATGAAAGGCACCCTGTAAATGCACATGGCCAGCTCCCCTTCATTACCACTAGGGCAGAATTGCTAGCAGCCCTGCTATGCAAACTCCTGTTTAGGCAGGGGCTCTAAAACATGGTGAGAAGCTGAAAGACAAAGATGCCTACTCTTGCCACTTCTATTCAAGAAGTCCTAGCCAAAGGAATTAAGCAAGAAAAAGAAATAAAAGGCATCTAAACTGAAAAAGACGTAAAATTGTCTCTGCCTACTGATGATATGACATATATAGAAAACTCTAAATATAAAAATCTGTTAGAATAAATGAATTCAGTATTTATAAGTTACAAAATCATCATATCAAATAAAGAAATTGATAATTTTTACTTAAATTGAAAATAATTACCACCATTCAACGATTTGAGAAGCTGTACAAGTATAGGCAGAGAGGGTTATTTCCTATTTACACTTTTTGGTGCCTAATTACTGTTTACTTTATTGTTATTTCAGTAACAGATTTAAAACACCATTGCATGTTTGCTTTTGATATGCCCCTTTGTGAAATTGAAGTTTTGGAGCCAATGGATTAATGCAGTGTTCACTGTTCTCCCTTTCCTCAACAGACTGTGTTCATCAGCAAGTCGTGAGTTAAACCTTCTGTCCCTTTTTTTAAATACCCACAAAATGCTACTCAGTTAAAAAATAAGGCAGATGTTTCAAAACTGGGTTTCTGATATTTGTAAATATTTTTCCTTATTAGATAATAGTATTTTATCATTAAAGTCATTAGTATTATATTGTTTTCAAAAAGAAGAGATGGTCAGAACTATAATCCAGCATCTTTTACTGCACTGAAAGACTGGTGAAGTCTTTTGGAGGGGTTGGAAGATATATCCGGAAAAGTATTTTGGAAAATTTTGTACAATCAAGATAATTCATGGAATATTAAAAGAAAAACCTTAATAGCAGTGTTGGTTTTTATTTGGAATTTTCTCATCTCAGTTTTTTCTTTGGAATCTCCTTCATTGACATTGATATTTGATCAGAAATAGGGGCAGATGTCTGCTTGTTCAGTTTATCAAATCGTTTTTTAATATAAATAAGACTGTTTAAAGAAATAATATTTTTACTGTTATCTGAAAGTAGAAGGTGAATTTGCGCAGACTTCTCCCTGCATAATCTCTTGTAATATCCTTTGCACAGTCTGATGACTCTTTAAAGTTATTACACCATGCATTTATATGAAAATACATGAAACCTGTCTTATGAAAATAAATGAAACAATGATTTTCCCTCACCAAAAAAAAAAGAAAAGAAAAAGAAATTAAGAAAATAATTCCATTTAAAATAGCATCAAAACATATTTGGGGATAAATTTAATAAAGACTTGTACAGTGAACACTATAAAACAATGATGAAATAAGTTGAAAAGACAAAAATAAATGATAAAATGTCCTGTATTTGTCAATCAGAGGAGTTCATATTGTTTAAATGTCCCAAGGTGATCTACAGATTCAATGCAGTATTTTTCAAAATCCCAATGACATTTTTCACAGAAAGAGAAAAAATAATTTCAAATTTTGTATGGGACCATAACAGGCCACAAATAGCTAAAGCAATCTTGAGCAAGAAGAACAAAGCTGGAGACCTAACTCTTCTTGATCTCAAATTATACTACAAAGCTATAGTGATTCAAAACAGTATGATAACAGCATATAAACAGATATAGTGACCAATGAAATAAAATAGATAGCTCAGAAATAAACCTACACTTATATCCTCAACAAATTTTCCCTAAAAGTTTCAAGAATACACAACAGGGGAAGCATAATTCCTTCAACAAACGGTACCAGGAAAATTAGATGTCCACATGCAAAAGAATAAAATTGTGTCCTTATCTTACTCCACACACAAAAATCAATTAAAAATGGATTAAAGACTTAAATATAAAACTTCTAGAAGAAAAACTAGAAAAACTCCTAGACGAAATAAGAGGAGAAAGTTTTATAACATTGGTCTTAGTAATGATTTTACAGCATTAGACATCAAAATCACAGGCCTACAAAACAAAAATAAAAACGTGTGACTACATTTAACTAAAAAGTTTCTGCACAACAGAAGAAGCAACAACAAAAAGGATGACTTATGAAATGGGAGAAAATTTGAAAACCATATATACAAAAGGGGTCAAGATCCAAAGTGTATAAGGAGTTTGTATAAAATATAAGAATCTTATATACTTCAAAATAAATATCTATGATGATTAATCTAGATTGCTAAGTTGGTTGGACTGACAGACACCTGAATTTAGAGACTTCTGGGCATGTCTGTGAGGGTGGTCCTAGAGACCACTGGTATGGGACAGCAAATGGTGGGGAGAGGTGCCCTGAATGAGGCAAACACAGCAATAGGCTGGGGGTCCAGATGGAACAAAAGGAAGCAGGAAGAGCCAAAGTTGAGGCAAGCTATTCTTGAGCAGGTATGTCTGTTGCTGCCACCTTCTGAGTTGACCTCACACGCCAACTGCTGCATTCTTCCAACAAGAGCTTTCACCAGCTCTTTTCCAGGGAGTTTCCAGGCCTTCAGTTTCAGTGGCTGCATCATTGGTGGCCTTTGTTCTGAGGTTGTATCTTCTAGACTAAATGACTACTGATTTCCGTCTGCCCAGGGCCACTGTGGGACTATCTGGCTTCTGATCTTATAAGCCAATCTCATAAATCACATTTGACAACAATATATATACAAAGAAACTTCATAGACAACTTCCCAAAGAAGACATAGACTGGCCAACAGATAAATGAAAACAAAAAAAAAAGAAGAAGAAGAAGAAGAAGAATCCCTGTCCTCACTATTATCAGGGAAATGCAAATCAAAACTACAGTTTCATCTCACACCTATTAGGATATATATTATCAAAAAGTCAAAAGATAACAAGGATTGGTAATGATATAGAGAAATGCGAACTCTTGTGCAGTGTTGCACAAGGGATGCAGATTGGAACAGCCAGTATTAAAAACATTATGAGGGGCTAGGGATATAGCTCAGTTGGTACAGTGTTTGCCTTGCATGCACAAGGCCCTGAGTTCAAGCCCCAGCACCACACACAAAAAAAAAGTATGAAATTTTCTCAAACAATTAATAATAGAACTATTATATAATCCAGCAATTTCACTCCCAAGTCCAAAGGGAATAAATAAAACCCCTATTATAAAGAAATATCTACACTTTCACGATAATTGAAGCATTATTCACAGCATAAAAGATATGGAAACAATTTAGGTGTCTGTTGACAGATGAATAAACAAAAGGTAATATAATGGAATATCATTCAACCCTTTAAAAGACGTAAATATTGTCATTTGCAACTATATGGATATGCCTGGAGGACATTAGACTAAATTAAATAATTCAGACATAGTAATACAGAAAGAGAAATACTCTGTGATCTCACTTGTGTGTAGAATGTTTAAAAATAATTTTTTAAAAACCAAATTCATAGTACCAGTAGATGGTTACCAGGGGCTTGCAGAGGGGTTGGAGAAGAATTAAATCATACAAACTTTCAATTATATAATGAATAAATTCTGGAGACTGAATGTATAACATAAGGAATATAGTTATTGATAATTTTGTATACTTGAAATTTGCTAAAAGAATAAATCTCAAGAGTTCTTCATACACACACACACACACACACACAAATAGCAACTAAGTAAGGTGGTGAATATATTAGTTAGCTTTGTAGTTAACATTTAATAAAGCAACATTACTAATTATCAGGGAAGCTCAACTCAAAACTACAATGAGATATCACCTTAATGAGATATGTGTATGTGTGTGTGCAATATATATGCAATTATCTGTCAATCGTACCTCAATAAAGCTGGAAATGGCATTGTATATCATGCTGTTAAAGTATTATCTTAAAATTATTTTAAAGCTTATCTTAAAAAATTCTTCATATGATGTTATTTCCAACTTTCTTCTTCTTACATTAAGCAAATGAATCCCAAATTGACCGCTGTTAGATTTACTACCATAAATAGGTCTATGTAGTATGTTTTCAATTATATTTTACTTCATATCAAGCAATTTGCCTAAAAGTTTGAATTGTTTTTACAATTCAATTATCCATATACATTTTTTTGTTAAAAACCAAAACACAACAAAAAAACAGCCTAAATAAATAATTACAAATAACATTTTCATGAATGTCCTTCTAAAGACAGTGGTATAATTTTACATAAATGGGATAATACTGAAGCATTTTTCACTCAACAATATGTCACAAATATCTTTCCAAAAAATAGTTAGCTATCTTAAGTTTAATGATGAAAATTTCATTATTTGTATGTGCAATAATTTATTTATTCAGTTCCCTGTTGATGGATGTTTGGAATGTTTTCAATTTTTCTACATTAAAAACAGATTTATAAGAACATTCATATGCTTAAATCTTCTTACTCTTCTTTGATTATCTCCATGGGGAAAATTCCTAGAAGTGGAAGTACTAGGTCAAAAAAAAACCTGATATTTTCAAGTTGCTAAACTGTGTTCCAGATTGGACCATAGATTTATAGCATCCTTGCTCTCATTTAATGCATAATCCTGTGACTTTAAAAAAAACCCCAAAAACCTTTATTCCTTGATAAATCTAGAGACATTTTCTTTATTTTCTCTATTGCATTTCTCATTTAGATATAAGTTTCTAAGAACTGAAACAAATAATGTCCACCAAACTTTGTGCTCAACAAGTTTTAAATTCTGACAGTTATAAGATGATATATTCAGGGTTCAAGGAAAATAAAAATTGATTGCCTTCCCCGCCAGCATTTAAAATTCTTGTCATATAGAAAGGTTTTTAAATGAACTCACCCTGAGAAAACACACTTTCCTGTTAGTAATAATAATTTAAAAATGGATATATAACCTAGTCATACTAATTTTAGAAAATGTACAAATCACTAGGCATGGGCGGTACCAGAGATTGGACCCAAGGGTTCTTTAACCCGAGTTACATACCCAGCTGTTTTTGTTTGTTTGTTTCAGGTGGAGTACTAGTTTGAACTCAGGGGCATTCAACCACTGAGCCACATCCCCAGCCCTATTTTGTATTTTATTTAGAGACAGGGTTTCACTGAATTGCTTAGCACCTCTTTATTGCTGAAGCTGGCTTTGAACTCAGGATTCTCCTGCCTCCAGAGGAAGTGGGATTACAGGCATGTGCCATGGTGTCCAGCTTTATTAGTTACTATTACTGACAAATACTATTTTATTAAAGAATAAAGAGGAAAATTTTTAAAAAACAAAATTGGAAGTGACTGTGTCATCTCATCTAAATTTGACACAGGCTTACTGTATTTAAACAAAGATCCTGAAATTTAGTGATTTATACAGGATAGAAAACCTAGTCCCAGAGGGCTTGGAATAAGGAATAACAAATCTGTGGAAAGGGAAAATAAGGATTTCCCTCCAGATATGAAAGATGGATGTGACTTCCACTTACTAGGCTAACTTAGGAGTAAAACCAGTGAGTGTTCCTCAGCCCTGGCCATCCACCAAGCCAACCAATTCTAATATCTGGTATTTCTGGGAATCTGAATTCTCTAGGGAAAGTAACCACAGTCCATGCTGGTGAGGTTTGCAATGTAATAGCTCCTTTTGAAGGCCACCATAGCACGTGTGCACTGGAGACCACATGAGGTTCACAGGAAGATGGCTGCTTTAGGAGGGTAATTAAAATCCTTAATTTATTTCCCTTTACTATGAAAAATTCATAAGCACTGTCCTTCCCTCCCTCACACATTTGTGCAACATACACACTTATGCTTCATCTTCCTTCTTTATTTGCTTATTTAAATTGTTATTCATTTAGAACATTTCAGCATACATTTATTAAATATCTATTATGATCTGGGAATGGTTCTTAGCACTGAAGATACAGCAGGAAATATAATAAAATTTCTTTACCAAAGTATATGAAAGTATTATGTGCGTGTCTCACAAAGCTTAAATTCTAGTTGGGGATATCCACAATAATCAGTTAAACAAGTAAATAAATATTAGGTGGTAATCTAAATTTGCCAAGGAAAAACAGAGGAGGTAAGGGAGAGAGAATAACAGGAGGGGTGACAAGGGTCACTACACAGGACACCTGGGGTCCAGGAAAGGGGAAATGAGGAGTTAGCCTTGAAAATACACAGAGGAAGAAAGTAAAGCTACAGGCAAAGTGAACAGGCTGTAGGATGAGAAGCCATGGGAGAGTTTTGAAAGAAATACTGTGACTCTGTGTAGGGGAGCCATCCACCAAAAGAAGATTAAACACAATTGTTGGATGAGCAGCATTGAAAGAACAAATTTAAATATCAAGAGTTTGGTGGGATTTAAAATGACATTTAGATATACATATAGATGTAGGTTGGCAGTTTGATGTACACATGTGGAGTCCAGAAGATGCATCGAAAGAAGGATATCATCAAATGAATCAGAGTATCTCAGGGTAGGATAAATCCTTTAAATGACTATCCCAAGCTCCATCCAGAGGCTTCAATATCCTCTACAAAATTTCTGCCATGGACATTTCAGCCTAACTCTCTTTCTGTAATGAGTGTTTCATTACCACCACCTCTCTGAAGCTGTCCTCTCCATGCCAAGACAATTTTGCACAGTAGACAGTTCTACTTCATGAAAATAACTGTCAGTCTCCCTGTAAATATACCTACCCGTCCTAGCTTCTTCCTTAGGATCCCTGCTAAAGGTATCTACACAAACCAGAATTTATTCAAAGATACAGAAATGAAATTTCAATTCCTATGAAAACCATTTAACTATTCAAGCCTCACGAGGAGATGCAGTTATGGAGTATAATAATTAGGGAGAAATCTGAGGATTCATGCATCAGCCAGATTATAAGTTCCTTTTTTAGGTTAATGTTCTAACTCTCGTGACGTTAAAGATCTGTTTACAGTATGTTAAATAAATATATCATAACCTGTAATATAGGTCTGTGGGGATAGAGCGCTGTATATGAAAGTATTATGTGCCTGTCTCAAAGCTCAATTCTACATGTTTAACTCTATTTTATTATGGACATAATTTGACATCAAAATAATATTAGTTCTCTGGTCTCCTTCAGGGACAAAATATCTTTAAGAGTGGTGATCCAAAATAGACATCTAGAGGGGGCTGACAGATTCTCCAGTTTGGCTCCTATTTCATAGTGGCCACACTTTTGGAAAGTGGGAGAATGATTCTACCTCCTACTATAGCAAGTGAGGGCTCTAAAGGGTTAACCTAAATCAAAAGTAAATGCTACCACTTCAAAATGGACAAATGCAAAACCTCTTAAAGTGAATTAGATGTTGTCTGTTTGCACTGACCTATTTTCAGCTTTATCTCAAAGTTTGAACTTTCAGGTTCATGCCAAAATAACCTACTTGTTCTTCCACATATTCAACAGAATCAATGAGTATAAAGTGTGAAAGTTTATTCATTTATCCAAAATTTTAAAATGTTGCCAAACCCATAAGATAGAATTCTATTTCAACAGTATTGAAATAATGGTCTTCAAATACAGGCTTTGACCTGCTCATTTTCAGTAGATCATGAATAGTCTGCATTCATTTATGTATTTGACAAATATTTCTGGAGTTTACTATGGGTCATTACAGAGTCAGGCAGTGAGAAATTTGTTTTCTATCTCTTTGAAGGAAAAAATGAGCCAAAGAATAGAATTATAATGAAAAAGTAATTGACGTGCCAATAATTACTAGGATATCAACTCAGAACCATAAAGAGATCATTTCAGTGACTATATTGTGTGCATGATTACTCAACCATGGGGACAGAATAAACTCAAACAATTTTTCTGTTACTATTTTAATAGATGAAATGTAAGAAAATTTCCTTCAGTGTTTAGGTCCTGAAATAAGTGGAGATTTCTATCTTCTAATATTATATTTAATGCCACATTTACATGGCCCTTTTGAACTGGTTATTTTAAAATACAAATAGGTATTTACACACTTGTCTCTCTATATTTTATTTGGACTCATAAAATGCTCAGTTTGAAAAATGTCTCACCAAGTAATATGATAATTTCACTTTTATACCTGCACATATTTATTACTCTTAAAAAAACTTCTATAGCTATTTAGTCAACTTTTCATCTCTGTGACCAAAATAGCCAACAAGAACAGCTTAGAGGCAATGTTTACTTGGGGGCTCCTGGTTTCAGAGGTCTCAGTTCATAGATGGGCTGACTCTATTGCTCTGGCCCCAAGGTGAGGCAGCACATCAGGAGTGAAGGACCCAGCAAAGGAAAGCTGCTCAGTTCAGGGCAGGTTCAGGAAACAACAGAGAGGGGTAACAGAGAAGATGTACCCTTCCAAGGCACGTCCCCAGTGACCCCCCTCCTCCAACCATGCCTCACATGCCCACAGTTACCACACAGTCATTCCAACTAGGGTGGACGGATTAGGTTACAGTTCTCACAATCCAATCATGTTCCTCTGAGCATTTTTGGATTAGCACAAGAGCTTTTGGGGGGATACCTCACATTTAAACCATCACAGCTAAAATGGGAATGGGAGAGGCAGCTTTTGGGAATCATAAGGTGGTGCTGCTCTCACAGTTCTGAAATCATAGCAGCTGTTGTAGCAGAATTCCTCATCCCTCCTCTCAACCCTAAATCCACAAGTCCTGGCAAGGCTTCAGAGAGAGCCACAATCCCTTTGGTAAATCGGAATTTCATGTGAGCCCAGTAACCATACAGTTGCTGTCTATGGAGAAACTTGAATTTTTCAAACTACTAATATCAGAAATAGTGAGATTTTTGAAGTATCTTTATTTTTACCCACAAAGAAAATAGAAACAATCTGAGACAATAGACATAATTTAAAGGAGGGCTACCCTTGTACTTCAGTTCTCGGCGGGCACAACATCTTTGTTTGTATGTGGTGCTGAGGATCGAACCCGGGCCGCACGCATGCCAGGCGAGCGCGCTACCGCTTGAGCCACATCCCCAGCCCCCTACCCTTGTACTTCAAAAGAAAAACTTGTAAAAACATTTCAAAGGCATCTTTGCCATGACAGGAAGTCACCCTCTGCCCAGAAAGCTGAGTGAACAGGACCTCTGGGTTGGGTCCTTGTCAAAATATACTGTTTGTTGTCAAAAGCTCCATGAAGCTGAAGCCTGAATTATGGTCCCAACCCAAAAACAGGAAGAGGAAAAAACATCAATAGTGACTCTCAGGGTTTGGGATTTTCTTCATCATCATCTCCTCCTCCTCCTCTTCCTCCTCCTCCTCCTCCTCCTCCATCTCCTCCTCTTCCTCCTCCTCCTTCTCCTCCTCCATCTCCTCCTCTTCCATCTCCTCCTCCTCCTCCTCACCAGAACTTTCTTTTTTTTTTATTGGTTGTTCACAACATTACAGAGCTCTTGACATATCATACTTCATACATTAGATTGAAGTGGGTTATGAACCCCCAATTTTACCCCAAATGCAGATTGCAGAATCATGTCGGTTACACATCCACAATTTTACATAATGCCCTTTTAGTAATTGTTGTATTCTGCTACCTTTCCTATCCCCTACTATCCCCCCTCCCCTCCCCTCCCTTCTTCTCTCTCTACCCCATCTAATGTAATTCATTTCTCTCCTTGTTTATTTTCCCATTCCCCTCACAACCTCTTATATGTAATTTTGTATAGCAATGAGGGTCTCCCTTCATTTCCATGCAATTTTCCTCTTCTCTCCCTTTCCCTCCCATCTCATGTCACTGATTAATGTTACTCTTTTCTTCCTACTCTTCCTCCCTGCTCTGTTCATATTTGCTCTCATTATATCAAAGAAGACATTTGGTATTTGTTTTTTAGGGATTGGCTAGCTTCACTAAGCATAATCTGCTCTAGTGCCGTCCATTTCCGTGCAAATTCTATGATTTTGTCATTTTTTATTGCTGCATAGTACTCCATTGTGTATAGATGCCACATTTTTTTTATCCATTCATCTATTTGAGGGGCATCTGGGTTGGTTCCACAGTCTAGCAATTGTGAATTGTGCTGCTATGAACATCGATGTGGCAGTATCCCTGTAGCATGCTCTTTTAAGGTCTTCTTAAAAGTTTTTTCTCAGCAAGAGAAACAATAAGAGAGGTAAATAGGGAGCCTACATCCTGGGAACAAATTTTTACTCCTCACACTTCAGATAGAGCCCTAATATCCAGAGTATACAAAGAACTCAAAAAATTAGACAATAAGATAACAAATAACCCAATCAACAAATGGGCCAAGGACCTGAACAGACACTTCTCAGAGGAGGATATACAATCAATCAACAAGTACATGAAAAAATGCTCACCATCTCTAGCAGTCAGAGAAATGCAAATCAAAACCACCCTAAGATACCATTTCACTCCAGTAAGATTGGCAGCCACTATGAAGTCAAACAACAACAAGTGCTGACGAGGATGTGGAGAAAAGGGTACACTTGTACATTGCTGGTGGGACTGCAAATTGGTGCGGCCAATTTGGAAAGCAGTTTGGAGATTCCTGGGAAAGCTGGGAATGGAACCACCATTTGACCCTGCTATTACTCACCAGAACTTTCTTCAAAAGAAATCACAGCAGGAGATCCATGTAAACAAAACAGAACCATAAAAGTAAAGGTACTTTCCACTTTAAATGGGGGCAGTGAGCGGGAGGGGCTGGCTCTTTCATCATGACTCTGAATCATCTCAAAAACAATCCTCATCTTGTCATTGTTCTAACTTAGCTCAGCCAAACCTGGTTCCCCTCCTCTTGCTGAATGCAGTAGAGGTGATGTCAGTTGCCATCACAGTGTCAGATAGTATCAAACTAGTTCTGAATCTCCTCTTAATACAGAGCCTGACTCTCAGATCTGGATGCTGGTGCAGTGAACATACACTGAACACAATCATGGTCTGTTTGTTTACGAAAACTATGTGAATATATTCAGCTTACAGTGACAAAATGTGGGAGAGTGGGTTATAGCCCACCTCAACCCAAATGTTCAAGGCATTGATTCTGGAATTATTAAATTCATGGCTTCTGGAAGCATAATGCCTTGGTTAGGGTCTAGCTTCTATGCTTGTCCCCTGCATGACCACAGGAAGACTGTCGGTTCTTTCAAAGAATCTGTTTTGGCCATCAATAAAATTTGCCTTATTATAGTGCTCTTTCGCAGAGTTGTTGATGTAATATGTTCCTGACAAATGTTAGCTACTGTTATGATGGACTAGGTGTCATACTGTGCCCTGTGGGGATGGCACCAGTAGAAGCATGACTCAACATCAGACAGCAAAGGAGCATGGAGCTGATTTTGATGATCAATAAATTGGCACATCAAACCACAGTGAGATAGCATCTCACTCTAGTTATAGTGGCTACTGTCAAAGAGAAAAAGATAAATGCTGGCAAAGATGTGGAGAAAGGAATACTCTTGTATACTATTGATGGGAATGTAGATTAGTAACAGTCATCATGGAAAACAGTATTGAGGATCCTCAAAACATTAGGAATAGAACTGCTGTATCATTCAACAGTTCCACTACTGGGTACACATCCAAAGGAAAGGAAATCAGCATGTTGAAGAGATACCTGTATTTCCATTTTTTATTTCAGCACTATTCACGATAGCAAAGAAATGGGGAAAAAAAAAACAACCCTATGTTTCCTTCAACTGATGACTGGGTCAAGAAAATGTGGTACATATTCACAATGGAGTATTACACAGCCATAAAGAAGAATGAAATTCTATCATTCACAACAGCATGAATGCTACTGGAGATTGTGATGTTAAGAGAAATAAGCCAGGCAAAGAAAGTCAAATATGACATGATGTCACTCATATGTAGAATCTAAAAATATTGGTCTCAAAGAAGAGTAGTTACCAGAGGCTGGGAAGGGTGGTAAAGCAGGGATAGTTAGTAGCTGCAGGAGTGCAGGTAGCTAGGAGTCATACATTTTAGTGTTCTATATAGCACAGTAGGGTAATTATGACTGAAAATAATGAATAACATATTTCAAGACTGGGGATGTAATTAGGTGGTGGAGTGCTTTCCTAGCATATGAGCCCTGGTTTTAATCCCCCCTCTACCCCAGCACTCCAGAATAAAAATGCTAGTAGTAGAATATTTAAATTTTCCCCAAGAGATGATAAATATTTGAAATTGTGAATATATCAATTACCCTAATCTGATCATTACATATTGTATACATGTATTGAAATACCCCATAAATATGTACAATTATCATGTGCCAATTAAAATTTTTAATTTAATTTATTTTTAGAATAAAAAAGTCTTTAGCAATCAAAACTCCAGTACCCATCAGGCCCACCGCACACCATTAGATCATCTTATTTCCTCAGCAACAAGATATAGCTCTCGTAGCAACAGCTGGCTCGATGGTAGGCTCCAGTGGTAGCAAGGAGATTCTCCACACAGTTTTGATGGTGCTGGAGAGCTCTTTACTCAGGCAAGGAAATGTCCCTGAGAAAGTCAAGTTTTGCATGCCCAAAGAACAGCAAAATGGCCAGCACAGCAAGAATGGAGTGAATAATGGAAGATGGGAGGAGATGAAACAGGAAGGTAAAAGGACCAGCTCATAAAATGGGGATCCATTTGGGCTATTCTACAACTTTTAACCCTTGTTCTGAATGAGCTAGAACATGACTGCAAGAATCTGTGAAGTGAAAATCATCAGCTTGTTTGACATGATGTCTCAGGTAAGACTCAAGCCAAGAGGTCCAGCAGTCTGGCGAGACTAGGCATTCATGTACAGCCATGCTAACTGGATATGTTTTCACCTTGGCAGTCAAGCAAACCATATACAAGTCATCTACTGTGATCTCAGTGTAGATTTTGCAAGTATTTTATAGCATCTAAATTAATCATACAAATCTGTGTAACTGTCAAACTTCCTGTAGCTGCTGCATTGCTATAGCATTATTTACCGAGTTAATTGAGCTATGAAGTGTAATAACCACAAGTTTACGTGTAATAACCATAAAGTCTAGTTCACATCTGAAGCATTTGGCAATTGGTGTTTGTACCATCCATGGGTCATTGAAAGTGCCAATTCACACTGGAACAGCCCAAAATTAATAAAACCAGAAGCAAAGGAAAATCTAGAAATGTTAGGAAACATTCAGTGACAACCCCCAAATCCGAGACTGCATCTGTTCCTTAAATTTACAACAGAAGCTACTGTCTCAAAGGCAGGGTGCCTTACTCATGGTAAATATCGCTGACTAGATTTTATTTTAACTTAAATGTAACATGTCAGCATTTCTTACTCTCTGGATCCAAAGCCAGTTCCATCAATCATCTCTGAAGCTAGCTTTGTCATAAGCCCCCAATGAGCTGAGGTAATATTTTCCAAGAACAGGCAGTTACATGTCCCTTTACTCTCTCTCATATAAGAATCTGTTCCAATATCTATCACCCCACCCAAGAGATGACCTACAGAGTAAATGCTCAGTCAAGGATGAACAGGTCTGTAATGCAGCACCCTGTGTGTTAAACCAACAAGTGAACCCTCTATAAAACTTCTTAATTTAACCAGAGTGTGGTTAATGTAACCACTATTATTCAATCATTATATCCTGATCTTAGTTCATAACCAGTAACAGTACAAGTCATGGAATTATAGTTTTAGAAACTGAAGCTTCAAGGCTATCTGGCATATTAGTTTCAGAGACCAAGAAATCAATTCCAGAAAGGCTAGGAGATTTCCACTGGTTTTCAAAGCAAGTTAATTACAAAGCCACAGCTAAAATTCATGTCCCCTGACTCTTGGCTCTGCATTTCTTCTGTTTCTTGATGTGTCCTCCCAAGTCATGTGAACAGTAGCAAGTAATAGAAACTATCTTGTAAACAGAAGCACTAATGAAAGGATTTGTTGAAGGGTTTTGCGGGGAGCCACAAATTGGAAAGAAGAGTCTCAAAACAGACAAAGCCAGGAGACTCCATAAACTGCTGTCAGTCTTGCTTGGATACTGTCATTGGCATGTGTCAGCTCCAACAGTTTCCTACAGCCTTGCTTAATTACACACAGGATGTAAGTTTGCAAGAGAATGATAATATCATGTGCCTTCTGGTTGTTCTTGGGTAATAGACAAAAGGATTCAATGGAAGGAGCCTCTGGAAGGAAACCTCTACTTTTTTTCTGTAGAGAGAAGAAGAGAAAATACCCGGATTTACCAACCCTACCAAGACCGAAAACATGGGAGGGATTAATTTTCTTAAATGTAACCAAGATACATGCAAGAAGGGATCTTGGTGTTGAGTAGTCAACAACTGGTGTCTACTACAAGAAGATACACATGCATGTACAACTTGAGGGAAAAAAGAAACTAAATTTTAGAAATCAGAAACCTCCTACAAATTTAAATAGACACAGTATTTTTATATTAAGTTAATAATATTAATAATAAGTTCATATTGGTATATACTATAAAATCGACACAAATAGTTAAGGGTTGATTTATTGGCTGATAATACATTGAGTTAGAAATGTGATTAAAACACTTAAATCACTGAATTTCCATAATTCTAGGACATAAAAGTAAAAAATTACTGGTAAATTTATAGCCTCCATTAACTATTTCAACTACTTAAAGAGAATGAGGTCATTGTTACCACAAGGCAGTAGCTGCTTTGAAGATATACTGATGATATTAGGTAACAGATGGCAATTTAGAACCAAGGGTATGTGGGGTTATGATTGTGTGGTTAATCCACAAGACAACTATGATTGACCCTGGAAATCAGAATATCTATTTGACTGATTGAAGCACCATTAGTAACATGTTGCTATAATGCAATTCAGTTCACTATATACTTATTGAGTGCCTACTTTATGACAGGCAATAAATATAAGCCTGATTCTTGCCCTCAAAACAATTATACACTTGTGGGTAAGCCCAAAAGGATAGAAATGTATTTTACTACTTTCATGAGTAAGTAGGAAGCTTCAAAGTTCCTCGACAGCCACCAATGCACCTTTGGAGGTTACTGCTTGGTTTTCACTACAATCCTTACAAGGATCCTGGGATTGTGGAATGGGATTGTCCCATGTGGGTCAAGTGACTGGGTCCTCGGCAAAGTCTTATACAAATGGGTATCACTGTGCCAGATGATCGGCGATGGACTGGCTGCTTCTGCATTGCTGGTGTTTTCTTCCGTGTAACGGAAGCCCAGGGAATGAACATAGCTGCCTCTCCAGCCCAACTTCCTCAGACAGGGAGTGACCACACAGCAAATTTGAGGATCAAGCCAGGCATCTCTTGTCATCTCCTCTCTTTTTCTTCCTGGGAGCAAACTGCTCCTGATGAATAGTGGGGTCTGCCAATAACCTCATGGGGACACCCCACCACCACCAAAGGCAGAGCCTACCCCTCAGCACTGCTGTGGCAGAAGATACACTTCACCAAATGATCCTCAATGTCCTATAAATCCACCATTCTACATCTCCAGCCCAGGATTTATCGATAGGAATGGTGTGAAATCATGGAAAAATTCTACCTAAGATGGAATCACTTTGGCCAGAGGAAAAAAAAAATTTAATGGAGCACAAAGATCAGATGTAACCAGAGCTGTCAGCAGCTATAACCACAAGTCAACCAGTCAGCCATGAACCGTGGGCTTTGGCATTTGTCTGTACCAACTATTATGAGTTTTTTTCTCATAGCCCAAGCCATTTGCTCTCTCTTCAGAACACACTTTCAGCTCTACCCAAATCTGTGTCTCCCATATGATAATCCCTAAAACCCCAAATTAAGCTCTTTGGTACTTTGCAGCCTTGATAGCTGATTACTGATTGATAACATTGAGAGACGGTAGCCCTGTTTTACTGTAGCCCTTCTTGGTTTTATTTCTGAATTTGTTCAGAGCTCAGACATGTCCTTCCATCCAAGATTGTATTTATCTTTGCCCCAGATTATATTCCCTCCATCTTCACCCCTCCCTCACACTAAGAGACCCAAGTACTAATGAGGACAGCTAAGGCGATATATAAGCCACACTAAAATGGGAACTGGACTGTGACTGCAGACTTAGTTCTCATGGTCCTCTGGTATGGGTGCCAAGCAGCACTCACTCAGTGTGAGCCAAGTTCTCTCTGATTCCAGCTCTGGATCTACCTGTGTGAACCCCCAGACCTGAAGCCTGTCTAGATCCCACCTATCTACATTTCCCTCAAGCCTGTGTCCCCTCCATCTCTCAGATTCTCCAGTCTAGGAAATCTTGGCTATGAACTAAACTAGCTCTTCTCTTAACTCCTCACACTGTGTATCCAATCTATTATCTCCACAGGGGTTCCTCCCACTCTCAGGACACTCAGGCTTTGGAGCTCAAAGGTCAACAACAACTCCTTTTTTGGACCCTGTATGTCTCCTCTGTCATCCCTTCCCCTTCCCTGAGGCAAGGAACACAAAATGCTTAGCTGGCTGAATGGGATGAAGGCCAAAGGATACGAGGAAATATGGGAAACCAAAGACTCATTTGAAAATATTATTCCACTCCACAGGTGACTAAGCAATTACAACATGATGTCAAAAATAAGAGAAGCACAGAACGCTGTGTGAATACAAATGAAGGCCAGATGATCCAGAAAGGCTCAGGGGAAGAGCCCTTCAGGTTCAGGCTTGACACTGTCTGGGTTTGTGTGGATTTGTGTTGTGGAGATGTTTAAATTTCACTTGTTACTTTTGGTTTTGGAAAAGTTAAAACCCAGATGTAAGAGAAAATAGCACAATGAACCCCCACATCACCAAATGCATCATTGAGTTGTATCAGTAATCAATATGTGAACACTCTTCTTTCATTGAATACCATCTTTCTGTAGCCAAATTATATTGAAGCAAATTCTAGACTTTCTTATTTTTTTATTCATAGGTATTAAATATATACTTGTAAAAGGTAAGGACTTTCAAAATATAAACTCAATGCAATTATCACACATATTAATAAATAATTCTTTAAATCATTAAGTAAGCAACATTCAGATGTCCCTAACTGTAACGATTTTTTAAAAATTGTTGACTAGACTGCCACCACCATCACTGCCATCTTGAGACATGGCAGCCTTCATCTTTGGACACTGGCTAGGGCCTGGAAGTCCGTTATCAAGGTGCCTGCAGGTTTGATTACATCTAGGGTCTTTCTGCCAGGTGTGCTAACAGCCACCCATTTTGCTGCTTCTTCACATGGTCACCCCTTTATGTGATCACAACCCTGGTAGTCTCTCTAATTGCAAATTAAAATAACACTGGGTCAGAAGGTTGGAAGAGGGTGTGAATGCATCTTGCTCTTGGCTCTCCCAGTCAGCTGGTCCTGCACCCATCAGGTTCTTGGGGCCAACTACAACCAGCACTCGTTGGGCCTTGACATCAGCCTAGTACCTGACTCCCTCCCCAGTTGGGTATCCACCAATCTCCTGGTCTTGCCAGGTCTGGCACTCAACAGGGCCCTCTGGCTCAGTCTCCCAACTCCTCCCTAGCCACCAACCCAGCCCAGTGCTCCCAGCTATATGGCTGGCCTGCCTCTCAAAGCTCTCAGCACCTGATTTTGATCTTCCCAATAAAGAACAGCTCTTCAGGACAGGTGCACAAACCCCAGGGCTCAGCCCTCAGGACTGCCTGAGAGGGAAGTGCCTGACTGGGAATCTGAAAGGGCAGGAGTGGGAGAGATTGAGTTTGGAGATTAAATCAGGGACCAGAAATTGTGTGGTCCATAAGGGACCAAGATCAGCCTCCTACATCACACAAGTGGAACCCAAAGGCGATTCGTGGGGTGCACTCTTCCAGTGTGGTCCAGTGATTGCTATGCCCTGCCTCCAGGAGTTCTGCCTAAAGGACTAACCCTCCCTAGCAACCCTCACCATCCTGAGGGTGAAGCTACCATCAAACTCCAGACAACCCCACCTCTCAGATGAGAAACTTCTGAACTCCAACAGAAACAACTATTCAATTTTACATTTATATTTTTCATTCTCTCACACATCTCTACCATATTGAAACCAAATATTTTTCATGCATCAGTTTATTTACAACTGGGATGTCTGAATAATACATTACAGCTTTGTTGTATGTTCTTTTATTTTTACTTTTTTCTCTTTATTTATTTTTTCTCATATATATATATGAGAAAAAAATATATATATATTCCTCTCACTTACCTGTTTCCCTAGATTCTCTTGCTCTCTTTTATCCTGCTAACAGTCAACTTTTGATTCCTCTTTCATTCCCCCTATAATCTTTTACTTCTATCATCTCTCCTACTTCCTCATAAACATCACATCCTACACCATTTCTGTTCTCTCTTTGTCCACCATTAGAAATTGTAAACCTTTTGCAAACTTACTGTTGATTTTGTAGACAATAAACATTTCTGTTTATCATGACAAATCTGTAGGCATCTTAATAGGAGCTATTTGGTTTAAGGCTGTATATGGTTTGATTGGTCTCTACTTTAAAGGCAAGGTATTGGAAACCTTCAGGGATACTATAAGTCTACAGGGTAGAAACTGTACTGCCTCAGATCCACCCTGCTAGATGGGAAGACACAAAAACAACAACAACAACAACAAAAAAGGGAACAAAGCACCCCAAACAAACCAAGATGCTACAATAATAGAATCCATTGACAACACAGTAGAAAAAAATGTTAGAGAATGAGTTTAGAATGTACATAGGTAAACTGATCCGCACCATAATGATGATGTAAGGAGTGAAATTAGAGAGAAAATATAGGAAGTAAAAGATCACTTCAATAAAGACAGATTCTGAAAAGAAATCAAGCAGAAATCCTCAAAATAAAAGAATCAATAAATCAAATTAAAAATTCAATGGGAAGTATCACCAACAGACTAGACCACTTACAGGACAGAACATCAGGCAATGAAGACAAAATATATAATCTTGAAAATAAAGTTGACTACACAGAGAAGATGGTAAGGAACCATGAAAAGAACTTCAAATAATTGTGGGATAACATGAAAAGACCAAATTTAAGATTTATTGGGATAGATGAAGGCACAGAGATACAAACCAAAGGAATGCACAATCTTTTCAATGAAATAATATAAGAAAATTTCCCAAATCTAAAGAATGAAATGGAAAATCAAACAAAAGAGACTTACAGGACCCCAAATGTACGAAATTACAATAGACCCACACAAAGACACATTACAATGCTAATGACTTACATACAGAATAAGGATAGAATTTTAAAGTCAAAAAGAAAAAAATTATGAAGAAAGGAAATCAATTCAGATCTCAGGTGATTTCTCAACCCAGACCTTCAAAGCTAAGAGGTCAAATGGATACCAACCAAGAATTTTAAAACCAGCAAAATTAAGCTTCAGAATTGATAATGAAATAAAAACCTTCCATAATTAACAAAAGTTAAAAGAATTCACAACTAGAAGCCTGCCCTAGAGAACATTCTCAAGAAAATATACCATGTGGATAAAATTTTAAAAAGTGAAAACCAGCAAAGGGAGGAACTACACTTAAGGAATAGTCAATCAAAGGAGAAACTAAGTCAAATTGAAAATTCAGAAATAAACCAAAATGATCATACAAATTACATTTCAATAATAACCTTGAAAGCTAATGGCCAAAGCTCATCAATCAAAACACATAGACTGGCAGATTGGATTTAAAAAACAAGACCCAACAATGTGTTATCTCTAAAAGACTCACCTCATAGTTAAAGACATCCACAGACTGAAAGGATGGGGAAAAAATATCACTCATATATATTGAGAAAACAAGCAGGGGCTTCTATCCTCTTATCTGATAAAAGTGGACTTCAAGCCAAAGCTAATTAGAAGGGACAAAGAAGTTATTTTATACTACTAAAGGAATGATACATCAGCAAGACATAATGGCTGTAAATATTTATGCCCCAAACAATGGAGCATCTACATACATCAAACAAATCCTTCTCAATTTCAAGAATCACATAGACTACAACACAATAATATTAGGTGACTTTAACACACCTCTCTCACTACTAGATAGATCTTCCAAACAAAAACTAAATAAAAAATTATAGGACTAAACAAATAAAATCAATAATTTAGACTCAACAGACATATATAGAATAATTCATCCAACAACAAACAAATACACTTTCTTCTCAGCAGCACACGGATCCCTATCTAAAATAGACCATATCTTATGCCACAAAGCAACTTTTAGCAAATACAAAAAAAATAGAGATAATACCCTGCATTCTATCAGATTATAATAAAAAGAGATTAGAAATCAACAATAAAATAAAAAATGGAAGCTACTCTAACACCTAGAGACTAAATAATACATTATTGAATGACCAATGCGTAGCAGAAGAAATCAGGTATGAAATTAAAAAATACTTAAAGGTAAATGAGAAAACTGATACAATATAGCAAAATCTCTGGGACACTATGAAGGTAGTACTAAGAGGAAGTTTCACTGCACTGAGCTCATTCATTAAAATAACAGAAAGTCAATGAATTAATGACCTAACATTAAATCTCAAAGCCCAAGAAAAAGAAGAAAAAAACAACACCAAAAGCAGTAGAAGACAGAAAATAATTCAAATCAGGGCTGAAATCAATGAAATTGAAACAAAAGAAACAATTCAAAAAATTGAAAAAATGAAAAGTTGATTGTCATGTATGTAAGAAATAATTAAAAAGTAATAAAAACAAAAAAAGATTTTAAAAATTCATGAACAACTTTAAAATCATATCTATTAAATATGTTGATACTTGAAAAAAAGTGAAGTTGTTCTTTGAAAAAATAAATAAAATTGATAAACCCTTAGCCACACTAATGAAGAGAGAGAAAACTCAACTTACTAAAATTTGTGATGAAAAAGGAACTATTATTATAGGCACTACTGATATACAGAAGATAATTAGAAACTATTTTGAAAATTTAAACTCCAATAAAATAGAAACTCTCGAAGACATCAATAAATTTCTAGAGACATATGACCTACCCAAAATGAATCAGAAGGACATACACAATTTAAACAGATCAGTTTCAAGTAAGGAAATAGAAGACACCATCAAAAGTCTATAAATCAAGAAAATCCCAGGACAGGTGGATTCTCAGCCAAGTGTTACAAGACCTTCAAAGAAGAATTAAAATCAATACTTTGCAGATTATTCCATCAAATAGAAAAGGAAGGAACCCTTCCAAACTCATTATATGGTGAAGGCGATCCCCCACTCACTGTCTTGACAGGGTCACAGTGAGAAAAAGTGTTGGCAAAGCCGCTCTCCCACTGTCTTGACAGGGTCACAGTGAGAATGAATGCTGGCAAAGCCACACTGGTTGGTGGGTAGCCGAAACCATGAGACCCTTTTTTTATGTAATTGGGACTTTGCATTTTCATGCTTATGTTTCTCACAGGAGGCATGAGTATGTTAAATGCCAAACAATTAAATTTCAGATGGCTAGAACAGAACAGGTAGTTCATGCCATGGAAGCTGTTCTGCTACCCACCCCTCAGCATATCAAGGACAAAATAAAAGGCTATTCTTCTATCTTAGTACATTGTGGACAAACCTAATAACAGACAACAATCATCCTCTGAAAAACAAACTCTTTGAGAACTAGTACACCTTGACTGAGAAACAAATTCTTTGAGAACTAGTGTACCTTGACTGAGAAACAAAAGAAACTTTCTGAGAAAGCAGCTCAACCAGTTTTATGAAAATAAATTTAGGAATTAATTAAAATAGCTTTATAAGACACAGTTTTAGAATAATGTTAAAAATATTATTTAGATTCTTAAGTTTAGAAATTATTAAGTCTTTAGTTATATAGGTTTCTGATATGCTTTAAGGATGATTCATAAACTTTAGGACATTTTAAATATAAGATTTAAAGGGACTTTTTTAGATGGGAATTTTAGATTAAAAATAAAGTGCAGGTGTACTTTAGGTTAATGATTAATTAGGAGACTTAGAGTCTGGTTACGTAGTTTGACATTAGTTAATAAGAAAATAACATCTTGGGAAAAATAGTAAATCTTGGGAAAATCTGAAGGATGTAAATTGGTGACATGTTTTATTGATGAATCTGTACTTTGATGATTGTATGGCTGGGGGTCATATCCTGGAAGAACGTAGATCAATGTGCTCTCAATCATGGTTAAGGAAATGTCATGTCTTGGCAAAGTTTTAAGTTATATAATCAATGACGTATTGTGAATCTATAATGATGAGAAAAATTGTAATAAAAAGGGGACCCAGAGAAAAGCTGCTTTAGCTCTCTCTCTGAAGATTGCTCAAAGGGAACGACTCCTGTCTCATCATTTCGCCGACGCCACTCCTCCATGGGGACTCCCTGGACCCCGCCGGGGCCGGCCCCCGGCAATTATATAAGGCTAATATCACCCTGTTACCAAAACCAGACAAAGACACATCAAGGAAAGAAAACTTCAGACCAATATCCCTGATGAATATAAATGCAAAAATTCTCATTAAAGTTCTGACAAATCACATACAAAAACATGCTTAAAAGATAGTGTAACATAATCAATGGTGTTCATCCCAGGGATGCAAGGTTGGTTCAACATACAGAAATGAATAAATGTAATTCATCACATCAATAGACTTAAAGACAAGAATCATGTGATCACCTCAATAAATGCAGAAAAAGTATTTGACAAAATACAGCACACCTTCATGTTCAAAACACTAGAAAAACTAAGGATAGTAGGAACACACCTCAACATTGTAAAAGCTATCTATGCTAATCCCAAGGCCAACATCATTCTAAAAGGAGAAAAATTGAAAGCATTCCTTCTAAAAACTGGAACAAGACAAGAATGCCTTCTTTTACCAATTCTATTCAACATCATCCTTGAAACTGTAGCCAGAGAAATTAGAAGAAAGAAAGTAAAGGGATACAAATAGGCAAAGAAGAACTCAAACTATCACTATTTGCCAATGACATGATTTTTTATTTAGAAGATCCAAAAAAAAAAAAACTCTACCAGAAAACTTCTAGAACTAATAAATGAATTCAGCAAAGTAAGCAGGATATAAAATCAGCACCCAGAGCACTGGGGTTATGGCTCAGTGGTAGAGCACTTGCGTAGTATGTGTGAGGCACTAGATTTGATTCTCAGCACCACATATAAGTAAATAAAATAAAGGTACATCAACAACTAAAAAATATTTTTAAAATATTTCAGCACCCATGAATCAAATGCATTCTATTACAACAGTGATAAATCCTCTGATAGAGAAATTAGGAAAACTACCCCATTTACAATTGCCTCAAAAAAATAAAATACTTGGGAATCAATCTAACAAAAGAGGTGAAAGACCTTAACAATGAAAACTATAAAACACTAAAGAAAGAAATTGAAGAAGACCTTAGAAGGTGGAAAGACTCCCATGATCTTAGAGAGGCAGAATTGACATTGTCAAAATTGCACACTACCAAAAGTGCTATACAGATTAAATTAAATTTCTATTAAAATCCCAATGACATTCTTCATAGAAATAGAAAAATCAGTCATGAAATTCATTTGGAAAAATAAAAGATCAGAATAGTCAAAGCAATCATAGCAAGAAGAGTGAAGCAGGAGGTATCACAATACCAGGCCATAGAGCCATAGTAACAAAAATGGCATGGTATTGGCACCAAAATAGACATGAAGACCAATGGTACAGAATAGAAGACACAGAGATTAACCCACATAAATACAGTTATCTCATACTAGACAAAGGTGCCAAAATATTCATTGGCAAAAAGATAGCCTCTTCAACAAATGGTGCAAGGAAAACTGGAAACTCATATGTAGCAAAATAAAATTACACCCCTAACTCTCACTGTGCACAAAAATCAACTCAAAGTGGAGCAAAGACTTAGGTGCTAGAACAGAGAGTCTAACAGAAGAAAATAGGTCCAAATCTTCACCATCTTGACTTAGGAACTATCTTCCTTAACAAGACTCCTAAAACACAAGAAGTAAAATCAAGAATCAATAAATGGAATTGTATCAAACTAAAAAGCTTCTTCACAGCAAAGGAAACAATCAAAAATGTGAAGAGAGAGCTACAGATTTGGAGAAAATCTTTACCACGGGCATCTCAGATACAGCACTAATCTCCAGGATATATAAAGAACTCAAAAACTTAACACCAAAAAAATAAAATAAAAAATCCAATCAATAAATGGGCTAAGGAACTGAACAAACACTTCATAGAATAAATACAACCAATCAACAAATATGTGAAAAAATGTTCAAAATTTCTAGCAATTAGAGAAATGCAAATCAAAATTAAAATTCTAAGATTTATCTCATTCCAGTCAGAATGGCAATCATCAAGAATACAAGCAACAATAAATATTGGTGAGGATATGGGGGAAAGGTACACTCATAACTTGCTGGTGTGACTACAAATTGGTACAACCATTATGGAAAGCAATATGGAGATTTTGGAATGGAACCCCCATTTTACCCCACTCCCACTCTTGGGTTTATACCCAAAGGACTTAAAATCAGCATACTACAGTGACACAGCCACATCAATGTTCATAGTGACACAATAGCCAAACCTGTGGAACCAACCTAGATGCCCTTCAGTAGATGAATGGATAAAGAAACTGTGGTATATATACACAATGAAATATTACTCAGCACTAAAAGAGAATAAAATCATGGCATTTGTAGGTAAATGGATGGAGCTACAGAATGTCATGCTAAGTAAAATAAGCCAATCACAAAAATCAAAGGCCAAATGTTTTCTCTGATATGCAGATGCTAATTCACAATAAGTGGGGGCTAGGGAAATATAGAGGTACTTTGGATAGAGGAAAGTGAAGGGAGGGGAGGGGGTCTGGGGGTAGGAAGGATAGTAGAATGAATCCGACATTAATACCCTATGTGCATATATGACTACATGACTAGTATGATACTATATCATATACAACAAGAAGAAAGAGAAATTATACTCCATTTATGTATGATGTGTTAGAATGCATTCTATTGTCATATATAACTAATTAGAACAAATTTTAAAAATAGTTGACTTGTTCAAATTAGTTCCCAAACAGGCAAGTTCACGCATTGTTTTAGTTTAATATTTATAGTAAGTTTTTTCATCTGCAGTATTCCATATTTGTCCTTATAATTCACTTGTCAGACACCAGACTGCCCTTTAAAGTTTCTCTTTTTTGTTTTTTAATTAAATTTCTGTAGAGCATTTTTCTTTTTATTCCTCTTTCTCCTTTATTCACTATAAAGTGGCCTTTAGATCAAGAATCTTGATCTGGTATAACTTTGATTTTTTTTTATGAAAATATAATTTATTGGTGGTAACATAAATGTCTCATAGCAACCATATAATTGTCTGTTATTCTACCATGGATATTCAGAAGCATTGAAGATGTTGCTTAGACTCATTATTTCATTGTAGGCTTCTTTGTATTTTAGATGCTTTTAACAAATTTCAAGATAAGAATTCATATTCTCCTGTGATTTTTTGCTGGGGGTCGGGGGATTTGGCTTATTAGCATACATTCATTCTTGGGCCAAAGTCAATGGAGACCACAACAGGTCACGCAGATAGAATAAAATAAAGCTATGTAATGCTGCTAAGTGCACCAATAAATCCCATTTATCAACAGAAATATGATACCCCAAAACTGATGCCTAACTGGACAATATATAGAGATTTAAATGTAGCTCCAGAGTAGTTCTACCATGAATCAGAATTCCAGAATCCTGATGGTATTTTCTTTGTGCTCACTGTTCAATAACACTCCCTTAGTTTCACTAAGAATAAAAAATTCATTCTTCTGCTATCAATTCTCATTTTTTTCCTTATGTTGATAGATTCCCCCCCTCCTCACCAAGTTGAAATTCTCCTAGTCATAAATCAAAAAACCAGTTGGATTCATTTATAGACAGTCCCATCAAGACTAAAAGTCACTAAAACTAAAAACCAAAGACTGCACTGTGAAATAAAAGAAGCATGTGTATTCCTACCCAGGACATCTGCAAGCAGTTAAGGTGTTGTAATAATTCTTTTCCTTTGTGCATCAATTGCTAAGCCACCTGTTAGGTATTCAGTACTACTCACTTGACAATACAGACTGAAATATTATACTAATCACTCCCAAGACTAGCTCTTTTTCAAATGAATCTGCCTTGGCCAGATTCATTACTTATCTAACAAGTAGTAATGAAAAATATTTATATGGCATTTATTTTATATGTCCAAAGTAAGTCCTTAAAAAGAAAAGATTTCTTATATTTTTTCCATATGTCTAATTGAAAAAAAAATTCAAATGAGTTAATAATTAGTTTTTTAATCTCCCAAGGAATATTCAGGTAAGTATTGGGGGAAGGTGGGGTAGCAATTGTGGGAACAACAGATTTGCCAGTCAAAAATATGAACACCATCTGAGGTGCCCAAATTCACAGCTCAGCATTACATTACAAACTGCCTGTGAACTTACAATGTGTCATACTTTGAAGAAGCCTAGATCCATGTTCAAGTGCAGTCTTTAACACTTTCAGTTAACTTAGATATTTGTCCTGTCTCGTATTCTGTGACTTTCTGTTTAATTATTTTAAAATATAGGTCATTATAGCTTTTCATTTCAGAAACAGGCACAGAAAACAGTGTTGTGGATGATTATTAATTGTCTATTTATATCCTGCCTTATTCATGAAGGATTTAAGACAGCACTTAAAGAGACATAAAATAGGGTCAGTAATTTAAATTAGAAACATCTTAGGAAAAAATAAACAAAGAGGAAGCAATAAAGACATAAAAAACAAAAGGGAGGAATGAAGCCAGCCACATGAGACATGACCACACGTTTGCCAGGGAGGGTACTACCCTCGCCTGAAGAGACCACGACTCAAGGACATCACTAAATAAAGCCCAATAGAACTGACTTCATGTGAATTCTGCTACTCAGGCCTTCATCTTGAGACTTCTTTTTCCAAGTCTTTCATCAGTTCTATGACTTTAGAACTTTTAAGTTAAAAACAAATAAGCTCTTGGGCTGGGGCTGTAGCTTGCCTAGCATGTGTGAGGCACTGGGTTCGATCCTTATAAACAAATAAAATAAAGGCCTGCTGTCCATCTATAACTACAAAAAAAATCTAAAAATAAGCTTTTAAATTCAGTTAAAAAAAAACCCAAAACACATAATTTTATCTATTTCAGGCCATCAGCTCCTCCAGATTACTTCAGAAATAACTTTCCTAACCCTGCAACTAATATTATTATTATCAGAAGACATGGAGGTTCTTTGAACTTTTCTAAGCATTTTGAAGAGTTTCCAAAATTCCCTGTTTCATTTAAGCTTTTTTCCCCCTAATTTCAGCAGAAAATATCTGCCCTTCATTCTGACTTCTATTCAGTCTGTAATGAGTTCTAATCTGAGACCTTTGTGCCCTTGACAGCTGATGGGACCACCCATCCATCCGTCTATCCATCCATCTATCCCTCTCTCCATCTACCCATCCATCCATCCCTTATTCGTGAATTCAATAATTTAACAAATATCGATTGTATTGACTGAGTACTCTTTTTGTTCTGGAAGTACATTAGACACAATGAAGAAGGGTTTAACAGATACATATTCTGTCTCTAAAGGGTGGGGCAGACATGAGACCTAATCTCAGTTTGTGTATCTCTTGTGTACCTTGCTTATGAGGCTCCCTAGCTTCTCCAGCTCCCCTCGAGCTTGGCATGGCCATTTGACATAGTCCAGGTTGATGAGACGCAAGATAAAAATCAGCTAGGGTTTCTGGAAATGTTCTCCTGATGCATGAAAGACTTAGCTAAAGCAGAAACTTCAGTGTGGCAAAGTATGAGCTATTGAACCAATGATGGTGGTGGGTTCTTTTTTTATTTTTGCATATAAGAAAAAAAACTTCTATGTGGGGGCTGGCATTGTGGCTCAATGGTAGAACACTTGCCTCGCATGTGTGAGGCACTAGGTTTGGTTCTCAGCACCATATATAAATAAATTAATAAAATAAAGGACTATCAACAACTAAAAAAATATTTTTTTTAAAAAACACCTCTATGTGTTTAAACCATTGTGAGTCTAGTTTTCTGTTATTTGCAACCTAAAGCATACAAAACTAAAACAATGTAATCTATTTGAAGAATTAAACACAGATAATCACAAACAAAAGATAAAAAGAGGTGAAAAACACTATTAGGTTCCAAGAAATCATTTCTATCTAGGAAATAATGAAAGAAAAGATGGATGGGGAAAATGGGAGAAAGTAAAAAATGGCAAAATTTCTTGCTGTTGTATGCATTTGTCCCAGTAAAACTTCTTTAGAGCTAGACAACAAAACTGTCATTCTGCAAGACCAGGTGACATGGCAGCAGAGGGAAAGAGAGCAACGAAGAAGAATTAATACTTTTGGACAGAAGTGTGGTAGCTTCCCTGTGAACCAGAGTTTGGGAGAGAAGAGAATTTTTAGTGCACTCAAATAAATACTGAATAATCAGATTGCTCCTTCCTTTCTACGTCAGACACTTTGGTAACAATTTGTATCATTTTGTAGGGTTCTTAGAATAGATGTATTTTTCTACTGAATGAAATACTGTACAAAGCAAAAAAATTTAGGTAATTTAAGGAGGATGAGAGTACTCAAGTTATGTATGTATTATACAATTTAATTATCACAACAACCATACGAAAGAGCTATTCTCTTTTAAGTGGAAACTAAGATATCTGCCTTAGCTTTTAGCTTTAGAAAGTTGCATGGTGAGAATTTAATAGACTTCACCAATTTCCCAAATCCTTTCTCTTTCTGCTATATTATGTGACCTAGAGTCAAATGGGAAAGTGGTAGATTGAAAAAGTGCTGAGAGGAAAATATTGCTTAGACTGGAATTTCCATAAATTCCATAACATAAATAACCATGAACTAAAAGGAAAGTTTTACTCTGTATAAAAATTGTTTTTTGTTAGGTGAAAAATAGCAACACAACTTATCAGCTAAGTGACCTTGGGAGAAAGTTTGTTACACAAGTAACTATAGTGATGGCCTATCAAGACCATTGTAAGTTTCAAAATTGTTTATTATTATTATTATTTTTAACTATTTATTATTATACATGATGATTTTGATTATTTCTCTTTCCCCACCCCAAGCATTGCTCAACTTCGAATGATGACTTCTTGTTGTGTGATGACATCTTTTCTTTGAGAAGACTGGTTCAAAGTATGTTAAAAAAAAAAAAAAAGGAACAAGAGGGGCCTACAGGCAAAAGAAAAATTAAATGTCAGAACAACCCGCAATGAGAAAATGAGAATGATCTTGGACCATCAAGCCAACCAGCAGGACTTTCCCTCCAGGGCCAATTAGTGATGCTGACACCACTCTCACATAGAGCGTGCCTTCAAAATGCCCAGGCAGCCTGTCCTCTGTGGCTGGAAGAAAAGTTGTCATACATAGGAGTCTAAAAGCAAAACCAGAAGGTCACAAAGGAAGGAGCCTCCCACTCTAAAAAAGATGAAATCAGATCCTTTGTTCCTTTATTTGATGTCTAAAACATACTGGATGAACTCGATCGTTTATAAAGCATATGGACATGTCATGATTTTTTTAATGCTGCTATATCTGAAATGTTTTGTTCTAAAAATGACTAAGCTGGATTTCCTAAAAATATCTTAAGACATTTTTCCCTATCACTGTCTAAGCTGGCAATAGTTATATAAACTCTTTGTTGGAATTCTAGGAGTTAAATCTTTAACATAGTTATAATTAGTGGTTTATAATTGAATATCTAGCCCCAAAAGCCCAATAAGGAAAGCACTGGAAACCAAGAATGTACATCTTTATCTTTACCAAGCTGGGGCTCCTTTATAAAAAATTTTTTTAGATTTTGATGGACCTTTATTTTATTCATTCATTCATATGTGGTGCTGAGAATTGAACCCAGTGCCTCACACATGCTAGGGAAGTGCTCTACCACTGAGCCACAACCTAGGCTGGGACTATTTAAGAGAATTTAAACCTTAGAATGGATCCTCAGGTAGGTGAATTATAAGACACAAGGGAGTTTTGCAGAGAAGACGACTGAGAATAAGAACAGGCTACTTGACACAGGGCTTCTGAGAGCCAAGAGGGCCTGTGAAGATCAAACTCTCCAGGGATGGGAAAAGTAATAATTGGCCAGTAAAGTCACATAGACTTTTATCTGTCCCACCTCTGGCCTTTGGGATTTCTTTCTCTCTTAGTTTGAGTCTCAGAGTGTGAGACTTGAAACCCAACATAGTGTGAGCACAGCAGTTTATCCATATAGAGGTACTTTAGATTTCAGATACATTATGTCAGAGCTGGGGAGGGCCTGGAGAATCAGGATCTGACCCAAACTAGACCAGTCAGCTGTTTCTTCACTTGGATACCACAAGTACAGTGAGCTAAAGACCAGCACTGTTATCCTAGGGCTGGAGGACAGATGGAGAGCTGGGAAAACCTAGTGCAAAGGAAATTCAGAGGGGAGCAAGGTGCAGAAGAACCATGGGAAGGAAATGCTGTGGGTAATAGTAGCTAAAATCACCATAAGACTATCTGATAGTGTCTGTAAGTCAAAGTCAAGTCTACTCCCAGGACAGAACTTACTAAGCCAGACAACATATGACCTGATATTAGATAAAGAAAAGAAAATGGTGGCCTGTTCCTTTGTGAATCCTACAGCCCCAGTTGAGGCAAGTGGGACTCTTCCCACATGCTATCATCATCTCCCTAAATAATGCATAACAATTATTCTTTAATATTTTCAGCTTCAAAGCAATGACGCTTCATGATTAAGGTTTTGGAATCAGGCCAAAATAAAATCTTAACTTTTACCGGATATATGGCATGGAACAAGTGAATTCATTCATTCAGTAAATACTTATAAACCCATAATGCACCAGGCACTAAGGGTATATAAATAGACAAAATATTCTCTCTGTATCATGGAGCTTATATACTAGTGGAGGAGATAGATGGTAGGCAAATAAGGAAATGCATGGATGTTAAACCAGAATAGGTGCTAAGGAGAAAAGCTATAAAGCAGAACAGAGAGCTATAAAATACTGAAGGTGCGGGGCTGCAACTTCAGATAAGGTGACCAGAGAAGTCTTACTAAGAAGGTGACTTTTGAGAAAGGGTATCAAAGGAAAGGATCATGTAGATAATTGGGGGATGAGCACTTAGGAAGAAAACCCTAGGAAAGGAGAAAGGTGGTACTCAAGGAGACCAGCACAACTGATGGGAGCAGAGAGGGAGAGAGAGGAACAGGGCAACTGAATCAGGAGGATCTTGTAGAGTACATGGTGGACTTGTCTTTCTCTCTTAATAAGATAGGAAGCTTTAGAGCAGAGGTGCAGCAAAATTTGATTCAGTTTTCAACAGAAGGACAAAAATAGAATAGTCAGGGATCCATTGCAATAATCCAGGCAAGAAATAGGATGGGTATATTAACTAACATCTTGGTTTATTTCCTCATCTATAAAATAGGCATAATAATGCTCATTGTTCTGGGTAGCAGTGCAATGTTGCATTAATAGATGTAAATCCCTTAGAACATTGCCTGGCATATAGCAAATACCCAAATAAAAGCTATCATTCAAATCTCTCAATTAGTCCCACCTTAGGGATATAGACACTGAAGCTTAGAAAACTTATTGTCTGAAGTCACAATATCTTGAAAGTGCTACCAGCAGGACTCGAACCTGAGTCTGTGATTCCCAGTGTGACCAGTTGCCTCTGCTTTCAAATGATTAATTCATTCCACTTCATTCTAACCACTGACATTTGCTCTATCAGTTTAAACAGTCACTCAGCAAAGACCTTAGAAAACCCTGAGCTACAAAACAAAAAGGTGTGATAGATGAGGAAAGACAGGGAGAGGTTTGGAGCATAGGATAACTTTTTGCTTGGGCAAACTCACACTGAGAACTTAAGATAAAGGGGAAACAGAAAAAGGTAAAGAAAAAGTAGAAAGAAAACAAGATAATGGGTATGTGGATGAAGCAAAAGATGAAAAAGAAAAGAATAGGGAGATTAAATTCTATCTAAAAGCAAATTTTATCTTCTTCAAAATCCTGTACAAGGCTGGCCCTGCCTTCCCTTCTAAACTCTATAATTTTCTTGGATGACTTACTTTTGACCTGCTCCAAGTTCTCCACATCTCTCTTTAGCATCAATAAAATGCAGACAGCCAATAACATTGAGAAACCATTATGGGGGCAGAAGAAGCAGAGAAGGAAGTAGGCCTAAAATTAAGGCCTGAAGAGCATAATTATTGTAATCAAGAGCCAATTAAGAATGCAGACTGATTTATCTTTGGTACAAGTTATTTCGTTCTGATATATATATATAAACCAGGAAGGGAGAGATTCCTTTCCTTTCAAATCGTTCTTTAAAATTAAAAAAAAAGTTACAATTTTTTTGATTTGTTATTAAAAACATCTATACAAAAAATTCTTGTATAGATGAGCCACTATTCTGTGGAGAAACCTCACGATGCAACTACATTATTATGCCTGCGCATTCAGTGTGGTACCTGCACCCACCCTGCACTCCCTCCTCTTCATTAGAAAGCCTAATGTATACTTATGTTCATTAACAAAGGTAATCTTGCCTTAATTAGTGTCCAAATTTATGTGTCGTAGAGATAAGCCCTCAGAAATTAGTAAAAATATCTTCTAATTTATGCAAATCACCATAATAAGATTAGTCATTAATTTTATGTGCAATAAGTTTCTATTTAGAAAATGAAGAGAGCTTGGCCAAGGCCAAAACACATGCAAACCCAGGCCAGACAAAGAAATCCCCATTCCTAATAAAAATGTGGGGAAAAGAAGGGCTGCACACAGGGACAAGACCTTTACTAATTTAACAGAATATGAACTAACAAGGCCATTTTCAAATTATTTCATTTCTTTTCCAGTTGAATTAAATTTGAAAGACAGTGTCAGTCACACGGGGATTGTAAAAATGTCAGAGGATAAACTAAACAGCAAAGTCAGTATTGGTGGGGACAAGTTCATTTTTGTTGGAATGAGAAAATTAAAATAGGAACATCTCCAAAGAACCTTGACACTTAAAGGAGTGTAAAATTCATAATACCTGACATTTAATCATTTTGCCTCTGTCCATAATGAATTGTTAGATAATATCTTCCAAATCTCTGCCAATAAAACAGCAGTCATGTTTTTTAAAAAATGATTTGCTTTGGTAAATGTAATTAGGGGATTTGAGCTGAGAGCCCCTAACATTCAGCCCAATTTTAATTTTGGTAACACAGCAATGGCTCCCCCAAAGACCTTGCCTCTTAGCAGTCACATCTGCTCACCTAATTGACAGTACAGGAGGGAATTGCTGTAATTTGTTTTTTTGGATTACATCAAAAATCTATAAAACATTCATAACTATGTGGTGTCAGGGACAGCAGCTATATAAATCCTAGCCAGTTCTTCTGGTGAGAAGTTGTGATTTCAAACAACAGACTGCCTTTTCCTTCATGTTTACAGTATGCTAATATCTGTAAATCTGAAAGGCACATTCCCTACTGGTCACTGTCTAAACAGTTCAGGGAAATCATATCCATGCTATAGGGGAGCCTAAATTTGAGTAAGAAAGAATGGGAAGGTAAGAGGAGAAAATATATTTTGTTTATTAAACCAGACAATGCCTATCAAACATTCAGTGCATTGTTTTCAAAGAACATCAAGTGTCTATGAATTACCAAGAAAAAATCCTCTTGTTTTCTTTTTCTTAACCAACTTCTACTATGCCTATTCCACCAAATTTGAAAAATAATCAAATTCAGTTAATGTTCACAATTATCTTCACATTTAATGGTTGACTTTTTGATCTTTTATTATTTTAATATTTTTACTTAAAAGACTAGAACAAAAATAATCCAAATGGAGCTTGAATAACATAAAGCATATAGTCAGAAAATCTTATTTCTTCAAATTATAATGAAAGCAAGCAAGAATGTTATTTCAATGAAGTCCAATCAATTGTCTCCATGGATATTCCCCTGAGCAGTTCCTGGAGGTGATGATCATGTCATTAGTCTAAAATGGTACCCATCGAATTGTGCAGTGCACAGCCAGAGCAGTCTTACCTGGTGGCTTGTAATTTCCTAGCCTACTACTGTCAGAATGCAGGCTTAATAGACCAGTTCCTGAGTGTCTGCTACACATTCTGCAAAGCAAATCTTTCACTCAGAAACTGTTCACCATTATAAATTCAAATAAGTAATTTGTTACATTTTGCCAAACATCATATTATCTATTCCCATCTATGAATCTATGACTATAAATAGAAACATGAGGGTACATGGGTGACCTATTAGTAATTGCTGAGAAACTAGTTTATGTTAAGCCCTCTGTTATTTTAATTAATTCTCACAGTAAACCTGCACAAAAACATTACCACTATCTCCATGACATGGTGCAGTTAAAAAATTAGAAAATGAATTTAAATCCAGATCTATTTAACCCCAAACATTCTCTACAATTTACTATGCTGATATTGTGAGAGCAGAGGCTGATAACTGTCTATGGGGTACTTCCCAAAGTATGATGACCAACTGTCATAGATGATGTGCAATGTAAAAAAGAGATTTAAAGTATTTTCTAGACTTCCCAGGAACATGGTGATGACCATAAGAAGTATATAAAACATTCCCCAATGGACATATTTCAAAGAGCAAAGAAGAGAGAGTGAGCTGAATGTAAACGGCATGATACAAAGGAACAGAGGGTGATAGAGACGTGCAAAGCTGATGCAGATGTGGATGGAACAGGCAGATCAAAAGCACAGGCTATTAGACAAATCTATAAGAAGGAGACGTAGACTAATATGAAAGAAATCAAATCAGAAGTTCTAGATTTGGTATTTCATAAGTATACCAAGAGCAGTGCTTGGTCAAAAGAAAGTGAAGGAAAACAGAATTTCAGAGATTGGGGGCGAGGGGAGGAGCACTCCAGAGGAACACCAGCTGATCAAATCAGGACCTACAACTATAAGTGATTCCAAAATTCTTATTCTTTAAGGAAAGTTTGGGTCATCACTCAAGTGGAAGAAGAGAATAGTCATTCCTGGAGGAGCCTGTTGTGTTCACCAAATCCCATTTCCTTTTCCCCTGGGTTTACAGGTAGACTGCATTCCCCAGTCTGACAGTTATAAATGGGCTGTATTGCTAATAGTGGAGAAGGGAATGAGAGGGAGGCCATAGGTACCACTTCTTGGATGAAATGGCTAAAATATACCTAGGTCTTCACAATCTCCTTTGCCATCTGTGGACTCAATGAAGACAACATCACATCCCTTGAGGGAGGGAGAGCCATAGATAGAAGCCAAGGTCCCTGTGACCACAGGGAAGCCAACCAAGGAAATATACCTTGCACCAATGACATGAGAAGAAACAGACTCATCTTCCATTGAGCCATAAAATGGTACAAGTGGTAGTGTTACTGTATGTAACCCAGGCTGCTACAGATTACTTAGGATTAGGACTGAGAAGAATGTGCAGACTGAGGAAAGAGTGATCAAAGTGTCTCTTTACCCGAACATTTTGTTCGGGTAAAGAGAGACAAGATGGAAAAGTCCTTGACCTCATGAGATTTCTTTTCAAGAAGTTCAGTCAGGGGAGTTGGAGATATGTATTAGTAAGGCTTTTTAATATAAAAGATATTTAATTAATAATTTCACATAATGAAAAGTGTTCTAAAGAAAATAAAATTGGATAATTTGATAAAAGGTGATAGAACTACTCCAACGATGGTGGCCAGGAAGGTGTCCCTGGATAGTAAATTTTGAGCTGGGAAGTGAATGATGAAAAAGAAGCCAGTCACATAAAGATGAGGGCAAAGAGGAAACAGCACAAACAAAAGGCCTGAGGTGAGGACAAGCTTCTTGATTTCTGTGGACAGAAAGCAAGCCCATACCATACTGCTATAGAGAAGAATGGGCCATGGGGACCCTCGGAAGCCAGGCTGAAGTTGAGGTTTCCTTCTAAAACTTATTAGAGACACTTTAATGTTTTGAATTTTATACTCAGTGTAATGGGACTTAGTTTAACTGTATATAATTATACATATTAAATGCCTCCTATCCTATAGGAAAGCTGAATTGTACTTTGAATTGGATGAGTAGATAAAGACAAAGAAATATTCCTGGTTTTAAGAAAAAAAATAAAGTCAAGATGGAGATCCTTAGTGAACACTCCCATATGATTTTATCTTGGGTGGTGGCAGCAATTTATTGAAGCTGACATCTCCAACAGATGGCACATAGATAGTGTGTAATAAGAAATACACATTCTGTCTTTGTGCGGCATCACTGACACAGAGCTCCTAAACCCTTGGAGTTTCCTGATGTGGTGAGAGGAGCGTGTCTTCTTGTCCATAATAAAACTCTTTCAATCTCATCTGAGTTTATGTTGATGAGGTGATCTACTGGGCCTAAGATAGCTTCAGAAGGAGATGGCTCACCAAAGGAATCAATTGAGTACTTACAGGTCAAACCTTCAGCCCACTCACGACCTCAGGGAGGGCTGCAGATAGAGTTAATCTTCAAAAGCCAATGCTTTAGTCAATCATGTCTATGAAATGAAACCTGCATAAAAACTCAACAGTGGGGTTCTGGAAGCTTCTGGATGGGTGGACACATTGAGGCGCTGAGAAGGTGCTATGCCAAAAAAAAAAAAAAAAAAACATGGAAGAGCTTTGCCGTGTTCCTATAACTTGCACTGGGAATCTCTTCCCTTTGGCTGTTCCTGGGTTGTAGTCTTTATAATAAAATGACAATAGCAAGTGAACTGTTTTTCTCAGTTCTGTGGGTCATTCTAGCAAATTATTGAGCCCATGATGGGGGGTTATGGGAAACCACAATTTGTATGGGAGACTGAGGACTTAAGATTTTCATAAAATGGGAAAGTTTCCATGGACCTAGCTTTTTTTTTTTTTAAATTATTTTATTGTTGGTTGTTCAAAACATTACATAGTTCTTATTATACCATATTTCACAGATTGATTCAAGTGGGTTATGAACTCCCATTTTTACCCCGTATACAGATTGCTGTGTCACATCAGTTACATTTCCATTGATTTACAAATTGCCTTTCTAAGTGGAAGAAACGATTTATAGTAGAGGGGATGGACCTAGCTTTTAACGGTGGAGTCTATACTAACCCCAGGCAATGAGGGTCAGACTTGAATAGAATTATGGGACAACAGTTGGTGCATAGAAAGATGGAGAACTAATGGGTATAAGGTAAAGAAAGAAATAAACCTCTACAGATTTCTTATCAGAAGTATGGAACAAAATCAGTTCAGATCATATTGACTACATAGTAGCCTTTAAAGATATTTATCAAATTGTCAATGTCTTGATTGTTCTGTGTTATTTAAAACACACACACACACACACACACACACACACACACACACAAGTCTGGCATTGGAAAGTGTGCAGAAGAGGAATTTGTTCCCTGCTTTAATCAAGGCCCTCTTACAATTTGTTTTATATCATTATTCTTTTTTTTTTTTGGAGCATTATTTTAGAAATAATTCAGAAGCCTTGACATTTCTGTGGAAGAATATGAAATACCATAGCAATATTTTAAATCTAAAGTAATGAAATAAAATAGTTGAGTCAAAAGGATAAGTATGTCAGTGCCACCCTCCCTTCTGACCAGCCTGATGAGCTTGAATGCCAAGGCCATAAGCTTCCTGCTGTCTGCTATTCAGGTAAACTGTCTGCGGGATGCCTTCCTGCACAAGAAAAATTGTGATGTCAGAATTGATGTGCTGACTTAGGATCCTGAATTATGAGTACATTCACTGAAATTAGTTTTCATATTATTTATTTGTCAATTGAGCATGGAGATATGAGGTTCAAAATTCTATGTTCTTATCTTTGTTTTTAACACTTGTACACATAATGCTTGTATTCAAATCTGAATCAGGACTGGGGATATAATTGAGTGGTAGAGCACTTGCCTGGCATGCAAGAGACCCTGGATTCAATCCCCAACAACACACACACACACATACATACACATATACACACACACACACACACTCATAAAAATTGAATCAACAGCTATTTCTCTGCTAATTAAAACTATGATGAATAGTCTGCTTTCATAGTTTAATATTTGTTTAGTATCCAATAAGTTCCTGTCATTAGAAAATAATAAGATTTCTCTCTCTCTCTCTCTCTCTCTCTCTCTCTCTCTCTCTGTGTGTGTGTGTATGTGTGTGTGTGTGTGTGTGGTATGAGAGAATATATGTGCGGATATTAGCATGTGAGGGAGTGTATGTGTGTGTGTGTGTGTGCATGTGGTTATGAGTTTGCATATGAGTGTGTGAATGTGTGCTTACAGGGCTGTGAGGGTGTGTGTGTGTGTTAATGTGTATGTGTGAGAGAATGTGTGTCAGTGTGCACATGTGGTGTACTCTACTAAGATATGTGGACAGTTAAGTATTTTGAAAAATAACCACTAACACAGGTTTCCTCATAAATCTCTTTCCCAGAGTCACCAAGCCATGGTGATGTCAGACCTTGCCAGCAGGAGGGACGGCTTCCCTTTGTGCCAAGGACTACCCTAGCAATCTTGGTAGCCTTTGCTTCAGAAAGAAAATCCAGCAGCACAGACCAGCCACTTCATGTACCCTACTGTGAGGTCTCTAAACTCATCTGGCTGCCACCAGAGGCTGCAGCTCCCTAGTGAAGCAATGGCAACCTGAGCTGGGACTGAGTCTGTTCAGAGACCTGGAATACCAGGCATCTGCAGTGGTTTTCCATGTGCTAGGAAGATGTCTTCAGACATGTGTTCATTCATACAATGTGGTCTGCACACTTAGAACTATGATTTTACTAGCAGATTGGTCTTGTGTGATCCAACACAAGAGGTATCAGAATTACCACCAGAATGTATTTGTTATAAAATTTTCTCGGACTAATCAAGGTCTGAAAGAAGCATAAATTAATTATTTCCAAGAAAGGGACACCTTGCAAGCTCTCCACTGATTTCTTTAATGCACTTTGAAGGACCAGTTCCCTGAGGAGACCCTAAAAATTATGTTTTAAAAGAAAGAATTATTAAACATGAGATTCTTCAACACAGCCTCAAATATTCTACAATGCATTTTCCCTTTTTGTCTTTCCCCAGTAGATTGAAACTCGGAAACTTCTTTCACATTTCCCCAGGATTTGCCATTTCTCTCATTTTGTTCTTTTGAGAATTAAATTGCCTCAAAAGTCCACGATCTTTTTAAACACAATTTCTACAGTAAATTACCCAATATGTAGAGAAAAATGCAAAAAAAAATGTAAAAATAACATTATGTTTCCAAGATGTTTCTCTTTAATGAAATTTATACATCCTGCAAAAAAAATAAGGTGCCTATTGGCTGCCTTTAGAAACGTAAGTAATTTGTCTAATACAGAAGGATTTTAAGGAATGGATCTGGAAGAATTGATTATTAATTACATATATCTTAAAGTGAATTCATTCAAATGATTTATTAACCACAGCAGTTAGCCCAAAATAAGTTCCTGCAGAAACTGGATGAAATTACATGGGAAATTACTATTCTTTATAAACTAGATAAATTATCCCATTTATGTACATACCCAAGTAAATTACACCAACAAAGCAACAAAGAAAATAATGTAACTCATTGCTCTTCAAACATGTGGTTTTAATGTTTATATTTTAACCTAAGGGAGATAATCAACAAGAATTATTTAGAAAATTACACTGGGTTTTCATGCAAAGATATCTAATAAGTCATCTTATTGAAAATATGTAGGTTCTCATATAACTTTCCAAACATATTCTTGATTGTTTATGAATAAAATTTTCCAGGGAGAAAAATAGCCTTTTACTCAAAGATTTTTCTTAATATTCTAAATAAGAAGATGAAGTCTGATTCTACTGTTTACTAATTGTAAAGAACTGGAGAATTTTTAGCAATTTTTTGTTTTGTATTCTTATTTCTAAGGGAAAGTTTAAAACATTATTACCTTGTGATGTGTGAGATATAAATACTTGGTATCTATATAAAAATATATATATACACACACATATTCATTATATATTATATCATATAAATACAATATATATTATATATATCACTATATACATTTTTAAAATACTTGATACTATTACTAATTTTATTGCCTTATGGATTATTAAAAACCTTTAGTTGAGTTTATTTTCTTCATATTTTATACTAAATAGAACTCTACCATATAAATGTATATCTCCTTCTTTCTGATTTTGAAAAGATCTATTCTTTATTTTAAAACAATTTTATTGAGGTATAATCAATGCCCAAAGCTACATAGTTAATGCATAAATTTGATGAGTTTGGACATGTGCATCACTACAATCAAGGTAACAGAGATATCTATCACCTAAAAAATTGTTTTAAAACATATTAAAGATGATACCTAAATTCTTGCAGGAGAAATTACACATATTTCAAATGATTTGCTTTTCTCTTTTATAAAAAAAAATTGATACATGCCAACACAAAAGTTTTATACCATGCCAATGAAGCACATTGCTTATGCTATTTGTGTGCTATGGAATTTCATATTGAAAACATTGTTGTGGTGACACAGATGTTGTAAAGCTGTGTGCTATAATACTGCTTCCTATAGTTCAAATATAATCTGGATTCAATATGAAAAAAGTCTATAAATTTTTTCTTAACTATAAATTCATCCAATTATTAAAATGTATTTCATAGATAAGGAAAGCTTAGATTATTTAAAGATATGAATAAGTTTAGAGTAAAAATTGAATTTTTAAGCATACCAAGACTACGTTGTGGTCCTATTTTTTTAATTTCCTTCTCATATTATTAGATCCTTCTAAACATAGATTGTTCCATTTTGTGGTCCTAACTGTGTTGCAATCCACTTATACTCCCTGGTAGTCAGTCCTGCTTCAGAGTGGGATGAAGAACCATCTGCCCTACCAACCTGAAAAATGTAGTGTCACTCATCAAATGAGATTGCTGAGGTGGGTCCATTATGAAAAAGCAGTGTAAAAATCAAATGGATTATTAATAGTAATGATTGAGCTGTCCTCTTAGATTGATATAAATCTGGCCCATAACCTGGTTTGGATGACCCATAAGCTATGAATAGTCTTTTTCCAGAGGCATTTTTAAAGAAAGAATAAAATGTGACAGCAATTGCATTTGACCTGACTAAAATATATACTATCTTGCTCTTTACAAAAAAGGTTTGCAGTTCCTAATCTAGATACCACAACTGTAAGCAAAATCAAGGTCAATTTCAGAATGGGTTTCCTACTTCCTCGATTTAGATAAAGGTGTTAAATAAATGCTTGTATTAATGGTGACTTGAAATTTTAATCTTTACTACTTTATTTATGTGCCATTTATTGGATATATTTAAAGTACAAGATTTAGTGAGTTTTCCCATGCAGCTATAATCTCAGTAAAGACACTGAATATTTCTACTACATCCAAAAGTTTCTTTATGCTTTTTTGAAATCTATCCCTCACTTCACCCTTGTCCTCAACTATTGATCTGCTTTCTGCAATCATATATTTGTTTGCATCCTATAGAATTTTATATGAATGAAATCATAGTATATATACTTTTTTGTCTGGCTTCTTCCTCCCAGCATGATTTTAAGATCCATCTATGTATGGCATGTATTTATAGTTTCCTTCCATTTTATTGCAGAATAGAATTACACAATATAGATGTACCAGACTGTGCTTAATGAGCCATTCACTTTTTTAAATTAATAAATTAAATTAATTAATTCTAATCAGTTATACATGATAGCAGAATACTCTTCAATTCATTGTACACAAATGAAGCAGAATTTTTCATTTCTCTGGTTATACCCAAAGTAGGGTCACACCATTCATGCAATTATACATGCACCTAGGGTAATGATTCTACCATCTTTCCTCCCCCTATGTCCCCTTCCCCTCCAGCTTTGCCCCATCCAAAGTTCCTCCACTCATCCTATTCCCCCCCCACCATTATAGATTAGCATCAGAGAAAACATTTGACCTTTTGTTTTTTGGGATTGGCTTACTTCGCTTAGCATGATATTCTCCAACTCCATCCATTTACCTGCAAATGCCATGATTTAATTCTCTTTTAGTGCTGAGTAATATTCCATTGTGTATATATACCACAGTTTCTTTATCCATTCATCTATTGAAGGGCATCTAGGTTGGTTCCACAGGTTTGGCTATTGTGAATTGTACTGCTACACAAACACTGATGTGGCTGTGTCACTATAGTATGCTGTTTTTAAGTCCTTTGAGTATAGACCAAGGAGTGGGATAGCTGGATTAATTTGGTGGTTCCATTCCAAGTTTGCAAAAGAATCTCCATACTGCTTTCCAGATTTGTTGCACCAATTTGCAGTCTCACCAGCAATATATGAGTGTGCCTTTTCCCCCACATCCTTACCAACACTTCTGTTTGTATTCTTTTTTTTTTTTTTTGAGAGAGAGAGAGAGAGAGAGAGAGAGAGAGAGAGAGAGAATTTTTTAATATTTATTTTTTAGTTTTCATCTTGCGCTACCGTTTGAGCCACATGCCCAGCCGGACTGTTCGTATTCTTGATAACTGCCATTCTGATTGGAGTGAAATGAAATCATAGAGTAGTTTTGATTTGCATTTCTCTAATTACTAGAGATGTTGAACATTTTTTCATATATTTTTTGATCAATTGTATATCTTCTTCTGAGAAGTGTCTATTAAGCTCCTTCGCCCATTTATTGATTGGATTGCTAATTTTTTTGGTGTTAAGTTTTTTGAGTATTTGTATATCTTGAAGATAGTGCTCTAATTGATGTGCATGTGGCAAAAATTTGTAGGCTCTCTGTTTACCTCATTGATTGTTTCTTTTGCTGAAAAGAAGCTTTTAGTTTAAATTCATCCCATTTATTGAATCTTGATTTTATTTCTTTTGCTTTAGGGTCTTGTTAAGGAAGCCAGGGCCTAATCCGACATGATGAGGATTAGGGCCTACTTTTTCTTCTATTAGGCATAGGGTCTCTGGACTAATTCCTAGGTCCTTGATCCACTTTGAGTTGAGTTTTGTGCATGGTGAGAGATAGAGGTTTAGTTTCATTTTGCTGCATATGGATTTCCCATTCACTTTTTTAAAATATTTATTTATTTATTTTTAGGTGTAGATGGACACAACACAATGCCTTTATTTTTATGTGGTGCTGAGAATCAAATCCGGGTCCCACTCGTGCTAGGGGAGAGCACTCTACCACTGAGCCACAATCCCAGCCCAGTTTGCCATTCACTTTTGATGGACAATTTTCTTGTGTACATACACAGATACAAAATTTCTCAGTAATATAGTAACCATTTTTTTAAGGAAACCACCAAACTATTCTCCAAAAGGTTTCTACCACTTCACATTCCTTCAGCAATCCTTGTTCCACATCTCTACATGGTTAACCCTCATTACTATCATTCTTTTTGTAATTCTGCATGAGTAATGACATTTTATTGTAGTGCTAATTTACATTTTCCTTATGATCAGTGATGAAGATTCTTTCCCTAACCCAACTCTAGTCAAGCTCTTTTGACAAGGTCTTTTGACAAGCTTCTTCTTGACAAGATCTCAAGGTTGGCCTATACAAATTACAGACTGTCATCAAGAATGATTTCGTTCAGCTCCCCACACTGAAAGACTTGAACAAACACTAGTATAGCTTCCAACAGCTCAAAGACACAACCCTAGGATAACCCAGCCTCCCAAAAGTGCTTGCCTGAGAAAGCTCAGTTCTTACTACTGGTTCCAGCCAAAACCTAGTGGTAAGCAAATAAGATCCTTCATCACCATGCAGTTATAAATCCTTTCTCTGACCTTTGAGATGTAAATCATCACCCAAAACTATTTTTTCAAGGACTGAGGGCCATCTCTGAAATGCATTCTAGAAATAACATTCCTAGAAATAACTTTTGGTTTTTTTTCTCTTAGTCCCTGTGGGAGGAGGAGGGCTTAATTTTGAGGGACACCTTGCTCTAACTTAAATCGCTGCCTCCTATTTTAAAGATGCAATGAATTTATCTCTTCTGGATAGACCCCAATTAACAAACCAGTTGGCTTGGTCACACTAACTATCCTACCCTCTTCCTGCTTTGTGTAAACTTCCATTTCCTTGGTTCTGCTCAAACCCCCACTGTCCCCCCTTCCTATTCTTTCACTCTAGAAAATGTCCAGTCATCTCTGCACAAGTTGACTTTTTTTGTGTTTATATGATATCCACATATCTTTTGTGAAGTGCCCGTTTTGATCTTGACCCTTTGTTATTATTGTCTTGTAGAATTGTAAAATTCTTCATGTTTTCTGAATACAAGTCCTTCTTAATGAGTCTATATGTATACGTATGTGTATCTAAATATAGACACATACACACATATCCAATAATTTCTTTTGAGTTTGTGATATACCTTTATTTCCTCCAGGAGTAAAAGTTTTAATTCTGATGAAATTTAGTTTATACATTTTTCTCTTATGGTTTTGTATGAGTCAGTGTTCTCTAGAAAAATAAAACCACCAGGATGTGTGTGTGTGTATGCATACATGTGAGTGCATGTGGTAGGTAGGTAGAGAAAGAAGTACTGAAGAACTGATTCACATGATTGTGGAGGCTTGATGAGTCCAATATTTGACAGAAGGCTGAAGATTCAAGGAAGAGTTGCAATTCAAGTCTGTGGTGACAGACATCCCCCTTGCCAGTCTTTTGTTCTATTCTGTCCTTGACTTGATTGGATGAGGCCTACCTACCATCCTAAGTTAATTTGAAGTCCACTGATGTAATCTCATTTTAAAATAAATATAAATAAAACACATTCACAGGAACATCCAGAGTAATCTGTGACTGAATACATGGATACCACGGCCTAGTCAATCAAACACCTAAAATTAATCAGCATGGGTTTGGACTTCATGTATCCCAATACATCTTTCCCTATCCCAACATCATAAGATTTTCTCCTTTGTCTTCTAAAAGTGTTATACTTTTGGCTTTTAAATTTAAATCTTCAAGATAATTCCAGGCAACATATTTTGAAAGAAAAGTGCTTAAATGTATTTGATTTTATGTAGATAACCAGTTTTCGGTACTATTTGTTTTAAAATACTACCTTTAGCTCTCCTGATTTCCCTTTATGCCCTTGCCAAAAGTGAATTTGCTATAATGTATAGGCTATTCCTGGACTCTTTGACTATGCTTTTACTTTTATGACAATAGTCACTATCCTGATTTCTGTAGCTATGAAATGATTCTTAAAATTAGATAATATAAATTATCTATTTTGGTTCTTACTATTCCTAATAATATTGGTGCTTCTAGATCCTGTGTATTTTTGTATAATTTTGATAATTATGTTAGATTTTAAGGGGAAAAAATGCTACCTTCCCTACCTTCCTTCCTTCTGCTATGTAACACTCATCCTTCAAAGTTGAGTATTTTAAAAAAGTTCCACAACTTCCATTTTTTCTGCCCTAAACAGGAATAATTATCCTTTTTTTTAGCATCTTCTACACTGAATTGTTAAAACCCATATTCTTGGTTGTCACCCTACTGAGCTACTGTCTGATGACAAGTCTGTGAATGAACTCCGTCTCACCAAGTACCTAGCACAGACTCTGGCCAAATCTATACAACAAATGTTTGTTGAACTTCAATCAAACAAGCTAGACTAGGAAAACCTTGGGGCCAGGAGAAAATTTCTCTAGACTTATAAATTAATTTTCTCAGCTGAGTGAAGAGAATGAACTATTGAGACACATGAAGCAAAATTTCCCAGAAAATGTTTCTAGTCCATAAGAGATGCTAGGTGGCTACAAGAACTTTTCATGTTAAACCAGTATTATAATACATAGGACGTTATCAAGGTCTCCTTCCCTATAACTAGAACAATTAAGAGAGCAAATATTCTAGAATTCCAGTTTAGATATAAGAGTAGGAATAGAAGGTAGAAGAAAAGAAGGCGGCTTAGTAGTAAAATAGGAGCCATCTCCAAAAGCTGAATGCCTTCACAAACTCAGGTCAAAATGAAGTATTGGGATAACAAAGACATGTATTTCTCATCAGTCTTACTCTAGGCAATTTGTCTTCAACACACATGAAGTAAATTAGTGTTTGCTCCCTTACTCACTTACCAAACACATTTGGCTAAAGAGTGACAGCCAAGGAGAGGAACAATGGAGAAATAAAAGAGAGGGACCTCAGGCTGCAGCATTCAATGGAGATGCTTTAGAGGCAACAGGAGTGAGGAGGAATTTTCTCTCTGGTGGCATCCAGATCACATCACATAAACACCTCAAGCACTTTAAGTACTGGCTGTACATGAAAGCGTGAGCTTTGTAACTTCAAATATCTCGAAAATAGGAAAAGTGACTTCTGGGATGAAATCCAAGAAGTACATTTCAAAAGAGGTTCTATTTGCTCAAGTCATAACCTTAGATATTGCAGAAATGGAAAACTAATCAAAGACACACCCTTTTAAAACACTTTACAAGATTTGAGCCACACAAATGCAGAGAACAGGAAAGGGTTTTCTCATTGAATGGTCGATCAGTGTTGAATGTAGAGTTATTCTGAAGGAAACGCAATTCAGTGCCCTTGCCTTCTGACTGTCAGCATGTGCAGGCCAAATGCCACTGGACCAAGGTACTTTGGATCCAGGATTTAGTCCTAGTTCTGAGATACAGAGCAAGTTACTGAAGGACAAAATAATGTGCAGACCTCTCTAAAACCCATTATTAGCTAAATCCCCCCAAAGATACTTTCACATTTATTATATTAATAAGCCGAGAGTAAATAACAAAATTAAAACCTTGTGTTAGGCTTTTACTACACAATAAAAACAAAAACCTTGGAGGGCAGGTTTTAGTATCTCTGTTTTACTGATTAGAAAATTAATTTCAGATAAGGTAAGCAGTTCCTCAAAGTCACACAGCTTCTGTCAAAGGCAGGACTAGGATGCAAGTCAATTTGCAAGCTGTTGTTTTACCTATCACATTTTCTAAATTAACTACTCACCCACTCAATCACTCATTAAAGTTTATTTAACACCTACTATATTCCAGGCATTAGGTCAAGGACTTGAGGGACAAAAATATACGACATTATCTTTGCCCCCAGGGAGCTCAGAGTTTAACAAAGGAGAAGACATATAAATAAATGTAAACCTTGTGTTGCTGGTTCTTACAACAGCTATAATTTCAGGAGCAAAGCACACTGAAAAAGACATCACCTGAATCATCAAGTATCCTATGAGGTTCCCACAAGTTTGTAGATTTAAGAAACAGTGGTTATGCTATAATATTAAAAGATACTGTTTGACTCGCATGCTTTGGACTTGTACAGTAATATTTTTAAAATTGAAATTAGTTGCTAACTTAGATTTTGAGATTCCTTAAAAACATAGTAGATTCTGAACCCACATTCCCACTTGGCAGTAATAGGTTGGAATAATTAGTGGGTGTCCCTTGTACACAAGGCACATGGTAACCAGTGTACCCATGACTCACCTGTTTCTCTGATTTAATCTACTTTACTCATTTGCTTTACCTGCCTGGTATCAGCCAAAATTTCCTCTCCAACTCCGACCTTCTTAATTGGTTACCATATATTGAGTACTATAAACTCCCAGTGATTCTAGTGAGTCCCACAGGGGAATTTTTCTGCTGAAGAATATTTAAAACATTCTATAGTCAAAAAGAGAAACTGTGTTCATTTTTATGCCATGCTTTGTAGGAAAGGTACAAAACAGTACTGGATTTGCAGAAAAATTTTCTCAAATTTTTTACATTTTCCCTTTACATTTCATAGGATTCAAATATAAGTCCATGGAAAACTGAGGAGAAGTATGTCAGTCAGGGTCCAGTCAGGAAATAGAAGCCATACTTGTTATTTTCAATGGAAAGAATTTAATAAAGGGAATTGGTATATTTCCTACATATACCATATATATGCTGTATACACACACACACACACACACACACACACACACACACACTTACACATACACATCTGTGTGGATGAATGAGATAGTCAGTATTGAGATAGCAGGAATCGAAGGGACAAAAAAGCAAAAAGGACACCCAAAGTACACAGAAATGGTAACAGCAGAGTGAAACCACTGTCCAGAGGGCTGAGGAACAAAGGGAGCCTAGGAACTTGGAGTAGGAGATCTACAAAGCAGGGATTCAACCTCTGGCGAGGAGTGCCAGCCAGCTGCCAGTGGACTTCTGAGGAGGACTGGTAACCACTGGGTGAAGTGCTATCACTTAGGAACAAATCAGAGTGAACAGGAAGGAACAAGTCCCTTCTCTCTTCAATTACCTTCCTCTCCCTCTACTATAGAGCAGAATCTCAGTGTCAGCAGCACAAAGACTACAGAGTATCATTTTGGAGTTGAGGGATAAGAGCTTAATAGCTGCCATGTGGACATAACGTGGTCCTCAAATTGTCTTGTTTTGTTATAATACATACTTGTTAATTTTGATTTTTCTTTCCTCAAGTTAAGTTTTCTCCCAGAATGATCCTTAACCACCTATACAAACACATTTCTGGAAGATCTTCCTGCCCTGTAGGATTATCAAACCTGTGTCTGACTCTCAGAGTACAGATGGATGGAGACCTTGCTATACAAATAGATGAAATTTATGCTAATTGAGGGCATACACAATAGATAGTAAAGAATTCGAAGAAGAGGTGACCTTTGACCAGCATCTTGTAGGATGGTTAGGGGTGTACTAGAGGAAGAAGGAGAGTCCTATGGATAAATGAAGCAAAACCACAGCATTGAAGGCCTGTGGGGAAGTGAGGTCCTAGGAGAACCATAACTGGTTTGGCCTCATTAAAGCAACAGGGTAAATATGGAGACCTGGTAGCAGATGGCACATGAAATCCCATTAACTCTCATTCTCCACCCCTCCCCAAGTCAGCAATCACCAAGTTTCGAAGCCTCTGCCTATCTGGGTGTGGCGGGGAGGGACCTCTTAAATTTGTTTTCTCCTCTCCATTCCTCTGTCACTGCCTCAGGTAAGCCTCATCCTGCAGCTCTGACTCTAAGGAAAACAGGGAGGCCCCTATTAATTTCTTGGGAGGGAGAAAGCAGCAGTACTTGGAGTTTTTGAGAGAAGATGGTAGGAGCTAATGATAAAACTGAGTGGGGCTCAGAAGAGAAGAGAAATAATAAAGATTGAAATGCAAGATTTCGGAAAAGTATCACATAATAGGTTTACTTTTGAAACATTAAAAGAGTATTCAATGAATTATTATGGACTTTAAAATCTACATGAATATAAATTTGCATTTTAGAATGAATTTTTTGTCTTATAGCTTCCTGTTTGGGGCCTAGCTCAGAGCACTCGTCCTCAGGAACAGGAATGCACAACATCTGTGGACAAATCACTGATAAACCTTTTTCTGTGCTGTACCCTTTCAGGGCCTTAGTCCTCAAAAAGCCTGTGGCACTATAAAGAAAAGGGGCTACTGGCAGTTTTGAAAGTGCAGGCAAACATTTGAAAAAATCTTTAAAATGATTTGCATTTAATGAGAAGGAGTCAGAGGTGCACTGATGTTAATGGCCCAGATAAATCACCTTGGAAAGGAGTTCACATACATTTTTTTTCCATGTGTGCATGTTAGAAAGAAGCACTAACATTTTTCAATCTTTCAGTAGTATGCAGGGGGAAAAAAAAAGGACAGAAAAATTAGACAGGTAAATGATAGAGATAATGGGCTTTACCTCCCTTGGGATTCATCTAAGCCAAGATAACTCTGGAGTTTCCATTTCAGCCAGGCGTTGATGTACTTCATACTTAACATCCATTTTTAAGGACTCCTACTCTCAAAAAGCTTTACTAAAAAAAATACAATTAAATAAACTATTTTCACAAGCCTAGCTACCTAGTTTGTGACTTTTTCTAATTTACGTCCCCTGAACTCCAAACTCTATTTTTAAAATATTATAGTTAGAAAGTAATTCATGCGCGCCAATACAAGTGCAACAAATCAGAAAAAGTTAAAGTCAGCCTTTCATCCATGCCACCCCCCCCCAAAAGGTAATGGGTGTTAACCGTTCAATGCACTGAGGCATGTCCTTCAACACCTACAGATACTGGCAGTGAAACTGGTATAGCCACTTTGGAAAGCAATAGGTAATAGCCATAAAATCTGAACTGAACTAACTCTTTGATCCATAGTATAAATGAACACACAAGGTATCCTCCTAGTACTGTTTATAGTAGCAACAGTTTAGGAACACCCTAAAAGTCTGATTTAAATTATGGTGCCTATTAAGTATAGAATACTATATACTCTAAAATTATTTTTTAAATATTTTTTTAGTTGTAGATGGACACCATATCTTTATTTTTTAAATTTATTTTTATGTGGTGCTGAGGACCCAACCCAGTGCCTCACACATGTGAGGCAAGTACTCTACCACTGAGCCCCAGCCCCAGCCCCAGCCCACAGCTCTAAAATTTAATGATGTAGACTAATAAGTAATTAAAAAAAAACAAGTCCAAAACTACAGGTACAGCATGTTCCTGTTAATAATTTTTTATTATATACATTTTTTAAAGGTACAATTGATATGCAGAGCCCATTTCTAGAAAAACACATTGTAAACTCTTTCTTGTGGCTGACCTGGAGATGACTCTGGGGGACTGGTGATTTAGGATAAGGAAAGGACTAGCTTAATTATCTGCCCTTGGCTAGCATTTGTCTTTTATGGATGTGGTCTTTTCTTCAATAACAGATAAATTTTGCCAATCTGATGAATGAAAATCATATTCATTTTTTAGCTTTACAGTTTCCTAACTAAAAATTATATTGAATACTTTTTTCATGTGTTTCATGATCATTTGTATTCCTTCAATTTGAAAATGCCAACTCACATCCTTTGCCTGCTTTTAAAAATTGAGTTATTTCATTATTAGCTTTTTATAGCTCTTTGCATATAAGAACTATTAACCCTTATCTATAAAATATATTGCAAATATGTTTCCTAGTCCATTATTTTTCTTTTTATATTGCTAATAATAATTTCTGTCATTTGGAAGTTTTTAAAAATTCCATATAGATAAATCATTCCATATTTTTATTTTTAATTTCTTTCTTGTTTGAAAAGTCTTTTTTCAAGCAAAAATTATAAATATATTTTTAACATTTAGATTTTTAATTTCTCCAGATTTGATTTTTTAAGGTATGTGATTCAACGATTTTCTTCCAAGTGTATAGCTAGTGCCAGTTTTTCAAAGACTTCCACTAGCCCAGTGAACTGAAATTTTAACTGTTGTATATTAACTTTCCATGTATGCACATTAGCCTTACTTTGCTCTCAGACGCATTTTTCTACCCAGCCTTGGATCCCAGGGAGCTGACCCCAGGATGTTTAAAGCTCAGGCCTGCTTGCTTAAACTTGGCTTTGGCCAGCTGAAGGTATAAGCAGAAAATCAATAGTCAGGAAACTCCTTCCTTCCTTCGTAACTGAAGTTCCTCAACCCTCCCTGTTGGTTCCCTTAACCCTACCTACAACTACACAATTAATCCTATAAATATTAAGTCTCATTTGAATGTACCTTTTAAGATCATCTTTTCTCTTATACATTTGATACAATGTGATTGACATGGTTTAGATATGAGGTATCCCCCAGATGTGATACTGCAAGAAAGTTGAGATGAATGACTGGGCTATGAGAGCCTTAACCTTATCAGTAGATTAATCCACTGATATGGATTAACTGGGTGGTAACTGTAGGCAGGAAGGAAGAAATAGATTATTAGCGGTGTGACTTTGAGTTTATGTTTTGTCCCTGACGAGCAGAGATCTCTTCTTCCTGGCTGCCATTTCCTGAGCTGCTTTCTTGTGCCATGCTTTCCACCATGATGTTCTGCCTCACCTCAATCCTAGAGCCATGGAGTTGGCTGACCGTGGACTGAACCTCTGAAACATGAGCCAAAATAAATTTTTCTTTCTCTATGTTGTTCTTGTCAAGTCTTTGGGTTATAACAACAAAAAAAGCTGACTAAAACAGTGATTATGGCAGTTTAAATATATTTTAATACATAACCAATTTTCTATTATAAGTCTTGACATATGTTCATTGGACATATTAACGGGTTTCACTGTAGTACTTCCATAATGCATGTTTTGCTTATGGTTCCCCTCCCCACTCTCCTACTTCCCAGCTCCTAATAGTCCTTCAACATTCAGATCTTTTTTATTATTTTTTTAAGGTTTCCACATGTGAGAGAATACATGTAATATTTGTCTTTTGTGCCTGGCTTATTTGCTTAGCATGTTGTCTTCTAGTTTCATTCTGTTTTCTACAAATGATATGATTTCATTCTTTATGGATAATACTCCATAATGTATATATACCATAATTTTTGTCTGTTCATCTGCTAATGGCTAATTCCATACCTCTATAACATGGGCCAATTCCATATCCTCATTGTGAATAGTACTGCAATAAACATGGGTGTTCATGTATGTCTTTTGTATGCTGACTTCATTCCTTTCAGATATATACCCAGGAATTGTACAGCTGGATCATGTGGTAATTTTATTTTTAGTTTTTTGAGGAACCTTCACACTATGTTTTCCATAGTGACTGCACAAATTTAAATTCCCACCAACAGGGTAGAAGAGGTTCCTTTTTATCTATATCCTAACCAACATTTTTTTGTTTATTTTGGTTTTTTTTGATAGAGGCCATTATGACTGGGTTGAGATAGAATTTCAATGTAGTTTTTTTTGTATTTCCCTTATGGCTAAAATTATTGAGAATTTTTCTTACATTTATTGACCATTTGTACTTTTGAGAGGCCTCTGTTCAACTTACTAGCCTATTTATTGATTGGATTACTTGAGGGTTTGTTTGTTAAGGTTTCTTTTTGCCATTCTTTATATAGTCTAGATATTAATCCTCTGTCAATTGAATAACTGGCAAAGATTTTTCTTCCATTTTGCAGATTGTCTCCTCAGGATTGCTTTGTCAATTGGTTATTTTCTTTGCTATGAAGAAACTTTCTAATTTGATGTAATCTCATTTGTCAATACTTACTTTTGTTTCCTGGGCTGCTTGAGTTCTACCCAGAAAGTTATTGCCTGTACTAATATCTTGAAGTATCTCCTGTGTTTTCTTCTAGGAGTTTCAAAGTTTCATATCTTACATGAAGAGCTTTGATGCATTTTTATTTGTTTTTTGTATGGGTCAGAGAGGATCTAGTTTCAATTTTCTACATGTGGATATCCAGTTTTTCAAGCACCATTTGTTGAAGAAGCTGTCCTTTCTTCAGTGTGTATTTGTGGCAGCTTTATTGAGAATCAGCTGGCTGAAGATGCATGAATTTATTTCTGGTCCTCTGTTCTATTTCATTGTTCAATAAGCCTGTTGTTATGCAAATATAGTGCTGTTTTTGTTACCATGGCTTACAGTATGTTTTGAAATCAGGTATTGTGATGCTATTTGCTCTTTTTGATAAGGATTGCTTTGGCTATTTGGACTCCTTTGTGCTTCCACATGAATTTTAGTATTTCCCCCTAGTTTTGTGAAGGATATCATTAGTATTTTGACAGTTATTGCATTGAATCCGTACATTGCTTTGGATAGTATGATCATTTAAAAAATATTAATTCTCTCAATCCAGGCACATGAGAGGTCTTTCCACACTCTAGAGTATTCTTCAATTTCTTTCTTCAGTGTTTTGTAATTTTCATTATAAAGGTCTTTCACATTCTTAGGTCTATGCCTAAGAGTGTGTGTGTGTGTGTGTGTGTGTGTGTGTGTGTGTGTGTACATGTGTGTTTCCTGATTTCTTTCTCAGTTCTTTATTGATCTATAAAACAGTAACTGCTTTTTAGAGCTTGATTTTGTATCCTGCTCTTTTACTGATTTTTTTTATCTGCTTTAAGAGTCTTTTGGTAGAGTCTTGGGAATTTTCTATCTATAGAATCATATCATCTTCAAACAGGGATAATTAAACTTCTTCCTTTCCTAGGTTTGTCATATATAGCATTTATTATGTTGAGGTATGTCCTCCAGCAAGGCTTGTATCATGAAGCGATGCTGAATTTTATTGAAAGGTTTTTTTCTGCATCTACTGAGATAATCATGTGATTTTTTACCTTTGACTCTATTTATTTGCTGTATTACATTTATTGCTATGTTGAACCATCCTTGTATCTCTGGAATAAAACCAACTTGATCATAGTATATGATCTTTTTAATTAAAGTACCTTGAGCAGCTAAAACAAACTGAAATAATGGTTAATGCTATACTAAATTTAGATGTCAGTTTGGTACAGATTATCATTTTTAGGTATTTCCCTTATTAAACATGTGACTGATAACTATTTTTGAAAACCTATTGCAAACTTCAACTCAATGCACAAAACAGATCAAACTGATTATTGCCCTTTCAAAATCTGTGTTTACTTTTTAATTACCTCACACTTACTTGTATTCATAGTTGCCAATGCTCAAAACCTACTGTCATTTTAAATTACTTTTTGTCACTCCCATTGGGCAACATCCAAATTGTTGCCAATTTCTGCTAATATTAACAGAAAAAAAATCTTATTAGATTATTTCCTCACCCTTTCAGAACTGCAGAACCATGTTAACATCTCTTGAACACACTATCATTTACATCCCTTAATGGATCTCAATTTTTTGCTTCCAGAATTTGAGTTTGAAAATACAAATGTGAAACTGTCATTCCTCTGCTGATAATCTTCAATAGTTCCAACATGATAAAGTTGAAACATCGTTCATATTTCTGCTCCATCTACAATTTTGGTCCCTTTTACTTCCACTTAGTACACTCTCCCCCAAATACACACACACACACACACACACACACACACACACACACACTTCCCCATGCTCTAATCACATAGGTTTATTTGTGGTTTCCCAGATATATTATTTTGTTTCTTTCTTTGAAAATGCTTTCATCCTGCACTGTCCTATATGGTAGCCACTAACCATATGTGGCTATTAAGCACTTGAAACATGGCTAGTCCAAATTGCAATGTAATATAAATAAGAACTGGACTCTGGATTTCAAATACTTTGTACCAAATGTTAATGTCAAATATCTCATTGTGATATTTTATTTAAAAATACTGCATATTACAATGATAATGTCATGGATTTGTGGGTTAAAAATATTAAAATTGATTTCATCTGTTTTCTTTTTACTACAAAATTATTACAAAATTCCTGTGTAGATCACATTATATTTCTATCACACAACAGTGCTATAATCTGTTTTTCGCCTGATAAAATCTGACTTGCCTTTAAATCCCTGTTTGAGATGTCATCTCCTCTGTGAAAACTTTTTGGCTCCCCTACCCAAGGTAAAATTAATCAATCATTTCTATTCATGTCCTCAGAGAACTTTATGTACATACTTCTATCACAGCACTTGCCTTACTACAATGTCATCATTGTTTATACATCTGTCTTTACTTTTTTTTTTTGTATCTTTGCATCCTTTGTTTCCCTAATCTCCCCAATAGGCTGGATTTGTGTATGCAAACTGGGACGATTAAATAGTTCTAATAAAAACCAAGACATGATAATCATTAAAAATAATTACATAATTTACCCATAAGCTTATTGCATATAAGAAAGAAAATGAAAATATCATTTTATATTTATAGCTGTAATAAAAGAAAGCTTTTGGTTTGTCAAAAGCCCAGACTTTTCCCTAGCACTAACTCTAGGAGGGATTTATCATATGAAACCTCATATGAGACACTGAACCACATAGTGCATCAGGTCTTTAATCAGAGGTCTAAAGATAATACAGAAGTATTCCATATATGGCAATTTCTTATATCAACCAACACTACAAGCAGACAACATAATATTATAGCACAGCTCAAAGCAAGCATTTTAAACATCAGAATAACAGTCCAATGTGAACTTTCTGGTGATCTCACTTGATAAAGAAAAGGAATCAGAAGGATATAGTTATATTTTTTAAAAATTCAATATGATAATCTTTGTCTTTTAGCTGGAATGTGAATTCTATTTATATTTATCAAAATTGTTGATAATGTTGAGTTCAAATCTCTCTTCACACTGCTATTTACCCTGTTTATTATTGTTATTTTTCCTTTATTCCTCAATTAATTTATTCTCTTGGATTAATCAATCATTTTATTATTCTATTTTCCTCCTCCAATGGCTTTTTAGTAATATATTGTATCATCTTTCTTTCAGTGATTTTCCTATTAGTAAAATTTAAAAATTGTTTTAAAATACATGTTATTGACCAGAAATTATTTACATATAATGGTATAGGAAATTTCAGAAAAAAAAACGGATGGGAAAACACATAATAAATACATATTAACCAAAATAAAGCTTCTGTACTATATTAATATCATATAAATGTAATTTAAAACAAAAGTATTACATAATGATGAAGAAACAATTTGTCTAAAAGTATAAAAACTGTATATAGTTACTTAACTACAAGGCTAAAATGTAAAATTAAAATTAGCAAACTTATGATAAGAAATTTATAAATCCAATAATCAAAATGGATGATTTTAATATGAATCTTTCAATAATTAGAGATAAAGCAAACATCAAATAGTAAGAATATTATGTTTTTAAACAAAATAATGATGAAGCTTGACAAGAATCAGACCACAACACAATACTATTGAGTGACTTTAATATACCTCTCTCACTACTGGATAGATCTTTCAAAACAAAAACTAAACAAAGAAATATAGAACTAAATAATATAATCAATAATTTAGACTTAACAGATTCTATATATATATATATATATATATATATATATATATATATATATAGAGAGAGAGAGAGAGAGAGAGAGAGAGAGAGAGAGAGAAGAATATCTCATCCATCAATGACTGAATACACTTTTTCCTCAAGCATCACATGGATCCTTCTCTAATATAGACCATGTTATATAAGCTATCACATATGTTGGCACATAATTATAATATTACCTTAATATATTTTTAGCATCTGTAGGGTTATTTGATAGCTCCCTTTGCATTGATATTAATTTTTGTTTTTCCTTTTTTCTTGATTAGACTTGTTTTATTTTTATCAAATTTTTGCTGTATTATTTCATCTCTATTTCAAATATTCCTACTCTTATTTTTCTTCCTACTACTTAATTTAAAAATTATTTGCTTGTTATTCTAGCTTCTTTCTGATACAAGCACTTTAAGTTATAAATGTTCATTTGAGTACTGTTTTATCCCAGACATCCTGCTATTTTAAGTTTTTATTACTACTTAGTCAAAGCACTTTTTTTAACTTTTCTTGTGCTTTCTTCCTTGACCTCAGAGATACATGTGCCATTTAACTTTGAAATAGGTGACATGGGGGTGGGTTTTATATATCTAAAGGTAATTGATTTCTAATGTAATAAATCATGCAGGAAACAGTCTGCATGATTTTAATTTTTTTAAAAAAGTAATGGAAATGCTTCTTATATTAAATGTATTGGTTACATACATGTCAAAACTGATCTATTTGAGTACTTCAAATATTTGCATTTTATGGTACTTCAATTTTAACTCAATAAAGCTATAAAAATAGCCCCCCCCCCCAAAATGATAAATCTTTATTTCATGGAAATATAAGAAGTCATCCTTCAATATCTGTAGGGACTGGTTCTAGGATCCCCAAGGACACCACAATCTGTGAATGTTTAAGTTCCTTCAATAACAGTATAATATTTGCATATAACCCATGAACATGCTCCCAAATAATTTAAATCTTCTCTAGATTACTTATAATACTTAATGCAATGTAAATGCTGTGTAAACAATTGTTATCCAATATTGTTTTGAGAACAGGGACAATAAAAATAGTCTATGATTAGTACAGATCAACTTTTAAAAAATATTTTCTAACTGCAGTTGGTTGAATCACAGATGAAGAACCCAAGGACACAGAGTGCTAACTGTACTCTATGAATCCCAAGCACAACAATTTTTCAAATACAGGAAATATTTATAATACCTGACCTTATCCTAAGCCATAAAGCAAATCTTAGCACTACTCAAAATCAACATAATACCACATTGCCTATTCACAATTTATTAAGATAGAATAAATTAACAAAAAGATTATTTCCTCAGATGCCCATATTTGGAAATTTAAAAATATAAATATAAGAAATTTGGGGATCAAGGAATAAATCAAACTGGAAAGTTAAAAATATTTTAAAGCCAAACAACATAAAAATTATATATTAAAACCTATTGAATACAGCTGAAGTAGGGACTTAGCTATCATAACTCTAAACACAAAGCTTTAAAAAGATAAATGGCTAAAAATTTCAACACAGGAAGTGAAAAACTTCACAAAATGGTATAACCAGAAGAAGAAAATAAGAAAGAAAAAAAGGAAGAAAATAATATAGAACAGAAATTATTGAGAAACACTAGAGGATCATAAGAACCAAAACTGATGATTTATGTAAAGCTAATAAGACAGGGAAAAAAAAAGAAAAAGAAAAATCCTGACAAGTTAAGGGAACAACAAACAAAACTATATATATATATATATATATATATATATATATATATATATATATATATATATATATCTTACTAAGAAGAAAGAAAGGAAATTGATAGACTTTGGTCATAAAGGATAAAAAATTGGTTTAAATATATTCTGAATTTAGTGGTGTACATTACAGAAAAGTCTAGAGAGTAGCATGGCTTTAGGCATAGAATGATCAAAAGTTTAAATTGTATTACCATAATCTGAATTTGATCCTATTTCTCTCAATCTCCCAAGTCTATTCTCCTGATATCAAACAAACTGTTCCTTCACAGGGAAACACAGCTAAGGCCAGTATCTTCATACCTACAACTTGGGGCAAAAGGAAAGCATTGCCTTCCCATTGTCTCCATAGTATTGTCTGGGTTTTGGGTTCTGATTGGCTCATGAGCCCATCCACACTCACTGACTGTGACGCTCTGATTGGTTGAGCTGCAATCACATATCTCTGCTAGAGCAGCAAACAGAGATAACACTTTTGGTAGCACATTAACCAAAATCAAGGTACACTTAGAGAACAATGAATGGCTGCTCTAGGGCAAAAATGACTTAAATGTATTTCATTGCCACCTGAGTCAAATGTCTTATTTTAAATAGAGTTTCAACTCTATAAGCTCACCAAGATGAATTAATTTCCAAATGTCATCCTACATAACAAAATAAATTTGGTCTGCTGCATGTAGTGATTCAATACTATCTAGTATACCTAAATATGACAAGCTATTTGCCAGAAGTGATGAGTTGGGGGTTAGTTAAATTTGGTACTGTTTTTTTTTTCTTTAAATAAGTATTTGCTAACCTATTGAACAACTTCTCAATGCCAATTTATAAATCACTTTTCTCTTTTCAGGTATGACTTTAATAGAAAAAATATTTTGCTTAAAAATAGCATAATAGGGGCTGGGGTGTGGCTCAGCAGTAAAGCGCTCACCTACCATGTGTGAGGCCCTGGGTTCTATCCTCAGCACCACATAAAAATAAATAAATAAAATGAAGGTATTGTGTCCAACTACAAGTAAAAAATAAATATTTTTTTAAAAAAAATTATAGTCTCTACACAAAGTTTGATCTTTGTTCATTTATTCAAGAAATATTCATTGAATGCTGACTATTTCAGGCATTTAATTTACTGCTGAGCATACAAAATCAAATAACAAAGACCCTGACCCCCGCCCTCAAGGAGTTGACAGTAGTGAAACTCAGAGTAAAATAAATTCTCAGCCTTCCAAGTGCATGGGTTACTTCTACACCCTTTTTAAAGCATTTTGCACTACAGATTTCACAGATCATTAATCTAGCTAAGCAAGTAGAACATTTTGTTCTTGTGGGAAAGTTCTCTGGTCAATGGGAAATGTCTTTAGCATTTAGACAGCTTTTGGGGAAGAACAAGTGGAACTGGAACAATTTGTCCTGCCTGTAATCTAGACCCCAGTCCCCTCCCAACTTCAGTTTGGTGGATTTTGAAGGGTGGGTGGCTGGGAGAAAGAGAACAGAGTATAAAGAAAGAACACGGACCAGAAGCATAAAAAGGGGCACAGACAGTTAGGGAACACTAGATAGAAAAAAAAATAAGGCAGTAGGTGACACAGGTTAAATTGTGCCTTGTGGGGCATTAATAAGCATTCATCTATGCTCACTGTCAGCTGTCATCTAGAGTTCTGGGAAAGATGCCAGTGTATTTCAAATGATATTCAAAACTTAGAACAAAAAAAAAGTCTGTTTACTAAAGATCCAGAAAACTAATTTTATGCCATCATGACTTAATTATGGCAAAGAATAATTGACTCTATATAAAATTCCATGTTATATTCATGTCATACCTCCTAACTAAAATAGTTCAGTTTAGATTTCTCTTACATACTTGGCTAACAAGAAAATGATGTTTGATTGCAAAACAAAAAAAAAAAAAAAAGAACATAAAAATGCGAATCCAAATGGGTGGAAACTATGCATTTCAAACAAAGAGAATAATTATATGTACAACATCATAAGCTAGCCTTCAAAGAATTCAGGCAGTGATTGATGTAAAGTATTTCTAACAGTAAACAAAAGATCATTTTAGAATGGAGACAAAAGTACATATAATTTATACTTCTTATTGAAGACATATAAACATGTTTCTAAAATTATTTTTAATTAAGAAATCAAAGAATGTCACACCAACATCAGAAGTAAAATTTGAACATCTGACCAGAGGAAAAAATTTAGAGAGGTCTGCTTGAAATTTTTCTTTGAAAGCCACAAAAAAGAAGTTGGAAAGCAGTTGAGTTTGTGGTACTCAGTTGGGATGGCTTTCCATATGCAAATATTCTGCAGCCCCTGAATTGTAAAGAAGATCATGTCCCCTTTTTGCACAAAATCTGTAGATGTTTTCCTGATAGTATCCTTCAAGGTCCTTCTCCACTAGGCTTTGCTTCTTTGGAATACAGTTCTGCCCTCAATCACAGCCATCCAGCCTTAACCTGACTTCATGCTGTTTCTAGAGTATAGCCAATTGCTCTATCATACCAAGCCCTCAGCATTTGTCTTGATTGGAACTCTCTTCTTTGAGGCTATTATATATGGTACCTCCCCTACTTCAATCTAATTCAGGGAGGCTGTTCCTGACAAGTAAGAACTTGTCAGTCTTCATCACTCTCCTTCCCTACTTTCTCTCAGTATCACTTAATGATGTGAGCACTGCAAAATCAGGGATTTTTTTTGGGGGGGGAGGGGTTCTGTTTTCTACTATCTTGTGCCTAGCACAGAGTAAATGCTGAGTTGAATGTTTGTGGGTAACATTAGTGCCCTATGAAATCACATCTCAAAGCACTGTAATGACTGTTAGAATTTGAGTTCTCCTGAAAGCAGATCCTGCATGCAGGTATTTTATTACAAAGTGACCCCAAGTGAGGGAAGCCATCCGTGAAATGTGAAATGTGTGTGGACCTTTTTTCGGCATTACAGCCAAGGAAAAGGATAGGTCTGGCACTGAGAATGGCCCGTAGCACTCCCACTGAGACAGACTGCCCAATGCATGTGGCCTTCCCCTCCACTCTGCTAGAAAGGTCCTGTGCAGCAATACTGAAGATGGGCGTAACCCATTAGGAACTGAGCAGCCTACCTGCCCTCACCTTTATTCTATTTTGGTGAAGACCTTTCTATCCAAGGTCTTTGATGTTTTCCAATATAAATAAAGCAAATGTGGGCTCCTTTCTTTGCTAGAAGCCGGACCTGTCTGGACAGCTTGCCCTTCCTGCCCTTGTTTTGAAACTACTTTCTGTGTTCTGTGGTTATTTCGCTGTTGTAGTTTTCCTAGCTTCTACTGCTTAGCCAGCCCATTCCACTGGAGGGGAACCCCATTCTATCGCCCGTGGAGGACATGGACAGTACCCAAGCATCAGGAATGAAGGACAAACAGAAGTGAAATAAACAAGAGTGATATAGACCAGGGAAGAAAGTCAATAAGCAAGACTAACTGATAAAGGGACGCAGGACAAAGGACAAAGGGTTACAATACCCTTAAACAGTATTAGTAGATAAGCAAGGGTGGGCATCCAGGAAGGACAATGAACCTTGTGGGGCAGGTCAGAAGAAAGTAGGTGGTGTTGATGTTGGATAGTGTCACAAAGCCAGAAAGAGTGATGAAGACTGACAAGTTCTAACTTTGTTGTGTCACCTTACATTTCTGAGTGGAACACATACTCAGAAAGGCAAAATAATCAGGGCTGGTTTCATGGGAATGTAATCTGCATTGGCTCAGGGCTTGCACTTGGTTTAACACTCTGCTTTGTCTTAAAATTCTTGATATTTTTTCTTTGAACTTTTGTTTTATAGTGGAGTCTAATGTCACAATGGGGCATAAGTGTGAAAATAGAGATGACATGAGGCAAAGGATACAAGAGACTGTGGCCTAGCAGCAGCCCATGCACTGAGGGCTCAAATCCAGTTATGACTGGCAATGGGCATGCGCAGCAAGCAATCTTGGAATACAGGATGCCATAGGGCCCTTGGGGACAGCTGGACTGGAAACTGGACCTAGATGGCAATAGGAACAGTGACAGCAGAAGAAGTAGCAACAGCAGTAGCTATGGCAATAGACACTGGGGAAAGAGGGTTTTGTAAGGCAGCAGCACCAAGACTTGCAGCAAAAGGCCAGCTTTCCTGTCTGTCCCCAGAACCTGTCCTTGCTATGTCTGCACTAACATTAACCCTCTGTTTTAGTTGGCTTTTTTGCTGCTGTGACTGAAAGACCTGACCAGAACAACTGTAGAGGAGGAAAAGTTTATATGGGGGCACACAGTTTCAGAGATCTCAATCCATAGGCAGTACGTCCATTCTGTGGGGCTCAAGGTGAAGCAGAACAACATGGCAGAACAGTGTGGTGGAGGGAAACAGCTCACATGATGATCAGAAAGCAAAGCGAGAAGTACTCCACTCACCAGATACAAATATATACCCCAAAGCCACGCCCCCAATTCCCACCTCATCCAGCCACACGCCACCTACCTCCAGGTACCACGCAATTCCATCAGGTGATTGATTCACCAATTGAGTTAAGGGTCTTGTTACCCAATCATTTCTCCTGTAAACTCTCTCACATTGTCTCACACGTGAGCTTTTGGGGCACACCTCACATTCAAACTGTAACCCTCCCTCTGATGAGAGCACTGGGACTATCGTTACTGGCACACAGGTACTAAACGTTGTCGGTAAATTTTCACAAAGTAAAAATGTGGACTTAAGAGTACAGAAAGGAATTATGAGAATTCTCAAGAGTTTAGAATCTCTGGACTTGAAAACTGCTGCAAGTATAGCAAAGCAAATATCTACAGGCTTAGAAATGAAAATTATACCAAAATTATTCTCCTTTTTTAAATTTGTAAGTTTATGTTGTTACTCATGTGTCACTGTTACCCTTATTATGTTTTATAAACAATAAAAAATAAAATAAGAAAGTCTCATATCCTAGTAACTATAGTGTCACTGTTCCCCTCTTTTTTGAACAAAGGGCTCTACATTTTCACTTTACACTGGGCCCCACAAATTAGGAAGCTGGCCCTCCCATTTGAAATTTCACCATTGGAGTTTGAACTTCAATTTGACCAGGAAGGAAACAAAAAAATGGGAGGTGTAAAAAGAAATCAGCACCTCAGAGTGGTCCTTTCTGATTGTCTTTACTTTGGGAGAAGATTACTAATTGATAAGAAATAAGAAGGAGAAAATCTTGCTTTCGATATAGATTTTAAAAAAGCCAAAAATCAATAAACCTGGAGGGAAAATTTAAATAGTTGGAATTCAACATAGAAAAATTTGTTCCGCCCCTATCTATAGAAACTCCATTATATTGGCAAGACTAGGGTTCAAAACATGAAAAATTCTAAATCAGATTAAATAGGATATCGGAGAGTTAAATAATAACCAAGTGACAGAAGACATATTACTGATAATGAGGACTCTCACAAGTGAGTTGCTAATGTTTTAAATCAAAAGGAGCTCATAAGTATAGGATGAACAACTCTAGAGTGTAGTGTCACACAAGTACCACAGTTAATGATATTATATTGTACTTAGAATAATTGCTAAGAGTTTAGATTTTAGGTGGCATTATTACAAAGAAAAAAGTAACTACATGAGACGATGAATATGTTAATTTGATTGACTATAGTAACCATCTCTCCATAAGTATATTAAAACATCATGTTGTACATATTAAATATTTACTTTTTAAAAATGAGTTAATAAGACTTAAGATTAAGAGATTTCTTTTTAATGTGGATAAAGATAGAAAGGAGCTGGTAACTGGCCTGGCACAGAAAGAAGGGATACATCTGTCATTTTTCTCAAATATTAAAAAACTAAGCCGGGTGTGGTGGCATACACCTGTAATCCCAGCAACTCAGGAGGCTGAGGCAAGAAGATTCCAAGTTTAAGACCAGCCTCAGCAACTTAGTGAAGCAACTTATTGAGACGCTGTCTCAAAATAAAAAAAAAGAACTGGGGATGTAGCTCAGATATTGGGCACCCTTGGGCTAAATCCCCACTACTCCCCACCTGCCAAAAAGCTAGCTGGTTGGTCTCAGTCATTGCTCTTGTGTTATATCAACATGCAGAAAGCATGATAAAAAGGCAAAATGGAGTTAAGGTTCTTGTTCTACCACTGCTATGGTTTGGTATCACCAAAAATTTTAGTGTTGGAAACTTAATCCCCAATGCAACTGTATTGAGAGGTGGAATATTTAAGAGCTGATTAGGTCATAGCGCTCTGCCCTCAGGAATGATTAACATCTCTATCACAGGGGCTGGTTTGCTTTATTTAGCAAGAGTGGTTTTATTATAAAAATAAGCTGGGCACTTTCTTTCTCTAACCCATATGATGCTTTCTGCCAGTTAGATTGCAGTATGAAGGCCCTCACCAGATGTGGTCCCTGGATCTTAGATCTCCTAGCCTTCAGAATCAAGGCAATAAATTTCTGGACTTCATAAATTTCCCAGTCTCTGGGTATTCTGTTATAGCAACACAAAACAGACTAAGATGTCTACTAATTATTCATATAATACTAGGTAAACAGTCTTGTTGTTTCCCAATCTGAAAACTAGAGGAATTTACATCATCTTCCCACTCATAGGAATTGTCAGAGGTAACATAGGAAAGTTGTCTAAAAAAATAAATAAAAAGTAGTAGTCTGAGCCTGAAATTATACATTTCAGCATTTAGAAGAACTGTTTCCTATCAAAAAGAATAGTTTTCCTTTGATTTAAGAAAGATGATAATTTTGGTGGAGGATTCATCAGTAGCAAGCTGTAACTCCTTAAGTATTTCTGAAGAATCAACTATCAAACCATAAATGGCCAAAACACCAATAATTATTGAGCAGTCTTCCTCAAATCTCTCATAAAGTGATCATAATCATGATAAACAGTTAACAACGTGGTGGAAGCAGCACACCAATGGAAAACTGCAGAAGTGAACAAAATCTGTATAGAGTCCAAAATAAATATTGAGCTATTTAAAAATAGTTGCATGATTTCGTAAAGACTAAAACACAAACAAACAAAACTCTGGAAGTTCTTTGGATAACTGGTGATAAACATGATAAAAATATCCTGAATTTGAAAATCAGACATGAGTTTTCCTAAGTTTTCTGAGCCTTTAGCATATCCTTCTAGTGCGTCTATAAATGGAAATGGTCATAGTTACATAACCTTGCATTTATTTCTGTACCTTCAGAGATCCAGTTTGATCATCTGTAAATGGGACAATAATTTCTGCCCTACCTATTACATGGTACTTTAAAATGATCAAACCTGTGCTCGCTTCGGCAGCACATATACTAAAATGATCAAACCTGAAAAATGCCTCAAAAATGCTGATAATATATACAGTGAGATACATATTTCTATGAATTTCACCATGTTCCTAGGATCAGCAGCGTGGTCTGGAAAGAGCCAGGGATGGTAAGCAGGAAGGAATTTAAACAATTCTTTACATAAGGGCACAACCAATAAAAAAGTAAAATTCCTTTAATGGACTTTGCTGGATATAAGACAAAAATGAACCAAAAATAGTAAACTGGTGATCTCTAAGCAAATAACTTCTGTTCTCTAATAAATATACACCTGTCTAACCAAAAATGAAGAAGTATTACTTTGCATAAGTGAAACAGATTTATAACAAATATCTGAATTTATTTATTCAAATAGAATGTTGCCTCCCTCAAAATTATTACATTTGTCTTCAAAATAGATACATTCTTTCCAACTACCACCCTATCCTCTCCTCCTCCTTATTTAAAACACTTTTGAATTTATCTCACACTTTTTAAGCCAAAAAAGATGATATTCAGAAATCCACTGCTATCATTCAGATCTGGAATGTTCCCCAAGGTCCATGTGTTAAAGGCTTGGTTCCTAGCCCAGGGCCCTATGGGAAGGTGATATGGAGGTGGAACCAGAGGAAAGTTTTCAGGTCATTGGAGGCATGACTTCCAAGAGGATTGTGGGACCCCAGTACCACCTTCTTTTTCTCCACTTTCCTGCCAATGTGAGGTGAATGGTTTTGCTCTACACATGCACTCACCATAATGCCCCACACAGGCCCAAACAAAGGGGTCAACTGACCATGGACAAAAACCTCTAAAACTGAGAGCCAAAATAAACCTTTTCTAAGTTGATTGCTTTAGGTATTCGTTATAGTAATAGTAATGGAAATCTGACAGGTTGTTGCCAAAATTCAAATCTATCTTAATCTCAATCTTTTTTTTAAAAAAAGTGTCTTTAATCAAAAGAAAGTGCCACAATTTCTCAATTATGGGCAATTAGGAAAGAGAATTTTTAAACTGTTTGCAATGATAGCTTCAAGGTAATATTTGTATAAAAGCCAAAGTTAACTGCCTTGAAGAGACTATCTCTAAATGGGCTCCAGTTTGTTCCATGCATTTGAGTTTATGTGCTCAGGTGTGTGTGTGTGTGTGTGTGTGTGTGTGTGTGTGTGTGTGTGTATCATGGCATGCACTGCTTACCTGGAGTGGCCCATAAAAATTTGATTGTCTCTGACAAATGCTTCAGTAGAATAGAAAGGGTAAGAGAAGTACCCCAGGAAACTAGGAAATGTGTGTGTAGGGGGAGGGAGAATTAGGCAATCCTAGTGTTCCCTTATCTCATTACCCTGCTTTTGTTTTCATTACACACTCATTACTTATCTCATATTATCTTGTTTATTTGTTTTCTTTTCCTCCCTACTAGACTCCAAGCCCTATATGAATAGGACCTTGTGAGTCCTGTTCAATTCCATAGTCCAAGGCCTAGAAATGTAAGTGCTTGATAAATATTTTTAAAAGGAAAGGAGGGGAAAAGGGAGGAAGGAAGAAGGAAAGAAGGGTTCCACGTCTGGGCTTAGGTATTACTCCCTTCTCTGTAAAAGAAATCGGCTGGTGGTTGAGTCTATCTGAATCCAAAACAGGGGAGGGATTTCAGAGTTATTTAGATGCTCCTTCTCACCATGAACTGTTTTCATTCACAACACTTCTAAAACATAATATCCACACATTCTCCAACTCACCAGACACCAACTGAGTGTCTCATGATTCAATACTATTCAATTCTGACACTAACTACCCAATACCTTGGCAGACCCCAGTAGATTAAGGCTCAGTCCCACAAAACTACTCCCACTTCAGGTGCCAGATGATTGATGGGCTAACAATCAGGGGTTCCTATCATCCCCTCCTCATGTTCAATAACCTGCTAGAACAGCTCACATAAGTCAGGAAAGTAGTTAGCTTATATTTATTATTATAAAACTCAGAAGCAGTAAAGTAAGAGAAATGAATAAGACAAGTTATGGGAGAGACTCTTGGTCCCTGTTGTTTTGGAATATTTATGGAGGTTTCATTATGCAGAATGATCAATTAAATCATTGGTCACTAATAACTGAATTCAATCCCAAACCTCTCACCTCCCCAAATTCATGCCTTGGTCTCTCTGATAACAACCCATCCTGAAGCTGTCTAGGAGCTCCCCAGCCACCTCACTAGTAAACAAAAATACCCTTAACATTCCAGAGATTCAAAGGGTTTTTGGAGCTGTGTGCCAGGAACCAGTGACAACTACCAAATGTCTATATCTCATTGTATCACACCCCTCCACCCACACTCCATAATTTCTACCGGTTACACCTACATTTTGTGATAAATGTCCTCAATCTTAAAGAACTATATAACTCCAGCTTCAAGCCACAGATTCCAGACACTGTTGCCTCTTCTGTACAGAAATTATAAAGACCAAGAAACTGGGAATCAGGGGCTAGGGTTGTGGCTCAGTGGTAGAGCACTTGCCTAGCACATGTAAGCACTGGGTTCAATCCTCACCACCACATTAAAAAAATAAATAAATAAGTATATTGTGTCCATCTACAACTAAAAATATTTTAAAAAATAAAAAGAAAAAAAAAGAAACTGGGAATCAAAGAGAGAGAAACAGAAACGAGCGAGGGATCTCAATATCCCCTTCAAGGACATACCCCATGAACTAACAGTAGCCCCGTTTCCTAAATCTTCTGCCACCTCCCAATAGTACCACAGGCTGTTGACAAAGCTTTCAACACATGGTTTGGGGGACATTCAAGATCCAAATTAGAGCAGGTTTTTTATTTTATTTTATTTTATTTTTTTAGTTGTTGATGAACTTTTATTTATTTATATGTGGTGTTGAGAATTGAACCCAATGCCTCTCACATAGTAGGCAAGCACTGTACCACTGAGCCACAACCCCAGCCCCTACAGCAAATTTTAAATGTAAAAATTTAAAATAAATGTGATCTTTTTAAGAAGTAGAATTGGCTTGGGTTTTCTCAATCTCTAAGGGGTCCTAAACTTCAGGGAGAACACTGGCTTCTAGCTATTTAATCTTGAATAACTTTCTTAAAAACCTAGTTTAATAATTTCTGCAATGGGATAATAATTCCCACCCTTCCTAGGATATGGCGCTGTTAAAGGACCAAATACGGAAATGCCTTGAAAACTGTTAGGAGCTTCACAGTGAGGTAAAAGTCAAGACATGTGGACAAGAGCACCTCCAGCTGTGTGGCCTTGGCCAAATCGAACACTGTGACGAGAAGAGCTCCTCCAGATGAATTTTTAATCCCTGCCAGCTATCAAATTCTAAGATGTCAGAAAAGGAGAAATTATTATCATCATTTCATTTTCATCTTTGGTAACTACTACCATGTCTATAATAAAAGGGGGTAAAGCTAGTGTTTTTGAACATTATTGTATTTAGTGGAATTAAGAGTTTGCATAAATTTCAGGGAACTATAAGGTGGAATTGAAAGGAAAGTAGCAGTAAGTTCATTAAGAAATAGCATTTTACAACTCAGTGGGTATGCAGGTTTAAAAAAGATTCTTTATGTTTCTAGCCACTTGGGGTTATAGGTGACTCATCTTAACACTGCTTAGAACTTCAGAACCAATCAACTATAGCCAGTGTGTGTTATCACATGCCATTCAAAGCATCTAGCACAAAGGAAATGAAAGCCAAAAGATGGTAGGGGGAAAAATATCAGTGAAACAATGAATTTGTTCTACATGTGTTCTGCAAATGAGGCAACAAACAACAACAAAAAAAGAAATGCCTGTTTTGAGTTTGATAAATAATGACTAGAATAAAGCAAGAGATAAAAGTATTCATTAAAATGGAATTCTGACTTTCTCCATGCAGGTCAAAACCTCTTTGAAGTAAATATTTTCACTAGTTTCCCATAAATAGACATGATCTTGGTTTTCCTGGGTTTGTAAGCCTATCCTTCTGTTTACTCTTAAACCCTTCTCTCAGCAATTGTTCTATCTCAAAAGCCACTGTTATCACGATTTCATGAGATCACCATCAACTAGACTTAATCCTTTAATTTTATACTTATGGTTATTGTTTAAAAAATGAATATTAACCATGCAGAACGTACAAAAACAGTACTTGAGACAAATGCATTAATTACAGCAGAATTGTTCAGTCATATGAAAATATTCCTAGTTACAAAATAAATGTTATGTTTCAGAAAATGTACTCTAATTATGTTTTAATGTAAATAGTGCATGATAAATAACCAATAAAACAGTACTTATTTTATTACTGATGTCAAGGAACCAATGACCTTATCTCTTAAGTAAAAAAATAAATCAGAATTACATCATCTGCTGTCATTCTAATCATAGCTATATTCCAAGGAGGCTCACTGAAGGATGCTCACCCTTGTATACACACCATTGTTTGTGCTTAAAATGTTGTAATAAGTCAATGGATGACATCCCAAACATGGATATGTTTTATTGGAATGACATGATGTTTTTAAAAAAATTAAGAGGGCAGACATTGATAATGTTCAATTGGCTTTCTTTAAAAATTAGAAGATCTGACAATAATGGACACTGTGTATTCCCATTCTCTCTCTCTTTCCCCCTTTCATTCTCTCCTTAAACAAACTGGTCCATTTCATTTATTTAGATTTCCTGCTTGGTCCCTTGGGATCTTAGTTTTCTATCCCTTCATAAGAACTCACATCACAAGACTGGAAATGTCTTTGTTTGTATTTCCTTTATTTACAGTGCAGTTTAAAAGGTTTTCCGGCTTCTGAGTTTTTGTCTTAGTGTCAATATAATATGACCAACTTAACAGTAACAAACTAGAAAGATAGGCATTCTTTAAATATATATTAGTGCTATAAATAAAGAGTTTGTGGGCATTAGAACAATTATTATTTTAAAAGCATATACAAATTAAAAAGAAAAGGAAATATTGCCAGCAGATTCAAAAAATTCAGAACCCATTAAAAATTAATCTATGGTTTAAGAAAACCTGAAAGTCATTAAACTTCTAAACTTTAGGAACTAACTCTCTTGAGAACTCTCAAAATAAGGGATATATATATATATGTATATATATTTATATTTATATATATATATTTATACACACATATACATATATATGTATACACAATACACTTATGTAACTAAATGTGTATGTATGTATATGTCTATATATATATATATATATATATACACACACATACACACATATATACATATATATGTATACACACACATACATACACTAATGTAACTAAATATATTACCAAGTAATGAACCAGTTAAATGCTAGGGAGATATCCACCAAACAGTCCTTGTTGTAGATCAAACATGGAATTTCAAACTTGGAATTTCAAACTTGGAATCAATTTAGGAGCTTTAAAAAATGACAGTGTCTAAACTACTCCAAAAATTTGGATTAAAATGACATAGAGTGTAGACATAAATTGAGATTTTAAAAGTTTCTCATTATTCTGCATATCATATTTTGAACTCACCCTAAAAAGCTAATTATGATCAATAGGTTGAGTCTAAATATAAGATATTAATGGACCACATCATGCACTCACAAGGCAATTATACCTCCTTTCCTCCATACCTGATCCATAGCAGATATTGCTAATCAACAAGGCATAACCATATCCTTAAAATACAGTCAATCAGAACAGGCATGCAAACAGAAATCTATTTTCCTTCCTAAATGTGAACAATTGCAGTGGTAAGAGATTTTCTTGGACCCTTTTCTAAAATAAGATGATGATCTGATGTTTTAAAATCAGCAGACAAAAGGAATCCTAAGTGGGCTCAATTAAGAGATCATTGTATGACTGTAAGATAAGTAAAATCATTAATTCAACCCTTAACAGAAATCTGTGTTCCCATGGTGCATTGTAGAGAAATCACATGGTAGCCAAGAAAATCTGCATTTACCACTAGCCCATTCCACACAACATCAAGTCTTCTTTTGAGACCTATTATCATGCACCTTTTGTTTCTAGGAGGATATTCTGTTTAGAAGAGACTTGGACAGATATGTACATGTAGATATTTTAAAGCTTTTGTTATTTATTCTAAAATAAAACACTATGGACTTACAAGTATTTTACACAAGTAATCCATGTTCATAGTACAGAAATCAAGAGAAAAAAAGAAGAAAAAACATAATCCTACCTGCCAGAAATAAATTTTGGTGCTTTTTTTGCTGGATGTGTTAAAAATTTATCCATTCAGCATATTTTTATTGAGAAACTGTGCCAGCCACTATCCTAGGCTTTCAAGGGTACAACATGAATAAAACAGACAAAAACATATGCCCACAATGAGTTCAATTATTTATAAAAAAAAGACATTTAAAAATCAAATATGATACCACACCTAGTATATAGTTTGTAGTTGGCTTTTTCCATGTCCTAGTTTTTGAAGTATACCCCTAATTCTGTCAGCCTTCTATAGTCTTCCCAGTAGTCTTGCTGAACTAAGAAAATGATCTCAATTGCTACCTATCAGTCCAATCTGACTTCTCTCTTGACAGTTTGTTGCTATGTGAACAAAAGAAAACCTTGTCCCCCAAAACAGAGAATGCTGTGACTAACTGTAAACCACAAAAGCCTACTTAAGGAATTAAAGGGAAAAAAAAAGACAGAATTACTCTACAGGTTCATAAGCATTTCTTGTAATTGGGGAAAGTTAAACTGGATGGTAACTGAAAGCCTTATATTCCTTTTCTGATGTCAAAGAAATGCTCACTTCTTTCAATGTTGTATAAATTCTCAAATCCTCAGTAATAGAAAAAAGAAAGCATTTTCTTGTTTCTTAGTTCAATCCTTTCTCCCTGTTGATTCACTACAAAAGGAATAAATGCTAATTATTTCTTTAAGGCCTGTTTCTAATCACAAGTCCATTAAAAAGAAATCTCTTGTTCTATTTTTTTTTATATTCTCTAGAGCTCATTATAATGGGAATTGACTGCCACAGTTTCCAGCAACGTCATACATTAATTAATTGATAAAATCAGCCTAAGAAATCTGAGATAGCTATGCATGACATACTCATCTTTGGAAATTCAATGGATCAATTCACTTGAAAAACTAGGAGGGGGGCCATCACACACTGGCAAGAGGAAGTCTTATTTTGTCCCCATTTGCTTTTTTTCCTCAGCTTTTGACTGATCTTGTTGAAGAGGAAGCCTTTATCTTGTGTCAAGCTGTCCTGACAGAAAAAAAATGGTCTGGAAAGATCACATTTTTCTCTAGTTACAGCTTTTTCTCTCTAACCACTAAAGATGGTTTAGGGAACTCACATCATTCAAGGCTTTTCCAGAAAATTCTACCTTCTTTTACTGAATCATATACAATATTTGAACAGGGAGAGAAAATGATGATAAAAAGTTTCCTTTTCCCGTTCTCAAAATAGTCTCACTGCATGCATAGGTCACAATGGGGATCAGAATGGCCTGTGGGTGCATTGGGGTCCTTATTTTTATGTTTTTAATGTCAAAATTTTAATGTCAAAATTAGAAATGTAGCTTGATTTCTGCTTCAACTTTTGACATTGTAAATATCATGGCATTTCAATTGTTTTTCTTCAGATACTGCATGTAAAATGATATGTTAACCACTACTCTTTTTGTTGTTGTTGTTAAGTCTTATACACCTAGTTTTAGGCCTTCTTAGATCAAAGAAGCATAAGAATCCAGTAGATTGATATAAAATAGTGGAAAACAAAAGTAGCTAAAAATGTCTGGTTCATTTCTAATTTTCCACATCTGTTATAAAAACCAATGTTTTACTGTATAAGCATTAAATATATATACTTGGGAAATTAATTTATAAAAACCAAGTTAATTGGCCTTTTCATGATGAATATTGTAATCCCTTACTCTGGTTTGAAATCCTGTTTTCCCTGTATTTGTTCATTCATTCTACCAACATTTATAAAGTACTTAGTATATTCTAAACCTTATACTATAGTCTATACTCAAGTGAGAAAAAACTCCGGCCTCAGGGAGCAGAAAGCATAATAGGTTAACAAAACAGATAAACACAATGTGTTTATAAAGGCTGCAATTAACCACTTATCCAATGCTGTACGTGATGGTAGAGATCCAGGACAGAACAAAAAAAGGCACAGTCCCTGTTCTCATGAAGTTTCATCACAAAACAGTTTTCATCATGTGTGACACAGATGTAAGTTGAATGGTGTACCATTTAGAACCTTCCAGTTCCAAGTGGCCAACACCCACCTCACTGGCATACACCAAAACACAAGGTGTTTGTTTATTGACTCCTGTATTTTAAAAAACTCAGTTAAAAAACTGAGGGCTAACTGCAGCATGGATTGGTGAGGGACACAATGTCACCAGGATCTGGTGCCTCTTCTTTGTTGAGCCTGGCTTGCCTATATTTGGGATTCGTTCCTATATTCAAATCCAGTGATGAATATGCAGTATTTCTCTCTTCCCAGAAAATATTCTGGGCAAAACCCTGATTAATCTGAAAGAAATCACATATTCATTTCTGTATTTCTGATCTAGGAACGTGGTGCTCAGATTGGCCAGGCCTAAGTCACAAGTTCTTCCTTAGAAAGGCTGGGAGCAGGTGAGCCAATTCCAGGAGAGGCTTGGGCAAGAGGATCACTAGAAGAAATCAGGATGCCTTACAAAAGGAGGGAATGGACATTGGCAGCCAAACACACTAGTACTGCCTGCTATCGTGCCCCTGTGGAATAGCCTCTCTGAGCCCACCTATTCCTGGAGAAAAACACTGCAACCAAAATTTCATTAATGAAATTTCTATCCTTCCTTGTGCCTGTCGAAGATTGCCAGAGAGGATCCAATTTACGACCTACAGAATTACATTTAAATATTATCTTCTCCTTCTCACCCTCAATGTCCCTCATATCCCATTGTGTCCCATTGCCTTCCTGAACATCCTATTATCTGAGTCCTACCAAAATTCAACTGTAGTTCACATCCCTGCTGCCCAGCCTTCATTCATTGTGCCTCAAATCCCTTTGCATAGGTTCACTTTCCTCACTTTTAAAACTTTTCTTTCTCATTTTTCCAGTCTTACCTATGTCTCAGATTTCCCTTCACCGATTTCCCCAACTTGCATAATAAAGTTCAGAAATGCCCTTAGAAGGTGATAGTGAGAAGGACTTAGTGGCAGAAGATTGGACTATTTTAATCTGAGAAGATGATAAATGCATTTAGAATGTCTTTGATTCTTTCCTTGCCATCCAATCATATTATTCCACAGTACATAATTGCAAAACATAGTTTGAATCAAGGGTGAGGGTGAAAGTGGGAGGTAGGCAGTGACAGACGTTTGAATTCGAATGAAAGGATTAACAGGAATTAACTAAGTGAGCAGGATTGGAAGGTAAGAAAGCATTCTCCTTAGAGAAGAACCCCGAGCCTGGAAGAAAATGGGAACTGAAGAAATGCAAGTGTGTTCAGTGAGGGGAGCATGACACAGATGAGACAAGGCTAAGTAATCCTCATGCAGTAGACTGCAAAATTGCACACACAATCCAGCCAAACAAGAGAGTTTGGCCCACAAGTTCTCCAGAACTTTTCAAATGTCCAAAGGTCAAAGGGAAGTCCTCTTAATACTGCTCCTAAGCCTCAGCCTTGTGAGACACAGAACAGTTATTGCACAAATCTCTTTTGAACACTGTGCCTAGATTGTTATGCTACAGCAATCTGAATTATGTAAGTGCTTTGCAAAGAAAATGAAAAGTGCCTTCAGCACAGTGTCTCTTGGCTGAACTCATTAGATATCTGTGATGTGCTTAAGTCAGAAAAGGAATCACTGCCAAGATCACTTTGCTGTCGTAACTATGATTAGTTCAAGTTTCTAATCTTCCACTGTACAACTTTGCAAGGGAAATTTAATGCAGACAGGAGATCAAAGTTAACTTGTTTACTTGCCTCAGAGTTTAGGCTAAGTGTTCATCGGTATGGTTGGGTTTAAATCCCCCATCCTGCTATCTGCTTCTCATTTGACCCATCTGTTCTTTGTTCCCTTTTTCATATTTTCTGCCCTCTTTGGGATTAATTGAGTATTTTTATGATCACATTTACTTCTTTTGATGGTTTTTATTTTTGCTATAACAATTTGTTTTATTTTAGTGGTTGCTTTAGGCTTTGTCATACACATCCCTAACTTATTATAATCTACCTTCAAGTGATAATATACCACTCCATATATAATATAACATAACATATAATATATAACACAACAGTGTTCTTTTTCCACTCCCAAGCCTTTGTGTCATTGGTGTCCTGCATCCACATGCATTATAAAATCTATATCATGTACATTGCTAATGTTTTCTTGTTAGTCAAATATCTTTTAGATTTTTAAAATAAAAAAATCGTCTTTTCTGCCTTTTGACTATGAATAGCGCTCTTCAGTCCTTTTGTAGACACACATTTCCTTTTAGTATCATTTTCCTTTTGCTGAAAGACTTATTTTTAACATTCCCATTAGTTCAAGTCTGCCATGATAAAGTCTTTCAGCCTTCATATGTATGAAACTTTATTTCACCTTCATTTTTATGAGGTATTTTTTGCTGTTTTTAAAAAATTCTAAGCTGACAAATTTTCTTCTCTCAGTTCTTTATAAAGATATTGCTCCACTCTCTGGTAGCTTACATTGTTTCCAACAAGAAGTCTGTCATTTTTTCCTCCCTTTGTATATATTGTGGTGTTTTTCCCTCTGCTGCTTTGAAGAATTTTTTGTTTTCACTAGTTTTAAACAATTTGATTATGAAATGCCCTGGTGTAGTTTTCATGTTTCTTGTTTGGTTTGTTTTTGTTTTCTATATGTCATGCTAGGGATTGAAGTCAGGGCTTTGCACATGCTAGGCAAATGCTGTACCACTGAGCTACACTCCCAACCTCTTTTGGTTTTTGGTGTTCATTGATTCATGGTTTTCACTGCCATTTGGAAAATTTCTAGTCATTATTTCTCCAAATTTTCTTTCTGCTCCCCTTTTCTGAGGATTCTAAGTATGTGTATTAGGTCATTTAAAATTGTCCCACAGCTCACTAATGCTCTATTCTTTTTTCTTTTTTCTCTGTGTTTCCTTTTGGATAATTTCACTTGTTATTATCTTTATTTAATCTTTTATCCTGCAGGTATTAATAGATTGTGTTTTTCATCTTAGACATTGTATTCTCATCTCAGGAAGTCAATTTTTTGTACTTCTTTTTTTGTTATGCTTTTTTAATATTTCCCATATGTCTATCTAACATGGTTAAGTATTTCTGTACTTTCTTTATCATATGAACTTGTGGAATATAGTTATAACTGTTTTAATGTCCTCATTTGCTAATTCTATCATCTGTATCATTTCTGGATATGTTTCTATTTATTGATTTTTCACCTCACTATAGACTATATTTTCTTGTTTCTTTGCATGCCTGGTAAATTTTTATTTGATACTAATAATTGTGATTTTTCCTATCAATATTCTTGAGTTTTGTTCTGGGATGCAGCTATACTATTTGGAAATGGTTTGATCCTTTGGGATTTATTTGGGATTTTTATTAGGATCAGAAAAGCATTTATTCAAGAGCTAACAGCCCCACTACTATGGCAATTCCTTCTGAGCACTCTACCTAAAGACTACTTTTGCTCCAAGTACTAGAAGAGCATCCTCTCTAGCTGGTGGGAATAGAAACTATTCCCTGTCCTTTATGAGGGATTTCCCCCTCCTCTGCTCCATTTGTGTAGATCTTTTCCCAGCCTTAGCTAGTTTCCTTATATTAATGCACTAATCAGTACTCAACTAAAAACTTGAGAGGAACCCTCTGCAATTCTGCACTTTTTTCCTTCTCTGCAGCTCTTGCCTGTCTGTTATCCCTTCTGAGCAGAAAGCAGAAGTCTTGACTATGTTGAACTGGTGGTTCTCAAATTTTAGCATGTATCAGAATTAACTGGCAGGTTTGTTAAAACACAGAGTATTCCCCCAACCTCTGTTTTCTAATTAGGTAAGTGTTGGCCTGAAAATTTATATTTCTAACAAGTTCTCAGGTGATTCAGAAGCCTCTGGTCCAGGATCATACTTTGAACACCACTGTGTTAAACTACTCAACTAAGATGATATTCATCTACGAATTAGCAATAGTCTGAACACTGGTGATCAAGACAAAACTTGTCAGTGGTAGAAAAAATCATAAGTACTTATATAGTGTTTTTCTAATTCATTGACCAACACATAGAACAAGCTGCCAATGCACTCTTATCTGATAAATCCCAGGAAATCAACTCTAGAAAGTTTGTAGATCAACGTTTTCAAATGATATTCTTTAGAACATTAGCACTCTGTGAGTTGTTAACAAGTACTTTAACAAAGTGCCTACTGCTTTTACTACTATGAAAATACCTGTTTTGTGAAAGGTTTGCATAGTCCAATAGGGTTAGGAAGCCACAATATGCTAATCTATTTTATGAACTTTCTAAAAGGCAACAAGGATATGAAGTGTTTCCCAAACTTATTTAATAATAAAATAATTTTATTGTGCAAATCACCTGTTAGCAATTCGAGGGACTCTAATGCCCTTCTGCAGGCAGTTTGAGAAATTCCAGAGCAGACACTGGGCATTAGCAAGCTTACCATTTTCAGCATTAACTATTTATCAGAAGATGCTCCACTGCTGTAGCAATTTGTAATTCTGCTGAACAAGGTATCATGGTTGGAGCGTGAGTCATTCAGCTGATGAAGAATGAACTCGGTCTGTAGCCAATGACATATCTCAATGTGACTTTCTAGTTGGTTACCATATAAATAATAAAAATATTTGATTTGTAAAAATGACCCCAAAAATGCCAGCTATTGATTTTGTTATGAAAAGGGAAAAGAGGGAGAAAGAAGAAGAGAAAGAAAAACTAAGGAGGAGGAAGAGGAAGAGGAAGAGGAGGAGGAGGAGATCTTAAAAAGTGGATGCTGGCAGAAAGAAAATACAAGTTTGAAGATAAATTTTAAAGCCTTGCAAATTTGGCAGGAATTTGAATATATATGTGAACAAGCTCATACCGTAGCTCACAGGAAAACCATATAAAATGATTCATGAACTGTTGCAATAAAGCTTAACAAGATAAAACATTATATATGCAACTGCTGACTGAAATATAATCAGGCGAAATCCAGAAGCCTGGGAAGGTGTTGAAGACACTCATGCAGTAAATAATGTTTGCTTTTAGAATTTAAAGAGCTTACTCTACATATTCTGATAATAACAGCAGAAGTGTGGTATTAGCTGACCACATTCCAAGGAAACATTTCCTCCTGAATTTAATGCTTCACAAAAGAAAATATCTGAGAAATAACTAGGCATGGTAGTGTACAACTGTAATCTCAGTGGCTCTGAAAGCTGAGGCAGGAGGATCACAAGTTCAAAGCCAGCCTCAGCCATTTAGTGAGGCCCCAAGCGACATGGTGAGATCGTGTCTCTAAATAAAATACAAAATGACTGGGAATGTGGCTCAGTGGTTAAGCACCCATGAGTTCAATCCCTGATACAAATAAAATAATAAATAAATAAATAGATAGATAACATTTAAATATATATGTATATAATATTTATGTAATAGATAACATTTAAATACACACACACATATATATATTTATGAAAAGGGATTAAACTACTCAACTATGTATGTGTATATATACACATACATACACACACACATACATATGTATGAGAATTAAATTTCATGTCTCAGGACATGCAGAAAGGTATATTAAAGGTATAGAGAAAGTGCTGTGAATCATAATGATTCTTATACAAGGACCAATTCAAGTTCTCCTATTACCCCTTTCACATTCTACTTAAGGAGTTTCCCCCATAATTAATTTTATATAGCATCTTACTATGTGCCAGATGATGTAGAGGTTTTAAGTGTAAAGGAGCCAGTGCCCTGCCCTCAAGAAGCTCACAGTCAGCCACATTATTCACCTACCTACTCTCCCAAGGGAGAACACTGAACTGCTACAACCTGACTGGTCTGCCATAGCTGTATTTCAACAGTGTCCCCAGTTAAATGTCTACACCACAGGGCAAGAAATATGATCTGTTTTGCTCACCTCTGTATTTGTGAAATGCATACATATTGATTAATGAACATTCTGTATAATAAGTCTGAAAACAACCTAGATGTCTAAATACAGGGCAATTGCTACACACAGATTGAGTTGACACAATGAATTACTAGGAAGCAGTAAAATTAAGAATTAAATAATAGTAAGTGGGAAAAACAAACAAGACAGAGTTATAACAATTATGTTAGTTATCTAAAGTATCCTGAACTCTACGTCTTCTAGATAATTGCCCCAACAATTCTCTGTATTTGGATTGGCTTTTCCCTTCCTGTATATATTGATGTCTTAACTGTAAGACACAGTGGAAGTACTAAGACTTTAACATCCCTCTAGCTTCTCTTTGAGAACAGACACCTTTAATGGCTATGTCTCACAAAGCCTAACAATGTTCTTTGTATATAGGAGGTACCTAAAAAAATTAGATTTCATCAAATTGAGAATTTTTAAGACACTACAGAAATCCAAAATCCAAATAAATAGTTCACTGCATTCTCTGTGGCATTAAAGAAATCATATTATTTAAGCAAGGTTTTGTGAATTGTAATTATATGTTGATATAGAAAGTTCATAAACCCAAGTTCAAAATGAAGCTTCAAGTTTAAGTAACAGATCGGATATATTTTAACATTTTCTAGGTGAGAAGAATTCAGCACCATTTACTGGCATTGGATGTATTCATAAGACACTATTCACTGCCCCAGAGAGTATGTTAACATAACATACTCATCCATCATTGGCAGGCTTTAGCTCAAAGAGGATAGTCACAGTGTGATGCTTTTTAGATGAGTTTTCTTCCACCCATCCTCCACCTCCACCTCCCCAGCAGAGACTCTATTTCTAGACCCGCTCCCCTATCTGAAGACCAGATAGGCTATTATTTGGTACCACTACTTATCTTAGCCTCCATTACCATCAGCCCATGATGTGGAGGTCTCCTTGCATTACAAAGTTTTATATTTGGGTTTCCCAAGCATTTGCTCCCATGAAGCTAACAGTCTTTAGAGTCCTCAAGCAAAGGTTTTTTACTCTTCTAGTATGACAGGAAAGAATCATTGTTGAAAGTCCTCATTTAGTAGTTGAAAGAATATGATGTTTACATGATATATACAAATCCTTGTTCTGCCACTTACTAGCTATGGTCAAGTTGTTCAATTTCCATGATTCTAATTTTTCTCACATGTAAAATGGAAAGAAAGTTAATAAATGTAAAGGTTGTTGTGTGGAACAGAAAAAAATATCCCTATACTGTTTCACATAAAAAGAACATTCAATAAATATTGTTATTTGGCTAAAACATAAATGGTATATACTTTGGCTCTTCCTCACTTATGATTTTACAGCTGAATTTGGTTAGAAGATGACTCCAAGATATCCCCAGAGCCCTTTCATAGAGGACCCAGATGGCTTTGCAAGTCAATTTTGCTATGATTTGAATGTATCCCCCAAAGTTCTTGTGTTGGACACTTACTTCTCAATGAAGTGTTAAGAGGTGGGACTGTTAAAGCTAATTAGGTCACAAGGGTTCTGCCCTCATGAATGAATTAATGCCAATATCTCAGGAGTGGGTTAGTTATTGTAGTATTGGGTTCCTTATAAAAAGACAAGTCAATTAGGCCCCAACCCTTCCGTCTCCCATAAGTGTTCTTTTGTCTTTCTGTCATGAGTGACACAGCAAGAAGGCCCTTGCAACATAGCCCCCTTGACCTTGGACCTGTCAGCCTCCAGAACTATAAGAAATAAGTCTGTGTTCTTTATAAATTACCCATTCTCAGATATTCTGGCATAGCAGCACAAATGGACAAAGGCAATGTATGTATATATAATGCATACCTAACATACATACATAGGTCCACCCCTTAAAAGTTCAGTAGAGTTTGGTTCTGCTACAGAACTCCAAGCCACGTAACTAAAGTGAACATAGAGACAAGTAAATGAAAAACATAAGCCTTTTAACACATGACATTATTTAAGAACTGGAATGGATATTAGATATTCCCACAAACTTTTTGGAACAGTGTAGGTCAGTAATGTTTAAACTAAAATCTAAGCCTGCCCTCATTATAAGCATGATTACAGAATTTATAGAAGCTTTTCTAAAAAAATATTGACCTTTTATCCAAAACTCAACACTTTTCTTATGAGGTGAGAGCTACAGGAACATGACAGGTTTTATTTTCTTTTACAAGAAAGGGTTCATTTTACAAATGACTTTTAATCTCTTGTATGAGGATTATACAAAAATCCTTGCAGGCATATGCCATAAACAATTAAATGCCTATCAATTACAGCATCGTGTATTGTTTCCAAAATCTAGTTAACTTTCCTTACATAATTTCCCAGAAAAATACACACATACACATTCATACACTGTTTTAAGTGGAAATTTTTATGAGGTTTTCTCTGGAGCTTTGCTGCAGTGAACAAGACACATATGGAAATCTCATTAACGACATTTAAAATGAAATATAAACCTAAATGTTAATTTTTAAATCCTAAATTAGAGTGATTTTCTGCACAGTATTTTCCTGAATGTGGGAAAAACCAAAATATTTTGATAAGCTCTATTGCAAATTCTAAAAACTTTCTTGGAAATTTGGTGAATAAATACAATTTATTTTTATATCGTCTTTAGCAAGAATTAAAAATATTATCTAAAAGTTAGAAATTAAATACACAGAGACTATTTTCTTGAAATATTTGGTGTTTCTAATCATAACTAAGATAATAAAACATTATTTAATGCATCCCCAGTATCCTCTGTTCCTCACCTTAGAATTATTTTTATGGAAAGAAATGTTTTCTATTGTTTGTGGCTTTTAGAATTCATTCCCATTTCTCATTAGAACAGTATTTAAATATGAAAGTTAACATTTGTACAAAACTTCGTAAGTGTGACCTCTTAGAAGAATTTATTATGTGCATGTACATAAAATCATGTAAATATTCAATGTTGTCCAATAACCAGAAAGTAAGGAAGGGTAAAGACTAAAAAATGGCAATTGGTTTGGCAATTAGGAACCTTTTGATGACCACAGTAGGTGTTTCAGGGTTTCTTACCAGACTGCATTCAAGCTTCAGCTGGGGTTAGAATTATTTCATGGTTTGACTGGGCCAGAAAGTTTCCTTTCAAGCTCACTTTTATGTTTTTGGAAATATGCTTCAACTTCTCTGTGCCTGTTATCCAGAGGGTTCTTTTTCTCACATTTGAACCCTCTATAGGCTGCTCAAGAGTCCTCCTGACATGGCAACTATCTTCCCCCTAGAGAAAGTGGCAAGTGTGTATAGGAAGAGAAAGGATATGGGGAGGAGAGTGGAGAAGAAGGTAGGGGAAAGAATCAGAAGTCATAGCCTTTTGTTTTTCTCCCACACTGGGGATAGAACCTAGAGCCTCAAGTAAGCTAGGCAAGTATTCTTTCACTGAGCCACGTCATCTCCAGTCCAAAGCCTTTTCTAACTTAGAACCAAACACTTTACTTTCTAGAAGAAAGTCACAAGGGTAGAGGAATGAATTAAATACCACATATTGAAAGGAGGAATATTAAAAACAATTGTGAAAATAGTTTTAAACCACCACAATTACTGGGGAGTCCTAAATGTTAAGTATCAGAAAATCCACCTCAAAATGGATTAAACAATGGGAGTTCATTTGTTCCCTTAATAAGAAGGTCCTGCAGGTAGGAAAACTTTAAGAGCAGCAGGTTCAGAAGTCTTGCTCCATTTCTCTCTCCTCATCACTTAGGACCTCCTCATCCCCAGGTCCACTTCTTACTAGTAACAACTCTAACCTCATATATACACATAGCACCTTCCAGAACAGGTGAGCATCTCAGCATGTCAGCAGAGCTCTAAGATTCACTCTGATTGGTTGGACTTAGGTCACATGTTCACCAATCTCCATCCAAGCCAGTGGTTCCAATGTTCCACCCCTTAACCAGGACCGGGACCGAGGAATCACTTCCCTAGGACCAGAAGGACCCCCAAAGAGAAACTCAGGCCCCTGGGAAAAAGAGGAATAAATGATTGAGAGGCAAGCACAAACACCTAGTAGAAGAGTCAGGGAAGTTTCTGTCAGCTTTTCAGAATATGGGACAGACAGCATTTTATCATCTGAAAGAAAAAGAAGCAGTAGATACAGAAATTGAAAATCAAGACAGTAAAGGATGTCAAAGTAAGCCAGATATGGTGACATGCACCTGTAGTCCCAACACTTGGGAGACTTAAGCAGGAGGATCTATTCAGCCCAGGAGTTCCAGACCAGCTTGGATAATATACCAAGAATCTGTTGCAAGCGGTGGGAATATAAAGAAAGAAGAAAAAAGACAAAGAAATGGAACAAAATTCAGGCAGAGTGGATATCGTGGGTAAGAAGTGGGAGTAGCACGTGCCCCTCTTAGATCATGGTCAGCAAGTATCAATGTGGAAGAAAACATGGACTTTTGGTGGCAAAGTAGAGAAAGACTAAGGAAATTTTGCCTGGTGGTTGTGAATGTGAATGAAGGAGAAGGTGATGTCACCAACTGAAAATTAGGGGTTAAGATGACAAGGATGCAATAAGCTGTCCTAGAGATTGACATTAATGGTGATTTTCATATGGTAGAGCTAGAAAAAAACTCTTCTACAATAAAAAACATAATCAGAGGTAGAAAAGCTAGAAAGCTCTGGGCAAAAGAAAACATAAATAACACTGTAATAGAAGATAATTGTACTGAAGGAAAACAGTACCTACTGTGAGAAAAGGATTAGTAAATGAAGCAAGTAGGAGTCTATGGCAGATTAAAAAAGAAAAAAATATATGACAAATATCAAAAACAAAGTACTTTATCTCTCAAAATGTAAAATTGTTTTCTCTGTCAGAAAATGCATCAGAGTATCAGGATCAAATAGGAGCAATTCTTAATTGCCACCACTGCTGCTAAATCTTGACAAAGAAAGTAGAACAGCTGTTTCTTTTTGTGTTGTAGATTAGAAAAGTGAGATTTTTCCCCTTTATTTAATATATACTAAAAAATTCCTCTCTACCATAGCCTAGCTGGACTCTAGGAAGAAATCCTTGACCTAAAATAAAATAAAGAGGTCTTGTGTTTATATTCACACTCATCTGTTTCAGAGTTTTGTTAAGAAAAAGGGGCATGAAATAAAAATATGAAAATATTTGAAGAATCTAAGCTTGAAGCACAAGGTCATGAAAAAAAAAAAAATCCTTGCTTCAATTTGCCTTAGGACAGTGACCTTAACAGAAGCCTTTGATTCAAAATTGGTTGATAGGTTCCAGAGAAAGAAGGAGTTGTTACAAGTATAATGTGCATTTTGAGTGGGAAAGGGAAACATCCTGCCAAGACTTATTTAACCTTCCATTTTGCCTTTATGATGTTGAAGGGGTCAAAACCATGTGAGATTAAGAAGGGCTTATTCTCCAAGAAGGCAACTTTCTCCTATTAGCCCTTTCCCAGGCACATGAATTGCTTTCTACTAAAGACTCAATTGTTTTGGAAAACACTCATATCTCCTTGCTACCAAAGTCTTGAGGAGGGCAACATAAGATGAGTGCTTAGCAAAGTACAATTTCTATTTCTTTCTTAAGAGGCAGAAAAGGACACAGGGATAGACTTGCCTAACATAACAACCATAATTCTTGAGTATGTACTCTCTTGCCAGAGAGTTTTACCGCAGTTTTACACATATCATTTGTTTTGATTCTATAACAACCCTAGAAGGTGTAGTATCGTCCTTTTACTGATAAAGAAACAGGTGCAAAGAGGTTAAGTACTTAGCCCAAGCCCATAGAGGTGGTAGGTGACTGTTAGTTGGCTTCCCTTATTGTAATGGAATATCTGAGACTACTACTTTTAAAGAGGAAAGATTTATTTTGACTCACAGTGTTGGAGGTTTTGGTCCATGACAGGTTGGTCCTACTGCTTTGGGTCTTTGGTGAGGCAGCAGAGTATATCATGGCAGAAGCATGTGGCACAGAAAGCTCATTCACCTCAGAGAGGCTGGGAAGCAAAAAAAGAGGAGACCAGGTTCTTACAATCCCCATTGAGGACATTCCCCCAATGACCTGAGACCTTTCATGAAGCCCCACCTCTTAAAGACTCCACCACCTCCCAACTGTGCTAAGGGCTAGGGACCAAGCCTTTAATACATGGGCATCTAGGTGACATTCCAGACCCAAGTGATGGCAGCTGCAAAACTGCATGTTATAACCATGTTTTATTCCAAAGCCACACTCTTTCTTAACACTACTCTGTCTTAAAAAATTTAGAAAAGTTTGTTAATCTTTATAACTGACTCTGGTTTCCATGTTTAAATTAAAGGGAAATAAAATGTTTTAAAACTTTGATAATTTAATACAAATACAGATTTATTATGTTATCTATTGTTCCCAGACTCACTGTGAAAGATATTGAGACAAAAATGTACAGAGACAGTAAAAGTACCTTTTTGGTCAGAAACAAACCCATTCTCAAATAACAGGATGCTGCTGTGGAATCTAGGGACAACCTGAGCCTGACAGAAAGCAAAAAGGTCAGGTGGAGGTCCCTTCCACATAAAGATGCTGGGAACTCCTCAAGCATAGGAAAGAAAGGACCATGGTTTGTTGAAAAACAGCGTTGCAGTGAAGTAAACAGTTTCAGTCAGTAGAAACACTACATAGACCTATGCAAGAAAAAATAAATACTGCTAGCAGCTGAGCCAAAGCAAATGTAGAATCTGAGGGACACATTGGCCCCAGGATTCAAGTCATCTAGCTTCACTGAAATCATTAAAATAAGGATTGCCCATATTTAGAAAAGCTCACAGCAGGCAGGAATACTTCCAGACTCCTGACACAATATCAGGAGATGTCAGTCACCACTATGTGTTTTTACACAGTACTTGGTGGACAGAGAATAAGGCTGCTATTATAATGAGTTTACCCTGGATTGGCCCCAGAATATAAAATAAAACAATAGTGATATTATAAGCCAATTCTGTGCTTTGTCATGCAGATATGTACCAGAGCGTGGGTTCTCAACCCCAACAGGTTCTCAACCTGTTCTCCCCTCAAAAGGGCATTTGGCAATGTCTGGAGACATTTTTGATTGTCAAAACGTGAGGGAGGGGTGCTACTGGCATCTACTGTATAGAGGCATCCTACAATACACAGGAAATCCCATTCCCAACGCCCTCCTCCCCAAACAATTATCCAGCCTTGAACCAGAGAAGGCCACTAATTTGTGGCACAAGGGGTAGGTTTCGTCATTGCTGCTTGGAGGCTCCCCAAATATCAATTCTCAGGAATCATTACTGGTGGCAGAGAAGTAGGTCACCAAAAGGACTAGAAGGTGAACTTAAAAAAAAGAATCATTTTCCTTTTTATCTAAAACAATGAATCATCCTGAAGCTCAGGTTTCAGGTTCCTTTGGTTCTCATCCGAATGAGCAACTTTGGCCTTTTCTGACATCAACTGAAAACCCAGGGTCCTTTGGCGCTGGGGTTTCTACCAGGGTGTTGGTTTCTTCCCCTGTAGCAATGCGTGGTGGGAAAGGGAAAACACTTCAGGAATGAAGCCTTTTCGTGACGTCATTTATTTAGTCTAGGTGAGGAATTTTGCTCTTTAACTACAGGAAAGTGGCGGATTCCCAGGAGCTGGAAACCGGCCCAGAGAACATCCACCAAAGACGTAAAGAGTGTTGAGTTTATTTATAAGGGTACCGCGAGGGAGAGAGGTGGCGGAAAGCCCCGTTTGGCCGGCTTTTTATGGCTGGAGCTTGCCGAACCTTGAACTGCTCCCTCCCGAGGAAGGGGAATGGGCGTCCCCAGTAGGAAGGTCCGCGCAAGGCGGCGGGGGCGGCTTCCCCTGGGGGCCGTCCGGTCGCCGGGCCTCCCCAGTAAGTAAGGAAGTCCCCTTTTCCAAGTCCTTATGGCTTCTGGAAACCGCCGTTCCCGTTGGGAGGAAGGGGGGGCGAGGTCGGCGGGAGCGGTCCCGGGACGTGGGAAGATGCTGGGCAGGCGGGAAGCGGCAGGAAGAGGCGGGACTCCTGCCTTTTGTCTCCTGGTTCTCAGCCCGGAGTCAGCCACGAGAAGCCCTCCCGCCAGACGCCCCAGCCCGCGGGAGCGGGTCCGGGAATCCGCCGGGCGCGGCGGGGCGGGCCAGAGAGAAGCCACGCCCTCCGGGGGGCTTCTTTAAAAGGCGGTCCGCGCGCGCCAGCCGCGGCTCGTGGCTCCCTGCGCGCTCTCTCCGGTCCGGCCTCTCTAGCTCCGCCCGCAGTGCGTGCGCCCGCCTCTGACTCGAGTGAGTAGGGGCGGTGGGGGCGTCTCCTCCCAGCAGCCCACCCTGGGGGAGGGGGCTCCCACTGCCACCTGGGTCCTGCGGCCACCCTTCCGGTAGTCTCAGGTCCCCAGCCTGGCCCGCGTTTGCGCTCCCACGCGTCCTCCTACCTTGCGCCTCAGTTTCTCCCAGCCACCCCCCCCCCCCCGACCCCCAACACACCTGCTGTATTCCCCGCGGCCGCCCAGGCCCTGCCTTTGGATCCCAGCCCGCGGGGCAGGTAAATAGCCCTGAGTGACCTTTAATTTTTCAATACTGGTACCTCTAGAGGAGAGGCGGCGTCGGGAATTTAGCGTCGCTGTTTAATCCACCTTTTAGCAGCCTGGGCCCCCCCCACCCCCCCCACCTGGAGCGGGTCCTGTCTCCGCCGTTGGGAAAGGGGTCTGATCTCTGGGTCTCCTGGGTCTCGAGGGTGCAAGCCGAGCCCGACCTTCAAGGGGCTGGTCGAGTTAGGTGGGGGCTTCTGCAGTTCCCTCGGGCCCTCATTTGTCCCCTTATTCCGAACAAGAGCTCCTGACATCCCCATTGTTTGGTTATCTCTGCCCACCAAGTACCAAACCTTAAATGTTTAACGAACAGTCAGGAAATGTCATTCGATCTCTCATATTTTTCCAGAACTTTCTACCAGTCAGGTATAAATTAAGATGCCAGAACGTTTGGTTGTGAAATTCTGCAACAGGTCCTGAAAGTCCCCTACTGGGTTCCAAGCTGGATTCAAGAGCTCCACGTAGGCACCCCCCACCCTCCGGGGGAGGGGAAGGCCCTCTAAACCAGTGGTTTCCCCTCCCCCTTGGAAGCTGGGATGTGGTTGAAAGATAGTGGTTTAAATGGTTACTGGAAATTTTAGCCTATTTTATTTGCAGTTGGAACACATTTTATCATTATAAAGAAAATCTTTTTGAGGTGGCAGTTTTAAAACTTGGACTGTGAAAAATCTCTTTAGTTATTGACCTTCCTAATGGACCTGTTTTAAAGCTCTATTTAAAACAAAACAAAATCCAAGACGTCATTCAAATAGGACAACCATGAAATTGGCTATACTTTGACCCAAAATTTTCAGGAAAGAATTGGTGATAGATTTTTAAAAGGGGGAAATCTCACATAACTTCAAAACTACATAGCAAAGTATTAGTGATTTTATGAAGTACTACCCGGTCTTCACTATTCTTGATTGTCACTGACTCTTTTATCACTAGTTCTCAGGGTCCTTCATCCTCAGCATTCGGTTTAGAGCACTGCAGAGGCAGAATCTACATCATGAATCTGTGAAACTGTGTTTGCTTGTGTGCCTTGGTTGGATTAGAACCTCTACTGGTTAAGTGAAGGAAGGAGAGAATAAGGTTCAATTGTTGGGAGCAAAGATTTAATTTGACTCAGCAATAGATATTTTAGATTTGATATAAAGTTTTTATCATGAATTTTTAATGGATTCTTTCCAATGTATTCAGTGAATTTTGATCAGTACCATTCTATGCTGAGTACTATGTTGAAAGCAATACTGATTGGAGGCCTCTCCTGGTGAAATTGCAGAGTCACCCAGATTTGGGTGGAATTGTATTTTATCCTAAAACAGAATGTTAATATAGAAAAAAAAATTAAGAAATGAGGAGCTTTCAAAATCTGGGTCTAGATGCAACCCTGTTCCTAAACAGCTATGGAGATCTGGGTATCTAGTTTTTTTGTCTATGTTAAAAATGACATGCATCAAATGAGATGGTGAGAGAGAGCCCTCTAAGGGAAAGGAGGCATGACAAGGCAGGAAGGGCAGAAATGAACCACTCTGGCCAGAATTCACATTCCAGCAGCAGCACCCATTGTGCCCTCAAGCAAGTTAACTTTATTCTCTGGTCTTGATTACTTGTCCTGTAAGATGGGCACATACCTTAAAGGGTTGTTGTAAAGAATATAAATGTGTGAACAAATTTCCAGCATGGGAGAAATTTCTTGGGATTAGATAACATTCTGCACTTTTCTAAATATACGTGGGAAATGGATAGCAGTGAAAGTGTCTTCTGGGAGAAAGCTGACTCAGACTTGTCTCAGTATCTCCTAAGCCTTGCCAAGGGGCCAGCTTTTCTCCCTTTGTGAATATTCACAGGTTTTCCTCAAGGCACCATATTATTTCCTGGGCTGATATTTTACAGCTGTCTCTTGAGTTCTTTTGGACTGGGATCTTCATACTCCCTTGGGGCCTCAATTATCTAGGTGTGGATTTCTAACTGTTTCTGAGTCACAGACCTCTTGACAGCCCTGTGAAGCCTCTGGATCCCTTCTCAAAATTCTTTTAAGTTCTTAAGATAAAGTACATGGTACTGAATTTACTGATGCCAACCCCGACTTTAAAGGAATCTGTGGACTCGGTTAAGAGTCCAGATTTAGGGGAGTGTTTATCAGTCTGAATTTGAGAGAAGCCCTCTTCAATTTGTAAAAATTTTATTGTTAAATCACAGAGGAAGAACCAACCAGTAGACCTATATTATGAATCACTTGCAAATGATATCAGATTCCTTGCATTTTTGTTTATGATCTCATTGTGCCAACACTGCTAATTGTCTTTGATTAATGAAAAAAAGACACCCTGAAGGACTTCAAAGTTCACTTTAGTAAAGAAACTTTCATGGTGGCTTCACAAAGGAGAAAAATAGAAAATTGAGACCTTATTTAGTACATAGAAGTGCAGGAAATACCCAGCTTAAAAAGAACCTGTGCCATAGAAGGAGGACAGTATTACTATATTTCTATTGCTAGCAGTGGCTTAGTTTTAACAAACACTATTAATTTGGGGCTGAGGCTAGGGCTGGGGCTGTAGCTCAGTGGCAGAGCGCTTGCCTAGCATGTGTGAGGTACTAGGTTTGATCCTCAGTACCACATAAAAATAAACAAATAAAATAGAGGCATCTGTCCATCTACAACTACAAATAAATAAATAAATAAATAAAACTGGTAATTTGGAATTGGGATTTTATTGGTATTTGTTTTTAAGTTAATTAGTAATTTTTTTTGGATTCATAGTTATGAATCACTAAATATCTCTCTGTCTCAGGTTTGCTCTATATAAAGTGGGAATAATGGTAATTAATGCCTAGGATTAAATTAATAAGCAAACTATTTAACATGATTAAAGGATACAGTAAACTTTATAAAGTACTTTTAATTATTATTACCTGTCACATGGCAGACACTATTCTAAGTGTTCTACATATATTGCTTATTCACAGAATTGCCTTACGATATAAATAAGTATTGTTTCCATTTTTAAAAAAAGGGAAGTAGCAGATCAAATAACCAACTTATGATTATTTGGCAAATAGATAGAGGTCTTAGCACTTAATTCTAGGTCTAGCTCCATGTGAAAATCATGTAAATGATAAATTATTGGCATAGTTAAATATCTTGTAGTTTGCACAGATTGTGGATTGCTATGGCAGATGCCGGGGGTCAGGATTACCAAGTTTATAGCATAGTTGCATTTTAATTACAGTATGTGATTTGGCATACTGTAGTAATCCAGATTTGTGTCAAGAATTTTGCTGTACTCCAAGTTGAAGACATAAGTGATTAATAGCATATAGAATTAGTTAGAATGGTAAAGCTGAAGTAAACAGAAGAGTTTATTAGGTAGAAGGAAGGTTTTCCTCTTGGTGAGGTTAATAGCTTTTTGGTAGAAGTAGTTTGGGTGTGAGATTGACATGCAGAAGCCACTAGCCACTTAGCTGGGTGAATGAAGATTGAATGGAGAGAGGTACATTCCTCTGTTTGTTGTTTGGTAAATCAAGTACTTATAATTCACAGTGATTCAGATGGCCTCAGTACTCACTGTTCTTTGCAGAAAATCAGATGTAGGAGTTTGGGAACAGCTTGTAATTCTGGAGACAAAACATGAGCCTGATTTGATGCTTTGGAAGTTACTTTGGAGATCAGTGACCTCAGCAAGTCACCTAACAATGGAATCTGGTAGCCATATTCAGGTCAAGGAGTGCTTCTGAAGGAAAAGGAAGCCAACACGTGTGACATACTGGCATTTTTCCAGGTACTTTGCAAATGCTATCTCATTAGATCTTTACAACCACCTGTGAGATACTTCTCATTCATTTTCACATTTCAGCTAAACAAGTTGAGGCTCAGAGTTTAAAGAACTTGGCCAGCTGCTAACTGACTTTCATACTTAAGTCTGCCTAATTCTTGAGTTCCACATTCTTTCTTGCTGTGGTTTCCATGGCAGACATTACTAATCACAGTAATTTTTAATGCAGGTCAATGACTGAACTTCACAGTCGTCTTCAGCATAGTCACAGGAATCCACTGTCAGAGGATCTGCAAGATGAAACTGTTTTGCCATTCCTACAAAATGAAAACCATGCAGACTTCTTTTTTTTTAAAAAAGATCAATAAATTTAATTACATTTTTAAAATACATATGTATATATAGCATTTTACCATATGGAAGAAAAGTCAAGAGATGAATGACAAATCTAGGGAAATATTGGCAATTCGTAGCACATAGGGCTAATTCTTTTGAGTACTAAAAGATCTACCCCAAATCAATAAGAAAAAGATAAATATCCAAAGAAAAAACAAAAAGGATATAATGAATAACTCTAAAACATGAAAATATGTTCTACACTACTCATAATAAATAAAAATAAATTATAATCACTAGATATCATTTTTCAAGTATTAGTTTTCATATATTGAAAGGCTTGAAATAACATTCAGTTGAGAGTGAAGAAACAGCAGTCTCATAATGGTATTAAGAATATGACCAGTTAGAAATATACTGTAATAATTCAGGGTAGTTATGTTCTATAAGGTTGTAATGAACATTGAATTTACAAATACTGAGCCATTGCTCTTAGGAGAAACAAAGGGGTAGGTTACTGTGGGCCTCTGGTCACATTTTCAACAACTTATCAATAAATACCCTTATTTTTATGTGTGTTTCTGTTTAAAGAAAACTTTTTAAAATATTTTTATTTTTTTCTCCACATTTTTGGATTGGTACATTATTGTACATACTGATGGAATTTGTTGTTACATATTCGTCCATTCACAAAATACACAATATGACAATATAATTTGTTTTAACGTACATTTTCTTGCAAATAATTAATTTAACACAGTATTTCTTTATAATAACCTTACCTAAGAAAGGCTTAACATTTTCTTGGCCCTACATAATGTGCCTGGAAATTTCTTTGGCTCTAAAAAGTCTTATAACCATGCTGTGCTCTATGCCTTTTAATTTGGTCATCATTTCATGACTCCACACAATCAGCTGCCTTTCCATATCTTCATGCATAGATGTTATTTTAGCATTTTCTGAAGAAGCCTCACATAGAAATTGGTGAATTTCCCTTTCCTTTTTCTAGATGGACTGTGTTGTTTGTTCATTAGCAATAATGACTCCACAGCCATAAGCACTGTAGCTTGAGCCCAGGAGAGGTTATCTAACATGTATGGAAACCATGTAGACTTCTAAAGGCCTTTTCTATGTGCCTCTCTGTCATTGGCTATGTTGTATTGCCATCATTTATTTACATGTTTTTCCCACCAGTGTAAACACCCTGAGAAACAGACATCCTTTCTCATAACCATTTTATCCTCAGCTTCTATCTCAGTATATGGCTCATGACACTTTTTTTTTTTTTGTATGTGGTACTGGGGATTGAACCCAGGGCTTTGCACATTAGGGAAGCACTCTATCATTGAGGAACATCTCCAGTCCCAGTGTATGGCTTTTAAAATGCTGTATTACATTTATAGGAGAGCTTCCCAAACAGTAAAGCACTGTGCAGTGTTTATAGGCTGCCCCTAACATAGAACAGTTACTTGAGATACAGAAATGAAGTCAGAAGTTAGCTGGATGAGGGAGGGAAGGAAGGCAGTTGCCTTGATGGGAAGGGGTTGGGGCATAATGAGAGACTAGATATGTACTGTATGGGATGGGGAGGGGAAGTGAGTATTGATAATGAATGTTGAACATTGTGAAATATTGGTAATAGACTAATCATTTATTGAGTGCCTGTCTCAGTAAATTCTTGTAACTTATCTTCATTTTACATAAAAGGGAAATGACACTATGTTGGCTGCAGAACTCATGCTCTTAATTTGCTTTTAGGCAGAACTGTCTTAAAAGCCAGGTTAAGGATTTGGCTTCAGTAGGAGAAGAGACATGGACCATGTAGTGGATCACCAAGACATGGCGAGGCCGTCCTTGGCTCAGCATGTTCCCTAGCTAAAGGAAGTAGACTGAGTAGGGAGTTTGGGTAGCAGAATAAAAACGTTTTAGGACAGGCATCAAGTAAAGCTTATTTTCTAATTAACTGCAGCTCTCAAATACTAGCCTTTTAAAAATCATTGTAATTAGGGACACTGCTACAAATTTATGTTCTTTACATGACACTTTTTCTTGGCTCATGATAAAACTGATTTATAAAAATTTTCACTTTTGAGGAATTGAATCATAGCCAGGTTCTAGTGTAATAACAAAAGCTTCTATGTAGTAACACAGTGTCAGAGCTTCTGGAAGCATTTAAAATCTGGGTTTATGGAGAGACTCACTCCAGACCTTCAGTACCAGATCAAGTAACAAACTAAGTAGTCACAAATAGACTTGAAATGTATGAATTCAGGCAGGTCACTCAGATTAAAGTAAATGCAGCCCTATAGTATAAGAATGAGTCGTATGGTCATTTTGTGGCACTCAGTTGGTTACCTAGAGAATAGTTAACTTTACCGCAAGGTGAGTCAGATTTAGATGATAGTAATTTCCTTGAAGGGTAAGTCTTGGGAATTTTGGGTGGTGCCTTAGACTGGGGAGAGGCAGGAAGGAGTGATTGCACTTAGGTGTTCAATTGTAAATCAAGTGTTTTACTGTGATGCAGTGGGTAAATCCTAGCGCTGGAACTCTGTCAGACCCTGAAAACCAAAGAACAAGACTAAATATTGTTACTAGACAAATCATTTATTTAAACCTATGTTTGGCCTATTTTCTGAGATATGTGTAAAGTGGGATTTTATTTCTGCTCTTGCCATTCTAGAAATTAATACATAAGATTTGGGAAAAGCATGCAGTCCACATAGCTCAGTGCAGATCCAGTTTGCTGTGATTAATGGCAGCTGTTGTGGAGTACTGCCGCCAAAGGCTTACAAGAAAAATGAGGCCTCACATTTTTTTCAATATGTACAGCAATGCCAAGAGTGACAGAATTGGAAGATCATCACACATCCTCCTGCCAAATTCAGGAAACGTCCTTAGGGGTTCAGCCTAAAAGTGTAAATTTGAACTTAATTTCTTAGTCACCACTGTAGGTGGAGCTGTTGTTATTATTCTTCAGTGTATTTTAATGTCCCAGAAAAAAAGGTTTGAGTGATTAGCCTGCTGATTTTTCCCTACCCTCTTTGCAGCTCTGCAACTGTGTTCTTTAGGTGTGGTTCAGTGGGTTTTCCTATTGGAGTACTGATTTTTATCTTCACAATACTCTGTTTCCCCATATATAAGATAAGAAAACTAACCTCAAGTTGAACAATATTATAGTAGTTGAGCTAACCCAAGTCTGTCTAAACCAATCAGCCTACCTATTCTTCCTTCTTTCCATTATGAAATATTTCAGATATACAAAATAGAGAATAATTTAAAAGAAAACCCAAAGGTAACTACCCACTATCCATCCTAAAAAAGAAAACATCAATTCAGCTGAGGCTTTCTGAAAATGCTCTAGTACATTATTTGTCTGTGTGCCAGAAAAGGTTATTTTAGAACTTAGGAAAGCCCTTAAACTGGATGGAACAGTGTTTTGATATATGCCAATTGTCTGGTAGGTGGTGTGGGAAATACAGAGATGTGGTCCTCACCTCAATGGACAGAAGTTTCTAACATGGTACATTGAATGCTGTGAAACATGGTAGGCATTTCCTGAAAGCTGACACTTCCACATTTGCCTAGTGTGGCACGTATAGTAGAAATTAAAGACAACTTACAACAAGGAAATTTACAGTAATTCTGAGTTACATAAGAAAAAGGAATGCTGTTTCCTCCTTTAAAAAAAAATCTAGGCGGCTCTTCACTAGCAAGAGAAGAACATAAAGTGATTAGTTGAGTTTTTAAAATTTTATTTTCTAATGTTATTCAAAGACTATCTTATTTTAACCTTGATCCTAATAGAAATCTGACTCCTTAGTGGTGATTGCTGCAAAGTAAGTGTGTGTGAAAATGAAAGGTACCAGATATTAAACACTTCTTCACCTTCTAATAAAAGAAATGCCTCAATAGCAGAAATGCCTCAACAACAGCAAAGTATTTTAAGATCCTGGGATCCAATTCAAATAATTGTAGTGTCTTCATGTACAGCCCAGACTCCATCTTTTGTAGTCTTAGGACTCATGAGGGAACCTGTTGGGTGTCTGTTGTGTCCATGAGTATTATAGAACACAAAAAACTTAGGAGTCAAGGTGCCAAGTCAGTGTCACTGATTGCACTCTCAACTGAAGCCAGCAGAGGCTGGTGGGGCCAAAGCTCTGTGTCTTAGGTTTGGCAGTCAGGCTCAAGTTTCATTCTGGGTTTAAGCACCTTTCATCAGGAAATAGAATAAAAGATTTATGCAGCTACACAAAGGAAAGCTTGCAAGTATGCTGTGTTGTGGCAACATATTGATCCTATGTGGATACCTTCAGAGTAAGGATGGTAACACTGTGGATCCTTAGAATTCCTTGTTCCTATCTGCAAACTGATTTTGACAGTTCAGTGATTTTATTTTATCAATTGTGTGTGAGTGTGTGTGTGTGTGGGGGGAGCTGTGTGTAGATGTTGTTTGTTTCTAGGAGCAGGAGTTCTAATTCCAAAGTGCCTAAAAGGGAATTTATTGGCTCACATAACTGAGTGCAGGGTAAGATGAGGCACAGCTGAATTAGGGACTGAAGGGCTCTAAGGGCTCCTGTTTCCTCTATGCTAGATTCATTCATCAGTACTTCTATAGTGGCTAGGCTGCTGCAAGCACCTTTACCTCTTACTCACAAAGCTCTGGGTTTAACTTTCAGTAAATTGGAATTGGTTATGTACCCATTCCTAAACTAGTAACTACAACAAGAAGGGGGAGTGCATTGATCTGACTGGCAATGACTGAGTCACATACCCAGCCCTGGAGTTTGAGGTTGCTATGGTTTGAGTGGTTTTGTCCCTTCCAGAACTTGTTGAAATTTAATCTCTAATAACAGGATCCAGAGGTAGGGCCTAAAAAAAGGAATTTAGGAATGAAAGGATTAATACCACTATAAAAAAGGCTTATGGGGCTGGGTGGGTGGGGTTCTTTGCGCTTCTGTTACATGAGGACAAAGCCTTTCTCCTCTGGAGGTGCCATCTTGGAAATGGAGACCAGGGCTTGCCCAGACACAAAACCTGGTGCCTTGATATTAGAGTTCCCTGCCCCCAAAACTGAGAAATAAATATCTGTTCTTTATAAATTACCCAGTTTCCAAGTATTCTTTTATGGTAGCACTAAACAGGCTGAGACCGGGATAGAGTCAATATTATCTAAACCAAACTATTTGTGGTAAAGGACTGTGTAGGAATCCATCTTGACTTAACTATAGCCATGCTGGACATGACCTCACTTTTGTCTACCAGATGGCCCTGGCATACACCCAAAGCCCTATAGGACCAAGTCATTAAGATAGTTAGCTGAGCCAGCTGTTGATGCCTGGAATGTTTCTTAACAAACATTGAACATGTTAATCAATTTTGAGAAAGGCCAGGTACATTCCAGTTGGCCATAGTCCACCTTTGTCTCAGTGTAGCATATAAATCCTTACTACCTTCTTTGAGGTATGGGGATCCTCCTTTCTGCTGCCCAAGACAGGCTTCTATCAGTAAGTCTCCCTACAAATTACGCTTTGTACAGTCCTGGACCTGTGTGCCTCTTCTTTGGTCTTTTGACCCCTTCCACCTTTGGTGACTGTTTCTCATAGAACAGGAACAGATTTTTCAAAAAAAAAAAAAAAAAAGATTATATGTTTTTAAAATTTCCAAGTATAAGTCCATCCATCATGCTCTTGGTCATTGTGGCATAATACATAAAAATTTTTGTTAGTTCCTTTCCTTTTGTAGTAACAGGATTATATATAATCCAGTCTCAGGTATTCTGTTACTACTTATTTGGCTTATAGTTCAGGAGGCTGGGAAGTCCAAGATTGGGCACCAGCATCTATCTCCCTGGCTTCTGGTAAGGCCATGTGCTATTGCATGCATGGTGGAAAAGTGGAAGGGCAAGCAGGTGCATCCAAAGACAGGATGAGAGAAGACCTTATCACAACTCTCTAGTGTGATAACCCATTTTTTTTTTTTTAAGAAAGAGAGAATTTCTAATGTTTATTTTTGTTTGTATGTGGTGCTGAGGATCGAACCCGGGCCACACGCATACCAGGCGAGCATGCTACCGCTTGAGCCACATCCCCAGCCCTGATAACCCACTCTTGAAACAACTATATGAATCCCGTCATGAGGTTGAAGCTCCCATGAGCCAAATACCTTGCAGTAGCCCCCACCGCCACACATTGCTACACTGAGGAATTAAGTTCCACATGAGTTTGGGTGGGGACAGTCCATATTCAAACCATAGCAAGTTTCAAAGTGCTTATCTGAATTTTGGCTCAGATTGGTAATAAGCATAGTGGACCATCACCAGGAGACAATATTTTAATAAGTATTTCAAACCACAAGATAGTTGCCTCCCTGGAAGAAAATCTGGGGAAAGTATTACCGAGAAGAGGGATAAAATGCTCACATCAATTAATTCTATGTATCAAGAAAGACCTCATCTAATGTTCAGGAAATTGTTGGGTTCTGGACCACCGTAATGGGTGAGGATGGGAGTTCACCACCCCCTTTTTCATGTTAAGGATTGACAGTTCTTCAGTCTTTCCTGCTTAGCAGCACTCCTTTCCCCTTATGTTTCACCAGGTTTGCATTAGTAAGGAAGTCTCAGCTTTTTTAACCTAGCCAATTTTCTGCGGAGGCAAACTGCTCCCCCAAAGAGATGGAACAGGCAAGGGCTAATAGTGTCATTACAGAAGGGAAGTCTGACGAGGATGGTGGGGGCGGGGGGGTAGGTAATTACTGTGTTTTTAGATACCATTCAGGAACCTGCAGACAAAATGTGTCTTCTAGCAGAATGACTTTATTTCTGGCTAAGGCAGTTGAGGATGCTGGTCATTCAGAACCAGGCATTTAAAACTCTGTCCCATTAGACCAATTTGAGAGGGAATTGAGAGGATTTTTGATTCCATGTCCTAGTAAGCTAGCCTAGGATTTAACCTTCCAGCTCTACATCACATTAGTCCACATTGTTCAGAGGTTATTCTGACACACAAACAGTTCATGTTTCTGGGAAGAGAAGTTCGTAGCTTTTTCTGTATGGTCTGACAGATCTGTCACGGAAAACCAACTGTTGGCTGGATTAGTGGATGTTGGGTGTAGTTGTGCATAGAAACTGAAATCACAGCCATCTGGGTGGGTGTTTGTTGTGGTTACAGCAGGGCTGCACGCACACAGTTGTACTGGTCACAAACACAGCTATTTGTGCTATAATTGTGCCTAACTTTAGCAGACAAATATAAAAGTTTTTCTTGCAAAGCAGCACACTTTCTTCCTCCCTAGGAATTGTTTATGGCTTATATATGTTGAATATTAAGAATTTAGTACAGTTACAGTGAATTAAACATGTAGTAAAAACCTCCACCCAAGTGTTAGCTGTTCAGCTGGGTTTTTTTTTAAAGCTCTTTAAAGACTGGGGTGTTCTCTCAGGGCAATGTTTGCATTTCCACTCCCCAGCTTCTTTCTTAACTCCTGTGGATTCTAGTGCATAGTTTGTTTTGTGCCTGGTGACTTGTACCATTCTATTGAATACAGGTCCTTTGTCTTGTAGGAAAAAAAAAAATTGCATGACAAGCCAGAGTTTCCTAATGAAAGAGCTGCAATTTGGGAGAAGAGATGAGGTTATTTTGGAGGAACGCAGGCCTTTCAAAGATGTGGTTTGAGTGGTTCATAAAGCAACAAGATCTGCAGCTGTCTCCTGGGTTTAAACAGCCCTCTAGGGAGCATGTAAGACAAGCACAGGGGACATTCTGATGAATCCTTTGTTCCTACAGAATGCCTGTCTGGGGAGGTGGAAACAAGTGTGGGGCCTGCGGGAGGACGGTGTACCATGCTGAAGAGGTGCAGTGTGATGGGAGGAGCTTCCACCGCTGCTGCTTTCTGTGTAGTAAGTATCCCCCTATGCCCCACCTTTGACAAAGTTTACATGCAAAATGCTTCCATTTATCTTCTTAAGAAGAAAATTGGTTTTGCTAAGGAAGATGATTTTAGAAGCACTGGTGGGTTTTATCTGCCTGTTGTCAAAGACATTGTGAGATAGCAAATACTTGATAATGAAAGAAATAGAACTAAAGAGAACCCCACACACAAATCCCCTCTAATGACAACTGTCTTCAATTTTAAAATAGTTGAATATCAGTTTAAGAAAGCCATTCATTGATCATGTGAGTCAAATAAATTTTCTTCAATGATGGATTTATCACATCTAAGGATCCCACCTATATAGATATTTGCCTTATATATTATATAGTGAAACTTACGGTAAGAAACCATTTGTTGAAAATAAATTTGCTTACTATAAGAAATAATCTTCAGGAAAAATATATTTGAAATTTGAATTGTCCGATTTCCATAGAAAGCAACATTCAAGGTACCTGGACTTCTTTATAGTGAGAGTGCTTTGCAGATGACGAGAAATAAAAAAGAGTTGCGGTTATTAAAAAAAAAGTTTTCCAGATCAGTGTTTGCTGTGTACATCTGTATAATAGCTACAGTTTCTCAGAAGATTTGGTTTAACCATTTTGGGGAGGAAGTTAGTGACTTTCTTGTTTCTTTTAAGTAATCAAGTTTTCATCAAATTTGTAAGCAAGAAAGTATAGAGACAAAGAGAAATGCAAATACTTTAGAAATTGTTCACAATTTCATCTAAGGTTAAGCCATAATGTCTACACATAATAAAGTCAGCATTGAGAAAACATCAAGTTCTTGGTAGTTTGTTGCCAGAATAGATGTCACTTTATTCCACTAGAAAGTCTTCAGTGTAAAATAATAGAAACTTCACAATATAACTTTCAACCAGCCAGCTTAGTCATCTTTCCTCCTGTCCTTACTTTTGTCCTCCTTCCCCTTTTCTGCTGCACTGTTTGATTTCCAGCTGCCCAATTGTGCTATCAGTGAGTTCTCTCACAATATACTTTTTCTCAAGCTTAATTGAAGTTTCAGAAAGTGAAATAATGTCTGGGTAAAACATGATGACATGTGGCAATTTTATGAAGTGGGATATGTGGAAATGTTTTGTGGCAAGAAATCCATCAAGAAAGAATGTATTCTCCTTTGAGACACAAGAGAAAACAAATTCAGGCTTTAAACCACTTGCTAGTTTTCAGACACACATTCATTGCTGGAGAAGCTAGGAGTAAGGAAGAAAGGAGGGCACTTTCTCCTGTTCTAGGGAACACAGCTAGAATTGTGGATTTAAAACTTTTTATCCCTGAGGGTGTTTTTATAGAGGAGAGACCTACAAAGGCAGCCCCATAAGGCACTCACTACCCTTTTTGTCAGATTGTGATGTGCCAACACTTGGTATGAAAAAGCCAAGAAGGGTTAAGTCTTAAAAGTTGGTAGCAAAGGTTTTAAGATTTTAGGCATTGTTAGTTTTATTCCTTTTGTGCATGTGATCGGAGCCATCTCTGAAACTTGTTTCCCTCCTGTCAGAAAGGCAGATCGTCAAAGTTTGAAGCTTCTGCACGTTAAAATTCCAATACTTTCTAAAGCATATCATGGAGGAAGGCCAATAATTTTCATCTGTAACTTTACCAGTCTAGTTGCTGTCTTGTGACTTTGGGAACCACAGGAGAGGTTATGAATGAGAGCCTCTGCCATTACCATTTGTGGACCTCATGGTTCTAAGGAAAAGGGTATTTGTTGGAACATGTTTAAAATCATAACTTTTTCCCCCTTAGTGGTTTGCAGGAAAAATTTAGACAGCACAACAGTGGCAATTCATGATGAGGAGATCTATTGCAAATCCTGCTATGGAAAAAAGTATGGGCCAAAAGGCTATGGTTATGGCCAGGGCGCGGGCACGCTCAACATGGACCGCGGCGAGAGGCTGGGCATCAAGCCAGAGAGGTAAGATAGGAGGATGTTTGTTATCTTCAGAAGTGAGTTACAACAGTTAACATTGCTTAATGGTCAGGAATCTGGAAGTTTCTGGATTTTTACTTTAATTTTAAGTGAACAAAATGTGACTCAGATTTTCTAATGTAAATTACTAACTATTCTTTAATTTCAAAATATTGTGTTTTGTACCTAACGAAGTTCTTACTATTCCCGTGATTTTATATATATATATATATAAACAATAATATATATTTATTTATTTATTATTGTTGTCAATGGACCTTTATTTATTTGATATGGAGTGCTGAGAATCGAACCCAGTTCCTCACACATGCCAGGCAAGTGCTCTGCCACTGAGCCACAACCCCACTCCTCCAGTGATTGCTAATATTGGTTTTATAGCATTTCATGGTGTATAAAAGGGTCATGGTGTTCTAAAAAGCAAGTGATTTCATAGCACTTTAGAGACCATATATCATGAAGTGAAATCAGAGAAACATGGTACTTAACCATGACAGGTTTTCCTTACATGCAATTAAGCAGTCAGTGCAAATCCCTCAGTCACTCCTTCCATGTCATAATGTTCTCATCAAGAAATTACTTTTCTCTAACTTAAAAAAAAATGAAATAATTTTCTGTTTTTAATCCTTTGAGACAAATGTGAAACTTTGAAGGTTATAGTACCATAGTATCAGGGTGCTAAATCTGTTAACATTCACTTAATATTTTATATTCAGGCTAAATAATAATGTGTACTACATTATGTCTCACCTCTGTTTTTTTCAGAATACTTTCTTTCCACACTCAAGGTTCCTAAGCCTTCTTAATGACTCTGAAATCCTTGTGTCATATGGTAATTGGAATACTTGCGGAGATTGAACATCTTCACAGAGTTGGTCTCTAGGGGCAGCATCAAGTGGGAAGAACACGTTCATGGAGGTCAACCTGCATTTTCAGTTCAGGCTCACAACTTACTAATTCTGTAGACCTTCACTAAGTTATTTAATATCTGAGCCCCAAGTTCTTCATCTGTAATACAGTTAATAATTCCATACACTATGAAGTTGTTAAAAGGCAGATGGAAGACTCCATCTGAAGTTGACACAATTGACAGATTTGGAAATTTTTCTTGGGACTCTCATAACTACAAGTGATGGATATCATTGTTAACAAGTTTTTAAAGAATACTCTAAAAAGTAGATTATGGAGATTTTTTAAAAATACACCTACATTAGGGTCAACTGGAGAAACCAATACAGTGAATTAGTACTTTGAATTGGTATTTGTTGCTTAGAATATTTCCGTTGGCCACCCACAAAGTATGTTGTATATTAAACAACTTGGGTAGAAGTGTATGAACAATTCCCAAAAATGGAGATAGTGAAGATGAAGATACTGAAGATGCACAGGAAGTATTTGAATAAATTGTTTTATTAAAAAGCAATATTCTAAATTAAGATTTTGATTTTTTCATGTATATAACTTAATAAGATAACCCAGAAAACATTTTTTTTTCCAAGTAGAAAGTATTGACACTTAAGCCGCTGCTTATTCAGTGGTGTCATCTATTTTATCTGCTTAACATACGAGGTTCTACAAGGAGGGCCTCAAAGCCCAGATGCTATTCTGCACGTGTTAGTATATCTACTTAACTCAATGAAAAACAATTTCTGCTGAGATGTGTTCTACCCTGGTGACCTGGAAATAGTGACAAAATACTATTCTGTCTAGAGAAAAAAAATAAAGCTAAACTGAAATAGCCAAATTTTCTAAAATATTTTCCTATGAAGAAAATAGTTTAGTCATACTTTACCTTGCTCAAGATGTACTGGGAAACTGATCTGTAAAACATGCTTAACTTTATTAGTAACTACTTAAGTCAGTTGATCAGTTTGTAAAAAATAATTTTTTTGGTATTGGGGATTGAACCCAGGGGCACTTAATCATTAAGCCATATCTCTAGACCTTTTAAAATATTTTATTTAGAGTCAGGGTCTCACTGAGTTGCTTAGGGCCTCACTAAATTGCTGAGGCTGGTTTTGAACTAGTGATTCTCCTGCCTCAGCTTCTTGAGCTGCTTATCGGAGACCAGCTAGTTTGCAGAATTTAACTGAAGAATTGTTTAACATTGATTTTTCAGTCTCATATGAAGAACAAAATTAGATATGATTCCAGTGATTTTGATACTGTGAACATGGGATAAAAATAATTACTTAGTGAAGAGGCTAGCACAGGGGATTATGAATTGTTTAGACTCAGGAACAAGATATTTGAGTATGGGAGTTTGGCTGTCTTTTTGTAGTAATGAGTCTATAAAACAGGTTAAACAACTCCAGCCAGCACCTGAGAGTAATTTCTTTATTCTTTCCCCTATACTGGCTGCAAAGGCTCCAGCCTTGAGACAGGATAGCAATTAAGTTCCACAGTTCCATAGTTCCTGCCTTCTGGACTTATAAGGGCCTTTTTTGAAACCTTGCCTCATTTTTTTCCCTTCTTCTACAAGTGTTCAACCTCACAGGCCTACAACAAATCCAAACACTTCAAAATTTGCTCAGAAATATGGAGGTGCTGAGAAGTGTTCCAGATGTGGGGATTCTGTATATGCTGCCGAAAAGATAATTGGAGCTGGAAAGGTAAAGTGCCAATTTGAATTAATAACAATAAATGACTCCTCTCCGCTCCCTTGATGCCCCAAACCTCTTCATGTCTCAGTTAAGTGCTGTGTCTTCTGCTTTGAAGTAAACTTTTTCTAAACCAAATTTCCATCAGAATCAATTTTTTGACATATCACTTCTTTTTTATGTAAATTTTTAAAATTTATATATGACAGTGGAATGCATTACAATTCTTATTACACATATAGAGCACAATTTTTCATATCTCTGATTGTATACATAGTATATTCACACCAATTCATGTCTTCATACATGTACTTTGGATAGTAATGATCATCACATTCCACCATCTTTAATTACCCCATGCCCCCTCCCTTCCATCCCTCTGCCCTATCTGTAGAGTTCATCTATTTCTCCCATGCTCCCGCTCCCTATCCCACTATGAATCAGCCTCCTTATATCAAAGAAAACATTCGGCATTTGTTTTTTTTTTTTTTTTTTGGATTGGCTAACTTAACACTTAGCATTATCTTCTCTAACTCTGTCCATTTATCTGCAGACGCCATGATTTTATTCTTTTATTTCTGAGTAATATTTCATTGTGTATATATGCTCCTTTTTTTATCCATTCATCTATTGAAGGGCATCTAGGTTGGATCCACAATTTAGCTATTGTGAATTGTGCTGCTATAAACATTAATGTGGCAGTGTCCCTGTAGTACGCTGTTTTTAATCCTTTGGGTATAGACTGAGGAGAGGGATAGCTGGTTCAAATGGTGGTTCCATTCCCAATTTTCCAAGAAATCTCCATACTGCTTTCTATATTGGCTGTACCAATTTGCAGTCCTACCAGCAGTGTATGAGTGTACCTTTTTCCCCACATCCTCACCAACACTTATTGTTGTTTGCATAACTGAGGGACACCAGCAAGGTCTGGAAACCCAACATCAAGGTGAGTTACAGCTTGACATGTCACTTCTATGTTTAAAATTTGTTTTCATAGGGAATACTCCCAAAGGTCATGAATGAAAAGGGCAAGACTGTCAAACAACCTGGGATCTTCGGGTTAGTCCATGTAATCAGGGTCAGGACATCGGATGCTAATTAGGTGTGTAGATTTAAAAGTTATCATTTTAGCCTCATTAAGATGCCCAGTTCTTAACCAAAAGGTAGCAAAAAGAGCACACTAGGTTTGTAGCAAGACCTAAGATTGCCCTTAAAATAGCCTTCCATAATATAGCTCCCAGTCTCCTCTGAATGAAGTTTGAAGACAGCCCTCTTGTGGGTGGCCAAGAATGCAGATACAGAGGAGGGCCAATGTAGCCTTCTAGTTGAGCTGAGCCACAGCAGCCAGGGGCTTGCTTTGGGTTTATCTTCCTGAGACACTTCTTGCCACATCTAAATTATATTGCAGGAACCATGGCTCTCAAACATGCTAACACATCTGTCTCTTCTAGCCCTGGCACAAAAACTGTTTCCGATGTGCCAAATGTGGGAAGAGTCTTGAATCCACAACTCTGACCGAGAAAGAAGGTGAAATCTATTGCAAAGGTAAAACTAATGTCCTACTGTTATCAATATGAGTATTCCAGTATTCCATAGCTATTATTTCATGAAGTATCACCAGTACTAAAAAAGCCAAAGTACTCTGAAAACAGAAAAGCAGTGTTGCTAGCTATCTGAAAATACAACATCCAGAGATGCTTACAGATGACGAGAGAATCACAATATTAAGTTCCTGTTCAAAGTGTGCAAGTATGAGGGTAACAGACAACTTAGCTGATCTGACTGCCATGCTTGTTAAGTCAACATGAGCTGAACTCAAAGGAACCAGAATGTTGGATATAACTTCACAGCTTGAAGATAATTACTACAAGGCACATTTTGCATCTGAAATAAATTGATTTTGGTATAGTCAACAGTTTGGTTTTTTTAACTTATGGGAGTTTCTTAAGTAATGCTAGCAAAACACAATGGACTTGGCACTAATTCTCCATTTTCTTTTGTAGGATGTTATGCCAAAAACTTTGGCCCCAAAGGATTTGGCTATGGCCAAGGAGCAGGAGCCCTTGTTCATGCTCAGTAAAAGTGTTAACCCAGAACTAAGCATCACACACTGAGAATCTCTTCATAATCTACACATATAATCTTGTAACACTACACTACTGTGAAATTCTGCCAGCATGAAGTGCTGTGTATTACCCTGTACTTGTATAGGCTGGCTAACTTGTAGGAAGAGAGCACTATATCATTTTACTTTAATTCACCTGCATTTTCAGGAACCAATTATTTTATATTTTAAATAAAACTTCAGTTTCATATGTGTTCCTTGTCTTCTAATTAATCTTTTGGAGGAGCTGTTTTGATTTCTGTTAATTTTAAATCATTTGGGACCCTACATCTATTTTGTTAAAGACAACCTATCTAGCTGACTCACTAGGCTCATGTTTGAGACACAGGTGTTGAAAAGCATTTCTTTTAATCTGGGGGATGTGCCTTAGGAGTGTTGTCAGGCAGGTGGTTTCACCATTTCAGCTCCTCAGAGCTGGCATTGAGGAGTACAGATCTTTTCTTTGTGCCTCATCAGAGCCTAGAACTTCTCTTTTGGAGCAATTTCCCCAAGTGTAGCTTCTGGAGAACCTGCATTAAAACTTCCTGGGAGAATTGAAAGGCAGATCTGAAAGCCCTGCTTCAGCCCCACCAAAGCAGAATCTCTAGCAGTAGGTGAGGCACAAAAAAGTCCTTCTAACAAGTTCCTCCAAAAGGCACAAACAGACCCAGAGTAGTGGGCACACTATTAAAAAAACAAAACAACAAAAAAAACCTTTTGCTATCTGTACTTAAAAGTCATTATAGCTGGAGCTGGCACTGGGTTCAATCCTTAATACTGCATAAAAATAAAATTTTTTAAAAAGTCATGATAGCTAACTAGAATCTGGGGCTTAGCTCCACTTGAACAGGATGTTAAGTAAATTTAGATGTTAACTAAATTCTAGAAACTGAGGTGCTTTTTTCACATTTCAATTCTGCATAAGTAACAAAGAATATTGCATTGTCTGAACATATTCATCTGCCTTGGGTAGAAAAGGGTATTAGACTAAACAAGGAATTTTCATTACTCACCCCCCCCAGAAGATTTCTGATTCAATTTCAGGTGTGAAGTTGGTCTGTGATGTATGTTATAAAATTGCACCAGCTTGATTTGTGAACGTATCTTTCCCAAGCCCATATTTATATCCAAAACTGCTTATTCAGAAAAGCTAATGGGGAGGATGGATGGATGGATGGATGAATGGATAGAGAGAAAACATTTTAAAAAGAAACTTTGGAGGTTGTTTGAGGGTATACTTGGCAAAACAATTCATGCTTTCTCTATATCATATCCTTGAGCAGCTTCAGGTATTTTATACAGCATACCAATATCAATGTGGGAGGGGAGGGGAGGGCCTTTTAAAGCTGGAAAATAGTTAATTGGCAATATCAGAAGTGGAATTGAATAGTTATGGATCAGACTGATTCTGTGTAAGTCCACAAATTCCTTGACATTCCCACTTGAGAGTGTTGTGGATGTGTTTATCCCTATACATTTACAGTGCCCACTAGCATACTGAAAGAGTACTGAACTGTCCACGGTACCACTATCATCTAGGGAAATATTGGGGTGAACATTCAGTTCTCAAAATGTTTGCTTTCAGAATCCCTTTACATTGGTGAGGTACTGAAGAATCCAAGGAGTTGTTTTTTTTTTTTTTTTTGACACTTGTTATCAATATTTTCCACATTAGAAATTAAATTTTTTAAACTTCAAACTTCATCTATCGCCAAGATTAAATAATGGGCAGATTTATCCTTTCACTAGCAACAAAGGCAAATTACACAAAAAACTTCAGGACACGAGACATAAGGAAACAAAGGATAGTTTCTGGGGTGGAGATTAGCCTGCAAATAACCAAAGCTTACTCCTCAGAGAATTGTTAGGATAGACTGCAAGAAGGAAAAGTGCTGGAAGCCACCTTGAGTTGAAACAGAGCTGAGAGTGCCAAAGAATCAAGATTGCTAGTTTGCAGGACTGGAGAGCTGTGCAGAGAGAACCCGAGACATGTAGACACCACCACCCCAACTTGCAAGTCTTCAGCTTAGTTCTGAAAAATGCATGTTAGATACCTGTGATGCCGGGGGTGGGAGGTGGTGGGGGGACCCACTGCTCTCAGAAAAAAGTCCGCTGCTTACATGGAGCAGCAAAGTGCTTGGTCCCACCAGCAAGATGGGGAAAGAAGATTCCCAGGACTTCAGAGAGTACACAAAAGACCTAAGCCTTAGTAATGGGAAATAATTAGCTCTAAACTGAGCACTGCTCTGGTCTTGCCTAACAAATCTGAAAAGTGAGACCTGAAAGGATCAAATTTGCCAAGAAACTGCATCCCAAAACAAAGCTTAAAAATTGGTCAAGAATATAAAAATAAGCCAGGCACAGTAGTGCACACCTGTAATTCCAGCAGCTTGGGAGGCCGAGATAGGAGAATCGTGAATTCAAAGCCAGCCTTAGCAATTTAGCAAGGCCCTAAGCAACTCCAGTAAGACCTTGCCTCTAAACAAAAGACAAAAAAGGGCTGGAGATATGGCTCAGTGTTTAAGCGTCCCTGGGTTCAAACGCAGGTACCAAAAAAAAAAAAAAAAAAAAAAAAAATGAAAAAGAAGAATATAAAAATATCCAGTACCAAATTGTTTGACATTCAACCAAAAATTACCAGGCATGCAAAGAGGCAAAGAAAAAAACATAATGAAGGTGAAAAATGCCTAAACCAACCAGAACTGGCATAGATGTAAAAATTAGCACATGAGGACATTACATATTTTCAGGAATCTGATGAAAACTAAACCAACAGATGCCAGCAGCATAAGCAACAAGCCCTTCTGATGCCAGAAACGGAAACAATCTGAGTACTAAAAATACTGCCTCCTATTAAAAATACTTGTCATGGGCTGGGATTGTAGCTCAGTGGTAAAGTGCCTGCCTAGCATGAGTAAGGCACTCTACCATGGGTTTGATTCTCAGCACCACATATAAATAAACAAAAGTAAAAGTCCACTGACAACTAAAAAAATATTTTAAAAAAATACTTGTCAATGCTTGTAAATGGTGACAGAAATTTACCTGAGCACAACATTTACATTCAATTTAAAGGCAAAAGAATTTTCAAAGAGCCACATCTGGTTTCCTTGAGCTATGACTTGCTGACCTAGTCAAGGGGCATTATGAATGTTTGACTTGGAATTGTGGATTTTCTATTTTAAATGTCACATAAATACATTAAATTAAAAAAACTCTTACATTAAGCACTTGACAAAACTGAAGATTTACTTTGTAACAAGAAGCGAAGATTTCTTGTCCTGGTTGTGTACAACTTATTCCCAAATACATCTATAAAAGAGAACCACATATCCTCATCCCAGGTTCAGTCCACCAGTCTGGCAAGGACTGCCATGCACATGGATAAGCAGATAATGAAGAGGATTAAAGAACCTGACTGGAAAGAACACTGATGGCTTGCTTTATTTTGTATACTGTTTAAAATACTGTTGCTTAAGCTCTAGAGGCATTTCTTTCAGTATCGCAAAATAATTATGAATTGAATATTATGAATTGAAAACATTTTCATTTAATACCACTGAGTTCTCAAACCATAAACAATTATGTGAACAAAAGAATAAGCTCCCTCCATAATTTTCTCCTTTTTAAATTCTCAAAGACTCCTTGCCATTAGGGTGTGATCAGTGTTTGGTACGTTTCATTCTGCAATATTTTATTTATTTATTTAAACTTGAGATTTTTTCTGAGGATCCTAATCCCATGAAACCCAAAATTCCTAGAAAAAAATGTATTATTTATATTAAAAAATGATATACACAATACACAGAGAATTAGAAATTACTAGAATACCAACTTCACCTTTTATTTAAGCAAATTCCTATAATCTTTTGCCACTTGAATCCTAGTACTAGGATAATAAATATGCAGAACAATGTTTTCATCTTGTAGGTACCACCATAGTTTCTTCAATATAAGTTAACTGAGTAAAATTAAAGACAAGCACACACTTATGAGTCAATATTTATTCTGATTAATATTTTACAAAATTTTAACATTTAATTTATGTAAGGAGAACTAATTTATTAAACACTTTACAGGTTTTTCTTTCCATGGAGTAACACAGTAAGTAACAAAATAATACTTGGCACAGTTATAAATAAAGAAAATATAAAATAAAAATACCCATGGCTTAAGTATAAGGATGTCATTTTACGTCTATTAATATTTCAAATAAATTCCTACAAAGAAAAAAAACTATGAATGAAAAAATGCCAAAGAAGTAATTCATGTTCAGAGCTGAGAATTAAGTTCCTATTTGCTAAAAGTATTCAACGAGGCTGATATGAACTATTCCCAAAAGGTTCACCTTCATACATAACTTTAGAGCTGAGTTAAACTGGTTCTACACACAGGACCTACAAAATAATTAAACAGTAAGTTCACTGCTGCATAGTTGGCTCCTGACCATCTGACCATTTCTGAATTACAGATATCACTGGTACTATGAAATAGTTTAGTACTAAAGCATTTTCATTGCAAATATTTTCTATTTAATTACACATTTAGAGATTTTTGCCTGTTCAACTGAGAAACATCTCTTTTGCATTGAAAAGAATACTGTACCACAAAGAAAGAACATGGTAACAACATTCTTATTCAAACTCAGAAAACCACCAGTCATTAAGTTGATTAAAATGTATTTGATAAAAATTGCAACTGAGTCTTCAGGTGAAGTGGCCCATAACAATAAAATTAAACAAATAATAGCATTTTATAAATAACTTTGAATTTAAAAATTTTCAGAAATTTCCCCCAATTAGTTAAAACTAGCAGACACATTTGTAAAGTTAACCATTTTTCTTTTTAACATTCTATGACAAAATGGCACAATGCTATTGCCACCACACACCCATCTCTTCCCTTTTCAAAAATAAAGGACATAGGCCAATTTTCTAATATTAAAACACCCAGATACATTAAGGATAATCTTTTTTGATGTGTGACTATGGTCAAAGAAACTACTATATAAAAATGGTAGTAGTTGGAAATACTGAACATCAACTATATACATTTTCACTGCTCCTCTTACTAAGGCAAGGGGCGGGTATACCACTAGATTGCTTTAATGCCTGTAATCTGCATTTTACAGGGAATACTAATTTTACCAAGCATCAGACATGCAGTGAACTTGCAGGGTATAATGCCTATTAACAGCAATATTGAACATCACTAGAAGCTCATTAATTATCTCCCTTTTCTTTTTGGTTGGATAAAATGAAATCAGCAGCTTTAAAAACACTAACACATATTGACATAAAGAGAAAACTATTTGATAAATTATTTATATACAGATACACATTCTTTACACTGGTCTAGGATCTGTCGTCAGTCTGACTATTCTTCCTCCCTCCTAGCCCACCCCATTCCCTCTCACAGGTTTCCCACGGGTTGCTTGAACCACAGTTTGCTACAGCATTTAAGAGGACTAAACCAAGTCTCACTCTGTAAACAATATTCATGGAAGCAGTGACTAGTAAGTAGTTCACCATGAAGGTATGGAAATGCTGCAACAAAAATTGATCAGTGCATCACATTTAACAATAAGGAAATATTTCTGAACTTGTTTCAGACAGCATTAACAAACTTTAAAACATATTCAATATTAAGAAAATTAAAATCATCTTGGAGATTAAATCCTGCTTTCTGATAGGTAATTTTTAAAAACCAGAAATAATACCATTAGCTTTTCTTTATTCCCATGTGCTATGTACAGAGATCATGCTCCATCTATAGCTTAAACTCTGTTATTTTGTCTATATTTTGCAGCTCAGAATTTTAAAAAAGTATATCCACTTACCTCTATTACTAAGAATTTTTGCATTAGCTTATTTATTTTGCCTTTTCTTGAAAATCTCACCTCAACTCTTTTAAAAATTGGACTGTTTGCACATCAAATTAAATTCTAATTTATGCTTCACTGGATAATATCTGCTAGTATACATTCTATGCAGTGTATCATGCACATAGTAGGGCTTTGAAATTTGAACAAAATAGTATGACTTACTATACTCATGCAAGTGCTTTATTATCAAACCATAAAACCTCAGAGCAAGGTTACTACAAATTATTTCACTGAACTAGAAACATACCAGCATTGCAATGGCTGATAGAAACAAAATATTAGCACATTTCTTGTGAACATTATTTTCTTGTGCCTTTGGAGACACATTACACAGTAGATCCCTAATAAAAACACATGATTTTCATCACAGTATTTACATGTACATTCTAAAATGTACATAATACTAGTCAATCAATTTTAGACAATTCTCCTGGAATTAGATGCATAATACTAGGTAGAATGCATCATAAAATGTAACCATGTAACATAAATTTAGTTTTAGTTAGAAATGAATATTTCTGATCAGTATACCAGGTCTGTCAAAAGAATAAATTCACCCTTTTTTCATGAAAAATGTAATGAGAACAAAACCAGACGTTGAGTATGTTGTGAATTCCCACATTAACAACCATTAAGATTCTTTTTATGGTCTTTATTCTTCCCAGAAGTGGCAGTGTGTTCTGTCCATGTTGACTTTTGTTAATAAAAATGTTGAAAAAAAAAGACTGTAAAATTCACTGTTAGCCCTACATATAGCATGCTATTGTTCAAGGATGTGGATTCGAGTGAGAGAGAGAGACACGGACAGACACAATTTTCAGGCACCACTCAGCAATATGCTTCATAAGATAAAGATGTTGCTACACAAGCTGGTACCCAGATCCTGATATTTGGTCATATTCTATTGTATATTGTCTGGTCCAGTCCACGATAACAGGACGAAAGAGGCCACAGCATCGAAATTCAAAGAAGTCTATAATATTCCTTACACATCCATGGCTATAAATGCCCACCCAAAAAGAAAAAAAAAATTAATTAATACAAATGATTTAATGTGAGTTCAATATAATTTTGGTGTTAAATCCATTTTTTCCTCAAACATAAAAACTCAGGTTACTTGCAAAAAAAGAACCAATTTATCATTATTTTTTTAAAAAGTGAATTATGTTTTCCACAACTCTGATACAACTGATTTTATTCTTTTGCTAATTTAAAAGGTTGCATTTATTTCATTCCTGTGCCACACACAGTTTTTTGCAGAGGGAGAGGAGTGGTAATGGGGATTGAACCCAGGGGCACTTTAAGACTGAGTTGCGTCTCCAGTCCTATTTTTTTTTTCAATGTTTTATTTGAAGACAGAATATCACTAAGTTGCTCAGGCTTGCCTCAAACTTGCAATCCTCCTGTCTCAGTCTCCAGAATAGGATGTGCCAATGCACCCAGTGGTCCAAATAATTTTTTATTTGGCAAGGAAACAATTCCTCTCCAAATTGAGAAAGGAAGCAAAAGACAAAATAATTGTATATGACATGAATTTGGCAATAGAACTACTAGTAACAATTAAAAAAGAAATGTCAAGAGTAAGTTCAGGGAATTTTAGAACTTCAATAACATCTTTGTTATTGAAAAAACAGTCAGTGGTACATCTTGTATAATTACTGTACCAATAAGAGAATCCTCTTTTTTATATAAAAGCACACTTACTTTCTTCTAGACATATGCAATAATTAATAATATTACAAATACTCAAGGGTAGGTATCAGCTTACACAAAACTCAGTTTTAAATATTTCATGTAATCAAATTAAATATATATGTATATTAAAAGAGATATCACAAACTTATACACAGTTAATGTGATGAATTCTATGTTATGTTATGGTGTGTTGATACACTAACCAATGCTACTTCTACAGAAATCATAAATTCAGTAGTAATTAAAAACTAGTTTTAATATTGCTAAGTAAAATAAATATTTCCTATTTCACATCTTCTTGCCATACCAAAAACACCTCTCTTCAACATATTCACTAGATTATTACTGTTTGCTCACTAAGGAATTTACATAACAAAGGAAAATATGCAATTTATAAAAATGTACATACTTGAATGGGCTTTCAATAGATGTTGTCGTGACTTTAAAGTGCTTATATCTTCTGGCATTCATTCTTTCATTTGTAGTAATACCTAAACATGATATCTAAAAGGAAAGAGAAAGCAACCTATTATTCTCTTGATTATTTAATATACAAAAAGAAAAAGTTAATTCTCAAGAGGACTAAGATGGAGAGGAACACGAACTGTTTTTAGTTTCCCACTAGGAGCTTATTGAGCTAGTTTACATCATATCATTTTAACTCTGAAAAGTAGCCAGTTAAATAGGAAAGATATTTAATAACAGGTCAGTTGACATTGTGCACTGGAGACACGCAGATACTACATATGCCACCCCTCCATCAGCCTCTTTCAGAATGAGCTTTCAAAAAATCTTTAATTTTAATGCTAAGCATTGTGGCGCACACCTGTAATCCCAGCATCAGCCTCAGCAACAGCAAGGCACTAAGCAACCCAGAAAAAAGGGCTGGGGATGAGGCTCAGTGTTTAAATTCCCCTGAGTTCAATCCCTGTTACCTGCTGCCACCCCCCCCCCCCGCCAAAATAAAAACCCTTGACTTTGGAAAAACTGATATTTGCATGTAATAAGAGTACTACTAAATGAACACAAAACTAATGGCATAATCAATCTAAGCTCACACATACCCAACTTATTCAGGAATAAGAGAAATAAAATTTTCTGTTGAGAATTTTCTGTTTTTTCATAGTATGAAAAAAGAAAGGAGAAAAGAAGGAGATGAAGAGGAAAAGTAAATAAACAATAAAACTTATCCTTGAAAAGTCACAGTGGTTAGGAAGAGAATACTATCTTTTAAGAAAGGAAAGAGGGGCTGGAGTTGTGGCTCAGTGGTAGCGCTCTTGCCTAGTATGTGTGAGGCACTGGATTCGATCCTCAGCACCGCATATAAATAAATAAGTAAATAAAATAAAGATCCATCAACAACTAATAAAAATATTTTTTAAAAAAAGAAAGGAGAGAATTTTTAAAACAGCACACTCAGGAACAAATAATGCACTTGTACCTACCTGGTACATCTGACACATGAGTAATACAGCCACCCACATGAAATGAAAAACACTGTTCAGAAACATCCAAAACATCCAAGGTGAACATGTGGCGATCTGAGTAATATATGTCCAAAATCCATCCTTGGTGTAAGTGGTCTCACAGTGAAGTCCCCAGTCTAAAATCAGAACATGAGGGCCTCACATTCATTCATTTATCATCCAAGCATCTTATGCAGCCATTAATGCTAAAGAGTTATGCTTTTTTACAACTTACAAAAGGTCTGATGGTCCAGATTTAATTGATGACACACAATGGCAAATGTTTTTACATTTTTAAATAAACCCATTATATTTTAGTGAAAAAAGCACACCCAAGACAGAAAGGGGAAAGCAGCAGCCAATCTTCAAATAATTACTCTATATCTTGTGGCAGACTTATTTGACTGGTACTGCATATACACAAAACTTTAAAAGAACCTTTTCTTTAAACAAAGATGAGAAGTGAAATATTGGGGAAGGGGAGGTGAATTTAATAGAATCACATCGTTAAGGTAAGCTTTTCTAACACAAATCTCTGGCTGGAGAGCTGCTGCAATCAAAAACTACTTTTGTCAGCAGGAAACTGTTCTCTCTCAGGTATGCTGGGCCAGAAAGTAGGTCAAGCTCTTTGACCAAATAGTTCCCTTAATCTCTATTTGAGGAAGTAGCTTCTTTTTGTTCATCAAGGGAACAGCACTGATCATTTTTATTATCTCCAAGGGTAGGAAGACTAATAAACCATCCTTATAGGACTTATTTTTAAACCAGAATCTAATGGTTTATGCCAAGCCTCCTTAAGCCCTGAACTTACGTTTTCATTTAAACTTTTACAGATTGGGTTCTCAATGTAATAAAAACTACCACTTCCTCTAAAGTACTAAAACCATGTAGTCAAATACATGACAACATATCTTAAAAAGGTAATTTCTGATACCCAATATTCCTTAATAGACAATAATAAGATTCCAAGTTTTGTGCAACCTTAATTCTACATATATTTTCCCAACTGTTTGGTAAGAAAGAGGAACTGGCACAAAGGCTGCATCTACAAACCACCAGAATAAAGCAAGCGTGTGATGTGAAATGTTGGTGTATTTTACCCAGAAGCTTTTCAAAGCTTGTTAAACCATGTTTTCCAGGGGACACACATATTAAAAGGTGGCTAACTGATAACTGCTTATACTATATGTTGAAGATATCTGATAGAACTGTTTTAATTTTTTCTTTATCCTTCATAAGGTGTTCCCCAAACCATATATTTTTTATGTTAAAAGACTTTTGTCATTACACAAGTAATGTTAATTATAATCTGATTATGCAACATTTATGTTTTAATAAGGCAAAAAACTAATTGTACTCACAAGAAATACAACCATAAATCATCCAGCAGATCATAAAAAGCAAGAAGAATAGGTAGCCCATAAAGTATCTATGGTTGCCTGCACCTGAAGAACAACACAGAAGCAATGTTTTTCAGCTAAGAAAAAACGACTGGTAATACACCTTTGAGGGGTGTGCTATGAAAGGTGTGATTAACTTGGACAATAATAACATACGTTATTTATAAAACAGCTTTCAAGAAAGCAAATGTTTTAATAAAAATCTTAAAATAAGAATGCTTATAGTTACACAAAGATGTGATGACTGCAATGATATTCACTCTGAAGGCAAGGGAGTCCCAATGAATGAAATAAATCACAATTCTGACCTTTGCTCTTTTCTTTGTTTTGTGAGGTTGAAAATAAACCTATTTTATAAATCTTATAATCCAGCTTTTCAAAGGTTTCTCTGTGACAGTCACAGAATCTTTGTAATGTTTCTCTTCTGTCTCTTCATAAAATCTCCAAGATCATCTCTTAGATCACTTACTTCATCTCCTCAGATAATACCATTCTTCAACACTGAGGTGTGTTCAGCTATGCATTATTCCTATCTTTGTACATAACATCATTTCAAGCATGGTTATTGTTTTATTTTTTCTAGCTTAATTTAAAAACCAGTATTATTTATCTCCTTTGCAATTTCACTGTTACCCAACAGAGAGCAGGAACAAGCAGACACACAGAAAATGGACAGAGATATGAAATCAATCTTTTCTAGACAGTGATTCTATAAGTTTTTCCCACTATCTCTTGGTTGATTTGTTAACCAAAAGATAATTAGAAGGATCAAGGATACAGGAATAAACTTTCTGCTACCTATTTTAAGACTGTACTTCATTAGTTACCTAAGTAACCTATGAACAATACATTTAGAAACTACTAATGTAACTTACCTACACAGTTACCCACCCAAGGACAATGATGATCAAATTTCGCTATACAACGGTTGCACACGCCACAATGTTTGGACCTCACTGGTTTCCGTATCTGTTAATAAGCATGTTAAAAGATTATGAAAGACAACGTACTTTATAGAGAAGAGCTGAACATTTATTTTCTCAAAATACAAATATGTAAAATCAAAACTATGTTTTTTGAACAAGATTATATCAAGGTTTCCAAATCAATAAAACCAAACAAAAAGTACTATTCTTTATTATTTAATGAATCTGCAACTACAAAGACTAAAAAGATAAATAAATAAATACATGCATGCATACACACATACTCCTACATCTATGTATGTGTGTATATGTGTGTATATATACACACACGTACATATGTATGTGTATATGTACGTATGTACGTGTGTGCATGCATGTGTGTGTATCACTCTCCAGGCTTCTAAGATTCATTTGATTAATGGTCTTAATACTAGTTACTCTAATAAATCAAATTAAATTTTTCTTTAATAATAAAAGAAAGATCAGGTTAGAAGTGAATAAAAGAAGCTTTTATAATTTGAAATCAGTAATAAAAGTGCCTTTCTGATACTAACAATTTCAGCCAAAAATATTAAGTGCACACTTCTATTTAAGTGCCTCCTGAGACTTCAAATTAAAGTTCAACATTTTCCTTGCAGGAATTTATGAACACATCTGAGAAAGCAGAACATGAATATCAAGTTTAGAGAGTCAAAAAGCAAACTCCATTATTCAACCCTTCACAGGCAATAAAAAAATTTATGTTTGTGATATCTGTTTTAAGTGTTTTAAAAATGCTTTTCACTTTATATTATACTAAATTAGCCAAAGGAATAATCTTCAAAGGGCTAGCAGTTCCAATATTAGATATATAACAAAAGCTAGAGTTATTAACTCATGACAGAAATAAAATTTACAATAGCCTACATTGATTATATTGGTGTTTCAATAAAAGCTCTGCCATTTCCCTATTACTTTGTATAAGGTTAGACACTAGTTTGATTTGAGATACCCAGGAAAAGGTATAGGTGGATGTGCAGTTCTTGTATCTACTAAAAATTATCTGTGGACCAAAGAAAAGGATAAACTGTTCTTCATCACTGATGTGAGACTAAATCTATTCAAGAGAAAAGCAGGATATATCAAAGTGCTACTACACTCAAAACCCCCAGCTATAATTCCCCTTGGCTCAACAATAGTCAAAAATTTGAACAACAGGATGAGGAGTTAAGGGGTAACTTGGTCTCAAGCTCCCTAACCATAACATATCCTTAGCTCATTACCAAGTAAATCCTTCTTTTAAAAAAACTCTTTTGTACATGTGCCTTCTTAGGGAACTATTAATCAAAGTGAAGCATACCTAGAGTGAACATTACCCCTTAGATTTGAATGATTTTATACAGAAAATGCTCTTTACAACAAGGAATTATCTATTCCAAAGTACATGGCTCTTAACATAATTAAATGTCTATGATATAATGACAAAAATAATATTGTTCTTGTCAGATTACTTAACAACAAAACTGCTGTCTGTACTGAGTCACTAAACAGTCATACAGCAAGGAGAACTACATTGCATCCCTGACTTTGTGGAACAGAATAGTATTTCCACAGAATAGCAGTACATGGAAAGATTCTAAACATTAAGAAAAGAATACCAATTTTATAAAAAGACTGTTAATGAAACACAGAAACCTTTTCAAAGAATGCCTTACTGAAAAGAATCTATGTAATACCTTAAAGTTGCTCCCCAAAGTAAAAAAGCATATAAATATTCAAAATTATAACTAGTCAAAAAATTAAGTGAAACAAAGAACTCTGTAGAATGAAAGCTGTTTCAAAAACATTCTATAATCCTAAATTAAGCCAACAATTCCATTATTAATCAAATGATAAGGCATTAGTTTACCTGCAGCATTTAATTTAAAGGTATAAAAGAGCACCTTATCTCATTGTATAATTTGCAAATATTCAAATGTAGAAAAATATGGTTTAACCACTGTAGCAAAATTTTCCAAAATACTTCTAAAGAACAAATTAAGACATTAAGATTTAATGCCTACAATAAACTAAAAACTGTATTACTATATTTGACTTCATAAGCAAATACTATTTAATTTTGCACATATCTGATTATATGACAAATCAGACAACTTTAAAAATCAATAATAATGTTCAAAGCTGTGTGAAACAACTTTGCTACAGACAAGTAATACTCCAACTGAAGATGCTACATGGCCATGTTGTCTGAAAATTTATGAATTTCCCACTGTGACTTTTAAGTTCAAAAACAAATTTTCTTAAAGCTCAGTGAAGAAATCTATTAGGTATTTACAGTAAAGTTTTAAAATATTTTACAATTATACTTTTATTGAATTACATTTTAAGATGTAAAAAGAGAAGGAGAATAAATAGCACTTCTGAGTCAGAAGTATAGTCTAGATCTACTATAGGGAAATAAGCACCAGGGAAGGTGAAATACTTTATAATCATCTTTCCTTTTGTACCATGGACTAAATGGTACTTTGTGGGGTGAGGGTTAAAAATGTGCCCAGCAAAACAAATTCTCCTTAATCCCCACCCCCAAGCCTATAATGCTATGCTGCTTTCAGAAGGAAGGAAGAAGAGGAAAGAACAAACAAATACTACCAAACAGGTACTGCAGAATATACTGAGGTCCAGGCTTCCCGTTTCTGCAAGTTCAACTATTGTCTATGAATCAAACAAACAAAAAATTACTTTTTCAGAAATGAATAATGGTCCCCAATTCTTTTGTCATTACTATGAGTCAATGAATGTGAAGCTCATCTTTAATGTCCCAAAGTTTTAAGTTCAAAATAAGAAATGAAATGTTTTGCTCACTTACTTCTATTTAACTACAATATGAATTCTGAAGAACATCATGGGAGCAATTTCTATACAGCCCAGACAAAAGGGTATTGGACCATAAGAATTTGCCACTGTCTTAATCTACTGTGGGCAGGAATAAATCATCAAGATTTGTTTTGTGAATAGAGAATGGATGAAACAGCCCGTAAAATAATATAAAATGCCTCTAGTCCAATTCTCTACATAACAACTTTTGTGAACTTACTTTCAAGTACCCAGGTTACATTATAGGAGAGATATACCCTGGATCATATATACAAATATTTTAACTGAACTATCATCAGTTTACTGGTCTTCTATTTATAGTCATTCAACAAATATTTACTGAATGCATGTTATTTGCTATGGATTTACAGAGGTATGCGAGATAATGTCTTTGCCTCTCAAAGCAATCACGTTTTATTTATTTATTGTCTTGTTAGGAAAAGAAATGTGAAATTATATAATGTCATAGAAATGTTAATGACAGACATCACAAAACTGCCATCAGTGAGCACCAAATAAAATATACATAATCCCAATTTAGTATAATATTCCTTTATATGCCAAAAGTTTTTTTCTTTGTACTCTAAATATCAGCTATAAATACTGACACACTGGACAGTTAAACATGTAAGCTGTATTTCCTACCTTTTTCTTTTGCTCTTCTGTAGCTTTAATAATCCCTGGATCTGATTTCCAAGATTTTCCAAAATTGTAGAAAAGTGCAACACTATTGGCAAGGAATGGAAGATGAATAAATAAAAAGTTGAGATGTTCCTCAAGTTAAGGAATCTAAAGCAATGTTATTATATGTAAATTTATAATCCATAAACTTTTACAATATTACCAATGAAAATATTATAAATTTTAAACAAAATAGGTATTTTCCCACTATGTTCATAATTAAATTTAAAAAATTAAAATGTGACTTCCTTATAAATTTTAAACGATGTAGAATATCTGACACTTTATTTATTTTTTGGTACTGGGGCTTGAATCCAGGGACAGAATACCACTGAGCTACATACCCAGCCTTATTTTATGTATGTGTGTAGGTAGGTATTTATTGGAGACAGAATCTTGTTAAATTGCTGAGGCTAGACTTGTGATCCTCCTGCCTCAGGTTGATGGGATTAAGTCAGTGAATATGAATATGAATAAAAATTAGGTAAACAGATTAAGCAATCAACATTTTGTCTGACAAAAATTCAGGGATTTTTTTCATGTTCAAAGTTATTACATATATACTTTATCTACATGCATTAAAATATATTTGTATTTTTACCAAACACTTCAGATATAGAACTATGTATTTTAAAGATTGCCTTTAACTAAAGGTAAGCCAAAAGAGAAAAATTCTCTCCTATGCCTTTTTTGAACACATTCAGTTGATCTTAGAAAATGTTTTTATAAAGTTGCTTAGAACACAATAATTTCTCAGTTCATATTTTTCTACCTAATGAAAACAGAAGAAATGTGCTAGATATTTAAAAATATATAAAAAATAAACTAATGTGGCTAGAGCAATGCATTTCTAGAAAACAAAACATCTGGTACACTGAAATAAACCATTTTAAGATATCATTTGGATATAAGAATTATGAAAGAATTTTATAAGACTTTTTTTTTACATTATCATGCATATACACACTGTTTATATTTCTCACATACACAGAAAACAACTTCTGGAATGAAATCATCCTACATTTGTTTGGCAAATACCAATAACCACTCAAAATGCAGGAAAAGTGAAAAATAAAGACCAATTATTATTACCTGCTATATTCAAGAGTGATTTGCCTTTCCTTTTTTCCTCCAGTCTTGTCTTTCCCCCAACTTTTATGCCCTTATTCCACAAAATATACTGGCAGAGCCAACAAAAAACAAGTAAGAAGTCAAACATTCAGCTATTCCTACATTCAGAATCTTCTTGAGAATAGCTGAGTGAATATTATGTAAAAAGAATGCTAAATACTGGCATTACTCTATACAGCACCTTTTCTGATTACAACAGTTTCAAAAAATGTTAACATCTCAATAAACAGATCAGGCTCTTACAGTCTGAATTAAATTTGCAGAGGGTCACTAGCAGCCCTATATATGACCACATATTTGACAGGATCATTCAGGAATCAAATATCAGATGAACTTAAAAAATTTCTTCACTTGCTTTCAAAGGCAAGCAAATTATCTTTATATGATCTGAACTCAGTTTTAATAATAGATTAAACAGGTTAATTTTTAAATTTTAATTTTCATTAAATTTTTAAAATTGTACATTCTGTACAAATAGAATGGTTGTTTTTAGTATTAATGTGATTCTTAAACAAAATAAGAGCACTTTTAAAAACCATAAAGCCAAAAAAAACCCACAAAACCAAAAACCACCAGTAATTCTACAATCCAAAAATAACTGCTTTATTTTTGGTAATCTCCATGTTTAGTTACAATTAATATCATAGTATATTTAAGATTAACCTAATAAATAACACTGATTAGTCACCATCAATGTGCCACTGAAGTCAAACCAAGAACCCTATGATAAATCCTGCTGCTATGCCCATTTTATAGATGAGAAATGTGGGCAGAGGCTAAATCCAAGACTGCAGAATGAGTTAGAAGGAGAGCAAGTATTAAAAGCCTGGCATTTATTACCTATGCTATTCTAGCTCTATATAGTGCTCAGAATTTCCTGGGTCAACAAATATTACAAAAAAAAATCTATGAACATTTTTGAGCCTTGTTATATATTTTCATAATGTCAAATTATTTTCCAGAAAGATATCATCAATTTATAACCCCACTAGTAATGGCTGTTTGATGACTACCTTTGCATTAGCACTAAGGGACAAATGCTGCTAATTTTAGAGGCAAAATAGTGTTATTTTATCCTTTTAACTTATGATTTTATGCAGAAATAGTCCGTCACTTAGAGATAGACGTTATCAATTTCATTTCAATGTTTATGAAATCATTACATGTAATTAATCAATTTGGATATTATTTTGATGGCTACAGCTCTCACTTGATTATTTTAAAAGAAACATATCTAACTAGATTTTCTAAGTTAATAAATTGAAATCCACGCACTAAATTTCTTTATCACTGTACCCAACAAAACAAACCCAAACAGTAAATCAAAACAACTACTCCCCAAAATACTAGTAACAACTTTGGCAAAGCGACAAACTCTACTATACCATAAATCTTAAAACTGAAGGCCAAGGAAACAGACCATTCTGGTGAGGCAAGCTGCCTAGTGGAGGCCTCGGGCCTGCCTCCACCTATACAAGTAGATTGAAAAACTAGATAAGAAGGCCAAGTCTAAGAAATGTGATCAATTTCACACTAATTCTGCAGTTTACTTGTATCTGCCTCACCTAGAACCATATGTTGAAGCCCTACCCCTCAATGTGACCACATCTACAGAGAAGGTATTTAGGAGACAATTAATGTTAAATGAAATCATAAGGGTAGGGCCCTAATCCAATAGCAGTATAATAACTAAGAAGAATGAGAGATTTCTGAAGACACCAAGAAAATTCCTAAAAACTAGGAAGAGAGCCCTAACCAGAATCCACAAAAAGGGTCATTCTAGATATAACAAAACAGACTGAGACCAAACAGAACCTATTATATAAGTGAACTAAAAAAAAAAATCTGTAAAGATAAATACATGGAGCACAAAGAAACTAAGACAAAATAATTAGAAATAAGAGCATGAACACAAATGGCAGCCAAAGATAATTCAATGTAAGGATGATTTTATGCAAAAAGAAGGAAATACAATAAAAAGAAAAGAATTCAGAGATATTACAGAAATTTTTCAGAAAAAGGAAAAACGTTCATTTTTGTATATTATATATGTGATGTACATTATGACCTCCATTTTAATATATCATACTGAAAAGCCATACTGTACTATATATTAAGGAAATGTGAAGGACAAAGATTAACATCCTCTAAAACCTACTGGTTGTTCTTCAATCATAATGATAATGTCATAGGATTCTTTTTAAAGATCTTTTTAAAACATGTTGCTGAGCAGTTATAAGAGGATCCCCTGAAGAGTAGACATGATAAACAAGTACAAATCTAGAGGCACATCGTTCTAAAATTGAAGTGTCTACTTTTTGGGTGTTTTCTTATACCTATATGCTACTGGAGACACTGTAAAAGTTTGCTAGAGACATTTACAAAATTCAAGATCATTGGTTAAGAGCAAATATTAATAAGTCATTCACTGTTAATGCTTTTTACTTTGAGTTACTACATACAGATAAAAGGTTCAACAGTTTTGAATGAAATAATTCTAAACCTGTAGGCATTTAATGATTTAACAATAAAATGTCAAGCTAAAACCAAACTCAAAGAGAAAACCTCCACATTCATAAATACAATGGAAAGATTTAACACAATATGCTCTATAAGTGATACTGAGGAAGATAAAAATTTAGTAAGGATATATATTCCCTTGAGCAACTCAATTAATAAGCTTGATTTTTAAATGCAGAATGAAACATTTTGAAATAGTACATAAAGAAGAACATTTTAACTCTAAATGCTTCTATGAAAAAATAAGGAAAAGGAAAGGATTAAGAAGTTAAAGAAAAAAATGAAAAATTTTAAAAGATGAATAAAACCCAAAGCTGTTTCTTTGCAAATAAAGAACAACAACAACAAAAAATCATGAGTACAACATCCAGTGATAATCACTTTGAAAATTCTATATATTCACTCACTTCCAGTTCTTTCCCTTGGTACCTTTTAAAATCAGAATTACTTTGTATATAAAACTTAGTATTTTTATTATATTCTTTTTTTTTTACCTTAAACATACACAAGTTTTATTTTGTCAACTATATTTCAATAAAGCTGGTAAAAATAAACTCTTACTCTCTAAGCTTGTGAGATAGAACTCCTTTTTTCTTCTTTCCTTCTCAAATCTTGATTGCATCTTATTCATTAACCCCTAACTATGGATGTTTTGCAGGAATTTTTAAGTCTTCTTTTCTCACTTTACATCCCCCGCTAAAATTTAATATTCTTATTGTTTAAAATACTAAATATATGCTTTGGACCCTCTAATTTCTTGCTTGCAATCCAGACATTTCTCCTTAGCTCAAGAATAGGTCCAAAGGTTCCTGAGTGTGGCTGGAAAAGAGGGTTTCCCCTCACAGTAAACAGGTGGAGCAAAGTTTAGGAGCTGTGAAAGTTTCACTTGTGCCTTCATTCATTATTTACAAGCACTAACACATTGGCTGCTTAAGGAGATTCATAACTAGAGTGGCGGCAGACAGGCATAATTCCATGCAATATGGTCGGTAGGAGAGCATTCATGTGAACATAAAGCGTAAAGGGCGAGTATCCCATTTAGCCCTTTAAAGAGACTTAATAAAATTTTTGGAGTATTTCTGTTTAGTTCAACCTTAAAAAGTAAATGGGAAGCGAATACCATTAAGGAAAGAAAAAAGTTGGGGGGAGAGGTTATTTGGGCAGAATACTGCAACCAGTCCTGAAGTACTGACTGGGGACTATGAAGATAATGAATAAGCTTTTTATTATATTCTAATGAGCCCATATCATTAAATCTTAGAAAAGCATTTTAATGGTATTTAATCCCACTCAATATGTAGTATAACTGATAAAATTATCCCTTTATTCAGGTTGGATATTCAGTTGTTTCCAATTCTTCCCCATTACAAAATATGCTTGAGAAACACTCTTATAAATAATTTTTGATCTTATACCTTGTATTACTTGCATGTGATTAGAGATCAGAGGGTATATTTAAATCTCTTTCTACATTGTCAAATTTTCCAGAAAAGTTTACAAATTATGTTCACAATGTAACATGAGGACATTTGAAGATACACTGAATCAAGTAAAAAAACCTGGATTCTACACCTTTCTTTATAATTAGCTGTCTATATAACTTTGAGCAAAACATACATCTTCTCTGAGTCCCAATATTTCCATCAATTAGAAAACAGCATTAAGATCTATGTGTTTTCTCTCAAAGAACTGTTATTCTGAAAACCAAGTAAAATAATATATCTGAAAGAACTATAAACCAAAAAGCACTGAATAAACATAAAGTTCATATACAGGGAGATAATTATTTAATGAAAAGAACAGTTACTTACTTTTTCCATATTTTTACTGGTGCATTATAATTAGACATAATATTGAGATTGTTATATATCTATACATGCACATAATATAACAATATAATTTGGCCAATATCACTCCCCAGTATTTTCCCTTTCCCTCCAACTGATCCCCTTCCTCCACTGTATTGGTCTCCTTTCACTTTTCATGAGATTCCCCTTCGCCTTTCTCTTCTTTCACTCTCTCTAGCTTACACACTAGAGAAAATCTCTGATCCTCGACTTTCTAAGTTTGGCTTATTTCACTTAACATAATGTTTTCAAGTTTCATCCATTACCTTGCAAATGATATGTAAATCTTCTTTATGGTTGAAAAAAACTCTATTGCGTAAATATAACAAATTTTGTCCATTCATCCACTGACAAGACAGCTAGGCTACTGTGAATCATGCTGCTATCAAAATGGGTATGCCTGTATCACTATAGTAGGATGACTAATTCTTGAGGATAAATACCAAGGAGTGGTATATCTGGGTTATATCGTGGTCCCATTCCTAGCCTTTTGAGGAATCTCTATTGATCTCTATAGTAGTTATACTATCTTACAACCCTACAAGCAATGTAAAACTATTCCTTTCCCCCCATATTTAATCCAGCATTTATTACTGTTCATATTCCTGATGGCTGTCATTCTAACAAGAGTAAGATGAAATCTGTGTAGTTTTAATTTTCATTTTCCTAATTACTGAAAATGTTGAACTTTTTTTCATAATTTATTGGCCACTTGTATTTCTTTCTTTGAGAAGTATCTGTTTAGTTCATTTGCCCATATACTTAACTAGGTTGTTTGGTGATAAGTTTTTTGAATTATTTATATATTCTGGATATTAATCTTCTCACAAGAGTAGCTAGCAAAGATTTTTCTTACATTCTGTAGGATCTCTGTTTTCTTTGCTGTGCAGAAGCTTTTGATGTCATCCTATTAATTAATTCTTGATTTTATTTTCTGAGCTTTTGGAGTCCTAATAAGAAAGTCATCGCCTGTACCTATATATATTGGAGTGTTGACCCTATATTTTATTGTAGGAGATACAAGATTTCTGGTCTAATTCCTAGGTCTTTGACCCATTTTGAGTTGACTTTTATTCAGGGTAAGAGATAGGATCTAATCTCATTCTTCTACTTGTGGATAACCAGTTTTCCCAGCACAATTATAAAGACTATCTGTTCTGCAGTGCATGCTTTTGTCAAGGATCAGATGACTATATTGGTGAGGGTTTGTCTCTGTTATCTTTTGTTTTGTTCCACTGACATGCAAATTTTTATTACCATAGCTCTGAAATATAATTTGTGATGCCTCCAATATTGCTTTTTTGGCTTAGAAGTACTTTAGCTATTCCTTTTTTCCCCCCTTCCCAATGAAATTTAGGACTGTTTTTTCTAGTTCTGTGCAGAACGTCATTAGTATTTTGGTAGGGATTGCGCTAAACTGTATGTTGCTTTTGGTAATGTGGCTATTTTAACACTATTAATTCTGCCTGTCCATGAAAATGGCAGGTCTTTCCATTTTCCTGTGTCTTCTTCAATTTTTTTCTTGTGTTCTAGTTTTCACCTAGAGGTCTTTCACCTCCTTGGTCAGATTTATTCCTAGGTTTTGTTTGCCTGTTGTTGTTGTTTTCTCTCCCTTTCAGACTATTGTAAATGGGATTGTTTTCCTATTTTCTTTCTCAGCAGATTCATTATTGGCATATAGAAAAACTACTGATTTTCGCATATTGATTTTGTAACCTGCTACTTTGCTGAATTTATTAGCTCTAGCAGTCTTCTAGTGGCAGTTTCTAGATCTTCTAAGTATAAGATCATATCATCTGCAAACAGTGATAGTCTTAACTTCTTCCTTTTCAATTTTTTTCCCTTTTATTTCCTTCTTTTGCCTAACTGCTCTAGCTAGAATTTCTAGTACTATATTAAATAGGAATGGTGACAGGACATCCTTATCTTGTTCTGAATTTTAAAGAAAATGCTTCCATCTTTCCCCCCTTTGCAATAATGCTGGCCTTTGTCATAAATACAGCCTTTATGATGTTGAGGTAAGTTTCTTCTATCCCTAGTTTCTTCAGTGCTTTTATCACAAATGGGTGTTGAATTCTGTCTAAAGCTCTCTCTACAATGATGGAGATAACGTAATTTTTGTCCTTAATTCTATTTATGTGATGAATTACATTTATTGGTTTGTCTATGTTAAACCATCCTTGCCACTCTGGAATGAAACCAACTTGGTCATGCTGGATAATCTTAAAATGTTGAATACAATTTGATAATATTAAGATTTTTTGCATTTAAGTTCATCAGGGACGTAGATTTATACTTGTCTTTCCTTGATGTGTCCTTATCTGGTTTTGGCATCAGAGAGATACCAGCTTCACAGTGTGTATTTGGAATTACAACCCCTGTTCTATTTCATGAAATAAAATTTGAGGAACATTGGCATTAGTTCCTCTAAAGGTCTGGAAGAATTCATTTGAGAATGCATCTGGTCCTAGGCTTTTCTTTGTTGCAAGGCTTTTTAATGCTGCTTTTATCTCATTGATTGTTACTGGACTGTTTAGGTTTTCTTTTATCTTACCGATTTAATTTTGGCTGGTCACATGTCTAGAAATGTATCCATTTCTTCTAGGTTTTCCAATTTACTGTCCCTAAGAAATCTTCTGGATTTCTTTGAAGTCTGTGGTGATTTTTCTCCATCTAATTTTATTAATTTGGGTCTTCTCCCCCACTTTTTTTTTTGTTGTTGTTAGTTTGGGTAAGGGTTTATCTGTTTTATTTCAAAGATCCATCTCTTCATTTCACTGATCCTTTGTATTATTTTTTTAATTCTCTATTGCACTGATTTTGACTGATTTTAATTATTTCCTTCCTTCTACTGATTTTGGAATTGGTTTGTTCTTGTTTTTAAGGGCTTTAAAATGCATCAATATTTAATTACTAAAATGGTTTATATTGATATAAATATATTTATTATCACTATAAAAGTAAAATCTATTAAGGTAGGTATTATGAGAAACCAAAATAAAGTTTATACAGTTGATCCTCATGCATACTCTAAAATTTATACGTAACCCCCAAATCAATCTTTATAGTACTTTCTCAGTCACTCAATGAATATGCACAAAATGGTAAAAAACTGGTTATTAGCCAATGTGCACATTCCTAGAAATACAAAAATGTGCATCCTTGTTCTGGCTCCTGTGTCACAAACAAGTATGCTTTCAGGGTCTATTTTTGTGCCATTTGTTTACTTTTAAGAGTGCCCAAGCAAAGTGCTAAAGTGTTACCTAAGGTTCCTAAGCACAAAGAGGCTGCCATGTGTCTTAAACACAGAAAATATATTAGGTATGGTTCATTCAGTCATGAGTTACAAAGCTCTTAGCTGTTGAGTTCAATGTTAATGAGTCACTATTACATATTGTTAGGTTTTATAAAATAGAAAAATATGTAAAATAATGTACTCATCAGTTATTGAAAAATTATGACCAGTCTCTCAGGAACCTAATCCTCATACTACAATTTTTATTTTCCTTATGCACAATGGTTCAGCATTTTCAACTTGCAATGCTTCAGTTACTATAAAACATACTGTGGATGGTGAAAATACGTTATAATTCTATTTTTCAATAATAGTCTTAACCAGTTTAAATTACACAATCATGAGCTGTAGGAATAAAATGGTAGAAGCAACAGAAAAGAGGCTGAAGTCATAGAGAAAGGTAGTTCCTGACAGCTGCTACCACATTTGTCTCTACCTTAATCAGTACCTGTATCATAAGCCTCAGGCTCTTTCTTTTCTATTTTTGAGCTTCCATTATAACTTATTCTGTGCCTTTTTCTATCCTCTTCCTACATGGTTCTTAGTCTGCCCCTCCCAGCCTCAGAAGTTAATACTGGAAATAAAGGTGCTCCAATATCATATAGGATCTAGAAATACAGTTATTTTATAATAAGAAAAACACAAGGTTTTCAGGCAAGATTATCAGAACTTAAAAAGTTTTTTTATGACTTCATTCCATATTTCATGAGTACCATACACACATATAAACTTTCAAATAAAAATCTTAAATGTACATTTAAAGCATACTTGGATATAAACTTCAGATTTTCAGTCATGCATACAACATGTACTTATTTAATACTATTTACATGTCAGGTGTGTCTCAAGGTATTCAGCTTCTCAAGAACTCTCTCAGACAATACAAATAAGCAACTATAAAACAGTGTTCTCATACTACAATTTTTATTTGAAAAATTAAGTGAACAAGTAAATTTTACTTAATGTATCTTTAAAGACAGAATTATTCAAATTGGATAATTCAAACAGACTTGATTCTTCTGGATTTCCCTTCAAACTCTACCTCTTATATTCTCAATTCCCAAGCTATGCAAACGTCTATAGTTATTTTATGATATCTCCAAATGAAAAAAGGGGGGTATTCAAACATTAAGTTCTCATTATTTAATAATTTACTATTTTTACTGCTTTTCTCCACTTTTGCTTAACAGATTAAAAGTAGACAAAGTTTAAAATTATTTTGAGATATGAATTTGAGGCATTTCCCCTGGAACATAAATTTTAATGTCCAGTTTAGGAAACACAAAGTTAGAAAATATGTCTGGAATACTAAAGATATTATAGAGGTCAGTGCATTTCTTAAATTTAAACTAGATGAGGTAACAAAAACAAGCAGATCTGTTTTACTCATATTAAATGTTCCAATGAGATAGTCCAATGTTTAATAAATCCTTAAAGAGTACTTTTTATGTTAACTTATAATACAAGGCCAGAATTAGCACAAATTGCTACATGGAAGAATTTAAACAGATACACTATGAATGTATTTTAAAAGTACAAAGTACTGTATACTCTGAAAATAATCACAAAATGCGGTAAGAATATAAGAATTATAAGTGTGGCTACAAATCTGGGACTTAGGTCTCAATAAACCTAAATAAACACTTTTTTTAAATTTAAAAATAAACACTTTTTATTTTTCAACTAAAATACAAGCCCTCTTAGTAAAAAGAATACAATATTATAACATGCAAAACTATGAGTGAAAATAGTATTTACTAAAATTATTTGGAACAAGTCACCAAAATCGCATGTCATTTAAAACATATTTTTCATAGTAAAGTTTTAAAAAAAGACTTAGTAGACATTTATGAAACATTAACTTTTTCTATGTAAAAATATAAAAAATTGACTGCGGTTTTATTTCTTTGATAAGGCACACATGTGTGTGCATACAAACACACACAAACACAATTTCAAATTATATTGCTTTTAAAAAGTGTATTACACTGATGATTTGCTGAAGTTTGAGCAAATGTTCAGGAATACAGCACTACATGCTTTTAACAAAGCAAAAGTGATGAAGGATTTTAATATAAAATTATCTACTACTCGGCTGGGGATGTGGTTCAAATGATAGTGCGCTTGCCTAGCGTCCATGAGACACGGGGTTCAATTCTCAGCACCACATAAATGTGAAATAAAGATACTGTGTCCACCTAAAACTAAAGAAATAAATATTAAAAAAGAAAATTATCTACTACCTATCACAGCAAAATAATGATATTAAGAAAATACTTAAGAGATTAATGGAGTAGAGAAGGAGTTGAGGAGAGAGAGGAGGGACTGGACAAGGGAGGAACTACAGAGTGAAATTGACTAGATTATGTTATAAACATATATGATTATACCATAGTGAATTCCACCTTTATATCAATAAAGCACCAATTAAAATTTTTTTTAAAAAACACAACAAAAACTGATAGAAAGTTAGAATTTCTCTTTGATCGTAGAACATTCTGTAATCAGTGAGTGGCTAATGAAGTAACAAAGAAATTCTGCAGAACTTATTAAAAAAGAAAATTAGAGAAAATTTGACACTAAGATATGAAAATCAGTCTTATGAAAGGTCTAGAATATATTTACAGTTAGACAAACACTTGTTTCAATGTCAAATTTATCAGAGACCTGCTATGTGGCCTTGGACTCCACTAGTCTAAATTTTATCATCTATAAAATGGAAAAACAATACTAACTTATGGGACATGAGTTAAATGTACACTTAAGAAAATGCTTTTTTAAAACTCACAAAACAAAAGCTATTGTTATTAATTATAGTTGTTAAAAGCAGTTTTCAAAAGCAACCTATTAAATATGAAACATTTAAAAACATTACATTAGTTCACACTTTCTAGGAATACTGGTTTACTGTAGTAAATCATGAGTAGTTCACTCCTCAGATCAAACTATTATTAAACATATGTTAAGCTGGGTGTGGTGGCACAGTGTGTCTGTAATTCCCACAACTCAAGAGGTTGAGGGTGGAGGATCACAAGCTTAAGGCCAGTCTCAGCAACTTACTGAGACCCTGTCTCAAAATAAAAAGTAAAAAAAGCTGGGATGTAACAAAGTTTTAAAGAGGCCCTGTGTTCAATACTAAGTACCATAAAAACAACAACAACAAAAAAACAAAGACCATGTTAACAAACAAAATTTGTGTTAGATATGCTCTTTTAAATCAAAGGATATCATTCCAAAACCAGAAGAACCACGTCACATACATCCAAAATTTGGTTGCCAAATATATTCCAAGGGGCAATGCACTATGCATTGAATGATCAAAAAAGGACCTGTAAGACATAAGTTATAGATAAGATGAATTCTATAATTCATTAAAAACAAAGAGCATTCAGATGAAAATCGCAAATTCTATGTAGAAAGAACTGATTTAAACAAAATCTAGAAGTCCAAGATGCTTAAATACTGAGACTATTTTCACAGTAAAAATAAATGAGTTCACAGAAGAGTCAGCAAGATTATGAAGTTTCTTTTAATTTATGAAGAATTAAAATTATATTCCATGTACTTTTTCTTTTGTAATTTTTTGTTTTTTAAAGTTATACATAACATTAGGATTCATTTTGCCATAATCATAAAAGTATGTAATATAATTTCCTCTAATTAGTCGCCAGTAGGATACAGAGCAACTCTATAATCCAGTACATTGTTCACTGAAGAGGTGTTGTAATTTCAACAAAGGAGTACAAAACAGTGCTCAAGTTTTTCTTTGTTTCACCAACTTTTTTCCTTACCTACACATTTCAGTTAAGGTTAGGACACATCTTTTCAAATAAAGCTAATTTTGTCAAATTGAAGGTGTGTGTTTCTAATATTAAGAATTAGGGGGGAAATAAGTATTAATAAATTTCATTTAACAAAAACAGTATTAACTATCCATGCATGTTAAGTAGGAAGCCTTGGTAACTTCCTATTTGTAATCTCTGTTGGATCGCCTAGAAATACTAAAATTAATTAACTAGAATTCAGCCTTTTCTTGACAGTTGACATCTTGGCTTATTACTAGTTATTTTTATTCCTGTGTTAATTATTTTCACAACTCCTTTCTAAAATTAAGGCAAAAATAAGATATGAGGGCTAGGGTTTGTAGCTCAGTGATAGAGCGCTTGCCTCACACACATGAGGCCCTGGGTTCGATCCTCAGTACCACATAAAAATAAAGAAATAAATAAAAATATGGTGTCCATCTACAACTAAAACAAAAATTAAAAAAAAAAAACCAAGATATAAAAAGAATGGAAATTAAACGGTAACTTTTAGATCATAGACAGCTTCCAAGGTTTGCTGAATGGGGCAACGTTTAGAACAGTGGGACCTATGGATAATAGAAAAAGAAAATGGTCATAATGTTTAAAAAAAAAAAAAAATGAAAGAATGTTTAAAAACTCAGGCTAATTCAAAATTACGCTTAAACTCTACCCTGCTTAAAAAAAAAATCAAACCTCTTGCCTATTTAATGCCTATGAACAAAGAAAATATAATACCAATGAAAAGGTGAGTTCAAGTATTATAATTACTTAGAAATAAACAGTATGTATGTTACATTTACAGTTCTTCACACTCAAATTCACTACTAAAATAATTTAAATATTGCCAAAAATGTTTAGTCTTTAAAATTGCATGTTACATTTTTTGTATTTAAAGCACCTTTTAAATCATTTTAGTAACAATTTTTTGACAATCTAAAAGATTTTTACACTATCAAAATTCTTTAAAATGAATTAAGATCAAACATACCACATACAGGTAGTATTCTAAACATAGAAAACATTAATTTTATGTAACAGGGTACAAATTTAATCAATGAGCCAGACATGGTGGCACATGCTTGTAATTCCAGCAGCTTGGGAGGCTGAGGCAGGAGGACTGTGAGTTCAAAGGCAGCCTCAGCAAATAAGCAAGGCCCTAAGTAACTCAGTGAGACTCTGTCTCTAAATACAAAATTACAAAAAAGGGCTGGGAATGTGGCTCAGTGGTTGAGCACCCTAGTTCAATCCCCAGTACCAAACAAACAAACAAACAAACAAATAAATGAAATTCATGTACAGTTAAAAACATAGTTTAAAAACAACATACTTACTTTGAAAGAAACTGTACTGTAGCCCAAACGCCACCATACATTAGTCCTTTAATGAGCCAAGAATCAATATTTAGGTCTGCTATAAACCCAACCAGCCAAATAACTAGGAAGGGAGTTCCTAACATTACTTTCTGCCGAAATTCCTGTACAGAAACAAATAATTAGAAAGTTTTTGCAAGTTTGAAGTAACCTCAATCTGAATCATTGTAATTGTTGTGAAAGTATGCAAGACAGAGTGAAATTCATTCAAAATAGCCTGCTATGTGCAGGTATTATTCAAGGTAGTGGTCTTCTGGAGACAAATACTAAACAATTCAAAAGGACTTTTTTAAGATTGTGGAAAAGGAAAATAGAAGTTATAGAAGTAGTCTCTACATGGTCAGATACAGAAGGCTGCAGAACCACAGGCTATCATGGAGACTAGAAAATAGTTCACGACAAAAACCATCCCATTTTAACAAAGACATTGATAACTAGATAGAGGACAATCAAAATGACTATGGTCTAAGTACTCCATCAGAACAAGGAAACCTAACCCAGAGAAGACATTCTAAATGACATAAAGTAACAGTATATCAAAACCTTAAAATGAGATGAGAATAAAATCAAATAATCTTCAGGCTCCCAGAACCCACAGAATGGAGACAAGTGCCTCTGAACACAAATCAAGACAGAGTGTGCCAAACTCCACAAGGAGTTCCATTTCATTTCTGTTTGGGGCTGGTTGTTAGAAGGTCCACACTTGCCAAGTATAAACCCTATATACTTCCTTATAACATCTATAACAATTTTGTCTTCAGAGAAACACAAACTGTTACCTCTTCAACGTAACAGCCCTCACAACCTTACGGGCAGCTAATCAAGTCTTTCTTGAGTTACCTTACGTGACAAAACTATATGAGATACTCAGCTGTGACCCAACAAAGCTGAAAATATAAATACTATTTTCCTCTTTGATTTATCTTTCTGAAGGCTAAGATTATGTTATTTATACCTTTTAGCACTTTTTTCATACTATGGTTTCTAGTGAAATAAAATATTTCTTTATATAAATGACCATATTTTCCCTAATTAAACCATTGTAACTCACTTTCTAATATGAATGTAATTGTAGCAGATTAATAAATATCAACATCAGTTAATATTGTAGTCCAATAATTAACCTAATTTTTAATCTAAATTTTTTCTACATTTATGTGAACTTTTATGAAGATATCAGAGTTTTTCAACTCGGAGGATTATGTGGGTACTAGCAGGAGAGAAGATAGACTAAAATTATCTTCAATTTCATTTGTTTTTAGTTAAAACACTTGTTCTCCCTCAATTACTAGTCACATTAAAATAGAGATACTTTTTTATATATAGTAAAAATTAACTTTTGAGTACAATTCTTTAAGTTTTTATTTTAATACTTTTATTTCATTTATTTATATGTGGTGCTGAGGATCAAACCCAGGGCCTCACATGTACTAGGCGAGTGCTCTACTGCTGAGCCACAACCCCATCCCTAATTTTTTGACTAACACTTAGAATGGTATAACTTGCACCAAAGCCAAGGTAACATTAACAGTTCTATCAATCCCCAAATCTACCCCCCGATCTCCAGTATCAGCTCAGTTTAACTACAAATCTGATTTCTATCCCTGCAAATTGTTCTTTGCAGGAATCATAACGAATGTAACCTTTTAAGTCAGGTTTCTTCATTTAGAGAATGTATCTAACATTTTTCCATATTGCTGTGTGGTATATCTGCAGTTTGTTCATTTTTCAATGGTTAGTAGTATTCTATTCTGTACCTCTGCTAGGTTTATCCATTCCCCATTTAACAAATCAGAATTGTTTCCAGTTTTGTCATTACAATCATTTTCATAAAGGTTTTTGTTGAACATGTTTTATTTCATTGGATATATATCTGTGTAGGATCTCTAAGACATATTTTCTTTCAAAAAAAATTTCAAACTATCGTTTAATATGTGTGAGATGACATTATAAAGATGTATTGATGATGTGCTGCTATATTGATATGACAAATCTATTTTTTCCTACCTTTATGGAAACTTTAAATTACATAAGAAATCTGAAAGAATTTTACAATGAATACCTTCATAACCACTACCTAGATTCTACTATTGGACAAACTGTTTCTAAATAAACTTTGTATCTTGAAATAATTACAGATTCAAACACAGTTGTAGTCAATAATATAGACAGATACTGGGTACCCTATGAGTAAGTTCTCCTAGTGGTAAGACATTATCACAACCAGAATTTAACCTCAACTCAGTCAAGTCACAGAATATTCCATCACTTTGCCAAGTTCCCTTCTACCTCCAACAACTCCTTACCCCTGACAACCAATAATTTATCTGTTCTTCATTTGTATAATTCCAAGAGTTTTATATAAATGGAGTCACATAGTATATAACCCATAATATTTTTTTACATAATAATTCTCTGGAGATTCATCCAAGTTATTGCATTATTATTAATTCATTCTTTTTTCTTGCTTCGATTTAATGGTATAGATGCACCACAGTTTATTTAGCCATTCACCCAATAAAGGGCAGCACAATTTTTATAGTTTGGAGCTATTATAAACAAAAGTTACTATAAACATTAGTGTATAGGTTTTGGTGTAAAAGTAGTTTTCATATACAAGGATGATATGTCTGCAAGAGAGATGACTAAGTTATATGGTAATTGCATGTCTGTTTTTTTTTTTTCCCCAAAGAAACTTCCAAGCTGTTATCCAGGTATTATTTTATTTTACATCTCCACTATTTTAGTCATTCCAATAGGTAAATCACTATGGTTTTAATTTGCATTTCCCTGCTGGCTGATAATGTTGAACATCTCTTCATGTGCTTATCTGACAACTGTATATCTTCTTTAAGGAAATATGTCTCCAGGTCTTTAAACTATTTTTAAATTGGATTCTTTGATTTTTTACTTCTGAGTTTTGAGAGTTCCTCTACATATTTTGGATACTAGTCTTTTGTTGGATATCTGTCTTGCCAATATTATCTGTCTACAGCTTATAGCTTGTCTTCCCATTCTCTTAATAGGGTCTTTATTTTTCTATCAAAAACATTTATTATTCTTGTAAAGACTGGATCAAGAAAATTCAGCAATATACTGTTTACAAATGACATACCTAAAAGGACTCAGAAAGGTGAAAATAAGAAAGATAGAAAAAGATGCATTAATTTTCATGCTGTTCAAAATAAATCTGTTGGTAAACTTTACTAGAAATTGAGAAGTTTACCTTATAGTATTAGAGTTATAATTCAGCAGGAAAATAAAGTATTTTAAATTTGGTGCATCTTAAATGAGACTTCAAAACATATTAAGTAAAAACTGACAACAATAGGAAGCAACTAACAAATCCCCTTATCACAGTAAGGCATTTTAAATATACTTAATATTTGGTAGATCAAGCAGATACATTAGTGAGGACATAGAAGACTTGAATATCACATTCATCTTGATCTAACAGATTTAAATAGAATTCTGCACTCATTAATTGGATGATATATTTTTACCTTAATGTTAACAACTTAAAGAACCATAGTACAATCATGAAAGCCTGGAAGCTAAAAAACTGGTACAATATTATTAAGTAAACTACAGACTTTCTTGGAATTTTAGTAGGGTCTTGAATAGAACAAATGTTTTAAATTTGCATGATGTCATTTTTTTCTTTCTTTTTCCCTTTTATAGATAATGCTTTTTGTATCAAATCTAGTAACATTTTACCTAGCACTATAATTGATTTTTTTTCATTTTTTTCTAACATATAATTAAAAGTGCTTTACATCATACAGTAAAATCTCAATCATTTTGAGTTAATTTTTGTATAAGGTGTAAGGTCTGAGTCAAGAAAGATTGACTGACTTACTCATCTATTTGCCTGTGAGTATCCAAATGCTTTAAAACTATTAGGTGAAAAGGTTGTTTTTGCTGAATTGATTTTGCACTTCTTTCAAAAGTCAGTGAGCATTTCTGTGTGGTTCTATTTCTAAGCTAGAGCCTGTTCCATTTATTTATGAGTTTATCCCCTCCAGCAATATCAGAGAGTAATTAAATATTGTGGGTACATAATAGATCAAAATGTAACAGGAAAATTTGTAGTGATTCCTCATTTTCAAAAGTGTTTCAGCTCTTCTAGATCCACTACCTTTTCATACTAATCTTAGAATAATCTTTGTTATATACAACAAAATCTCTTGCTGGAATCTTGATGAATTCATTAATTTGAATATCGACTTAGAGCAACTGAAATATTAACTGTTGAGTCTTTCAGTTCATAAACACAATACATCTTTCCATTTACTCAGATCATCTTTGATTTCTTTCATCAGCATCTTTGATTTTCAGCATACAGTTACATTTTCGGTTGGTTAGATTTATGTTTAAATGTTTCAATAATTTTTTGAGACATTCTAACTCTTCATTTCTTAATCGTAGTTTCTACATTCTTATGGCAAATATGAAGAAAGTAGGTTTTTTTTAAAATAACTTACATCTTGTGACCTTGCTTAGTTATAAATAGGGATATTTTTATTTGTTCCTGTTTGTTCTAATTTCCTTTTCCTGACTTAATGCACTAGCTAGACTTTCCATCACTGTGTAGAATAAGAGCAATAAGAGGGATATCCTCGCCTTGTTCTTAATCTTGAAGGGAAAGCATTCAGTTTTTCAACATTAAGTATGATGACAGACTTGAGTTGTATAAATAACAGTTCTTTATAAAACTGAAGAACTTCTCTTGAGTTTTTATCATAAATGGACATTCAACTATGAAATGTTTTTTTCTGCATTAATTAAGATGGTCATGAACTTATTCTTTGTTAATAGAGTAGACTATTGACTAATTTTTTGAATACTGCATCAGTCTTGCATCTCTGGAGGGAAAAACTCTCACTTGGTCATGGTAACTCCTTTTATATATTGCTTAATTCTATTTGCTAATATTTTGTTAAGAATTGTTAAGTCCACATTCATAAGGGATAATGATCTACATAGTTTTCTTTTCTGGACTGTCTTTATCTGACTTTGGGATCATGGTAACATTATTTTCCATTGTTACTTTCAATTGGCCTGTATCGTTATATGTCAAATGAGTTTCTGTAAAAAGCATACAGTTGGAAAACAATTTATAATCCACATTGTCAACAGTGGTCTTCTACTTGTAAACTTAGATCATTTTACACTCAGCATAATTATTGATATGTCAAAGTATGCAATTTTGCCGGGTACAGTGGCGCAAGCCTGTTATCCCAGCAGCTCAGGATGGTGAGGCAGGAGGATCCTGAGTTCAGCCTCAGCAATGGTGAAGTGCTAAGCAACTCAGTGAGACACTGTCTCTAAATTTAAAAAAATACAAAAGAGGGCTGGGGATGTGGTCAAGTGCCCCTGAGTTCAATCCCGGGTTGAATAAGTATGCAATTTTATTTTTTGTTTTGTTGTTTTCCCCATTGTTTTTTTTTTTTTCCTTTCCTGCCTACCTGGGGGTTACTATAACATATTTTAGAATTCTGTTTTAATTTATGTATAGTATTGTTGAACCACATCAAACTATTATAATTTTTGCTTCAATTCTTAAGCATAATTTAGAAGACACAAGAAGATTCTATGTACCCATAATTTTGCTTACCAGATTCTAACATTTTAAAGATTCCTTCTTTTTATTATTTCCTTCCTATTTAAAAAACTTTGTTTGCCAATCTTTTAGGGTACTTGCTGGTGTTAAGTTCTCTTTAGTTTTGAAAATGTTTTGATTTCCCCTTTATTTCTAAATGATACTTTCACCAGACACAGGATTTTGAATTAAATTTTCTTTCAACATTTGAAAACTGTACAAGCTGCTTGTGGCATTTATGGTTTCTGACTTTTAAAAAATCTGTCATTTGAATTATTTTTCCCTTATTGGTAAGAGGATTTTAAGGTTTTCTTTTTGTTTCTCTAGTTTCCAGAAGTTAGACTATGATGTATTTAGTGAGGATTTCTTGAAAGTTTGGTCAACATCTAAATCTGTAAATTTGTATGTTGACAAATTTGGGGATTTTTCGTCATTTTATCTTTATTTTTTCAGCCTCATCCTCTTTCTCCTTTTTACTAGGACTCTAATCATAACAATGTGGGATCATATTCAGGCCCCTGAGGTTTTGTTCCTCTCCGCTCCCCCTCCAATTTCCTTTCACTATTCAAAATGGGTAAATTTTATTGTTCTATTTTCAAGATCATTGAATTTCTCCTTTGTCCTCTCTATTCTATTGTTGAACCTATCCATTGAGGGTTTTTTTTTTGTTGTTGTTGTTGTTGTTATTTTGGTTCCTGTAATTTTCAATTTTCCAATGGATTCTTCTTTATATTCTACATTCTATTTCTTTGCTATTTATTTGTTTCACAATCATGTTCATAATTATTTGTTTATGTTCAAAACAATCATTATCATAATTACTTGTTGAAATCTTTATGATGGCTGCTTTAGAATCTTTTGTCAAACAATTTCAACCTCCATCATCATAGTGTTGGCAATTATTTCATGTGGTTTCAAATCTTCCTAGTTCTTGGTATGACAAGAAAATTTCAACTGAAACCTGGATATTTGGGGTACTTTGCGATTAGGGATCTTACTGAACTTTCTCTTTTTGATGGATTCTTCTGAAACAGTTTCAAAGAGATAGTAGGGAGGAATCTCTTCTCTTCAGGTGGGACAGAAGTCCAGGACCCCTACTTTAGCTTACACTGCCACCTGAGGAGAAGGTTCCTCATTAATGCTGGGCAAGGGCTAGAAGTTCCACCCTTCAGTATACCTCTACTGATATCTCTCTGGCTGGAAGAGGTAGGATTGCTGGGGGTAGAGATAGGACTTCATTAACAGCCAATGACAATAAAAGTCCCACCTTACGAGAAAAGGTGGGGCATTTCATTACAACCTGGTAAGCGTAGAAATCTAGGCTAAGCAGTGGGACTTTGATACTCTGAGGCAAGGTAGAGCCACATGTTTTTCTGTAGTGTTTGGCTATGGGACAGCAGTTATTTTTTAGAAGATTTCTGTCTCGCTGGGGTGCCTCTTTTTTGGCTCTCTGACTAGAGTGTGCTTTTGTTCTGGCTATTTTTGTCTGCATACATTTGGATAGTATTGAGTGGCCAGCTTTGCCAGCCCCTAGTCTAGGGTATATGGGTCAAAATAGAAAACCCATAGAATTCACCACCATGTCCTTCTTCAGGTCCTGAATCCCAAGACACTCAGCCTTTGTTCTCTCCATCTTCAAGAATCTTATTACACTTGTTTTGTATATAATGTTCAGGGATTTTAGTAGTATTTAACAGGAGTATGTATTCAATCTTCCAAGATTTATTTTTACATAATCAATAAACATTTCTAAAAGGATATGTGAAATTTAACTAACAATGGGATCATATATTTTTAAATGTTGAGAGTACTAATTTAAAGATTTTCCTCTAACTTGTTAAGCAGTTCACGATTACCTATAAATCTGTTTAAAATCCTAAGAGCTTTTAAAATCATTTTCTAAAATCAAGATTCTTTCCATGTCTATTTATTAGCACTGTCCTAAAATATCCACCCCTTTCACTTCTTGCTTCAAAGGATGATTTTTCTAATAATATTGAGTCCTAAGTGTCACTATTTTCTTATTTAGTTTTTCACCCCCATGGTTAGTTCTAAATATAGAACATACTTTCACAGGCTAGCAAAAAAAAATCATGTTCATGATTTAAATTTTTCTAATATGAAATGTAAAGAAAATGAAGAGTCTACTTAACTACTGATGTTTAATCTCACATATCAGAGATTTCAATATCATATATTTTTAACTAGTAACTTGGGGGTTGGGGGTAGTGCTGGGGAATCTAACCCTGGCTCCACACATGCCAGGCAAGCATTCTATCACAGAGCTATGCTCCAGCCTCAGTAATCTTTTAAACAAAACTTAGCATATTTAAAGTCCTTAATGGAAAGAAAAACAGGAAAGAAATTCAACTTCTGAACTGTTCACAATAACATACAAATGTTAAAAATTCTGCTAAATTTTTAAGAAGTTCTCTTTTTAAAAAGAAATAATTGCCAAACTCATAAACCTCATAGTTTCTTAATGCTATAATAAGTAACTTTGCAAATTGTTAAACATCTAGTATTTAAATGTTATTTTCATCTGACTGTATGTTAAAATAAGACTTCAAAATATTTAAAATCAACAACAAAAAAATGTTAAGATTACAATATTTACAGAGTAATTTAAGATATTTTTATTACTAGCAAAATTATCTGAGACATTAGCTATTTTTCCCTGTTGAGCAAAATGGCTCCAAGTTTAGAAGACAAAGCAACATCAAAATAAATAAATAAATCACTTTCTGTACCATATTTAATAATTAACTGGAAACAATAACATGATGTGGAAAATGTTCATTATTTTTAGCTATGATGTTTGAAAAGAGTTCAAAAACTATAAATCTAATTCTTCTGATGTTTATGTAATAAACTAGTGAACTTTTCAGCTCATCAAGGAGTCTGAATTCCTGTTAAGTAATTGAGACACTGCTTTCCCTTTATTCAAAACTTATCTTTCCATCTTGATAACATATCAATGTTAAATTTAAACAATTACTATCACTACTAGAATAGCCTGAGTAAGACATACATAAAGACGGTAGTCAAAACTTAATATCACTCAAGTTGTGATTATTGCTAAGTTAGAAGATACACTGTAAATTATTTAAGTATACTAAAAAAAAATTGTCAGTCAACCAATTTCCTCTTTTTGGAGGAACACACAAAAAAATTTAAATCTAGACCCCCCCTTTTGGGGGAAATTAAAGGTATATGGAAGATCTAAAAATGGACTTTCCATGGAGTAGTCAAGAACATAAGTTTTCTCTCTACAGAAGTTACAACATATCACAAAAGAATGAAAATTTCAAATTAATTAGAGCTACAGTTGTTTTTAAAAATATATATTTACGACTATGATGTTTCATTATTTATTACTATACTAACAAATGAACATAAGGCTAGTTGAATTAATAAGCTAAAAATTATGTTAGTAGCCTATGGAAATTTAAGCAATTTCATATCCTATCCTTCTTAATTATCAGGAAACCAACACTGACATAAACCAAGTAAGCAGAGCTCTAAGAAACTTTGCTATTTATCTTCACTTTATCCTAGTTAAAGCAATATTGTAAAAATTGCTCTGGGAAAGCCAAAATTAAAGTCTGAATATTCATGCTAAGTAAGTGTGGCCACGAATCTTACTTAAAAGATTATAGAATAAAACTCTTTAGTCATGAGTTTACCTTGTCAGCTTTTAGCTTTCTAAGGAAAGATGGATTGTCATATCCTTTTGCTTGCCTTGCCTCTTGCAAATGGTTGATCATCCACACGTTTTTCCTCTGTTTTGCCAGATCAAGTGCTGATTCACCCTGATAATATAAGAATTTTATATTTAAAATAAAAGAAAAAGCAGAATACTTTAGTTAATAACTAAATTTCCACAAAAATAAATCAACCATATTATTAATTCATTTACATCATTTTGCTATCAGTTAAAGTCAAAATTATGTATGTAAACCATTACATATTTGTTAACAATTTTCCAAAGTACAATAAAAAAATGTGTTATCTCATCTTATTCTATAGATTCTATTTTTGCTTGCATTTTGACATATTAGAGAGCAAATCAAAAAGTAGGTATTTTAGTACCTGCTGGATCAGAGGCTATCACTTAATTTATCAGTTATTTCATATTCTGTATGGATTAGTAATACTTATTGATATAAAACGTTCTGCTACATACAGTACCAAGTTGCCAGAAATCTCAGTAAAATGGTAAGAGTCAAAGGAAGAGAATAGGGAAGAAAAAGAAATGTCAAGTTCTATTCTGCTACTACTGTACTGGCATTCTTGACCTATCTTAAATTCATTCACCCAACCAGAAATTTCCAAAGAAAATAGAAGTGATAAAAATAGTGTAGTACAAGGTATAAACTAGCAGGTTTAATGCTAAGAAAAAGAATGCCAGGGAGTATAAGCAAGTATAACTAAAATGCACTAAACAAACTAAGAAATAAACATTCTCAATTCTATAGGTTTCTTTTGGCTTTTACTAATTTAAAATTGAATTTCTACTTTGGCAAAATCGATACCTACATTTCCACTTTATTTAATGTCCTCCTTTATTTTTCTACTATGTCAAATAGAAAACTGAAATGAAAATTGTTTGTCAAAATTTGATGAATGTATAGACAGATATTCAAATTACTTCAGAAAAACATAAAAAAAATTTTCAAAATACCATGTGAAAAAAATAAAGGAATAAGAAGCCTTAGGGTACCTTACTCATGAAAGATGATTACTTATCAAGTTTGAAATGTGATTAAAAAAAACCAAAACACTAAAATTAAAAATAAACAAAAAAATAAAATATACCACTACCACCAACAGCAACAACTATTACAAAACAACAATAACAACAAAAAGCCCAACCAATCTTTTAATATCAAAATCAATGGTATTTAATAAGGAATGGGCTAATCTAGGTGTCTCTTCCATAAATAGGGATATTTATTTTAAATATCTCCTTGCTTATTCCAGAATTCCATCACCTAAGTTGTCAGAACCAGCTAATTAATCCAAACTATAAATATTACCTGAATAATAGCAATCCCTTGGGTAACAACTCCCAGAGAATATCCTGCAGTTGCCTCGGTCCAGCTGAGCATCCCTTCCACTAGAGGGCCATGTGACACCTAAGGATTGCCTAGACAAAAAGATTGAGGGAGCTTTAAAAAAATCTTTCAACTCCTCTAGTCATCTGACTATTTTTGTATAGTTATTTTATTCAGCTGGCAAAATAAACAAGCAATTAATTTAAAGGATCATACTAAAACCAGGCAGGGTTCTGAATCAAGTCTAACTTTTGATCACTCCATGTCTCAGCCAAAATAATAAAATAATACTAACAATAGTGACCTCAGCAAGAATTCACATGGAGTATTTATAGACTATGTAACTGCTAAGAAATTCTTTAAGGGTTTTGGTCAGATAAACGTTATGTCTAAGGTGGAAGATCACTCAGTTTTGCCTTAAATGAGAATGAATTTTACTGTAAAAACTAAGGAAAAATTCATTAGAGACCATCTAGGTCAGGCGTTCAAGAGGTAATGAACAACTATTTTCTGAAAAGTTTCTTACCTCTTTTCAAGAACCAAGAAATCTTTCAAATATATTAATTAATTATGAGAGTTCAGTAATTTTACATTCCATAAAGCTAAAATTATTCTTTGATAATTTTAGAAGAGATAGTAAATGCTTGCGCAGCACTCAGTGATTAATTTTTCTCCCCAAACTCAATTCATCTAAATTAACCTACTTAACCAAAAACATACACTAGGGGATAAAATATTATCTTTAAAAATTTCACAAATGAGATACTACCATAAAAAAAGAGTTATGGCATAGGCCATAATTTTTTGTTTTGTTTTTTTATTCTTCTTACACCAAATCACGCCCACATACACATACACACACTGTTGCTACTTAAATGGAAAGGTTCAACCTTATTCTATGTAACTATTATCTATAGCTGGAGTTCTTAAATTCAAGGAGTCACATCTGATGAAAGCCAATGATTCTTTCCCCATAAAATACTGATTCACATTAACTTTTTTCTAACAATTTTAGGAAGTCCATTGGTGGACCCCAAAATGAGACCCTCTAATAGAGTATACAGCTATTCCTGATCCTTCCAAGGATCAAAAAACTGCCTGTCATTTAATATCAATTGCTTTCAAAGTTAAGTTCTATCTTATACTGATAGAAGAATCATTTTTATGTTAAAAGAAGTAAATTCCTTACTCAACTTATTTACAAGAGCAAATCTTTAGGCAGATTTCTAAGAAACTTAAACTTAATCTTACTAGGAAAATGATGATTTTAGAAGAAATAGGATCAACTAACAGTTATTACACAAAGTATACTTTTTCACTTTCTTTGAAGAATAACTTTTAGAGTTAAATCCAGATTTGTAGGCTACATCCTACTGTTGCAATTCATTTTTATCAATAAGATTCTCTTTCCTAAGACTTTTAAAATGAAAAAAAAGTACTGGTATAAACTTTGTCAAATTTCTAGACAAAGGAAAAAAACCAATTTTTAAATTTTTTCCTTTTCAAAATTTGCAGCAATCTATATTCAATTAGTTAAATACAGTCCACATCACTGCAAACTGCATATAATCCAAACAGAACTAATTCCTATTGACTTCACTGCCAAAAAAGTATTTCCTCTTCAATCTACACAACCTCAACATGTATCACAAGACAATAAAAAGAAAACCTAAGTGACTGATAATATTTTCTTTCATTCCCTTATATAATATACCTTTTCATTTCTGCTCTAAAATATTATCTCCAACTCCATTCATTTCTTTCCATCCCTACTCCTCAGATGGTATGCTAAGCTAACATCAGTTACTTTCCTGATTCACTACAATGGCTAACTGATCTCTATCCTTTCCATTCTTTTAATTCTTCAATGCATTCTTCCCCAATCAAAGTAAAATTTTAAAGATATTTAAAACAAAAAGCACATCCCACAGGCAGTCTACATAAATCATTCTAACTGCCTCCCATGACTTGAAGATTCTCATCATGGCACTGCACAATCTGACACCTGCCTCCCAAGAAACTTCAGTTCCTTGTTCACAGGCCAAACTGCCTTTATTTCTACACCTCAAACACAGCAACCTTATCCTGCATGCTTGCAGGGTCCTCTACAAGGAAGTTTTTTCTCCACATCTCTGCACAACTCTTTCTTATCATGCGATTCTCAAAGTACAGGTCATCTTCTCAGAAGTATTTTCAATTCACAACTGATGTGGCCCTCTCAGTATTATCACTCAATTACATTTGTCTTTTTAAAAATTTACTTATTGTCTATTTCCGCATTAAAACATAAGTTCTGGACTGGGGTTGTGGCTCAGAAATAGAGCACTCGCCTAGCATCTGTGGGACACTGGGTTTGATCCTCAGCACCACATAAAAATAAAATAAAGGTATTGTGTCTACCTGTAACTAAAAAATAAATATTAAAAAAAAGAAAAAAAAAACCTATAAGTTCTAAGAAAACAGGATCGGACTGGGGTTGTGGCTCAGCGGTAGTGCTTGCCTAGCACGCGTGAGGCACTAGGTTTGCTCCCCAGTATCACATCAAAAATATTAAATAGAGGTATTGTGTCCATCTACAACTAAAAGAAAAAAAAAGAAAAAGGAAAAGAGGGATCATATCTATCTTAAAAACTGTGCCTACCTATAACTGAACAAACAAATATTTGTAAATGAATGAAAAATGGTTTTATTAAAAGGTGGTAACTACACTTATGCATAACAGGAATGTCAGATCCCAGAAGAAAAGGCATTTGATACTTATTTCATCCTTTTAATTACATAAAAAGTGGAGTTTAAAACAAAAATCTACTTTTTTATCCCACATTCTTTCTTTTTTTTTTTTTTGGTACCTTATGATTGTACATAATGGAGGGTTTTGTTGATACATATTTATACATGCACACAATCTAATTAAAAGTCTACTTTTTAAGCAAAGTGGATAAAAAGACAATTTTTTTTTTTTTGCTAAAAGTATATATGTTGCTTTGAGCAAATGGAATTCCTCCCTAAACTTTATTTTTTATTCTTTTTAGAAATAATGTCACCTAGAAGCCACTAGACAATTACATTTAAAATAACCTTGTAAAATGGCCAACTTTGAACGTATGTCAAATAAAACTAAAACACTAATAAAAAAGAATTTGTGCAGGAAAAAATTACATGAATAAAATGCCCACAGGCATAATAATTAGCTCCATTATTTGTCACTAGACTCTATGAAGTATTCACATGAATTGCACTACCAGCCAAGGAAACTACATTTCATTTTATCTGATCCTGGTATCAAATAGCTAATGTGCCTGAACTTAAAGGACAATAAAAAGAAAAGGTACAAAAGTACTTAAATAATTTCTCTACTGTTACCATTACTTCTCTGTTGAAATTCATTATATAATATTTCTTTTATTAAGATTAAAGATTTATGCAATGGTTAATGGGAATCACAACTTTCCATTATTTACTTGAAGATATGTTAAATTATAAACAATTCCTCAAACACTTAAAAGATCACGACTGAAGAGGTTTCCTAAAATTTTATATAAATAGAAAAAAAATAAAGCTCAAAAATAAACTACTGGTTTCAAATTCTACAACTGTGTCATTTTACAATTATAATTCTTTAGTATCACCATAATTTCAATATACTGTTATGTATTCAACATACTATGGTTATTGGAAGAAGGTATGCAGTCTCTTACTATCTGCCATTCTGAAACAGTTCAGTTTCTTCAAGAAGATAATACTAAATACATTGAAATGTTTTTTCTAGTGCACGATCATTTTAGTAATGTCTGTCTAGTAGCAAAGACAAGTAATATTAGAAAGCAATTCAGATAGTAAAATATGAGGAAACCTCACTAAATTTTTCTTATAGGAATATTAATGAGACTTAGTTAAACTTCTTCCTTATCCTTTTGGCCTAGGGTCAGCCTAATTTACTAGTTCCAGTGCCATGAACTTTTTAAAGGATACTATTTAAAACTTTTTGGAAAAGCAAAAACCTCTCTATAATTTCTGAAGTGACAGAAAGGATCCTGGAAGAATCATTTTGAATGCCAGCTTAGGTAAAATTCAAGACTACGCATATCTTCATTTGTTCAGCCAATACTAAAAGTGCACATCATGTCTCAGGCACTATGGTATGCTAATTTTCCTCTTGCCCTGTTTAGTGGCAGATAATGAACTTTTCTGATAACTTTGGGTAGGGACAAGAAAATTTGAAAGTTTTAAAAAATAAAGAAAGAAAATATGTGATTCTATCATTTCTTATTTTTCATTATTTACTTTTAACTAAAATTAATATTTGTAACTAGACTCATTTCTGAAAATTGGTTATAATCTTAAATAAATCATAAAGAAAAACCAGTCTAAGCTATTTTATCATAGTAGTTTAACCTTCTCTTCTTAAAGTAACCAAATCTAGAAAAAAATTACACATTGGAACATAAAGAAATGCCCTGATCCAGCAAGAGATACCTACTTTTTGATTGGCCATTTCAGGTTAGTATGTGGCCTGAACTACCTTCATACTTAATTAGCACATATCCTTTAGACATTTATGAAACATGACTCAGAAAATACTATGACTTATAGCCAAAATTAAAGAACATTTGTCAAAGGGCACAGTTATTTCTGACAGTCATTTCACAAGAAGACCCTGTTCCTTAAAGACATAGTGGATCCTGAAGCTTTAGAAATGAGAAGCATCAACCAAAATTTGAGACTACCAATAGAATTCTCTTGAATATATTAATAAAATGTATACAAATCTCTAAATGTAAATGTTAACAGTGCTTGGCGCTTAACTAATTTTATTATACTTTTCCTGGGTTAGTTCACCATTTAGGGTGGGGAGGAGGTTCTCCTATAAATATCATAAAGGTATTTATCAAGTTTAGCAGTCTTGACCTTTAAAAAAAATAAGACAATTAAATGAACAATTCAAAGAATTACTAGAATTTATTATGAATAATATGGTCTAACTACATACAAACTTATCTTCTCTGTAATGATCTAAAGAATCTAGAAAACTATTCCCTTTCATCTACAAAAATACAAACAATGTAATTTCCAAAAACCAGCATAAATTCACTCACTAATGAAAAGACCACCAAACTATAAAAATTATTTCAATATCAAAAGATGATAGTAAATGATCCAAGTTTTCAAAACAAATTATTGCATGGAAGCAATGGGTTCAACTAAATAAGAAGTTTCTTCCAATTTTCACAGTCTATGAAAATTTTTTTTATTGAGGAATTCATATATTAAGAGCCACATTTTATACAGCATAATAAACAAAAGATAATTTTACCTTGATGTTCTGGGCATCAACATTAGCTCCAGCTTCCAGAAGAAGACTAATGACTGTGGTATTCCCTGCTAGTACTGCCCAGTGCAGGGCAGTGTTTTTGTGATACTTGTCACCAAGGTTAACTGAAACATTGAATGTTAAAAGCAATCTAGTTGGATCCACACTGAAAAGGAAAAAAAAAAAAAAACAACAACAACAACCCTAATTTCAATTATCGAAATCATTACAGATACTAAACTGACTGTGGTTGCATTGGCATTCCATCTTGGAACACTTCTAATCTACTCAACAACTTTATATCAATAATGAGACAATAGTCTAGTATGATGTATTACGCATGTGCAACCCATATAAAGTAATATAGTTCCAAGAGATAGCACAACATACTTGGTCCTAACATCTTCTATTTTAATGTAGGAACTGATATCATTAACTCCTATGTAATTAAAAAATTTAATTTTTTAAAAGTTCAATCTGGACTTTTCCAAAAATGATTTAAAACATCTTACAAATTAATACATAAACTTGCCAATGTAAATCATATGAAAAATTAATTACTTTTCAAAGAAGATAATCTCTCTGTCAATTCTTAGAAATTGTTAAAAGGAGGAATAGATTAAGAAAATACAATTACTGAGGTAGAGGTAAACATAGACATCAAAATATCCAAAGAGGTAATTTATGTTATATACTATGTCACATAAAACTTGTAAACATTAGTAATATAACATTTATTGCTTTTTCTCATTACTTGCTTCACAATGTATTATCCTAAAAATGATCTGAATATGTATAATGGTTACATACCTATGTGTTCTATAAGCTGCCCACATTAAAGGTGTCATTCCATTCTGATCCATCATATCTACATCCTGAAAGAGTAAAGTAAAACAGTAAAAATTTTATAAGTTTCTAACCAAAATTACCTGGAAAAAGCTAACTGACACATTGTGGAAGCCAATACATTACTACTCAATCAAGGATGGCTTATAAAACTTTCAAAATCTTTATTATCTTTAAAATAAAAATAAATATTGCTACTAATACTTTAATTGATCAGCATGTTATCCTTTCACAGTTTTCCCTTTTAAGATGCCATGTGTTGTATTTAAGAATCTTTACCTATTCTGCCTTTCAGCCACAAAGGACAGATAAAGTGATTCAAATCTCTGAAAAACTTGTTTATGCTAATGTATAATAGGAAGGAAAAACAACCCTATTTAGCCCTAAGTATTTCAAAACAGAATAAAAGATGTAACTTTTTTAATAAACTCAAATGTTTATTTTTTATTATGTTATAGATGTACATTTTTAGAGTTAAATAAATCTGCAAAGCTTGTGAGGAAAAAGTGATAAAGTAATCCTCTACCTTACTTTCCACCACTTTCAGCTTTTTTTAATTTCATATCTTCAAAATAGACTCTCTAATTACTACATCTTGATTTTTCAGCTTCAGGCATTATCTTCTGGGACTCTTCAGTATGAAAAACAAGAACTTTCCTCCTTCTGCTTCATCACAAAAACACATCTTTTCTATTGTTTTTTATCAAGATATCTACTGTGACTTATGTTATTTACGTTTTCACTACTTTTATAATAAATATGTATTATCTCCCTAGCCAAACAATGTAGTAAACTATAATTATTTTCCCTCTTCTACTTAACTTTTACTTTTTTCTGGAACTGTCTTCTTCTCCCTTTTGCTTAGTTTTTGGCAAATCTGAAATAAAACTACCACCTCCTAAATAAAAATTCTACCCTAACTCTAAATCTCCTTTGAAGACATTCTGATGTATCAGGGAGTATATCAGTTTCACTGCTCTGAAATAACCCTCTCTGATCCACCCCAATCTGGTCTGATTATCCTCTCTATACCTGAGGCATCTGTCTCTCAATCAGAATAGGAATCTCTAAGAATCAATATTTAATCTATCTTTGTGTTCTCAGTACCTAACAGAGTAAATGATCAAAATGTTAAGTGAAAAGACATATTCATTGACTCTTCTGGGCTTGAGAAAGGGATAGGCTTTAGAATAAGATAAACATGGTTTAGAATTCCTAGCTGTACCATTATTTAATCACTTTTATACTAAAGGGTGGGATGGGGAATCAAGCCTCTAAACTTCAGCTTCTTCATTTAAAAAAAAAAAAAGTGACCTCAAAAAACGATTTCATAAGACCCTTAAGTAGAATTTACTGATTAAATAGAGTAATGTGAATACTAAGTCCCATAGTCTGGAATGTAACATATTCAGTAAATATTAAGTTTTTCTGCTTCCTTTCCTCATCTCCCATTTCCAGGTTATATCAAATAAGCACTTCTAATCCAAGTTGTCTTCCTTAATTTACCAATCAGTGAGAAGAGGACAGTTAGAAAAGTATCCTATAAAACACTGCATATCTCCATGTAGCAATTCTCTGTGAGCCACTGTTACTGATGGGACCATGTCTCAAATGTTAATATTATCCAAGTGAACTGAGGAAGAAAAAATAGCTAAGAATTACTACATTAGAAGAACTAGAATACATCCTTATTGGCAATAGTTAGTCCCTCACCACATATACTATAATACAATGTTTTGCCTTATCCATCATAAGCCAAGAATCAAACCCAGGGCCTCATATATGCCAGACAATCTATCTAAACACTGAACTATATTCCCAGCCCTTAAACATGTGACATCTTATGCTTAAATTTCTTAGTAGTAACAAGTCTTTTCATATCCTTTTTAAAAAGTGATAGTATCAAAAATACAGAAAAAAAATTTTTAGAGAATATAACTATGTCACAGCTCCAAAAAAAAAAAAAAAAGAAGAAGAAGAAAAAATGAAATTCAATCTTTTCTCTCTTTGGGTTGGAATTTTTAATTTGGTACTTCTTTTTCAAGTTTAGTCTGGACACATGTGTATTCTCCATTAGGAAGAAGGAAGAAATAACAATCTCTGAACAAAAGCTTATAGAAATCCCATGATCAAAAAGGCTCCAAAAACTAGTATTTTTCCCCTCTTTCTCTTAAAAATCATCCAAAAGAACTGACAGTAAGCACTGAATATATTTAACAGATTACCAAAACAATTATGAAGAACAGAATGGCAAACTGAATGGAAATGTTATTTATCCTAACAATGTAAAGTTGGTTACAAAAAAATGGAGAAAAAATGAAAAAAAAAAAAAAAACTGAAGAGAGAGTATGCTGAAAGCCTCGTCTGTAATAGCTAAGACTTAAAAGAGTATTATCTAAATCAAAGTAATAGAAATACAGTTTTATATTTTTCACAACAAAGTTAACACTACGAAAAATAATATTATTGACCTAGAGCAGTGAAAGAGAAGGGAAAGAAGAAATAAAAATACATTAATTTTGTTGCTCATAAATGGGAACTGATAATATCTGGGCAACTACCTGACTGAACAGAGGTGGTGGGGGGAGTGACTGAGTAAGGAAAGGCCACCACACAGCAGCAGTAGGAACAGCAAGCACAAAGATCCTGAGACAACAGCAAGTCTGAGTTGCTCAAGGAATACCAAGAATGGTATAGCTGAAGCAGAACAAGAAATAAGAGATGACAGAAGAAAACTCAAAAGATGGCTCTGTAAGGCAGAGAACTTTGGACTAAATTCAAAGTATAATGCAAACATACATTGAAGGGTGTTTTCTGTAATTATTTAGCGCACATACATGGAAAAAAAATCTTTTACATATTAAACTGTTGAAGTAACCTCAGTCTAGGGTAGGCAAGGGAAGAAATGGGATTTAATTTTCTAAGCCAGACTCTTGTATTTTATTTAACTATTTTATAATAAGCATGTGTAATTTTTGTACACAGAAAATACTGCTCATAGGAAAAAACTAATCATTTGTCAGACACTTATCACAACCATCATGCATTTTTCATACAAAAAATACTATGAGGACTGGGGCTGTGTTTCAGCGGTAGAGCACTTGTCTCACATGTGTAAGGCCCTGGGTTCAATCCTCAGCACTACATAAAGATGAATAAAATAAAGGAATGTGTCCATCTACAACTAAATGAAAAAAAAAGATACTATGATAGGTAGAAAATCTACCCTTTGAGAATTTTATAGCCTACATAATTTTGATGGATTTAAAAATACAAAATCATCCAAACTCCACAATCAATTAACAACAACAACAAAAAAAGATGACTCAAAAATTTACACCTCTTTTTTTTCCTAGTTAAAAACTGCAAGGAAAAAAAGGTGAATTTGTATTGTTAATTCTTCAATCTAGGAGAAACTGGGAGAAAAAGAATTATCCCCTTCAGTGGCTGGTCTTCAAAGAAGATCCTAATAGACCTTGCCCCCTGGAATTCACATCCACATTGACCCTTCCCTGCACCGAAAAGGGGCTAGACCTAACCTCACCTTAACTGATAGAAAGGAGCAGAAATGCTGCTGTGCCATGAGACCTAAGACTTAAAACAAAAGACAGAATAGCTTTTGTCTTTCTTTTGGGAGCTCTAAGCCATCATGTAGTAACTCCAGTTGCCTGCTAGAGAAACCACATAAAGTAGTGGTGTGGAGAAGTTCTGACATGGACAAAGACAGAGACCTTGCTATCCCAGCTAAGAACAGTTTTCTAGCCATTTCTATCCAACAAGACACAAGATGTGTATAAGTGAGCTAACTCTCCAGCCCACTCAAGTCCCCAGATGACTACAGCGCCCAGCCATTTTCACAAGGAAAACAAAACTGTCACCTCAGAGAACTGTGAGATACAATAAATAGTTGTTGATCTTAGCTATCAAATTTGAGGGTGGTTTGTTAACAATAGTAGAATAAACTCCCTCTTCTAACAATTAACTTAATCAGCCCATGCCTCTTTTCGTAAGCTTCAATGTACAATATCCAACTGCTACTGCTTAATACTGTCAACAACAACAACAACAACAAAAAATCAAAGAATTTATTTAAAAATATAGTATTTAAATTCTAAATCAGTGTGAAATTTTAAATTAAATGACAATAAATATGTGTTGAAAGAAATGGATTAAATTAATTTTTCTTACTCTTATGTGATGAGATCCTTATTTTAAAACTAATGTTTTAATACAACCAGAAAAAAATGCATGGACAAAAACCAGGTTACATTACTTTTAACAAAATACATTTACTATAAAAACATAGTAGCATGAACCAGTGATATTTAATATGATTATGGTCACTGTTACATATTCAGGAAAAATCAGGAGCCACTTAAATCATGAGGAACTTTCTGACAAGCAGCAGCATTTTATAGAGCAGAAAATGAGAAACCAATCTTGAAGAAATTATCGCCCTGAGGAGGAATTAAAATAGAAGATAACCAATAAATAACTTCAAAATGTTTGGATTAATTCAGAGGATATATTAAAACACCATAATTGGGGGGGGGGGAGAATTAATATCCAAATTTTCTCCTTTATTTTCCAGTACTTATATCCATCTATCTCAGAAATAAAAGACCCAACTTAGTAAACATTATTTGGCTCATGATTATATTTCTTATTTTTATGTTAAGAGCATTAAAAATTCAATACCAAATTAACTATATATTTATTTATTTTCTTTATTCTTTAGGAACTACTACTTAAATATCACCAGGTTGTTATACATGTTAGGCATTTAAGCCATGAAGAACATCAGATTAAAATCTACACCACTGCAATTTTTTTTTTTACCTGTCCTTTTGCTATGAGATAAGCAACAATTGAGGTATGTCCAAACTGAGCAGCCAGATGAATACAGCTACATCCTTCCCCATCAATTAATGAAGGATCTGCACCATATTTCATTAGTTGCACAACCATGGATAAATGGCCTTGTCTAAAACACAAAAGAATAAACACTTAACATATACAAAGTTATTTCAAACAGTATCTTCTTGAAAGAATGTTTTAAAATAAGGCAATGGTAGAAAGATTACACATTTTATGAAGTTATTTTAAAATAGATATATGTCAAAATACATTTAGGATTTTTTGGTTCTTTAAAATCTTAACTAGAGTAATAGTACTTGATAATTTATGGAAATAGTCATAACTTCTTTAAATATAATATATAATTACTATAAGTGTATTGTTTTTATTCCAATATCTCATTCATTCCATGAACTCAGCTAGTTCATTAACTGAATATATATACAGGATGCGAAATGATAAACTTACAAATCCAAACTTTAATGTAATCTTATAACTAACTACATTATCATCAGCATGGCTAACTCCCTTAAGACACCTTGAACAACAAACTCAGCTTCTAATGCAGGTAATACTGGACAAGAATACACTGGCATATTAGTGATATTAACTATTAGCATAATAAACTCTCCCACTGATTTTGGCATATCATTAAAAAAAAGAAGTTGTATTGTTTTATATTAATGAAGGATCCAAAGGAAAAATAATATAGAAGCAAATTTAAACCTTGTGGCCCAGTGCAATGGAGTTGAATTCAGGTCTCCTCCAAGTTGATCCACAATAGCACCTTTCGAAATATAGTATCTATAAGACAAAATTTGTAGTAATTTAGAAACGTACATCTTCAATGTTAAGAAATTATGCGAAAAATAAGGAAAGAAAAGTTCTCATTTTGGATCTTATGCTGCTTGTGCCTCTGAAAATAAGCAATCTTTTTTGATAGTTTAAGAAACATAATTAGAAGTTTATTATACAAACACATCACTTTTTTGTTATAGGAAAAAAAATTAATTACAAAAAAGAATAGAAATGCCAAATTAATCATATGAAAAAAGAAGGTAGTTAGAGAATCACAAAGATTTGAGTAGCAGCATGTAAAATATTAAAATCAGAATAGTGGTACCACAGGCAAGATGTGTTCTACCTTGGATAGCTCAAATTTTTAACTTTACTTTCCTTATATTAAATCAAACAATAAACATGCAAGAATTTTATGAACTATAAACTGTAACAGAAGGTCTTTTATTATGCCTTGTTGTTTGTTATGCCTAATTTAAAGCCATGTTGTTTTTAAAAGAAAAAGCAACCTCAATGTTTAATGTATTAATGTCATACCATCTTGATATCCTGTGAAATCCATATATTTCACTGAGGCTCTCAAAGTGTTCTAAGTGATTACTGTTTTAGATCACTAATGCATTTACTTTTAATGTACACAGTTCTAAACATCGTTTAATATAATCATTCTTACATATATAATTCACACATTTTCTGCTTCATTTAAATTTCTGTTAAATTTATGATTTTAAAACATTATGTAATTAAGGGACCAACTTCACTGGCATGTAAAATATATTTCAAAGTAACTTAACAAAGTATTTCCAGAATTAATCAATTAAGAACGAACATTTAGGTATCTTTGAATTGGTTCTTAAGGTACCTATTAGACATTATACAATGTTGAAGATGTTTCTTTTTTTTTTTTTTTTTTTCAAAATAGATGTTTCTTGAGAGTGGTTAGACTAGAACTCAAAGAATTATAGCTCAAGAAATTATTTTCATAGGAAATATTTTCTTTAAAATCCCAACTGGAATTTTTTTAAAGCAATTCCATTCCCTTCTTTAGAGGGGGCGAAAAACTACCTCCGAAAAACCCCCTAATATCTAGAAAACAGATACAAACATTGGAGCAAAGGGATTTACCGAAATTATGGCAAACAAAAATCTCAAGGCAATGGCTGTATGGTAGTCCTACACAGCAAAAAGTCTGGGCTGACACAGCAAAGTGGAGAAATCTAAGAATTATATCATCTTCCCTCCTCCACCAAAACAAAACTGATAAATTAACTAAACTGTTGGCATAGGGGGATTTTTCCAGTTCTAAGTGTATGGGAAGAATTAGTGACAGTTTAAAAAAAATGAAAAACACATGAAGCAACTTGACAACTCAGACAAAATCAAAAGTTCTACAAGAACAGTTAATCACAGAATAGCTTTGGTGCTTAGCAGTGCATAGTTACATACACCTAACAATTTAAACATTGCATAATGATGTAACTAAACCATGAAAGAGTAACAGAAAAAGCATTAGTGGTAAGGCAGTCTAGAACATCTATTTAAAAAGACAAAATATAGGCTGAGGCTATGGCTCAGTGATAGAGCGCTTGCCTAGCATGTGTGAAGTACTGGGTTCGATTCTCAGCACCACATATAAGTAAATGAATAAAATAAAGGTCTACACATCTAAAAAATTTTTTTAAAATATTAAAAAAGACAAAATATAATGTTAAAAATTAATAAATCAAGAAATAATATAAAGTTATCAATATTTATTCAAATTAAAAACTGGCATTTTTCTTACTCCAATGAATTCCAGATATAAATAAATATATTCAAAACGATATGTGTATAAGATATCAATTGAAGTGTTGTTTGTGACAGCAAAGACACTAGAATCAATCCATTTATCTGTCCATCAATAAGGAAATCAGTAAATAAATACTTCATATCACCAGTTATACAGATTTTAAGAATAATGCAGCTTTATTTGTAGTGATAATAAAAAACCTGGAAGACATGGATTAAATGAAAAAACAAAATTGTTTGCTATCATTTGCATTAAAAAAATACATATATATAAAAGTAGCAACATAAACATATCAAGTTTAAGAGTAAATACTGGCCAGGTGCTGTGGCACACACCTGTAACACCAGAGGCTCTGGAGGCTGAGGCAGGAGGATCTTGAGTTCAAAGCCAGGGCTCAGCAAAAGGGAGGTGCCAAGTAATTCAGTGAGACCCTGCCTCTAAATAAAATACAAAAAAGGACTGGGGATGTGGCTCAGTTGTTGAACGCCCCTGAGTTCAATACCCATTACCCACCGCTACTGCGGGGGGGGGGGGGGTAAATATTGGATGGAACAACTTAAGTATTGAAAATGTTACTTCTTAAATATGGAACTAAAGGGTAGAGAAAGGCTGATGTTTCTCATTGTAAGTCTTTAAACAATACCTGATTTTTAAAATTGTTTATGTATTATTTTGATTAAAATAATTTTTTAATAAGAAAATAGAGATCAGGAAAGCCTATGTAACTTGAACCAACCCTAACCCTCTCATTTAAAAAGAACAAAGAAAGCTCAATGAAATATAAGAAACATTTCCAAAAAAGCAAAGCCTAATAAAATTAACAGCATTTACTTAGTCAAGATTCAGGAAAGAGTTAAAACCTGAAGAAGTTACAAGAATGCCCAGCATTTTGACTTAAAGACAATTTGCTGATGCAGAAGAGTTGGCCAGGAGGGAAGCAAAGGAGATAAAAAGCAAACTAAAGGTTGGGATCCCCCATAAAGCTGCTCTATAAAGTAAGGAAGAAACAGAAGTAAACCTAATACAGCATAATCTTCATCTACCAAAATCTGGGAAATCTAAAGTTTTGAAATTAGGTTGGGCCAGGCAAAAACAAATCTTTGCAACGTAAGTCTCAAATTAATCAACATATAATTTTTCCAACACAATGTCTAGTATGTATATATATATGTGTGTGTGTGTGTGTGTGTATCTCCAAGGACAATCAGGCATGTCAAAGAAAAACAGAATAGAAACAGACCCACAGAGAGCTACAGAAGCTATAATTTTACAGATAGATTATAAAATAATGGTATTTGCTATGTTTGAGTATATGAGACAAGATTGAAAATTTCAACAACTAATGATTTGAGTAATACAGATTTAAAACAGCAACAACAAAAATTCTAAAACAGAATGATAAGATTTTTAAAATTAGGAACCCCAAAATTAGGAACACTGGAGATAACACAGAGAGTAATGAACTACAGGTTGGAAGAAGTTTCCCAAGTGAAGCAGAGACAAAAGAAGAGAACATACAGAATGAAAAGAAAGAGGGTACAGTAAAAAAAAAAAAAAAAACCAACCACAACTAACATATTCAACTGGAGTTCCAGCAGGGAAGTTAAAGGAGAATGGAGCAGGAGCACTATTTGAAGCAACAATGGCTGAACTCTTCAAAACTGAGGAAAACATCAATTCACAGAATCAACATTCCTTATAATCTCATTCAAAATAAAAAGAAATTGACACCTAGATATATCATTGTAAAACTGAGGAAAACCAAAAAACAGAGAAAATTTTAAATGCTTAGTATAATTTCTTAACAGTAACAAAAGCCAAGAAACTGAAATGATCTTCTCAGTGTATAAAAGGCAAAATTTTTCATCCAATGTGAAAATTTCTTTCACAAAGATGAAACAAATACATTTTTTGACAAAAACAACTAGATATAAGGCGATCCATACTGAAGACACAGGGAAAATTAAAGAGATGTAACAAGAGAAAAAAGGAACAAAGAAAATGGAAATACACTCTCTAGAAGAAAGTGACTCATGGTGTTCAATGAGTTATTGTTTGTTTAATCTTTGCTTAAGACTTTTAAGGACAAATTCTTTTATCTGGCATTAATATTCTATTTGCCTCTAGACTCTGTATGCTACACTTAACTATATATCTCCAACCAGCTCATTTTACATTGTCTTTTCTAAAATGTTCAAAGTATCAAAGACTACCAAATAAGATTACTAAGAAAGACTTCCTATCAGTTCAATTCTTGCTGCACTAACTTTTTTCTTTTTCTTTTTCCAGTGCTCAGGAGCAAATACAGGGCCTTACTCATGCTAGGGTAGGGCTCTTTCTCTGAGTTGTATCCTCTGCCTCTGTGACTATTTCTTTCTAATATTAAAACAACAGATTAATGGTGAAGAATAAAAATCATTTTATACTTCATACATGAAACATCAGTTAAGCTGATATGAACAGTTAAATAAGACTATTGCCTATTACTGTTTCAAACCCTCTTTCTTTTTGCTGCTTTTCCCCATAGAATCCATACTAAGAATGTGAATGCTATGTGAGACTGCTTAAATTCAGATCCCGATTCCAACTTATTATTTGCATGCCATTAATAGCTGTGTGTAGTATATTTAAAAGCTGTGCTTCTGTTTCTCATCACTGAGATGGTAGTAACTGTTACATTTCATTTAGGGTTATTTCAAGAATTAAAATGAAAGGAAACACACATGGAAAAGCACTCGGAAAAGTGCTTCGCTCATATTGTCAATGTATGTTAAAAGTAATTTTTTTCAAGAAAAAAGATATACAGATACACACTTAAGTCATGAATTTTGGAAATTATTCATTTTATGATCATTACCCCCAATAATTTAAAAATAAAGCCAACTAATAATTAATCAAAGCAGAAAATACATACTTGACTAAATCTATTCTGTTATTGATGGCAGCCCAGTGGAGGAGGGTAACGTTTTCCTTGTCTGGTTGCCGTACATCATAACCTGCTTCCACCAATTCTCGGCAGCGTTCATATATTCCATATCTTGAAAAAAAAAAGAAAATATGGATTGTTACTACTATTTAACAACAAATTCAAAGATGAAAATAACATTTTCAAAAGACAATATTGCTCCATTTTCAGACTCAGAAATTAAAATATGGGCTGGGGTTATAGCTCAATGGTAGAATGCTTGTACAGCCTGTGAGAGGCACTGGGTTTGGTTCTCAGCACTGCATATAAATAAATAAAAGTCCAGCAACAACTAAAATGTGTGTGTATATTTTTAAAAGACATTAAAATGTATTTAAACATAAAATATCACATTTCTTTTCCTTCTCCCCATCTGACTTTTCTAAACTCATTGTGTGTGTGTGTGTGTGTGTGTGTGTGTGTGTGTGCGCGCGCGCGCGCGCGCGCGCACCTGCACACATGTTGCCAGGGATTGAACCCTGGGCCTCATTCATATAGGCAAGTGTTCAACTGCAGAGTCACATCCTGAGCCCCCCAGATTTTAAAATACCAATATTTCAACAACTTTAATCTATTTCATAGTTCTAAAATATCTCATTTATGAAACCACAGAATCTCATTAGCTGGAAGAGAAAATCAGTTTCTCATTTTTCTTTACAGCACTACTTATTCATGAAACACTGAGGCAGACTGTAAAAAAAAAATACAATCAAGCTAAAAAATATAAAATACATAAAAATAAATAGCAATGAACATGTAATAATTAGCAGAACATCAAAAGGAAAGAATGTTTAAAAGCCCCAGCATTCTTTATTTATAAATCTTTGATATTCCTGAAAGCAAATAAAAAAGGGTGTGCAAGGGTGGGAAGTAGGTGAAGAAGAGTCCTGTAATTCAATTCGATCCAAATGAGACTTAAGAGAAAGTCCACTGGAAGAGGTCTATGAAAGACATTCATATCTAATAAAAGAGAGGCACACACAGACAATATAATTTGCACTTGCATTTCCCATCACTCTGTGGCAAACAAAGAGCTTAATTATGGAAATTTTTAAATATACACAAAAGTAAAAAGAATAATACAATAAACCAGTAAGATTCCATCATCAAGCCACAACAATTATCTTCACTGGATCCCTGGAAATAAGTAACACAAAAACAAATATTTGTAATATTTGTAATATCTACAATATTTGTAATTTCTTAAAATTTCTTATCCAAAAAGGTGTACCTCAAGGTTAGGGTAGGAGAGAGGAAGCACAATAAGGAGCTGCTAGAAACAAACAATGGAACTTCTACCTATATTCATCTCTTATTTAATAAATTAGATCTACCAATATTTAGCACAGCCCTCAAACTGCTGCTGTCCCTGGTTCTGATTTGCATGTGTGCAACATAGAGAAACAGACAGACAGACCCAGAGGCATCAACCTAAGGTTAAGAAATAGCAGGAGAGGATGACAATGATACCTTCAGTTGTTTGTTTTCTTTCAGAAACACCTAACTGATAAGTAAACTAGGCATATTAAAGAGTGAAATCTATGAATGAGATGGTAAGTGAGCAAGGAAATCTTTTGAACCTTACACAGAAACACTGATTATTTTCTCACATTTAAAAGTTCCTGAGGAGGATTCTTGGAGTTTGGCAGAATAGGAAGCATTACAAATCTGTTTCTCTACCTAGATAAAAAGTGCACTGGCAGAGTATGTGTGATGTATCTATTTTGGAACTCTGGAGTCTTTTGAAAAGGCTTGCCTGGATGGTAAATTGCAGTTAATTTCAGTGCTTGGCCCACTCACAACTACCAATCCCTACCCTCCATTCCCTGGCAGGCAGGAATGCACCTGTTTCACTTGTTCCTAGAGTAATCAGCATACAGCTAATCAGGGTGGACTCTGTCATCCAAATATTAGAGACCCATGCTCTAATTGCTTGTTCAGATCACATAGGAACAGACAAAAAGAGGTGGCCATTATTGTAGCACATACCCTCAACTGTTGCAAACCTCTCCCCTTCTGGGTGAAATTACTTATTTATCCCTTTTCTTCCTCTCTTTCGTTTTTCTTTTTCCTCCTTTGAGAATAAACAATAAAAAGTAGGTTATTCAAAGGTAACTCATACATAGGGAAAATCAGAAACTATGCCCAGAGAAGGGCGCAGATTCAGAAAGTCCTTCGAGAGCCTGAAGTTTATACCCTCAAGCTGTCTTGGCACAGAGACTATGTTTAATAATCAAAAAGGAAAATAAATAAATAAATTAACCCTGGGGAAGTAGTAGTACCTGATTTACTAGTCACCACATCATTACATTCAAATGTCCAGTTTTCAACAGAACAACTAGATGGCATATTAAAAAAAAAAAAAAGTATAAACCTTTCAAGGGGAAAAAAATCCATACAAACTGTCCCTGAAAAAGACATGATGGCTTATGTATTAGAGAACTACTTTAAAACAACTGAATTAAAGATACTCTAAGAACTAGAGAAAGATGTGGACAAAGATAATGATGTGTGAACAAAATGAAAATATAAATAAAAGCAATACCTAAAAAGAAAGTCTGGAGCTCAAAACACAATGAAGAATTCACCAGATGGATTTAAAGGCAGATTTGAGAGGCAAAGAAAGAGTAGGCAAATGAACCTAGAACAGGAGAAGTTATCAAATGTAAGAAGTAGAAAGAGAAAAAAAAAAAAAGACTGAATTAAAGTGAAGGGAGGGGCTGGGGTGGTAGTTCAGTGATAGAGAACTTGTCTAGTGTGTATGAGGCACTGGGTTCAATCCTCAGCAGCACATAAAACAATAAATAAAGGTATTGTGTACAAAAAAAATTTAAAAATAAAGTGAAGGAAATCTTTTAACATATTTCTCATCAGAAATTTTGGTAGTCAGAGATCAGCAGGCCAATGTATTTAAAGTATTAAAAAGAAATCAATGTCAACCACAAATCCTGTATCCAGCAAAACTGCCTTTCAAAAGAGAAATTAAGACATTCCTCTCCCTTTAAAAAGAGTGAAATCGCTGAATGAGAGGCAGTTCATTACCACTAAACCTGCCATGCAAGAAACACTCAAGGACATCCTGTAGGGTAAAATGGAAGGACACTAGATTGTAGCTTAAAGCCATATAAAGAAATAAAGATCTCAATAAAAGTCAATACATAACTGATTACAAAAGTTAGTATTTAACAATGATTTGTAACTCTACTTTCTACATGATTTAAGAGATTAATATATCTTTAAAGAAACTACTAGTTTAAAAGCTAATGTTAATGCAATTTTGACTTTTATGTCCACATATTGTTTTTATCATTTAAGGGACTAATGCATTTAAAATAATTATTTGTTTAGGTTTTAGAGAACACAATGTATAAATAGGTAAATCTGTGAAATTAACAATTGAAAGGGATATGAAAAAATATAAATGAACACAGTTTGTGTATTATTAAAAGTAGTATTTAGGGCTGGGTTGTAGCTTCTCATGAGGAAGACACTGGGTTCAAACCTCAGCACTACATAAAAATAAAATAAAGGCATTGTAACCATCTACAACTAAAAAAAAAAAAAAAAAAATGTAAAGTAGTATATAAGCCGGGCACGGTGGCACAAGCCTGTGACCCCAGGGGCTCCAGAGGCTCAGGCAGGAGGATTGCGAGCTCAAAGCCAGGCTCAGCAAAAGCAAGTCACTAAGCAATTCAGTGAGACCCTGCCTCTAAACAAAATACAAATAAATAAATAAAGCTGGGGATGTGGCTCAGGGGTCAAGTGCCCTGAGCTCAATCCCCAGTACCAAAACAACAACAACAACAAAAAAGTGGTATATATACATTCAAAACCAAATTCTAATTTAGAGCTATAATTTTAGGATGTTAAAAGTAACACCTATAGCAATCAAAGAAAAATAGCTACAGGAATACGAATTTAAACATTTCCCTATTTTAAAAAATTGATAGAACACAAAAAAGACATAACGCACTAAATAAGGGACTAAAAAGCTATAAAGCGCACAGAAAACAAATGGTAAAATGGCAGCTGTTCCTCTTTATTAGTAATTGCTTTCAATATAGATGGATTAAATTCTCCAATACAAAGATTCATATGGATGAAACAAACAACAACAACAAAACACACGTGATGCAACTGTGTGCTGTCTACAAGACAGACTTCAGATCCAAAGAAAAGGAAAGTGAAAGGCAGAAAAGTGAAGAGTATGAAAAAAAAACATTCCATGTAAATAAATAGTAACCAGAAGACAGCAGTCCTGACTATACTAATCAGACCAAAAAAACATTTTGTTCTTCCTGGTACTGGGGACTAAACCCAGGGGCACTCTTCCACTGAGCTACATCCCTAACCCTTTTTATTTTGAGGAGAGGTCTTACTAAGTTGCTAAGGCTGGCCTCAAATTCATGATCCTCCTGCCTCAGCCTCCTCAGTAGCTGTGATTACAGGTGTGTACCACTAAGCTCCCAGCTCAATAAACTTTACATCAAGAAAGATGACAAGAGACAAAGAAAGACATTATATACTAATAAAAGGTTCAACAGAACAAGAAGATAAAACTATGTTACTAATGCACCTAATAACAGGCCACCACAATATCTCAAGCAAAAACAAAATTGAGACAGCCCTACCATAATAGCTGAAGACTTCATCATTGAACTCTCAAAAATAGCTACAACCACCAGACATTAGGAAGGAAATACAGGGCTCAACCCAATAAATCACTAGATCAAACAAATTCACAACACTCAACAACAGACAGCCACTGTGAAAAACAATATGATGGTCCCTCAAAACACTGAAAATGGAATTATATGATTCTGTGATTCTTTGGTATATACTGAAAAGAACTGAAATCATAGCCTCAAAGAGATATTTGGACACCTCTGCTTATGACACCATTTTTCACAATAAAGAATGGAAGCAATCCACGTCCATCAACAGATATATGGAAAAACTACTGCTATAAAAATTTGTTACAGACATGTAATGGAATGTTATTCAGCCTTAAAAAGGAAACTTAATGTGTGCTAAATGAATAAATCTTGACAATATTATGCTAAGTGAAATAAACCAAAAAAAAAAGAGAAATACTTGTATGATTTCATTAATATGTGGTATTTAAAGAAGTCAAAATCGTAGAAACAGGGAGGCTGAGCGAGAAATGCTATTGTTTAATGAGTATATAGTTTCAGTTTTATCAGATGAAGAAGTTACGGAGGTGCACAATATTATGAAAGAATATCACTGAACTGTACATTTCAGAATGGTTTATATGGTAAATTTAATATTTGTATCTTACCACAATAAGAAATGGAAAAAATAAATTTTAAAAATTTTTAAAAAGGATATGTATTTTTTAAAATAATTTTTTAGTTGTAGATGGACACAATATTTATTTATTTATTTTGATGTGGTGCTGAGGATCAAACCCAGTGCCTCACATGTGCAAGGCACACACTCTACCACCGAGCTACAGCCCCAGCTCTGAATATATGTATTTTTCCTTTAACAAAACAGACAAACGAAGCTGGCATGGTGGCGCTTGCCTGTAATCACAGTGGCTGGGGAGGCTGAGGCAGAAAGACAGTGAGTTCAAAGCCAGCCTCAGCAACTTAATGAAGCCCTAAGCAACTTAGCCAGACCCTATCTCAAAATAAAATATTAAAAGGGCTAGGGATGTCACTCAGTGGTAAGCACCCATGGGTTCAATCCCTATTACAAAAACAAAAACAAAAAAAGCCATAAAAGTGTTTCAAAATTTACCGACTTTTCTTTTTGGTAAGAAGGGCAGTGATGAGCCTATGTAGTATGCTACCGGTCATATTTTCTTAAAAAGGGTAATGATTTTAACCTGTTCCCCTTGGAGGTAAAGACAAGTGAGAAAGTAACTATTTTTATTTAAGAAAAACTACTGCTATAAAATTATACTTCTCAAATTCATGTTTGGAAATATTTCTATCATTATTCACATTTTCGAAAGATCTAAAAATGTCACCAATAAAAACGTTATGTGCACACACTAAAAAACCTGAAACAATTTTCTAACATTTGAAACCACTTGTTCTTGTTATGAAAATACCAAAACCTGATCAGTTCTCAAGAGTGATTATCATCAGAAAATGTATATTTACTAGTAAAGTTCAGTAAATTCTTGCTTGACTAGTGAATAATACTGAAAGTAATTACTGTGACTTAGAAAATATAACCCACATTCTAATTCTTCCATCTGGGTATTACATATCTTTGTGAGGTATCTTTTTTCAAGCAAGATAATCACTAAAATGAAAAATCCAAATAAAACACGATCAGATATCCTTATTACTGTAGCAAAACATCAAATGATTCAGCATATTTAATTATGCTACTTACTGTAAATGAGATTGATGAAAAACATTAAGAATAAGACCTACAGAAACATTTTTCCCAAACTGATCTACAAATTAAATGCATTTCTAATTAAAATCTCAAATGCGTATTTCATAAATTTCCAAGTAAAACGCTAACATTTACTTTGGAAAAGTGAAAGGTCAATAATACCCAAACTCATTTTGAAGACTAAGAAGAAAGCTTTAGTAAAACCATGTGGTGCTAACAAAAATCTCAACAAATGGAACAAAAAAAAAGTATCTAGAAATGAATGATATAAGAGGTGGCATAAAAGAGATGTATTAAAAAAATCGGTGGAGAAAGAATTAACTGTTCAATAAAAAAATGTCTAAGAGGGCTGGGGATGTGGCTCAAGCGGCAGCGCGCTCGCCTGGCATGCATGCGGCCTGGGTTCGATCCTCAGCACCACAGTTTGTCCGCCGAAAACTAAAAAAAATAAATAAATATTAAAATTCTCTCTCTCTCTCTCTCTTTCTCTCTCTCTCTCTCTCTTTAAAAAAATGTCTGAGATATAATTGGTTATCTATATTGAAAAAGATGAAGCTATAATCATGTTATCATACTAAAATATACCTAATTAAAATTCCATGTAAGCATGTAAATGTAAAGACAAAAATCATAAAATTATTTGAAGAAATAGAGATGTTTCCATTTTAAAACATGAAGTACTTTAAACATATAGAATTTTAAACAACTAAAATAAATATCTACATAATCGCTAGTCAAACCAAGTAATAAAACAATTGAAGCACTCTAAAACTGTCACTGTCACTTGCCCTTCCATATGATTATCTTTATGATCCTGAGTAGAGAAGAATTTAAGATATTTCCAAAAAGACTAAATTTTAAAAGAACTCACATTAAATAAAAACTACTCAGTGACAGAAAACAACAAACAAGTAAAGAGAATAAATCAGGTTAAAGTAGTTAAACAGAACAAAGGAGGTCCTTATCTTTCAGCAAAGGAAAAAAAAATCACAATAGCCTTACAGTTCTTAAAAAATTTAAAAAGTAACCTGCAAGGGTATTATATAATATGATTTATTTAAATTTTAAACATATATTACAGTAGCATATTTTGTTTACATAATGGATGTGAATGAGAATGATTCCTAGCAATTTCAAGGAAGGTTTCTGTCCAGGAGATTAGAGAAAGGATACACCAGTGAGGAACCTGTAGCAATGACAGCAAAATGTTAGCGTCTGCTTAATCTGACAGTTATACTTCTAATATTTTTCTATAGGACTGAAATGCTTCATAATTTACATAAATGTTTTTAAAAAAATTGCTAACAGACCCATAGATACTTTTTAAGAAACAAGATAGTTAGAATGGTATATGTGGGATAAAGAGAGGTATTTTATTTCCTAAAGTTGTATACTCATTTGTTGAAGAGGAATGATACATTAGGGTGGGACATATCAATGTCAAAGAAGAGAAAGATACCAAAAGGAGCAAAGTTCCAAAAAGAGAAATTAGACTGAGAAAAATAAAAAACACATGGTAGGTATGTGTGCAGAATTGGGGATGAAAAGGTAAGGTCTTTAGAATCTGTGATATGAAGCACTAAATGTCCACGTAAGCAAATATGTAATAAAACTGAAGGAAAAAAATGGGCTAAGCTTTCAAAAAGCAAAAACAAAACACAGACAATTAAACAGGATGAACTACATGTGAAGTCCCATAAAACTACTCGATGACAGAAAACAACAAACAACAAAATAAATTAGGTTAAAGCAGTTAAACAGAACAAAGCCAGTCCTTATCTACCAACAAAGAAAAAACATATTTATAACTAGCATGAGAAGTTAGTGAAAATATAAAGTTACTTAATGTCTAAATATCTGCTAACTAACATAAAACTGGTGTCCTGCTACCTATTAAATTACAAACAATATGAATGAAAGAAAAAGGTTTTAAATTTTTAATGTTACATATATAATTAATAAAGAATAACCACAAACTTTCATTTCTAATATTCACTGAAAAGAATGTAATTTGTTTCATAAATTAAACACAGCTGGCACAAAGGTGCTTTGATCTTTGACTATAAATAACATTCAAGAATGAAAGGCAACATCAGCAGACTAAAGCCCTAGAAAAGTTGTTCATAAAAGCAATAAAAACTTGGCAAATATGGTCAAAATCAACTCTTTCAGTACTCTGGAAATTAACCAAAGGCTTTCAGCAACCCGGAAATGAAGAAAAATATTTAAAAGTAAAATAAACCATGTCTAAAGAAATTTTCAAATATTTAAGCTTTACTTGGTCTACTTACTGATCACAGACATCACTAAATCCTTTGTAACTGAAGAAGATATGCAAATGATCAGAAAGACTAGAAAAATCATATATACCCGACGTAATTATCCAGTAAATATTAACTCTTATAGATGCAACAAACTTCAGACAACGCTAAAATGCTGAAGCACCTATGAAAAAATACATATGCTCTCTTCTATCATCAGGTGAAAATACCTGCTATATTTCAACCTCCACATGATTTGCATTATAATAATCTTAGATTTGTCATTTTCCTTGTCCTATTCTCAAAGTTTGATCTAATTTGGTATTTTGAAAATATTTTAGGTAACTATAGTATCTCTCTCAATATAAGTTAAATAAATAAATAAATAAACATGATTTTTACTACGTTTTATTTCTAATTTGTGTACCTGGCTAAGGAGGAGGGCAATATGGGATATGCACTAATGTTCTTCATTTATAATGCTTTTAACCAACTTTTTCCAATTCTCCATAATCAATCTTAATATTCTTTATGGCATAATAATAAACTTCTCTGAAGATTATCAAATCCGAAAGCAAATAGACAAATTCAATAAATTGATGGGAAATAAACTAATACAATTAAGATACTGGAATTTTTCCAGCATAAGAGTTAGTCAGATTCATATTTCACTCAAAATATGTCAAAGAAGAAAAAAACTACAACAACAAACTTACTGAGTAGCCTTGACTATGTCCCATGTGCTATAATCATCAATATGAGTTTTCCGTCCAAGAGGTTCACCATATCCATGGTTATAATGGCTTTGGGGTTTGATTTCCTGTTAAAGAGAAAATCATAGAAGCAAAAGATGAGGAAAAAAAAGGGTGTAAAAAATAATCGAAAATTTTTGCTTTGTGATGTTTGAGGAATCTTCATTGTTGAAATGATTAAGTTTTACTTTGTTCATTGTTCACATCCTCAAAATTTAAAAATTTTAAGACTAGGAATCAGTGATCAATCAGTAACTGAAATCCATTTTTAGTTCCATGGAACACTCTGACCTCTTCATGAAGTCAACCCTCATTCTTGGGAGCTTTTCTATTACTCTAACATAATCCCTAGCTCCAACATACAAATACTTGTGATTATATTACAACTACCTACTATATTTTTCTATACAAATACTTGTGATTATATTACAACTACCTACTATATTCAACTCAGTAACATGCTATTCAGATTTGTAGACTAGGAGCAATAGGCTACCTCTTGCAGCCCAGGTATGTAGTAACCTATCCATTCAGGACTGTTTAAGTACACTCTTTGAAGTCCACAGGATGATGAAATTACCTAACAACACATTTCTCAGAATGTGTCCTATTCGTTAAGAAAAGCATGATAGTATTTCTAAGCATATCCATATCCTTTAAATAACTTTTTGTATAAAAATTTAATTAAATAACAACACCAGGGTGTGACAGTATTCAAATCTTATATGTTTCATGCAATTTTTATTTAAAATACGAAATTTGCTCTAATCAGCTTCCTCAAGATAATACAGCACTAAGACACAATTGTTTTTCTATGAAAACAGAAAAATTGAGAATCTCCAGCTCTAATATAGTTTGTTCAAACTGCAACATTTGACATGTTTAAAAATAAGTAATAGGATAAATCCTAACAAAACATCTGGAAAGAACTTTTTTTTTTTGAGAGAGAGAAAATTTTTTTAATTTTTTTTTTTTTTAGTTTTTGGTGGACAAAACACCTTTTATGTGGTGCTGAGGATCGAACCCAGCGCCCACTGCATGCCAGGCGAGCGCACTACCGCTTGAGCCACATCCTCAGCCCCTGGAAATAACTTCTTGTAACAAATTATATTCTCTTGCCTCTGATCATATACCACGTACCACTGATATGTAATAATACAAAATTAAGAGAATTTTACTGGATAAAGTCTAAGTAAGCCACAAATTAGACTACTAATCTGAAATTTCTAAAAATTGATATAGAATTATAAATATAAGTATTTTCAATAAGAATAGGGATTCTAAAAGTTTCACAAAAGCAAATTTAGCTTATATACAATCTTCCAACAAGTTAATGCTTACCTAGTTCTTTATGAAAATGTTTTAGCCAATATTAAAATACCACTAATAATTATATATCCATATAGCATAAGAATGGAAACAGATCTCATAATTAAACCAAATTTCACAATATATGCACGTTTATTAAATGATTTTTAAAGAAACTATTTTCAAATTCCATTAAAATTAGAACATGAACAGGTCAAGTATTATGGGTATATTCAACATTCTTAATAAGTGATAAAATATTTAAGATTTATCCATCATCTTTTTAAAAATTTCTGCATTCACTTTCTCCACTGAATTCCACTTTTCAACTTCTCTGTGTTCTATATAATCAGGGAAAAGATACTTCTCAGGCAAGTAACACTTCCTTATTTCTGGGTTCTCTTTTCTGATTCTATTCTCCTCTACAGGAAAAAATAATTTTTAAATCTCCAATTCTGACTTTTATAGGACTGTAAACCCCTGAGACAGTAATAAACTGGTGATAGCTTTCAAGCAGAACAGAATAATATATTCAACAAAATATAAGAAACTGCTATACATAAAGCTCAACAAAATACTTGAACCCAGAACTATGACAGGGTGAGGCAAATGCAAAGTTTCAGGGTACATAAAAAGTAGGTAATCAAGATAAAAAACTGAATGTTTTAAAAATGAAAACCAATGCCAAGAAAAAAAAATCCACGATGAACTCAAACATCAACCTTTTAAATATAGACCTTCAAATCACAGATTTTTTCTTTCACATTAGACTCTATTATCTCTCAAATCAGTACTACAAATATACAAAACATTGTGTCTAGCCCTCAAGAACTTTGCAATGCAGAATGCAAGTATTATGAGCAAGAGTCTCCCAATAAGTTAAAACACAGAAATAGACAACACAATGTCAAAAAAATATATAACTTCTGAAAGCATTCCAACTTGAAAATCCGATAAGACCAGCTGCTATTCTTTGTTACTAGGAACAAATATATTGCTTGTACATGTAAATAATGAACAACCATAAAATAAATTTATTTTTGAGGATTACTATTTAAAAGCTTTCATTTTCATTCCTAGAGACCTCACTTACTCAAGGATGATTAAACTGTATTCTCAGTTTCTCTACCAGCCATTTTGTCATAATCAATATTACCAAATACGATCTTGCAAATGTTACTGGAAATCAGTCTTTTTCCTCAGTAATACTTTAAAATTAGCCAATACCAAAATCTGTTTTGCCCTATCTACTAGATTGTTTTTACTTTCCAGTAAAAGAGAACTGATTTTTTTTTTAAGGATGTCTTTCAACCTAACCCTTAAGCAGTACAAGAAAGGTGTCTAAGTAAATCTCAACCTTCTTTTTTACCAAATTTTGCAATATGGAACTTATTTTTCTCATTTCCTACAGACTCAATATTGGTTTATCTCTAATACCTCTAATGTGACAAAGGACAACACACTCCATGAAGATAACTGTAATTATTACTAGACTTAACTGTAATTTTAAAACTTTAAAATTAAATTTTTTCAGAAGAGAGGATTCTGCTATATTGCCTAGGATGGCCTTGAACTCCTAGGCTCAAGTGATCCTCCTGCCTTAGCCATCACTGCACTGCCCCACCAAGCAGCTGGAATTATAGGTTTTCACCAAAATCCCTAGCTCATAAAATTGTTTTTTAATGTGCTCACATTGTTGGCTGACCAACAAGTATAGGAGATAGAAAGTTGCACTCATTCCCTTCCTAAACAAAGTACTTTGTTATTTATGTACTCTTAGAGTCTGTTTTAAAAAAAAAAAATTAAATTAAACTTAGAAGTTTATTTGCACAAAGAACAATTCAAAAATTGGGCAGTACTAACAATCATAAGAGGTTCTGAGAGCTAAGCTTTACATCATGAGCTGAGGGCTTTTAAAAGTTTAACTCTGAAGCAAAATATATTACTTGGTTGGCTACAATTAATCATTAGTCCTATTTGGGTATAAATGTGGTGAAAAAGTTCCAAGTTAGAAGTTAGTTGGTGGTTTCTGATTGGTAAAGTCTGTTAGATGTTGACAAGCAATTTTACATTAGAGTTGAAATTTTCTTTTCTTTTCTTTTCTTTTTTGTTTTGTTAAATTAGGTTTTGGTTTGCTCATGTAGGAACCTAAGATGCTGCAGGAGCTATCTGCAGGAGCCTAATGACCTCACAATTAAATCTTTTTTAGTTTTAGGCTTTAGAAAATATTTTTTTCAATTAAAAAAAAGGTTCAGTTGTTTTTCAAAACTATTCAGACATTTCTGGATTGGAAGTCCTCCAAGTCCTTTCTAAGACTAACATATATCAACTTAATATATTGACATAAATAATAACTAATTGGAAAATTCTAAATGTATCTAGTTGTCAAAGGTTTTCGCAGCCCTGGCATTGGCAGCTATTTGAGACAATTCAGAAGAGAGATTACCTTCAGATCTGCCACTAAACAAGCAGAGAGGAACGAGAAGATTTGAGATAGGTGTAACTGCTATATATACTACTACAAGAGAAATCAACATAATATAACCTAACTCAAACTTATACAGCAAGTACAGGTAAATGCTGGCTCATGTATAAAGACAATAGATACCAGAATTCGTAATTATTCATATTCCCTCTTGGGATATAATCTCCCTTATTCCATAGGGATACAATCCAAGAAGTGGATACGTAAAATCAGAACAGTACTGAACCCTATACACACTAAGTCTTTTCCTATACATATAAATTATATATATATATATATATATATATATATATATATATATGTATAGTGATATATATTTAATATAATATTTCCTATACATACAAATTTAATGTCTTTTCCATCATAACTAAGCACTTATCACACTGTGGCTATTGCAGACTGAGGTGCAACAGCAAAACTAGCACCAATTTCTTTTTCCTTCTTCACAACTTCACACAGGAGATTTGTTTTTATTGTAGGTCTTAGCAACCTCAGCATCTTTTTTCTGTCCATATTAAGTCAAAAAATTTTATCTTTTCACTTAAAGGAAGCACATTTTTACTTCTCTTTGGCATATCCAAATTGCCAACAGTACTACTCCGTTTGTTTTGAGGCCATTATTAAGTAAAGTAGGGTTGATTTGAACACAAACACTTTGATACCTGAGACAAACAGTTGATCTGGTATAGGAGATAGCAACTAAGTAACCAAAGGTCAGGTAGGTAGTATATACAGTGTTAGTACAGTAGACAAAAAAGATGATTCAGTCCCAGGCAGGATGACAATGAATGTTGTGATTTCATCATGCTACTCAGAATGGAACACAATTTAAATATATGAATTGTTTACTTCTGGAAGACAAAAGGTAATTCAAACAGGGCAAAATATGATGGCACATAGATTCATGAATAGATGCTGAAATTATCAAATAATTAAATAAATGCATTCTCAAACCAAAAAAAAAGGGGGGGGGAACCAATCCAACACAACTCTAGGCACATAGTTAACCACAAGACATATGTAATCTGCCTTCTTTGGTGCACAGTTCACAAATGTATTAGCATATCAAAAGGGCTTAACCACAGGTTTGTGAAGTACTTTCACTGTACAAATGACTGCTGCCAGGTGTCATCAAGAAACTAAATGAGTTTAATTATTATGAAACATGTCTGACAAGTTTATACTGTCTTCTCATTTCACTTCTAAGTCCTATGTAATATCGATGAACCAAATGATGTGTCCTTAGGACAGAATGAAACAAATAGCACACAGATGGAGTTCACTGGGGGGGAGGGGACCAGAACTTTGATTCTTTATTCTTTTATTGTGAAATAAAGGCATACTGTCACAAAGAAACACACACACACACAAAATTTTGGCAAAGAAGGAAAACTTGAGGTAGTATACTGAATTCTCAATATGCCATATGAATTTTTAAAGGGAAATATTGTTTTCAATGAGAAGACAGCATAAACAAAACATAAAAACAAGAGAAAGGTGAATGGCAAAGAAACCAGTTGCCGCTACATTATAAAGAAACTTTCTTTTAAAATGTAATTAATTAACAGTGCCAGCAGATGGCACTACTCTCAAGGCAGAACCCTTTATTAAAGAACTTAATGCACCATCTTAAGGGAAGACTGAACAAAAATAATTTGGTTGAGAATATTTTAATGGAAAGATTTCAAACCAATTTATTAGTCAATAACAAGTTCTTTATATAATATGTATTTGACTGTGTTCCCACTGTTGGTTCTAATAAGTAAAATGACTCCAACTTGCAGTAACCATCTTCTTCATGTACCACCACTGTCTCAATCCAAAATATCAAATTAACCTTCTTGCTTCCAACAAGAAAGTTTGACATGATATGACCATAAAGGAATTTTTTAACTAGAAAAATGTTCATCAACCTCTAACTTCTTTAAAAACTGGTTTCAGCCTACCATGTGCAAGTCACTGAGTTCAACGCCTGTCACAAAACAAAAAACTGGTTTTCCGCTTCATTTCCTTCTAGTATTAGTCCATATGTATGCATGTTCTTGTAACAATACATGTAAATTTGGCAAGCTTGAATGTTCATCAAATGTCTGCGGGAAAAAAATTTTCACTTGCAAATTTCTTTCAACATTGCTATATAATCTTTATTTGCCCAAATGGTTCATGTAGTCTGTAATCATAGTACTCACATTTTATGTTTTTCTGCTTTACATGTCCTCATACTATTATATATAGTTTTTTAAGTACAGTATTTAGCCATTGCTTATATTGATAAACTGAAATGCAGTGATATTATTAACTACTTATAATCACTGAACATTTAGGTCATTCTTACATGTCCTAAATAAACTCAAATGTTAAAATTCTTAAGCATTCCTCTTCTACTTCTTCTAACATTCTATTCACCTTAATCTAAAGCTGTGACAGGACAGAAACTATCATAATCTCTTGTATACCCAGGGCAGAGGCTGGCATAGTATTGGTATCCTTATGAAATAAATACTTCCTTTAACTCATTAACATTTCTTCTTTCCAACTAGTGTAAACTTCCTGGAGAAGGTATGAATACTTTCAGGGCTTAGACAAACCATAAATTGTTTTGAAAAGAATATTTGTAATCCCAACAGTAATATTTAACAATATTTAGCTCACTTGCACTGAGTGTTATTCTTATATTCTCTCCCATTTAGAGTAATATTTGAAATTTCAAACTTAAATACTTTCCTATTCTATTTCATCTATTAAGAATTTTCTGTTATCCTTAGGCCATTTTATTCTACTTGAGTTCTAAAATTTGTTTAACAATTTGAATTATACCCTTATTTATAAACAAGATTAGATATTAACCATTTCCATACTGATATAGACTTCTATCCCATTTTCAGAGTAGCTGATTTATGACTTCAATGTATTTCAGAGATTATGAGTGAGTGTATGTATATGTGTGTGTGTCCCAACCAGGGAATAATCCCAGGGATGCTTAACTACTGAGCCACATCCCTGGCCCTTTTATTTTACTGAGATAGGGTCTCACTAAGTTACTGAGGCTGGCTTTGATCTTGGTATCCTCCTGCCTCAGCCTCCCTGAGCCTCTGGGATTACAGGCGTGCACCACTGCTCCCAGCAGATTATATTCCTTTATAGTCACATAAATAAATTTTTCTTCAGTTTTTTTTTTTTGGTCTTGATTTTTATACTGAAAACTACTATAATCATCAGTGTTTTTCATCAAATATTTCCAGTTTCCTCCTAAGCACATAGGACTGTAAATCTTTTGCCCCTTGAAAAATGGAGTATATGTGAGATTAGCTTTATTTTTAACCAATGACATATAAGTAAAAGCACCATGTTTCTCCCTCTCTCTTTCTGTCATGGAGACTGACAATCTTTGACAGTATGATCATTCCAGGTCCCAGAGTAGCCACTATATAACCCACAATGTATATGTAGCATGAACCACCAACATTTAAGCCATTAAAATTTTAGGGTTGCTACTGAAGCAAAAACTAGCTAGCTTATCCTAACATAATTTTTAAAATTTTTTTTTAGTTGTAGATGGACACAATACCTTTATTTTATTTACCCATTTTTATGTGGTGCTGAGAATTGAACCCATATGTGCTAGGCAAGCACTCTACCACCAAGCCACATCTCCAGCCCCTAACATAATTTTAAGAGTTACTTATTTTGTTAAGTAGAATGCAAACATATCTCTATATATCATTTTCATTGAATTTTGGAGCTGGTTATAACTTGTATAAGGTTTGACTACTACTGTTAACAGATTTCTTATATCTGGTCACAATATTAAAATACAACCTCTGATTTTAGATTATCTCTTTGAATAGTCAAAGTGTCCATAAGTGTTGTTGTTTTCCATTTCCATGGTCTATGGCACTGGCAAAAAAAGATCAAATTAAATGTTGGGGGGAAAATGAGAATATATTTCCTCCCAATTTTAATAGGTAATGTCTTTAGCATTTCTCTGTTATATACTGAAGGATACAGACAATAAGCCAAAAGAAACTTGCACTCCTATTCCCCTACCTGTCCTCCCACCCCTACCCGCCACCAAAACTCCTCCCAGGACCTAGCCCTACCCCATACCTTCAAAAGGGCCTGCCAAACTGACTAACTCCTCCAATGACCTGACTAGGCTATAAAACCCAGATCCTAGTGGTGGCACGCCACACCCCCCAGATGTGTCCCTCCTGTGCTAAATAAAATATCACTGATCCAGGAGGTTGGCCTCCATTTTCATTTTTCTCTTTGTTTTCCCTTCCATGTGCTTTCATTTGGTTCCCTGAACAGCAAACTAAATGCTTTGGGGTTCTTTTTACCCCTCCGCTTTGAAAGGAACCTCAAGTTTTCTCTCTCTCCATGAGACCTCAGGATCAGATGCCACTTTCTGCCATTTTGTTCCCGCATACCACAGGGGCCTTCTCATTCCAGGGAAAGGTCACCAGTACACCTGGTGAGGTGAGGTTTGTGTTGGGTAGAGCGCTTGTCTGCATTCAGGTCACTGTCTCTAACAGAGGTCTGCACAGGATGGTCCCACTTCCCTAGTCCCTCACCCCACCTTCCAGGAAGCCCCAGTTGTTGCTATAGCATGGGAGGGGGTGCTCCCATAGTCACCACTGGCGCCAAGCACACGGGAGGGGCCGCACCCTAGGGATGTGTGCCCAGAGGCTACCTATGGGGAGCCACAAATTCTCCACCATCTTGCATCAAAAAAGGTGGATTAGATTCCCCTTAATCCAAGTGTTGGGAATGTCTGCCCTGACTTGATTCAGTTTCTTTTCTGTGGGAGAAATTTGGTGGGTAGGACAGAGGAAGGCTTGAAATAACTGAAGCCATCTGGCCGGAGCCACCCCCCAATACTGCTTGAAGCTCTCATGTCCTGAATCTGATCCACATTCCTGATAACTCTGGCAATTGATTTTGTATTAATCTCATTCCAATACTCTTGTCATTTTGTTTCTCTCAGAGTACCCACCCCCCAGATGACTTCACAATTTTACAGTGTCCCCCCCAGGCTTTTGCCACGGACTCCTGACTGACCTGGGGTTCTTAAAGGGAAAACTGCTTCCCCATCGGCAGGTAATAAATGATTAGGGGCTAATTCAGGAGAACATGTTAATATCTTCGGACACTTCCCCCTCCTCCACCCGTTATTAAGAGAACCTGCCTCCCTAGAAGGAGCCCTTAATGAATGTATGGCCCTTGGGCAGAATGGTTCCTGCCCTTGGATCACTCCACCTTTAGCCCATTTTTTATCACTAGTTATATAAGGATGGGGGACAACAGAACATGCTGAATGCTGAACTCACATGTTTTCTCTTCCAAGAAGCAATTTACCTGCAGCCCTGCCTGGCTTCTAAGGACAACATATGTCCCTTTCTTAGCAAATTACCTGTTCACTGAAGGAAAAATACAGGCCCAAAAACATTATAATGTTGATAAGAAGAACTCAGTTTCCCTAAAGGAGGAATCTTTTTTTTTTTAGATTTTTTTTTGTAGTTGTAGATGGACAGAATGCTTTTATTTTATTTGTTTATTTTTATGTGGTTCTGAGGATCGAATCCAGTGCCTTATGCATGCTAGGCAAGCACTCTGCTGCTGAGCTACAGCCCCAGCCCACGAAGGAGGAATCTTTTATGACAAGATCCTCATCTGGCAGGAAAAAGACCAAAACTACCCCTCATCTGTCCTAGTTCAGGAATCCATATTATTTATTTTCTCTAGTGAGATATCATCCAGAGTACTAGGAATCTTGCCTCCTACTTCAAATTGAGGAGCATAATACAAAATCATGGTTTGTGAATAATATGAAAAAAAAATTTAAGGGTACAACTAGCTGGCATATATCCTCCTTTAAATTAAAACAGTTATCAAGAAGTTAGTTAGTAACCTCTATTTTGAGTGAAGTCCCCCACCCTTAGCCAGAGGTCATGGAAGGAAAGACAGAAACTGCTGACCCCTAGAGGATCCAGGATCGGGGAGCTGTCCCCTAGCCAAAGAAACAGTTTTCTCAGCACAGGCCCCCATATTTCTGCTCTTTTTGTTGTTGTTCAGAGGAAAACCTCATCCTCAAAAGTAATAAATAGAAGGTTATTTCAATTACGGCCATGTTATTTTTTCTTTCTTCTAGGACTCGTTTTTTATTTTTTTTAATTCTATATTTTTTACCTCACTTTATAGTGAATTCACATTTGATCCTGCATGCCTAAATTAATATATTTTTCTGATCAGTCCTTTATTATAGAGGTTTTCACACTTTTTGTTCAGAGGCCAAATTTTTCAAGGGTTAGCTCTCAATCCAATAGAGGCTTTAATGAATGAACATCTGTAGCATTACAGTGGAGATGTGCCTACAAACAACTGCAGGATCTCCATTTCCTGTCTTATATATGCACCCCTGTGTACTGTTTTGTTTACATATGTGCTTGTGTTCATACATAATGTACATGGTATCAAAATTGACATAGATAAATGAGTGCTCATAAATGGATCCAAATACCTTTAATTTCTGTGATTTAAAAAGTTCCATTTAAATTAGGTAAACAAATGAGAGTAAAGATGTCTTTAAAATTACTCACAAGTTTTTCAAGGTGGTCAAACTACTAATAAAATATTGATGTCTATAAAATATCTAAGTATATACCCATTGTTTCTGGGATTTTTCTTCAACAAGGAAGAGATGGTTAATGCTGTTCAATACACTCATCTGAGAAAAGGATTAATCATAAATGTATTTGTTAGAGATATCTGATTAATTTACAAAGTTACCCTACCCCAACAATCACAATAAATCGCTGATGAGACCTGGGAAGTGACCATTGAGTGTCCACCACCGCCATGGTTATCTCTGGGTGGGGGCACATCCAGAGATCACCCATGCAGCTACGGCTGAATCCCCAAATTGACAGTGTTCAACCTCCCTACAGTGAGAGACCCTTCACACCCTCTAAGTCCACTTTGGCTCCCAGCTGCCAGTACACGACCCATAACTGACCCCAACTTTGGGCTAGGTTTTCACAGCTTTATGCTATGTAGACAGTACAAGGGTTTATACCTAACCCTTTATTGGTGCTGAAGGCATCCTCTTTCAAACCCCCCTCCCCTCACTCTTGCCACCCTCTTCCCAATCCCTCCCTCCATAACACCCTGCAGACCTCTGGTTCAGAGACCTCTTTGTCATTTTGTTCCTACATCCAACACAGCCCTTCCTATTATCCAGAAAGGTAAGACTTCTATTCAGTCTCCAGTAGATAGGTACCCTGCCCTGAAATCTCACCCTTTGACACACTGGGACCCCGGGGGTCCCCCCACCATTGAGAATGGAGTGAAGACATTCTCTCATTCTCTGGTAGAACCAATCAGTCTAGTGTTGGGAAGATTTTGAAGGACGCTCTAATTTCAAACTATTTGACATTCTAGTCAAACCTCTCCAATATGAGAATTTCTCAGTCCATTCCAAGGGACTTCCCTTTGGAATTAGCAATTTTAAGGCCCTTTACTCCCAAACTGACCTCAAAGTCAAATGCCTCTTAGGCTCAGCACTCAGATTTGGCCACAATATAAATTAAACTATTTGCACCAATGACCCAGGTACAGGACCTCTGATCAAGAAATTCTCCAAATTTTTAAAAATTATCTATTACAGAATGGCAAGTGATTTGAGATGACTTATCACCAGACCTTCTTTATCCTCAGCTCAAGCCCTCCTTATGTTAGCCCTGCCCTTTTTTACAATTAATCCTCATAGATTCACAGCTCTTTTCCTCATTCACAGCTATAGAAATAGCGAATAAACCCCCTCCTTACAGATCCAGGGGGTCCTACAGCTTCCTTGTTGGGCCCCATCCCCAAAGTCCCACAGCCTCCCCATCAAAGCCCCACTAATCCTCCTTCTCAAACCCCAAACTCCCATTTCCCATCTCCTTTGCTATCCCCTCCCCAAACATGACTTTAAAACTCTCCCAGCAAAACACCCATCCCCCTTTAGGAGGTAGCAGGGACTGAAGGGACAGTGTGGGTACATGTCCCTTTCTCCATGGGAGATATGTCCCAAATAGAGGACAGATCAGGCTCATTTTCTGAAAAACGTAAGTAAAGGAAGGAGTTCACCCTCTGACTCAGGCTTACCACCTTTCTCGGGCAGATGTGTACTACAATATTAACTTCCATCCGTGACTCCTGATGAACATTTCTGTATTCAGCAAGTACCTAGAGAACATGCTGACCTCCTAACGGTCAAAAACCTCTTATCTATCCTGCAGCAGAGGCTCCTGCCATTCCTACAGCTGAACCTGATTGGACATATAAGCCTCAAGATGCTGGAGTTACTAGACTCCAGCACAGGATTACTTGTCTCCTTGAAGGCATGGCAAAAAATTCTCATACCCAGGTTAACTGGGATAAGGTAAAAGGAAATTACCCAGGGACCTGATGAAAACCCTACCTTCTTATTGGCCTGACTTACTGAGGCTGTTACCAAATATACCAACCTAGGCCTTAATAGTACTGGTGACATTCTCTCTCCATTTTAACTTTATCAATGGGTCAGCACCTGATACCTGTAAAAAACTAGACAGTTAGAAAAGGGCCCCAAGACTCCCTAGTAGCAGCTTCTAGACACTGCTTTCAAAGTTTTTAATAATAGGGAAGATGAGGCCAAAAAGGAGAGATACAAACAGCTTAAACTAAATACCACCTGGCCTCAGCAAGAGCCCTAAAAAATTCCCTACTCTTAGCCCCAATGGACCCTCTAATACACCTCCCAAACCCTGCTTCTGATGTGTGCAGACTGGACATTGGGCAAAAGTCTGCCCTAACCTGTGGCACCCTGAGGCTATTTCGTTTGTGGTTGACACTGGGGAGAGCCTTCTCAGTGGCATGGACCCACTCTTATGGCAGATACCCCAATTATGGGAGTCTCAGGGACCCCTACATATACACTAGAGACATGTCCCCTTTTTTGCACATTTGGATCCCTCTCATTATCCCATTCTTTATTAGTTGTGTCAAGCTGCCACATCACCCTACTGGGTCAGACTCTCCTCCACAAATTAAAGGCCTCCACTATCATTACCCCCTTCAAAGTCCACTACCATATTTTTAATACTTTCTGGCCCAGACCTGGTCCCTGCTTCCCCTAAGCCTCCTGATTGTCCTTTGGTGGGGTTAATCCACAATCTGGGATACTTCTCAATCTAAAATAGTTAAACACCATTTCCTTGTTCATACCAACTAAAAGATCCCACTCACTATGTTATCCTTCCCCAATATCCTTTAACTCCCTTAATCCTCAAAGGTTTAAAGCCTATCATCTCCCATGTGTTACAAGTCCATCTCCTCATATCAACCCACTCTTCTTACAAGTCCCCCATCCTCAGTGTAAAGAAATCCCTAATTCTGGCTAGTACAAGACCTCAGGAAAATCAATGAGGCAGTTGTTCCCACATATCCTATAGTAGGGGCTATCTTGGAAGTCTTGTGGGAAATCCCTACACTCTTATATTCCAGCCTCCACCACACATTTCTCAGTGTTAGACCTGGAAGATAGTTTTTTTACTATTCCCCTTCATCCTGCCTCACACCCACTTTTTTGCCTTTACTGGACTGACCCAGATACTAATTACTCACCTGGACGGTTTTCCCACAAGATTTCCAAGATAGCCCCCACTATTTTGGTCAGGCTCTCCAGCATGACCTGGTCACATCAAATCTATCCCCTACCCATCTCATACAGTTAATAGATGATCTCCTAGAACATTCCACACATCACACTACCACCCTCAACTCCTTGGCCTCCTGCGGGTATCAGGTTTCTCAATTTAAGGCCCAGCTCTGCTCACCTCAGGTACAATAATTAGGCATCCTACTAATCCCCACATCCCACACCACACCAAGAGAGACTCCAAGCCTTAAATGATATTCCCCTGCCCTCCACAAAGTGACATACTTTCCCTCCTAGGTCTTTTTAAACTATTTTCACATCTGAATACCAAAATTTTCCCTCATAGCCAAACCTTTCTACAAGGTCTCCAAGGGGAATTTTCCATCTCCTCGTTTTCCTCTACCATTTCTACTCTACAGAATTCTCTCCTCATATCCTCAACTCTTTATTTACTAAAGCCTAATAAACCTTTTTTTTCCTGTCATTTCACTCAGAACTCAGATAAGCCTTGGGAGTTCTTTACCAGAAGTCAGGGGGAAACAATTAGACTTAGGTTATCAAGGCTGGCCCCAATGCCTCAAGGTTTCAACAGCAGCAGCCCTTCTGATCCCTGAGGCCAGAAAATTTACATTATATCAACCCATCACTGTTCTTACCATACATACATTCTCTCCCAGATCTTCTCAGTCCTCATTCATTTATCTCCTTTCCCCCAACCAGAGTCCAATTACTGCTTGCACTACTCATGGATCCCGTAACTATCTTCCAGCAAGACACTCCCCCTCCCATTAAACCCTGCCACTCTTCTCCCAACAAAAAACCCCTCTGCCCCTGTGATTTCTCATTCTTGTCCTGACACCCTTGATCTCTTAATGAACCCCTTTTCACATATAATTGAAGCTGCTGACTCTCTTGCCAAAATTCCTAATGTCACTTTCTCAGATGATCATCTATCTTTTCTTAACAATACTCAGAGACAAATTAATTATCATATTTACTCTCCCTTCACCTTTCTCCTCCTCAAACACTAGATTTCATTTGGGATCTCTGGCTTCAAGAGACATTCACTGACCTGACCCCCACCCAAATTTCTTTCTTCTCCATGTTTTCTACATATCATATATAACAGCCACACCAGACCTGAAACAACAGAAGCAAGAACTGGCTGATGGGCTGGGGATGTGGCTCAAGGGTAGCGCGCTGGCCTGGCATGCATGCGGCCCAGGTTCGATCCTCAGCACCACATACAAACAAAGATGTTGTGTCCGCCGATAACTAAAAAATAAATATTAAAGTTCTCTCTCTCTATCGATCTCTCTCTCTCGCTCTCTCTTTAAAAAAAAGAAAAAAGAACTGGCTGATTCCTGGTGATCCTCCTGGTTATTCTCCCTTTTATTCCCCTTAATATTTAGCCTTTTCATAATAGCTTTTCTTCCTTGTATTCTTAACTTTATGCAGAAACAGCTTCTTAGTAAGGTGACCCAGTTAGCCCAAACCGGCTCCCAGGAACATCTCAAAGCCATTCTCCTCCTCCATTCACAATCTGAGTTCCTGAAACCACAATTAAGCATTACAATTTTTTTTTTTTTAATTTATGAGTCACCTACACATGTAACACACCACACACACATGCACACCACAACAACTGCCTATGGTTACCCTGAAGCTCCTTCCACATACACCTCTCTTCTTCTCCAACCACCAGAATCCCTTTGTCCTCTCCCAGAATTCTGAAAGGGGGTTCCCCTACTTTGCCCCTTTACAGCAGGAAGCATCCAGAAAAGATATTGATGCCCCAATTCAATATTCCCCTTTCACAGTCTGGAATGAAGGATATGAACAATAAACCCAAAAGGAATTTATATTCCTGTTTCCCTTCCTGCCTTCCCACCCTGCCCTAAATGATCCCACCACCAAAACTTTTCCCATGTCCTGGCCCTGCCCGCTGCCAATGCCATTTTGCCCCTGAAGATGTGCCCCTCTGGACTGAATAAAACATTGCTGGTCCATAGGTCTGCCTCCATTTTTATTTTTATTTTTGTATTACCTTCCATGTGCTTTCATGTACAAAGCTATTAAACAATCCTTATCCAAACATATTTCAGAGAATGAATAACATTGTATTTGGACAGAAATGTCCTTTGGAGCACCACACCCTTGCATTTTGGAATATATTCAATTTTTTACTTCAGTTGACAGTTATTCTCAATTTTATCCTCCAATTCTAGGATTCTGAATAGAATCTTTCTAGTGCATAATCTAGTTAGACTGATAATCTTGTGGAAATCACCTTCTCTCCCTCTTGTTCGCTTCTTCTACCACAGGCCAACTGCTCTTACCAGCAGCCCAAACTTAAGTCATGAACTCATTTCCAATTAGACTCTAAAAATCTGGCAAGACACAGATTCTCAAAAATTTGGAGGAAATATCTTTTAAGCACTATAAAATATTTTTGTTTAAGTTTATGAGTCACCTACACATGTAAATTATTTAATTACCAAAATGTAATTTGAATGGTAAGGAAACTGAAAATCCTGAAGTCTGTTTTGAACAATTTCTTAGATGAAATGCAAAACTTTCATCTTCAATGAGAATAAACAAAGGCATTTAGGTATCCAGTTGAGTAAGCAACAGAGATCAATAAAGGAGTTTTGAAGTCAGAAAATCCTCAGGAAATCACAGAAGGGAAGAGTAAACAGAGCAGGATTTACTTAAGCAAGAAGAGACACAACTCCCACCATGTGGGAGGGGGCCTGATAGCAGAAAAACCCATTTAGGGGTGCCAGCTTAGGAGTTTAAGTGTGGTTCTAGGTAGAGCAAGGAGCAAAATATATGTTTAAAAAGCATTAAAAAGTATCAAGGCTATTGTCTTCCTTTACCTCTGGGTTCACCTTTCTTCCTAAAACTTCCATCTGGGTTCAACCACCCCCTTCCTTTTTCTACCTCTGGGTCAAAGGAGTTGACTGGAGGTGTTCCCACAGGTAAGCCTCAAGGCCTTTTACACTTGAAATAGGCCTTGATGGTGCTCATTAATATGTCTACAGGTTAGCCTCCAGGTGTGGTTTCTGTGTCTGAATAAAACTGATCATTGACATTCAAAACCAGGACCTCCAGCAAGCTACATAAGAACTCTACCACTAAGCTAAATCCAGAAACCATTGTCCGTTTTATTTGTTTCTTTTTTGGTACCTGGGATTGAACCCAGGGAGCTCAACAATTTAGCCACACACATCACCAGAACTTTAAAAAAAAAAAAAAATGTTATTTAGAGACAAACTCTAAATTGCTTGCAGCCCCACTACCTTGCTATGGCTGGCTTTGAACTCATGTATCTTCTGCCTCAATCCAGACTGATGAGGCATGCACCACTGGGCCTGGTCCTTGTAACCATTTATTAAAAGGCATGTCTATGTGAGATGGGGTAAAGGAGAGATAGTCAGCATGTGATGGAGGAACCAGACCTGATTTTAAAATGAAATTATAAGAACACTATGATGAAGAATCAATGCCTAGGGAAGGGGTTAAACCACCACCCTCAGGCTTCTCTTCAGGGAACCTAATTAACCATGGGTACCTATCTACTGGATTGTAAATGGCTTTCTCTAGGAGTCTCCCTCTCTTAAAATGTAAACATGCAAGGCCAGAAATTCAACAGGTATGGCTGAAGAAATTTTACTTATACTTTGAAATTTTCTGAATTCTGTAGGAAAGTAGCTACATCACTTAATTGCTATGCTAATTAAATGCTATCTAAATTATAACCTCCTAGGCTTAGTTCTTAAAAATATAGTTCTTAGGGAAATAAACTCAAGTCATCTAGAGTCTCTGCTGCCTGTGGTGAAGGCCACTTAGTGATAACACTAGCAAGTGTTTTACTGACTTTGTTCTACACCTGTGAATTACTTATGGTAAATTCTCTGTACAGGGCCAAGAATTCAAACCCACCAATGTTGTAATGGTTAAGAAATGATGTCAAATTTACTTAAAAGCTCATGCAACCTCAGCTTGGAGCCCAGAACTTTTAGAGCACTAGGTCATCTGGGTCCAAAGGCCTAAACAAACCTGAGCACACCCAACTGGAGGAGTGGTTTTCCATAACAAGCCTAGATAATAAATGATTGTGTGGAAGGAGCCATTCTAGTTCAAAGAAAGGAAATAAAATGCTAACACCTCCAGAGCACTTCCCCTATCTCAAGGTTATTGACACCTTCAGGGAATAGCTCCTCCCAACATGAGGTGCAGTAAATAAGTGTCCCATGCAGCTCTTTTCCTGCCTATTGGTCACACAGGCAAGAAGGAGGGGGGAGACAGTGAGAGGAAAGGAAACCTAAGATCTATCAAGGGGCAAGAAACCCCCACTCCCATGGATCCCAGTTCTAGGTCCCCTTCTCTCCAGGAGTCTACTATTTCTGTTCTATCCCTTAAAGAAAACTTACTTTCCACGTTTGCCTTAGCACTTCTTGGGTGTTTAACCTTCAACACAGTGTGTGTGTGTGGGGGGGGGGGGGGCTGTACACAAGGATGGGGAGGAGGACCCAATCCTGATTTTCAAGCCTGGTATTAGATAGGAACTCCGTGGGGATGGGGGTCATCACCAAGGTTAAGCTTCTCTGTACCTCACATCTTTCTGACTCTTTCATTCTGGAGAACAACAACCGGCACCTGTGTCAGCTAATTAAATGCAGTTAGTGCAAGCTGCCATTCTACAAGACTTGGATGTGGGTTTTCACTGATTCACTGGTTAGTGATTGCTCTTTAATTCCATTCTTGTACTTTCCTTGTAAACTTTATAACTCTTCTGTTAGTGCCTTACAGAAGTACAACATCCACTATAACAACCTGAATTAATTTGAGATAATAGGCCATCACCCATAGTACAGAAGATAACACTAACTTCTAGTAGTAATACTGACCCCAATTAAATGGAAGAGATAAATAAATGTTATAGACATTAAGTTAAAACCCAATACTCCAACTTTTAAGACTGGTAAAACTGACTTGCTAAATGTTTAAAATTAAAACTTGGAGACTAAAGTAAGTAAAAGGTACAAGAAGAAAATAGCCAATATTTGGTTATTGTCCTCTGAGATCAGCTCAAATCAGGAAATGAGGAGACTTTTCTAACAGCTTTGCAACTCTAGGCCACATGACCTCCAGATAAGGGGGAATCAATGAGATACTGGAGAGCAAAATATCAACCAGTGCACATGCTACAGAGGAGGGTTACTAGAGAGGAAACATCCCTGATGCTTTCAAAGAAAGCCCCAAGCGGTCAGTAAGACCCTGACCTATACTGGAAGATGGCACTAGAGAAGCTAAGTTCCTAAAAGTGATCCCCTAAGGAAACTCAGCTGTCTCCTAATAATAGAAACAAGGTCAATTTGACTACCATGGTCTTAAATACCTGGCAAGAAAGTTATAACCAAAGCAGAGCCATACCTGGGCATTTAAAAGGAAAAACAATAATTCTTTTAATGTAACTTAAGATGTACACTGTGTCAGCCCCACCAAAAGTAAGACTGGAGGCTATGAAAGGATTCTTAGACAGCAGTGCCTAATAACTATCAAAAGAGACTGTCAAGAGTTAAAAGCTTTTTTTTTTTTTTTTGAGAGAGAGAGAGAGAATTTTTTTAATATTTCTTTTTTAGTTTCCGGTTGACACAACATCTTTATTTTATTTTTATGTAGTGCTGAGGATCGAACCCAGCGCTCCGCGCATGCCAGGCGAGCACACTACCGCTTGAGCCACATCCCCAGCCCCAAAAAGTTTTTAAAATCAATTTAATACTTACAAATCTTCCTAACCTCCTACATAGGCAGACTTGATCTGTATTTGCTAGTATAATTATCTAGCCCTAAGAGACTGAAATAAAGGGATGACTGTGATATTATAAAAACTAAGTGTTGTGTTTACATTCCTGATAACTCTGGCAATGTAACTAATATCCTTAAAAATTTACATTCCCAAATAGAGGCCATGTCATGGGAACAACTTCTTAGCTCTTGCACCTTATGATGAGGTCTGGTCTCTACCATCATCATGATATTCACTGACAATTTCCAGATGCTACAGCATTTATTTTGTATTAATATCATTCTAGTACTCATGACTTGTTTCTCTCAGAGAAGCACTCATCTCCCAGATAATTTTACAAGCTGTTTTTTCCAAACCAAACTTTTACCACAGACCCCTCAACCAACCAAAAACATCCCTAAAAGGGAGACCCAAACTGCTTGCCCTACATCGCCCCCTCTCAGCCTGAAGCAGCCAGAGTTAAGGCCCATTTCCCCTTACAGCAGTAAGGGTTCCCTTAATTAGAGAGGGGGAATGAGACAGGAGCAAAGGACAGATAGTCAGCATAGATAATAAATTATTGGGTTGGAAAGATGGGGCTAATTAAATGGAGTTAGTTACAACAATACCTTTGTATGTATGTATGTATGTATTTTAATGTGGTGCTAAGGATCAAACCCAGGGCCTCAAACATGCCAGGTCCTCAAACATGTTAGGTGATTGCTCTACAGCTGAGCCACAAACCCAGCCCCTTGGGCAAACTTTTATAAACCCTTCAACTTACAATTCAAACGTCACCATATTTTCCTTGTTTACCTCAAGCAGTTAACTGCCCTATTATCTATTCTCCCTCTGCTATGCAAGCAAATCATTATAATTAATTTATCACTGCCATGAAATAAACTGTCACAAACTTAGTGACTTAAAGCAACACAATTTATTATCTTATTGTTCTGAAGGTCAGAAATCCAAAATCATTATCACTGAGCTAAAGTCAGGATAATCTTCCCATCTTGAGATCTTTAACCATCTATTTCTTGAGATTCCTTAACTTCTCTGTATTCTTTTTCCTTACAAGGTAACATTTATATGTTCCAGGTACAAGAACCTACCATGGGGGGGGGGGAGGGTACGGTGGATGGATGGAATTATTCTGCCTACCAAAGGATAAGAATATGTGTAGGGAAGTAACAAGAAACAAAGTCCAAGTTACAACCTTCAGAATATCATGGGACAAGTACAACTACTGGCTGTTTAGTGGGACATTTTGAGAGTTCTGAAATTCACCCTGTGGGTACTAACAAAAGACCCTCTTCTTAACCAAGTTCCTGTGTGCCCTCATCTTAACTAGAACTCCATCTCAACGTTTGTTAGGTCTTCACAGCTCAATTTTAGCAAGAATCATGCTAAGCATCCTGTTTAGGAAGAATCCCCTACCCTGGTTAACTCTTCAAAGAATTGCCCTCACATTAAATTCTCTTTCTCTTTAACAGGCCGGAGGTGATGGAGTTCTAGGCCAGTCATGACCACTTTCCAGCAAGTTTGACACCTCTGTTTACAATGCAAGGAACCTTTGTCAACTAGTGTTCCTAGCTTTGGGCTCCAGGAAAAAAGTTGAAACGACAGGGTATTCATTTAATAACCTCATATACACAAATGTGGTGGCTAATGCTTTCTCATCTAGTATTTTTCTTTTAACATTGTTTTTGAGATTTATCTATGCTGATACACATTGCTCTAATTTATTAAATGCATTGACTAAATAGTATTTCACTACATGAATAAACCACATACATTCTCTTACCGAGACAATTAGATAGCTATACTTTATACTACTGTTAAGTCATAATACAATGAACAATCTTACACAAATTTCATCTATTAACAGTTTCTCTAAGCTGGGTGCGCTGGCACACACCTGTAATCCTGGCAACTTGGGAAGCGGAGACAGAAGGACTCCAAGTTTGAGGCCAGCCTCAGCAACTTAGGGAGGCCCTAAGCAACTTAGCAAGGTCTTTAAATAAAAAGGGCTGAAGATGTAGCTACCTGGAAAGCACCCCTGGATTAAATTCCCAGTATAAAAAAGAAAAAAAAAGGTTTCTCTAAGAGGGCACCTATTAGAATTTATGAATAAATTTTATGACTAAAAAGACTGAGTATCTCCAGCTTTACTATCATTAAACTGCTTTCCAATGTAGTAGAATTAATTTAGACTCTTTACCAGCAATACAAGTTTTCCTTGGGCTGGGGCTGGGGCTCGGGCTCAGTGGTACAGCGCTTGCTCACATGGGTGAGGCACTGGGTTTCATCCTCAGCACCACATAAAAACAAATAAATAAATAAATATATTGTGTCCATCTACAACTAAAAAAATATTTTTTTTAAATATGAGTTTTTCTTTCACTATATTTAGATTTATCTGACTTCTTAACTTGGGGAGATATCATATTTATCTTGTTTTGATCTGTATTCCTCTGCAGCAAAGTGAAGAAAGTTGACCAAGGAGAGACCAACTATATCAATGCTGCTGAAAGTCAGAAAAGAATGAGGACTGCAAGATGACCACTAGATTAAGCAATAAAGAAGTCACGATACTTTGAGAAGGCAGGGGTATATGTCAGATTGGAGATCATTTAGGAAGGGTGGGTGGAAAGAAGTAAAGATAATTCTGACAACTCTTTGGGGGAATTCTGTTACAAATAAGAGCAGAGATATGAGGCAGCAGCTAGAAGGGAAATGGGATCAAAGAGAAAATATGGTATTAGTTTTGTTTGAAGGACAAGAGAAATGCTGAACAAAAACAGATATAAGAGAAGAGAAATGCCAGAGGGAACATGAAGGGACAGAAATTAGTGCAACCAAACATCTACAGTGCCTTTGTGCTTAAAAACTATAAAAATACTGAGGAAAGAATTTCAAGATCTAAGTAAACAGATATATCATATTTATGAACTGGAAGACTAAACATGGCAAAGATGTCAATTCTCACCCAAACAAGGATAATGTAATTTCTTTCAAAATTCTAACAAGACTTTTTTTTTTTTTTTTTGTAGATACAGACAAGGACATTCTAAAATTTATATAGGAAAACAAAAAGATAAACAGCTAAAATAATCTTGAAAAAGATGAATAAAGGAGGAAGAAATAGTCTACTCAATTTTAACACCTACTATGTAGCTACAGTAATCAATACTGTGTAGTACTGACTGAAGGACAGACATATATCAATGAAACAGAACACAAAACCCAGAAATAAAAACACACAAATATGCTCAACTGAGTTTTTACCACAATGTAAAAGCAATTCAATGGAGGAAATGGTGCTGAAGCACTGGACATTCATTGGCCAAAAACAAAAATCAAAAAAGAAAGAAATTTAACCCCACTCTAATTTTTACACTTCATACAAGTTAACTCAAAATTAATTATAAACTTAAATGTTAAAAACAAAATCCTCCCAGGAGCTGGAGTGCTTGCCTCGCATGCACAAGGCCCTGGGTTCAATCCCCAGCACCACCACCAAAAACAAAAATAATAATAAAATAAAGATAAAATTATACCAGGAGTGGTGGCTCATGCCTGTAATCCCAGTGGCTTGGGAGGCTGAGGCAGGAGAATCAGGAGTTCAAAGCCAGCCTCAGCAATAGTGATGTGCTAAGCAACTCAGTGAGACCCTGTCTCTAAATAAAATACAAAATAGGGCTGTGGATGTGGCTCAGTGGTCAAGTGCCCCTGAGTTCAATCCCCAGCCCCCCAAAACTAAATAAATAAAATTATAAGGCTGAATATGGTGATGCATGTCTGTAACCCCAGCACCTCAGGAGGCTGAGGAAGGAGTATCAGGAGTTCACAGCCTCAGCGATTTAGCAAGGCCTTAAGCAACTTAGTGAGACCTGGTCTCAAAATAAAATATAAAAAGGGGGATGTGGCTCAGTGATTAAGTGTCCCTGGGTTCAATCCCTAATACCGAAAAATAAAATTATAAACTTAAAGAAAAAAAAGAAAAAAAAAAACACAGAAGAAAACCTCTCTAATCTAAGGCCAGCCCAGGAGATCTCAGATTTGACAAAAAAAAAAAAAAAAAAAAAAAAAAAGCACAGTCCATAAACAGAAAAAAATGTATAAGCTACATCAACAATTTTGCTCTGATTCCAGGCATGGTAGCACACACCTATAATTCCAGTGGCGCAGGAGGCTGAGGCAGGAGGATCACAAGTTCAAAGCCAGCCTCAGCAACTTAGCGAGACCCTAAGCAACTCAGCGAGCCCCTGCTTCTCAATTTTAAAAAAAGGCTGGGAATAGGGCTCAGTGGTTAAGAGTCCCTCAATTCAATCTTTAGTACCAAAAAACAATTTTTCTTTTGCTCTAAGACACTGTTAGTTATAAAGACCAAAAAAATTAAAATAATGCAAATTACACAGAAATAATTGCAAACCACAACAAAATAATAGTACCTAAAGGTAAAGCCTTAAAAGAGGCAAATAAATTAAAATGAGGTCATTAGAGTAGCCCTAATCCAACCTATTGTCCTTTTAAGAAGAAACATGTATATACAAAAGTGACTATGTGAGGATATTTTGAGAAGGTAGCCACCTGCAAGCCAAGCAGCAAGACTTAAGAAAACCTGACAACACCTTGGGTGTCTAGTTTCCAAAAGTGTAGGGAAAAAACTATTCCCTATTCCTATAGTTTTGGCTATTCAGTCTATGGTATTTTGTAATAGTGGCCCTAGTAAACCAATAATACAAGAATAGACTTCACCAAAGAGGATACATAAATGCAAATAAGTACACTAAAAGAAAATTAACTTCATTAGCCACTACAGAAATTCAAATATGGCAATGGCTTATCATCACATACCTATTGAAATGGGCTAAAATTAAAAAGTACAAATTTGCTTAATATAGTTGTTACTTTGCCATCCATTTTTAGGCCCAACTTTATCTGAAATACGGTAGAACCCTGTCACCACTGGCCTAGTTAAAACTCTCCTTCTTGTATGACTGTTTGCAACAAAGTCCATTTGTTCTTTACCTCAATGACCCAAAACCAATCACACCACACAGCATCTGACCATGATAAAAAAACCTAACGGGCAACACCATTATACTGTAAGTAAGCTCCCTGATTTTCTCCGTTTAATTAGCCAATATGGTTTACACTAGCTAATCCAAAACCCCCCACAGGAAAGTCAACAAACAGTATACTGCCATTGACCCAAAGATATCCCCTCTCCATCTTTCACCCTCTTCCCACTTTCTATTGGCACCCTTTACCTCTGGGATATGTAATAAATTTGTTGCATAAATTCTGGTTTCACTATCTCATGTCTAACCTGACACACATACCTGACCTTAATCCCCCTCCCTATCACCGCCCCCTACCAGGACTCTCCCAGAGATTAGTTACAAGGAAAACCAAATTAGAAAGAAGCCATAATGACAGAAATAATAAAGCGACAACACCAAATGCCAGTGAGGATGCAGAGAAATAGGATCAATCACTACACACTACTGGTTGCAATATAAATGTATAGCCACTCTGGAAAACAGCTTTTCAATTTCTTAAAAACATTAATATACAACTATCATGGGAGAGATGGGGATATAGCTCTGCCACAGAGTACTTGTTTAGAACGTTCTAGGCCCTGAGTTCCATCCTCAGCACCAAAAAAGAAAGAGAGGGAGGGAGAAATAAAGTAAACAACTACCGTATGATTTGTACTCCTGGGTGTTTATCCCACAGAAATAAAAACTTATGTCTACATCAACATCTGTACATAAATGTTTAATAACCAACCTGTAAACAACTCAGATAACTTACCTTGGATAAGTAGTTAAAACTGTTATACATCCATATCATGATATCATTCAGTAATGAAAAGGAATGATCTACTGATACACATACAACCTGATAAATCGTGAGAGAACTAGGTTGAATGGCGTTGGGGGGGGGGGAGCCAATCCCATATGGTTACATATAATTCCAATTATGTAACATTCATAAAATTACAAAACTATAGAAATGAGAGTAGATTAGTGGTTGCCAAGGGTTAATGAGAGGTTGAGAGCTGGAGGGAAAGACCATATGATCATAAAAGGACAATAGAAAGCATCCTTATAGTTACAGAAATGTTCTGGACCTTAACTATATCAGTATCAGCCTCCTGGTTGTAATATACTATAATTTTGCATACAGTTACAACTCAGGGAACCTGAGTAACAGGTCCAGGGGTCCTGGTTTGTTGTTGTTTTTTACACAAATGCACATGAATCTGTAATTATCTTAAAATGTTTAAAGTTATCAACCTAAACATTTAAAACTTGTTCCATTTATAACTTAAATACACTTCAATAAAAATAATTGTGCAGTAAAAAACATTTTTTAAAAGATACACAATTTTTTAAAACACTGTGCAGACATATGTTATCAAACAGAACTTTCTGCAATTATGGAGACATGTTTTATAACCCTGTGTGGTCAATAACATTAGCTAGTAGCCACACACAGCCAAATGTACCATGACCGAAAACTAAATTTTTATGTTACTCATTTTAATTTGAATTTAAACAGCCATGTGTCCTTTGTTATCATATTGGATAATGAAAGTCTTAACAGTAAAAAAGAATAGAAAAGATTATTATGTGCTAACATCGAATGTGTCCAAACATATTTAGAAAAACTTTATAATGTACTATTTATATAATAGAAACAAAACAAATTATATAAAATATTTACACTTGCACCAAAAATTAGTTGTTACCTCTAAGGAATAAGAGAAGTATGTATTTACTGGAGGCAAGGACCTCTGGGACTATTTAAATGTATGAAAATAATCATGTGTCATTGATTCTTAAGACAAAAAAAATAGTGTGAGGGCTTAAACTTTTGGTACCTTGAAAATTCAAAACATTATTCAATGATATGAAATAAATTAAGTATTTAGTAGTAAAGAAAGTAAGTTTACATGGATATGTATGTAATAATGCTAGATTCTAGTGTATCAAAATTTTTTTCTAAGAATGTCCATTTTTTGGATGTGATTACATTCAATTACAAGAAAATGGACACAAATAAAAAAAATAAGTTTAAATAATAGGAGCTTTTGGAATCAAGTTAATTAACTTCTTACATAAATAACTGGAAAATCCTTAATATTATGAGTGCTCAAAAAGAAAACAAAATTTCCTTTGAAATCAATGTCTACAATTTATTAATGATTAGACTTATCAAATATGAACAAAGACTAATGAATAAATTACAATTTCAGTGAAGGTACAGTACAAATAAAATCTTCAAGATACAAATAAGATTAACAATAGTGTTCATCTTCTCTCAGAATCTTGAACTACAGGAAAAAGTAGTGATTTTAAGATCAATAATACATAATTCTATTTCCCAGGTACTGTTCTAAACTTCAAATATTTAGACCAAGAATTTCATAGAACTAAAGATGCTGTTGACTAAGATGTACCATTACTGTAGGTATTACAAAGAGAAAAAAAAAAAAAAAAAACACTGCCAACTGGACTACAATACTATGCTGTATCACTTAGAATTTTTATTTACTAACTGGAAGATTTTTTACACTAATTAACAGATCTTTTATAAACTTGTTTAGAACGATTTTAAGCATTTATCACTGTTTGGGACCTATCAAAAGGAGAAAAATAAAATTACTATATTGGTAAAACTTCAAGATTGGCCTTTTTTGAATCACTGTTCATGCTAGAGTTACCAATCCCCAAGTTATTCATTACAATACTGATTATGAGCTACCAGGAACACTAGAATACAGTATTTCCTAAAATAATATTGCTATTATCTCTGGGATTTTTTTTCTAAGCTAATATACATTCTACAAGCTTTGATGATAGCATTTCCTTGATTTACCAGCATATCATCAGGAAATCATATTTTGTCAAATGTTTCTCAAACAGACTGCTGACTGAAATGGAAGCTGCAGGTATGCAATTATGCCATCAGGAATAACCACAATTCCCTTCACAGGCAATGATAACTAATCACTAGTGCTACTTAACCAAAGTAAGAAGAGTATTAACTGTAAAACACAAATATTTTTCAGAGATTGAGAAATATATACATGTTAAAATCTATAACATACAGTGCATTAACTCAATCTCACAAGAACTCTAAGGTAGATGCTGCTATCTCTATTTTTCAGGCAGGAAGACTAAGGTACCAAAGGTGAATTAATTTACCCAAGATGATGCAGTTACTAACTGTCGGATGTTATACATCATTCTCCCAGGAATATACCCAAAACACCAGAATGCAGACCACCAACAAATCTTTAGACTGATTTACAAATAATACAAATGATGGCAGGACTCTTCAAAAAGGATTAAACCTGAGACACCTATAAATAAATCAGCACCACCTGTTCTCTCTTCAACTTTTGTCACAGAATTAACACTGAGAATATCTATTTCCAATCCCATTAACATTTAGGGTTATTCCAAAGAAAATCACCTTCTTTCAAAGTTAATGAAATATATTTTACCTTATTATTAATTTCCACTAAGCAGGAGAAATAATAGGCTGAAAAAAGAAAATTTTGATGTTAGTGATGTTGAGAAATTTTCATGTTGAGAAAGGAATACTTATACACTGTTGGTGGGATTCTAAATTAGTATAACCACTACGAAAATCAGTATAAAAGTTCCTCAAAAGACTATGAATGGAGCCATAACACTACTCTTAGTATTTATCCGAAAGAATTAAAGTCAGCATACTATAGTGATACATGCACACCCATGTTTATAGCAGTGCAATTCACATAGCCACAAAATGGAACCAGACTACATGTCTGTCAACAGATGAATGAATGAAGAAAATATAGTAACATAGTATATTTACACAAGAGTTTTATTCAGCCATAAAGAAGGATGAAATTATGTCATTTGCAGGAAAATGGGCAGAATTGAAGAACAACATGTTAAGTGAAATAAGCCATACTCAGAAAGTCAAGGGTTCTATCTTTTCTCTCGAATATGGAAGCTAGAGAAAAATGGGGGGCGGGGAGAGAATCACACAAAAATGGAAGGAAACCAGTAGAGTAGAAGGAGATCAGGGGAGGAAAAGGAGAGGTAATGGGAAAGGAAATTGATTTAATTATGTTATATGCATGTACAAACATATTGCAATGAATCCCATTATTAGAGATATAACTATAATGCCCCAATTTAAAGAAGGGAATTTTAGCGGGGAATGATGTTTAAAGAAATGTAATTTTATTATTTCAAGTCAAAGGGTTGCTGAATGTGCCTTAGAACAAGTGCCAAAAAAATGAATCTTCCCTAACCTTCAACATCAAGGAAGAACTGGCTGGGGATATAGCTTAGTTGGTAGAATGCTTGCCTTGCAAACACAAGGCCCTTGGGTTCGATCCCCAGCACCACAAAAAAAACAAAAAACTGCTTTTATACTATATTATTATCAATAACAATAATAGGGTTTTGAACAGTTCATCATGTACTTTGCAGAACTACAGCAAAAATATTTGAGCAAAGCTTGGAAGAACCCAAGATATCCTTGTATAGACCCAAACAATGAAATATTACTCAGTGCTAAAAAAGAAATAAGCTCTCAAGTCTGATAAGGACATGGAAAAACCTGAAATAAATATTATTAAGTCAAAGAAGCAAATCTGAAAAGCAACATACTCTATGATTCCAATTATATGACATTTTGGAAAAGAGAAAACTATGAAGACATTAAAAATATCAATGGTTACCTCAAAGAAGAGGGACAAGTGAATAAGCAGAGCACAGGATTTTTAGGCCAATTAAATTATTTTGTACGACAATGTACACTTGTTCCTCAATTTACAAAGGGATTAGGCCCCAATGAATTCACCATAAGCTAAAAAAGCTTTAAATAAACCTAACCTACAGTATCATGAGAGTATTCCTATACTGTTGTCCAAGAAAAAGATCAAAACTCAGTATCTGAAGTATGGTTTCTATTGAATGCATATGGCTCTGACGCCATGTTAAAAATTTTAAGTAGAGGACCTTCTGTAATGATACACACACATATATTTGTTAGAACCCATAAAATGTAAAACACCAGGAGTGAGCCCTAATGTAAAGGATGGACCTTGAATGATGATGTGTCAATGTAGACTGACCTATTACAATAAATGCACCACTCTATTGGTATATGTCGGTAGTGGGTAAGATTATGTAGTTTTACAGGCAGGAAACTTATGGGAACTTCCTGTACTTTCTACTAATTTTTGCTATGAATTTAACATGGCTCTAAAAATTAAGTCTATAAAATTAAGTATAAAATATTCTAAAACAAAACATAAATGAATACTTTTGCTATCATAGATAACTAATCCTATCAAACAATAATCAATTCTACAACTGTATCATCTCTATCACATTGTACTGTGCTATAAAAACAAAAGCAACCTGAATTTAAATGCAATTCTGCCACTGATCAGCAAGATACTTGACTTTCCTCTGCCCGAATTTCCTCAGTGGTGAAATAGATACACAAACCTGGGAGAATTAAATGAATATATATACAAATATGTTTAGGATAATGCCTAGTTCATAGCTATAATTTGGTGTTACCAATTATTACCATTATTTTTGTCTAGAACAGTAAGGAGATAACATTAGAAGTTCTCAATACAAAGTCTCATATATTAAATGTCGAAAGATCTTCCTTCCCCCTCCTATAATAAATGTTTCCCACATATCAAAGTGATATTGGAGATAAAAATAAAATGTTTATCAAAATCATCTGGGAACTTTTTTCAAAATACACATCACAAACCCACATAATGAATTAGAAATTTTGAGGGGTTATATATGGAAACGTATATTCTGACAAAGCTCCCCATGAGATTCTAATGTACACACACATACTCTTACTTCATCCAACCATCTCCCCCACATATATCCATTTATAATGAAGTTATTACATATCAGAGATCAATAGAATTCTGTGTTAAAATATATTTTAACATAAATATCTTAAGAGTGTCTATGCATTGTGTACACCAAAGTTAGTAAACAGTGGCCCATGGCCCAAATCTGGCCGATCACCTAATTTTTATATGGTTTTATAGGAACACAGCATGCTTATTCATTTCCACATTGCTCACTGCTGCTTTCATACATCCACACTGTTGAGTGATTGCTACAGAACTCATGTGGCCCACAAACTTGAAAATATTTACTATATGGCCTTGTACAAAAAACATTTAGCAATTCCTAGTCTAGATTTAATTCATAAAGAATGCTATTCAGTAGCTCAACTAGAACATTTACTGTGATGAATAAGTTCAATGTAATTACAACATCTCTTAAAGTATTTTAAAAACTAGAAGGCTGGAAACAAACCAAATATAGAGTTCTCATAAGAGTATAAAAGACAGAAATAGTTTTAGACTACCCAGCTGTTTTTCCCCCAACTCCAACCAAGTGATCTTGGCCAATTACAGTGCCACAGTCATAGAGTATACATATAAACTACATCAGAACCAAAAATGTCACTTTTCAGTGTGGAAAAAGGGAGAATATGCAGCTAGATTTGAGATATATGGTCAAAAAAAAAATAAAAATAAATAAAGCTGGCATCCATATCCACACTACATATAGGAAAGAAGCTGCTTTCCATTTGAAGAAAATAAAGCTGAAAGGAAGACAGAGATAAGATACAGAGTTTTAGGGAATTCTCATCTCAGGTTCCAAAGTTCTTTGAGTCCAACTGCACTCTTGCCACCTGAGTTTTGGAGTTGAGACAGTAAATTCTTTTTTTTTTTTTTTTTTTAACCCATGTTAAGTTTCAACAGGGTTGCTGACATTTGCAACCAGAGGATTCTCATTAACAAAATGAGGAACTTCTGTATTCAGCTCAAAGGACATTTTTTTTTTCCCTCATGAAAATAGGGGTAGTCACTAGTTTTATTCATCATTCATTAAATTCTTAATAAAGTAAGCGTTCATAATAGAAAATTATTCTTCAAAGCTAAACAAGGGTATAGAATAGTAACATCTCAATAAGAATTTCTTTCTTCTTTTTTTTTTTTTTTTTTTTTGGTATTAGGGATTAAACCTAGTGCTTAACCACTGAGCCACATCCCCAGCCCTTTTTATATTTTATATAGAGACAGGGTCTGGCTCAGTTGCTTAGGCCTCACTAAGTTACTAAGGGCTGGCTTTGAACTCGCAATCCTCCTGCCTCAGCCTTCCTAGCTGCTGGGATTACAGGCAAGCACTACCATACCTGGCTGAAAAAAACACATGATAAAAATTACAAGCCATCTGACATATACAAAAATTGTTTCAGGTACATTTGGCCCTATCATCTCCATATCCTCAACAACAGCACTGAAAATCAAAAAAGATAACCCTTAGACAGTGTCATATTTTGATTTATCAAAGAAAGATTCTATTATATTTAGTATATATTAATTCTCAAAAATAGTGAATTGAGCCGAGCGCAGTGGTTACACACCTATACTCCCAGCAGCTAGGAAGGCTGAGACATGAGGATCCAGACTTCAAAGCCAGCCTGAGTAACAGCAAGGCACTAAGCAACTTAGTGAGACCCTGTTTCTAAATAAAATACAAAATAGGGCTGGGGATGTGGCTCAGTGGTGGCCCAGTGCCCCTGAGTTCAATCACTACTACCAAAAAAAAAAAAAACCAACAGTGATTTGTCTGATACATTTTCAACATGAAAAAAAAATATTGTTTAAGCCTTTACAACAGAATATTACGTTCTTCAGAGTATCTACTACACAGAAGGTTGAAGTTTTATACAATTCTTGAATTAGTGGCTTATAATTCTTTAAAAAAATTTAAATAAAGTTATTATTCTAGGATTGAATAAATATTCCATGGGATTAATTTTTATTTGTGTATTTTATAAATAAAATATTGTCCTGAATCATTATTTTTCAAACTCTAAAGTTAAAATATTTGACATTTTGCTTTTATTCAAGAATTGTCTGTCTGTAATAAAATTGAACAGTAAAATACTACAATGAGATGATGCTTTAAGAGGATTTGCCACAATCCTTGAGGTCACCAGTTAGTACATTTTAATTTTACATGTATTGACTCAGTAGTTACTGAGTATTTTAAAATCTAAATTACAACTATATGACTTACAGCATTTTTTGCTGGGAAAAAAGAAGCATTAGATCCTAAAGATTGCAGGAAGATTTGTTTGAACAAGAACAGATGCCATAACCACCAGAAGAAAATCAACTTCCAAATACATTTTCTGCTTTCTGAAAGTAAATGAGTTAACTTACATACGTATGCAAATATATTTCTCTAAATACATAGTAAGGCTAGAAATAGAAACAAAAATCAGTATCACTGAAGATAAGCCTCAAAAAGTAAATTTTATTAAATCAATGAAGAGTAGATGTTGTGATACTTCAGTTTAATACTCAAACAATAAAAATGATGAGACAAGAAAAGGGATAAATGAATGTAAAATAAAAAGTGTTACCACTTAAAACAGGAGAACTAGGAAAAATGATAGTAGCAAGTTTTGAAATTGAGAGAAAAAAAGAAAGAAAGCAAGAATGGAAGTCACAGGTGATCTAAGCAATCCAGTTGTATACAAAATATATACTCAACCCTCTCCCCCAATGCCCATCTCCTCCAGCCATTCCCTACCTGCCTTCAGTTACCACTCAAGTCGATCACTATTAGGGGATAATTCACTGATTGGGTTAAGGCTCTCATAACCCAATTATTTCTCCTCTAAACCTTCTTCCACTGTTTCACATACGAGTCAGAGCTTTCTGAAATAGAGAGCTCTTAAGACACTCTGGCAGGAGAGGATATTTTGGTGTATGAAAGAGATGAGGTAATTTACAAAAGATGTATTAGTAGGTAAAACAGAAGACTAGTGATAGCAAGTCTGCTAGTCTGCAGGCCAGCATATGGTTATCTGTCCCTCTACCAAAGTCTTTCTTCTAACCATTCTAGAGACAGAAACCTGACACTACTTAGGCTACAATACTCAATTCCAGACTTACTTGGATTCTGTCAAGTGTTTTAAGTGCATATATGTTCCTAACTAGAGCAACACCCTCCGGAAAAATATACACTATTCTTTTTATTATAACTATCTTAATCAGCCTTTTCACTGTTATAACTAAAAGATCTGACCAGAACAACTGCAGAGGAGGAAAAGTTTTTTGGGGGGCTTATAGTTTCAGAAGGCTCAGTCTACTAACAGCCAGTTCCATTCCTCAAGGCTCAAGGTGAAGCTGAACATTAGGGTGGAAAAATATGGCAGAGGGAAGTGATTCACATGATGATCAGGAAACAGAAAGAGACTTCACTCACCAGATACAAAATATATACTCAAACCCTTACCCCCAATGCCCACCTCCTCCAGCCATTCCCTACCTGCCATCAGTTACCACTCAGTTGATCACTATTAGGGGATAATTCACTGATTGGGTTAAGGCTTTCATAACCCAATTATTTCTCCTCTAACCCTTCTTCCACCATTTCACACATAAGCTTCTGGGGTATATATCACATCCAAACCATAACGGTAACCTATAAAACCAAATACAGTGCTATGTACCTAATAGTTAGATGTTCCAAGTTGATTCTCTTAGAAAATCACAATTTACAATCAGAACATCAGAGTTCAAACAAATCTTAGGGATCATCTAGTCTGGCCCCTTTACCTTAAAAGCAAAGAAACTATTTGCAGTTAAATGCTTACTAGCTCAATAGCTCAAGGTCACAGAGCTAGGACTTTCACCCTAATCCCCTGATAAATCAGTTCATCTTTTGCAAAAAGCCTTTAATTCTTCCATTATGATAAACTAATAATCATCTATTTCAACAGAAAACAAAGTAATAGCAACTTCCCTTTCAGGATTCACAATATGCCATGGCTTTTAGAAGGTTCCATTGCCTTGGCAGCCTAGGTCTTTGAAGGCTGTTTTACAAACATTACCCTACCTAATATGATAACTCTAAAAGAAAGGTAATATTAAGTCAATTTTATAAATGAGGAAAATGCAACTTACCATCATGGTAATAAGTGGCAAAACCCAGATTTTCGATTTGACAACAGAAAAACTTAGCTCTTTACCAATATTCTATACTGCCTCTCACTGAATTTACCACAAAAATGCTGAAGTCTCACACAGTCCAGAACAATGCCTGACTCAAACAGGATAAACTAAATTGATTATTTAATTCATTAAAAAAGTAAGGTTCTCATACCCCCAAATGCCTCAAAAAAGAGACTTTCATTGCTCATCTAATTGCATAATCCTCTACGGAAGGTTTCAACAGTGGACAGTTTGCATATTAACTGGAGATTTAAGAAATGGCTGATTTCTTTATTCCACAAAAATTCACTTGTTCAAGATATTTAGTGAAAAACTTTTTGTGATAACGCTAAATCTGAAGATAAAAAGTAAAATAAAAACATTACTGCAAGATCCTATTCCACTAAATTAAAACCCACATAAGCTTCAAAATCACTCACCAAAACCAAAATAAATGTGGTAACACTTCCCTCCTTCTGAGAGAGGAAAAAGAAGTAACGTTAACTGAGTACCTACAATGTGACAGTTCTTAAATCTCAACAGTCTCACTTAATCCCTTAACAGCAAGCAAATTAGGAAACATCTCTATTTTCTAATAAACAAAGTGATGTTTAAAGAAATTATGTGCTTGATTCAGACCACTTAGCTACTTAGGGAAGATTCATAATTAGAATCCAAGTCTGTCTGACCCAATGCTGTGTTCTCTAAAACGTAGTTAAAAGAACTACCACTGATCACCAAGACAAAGAATGGCTTTCTTTCCAAGGGAGACGGAAAGCATTTTTTAACAAAAATACATTATCTCATTTAATCTTCTCAGTGGCCCATTAGTTAAATATTACTATCACCCCATTATTATAAATGATAAAATTATAAATGTAATAGTATGACCAAGAACACACTACTAGGAAGCAGTAGAATACCAGGTCTGTACCAGATATAAGACACTAACCACAGAAAAAAAATACAGAAAGACCCCAGTGCACCATTATGAGCTTAAGGTCCAAATGAATTAAACAAATTATATCTTGTGCTTGTTAGGTAAGAGGGAACAATATATGTGTACACACACACACACACACACACACATCATTTACACCAATTCTCACTTCCAATGATTATCCTATTAAATGGCAACCTGAACACTTTCTCTAAACTTTAAGCCTCCCAATTCAGAGCAATCTCTGAATTTGTTACCAGTTAACATTATTCTTAAAGTGACAAACAACATACTGTTTTACAACACAAAGGTTTATGAAGAATGTATATGAAAATAAACATTTAAGTATATGAAATACATCCACAGAAACAGACAAGTGTTTAGCAACATTTTCAAGGTATCATCTGAAAACTACTATTTTTAGGGCCTAAGTATATAAACCAAAAGAAATATCTCCAATGCCAGTTCTGAAATATTTCCACTATAGTTAAAAAAAAATGTTTAGTTCTGTCAGAAATCCAAAGTAGCCTTTTCTATTGCGTTAGTACCACATTAAAAAATATAACCCAGGGATATATTCCTAAGGAATTGACCCAACTATTTCTGGTAAGCCAAAAGGATGAATGTGCGGGTGGCTGAATATTAATATAAGAGAAGGTGATTGTTATTTACATTTTATTTTAAAAAGAGGAGCTGGCTACAAACCCAGAAATAGAATCATTCTAATGCAAAGTAACCAGATTAGAAGATTTCCATGTTTGTTCACCCCATAACACTGATTTGTTTTCATTCCTGAACCTCAAAAAAACTACCTGACTTCTTCAGGAAGCCACGGCCCTCCATCAGCCCCAGGTCAATGTAGATCATTAAAACCCAGAATGCATCAAGAATTGCTTCCAGGCCTTAACTAGCCCTAGCTCAGCTACAAACTAAGAAGTAAACAAGTACAGAATGTGACTGATCCTAGAGCAGAGAACTGTTTACTTACACGGGAAGATACTCAGATTGTGATGGGAAACGTGTTGCACTCTTCTCCCCTAGCTCCTAAAAAAAAAAGCGGTACTTTGACAAGCTAATGTGAGCGTGGGTCTATTCCCCAAAGTTCTGACCTCTCTTTTTCATCGCTTAAGGACAAATGCTCAAATAAGGGCACCTGGCACAAGGTGCCCGAGATACTATTACGGCATAACGTGGAAGGACATCATTATGGACAAGAAACAGTGAGCTAAACGGAAGGAACAGAGCCACTCGGCCGGCCCGCGAAGGACAAGAACATATCCAAAACAGACGCGCTTCCTCCTCGCCCCCTCGCCCTCCTAGGCTTGGAGGAACACCCGGGGCTCAAGCCGCGGTTCCGGGCCCGGGTCACCTGTGCACCCGCAAGGAGTGCGATGGCAGAGCAGAACCATGCACAGCCCCACCTCGGTCCTCTAGACACAGCCAGGGACTGCGTCCCAGAGCCCGCCCCGGTCGGGCCCGCCCCGCTATCTCCTCCCCCGTTATCCGCTCGCAGCCGCGCTCGGGCCTGGATTTGCCTCCCCACCCTCTCCAAGTTCGGCACGTCCCACTACCCAACACACGTCGGCCACCGCCCTCGGCGAGTCTCGGCAAGAAAGGTCGGGGAGGCAGGGGAGGAATATTCTCGGCGTGGTCCCTCACCTCTGGATGGAGAAGGGGCACGCAGCCCGCTTCGGTATCGTACTCATCGGGGCCGTCCGCCATCTTGGTGTTAAATCCCTCCTCCCGCTGCATGCCGGGAGAAAGCGTTTCACCCTCGCGGGGCTCGGGCAAAGCGGAGGGCGAGCGCCAAGGCAAGCGCGAGCCCCGCCGGAGGCGACGCGGCCGCCTCCTCCTCCCTCCCCAGCCCCCGTGACGCCCCCTCTGCCCCCTCCCCGCTCGGAGGGTGCGGGTCCCTGCGCGCGTGCGCGCAAGCACGGCCGGCCCGGGCGGGAACGCGCTCTGCTGCACTGCGCTGGGGCCAGAGGACCGCTCAGGGCGTGGGCGCCGCGGCCGGGAGGCGGGTCCCCGGCCGCAGGCAGAAGTGTGCCTCCGGCCACCCCGCGGAGGCGGCGCGGCCACGGATAGGTTCGCTTGGGGGAACTAGCGGCGACACGGGAGCCAAAACGGAGCTCCCGAGCTCCAGGCGGCCCACGCCTTGCTCCCCGCTCTCCCATCCCGGGCCCCCTCCTCAGACCCGGGCGGAGCCAGCACCCGGACCCAGGGAGAGGCTCTGGGGCGCTGAGGCTCGAGTCCAGGCGCGCATCGTTCCTGAAGACGAAAGAAGCATCCCTTTCCTCCACAGTCAAAAAGGTCACCTCCCAACCTATCCTGCGGGAGTGGGGCGGGGGGTGTGGAAGAACTCGTGGGACTTCCTTCTGGATAAACCTTTTTTAAATGATCCCAGCTTGCCCTCCTTGGCCTTGCGTTAGTACCACATTAAAAAATACTTAGGAGCTTAAAGCCTGCATTTTAGTAAAACCCAGGAATTCCGAATCGAAGTCTTTTAAACTGAATTCACTGAAGCGCGACCCGGATAAAATGACTAAAGCCATTTTTAAAAGGATATTAGGACTATAAAGGATATTGGAACGTGAAGGGGAGATTGCTTCCTAGAAATGGGCTGGTGGCAGTTTTAGAAAGCATTTGTCTTTGTTTTTAGCTATTAAAGATTGTACATCAAAATAGCTCAGAGGAAGATTTAGCTGAGATCGGGAAATGTTCGTGCTACCAGCCTAATATTAAAGTCAAATCAGCCAAAGACCACCAGAAAGAAGCCTGCGGTCCTACAAAATTAGGTTTATTTGTAAATCAGGAGAAAAGGCACACCAGAGGAACCGAAGAATATGACAGGATTTAGGTTCCCGCCAAAGGATCCTGAGGAGGGTCTGGGGAGACTGGGGATCAGTTCAGGATTGGACATTGTTTCTAAGGCGGGGTGTAGAAAAGCAGGAAATAACAAGGGATTGGATGTTGTCTTGAGCTAGGGCAACTTAGTAACTGGGTATCTGCAGTAGTAAATGAAAATAGCTCCTTGGTAAAGAGGATGTGGCATTCTATAGCTGCTTGTTGGCTATGAGAAAAAGAAGGTTCTCTTAACTTTGCAGCTGGCTTTATACATGTATGCCCTCCCAGCACAGGTGATTTTTATTCTTTTAGTCCTGCCCTAAACCAAGAATCTTCATGCAAAGCTAGATGGAATGAGGGGTCTGTCTTTCCAGCATCAAATTGCTTTAAGAACCTATTAATGTATTCAGAAATCATTTTTACTTCAATATTTCAGTCTTCTTGCTCTTCCATACCCTTCCTTATGCCATGCATTTACTTGGAATAGAAGATGGGAGTAAGGAAAAGAAATTGAAGAGATTGAGAGGTGTCATTAATAAAGTATTGAATGAATTGAAGGAGTGAAGAAACTAGGCATGGAGAACAGAAGAGAATATTTCACTAATGCTACTGTAGACGTTTTTATTTGTGACTTCTGAGAATTATATAACTTTAACAGAGAAAATACGAAAGACTGAAAAGTTGAAACAATTTAGCTTAGGTCTGTGACTGCCTTGCTCACTGTAAGACAAATAGTTTTTAAATAAACAACTGAACTAAAAAAAAAAAGCAGATATTCTTCAGAAACATGTTGAATTGGGCTGTGTTCAGTATGGATCAAATGAATTCATTAGATATAATCAGAGTCCATTTGGTAATTATAGAGCTCTTAACAGCATACCCAAAATTTGAGACAATATATTCACTGGAGTGTAAGCACAGCCAAAAAGTATACTGATTGGATAGGCTGACAAAAGAATGGCATAAAATTATGGAGGAATACAGAATAGTAGCTAAAAATATATAAAAATTCCAAGAAAAGACTAGACCTTGTTAGAGAAGAATTGTGAAATGGATTTAAAGACAGGAAATGGGGTATTATAGAAATAAGGTTTCATATGTAACATAAGAGACTACTGGAGTTGAAGATGGCATTAGCAATCATTCAGGTCTAGTACAATTCTATCATTTCACAAATGAGTAAATGATGGTTGAGAAATGTAGAAACCCTCTTAACGTCACAGAATCCCTGGTTCTAGTAGCAGGATCACATCTAGAAGCCTTTTGAATCCCCCCCCCCAATCTACTACTCTTGCCACTACCACATATTTCTTCTCAATTATCTTCAATTATTTACTTGCTTTATTTAATACTTTTTTAAAATTGTGGTAAGAACTACCCTCTCAAATCTTTAAGTGTGTGGTAAGCATTGTTAACCATAGGCACAATGTTGTACACATATTTTGAACATGCCCATCTTATATAACTAAAACTTCATATCCATTGAACAGAAACTCCCTGTTTTTCCCCCACTTCAACCCCTGCAAACCACCATTCTAGTCTTTGTTTCTATCAGTTTGACTATTTTAGATACCTTACATAAATGGAATCATGCAGAATTCATCCTTCTCTGACTGGCTTATTTCACTTATCATAATGCCCCCAGGTTTATCCATGTTGTTGCATATAACAGGATTTCCTTCTTTTTAAAGGTTAAATAATATTCCATTGCATTTATACAACACATTTGCTTTATCCATTCACCCACCAATGGGCATTCAGGTTGGCTCCATATCTTAGCTGTTGTGAGTAATGCTGCAAGGAACACGGGAGTTCATATGAATCCCTTTTGAAATCCTGATTTCAATTTTATATACTCAGAAGTGGGATTGCTGAAAGCTATGGTAGTTTAACATTTTTATTTATTTTTTTTTTGAGACACTATCATGCTATTTTCTATTGTGACTGCACCACATTGCATTCCTATCAACATTGTACAATGATTCCAGTTTCACCATATCCTTGCCAAAATTTGTTATCTTTTGGTTTTTTGTTTGTTTTTCTAGTAGCCATACTAACAGGTGTGATATCTCATTGTGGTATAGATTAGAATTTCCCTAATAATTAGTAATGTTGAGCATCTTTTCACATACCTTTTGTCCATTTGTCCTTAAATCCTTTACCCACTTTTAATTGGGTTATCTGGATTTTTTTTTTTTTACTATTAAGTTGTAAGAGTTTGTTGCATATTTTGGATATTAATCCCTTATTGGATATGTGATGTGCAAATATTTTCTCCCATTCTATAGGTTGAATTTACTTTGTTGGTTGGTTCCTTTGTGCTACAAAAACATTTTAGCTCAATGTAATCCTGCTTCTCTAATTTTGCCTTTATAGCTTGTGCTTTTTATGTCATATTCAAGAAATCTTTGCCAAGCCCAATGTCATAAAGCTTTTTGCATATGTTTTCTTTCTAGGAATTTTTACAGTTCCAGGTCTTACATTTCATTCTTTAACCCATTTAATTTGATTTTTATGTGTGCTACAAGATAAGGGTCCAATTTCCCTTTTTGCATATGGATATCCACTTCCTCCAGCACCATATGTTGAAGAGAATGTCCTTTCCACATTGCGTATTCTAAGTACCATTGTCAAAGATCAGTTGACCACGTATGTGTAGTTTATTACTGAGCTCTCTCTTTATCTATTTTTATGCTAGTCCCGTACTTTTTAAATTACTGTAGCACTCTAATATATTTAAAAATCAGGATATGTCATGCCTCTTTGTTCTTTCTCCAGATCATTTTTGGCTATTCAATCTTCTGTGGTTCTGTATGAATTTTAGGATTTTTTTCAACTATTATAAAAAAAATGCCATGGGGATTTTGAAAGGGATTGCATAGAATCTATAGATCATTTTCAGTACTATGAACATTATAAACAATATTAATTGAATTTATAAATATTAATCAAATCTATTAACATGAGAAGTTTTCCCATTTATTTGTATTATTTTCACTTCTCTCATCAATAAATTTTGGTTTCCAGTGTACAAGTATCTTAATTCTTTGATTAAGTTTATTTTTATTTTGTTCTTTTTGATGCTGTTGTAATGGTACTGTTTTCTTTTTAAGTAGTGTATAGAAAAACAATTGATTTTTATATGTTGATTTTGCTGACTGCAACTTTACTATGTTCGTTCATTCTAACATTTGGCAATTACTTATTAAACATTTATTCTGCATGAATATTGGAAACAATAACCACAATGTAGTCAGAGATATTTTTAAGATGCCAGATTATTTAGCCCAGCTAAATACTATTATGTAATCATATGAATTCATTAAGTATATTAATGATAAAATGTTCTTATAAGCCATTTCACAGATTTCTATGTCTCATTGGAATTGTGGACTCTAGAACTAAATAGAATACTGACTACTTAGAACTGGGATAAAACAGGAGTTGCTTTTTTAACCAAAGAAAGCAAGTACATATATCAGTACTCCTATTTTAAGCAAAGTGGAGACAGTTTTTTTTTTTACAGTCCTATTCAGTGTGAATCATTGATGTAGAAGAAATCAAACTGGAACATTAAAGGAAATGTGTGAAATTTGGCATGGGTAATGGCCAGCTCCCAAGGAGGCTACCATTGATTCTTGCTTCCTGGCATTCTCACCTTTGCCCTCACTGACACTGAGTAGGGTTGACCTGTATAACCAATAAGATATTGTACGAAAAAGAAGTATGACTTTGGAGGCCAGGTAATACAATGCATCATGGCTTCTGCCTTGTTCATTCTTATATCCCTAACTTGGGGGAGCCAGTTGCCATGTCATGAAGATACCCAAGGAGTCCTGTGGTGCTGTCCATCTGGCACAGAGCTATTGCCTGCTGCTAACAACCCCTGCTGACTTACCAGGCCTGTGAGTAAGTAATCTTAAAAGTGGATCCGCCAGTTCCAGTCAAGCCTTCAGATGGTTACTAGCCCTACTGATAACCTCAACCACAAGCTCTTCAGAGATCCTGAGCCAGAACCCCATACTTAAGCTTCCCCTGGATTTCTGATCCACAAATTTGTGTAAAATGCAATTATTAATTTTCTTAAACTGCTAAATTTGGGCATATTTGTTATGCAACAGTAGATAATACAGTGTGAAAAGCCGAAACTCCCAAAATGGTCTACAAATTGTGTAGTTATAAGAATCCAGCAGGATGAAAACATTCAATCACTTAACAGAACTGGTTATTTTTCCCCTAAACTTGCTTCCTTAGAAGGAATATATACATGTTTTATTATTACTCATTGCTTTTATTAGGGGAAGGGTAGGTGTGTGTCTTAATTTGTTTTGTGTTGCTATAACAAAATACCTGAGGCTGGGTACTTTATAGATGATGAATATTTTTTATATGTGGGCTAGGTACTTTATATAAAAAGATTTATTTAGGTCACAGTTTTGGAGTTGCAAGAGCATAACACTAGCATCAGCATCTGGTGAAGGCCTCATTCTCAAAGGAACTAACCCATTCCTGCAAGACCTAACACACCCCTTGAGATCAATGTTAATCCCTTCATGAGTGCAGTTCTGACCCAATCACGTCCCTTAGGCCCCACTTCTTAAAGGCCCACCACTTTTAATACCTGTATATTGGGGACCAAGCTTCTAGCACATGAAACTTTGGGAAACAAAGCATAACAGTGTGATATGCACATCTCTCCTTTCCAGAAAATGTTTAAAGACAAAGCTGTTCACATCCCGTAAGAGAGTGGAATTAGTGGGAGTCAGCCTTCAAGGGTTATCAATATCTTGCAAAAAAGAGGATAGAAACTTTGTGTTGAGAAAAAGAGGATTTGAAGCAATGTATGTATTGAAGGGATAGACAGAGAAGATGAATTGTTAAATCTGAACTTGTCTACAAATATCCTGCTTCCAGACCTGTATGTTGATTTCACTCAGGAAAGAAGGAATCCCAAGAAAGGGCAAGATTCCTTACAGACTTTTCAAACCTCTCAACACTTTCTTCATTCTATATGTCAGGGCAGATTTCTCTTGTTATACACCAATGATCCATCATTTTACTACTCTTTAGGAATAACTCAAGTTGTGGCCATGGTAGGAAGTGCCACTAAGTTTTATTCTTTGCCTTTTGACCATTTCTGTGCAATGTTCCAGGGCACCAGTAAGTCTAAACAAAACCCCTGAGGACCCGCACATGAAGAGAGAGGAGGAGTATCTAAGAAAGGCTTCACTGAGTAAGCTTAAGACCCTGCCCTGCTCCCTCCAGAGATAGTACCAATGAAAGCCCTTCTGCACATTTTTTTTCTAGAGATCAATAGCTTTCATCAGATTTTAAAATGGGCATACGATCCCAAAAAGATTGCTCAAATGTAGGAATATTTAAAATGTGAAATACACATTTTAACAAGTACTGTTTCCTTTTATAAATGAAAATTTCATACTGAGAGTTTTTATAATATGATATTTTAATGCATATTAGTTGATATGAGTGGTTCATAAATGATAGTCTTCATTAGGACAAGAATAACAATACTATACTTGATACCAACATATTTCTCAAAGTAGCTATTCTAAAAGGGAAGCAGGAAAAAGTAGCTATTCCATAATCATTTATTAAATGAATGAATTACAAATGAAAAAGTTAAGAAAAAAAGGAAGGCATGTATGAGTCTATATATGAACAAAATTCCATATAATTTATTTCCATGGCAGGAGGAAAAACAATATTCTATCCACTTTGTTAAGATTGAGATAGTATATTTTGGTTTAAAATGAGCCGCAGGCTGAGTGTGGTGGTACATACCTATAATCCCAGCCTGTAATCCTAGACACTCGGGAGGCTGAGGCAGGAGGATCAAAAGTTCAAACCCAGCCTGAGCAACTTAGCGAGGCCCTGAGCAACTCAGTGAGACCTTGTCTCTAATTAAATATATTTTTTAAAAGGGCTGGGGATGTGTCTTGGTGATTAAGCACCCCTGGGCTTAATCCCTGGTACCAATCAATAAATAAAATGAATCAAAGTATATTGGTTAACTAGCATTCTTCCTTCTTTTCTCCATCTCAAATCTATTCTTTTCTCTTGTCTGCCTCTGACTCTAACAAAACTAGAGTCTAGCAGTTGGACATTGTTTGGGTTTAGCCAGTGGGAGTCTATAGCTCTAGAAGGAGGCAGGAAGGCAGGAGGAAGGTCAGAATACTTCCTCCCAGTCACACCCTGCTGTAACAAAGTATTCTCTTTTTTTTTAGCACAATATCTTTATTTTATTTATTTATTTTTATATGGTGCCGAGGATCAAACCTGGTGCCTCACACACGCCAGGCAGGCACTCTACCAATGAGCCACAACCCCAGCTCCCAACAAAGCGTCTTTGTTGACAGCCTCATCCCTTAGTCTACAGTGCTTACCTGATGGTGCTTTTTCTAAGCTTCTAGCTCTCATTCAACTTCTGTAAGACTTTCTTTCCCATGCTATGCCCCTTCAGCCTGAAGGGTACTTCTAGTTATGGATGCCTACCACCCCTCATTTATCCCCTTAGTCCTCCCATATCACTCTAAGTAGTACTTTCACTAACTCTTCTTCATCTGGACCAAGTGAAAGGAATTCTGTTTCCTGTAGGGGTCCTGACTCACACACATTTTGTGTGCTACTCAAGTTCTTCATGTGCATTATTTAATCTTCATATGAAACCTAAGAATTAACATGATGGCTACATAGAATTGCACCAGGAAGTCTTTAGACATCTGCACATTAGGTGGTTTGCAACTGACTAATAATGCATTAACAATTACTGAAATCATATATGTAGACAAAAGCTAATAGGCCATGAATTTGGTACATGCTATATGGTTTTGACATAAAGGGTCCCCCAAAAGCTCACGTGCAAAATAATGCAAAAAGGTTTAGAGGTGAAATTATTGGGTTATGACAGCCTTAACCTAATCAGTGCATTAATCCCCTTGCATGGATTAATTGGGTGGTAACTATAGGCAGGTAGGATGTAGCTGAAGGAAGTAGGTCATAAGGGTGTTCCTTTGGGGAACATTTTGTTCCTAGTTAGCAAAGCCCCCTCTTTCTCTGCTTCCTGATTGCCATGTCCTAAACTGCTTTCCTCTGCCATAATGTTCTACCTCACGTTAGCCCAGAGTAGTGTAGTGGACTTGGCTGTCTGTGGACTGATACCTCAGAAACTGATTGCTAAATAATTTTTTTTTCCTCAAAAATTGTTCTTGTCAGGTATTTTGGTTACAGCAGAAAAAAAATAAAACCCTAACTAAAACAATTATGTATCATGAGTAGACAGAAAGAAGACGTACTGTTGTTGATCTATGATTACATTTCTGGGGCTAGGGATGTGGCTCAGTGTAGAGGGCTTGCATAGCACACACAGCCCTAGGTCTGACACCCAACACCACACACACACACACACACACACACACACACACCAAGATTAGATCTCTGATCCAATGTCGAATATAGTACTTAAAAGCTTTTTTGTGACAATTTAATCCCAGAAAACTGTTGGCTACCTGTATAGTACTTACAATTAATGTACAACTTTAAGAGGAAATAAAATTAAATCTAATTAAAAATAAACCTTTTAAACTGTTACCATTAGGCAATGAAAGCAGTTGAGAGAAACTTTATGACATAGCCCTTTGTATGAATTAGTGTAAAATGTGGAAAAGTCAAGACATGTTCCCAGTGACTTCCCACATCCTTTTCACACCTCTGCCCAGTCCTGGTTTATTAAGCAGTTAAAATCATTTATGTTTTTCAGCATGACTGTAGGACTAACTTGCATACATCTTTACTGACCCAAACCAAGGCTAGAAACAAACTGGGTGATTTTGGTACTTTAAAAAAAAAAGTTTTTAAATATGTTTGCATAGTTTCCATGCTGTTTCTTTCCATGTTGCTCAGATTTGACAGTCCTGATGGACATTCTGTGATACAGCATGGTGTGGGAGGCCAACCTTACGGCTGACTGAGTTACACTCCCCAACTGGGTGCTGAGGCGCTCAGTCACAGAAATGGGTGTGTCTTGCTACAGCCCCATGGGTGAAGCTATGCTCACCTGTTCCTTTGTAATATAACCCCTTGCCCTGTTTAGGAGAAATCTTCCATGGAAGTGCCTTGTGTGTGTCCCCTCCTCTTACTGTGCCCTTGGGTGTGGCCTACCCAGGTGTCAGTCAACCTGCTGACAGTGGACATCATGAAGATAGACTGAGCCCTCTGAAATCTCACCCCTTGCCTCATTTGAATAGCTTCTCCTCAATAAAAGGGGTCATCGCGCGCGTGTTTATGTGTGTGTGTGTGCGTTCTCTCTCTCTCTCTCTCTCTCTCTCTCTCTCTCTCTCTCTCTCTCTTTCTGCGGACCCTTAAGGTCAGAGGAGCCGTCACAGCAACCCCAAAGAAAAAGGTATTTGTGTCTCTTGTGTGGTTATTTCATGCAGCCCAGTTAGCCCAGTTTAACTAGAGTGACCCCTGAGCCTTTTAGTCGCGAGAACAGAAACCCAACAGCATGGGTGATCTTTTTATGTTCTATCCTTCATATCTGAGATCTATTTGGTTTCCACTCTGAGTTTCTGCTTGAGGACTAAATATTTAATCTTCTGTTTACTTTTCTGTACCTCTGGGAAACTGTGGGAGAGAGAAGCTTGGTCAAGGACACCAAGATATAGGCTGTATTAGAAAACCTGAATCCTAAGTTTTGTCCATCCATCTAGGTGGGAATTATATCGCATCCCATAGGGAGACATCCTCAGGCATTAAGTAGTTTTCCTGTCTCAGTTGTATCCTTAAAAGCCTTTGCTTCTACCAGAAAGTCAAACCCATAGTTTATAGTCCCCGTTTCACCAGCGTTTCTTATAGTAATTTCTAGAAATGTATAGTGAGAAAATAAAAAATGTAAGGAGAATGAGGTTGACTTCTCCACAAATTTGGGAATATTCATATGACTTTCAGAATTTAGAATATTTATCCATGTAGCTTGAGATAGGTTGGGTGGATAAGATGGCAAAATTAGGGAGTATGCCCATTCATTCTTCTCTGCTATTTCAGGTTACATCTTTGTATATATGCCAATTTTTTTATTCTTTCTTTCTAATTTTAGGATACAATACCTTCTTTTCTTGTTTGATGAATTGGTAAATTTTCTAGGCCTTTAAAAAAAAACAGATATTAAGTAGAGAAAGTCTGTGCTATAGATGAACATCTTGTGAATCTCCCAAACATGCATTTTCCTCCACACCAAATCAGCTTTGGATTTGAATGCTCTTACCTAATTTTATTCCCCAAGGGTGGTAATAAATTTCACTTTGGGGATATTTGCTGTTAGTGGGAACGTACTGGGAACTTACAGATTTCCAAATATATATACACACAAATTTGCATAAATATCAAAGAGGTTCAGCAACTGAGTGTTATCCATGGACCCCAATGAAAACAATCTCTGATTATGATAAATTATAGTTATAGTTCTTGACTAATGTTCTTAATTTGTTTAGGACTTTAAGAAGCCATGTAGTTTATACTGTTGTCTTTAGATAAAATAATTCTTAACAAATGTGGTGTCAAAGAAAAAATATTAAAAGAAACTAAATATTTTTTATGGATTTACAGCTAATTAATGGTATAATTTTTGTCATTTCACCTAATTTCTCAGCCTTAGTTTTGTCATCTGTAAAATAAAGAGTTTGGAATAGGTGCTCTTCAAAATGTCTTTCATCTCTTTAATAATAATAATAATAATACCATCTTATATAATAATTTTCTTTTAAACTATCATAATTGAAAGTCCACAGTCTCTGCAGTCAACCTCTGCTCTGTTTTGTCTATGAAGTTTTTACTATCAGAAAATTTTCCTGATTTCTGTCCTAAATCCTTCATTTTTAGGTCTACTTTTTTCCAGTCCTCTTAATATTTCTTTATCTTTCTTACCTAAATAATTCCCAGACTGGTTAAGTCTTATTAGTAAAAACTAAGAAGAACTGCCAACAGTAAAAGCACTTCTTCCCACTTCTAAATCATTACTATACATGGTAAATGAGACAAGAGACCATACCAACACCCAAAGACAGTCCATTGGATATTTCTGGGAAGTAAGAGGAGCCAAATGGTTGTAGCTACAGTATATGGTATTCCCTACTCTTCTAGATTATAATACCCTTCTAAACTTCACTAGGAAGAAGGTGACATGGCCAGAGGTACTGCATTAAAAGAATAAAATAAAAGTGAAATAATTTATCTTTTAAAAAGTCAGGGGTGTTTGTTTGCTTGTTTGTTTGTTTGTTTTGTACCACGGATTGAACCCAGGAACACTTAATCATTGAACTATAGCCCCAACCTTTTTTATTTTTTATTTTGAGGAAGGGTTTTGCTGAGGGCCTTACTAAGTTACTGAGGCTGGCTTTGAACTTGTAATCCCCCTGCCTAAGCCTCCCTAGTTGTTGGTATTATAAGTGTGCACCACTACACTCAGCTACTAAAAATATTTTTAGAAGTATAGCATATATAATTTTGTATGGTACTTAATATACAATGATGATAATAACTGTGACACAGTGTTTAGAATTTGCCACACTCTTTTTATTGTTATTTTAGAGTGTTCTAGTACTTATTGAAAAAAGGGTTACTGTGAAGATGAGTGAGGTAGCACATACCTGTAATCCTGTCTATCAGGGAAGATGATACACCAGCCTCAACAATTTAGCAAGACTCCTCAAAAAAAAAAAAAAAAAAAAAAAAGACTGGGGATGTATCCCTGGGTTCAATCCCCAGTACTGAAGAAACAACAAATGTCACTGTGAAACAGTATGCCAAGTTTCACCAGCAGCAGCCTCATGCATCTCATGTTTACTGCATTTCTTGATTGCATACTTTTTTCTTGTGCATTTTTAATCTCATGTTGTTTTGTTCATTGTACTCTTTGGAACAATAAACTATACCATATAGCTTAGATTTTTTAATAGGCCAAACCATTTAGGTTTGTCTAAGTCTATGATGTTCACACAATGACAAAACTGCTCTACAACACATTTCTCGGTCTGAGAAATATGTATCTATTTGTACATATATCCTTAAAACATGCCATCTTAACTTTACAAAATGCTCCACATCTTGCTTTTTTTCACTTTATCTTAAAATAACTTAGATATCTTTCTAAGGCAGCATTTATAATAACATATTATTATTCTGAGTATTTTATTTAGAATATTTTTGGCTTTCAATTTAACAGAAAAACTTGACTAAAGTGACTTACATATAAGGACCTTTATTATTTCTTGCAACAAGAAGTCTAGAGTCACTTTAATTCAACAGTTCAGTAATATGAAGATCCAAGTATTATGCAGGTTAATTGAACCACCCAGTTAATGTCATGAAGATTCTCTCAGATTCCTTTCTTGGCTTTGTTATTCTCAGAAAAAGATGAGAAACTTCATGTTCTCCATGTGACTGCAGCAGCTATAGGCATTATTCATCACACAAGCAGCCTCCACAGGCAGTTAAAGGACTATTCCTCCTCATGTTCTTATTTGATTCAAGGAAAACTTGCAGGTCTCATTGGTCAGGATTTAAATACCTGTGCGTAGTAAACCAATCTTTGACCAAGGAAATAAGATCACCCTAAATAGCATATAATATAGATTGCCAGACTATGGCTTATGGACTAAATCTGACCAATTGTCTGCTTTTTCATGGTCCATGAGCTATGGGTTTTACATTCTTAAGTGTTTGAAAAAAATCCTGAGTGTAGTCAATCCTCCGTATCTACAGGTCCTGGATCTGTGGGTTCACTTAACCTCAAATTGAAAAGATTTGAAAAAGAACAATTGGTTCTGTACTGAGGACATGCAGGCTTTTTTCTTGTCATTTTCCCCTAAATGATACAGCATAATAACTATCTACAAAGCATTTATACAATTTTGGGTATTATAAGTAACCTAGAGATAATGTAAAGTATATGGGATGATATATACAGTTAATTGCTATGCCATTTTATAAGGGACTTCCATGGATTTTGGTATCTGTGGGAGTTCTGGTACTGAGGTACCCTTGTAATATTTTGTGACAGAAAATTTTCATAAAATTCAAAGTTCAATGTTCATAGATAAAAATTATATGTATTCTTTTTCTTTTTTGTACCGGGGATTAAACCCAGGGGTACTTAACCACTGAGCCACATCCCCATCCTGTCTTTGTGTTTTATTTAGAAAGAGGGTCTCACTGAGTTGCTTAGGGCCTCACTAAGTTGCTGAGGCTGGTTTTGAACTTTCAATCCTCCTGCCTCAGCCTCCCAAGCCACTGGGATTATAGGTGTGCACTACCCCAGAGATGTCTGATTTATTCACAGTGTATATTACCCAGATCTGCTAATAGTATCCATTATATGTAGTCTATCACAGGGCCTTCCCCAGTGCCTACAAAAGAATCAATACAGGAATGTTAGAGGAGCAAATAGTCTGATATTGTAACGGGAGGAGGCTATTTTCTTCAGACAAAGCAGAGGAAGCTGTCCTTGCCATCAAAGTTTAGAAGGATATTGGAGTGGAAATTTCTTGGTCTTGTCCACCTAAATGATACCTTGACAGGTCTCAGGATTCCATTCATTCCCTCCCAACAGAAGACTTGTCAAGGCACTGCATTCAGTCTCCTTTGTATCTCTGTTACCTCACAGTTCAACCTTGAGTCTGATTACTAGTGGTTTGCTGTATGTATATAGAAGACAAAACCTCTTTAAATACTGCCTTGGAGACTGTTTTAGTCAGCTTTTCATCACTGTGGCCAAAATACCTGACAATAACCACAGAGAGGAGGAAGTTTATTTTGGCTCACAGTTTCAGAGATTCAGTCCATGGTTGGCTGACTCCATAGCTCTGAGTCCAAGATGAGGCAAAACATCATGGGCATGGAAGAAGAAAGCAGCTCAGGTTATTAAGCCAGGAAGCAGAGTGCAAGAGAGCTTGGCACATCAAGGACAAAATATAAACCCCAAAGGTACATCCCCAGTGACCTACTTCCTTCAGCTACACCCTGTGGTTGCCTCCCAGTTAATTTATATCCATAGATTTAATTCACTGACTATGTTATACCTACCATAATCTATTTTACCCCTGAAAATTCTTGCATTATCTTACACAGGTTTTGGGGGGACACTTCATATCAAACCATAAAATAAATTTTCTGTTTTTCATAGGCTGCCTTGAATTGTAAGTTGATTATTTGAGCCTTTTTTTTTTTTTAAGTCTGACGCACCCTTAACAAAAGTGAACCAGTCCATAGGTCTTATAATTACCATTGTCCTTGAACTGTTCACAGGTCATCCCTATTCCAAGAAAATGCTTGACTTACTGAAGTGATGAACTGGGAATAAGATATTCCTGCCAAAAGCCATATCCTGAATGTAGTTGTGAGAAAACATCTGACAAACCCAAATTAAGGAGCATTCTATAAAATGTATAGCCTATAATCTGAAAAAAAAAGTCATGAAAGACAAAGATCAAGTAATTGTTCCAGCAGCACCTGAGCCAGAATTTTGTTTTGTTGAAATAGATATTATTGGGACAATTGATAAAGTCTAAATATGATCGTAAGTTAAATAATATTGTTTGTGTTGATATTAATTGCCTGGTTTTGGTCATTTGCTGTGTTTCAGTTAGAAAATACATGCTGGAATATATTAAGGATAATGGAACATCATGTCTGAAATTCTGAAAGAGAAAATAATAATAAAATTTGAATATTTGAGGAAAACTGAAGGAATATGAAGATGTGAAGAATATATAGCAGTTCTTAAGTTATGCAACAGAGATCTGAAACTGTCAAAATGAATATTTTTAATTTTAAATGAAAGGAATATATATATTTATTCATATACATATATATATATGCATGTATGGATTTATCTATCTCAAGCACTTAGCACAATGCCTGTTGTCATACAGTATATTTTCAGTAAATATTCTAAGAAGACAGGAGAGAAGAGCTCTAAAACAAACAAAGGGCAGGTTTCTAGGAAATCTAGCACTTTCTTTTCCTTTGATGATAATCCAGGACACCCTGCTTATAATTTGAATTCACCCTGATCCATTATAAATTTTCCAAATGAAAACTGTGCTTTAGTGGGTGGGGTTGTGGCTCAGTGGTAGAGGACTTGCCTAGCACATGTGAGACACTGGATTCCATCCTCAGCACCACATAAAAACAAATAAAGGCATTTGTCCATCTACAACTAAAAAAAAATTTAACTATGCTTTGAAAATGTACATTGATCAATAGACAATTAGGCAACCATTAATAAAAATATAAAGATTACACTCTTGGGTGAGTGCAAATGGCAAGTAAAAGGCACAAAGCTGTAAACTTCCGGAATTTACTACAATATTCACATGTGAAAAAAGAACGAAAATAGGCCAAGAAAAGATAAAAGTTGTTTAGGTAAAGGTAATACAGAATTCTCTGGAAATGGACTTGAAAATAAATTTTTATTAAATGAAGAAAAGAATACAAATGAAGTATTATTTATATAGGTATTCCCAGCACATGGGAGGTCACCTAGCATCTATTTGTTGCTCTGTAGTAAAACCTAAATGTTGCAGGTGGCCATCTCTTCTCCATATAGGAAAAACCCATTGAGGAGGAAGCTCATGATCAGGGAAAAACAGGTGGGAACTGGTGTATAAGACAGAACCCAAAGAGTCAGCCCTATACTCATTGATACTTGAAAATTGTTGATCCCTATACTTCTTTTTATATAAACCAGTGAATTCTTTCTTAGCCTGAACTAGTTTGAGTCAGGCTCCTGTACTTGAAACAAAAAAAAAAAAAAAAAAAAAAAAACACCAACAACACAAACTAAAACTATTAACAGTTGGTTTGTCATGCTCAGTAGCTTCTGTATGTTGAAGTGTTTATTTTGGATATCATCAGAAATTACATAGGACCTGTGCTTAATCTTTGTGTGGCATTCTAGTATTTATACTCTTCCTACTACTAGCGATTTTCTCTTTGCATTTGACTATTGCCTTTTGTTCCTTTCACAGCTGCACTTTCCATCTGGGCCAATCCCAGCTTTTCAGTTTTACATGTGGCATAATCATTTTTGTCTTACTCTTTCTTATATAACCTCTCATAAGCTGCTTTCTGTATTGTTGGCGTTGAGCCAGCACATCCTCTATGATTTTTATATTTTTGAGCCTTTAAGCTACAATAAACCATACTGTTGTGCAGTTTTGAGAGGATGTGAATTTTAAAAAGGTGAGAATCTCTGAGACTGTAGTTCCCATGTATTAAGAATGACAGTGCAGATGCAAGTAGACTGCAGCTTTGCATTGTGGGAAAAGGGAGTCTCCACTGGGACCCATGCAAACTATTATCTTTTCTTATATCAAAAATCCATTATATATAACCATAGTGCCAATCTAATTCTAAGTTCAACTGTATGCTTTTAAAATTTCAGGAGTTTAATGTGAAATTCAAAAACATGTATTTCTTAGAAATTATCTGTACTATAAAAAAGAATCCATCTCCCCCCACAGACTACAGTTCAGAGAACAAGAAATATAAGTGATTAATAAATTTATGATAAAGTGCTAGATCTCATTCATGATAAAAGAAATGCATATTAAAATAACAATGCTGTACCATTTTTTACTATCAGGCTGGGGATTAAAAACAGATCCTCTCAAACACATGCTGCTGGTAGGAGCACAGCTTGGCACAAGCTGTTCACATGGTATTTATCTAAATTTCAAGTACACCTACTCTTTGACCCAGCATTCCATTTCTAGAAATTCACCCAACAGATTTATCATATAAGCATGCAAGAACATATATTACAGAGTTATGTATTATAGCAGTGTTTGTCATAGTGAAAATCTAAAATCATTCTAATTGTGTTTAAATAGAGAAACAAACATGTTATAGTAAAAGCATACTATGACATATCTGTGTGGCATGGACGGATTGTTAAATGGAGAAAGCTGGTTACAAAGTTATGTATATGTGTATGTGTAGCATAAGCTTGTTTATGGGGAAAATGCACTGTATATACTTAAACATCTGGAATGGCACATATGAAATGGTAATATCTGGGAAGTAGAATTTAAATGAGAAGAAAGATGAAGATAATGTCTTATTTCTCAACTATTTATACTTAAACATATACTACTTTTATAATAAAGTATATTTTTATTTCAGTCATACTTTGCATTGCTGTACAACCTATAAACAACAAAATGCAATAAAACTTTGCGATAAAATTAGTAATTAAAGCTTATAAGCTACTCTCATAGTGGGTGGTATTTTAAGATGTTAATAAATTGAAGTATAAGATCAACACAAAGTATATAAAAGTGAAATTTAGAAGTTAGTCATTTTTTATCTATGTAGATATTATGAGTGCTAGTGTAAATGAACTGCTATATTTTATTTTGTATTATGAGATCAAGTTTAGGGTTCGGGATATAGCTCAGTAGGTATAGTGCTTGCCTTGCATGCACAAGGCCCTGGGTTCAATCCCCAGCACCAGGAAAAAAAAAAGATCGAGTTTATTGTATGGAATTATACTTTTTATATTTTAGTGAAGCTCCTTCTGTATCTTGTCTTGAAGTCCATCTTTTTCCTCTTATAGTCCTTTCTTTGCCATCTTGGTAAGGCAGTAGGAGCTATTTTGCAGGATCAGGAATATAGAATTTAATATAGAATTTTCTCCACTTCCTATCCCTTTTCTATAGGAAGCTTATAGGGTCATTTGGGGTAATGGACAGAGACCTTGATAATATGTGTGCTGAACCTTCAGAGGAAAACATCATGTGTTAAAGTGGTGGGCAAATGAATTTCCCCTCTTGGTAAATAGGAAAATAAGGAGGATATGAGATGCTAGATTTTCCTTATGATTAGAAAGTTGAGCTAAGTGTCACCTGCTATATCTATAGAAGGGGATTACATATGTAATATAGGAAATTGGGGGCAGAAAATACTGGGAAATGGAGAAAAGATCAATAAGCCAAATGTACCATGGCTCTGCTAAGTGGGGCTGGGTTTTGCAAATTTTTTTTCCGTGTCTATCTTCCTACTGGGCTTGGGGCATAACTACTATATAGTAGGTGTATTAGTTAGATTTTTCACTGCTGTGGTCAAATGACCTGACAAGAACAATATGGAGGAAAAGTTTATTTTGGCTCATGGTTTCAGAGGTCCCATCCATGGTCAGCTGACTCCATTGTTCTCCACTCCAAGTGAGGCAGAACATCAGGGCAGAAGGGCATGACAGAAGAAAGACATTTATCATGTGACAGCCAGGAAACAGAGAGCAACACTCACCAGGGACAAAATATAAACACCAAAGGCACACCCCCAGTAACCTACTTCCTTCAGCCACACCCTACCTTCCTTCAGTTATCACCCAGTTAACCCACATCAGTGGATTCATCCACTTATTAGTTTAAAGTTCCCTCTAATTATTTCATTTTTGCATTGTATAACATGAGCTTTTGGAATACACCTCGTATCTAAATCATGGAAGTAGGCATTCATTAAATATAGATTTGGATGAATGGGTGGACAAATAATGAGAGAAAATTAGAGATTTGCACAAGCTCCCTAAATGAGGGGGCAACCATATCCAGATAACATGAATGAATGGGAATTACAGAAAAATGTACTTTAAGTACTAGAGTTTTCTCAATGACACGGTACATTTAGGAGGTCTTATTTTATCATTAGGTAACCTAGGATAATCCAGAGAAATACACAATGGGTATGGTTTGATTTTCCCTAAACAAGAAGGAATCCAATTATTTCTAGTAATGGAGAACTTTGGAGGGTCTTTTGAGTTTGCATAAAATAACCAGTGAATTTATCTTCTGAGAATTATTATTGCATACCAGTTATGACTTCCACATTATCATTTTCCTGAGCCACTGAGTCCCACTTCAATTCCAGAGCATGTAATATCCCAAGAAGTTTTCATCTAATAAGGCTAGGGATGTAGCTCAATGGCAGAGTGCTTGTCTAGCATGCACAAGGCTCTGAGTTTAATCCCCAGCACTTCAAACAAAAAAAACAAAACAAAACAAAAAACTTTCCTCTAAGCACCATCTGGCACACCCAGGAGCAGAGAGCTTGTCACCATTAGTATCACCACCACAACCGTGATCATCATTACCCTAAAACATGTCTTGGATTCTGGCTAATCAAGTTGACCTCTTTCCTTCCCGCTTTGGATTATTAGGAGAAGATGGGCAAAAGGGAGACAGAATTATCCCTTTAATTATATCCATTTCTTTCTATTATTTCTATATTATTAGAAGTGTATTAGAAAAATGTACAGAATTGAGAGAAGATTTGGGGAAACAGAAAGATTCTTGGTTTTTAGAAATTCAGTCTTGGACTAAACACCACCAGGGTTTTAGCTCTCACTCATTTCACCTCTTATGAATTCTTACTTCTGCTAGGTTTCACTTTCTCCGAAAACAGATGGGCTTTTCCCACTGACAAAAAAAAAAAAAAAAAAACCTATAGGCCAGCAGGCTTAGGGTTATGTCATCCCAGTTACCTTTTCTAGAAGAGGAGGTATTTCTCAACTTCATTTCAAAAATTTCCAGGGAATTTTGAGTCACTTGTTACTTACTTATCCCTCAACCAATGAATATGGCCAAGAGGATGGTTTACTTTGTTTCACCCCATATGTGTTGCATGTCCATCCTTGGATCAGGGATTGGGGTCCTGGGATTGGCAGCTCCACAAAACCCATGTGGGATGCAGAAGTGGGAGTGATGCCCTTTTCCTGGAGGAAAGAAGAGATGTTACTGAGGCAGGGGGAATGCTCTGGTGATCACAAAAGAGAGGTTGAAGATGACAGATAAATAGATAAGGTACATAGATAAATGGCCAGTTAAATAACTACAAATGGGATAGAGAGACGTGTTGTTATAGTTGTTCTTATTCTTATTTTTCCTAAAGATTTATTTTTGCTTTTCTCTCCTGTTCATTAGTTCAAATATAAAATTGTTGTCATATACCAAAGGAATAGAAAAACCTATTGGCATCTTAATTAGAACTTTTAATACCCCAGAGTAATTTACAAAACTAGACATTTTTACAATATTAGACTTCCCATCCAAGTAAATAGCATAGCTTTTCCACTTACTCAATTTTTAAATCTTGTGAAAAAGTTTTTGTAGGTCTTTTATGTAATATAGACGAGAAATTTTTAACATAATAGCTAGCACCCAAACAGTCTTTGATTAGGAAAATAACATAATAAATACAGGAAGAACCTCCACATACTGCTGTTCAGTCTGTGCACTGCACGACTCCAAGGAGCATCATTTACAGGGATTATAAGTAAATCCCCTGGAGATAGGTAAGTTATTTGGAGAAGAAAGTGAGACTGTTCACAGGAGCCAAAGCAATGAGAGCAGGTGACTAAGCTGCTCTGCAGAAGAACAGAGCAGAAGAAAAAAAGGTATTACATTGGTAGCAGGGCAAAGAGAAAATCTTATGTGGTGGTGTAAGGATAAATGTACATGGGGAAAATGGCCAGTGAGAAAACCTTGCTGGAATGGACCAGGGACTTTTTAGAACAGGAATGTTCTACAAACAATTTTCAGTTATTTGGAAACAGATATGCAGTCTCCTATCTTCAGTAAAATTTCTGCTACTAAAATTTCTCTTTATTCAAGGTTAATTTGGGTTGAGAAAGGGAATAGAAAGCATGGGCTATGACCCAGCTTGTGTCAAAGTCGCAGCAAAAATGAAAAGACACAAACATGCAGAGAAAATTCAGGACGTGGAAGTGGAGTTTGAGCCAATCATATCTGGAACTCAGAATTCTAGAAGGAAGAGACTCCTGAAGGCACATAAACTGAATTTATAAACAGCCTTGGGAGCACTCTGTAAATTACATGGTAGATTTTTCTTGCCCTCATAAATCGCACTCTATTTTCAATAATATTTTCCTACTAGTTTTTGCAAATTACAAATCTCTCATGTTACACACATATGCACACCCAGCTAGACCATACACATATATGAGATATGTATGTACATATGTCTATATTATATATAATATTTATATTATATGATATAAACATATGAAATATATATGTGTGTTTACATGAAATGACTATGAAATGGATATCTTAGGCCTTTTGGTTCTTTATCTTTTGTCAGGGAGTTACTGGGGATTGAACCCAGAGGAACTTCACTACTGAACCACATTCCTAGCCTTTTATTTTATTTTTTTATTTGAGAAAGAGTCTCACTAAGTTGCCTAGGGCCTCACTAAATTGCTGAGGCTAGCCTCAGCCTCCCAGGGATTATAGGTGGGATTGTAGGTGTATGCCATTATACCCAGCTCCTGCCTTTTTATTCTTTCTAATCCTTCCTAATGATATGGCTTTTATCTGGTATCATTTCCCTTTAGACTAAAGAATTTCTTTGACCATTCCTTGTAGTTTAAGTCAGCTATAAACATATTTTCTCACCTTTTATCTACTTGTAAAGGTCTTCATTTTATATTTCTTTCCAAAGAATCCTTTTGGTGTATTCTAAGTTGACATTTTTTTTCTTTCTGCACTTTAAAGATGTTATAGTTTGATTCATATGTGTGCTTTATTCATATTTATCTTACTTTCAGTTGGCTGAACTTCTTGGCTCTGTGAGTTGATGTCTTATAAAATTTTTGGAAAAATTATTGAAAACTCTCCTCCTTTTATCACCTTTCCTTCTTAGGCTTCAATTATATACTGGTCTATGGAATACTGGTATTGTTCCTAAGGACAGTGGAAGGTATAGTGTTTTTAATCTCTCTTTTCTCTTTGCATTTTAGTTTGGTAATATCTAATGCTTACTGACCCAAATGTCTTCAAATTGAATGAGCCTTCCCTTGGTCCTTTTCTGTGACCCCTTAACATTACAGTGCAAGACTGCTGTTAAGCCTGAGAAATGAATTTTTTCTTTGATATATTTTTTCATTTCTAGCACTTTATTTATTTAGTTTTTTCTCACACTGAAATTCTGTACTTCACACGTCAAATTTCTCCACTTTCCATATAATAATAGAAATTTGCACATGTGAACATACACATGTCTCGTATGTATGTATGCATGTGTGTATCTAATCTGGGCAGAAGAGACCTCTCTGTAAGCTTATTCGAAGATGGCTGCCAATGATATTTGGGGGTTTTATTGTTTGACATTTGTTTTGTTTTGTGTTTTGTACTGGGGATTGAACATAGGAGTGCCCTGCTGCTGAACTGCATCTCCAGTACTTTTAAATTTTTTAATTTTTAGACAGTTTCTGTTACAGTTTTGATATGAGGTGTCCCTCAAAAGCTCATATGTGAAACACTGCAAGAGAGCTTAGAGATGAAATGATTGGGTTATGAAATCCTTAACCTAATCAGTGCATTAATCATCTGATAGTGATTAACTGGATGGTAGGTAGGTAGATTGTGCTGGAGGAGGTGGGTCACTAGGGACATGTCTTTGGAATATGCATTTTGTCTATGGCAAGCAGAGTGCACTCTCTCCCTCTCTCCCTCTCACCCTCTCTTCTTCTCTCCCTCTTTCCCTCTCTTCCTACCTCTCTCCCTCTCTATCTCTCTCCCTCTATCTCCTTCCTGGTGCCATGTCCCCAGCTGCTTTCCTCTGCCATGATATTCTCCCTCACCTTGGGTTCAGAGCAATGGAATCCACTGTCTATAGACTGAGACCTCTAAAACTGTGAGCCCCCAAATAAACTTTTCCTCCTCTAATTGTTCTTTTCAGAACTTTTGGTCGCAGCAGCAAAAAAGATGACTAAAACAGAGTCTCACTAACTTGCCAAGGCTGGCCTCAAACTTGTGATCTAGCCATTGCTGGGATTACAGGCAAGGGCCATGTGCCAGGCCAGGAAGATGACTGCCTGTGAGAAAGGGCAGCACTGGCCCAAAGACAGTTGGATTGCCATATGCATGGAGAAAGTGTTTAGACTCAACTGTAGAGGAAAACATTTTGTTTTCAAGTAACAAAAATAAATAAATATTGGTAGTTTTCACCATGAGATAGTAGGCATTTTGACACAATATTTACCTGGGTAGAATCTGAATTCCTGGCTCTGCCACTTAGAAACTCTGCAGTATTAAGCAAGTTATATGTTCTTCTGAGTTTCAGCTTCTTCTCTGTAAAATGTAGATAATTATAAAAATGCCTCCTCCTTGGGATTTCTGTGATGTTTAAATGTGATCGCTCACAGAAAATCCTCAATATAGTACCTGGCACTGAGTGGCCACTCAGTTATTGCCATTTTCTTCCCATTGTACTCTCCTTCACCCCATCCTCTTCCCTCCAGACTGAAACTCAGACCAACAGAGAGCCAGTGCTGTCTTGGACCTTGATAGAGCTCTAGCACCTGTCCCATCACAAGCACTCAATAAACACTTTGGTGAAAGAATAAATAAAGCTTTTCTCTGAGTAAAGTAATCCAAAAGGTTGGCTCTCCAAGGATCAATCTTCCCTTAACATTTTCATAAGCTATCCAGAAAAGTGAGTGTTTTATCAATCCCATTACCTTCAGAAGTCTCTAAAATGGTAATGAACACATAGTAGCAGTACTTTTTGGACATTTCCTTCATTATGAGTGAGCACTGAGAATCACTGTGAGCCTTGCCAGAAGGTGTCAGATTGATGTACTGTTTTAGCTATTAAATGAACATAAGGTTATCAGAGAGGTCCACAAAAGTGTACATTAGTTTAATTTTGGATATAGCAAGGTTCATCTTGTCTGAAAAATCTATTTCTATGATAACAAATGCTAAAGAATCAGGAGACAGTATTCTTGATCCCACCAATATAAAACAACTAGAAGTACATCTTTTCAGCCAGGTACAGTGGTGCACACCTATTATCCCAGTGACTCAGGAGACTAAGACAAAAGGATTCCAAGTTCAAGGTCAGCCTGGGCAACTTAGGAACACCTTGTCTCAAAATTTAAAAATAAAATAAATAAGGGTGGGGGTATAACTTGTTGGTAGAGTGCTTGCCTAGCGTGTGTGAGGCCCAGGGTTAAATCACAGTACTGGTAGGGGGTGGGGGAGTATTCCTTTTCCTTTCCTAAGGGTTTCTAAAAAGAATTTGAGGGAATTTAGAGTATGTGCTCATTGGTAAAGGAGGAGGAATTAGTCATTTTATAAAGTGTTTTTAAAAATCACTTTATTTTTAGAATGTTCCCTTTTGTAGTTGACATCTTAATGTACTGTAATTTGAAATTTTTGCATGTTGAGTGAGCAGAGCACAAGCACTTCACAACAGTGAAAATAATTGCTACTTAAATGTGCTATAAGTCAATATATAATGCAAGAATGCATAACAATGGCCCAGAGCAATTACTGTACCTTAATAGTTATTAAAAAATAATTTTAAAACAAAAAGTTGCTGAATGGAATATTTATTTTAGATATATTCTCTGGTTATATATTCATTAATGTGAATAAAATCCATATTTTTAATAAAATTTCATAATTTTAAAGATATATTTAAATTTAAAGATATATCTGTATAAACCTCAAACTTACTTTTAGAGAATCTCAGGGAAGACATAATTTCATTTGTATAAGTATGAACCAGAATTTAAAGGAAAACTAAACCATATGGTTTCTAAATTTAAGAATCTCTGCCTGTCTTTAAAAACAACAATTTTGTGCACAGCTGAATTCTTTCAAATGTAATGGGCAAATGCTAAAATACTACAAGTAAAAGTATTTTCTTTGTACCTGAGAACAGATTAGAAAAAGAATGTTCCAAAAATTGGTGGGACAAAGAGAATAAAGTGATAGATGAGGTGATTTTTCCTTAATTTCTAGGTCCAAAGATTAGTAGTAGTTTACAAAGTTTAGAAAAAAGTTTTAAATAAATACATGTTTTCTTAGGATGGACTTTTCTTTCATCTGTCATCCTGTTGGAGTCCTGTATAACAGACTGTGGTCAGATAGAGATTTTTTTTGTAGCATAAATAATGTAAAGTGTGTGTGTGTGTGTGTGTGTGAGTGTGTGTGTGTGTGTTTAATATATATATAACAAAAAGTCTTAATTATTTTGTAGATAATCTCTGAAGGGCCCCAACATGGAGTCTTCAGTGGCCTTCCACTGGGCATCTCTGGCCCATCTTTTCAATGATGTCAGTTTCCATCCTCTTTTCTATTCTCATATTATTGGGTCATGATATTTCCCCTCATGATAACAAAATAGTTGCCTTGGGGCTCAGCGGTAGAGCGCTTGTCCCTCATGTGTGAGGCACTGGGTTCTATCCTCAGCATCACATATAATATATAAAAAAAATAGCTGTCTCACCTTCAAATATCACACCCTTACAAACAAAGTAAAAAAGCAAGCAAGAAAGAAGAATGGAGACTTCTCCTCATGTTATCTCTTTTTTTTTATCAGGAAGCAAAATATTTTCCAGAAGTTCCCCAACTGACTTTTCTTTTTTCTTTTGCCTCAATGGTCACAACTAAGTCACCCAACTCCCCTGAGCCAATCACAACAAAAGAGGATAGATATTTTCATTGAATTAGAATACTGTATCTCATCTCCTTGAACTAAAGAAAGAACCCACTTTTTCTGATAAATTGTTACTAAATCTTTGAATGAAATTGGATTTTTGTTAGCAGGATATCTGGTCAGTAACCAATAATGCCTACTATATCACAAAGATGTGTGTGTGTGTGTGTGTGTGTGTGTGTACGCGCGCGCGCGCGCATGTGCACACATGTATGAATGTCCGTTTATTCATTTACATTGAGAAATATTACTTGCAAAAGAACTGGACATTGAGTTCTCTGGCCAACATTATTTTTCCTTACAGAAAATAAAAGGGAAGTTAAATTATAATGAGAAAGCTGGTAGGAGCATGCAGAATCAGAACTAGAGGAGTAATTATTTCTATGTACTTAGGTTGTCTCCTTTGCCTGCAGTGACTTTCCCTTTTTTAACTCCCACATATCCTTGAAAATTTAGCTTAAGCATTATCCATTACAGAAAGCTTTGTCATTCCCTCCTTCCCCATCTGAATCTCCCACCTCCACATAGAATTACTTGCTTTTCTTCTGTATTCCGTGGCTACTGTGCAAAATGTATCATTACATCTCTTCTTTTGTGTTGCCATTATCAGTTAGGCGTCCTCTCCACTAAATGTGGATGTTTTGCTTGCAGAAACTGAGATACCATGTTAAGTGGTGATCGTGAGACTCCAAGTATGGATATCAAGGGATAGATATTTGCAGCACTGGTGCACACCTATAATCCCAGCTCTCCAGAAGCCTGAGGCAGGAGGATTGAAAGTATGAGACTAGAGTGAGCAATTTAGTGAGACCTCCATCTCAAAAAATAAAAAAGGCCAGGAGGTATAGTTGAATGGTAGAGCACCCTTGAGTTCATTTCCCAGTACTGGGGGGAAAAAAGTGGTGGGGAAGAGGGCATAGATTTTGAAACCTGTGGTGAGATTATGTGTCAAATTGGAGGATGACTTTGAATGAAATTAACACTTAAACCCCTGAACACTGAGTACAGCAGACTGCCCTCCGTAATGTGAGTGGACCTCGTCCAATCAGTTGAAGACTAAAATAGAACAAGAAGTTTGGCTTCCCCAGGAAAAAAAATTCTTCAGCAGGCTACCTTTGGACTTCATCTGGACTATTGGCTTTCCTGACTCTCCTCCTACTGGCGTCTGGGCTGGAACTGCACCATCAATCTCCTGGGACTAAACCTGCCTGCCATGAGGTAGATTTCAGACTTCCTTGCCACCATAATCGCATTAGCCAATTCCTTATTCATAATACCCCCACCCCCGACACACACACCTTAATCTTGTATCTGAATTTATATGTCTTATTGGCTCTGTTTCTCTGGAGAAGCCTAATAAACCTGCAAATATAATAGGTGACTAAACTGAATTTGCAATTATGGTTAAATTAAGGATACTGAGATGGGAGGATTACCAGGGATGATCCAGTAGATTCAATGTAATAATAAGGATCTTTATAAAAGGGAAGCAGAAGTTTCAGAGTCAAAGAAGATGAAGCAGAGGTCCAAGTGATTGCTGGTTGTGGGCTACCAAACAAGGGTAGTATTAAGAAGCTGGAAAATGCAAGAGAACAGAGCCGCCAGAAAAAAAATGCAGCCCTGCTAACATCTAGATTGTACTTCAGTAAGACTCATTTTGGACTTCTGATTTGTAGACCTATTAGATGGTAAATATATGTTGCTTTAAACTAGTAAATTTGTGGTAATTTGTTATAGGAGCAATAGGAAACTACCACAGTATTTGAGGAATATTTATTGGTTAATGAAGAGAATTTAATAAATTAAGCTATTATAACGAAAACTTTCAATCAAGTTATTATTTTACCCATTACAGATGAGCAAACAAATTCAGAAAGATTATGTAATTTATGAAAGTATCATACCAAGAAATGCTATACCATTTAGAAGGTACATTCTTCTAAATACTGATGTCCCCCAAATATTCTAAGACACACAGCTTTATAATAGAGGAATAGCCAATGGTAGCACCAAAACATGGCTTGAGAACATTGTAGCCTCTTCCAACCTGCCAGTCTGCTTTCTGTTTCAGTCCTTCATCAGCTTCTCTGCAAAATAACCTAGAAAACAGTAAAGACAGTGTGCTTATTTTCAAATGCTGTTTCAAGATAGGCTCCTAGCTTCTGTTGATGTGGGGCTTGCTTAGCATAAATCCCTTCCATAGTGAATTCTAGAGCTTCTCAGTGGGATCCCACAGATTGAGATCTTAGGCATGAGCTCTCATTTTCCATGGTCTGAGACAAACTAAGTACTGGGAATTCAGCTAGCCTTTATTGTCTTATTTTTATATGTTTATTAATTCCTATGTTTTGAAAATATTAGTGTTATAAATTAGACCCTAACTAATTTTAGTTTTCTCAGGATATACCCAGTCTTTTAAAGATGATTCTGCATAATCATAAGTGCATCCATTTCTTATAGATTTTATAAATTTATAATTAACTGACAACCTTATTCCCAAATTTATGAGCTTCACTTTGCTACTGCCCTAATGTATTGCCTGCACACTGATTACATAAACATGTGAACATTTACTTAGAAAAAATCTTTTTAATGAACAGCTATTTATAAAGTAATTACATCATAAAATATCAATTGAAATAATTCATAAATTGTAAAACTCTGCTCAAAACATAAGAGATGGAACAATTGGTTTATTTTGTGCTAAATATGTCCTGGTGTGAAAGTATTTAACACAAGAATAATATTTTCTATACCTATCAGTGGTGTGAAAGTATTTAACACAAGAATAATATTTTCTATACCTATCAGTAAGACAGAAAGATAAAGTTCCTTTCTTTGCTTTTTCTTTAAAGTCATACATTTTTTGTTTGTTTGTTTAAAGACTTTTTTTAATTTTAGAGACTATTTAAACTTCTGCATGGCTGACATTTGAAAGAATTAGCTGAATGTAATTATTTGTCTAATGGAGGGGTACTTTTTTTTAAAGAGAAAGAGAGAGAGAGGAGAGAGAATTTTTTAATATTTATTTTTCAGTTTTCAGCAGACACAACATCTTTATTTTATTTTATGTGGTGCTGAGGATCGAACCCAGCGCCCCACGCATGCCAGATGAGCGCGTTATCACTTGAGCCAAATCCCAGCCCCTTGAGGGGTACTTTTTAATAGAATATGAGAAAGAATTGTGGCTAGAATATTTCTGATATAGATATTTTAGAGTTTGTATAAAACTGATGTGGGCCAGGTGTGATGGCAACATGCCTGTAATCCCAGTGGCTAGGGAGACTTAGTCAGGGGAATCAGGAGTTCAAAGCCAACCTCAGCAATTTAGCAAGGCCCTAAGCAACTTAGTGAGACCCTGTCTCTAAATAAAAAATAAAAAGGGCTGGGGATGTGGCTCAGAGGTTAGAAAACTCCTGGGTTCAATCCCTGGAACAACAACAAAAAAAAAAAAAAAATGTGAGTGTTCTTATCATCAGTCATGAATGCATACTCAAGGCATTCTTTTAATATGAGAGCAGTACCATTGCCATCCCCATGGAGTTTCCTTTGTTTACACATATAAAGAACAGAGCAGGTATTTTTACCAGTCTTTTTTGTTAGATATATTAACTTACTTCAAGATCCTAAGAACAAGGAATTTGTAATCAACATTTCCCCTCTTATAATTTGCTGATTTCTAATCACAAATGTAATTTATGTATGAAACCATGAACCCCATTATTATGTATAATTATAAATCACCAATGAAATGATGAACTAAATTAATTAAAAGTCATCTACACACAAAATTGTAATTTACAGCAGCAAATTTTTTTGAAGAAATTAAAGATTTCTTTTAAATGCTTGTTTGGACATCCAAAAACTACAGGAAAAAATAATAAATAAAAGCCAAAATCCTTTTGTTGAACTTTCATTTTCTCTCTGCCAAATCAGTTTTCAATCTCACTCCACCTATTCCCTGATTATGGTATTCCTGCTTTCAAACCATTGTAAAACTCTGCTCAAAACGTAAGAGATGTAACCATTAGTTTATTTTGTGTTAAATATGTCCTGATGTGAAAGTATTTAACACAAGAATAGTATTTTCTATACCTATCAGTAAGAAAGATAAAGTCATACATTATTTTTTGTCATTCATTCACTGGGTCCTGCCAAATGTGTGTCCTTAGTAGTTCCATCAGCACGCTCTATCTCTTGCAGCTCTCTTTAGTCACCATCATCTCTGGCTTAGGTTTATGGCCAGCATCTCATAATTGACTTCTCAGTTTCTTTGCCTCTAACCTCCATTACCAACCTCCCATCTCTGTCATGCTGTAAAATTCCAACAGACCAACTGTTCTTTGTAAAATGAAAATGAAATCATGCCAGTCTGCTTGCTGTTTCAATCCTTCATCAGCTTCTCATGGCTTTCAGAATAAAGTTCAACCCCCAAATGTTAGGATGTGAGATCCTGAAATATTTGGACCCTGTTCAGGGCTCAGATGGTGTGGTCACTAAATATCAACCAGTAGGGCAAAGGCTATGTCTTTTACTTTTAATCTTTTCTATTCTCATTGCCTGGCTGGGGCTGGGGATGTGACTAACTATCCTTCTGTTCATGCCTCTTTAAGTGGTTCAATAAAAATACCTACTACAAATTTGATAGTACTCGATTTATTGTAAAAAGAATCTTATTTCTTAACATTGGGACTTGTGTGAAAGGTGACATTTAACATAGCCTAAATGATGAGACGCATGTTAAGCCATGAATGAGGATACAGAGATTATATATTTAGCATCTTTAACTATATTACCATTGAATTATTACTAAATAATTCATATATTAATCCATACTTCCATTCATCCAGTTATCCTTTGCCAAATTTCTTTATGAAACATTTCACAATTATTTCTTGAGAATCTGCTATATGCCAAGTTCTGGTCAAGGCAGTGGTAATATAGGGCTTCGTATGTAGTAGATGAGATCTCTATTTTGATAAGGTTTTTATTCACTTGGCACAGATAGACATGAAACAAAGTATAGAATAGTATAGCTTCAGAAATTGCTAACTCTGATAAATATAGCAGATGATATATACAGTGATGGGGGAGAGAGGCCAATTTAGGGTGATTCAGGAAAGTCCTCTCTGAGGAAATAAAGGATATCAGTGATGAGATTTCAACAATGAGAAGGAGCCACAGGGAAAGCTGGTTTAGCAAGGCAGATAAGTAGAAGAAATATGATATGGAAATAAACATTCATATTCTAGAAAAAGGTAAAAGGCCAGTGTGGCATCTTATCACATAGTGATTTTGTGCCCAAAGCAAGATAAAAGAATGACTTGAGCTAGAGTTTTACCAATGAAGATGTTAAGTCATTGAATTTAGTATATATTTTGGAGTTCCAACCAGCTGAACTTATCAGCGCATGTAGAGGTATAAGGAAAGAGAGACTCGTAAGTTTTTTTACTTAAATAACTGGGCATATGGGTGGTACTACCATTTACTGGAATGGAGAATATAAAGGGAAGTTCTCTTTGGAATCTATTTGTTCTACTTGGAATCCGGAAAGTATATAATATATTCAAGAGGAGAAGTCAAGTAGGAAGAAGAGTATTTTGAGTATAAAACTCAAGGCAAGCCAGGAAAGGAGCTTTCTCCGCTGCAGTCTACTTTGTTCTGTATTAACTCAGAGCTGATAAGAATGAACCACGGCCACCTGCATGTAGTCATATAAGAACCGAGACCACCTGTGTCAATATGACTTAGTTATCTATTCCAGGAAAATTTGCCCAGAAAGATAAGACCATAAGCCATAAATAACTTCTCTATTTGCTTCAGGAAATCCCTGCAAATCAGATTATCTGAGACAACAGTCTTCTTACTTGTATAAAGTTTCCTTATCAAACCATGGTTTACTTATCAGGACTTACTTTAAGACTCTTTCCTTAGTATGCCAATCAACCCTAAACAATTAATTCAAAATCTTGCCCAATCCCAATCTCTTCCCCACCTTAAAACACCTGCTTTTAACCCCTTGCACACAAAGCTCCCAAATCCCATACAAAAATTATCTGGCCCCTCCCTCTTTATTCTGTCAAGATTTTGTTCATCCTGACTGCAGTGACATCTAAAAAGCTAAGTTTTGCTCTACGTTTGCCTATATTTTGGGGAGTTAAATATTCTTTACTATATTTTTCTTACATGCTCTTATAATGAGCATTTGTCCCATAAATAACTATTTAGCCTCCAGCTCTTAAACTCATATTTAGAAAAATGAGATTTTTTTAAAAAAAAATGTTTTTTAGTTGTAGATGGACAAAATGCCTTTTTGTTCATTTATTTGTTCATTTATATGTAGTACTAAGGATTGAACCCAGTGCCTCATAAATGCTAGGCAAGCACTCTGCCACTGAACTATAGCCCCAGCCCACAAAATGAGATTTTTGAAGTTATAGGACCTTAAGCTATCTATTCTAACCAGTTTATTTTACAAATATGAAAACTGAATTCAAAGCAATTGTGACTTGTCTAGGGTCATAGCTAATAGCTAGTAGATCACAAAACAACTCTTAGTTTGGCTCTCTCTATGGTAGAATGTACAAGCTCATGTTGAGCAAGATGAAATAAATTATTTTTGTTCTTTTAACTATAAGATTCTTAGCAGGGGAGAGAACAATCTGGCTGTTTTTGTTTGTGGTTGTGATTCTCTTATACTACTTGTCAGGCTGATTTAAGCACTAAGCATATGTGTTCATGAAGATATTAGTAAATTTTAATTTACATTTACCAAAAATCCAATCATTGAAATTTTATTAATCAGCAGATAGAAAAAGAAATACCAGCTGCCAAACTGCACAATTCCTGATGTAGCTCTAGTTTTCTCCTATTCTAATTATAGAATAAAGAAACAAAAACAAAAAATCCCCATCAACTCACCAACTTGTGTATTGCTTCTCAGGTGGTAAGATGTACCATGCAAAATATTCAAGAAGTTAGAATTTACTTTAAGAGGTATAAGGAAAGGCAGGTGTTTTAAGGTAGGGAAGAGATTGGGATTGGGCAAGATTTTGAATATTCCAGATACAGAGCCTCTTCAAGGAAACTGAGCAATGCCATGTCTATATCTGTTAGGGATACAGCTTCTAATTTTAACTCAGATTTAGTAAACATTGGGGAATAATCTTAAACTTTATTTTTTGCAAGAACACTAGTAATGAGGCAGTAGACACCTGTCATTCCTCCCTTTATTTCAGGAATCAACTAAGCCAACTTTATCCATATTATGATTGTGGGAGGCACTCCTTAAACATGCCATGAGTCAGTGCCCTGCTATAGTTACCTGGACCACAGGTGGAGATATGGCTCATTTTGGGCCAATGGGCCAATGCACCGGGGACAAAGAGTTATTTAGTGGCCGGATCATAAATGTATACAATGTAGGAGTGGCTGTTAGATAGGTCTGCCACTGACAGTAAGAATCAAAGAAGGCCAAATTTTTGCTTAATATTCTATAGTACCTCCAAGCAGGAGAATCAAGTGAGTGAGAATCAAGTGAGTATCAGTGAAAAGCTGACTAAAACAGGCACCGTGACTTTTAACCTCTAAAACCGTGAGCTAAATAAACCTTTTCTCTTTATAAAGTTAGCTGGTATTTCACTATAGGAGCACAAAGCTGACTACACATGTCGTTATGCTTTCTTTAAACAAGAAGAATGTGTTGGGCTGGGGATGTGGCTCAAGCGGTAACGTGCTCACCTGGCATGCATGGGGCACTGGGTTCAATCCTCAGCACCACATAAAAATAAAATAAAGATGTTGTGTCCACCGAAGACTGAAAAATAAATATTAAAAAATTCTCTCACTCTCTCCTCTCTCTCTGAAGAAGAAGAAGAAGAAGAAGAAGAAGAAGAAGAAGAAGAAGAAGGAGGAGGAGGAGGAGGAGGAGGAGAATGTGGTATCTAACCCGTGGCTTAGATAGGCTTTCATGGGGAAGCACACAATAAAAGTAAATACAGAGAATGTCAGGTGCTGGCAAGTACTATGGAGAAATTAAAAGTCAAGAATCCTGTAGGGAGGTGCAGCTGTAATTTTTCATAAGGTAGTCAAGGAAGGCTTCACTGAGGTGTCATTTGAACTAAAGCCCCAAAGAAGTCAGAGAGCAAGCCTTGCTGATATCTGGGTGATGAGTTTCCTGGTTGAGATCAGGAGTACAAAACCTCTAGGTAAGAGCATGCGTCTGTTCAACAAAGAACAAGGAGACAGTTGGAAATCCAAATGGCATAACAAACTCAGCATGCCCAAAATTGAACTCCTCATCTGAAGTAAAAAGGGAACAGAAAGTGGAAGCTGAGGTCCAGGTTCTGGTGGGAGGTCAGGGGCAGATCACAAAAGGAATCTAAAAGAGAAGGATTTCAAGTAAAGGAGTTGCAGGATTTGACTTATGTTTTATAAAAATTATTCTGGCTCCTGTGTTGAGAATAGATGGTAGGGGGCAAGGGCAAAAGTGATGAGAGCAGTTAGCAGGCCATGTCCAGGTAAGAGAGAATGGCAGCCTGAAACAGTATCTATAGATCAGAATTATTAAAAAAAAAAAAAAAAAAAAAAAAGCAAGTCTACAGAAAGGCTAGGAGGCCAAGCCAAGAAGTTCCTCCAGAGCTCACCTATAGTACTTATAAATGTGAGTGAACTCCTCTGAAATTGGAGTATAGGAAGGAAGAGGGAAGGAAGGCATAGATAAAGAAAAGTAATGGGTTTGGGGAAAAGTTGATATAGTTGACATATGATGGCCTCAGGCTTAATAATAGTGTTATCATTATTAAAAACCATAAATCATTTAAGAGTCAGAAAATCTGGGAAAAACTAGCAACTGAGCTCTACTTTTAACTTTGAGTTCATCTCAAAATTTCTCCCACCAGAGCCCTAGAAGGGCAATAACCATGTCTTCCTGTTTTCAGTGCCTGGTACAGTCACCTTACAACAGTGGATTTCAGGGAAATTGAGAACATAAGGGAGGAGTGGGGAAGATATGAATGCAGATGGTTCAATTGGGTGTGCAGGGTCAGGAGAGGTTCTCTTGGGACTCACTCCACAGGTACTCTTTGACTTTTTCACCTGGCCTCAGACTTTTTTTTTTTTTTTTTTTTTTTTTTTTTTAGTACTGGGTATTAAACCCAGGAGCTGCTCTAACAGTGAGCTTCATTCCCAGCCCTTTTTACTTTTTTTTTGGGGGGGGGACGGGGGGGGGGGTAACGGGGATTGAACTCAGAGGCACTAAACCGCTGAGCCATATCCCCAGCCTTATTTTGTATTTTATTTAGAGACAGAGTCTCAACTGAGTTGCTTAGTGCCTCCTCTTTGCTGAGGTTGGTTTTGACCTCACAATCCTCCTGTGCCTGGCCCTTTTTACTTTTTATTTTCAAACAGAGTCTCACTCAGTTACTAAGACTGACCTGGAACTTATGATCCTGCTGCCTCAGCCTCCAGAGTCCCTGGGATTCATTATGGTGTGCTCTGCCATACCCGGCTCACCTGGCCTCAGACTTGATAACATTAAGTAAGACCCAACTACTTTCCCACAGCCACAGAAAGATCGATGAGAAGCAACTATAGTGAGCACAGGAATTATACATAGCTTACCAATTGCTTGTAAGCTGTAACCTTCTTCTGGACGCTTTAAAGTCTATAATTCAGAGTGAAATTAAATTTCTTCAATTTATTTTATTCTGTTTTAAAAAGGTTTTCCTATTGTCAGAATAACATATTTGCTGGGTACAGTGGCTCACACCTGTAATCCCAGAGACTCAGAAGGCTGAGACAGGAGGATTCACAAATTCAAACCCAGCCTCAGCAACTTAGTGAGGCCCTAAGTAACTCAGCAAGACCTTGTCTCTAATAAAATATAAAAAAAGACTGAGTATGTGGTTCCGTGGTTAAGTGCCCCTGGGTTGAATCCCTGGTTAAAACACACACACACACACACACACACACACACACACACACACACACATCTTTGTTATAGGGAAGTTATAAGTTATAAAATACATGAAACTACAGAGAAGAAAATAAAACTCTTCCCATTCAGATATAAGTACCATTAACATTTTCCTATATTTCCTCCCATTCTTTGTTTATGTATTATATTTGTGGTGTTTTATTTATAAAATTAGGATTGTTCTGGGTGTAGTGTACACACCTGTAATCCTAGTGACTCAGGAGACTGAGGCCAGAGGATCACCAGTTTGAGGCCAGCTTCAGCAATTTAGTAAGGCTCCAAGCAACTTAAGGGAGACCCTGTCTCAAAAAATAAAAAGGGTTGGGAATGTAGCTCAGTGGTAAAGCACCCCTGGGTTCAATGCTTACTACCTAAATATTTAAATAAATAAATAAATATGATATTTTAGTACATATTTCATACAAAATTTTATAATGTTGTGTTATATATATTAGTTTATGTTATTCTGCTTTTTTAAGTTATAATTTTATCACATGTTCCAATGCCATCAAATGATTTTTTTTGCAAAACTATTTTAATGGATTTTTAATATTTATTTTATTTAATTTTTGTTAAACATTCAGGATGTTTTAATTTTTTTCTAATTTAAAATGATGCTTAATAAATGCCCTTGTTCAAAAGTACTTGATCACGTGTTAAATATTTTCTTATAAGAGGTTCCTATAAGTGGAATTATTGAAAATAAGGGTATGAACTTTTATGGAACTTCCTTAAGACAAGAAGCTCTCAGGACAATTGGTGATACTTCAAGCAAAATATCTAATAGTGTCTATTTCCTTGCACCCTAATAAGTATTGAATATTATCAATTATAAATTATTTGTAGAAGACACTGAAGTCTTTGAAATCAGAACAGAATAGATCCTGATATAATGTATTTTGACAAATCTGCCTGCATCATGGGAGAAGACAACAGTGAAGTCATCATACTACACATAAATGAACTATACTAGCACAGTATTCTATGATTAAATTTAAATTCAGACAGTTTATCTTATCTTTATGAATGTCTTAGCTTTTAAAAAAATTCAAAAATTGGATAAAATAGAATTTTAAAATAGAAATATAATTTACATTATATTTTAAGGAAAATATCTTGCCATAGGCACTGGAACAATTTTTTTCTTAATAGTATATACAACCTCCAGTAGAAAGCAAGTATGTTTAGAAAATGAATTGTACAAATTAACTCCATGTGTAATCAGAGACTAACCACTTAATGTTATTATGCTTTAATGTAGGAGAAAATGCTGCGTTCCTTTTATAGTTCTATAATGTTCTATTACTTGTGCCAGATTCTCTATTACTTTATCCCTAACCCTCACAAAACTCTGCAGGGAAGATTTTAACTGTTCCAATTTTACAAATAAGGAAACAGAGAGAGGGAAAAAAAAAAAAAAACTTGGCCAAAGGTACCCTAATAAGAAGAGGTAGAGCAGCATTTGAGCCAAGATTTGGTTAACTCCACAGGTCTGCTCGTTCCCCTAGTCTACAGGGAATCCCAGGGAATTAAAGGCTTAAGAGAAAATGGTGACCGCCCTAACCTGGTGACAAAAGAGGCCAATGATATAAATTCATCAACCTCCCTCTCTGGTTACCTAAAGTGGAAATATTAATGAATCAACACTTTTTGTTATTTCTGAATTTAAATTAATATGTTTAAATGTGGAAAATTAGCATTGGAATGGTCTTATTAAACTATTAGAAGAGAATGGAAAGGAAAAAGAAAGAAGGAAGAAAAAGGGAAAACAAATAAGGATAATGGGGGAATAGTAAAAACCAGCTCCATGAAATTAAAACCCACAACAACATAGAGAAGGTTCTAGGCAGGGAGAGGGTGATTTTGAAGGGATTGCAGTATTCATATTTGGAGATTGGAAAGCAGAAGGATGGATGGTTGTAAAATCAGTCAGAACAAGGGAGCCACTAGGATGTTGTCACGGTTGGGGGCACTGAGCCATCTCTCTTTCCGTTCTGCCACCTGTCTCCACCACAGGGATGTGCCTACTTCACAGGCAGACAGTTGTGTTTATGGGTCAGGACAGCCCTCTCTTGGACAGGCAAAGTCTTAAGCATTTTTATTTCTTTTCTTTTTCAATCTTCATGCTGTATCAACTGTTCACCCACCTCCATTATTCCTGCTGACAGAAATCATGAGCACTTGATTGGATATTGGCTAGGCTGGGGAGGCAGAATTGTGTCCTATGTAAGAGCAAATGGCTCCAGGTCAGACTGCTTGGGTTCCTAGTCCAGCTCTACCACCACTGTACGGACTAAAAGAGGCATTTAACTATTTTTTTTGCCTCAGGCTTCCCATCTCTAAAATACAAATTCATTTAAAAAATTATAAAGCACTTGCTGTAAATAGGATCCTAATTAGAATAAGTTATACTCCATGTATATATAATATGTCAAAATATCTACTGTCATGTATATTTAAAAATAAAAAAATTTTAAAGAGCACGTATGTTTGTCACAAAATTGTTTGACCCTCCAGGGATAGAACAATTAACCAAACAGAGCTTGCATTCCAAACATGGTATCTACTATGATAAAGTGTGATGAAGAAGGATAAAGGAAGGCAAAAGGACAAAAATGCAGAGAGTCATAAGCTAGATAGGTGATCAGAGCAGACTTGAAGAAGTGATATTGGAGCAAAGATATGAAAAAAAGTAAATGAGTCATAACATAGATCCAGGGGAATAAGAATAACTGATACCAAAGCCCTAATAGAGTCAAGTTTAGTGTATTCAAGAGAGAAGAAAAATGCAAAAGTGTAGTTTGACTTAAGCAGAGTCAGAGAGAATTAATAGAGTGGCCAATGGTAAGAATATACTGAGCTTATAGACCTTAGTAAGGACTTTAGATTAATTCTAAGTGTCATTTGGAGTATATCAGGTAACGTTCTATCACAGAAAGCAGAAAAAATCCTCTTGTTATTTAATGAGAAAGAGATTTGATACACACAATTTGGGTGCTTATAAAATCATTGAAAGTGCTGTAAGAGCAAGCTTTAAACCAGGCCTCCAGGAATGAGACCAGAACACTACCATCCAAGTAGGCTACCAAAAATGCTCTAACTCTGCCACAATCAGGAAGATGGGCAATAAAGAGGTTACAAATAAACTGGTGATTTAAAGAACAGATGCCATGGCCATGACCCAGGGAAGAGGAAGCCCTCATTGGTACCACAACTGTCTCAACATCTGCACCAACTCAATGTCTCTGCAACCACACTTACCTGCAGTGATAGTCAAGGCAGCCAGAATACAGTCTCCAACCTACTTCCACCTTTCTAATCTGTTTTATGAACATCAAATTGGTAAAACATAAGACCCATGCCAAGTGGTATTGGTTAAATTTTCAGACTCTTTAAATTCCCAATTTAAATTTTTCTATTCCCTGTGAGATTAGAAAGCGCATTAGAAGAGTAGAATGGATGTCTGATGTCAATTCACCATGTCTCTCACAGCAAGTCACTGAAAGGGAAAGGAGGAAGGGAGTGATAGCATATGATTTGTTTTACATTTTAGCATGATCATTCTTCCTGCTAGGTAAAAAAAAAATGCTCTAGTGGGCTAACAGAAAAGCAGAGAAGGTTCAAGGCTTATGCAAGAACCATGGAACCTTAAATGAAAGTGGTGACCATAACAATAGTAAGAAAACATGGAATTATGTTTCATACTAGAACCTAAAGGATTTGCTGATGAATTGGATAAACAGAAAGAATCTAGGATAGCTCCAGGATTTTGAATACCTGGATCAATAGTAGTGACATATACAAAGAATAGTAGAAAAGCTATGGATTAGTGGGAGAAAATATTTGCATTTACCTCAACCAATAAACAATAATCAAAGTTCTTTGAGCAGTATCTGACACACAGTATTCAATTGGTGTACTGTTTTTTAAATTAAGGTAGTATATTTTGCCTAACTCCCTTGAGATCATCAAGACTGAAACTGGCTTATTTATTTATTTATTTTTGGTACTGGGGATTAAACTCAGAGCACTCAAATACTGAGGCACATCCTCAGCCCTTTTTGTATTTTATTTAAAGACAGGGTCTCACTGAGTTGCTTAGTGCCTCAACTTTGTAGAGACTGGCTTTGAACTTGCGATCCTACTGTCTCAGCCTCTAGAACCACTGGGATTATAGGCATGCTAAACTGACTTATTTTTGAACAGTAGTCATGTCTCCTAAGTAGAAAACAACAGCAAGATACCTAAAGTTTAGAATCCTGAACCAGAAAGGTACTTACCCAAAGACAACAGCAATTCATTATTCTCTCTAGAATGTGTATCTAAGCTCCACTGGTTCTTGGCACTTGGAAGGAATCAAGATTCTTCCCTTTGCCTGGATTGGAGGAAGCTGGAGGGATGTCTTGTTTCCCATAGACCACTAGGAAAAGGTGGGCTCCCTGGAGCCTAATTTATGGCACTACCCACATGGAGTTCTAAGGCAATTATTGGACTGTACAATGTAATCTAAACAGGGCAGAATTCTAAAAGAGAAATACAGAGAAAAAGAGTACCCAGAGGGGAAAATGCATAAATGCTAGGACACTTTTGCTTTTTTTCACAAAATCTTAATAAGTTATTAAATACTGAATTATTAAATATTCTGTGGGAATATTGTTCAGGAAATTTTTCATAGATCTCTTCTTTTAATCTTTACAACAAATTGTGAATTAAAGTTATTCTAATTTAATGGATAAGAAAGTTTAGACATAAAGAAATTAAATAGAGTGCCCAAGACCATACAATTGGTTATTGAAGAGCTTTGATTTAACCCCAGGCTAAACAGATTCAAGACTTTACGCTATAAAATAGGATTCTTAGCCAAAACATATATTACTCTTGGGAATGGGTTATATTGTACATTTGGATAAATGTGGGACATAGCAGTGGTTTGGGGGAGAAGTATTGAAGTTAACTTCATTTGAAGTGTGTCACTATTACCAATAAATGATTTGCATATCCTTGTTATATTAGTTAAGGCAACATAAGCTGCTATAACTAACACCCAAATGTACAATAACAGAAAATTTTATTTCTTGCACACATGCAGTTCACAATGAGTGTTCCTAATGGCAACTGGCTCTCCTTTAAGATGGACCCAGCCTATCTTGTGGTTCTTCCATCTTTAACACATGATTTTGAATGTTGTTGTGTTTACTTACATTCTACCAGAGAAAGGGTAAGTGCATAGGAAAATTTTTATGGATCAGTTCTAGAAGTGGCATACATCACCTCATTTGACTAGAATTCAGTCACTCAGCATATTTAATTGCAAGGGAAGCTTGAAAATGTCCATCTAAATGCCCAGTCATTTTGTCTCTGCCACGATTGATCTCATCCATGACATTTCCCACAATGTCATTCTCAAAAGAAAACTGGATCTTTAATTTGAGGTTGACATTACTTTCTTTTCTATATAAAATTTATATTTAGATCAAATAGACTTCCACATTTAGTTTGCTGTTAAAGAAGATATTTTATGTTCATCTTTTGAAAATTAGAGTAAGTAGGTCTTCTTTGACAATACTGTCCATAATTTTTTTCCATCACTTTTATTTTTAAATCTAATAGGGAATGATAACTTACAGAAATTTGTAAAGCTTTTATGTTTTTAAAACCTCACTTAAACCTTAACTGACAAAACGTTTACCATCTTGTTACGCTTATCTAGTTTACTCATGCATAAAATCTTATGCCCTATTTCCAAGTATTGCCATTGTTCTAATAATAAATGCTGGAGATGATGTGGAGAAAAAGGAACACGTTTACACTGTTGGTGGGACCGTAAATTAGTACAACCACTGTGGGAATCAGGATGGCTGGGCAAGGAACCACCATATAACCCAGCTATGCCACTCCTCAGTATTTATCCTGGAGAATTAAAGTCATCACACTACAATGTTACATGCATACCCATATTTATATTAGCACAACAGCCAAACTATGGAACCAGCCTAGATGTCCAGCCTAGGTATCCATGGATAAATGGATAAAGAAAATATATATGTACAAATGTAGTTTTATTCATCCATAAAGAAAATCGTGATAATGGCATTTGCAGGAAGGTAAATTGAACTAGAGACCATTATGTTAAGTGGAATACATCAAACTCAGAAGGTGAAGGGACAGCTTTCTCCCATATGTGGAAGCTAGAGAGGAAAAGTGAAAGAAAAATGGCAGATCTCATGAAAAATCAAAGGGAGACCAGTAGAGGAAAAAAAATCAAAGGGTGAGAGGTGTATATAGAGAGGAAAAGTGTTGGGGAGTGATATTGGACAAATTATATTGTTATATTGTATATTGTACATGTACAAATATGTAACAACAAATCCCATCAGTATGTACAACTATAATGTGCTAATAAAAAAAATGGGAAAATATAATTCCAGCTGGGGGGAAAAAAAGAACCAATTGCATATTCTTATGCTGGATTTAACCAGAAGTAAATCTGGCCCTTCAACTTAAGTCTGAGGTCACTCTAAGAAAAAAAGAGGGGCTGGGGATGTGGCTCAAGTGGTAGTGTGCTCGCCTCGCATGCGTGCGGCCCGGGTTCAATCCTCAGCACCACATACAAACAAAGATGTTGTGTCCGCCGAAAAACTAAAAAATAAATATTAAAATTCTCTCTCTTGCCCGGAACTGCTCTGGCCCAGGGCTAAAGAACCCGCGGAAACTATTTCTCGGTCCGGGTCCTGCTGAATACTGTGGAGGCCAGAGGGGCAGAGCAGAGCCGCCGCCCGCGCCCGGAACAGGCCCAGCGACCCGCTGGCGTGGTAGTCATGTCACCCCAATTGGAGTAGGGGCCAAGCAGAGCCACGGCCCGCATCCGAAACAGGCCCAACAACCCACTGGCGTGGTAGTCATGTCACCCCAATTGGAGTAGGGGCCAAGCAGAGCCACGGCCCGCATCCGAAACAGGCCCAACAACCCGCTGGCGTGGTAGTCATGTCACCCCAATTGGAGTAGGGGCAGAGCAGAGCCGCCACCCGCACCCACAAGATAGGCAGACCTGCGACTGACCGGCAGAACAGGCCCAGCGGTCCATGGGCGTGGTAGACACGTCACACCAATTGGAGGAGGGGCAGAGCAGAGCCGCTGCCCGCGCCCGCAAGGTAGGCAGACCTGGGACCGACTGGCAGAACAGACCCAGTGGCCCACCAGCGTGGTAGACAGATCACCCCAATTGGAGGAGGAGCACAGCCGCAGCCCGCCCCTGCAAGGGAGACTTTTCAACTATACAAGAGCAATATAAATATATAGGGGGAAAATTTCAAAAACACAACAGTTTCACCAAGCAGAAAGAAACGCGAGCAGTATGAAAAGACAAGGAAAGAAAGGACCACAAGCAATGCAGGTCAACTCAACTTTATAAGAGGTAATAGCTGCAGCAGATGGAATGTCAGATAAAGAATTCAGGATATACATGCTTCAGATGATCTGGAGTCTCAAGGAAGACAATAGACAGCAAAATCAGACAATGAAATATCACTTCGACAATGAATTACATAAACAAATCCAAGAAGCAAAAGATCAACTATACAGGGAGATAGAGGTTATAAAAAACAAACAGAAATCCTAGAAATGCAGGAAGCAATAAACCAACTTAAAAACTCAATTGAGGATACTACCAGCAGAGTAGAACACTTAGAAGATAGAACATCAGACAATGAAGACAAAGTATTTCAACTTGAAAAGAACATAGACAGCTCAACAAGACTGTTAAGAAACCATGAGCAGAACATCCAAGAAATATGGGATAATATAAAGAGACCAAAATTAAGAGTCATTGGGATACAGGAAGGTATAGAGGTCCAAACCAAAGGAATGAGCAATTTATTCAATGAAATAATACGAGAAAACTTCCCAGACTTGAAGAATGAGACAGAATCCCAAATCCTAGAAGCCTACAGGACGCTGAATGTGCAAAATCATAAGAGATCCACACCTAGACACATTATAATGAAGATGCCCAACATACAGAATAAGGAGAGAATTTTAAAAGCTACAAGAGAAAGGAAGCAGATTACATTTAGGGGTAAACCAATCAGGATAACAGCTGATCTTTCAACACAGACTCTGAAAGCTAGAAGATCCTGGAATAACATATTTCAAACACTGAAAGAAAACGGGATCCAACCAAGAATTGTGTATCCAGTGAAATTAAGCTTCAGGATGGAAGATGAAATTAAAACCTTCCACGATAAACAAAAGTTAAAAGAATTTGCAGCTAGAAAACCATCTCTTCAAAACATCCTTGGCAATACATTACAGGAAGAGGAAATGGAAAATAACAATGAAAACCAACAGTGGGAGGTAGGACAGTAAAGGGGGGAAAATGATCAAAGAGGAAAACAAACCATGTTTAGTAACATAAATAAACAAATATGGCTGGAAGAACAACCCATATCTCAATAATAACCCTAAATGTTAATGGCTTAAACTCACCAATTAAGAGACACAGGCTAGTAGAATGGATCACAAAACAAGACCCAACAATATGCTGCCTACAGGAGATGCATTTGATAGGAAAAGACATACATAGACTGAAGGTGAAAGGTTGGGAAAAATCATATCACTCATATGGACTTCGGAAACAAGCAGGAGTGTCCATACTCATATCAAATAAAATAGATTTCAAGCCAAAGTTAATCAAAAGGGATAAATAGGGACACTACATACTGCTCAAGGGAAACATACACCAACAAGACCTAACAATGATAAATATATATGCCCCAAACAATGGTGCAGCTATGTTCATCAAGCAAACTCTTCTCAAGTTCAAGAGTCTAATAGACCACCATACAATAACCATGGGAGACTTCAACACACCTCTCTCACCACTGGACAGAACTTCCAAACAAAAGTTGAATAAGGAAACTATAGAACTCAATAACACAATTAATACCCAACATCAAGCAGTTACACTTTTTTCTCAGCAGCACATGGATCCTTCTCAAAAATAGATCATATATTATGTCACAGGGCAACTCTTAGACAATATAAAGGAGTAGAGATAATACCATGCATCTTATCTGATCATAATGGAATGAAACTGAAAATCAATGATAAAAGAAGGAAGGAAAAAATCATGCATCACTTGGAGAATGAACAATAGGTTACTGAATGATCAATGGGTTATAGAAGACATCAAAGAGGAAATTAAAAAATTCTTAGAGATAAATGAAAATACAGACACAACATATCAGAATCTATGGGACACATTGAAAGCAGTTCTAAGAGGAAAATTCATTTCTTGGAGTTCATTCCTTAAAAAAAGAAAAAACCAACAAATAAATTATCTCATACTTCATCTCAAAATCCTAGAAAAAGAAGAGCAAAACAACAGCAAAAGAAGTAGAAGGCAAGAAATAATTAAAATCAGAGTTGAAATTAATGAAATCTAAACAAAAGAAACAATTGAAAAAATTGACAAAACTAAAAGTTGGTTCTTTGAAAAAATAAATAAAATCGACAGACCCTTAGCCACGCTAACGAAGAGAAGAAGAGAGAGAACTCAAATTACTAGCATACGGGATGAAAAAGGCAATATCACAACAGACACTTCAGAAATACAGAAGATAATCAGAAATTATTTTGAATCCTTATACTCCAATAAAATAGAAGATAGTGAAGGCATCAATAAATTTCTTAAGTCATATGATCTGCCCAGATTGAGTCAGGAGGATATAGACAACCTAAACACACCAATATCAATTGAGGAAATAGAAGAAACCATCAAAAGACTACCAACTAAGAAAAGCCCAGGACCGGATGGGTATATAGCAGAGTTTTACAAAACCTTTAAAGAGGAACTAATACCAATACTTTTCAAGCTATTTCAAGAAATAGAAAAAGAGGGAGAACTTCCAAATTCATTCTACGAGGCCAACATCACCCTGATTCCTAAACCAGACAAAGACACTTCAAAGAAAGAAAACTACAGACCAATATCTCTAATGAACATAGATGCAAAAATCCTCAATAAAATTCTGGTGAATCGGATTCAAAAACATATCAAAAAAATTGTGCACCATGATCAATAGGATTCATTTCTGGGATGCAAGTCTGGTTCAATATACGGAAATCAATAAATGTTATTCACCACATCAATAGACTTAAAAATAAGAACCATATGATCATCTCGATAGATGTGGAAAAAGCATTCGACAAAGTACAGCATCCCTTTATGTTCAAAACTCTAGAAAAACTAGGGATAACAGGAACATACCTCAACATTGTAAAAGCTATCTATGCTAAGCCTCAGGCTAGCATCATTCTGAATGGAGAAAAATTGAAGGCATTCCCTCTAAAATATGGAACAAGACAGGGATGCCCTCTCTCACCACTTCTGTTCAACATAGTTCTCGAAACACTGGCCAGAGCAATTAGACAGACGAAAGAAATTAAAGGCATAAAAATAGGAAAAGAAGAACTTAAATTATCACTATTTGCAGATGACATGATTCTAAACCTAGCAGACCCAAAAGGGTCTACAAAGAAACTATTAGAGCTAATAAATGAATTCAGCAAAGTGGCAGGATATAAAATCAACACGCATAAATCAAAGGCATTCCTGTATATCAGCGACAAATCCTCTGAAATGGAAATGAGGACAACCACTCCATTCACAATATCCTCAAAAAAAAATAAAATACTTGGGAATCAACCTAAGAGGTGAAAGACTTATACAATGAAAACTACAGATCCCTAAAGAGAGAAATAGAAGAAGATCTTAGAAGATGGAAAAATATACCCTGTTCATGGATAGGCAGAACTAACATCATCAAAATGGCGATATTACCAAAAGTTCTCTATAGGTTTAATGCAATGCCAATCAAAATCCCAACGGCATTTCTTGTAGAAATAGAGAAAGCAATCATGAAATTCATATGGAAAAATAAAAGACCCAGAATAGCAAAATCAAAGCTAAGCAGGAAGTGTCAATCAGGCGGTATAGCGATACCAGACTTCAAACTATACTACAGAGCAATAGTAACAAAAACAGCATGGTACTGGTACCAAAACAGGCAGGTGGACCAATGGTACAGAATAGAGGACACAGAGACTAATCCACAAAGTTACAACTATCTTATATTTGATAAAGGGGCTAAAAGCATGCAATGGAGGAAGGATAGCATCTTCAAGAAATGGTGCTGGGAAAACTGGAAATTCATATGCAACAAAATGAAACTGAATCCCCTTCTCTCACCATGCACAAAAGTTAACTCAAAATGGATCAAGGAGCTTGATATCAAATCAGAGACTCTGCATCTGATAGAAGAAAAAGTTGGCTCCGATCTACATATTGTGGGGTCGGGCTCCAAATTCCTTAATAGGACACCCATAGCACAAGAGTTAATAACAAGAATCAACAAATGGGACTTACTTAAACTAAAAAGTTTTTTCTCAGCAAGAGAAACAATAAGACAGGTAAATAGGGAGCCTACATCCTGGGAACAAATTTTTACCCCTCACACTTCAGATAGAGCCCTAATATCCAGAGTATACAAAGAACTCAAAAAATTAAACAATAAGATAACATTAACCCAATCAACAAATGGGCCAAGGACCTGAACAGACACTTCTCAGAGGAGGACATACAATCAATCAACAAGTACATGAAAAAATGCTCACCATCGCTATCAGTCAGAGAAATGCAAATCAAAACCACCCTAAGATACCATCTCACTCCAGTAAGATTGGCAGCCATTATGAAGTCAAACAACAACAAGTGCTGGCGAGGATGTGGGGAAAAGGGTACACTTGTTCATTGTTGGTGGGACTGCAAATTGGTGCAGCCAATTTGGAAAGCAGTATGGAGATTTCTTGGAAAGCTGGGAATGGAACCACCATTTGACCCAGCTATTCCCCTTCTCGGTCTATTCCCTAAAGACCTAAAAAGAGCATGCTACAGGGACACTGCTACATCGATGTTCATAGCAGCACAATTCACAATAGCAAGACTGTGGAACCAACCTAGATGCCCTTCAATAGACAAATGGATAAAAAAAATGTGGCATTTATACACAATGCAGTATTACTCTGCATTAAAAATTGACAAAATCATAGAATTTGGAGGGAAATGGATGGCATTAGAGTAGATTATGCTAAATGAAGCTAGCCAATCCCTAAAAAACAAATGCCAAATGTCTTCTTTGATATAAGGAGAGTAACTAAGAACAGAGTAGGGACGAAGAGCATGAGAAGAAGATTAACATTAAACAGGGATGAGAGGTGGGAGGGAAAGGGAGAGAGAAGGTAAATTGCATGGAAATGGAAGGAGACCCTCAGGGTTATGCAAAATTACATACAAGAGGAAGTGAGGGGAAAGGGAAAAATAATACAAGGGGGAGAAATGAATTATAGTAGAGGGGATAGAGAGAGAAGAGGGGAGGGGAGGGGAGGGGAGGGGGGATAGTAGAGGATAGGAAAGGCAGCAGAATACAACAGACACTAGTATGGCAATATGTAAATCAATGGAAGTATAAGTGATGTGATTCTGCAATCTGTATACGGGGTAAAAATGGGAGTTCATAACCCACTTGATTCAAAGTGTGAAATATGATATGTCAAGAACTATGTATTGTTTTGAACAACCAACAATAAAAATAAAAAAAAAATTCTCTGTCTCTCTCTCTCTCAAAAAAAAAAAAGTTTATACCCCAATTTGGACTGATACATACACACACACACACACACACACACACACACAAATGCCATTTCACTTGCAGTGATATACATATTAATGAAGATGATTAGGTGCTAACAAGGTAGTAATGATGATATCTTTCTAGAAAACTCATTAGATTTTTTTTAACTTCAATTTCCAGGAATATCTCTTTATCTTCTCCAAAATACTTTCCTGTTGCAACATACATTTAACTTTATATTCCCCTAATTATAATAAAAAGCTCAAAAATGGACACATTTAACAATAAGCCAAGATCCTCTCTTGGATGTTCTGACTCCACCCTAAAGCAGGAAGCGGTTTCTTTCCTTTTGTCCTTCCCTAGCACTTTACCTGCATTTCTCTTGGTGGACTTAAAACACTTCCTGCCTTACCTTGTGGTTACTTATTTATATACTTTATCTCCCTTAATATTTTTAGGGAAAGAAACCACATCGCATTCTTTTGTGGTGGTGTTTTATATATTGCATGAGCACAATAAAAAAAACACTACTTTAAATTCTTTTTTTTTTTAATTTTAGCCACAAATATTTTTGAAAATATCAAACCACATAAAAACCTCATTTGCTTTTAGCATTGCCAAAAAATCCATTCATACGACAACACTAAAACAACAAAAATTCATAATCCAGTGGCCTCACAAGTCATAAACAAACCTTTATCGTGCCAAGACTTGGAGTACATTTATGAATAAAGCATGAAGGTGGAACCAGAGAGAGTGACTAACTTTTCTTAGAAAAGTCAAAGACAGATGGACAATGGAATTGACATTTAAGATGTTAACTTGAGATGAAGAAAGATTTTTAGGCATAAAAAACAGCATAAGGAAAGGTAAAGGGTTGTTCTCTGGGGAGCAGATACTTCGAAAAAAACAAAAATCTCTGAGTTGGCAAGTGGTTTCCATCTGTCTTCAACACTTAGAGCAAAAACCATTATTGAGTGGCACTTTGCTGAGTAAAATCAAAATATAATTAGAAAAAGATGAGTTTTGCTCTTAATTGAAAATTTACCAAAGAATCTTGAACCCATATGAAAATCTTCTATTCCACTGAATTATCATATTTCATATTTATTGCAGGGCTTCATGTTTAACTGAGCATGAATTCTCTGGTGATCAAAGATATTTGGCTAGCAACTGAAGGACTTAACCACATCTAGGGCAGGCTCCTCTCTTCTTTCCAGCATGAACATTCTAGTGTCACATAAAAAATAAAAGAGAAGGTTTTTCCATACTCATCACCTTCATAACATTTTACTCCTGTATGATTTCTTAAAACCTGGCTTTTGATTATTTTTCCACCTCATTATGTGAATTTAGGTTTTGCCCAATAAGAATGCTTTGATGTCTAATTTGAATCAGTAAAGAATAAAAATGACAAGAGGTATTTTGGGGTAGGTATTATGTTTGCCAACAGAAACTGTTTCTCAGTTCCTTCGATGTCTTGTTTTTTCACTGTGGTGATCTGGTCCTTAAACTAGTTAATTCTACACAAGAGACTAAAAGAATCTTGCTGCACTAAACTGAAAACAAATACAGGACTAAAAAGAGGCATTACTTCCCTTTCCCTCAACCATTTCAACCCTTTTCAGGGCATAGAGCTTGATGACCAGAGCACACGCTCAATGCCAGCCTCCACGTGCATCATGTTAGGCCCGGTGCACTTATGCCAGGCACAACCTGTACATTCACCCACCAGGGCTTGAAAGCATATGGGGAATAAAGCCCTTGAACTTCATCCATAACCATTTACTGTAGCCAGTCAAATCATTACTGAACATACTCAAGAGGAAGAACTCCACAAAACTCAACCCTTTCCAAGTTAATCAAAAATTGAATATTATGGATATAATACTGATGGTTCCAGAAAAACCCAGTCCTAGTGTCTGAGTACAAATCATCAAAGATGGAAAGTGCTGTGGGACCAAAGAAAGAGACAGACAGATCAAGGATTGTACAAGATGCAATTTGTCAGGGACTTATGAACAGCAGCATGTCTTTGGTGGCAGCAAGACAAGTGGATCACTGTATTCCCAGGCAGGGGGATATATGCTAATCTATATGGGCCATGGTCAACTGGAATGGACTTGGCCTTTCTCAAAATCTATTAATATGCCCAATGTCAGTTAAGAAACATTCTAGGCATCAGCAGAAATATTGTTCTTTTTATAGTTATCTTTTATGAACTGCTTGTTAAAGTTTTGTGTTTTTCAATACATTTCTGAATATTCATCTTTATATATTATAAAATATGTTAGTTTATCCTTCCAAACTGGTTTTTTTGCAATTAATTTAATAGAAAACCTACAGAGAAAATTATGTCAGTTTCTACAACGTATTTTCAGAACTAATAAAATGTGACTCTAGCAAAACATTCTGATAAATAACAAGGCTATTTCCATGTTCATGGTCAATAGTAGTGTGAGTTCCATATAATGACTCATCCTAAACACAGATGCTCCTTCTAGCCCAACAGTCTTTCCAAAAAATTTTATAAGTTGTAGCTGAATTGTTGAAATTCTGTTTTTTTTTTTAATTTAAACTGCTGCTGTCCTTCAATTCCTATGACTACTCTCTGTAAGCATAAATAACATCCCTTGAATACCCTCCAACTCTCCTGCTCTCCAGCCCCAGTAAGGAGTTTATCCCACTTATGTTATTAGAGACCTAAAATGATGACAGCCTGCCACCTCATTGCTATCTAGAAAAATTTTAGAGGGAATCTGAACGTCTTGAAAGGAGTAAGGAATGAAGTAAGAAGTTGCAAGGAGCCAACTTTGCCAGCCCTGCCAGGAAGAGCACCTTGAGTTAAGAGATGCCCTTTGATGTGAAAAATGCTGCCCATGTCAGCTTCCTCTGTAAGATGACCTCTTGGAACTCAGCATTTTATACACAGCTGTGTATTAGAATCCCCTGAGAAGCTTTTTTTTTTCCTTTAAAAAAATATGGAACGCTTCACGAATTTGCATGTCATCCTTGTGCAGGGACCATGCTAATCTTCTCTGTATCGTTCCAATTTTAGTATATGTGCTGCCGAAGCGATCATGAGACTTTTTTTTTAAATACAGGTTCTTAGATCCTCTCCTCCAGGCACAGGAATCTGTATTTTTAAGCTGTTCCCTGGTGATTATAAAATAGGGTGATGAGCATTGCCAAGCTGATAAAAACTGCCTAGCCACCCACTTTTAATGTTTACTCATTGGCCATTCATTCAAGAAGTATTTGCTGAGTGTTCTCATAGAGTTATGTTATAAGATGCAACTTGTGTGCTGAAAAAAAATCCTTGGACTAGGAATCAATTAATTTACATTCTGGTTTCATCCTTGTTACCAACTGCTAAATATTTTAACTTTTGTGAGCCTTAATTTCCTTAAGCTTAAACTGAATGATTACTACAATGCTTTCTCCCTGTTAAATGATATTCACAAGTAGACAAAATTTATTATAAATGTAATGGCCCTTCTGTCTTTATCACACATATACAACTTTCTCTCAAAAAATAGTATTGCTAGAAGAAACACATGACCTAGAATCTTTCTATAATTACAGAAATGAAAGATATTTATTTGATATTTCAGCATGAGATATTTTCCCAGAGAGATCTATCAGCTATATAAAAATATTTGTCATATATGTAAGCAGTGTTAAAATATGTCTTTTCTCAAAAATGAAAAAAAAAGTGCATTCCCAAAAAGAAATTGCATCCAAACTTACCTCCCAATGAGTAAAAATAGGACTAAAGATTATATTGAGATCTCCTGGAACATTAGCAGACGTACTGTTAAATATGAAAGAACTCAAAAAAGTCACGTCTTGGAGTCTAAGAAGCTTTGTGGTCAGCTTGTTGTAATTTTCCATCTCATGTTTATGGGAGGGCTGGCAGTAAGTGTTTCCTGATGGGTTTCCTTCTTTCTTTGCATATTTTAAGGCTATTTCTATCCACTATGAATACATTCATGTATATTTTTCTTATTAAAAATTTTCTCCTGTCTTATAGCCAGCTTCTCCAACCAGGCTTCAGGCAGCATTTGGATGTAGAAATGATTCCTTTCCAATTTCTCCTTACATGGAAAGGGAGTCTTCTCTCTCTAAAGTTGCTCTCCAGTCTTTGTCTCCTTTTCCTTTCCTTAGTTGAAACTGATCTGGAAAGGATGTAATTGCAATCATTTTGGAGTGAACTTCAATTAATAAATTATACTTTCTGGGTATATCTGTATCTTCAGCTTTATTATTCATTGAGAAAATAAAGGCTTTGTCTCTCTGATAATGAGGTACCAGAAAAGGCTTTGTGTGTAGTGAGACCTATTAATGTGGCTCTGATCTCTGGGTGGGGGTAGGCTATCCCAACATGATGTCACATGGCACACATAGCCCAGCACAGCCCCGCTTTCTTTTTTTTTAAATTTTTTAATATTTATTTTTTAGTTGTAGTTGGACACAATACCTTTATCTTATTTACTTTTTATGTGGTGCTGAGGATCGAACCCAGGGCTTCGCATATGCTAAGCGAACGCTCTACCACTGAGCCACAACCCCAGCCCACAGCCCTGCTTTCTGAATACTGAACACTGTGGCAGAAGCTGAATTGCCCCAACATCTTGGGGTTGGGGGGTTACTTTTCCCCTCTCCTGCATATTTGTGAGGATATATTTGCAGAGAATAAGTTATTGGAATCTTAGTGTTTGGAGACTGAAATTCATCAAAACTCATGGTTAACATTTTTTCTCCTGGTCTATTCCATTCACAGGCACAAATTGCCTTTTCAGAAAAATCTCTTTCTCTCTCAAGGGAGAGGGACAAGCATCTCCTGGTGGAAACTGTGATCCAACCAAACTTCCTGAGTACAAACACAGGTCAAAAGAGCTACTTGGGCCAGATCCAGGATTGTGCAGGAACTTATACAATTGATGGATCTCTTTAAAAAGAGGCTACATAATGATGAATAAAACATTAGATGAGAAAGGAAATCACAAATTTTTTAAAAGCCCATGAATACCACAAATGTTATAAAGTTCAAAAATTATCAGAATATTATTATGAATCAATTGCTTGACACACCTCTGTTCATTTTTCCTACCTTTTTTGGCTGTACTCTTTAATTACCTCTTCACTATAATTTTGTAATTATTTTCTAATTGAAGATAATCAAAAAATAATTTGATCTTTCCTCCAGCATAGTTGAGCTAAGTGTTTTATTGGCTTAGAAAAGCTTCTTTCAGTTTTATGATTATTATTAGTAAAGTCATGTTAATTTTTAAGATTATTGTCAGATTTGGAAAAACCTCTTGAGTTTCTTTCACATCTGTGCTATAAGCTTCTCAGGGCATTTAAGTTTTCTAGAACAGAGACTAACTTAAAGTAACCAGTTAGTAATTGATGTTCTCGTTGTAGTTGTGTAGAACAACTTTTGAATAATAATTTTTGTGTTATTTTTATAGGTATTGGTATTTCATATTGTTATCAGTCTGGGTACAATGAGGAGCTAAAACCACACAATAATTCAATAGGCAAAGCTTAATCAAAACAAGCAAAACAAAACAAAAAAAAAACTACATTATCTCGGAGCTGAGATTTGCACAACCAAGACTGAGGTACAGATATTGTTGGAGGGTGTGACTTTGAGTGCTGAATGGCAGGGAAGTTGCTGGGCTGCTCACTGGTAGAACTTGCTGGAACTTTGCCCTGTTCCGTGTTGGTGAAAGCTGGTCTGGGGAGGTGTCTCATTCAAGACACTCCTTTGCAGAGTGGTCCTAGGAGCTTACCAGAGGGAGCTGCAGGCTGTTGTGCATTGTAAATGCCAGGCATTGGAGAAGCTGCTGGCACTGCAGGAACCACGCCCAGGAAACCTTATGTCTGCAGGAATCTGATCTGGAGATGCTGCATGTGGAAGTCCTCTGTGCTACAGCAACTGTCTCAGCACATCAGAGCCAGTGAGCTCATCTTTTCCCTCTGCAGTGTCTTCCCAGCACCTTCTCATCATGAAGTTTCAGTACCAATTGGCAAAGGAAAATCATTTGCAGGGCTCTGATCCATTTTTCAAAATGCAGTTATAAAAAAAGGCAGTACATTATCAACCACACATATGTCAAATTGCTGAGAAATTAAAATCTTTGTCATGTGGTCTACTCATCTTTACTAGATGAACTGTCAAACAATCCAAGAGCCTTGTTTCTTCCTCTTTTTGAGTTACTTCTTTTGTTATACTCTTGAAAACATTTTGATACCATTTGCCTCTGGATGTCAGAATTATTTCCATTGATTATACTGTTGTTCTTTATCCCTTTTGATTCATAGTCCATTGATTTTTAATATATTTTTATTTGTTCTTATTAGTTATACACGATAGTAGAATGTATTTTGACATATTATACATATATGGAGTATAAGTTCTCACTCTTCTGGTTGTACCTAATGTAGAATTACATTGGTTGTGTAATCACATATGCACATAGGATAGTAATGTCCAATTCATTCTACTATTTTTCCTATTCCCATTCCTCCTCCCTTCCCTTCATTCTCCTTTGTCTAATCCAAAGTACTTCTATTTTTCCCTATTCCTCCCTGAGTTAGCATCCATATATCAGAGAAAACATTCAGTCTTTGGTGTTTGACACTGGCTTACTTCACTTAGCATGATATTGTCCAGTTCCATCCACTCACTGGCAAATGCCATAATTTCATTCTTTTTTATGACTGATTAATATTCCATTGTGTATATATACCACAATTTCTTTATCCATTCATCTGTTGAAGGACACTTAGGGTGGTTCCATAGATTAGCTATTGTGAATTGAGTCGCTATAAACATTGATGTGGCTGTGTCACTGTAGTAGGCTGACTTTAAATTCCCTGGGTATAAACCTAGGAGTGGAATAACTAGGTTAAATGGTGGTTCTATTCCAAGTTTTCTGAGGAATCTCCAAATTGCTTTCCAGAGAGAGCATTTACACCAATTTGCAGTCCCACCAGCAATGTATGAGTGCACCTTTTTCCCCAATGGCATTCTTCATAGAAATAGTAAAAGCAGTCATGAAATTCATTTGGAAAAATAAGAGACCCAGAATAGCCAAAGCAATCTTTAGTAAGGAAAGTCAAGTAGGAGGCATCATAATACCATACTTAAAATTATACTACAGACGTATGGTGACAAAAATGGCATGGCATTGGCACTAAAACAGACAAATACCAATGTAACAGAATATAAGACACAGAGGTAGACCCACATAAATACAGTTATCTCATACCAGACAAAATGCCATAAACATATATTGGAGAAAAGATAGCCTCTTCAACAAATGGTGCTGGGAAAACTGAAAATTCATATATAGTAAAATGAAACTAAACCCCTATCTCTCACCCTGCACAAAACTCAACTCAAAGTAGATTAAGGACTTAAGCATTAGACCAGGGACCCTTGTGCTTAATAGAAGAAAAAGTAGGACCAAATCTTTATCATGTTGGCTTAGGAACTGACTTCCTTAACAAGACTCCTAAAGCACAAGAAGTAAAATAAAAAATCAATAAATAAGATGGAATCAAACTAAAAATCTTCTTCAGAGCAAAAGAAACAATCAAGAATGTGAAGCGAGAGCCTACAGAATGGGAGAAAATCTTTGCCACCTGTACCTCAGATAAAGCATTACTCTCTAGGATATATAAAGAACTCAAAAAACGTAACATCAAAAAAAAAAACCCAAATAATAAATGGACAAAGGAAATGAACAGGCACTTCCAGAAGAAGAAATACAATTCATCAACAAAAATAAATGAAAAAATATTCAACGCTTGTAGCAGTTAGAGAAATGCAGATTAAAAACTACACTGAGATTTCAGCTCCCTTCAGTCAGAATGGAATGATCAAGAATACAAGCCCACTTATTTTTATCAGAGTGGTCTCAGTTCTTTAGTAAATAAATTTAAAGCTGACCAAAGAATATGCCCTTCATATTCCTCTCCTAGTCATGGTCCCTTCATAGTCCTCTCTTACCCACAGTTTTGCTTCATATGGTTTCAGTCACCTGTAGTCAATTGTGGTCCAAAATCATATTAAATGGAAAGTTCCAGAAACAAACAATTCATAAACTTTAGACTGTGTGCCATTCTGAGAAGTACCATCCTGCTCCATCGTTCTTGGATGTGAGTCATCCCTTTCTCCCTTTGTCTATGCTGTGTGTGCTACCCACCCACAAGTCACTTAGCTGACCTCTTAGTTATCAGACCACTATCATGGTATTGCAGTGCTTGTGTCTAAATAACTCTTATTTTACTTATTAATGACACAAAACACAAAATTAGTGACACAAAGGAGGCTGTAAGGTATAACAAATGGTAGAACACATCACCTCCAGTACAATGTTGCGACACTGTAGGGCCATGTTATATACAGTGTTTGGTACTATCCAAAGTTTCAGGCACCCACTGGATGGAGGTCTTAGGATGTATCTCTTACAGGTAAGCAAGGGAACTGCTGTATAACCAAATTAGCAGTCTATAATTTATTGAAATAATTAAAAAGACTTTCCAATTTGCAGTGAAATTGACATTCTCAGCTCAACTTTCCTTAGGTGAATTCTAAAAATGCCCATGGCCATTCCAATGTCACCTGACTTTGTGAAAAAACCTAATGATGGGAAATATGGGTGGAAAGAAATGGTGGTTAAAATATCTTACATTGGCAAGTTTTAGAAAAACATGTAATCATGTAAAAACATGTGCCCGTGTAAAACGATATAGCTACGTAGCCGCAGAACCTGACCACGGGTCAGTTTTTTTTCTCTGTCATACTTAACTCTCTGGTAAGCAAGCAAACAAAAAGAAACACAGCAACAAAAAACATCTCTGGTTCATTCTGCACAGTTTTTAAACAACGCCCTCTGTAAGCCATTTCAGGCCCATATTGGGACAAAGCAAAAGTGATCACAATGTCTACTCAGGCGTTCCCACTGCTCCTCAGCTCACGGCTTCCTAGATGCCTTAGATCCCACTCCATACTGTATTTTGGTCCACATTCTTAGTAGCCCAGGGATCAAGAAGTCTTCTAAATTCAGAAGCCAAAAAGGTATTGTAAATGACAGAAGATGCTCTGAGAGGAAAAGAGGGATTATGAAGAAAAGGGAATGACTTGCCCCTTTGAAAGGACGACTGTCATCGTATAGAAATATCTATCCTATGTAATGATTAGATTTTTCAAGAGAAGATAAAAATCTGGACTTTTATACAAATCTCTTAAATATTAAAAACAGGCAATTAATAAATAGTTACAATCCTGTGGGTCTTCTGACATAAATCTGGTATCTGACAGACTATTTAACCAAGTGAAAGTGACCATCCTGTATCCTATCTATCTTCAAAACACATCATCTTGTTTTATAATAATGGTACTTATTATTACCTGACATTTATTTCTTTTCTGACACCCCTGCTCCCCACTACAATGAAAGTTCCATCAATAGGGATCTTGTATAAATTATTTGCTGCTATATCCCTAGCACCTAGACCAGCACCTGGCACGATACACTCAATACATTTATTGGATGAATGAAGTTTCATTTTAGTGTTTACCTCTAAATGTTTTATTTTTAATATAAAGCATCATAAATCAAGATGCTTAAATTTACATTTCAACTGAAATTAATTTCATTAAAATTTTTAATTATATTTCACTGAAAACTTTTAGTTTGCTATACAAAATCTGAGATTCAGGGGCTGGGGTTGTGGTTCAGTGGTACAGTGCTCTCCTGGCATGCGTGAGGCACTGGGTTTGATCCTCAGCACTACATATAAAAAAATAAAGATATTGTGTCCACGTAAAACTAAAAAGTAACAAAAATATCTAAGATTCAGAAAAAATTCATTAGCTAAAACTATAAAGTATAATGAATGGGAAATAAAATAAACGTAAAAATCCAAAATTTTTGTAGTCCCATGAAAATTTTTGTTTTGTTTTGTGCTTTCTTATGTCTGTGCTTTTCATTATGAGGGATAAAGTTTTGTGTAACTGAGATTTGTTGAAGCATTTGACATGTCTTCTAATTTGCTCTCTATGTTCACGTATTGATTATATATTCATGTAATATAGATTATTAGATTCACTCTTTTTAGAACATTGCTAAATAGCCTGAAGAATTAATTTTGAAGGTCAGGTGTGGTGGTGCATGCCTATAATCCCAGCAGCTCTGGAGGCTGAGGCAGGGGGATCGAGAGTTCAAAGCCAGGCTCAACAACTTAGTGAGGCCCTAAGCAATTTAGTGAGACCCTGTCTCAAAATTAAAAAAAAAAAAAATTTAAAAAGGCCAGACTCAGTGGCACTCATCTGTAATCCCACTGGCTCAGGAAGCTGAGACAGAAGGATCATGAGTTCAAAACCAGCCTCAGCAATGGCGATACACTAAGCGACTCAGTGAGACCCTGTCTCTAAATAAAAAAATAAAATAAAATAGGACTGGGGATGTGGCTCAGTGGTTGAGCGTCCCTGAGTTCAATCCCTGGTACCTTAAAAAAAAGGGTGGAGGGCTGGGGATGTGGCTCAATGGTTAATCGCCCTGGGTTCACTCCTCACTTAAAAAAAAAGAATTAATTTTGTCCTCCTTTTTGGAAATGCAGGATGAAAGACTTCTTGTCACTAATTGGAATTTATCAAAAGAATTTTTAAGGCCAAAGATTTACATTTGCAATAATTGACACCTATTCCATAGTGAAGTGTATGTGTGAAAAGAACAAATGAATGAGAATCGTCATGGACAGGGAAAACCCAGAGGTTAGCAATTTCAGCTATTTCTCCACACTGATCAGAAGAGAGGATCTTTGATCCACTTTCAGTTGACTTTTGTGCAAGGTGACAGATAGAGGTTTAATTTCGTTTTGCTACATATGGATTTCCAGTTTTCCCAGCACCATTTGTTGAATAGGCTCCTTTGTCTAGTATAATATAACCGTATTTATGTGGGTTTGTCTGTGTATCTTCTATTCTGTACCATTGGTCTACATGTCTGTTTTGGTACCAATACTATGCCATTTTTGTTACTATTCCTCTGTAGTATAGTTTAAGGTCTGGTGTAGTGATGCCTCCTGCTTCAGTCTTCTGAGAATCTCTTAACTCTTTGTGCACAGCCAAAAAACAAGAGTGTGAGGGGAAAAGGTGCCCAAGACAAAATCCATAGTCTTTTTTGCAACCTATTATTGGCAGCAATGTCCCATCATCTCTATCATATTTTATTAGTTAGAAGTTAGTTATCAACACAATAGCTAAGTTGTGGCACCAACCTAGATGCCCTTCTGTAGATGAATAGATAAAGAAAATGTGGTGTATATTCCCAATGGAGTATTACTCAGCATTAAAAGAGAAAAGAATCTTGGCATTTGCAGATAAATGGATGGAATTGGAGAATATAATGCTAAGTAAGCCAATCCCCAAAACCCAAATGCCGAATTTTTTCTCTGATAAGAGGATACTGATATATAATGGGGATAGGGGTAGCATGAGAGGAATAGGCAACTCTAGATAGGGCAAAGTGGAGGGAGAGGAAGAAAGGGGGAACAGGGATAGGAAAGACAATGGAATGAAGTGGTTATCATTACCCTGAGTACATGTATAAAGACACAAATGGTGTGACTCAACTTTATGTACAACCAGAGACATGAAAAATTGTGCTTTATATATGTAATATGAATTGAATTGCATTCTGCAGTCATATATAACAAATTAGAATAAAATTTTAAAAACTATGGAAATAAAAGCTAATTATCAAGTTCTGTCTATGCTCAAACAGACTGAATTTCTTTCTTTCTTTTTTTTGGGTGGGGGTGCCAGGGATTGAACTCAGGGGCACTCGAGGTCTGAGCCACATTCCCAGCCCTATTTTGTATTTTATTTAGAGACAGGGTCTCCCTGAGTTCCCTAGAAGTCTGCCCAAGCCCTCAGCCATGCTCCTGAGATGGCACATCTATTTCATCAATCAGCTCTTCATCTAGTATCTCCACAAGTATTTACTAAGGGTCCACCTGTGACATTTTATGATAAAATAATTCAATCATGAACACCTTCTACCTTCAAGGATCTGACAGTCTAGGATGGAATCCTAGATTCACCAGGTTGTAATTCAAAACAAATGGAGCATTTTGAAGAGTTAAGACAATAAACATGATAGAGGTTTAGCATCCCAAATCCAAAAATCGAAATCTGAAAGATTTCAAAATTCTGAACTATTTGAGGGCCAACATGATGCCACAAGTTAAAAAATGTCACATCTGACCTCATGTGATGGATCACATTCAAAACACAGGTACAGCCGGGCACAGTGGCATTCACCTGTAATCCCAGTGGCTAAGGAGGCTGAGGCAGGAAGACTGCAAGTTCAAAGCCACTCTCAGCAATTTAGGGAGGCCCTAAGCAACTCAGTGAGACACTGTCTCTGAATAAAATGCAAAATAGGGCTGGGAATATAGGAATGTTGCTCAGTGGCTAAGCACCCCTGGGTTCAATCCCTGGTACCAAAAATAAAAATAAAACACAGGTACTCTAAAATAATGTGCGAAATTATCCTCAGACCATATGTATAAGGTATACATAGAACACAAAATTAATTTTAGTTTACACTTGGTTCCATTTCCACGATATCTCACACATATGCAAATATTCTCAAATCCAAAAATATTAAAACACTTCTAGCCCAATATAGATAAGGTATACTCAATGTATATTAAATACCACTCTTAAATATGGAGTGTGATCATCAAAATTCATTATAAATGGAACCCAGATGATCCTCTGTATCCATGAATTCCATATCCTCTGAGTCAATCAGCTGTGGTTTGGAAAAGTTTATTTTAAAAAAATGTTGTGTTGTTGTTGATATGTAGTATATAGTTAGATCCATGATGATAGCATCTGTACTGAACATGTACAGACATTTTCCTTGTTATTGTTCCCTAAACATTACACTATAACAACTATTTACACAGCATTTATACTATATTAGGTATTGTAAGTTATCTAGAGATGATTTAAAGTATATGAGAGATGTATGTGGATTATATGTAAATACCACACGATTTTGTATAAGGGACCTGAGCATCCATGGATTTTGGTGTTTATGAGGGTTCTAGACCCCAGCTCCCTAGGATACCAAGGGATGCTATTTTAACTGATGAAATTAAAACATGTTGTTATAACTGCTACTAAAACCACATTAATTGAGTGTCCTTTGCTAGTCACTCTGCTGAGAGCATAGGTGTACAATCTAAATCAACTGGAATCCATTTATTAAAGCCAACTTCAACTGACTATAAGAGTTTTGCCAAAAGCTATTAGCTGCTCATAGAATTGTCAGAGAAGCCTGGAGCAACAGGCTTTCAACTGAATTTCCAGGAGTAACACTGCAAAACTGGGTGATGAGTAAACTGTTGTCACTGTCACCAAAAACTAGGTGGTACATTTTGCACTGATGCCACTTTGGCACCAAGAACCAGTTTATATGCAGTACTGTGCATGCTGATGTCACTCCTGCTTCAGGAACCTGACTGATAGGCACCATTGCAAACACTATTTCTTACACCGATGTCTCTCCCAGGCCCTCCCTTCTCTCCTTGCCATTAACTCCTGTATCAAAATGGGGCTCAGTACCACTGAATGATGAAGATCTAGGTTACATGCTTATGCTCTTGCTACAAGTAAATCCAGGAAAAGAAGTAGTAAGCACTTTCAACACTTGTAGGGGAAGACAATCTTTCTCCCACCCAATGCTCACAAATGGAGAATTCTATAGCATAGAAAAAATGTAGATACTGAGAGCCTAAAGGAATTATAGTATCTCATTCAATCCTCAAAAGAAATCTGGGCATGGGTAATATTTTCCAAAAACCAGAGTTGAGACTATTCCTTACCCAAGATCATTCATTAATGAGTGACTATGTTGGGACTCATACACTGGGATGCTTGACTCCAAAGCCATATTATTTTATTTATTTATTTTATGGTGCTGGGGATTGAACCCAGGGCCTTGTGCATGCTAGGCAAGCACTCTACCAGCTGAGCTATATCCCCAGCCTGTCCAAAACCATATTCTTAACTACAATTCTGTATTCCCACTTCTATGGAGGAATGATTGTTTCTTGGATGTGTGTGTGTGTGTGTGTGTGTGTGTGCACGCGCGTGTGTATAATGAGACTAGTTTTTAAATATAAATAGTATATTACATTGATAATTCTCAATATGATCATCTCCAAAGCCTGATACTTACTAGTAGTAGAAATTCCCTAAACATGTTATCTTCTTGTATATGAGGATAATGTTACTGAAAAGAAACAGTACAGGGCTGGGGTTGTGGCCCAGAGGTAGAGTGCTCTCTTAGCATGTGCGAGGTCCTGCGTTCGATCCTCAGCACCACATAAAAATAAATAAATAAATAAAATAAAGTCCAACTACAACTAAAAAAATATTAAAAGAAACAATAAATATTTGTTTGCAATTAATTTCTAGTAGTGATGACAGATTTATACTGGATTATATACAAAGAATTACTCAGACACTGCTATAGCAAAAGGCATCTGTAAACAGATGACATTACCATAGTTGCCATGATTACAATGTAACCATGATTTTTGACCATGAAATAATGCTCAGTTTAACTGAACTACATTGTGTCTGAGCCCAAAGCTTAACACTGTCCTTTAAGTGAGTTTTTCCAGTTCACGCCATCTAAGAACAGAACACTGGTGGACATTCATTAACTCTACCTGCACTTCATCTCCTCTGCATTCCAGGCATGAGACTGTACTGTGATTTGGAGGTGGAGGAGCTGTTGAAAAGCTTACAGACTAGAAAGGGGAGATAAGTCAGCACATTGGTAGTCTCCTCTGCCTGGGCTTGAGCCGTTCTGATCTCTTGCCCAAACCAGTAGTTTATACCACCATTTTGTGGACTGCAGCTGACCATGTTTTAAAGAGCAGCCAGGTGAGTGAGCTTTTTAAAACTTACATCATATTGCCCCTTTACTCCCATCCCAATGCCAGCAGCTTCTAATTGCACTTTGAATGACATCCAAAATCCTTACTGTGGTCTATAAGGACCTAGGTAGTCTGGCCCCTGTTTACTTCTCTAAACACAACAAATACTCTCCTTTCACTAATTTGATGCTGGGCACAGTGGTCTACTTTATACACAGTAAGGTTGCACTTACTGTTCTCTCTACCCAATGTTCTTTCCCTCTGACTTGCTTCCTTCTTGTTACTCAGGTCTCCTCCGTCCATAGACCATCTCTTTGGACAGGCCTTCTTTGGGTATCCAACACCACTGGTCTGTTTCCAACAGCCTTGTTCTATTTTCTTTTTAGCATCTACCACTATCTGAAAATATCTTACACATTAATTTGTTTACTTATTTACTGGTTTTGGTCAATCAGAATACAAGCTCCTTGATAGCAGGACCTTATTGTTGTACTCACAGGTATTTCCTTATGGTCTAGAAAGATGTATGGTTTATTATAGGCACTTATAAAATATTTTTGAACAGTTGAAGCATCAACTACAGTAGTCTCCTACCTTCTTTCACTGCCTTCAGTCTCGTTTGCCCTTATCCACCCACCGTACTCAACTGGTTTATCTAAAGCATAAAATTGTTCACATTGCTTCTCCTATAAATGACTCATAATAACTTACATGATGAGATAAAAATGAATGGGTGTGCCACATAGGCGTTAGATACAGATCACTATATATACCTTGATATTATATTTTTCTTGTGTGTTTGTATGTGTGTGCTCTAGTACTATCTTAAATCTGTTTGGGATTCTATAACAAAATATCTTAGACAGTGTAGTTTACAAACGACAGAATTATATTTCTTGTAGTTCTGGAGTCTAGGATGCCCCAGATCAAGGTGCTCTCAAACTTGGTGTCAGGTAGGGTTATTCCTCATAGGTGGTGTCTTCTATGTGTCTTTACATCATAGAAGAGGTAAATAAGCTCTCTTGGGCTTCTGTTATAAAAGTATTAATTCTATTCCCTCCTGATATAATCATCTACCAAAAGGCTATGATACTATACATCAATTTCAACATGTGAATTTGAGAGGTGGGGCACAAACATTCAAATCATAGTAACTAGTTTATTTATTTATTTTGTATTCTTCTTATTCCACTAATTCTAGTAAATACTTCAAGGGAAAAAACTATGTCAGAGTCATCTTTGTATCTAGAGAAGCAAATGTAATAGTTGATACGAATGCATTATGCATGAATTCATTCATTTTAATGTTTGTGAAATGTTTATTAATGTTATGCCAGGTTCCACTGTGTACAAAGCCCTATATTCTAGTCACTGAAGATATAGGAGCAAACCAAAGTCCTTTTTCTCAGGAAGTTTACATTCTGCTAAGAGAGAATAATGATAAAACAATCAACAACTAATCATATACGGTTGAACAGTAATAAGTGCTTTGAATAAAATGAAGGAACTCTGTTTTCTAAGGGAACTTCCCTCTATGAGACAAATAGATCCTACATTAAAAAAATGGATCTTGTAGGGTTTATAGATGATGAGGTGGGGGAAACACCAGGGGAAAAAATAGGATTATGTAGCTCTAATATAGGAAGAGAAGATAGATACCCTGAAGTAAATGCCACTATCAGTACTGCAGCAGAGCTGTCCTGGCTTATAACTAAGGAGAGTGAGCTGAGACCTTTAGAACAAACTAAGACCCCTAGAGGAAATATGGATGATGTCAGATCAAGTATCTCCCGTGTCACAGCAAAACATCACAAATCCTCTCTGAAGGAAATCGTCATCAAACATGCTCTCATGTATTAACTCACAATAAAGTTCATCAAACCCCGAAACAACCAGAGTCAGAGTCAGCAGAAGCAACAGACACATTCGACCTAAGGACTATGTATATTGAATAATATCAGACATGTAATATAAGTGCCATAAATTAAAATATCTGAAGACATAATAAAGTAGTAACAAATGTGAACAAGAACTAAATATACAAAAGTGATTTGAAAAAGAACCAAATAACATGAAACCCATAATTGTTGCAATTAAAAAATTCAAAACAAACAGGCTAAAGAGAAGACTACACACAGCAGGAAAAAAATTAATAAACTGAAACATAGATCAGAAATAGAAAAAATGCAACACAAGAGATAGAAGAAAAAATGAAAGAGAAGGTAAGATACGTGCAACATAGAAGGAGATCCACTTGAAATTCCGGAAGATGAAAATAAAGAATGAAAGGTGATTTTTGAAGAAACGATACTGAAAAAATTTTCAGAAAATGATAGGCTGCATGGTGTGCTAAACAGCTTTTTGATCAATATGATAAAACAATGAGATAATCAACTCATAAAAAGAAAAGATTTATTTTGGCTTACAGTTTTGGGAGTTCCAGTTCACCAGGATTAGTTGGCCTATTGCCTATGGTGGGGCAGTACATGATGACCAGCACATGTGGTGGAGAAAAAACCCTCACCTCACGGCAAAGGAAGCAAAAGAAAAAAATGAGGAGAGGGCCAGGGTCAACAGTCCCCTTCAAGGGTACACCCCCAATGAGCTACATTCCTTCCACTAAGGCCCTACCTTTTAAGGTTTCACTGTCTTCTAGTAGCACCACCCTGGGGGTCAAACCTTTACAAACATGGACCATTGGAGCACATTCTAGATCCAAACTATAGCACGTAGATACGGAAGGTGCAGTTTAAATTAAACAGGATAAGCTTAAAGTTCACATGAAATGAAACTGCAGAGCAGCAGGGGCAAAAAGATCATAAAGCACTCTGAGAGAAAAGATAGATAATCTGCAAAAAAAAAAAAAAAAGACAAATAACCCGACAGCAGACATCTCAACGATAAAACCCAAACCAGGAGTTGGTAGAAGATTTTTTTTTAGTGTCAAGAGAAAGTAATTACTAATGTACAAATGTAGATCCAGGAAAACTATCTTTTAAGAATGAGGATGAAATAATAATAACAACAATCAAAACTGGGCAAGAGTGATCTACACTTAATGAATTTTTATCAGATGTTCTTTAGGAAGAAGAAAATGATTCTGGAAGGAAACTTTAAGATGAAAGAAGGAATAGCAAACAAAGAAACTGGTAATTATCTAGATAAATCTAAATAAATATTGTCTACAAATGACAATAATAACATTATCTAATTTGTAAGGTATTTTGAAAAAGACAAAATAATGGACAAAAACCATGAACATCAAGAGGAAAATGATCAGAGTTGAAAGTTCTTAAGTTTCCCTACGTATTAACATTTTCTATAGTCATAATTGTACAATCATCAAACCAGGAAATGAATATCAATACAGTACTATTAATTAATTTACTTACCTTATCCAAATTTTACCAGTAGTCCCAGAAGTATCTTTTTTTTGTAGTCCAGGATCACACTTTGCATGTGTGGTTTATGAATCTGTATGGGCCACCATAACAGAATTGAACATACAAGGTAGCTTAAACAACAGAATTTTTTTTTTTTTTTTTTTTTTTTTTTTTTGCAGTTTTGGAATTGGAATTCCAAGATCAAGTTTCTGGCAGTATTGGTTTCTGGTGTGGTTTCTCTTTCTGCCTAGCAGGTGGCTGTCTTCACATGGCCTTTCCTCTGTGTGTGTCTGTGGGGGGTGGGGTAGAGAATATGCAGACGGTTACCACTGATGTTTCTCTTCCTAAAAGGAACACTAGTCCTATCAGTTTAAGGACCCACACTAACAACCTCATTTAGCCTTGGGTATCTCCTTAAAGGCCCTATCTTCAAATGTAGTTCACACTGGGGACTAAGGGTTCAACCTATGAATTTTGGATTAATTCAATCTATAACAATTGGGTTTGTGAACATTTAAATCAATACATCAAAACTAATGGTTCATGACAAGGGGAAGAGACATTGGCCCTCTCCCTACATGAGAAATGTCAAAGGGTTGGCAGCCTTATTTTCAGCTACCCCAAAGAACAAGGAGCCAAGCATAGTTAAGACACTTCTAGAAAAAAAGAACAAAAAACTTATAAAATCTGTACTTCCCGATATCAAAATTATTGTAAATCCATATCATTAGGACAATTTGATGTTGGTAAAGGAATAGAGATAATCAATGAAACAAATAATGAAAAAACAAAAAAAATCTTGGGCAGAGACATACATGTGGACATGTGCAGACCTATTACAGAAGACATATTGTAATTCAGTTGGAAAAGGATCCAATATTCAATAAGCAGTGCTCACACAATTAATAATCCAAGTGGAGAAAAATGTTGGCTCACACTGCAAACGTAAGTCAGTTACAAATTAAAAATGTTAAGGGTGAAGAGCAGAATTTTAAAAAACTTATGGCACCTGGGGAAAAGCGTTCCAAGGACAACTCAGTTCCTGTCTCTCTATCAGTGGCCTCAGCCTTGCAGCCTCTAAGTGCCTCACATGCATTAACTCATGTTATTCTCACAAACAAGCCAAAGAAATAGTCATGGATTATCCCCATTTTACAGATGAGCAATCAGAGGCAGAGGCACATAAGCGTGAAGGAACTTGCCCAAGATCACGGGGTTAATAAGTAGCAGAGCCAGAATTCTAAACTGGGCATTCTGGTTCCAGATCTTAATGAAAGCACTGGAATTTGAACTTGGGCTGTCTCGTTCCAAAGACCATATTCTTAATCTGTATGCTGTGCTGCAAAGACCAAAGTATCACAGCAATTTGCTTTATTGTTTTATTTGCACCAGGCCGCTCCTGGCTTCTGGGGTGCTACAGAGCCCTCTTCCAGCATAGATTTGGCAAAATTCCATTCTGGAACCATATTGCAGTACCAGGAAACTCACAGACATTACCAGTTCTGGGACCAGACCTCACCTCTGTTGTGGTACGTATTTTGTTTTGTTTGAAGTTTATTTTTTTAAAATTATCTTCTTCTTACAGAGTTTTATATTTTGTAGCTATCTTTTGGCTTATATATTCCAGCACCAAAACCCAGAAGAGGGCCCACTTTACACCCCTCCTCCCTCCTTCCCAAAGTGCTCACAGTAGAGTTCACCTCAGAAAACAGGGATGCAAAAATTTCCTTCATTCCTGTGTTCAGCCTCTTCTGTTGCCAGAGAGAAAGCAGTGTAATGTGTCTGGAAGTCACAGCTAAGTGCCCTTGGGCTCATTTGGCTCATGGAAATCAATATTTGTTGAGTTCCTGCTGTGAGTCTGGCTCTGCTAGGTGTAGCACGCTCAGGCTTTCAGACCAGAAGGATTTTGCAGATCCTATAAAAATAAGGCTTTCCTTCCATCTGTCACCTTCAGAGGTCTCTGGGTTTTTTTTTTTTTTTTAAGGGGCCAATATGCAGGCTTCCCTTGGGAACTTGTACCCAGCATGGGCTTTCGTACATGAGAAGTTGTCAAAGAAAGATCTATGTGAGCCCCAGCTCAGAAATTGTTTGATGCAGCCCATTCTATGAATGAGACTTGTTTTAAAATTTTTGAAAAATACACTTTACCCAACCAAACTACAGAGGCTCCTCCCCCCGCCCCCCTACATTGCTGGGTTAGGTTTTATGTTGAAGCAATGTGTAGCTCCACCTGCTGAAATGGCTGAGAAGACTCACCCCATTGTAAGAATATTACCTAAGCAGTACAGCACCTAGGTGGAGAGCTGCTGAGGATGCAGGCAAGACAGCCTTGGAAGGAGCAGCAGTCTACAAGAGAACAGAGTGTACAGGAGAAAAGGGGACCAAAGCACAGTAAAAAGAAACAGGAAAACACAGAAAAGAGAGAAAAACGACAGTAAAATTCACAGGGTGGTGCAGATGACTGGCTTTTGCTCTCTGGAGGGAATTTTGAAAAACTCTGGGAACAAGCATGTTTTCATAAGTAAGAACTCGATAAGAAAAAATATCCTGTTCACTTAGATGAACAACAAAGTCAGGCTGGGGCTGTAGCTCAGTGGCAGAGTGCTTGCCTATCGTGTGTGAGGCACTGGGTTTGATCCTCAGCACCACATAAAAATAAACAAATAAAATAAAGGCGTTCTGTCCATCTACAATGACAAAAAATATTTTAAAAAAACAAAGGCCAGGAGTGGGATGCAAATATGGCTGATGGAGACTCAAAGGACAGAAGTCACAGGCAGTTAAAGGAATAGCAGAAATCTGTCATTGGTTGAACACAGATTTTGTATGTTTTGTGAATTCAGTTAGTATTTTATCCACAGCATGCCTATCTAATGTTAATTCCTTCTTGAGTAATTGTTCTCTTCCCCTTAGCAGTTTGAAATCAATGTCTCTAGAGAGAAATTACTTATGAAAACAAAATCAGAATCGGCGTAAATCATACCAGTTATCTAGTCACTAAACTTATGCTAAGGAAAAGATGGATGGACAGTGGTTTTGCTTGCCCTGAAGGGGCAGGAAAAGGACAGAAGTCCCCAGAAGGTGGAACAAGCACTGAACTTGTGCCTCCTGAGCTCATTCTCCAAATGTTGCTGGTTTTCACTTACTTTTTAAGGTGCCAAAATACCTTGAGACTATAATGAAAAGGTGGTGTAGGAAGTACTGACAAAGTCAGGGTGAAAATAAGAGTCTAAGGGATGAACCTTCTTTATTGTGTTTATGCTGCTCCCCGACCCCAAGTATCTGTGCAACCCTGTTCCTTCTCATGATGAACTTTTAGTAAGTCTGCTTAGAAATGGGTAAAAAAGAGAAAATACATACTGAAGCACTGATACCCCAAAAGAAATGGCTCAACTGGAACTAAAAAAAAAAAAAAGAAAGAAGGACTAACATATCAAACCTATAAAAAAAAATTGAACAGAATTTCCAAAGTATAGTTTAATTCACTTTAAGTTAGTCAAAGAACAGAAACCAAACCTGGTGGGCAGGAAGACCTTTGTCTCCAAAGGAATGCCCTTGGTACCACTGAATTCAATACCCAGGTAATAAAATTTCTGTTCAGTAAACATTTTTTGACATAGGAAGCAGTTCTAATTCTATTTGGGGAATATAGATCGTTGATGAAATTCAGAGACCATTATCTCTCCTCCCTGTTTAAAGGATTCAGATTCCCCCATCTAGTAAAACATCCTGTACAATCCGTTATAATCCTCAGAGGAAGAAAAAAAGCAAAGCTTTCAGGAACAGGTAAAACTGCTTTTATTATTCTTTGTTGCCATGAAAGGACATTATATATTCAGCTCTAAATGCTGAATTCATTAATAACAGTGCTTTTCTTCCTCACCAGGAGTAAGGCGATTTAAATCGTTATTTACTTCCTTTCAGCTAAGGGTTCTGTTGTTCTGATCAGCTAATTGAACCATGGAATATCTCCTTGGGAAGAACGTGAGGCAGAAGTGCAAGTGTGTCTGCAGATGCTGGGCCCTAAAAGCTCACAGTTAATTGCAAAGTCACTGTTTGCAATTTACTGTCTGCATCTGTTGCCATTCCCGTGCAATGATAATGGCTACCCTTGGGAGTCAGGGTTGCCTCTCTCCTGATAAGTTACTTCTAAAATCATCTAAGCAAATGAAGTCATTTTTATTTGTCAGCATGAATTACGTGACTAGTAAAAGTCATGAATCCATGTTGTTAAACTCATGTGGATTTATTCTAAACTCCTCACCACTCAAATTAGTATCAGGGATCCTAGGGCAGGCTCCAGTCAAAAGCCGGATAGCAACAGCTTTAGCTGAAATCAAAGACAATCTTCGATCATCTCAGGAGAGCTACTTAAGTCAGTACCAGCTGCCAAAGGGTCCATCAACAGGAAAAAAATTTAATTGAAAAAAAGGCTTTTGAAATTCACTTCTTTCATGCCTCCCCTTGCCTTTGCTGGCTCACCTAAATAAATTGTATTTTCTCTTCTTGTGCCTGAATACTCTCATCTGATGGTGTAACCTTCGCTTCCTTTCTTCGCCTTCTCACCCAATACAAAAGAGGCTTTCTGTTTTCTCTTCCTGTCCAACAGGAATTGTGTGCAAATGCCTGCATAAACACACACACACACACACACACACACACACACACACACACACACAATTTCCTGGGGTTAAAATAGAAAGCAGTTACAGGAAATGCAACCAGATTATGGACAAAGGAGATAGTTCTATTGACTAAGTTCCTTCTTGGGATGACTATTCCATGGCAAAATAACACAAAGATGGGCATCAGAATTTCAAATGAAACTTTCCATCTATGACCAGGTTGGAAATGGGGGTGGCTGTGACTCAGAGGAAATATCAAAATACAGGAAGTATAGTTTAATTTTTTTTTCACCAGAAACAGTATAGTTTAATATGCAGTATAGTTTAATATGCACCTTCTCCTCCCTTCACTTGGTATTGGAAGGTGTCCCACTTGGAACTCAAGTGAAACCCAGACATTTCAGTGCTCTTCTGTGTGTTACAAGGGTAGGTCTTTAAGAAGTTTACTGGGATAGTGAAGGAGAAATCTTGGGGGAAAAAAAAAACTTTCTTTTTCTCTGGAGAGAAACATGCCCCAGAAAAAAGGGAATAGGGGTCAAATCTATAGGAGAGGAGGGGTGATTCTGTGTGCCACATGAGGCCCTACAGACTCACATTTCAATACAGGGGACAGAGTTGGTTAGTGAAGACCAACATGAAGTAAAATCTAGATCTTTTATGAAAGATCATGAAAACTTGGTTAAGACAGCAGTAATGAATTGGTAAGCTTGTAAAAGGAGAGACAGTTGGCACACAATTGGCACACTGAGGGCTCCCCTGCATTGGACACATCAAGTGTGAGCAGTAGGCGAGCCTGACAGCCACACCAGTGGAAGTGGCCCTAGTGTCTCACTGACTACCTCTGTCTGGAGAGGGAGGGGGACATGCAGTGTGGACAAGGTTTAGAGGAAGAGGCATGGAAACAAAATGACTGTTCGTGTTAGTTAACTGACTCTTGTTTGGGAGAGACACCCTGGGGACCTTTATAAGTACTTGGGTTTGGGGGAGGCCCCTGCAGAAAAATGAGACCTGTATTAGATGGGCTCAAGAGCCAGTGAGTCGAGGTGATTTCTTTGATTATTTCCCTAAGTGTGGTTTTACGCATGGACGGTCTAAGCAAGCAAACAAACTCTTAACTCTTTCTCTTTGAAAAGAAAGAAATATGCCAGTCCCTGGAATGCTTTGGCACAAGAGTAAGCAAAACTGGAATGTGTTACAGTTTTTTGTTTTGTTTTGTTTGAGGGGGGAATTCTTTTTTTTTTTTTTGATTTTTTTTTTATTGATTATTTAAAGCATTACATAGCTCATGATATATCATCTTTCATACATTTGACTCAAATTGTGTTTTGAACTCCCATTTTCACCCCAAATACAGATTGCAGAATCACATCTGTTACATATTCACATTTTTACATAATGCCATATTAGTAACTGTTGTATTCTGCTACCTTTCCTATCCCCTACTATCCCCCCTCCCCTCCCCTCCCCTCCCATCTTCCCTCTCTACCTCCCCTGCTGTTGTTCAATTCTCTCTCTTTTTTTCCCTCCCCCTTGCCCCTCATAACCTCTTATAATTTTATGTGTCATTGAAGGTCTCCTACTATTTCCATGTGCTTTCCCTTCTCTCTCCGTTTCTCTCCCCCCATTTGTCTTTGTTTACTGTAGTTTTTTCCTCATGTTCTTCCTTCCTGTTCTGTTCTTAGTTGTTCTCTTTATATCAAAGCAGACATTTGGCATTTGTTTTTTAGGGCTTGGCTAGCTTCGCTTAGCATAATCTGCTCTAATGCCATCCATTTCCCTGCAAATTCTATGATTTTGTCATTTCTTAGTGCTGCATAATACTCCATTGTGTATAGATGCCACATTTTTTTTTATCCATTCATCTATTGAGGGGCATCTAGATTGGTTCCACAGTCTAGCTATTGTGAATTGTGCCGCCATAATCATTGATGCAGCCGTATCCATATAGAGCGCTTTTTTAAGGTCCTCAGGGAATAGTCCGAGAAGTGCGATAGCTGGGTCAAATGGTGGATCCATTCCCAGCTTTCCCAGGAATCTCCATACTGCTTTCCAAATTGGCCTCACCATTTTGCAGCCCCACCAGCAGTGTACAAGTGTACCCTTTTCCCCACATCCCCGCCAACACTTATTGTTGTTTGACTTCATAATGGCTGCCAATCTTACTGGAGTGAGATGGTATCTTAGGGTGGTTTTGATTTGCATTTCTCTGACTGCTAGCGATGGTGAGCATTTTTTCATGTACTTGGTGATTGATTGTATGTCCTCCTCTGAGAAGTGTCTGTTCAGGTCCTTGGCCCATTTGTTGATTGGGTTATTTGTTATCTTATTGTTTAATTTTTTGAGTTCTTTGTACATTCTGGATATTAGGGCTCTATCGGAGGTGTGGGGGGTAAAGATTTGTTCCCAGGATGTAGGCTCTCTATTTACCTCTTTTATTGTTTCTCTTGCTGAGAAAGAGGGGGGGAATTCTAGTCCAATGAAGATGGCGCTGAGAATATTGGCAGGACTACTTATAACTTTACCACTATGCTGGCAGAAATAATGACAATTATTAGTTATGGAGTATTGTAGGAAAATGGATTTAAAGCTTAATTTTGGAGCTCTTTATATTTATTCCCATATATGTTTATTCTTTTGAGATTTAATTCATCATTGGTGTTTGGTGAGGGATTCTTCAAAGAGCTCGTGTCTGTATCCATTTTCCCATGCTTGTCTTCTCATAGACAATGTCTCATAGACATTCTGGGTCTATCTTAAATCTTATTTTATGTTGAAATAATTGTTTATATTCCTGTCTCCTTCCATGAGGCTATGAGTTCCTCAAGAACATGGCAATATTACGTGTTTAAATTATTTAAACTGAATTCTTCATAGCCTTTGTCATTTTAAGAATAAGCTCTCATCTTAACACTGGCCCTACCCACCCCCCCCAAAAAAAAAAATCTTAGCTCAAGTATTTATGATAGTCTTAACCATGGCTAAGATTGGAAGTTCTCACTGAACGTCTATATTCTTCTTTTTCAAGAGTAATAAAAATCTTAGGTGGGAATTTGGCAACATAGAGATGCTATGCATCTTGAGTCAATTCAGGCTGCTCTAACAAAATACCTTGGACTGGATGACTTATAAACAACAGAAATTTACTTCTCACCATTCTGGATGTAACAATCTGAGGTCAAGGTGCCAGTATGGTCAAATTTCAGTAAAGGCCCTCTTCCAGGTTGAAGACAGCCATGTATCCTTACACGGAAAGAAGAGGATGAGAATTCTCTCATGTTTCTTTATCTAAAGGAACAAATTTCATTCATGGGGCTCCATTCTCACGACCTGATTACCTACAGAGGCTTGCTTCCTGATACTGTCATACTGGAGTTAGGATTTTAACATATGGATTTCCAGTGGGGGCGGAGCAGCGCAAACATTCAGTTCATAACACTGCATTTCCCATTCTCCCTTACCTGTAGTCTTGTGATGAAGTTTTGGACATTAGGATGACAACAAAATACTGAGTGAAACTTCTAGTTTGTGCCAAGGAAGGGAAGGAGGTCACTTTCCTTCCTCCAAACCCTACATCTTGCTACTTGAATCAGGGATATAGTGATTAACTATCTCTGCCTTTTAAGACAGCGCCACTCCCTATATTTGGCAGGGGGAAAAACAGATAAAAGGAAGCTGAGACCTTATACCACAGACGCATCATGCACATCCTCTATGCACATCCCTGAGCATGTGAGGGAGAAATGAATTTCTATCCCATTCAAATCACTAAATATATGAAGATAAACACTGGTGTATGATATACCAAAAAATATTCCACAGAACCAACCAATGTTCTGTCTTTATTTATCATACCTTGAAAATCCTCTTGGCAAAGAATAATAAGTTTGATATCAAAACAATAAATAACTACATTAAATCAGTAGCTGATATGAAATTGGAAGGCTCCCTTGGATAAACTACCAAATTTCTACTATGTAGTCTTCATTTATTCATAATTGCAAAATAAGGGAAGGACCTTCCCTTCCAGCATTCACTACTTACATTGTCCATCATTTAGCTGTCCATTGGTTGAGCTCCAAGAGGGCTGAATTTAAAGTTTCTATCTGCTGTCCTTCTTAGGTCACTCAGGTGTGACTACCTCCCTGCCCCAACACACTTGCTCTGAAACTCACAGATCATATGCTGAACATGGACATCATAATGAGAAACAAATTTTAGTTTCATTCATAGTCACCTTCTGCTCTCTGCTTTCACTTTATTTTATCCTCCTCCATCTACCCCTTCATCTTCTAATTCTCTATCCCCAAAGCAATGACTTCCTACTATCCACTACTTTCATTGTCTTGTGCCAGAAAGAGTCGTTAACCATATTCTTTTTTTTTTTTTTTTTAAGTAACCCAAAGTGACCCGGTGTGTTGAGTTCATATCTTTTCTTTTTAAATTTTTTTTGTAGTTTTAGATGGACAAAATACCTTTATTCTATTTGTTTTTTTTTTTTTATCTAGTGCTGAGGATCGAACCCAGTGCCTCATGCCAGCACTCTGCCGCTGAGCTACAGCCCCAGACCGCTAACTGTATCTTGAGTGGCTTTTGTATCCCTAATGAATTCTGAGACTCCTGCTCACCCTCCAAGTCTCCTTCCACGTGCTGTACCATTGCACATAGAGGACCTGTATAGCCTACCCAGGGTGCAAGCCCAGGAGGCTGAGGCAGAGAAGTTTTTAGGTGCTAAAGGGCCAGATGATCCTATCCTGAAGTAATAAGAAAATTGTAAAGATGAGAGACAAATTGGTAGAAAGTCTTCAGAGAAAGCAGAAAATCAAATGCCTAGTTCTTTTGGTTGTTGTTATTTTTAGATATACATGACAGTAGAGTGTATTTTGACATATTATACATACATGGAGTATAACTTATTCCAGTTAAGGATCCCATTCTGTGGCTATACATGATGCAGAGTTTCACTGGTGGTATATTCATATATGAATTCAGAAAAGTTATGTTCAATTCATTCTACTGTCTTTCCTAGTCCCACCCCGCACTTCCCTTCATTTCTCTTTGTCTAATTCAATGAACTTCTATCCTTCCCACGGCCTTCACCCCCCGCCCCTATTGTGAGTCAGCATCTGCATATCAGAAAGAACATGTGTCTTTTGGTTTTTTGGGACTGGCTTATTTCACTTAGCATGATAGTCTCCAGTTCCATCCATTTAATGGTGAATGCCATAATTTTATTATTCTTTATGGCTGAGAAATATCCCATTGTGTATATGTTCCACATATTCTTTATCTGTTCATCTGTTGAAGGGCACCTAGGTTGGTTTCATAGTTCAGCTATTGTGAATTTAGCTGTTATTAACATTGACATGGCTATGCCACTGTAGTATGCTGATTTTAAGTCCTTCAGATTTAAACCAAGGAGTGGGATAAGAGTCAAATGGTGGTTCCATTCCAAGTTTCTTCAAGAATCTCCATATGGCTTTCCAGAGTTTTTGCACTAATTTGCAGTCCTACCAATAATATATGAACAAACCTTTTCCCCCACATCCTTGCGAACATCAAATGCCTAGTTCTAAGGGCAGAAGGGACATACTGAATAAGTGACAAAGTTCAAGAATAAGAAAAAGAATGTAGGTTGGGGAGGTAGCTCAATTGGTAGAGTGCTTGCCTTGCATGCATAAGGCCCTGGGTTCAACTCCCACACCACAAAAGAAAAAAAGCAAACTATTCAAATTGGAATTGGATCAGGATTCACATCTCATACCGTTACAATTTGTTTGATGAAAAGTAATGAAATCTCTATTTGTTGCTTGTGATCTTTTTTTTCCTAAGGTAGAGAGAATTGATTTACTCGTGGTATGCTTCCATCAGCAAGCTGGGCAGTGACCTCCTCTTACCTTGTTTTGTTCTTTTACTTCATCATTCTTGATCCTTACTCCTATTCTCCTTTACAGTATAGGGATTTATTCTAATTTGCAAGCAACATATGTCCTTGGATATGTCTATGGAAAATGGTACAGAATTTAGAATTCAAATTGGAGTTAGTTAGGCTCAAACAAGGCCTTTCACTGGACTTGGTTGGAATTAGTGTCCATATATCTCACACCACGTCAGGTTGTTTGCTGGAATGTGGTGAAATATAAATCTATATTGTATTGTGCTGTTTGTTTGTTCCATAGCTAAGGTGTAAAAAGTTGAATTACTCATGGCATGCTACCATCAACTCTTTGCAAGGACTCTCTCTTACTTGGCTTTGTTCTGTTTTGTTCCTTTATTCTTGATTCCCTCCCTTACTCCTTCCTCTGTCATAAGGATGTATCCCAGTATATAACCCATATATGTGCTTGTATATGTCTATATCCATGTAAAATGTGTGGTATCATACTGTCTGTATTTGTCATTTGTAAATTTAAAATTTATGTGATTTGATTATGGGGAAAGACCAAATCGAGTTCCATCTGATTTAGGCAGGATCCACACCTCCTGGATTCTGTAGCTTCATTGTTAATAGTAAATATGTCAAAATGAAGAAAGCATCCTGTGCTTCTGGAATGAAAGGGAGTTCTGTAGGCTTCTGGAAACAAGCCCACTCCTTTTTCTCCCACCACACTCACTACAATTTGCCTGTATAGAGGCCAACAGAGCTAATCCCACACATCTTATAGGTGTTTTTTTGTTTTGTTTTGTTTTGTTTTTTAATCCACCCATCTTGTACCACTGGGCTTGGAGATATTTATGAATTTTCATGTCAACAATAGTAAAGGGACGGAGATTTTACCCTATTTCCCACAGTTTCATGAAAGCTGGCATAAGACATGAGACTCCTACGTCAGAGACAAAAGACAGTTTATTATTCATAGCAATAACAGTGGACATAGTATCATTATTTTTCTCGGGCTAGTTCCATAAAATCTAATTTCCAGTGTGACACAAAGAAGATCAGGTGACACCTGCACACATGGGGATGCATCACAGGAGAGAAACCCTGAACTTAAGGAACACAAATCTTTTTCAATGGTTAGTAAGCCTGCCTGACCTTTGCCCTAAAGGAAGACATTATTTTTTATCATAGGACAGCACGACAATTTGCCCTTTGTTATTTCTATTTTCCAAAAATGTTTGCTATACGAACAATATCCTTGAAAAGGTAGTCCAGAACAAACGCAGACTGCTTGCAAGACATATAAAACTCTAAGATACCCTTGGAGGATTGTTGCTTAAACCTCTTTCCAAATAATTTTCTCTTTCCTCCCGAAACACCTTGTCAATGAAACTTGGACCACTGAATAACACTTTCTCACTGCAATCATCTACAAACCCTAGATTTTCTCACTCATTTTCTGAAGATTTCTAAATAAATCAATGTATACATTATTATCTTAATATCCTAGGCTTTGGGTTCCATGGTCTCTTCTCCCCCAGTGAGCTTAAACTTGATTCCATTTTCTGATTACTTGTGAAGTTGATTGTTATGGTAAATAACATCATGGAATCTATTATATTTTTAGTTGATTATTGCTGATGCAGAGAAACATTATTGATTTTTGTGAATGGACCTTGTATCTGACATTCTTGCTAAATTCTCAGCAGTTCTGTAATCTTTCTGTTGATTTAACTGAGATTATCTCAATTGCAAAAGAAGAAATAAATAAGAGAAAGAATGAAGGAGAAAGGGAGGAAGGGAGATAAGAAGGGGGAAGTGATTGAGAGGGAGGCAGGAAAGAGAGTAAAAAAGAAAAAGAAATTGTTCGTTTTCTCCAAAACATTAGGAAAAAAAAACAATAATTTAATGACCAACATACAGCAAGAGTTATAGTGAATTGAACCCTTATGGAGCATATGATCAAAATCATTTGGTCTAATTTAATGGCACAGGTAGTTTCTGCTTTGCATTTCAATGATCAGCTTGCTCAATTCTGCCAAATAAATGCCTACAGTTAACTTTTGCTTCCTTATTCATATGCTTATCCCTTTTTTAGCTATATAATTACAGATGTTTTGTTAATGTATAATGTTACAAAAGAGTGTACTGCTTTATTTCAGCAGGCAGAGTAGTAACCAGTATTCTTTAGCTTCTTTTTGAATAGCCACACTTAATTTCCCAACATTCTCACCAGTACTCTCAATGGGAAGAAAATTTAAGCTCACGTTTTAGAGGGGGAAAAAAAAAACCCTCTTGAGTAGTTTCCTAAATGGTGATGTATAAAAAATGCCCAAGTCACAGTAATTGTTGCTTGATGATCCAAATTCATTGCTTAATAAGAGTTTCAAGAGACTAATTGCATCCAAATATACACATCACTTCCCGAATTGAACATGTACAAAATCAAATTTATTATATCTAAATAAACTTGGAAAAGATTTCATGCAAACACATAATTTTAGAAGCTGGGAATTTCCCAAAATATTCACAAGAAATCTAGATGCCTCTAGAAACAAGTTCCTGAAAACGATCAACCGAATTGGAATGGAAATTTTTTCATACCTAAAAAGCACAAGAAACTGCTTAGTTAATAAATAATTTCTACCAGAATAATTGCAAGGTACTTGGTAAAATTTGAGCATCATTTAAACCACAACTAACAGATTTCACCTAAAGTTTTTCATAAGCTAAATGGAATTCAGAGCCACGTTATACAACCGAGACACCAAGATTAAACCTTATTGAAAGGAACAGAACTCTCTGTATTTATCACATGACACTGGAATAATCTTAGCTGCCCTCAGGGTAGACAGGACATAATTTAAATGCAATGGTTTAGCAAAGAGACAGGAATTTAAAACAAAAATAGCTTTATGAAAGTGATCCTGTTAACCTATGGGGAAAACATAAAATACAATGAAAATATTTTTAAACAAAACATCAGAGTAGTTATTTAACATAAGGTCATCATTAAAGACAGCAGGGTTGTCAATGGAGTTAATTCATTAGAGAATATATGTATCACTATGATATCAAAAATTCTATGTAACAATTACATGTGCCACTATGAGCAATGGCAGTGAGGTATTCTCTCTTCCTTTCCTTTTTCGATTTTTCATTTTTTAAAAATCTTTTGCACAGTGCGGTGCATAGGTATGTTGCAGGTGTTCCATCTTGGTGTTTTAAAGTAAGGTGATAAGAGATTTAAGGCTTTAAGCTATTTCTAGATATATTCATTATCACTGGTTTTGGTTATCTAACAGACATATGATTTGTTTGCAGGAACCACAATGTCCTGAATTAGTTCAGTCTAGACCAATTATTCTAACCCCCAACTTCGACTTTTAACTCTGCCAGATGCTATTTGACAGTAGATTCCCTAATACTAAAAATCTTGCCAAGTGCACATTATGTTGTTGCATAATTACAGCTTTCTAGTACTCAGTATGGTATTATTAGCTCAAGCTGTAGCTCATTTAGGTTACATAATTATAGCACGCTCAGCAGTGAGCACTGACCTAGGGGGGTGGGGGGTGTTTCTGGTGTTATTTTTAATCTACTTTAATTGATGATACATGTAGTTGTTACAAGTACTCCAAATTTTGAGAAAGTTTGATACATTGATTTTGCAAGCATCTTTTTGAATATCTAATGTCACACCAATATTTTAGAGTTATTATTTCTTCTTATGATGATTGAATATTAATATTATTTGAGTAATGTTTCTTTTTTTGGTTCTTTTTCTTGTGGGCACATCTTAAAAAATTGTTCTACTGCAGAGTTGTAGCTCATTATATTTTTATAATGTCTAAGACACAGTCACACTTCAGTAACTTTCATTTCCTTGTTATCATTAGATTGATTTATTTTACAGCTTCAAATACCCCTTGAACAGGCACAGGTAAGCAACTGGTATTCTGAAGATGAAAGCCACAGCTAAGGATCTCTTTCCATTGCAAATACATATAAAGTAATTTTCATGGATCAACATAGTCCTGACTCCTGGAGAGGAAGTTCAGAAGGAGCTTGAGAGTGGGAATGAGGAAGGCTTGGGCTGCTTGGGCATTTCCTCTCTAGCTGGCCTTGCTCTTATAAATCCCTCTTGACTATTACACATCTCAGCTGGGCTACCTTGCTTTTGCCTATCTATATCTTTCTCTTGGATTTAACTGCATTACGAGAAAGGTTAAGACTTAAACACATGGCACTTAATCAAACTTCTCAATATCAATAATTGAAGAACTTTAATTTTAAAAAAGAAAATGTTTTAGAGTTCATTCTTTTACCTTCCCTTAGAGAATTATCATAAATAACCACAGTTAACGCTTTTGACGTATTATTTCACACTTACAAAGCTCTGTGAACCTCAAGAAGAAATTTCTTTAATTGTGCAGTGCATATTCTATTATTCTTAGCATTTGATACCAATGAAATGAATTTTTAAGAAAGAAACTTCAGTTTTCAAAATATTCATAATTTAGATTTTAACAACGTGTATTTAAATATTCCCAAAATAAAAGCCATGGCTGTTTCAATATTAAGGATCTCTTTCCATGTCCAAATACACACAGAAGCAATTTTCATTTATGGGGTTGAAAGTTTATATGCTAATAAAGACAGGAGAATCATTTTTATTCAATAAAAGGCAAGATAATTATATAAAAAGATTTTTACCAGTATAATTAGCTAATAAAGATATAGAAGGCTTTTATTTCATGTGGGCCTTTTCAGAGACTTTGGTCTGACCAATGATACATACATATACCTACAATTTTCTTTTTTTAAATATTTATCTTTTAGTTTTAGGTGAACACAATATCTTTATTTTATATTTATGTGGTGCTGAGGATCAAACCCAGTGCCTCATGCGTGGTAGGCGAGCGCTCTACCACTGAGCCACAAATCCCAGCCCCTACACCTACAATTTTCTTAATGCTAAACCGTTTAAAATAGGTTTCTGAAAATATCTTGAAATTCCCCTTCCACAGGTCTTGTGATTATGAAAGAATATATGTATCATAAGCAAAGTAGGCCTCTCCTGATGGTGTCTGGGAAGTATAGAAATGCCAGAAGTGTTGGAGACCTTGGAGAACATCAGTCCCAGCAATGCCATTTACAAACAAAGACACTAAGTTCAGAGAAACCAACCCAACTTAAAATATCCAGACTATCTGTAAATCCAAGAGATTATTAAAAGGATAATCAAATTAAAAGGATAATCTTTTAATTTGAATAAAAAAATACTCAATTTGTGGTTTGCAAAGAGAATTACTCATACAGTGTTCACCTAGACACACACCAAAGACTGCCTCATTATTATTATTTTTTTTTTTAAGGAAATGTTTATTTAATGCCTCAATGAGAAAGTCTTGTAGGTTTTTTTTTAAGAGAGAGTGAGAGAGGAGAGAGAGAGAGAGAGAGAGAGAGAGAGAGAGAGAGAGAGAGAGAGAATTTTTTTTAATATTTATTTTTTAGTTCTCGGCGGACACAACATCTTTGTTGGTATGTGGTGCTGAGGATCGAACCCGGGCCGCACACATGCGAGGCGATCGCGCTACCACTTGAGCCACATCCCCAGCCCCTACCTCATTATTAAAGGCTACAATCTTTAAATGTTTAATAAGAATACTTGAATGCAACACATTCACTTGAAATTTTTTTGATCTCTCTTATGGGGCTGGGCATTGTGGCTCATACCTCTGATCCCTGTGACTCAGGAGACAGAGGCAGAGATCCAAAAATTTGAGACCAGCCTGGCAACTTTGTCAGACTCTGTCTCATAAATAAAAAATAAAAAGGGCTGGAGATGTCGCTCAATGAAAAAGTGTCCCTGGATTTAATCTCCGATGCCAAAAGAAAAAAAGAAAAAATTCTTATGGGAAGCATGTATGCTAGATGCTATGAATAATTTAAAGACCTATTAAAAGGAAGGAGGAAAGAAGGGAAAGGGAGAGGGAGAGGAAAGAAAAAGACAATTCCTGGCTCCAAAAACTTCTAACTGGATAGACAATATTGCTATTGTAACACTGTTTAAATCTCCACAAGCATTTCTACATTATGTGTCTCTATATTAAGTGAAAAGTTCTTTGAAGGCAGGGAGCATATTTTGTTCACTGATTTATCTCCTGGAGTACCATCTGTTAATTGCATTGTTGTGTACATGCTTCCTTTATATACCATCATCTTTTACTTACCATTTCAGTTGTTTTAATGCACATCCAATAAATCTTGTTTATAAAAATAAGAATGTTTTTAGAACAATAACATGCATAAATGGGCTTCCTAATATATGAGAGAAAAGTACAAGATGAAAAATTTATTAACTACTTTAGATTAAAAGTCAGTATTTTTCTTGAAATGGGTAAAGACATATTTTCTTGAAATGGGTAAAGACAACATATACTCATTGAACACTCTTGCTAAAGCCATTTAATTGTGAATCTGCAGTTAAGCTGCCAAATCTTAGTTGAAGATGGATGCTTTGATTAGGTATGGCTTTGTTTAATTATACCAGGTTGATAACAGGAATTGTGTAACTGAAAGACAAGAAGGGGTGTTACAAATCAGATGAGGTTCCTGGAGACTGGTGATCAGTTGACAGGTATTTGGTCTGTTTAAAGGAGGAAGAGAAATAGATGAACTCTAGATAGGGCAGAGGGGTTGGAGGGGAAGGGAGGGGGCATGGGGTAATTAATGGGGGTGGAATGTGATGATCATTACTATCCAAAGTACATGTATGAATACACGGATTGGTGTGAATATACTATGTATACAACCAGAGATATGAAAAATTGTGCTCTATTTATGTAATAAGAATTGTAATGCATTCTGCTGTCATATATAAATTAAAAATTTACATATAAAAAGTAAATAAACAAAATAAAGATACAGAAAAAAAAGGAGGAAGAGGTAGGGCTGGGTATCATAGGGGAAAACTCTTTGGAATTAGTCAGAAGGAACCACATGAGCAAAGTTGCCTCGGTAGAGACTCATTCGCCATTTGGGGTATCAGTTCTGATATGTGGTTTCTGCTTTATTTGCTGTCGCAGAGTGCTTTTGGTACCTTCCCTAATTCCCTAAGTCACTTTGGAACAAGGTCTTGCTTGACTCTAGTCAGCCCCACTCCTCCTACACCTGCCACCAAATGACTGGAGTCCTCTCACCATGCCCTAGAGCGTGCTCACTGGCTTACTGCATTTTCCAAATGCTTTCTACCTCTCAGCCTGATTTTCTGGGCATCTGGGTGAACAAGAATAAGCAAATTTAATCTTTTCTGAACTTTGGCACTTAGAGAATAGGAAAAATAAAATCCACCACACTGGTTTGCTGTGAGGGTAAAATCAATGTCTGTAAATTTCCTATCACAATGCGTGACACACGTGATTTCTGCTCCCCTTCAAAGCTCTGTCCATGAGCTGGTACTCCTTTGCTAATTGGTGTTACTGTCAACTCCACCCCCATACTCACCCATACACAGGGACTACTCTTTTGAAATACCATCTTTTGTTGTTGGTCTTCTCTCCACCACCCTCACTGCAGAGTGGTATTGCCACCTTCATGAGCAGCTGGCCCTGGGCCTGTGATGCCTGCTCCATCTCTCCAGCCGGAGGATCTTATAGGTTGTTCTGGACCCTCCCAGCCTACAGCTTCATGATGACAAGTTATGTGCTGAAATAAGACACCAGGAACTTCTAGTCTAGATAAGAGAAAATTTAGGAACACTTAGAGCTATTTCCAAATATTCAAAGGCCTGGCCCATAAACAAGGAATTAGACCAAGGTTTCTAAAAGCTTTTATGTCATGGATTGCTTTGATGGTCCAGTGAAGCTAATGGACCCTTGAAATAGTGTACAAATGCAGAGGATTACAAAGAAACCAATTATATTAAAATGCAATTATTGAAATGTTTTTAAAATAAGTTTGTGATACAGCAACATGTGTGGTTTTTATTCATGCAAACAATATGTAATAATAACCTCTGAAATTAAAAGGTTGTACTGAGTATAAATGATATTTCAAGATTTCTGAGACAACTGCAATGCTATACAAAAACATCTATGATTTCCGTTATTGATAAAGTCATAGGAATGGTTAATATTGTTGTGGTTTGGGTCTCCATTTAATAATTGAAGGAAAACAAAATTTAGTTAGAGGTAAGTAAAAATAAAGATGTTATTTCTTTCCATCTAAGTTCACCAGCCCTTAAAGTATATCCATTGATATTCTTGGCCCATGCCTCTCCCTCACCAACTCCCAACTCACCTCACCCTCATAAGAAGTACAAGGACTTTATATTAGGTTCATTCTCTGCCATTCAAAAGAACAGAATTAATCTCAGTGGGTCCAGGTTATAAGAAGGCAGATCTTAGCTCATCACAATGAAGAACTCTCTGACAATTAATTATTCTCAAAAATAATTGCCCACTTAGTGAAGTCATGTTTTTTTAATCACTGAAAGTATTCAAAAGAAGCTAAATATTACCGAATTAGGAGACTTTGTATTAGAGAGAAAATTGGATTTTCATTTACATAAATTACAATGGGATCAATGCTTCCTCAAGGTGGACAAAGCAGCCATCAGTCCTGGTAATACCTGCCAGCCACGGTGCAAGGTGATGTACACTCGTGGACTCGGACACACTAAGCTTACGAGGCAGCCATTTTCTCCTGATTATCAGTTCAGGATCATACTATAAAATCTTAACAGAGACAAATATCTAAGAGGTTGAAATCAAATCAAAGTCTGCCTGGCCTCAAAGTTCCTATCTGTAATACTGAGTTAATAATATTTACTGGTTGCTATTAGAACTTAAAGATAATGTGTATAAGTGCATATGTCAGATGATCAAAAATAATGATTCTAAGTGTTTTACATGTATTACCTAATTTTCATCATCATGAAAACTTTATTATTTTATTATTATCATTCCTATTTTACAGATGAGAAAACAGAGGCACTAAGATATTATATAGCATTCCCAAAGTTATACAACTACAAACTGAACTTGAACCCAGGTGATCTGACCCCAGAGTTCACCATAGTAAGCACCATGATATGCTGCACTCTGGCATGGTACTAGTAATTTGTTATTGGTGTATGAAAGGTTGCTCTCTCCAAAAAGATGGTCATTATTTAAAACTAAAATGGAACTGTTGTAGTAAAACCAGAGTTTGGATGGCCATATAAATTCAGATTAGACCTGTTGTTTTGTTCATCACTGTGTAGCCCATGAATGTTCTGTATTAAAGATCTCTGACAGTCATCCTAATCCACATTTAGGTTAGTAGCTAAGCAAGAAAGATTTTCTCACTTCTTGATTCTTACGCCTTCATCTGGGTTGTCACGGCTGTTGGATGAGTCAAAAACAAATAACCCTGAGCCAAAGCAAAAAGATCTAGACAGGGCTCCTGCTCCTGCCTGACTCTCTGTGAGGGAGATCAGCAACAAATATGTCTGCTTTATGTAAGCCTGACCACAAAACTAACTGTTGTCATTTAAAACAAGCTTACGATTTCACTTGGAGGTTTCTCCCCTTTTTTTCTGCTGCCATCTCTTCCTTGTCTCCTCACGTCTGAGGGGCACAACAAGGAAGGCTCTTTAAAAGGAAGTACGAAATTTTCAAAATAAAATGAGATTTTTCAGCATCCATCCTTGTCAGTTTGGTTCAGAACCAACTCGTTCTGCTTTTGCTGCCTTTAAAAAAATACCACTAAATTATTATTTTTTAATCTGAGAATTTTCCTTCATGGCTGGTCATAACAATGTACTCCAAGGAAAAAACGAGAACCACCCACTCTCGAGGAGGCTTTTTAAACTGCCACTTTGACGACTGCTAAGCCGGTTTCTCTATCCCACTGGGTACTCCGAGGTGGTGATTCACAAGCTGAGATTTATGACTTGCTATGCTCAAAGAAACAAACAAAATATCTATTTCTGGAATTTCTCTTGAAAAGTCACCTGGATCCTTCACATTCCCCACCCTCTTTCTCGGTATTTACAAAACTGCATTTCTGAATTATCATCTGCCAATCTTCATAAATGGAGATAATCTGCTAGACATGATGAGCTAAGGCTGAACTGAGGTATTGACAGCCCACACCTTGCAAGGCAGTGTGTTACACATTCATATGCATTCTCTCTTTGACCCTTCCAAGATCTCTACGAGGTAAGTACTATGTATGGCTCCCATTTTCTGTGGATGAACAAAGTAAGCCCAGGGGTATTAAGTAACTGTCCCTTGTAAGTGATAGAACTGGATCCAAGTCTGTCGGAATCTAAAGCTCAAGTTCTAAACTGAGCATCTATTTTCATTGCTCCAGATGCCTTTCTCAACAATCCAGATGGGCCTCTGGCAAATACTGCTAAAATACACTTGTTTGATAGCTTCCTATTAAAGTCTTCTAGGCACCTGTAAAACAGATACCCCAAGATACTTTTTCTTATATTCTCTGTGCCTTGAAATTCAATTTAAGTGTTGCTAATATTTATTGAGAACTCTGCATGTGCTGGTTAGTGCAAGAAGTTATTTTTATCAAGAACAGAATGGATTCTGGGGAAGTCAGTTTATAAATGCAGCCACTACCTGTTACCTTTCAATGGGATCTGGCTGAGCTGGTTTGAAGTCACTGGGGTAACTATCATGGTGATGACTAAGATGAACCCTACAACATCCACCCCTAGGATCTTCCAAGGTAAGAGAGCATCAGGGCCAGTCACTGGGAGCACACAGAGACCCAGTAGGTAGCTTCAGATTGTTTACTGATCCTGAAAGGGGGATTCACCTGTGAACAATGTTCCTTAGGGATTTTGTTTTTAGGAAAATCCTTTTAATGTTTCTTTTTTTTTTTTTAAAGAGAAAGTGAGCGAATTTTTTTTTTAATATTTATTTTTTAGTTCTCGGCGGACACAACATCTTTGTTGGTATGTGGTGCTGAGGATCAAACCCGGGCCGCACGCATGCCAGGCGAGCGCGCTACCGCTTGAGCCACATCCCCAGCCCCCTTTTAATGTTTCTTGATCCTATGGGTACGTCTTCACAACTCAAAAAAATAGCCATTGATGGAATTGCCAGAAGTTACTTAGATAATTTTTTTGTATTTATTTTTTAGTTTTTTTTAGGTGGACACAGTATCTTTATTTTACATTTATGTGGTGCTGAGAATAGAACCCAGTGCCTCACACATGCTAGGCGAACGCGCTACCACTTGAGCCACATCCCCAGCCCCTACTTAGGTAATTTTTGTCAGCTCAAGTTTTAAGCTGCCTATGGCTAATCTTGCTAAAGTATTATTTTATCAATACACACCGGGCTTCACCTATTAACTCTATTATAAGTGCAGAAGTCTAGACATTTTATAGGGTAGTTGGTAGGAATTATTATAGTAAGAAACATTTTATGGGAAAATATTCTGTTATTTAAAAAGAATATAGATTATAAATACTGAACTTTTCTAAAGAAAAAAGAGACATCTTAGAATGTTTAAACTGAAGTATTTTTTGTATTATATGTTCCTGTATCACTTTTATTTCCATTTGTAAATCGTTAAATAATTAAGATTAAGAGAAAATCTTTCCTATGAGTTAAAGAAGCATTTTAGTTTTTGTTCTGGTTAATTTAAATTTCTTACCTGTAAAAAAACCATGAAAGCTATTTCCTGAAACAAAACATACAGATGGTTATTAAACATACAAAAGAAGTGTTCAAGGACTCTCCATACTGTTTTCCATATTGGCTGCACCAATTTGTAGTCCCACCAGCAATGTACAAGTGTGCCTTTTTCCCCACATCCTCGCCAACACTTATTGTTGTTTGTCTTCATAATTGCTGCCATTCTGATTGGAGTGAGATGATATCTTAGAGTAGTTTTGATTTGCATTTCTCTAATTGCTAGAGATGATGAACATTTTTTCATATACTTGTTGATTGACTGTATATCCTCTTCTGAGAAGTGTCTGTTCAGGTCCTTGGCCCATTTATTGACTGAGGTTTTTTTTTTTTTTCTGGTGCTTAGATTTTTTAGTTCTTTATATACCCTAGATTATAGATTAGTGCTCTGCTGATGCATGAGGGGTAAAAATTTGCCCTTCAAGATGTAGGCTCTCTATTCACCTCACAGATTATTTGTTTTTCTGAGAAGAAACTTTTTAGTTTGAGTCTATCTCATTAAAAAAAAAAAGAAGTGTTCAATGTAATCATTACAATTTTTAAAATTTTAAATCTCTATTATTCACCTGTAAGTTAACGACCAAGAGCTGGCGGTGTAGCACAGTGGTGGAGTGCTTGCCTGTCATGCTTACAGTGCCAGGTTCAATTCCCAGAACCAGAAAAATAAGTAAATAAAGAAATAAAAATAAAATCTGAGAGTGCACAAATGTTTGTAATAGTGTGGTAACAAAGGTCCTCTCCTGTATCAAGGGTGAGTTCAAATCTTTCAAACAAAATTATTCAACAAATTTTATAAAAGTCTTTTAAAGGTCCATGTCCTCAAGTTTTTAAAATCTAATAATATGGTTTCTAAAAATGCATTTTAAGAAGCTAGTTATAGACAAAAATCAAAGATTTATACCAAATGCATTTATCACAACTCCATCAGAAGAGGCAGAATCTCTAGCAGCATATGTTCCTGAGGTGATCTTAGGGACACTAGGCACAGCTGAGGACCAGGCTGAGGGGTCACACTTGGAGAGATTTGAGTGTAAGTGCACATACAGAACAGTAGGATCCCTCTTTCCCTTTTGACTCTCGGAGTTCTGGAAGCCAGGTGGATATCTCCCAGGCAAAAGACAGGAGACCACCTCTAAGATAGCTGGCTGTTCAGGAGAAAACACATTCATAAACGGACAATTAGGTGTCCCCATGAAACTATAGATTACTGCCTAGTTACTACACAGTGAAGTCCACCAACATGCAAACATACAAATAAGCCCCAAACGTGCAAACAGGGCTTCCCATCAACATTTTAGTGACTTGCACTCAGGCAGAACCAAGGATCACTAGATTTTTTTTAATATTTATTTTTTTAGGTGTAGATGGACACAACACAATGCCTTTATTTTTATGTGGTGCTGGGGATCGAACCCGGGTCCCGCCCGTGCTAGGCGAGCGCTCTACCGCTGAGCCACAATCCCAGCCCGAGGATCACTAGGTTTTTTGAGGAGAGCTTTAAACATGAAAGACCCAGACCAAACAACTTCCGAGACAATTCTGAGGTAATTCAGGAAGTAGAAAAATTAAAGCAAAAAACTATAATAATATTCTCAGAGATAAAAAGTAAGGTATTTATGAGGAAAAAAACCAGAATAATTTAAAAGGAATATTTAGAGAACAATAAAAGGCTCTTAAACATTAAAAATAATATAGTAGAAATTAAAAACCAAAAGAAAGCTTGAAGATAATGGTCAAGTGAAGTTCCTAAAAAGAACAAATGACAGAAGAAAATGAGAGAAGTACAAGCCAGTTTCTCAGAATGAAAAGACAGTCCTGCAAAAAGACTAAACCAAGAAAAGACATCATGAGATACCAGAAGACCAAGGATTTTTAAATATATATGGAGGTATGAAAAGTTCTTTGAAAGGGAAAAACAAAGGATCAGGAATCAGAATGGGATTAGAAAATTCCTGGTCACAACCACTGGAAACCAAAAGACAATTAAAAGTTCAAAATTCTAACACAAGGTGATTTCTAAGTCAAATTCTGCACCTGTCCATACTCTACATAGAGAGCAAAAATAAATATTTTTCAGATAACCCAGGTCTCAAATAATTTGCCTCCCATATTTTATTCTCAGAAAGATCTTGGGAGTTATTGGCCTCCACTGAAATAAGAGTAAACAAAGAAAGAGGGAAAGGGGACCCAACACCAGAAAAAGGCCAAAGATACACCATGATGGTGCAAAAGTATAGAACCTGATTAGCAGATTTTACAGGAGCCTGAGAAAGAAGCTATGTCAGCAAGGAAAAATGGGATTGATAGACTATCAGATGTGATTGGCTATTTCAGAGAGGTTTCTTAGACAGAACATATTCCAGGAAGAGAGTACAATGCCATACATAAGTGGATGAGATAAGATTCACATTTATGGTTATAATAATGTAATTATCTAACACTAATTTTAATCTAAAACAAGCTATATGACTGTCTTTGAAGCATGGAGATTAAAAAAGCTTCCCTGAGTGGGGTGGGGAGAGGATGGTTGGGTCTTATCTTTCTTAACAGGAGGTTGTTCACAATTATTGAGAGATGGATGTAAGAGTCAGACAGATGAAGATCAAAATATCAGCTTTTTTATTGAGCACCTTGGGTGCACCAAGATTTGGGCGAAGAGATCTTAGGAAGTATAGTGAAGAAGGAGATCAGGGCAAAGGACAGGGAGCTGATTATCAAAGAAAAGGAAAAGGTAGATAGCACTTCCCTATCACCAGGTTGCTAACAGCCTCCAGGGGAGGGCAAGGATTACCTTTCCAATACAAGCGATCACTTCCTGGACGGCTCTCCTCCTGCCTTTTGGTCACATAGGCATGAGAAGAAAGGAAACCTAAAATCTATAAAGAGACAAGACACCCCACTGCCACAGGCACCAACTCTGGGCCCCTTTCTTTCTGGAGCTCTCTTTCTCCCTCTCCCTCTCCCCCCGGCTCCCCCTGTGTGTGTGTGTGTGTGTGTGTGTGTGTGTGTGTGTGTGTTCTGTTTCTTAAATAAAATTTACTTTCTTCTCTTGGTATTTCTTGGGTGTTTAATCTTCAAAACAGGTGGACAAGGACCCATCCTGATTTCAAGACCTGTATCAGTGATCCTAGGAAGTATAGTGAGGATGTAGGAAAAAGAAACAGAGAAGGGTAAAAAGCCAGTAAAGAATGTGTCAGTGAGCTCAGTCCCACTGAGAACCTTCTGAGAAACTGTGTGAAACACAACTTAAAATGGCCCCACTGGAAGGCAGGGAGATTGTCCCATTGGTTAAAGATTGTGTTTATTAACAGCGGCCCCCCTTACTTTCCTCCTCCTCCTCCTCCTTAGTTTTTGTACTAGGGAATTGAACTATTGAGCCCAGGGGTGATTTTCCAATGAGCTACTTCCCCAGTTCTTTTTTTTTTTTTTTTTTTCAATTTTGAGACTGGGTCTTGCTAAGTTTCTGAGACTGGCCTTGAACTTGTGATCCTCCTATCTCGGCCTTTGAGTTGCTGAGATTTACTGGAGTGGGCCACCATGCCTAGTTTCCCCTGCTCTTCTGATTCTACTTGTACAACTAATAGCTTCTGTAGGACTGGAGAAAAGTCTTCTGCAGTGAAATAAAAAGATGCTAGTCCTCAACAGTGAGCTTAGAGTTAATTAATAGTTTGCTGTCAAACATGGGAGGGGAAGGAAAGGGGTGTGGGGATAAGAAAGGTAGTAGAATGAAACAGACATTATTACTGTATGTATATACGTGACTACATGACCAATATGATTCTGCAACATGAACACTCAGAAAAATGAGAAATTATATCCCATCTATGTATCAAAGTGCATAAATTCATTTTACTGTCATGGATAACTAATTAAAACAAATAATTTTTTAAAAAAAGCTGGATTGGAGCATGGAGATTCCTAATATTCAACTATGAGCTAAGTGGGCTCAGTCCTTCCTTCACTGGCCTCTTGCACAGAGCTGTCTCTACCCCTGTACATTCATTGAATGGAAGAAGAGCTCAACTGAAGGCACCTTTCCCAGGCAGGTGCATCCAAGAGAGAGAGGATGAGGTGGGCATTCTTACTACCTAGGTAAGTCACTCCTTGGAGAATGGAACAAAGGATGGAAAGAACGGCGCAAAGTTATTATAACTGACGTCACTCCATGTGAAAGCATAAGGCCAGAGAAATGGAGAGCCCCACTAGAAACTGGCGAATGTAAGTAAATACTAAAATTAAACAAACAAAAAAACACAAAAGCAGCCTGGCACAGTGGCTATAATTCCTGTGGCTCTGGAGGCTGAGGCAGTAGGATTCCTTAACATTCAAGGCCAAACTCAACAATTTAGGGAGACTGGTCTCAAAATAAAAAAATAAAAAGGCATAATGTAGCTTGGTGGTAGAGCAACCCCGGTTCAGTCCCCCAAAAGCTCAAGTGTGAGAAAATGTGAGGTTTGGAGGGGAAATAATTGGGTTATGAGAGCCTAGACCAACTAGGTGGTAACCATAGGCAGGTAGGGTGTGGCTGGAGGAGGTGGGTACCTGAAGGTATGGGGTATATATTTTCTCCTTGTTGAGGGGAACTCAGCCTCTCTCCTCCCTCCCCCTCTCTCCCCCTCCCTCCCTCTCATCCCCTCCCTCCCTCTATCCTTCTCTCTTTCTCTCTCTCTCTCTCTCTCTCTCTCTCTCTCTCTCCCTCCCTCCCTCCCTCCCTCCCTCCTCTCCTCTCCTCTCCTCTCCTCTCCTTCCTGGTGCCATGTCCTGAACTGCTTTCCTCCACCATACTCTTCCTCCATGCTGTTCTGCCTTGTCTCAGGCCCTGAGGAATGGAGCCTTTGTGAAAGGTGGTGATCCTGGTAATCTTTTGTGATAGTCGCCATCAAATAGTCCTGCATAAGAACCCTTCCTTTACAACCTCCCATTTTCTCCCTCCCTCCCTCCCCCTCCCTCTCTCTCTCTCTCTTCCTTCCTTTCTTCCTCCCTTCCTTTCTGTGTGTGTGTGTGTGTGTGTGTGTGTGTGTGTGTGTGTGTGTGTTAGGGTTGACACAGGTGTATCTGAAGTTAAATATTACCATCAGTTATAAGTATGCCAACCATCATTGACTGGTGTGTTGGCATACTTAAAACAATATTATTATATTTTTCATGTATAATTTTTATCTGATTATAAAAGTAACACATATTTGTCATAGAAAAGTAGGAAAATAAAGGAACATATAAAGGAGAAAAATTCCTCCTCACAGAGATAAGCCCTTTTAATTTCTGAACATATTTCTTGTAGTTGGTATTCTATTTCTCCCCTCTTTCTCTTCCTCTCAAAACATTTAACGTACATTATTAATATATCCCCAGATATATCTCCCAAAAAATAACTTTCAACAGCCACAAAACATTTCAGTGAAGCAGCTGTGCAATAATCTGTCACCTTCCTATTGCTAGTTAGATTGCTTCACTTTTCATTATTATGATTAAACTGGGTTCAATAAACTCATACATACATGAATTAGTACATTCTGAATTATAATTGATGTTTACACATCTGCTTCCTACACAATAACCTTTGTGAGAGACTATTCCTTTTTGCCATTATTACTTAGACCCTAGTATTTTGCCTGGCAAATAGTATCTATAAATATAAATATGTGCTATGTGTGAATGAACAAAGGAATGAGAGTGTGGGTGAGAGAATGAATGAAAAAAATGAATGAATGAATGAATGAATGAATGAATTTTACAGGGAAGGCTAACAAAAGATAACCTTTATGAAAGTTCTTTGTATTTTAATCTATTTTATTTACATTTTTCAGTGCTGGAGATCAAACCTGGAGTCTTGCATATGTTAGGCAAGCGCTCCACCACTGACTTACACCCCGATCCCTTAATTATTTTAATCAGCATGTTATTTTTATATGACCATAAACCAGAGCAATAAGATAGACATTTGAGATGCAGGTGGCAGGCAGAGGGGAAGGGTAAGAAGTGGGGTTGCAAACTCTTGCTCTCTGGAGCCTCTTGTCTGACCTTGGCAAGGACAAAGTTTTCATTTTAATAGAATCCTCTGTTGGCTGCATGATAAGTGTTTCACAGTAGGAAGGAAAAAGAGAAACAGGAAGAGCGTGAGGTAGGGGAAATTATGGCAGGAAAACCTTTTTCTCATTTAACTATTCACAATATGAATAGAAACATACAAGGGAAGTATATGGAAAGAAATGCCGAATGCAGCATTGACTATCTTTGTCTACCTACAGTCTATGCTTAAGGCCAATGAAAATGCACATTGGCTACAATCTGGATATGATGTGCTGTTCTATGGTAGCACACTGAAACAACTCTAGAGGTGAGAAAGCCTAAAGGCCTTGTGTACAATACAGGAGGAGAGCTATCTTTGGGTACTTTCTGACTTAAAAGGATACAAAGAAATCTTTCCGGTGATGGAAACATTTCATATTTTGTTTGGAGCAGTGGTTACACAGGTGTATACAACTGTCAAAGCTCTTCAAACTGAACACTTATGATCTCCCTGCATTTTACTGAATGTAAATTACACCTCAATTTACAAAATTGTTAATTAGCAAGAATTTTTTTCCCTATAGAAATAACATGCATTCGTTCTAGAAAGTTTAGAAAACACAGATAAGTGCCAAAAAGGAAATAAAAATTGCCAGAAGTTTTAACTGCCCAGAGATAATCACCCTTCACATTCAGGTCATTGCTATCTGGGTTTTCATTAGCCTGACTGTCCAGTTATGTTACCAAAGAAAGCAAATAGTTATCATAATAGAGACACACTCACTAATGACCAGACCAAATTTGAAATCAGCACCCACCCAAACGCCCTCCAGTTGATTGGCTTCCATCCCCACCCATCCTGTCAACATGCTCCAGGAAGCTGTTCCCAGAATATTGGAAGTAAACATGCACAAAGGTGCTGACCATTGACTCTAAAATGGATTTTGAGTTTTTAAAAACAGTTATGTTTCATGAAGTCAGTGAACATAATGTTGGAAAATTACTGGGTCATAAAAAGCTGTTGACAAGTGAGGTATTAGACCCTGGAGCATCTAGTAAGAGAAACAGGGAAGATGATGGCCACTTCAGAAGAGAATGGTGTGACTACCAAAGATGTAAAAGAAACCCTCTGGAAAATAATAAAGCCCTCAAATGTCTTTTGTCACAAAAGTTATGATAGCATTACAAAAGTTGAAGGGAAAATGGTGAAGGGTGTCATTTCATACTGTGATACAATTTTGTCCAAAAGAAACAGCCAAAGTATCTTTTTAAAAATTAACTCCCAGGGGCTGGGGATGTGGCTCAAGCAGTCTCGCGCTCGCCTGGCATGCGTGTGGCCCAGGTTCGATCCTCACCACCACATACCAACAAAGATGTTGTGTCTGCCAAGAACTAAAAAATAAATATTAAAAATTCTCTCTCTCTCTCTCTCTCTCTCTCTCTCTCTCTCTCTCTCACTCACTCTCTTTTAAAAAAAAATTAACTCCCAAACATTTTAAAGTTGTTACCTGTAACCAAGCTTCTCAAACGTTAATGTGAATAGAGATCACCTTGAAATCTTGTTAAAATGCCCATTCTGATCCAATTAAGTCAGGGTGGGGAGCCTAGCTTCTGAATTTTCTAGCAGGCTCCCAGGAATGTTGATGCTGTTGGTCTCTGGACTTTGAATAATAAGTCTGTAATATTGTAGCTTAAGTGGATTTACTTTGAATGGTCTTTAAAAAAATATATATATATATATATATATATATATATATATATATATATATATATATATAAGTTCTAGGTGGACACAATATCTTTATTTTGTTTTTACGTGGTGCTGAGAATTGAACCCAGTGCCTCATGCATGCTAGGCGAGCACGCTACCACTTTAGCCACATCCCCAGCCCTACTTTGAATGGTCTTTAATGAATACTGATTATCTTTGAGTATTAAAAATGTCTGCCTATCATTCTAACTATTTCTCATTTAACCATTGTAGATCAGGACAGTATGCAGTTACCAAATAAAAAGCAAAATCAAACTTAGACTTAACTGACACATATAGATTATTTCATCCATTAACAAGTGAATACACTTTCTTCTCAGCAGCACATGGATCCTTCTCTAAAATAGACCATATATTATGCCACACAGCAACTTTTAGCAAATATAAAAAAGTAGAGATACTACCCTGCATTCTATCAGACCACAATGGAATGAAATTAGAAATCAATGATAACACAAAAAATAAAAGCTACTCCAACACCTGGAGACTAAATAATATACTATTGAATGAACAATGGGTTGCAAGAGACATCAAAGAGGAGATTAAAAAGTTCTTAGAGGTAAATGAGAACACAGATACAACATATTGAAATCTGTGGACACTATGAAGGTAGTACCAAGAGGAAAGTTCATTGCATGGAGTTCATTCCTTAAAAGAAGAAAAAGTCAACAAATGAATGACCTAACATTACATCTCAAAACCATAGAAAAAGAAGAACAAATCAACACCAAAAGCAGTAGACAGCAGGAAATAATTAAAATCAGAGCTGAAATTAATGAAATTGAAAAAAAGAAACAATTTAAAAAGTTGACAAGACAAAAAGATGGTTCTTTGAAAAATAAATACAATTGAAAAACACTTAGCTATGCTAACAAAGAGGAGAGAAAAAACTCACTAACATCCATGATGAAAAATGAAATAGCATGTTCAACACTACATAAATGCAGAAGATAATTAGAAATTATTTTGAAAATTTGCACTCCAATAAAATACAAAATATCAAAAGCATTGACAAATTCCTAGAGTCATATTATTTGCTAAAACTAAATCAGGATGATATACACAAGTTAAACAGATCAATTTCAAGCAATGAAATAGAAGACATCATCAGAAGCCTACCAACCAAGAAAAGCCCAGGACCCAATGGATACACAGCTGAGTTCCACAAAACCTTTAAAGAAGAACTAATACCAATACTCTTCAAACTATTTCATGAAATAGAAAAAAGAGGCAACACTTCCAAATTCATTCTATGAGGCCAATATCACGGATTCCAAAACCAGACAAAGACACAACAAAGAAAGAAAACTTCAGACCAATATTTCTAATGAACATAGATGCAAACATTCTAAATAGAATTCTGGCAAATCAAATGCAAAAACATATCAAAAAGGTAGTGCACCAAGATCAATTGGGGTTCATCCCAGGGATGCAAGTTTGGTTCAACATACAGAAATCAATTAATGTAATTCATCACATCAATAGTCTTCAAGATAAGAAGCATATGATCATCTCAATAGATGCAGAAAAAGCATTGCACAAAATATAACACAGCTTCATGTTCAAAACACTAGAAAAACTAGTAATATCAGGAACATATATATTGTAGAATCTACCTATGTTAAGCACCAGGCCAACATCATTCTAAATAGAGAAAAATTGAAAGCATTTCCTCTAAAAATTGGAATAAGACAGGGATGCCCTCTTTTACCTCTTCTATTTAACATAGTTCTTAAAACTCTAGCCAGAGCAATTCGACAGATGAAAGAAATTAAAGGAATACGGATAGGAAAAGAAGAACTCAAATTTGCTGACAACATGATTCTATACCTAGAAGATCTAAAAAAATTCCACCAGAAAACTTCTAGAACTGATAAATGAATTCAGCAAAGTAGCAGAATATAAAATCAACACCCATAAATCAAAGGCATTTCTGTACATCAGTGACAAATCCTCTGAAAGAGAAACTAAAAAAAAAAAACCCATTCCATTTACAATAGCCTCAAAAACAAAACAAAACAAAAAAAACTTGGGAATCAACTTAATGAAAGAGGTGAAAGAATTCTACAATGAAAACTACAGAATGCTAAAGAAAGAAATTAAAGAAGACCTTAGAAGATGGAAAGGTAACTATGGACAGAGTAGGGAGGAAGAGCAGGAAGAAAAGATTAACTTTAAACAGAGACATGAGATGGGAGGGAAAGAGAGAGAAAAGGGAAATTGCATGGAAATGAAGGGAGACCCTCATTGCTATACAAAATTACATATAAGAGGTTGTGAGGGGAATGGGAAAATAAACAAGGAGAGAAATGAATTACAGTAGATGGGGTAGAGAGAGAAGAAGGGAGGGGAGGGGAGGGGGGATAGTAGGGGATAGGAAAGGTAGCAGAATACAACAATTACTAATAGGGCATTATGTAAAATTGTGGATGTGTAACCGACGTGATTCTGCATTCTGCATTTGGGGTAAAATTGGGAGTTCATAACCCACTTCAATCTAATGTTTGAAATATGATATGTCAAGAGCTTTGTAATGTTGTGAACAACCAATAAAAAAAATGTGAAAAAAAAAATAAAATAAAATGTATACCTTTTTGCTGTTGCCTCAAAAAAAAAAAAAAAAAAAAAAAAAGAAGATGGAAAGGTCTACCTTGTTCTTGGATAGACAGAATTAATATTGTTAAAATGACCATACTACCAAAAGCACTAAACAGATTCAATGCAATCCCAAACAAAATCCCAATGACATTCCTCTTAGAAATAGAAAAGACAATCATGAAATTCGTGTGGAAAAATAAGAGTCTCAGAATAGCCAAAGCAATCCTTAGCAAGAAGAGAGAAGCTGGTGGCATTACTATACCAGACCTTAAACTATACTACAGAGCAATAGTAACAAAAATGGCATATTATTGGTACCAAAATAGAGCTGTAGACCAATGGTACATAATAGAGTATACAGAGAAAAACCCACATAATTACAGTTATCTCATATTAGACAAAGGCACCAAAAACATATATTGGAGAAAAGATAGCCTCTTCAACAAATGGTGCTGGAAAAACTAGAAATCCATATGCAACAAAATGAAATTAAGCCCCTATCTCTCACCATGCACAAAACTCAACTCAAAGTGGATCAAGGACCTAGGAATTAAACCAGAGACCCTGAGCCTAATAGAAGAAAAAGTAGGCCCAAATCTCCATCATGTCAGATTAGGCCCCAATTTCCTAATAAGACTCCTATAGTGCAGGAATTAAAACCAAGAATCAATAAATGGGATGGATTCAAACTAAAAAGCATCTTCTCATTAAAAAAAACAAAACAATTAGTGAGGTGAATAGAGAGCCCACAAAATGGGAGCATATTTTTATCACATGCACATCATATAGAGCACTAATGTCTAGGATATATAAAGCACTCAAAAATTTTAACACTAAAAAAAACCAAATAACCCAATCAATAAATGGGCCAAGAAACAGACACTTCTCAGAAGAGAATATACAATCAATCAACAAATATTTGAAAAAATGCTCAACATATTTAGCAATTAGAGAAATGCAAATCAAAACTACACTGAGATTTCATCTAACTCCAGTCAGAATGGCAGCTATCAAGAATACAAACAATAAGCGTGGACGAGGATGCAAGGGGAAAAGGCACACTCATACGTGGCTGGTGGACTGCAAATTGGTGCAACCACTATGGAAAACAGTATGGAGATTCCTTGGAAAACTTGGAATGGAACCACTATTTGATCCAGCTATTCCACTCCTTGGTTTATACCCAAAGGACTTAAAAACAGCATACTATAAGTGATGTATCCACATCAATGTTTTTGGCAGCACAATTCACAAAAGCTTAATTGTGGAACCAATCTAGATATCCTTCAGTAGATGAATGGATAAAGAAAATGTGGTATATATACACGATGGAATATTACTTAGTATTAAAAGAGAATAAAATCATGGCATTTGCAGGTAAATGGATGGAGTGGAGAATATTATGCTAAGTGAAGTAAGCCAATCCTAAAAAAAAACAAATGCCAAATGTTTTCTTTGATATGAGGATGCTGATCCATAATAGGGACAGGGTGGGGGGAGCATGGGAGGAAACTTTAGATAGGTCAAAGGGGAGGGAGGGGAAGGTAGGGGGCAGTGGTATGGGAAAGGCAGCCGAATGAGATGGACATAATTACCCTAAGTACATGTATGAAGACATGAATTGTGTGACTCTAGTTTGTGTACAACCAGACATGAAAAATTGTGCTCTATATGTGTACTATGAATTGAAATGTATTCTGCTGTCCTATATACAAATTAGAATAAATAAATAAGTAAATTTTAAAAATAGGCATCAGTTTGAATTTGCCCTGGGGATTAAGAGTTTGCTGATCTCTAATCTAGCACAATGCCAGCACCTAGCAGATAATGCTAGCTAGATTAGACATATAAAACTGATTTACACAGTTGTAAAAGTCATTAGATATACTTTTTTGGGAAACTTTCTTATTCTTCATTGTGCTTAAAGCCTACAGCTGTTTTCCCATGAGCACATCAGTCCCGCTGGATTTGTGGATTTAGAAACATCTAATGTTTTGGGTTGAACTCTTAATAAATATTTTGCCTATGTCAAATATTCCTTGTTTTTCAATAAAACAATGTCTTTTTTAACTGAAAGAGTAGCCCTAACTCTAAAGATTTCAGAAAATAGAAAAAAGTGGAATTAATGAAGATCTCTCAAAATTACATAGTTCAGACCAATTCCTGCTTAGTTATGTTTTCCACCTTTCACTCTGAAGGCCATTTTATTTATTTAAGAAGAAGAAGAGGGCCAGGGACATGGCTTAGTGGTAAAGCACTTGTCTGTCTTGTGTAAAGCCACAGGTTCGATCCCAGCAAGGCTAGGCGTAGGAGAAGAGCAGAGGAAGCAAAACAATAGTTAAGTAGTTACACTTTCTTTGCCATCTGTCAGCATTACATCATATTCTTGCTCTAAACATGGTTTAAAAACAAAACAAAACAAACAAAACCCTGCAATTGTTTTGTTATCCTTAACCACAGAGGATGCTCTGCTTCCTTGTTGTGCATTCTACTTTCTGTCATCCGTGTATATCTTGATAGAGCCCATTCTCTCCAACCACAGGTGTTTCTTTAGTATTTTCTTCCTCATTAATGATTGGAATTTTGTATAACCCATGTTTCTCTAGTCACACCAACCTAAGGATAAAGTAGAACCATGTTAACAGCAATAAATGGTATGCTCTATGGTAGTACTTCTGGCTACCCTCAAAGTCTCCATATGTTGTCTCTAGAACACTCTCTCAGGTGGTATGATGCAGCTGTTCTGCATAAATAGGTCATAACAGCTACCACCTCTGTGTGCCATGATTCCCTCCTACTCTGGGCCCTTTGGTATGTCTGTGATCCAGATCTATGTTTTCCAAGGAGTCATTTGACAGTGTCTGACCACTGCCACTGCTGCTAGTGTCCACCATCACAGTGGAGTTTCCACACTAAGGAATCCTGAAGCTATTAACTATTAAAATCCCTCCCACTCTTAGAACTGGTTACCACCTCTTGCTACCAGCCACACAGGGCTGTTCTCCAGTGCAGTCCTGGGTATTGAAGTGGTGGGTAGCGGGCAGTAGTTTTTGGACATATTTCAAAGCACTTAAAAAACTTAGGCCATGCCGTTCCTAAGTGAGATCAAGGCATTTCTCCTTTTTGTGTTCGCATCAGCAGATGAGTAATACGATAGGATTGTTTTTTTGAGTCTAATATCTTACATAGTTAACTGGGACAGAAATTTTAATTCTTGTATTTCCCTCTCCTTCACATCTTATTATGGGCTTGTGGAGGCTGGACCAGAGGCTAAATGTGAGAGTAGGATGCCATGCTTACTGCTAACTCTACCCTCTGACCAGTTATTAGTTCAAACTTAGCAGGCCTACTCTCTTTTTCCTTGGAATGAATTCTCCACCAGGAGAATTCCACTTCTTAGGCTTTCTCATTCTTCTGAATCTGTTTTCCCTTTTTAGTGATGTTAGCCATTGGATAGTTATCTTTACTCTGGACTCTTGGGAAATCCGGGGTTTCTAAAATTTCCCATATGTTTTTGAAGTAGACATCTGTTGTTTTTGCATGTCTCCTCAAGAACATTGTTCCGTTCTGCCTTCACTCTTCTGAATCAAAATCTCCCCTCCCCTCTCTGTTGGATCAATCTATCTACAAATTTCTCCCATCAGAAAAAATATTTCTCTTGACCCAACTAACTAGCCAGCTAGCTTTCCTAGCTATTACCCCATTTCTCTGCTCCCCCTTTTTTTTTCAAAACACATATAAATAGAATGTGTGTTATTGTGTAAAATTTTCAATCTTCGAGTTCCTTTATTTTCTTTCCGGAACGGACTCCAATGGGGCTTTCTTTACTGTCCACCACTTAAATTGCTCATGTTAAGGCCTCCACAGAGTTAAATGCAAAGGTCAGTTTGAGGTAGGATAGAAGACACAGGGATAGGTAGAAAGGAGACATGGAAAAAACAGGAGTGGCCATGATTTAAAATCCACTTTCATGTGGATTAAAAATCTGGATGTATGTGTGTGTGGGGGGGTGGGGATGTATTTATTTAGAGGTATTGAGGATTGAACCTGGGAGTGCTTTACCACTGAGCTACTTCTCTAACTCTTTTTTATTTTTTAATTTGGAGAACAGGGTCTTGCAAAGATGCCCAGGCTGGCCTTGAACTTGCCATCCTTCTGCCTCAGCCTCCTGAGTCACTGAGATTACAGGTGTATGCCACTGCACCTGGCTAAAATCCAGATTTAAACTCCACTTTCACATACTTTGTCACAAGCTGCACTACTGAGTCAATAGGTGAACCTTATCCACGGGTTTATAAATAACTTCTTTCCTGACCTGGACCTAAATGAAAAACAGGTCCAAGAACACCTTTGCTCAACAAGTAGATAGATGATTTTGTGATTTATATTTTTAGGATATGACTTCTTCATCCATGTGTCATACTTTTGATCAAACCCTCAGTGTTAATCCAGGGTGGTATTGTTGAAGTTCACAAAGTGGATTGATGAAATCCTCTGATGGGGAAATTATTAGGGATTTTTTTTTTCAAAAACAAAAAGAATAGAACCCCTTGTAAGTATGATTAATGTATTCAATCTCCAACACTAAGGAAGACTAAAATAACCTCTCAGATCATGTCTCTATACTACAGATTTTACATATATAAATATGCTCTGATATGGAATAGCTAACATGTTGCTCTGCAGCACCCACCTTCTACCCTGTGTGTGTATTTATTAGAGTGTATACTTTTTGTTTTCTCTCAATAAAATCAACCTGTGCCTCCCTTTGACCAATCCTTAAATTCCTTTCTGAGACAGTCAAGGATTCTTATTACCTCAGTTGAGGTCGACTTTCCTTTGGGGGCTTTCTTGTCACCTAGGTCCTGACAAGTTCTTATTTTCAATTGATCTCACTTCATTTGACCTTGACTGCCTTTGCTTCCAAGATATCTCATCCTCTTAGAATGCCTCCCTGACACTGGTTACTACTTCTTCTCAGGATCCAATCTCATTCTTGGAACTCTTATCTTCAACTATCTCCTTTAGTGATTTCATCCAGTTTCACTGCTTTAAATATCATATATTTAAAGCCAAGGACACTTGCTTACATTTCAAATTCATATTCGGTTGCCTATCAACATCTCCATTTTTAGTTGTAACAGGAATCTCAAATTTAACAGGTCTAAAATTGCTCTCTTATTCCCCTACAAAACTACTTTTTTAAATATTTATTTTTTAATTGTAGTTGGACACAATACCTTTATTTTATTTATTTCTATGTGGTGCTGAGGATCCAACCCAGGGCCCTGCACACACTAGGCGAATGCTCCACCACTGAGCCAAAACCCCAACCTCCTTTCGAAAGTATTTCTTCCAGTTTTTTACATGTCAATTAGTGACAACTCTATCCTTCCAGTCTTTTTTGCCCAAAACTTTAGAGTTATACTTTTACCCAATTAGAATATGATGGTAACTGTCTTCAAAATATAACCAGAATCTGATCATTTTTTAACCAAATCTGATCATTTTGGTCAAAACTATTAACATCTCTAGTCTGGATTATTGCACTAATCTCTTACATATGTCTTTTTCCTCCCTTCAATGTACTTTTAGCTAGATCATGTCTCTTCCTTGCTCGATCTTCCAATGTTTTCTAATCTCAAAATAAAATTAAAGTCAATATGAGAGATTTTACAATCACTGACCACATCTCCTGTTCTTCCCTGTTTCATTCTGCAAGGTACAAAACCATTTATACACTGCTGTTCTCTTACCAATTATTTTTGAAAATTTTTAGTTTTATCTGGATGTGCCTTTATTTATTTTTATGTGGTGCTGAGGATCAAACCCAGTGCCTCTCACGTGCTAGGCAGGCTCTACACTGAGCTACAATTCCAGCCCCTCACCTTCTTATCTGAGACATCCACATGGCTCATTCCCTGAACTACTTTATCTCAAATGTATCCTTCTCAGCAAGGTGTTCTCCAATAATTCAATAACCTTAAATAAAATTCCAGCCTCCCTCCTCCCTAGCAATCTCTAGTCCCTTCCCTGGGACATTTTCCATCATTGTGCATATCACCATTTGAAATATTAAATGTTAATGTAAATATTTATTCTCCACCCTCAACTAGAACAAAGCAATAAATCAAGGATGTTTTTCTATATTATTCACTATTAGATACTGAGAATCTAGAACAGGACTACATATAGTAGGAACTCAGCAAATATCTGATGAGTGAATAAATGAATCTCTAGCATCTCTAAATCTTGTCGTAGCACTTCAATTTTTCCTCGTGGAATTATTTCTTCCTTCTCTGTCTCTATGGTTTGATTATTGCTGACTTCACTTCCTAAACTTTGGACCTGGTATATTCCTACTCCCACCATCACCCAGGTCACATAATTGGTCTAGGGGTGGTACTGTACAAGCCTGTCTAATGATTATCAAATCCAAGACTTCTGTTGAAACTATTGAGAAATGGGTGCTCTCTTTCTAATGAGGGTACTAACTTTGTATTCAAGTCAGATTTTTCTGCTGTTATTATTGCAACAGAGCGAGCTCTTTCAAAGCTTCACAGCAGGCCACACCTGTTACTACTTAGCAGCAGACACCAGCCACTCCTTTCTGGGTTCTTGTCTTGTAAACTCAAAGAATGAAATTCACATAAAATAGAAAGTGAGAAAGGGAGGCTGGGGCTGTAGCTCAGTGGCAGAGGGCTTGCCTAGCACATGTGAGGCACTGGGTCTGATCCTTAGCACCGCATAAAAAACTAAACAAATAAAGGCATGCTGTCCATCTACAACTGTAAAAAAAAAAAAAATTAAAACGAAAGTGAGAAGGAGTAAGATTTATTCAAGTGAAAAGAAACAGTTCTTACTGAGCGGAAGGGGTCCTGATAGAGGGCCTAGGAAGGGTTTGGGCCTAGGAGTTCTTATCTACATGTTTAGGAGTTTTTATCTACATGGCTTCCAATTTTATAATAATTAGTTTTATGAAAGGTGACTTGTCATCGATTGGGCCACTGACGTTCTGGTTTGTTGTGCCCTTTTAGTTGTTGAGTTTGAAAATTCTCTGTAGCTTCTGCTTAGGTCCATAATACCTTCCCTTTTCTCACTTTTCTGGGCCAAAGGGTTTTGGTGATTGGATTGTGTGGAATATTTCCACAGAACAATCCATTTGGGGCCCATTCCCTAATTGCCTGCCTATGTCTTACTATGTGACTATCCTACCTATTCAGTATGATATAAGGTCAGAGCTATTGGAAATTATTTTGCCACTAAGAGAGGTGATCTTGTCTTGAGAATGAAGCCAATACATAAGAAAGCAAATAGTACCAAGATATAGAGAAATACCAGTTCCCAATGACTTCATTTGAGAACCTGGATCCAACCATGGCTGAGCCAATTTGAACAGGATTTCTGCCTTTTACAACTAAAAGAATACTTACAAAATCAAACTTTACTCCCAATGTCTAACTCTAATTTGTCACTGTCTCTTTTTCTTAATGTTCTTGTAGCTTCTATTTCTTCCCAGCCAGCTTTTTCCTTATTAGCAAAAGTCAAGTCTCATTGCTTCCTCAGTCTTCTAAGAACTGAAGTTATCAGGGAGGTAAGTAAAGAATATTTCAAATTCTTTAAGTAGAATGAAACTTTCAACAGACAGTGCCATGATTGTAGTTCCTCTTCCTTAACTTGCAGCTGTGCTGGTTTTATAATTGGATTTGGAAAAGCAGCATCTAGATCATCCATGTGGTTAGGTACATGCAACATACTTCTACAATCAAATCACTAGTATATCCTTGCTGTAGCCTGACTTTCATTACCTCTGTCCTTGGGTTTCTAGTTATCCTTACAGGTGAAATTTATAAAGTCAGGAAACATTTTTTTTCCACTCCAATTCCATGCCTGGCACTTTTCTAGAAGCTAGGAATGTAAAGATCAAATTTTATTTTGTTATCCAGTATTTTCTTGTCACATAATAGTTGAGTTACTAAGTAAGTGGATACATTGATATATGGAACTACTTGATGTTTATTGGATCTGTTTCCTTTGAATAAGATGTATCTTTCTGTTGACATATTTTAGTCATACAACCAAGCCTTGTTAGAATGATAATAACAATGATTCCAGTTTACAAAGTACTGATTGACGGTATATGCCATGACTAATTTATATTCACTATTACAGTCAGTGATCTTTAGGTGAATAGCCACGAAGACCAATTCAACTAAATAAAGCAGAGTTATTGTATTCAGCAATAAAATTATTGTCATATCAGTGCAAGAATACTCACAAGTAACTGTAACAAAGAGTTCCAGAGAGGAGTTCTGAATTCATGGCATTTCTGGGTACCAGGAATTCATGAATCAGCACTGTTTCCATTATCAGTACTCAATAGTGTACCACTTGCCTGCACCTTTCCCTTGTCTCTGGCCAACCAGCCCCTCTTGGTTCAAGCAACTTAAGGCCAAACATGCATAATGATATCAGTTGGCACCCAAAATGGGAAAGATTACTGGGAGTGGTAGAGACTGGAGACGGGGAGTCTAAGGGAAACTGAAGGCTCATCTAAGTGAGCTATCAATTGTTACTATGTGGGAAAACAAATCTGTTGTTGCCACAATATCTGATTTTTATTTTTCACAAAAAGCTAGAAATCCTGAGTAAAAACTCTAAATTTTTACAGGATGGCAAGTAAGCAATAAATAAATAAATAAATAAATAAAACTTTAAAAAAAACCTTCAAAGGGAAATCCCTGCATAGGTCCATGCAGAAAAGACTTAACTTAGCAGTTATAATGTTCATCCTTAGAAAGGCTTGCTTGCCCAGCTGGCATCTAGGAGGCTAGATTCCAGGATGGGTTCTACTATTCCCAGAATTGCTAAGAGTGTCACTTTACCAGGCATGGTGGCGCACACCTGTAATCCCAGTGGTTTGGGAAGCTGAGGCAGAAGAATTGCGAGTTCAAAGCCAGCCTCAGCAAAAAAGTGAGGCATTAAGCAACTCAGTGAGACCCTGTCTCTAAATAAAATACAAACTAGGGCTGGGGATGTGGCTCAGTGGTGGAGTGCCCCTGAGTTCAATCCCCAGTACCGCCCCACCCCCCAAAAAAGAGTGTCTTCTTGTGCCAAAGCTCTTTGTACAAACATTATGGTTTATACTGACCTCCTGCCTTCCTTCTGGGAATCTAGAATGTGGGAAGGTTCCTGACAGAGCCCACCTAAGTGCCTAGTCCTCAATAAAATTCTGGACACTGAGTCTCTAATGAGCTTCCTGGTTTGCAATATTTCACACAAACTATCACAACTCATTGCTGGGGCAACTGATCACATCCTGTATGACTCTGGGAGTGAACTCTTGGAAGTTTGCATCTGATTTACCCTGGTTTTTGCCTCAGGTGCCTTTTCCTTTGCTGGTTTGGCTTTGTATCCTTTTCCTCTGATAAATCATAACCATGAGTTTACATTCATTGGGGCCCCTTTGTATAAAAAGCCCCCAAATAGTTTTTTTTCTTTCTTTCATTTATTGGTAACCTATATATCTTCATCCCAGCTTCTTCATGCTAAAATTATTAACTGAGGAGCTACCCCCCCAACCCCTACAGCCAGGGTAGGTATGCATGAAACCACAATTATTACATCTCTGGCTAGCACAGCCTGGCTAAATCTACAAATGTATACTTCCTGGCTTTTGTTCCTATAAATTATAACAACATTTCTATAGAATGAACTGAGGCAGATTATCTGCCTTCCCAGTTTGGGTCAAATTTGCAATTCATTTTTCTTTTTTTATGGTGTTTCCTCTTATTTCTATGTGGGAAATAGAATCCAGTCCTAGACCCCCGCAGGGCCCCTGGCCCTGTATTACTATATGGAGTCCTACAAATCCTCCTAGTGAATCATGGAAACTGGAATGGTCTTGGGGACCCCCTGACACAAAGCCAAACAAAACATAGCTTTGAGGCACATTCAACCCACAGAATATTACTTTTCCACTTCTAATCTAAGGATTGACGTGGGCAGGACAGGCACCATCCATAAATGTGGCATTTACAACAACCCCTGCAAAATGGACATTGTTATAGCTACATTGTGTAGATGAGGAAACAGACTCAGAGAGTTGAAGCTTGCACAAAGTCTATAACCTGTAAATTAGAAAAGGCAGGATTCAGAGAGCAAAATTCCAATTTTATTTCCATATTGCCACTATATTAAATTATATTTCTTTTCTTCTGTTAAGATTTCAGAGTCACTTTATTTTCCTTGTTCTATGCATTTATATTTCCAGAGCCAAAAACATTCACTCCTTTTCTTTCTAATATCTGCTTTTCTCTATTCCATTTCAATCTTCCCTTCCTATTAGGCATGAATGAGATTTTCTGAACTAGTAGAAAATGAAAGGGAGGTGGAAATGGTCATGGGCAAGGGAAAGGTCCTTGGCCTGCTCCCCCAAAATTAGTAGCGAAAGAGAGCAATTTTAAAATTCAAAGTGACTTCCTGATAACTGCTTCTCTGCAATGTGGAGTGTTCTCCTGCTGAGAGTGGAAACTGAGCAGGAACCCTCTGGCCTAGTCAGTAGCCAGGGAAACAACTGTAAGGAATTTTTGATTAGCAGGGCCTAACTGAATCTACATATGTATATTTCCTGCCTTTTGTCTCATTGTACACCCCTCTTCTTTTGTAAAAGCTATTCGTGCCCCTGAGTCCTGCCCCCTGCTCCCAAAATGGAGCTTGGAAACAGAAAAAATCTCTATATTCCTCAAGGTTAGCTTGAGTAAGCCTGTTTTTCTTCACCAACCTTTGTCTCGCGAATTGTAGTGGAGCCTAGTGATGGAACTTTCAATTCCTGGTTACAGTGGCACCAGTAGTAAGTTTAAAGTGGTGTGAAGGATGCAGAATCAATCTGGTTTGGGGTTTACTTCCCAAAAATAATATGACAATTACTGTCCCTCTGACTACTGTAGTACACAGGAACTGATGATTGTTTCAGAAAATCTGTGTTTTGAAGCAGAATATCATTCAGTGCCTGAGGGACAGTGGGCTTCTTCAGATATCAGGATAATAGGGTAATAGACATGCAGATTGTCAAGGCTTTAGCTGGGGCCCAGGGCAGAGCCTCATTCTCAGGAAAAAAAAAATTGGCATGAAAAACCTTCAAGATAAGTGGAAATCCTATTGCAAGTTCAAACTTGCAGAGTCAAAAGTTAGGAAGAGTGAGTTCAGCTTGATGGCTGCAAGAGTACTCAAGAGCTCTCCTCTGGCCCACTAAATATTAAATTTAGATCAGCAAAACTAATTCCAGCCTCTTTTTCTTTTTCTTTTTTTAACATTCTGCTCATCTTTAATGGACTTCTAGGTAATGACGGAATGGAGCTCATAAAACGGTAAGCCTTTATTACCTGTGTTTGGGCAGAGCTGAACATGATTTATACTGACACTTCTTAGCAGAGGAATAAACCAAAATAAGTTTGCTTAGTTTTTCAATATTTATTACTGTTTTAAGTTTATCTAACCAACTCATCCCTGGAAAGACTCAGTGAAATATACATAAACTCTAAATGAGATTCAGAGATGCAATAAACTCCTGAGGTTATATACTTATTAAAAACAAAGTGTTACATTATCAATGTAAATAATTATTCCTATACTGATCTGTTTTATGAATGTTTTAATACTAGGTAGTCTCTGAATTATAAACATTGGTCTGTGAACATCCCATCCATTAATATCTAGTCCATTTCTGCTACTTGTGCTTCATGAGCATTGTGCAGAGTCATGATGACTGATATTTATTGAGTGCTTACTCTGCAATCTGCATTGTTGCGTTTTCGTGCGTTTGCATTAACTCACTATTGTTCATAATAACCCTATAAGGTGGGCATTATTATAATATTTATTTTTTAGGGAGGAGTCCAAGGCAGAGTGATTCAGTATAACTTATACTTGTACCTGGAAGTGTCCCTTACTTTAAGCAAAGAATAATTTAAAAAAACAGATGAGACATATTCAAATATAAACAGCCCTGGTGCCTCCCTGCATTTTCACTCAAAGGTGGCTTGTTCCTTTTGACTTTTATTTCCTCTCTTTGTTCTATTTGGCATCCAAGCTACTCTAGTGCCACCTGTTGACCATCATGGGGAACTGTCCAACTCCGCACTTCCCTATAATTTTATTTCTTCTAGTAGGATTCTGTTCAATATCTCATTTCATTTATGGTTTTAAAATGTCAACTTTATACAATAAACACTTAATATATATCATTTATATATGGGGGAGAGATGCCCATGAGACTAATATACGACAAAACATTCTAATTTGCAGTACAATTTTATATATTTCCTGGCATCTCTAGATAAGGGTACCTCTATACAAAATATGTGTACCACCACTACATTGTACATAAGAAAAACTATCCATAAGGGAAATATCAATAAATTTCAGAAAGTAGTGAATTAATCTTAGGTGCCTCAATCTCATCTCCAGTTTTCACTATATTCAGATGTAAAAGAATCCTGCATCGGAACCTAGCTTCTCTTCAAGTGATGTTCTTTCTGGATGATGACTTTCTTGGGTGATATTCTTTGTGGGTAATGTGGAAAAGGTTAGAATCTTTCCTAGTTAGAACTCTGTAAACAGTTTCCTTTTCTACTTAGTTTCTTCAGTTTCTTTTAGTGGATATAGGAAGGGGAAGGACATTTTTTAAAAAATTTAAAAACATGCTCTACCACAATCTTTTCTATGCTTTCATCTGACAGATGAAGAAATTGAAGGATGGAGAATTAAAATGATGTAGTTAGTCATACAGTCAGAGAGTAGCAGAGCAGAAGACTGAAACTTTATTTTCCTGTTTTATTTAAAAATCAACATAGAATCAGGTTGGTTTTTTTTAACTGTCTTTTTATTTTAAAAAAATTCACTTTCAACTTCAGTCAGTAGACTTCAGTTCAGAAGTGAATCAGTGTTCGAATCTAGTTTTCTATGGACAATGCATTTCTAAATCCAAATATTCAATTTCCTTATGAAATTATGGACTTGTGTATAATGCCTCACAAAGATTTCAAAAGACCAGTTGATGTTGTTAAATTCAAGTGTGGAAGCAAAATAATCCCAGGCATCTGCTGGAAGCAAAGACCATTTACAACATATGAGGGAATCTAATGGTACCCATTTAGGCTGTACGGAGTATAGACTATACCATCATTAGCCCATGGTTTTGGTTCAGTGTTCAGATCCATAATTGGGGTAACTCAAATTATTTATCTCCTTAATAGGCTCTTTAAAATATATTCTTCTCATTCCTGTTTTGCTGTAGCACCTACCTTCTGACAGTAATGTTATTAAAATTAGAAACACATTCTTGACAAGACCATTTGGAACATTAAGTTATCTGAATGCTAATTAATAAAAACAAAGACAAAAGTTCTCAAGTTGGGAAACATTTCCCTAATGAATTTCTGTGGAGCTGAGGAAAAGACAATCCATCTTCACTTTACCTCAAGGCTTCTTCCAAGGACATGAAAATAAGAACTACTACTACCACCAAGATAAAACTGGCATTTTAAAAATATTGTTAATAATAAGATATAACTGGTTGTTTTTTTTTTTTTTTTTTGTACGAGGGATACAATCCAGGGGCGCTTGGCCACTGAGTCACATTCCCATCCCTTTTCTGTTTGTTAGTTGGAGACAGGTTCTCTAGAAGTTGCTTAGGACCTTGCTAAGTTGCTGAGGCTGGCTCTGAACTCGAGATTCTCCTGCCTCAGCCTCCTGAGCCACTGGGAAGATATAACTATTCTTAAATAACTATTTAATAATAAGAACAACTACCACTTACTGAAAACTTAACACTTACCTTTTGCCAGCTGCTGCACTGACAACTTTACAAACATGTTGTTTAATCATCTTCACAATGAGCACAGGAGGGAGGCAGGTGAGGAAACAGAGTCTGAGAGGTGAGAGTATTTCTGAAGTCACACAGTTAGTGGGAAGAAGACCTGGGACTTAAAAAAAAAAAAAAAAAAAAAGGTCAATCCAATGGCTGAGTGGGAACATTTAATCACCATCCAGCCTACAGTTTAGTGCTTTCTAATTCCTAATCCTCAGCCCGTGTTCCTTGCACGTCTTCCAAATCTGTTTCTCAGTTTTCTGAAAAGGTAGAAATTGGTTGTTGGGACGCTACCTCTCTTCCCCTTTCATAGCAGTATACCCTTTGGTGCCAGTTACTCCATTTCTTCACCTTCTGTTTTTCTTTCTTTCTTTCTTTTTTTTAGGCCTTTATTTTTTTTCTTTTTTTAAAATTATTAGTTGTTCAAAACATTAAAAAGCTCTTGACATATCATATTTCATACATTTGATTCAAGCAGATTATGAACTCCGATTTTTACCCCGAATACATATTGCAGATTCACATCGGTTCCACATCCACTTTTTTACATATTGCCATACTAGTGTCTGTTGTATTCTGCTGCCCTTCCTATCCTCTACTATCCCCCCTCCCCTCCCCTCCCCTCTCCTCCCATCTTCTCTCTCTACCCCCTCTACTGTAATTCATTTCTCTCTCTTGTTTTTTTCCCCTTTCCCCTCACTTCCTCTTATATGTAATTTTGTATAACAATGAGGGTCTCCTTCCATTTCCATGCAATTTCCCTTCTCTCTCCCTTTCCCCCCTCTCCTCTCGACCCTGTTTAATGGTGATCTTCTTCTCATGCTCTTCCTCCCTATTCTGTTCTTAGTTGCTCTCCTTATATCAAAGATGACATTTGGCATTTGATTTTTAGGGATTGGCTAGCTTCACTTAGCATAATCTGCTCTAGTGCCATCCATTTCCCTGCAAATTCCATGATTCTGTCATTTTTTAGTGCAGAGTAACTCCATTGTGTATAAATGCCACATTTTTAATCCATTCATCTATTGAAGGGCATCTAGGTTGGTTCCACAGTCTAGCTATTGTGAATTGTGCTGCTATGAACATCGATGTAGCAGTATCCCTATAGTACGCTCTTTTAAGGTCTTCAGGGAATAGTCCAAGAAGGGCAATAGCTGGGTCAAATGGTGGTTCCATTCTCAGCTTTCCCAGGAATCTCCATACTGCTTTCCAAATTGGCAGCACCAATTTGCAGTCCCACCAGCAATGTACAAGTGTACCATTTTCCCACATCCTCGTAATCACTTGTTGTTGTTTGACTTCATAATGGCTGCCAATCTTACTGGAGTGAGATGGTATCTTAGGGTGGTTTTGATTTGCATTTCTGACTGCTAGAGATGGTGAGCATTTTTTCATGTACTTGTTGATTGATTGTATGTCCTCCTCTGAGATGTGTCTGTTCAGGTCCTTGGCCCATTTGTTGATTGGGTTAATGTTATCTTATTGTTTAATTTTTTGAGTTCTTTGTATACTCTGGATATTAGGGCTCTATCTGAAGTGTGAGGGGTAAAAATTTGTTCCCAGGATGTAGGCTCCCTATTTACCTCTCTTATTGTTTCTCTTGCTGAGAAAAAACTTTTTAGTTTAAGTAAGTCCCATTTGTTGATTCTTGTTATTAACTCTTGTGCTATGGGTGTCCTATTAAGGAATTTGGAGCCCGACCCCACAATATGTAGATCGGAGCCAACTTTTTCTTCTATCAGATGCAGAGTCTCTGATTTGATATCAAGCTCCTTGATCCATTTTGAGTTAACTTTTGTGCATGGTGAGAGAAGGGGATTCAGTTTCATTTTGTTGCATATGAATTTCCAGTTTTCCCAGCAACATTTGTTGAAGATGCTATCCTTCCTCCATTGCATGCTTTTAGCCCCTTTATCAAATATAAGATAGTTGTAACTTTGTGGATTAGTCTCTGTGTCCTCTATTCTGTACCATTGGTCCACCTGCCTGTTTTGGTACCAGTACCATGCTGTTTTTGTTACTATTGCTCTGTAATATAGTTTGAAATCTGGTATTGCTATATGGCCTGACTCACACTTCCTGCTTAGAATTGCTTTTGCTATTCTGGGTCTTTTATTTTTCCATATGAATTTCATGATTGCTTTATCTATTTCTACAAGAAATGCCATTGGGATTTTGATTGGCATTGCATTAAACCTATAGAGAACTTTTGGTAATATCACCATTTTGATGATGTTAGTTCTGCCTATCCATGAACAGGGTATATTTTTCCATCTTCTAAGATCTTCTTCTATTTCTCTCTTTAGGGTATGTAGTTTTCATTGTATAAATCTTTCACCTCTTTTGTTAGGTTGATTCCCAAGTATTCTATTTTTTTTTTTGAGGATATTGTGAATGGGGTGTTTTTCCTCACTTACATTTCAGAAGTTTTGTCGCTGATATACAGAAATGTCCTTGATTTATGCATGTTGATTTTATATCCTGCCACTTTGCTGAATTCATTTATTAGTTCTAGTAGTTTTTTTGTAGACCCTTTTGGGTCTTCTAGGTATAGAATCATGTCATCCGCAAATAGTGATAATTTAAGTTCTTCTTTTCCTATTTTTATGTCTTTAATTTCTTTCCTCTGTCTAATTGCTCTGGCCAGTGTTTCGAGAACTATATTGAATAGAAGTGGTGATAGAGGGCATCCCTGTCTTGTTCCAGATATTAGAGGGAATGCCTTCAATTTTTCTCCATTCAGAATGACGCTAGCCTGAGGCTTAGCATAGATAGCTTTTACAATGTTGAGGTAAGTTCCTGTTATCCCTAGTTTTTCTAATGTTTTGAACATAAAGGGATGCTGTACTTTATCGAATGCTTTTTCTGTGTCTATCGAGATGATCATATGGTTCTTATCTTTAAATCTATTGATGTGGTGATTAACATTTATTGATTTCCGTATATTGAACCATCCTTGCATCCCAGGGATGAATCCTACTTGATCATGGTGCACAATTTTTTTGATGTGTTTTTGTATCCGATTTGCCAGAATTTTATTGAGGATTTTTGCATCTAGGTTCATCAGAGATATTGGTCTGTAGTTTTCTTTCTTTGAGGTGTCTTTGTCTGGTTTCGGAATCAGGGTGATGTTGGCCTCATAGAATGAATTTGGAAGAGCTCCCTCTTTTTCTATTTCCTGAAATAACTTGAAAAGTATTGGTATTAATTCTTCTTTAAAGGTTTTGTAAAACTCCGCTGTATATCCATCGAGTCCTGGGCTTTTCTTGGTTGGTAGTCTTTTGATTGCTTCTTCTATTTCATCCATTGATATTGGTCTGTACAAATTGTGTGTATCCTCCTGACTCAGTCTGGGCAAATCATATGACTTAAGAAAATTATCGAGGGCTGGGGATGTGGCTCAAGCGGTAGCGCGCTCGCCTGGCATGCGTGCGGCCCGGGTTCGATCCTCAGCACCACATACCAACAAAGATGTTGTGTCTGCCGAGAACTAAAAAATAAATATTAAAAATTCTCTCTCTCTCTCCCCTCTCTCACTCTCTCTTTAAAAAAAAAAAAAGAAAATTATTGATGTCTTCACTATCTTCTGTTTTATTGGAATATAGGGTTTCAAAATAATTTCTAATTGTCTTCTGTATTTCTGTAGCATCTGTTGCGATATTGCCTTTTTCATCCCGTATGTTAGTAATTTGAGTTCTCTCTCTTCTTCTCTTCATTAGCATGGCTAAAGGACTGTCGATCTTATTTATTTTTTCAAAGAACCAACTTTTAGTTTTGTCAATTTTTTCAATAGTTTCTTTTGTTTCAATTTCATTGATTTCCGCTCTGATTTTAATTATTTCTTGCCTTCTGCTACATTTGCTGTTGTTTTGCTCTTCCTTTTCTAGGGCTTTGAGATGAAGTGTGAGCTCATTTATTTGTTGGTTTTTTCTTTTTTTGAGGAATGACCTCCAAGCGATGAATTTCCCTCTTAAAACTGCTTTCATTGTGTCCCATAGATTCCGATATGTTGTGTCTGTATTTTCATTTATCTCTAAGAATTTTTTGATTTCCTCCTTTATGTCTTCTGTAACCCATTGATCATTCAGTAACATATTGTTCATTTTCCATGTGATGTAGGATTTTTCCTTCCTTCTTTTATCATTGATTTCCAGTTTCATTCCATTATGATCAGATAAAATGCATGGTATTATCTCCACCCCTTTATATTTACTGAGGGTTGCCCTATGGCATAATATATGGTCTATTTTTGAGAAGGATCCATGTGCTGCTGAGAAAAAAGTATATCCACTTGATGATGGTTGATATATTCTATATGTCAGTTAAGTCTAGGTTATTGATTGTGATATTGAATTCTATAGTTTCTTTATTCAACTTTTGTTTGGAGGATCTGTCCAATGGTGAGAGAGGTGTGTTGAAGTCACCCATAATTACTGTGTTGTGGTCTATTTGATTCTTGAACTTGAGGAGAATTTGTTTTATGAATGTCGCAGCACCCTTATTTGGTGCATAAATATTGATAACTGTTATGTCTTGTTGGTCAATGGTTCCTTTTAACAGTATATAATGTCCTTCCTTATCCCTTTTGATTAACTTAGTCTTGAAGTCGATTTTATTCGATATGAGGATGGCCACCCCTGCTTGCTTACGAGGACCGTGTGCGTGGTATATTTTTTCCCATCCTTTCACCTTCAGCCTGTGTATGTCTTTTCCAATCAGATGTGTCTCCTGGAGGCAGCATATTGTTGGATTTGTTTTTTTAATCCATGATACCAGCCTATGTCGCTTTATTGGAGAGTTTAAGCCATTAACATTCAGAGTTACTATTGATATATGGTTTGTACTTCCATCCATGTTTGATTGTTTATCCTTTTTTAAAAAAATTTAGTTTGTTTCTCCATGATTATCTTTCCCCTCGCCCTCTGTCTTTAGCGAGGCACTTCCCACTGATGGTTTTGGTTATTGTTTTTCATTTCTTCCTTGTGTAGTGTTTTGCTCAAGATACTTTGCAATGCTGGTTTTCTGGCTGCAAATTCTTATAACTTTGGTTTATCATGAAAGATTTTTATTTTGTTGTCTTACCTGAAGCTTAATTTTGCTGGATACAAAATTCTTGGTTGGCATCCATTGTCTTTCAGTGTTTGAAATATGTTGTTCCAGGATCTTCTCGCTTTCAGCGTCTGTGATGAAAAATCCATTGTTAACCTTATTGGTTTACCCCTGAATGTAATCTGCCTCCTTTCTCTTGTAGCTTTTAATATTTTCTCTTTGTTCTGTATATTGGATATCTTCATACCAATGTGTCTTGGCGTTGTCTACTGTGATTTTGTATGCTCGGTCTCCTGTATGCATCTACAATTTGTACATCTGTTTCATTTTTTATTTCTGGAAAGTTTTCTATAATTATTTCATTCAGCAGGTTACTCATTCCCTTGGTTTGAACCTCTATATCTTCCTCTATCCTAATGACTCTTAAGTTTGGTTTTTTTATGTTATCCCATATCTCTTGGATGTTTTTCTCGTGATTTTTTACCAGCCTTTCTGAGTTGGCTAGACTCTTTTCAAGATGATATATTTTGTCTTCATTATCTGATGTTCTGGCTTCTACTTGCTCCACTCTGTTAGTGATACTCTCATTTGAGTTTTTAATTTGGTTTATCGTTTCCTTCATATCTAGAATTATTGTTTGATTATTTTTATAATCTCTATCTCCTGATAAAGATGCTTATTTGCTTCTTTTATCTGTTTATGTAATTCATTTTCAATGTGTTCTTTCATTGTTTGAATTTGCTGTCTCATGTCCTCTTTAGGATTCCATTCCATCTGTCTAAGGTATTCCTTGAGTTCTTTATTTGACCATTTTTCTGATGCCTCTAGGTCCTCCTGAATATTTAGGCTGTCCTGCATTGTTTGTACTCCTTTTCTTCCTTGCTTTTTGAAGCTGCTCATGTTACTTCTTGTTCTGTTTGACTGCTGAGTTACTGTTTACTCCTATAAATTTATTTGATGCTTGGGAGGAAAGGTATTAGAAGGGAAGGGAAGAAGTCACTAAAGAGAATGAGAGTAAACAGGTAGAATTCAAGGAAGGGGGAATAAGGAAATTGAAAAGAAATGAAAAGACAAAAGAAAAATATAGAAAAGAAAAAAATTTTAAAAAATAATCAAAAAAATTAAAAAAAACTTAAATTAAAGAAAAAAATTTAATAAATGCAGTCTTAGAGTTTGATTAACTTGTCTTCCAGTAGGTGGAGCTGTGCTCACGGGGCCAAGCTTCTCCTCTCAATACGCAGGAACCAATCACTGTGCAGCAGCTCCTCCTCCCCGACTGGGCGGATCTCCAATCCTGAGTGCCTAGGGCCTTTTCTTGTGTCTAGTCACTTCCTCACTTTTCCTCCAGCCAGGCCCCGCTCACCGGTGATGCTCACCACAATACTGGCTACACGCCAGGTCTGCTGCTCCCAGGATCCTTATTTTCTTAAACGACTGGGCACACTCTCCCTGTTTGCCCTTCCCTCAGACCCTAAGTTTGTGGAGCTTGGGGCTGAGAACCCTCAGCGTATTTTGCTTGCCCTCCGGTAGCCACGCCCCTGGTAGCTGGTGCAAGAGACCTCAGTTGTCAGCACTGGTGGGAGCGGTAGTCGGGGGTCCCGCAAGGCGGGTCCCCAGCCACTCCTGATTCCCTCAGTCTGACTCTCGTGCTCACGGGAGAGCTGGGAGGGCCCTTGAGGTTTCCCCGCTGTGTGGAGAGGGAAGGCTAGGGGGTTACACACCTGCCGCCGCTGGTTTCAATGAAGTTATCTCCTCCGCTGCATTCTGGTGACATCAGTTCTCTGCCATGGTGGTATCCCATGCAAATGGTGACAGTTTGTTCCCTTTGGTGGGTGACCAATGCAATGGGTGTGTCCTGACTGGCTCTCCCAAGCCCCGTCTCAATCCTGTGGCCACTGCCTATGAAGGCTTGGTTGGTATTAACCTCCGCAGGTTCAGAAGGGCCAACCAGTTGTTTCAGTGGGATTGTTTAGTGCTGAGTCATAGCGGTTTGTCTGCGAGACGCAGGCAAAAGGGAGCTTGAATTTAGCCGATCCGGGCTCAGTGTGTGTTCTGAGGCACAGACTGTTCACCCCAGATCCACGTCAGCTCAGCATTGCCTAATGATCCTGAGCAAACAGCATTTAGACGGTTTAAGACTCCCTATGCCCACGCAGCTGAAGAAGTCAGAGACTTGATCTCTCCGCGCCCACCGCCATGTTGGATCTCCCACCTTCTGTTTTTCTTCCTTCCATTCTGAGTCTAGATCTCATGGTCCCTGAAGCATCCTTCTCCTATCCATCTCCATTCTCTCTCTCCAACTGAACCATGCTCAAGGGAAAGCTGTCTGTAGAAGAAAGCATACCACCCAGAAGAGGTTCCAGCATTTATTTATAGTGTGGAACTGTGCTCATCCGTTTCTTTGTGATATGTGTCACTCATCCAACCACCTACATCATCAACTCCTTAAACATAACTGTATTATTCAGTGTTTTGGGCAGTTTTGTCAAAAGTATTTATCATTGTTAAAAATAAAGTGAACCCAAAGGGCTTAAAATCATCATACTACAGTAATGTAATGCAACCACGTCAATGTTTAGCAGCTCCATTCACAAGAGCTAAACTATGGAACCAACCTAGGTATCCTTCAATAGATGAATGGACAAAAAAAAATGTATATATATTTAATGGAATATTACTCAGCTTTAAAGAAAAATGAAATTATGGCATTTACCAGTAAATGGATGAAGTTGGAGAGTATCATGCTAAGTGAAATAAGCCAATCCCCCGAAAACAAAGGCGGAATGTTTTCTCTAATATGTGAATGCTAATTCACAATAAGTGTGGGGGGGAGGCACTAGAGAAGAATAGTGTTACCTTAGATTAGGTAGAGAAAATGAAAGGAAGTAAGGGGAGGGGATCTGGGGTTAGGAAAGATAGTAGAACAAAACAGACATTATTACTTTGTGTATATATATGACTGCATGACCAATGTGATTCTATAACATGCACACTCAGAAAAATGAGAAATTATATCCCATCTATGTATAATATATCAAAGTGCATAAATGTATCCTACTGTCATTTATAACTAATTAAAACAAATAAAAAATTAAAAAGTTAAAAAAATAAAGTGAAATGCAAAACTTGTTTGAATTCATGTTTTTTTTTAATGGACTGAAATTTTAAAAGAACAACAATGTAAATAATAGAGATTTTTTAAAAAAGAGTAATTGGCCAATACATCAGATAGAGTTTTGAATTAGGGGACTTTGAAGGTTCCTTTTGGACCTATGATTCCATCATCACTCTCATACCAATTGAGTGGTAGAATGTCCTGGGATCGCAACAGGACTAAGAAGGGTGAATTCAAAGAACAATGAGACACATAAATAGTGAGAGACAGATTTTGAGATGTAAAACAAAGCAGAGATGGAAAGGTGAACAATAACTATATTTCATCAAAATAACTAAACTCATGTCAAACACATACACATAGCAAGGACTCTCCAGATCCAGAAGATCCAATATCTTTTTCTTTTTAATGGAGGTCATCTCATTACTATATGTTTTTTGAATAAGACCAAGGAACACTAATTCTTTTTAGATCTAAGAATCTTTTGAGGTATTTGGTTTGGTTTAAAGATTAAAAGGAGAGTGTTTGCTGTTGCTTATTATTTTACTAGTGAGAACTACATCAAATAACCCTTATTAATATAAGTGAAAACAGGTCTCGTTGGCAGCAATGTGGAAGCATTCGTGTGAAGCACAGGACCAACATAATGAATTATGAAGAGGCATTTCACTTGATTCCACAAACATGGATGCTGGAGCAGATAGAACCAATTCAAATGATATTGGGAAGGAAAAGAAAGCCCTGGAGGAAAAAAGCAGACATTAACTGTTCAACAGAGTGTTAAGGAAGAAAAAGCACACTTTACCCTCTTCCCCCCGCCCCCCAGAAGTAGCTAGAAACTCTGGGCAGATGCACAGAGCAGTTACCTGAGACTTCTTGGAAAGCATATAGTCATGGCAGACTGGGGGACCAAGAACCAAGCTGGTGCTGAGTTTTCTGTTGTCTTCCTGTACCATCCTTAAGGAAAAGGGGGACATAAAACACCAAGTTCCTGAATTTTCCCTTTTTATTTTCAAAAGCCTAGCCAAGGTAAGGGAGTAACGAGAGCAAGCCTGGGATGGAAAGTCCAAATACCTATTATCTTGAAAGACATTGGCTTTCTCTCTCGCATTCTGGAAAGCAGGGCAGGTTGGTGTTATCTGTGTAAAGTATTTACTGCATGTACATCAGGACAGATGCTTACTTCTTAGGATGCTGGTCATACAAGCAAACTAAGAAAATCAAGAAGCTAATGCTGATAATGTTAGTGCTTCTGTAGTATAACATATAAAATCCCTCTCTGAGAGGGGATGAGTGCAGAACTGAAGGCTCTGTGGAAAAGATATGTCATTCATTCCGTCAACCACCACTGGACAAAATGTCGTGAGGGAGAAGGTGCACTGATTGGTGAAACACCTTGAGGGAGAGAGACGCTGAGTTATCTGTTCAGTCTGTCACCACTGAACTCCTCTTAATCTCTTGTCCTTTTTCCCTAATAAATCATTGGTTTAAATAAATGGTTTTGCATGCCATTTCTGAGCACTTTATTTGGCCTTTTTGCAACCTACCCCACTGTCCCTGTCACAACAGGGCAAGACATCAGGTGAGACACCCCTATGGTCTTCTATCCAGAACTTGAAGGCAGTCTAGAATCCAGGACTGCATAGTTAGTACAGACAGAAATGGTTCCTGGAGGAGTCCTATATCTTGGTCCAAGAACCAGGAAGGAAGACCTTTTGGATCAGAGAGACTTAGAGAAATTTTCCTTGTTTTTTCTCTTTGTTTCATACTCTTTTGCACCAGCCCCCTAGCAATACTGTAAGAGCAAAAGTAGTCAAGCTGATGCCTAAAATTTCAAGGGAACTTTTTATTATGACACAAAGTATCTGTAGTCCCAAGAGTGGGAGTCATATATTAGAGATAAAGAAAATGATCCTATAAAATTATACAATCTCCTAGGCTAACCTCCAAACCACACATACATGAATCTGACCCTAAATAGCAAACTAAGAAATCTTATAATGAACTAGACCATGACACAAGTCCAAGACTGGTCTCCAGGTGGCCTAAACCTGAAACAAATCCAAATAACACTACAAAGCCTATAAAAGTGAACTAAAACCATTGCCCATAGGCTCTAAAGAAGATCTAGAATGGTAGTAATAGATTATTTTTATTCTTAAGTTTTAAAAAAATATCTGTGATAGTTGAAAGCAAACATTATCCGATCCTCCTAGAGCTTTGTCGCATCAGTAGCTCAGATCTGGGCAGGCTTATGGCTTGCTTGTAACCAGTAGGATGCAATATAAATAACTCCTGACTTCTGAGGCTGGTCATTAAAAGGTGATGCAGTTTCTGTCTTTTTGGCTGGAACACTTTGTAAAACTGAACTGCCATACAAGACCCTAAACATCCTGAGGCTGTCATGATGTGAAAATAATCAAACTAACTCATGGAGAAACACTGAGGCAGGGGAATGAGGGAGAGAGGGGGAGAGAGACACAGAGAGAGAGAGAGAGAGAGAGAGAGAGAGAGAGAGAGAGAGAGAGAGATGCCTATCCAGCCCCAGCTGCTTTAGTTCTCCCCATTCTCTGACAATCTGCTGTTTTATCTTTAATCCCTGTCTGACTTCACCAGCACAGAGTCCCTGAGACTGGTCCATAAAATACATAAGATATAATAAAATCATTGTTGTACTTTTACACCAATAAGTGGGATGGTTTGTTACAAAGCAGTTTTAAGTAAAAGGGTTAACACTGGCATTACTGGAAGAAGTGAGAAGAGATTAGGCAGACCTGGGAGGAAAAGAACTGAAAACAAGAGTTTGCACCCTGATAATTTTTGAAGAGCTAATTCCAGAAGTTGTCACATAGAGAAGGGATTTGTGTGTGCGCGCACACGTATACCTGTGCCTGTGCACGTGTGTGTGTGTTTGCGTGTGTGCCTGGGTGTGTGTGCCATATTGGTGGGGGAGGACATAAGAATCTTCATGCCCTACTTTGGGAACTGTGAAAAAACAGATTATCTAAGAATTCTATTTACATGAGAACCCAGAACTCTGTAAAAATACAGAATAAAGATTTGGAATTGATAGTAAGATTCAATGGTATACCATGATTAATGCCAAACCTAAGACAGTGATGAAACATAATCTATATCTACCCTACCCATTTTTTTAAAGCCAGCCTGACTGTATTACTCCACCAGCTCTCAAGAGAAGCCTTCAAATAGTGTTTGGGAAAACTGCATTGGAATCTCTTTTCTATCCTGATTCTATGCCTCATCCCTATTGCATGTTCATTTTTAATATATATGTACTACAATAATTAGGATTCCAGCTCTAAAAACAATTGCCTAGTTTTGAATTCTGCTTTCCTTGCCCTCTAAGTATACAACCACAGGGGACATGGTTTTCCCCCTTTTTTTTTAACCCTCCCCACCCCAAAAAATCAAGGGAATTGCCCAGAGTTTACATGCCCAAGTGGAAGAGTGACCAGTTAAAAGAAGCTTCAATGGGCAAGAAACTGAAAGGATGAATATACAGGATGTCATAAGCTTTGACAAAATGAACTTCATTCTGAACTCAAAAGTTAACCTAGAAAACAAGGGAGAAAATACTCACTTCCATAGAAGTGAGAAGTAGGAGAGACTTTATAGGACTGGGAAAAAAACCAACCAAACAAGGAAATTAGAGAAGCAGATTACCTTGGTGTGTGTAATATGTGTATAAAGATTTTCCCATGTTTATTATAATAGCTTTGACCTTAATGGCCTGGATGGATATTATGAGTTATAAGATAACACAGATCAAGAGTAAAGACAAGGCAAGACCCATTCTTTTTGAAATAGTAACAGAAAAATGACCCTCTAAGGAGTCCTAGGGAGACTTCATTTAAAGAATACCCTATACCAGTTTCATCAAAGACACAAGTTTCCCGTTCACCAGATGGCCCACTTCCTCACTAGTATTGCCGAGTCCTGGACTACCTACCAAACAAAAACCCCTAGAACCAGGCACATCTATAAAATCCAGAAGATACCATTTAAACATACCAGATAAGATGATTATTTGAACCTGCACCCAAAAAAATGAGTTTGCTTTCTTCTCAGTATGATTTTGTAGAGAGTTTTCTGCTTCCCTAAGAGACCACAAAATCAAATTATTTTTTCTTCAAGTTTCACTCATGCTTCACCTCAGCCTCTAAAGAGCCTGATAAGCAGCAAGCCTACCCTACAGAAATGAAAACCCTCATCTTTTAACTATTATTTGGAAAATAATAGGAAATAAAGACCCATGTGTTTCAAATACTTTTCTTGTATTAGGGATCAGTTAATAACAATAAATTGGGTAATGACAATAAGAATGGGTTTGGAATGGAAAGTAGTTGCAATTCTGACTGATTCCAGCTCATGAGACAAAAAGCTCTCATCTATCTGTTTACATAAGAAAACCAAGAGTGTCATGAATGTGCTATTCATTGTGCATAAAGAAGGGGAAAGTTCATTCTAAAACTCTTCTTCTGATTTAACAAAGAAACCTTGCAAACATTTAATTGCCTTTTAGAAAGTAGAGATCTTGCCTGGCTGGTGAGGCCCCGCTTGTCATCCTAGTCACTAGAGAGCCTGAGGCAAGAAGATCACAAGGCCAGACTGAGAAACTAAGTGAGACCCTGTCTCAAAATCTAAAAAATTAAAAGGGCTGGAAATGTAGCTTGGTGGTGAAGTGCCCTGGGTTCTATTCTAGGAGCACCACAGAGAGAGAAAGAGAGAGAAGGAGAGAAGGACAGAGAGACAGAGAGAAAGAGAGAGTTGCCAGTTTTACTCAAGAAAAGCAAGTTTATGAGAACCTTAGATGGCAAGTGATAGAGACCCACTTGAACTACTTAAGACTACCCTCCAAGTCTCCATTCTTCAGTTCCTACACACTGTGTGTCTCTGTTTTCCAGGCCGTGGAACAGAAAATATTGACCACCAGCAACTTTCTCCTTGGGTTATATCTCTTGTGCTCAAAAAAAGTTGAAATCTTTGGACCTATTTTCAATACTCCAGGGAAAGAGTCTCACTGACCTATCTTGGTCCCTAGCATGAATGTCTATCCTTAATAAAGGGAATAAGTATCCTCTTTTGGAAGAACATCTTCATATGGCTTGGGGAAGTGAACCCCAAAGTCCCAGAAAATGAAGAAGGAACACAGATCTCAGGAAAATAGAGGTCTGGAAACATCAGATATTCTCCAGATTCCCCTCCCATTCATAAGTAAATTCTCAAAAAATTATCCTATTCCAAATGATTGCATTTATACCTTTCCTAGATAAAGTCACCTTATTGTATTGGAAGTATAATGTGCTTGCATCAGTACATTTCAGGCTTATTATTGGTACTAATGTGTGATGGTGTTTTCTAGGCAGCGTTGACAGCTCCACTCAAATAAATTCATGTTCTCATTCCAATTAATTCATTTGGAAGGAACAGGATGAAATGCTAATATATAATTCTGACTGACATGAACTCTCCACTAAAAAGTGAAAAGTGTGAATGGGGCGGGGAGAAAACCAAGAACTGTGGAGCAATGACCTTATCTTATTTTGTGAGAAAAACCAAAGGAGGGAACCAAGAGAAAATAAACACTTTTAAATTAAAGGCTTGAATATGCATGTTTGATTTTTTTAAAACCAGCGGTCTATTTTTAAGCTATTTTGCCATAGTGATCTATTTTCTTGATTTTAAAAATAAGAAATAAAATCCAATTAGAAAACATTAAGTAAATAGTTGCCTATATTTTCCATATCTGGGGGAGTTTAGAATTTCTACCAGAATATAGAGAGTGGGAATTTTTTTTTATTACCCAAGCAAATATTTCATCAATAAAATATCCATTTATTCCTTGTTATTGCTTTGGCATATACGATTAACAGAACAGACAAATTCTCTGCCCCTCCAGAGACTACAATCTAGTAAGAGAGCTGGTCAATAAACAAATACAGAAAATTCTATCAAGTGGTGATAAGCAGCAGAAAGGAAAATAAAAGCAGGACAAAGGGAAAATGTAAGGGGTGCTAGTTTAAGCAGAGCCAGTGATCCAGGAAGTCTCTTTGAAAAAGTGTTACGTGAGCAAGAATTGAAGTGAAATGGAGTACACATGCTAATGTTTGGGAGACAGGGGACTTTGAGACTGAATTTTGGTTGCTTTCCCAGACAGGCTCCAAGGAGCTTTGAAAAGTCACCAGGTGGATTTTTCTATGGGACAATCTTGGTTCTAGGCAGTGAGTTCCCTGGTTCCTGTGCCCCCCATGTCCTGCCACTTGGGTTCTGGCTCTGTTCCATGATAATTCTCTTGTTCCTCTTTGGTGACAGTGACTCTGCTGAGTGCCTCAGTTCTTTATGAGAACTCATTATGTTCTAGTCAGAAGCATTTGTCTTCAGATCTAACCAGCATCTTAAAGTTCTCTTCAAAATTGCTCTGAAGGGACTTTTAATATTTTGATATGAGATGTGCTTTTAATATTCCTCAGGTAGACAAGTAGGTTCTTGTGGTAGGTACCATGCTGATTATGACACTGCGGACTCTAAAAGTCACAACTTATTTTCTGTTGAGAACATCCTCAGCACACTTCAGAGCCAAGCAGCTGTGTACAGTGTTATAATACAGTTTATTGCTTTGCCCTTTTTCCCGCTCACATTGACTGGTTCATTCTGAAACCTGCTATAATAAATAAAGTCGATAGTAAAATAGCTTTAAAGAAAAAAAAGTCAATAGTAGAAGTTTTTTTGTGATCAAAAGTTTTCTAAGTCCAGTTTTTCATGTGTGATTTAACTTTACAAATCCTTTGTGAGGGCAATAGTATGGGAAGGAGTTTGTGTTTGAGCCAATCATTATGCTAGATGCTGAGTACTGTAGTGAGCCGTTTCTGCGGACTGCGGTCGCCATTACAAGATGGCGCTGGCTCGACTGTGGTTTGTGACAAACAACTCCTTAATTGGGAGAGTTGGTGCGTGGTTTTCTAACACCCTATGAGAAAGCTCCACGTGGCAGCTTCGCATTGGGGCTTGAGATGCTTTATTAAGGCTGGTAGGAGCATTCGGGGAAGAAGATGAAGAAGAGAGTAGAGTGGGAGAGATCTCGAGAACCTGAATAAACGACTGGAAGAAGATTCCCGGTGTTGCGTCTTCCTTGCGGGCAAGGGGGTCGCGACAAATGGTGCCGAAACCCGGGAAAATCGGAGCTTTCAGTCGTCAGGAGTGGTGCACCAATCGTCCCGTGAGTGGACCCCTCGTCCCGTGAGTGGACCCCTCGTCCCGTGAGTGGACCCCTCGTCCCGTGAGTGGACCCCTCGTCCCTGAGTGGACCCCTCGTCCCTGAGTGGACCCCTCGTCCCCGAGAGCGGGACCCCGTAGGCCTCATATTTTATTGCAGCTGCAATGTGTACTTTCACTTTTGTTTTCTGTGTTTTTTTTTTGTCGTCTGTGTCTTTCGTTTTCTGTGTTCCTTCTGTTGCTGTGCCATGGGTGCCGCAGCAGCAAATTAATTATGACCCTGGGATCTATGCCCAGGGACGCCCACTGCAGCCGGGAAAAGGGAACAGGAGCCCGCCCCGGCCCGGAAGCCGGAGTGTGCGGGGATGGTCCAGAAACAGAGCAGGCTGCTGCCGCAGTAAGAGCTTGGCCAGGCGGGGAAAAATGCAAACAAAATCAGGCAAGGTGCGGTCGGCTAGGAAATCTTGGGGAACTTTTGCCCCGAGGGTGAGCGGCGGACTCCGTGTTGCTTGCATCACCATGGTAACCATGGGCTGCCTGGCGGAAGAGCGACTTCCTGGTCCCACCTCCCACACTCTTGGGGGCTACCGATTGGTTCTTCCACAGTCACTCAGACAGGACTTCTAGTCCCGCCTTCCAGCCACTAACCTGTACTGCTGCGTTTCAGATTTCTACCGGAGCTACTCAGAAACTGTATTTTTAAAAAAATGCCTACCTGTAAATGCTAACGGAAGATATCTTTTTCAGACAAAATTTGATTCCACAGGTTTCTATGTTAAACTCATAAGATGATAAATTGAAGACCCTGGCGGAGTCTGTGCGCACTTATGGAGTGGATGCCGCCTTCACACTAACTCAGGTGGAAAGCATTTTTAATCAATCTCAAGTTAATCTCACAGGAGTTTCTTGTTTTGGCTTCGGGAACGCTCATTGTATTAGCCTTAAGACCAAGAATTTGATTAACTGGAAGGACCCATTGCGGTCCAGTCAGGTCTCAGGGAGCATTCTCAGTGCTGTATTGAGCTAAGTAGCCTCAGGGGAACAATCAGGCTCAGGAACCCCCGTAAATAGCTCTGCTTTAAACATAACTACCTTGGCTATTATCTCCGAAGTACTAATCCCAGTGCCTCCTTCTTCTAATAGTCTTTATAATGCCACTCATTTTAAGGCCTCTCCTTACTGTACCCCTAATCTTGGTTTCCCCCCAACATTTACGCCTTGTCAGGATCATTCTTGGGAGAAACGTCAAGTTGCTAAAGGTTTCTCCCTTTCCCCCTCTCTTAAGAGGTATGTTTATGACTTTGACAACAGTGCCAACTCCTCTCTTTCCAGGAACTTAAGCCTCTGTATGATCTCCTCCAAGGAGACCCTTCCCCCAGCTCAGTCAGGAATCCCACACCTGAGGCTCTACAATCATTAAGACTGATAGAGAAGGCCCTACAAGAGAATCCCACACCTGAGGCTCTACAATCATTAAGACTGATAGAGAAGGCCCTACAAGAGAATCCCACACCTGAGGCTCTACAATCATTAAGACTGATAGAGAAGGCCCTACAAGATATGCAGGTTACCCAGATAAACTACTCTATGCCCCTATCATTTATAATCCTGCCATCAAAATTAACTCCTACTACAGTGTTTTGACAAATAGGTCCCATCTATTGGGTCCATTTACCTGCTTCTAACTCTCGGGTAATAACTCCCTTTTATGAACTGGTGATGAATCTGATCTGGAAGGCCAAATATTTGGGTGATGCACTGTTTGGAAAGACTTTTGACATTCTCATTCAACCTTATACCCAGGATATGATTTTAAATTTCCAACAAGAACATGATCTTTGGTGTCTCTTCCCTTGTAATTTCAAAGGTCAAATTAATAATCACTTTCCCCGACATAAACTTCTAGAAGACCTCAAAAAATGTCCTATTATTTCTCCTAAAATTATTAAAGGGGAATCTATCCCGGGAGCTCAGACTGTTTATACAGACGGAGCAAGAGGGGGGTTTGCTGTTGTTTTTTGATGGATCTCAAGTAATTCGACACCCTGTTCCTAGACTGTCTGCCCAAATATCAGAAGTTGAGGCTCTAATTATGGCCCTTAAACTATACAATTCCATCCCACTTAATGTGTATACTGATAGTCTCTATGTTGCTAATTTAGCCTCAGTTATTGAAGCAGCCCCTTATATTGGCAGACAATTTACTATCATGGAACAATTACAAACGGATCAGCTCTTTAGCTCCATGCTAAATTCCATCTAAATGCACAATCCTTACGCTTCCGTACGGGGTGCTCACGTGATCAGACTCTACAAATTGTTTCCTTATGCCCAGTGTGTGCTCCATTCATTCATTCCCCTAGTCTAAGTGTTAATCCTAGAGGCTTACACACCAATGATGTCTGGCAAACTGATGTTACCCACTTCTGGCAAACAATAGAGGGAGAATCAGATATTACTATTCAGTTTACTTCCAATGGAAAACAACAGCCAGATTGGACTTAAGGATATCTCTGGGGGCTGCGTATTTACACCCCCGGACAGTACAATCCTGGCCTGCTTTTTCGGCTTAAATTGACCACAGAACAGCCTACTGGAAGTTTAATAGGACCCAATCAGGTGCTCGGAGATCAAAAGGCCCCATCTGGACCCAAACAGCCTATAGCCCCAGCAGTAATATCTTCCCCCAGCGGTCAAACAATAACTGTGGGCTATCAAACCTTTGATTGTGCCCCTGGGCCTATACACCCTGGAACTGGAGATCGTCTTTTTGATTTGATCCAAGGAGCCTTTTTCGCTCTCAATGCCACTAGTCCTAATAGGACCCAAGATTGCTGGCTATGCTTGACCTCCAGGCCGCCCTATTATGAAGGGGTAGTAATACTGTCTAAATTATCCTCTAATACCACTGTAGATCTTAAATGTTATTCTCTACCCAGCTATAAGATTTAACAGCCATGGCCAAGTCAATTACTGCTTTGGAAAAGTCCCTCACCTCCCTCTCAGAAGTTGTGTTACAAAATAAGAGGGGACTAGATTTATTGTTCCTAAGGGAAGGAGGACTATGTGTAGCCTTAAAGGAACAGTGTTGTTTTTATGCAGATCATACTGGGGTAATCCGTGAAACTATGGAAAAGGTCACGGAAAGATTGGCTAAAAGACAAAAGGAGTTTGAAGCACAACAAGGATGGTTTGAACAGTGGTTTAAAAATACCCCATGGTTAACTCCTTTGATATCCACTGTAATGGGACCGCTTTTCGGTCTCCTCCTTATAGCTGCTGTAGGCCCCTGCCTAGGTAAGAGAATGACACAATTTATTAAAGACCAAATTAACATTCTGACTTCTAAGCCAATACAGATCCATTATCAACGCCTGCAGACCAAGGATGATCTTGCTGAAGTTTGTCTCCGACCAATTCGAAGATGATTTTTCTACAATGATCCCTGCTTCATGCCTTCCTCCTTTTGCCCCCTTTTTCTTCTTTATTTTTACTCTATGCCTTGTTGAACCGGAACCAATTAAAGACCCAATAATGACTGGCTGAATAGATACCACTGAACGCCTTGGCAACAACAAGCTGATCTTGTAGTACCCAGAGACGGGCAACTTTCACGCTTGCACTGCAACCTAAGACAGGGGAATGGGGCCTCCCCAAAGACGGGTAAGCAGTGTAGGGGCAGTGAACGACCTAAGACAGGGGCTACTTGATTCCCTTTGACGTGCAACAAACAAAAGGGGGGGAACTGCTGGCACGGATTCCCCCCGGCCCCCAGGGGTTGGATCCAGCCCTGATTTTTGTGCATGTCAAAGAGGCCAGCTCACAAGACCTTGAAGGAGCTCACAAGGCCTTGAAAGATTTGTGGTGTCTGTTTTCATATTCAGCCAACAACGGTCATGTGGGAACGTCCTGACCTGCTTGGGTCTGATAAGGTTCCTGGTTGAAGGCTTAGTATGAGTAATGGCATTTCACCTCAAGTCTGGCTTGCACAGATTACCCGTGCCTTTCTTGTAGGGTGTTACCAACTTGTTTGTCGTTGTGTTTCTAAACAGCCACAGTTCAGCCTCGGCTATCCCCCTTCGTCCATCACGATACAGGATGCGAGGCAAGGCACTGCACTTGAGTGATCCTTGAAGTGGACCTCAAGGAGAGCATGTCCTATTGCATGCGGGTTAGACGCGTCCACGCCCCGTCCCACGAGAAGAGCGTCGGCTGATATGGTCTCAGATCTGGGGAAGGGCCCTCCTTGGGGCTGAGCCATACTATGCAGCCACTTCTGCACAGTGGGATAGGACCTCTACTCTCGCCTGTATTGTTTTTAGAAAACAAAAGGGGGAACTGTAGTGAGCCGTTTCTGCGGACTGCGGTCGCCATTACAAGATGGCGCTGGCTCGACTGTGGTTTGTGACAAACAACTCCTTAATTGGGAGAGTTGGTGCGTGGTTTTCTAACACCCTATGAGAAAGCTCCACGTGGCAGCTTCGCATTGGGGCTTGAGATGCTTTATTAAGGCTGGTAGGAGCATTCGGGGAAGAAGATGAAGAAGAGAGTAGAGTGGGAGAGATCTCGAGAACCTGAATAAACGACTGGAAGAAGATTCCCGGTGTTGCGTCTTCCTTGCGGGCAAGGGGGTCGCGACAGAGTACATTTGAGAAATTGATATGATCACTCAGCTGGAATGAGTAAGCAAGGGTGGCAGAAGATGAGTTTCCCCAGGTACAAAGAGGTCAGATCAAGCAGGGCCACTTTAAAGAGACTAGATTTTATCCTAAATAAAAGGGAAACCATGGAAGTGATTAGACAACATAACATATTTTAAATTACATTTTAAAAACAATGTTGTTTTTACTCTGTGGATGCCAGAAAAAGAGAACTGAGTTGGGAGGCTTTTACAGGTATCCTCTGAAAAGATTACCCATCAGAATCAGGATCTGATCTTAGATTAGACATGGAAGATAAGAAAAATGAAATGATCAAGGATGATTTCCCATTTTCTGGGATGAGCATCTAGAAGGGAAGCCTGAAAGAGAAGCAGAATTGAAGGGAAGGCAAAGATCAAAAGTTCACCTTTAACCATGTTCAAATTCAAATGACACCATGAATGAAAATGTTGGAAAGAGTATTAAGATACAGCCCCTTATACCCACAAAGAGAGATGTGGGCTGGAGGGGGGAAAGTCAGAGTGTAATACAAAGTTGCAAATGTGCTTCTGCATTTGTTGTTTAATCAGAAGTGATTTAAAACATTCCAAAGATTATTTATTCAGCATTTGCTCATCTGTAATGTTGCTGTGAATTGTCTGCCATCTGGTGGACACATGGAGAACACTATAAATGGAAGATAACCTTACTGCCAAATTGAGTATAACACAAATCTTTTTCTTTTCTTTTCTTTTCTTTTTTTTTTTTTGTACCAGGCATTAAGAATTTAGGGGCTCAGAACCATCAAACCACATCCTCAGACCTTTTTATTTTTTTATTTTGAGACAGGGCCTTACTAAGTTGCTTAGGCCTCACTAAGTTACTGAGGGTGGCTTTGAACTCCTCCTGTCTCAGCCTCCTGAGCCACTGGGATTACAGGAGAGTACCACTGAGCCTGGCTAACACAAATCTCTTTAATATTATTGCCTTACTGACAAATGTTTACATTTTTATCTATATTTCTCATTAGGGATAATTTATTGCCATGTTTATTCTTAAATCATATCAAAGCATGCAGCTTACGAAAGATTTTTATCAAAGGAAACTTAAGTTTTATAAAGTATTGAAACCAAACAATTAAAAAATAAATGTAATTCCTGATTCAGGATTTTCTATAAGCTACACAAGTAGCTTCAAGTAGAAAATAGAAGATGTAATCTTCTGCATTCCTAGGAGAAAAATATGTTAATATTTCTTCCCCCTGGGTTATAGCCAGTGGGTGCTGGAGACGGGCTCACACAGGCTCATGACAGTCAAGGGTACACATCTCTTTCCAAATCTACATTCATTGGCGTTAGGTTGGTAGTGTGTTATTGGTTAGAATAGGAATATTCATACTACAAAATCAACAAACACTTAGAATTGGAGTTCCCCCACCTCTGAATATGGTTTATCAGCATATGTGCCTATCTTTTCTCTCTTGATTTGGCCAATTAAGGTAAAAAGTGTTCCCTGTAACACCTATTACAAAGCCCAATTAACTATTTAAGTGCACATTTTCCAATTTGGGGAACAAGTAGACATTTTAGGAAATGTTATTTGAGTTTTTTACTTTTCCATTCTTACAGATCAAGGAGCCCAGGGTGAAGTTTTAGGTAATTTATTATTAAAACCATTAAACAATGGAAGTTTTTTCATATTGTTGGGGTTACAAAAGAATCATTACCAATCCTGGCATTTGGGTTTCTTGTAATACTATGTCAGCTTATAAGTGCCTATACAGCTCCAAAATTAGAACCAGAGATCTAAAAACTCTATACAAACATCAAGAAATACATGCCTTGCAACCTACGCAGTCTGTTTGGCTACGAAGAAATAGTCCCTCTGATGTATTTGAGGGCAATATAATCAGTTCATCCTTGCATCCAGTTGCATTGCCTTAAAGGGACTTAAAATATAAATGTGAGGCAATTTATTTTTTTTTAAATCCAAATCTCTTATTAACACAAAAGGAAAAATCCCAGACCTAAAGCCATTGAATCAGAACCTTTATGTTCAGTTCTCTACTGTGCCATATTCTAAAACAGGATTTTCAGACCTTGTGGGGTCCATAAGCTTGCAGGTCTCTGCTTTCTGAAAACACAGCACTCTGCTGTCTGAAACAGGAATGAGTATGCCTGTTTCATGTCAGCTAAGGCACAACATGGTGGGGAAATTCTCTTCAGTGGGAGGACTCACAGGTTGCTTTGATAGCCTTCCTGGTAAAAGGAGAGGATATGCTATAATTGGTGCAAGTGGAATGAGAGGCAGGGATGGTTGCTAAACAGAAAGTAGGTTCAGGTTGGATCACACTCGGAGCAAAGGAGACAAAGGGACAAAAGGGTAAAAATGGGAGGTTTTACTAAAGTAATACATTTACAGTCAAGTGGATCAAATTTTGACTTGAGAAAAGTCGTTTTTGTATCTCCTACATCTAGCATAAGACCTCAAAAAGATATTTGTTAATTTTTTTGTAAGGTAAGTGCTTAGGTGATATTTGCACAAAAGAAGTTTATTTTAAAAGATACAGAAGTAAAAATAAATGTAATTATTTATTTAATGCCTGTGTTCCCCAGGAGACTACAAGTTCCATGAGGTCAGTGGTCATGTCTGGATAATTAATGATTTTCTGTTGAAGAAACAAGCAATGTAGATATTAGATGTGATATGTAGATATTGAATCTAATACAGGTCTATTTAAGTTTGTTTCACAGGTATTTTGGCTTACCCAGAATGTCATTTTGTTTTTAATTTTAATTTTTGTTTTATTTACTTATGTATAGTGGGGATTAAAACCAAGGGTGCTTTTACCACTGACCTACATCCCCATTTCTTTTTCAAAATTACATTTTTTTTTCTTTTGAGACAGGGTCTAAGTTGACCCTGTCTAAACTGCTGAAAAGAACCCCTGAACTTGTGATCTTATTGCTGCAACCTTCCAAGTGGCTGGGATTACAAAACTGTATCACCACACTGTCCTTTTTTATTATTTATTTTTTAATAGATGATTATATGAAGGAGATTGAAAGTATTTATTCAACTATCTCAAGACATAGTGTTATGCACTGAATATTTGTGTCCCACCTCTCCATTCATATGTTCAAGTCCTAACTTTCAATGTGAGAAAAGGCTTTGGGGAAGTAACTAGGGTTAGATCTAAAGTCCTCAGAATGGAATTAGTGCCATTAACAAGAAATGACACCTAAGAGCGCCCTCTGACCCTGTGTCTGAACAAAGGGAAAGTTATGTGAGCACATATGTAGGGGAGAAGGCAGCCTCTTGCAATCCAGCAAGACAGCCCTCTCCAGAAACCAATCATGCTGGCACCTTGATCTCAGAGTTCCAGCGTCCAGACTGGTGAGCAAATAAATTTCTATTGTTTAAGCCATTCAGTCTATGGCATTTTATTACAACAGCTTTAACAGCTTAATACATACAGCATTCTCCTTTTGACCTGTGAGATGCTGGTTGAGGGGAATACCTGCACAGTTTGGGGGGCTGTGTTCACTACTCTACTTTAGGGAATATGAGGCCTGTGGTTCTGCTGAGTTTTTAATCCTTTTCTCCTTTTCATAGAAGGAGGAACCTGAAATAAAGGTTTAAAAACAGGGCTTGACAAAAGTGATGTGGATTTACTTGTAAATATTTTTTTCCCTTTTTAATAAGCAAATGTTTCTTAAATAGGTCATAGTCAAAATTTATAATCTTTTTGGTCAACATCCTCCATCATCTGAACTTTGAAGATCCACTTAGCCTGATTTCCTTGCCGCTTTCCTTCACAGTGCTAGCCGACTGATCTCCTTTGTATGACATGATCAACCATGCTTTTGCTTTTCTTCATATCTAACAAAACTTTAGAGCTTTTCTGGCTTTTATAAAGCTTACCTCATGTCTGAGATTTTCTAGGAGGCTTTCTTTGATAAATCTTGTCAAATTATACATTTCGTACATCTTTGTTTTGTAAGATGTCACCCACACAACCTTAAATAAAAAGGGATTAAGAGAAGGGTCCTTGGCTACTGCATAAGGGAAGTTTAACCGTATTACACAAGTAGTGATATGAACTTTTTCTTCTGTGGGGTCCAGGTTCAGTTTGAACTTCTAAGCAGGAAGTCCCCGCCTACCTAAGAGACCTTTCTCTGCCTTCAAGTTCAATAGTCAGAAGAATAGATAATCAGTTCCTCCAGGGAGAGCACAACCCAGAACATTCAGGTTGGACAGACCAAGCTGCAGAATTATCCTGGTATATTCAGCTTCAATGAGTCAAGGCTAGGTACAGTGGGGATAATATATTATTCCTCGGGGTTTTCTTTTCATATTGAAAGGAAATGAAATGAGATGTAGGGAAACATTTTTTGTTAAAATGTAGAAGAAGAGGATAGGAACTTGCATGTGTGAAGCATTCACCAAGTACCAGGCAGGATACCCAAAGCATGTAGCACCCATGTGTCTTTCCTTTGTTCTGGAACATCCAACAGAAATGTGAACCTCCAAGACTCGTCAGCCTCTGTTTTCCCTCATGTTTACCTAGAGTGCCACACTTAGGTTCTCAGATTTGATATTAAAAATATTCTCTGCTGTTTGTCTAAATTTAAAGTGGTTTCAAAGGGCCTTGCCTAGTGTTTTATTATTTTTAAAATACATTTTTAGTTGTAGATGAACACAATACCTTTATTTTATTTATTTATTCATTTTTATGTGGTGCTGGGGATTGAACCCAGTGCCTCACACGTGGTAGGCAAGCACTCTACCACTGAGCTACAACCCCAGTCCTTTTAAAATTATTTTTTAATGTCTTTACTATAGCTACATTTAAAAACTGTTATACTGGATCTTTTTATAGGGTTTTTTTCAATTAAATGAATTTTATTTATTAATTTCTCACTCTCAGGTAAGGTGTAGGAATTTTCAGTCCTCAGGGAAAGTAGTTGTCCCCAAAAGAAGAACCCCTGAGAGCAGCCTTTCCTAACATTTCCAGCTGGTCTGAGATGGATCCCTGGATATGATCATATAATAAAGACTGTGCTAAGAGGACCATTTCTTTTTCATTCTGTGGAAAGCAATAAAGAGAGAAAAAAATAGAGGGGCTGGGGTTGTGGCTCAGTAGTAGAGTGCTCATTTCGCATGTGTAAGGCATTGCATTTAATCCTCAGCACCACATAAAAGTAAATAAAATAAAGGTACTGTGTCTACCTACAACTAAAAAAATATTTTAAAAAAATAGAAGGATTTTGAAACTTTACAGAACCTGCATTCAAATGTCATTCCATCCCTTCCTGCTTGATCTTGGGAAAATTGCTTACCCTCTTAGCACCTCAATTTCTCTTGTGAAAATCCAGATAATGTCTAGGAACTGATGTGAGGATTGACATGAAATATATAAAAGTAAGCATAAGTGATAATACAGTTAATCAAAAAATATATATTACTTTGTAAGAGCTATCTTTGTGATATACAGATCAAGAAAAGCTATACATCTCTGCTAGATTTGTGTAAAAATAAACTCGACAGGAAATTAAAATACCAACTTCACTTTTCATTTTCTCTTTACATTTGTATTGCAAAGAGCTTATAAAAGCCCGTGCAGCTATAACCATATTCTTCTATTAGGTTGTAGTTCTTGTAAATGTTATATGATTTTAGAATAGCTCTGCTTTGAGTAAAGATGTTTATGTGCCTAAGATGTAAAGAACTAAACTCATTCTCTTTTTCCCATATTTTTATTGGTGTTTTATAATTACACATAATGGTGAGATTCATTGTCACATATCTGTACATGCACACAATATAACAATATAATTTGGCAAACATCATTCCCTGGTATTTCCCTTTTCCCTCCTCTCCACCCTCCCTCTCATCCCTTTCCTCCACTGCTCTCCATTAGATTTTCAGGAGATTCAGCCTCCCTTCTTTTCCTCCTTCTTCTCTAGCTTTCACATATGAGAGAAAATATACAACTCTTGACTTTCAGAGTTTAGCTTATTTCATTTAATATAATGCCCTCAAGTTTCATCCATTTTCCTGCAAATAACATAATTTCATTCCTTATGGCTTCATAAAACTCCATTGTGTATATATACCCCATTTTCTTTATCCATTCGTCCACTGATGAGACACCTAGGCTGATTTCATAGTTTGGCTATTGTGAATTGTGCTGCTATAAACATAGGTATGCATGTATCCTTATAGAATGGTGACTTTAATTCTTTAGAATAAATACCTAGGGGCGGTATATTTGGGTCATATGGTGGTTCCAGTCCTAGTCTTTTGGGGAACTCCATACTGATTTCTACAGTTATTATACAAATCCACAGTCCCATCAACAGTATAAAAGTGTTCCCCTTTCTCCACATCCTTTCTAGTGTTTATTATTCTTTATGCTCTTGAAGGCTGCCATTATAACTGGAGTGAGATGAAATCTCAGTGTAGTTTTGATTTGCATTTCCTTAATTATCAAAGATGTTGAACATCTTTTTCATATATTTACAGGACATTTATATTTCTTTTTTTAAAGTGTCTGCTTAGTTCATCTGCCCATTTACTAATTAGGTTATTTATTTTCGGTGTCAAGTTTTTTGAGTTCTTTATATATTCTCGATATTAATCCTCTGCCAGAAGAGCAGCTAGCAAAGATTTTTCTCCCATTCTGTAGGCTGTTTCTTTACCTTCTTGTTCCCTTTGCTGTGCAGAAGCTTTTTAATTTGATGCCACCCCATTTCTTAATTCTTGGTACTATTTCCTGAGCTTTTGGGGGATAATGAGAAAGTCGTTACCTAAGTCTACACATTGCAGTGTTTTCTTCCAGTGGTTGCAAGATTTCTGGTCTAATTCCTAGATTGATCCATTTTGAGTTGCCTTTAGTGCAGGGTAAGAGATGCTGATCTAGTTTCATTCTGTTACATATGGATAACCAGTTTTCCCTAAGCTACTTGTTAAAAAGACTGCCTTTTCTCCAATGTCTGTTTCTGGCACCTTTGTCAAGGATCTGAATCTATATGGGTTTGGCTCTATGTCCTCTATTCTTGAACTCATCCTCCTGATTAACACACACTGTTCCTTTTTCTGACTTCCTGATTTCTTTTAATAGTATCACCATTCTCCCAATAACCCATGCTTGCAACTGTAATCATTTCCTTCCAACAACTTTCCCCTTTACTGTCACATACTGATCTTAGTCATCATTCTCAAAATTTATTTTTCTGCATTTCTATGGCCACACCCTAGATCTGGACTTCTGGTTTTCTTGTCCTGAGTTTTCTTTCTCTCCATCAAATTCTCTGTATAGTTGCAAATAAATCTTAAGAAAACTGACTGAGCCTGTTCCATCCCACCCATTATTTCTGTCTCTACTCAAATGTCTACAGTAGCTCTCCATTGCTCACCAAATAAACTTAAAGCATTGAGCATCTTCCAAGAGATGACCTTGTACTACCTTTCTGATCTTGTCTAAATCTACAATATGCATTCTCTTTGCCTTTCCCTAAGCAATCTCCCTGCTTTTTTTACCTTTGTGAATTCTGTAAATCTGATAATACTTCTTATGTTCTTTATAACTTATACATTTCACCTGTCCAAATAATGTCACCATTTAAGACCAAAGGCAAATGCCTTCTCGAAATGACAGCAGATTTACAGAAAATGTTTTTTTAAAATAAATAAATTAAAATTACTGCATGAATAAAAGAATGATGAATAAAAAAAAAAATTCTACCAGATGGGCTAGTTTGGGCCAGGCATGGTAGGTAGCACATGCCTGTAATCCCAGCTTCTCTGGAGGCTGAGGCAGGAGGATGATGACTTCAAAGCCAGCCTCAGCAAAAGCGAGGTGCCAAGCAACTCAGTGAGATCTTGTCTCTAAATAAAATACAAAATAGAGCTGGGGATGTGGTTCAGTGGTCGAGGGCCCCTGAGTTCAATCCCTCGTACCAAAAAAAAAAAAAAAAAAAAAAAAAAAAAAAAAGGACTACTTTGGTAGCAAGATTTAAAACAGAATCTTTAGCTTAGTGTGAGATTTGATCACGTAGATAAATGAGAGGCAAGTAATCTTTACTTTGGCAAGAAGAATGAATGATTAAAGATGGGGAACTGAGTAGAACCAAGGACAGAATGTGATCGGTCATAATATCAGCAAACAGAAAGTCAATAAGAAAGTAGTTATATTAGGATTGCTTATAATAGCACAATTTTCCCCCCAAAGGGAAAAATGGGTGAAAAATGGGTGACTACTATCACTCAAGACTTTAGTTTTCTCTAACCAGTGGTTCTCAAAATGTGGTTTGCAGACCCCAGGGAAACTTCAAGACCTTTTCAAGTGTCTGCAAGATCAAGACTATTCTTGTAATAATAAATTGATATTGTCTGCCTTTCTCACTATGTTGACATTTATATAATAAGACAAAGATAATAGAGGGTAAAGTTCCTGGTGCCTTAATAGAAATCAAGGTAGTAGTACTAAACTATACCAATAGTCACTTCAGTTTTCACTGCTACATATTCATCAAGAACGAAGTGAGAGTGAGAAGATGAGAAAGAAAAAGATTCATTTAAGAATATTCTTGAAAAAATAATAATTATTAATTTTATTAAATCTCAACTCTTGATTATATCTTTTTAAAATTCTGTGATATAGAATGCAGAATGTATTTCTAATGCATACCAAAGTACAAACTCTGTCTCAAAGAAAAAAGACTTGTGTGATTGGTGAGTCAAACAGGCCACTTCCTCTGTGGAACACCATACATCCTTAGAAGAATGGCAATTAGACAAAATCTATAGTTACTCAGACTTGGTTATTTGGCAGATATTTTCTAAAAAATGAATAAAGTAATAGCTTGGTGTGTTAGCACACACTTGTAATCTCAGTGACAGAGGCAGGGGGATTGCAAGGCCAGCCTCAAAAATTTAGTGAGACCCTGTCTCAAAAAAATAAATTAAAAATAAACAGGACTGGGGATACAGTGGTAGGAGGACTATAACTTCAAGGAAAACTACCGACAACATTTGTCACCAATGATAAGATTGGAACTTTCAAGCAAAGTTAGAATTTTTGAAAACTTACAACTCTGAGATGAGACAACTTCTTAATTCTTAAAGACTTTTCTGATAAAATCAGTCCTAATATTAAAGTGATTTTTTGATACTTCAAAATGAAATATGTCAGCAATTGGGAAACATCAATGAAGTTCTATTTTCCAAATGACCAAAAGTATGATGCTACAAAACAACACAAGGGTAAAGGGTCCATTGGAAGTTCCAGATATACCAATGAATTTTAATGTAACAATGTACAATATGTACATGTGTATGATTCAAATTCCATATTGATTCTTTTAGAAAACTATCACCTATATAGTTTTGGTGGCAATATAAAAAAAGAATAATCACAATTACCTTTTTTGAAAACAGTACTCCTTTCTCTTCCAGTTACGTATACACATAAGGCTGGATTTTCTACACTTATATCAACCAAATCAATACATCACAACAGATTGAATACAGAAAGAGATACAAGAATCAAGCTGTCTTTTATCTAGCTAGTCATTAAAGAGATTTGCAAAAATTCAAAAACATTCTTATCAGTAAAATATTTTGGAAAATACAACTAGTTTTCATGAAATATGTGTTCTGTTAAAATATAATGGGTTTATTACTATTTTAAAGGAATTAATTAAAAAATTTAAAAATTTCTTTCAATTTCTATTATGATGAACATTAACAGATGTAAGCCACATAAATAAAAACCACTTGAAATACTTCATAACTTTTAAGATTGTCAACAGATCTTGAGACCAAAACTTTAAGAAATGTTGCTCTGAACAGCTTTCTTGGGTCCATCAGGAAAAAGCCCTAGGAATAGGTAGCTCCCTGGGCGAGTGGCTAAACTTTCTTGATCCAGAAATTGTTCAATGCTATGTAGAGTAAAAGGACCAAAGAATCTGAGAGTCGAATGAAGTTAAGATTATTTGTATCCCTTGGCTTAATGATGTTCAATCCAAACTTGAATTTCTTTTGGTCAGAGTTCTGATGTCCATACTGATGCCTGCAGCCTGGAATCAATGGCATGGAACTCCCAGGCTAGTTGTAGTGGGGGTTAAGTGTAGTGGTGGGTTATTAGGTGTTAATGCAAATACAATCCAGCTGCAGTAACTTAGTGAGGCCCTAAGCAATTTAGCACAAGCTGTTTCAAAACAAAACAAAACAAAAGGGCCAGGGGTGTGACTCAGTGGTTAAGTGCCTCTGAGTTTAACCTCTGGTACAAAAAAAAAAAAAAAAAAAAAAAAAAAAGGAAAAAGGAAAAAGGAAAAAAAGGAAGAAATATGGGATGGTTACAGAAAATGGAGAGAGCTATGTATATGGTTCCATGAATTTGGTGATGGGGAGAAATCTTAAGGAGAGACTGGGTCATGTTTAGAAGGTTTTAGGAATGAACTCTTATGTAAATATCCCAAATTTAGTCCCTTGACTAAAATAATTTCCTTCATATAACTTGAGTTAAACTTGTGGGCCTGCTTCAATTTGATGAATGACTATCTGTACATTAGTTCAAATGGTTTATAGTTCTCCAAACTAGCTGTGCTTGACTAAAGTATAGTGAGAGAAATGAAAAACCAATCCTAAGGAAAATGGAAAACAGTTTATGTGGAGGGGAGGGTTTGACATTATAAAGTACAGTGCCATATTATTATTATTTTTTTTTTAAAGAGAGAGTGAGAGAGAGGGGGACAGAGAGAGAGAGAGAATTTTTAATATTTATTTTTTCTTAGTTCTCGGCGGACACAACATCTCTGTTGGTATGTGGTGCTGAGGATCGAACCCGGGCCGCACGCGTGCCAGGCGAGCGCGCTACCGCTTGAGCCACATCCCCAGCCCCCCATATTATTTTTATCAGAGAATTTGGTAATACAAGTAATGAGAGCCTCAGGAGTTTTTTGGCTCACTGTCAGTCAGAAACTGCTCTCAGCTTCCCGAGGCTGTGTGAGTTCCTTGCCGTCTGACCATCACAGGCAGTTCACAACAGAGCAACTTGCTTCTTTTTTTTTTTTTTAAATCTCATTTAAAAAATTTTGTTCTTTTTAGTTAAACACGACAGTAGAATGTATTTTGACATATACAACTTGCTTCCTCAAGGCTAGTAAATAAGAGAGAGACAGAGGGAGGGAGGGAGCGAGGGAGGGAAGGAGGAAGGGAGGGAGAATGTAACCATGAGAGTGATATCACATCACATTTACCATAGACTGTAATGTAATCATGGGAGGAATACCTTGACACCTTCACTATATTCTTCTGTTTGCAAACAATTCAGATTCCCCCCCAGACTCAGAGAGGAAGAACTTAATGAAAATCATTAATACCAGAAAGCAGGGATCATTGGGGGTTATCTTAAGATCTGTCACATTGACCAATGGAAGAAGGAAACTAATGAATACATTTTTCCCCTCTTCTTCATTTAGGCACAGAATTCTTGGTGAATTCTAGATAGCTATTCTAAGGTCTAACAAAACGAGCCCACATTGTTTACAGCAAGGCCCAGAGTGATAAAATTCTCTTTTAATTACTTTCTTTTTCTGCTCTGGTTTTACCAGTCTGCATTCCAATTCACTTGGATCTTTTCCCAAAATCAACTATGTACACATAAGGTATTGTCTCAGACTCTGATTTCTGAGAGGGAACCAAACAAAGATAGGAGTGAATCCATGTGTGTTAAGTGGTATGTTACAAGATAAGAGACATGGTAGGCCAGAGATTCTCATTCCCACAGAAGAATTACCCTCTTCCCCAGGTATTCCTCAGGGCTTTCTTTAATGATGCAGAAAGCATGCCAAATATACTTTCCTTATATGTTTTCAATTTATAGCATCTTAACTCTCGCCTCCATACAGTTAGAATCAGTTCCAGATTGGCTAGTATGGGATAGGCCGGCAAGTGGAGCTAAAGTAGTTTCTGTTGTAGGGAGAGAACTTTATTAGGTATGAACTTGACAGAATGTGACAGTTCAAAAAGAGTAACAGCAATACTTAATATAAAGGAGAGAACCATTAAAAAATGTTTATTACAAAAAACACCAGTTTCTTTATTTATCTCTATTTCCATGGTACCTGCCACCTTAATTGGCAATTATCATTCACTCTATTCTGGTTGAATTACTATCATTCCACTCTCCTTTGGCCACTATTGGTCAAATCACAAAGGTGAAATGAGATGACTATCAGGTCATAATGTTTGGGGGATGGGATTCTAAAGAAAGGGATATAGTGACAGTTAGGGAAAGGAGTTATGAGAAAAGAAGCCCAAATGAGGTACTTAAGGACTTGAGTCAGAGTCAGCTGGATACTATGTTTCAAAACTGATCTACAAAAGTCCTCATGTAACATTTAAAATGATTGCCTTAAAATTAACAGAAGCTGTATGGTCAGGGTTTTTATTTCCTTTTCTCAGACTTGTGGGTGGTGCTCTGTGAAATGTCTACCATTGGTTGAGTACTTTGCTTGTACAGGCCCAGTCATGAGCTAAGTGCTTATATGCAATTTCACAACCTCCTTATGAGGACAGATGCTATTATTATCTATTTCCCTAAGTATGGGGAAACTACTAACCCCAGTTTGAATGTTGAGTAAGTGGCTCAAAATCATGCCAATAATTAACAGAGCCAAGGTCCAGGCTCATGGCTGATGATTCAAAAGCTTAAGGCTTTAACTATTGTATCACATTGCTACCTCAGGTTTCAAGATAACGAAACTCATTTTTTTTTTCTCCCCAGTCCTGGGGATTGAACCCAGGGTCTCATGGATGTAAGGCAAACACTCTACTAGTCTTGGGAAACTCAATGTTGTTGTTGTTGTTCTTAACATTTAAAAAGCATTTAAGTGTTTCTATATTTCATTTTGATCTCTAATGAACTTGAAAATTATTTTCTTTTCTAGGAAAATGCAAACTATTTCACAGTGACAGACAGCAGATTAGTGGGTACTTGAGGACGGAAGGGTCTTGAGAGGGGCAGGGAAAGGATTACAAAATGGCATGTATAGATTTTTTGAGAGATAAAAATATTCACTATATCTTGATTGTAGCGTTGGTTTCACAGTTGCATGCATATATCAAAATTTGCCAAATTATATACTTTATGTGCAGTCTGTTTTATGTCGATTATACTTTATTATATGGACAAAGAATAAAATATGAAGAAAAGGTAAAAAGTGTCTTGTCCAGGATTGGTCACAGAGATGGGAGCAGACACAGGATAAATATATGGTTTTTAAGATTCCTGAACAAGTGTTTTTTCCCCCTCTTAATTTGGTAAATTATTTATGCATGGTTTCATAAAAGGATTTGAAGAGACATAAAGTATGACATGTATATTATAAAAAGAACTTTGGATTAACTTACACATCTCAATTGAAGCACCAGACACCCATTAAGAATTTATTCGATGGGGCTAGGATTGTGGTTCAGTGGTAAAGCATTTGCCCAGCATGTGTGAGGGTTTGATTCTCAGCACCACATATAAATGAATAAAATAATGCCCATTAACAACTAAAAGTACATATAAAAAGAAAAATAATCCATTTGAAGAAAAAGTTGAATGTATCTCTTCCAAAGTTTATCACTATCATAAGCAAATGCAATCTAGGGAATTTTTCTTTTAGGAATTCTGTAATTGTGTGGCCAGCAGGGGGCACTTAAATACTTCAAAAACAGTATCTTGTACAGGAAAACAACTTAAAATTGTGTTTGTCAGTTAGCATTATGCTGTGTAGGAGAGGTGAATTCCTTCTGAAATGATAATTAAAACCTAGCAACACATTCTTACAATGTGAAAATAACTGAATTTGTGAAAATAATTGAAACACTCTTCAAAGTATACAGATTATAAAACCACATTCTGAGGTTAACATGTGGCAGATTATTTTATTTTCCCAGTGTCTTATATATTTTACAATTAATTTTAAATATTTCTTATATTATAGAAAAATAATAAACATGTGCTTTTTCTATAGTTTGTTATAGGATTCCACTCTTTTCCACTCAACATTCTGTGATCAAAATAAATAGGGACTGCATTGTTTGCGTGTGTGTGTGTGTGTGTGTGTGTGTGTGTGTGTGTGTGTGTTGCTGGTGATTAAATCCCAGGGCCTCACGCATCAAGTGAGCTACAACTGAGTTACATCCACACTCCCTTTTAAATTTTATTTTGACACAGGGTCTTGCTAAGTTGATAAAGTTGATCTCAAACTTGCAATCCTCCTGTTTCAGCCTCCCAAGTTGCTGGAATTCTAAGCCTGCACCACCATGCCTGGCTTTTAGGGCTTGTTCTTAACCTATACAGATGATATTCCAATTAAAATAGTTCAACTTAATGATTTTTTAACTTTACAGTGGTGCAAAACTGGTACTATTCAATAAGAACTGTACTTAAAATTTTGAAGTTTGATCTTTTCCTGGGCTAGTGATTTGTGGTATGATACTCCTTTGTGTTGCTGGGAAGCAGGCATAAAGTAAGAGTAAGCAACCAAAGGCTTTAGTACTCTGTGTTGCCAAGTGACAATGGTTAGTAGGGTTACTGACCACTGAAAGTATTGTGCATTTTCAACTTAAGGTATTTTTAATTTGATAGTTTTGTTGGAATATAACTATCATAATTCAAAGAGCATCTGCATCATTTTCTAACCTTCTCTATGGAGGCTAAGTTTTAAGCTTAGACGTGTATGTCTTTATTTTAAAGAATGCTATGGAGACTTAGGGAAGAGTTTCAGTTCAAGTCCAAAAGCAAGATATTGGCAGAATTACTTCTTGCTCTGGGGAGGTCAATCTTCCATCTATCAACACCTTTAACCTACTGAATGAGACCTACCCACATTTTGAAGAGTACTTTGTTTTATTCAAAGCCCACTGATTTAATGTTAATCTCATCCAAAAACACCTTCACATAAGCATCCAGAATGTTTTTTTAAAAAATATCTTTGTTTAATTTATTTATTTTTATGTGGTGCTGAGGATTGAACCCAGTGCCTTACACATGCCAGGCAAGCACTCTACCACTGAGCTACAGCTCCAGCCCCAGCAATGTTTAACTAAATAACTGAGCATCATGCATTGCCTAGTTGACATTTAAAATTAACCATTACAGTTGTCCTATTTGTTTATATCACAGTCTCAAAATTGGAAGAGAGCTAGATGGTTAAATAATGCAACTCTCCTCCAGATACAACTGCAATACTGGCACAAAAAAATGTTCAGCAAATTATTTGAATTGAATTAAGTTTATATGAGTTTATTTAAACATCCCTATTGGTAGCTATGTACCGCCAGGGTTCTACTTGGTGCTGGGAAGTCTTGTAGGATAGAGATTAAGCACAAACTCTGGAGTCATACTGCCCGAGTTTATCTAAAGGCTCCCCTTCTTATCTTGTATGTAGCCTTGGATGAATTCTTTAACTTTTAAGTTTCCATTTCCTCACCTATACGAAGAGAACAGTAATAATTGCTCTTTATGGTATATTTTACTATTGTTAAACAGCATTCCATTCTTTCCCTCTACTGTGTGTACAGTTGGTTTACTGCATTTCTCAGAGATCCTGCAATTAGATGGAGCCATGTGACTCAGACAGTGCATTATTAAGAATTGATATGTATTGCTTTCAGGATAAGGCAGTGAAAGGCTGGTATGAAATTTCCTATTGTTCTTCCCCTACTGTGGCAATCTGGAAAATAATTAATGTTAAAAGTGTAGTACCACAAGGTTGAAGCAGCCTTGATTATCATGTCATGACCTATGGGACAGTTGCCTGGAGAGTTGCCTGCATAGAGAGCCAACTTTTTGAGAATAAGAAATTAATCTATTCAGTTAAACTGCTTATTTTTTCAATTGTAACATAACCTAGACTTCCCTGATGTATTGTCTCATAAAGTTGTTTTGAAGACTCTATCCTTTATTTTATAAAAACTGCTTGCCTGAGAAGTAGTAAGAACTCAAATGTTATAATACTGATTGAAATCTATCAACTCTGAACAATATATTACTCTGCCTTTGATCATTATAATAATTCAAAAGTCAAACAGTCAAATTAGAGTACTGAGTAACTTTTATTTAAAATACTCCAACTCTATAATCTTCTCTTTGGAATACTACCTCACATACAGTAGGAATTCATGAATAAATGAACAAATTCCTTTTTGCATATTTTGAGTGTGTGTGTGTGTGTGTGTGTTGACCCTCTGATATTTACGATCATTCTTTACTGGGATCTTTTATTCTTTTATTGTCAGACTGGCAAGATTTCTTTTTCCATTTATTTTGCTAGACTTAGGTTCTCATGAAACACTTTTGGATAGAGTTGGGCACAAAAATTTAGTATTTTTCTATCATTAATGGGGCGTAGGCAGTGACAGCTGTTTTTGTCTTAACTCTTCTCTCAATTCAGAACCAGTTGATAGAAAGCTAGAAAGAAAGAGATAAAAAGAAAACCAATATCTTACCAATAAAACTGCTTGAACATTATAAATTTAATGTGCAGCCACAACCAGGGTTTTCAATACTTCTTAAGTCCAAGTGGGATATGACTCACCACCAAAGAATTGGGGTCTTATAAGAAAGACAGGCAGAATCAGAATAAACATTCAGAACACAGCAAAGATTTACTTCTCAATGTTAAGGAGAGCCATCTTTGCCTTAGTTTTCCTACTTCGTAAAAAAAGAGTATGTTCTCTGGGCATGGTGGTGTACAATTGTAATCCCAGTGGCTCAGGAGGCTGAGAAAGGAAGATTATGAGTTCAAAGCCAGCATTAGCAATTTAGCAAGGCTCTAAGCAACTCAGTGAGACCCTGTCTCAAAATGAAAATTAAAAAAGGGCTGGGGTATGTTGACACCAAATTCACATCTTCATACATGTATTTTGTATAATGATGACTGTCTCCTTCCACCGTCCTTGCTATGTCAACATACCTTATATACAAACAGAGATATGATAAATTGTGATAAAAGGTGTATTAAGAATTGTAATGCAAAAAAAGAGAGCTCATGTATAATGACATAATTTGGCATGAACATACTTTATATACAGAGTTACAAAAAATTGTGCTGAGAATGGATAATTATGAATGTAATGCATTCCACTTTGTCATATATGTAAGAAATAAATAAAAAAAATTTAAAAATAAAGGACTGGGGATGTGGCTCAGTGTTAAGCATCCCTGGGTTCAATTCCCAGTACAAAACAATAATAACAACAGAGGAATACATTCCTTTGAGAACTATAGAGAAGCGTAGCTTCCATCTTTCTTTCTACCATCTTCCCCAAATAGGAGTATTTTGTCTAAATGGTAATTTGGGGAGAAGAAAATAAGACTCAACCCATTTCTTGACATCTTTTTTTCAAATTTACCCACCAACAATGGATTATGTTCTTCTGTTCCCCATTATTTGTAATAAACTAAAACCACATGGGTAAGGGCCCAGCATTGACTTCTAGAGCAGGCCTCAGACTTAATTTTCTTTCTTTCTATTGTTGACCACTGAGATAAAATCCTAGCCCATCATTACCCATTTTCTGCTTCTTCTTTTCAAACAGAAATTCAATCCTTTTTTTTTAAAATTGTACTAGGGATTGAACTCAGGACTTGGTACATGCTAAAGCTATATTTCCAGCCAACTCCAATTTGGTTTTGGATGACAATATAAACAGTTTTAAAAGTGTTGTGTCTCCCTTGCAACTAAAGGTGATTATATAGGTAACACATTTCTTTTTACGAACATAATTCTCATAAAAGCAGTGCTCTACCAGGATTTTAGAGCAGATTTTGCCATATTATGTTTCCTTTTTGTTAATCAGCACGTGATAACATACTTATATCAATTTCACTCCCTAGTACTCCCTTTGTTCTCTCCTTATCCCCTACTGGTCCTTCTTCTGTTTTCAAGAGATCCATTTTTCCCCCTTTTTCTCTCTAGTTTCCACATATGAGAGAAAACACAATCCTTGACTTTCTCAGTCTGGCTTATCTTGTTTAACAATATGCTTGGCTGTTCCATCCATTTTCCTGAAAATGATATTTTGTTATTCTTTATAACTGAATAAAACTAATCCTTACCCTAACCCTATATTCATATATGAATATACAACCAATGTAACTCCACATCATGCACAACTGTAAGAATGAGATACTAATTAGAATAAGTTATATTCCATATATGTATATGTCAAAATACACAATACTATCATGTATATCTACAAAGAACAGATAACAAATGCTGTGTCAAATAGTATAAAATATACTATATAAAACTCTACTTTATTACCTATAATCTACCCATAAATGTTATCTTGAATTCTTCAGGTCTTTACATCAAGTTTATTTGCTTCAACAACAACAACAACAACAACAAAAAAGGTTTCAAATAGCCATTTTAAAATCAGAGATAAGCCAAATATAGTAAGTAGTACATGCCTGTAATCCCAGCTACTCAGGAGGCTGAGTCAGGAGGATTGCAAGTTTGAGGTTGGCCTGAGCAATTTTGCCAGGCCCTGTTTAAAACAAACAAACAAACAAACAAACAGTCCTGGGGATGTAGCTTAGAGGTAGAATGTTTCTGGATTCAACCCCAGGACTGTCCTCCCTAAATCATAGATAAGATATTCTGGGTTGCTAAGTGTACCTGTAAAGAAAGAAGCACAAGAATTAATAAGGAAATGTATATATTACTGCATTGTTCATAAACGTAAGCTCTGTTTTACTGTGATTTATTATACTACGAAATAAATTTGGCAAGAGTGTTGACCCCATGTATTGTAAGAGCAAGTCTAGCTAGAAATTTCTTTGAAGAAAAACAACCCTGTAATTGCTCTCTCCTGATTGTTGAGGAAGTGGATTTCATTTCATAGCACATGAGAAATCCTGATATTTACATATTAGGGGTTGTATAAATAATTAAATATATCTGCTTATATATTAAAAATATCTGCCTGAGATTACGCCTGTTTAGGCATCCTCTATAATCCTTAGGCCAGTTGTTGCAAAAGGCTTGGTATCAGTGAAGGGTTGATGGAGTATATGATCTGTTTATAATTTTCTTCCACTTGAGTGAGGTGAAAATGTGCAGAATATTGCATTCCCAAAAGATGGTAATCATAATAGTTTCTATCTCTTGAGTTCTTTAGTTTTTATAACACTATGAAGTAGGTATTTTTTTTAAACTCCATTTTATAGATGAAGAAGATGGCTAGATGAGGTCACATAGCTAGTAAATGACAGGACTGGGATTATAACTGAGATCTGTCTCTGATCTTTTGTGTTGGAGATCAACTCTCTACACTATTACATTATAAAATATAAAATTCATATTAATGAACTTTATAACACTGGTTGAAGTTATTTTCAAATTTTCTTTGGACCTAATATTCTTACTAACTAGTTTCCAAGTTATCACTTAACCCACAAAGAACATCTATGCGTGGAATGAATGCACTTAGTTCTTGTCAAATATTAGCACTGAAGAAATAAAACATTAACAGAATTCTTTCGATTTTTTTTTCCTTCAAACAACAGTCATTGCTATTCAAGGAGAAGTCTAAACTTTCACTTGACATTTTTTGCTACTTCTTATGAATTTGACAGTAGTGCATTTGGAATCTGTTCAAATCTATTTGTAGCTGAATCATGTGAAGGCCAAGGAGATCAGTACATCTGCTTCTTAGAATCTCTAGAGTGCTCTGTATTTGGAGATTGCTTTATATAAATTTGAACATGTTAGCATGTTCAATCAGAGATTTATGTACTACAAGTCACCATGTTAGGCCTTTCAGTGGTTTAATAGAGGTTTGGAGCAAATACCAGGTAAGTATTATGGGTTGCTTTTGATTCAAATAGTTTATTCAAAGATTAAAGATGTGATAAGGAGGAAATTATTTTTATATTGAATAAGGGTATAAAATTTCATATGCCAGTTACAGAGTACATTCCCATGACTCTCATCTATAGGTAAAGAAAATTATTTTTTCCACTAAAGGAAGGGCTTGCTGTCTTTAAGAAATGAGACATTAAAACAAAACAGAATCATGTATTATTATTACCCTTGAGACAAAATAATTTCTTAATATCAGCTAATGTCCAGTCAGTATTAAAATTTTCTTGATTATTTTAAGGTCTTTTTATAAGTTATTTGCTTAAATCAAATCTAAAAAAGGTCCATACATTGCATTTAATTGATAGGTCTGATAAATCCATTTTAATCTACAACAGTGTCCCCCCCACCCTTGCCTTTATTTGTCTGTTTTCCTCCAGAATTTTCACTGCTCTTAGTTTAGATAATTATACTCATCTGGTGTACTTTATTAATTCCTGGAAAGGGGGTGATGGTGGCTAGGATGCAAATGATGTCCAGTCAGACTTCTGGGTGACTGCAAAGTGAAGTTAGTGGGAAGTAAGCAAAAACATGAGATCACCAGAGGTGGAGTCTATGCCCATCTCTGCAAAGGAGTTGACATTCAGAGATGGAGTTTTAAGTAAAGGTGTTATCGACCACAGTCAATTTTCAGGAAGGTTTTATAGGGATTAAGGGTTAAAAGAAATGATTAGGAGAGGGGATTAGAAATCTGGTCTCAGTGGTGTATGTGAGAATATCAGGCAAAAGTAAGACTTCCATAGGAATTGACTGAAAATAACCAGGTGAGAATATGAATAGACCCAAGAACGGGATAGATGAGTGAATAAACAAACTTTATTGAACACAGGGTATATGCTTTCTTTTTCCACCTTGTTACTTTTGGGATACCTGTGTTCAGGAGGGGCTAGGAGGGGCACGTAGATGGCTGCTACTTATGAATGTTGCAAACAAGTATTATAACTCCTAGCAGAAAACAGCAGAAATTACAGTTTTGAAACATTAAGTGTATACAGTGAGGCTTTTGCTGTCTTCGCATTTATTTAGTACAAAGGTGGAACAACATACAAATGCTTGAGATACATATATTTTTTGTAAACAGATGGGCTAGGACCCAGTAAAAATATATAACTTATTAAATTTAAAAAATTAATGTACAACCTGGTTTACACAAATTGAAATACTGTGACCTCCCAGGAAGTTCACAGTTTTGTATAAATACAGGTTGTATAAAGTTAACTGAAATAATCTAATAATTAGCTAGTAATTTAGTAGCTAACTGGAATACCAGTGACACTTAAATTTGTGTGTGTGTGTGTGTGTGTGTGTGTGTGTGTATGTGTGTGTGTGTGTGTTAAAAGATACAAACAAAAGTCACTTGGACATTTCCAGTGATTTATCAATTCAGTTTTATCAAAGTATTAAAGGAATATGTTTTGAATATTCTCATATATTTGTGTAGGAAAAAAGTAATGTTTTGGTTTAAGGAAAGCACAATTCCTTTGCATTATAGCTTTGGATAGCTAAGGAATTATGATGGGTCCCATAATTGTGATAAAGTGTGTTTTATAAACTCGCCTGAAGTTGAAATAAAAAACACACAATTGGGAATGTACAGTCCATGTACTTATCCCAAAGAGATGGGTTTTTATTCTCTGTAGAATTTATTTTGACTTTAGGATGTCCTCTGAGTTGAATTAAAACTGAGAAGTCAATCCTTATACCTAGAGCACAAATTTTCAGCTATTTCTAGAGAGGCTGTTAAAAATCACAGCACACACCTAATTTTGAATAGGCAATGTGGGTGGAAAGAGTAGGTAGAGCTTTTCAATAAGACTAATTGTCCTTAACCTGTGAATACATAATTATATAATTTGTTATGATGAACCTTCACTTTTAGCCTTCTATGGTAGGAATCATTAATAGCTTCATAGTTTTGTGAGAATGGTATATAATTCTGCTTTTTTATTATTCTAAATCATGATCTCATAAATATATGCTAATTTATGACTATATAAAAATTATCTTCATTGGTACATTATACAAATTTGAAACAAGGAAGTCATTATGAAGAAAAATGTTTAAAATTCTGCACCAGTACACTTATTTAAAAAGAAAATACCAATAAAATATTAGTGTAGAACTGTGGCTATGGCTCAGTGGCAGAGCACACGTGAGGCACTGGGTTCGACCTTAGCACTGCATACAAAAATAAGCAAATAAAATATCAGTATGCTTTTTGCCTATATGGATGAGGAAAGAATAAAAAAATAAATGGAGATATACACTGCTTTTGCTTTTAAAGGCATATTCCAGATGAAGATAATAGTATAGAAGGTCAAATACTTACCCTGATGGGGTTTGTTTAACAGCAGGTATAAAATGAGAAATTGGCTAGACTTATTCCTAATGTTAGTCATATGAATAAAATTATTTTTTCTTTTAAAAATATTAACTAATTTTAAGTTAATACTATTTTGTACAGTATTCAATTGAATTTTTGGACTTGTGCAAATATTTACCACTTCCAGTGCTCTTATTAATGCTCAGATCTTTCACTGGGAATTGTTTCCTGTCTGGAAATTTCTTTAGTCTTTTCTTTAATGAAAATCTATTCGTTGCAAACTTTGCCTTTGCCTGCATTAAAGTACTTTAACTTTGACCTCATTCTTGAAAGAGCTTTGCAACAACCATAGAATTTTAGGCTGACAATCATTTTCTTTTAGCCAACAGAAGGCATTACTCTAGACATCTTGTTTCTATGGCTGCTAATGAGGTCAGTTACCTAACACGGAAGAAAACCTATGTTTTCTCTACTAATTTTAAGGTTTTCTCTTTGTATTTGGCATTCTGCATCTTTGTTATGATGTATATAAGTTGGGTTTATTATTCTTTAACATGTTTAGGATTTGAAGGGTTTCCTAAATCTGTATGAGTCTTTCATCGGTTCTGTAAAGTTCTAAACCATTATCTTGTCAAGTATTGCCTCTGCCTCATTGTCTCTTTTTCTCCTAAAGCTATAATTAGATTTATTTTAAACCTTATCCTAGTGTCTTCCATGTCACTTAAAGTCTCTTTAATATTTCTTATACACATTTATAAAGAAGTTTTTTTTTCCTGTTACATTTGGGTCACCTTATCTCTATCTTCCATCTCATTAACTATACTTCTGCTGTGTCGAGTAGACTTATGAAACTTGTCCACTGATTTTTTAAAATGTCATTTAATGTTTAATGCTTCAAATTCTATGTTTTTCCTGAAATATCCTCATTCTTTATAGTTTCTCGTTCTTTGTACATAATTTTAAGCTTGTCTTTTATTCTTTTGTTCATATTAAATATTATTTTATAGTCTGCACCTGATAAATCCAGTATCTGAAGTCCTCCAGAATCTGTTTCTGTTGTCTTATATTAGCAGTATTTCTCAATAATAGTGTCCGATTCTCTTTTGTGCTTGTTATTTTAAAAATATGAGCTGGCCATTTTCCTCAGAATTTTATTTATAGTCATTCCTGTGATGAATAAGGAATGTATAAGGCCTAAGATGAATATGGGTTCCACCAGAGAGAATTGGCATTTGCTTTAGCCAGGTGTTGAAGAGCACTATCGGTAAAAAATCATTACATTAAATGATCAGCTTGAGGTTTTTATTATCCAGGTCTATGAAATCAAGTAACATTTGTGTGAGAATTGGATTGTGGCTTCAAATTCTAAAGTATGATTCTGCTTTTCCTCTGTCGAGCAGGTACCAAGATTTATTATTTTCTTTTGCAGGCTCTGGGAGAAGAGTATGTACATTAGTAGGGTCAGGTTTATTTCTAGTAGATACTCACACCAAATGAACAGTCCTTGAAAATGCAGCAGATTTTCCTGAGTGTGTGTAATGCAGGTCATGGGTTTGTCTCTCATTAGGCCATGAAAACCAAAGCTCACATTAACTGGATTTAGCAACTCTTCAGGTAAAAGGTTAGCTGTAGGCTCTTCTGAACTCTCTGAGTTTCTGCCTTCATTTAGGTTTTTGACTTAATAATCTCTTGCCTCATTGTCATTTAATTATTTAAGATGATTTCTTAAAAATGTTTTTTTTTCAGGATTTTTGTTTTCAGTGTGACCACTAATTAAGGTACCTCATTCATGATATTGCCAGAAGAGAAGCCTATATTCTTTATATTCTATTATCCAAATTTTCCTTGAGACAGTTCTTTTAGACAAGTACTACTGAACACAAATACTTAAAATCTATATGACAGCATTTTTGCATGCAAATCTGTAGATTTTACAAATATACTTTTAATGTAAATTTAGGTGGATTTATATCAACTATCTGATTGACTAGTTTGTAGATATCTATTATTTTTATTAAGTAGATGTTTATTATTGTTCTATAGTACACTTAACTTCTGAACCTCTAATTTATTGGTATGAGATTATGCTACATATAACATACAATGTCATTGATCTATGTGATTTACAACAATTTTTTTTTGTTTTATTCTTGTTTCATGTCAGTAGCTGTGTGTTAGTGCTGCTTCAGGGTGAATCAGTTTTATATTTTCTTATTCTTTTGATTCTAGGGATTGAACCCAGGGAAACTTTACCTCTAAACTATAGCTCCAGTCCCTGCCCCCCCCCCCCCCTTTTTTTCTTTTGAGGCAAGATCTCACTAAGTTGCTTAGGACCTTGCTAAACTGCTGAGTCTGGCCTTGAACTTGTGATCTTCTTGCCTCAGCCTCCCAAGGTGCTCAGATTAAGGCTCTTACATTTTCTTATTCTGAGATTTTATATGGAACACACCTTTCTCATGGCAGGAGGCAGAAGATACAAAAGACTGATCTGAATGTTGCATTCAAATTTAAAATTTCTTTGATTTAGTATGTGTCACATCTACTCAAAAATCGTTGGCAAGTCATATGATCAGCAAGAATATTACTATCTACTGCAGTCTTCAAAGTTCTGTAAATGTTGTTTGAGGTTGTACTCTATCTCAATTTTCTCCCAGAAAATGTGGATTTTAGTCTAGAATCCTGACTAGCAACATTTGGCAACATATGTGTCTAACTGGATAGTCTACAGGGATAAACAAAAGAACTTCAAGCAGAGTCTCCTCATTCTAGGTCAGGGTGAAATATATTCCGTGGGAAAGATTATCATGACTATTAGTGCTTAAACTGATTTGGAAAAAAAGAACTCATTCTTAGAAATGTATAATTAATTAGGCAGTAGCAAAAGAGATGAGTTCCCATTAGAGTTAAAATTGGACATTTATAATGAAAAGTTTTATTTTAAAATGTTATTCTTAAAATCACTTAAATAGCCTTGTAGTTTATCTCTTAACAGCAAATGGAATTATCCCACATTTATCAGTTACAATGCAGACTCATGTATTAGTTTTTGTTGATGGCGTTGTAAAAGAATTGTGTATGCTGCCAAAATCAAAATGGAGTTGCTTGTGTCAACCCTAACACAAATAAATAAATCTAGGAGATTATGAAGGAAGGATTCTTATATATGATGCCCTGATAACAACCATCACAAAAGACTATGCCAGAACCAAAAGCTTGTTCAGAGGCCACTCTGACCTTTTATAAGCAGTACTTTTACAAGGACATCTACCCAGCAACTGTCAGTTTAACCTCAGAATGATGCCACTCTTGTTACTAATCATCAGGGCCAAGAATTATTGTTTCAAAATATCTTACATAATTCTCAGCTTTGTCTTTAAAATCTTCCCCTTGCCTCATCTATTTAAATGTGACCTTTATTATGGCATGTGTATTACCATTACAATGGTCTTCTATTTCCACTATAATGCTTTTTTCTACTCCCAAATAAATATAATTATTCTTTGGAGAATATTTTATTTAGCTCGATGTTGTTAATACACTGAAAATGTCAGATGGAATGATAACACTTGGAATCACAGAAATTAGATTTCAAAGGATCTGCAAATTAGAGATTTTTTCAACTGTATTATATTGATACATTATTGTGTTGTTAACATTTGTAACATGTGAAAATTATTAGCTATTCCTGACAAAAATCACTAGCCTTAAAGTTTAGAAGATGATGAAATATATACAAATATATACTTACATTTGCTTTCCAGTAATATTTTTATTTTCAGTCACTTGTATTTTAATTTTTTTTGAGTGAAGCTGAAATGAGTTAGTCTGTTAAAAATCGGCATATTCCTTGTTATACTATGGCTGTTTCCTATGTGGATATCATCTGCTGGGGGAAAAAAAGGTTGAGTATCATTTCTTAAAAGAGTATGTAGTCTAATTCCCTACTTTTATCAGAACTTGAAATGCAGAGAGCAATTTATCTAGTCACATATCTAATTAGCTATGTCTATAATGGAGGCTTCCTTGTTTCTAGTTCAATGCTTTTGACTCCAACAAATAACAAAAAAATTTAAAAGCCAATATAGGATATTAGGGCTGAGGTAGGAAAGGATTAAGCAAAACAATTCACCTCCTTTTTCTAATCTTTAGTCTCAGTTCTCAAAGTAAAAGAAAAGCACCATGGAAATAGAGTCTATGGTATATTTTGCATGTTATCTATGCTCTAGCAACAATCTTTCCCAAATATTTATTGACTGCAATTTACAACAAGAAATAGTTTAAATCACAGCATGGAACACTCTCTTGCCCTTCCCTCCTCGAATAGGAGTTTTGCCAAGCACATCCTGCCCTTATTAGCTAGTAATGCACTCTGATCTTTTAAACTATTCCATTCTTGTCTACTGCATTAAAAAATAAAATTTTTTTTTCAGTCACAGTTTGAGAGAAACTGCTCCAGAAAATGAGTCAGGTTTCAATTTGTTGAGAAACTCCAAAGTTACTAGCTTCACAGAGCCATAAACTTCCCTCATGTTTATCAGAAGTACAAGTTCAATCTCAGATTTTAGAACAGAACCTGATAGAATCTTTTCCTCTTTGGAACATCAGTTCATTACAATATCTCAGGGATTCTAAGGCTCATTGTTTTTCACATTAACATCTCTGAATTCAAGATGTGTCTCAAAGATCAGTGGCATGGCATAGTTTAACTGGCAGCATTTTTTTTTCTTTCTTGGATAACATAAAATAATGGTGAGTTTTAAAATCTATAGTTTTTTAAGAACTACTATAAATTAAGGTTTGTATGGTTTACTCATTTCAAAATATGCCATCTGACTCCCTATCAGGAAAACGTAATGAGAATGGTTTTAGGGAAAAAACACTTAGTTCTGGGCTAGAAGGGAAAAGAAGTAACTATGAGTTTAATTATTGCAGAAGGCTCCCTGATTTGCCATGTTAAATGAGTCTAAGTATGATTCTTCCACTTTTATTAATATATTGGGATTCCTTTTGACGACTAGCATTTTACCTTTTCCTTCTCGGCAAAAGTGTGGGAGGGAGGGAGAGTGGACTCCTGGGGTCATGGGTAAAAAGGAAGGTAAAAGGTTAAGTCCAAGAGTGCAGGTACAAAAATAAAGAATTAGGCATTATTTTAAAAATGAAAAGGAATTGTTAAAATCCCTGTTTAAACCTCCACCAATCTCACACACTGTAAAACTGGCATGAAGGATCCTGAACATGACTAAGATCAAAAATTACTTTGCTAGGCTATTTTTATCCCAGCGTGATTGAAACACACCACCGTCTAACCAAAAATAAAAACCTCTAATGAGGAAAACAGTAAATTAAATGCCACAATTAACGTGCTACTAGAAACAGGAACAAGCAGCCACTGAAAGCTTTTCGAGCCAGATACTATACACCATGATGCCCTCTTTTTGCCTGTTGGGATGCAACTTTCCAAGCCCAGGGCTGGAGAGGTGGGGTCCTGACCAGGAAGTTCTGCGGTGCAGTATCTGCAGGGTGGGAAGGGCCCGGGAGGTTCAGTTTAGAAGGCCTCGCCTCCGCTGGCCCGCAGGCGCGGGCCCACGACGGTGTCCCGAGTCCCCGGGCCGCCCTGGGGGGGTGCGGAAGCGATTTGGCTGCGACGACACTCTGGCACATCAAGGTGTTGTCAGATGCCACCGCTCGGTCAGCGCCCGCCCTACTGGGGAAGAAACTCTACTGGCCGCCTCCGCGCGCAGTCACGTGACGGGAAGGGGGTGTGGCCGGAGCCCGCGAGCCGGGGGCGGGGCAGGGAGGGGGAGGGCACTAGAATGTGAAGGATCGTGGCGGCTCTGGGTGCCCAGAAAGGCGGCGACGCGGCGGATGACAACATTAGGCCGCGACGCGCTCCCAGCAGGGCGGCGGTGGTAGCGGCAGCCGGAGCGGCTGTCGCGTTAGCCTTGGCAGTGGCAGTAGCCGCCGCCGATAGCGGGCAGAAGGAGGGAAGCAGGAGGCCCGCCCTGGTTGGTGGACCGCGGGGCCGAGGTCCCTCCCGCTCGTGGGCCGTGCCCCCGCGGCAGCTACACAGGCAGCGCCCTCCATCCTGCCCGCGCCGCAGTAGCCGCCGGCGACCCCTACCGAAATAAGTTGGGGTCCGGCCAGACGCGTGTAGGGCCCCAGACCCCGGTGCTGCCTCGACGCGGGAGGAACCGGCACCCTGCGTGCCGCCTCTCCAGCGGCTACGCACCGGTGAGTGTCGCGCGGGTCCCGAGTCCGGGGGCGGCGGGCTAGCCCCCCTCTGGGCGACTGCGCTCCCTCATTCCCACGTTCTGAGCTCGCGCCGTCGGGGACTCCTGGCCACCTGGAGCAGAGGAGTTCCTCTTCGGCTCCTTTGTCCTTTTTGGAGTGGAGAATCGGAAAGGCGGGCGGGGGTTGAGTGTTTTGGGGCCCACAGTAGGTGCGTCTGCAGGCTTACTAAGCCGCGGCAGAGGAACGGGGTAGGGGGCACTTGGAGCATTTTGATCGCCCGGGTGTCTACTCCTCCCGAAGTTTGACAGGCGCTTGGCTCGGTCTTTCCGGAAGCCCCCGCGCCCCTGAGAGCTGGCGCTTTGTCGCTCCGCGCGGTTAAGGCGAGGCTCAGGTTTTCCGGTGACAGCCCCAGAGGCTGTGCCGCGCACCGCAGACCGCACCCGCCCTTGCACAGTGACACTATGCTGTTCTCTAAACCTCAGTTCCTGTGGCCTTCTTGTAACGTAGGAGGAAAGGTGAAGCCTTTGCTGTACTTTTCAATTTAATATTTGATTCTCAATTTTCTCCAGAGTGGAATCAGGATCTAGGAACTTCACGGGGAGCGTGCATTTGGTTCATTCAGCCACCCACTCAAGACCAGCTGAGGCTAAGCAACAGTATATGCAGATTTTCCATTCACAAAAGACATTTAATACTTTACTTTATGAGAGACATCTGTGTTGCGGAACATAACCTAATTTCATTTTATCTGAATGCTCTCTGAAGTAATAAGTAACTTGGGCTCCTCCCTAAACATATGGGAAAACTTATCTGATAATATAAGCTTATTTGCTTTGAATAATTTAATGAAGTTTTCGCCTTTCTGCTGCTGCATACACTTGACTTCTGAGTAGTATTAAAATATCCTGTGTAGGGCTGAATTTTTAATTCACGTGAAACATAGCCCCCACTTAGTACCACTTTCGGTCTTTTCAGATAATCGTGTGTGTGTGTGTGTGTGTGTGTGTGTGTGTGTGTGTGTGAGTGTGACACTTAGGGTTCCAGAGAGAGCAAGAATTATTCAGGAACAGGTGATTTGCTCATTAGTTTGTCTCCATTCCATATACTATCATTTAAACTTGATTGTGTGTCTGCTCAGTTTTCAAGCTTGCTAGAACCTGTTTTTCTGTGAGATTATTGAGATTATGCTAATTTTATAAAACAGGTTGGAGAATGAAAAGTTCATGCAAGTTAAAATATCCTCTATTAAAAGTACAACTAATATCAAATATGTTACTCTGTTTTTTCTTTTGATAGCAATTATGTATGGAATGACTATAATATGCCAGTTCAAAGAGAATAGATGAAACATAAGAGCTACCTTTTAGATCTTTAATTATGGAGATTAAGTTGTTGCGGTCAAATTCCATGTGAACAGTTGGAGCCACAATGTTCAACACAGGTGTTTAGAAATACTTTTAATTAAAAAACCGTCATGGTTTATTTCTTTCATTGAATTATAATAGTTATTGGTTTATCTGTGGGAAGATGCTGCTCTGTTTTTTCAGTTAGAGTGTTACTGCATTTTAGAAGCAATGAAGTATGTATTTTTTATAACACAGCACAAAGACATTTGGCAAAACCTTATTTAGTTCCTGGATTCATTTTTAAATTTAGTCTTAAAATATACTTTGGGGATAGTTATCCAATTATATATAATGAAATTATGTTTCAATTTGCTTTGATTTAAGACAAATGATAAAATTTTTGAATTTATAGAATGTGCATTACAAAAAGGCCTTTTGTTAAAAGGATGAATTGCAGAATTTTAATTATCAAGTGCTTAGTACATTTCAATTTGGTTTGTTTTATAAATAATCTACCAAGAGCACGTTATTAAGAGCTTTTCCCCATGCTCTAGTAACTTTACAGTTTTCAGTGTTACATTTGTTTTTAATCCATTTTTCATTTACTTAGGGGTATGGTGAAAAATAAAGGTCCATTTTCTTTTCTTAAAAAAAAAAAAGAGCAGGTTACTCGAATTGAAACATGAAAGACAAAGAATTGATACTTACATGTAATTTTGTACCATCATTTGGGAACATTTTTGCCCTAATTGCAATACTTGAAGTTTTATAGTTTAATATTTATTTTATATCCAAAGTTGAAGACATTTATATCAGTCATTTGGAAAATCATGAAATTCAAAAGTAGAAGATATAGATATTACCTTATTCTTATGAGTATGACTTAAAAATAAGACGTAAGAACAACCTAAATAAAAACACCTCTGAGAAGTGTACTTCTTTTAATGAAGGTGGCTGAGCACAAGGAAATCAATAGAAGTGTTTTTTGATTGGAGCAGTTGTGACAGAGGTATGTATAGTTTCCTTGTGGATAGGACATAGGAATAGATGTGTGGACTAATACGTGCATATTTCATGTCAGTATGTGGGAGTCTCCTAAGAGAATTCAGATCTTCTTTCCTCCCACTTTATTCCTCACCATTTATATCCCCTTGCAGAGTCATAAAGTTGAAGGTCTCATCTGGAAGACATGATAAAAGGATTTTTTCTTCTTAAAAAGTGTTGCCAAGCTTGCAAGGGAGAGAGCTAGTAAGAAAGAAATCCTTGTTCTGGAACATCATACTCTTAAACCCTGTTAGTTTCCCCTTTGTTAAAGTTCCAGACAATGTAAGCTCTCACATGATAGTTAAAAACCTTGACTGTTTTGTTCACTCTTTTATCTTCAAGTGCTCAATAGTTGTAGAATGAAAAAAAATTCCTGATACATGATTGAAGAACAAAAGGAATATGTGATAATGTAGTGTAAACTAGATGTAGACCAGTGAGTTGAGGTTAGCTTGGGAACAGGGGAAAACGTCATTTAACCTGGGAAACTTTTTTATTGGGTCTTGGTGTAGGCTGTGTATCTGAAGATAGCCTGGTGTCAAAGGGAATGGGAAATCTGTCCCTTTAGTTTTTTCTTTCCTACAGAATTTGTCTTTGAAGAAATTGTCTGCTTATTATGCCTTCTATTTATTGTCATGAAGAAACAAGTTTTCCAGGTATTAAGAAAACTTTAGCTCTTAGTATCTCTGGTTTTATTGATAGGAGTGAGAGTGAACCATAAATATTTCTACCTTCTGTGTTTTATTATAGTATTCAGTATTTTAAAAGCAGAACAATTGACTTCTGTATCACTTCTTTTTTTTTTTTTTAAAGAGGGGGCGGGGGGGGAGAGAGAGAGAGAGAGAGAGAGAATTTTTTAATTATTTTTTTTTAGTTTTCGGGGGACACAATGTCTTTGTATGTGGTGCTGAGGATTGAACCTGGGCCGCGCGCATGCCAGGCGAGCACGCTACCGCTTGAGCCACATCCCCAGCCCCCTGTATCACTTCTTATCTAATTTTTTTTGCTCCAGTAGCTGTTCTTTTATGAATCTAAAAATTTCAATATATTTTGTGAACTCTTTGTATTGTTCCTGATCTGTGGAGCAACCTGTTCTTTGGATAATATTTGGAAGGAAAGTTTATTATAAAAAGAGTAGGAAGAGTTTTGAGTCTTCAAATGATAGAGAAGCCAGTTACACAAAGTCTTCTGTATTCACAAAGGACTGAATAAAAAGGGAAATGGTTTTAAAGCTTCACTTTTTTTGAAATAAAAATGAGGAGCTTTTTAATTTAAGACTGTTAAAAATTGATAGGTTCAAAGGGAGAGTCTTGGAATCTTAGAGGAATGTTTGGTCATGATGATAATAACTTTTGTGTGTTGACTTCTAACTATATATCAGGTACTACTCTAAAAGTACTTGACACATGCCATCGTATTTAATCCTCACAAGGACCCCAAATGTCAGGCTATTTTCTTCTTCTTTCTTAAACCGGAAGCACTGAGAAGTGGTAGGTAGTAGAGCCTACCAAAGAATTTAAACTTGAAGTTTAACTGGACTGCTGGCTTTGGAACCTTTTTAACAACCATTATTATACTGCCTTGAATAGTTCATTTGCAGTTGTTCCTTGTGACAGGTCTTGACCTTATGATCTTTCTAAATCTGTTTTTTTTTTCTGTGTGATTTGATTAAAAATATACTTCTGATGAAATATATAGTTTTTTTTTCATTTCACTTTTATTTGATGGATATCATTTTTTTGGGGTATTGTAGTTTGAACTTAGGGGCACTTGACCACTGAGCCACATCCTCAGCCCTATTTTGTATTTTATTTAGAGAGAGGGTCTCACAGAGATGTTTAGTGCCTTGTTTTTGTTGAGGCTGGCTTTGAATTTGAGATCCTCCTACCTCAGCCTCCCAAGCTGCTGGGATTATAGACATTCTTTTTAAAAACCATAAAAATACTTGGAATAAAGCAAATATAGCAAACCTGCTGTTTTCTCACTGGGAGTAACTGTTGGACTAACCAGAAATAAAAAGAGCATAGTGTTTTAGGATGCTTTGTTAAATTTTTTTTGTAAAGAATAAGACTGCTTTGCAGAATTGATATGGATGGTTTTTATGTAGTCATATTTGAGGTACATGAATCTATATAATTGAAATCTATCTCATTGAAATGACCACCATTAAAAAAACCTGGTTTTTTTTGGGGGGGTGGGTGGGTGTAGGTGCCAAATGTCTACATAAGAGCAGTAGTTTTTCAGGTTGCATAGCTTCTTACAAAGAAGGATTAGATCCCTGTGAAAATTATGAAGTTTTTGTAGGTATGTGTTGGTGGAATGGGAGCCTACCAGATCTGGAAAGAGAGCAGTTCAGTCTAAGTAATATTGTTATTGGGCAGTAGTAATGAGGTGTGGGGCTGTTGATAAGAAGGAATAGGTACTTTGTTCAAGTGGGGAGTAGGGTGAAGGACTTCTTAGAGATTAGGCTTGTTTACTATTTAATTTTTGTGTATTATGACCATAATAACATTTAACATGAGTATTTAGAATTAAAGAAAAATAGTGCTGTGCCATCATAGTATGCAGTTTGTAATCCTTCTTAGGCTGTTTCGTAAGATGTGAATGCTTTATAAAAATGTATTGATAGTAATGGAAGGACTCTGTTATCACCTATTATTTTAGAAATCTAGAGAGGCAGAACAGCATAGTCTTTGAGTCAGATTGCTTGAGGTCAAAAGCTATAAGCCATTTAACCATTTATCACCCTGTACCTATCCTTACACTGACAGGGGTGGCTGCAAGGGAAGATAGTTGTGTATTTAATCTGAGAGGGGACCAGAAATGGAACCCTGTGAGTTTCTCATGGTTCTAATGTGGTATGAAAGAAGATCTGGGGGTTCTCAGATACTCGTAGTGAAGGAAATAGAAGTTAGCAGTAAAGGCCAGCAAGCCTGTTTTGAGGTTCCCATTTTGGGGGTGAGACCATGCAGGAGAAATAGTGGGAATGGCAGGTATAGCTCATGCACATCAAAATCTGTGCACCTTCTTGTTCGCAACTGAGTTTCACTAGTGCCATGTGAGTGAAAATGATAGTTACTCCAGGGTTGAAGCGGCAGAGAAATGTCTTCTTTCTTCATCTTTTCCAGTCTGAGGCCGGATGCGGAGTCTGGAGCTTTTACCTGATGGTAGATTGGAAGGATCTAGAATCTCCAAATTACTGTTTAGAAGAAAGCTATGCAACAAATAGGAACACCTACAATAGAATGTAAATTTAATTGTGAAGCTACTAAAAACTTGGGGTTTATTTGTTAAGAATCTAATGTTGTCTTAACTATAAGTCGTGGTTGAATAGAGGAGGTAGTTGAGGTTCTAAGAATATCCATACTAATAGGAGCTGAGGTGATTATGGCCAAGCGAGAAGATCTAGTGGATAAAGTATACTCATTGGCATATGTCATAGAATCTTTGAGGGCTTATAGCTAAACCTCAGAGGCCTGTGAGGATCCAGAGGGCAGTCCATGAATCTGTTTAGACCAGTCACAACACTCCCTGTGCTTGTGAAAGCTTTTTTGTATGTTCAGACACTATCATAGGAATGAGTGTTTCTCAATTTGTATTTAGTATTTTAGGCTGTATTTTGTCAGTTCCTGTACATCGAATAGTCCCATCCTTGGCCTCAAGACTGAGTGAATCTGAAAGAAATTGAAGAAAACCTCAATTATCTTTAAAGAACTTTTTTCTCTTTTAGAGGAATGATAGGGTTCATGAAGGTTGTTGATGTATATACAATAAAGGAAGTAATGCTGCTTTTATAAAACATCCTAGTTTAAATTGATTGTTGACCGTACTTATATTTCCGAACTTTAAACATTATCTGAATTTTTCATGTTTTCCCTCCTTTTTTCCTCTCCTCCTCCTAAATTTGTGGCTATACCTTTTATTGTCTTTGTAACATGTTTTCTCCTCAATTCCCAACCCATACGTTGTTTCTAAATGATGAAATGGTTGAGTATGGTGGTGCATTCCTGTAATCCCAGCAGCTCAGGAGGTTGAGATAGGAGGATCCCAAGTTGCAAGCCAGTCTCAGCAATTTAGCAAGGACCTAAGCAATTTAATGAGACTCAAAATAGGCTGAGGCTGTGGCTCAGTTGTTAAGTGTCCCTAGGTTCAATCCCTGGTACCAACACACAAACCAAACCAAAACAAAAAACCTAAAGCAACCCAATGTGGTTGATACTTTATTGGACTATGTACATATTTTTCAATGCTGGGCCAGGTAGTATGCTCAGATTATAATTCCTTATCTACAGATTTTATTAAGCAGCCCCTGTGCTACCAGAAGAAAAATGCTGATAATATCAAGGTTCAGCAAATTTTATTTGGATATGACCAAAATCTTACCACTGAATTAAAAAGTATTTGGATAGGACTTCCTGTTTTTCTTGGCTTTTCTAATTACCTTCTTTCTTATTCTATATGCCTGTGTTAAAGTCCTGGCTGCTTTCCCACACCCCAGACCTACATATTACCTATTGTACTGTGTGTTCTATCTGGAGTTGTCTGTAACCTAGGCTCAGTTTGTACTGCTACCTTTTAGGTCTCTTTCTCTGACTTCCTTTCATTATATTCTTTTATATATAACATTCTATTATATATCTTTTCTTTTTCCTTTTTCTATTCCACGGAGTACATGCATAAGTAACTTCTGAAAAAGGTGTGTATGAAAGACAGACTTTACAATGCTCTTCTGTGCAAAAATGTCTTTATTTTTATTCTTATATTTGATTGATAGTTAGGCTGGATACAATATTGTTGGTTACAAATAATTTACCTTTAGAACTCCAAAAGATTGCTCTTGAGTATCCAGACGCTGATAGAAATCATATATGTCAATCTGGTTTACTATCCTTTTAAGGTGATTGGTTCTTTATTCTGTCTATAAATTCTTAGTATCATCTTTTTTTCTTTAAATTGTAATTAGGTGTAGAGATTATTTTTGTTTTATTTGTTATGGACATTCAGTTCCCCTGAATTAAATTCTTTTTCAAACTCTACGAAGTTTCTCCTCTGTAATGTCCTTGGTATTGTCCTTTCTTCATTTTCTTGTTTGCTTGTTGGTTCTTCATTAGATAAATATTTTTTTCTCTTAGATTGAGCCTACTTGTCTTTACATTTTGTGGTTCTTTTTGCTCTGTGTTCTGGGAATTTTTTTTTCCCCTCTGTTTTCTTTTGGCTGATTTTTTGGAGGGCAGTCAACAAATTTTCTTGTTCTCTTTTTCTGCATTCTTATACAATGTTGTAATACCATCTTGAGTCTCAGAATGTGTAAAGTAGATTTTTAAAATACATCTTTTGTCTCCTTAATTACCCTCCTTTCTCCTCTGGTCAGTTTTCTTGTTTGTTTTTGTAACCATTTTTTTTTTTTTTCAAGTTTACTTTTCTTGATAATGCTTGGTGATTCTTGCTTCACCATTCAATAGGATTGGGTTCCTGTTCTGGGTCTCCCTCCCTCCTACGCTTTTCCTTGGACTGCTTTCTGTACTAGATTTTTCCTTTGAGTAGGAATTCTGGCTAGAGTACTTAGGGGGCAGGGCAGTACAGAATAGGGTCCATCCCTTGGCAGGCCTTATTTTAGGGGAAGAGGGAGGTGAGCTTGCTGCCAGGATATGGGTTCTTTAAATGCCAGATGAGAAGGGTTTACTTCGTGCCAGCATTCCCACTTAGTCCCTAGACAGTCACTCACTTAGAAAGGATTTGCCTGGGGTATGTGTGTGGAGGGTAAATGTCAGTTATTTAGGTTCTGCTTGGAGATAGGGATGGAAGATAACAGTTGTCCTTTATACAATCAAGTAACAGTTCTTCTATTTTTAGCTCTAGTATTTATTTTTACCCTCTGCTATATGCTTTACTCAGCAATCATGCTTCTTTGGGATCTTGTTAGATACATTGATTTCCATCATTTCTGTATCACTCTTAAAGGATATAGCAAGGCTGTGGCTTTTTCTGCTTGTTAGATATGTCAACTTTCATATATACTTTCATTTTTCAGAAGTGAATTCCCTGTCTACACCTATCCCCAATTTTAATTTCTTTGATCTTATGGTTTTATTTCTGTTTTTATGAATTGTTTTTATCTCAAGTCTAGTATCTGGAGTAACTGGGGAAAATTTATATTTAGTCCACCATTTTTTTTTTAGAAGTCCATTTCTGCTTCTTAAACAGGAGATACAAAACCTATTTTGAATGCAGATTTATCCGTAGAAGTTTTGGTCAAGATACAGTATTAAAATAAGTGATGTCCTTTCATTGTTGTTTTATATCGCTGTTTGTGTCTGAGACAATTGGTCCTAAAACTTGAACTTCTTTGAATTTTTGTTTGCTTAGTTTTTCTGTTTCCTCTTATCATCTAACTTGAACATGTCACTATGATTCTCTTGCTGTTTCTCATTTACTATTTGAAAATTCAGACCATTTAGAATTATGTGTGAAATAGTAACTTTGCTCCAGAGATTGGCATTAGAGCTTTAAATGATTGACCCTGGTGACATTTTGATTATTTAGAACTTCTGTTTCTCAAATATCCAGTCAGTTGAGGTATTATTATTATTTTTTCACATGGGAGGCAGAGAAGTAAATGAAAAAGAATTTTCTCATCTTCTATGATATTGCTGCATTTGCCCCTCAGTCCTGTTCAATTTTTTGATTGTGAGACTTTGAAGTTCTTTTTTCTACAGTTGTGGTTTTGACCATTGGAATGTGTGTCTTTTATGATTGGAGTTAGAATTTCTCCTGCAATCAGAGTTTTTTACAATCCAGATTTTTAAAAATGTTGATTTCACTGAAGTTGAAATTCTAATCAGTTTGCGATTAGAAGGCTTAAACCCCAAGATTTGGTCTGATTATGTAAGGTATTATAGAACCTACATAGTAAATACTCCTTCCAAACTTAAAGTAGCTTAGAATATAAGGCAGCTCTTTTGCCATTTATTTGCTCATTGTGTAAAGGAAGTCAAAGCTGTAAATATTCCCTAATGCCATGGACTGATTTCTGATGATTTTTATGAACTTTCTCTATAATATGTTCTGTCAAACTCTTGATTTTAGAATCCAGAGATTGGATTAAATGTGGGTTATATGTCTCTTGCTTTACTTTTTCATGTGTTCTGATCATTTACCATTTCAAATGTCTGTTGTCATGATTAATTTTCTTCTCTATTGACTGAATCCTTTATTGTTTCTATTTTTATAATTTTGGTACCTTTTCAAATATAAACTTGTATATTTTAAATATATCTACTTTTTATGTGTCAGTGATATCTCAATGATGCTATTAAAAATGGAATCTTTTTAGCATTATATAGATAATATTTCAAATATTTTCAAAGGCTTATTTGGGAAATTGTGGCTATTTATTTTCCCAAGAATTTATGATTAGGATATCTGAATTAAAAAAACCCCCCACAAACCTGTCATTACTGAGGAAATATTACTCTATAAAAACAGAGATTAATTTAAGAGGTTGATTGCTTAACATATTTAGCATGTTAACTAGCAAGGTATTTTTTGTTTGGTTATTTTGAGGGTTTTCATAATTCATGATGGTAGTAATTAGCCTCTTCAAACTCTTTGTCTGAAATTAATCAGTGATGCATTTTGTGACTATAAAACAAATGTGATTTTAATTAAATGCAGAAAAAAATGCCTTCTAAAATATTCACTAAGAATTTCCTCTGTTATGTTGATTAGAGTTTTCTGTTAGAAGTAGACTTTTAATATAAGAGTTATCTTCATTGTTTCTCATTTGATAATTATTCTTAAGTATTAAAAATTGTGTCCTCATAGATCCTTTTTGAATTGGCACACAGAAGTGTAATTACTTATATTATAAATTAAAAATGGTGAGTACTTTGGTTGTAGTAATTTATACCTAGAATTTAAAACCCAAGAACATTTAGGGCAGAATTAGGTTCTCAGATACTCATTTTTCTTTCATGCCCAAATTAGAAAGCCATTCTTAGTCTTTACTAGATATGAAGAAATTGCTTTTGGGATTGAATATCAGTAATAAAACTTCATAAGACTGTCTTGGATTAACTTTAAAGACTTTTTTTTGGAGGGGTGGGAGAGTGCTAGAGATTGAACCCCCAGGGCTTTCTGTCACTGAGCTTAATCCCCAGCCCTTGAATTAACTTTAGATCTTGTGTTTCAAACTTTTTGATCCTTAATAATGAACTCTCAGCCAAAGTATGAGTATTAATTTTTACTTGTGAGAAACTGGATAACTCTTCTGGTTTATTATAACCAGTTGTCATACTTAATAAATGAGAAACACATTTATTTTTCTAGCACAATAATTAAAAACAAGGTTCATATTTTCTTTAGAAATAACCTTTCAGGGAGAGGAAATCTCATGAAAATCTAAGGGAGATCAGCAGAAAAGAAGAAGGGGATAAGGGTAGAGGGAGGGAAAATAGAAATACTGGAGAATGATATTGGCCAACTTATATTGTTATATTGTGTACATGTAAGAATATATAACAAGTTTCACCATTATGTACAACTATAATGCACCAATAAAAAATGTGGGGAAGAAACAAAAGAAATAACCTTTCAGCCAGGCATGGTGGCATAGGCCTATAATCTCAGCTACTGAGGAGGCTGCGACAATAGGGTCCCAAGTTCAAGTCCAGCATTAGCAATTTAGTGAGACCTTGTTTCTAAATAAATAAATAAGTAAACAAATAGGGCTGGGGATGTAGCTCAGTGGCAAAGGACCCCTAGTTCAGTCCTAATACTGGGGGAAAAATAAAAAGAAATAATCTTCCAGGAAAAAACCAAAAATTTATGTAGAATCCGGTGAATTTTAGGCATAATTTAAAATATAGAACTTTAAAAACAGACAATACGTAGGACTAAATTATTAATATATATTTGCCAATATCATAATTGTAAACACTCTCCCTATAAGGACTTGAGTTATAAGGGATCTCATAAAAATAGAAGGGAGACCAAAATAGTAGAAGAAGGGATTCAAGAGGGAGCAGGTAGTAGGAGAGGGATGGGGGAAGTACTGGAAAACAAAATCTACCAAATTACACTAAGTCCATGTATGAATATGCTGCAATGAATCCTGCATGTGCATGCTTTCTCTCCATACATATAATTATGCACTAATTGAAAATAATAATAATAATGATAATAATAACAGTAGAAGGGAGATCAGTAGAGTAGACTAAGACGAGCAGGGAAAGGAGGAAGGGAGAAAAAGGGAACTTTCTTGGGAATGAGATTGATCAAATTATGAATCTGGCATAATCCTGCTATTATGTATAATTATAATGCACCAATAAAAAATTAAAAGAGGACTTGAGTTACTCTTCGAGACCTCTGTCATAAGGCTGTGGAACCGAGCATTAAAAACACCAGCTGATTGAGTAAACAGATGCAATGGGAAAATAAGAAACCTGCCAGAAGTATTATCTTTCCTACTAAGTAAATGTATGACCTTGGCAAACCACTCTGTCTCTCTGGGTCTTAGTAAGATGGAGAGTTTGGAACAGATAAGTCTTTAAGATTCTTTTGAGAAGTCCTGGATGATTTGAGAGTCTAGAATTCTAATCAGGTAATATATTATACAATATAATCCTTATAATAGCTCTGAAATAGATGGTATTATTATATTCTACAGATGAAGTTATACCAGTTTGACAAACTTCATTTTTAAGTAACATGCTCAGTCATGTAGCTACTAAGGAGCTAAGTGAGAAGTTGAACCTTGCCCTAATTCATTCTATAGATATGTTCTTTTTAATATACCATACTGTTTCCCCAGACATATTGTTAATAGTTGACCACCAAATTTTATTAAAACTTATTCCATTTTTCACCTGTAGCTTATAATAAGTCAGGAAGACTAGAAGTCAGATATCAGGTCTGCTATGAATTTTGCCTTGAATAGAAATATAACCAGTTTTTAAATAGATATACCAAAACTTATGTGTCTAAAAGATGATTAGTGTGTTCAAAGTTATCTTGAATTTATTTCAGTAATGTCATTATTCAAAATATATTTTCAGAACTATTCTTTGGCATTTCTTTAGTGCCTTTAACTGTATTCTCTTAACCTACATACTGTAGTGCAAATTCTGTCTTTTGAGAATGGATTTGATATTTGGAAAAGCAAGAAGTCATTCTGAACCAAGTCTCATACCTCAATTAGAGAACAAAAGGAAGAGTGTCATTTTAAAAATAAGCAGTGATCAGAGGGATGAAACCTATTCTTGTATCGTTTATAAGGTAGGTAAGGAAGTGATTAAAAAGAGGCATTCCAAAATTGTTTTGTGCAATGACAACTTAAAGTAGTCTCTAAAAGCAGATACTTTGAATAGCAGTGACCTTTATTTGGATATAAATTCTGCTATATTAGTTAAAGTTACATCCTAGGATTGTTATTTTTATTAGTTCTGTTTCCCATTTAGGTTGGTGGTGTGCTGATTTAGCATTGCACTTTGGAGAAAGAAGTTGGTGAATGAGTTTTCTTTCCATTTTGAAGAAGATCAGAATCTATAGAACAGTATTTGCAGAGGTTTGCCTGATATGTAATTATTGATTTTATTAATATTCATTAATTTCTGGTTCTCTATGGCTCAGTTTAATGGCCATCAGCTACCCCATGTAATTGTACTCTTTGATGCAGGCTTATGTATAAACTTTTTGCAAAAATTACTTTAACTTATTTAATTATTGGTTAAATTAGTATTTATATAGTTTGTGATTATCTGTGGCTAGGTTTAATTCCAGGAAGCTATCCCATTGGAGTGTATTCTTTAATTCATGCTTAGATCTAAGTTAAATTGTTTCTAAAATTTATCTTTTTTGTATTTTATGTAACTGAATAGCTTTTGGATATGAATGCTGTACTTGGTATAGATAACAAACAATAATATACCTATTTATCCTATTGCAGATGAACTTGTGATGTGAAGATTTCATTGTGTCTTTTGAAGGCATTAGTTTTCTGTTTTTTTTGAACTTCCAGAAGATAAAGTTTAATGAAGTATCCTTATTAGTAATAGTTAAAGGATACCAAAAAATGCTCCTAGTTCTTTTTAAAAATACTACTTTCCCTTTGAAGTTTCAAAACAATTTAATATTGTAAGACCACTAATTTAACAGATTTGAGTGCAGGTTACTGTGCAAGGGGCTGGCAATTCAGTAAGAACGAAATAGATATGTTCTCTGACTTAGTTTGTATGTGGGGAGGGGGAGGGAACAGACAATAAACTACTAATTGCACAACTTATTGTGTAACCTATTGTAGAAAGTGCTAAGAGGAAGAAACATAGGATGATATAAAAATTTGCTGACCCAGAGAGGAGGAAAGTCAAAGAAGGTGACAAAGCTGAGGGGGAAAAAGAATATTTCTGGCAGAACATCTTGTTTAAAGATTCTAGAACAGCAAGGAACTTGGCCTTTGCTAGCAACTGAAAGAGTTCACTGTGACTGGGGAAAAAAATGTGTAAAATAAAAAAAAAAATTGAGAGTTAGCAGTGTGGTACAGGAAATAGGAACTAGATCACCTGAGGCCTGAGACCATGTTAAGAGTTTTGATTTTAATGTTAAGACCCTTGGAAGCCATTAGAGAAATTTTAACAAAGGACTGAAATTCTCTAATGGCTTCCAAGGGTCTTAACATTACAAATATTCTTATTCAATTCAAATACATTTATTCACTGGTACTATTATGTATATAAAGGAAAATGCCTTCAAATTCATTTATAACTCTTAACAAATTAAGATTATACTATTCTTATGGGAAGACTTTTTTTTTTCTTCCTTGTGGTACTGAGGATTGAATTCCGGGAGCATTGTACCATTGAGCTACATCCCCACTCCTTTTTTAAAATTTTAAAAAATTAAAAAAAAAATTTAAAAAATTTTGAATGCTGGGATTGTGGCTCAGCCGTAGAGCACTGGACTAGCACTTGCCTAGCAAGGGGGGGACCCAGGTTCGATCCTCAGTACCACATAAAAATGAAGGCTTTTTTTTTTTTTTTTTTTTTTTTTTTTTTTTTAATCAAAGAAAGAGCTGCACTCCCATGAAGGCATTGTGTTGTGTCCATCTACACCTAAAAAATAAGTATTAAAAAAAAAAAGAAAAAAATTTTGAGACAAAGTCTTGCGAAGTTCCTTAGGCTGGCTTCTAACTGTTGATCCTCCTGTCTCAGCCTCCTGGCTTACTAGGATTGCAAGTGTATATCACCACAGCTGGTCTCAGGAAAACTACATTTAATGTGATTTCAGGGTCAATCCCAGGTACAAAGTAGTTCATTCAGAGCCATTTTGGAATGGATTGGCTCAGGACATGGAATCAGAAAGCAGAAAGAAAGCCTACTCTCCTCACCACGGACAAAATATAAACCCCAAAGGCATGCCTCCAATGACCCTCTTCCTCTAGCCACACTCTACCTGCCTGAAGTTGCCACCCAGTTAATCTCTGTCAGGGGATTAGTGCACAATTGGGTTAAGGTTCATAACCCAATCATTTTACCTCTAAACTACTTGCATTGTCTCATGCATGAGCTTTTGGAGACATCTCATGTCTAAACCATAACATTGGCAGATCTTACTGAACTTATTTAAGAACTATTTTTGTTTCTTAGAATAATAAATGCTTTGAAAAATATTATAGGGGCTGGGATTGTGGCTCAGCTGTAGAGCGCTCGCCTAGCACGGACGGGACCTGGGTTCAATCCTCAGCACCACATAAAAATAAAATGCATCGTGTTGTGCCCATCTACACCAAAAAATAAATATTAAAAAAAAGAAAAGCTGCTTAAACCATTACTATGAGAAGAAAAATTTTAAAAAATCATTAATGGTTCTAAACAATGTAGCACATCAATAATTTTTTTCTGTGTGTGTTTATAAATATTTCACCAACTACGTGTGTAATAGATGGGCCCAAGAAAGAAAAAGTCGATAAGGTAATGCTTTAGCTTTTATGAGCTCTGCAAAGTCAAGGTCTCTAACTGATGTAGATGGATCAGTTAAAACCTCATTTGTTAGCTGGCTATCACTACATGATATCCTTTCTCAAAAAAAAAGCAATCTTATAGTTTGTTGTTCTCAGCATAGTTCCATTGCTGCTACTGTTTAAAGGTCAGTATTAATTACCTTTACTATTTCATTTGTCATGTATCTCATACCCATACATTTCTATACATCACTCTCACCCTGAGAACTAAATTAGCTAAGTTATTTCTAGCTATCTTTTCGCCACAGTAAGACATTGAAAAGAACATTTTTCTGTTCTATATATAAAATACGGAAAGGAATTATCCTGTCACATATGTAAAAATCTTAATAAAGATTTAGTTAAGTACCTTGAGCATGCTAATCTTGTATTCATTCATCAAATATTTTTAAATTTATAAATGTAAAAACATTTCAAAATTGGAAAAGCCCAAGAATTCTGATTTGGGTCACATTAGGTCTCTTGAAACAAAAATTTAGCATTCTGATGCCTTTTAAGTAAGCTCTGAGATAATTCTTGTAGCTGAATAGTTATCTGGGGAGATTTTTTTGTATCTTGTTTTCAGAAATAACTATCACAGAATTTAGATTTTGAAAAATGTAAAGGCTTTCTTAATTTAGGAGTACAGTGACAGTTGCACAGCCAGTCCATATGTTGTTTACTTATTATATTTTAATGTGTTTTCTGATCAACCTCCAAGAGACTGAAGCTGGTGATTCTAAGCATTCACATTTTTTTTTTCCAACAGAAAGAACTCCCCCCTGCCCCATTTTAAACAGTTTAATATATCTTTAGCTTAGTATTAAGATATCTTCTGGATAAAGTTACAATTCTGGATCCTACTGTAAAACTTAAACAAATACTTGCATCAGATGGAAAGATTACCCGGATTTTTTTTTTTGTTACTGCCACATATGGATTAGTTGCCACAGGCTAATTTTGCTGTCTCCTACACAGGACTTGCTCCTCTCTGCCTCCATTCTTCTGTATATTGCCATTCCCTCCACCTGCAGCATTCTCCTTTCTTTCCTTTTTTTTTTTTTGCTTCAAAATTTGCATCTATATGATTTCCTATAGAAATTCTTTCATAATTTACTCCATGTAACTGTTACTTATATTCTTTGCTTTACCTTAAGATTTAACACTGATAGATACAGATTCAACTAACGTGAGATATATGGCTGTCATGTACAAACATCCATATAGTGTTAAGATTAACTGTCTCAGGGGCTGGTATTGTGGCTCAGCAGTAGAGTGCTCACCTAACACAGGCAGGACCTGAGTTCGATCCTCAGCACCACATAAAAAAAAAATAAAGGCATTCTCAGCACCACATAAAAAAAAATAAAGGCATTGTGTTGTGTCCATCTATACCTAAAAAAATAAATATTAAAAAAAGATTAACTGTCTCATCTAATTTTCATAGATGTCCTATGAGTTATTTCAATTGTATAAATGAAATTAATAAATTTCCTCAGTTATAATTTTAGGTTTAGCTATTAAAATTTGAACTTTCTTCCAATTTTAAAATACCTTCTTATGGTATATCATTCTGTCTTTCTCTATTCTGCAGTCATTCATGCTTTCCACCCTTCAACCCACTAATATTTCTTATGACATATATGTGCACACACAATCAACCCAAACTACTTTATTCAGGTATAATTTACATAAAATAAAATGTACCCATTTAAAGTATTCAGTTGCATTTTGACAAATGTACACTCTCATGCACCTACTACAATTTAGATGTAGAACATTTCCATTGTCCCCTAAATTCCTAAATGCCTCTTTGTACTTAATCTGTTCCTCTCTCACCCCTCCCCTAGATAATAACTGGTCTGGGTTCTGGCACTGAAAATCATTTTTGTTTGTTTAAGAAGTTGTACAGGTGAAATCATAGAGTACGTATTGTTGTCTTACCTTTGCTCAGTATTATTTTCAAGATTGGTCCTTTTTCTGTCTTGATTTTTGTCTCTTTGTGGGAAGCCATTCTCGCACGTGATTGGGCACCTCCCTGATTGGGTGTGAGGTGTTCTGGCTAAACTATGTTGGAACTAATCCCCACCCTCTCTAGGTGCGAGAGCCCATCAGTGTGGGGGTGTGACTGACCCTGACCTTGGAATGCTGTCCCCCTCGACCTTCATTGAATGGAATTTTCCCCTGAATTTCTTGTTCCCCAATAAAAGGCCACTCCCTGGCTTGTTCTCTCTCTCTCTCCTGCTAGTCCTGAGTAAGCCTCGCTGCCCCACCCAGGAGCCAGAGGGAGGGCCATCTCAGACCTGGTCAAAGAAAAAGGTAAATTGAGTTTTGTGTGTTTATTTTGATCTCACTAGTTAACTTCTATGCTTCGAACCTCTTGTATGAAGCTAGTGTGCTGGTATCTCGGTGGATCTCTTTTCTAGAAGTTTTATAGTGTTGGCTTTTGTATTTGGGTCTGTGGTTCATTTTGAGTTAATTTTTGAGTTTAATGCAAGAGCCAAGTTTTTATGTCTAGGTTTTTGTTGTTGTTGTTGTTGTTGTGCTGGGGATTGAACCCAGGACCTTGTGCATATGAGGCAAGCACTCTACCAACTGAGCTATATACCCAGCCCCACAAAATATCTAGTTTTTATTGAAATATTTTTCTTTGCCATTTTGGTATCTTTGCACTTTTGTTGGATGTGAATTGATCACATGTGTATGGGTCCATTTCTGAACTTTCTTTTCTGTTCCATTGGTATGGATGTATGTGATATGTCAATACTACACCTTTTTGATTATTTTTATAAGTTTTGGAGATGGAGTAAATCCTTCCAACCTAATAGTATTTTAAAAATAGAAAAAAAAAAGTCTTTGTATTTACCTAGTTGGCCACATTGCTTTTTTATTTATATTGTGTTTATGTTATTGATTTTTATTTTCTGGATTTAGGTTTACTATTTAGGTTTATTAGTATTTTTTTAGTTTCTGCTTACGTAGGCATTACCACCAACAGGGACTTTGCTTGTTATTTTCCAGGGCAGCTATTGTTTGTATTAAGGAAGAAACAAAATACTTTTAGCTGGTCAGAAGGGATTGTCAGCAGTTGGTATTCTTTCGCTGCACCATCATTGGTAGTATGCAATTTTTATTATGGCATAGTTAACTGATTATTTTTTAGCAGATCCTCAACTGGAGCTGCAACAATGAAATTGTGTACCAGAAGTAGAAACCTGATATTTGACAGGAAATGAAACTGTAACCTTTTTATTTACTTTAAAGTCACCTTTCCCCCACTCCATTTCCTGTCTTTGACAGAAACATCCAAGCCTTGCATAAACGTTTGAGGAACCCTAATGGCTATTGCTATAGTGTGTACTTAGTGGGAATATGTTTAATGGAAGAAAAATGTTAGATACAAATTGCATTTAATTAAGTTGCTGACTAAGTATAAGTGAAAGTTAAAACAAAACAACCCATCTTGGATTAATAGAATTCTTGATTTCCAAATAGCACCTGGATGCTCTTCTCTTTCTTCTTTTCTTAAACCACTTTAATTTATAGTAAAAATAATAGGAGAAAAGCGATGCATATTATGGCTGTTTTTTCCTGTGTATTTTTGATCCTCCTAGTTATATTGTGTGTTTTCCTAAGGAGAAGCTAGGAACTTTTCTTCTGCTTATTTTTTTGTCCTAATTCTTTACTTCCCATGTATTGGAAATGTTGATGAATCTTGTATGTGCATTTTAAATAATTTGCTCTGGTGAATAATAAGGTCTGGTCTATAATAAAAATTTGATATATTTTTTATTCCTACTGAAATTACATTACCCTTTGAAAAACATTTCTAAGCTTTGCACTTGATACAACTTAGAACTTTAGACAACACATAGGTGATGAGGTAGAGATGAAGTTAATTGTGTCATTTCTGAACACCTGAGTCTACCCTTTTAAAGTTGTTGATGTTGGTTGATTGTGGTCAAGTATCTTTGGAGGGTGTGTCATCACTTATTTGTGTCCACTCCTGTATTTGCTTCATAAGAACTGAGTAGATTGTAATACTGGTCAGACAAATGGAAATGTCAGTCAGCTGCTCAAATAGATATTTTTAGAAATGTCTTTCCTCTTCGTACTAATTGTGTAGTTGACCACAAATTCTTCATTTGATAGTGGGTAAGAAGAACTGAAGTGGGAGCTCCAGAAGAAGAAAATACCTTGTACTATAGGATCCAAAATAAAACTGAGGTAGAGATTACATTGCTTATTAAGGATGATTTTTTTTCTCTCCTTATGATTCTAATGAAAACCTGATCTTAAAAAATGCATGTGACATTTATATGATAGATTTTATTTAATGGCTAAAACACCCCATTAGCAAACATAAGTGAATATTATGGTATTGTATTTTTTCTTGTGATAGCATTTAGGGTATTTTATGTTCTAGGTTTGACAATGATTTTGCTTTTATAAGTTCATTTTAAAATACTTTGAAACTAACTTTCATTTTGTTTCCTTATTCAAAGATAGCCTATTTTGATTTAAAATGACTGAAATAGTATCTATATTTATTTAGAGTTCTTTAGAAAAAGCAATAGGAAGCTTTGACTAACAAAATAATTTACAACTCTTCAAACTTGAAAAAGTGAATTTAAAAAAGTTTTTTTTTTAGTTGTAGATAGACACATACCTTTTTTTTTATGTGGTGCCAAGGATCAAACCCAGTGCCTCACATGTACCAGGCAAGCGCTCTGCCACTGTGCCATAACCCCAGCCCTGAAAAAGTGAATTTTAGAAAGAAGAGATATTTGAGCAGCTCCAGGATCTAGAGAGCAGAAAGAATAGACAGCCTCCATAAAGGAGACTCTATTAAGAAAATTCTTTTCTGATTATTTTTGATTTAAGTGATCACTCTGCTCATTAATCAGATTTCTCAGGGTAAGATAGAAAGGGAATGGTTGGCCAACTTGGGTTTTTTGATTTTTTTTTTTTTTTTTTTTTGGATAGGCGAGATTGTGGTATCAAGATTGCATAAGTTGGAAGAGGGATGCTTTCCTCAAAGTTCAAGGTGCATGTTATCAGAGAAAGGGGAGGTAGATTTGGATAGGTTAAAACAGAAATCTGTGACTGCTGTAGTTTTTAAGTGCATGTGATATTTCTTTAATCTCATAACACAATATTAACTATTTTTTTCTTTTTGGTTGAACTCAGATCTTGCAGCCTTTATACATTTGGCCTGATATGATATGGCATTTATTAAGTGTCCATGAAGCCTATTCTGCTTTACACTATAGTTGCTTTCTATCAGTCTTTCACTAATATTCTTAATTGAATAAATTATTTGAATATATAGACTTAATTACTTTTAAGGAAAATTTTTCCTTTTTCCTTTATCCATTTAATGAATTCTTTTTTCAGTGCCTGCTTTGGCCAGGTATTACATAAGATGCCAACGTTTCAAAATCCAGTAAGAACTAATAGGCTTTGTTGTTTATGGAAATTACAGGGCTGTTACAAAAAGTTTATTGAAGGACATATGCTAAAAATATAAAGGAGAATCTAGACTTCCTCCCCACCCTCCTGAATAGTAAAAACTCCAGACAATTGTGATTTGTGAAAAACTTTAGGATCAAGTACTTATTGGAACCTAGGGAAGGAGAATCTGTCTCATTCTGGAGAAGTCATCTTTTTACCAGAATGGGGAATACTTGAGCAAAATCTTGAATAAGAAGTAGATATAAGGAAAACGAAGAGTGGAGAATATTTTTATGGCATAGACAGTGGAATAGGAGCTGAGTACTAGAAGTAAGAGAGGGCTTCAAATAGTTTATCATGTCTGGGGATAAGAGCACAAAGTGGCTGGATGTGTCAGATCATGGAAAGGCTTAATGGAATAACTATGGTATGAGGAGGAGCCTTTGAATAATTTTGAGAAGGGAGCCACATAAGATTTATATATATGGGCTGGGGATGTGGCTCAAGTGGTAGCGCGCTCGCCTGGCATGCGTGCGACCGGGGTTCGAGCCTCAGCACCACATACAAACAAAGATGTTGTGTCCGCCGATAATTGAAAAATAAATATTAAAAATTCTCTCATTCTCTCTCACTCTCTCTCTCTCTCTCCTCTCTCACGCTCTCTTTTTAAAAAAAGATTTATATATATTTCTGAAAGATAAGAGATGGTACAAAACAAGAAAGCTATTTACTTTTTTTGTTTTTTTGCCAAGTTTTAAATGGTGGGGCTTGAAGTAAAGAGTAGCAGTAAGAAAAGTGTTAAGAGTCCAGAAGGCTAATTGGGCTGTGGAGAATATAGATGAAGAAGCACCATTTAGGATAAAGAAAATGAAAGTTTCTTTTGGGACAAGTGGTATGTTTGAGAAGGACTTCCAATGTAGAACTGCTCAGGAGGCTGTTGGGTTTATGAGGCTAAACAGACATAGGACTAGGAATAATCAACCTGTGATGGCAGTTGTAGCCATTGATGTCCAGTGAGAAGAGAGGAGAAGATGACCTATGGGGAAACATCTTTGGATGGCACAGAGGGGATAGGAGGCTGTAAAGCACTGACCAGAAAAGTGGAAGAAAAAACTGGAATATCTATTTTAGAAATCTAGGGAAAAGAATATTACAGAAGGATTTATTTAATACTGTCAATTCAGAATTTTCTAGCCCTTGAGATTTTTTTCAATGGATAGAATGCCTTTATTTTATTTGTTTATTTTTATGTGGTGCTGAGGATCCAATCCAGTGCATGCTAGGAAAGTGCTGAGCTACAGCCCCAGGCCTAGCCCTTGAGATCTGATGGATGATGAAATTACTAATGAAGATCCGTGTCACTGTTAATTTAATGACTTAAAAAAATTAAATACATCCTTTAAAACATTCAGTATAACAATTTATTGTTTATACCCATGTTACTATCCTATAATATGACTTACAGGAATCTAATTAGTCAGAATAACTGGAAGTGACTGGAATATAAACTAAAAGCTTTCCCTTTGTGAATTTTATAAAAAATTGATAATTTTAAAGGTTAAAAAAACCCTCTAAGAAGTGAAACATTTTAGTTTTCTGATTTTTAAAAACAAGTAATAATTTAATGAAGGGAAGAAAACAGAACATTGTAATACAAGAGAATATTGACCCAATCTTGTTATATTTCTAGTACAGTGATTCTATTTTTTTGTTTATTTTACTATTTTAATTGTGACCTTTAAAAATGAGAAAGCTATTTTATATCTAAATATATCCATATGCTAAAGACCTGGTGATGCTTAAGATTTGGAATCAAGTAGAGGATTGCATGTACCATTAAAGAAATAAATTATAAACTTGCAAATGAATAAAGGATGTATGGAAAATTTGATGTCTGCTTTACCACAATCTCCTGATTTTATTTTTCAATATAAAAATGATTTTGTTGAATCCTACACTATTTCTCAGGTATATTTTTTATAGGATAGGGTGTAAATATTGTCAGAAATACGTACATTGTTTGTATCTATTGGATATAGGTAGATTATCTTTTATCCTTTTTGCTCAATTTGGACAGCTTTAACATAAAGGGACTGGTTAGGGAGAGAGGTTTCTCAGTTCAGCCCCTTACATATTTTATAGATAATTTATCTTCTGTTCTAGATTTATTATTGTGTGATGAAGGGAGTTACCTATTAACAAGTAAAAGTGAGAGTATCTAATTGCTATAATTGTTTTTAACAACATTGAATAGTTCTGCTTAAAATAGGTAATTTATAGTAACTTTCCCACCCAGCCTTGTGTTTTCTTAAATACATTTTTCTTCCTTTACTGATAGTACCTTGCTTAATTGGAGCAAATATCAGATAAATTAGAATGTTACCTCAATTTACTGCATTTCAATTCATTGTACACAAATGGAGCACAACTCTTCATATCTCTTGTTGTACACAGTGTGAGGTAATGATGTCTGTCTCATTCCACCATCTTTCCTACTGGCTTCACCTTTCCCTCCCCTACCTCCCCTTTGCCCAATCCAGAGTTCCTCCACTCATCCTATCCCCCATCCTGCACCCATTATGGATCAGTATCCACTCATCAGAGAAAACATTCAGCCTTTGGTTTTTTGGGGACTGGCTTACTTCTCTTAGCATGATATTCTCCAACTCCATCCATTTACCTGCAAATGTCACAATTTTATTTTCTTTTAATGCTGAGTTATATTCCATTGTGTAGATATACCATAGTTTCTTTATGCATTCATCTATTGAGGGCATCTAGATTGGTTCCACAGTTTAGCTATTGTGAATTGGGCCAGCAAGTTACTTTACTTCTTAGAACCTCAGTGTCCTCATTTTGAAAATGAGGCTACAATGAAAAATTACTTGCCTTATAGTGCTATCCTAATGACTACATGAGGTGATGCTTTTGAAGATCTTATCGTCTCTTAGAATGTAAATTTATCATGTTCCTGCCTTGAGTAGAACCTTTGTTGGCTTTCTCTTTCACACTGAGTAAAACTCAAACTCATTATTTGACAGTCTCCACAGCCTCATCTAGGACCATTCTTCTTCACTGCTATGCTTTAGACATACATAGTAGCCTCTGAGTAAAGAGCCTGTTTTCACCCTGAGCCTCAGTTATGCCTTTCCCCCACCAGCTTCTTCATTTCTTATCTTCACAGAGATTCTTTATGTGATGTACAAAGTTTAGATGTGGAACTGCTATTTTAACAGAACCAAATGCATGATGTCTTAAATTTTTTTAACAGATTATATTTCCTTTTTAATGTAGTGGTAGGTAAGTAATAAAGAGCTGGAATGACACTGCTATTCTAAGGCAAGAACAAACGGCATCAGACAGTTTGAGCTGGTTTTTCCAATTTCACATATACTCTGAGTTTATTAGATTTCTACATATCTGCTACAAATTGATTTGTTTTAGAAGTAGATCCTTAAGAGGGTAAAATTAGGTATTCAAATTTAAAATTTTTAATTTTCACTTGTCGAAGATTTACCATTATTTTTAGTGTTTCTTATGGTATGCTCCTTAATATCTAGTTTTTGATTGTAGTTTGTAAATGCTTAAAAAAATTTTTGTCCTAGGTGGAAACAAGAAACAACTTGGAATCTTTTAAGATATTTATTAAATATGAATTTCCTGATGATATTTGAGCTCAGGCATTATTGATTTTTATTTATTTTTTTGGTACTGAGGATTGAATCCAGGGGTGCTTATTCAATGAACTATGTTCCTCTGTCCTTTTATTTATTTTTTATTTTGAGGCAGGGTTTTGCTGAATTGCTGAGTTTTTCCGAGGCTTGCCTCAAGTTAGTGATCCTTCTGTCTCAGCCTTCTACATTGCTGGGATTACAAGGATATGCCACCATGCCTTGCCTGGCATTATTTACAAAAAACAACTAAGATTGAAATGAAGTAGTGATATAATAACTTCATACTGCTTTTTCAGAGAGAAGACCACATTATTAACTTTTTAGACTTGGCCTTTTTTGTGGTTCTGGTATAAGATTGTGGCATAACTCAAGAAGGTTGGAGAGAAGAGAATATGTAGTGAAATTTAAAGTTACTATCAATTTTTAGGCCTATATGGGACTTTTATTGGCTGAGGTGACTTAAAGAATAGCATGTGGGGGATGTTTCTCTTACACTCTCTATTGTGGCTTTCCAGGTTGATTTGACAAGTATCTATTACTTTAGGATGTACCTTTCTAAAGCAGCCTCTTGATTCATTTCATAATTCTGAAGCTTTTGTTTGATGGTTAACTACAGTGCAAAAAGCATTCAGGAATAAAAATGAGACTTTATGATGTATGGTTTATGTACAAAGAGTTTCTTCAAATTGTTTAAAACCAGGTAGAAGAGATTCTGCTTATCATAATTCTCAGACATTTGTAAAAGTGAAGTCTCCTTAGGAATGTCCTGTGAATCACTGGTGATTTGATCTGTTTTTAACAACACTTAAATAGTACCAGGTGAAATGTTACAGGGTGTACTATTGGGTAGGAGTGAAACAGAACAGGATGAATAGACTTTTAGAAGACAATTCTCTATTAATCTCTTGTATTTCTGCTTATCTTGCAAGTAAAGAATTGTCTACTTGTTCTAGACTTTATTTTCAAGGATGTTTGTATAGTAAATAGTCTGATAGAGAGAGACAGTATCTTCCTGTGGAGGAAAGAGAAAGCATGCTTGTTTTCCATTGTAAAATGTTTTCTATTTTACTGCAATCCCCTGCTGTCTTCAAGCATTCACTTAAGTCTGTTTATATTACTTCTTGGAATTCAGTATGAATAAGATAGATAACTAGAAAAGACAGGAAAAGTAATGGTGGAAATTTAGGATTTTCTAAACTGCTGACTTTGCAAGTGTTTTAGAAGTTTTGTTTCACTCTAAGGAAATAATAGCAGAGATCTCAGACCATGTGGTTTAAGCAAGGAAAATGATGTGAAACTCTAATCAGCAGATCCATACTCAATGAAAATGCCTTTCCATCAAAAGATTGAAAATATGTTTGCATTCTAGTTGTGATAAAATATTTAAGATATAAATATTATATATAAATACTATTTTGATTCCATATAAGAAGCAGTTTTTCTTTAGGAGGTATTTATGCTGATCATGCAAGATATAAACATTTGCACTGAATTTGAAAGAAGCTGCAATATACTTTATTGATTTGCTGTGTTATTGTTAAGTTACCTTACATTCCCCTAACCCCCTGGATAATATATTACTCAAAAGACAGGTCCTAGTATGGACTTTAAAGTTGAGGTGATATTTTACAACTTATTTTCTTTTGCATTGTGGTAATTGATGCCAGCAATATTTAGACAAGAGTTAAAACAGGCTCTTAGATTGTAGAATATTAGAGTTTTAGGGAAATCTCAGTAACTGTCATCTTAGTCTCATAATTTTACTTAGGAAATTTAGATTCAGAAATATAAAATAGTATAGAGGTGTGGACCTGACTAAATGATAGCAAGTGTGTAATATCATTTATATCTTATCATGCTACATCAGGATAGGGGAAAGTAAAATGCCTTGGGAATGGACATTTCATGGCATGGTACAGTTTTGTGGCAGGATCTTCTAATATTTGGTATGGTGGTGTACGTTGATGAACATTTTTTATTTTTTAGAATTATTATATTAGAAAAATGAAACTTGGGGGTGGGGGTGGTAAAAAATGAAACTTTTGACTTAAACAAGGAAATGTGTGTATTTTATTAATTAAGCTAAAGTTAAAATAGAGAAGGAGTAAAAACAAGTAACTATATACTAGTGGTACATGGAAAACATTTTGAAATTGGTACTACAGAGAAACACTGATAGAGGGAGAAACAGTTGCTGGGCACAGTAGTACATGTCTGTAATCCTAGCGGCTTGTGAGGCTGAGGCAGGAGAATCCCAAGTGCAAAGACAGCCTCAGCAATTTATCTAGACCCAGTTTCAAAATAAAAAGTAAAAAGGGCTGGAGATGTGGCTCAGTGCCCCTGGGTTCAAACCGTGATGTACACACACACACACAAGAAGGGGGGAAATAGTTGATATCTTGCAGAATAATTATGTGACTGATGGAACAATAAACACTTGAAAAAAGTTCAGTTATTTCTTTTGTGTTGTATATTGATGAGTAGATCCTACTGATTTAGTTGAGTATTTGTGTGTTAATGGGAGTGTTCTTTTTTTTTTTATAATATGTAAATTTATTTTTTTTATGTGGTGCTGTGGATTGAACCCAGTGTCTCACATGTGCTAGGCAGGCACTCTACCACTGAGCCACAACCTCACCTCCCCCATCCCCCCGGGAATGTTCTTAATACATTTTCTCCTCTTGGACTATTTAAAATATTGGTCATCATAAAGAGACATGTAATACTACTCTTCAGTTATGCCAGCAATTTTTTTCAAAGATTTTTGAATTAAAATGAAACAGTATATATAAAAACAGTTTACAACAGTGTCAACACAGTGGTATTTAAAAAAATAGTTGTACAATTTGTATACTCTAAAGTGCATAACTCTTATAGGTCAATGAATTTTTACATGTGTATACACAAAAAACTACTGCTCAGGGCAAGATACAGATGATTTCAAGCTCCACGGTGGTCTCTGCCATCCCACCTCTGGTCAGTGGTACAATAATAACCACTATTCTAATTGTTCTTAAGTTTCTAGAACAGTGGTTAGCACATAGTAGGTGTTCAGAAATGTTAAATGAATGAATGTGGTCTTCAGATCTTATATGCTGTCATAGATTCTTTCTACATTACAATTTTTGCCCTTATAGTTGTTTTCTCTTTATTTTTATTTTTATAAATGTTTAAAATGTGTTATATCTGGCCAATTTTTCTTTTATTTCTTATGCTTCTTCAAAGACAGGTATTTCTTCATGCACTAAACAAATATTTCATTTTCATTCTCCCCACCCTTGCCAAAATTTTGAAGTAAAATATTTGTCTTAATTGAACTGCAGTTAATTTTGTTGTGCTCATAAGTTTTTCATTTTAAAACATTTTAAAGTTCAAGTAAATCAGCTCTCAGTTGTTAAGAGCATAGGATGTTGTCATAAACCTGAAAAGATATCACACTTGTAAAATATTCAGAAAAAATTCTTAACATCACATATCCATCCAGTGTTCAAATAATACTAATTGAGATTTTTTTTAATACAGTTTATTTCTATCAGGATTCAAATAAGGTCCATCTACTACAATGGTTTCACTATTTCTTATGAGTATCTTTTAATCCAGATATTTCTCCTACATCATATTCCTTTGAAGTTTTATTTATTGAAGTCTGATTGCTTTGTAGTTTACCTTGTCGGTTTTCAGATTGTATCCCCATGGTATCATTTAAAATTGTAATCAGTTCTAGAGGATTGATATAAATGTGTTTTATTTTTTATTTACTTTTACTGAGAATATTTCACAGTGATATATACTTCTATAAGGAGGCCTATACTATCTGGTTGTTCTCTGTTTTTTTTTTTTTTTAAACACCACTTTCCAAATATTACACCCACTTTTCAGGATGTATGTAAAGATTAGTATGATGTATAGAAAGCAGTTAGCAAAGATACATAGAAGGCAGTTAGCGAAGCCCTGACCTTTTATATTTTTTTGTATTTAAATGTGCTTATTTGGTTTTCCACATTAAATTTGTAGTTGTGACATCAGTAGTTATAGGATGCTAAAAGATCAGCAGAGTTGAATTAATAACTTTTAACAAATATTTATAATCTTTGAAAGATTATTTATATTATTTTGTGCCTACTTTATTCGATGTTGTCTGGGTTCATAGCCAGTTTTTAATTTCAGGTTATGACTTGATGTTTATGGACATTTTCATTCTTCCCTAATTTTATTTCTCCCCAATGCCATTTTTCCCCATTTCATCTGTCCTTGTTGTTTATATGTATATTTTAAATGGTTGTAATTCACCATAATATCTAGATATTTTATTTTGTTTTCTTAAAAAAAGATAATATCCTAGCATAGTCTCTCTTCCATATTGCTTTATATTCATCATAACCTTTTTAAGTCGAATTGTCATGTTTTTCCAGTAAGATGATTTACAATATTTGTAAATGTTACTTTGTTTTTGAATTGAACAAAGAGGTATAATATATTGGTCTTTAAAACACACTATTTCAAACTTTCTTTTTCTTGAGAGTGAATGAGTGTGGGAATATCTTGGTCTCTTTGGGCTGCTGCACACAGCGCCATAGATCGGGTAGTTAAACATAGGAATTTGTTTCTTACAGTTCTGGAGGCTAGAAAATCTAAGATTAGGACACTAGCATGTCAAGCTCCTGTGAGGGCCTACTTCCTGGTTTTAAGACAGTGGTCTTCTAGCTGTTTCTTCACATGGTAGAAACTTAGAGAAGCATCAAGCTCCCTGTGTATCTTCTTTTTTAAGAGCATTAATCCTATCAGAGTGCTTGGTCTTTAAAATCCAATTATGTCTCAAAGGCCCCATCTTGAGATATCACATCAAGGATTAAGGTTTTAACATACGAACTTTGGGGAGGACACAACTATTCAGTCATAGCATGGGGGAATCAATTGTTTATATAATGCATATTATTTAAGGTCCTAAATATACTATTGACTTAGGACCTTGTCTGTGTACTTTCACCATATCACATTTTATTGTTGGATTTTATGTAAACATCCTTTTTTCATTAAAATTTTGAATTCTAGAACTACTTAATTAATAGGCAGTCCTTAAGTAGCAAAGTTGTAGTCAAATTTACCTGAAAGACTTGAGATTTAACCCTATTAACAGGAAGGACAGATTTATTTTCTCACAAGTGAGAGAAAAGATCATTAAGATTAAATGATACAGAGTTCAATAGTAGAGCGCTTGCCTAACATGTGTGAGGCACTGGATTTGATCCTCAGCACCACATTAAAAATAAATAAATAAATACAACAAAGATATTGTGTCCATCTACAACTAAAAAATATTTTAAAAAATTAAATGATGCATTATGAATAACTACTTCATGGAAAGGGGTCATGTTATTATATTAAATTAATTATTGCTATAATTAATTTCTTTTAAAATGGAACCAGACTAATTTGTTTTCTTTGAGACAAATTGGTGTGTGTTGAATCTGATCTTTAATTATAGTATTTCTAAATAGGAAAAATTTACACTTTATTTTTAGGTTTTTAATATTGGCAAAATGCGTATAACATAAAATTTACCATCATAATAGTTTTTAATTGTGCAGTTCTGTGGTATTAAGACCAGTTGTCCATTGGTATCTCCAGGAGATTGGTTGTAGAACCCCCAGATGCTCAAGTCCTTTATATAAAATGGCATGGTATTTACATATGACTAATGCACATCCTCCTATATGATTTAAATCATCTCTAGATGACCTGAAAAACCTAACATAATGTACATGCTATATAAATAATTATTGTACTCTGTTGTTCAAAGAATAAGAGAAAATGTCTATACTTGCTTTCCCCCCCAAAATTTCAATCTACATTTGGTTGAAACTGTGGATGTGGGACCTGTAGATATGGAGGGCCAACTACACACCCATGTTGTTGAACAATAATTAGCACCTTCCTTCTTCAAAACTCTTCTTATCTTGCAAAACTGAAACTCTGTACCCACTAAGCAATAACTTCCTACTCACCTCTCCCTCAAATTCCTGGCAACCACTATTATACTTTTTATCTTTTTGTAGGTGGAATCATCTAGTACTTGTTTTCTTTTAAATTAATTAATTTATTTTAATTAGGTATATATGGCAGCAGAATGCATTTTGATTCATTGTACACAATTGCAGCACAACTTTACATTTCTATGGTTGTACACAATTTAGTGTCACATCATATGTGCAGTCATACATGTACCTAAGGTAATGTTGTCCATCAGGAAAGTCCACCATATTTCTTGCCCCCATGCACCTTCCCTATCCTCCCTCTCCTTTGCCCAATCAAAGTTCCTCCAGTTTTCTCATGCCTCCCCACCTCCCCATAGTACTCGTTTTTTAATGACAAGCTTATTTTGTCCACAAGGTTCATATGTAGATAGGTTATAGCATGTCAGAATTTCCTTCCTTTTTAACACAATAATATTCTATTGTAGGTATACTTTGCTTATCCATTCACCTGATGATGGGTTGCTTTCACATTTTACTTACTGTGAATCATGCTGCTGTGAATCTGAGTGTACAAATCTCTCTTTGAGACTCTGCTTTCAAGTCTTTTGGGTTTTTACCCAAGAGGTAGAATATGGTAATTCTATTTTTAATATTTTGAGGAACTGCTGTACTGTTTTCCACAGTGGCTATGTACATTTATATTTACATTCCACTTATATAGTGCACAAGGTTTTCAATTTCTCTTCCTTCCTACCACATTTTTAAATGCACTTCTTTTTGTAGGGAGAAATATTAGTCTTGTTATTTACATCCCTTTATAGTTACAACATGTTTGCATAATTAGAAATTGAGTTTTGACTACTGTGAAAACCCAAGGTTTTTGTTGGGAATGTTAAGGATATTATCTTTCACACTATGCTAAGTGCTGATTTAGTGGCTTTAATGAACATTTGGATTCTGTTGTACAAGAAATGGTTTTAGGAAGAAAATGGCAGAGAAGTAAGGCAATTGACAGACATGTTTTACTCTTTTATCCAATATATTAATTTTTTTTTTTTTGGTATCAGACTCAACCCATGGGTGCTTAACCACTAAGCCACATCTCTAACCCTTTTTATTTTTTGATTATGAGACATTCTTGCTAAGTTGCTTAGGGCCTTGCTAAATTCCTGAGGCTGGCTTTGAACTTGTGATCCTCCAGCCTCAGCCTCCTGAGCTGAGTTTTCAGGTGTGCGGCACTATGCCCAGCCATTATTCTTTTGAGAGCTTTCTTGTTCGAGAGCAGAGGAACATCAACATTTTACCTGTTGTAATTGCTTCTCTTCTATACTAGTTGATAGTGACCAATGGAAGTAGCTACTGAATGGACCCCCATTGGGATTATTTTTCACTTTTTAAAAAAGCTCTAAGTGGTAAATTTAAAAGTGAGTTGTCAAACCCCAAATAAACAAACTTGAATAAAATAGAGCTGCTCTTATATTGACTTAATTTTTTTGTATATTTCCCTCTTCTCACACTTTGTCCCCTGTCATCCCATTGTCACTGATGGAATATATCTGCCATGCAGTGTGAAACACTACTAGAAATACAGAAGAATATATGAGTGACCTGCCTATGGTTCATTTGTATTTTCTGCTTAGGCTACATTTCTTACCAGTCTTTGCTTAGCTAACTGCCACTCATATTGTTTTGATCTCAACTTAAACATCACGTCCTGTGAGAAGCTGCCTATGACCTCATGTAAAGTTAATGAGATCATGTGTTTTTATGCACTTTGATTCTCTAGAGCTAGGATAGTGCTTGATGCCTGTCAGGCACTCAGTTATTGTAAACTGTCATCATGGGGCTTTGGATCTAACAGAGGAGGCAGATTTATAAACCAGTGTTTAGAAATACTGTGTGATCAGTTCTGTACTAGAAGCATTTTGGGTACACTGAAGAAGAAACAGCATTGCACTAGAGGGGAAATGGAGTCTACTTTCTCTTTTCCTTTTTTAGAACTAGTCTGCTAATTAGTATATATTTTCAAGTTTATTCATTTGTTTAAAAACATTTAAAGTATCTATGCCAGATAAGTTTATAACAAATCATCCATATTTTGAGCCTCATTGTCTTTTTTTTTTTTTTGTATGTGTGTGTGTGTGTGTGCACCAGGGATTGAATTCAGGGGCATTCAAAGACTGAGCCACATCCCCAACCCTATTTTGTATTCATTTAGAGACAGGACCTCGCTGAGTTGCTTAGCGCCATGCTTTTGCTGAGGCTGGCTTTGAACTCTTGATCCTTCTGTCTCAGCCTCCAAAGCCCCTGGGAGTACAGGCATGTGCCACTGTACCTGACTTCTTGTAGTCTTTTGTTCAAAGTTTTGACAGGGCCTGGTCTTAGCGATATTTTATAGGAGGAGATGTGGGAGGCAGGTGAGAGGGGAAACTACAAGTCTTATTTCTTGTGTGGTTTTTATTAAATAGGTTGCTTATATATCAACTGGATTATTTAGATTCTTAGAGCCAAATATTTGTAATTTGTCATAGTTTAGCAAATATAGGCTGTTTATTGTATATATATAATATCCACCCTCATCCTTGGGGGATATATTCCAAGACCCCCAGGGGATTCCTGAAATCGTGGATAATACCAAACCCAACATATACTATGTTTTTTCCTATAAATACATACCTATGATAAAATTTAATTTCTAAATTAGGCACAGTAAGAGATGAATAACATCATCTAATTATAAAACAAAACAAATTTTGAATAATGTAAAAAATGGTTGCTTGAACATAAAGCACTTTGATATCATGATAGTGAATCTGATAACTGAGATATCTAAGAGACTATTGGATAGGTAGCTTATATACTGTGGGGATTCTGGGTAAAGGAATGATTTATGTCCTGGGTGAGCAGTGTGAGATTTCATCACACTATTCAGAGTACCACACAATATAAAATTTAAGAATTGTTTATTTCTATTTTTCCATTTATGTTTTTAGACCACAGTTGATTGAGGGTACCTGAAACCTTGGAAATTGAAACCATGGATAAAGGGGGTGCTACTATTTGAAATTCTAAAATTATATTTATTTGTGGGCCTGGTGTATATTCAGTGCTGAAGTACTTGCCTAATGTATGCAAGGTTCTGCATTTAGTTCCTAGTACTGCAAGATAAAAAAATTATAATTATCTATAAACATGCTAAAAAGAATATTAAAAATTATTCTTCTATCGTCCTTTAGGCTTTAATTCTTTTCTGTTGTCTGTTTTTATTTTGTCATCTCACTTTCAATTATATAGTATGATTGAACATGAAAGACTCAAGTTATCTTCTACTCAAACAAAATTGCTAAATAGCTGTATTATGAAGTGATCATAGTTAAAAAAGTGGTTCTACATGTATCCAAAAGATGAAATCACAATATCAATTTACTGTAATAGAAGAATGTTAAGATCTAGCTGGGTGTGGTGTCATCCCAGCAACTCAGGAGACGGAGGCAGGAGGATTGCAAATTTGAGGCCAGCTTCAGCTATCATCTTGCATATTATAGTATATTGTGTTAGATTTAGTAGGCCAATCAATGTTCTTCCTAAAAAGTGATTTTTATTATAAATTTAGATTTTGAGTTCTAACTGAACTCAAAATTGAACCCACCATTGAACCCAGGACCTTGTTTATGTCAGACAAGTACTCTACCATAGAGCTACACTTTCAGCACTAATTCTTTAAATTTTTTCCTTAGAATGATTACATTTTTTATTGTGAAGATGAGACTTTTAGATTTATGTATGATACATTAGTGTAGAGTTCAGTATACTGTTGAAGAGCCTGGCAGTTGACCTTGTATAATCAACCACCGGGTCAAGAAATGAAACACTGATAGTATTCAGAAACCCTCTTGCATCCCATCTTAATTTTGAGACCATCCATTCTCCTTAAAGAAAAAATTGAAATTTATCTGAGACTTTCTTTTTGGTCCAGCATATGATCAGATTTGGAAATCTGTGTATTTGAAAGCAACATGTATTCTGTAGTTGTTGAGTGTAGTGAAATTTATAGGTTAGTTGATCAGCTGCTTTATACCTTGCTTTACACCCCTTCCCCCAATCCTTGGCTAGTGGGAGCCCCTTCAGTCTGGCACCTGAGTTATCCAAGATAACCTAGCCTGTTTTATTCCTTTGTTGTCTTGGACCTGAAATGTGCTATTTCTCTAAGATTCTCTGGTGTCTTTTAATGAAAAACTGCATTTAAAAGATCACAGTCTGTATGCCGGAGTTCTGCTGTTACTGGATTGGTCATCATTTCAAGTACTCTTTTGACATTTCCTTTTAAAATAAGTGAGCTCTGTGTTTTACTTGGAATGATTCTTTTCTTTCTTTCTTTCTTTCTTTTTTTTTTTTGAGGTTTTAAGAAGGGAAGTGTGAATGTGTAGTAAGAGGGTCTTGGTGGTGCAGGTTTCCTTGACTTCAGGTAGATATTACTTCAAGTTATGTTCTACCATTCATAAATACTTTCTTCTCTGTATCTAACCAAAATATATTTATTTTCAAACTTGGAAATTACCTCTCTAATCTACACCCTTTCTACAAATATTTTGGATTTTTTGAAGTTATATACTCTGTAGTAATTTATCTGAGATTACGTTATCTTTTCAGGGCAGTATGTATCTACTGGGCAATGATGTGAACTAATTTTGCTTGTGCTAAGTCTAAAACCAAATAAACAGATATCAAACAATATTACCTCCTTCCTCACCTTACCACCACCGGGGGGGGGGGGGTGTGGGGGTGGGGGGCAGTGCCGGGGAGAAGGAAAAGAAAAGTCCAAAGGTTAAAATAGATTACATGAGTTAAGCCTATAAAGATTTATGAAAGGTTCACCATTAATTAATCCTACTAAGGTTATTTCTATATTCTACTTTTGATAATTTGTTTTTAGTCAATATAGAGGGGCTTTGCAAGAGTATTTTTTTTTAACCCTCACTATACTCACTTAGAATTGTGGATTTAAAATCCCTATGTGCCGTTGTCTTAGCTATTCTCCAAGTTGCCTGAGGACAGGATTGATGTTTAATGGTTTTCTGTATGTCCAGATTTGAGACAGTATCTCCTATATCACCAGAGTTAAGTAATACTTACTGAATGTGTTTTGAGTCCTATAAAGGAATGTATAAATGACAGTGAAGCAACAATAGGTATTGAGATTCGTGACCCACACATTTTATGAATTGTGTATACAAGCCATTGGTTCAGAGTTAATGTTAAGTCATTTGTATTTTGTGAGAATTTTGGCCATAGTGATTTCTTATTTTTCATCGAACTTAAGCTGACGTCTGTTTTCCTCTGGGCAAAGTGCTGACAACATAGTTTTGACTAGGCTCTGTATGAGGAGTGTGTATTTATAAAGCAACAGATCAAGAAATTCTAGAGTACATTTTCCTTTGTGCTTTTTTAAAATAGCCATTGTCACTTGAATGAATGTTTTGTGAGAGTGTGTGTGTATAAAACACTACATCTATTTTAAGTATTTAATGTGTTTGTGAAATCTGGAGTTATAAAAAGTATTTGGACATCTTTCTAGTTCAGAATTTAAGTAACTTCTAGGGCTTTTTAATGTGTCATTATAGGAATGGAAACCAGATTATAATGAACTTATGAAGTAAATGTACCTGGATGCACAGTAATGTGTATGTATTTAGTGGTTTCGAAATAAGATGCGTTTTTATTTTATTGTTTTTGAGGAAACAGTATATTTGGGGAGTAAAACTAGCAAAGTACATACTCAGTCGTAATCAAGATAGGGAAAAAAATATATTTGCCTCCCCTTATCTCCTTGCATCTTATATCATCAGGTAATTTGCTACACTGTTTCCCTTTCTCTCTGAGAGCTGTGACTAGTTCACTCTATATCTTGTCTCCCTGGTTGCATGTCCCTGGTTGCATGTTTTCCTCATCCATCTTGGAAAAGTTGTACACAGTGTTTTCGGATAACTTGCACTGCATGCTGCTGCTGCTGCTGCTTCTTCTTTAAGTATTTTTAGCAGTAAATGGACACTTACCTTTATTTTATTTGTTTATTTTTATGTGGTATTGAGGATCAAGCCCAATGCCTCCCACATGCTAGGCAAGTGCTCTACTGCTGATCTAGAACCCCAGCCCTGCACTGCACACTTCTAAGCCAGCTTCTTCCTTGTCTATCATTGCCCAGCTTTTTGCCTGCTTCCTGCATTATCATCTACATTATTATTGTTTTTCTATTTTTATTTCCCTTATTATCAATATTAATAGAATAGAGTAACATAATTTATAGATGTCAGAATATTATACTCCCCAAAGCATATGTGCTATACTATTTCACAGTAATTGTGATGAAGTTCTTTGAGTAGGTTAATCAAATAATTCACTTACTTTTTCCCCCATCATAATGCTTATGAACAGGATGTTGGTGCTAGCTTAATATTTGCAAACTGTCAAATTTATGTGATTAATTTCTCATTAAGCTTTCTTTTAGGATTTAGATATAGTGGATTAGTTCAAGCTAGCTAAACCAAGTTCATATTTGTAGTCTGTCTCACTAATAAGTAAGAAGATAATGGTATAATTTTTTAGTGATAAAACGATAATATGCTTTTAAATAAAGTATGTTGTATTCCATGATCAGCACTTTTGCTTTTGAGAATCTTCATTTTTGCTATGTATGTACTTAACACAAAACTGAGGGCTATCCTGTAAATAGGAATCCACAATATAGTTTGCTGCCTTCAGAGTCAACCATCATTCCAAATGGCCTCATAATGTGGTTATGATTAAATGGCTATGTGGTAAAACTATCAGCCTTGCTTATTAGGTGCTCCTTTTTCTTTTTTTCTGTAACTGACATACAGTTTATTCCCAAACTAGAAAAGTCTTTTTATAAAAATTACTTTCTGTAGGAACTTTGCTGGGGAAAGTGTAGACAATGAGGCACCAATTCTTCACATAGTGTCTAGAACACTGATAACAAAAGAGAGAACATAGCGTTTCTTAAACTTTGAATTCAGCTACTAATTAATGTTTAAATTAAGATACAAGCCTAGCTTTAGCTTGGCAATTTTGAAAAATGAGTCTTCAGGGTTGTTGTATACAGTACTGTTTTACAGAAAAGTTATTGCACCTTTATTTTTTTTTTTGTGGTTATAGTAGCAATATACTCCTTAAAAAGCTTAAAATGGCAGAGGAGACTACTTTGGTTTTTCTTAAGCCTATTCCTTAAACCCTACTGCCATCAAATTTATTTTTAATTACTATTTTAACTTTAAAAAACACATTTCATTTTTCCAGATTTATTATCATTTAAACTTTTATCATTATCATTTTGACTTTTCACCTCTGAAATATGGAGTGATTAGTGCACTCAAACTTTAAGCTCCCAACCACCCTCTTCCTCCTTGTTAGCAGTGTTTCTTAATTCCCTTTTATCAAAGGTGAGGAATTTAAGGTACTTGTCTTACTCCCTTTCCTCTTCTTGCTGCCTTTCTTTGGTGAGTCATGTTATAAATTTTATTTCCTGTATGTCGTCTTTGCTTTTAAAATAGTAATTCTGTCTTTACATAGTATATCATGATATACTGCGTATCTGTTAATGGCAACTTCATTTTTTTCAGTTGCCCAGGTGCAGCTGCTGAATTTGGCAGGCTGGATCTGATAGGCAATGAAGACACTCTCTTTAGACACAGTAATGTTTATTTTTGCAATATTGTGAAAGCAAAAGTGAAAGAAGAGATAGGAGAGGGAAAGAGAAGGGTGGGGCAAAGGAGGATGAGGGAGAAGGAAGGAGGAAGGGGAGTGGAGAGAAAAAGGGGAGAGGGTCGGGAGGGAGGGAGAGAGAGGGAATCTGGACATAAAGAGAATACATCACCAGATCAGGGAAACACCAACTCCTGAAGTCTTATAGCTTGGGAGTCCTGGGGCAACTTTTCAGAGTCTCCATGGGAAATCCTGGGCAGAGCACTCTCCATGGGTGAGAACCCAAAGTCTTTCTTCCAGTGGGACTCCTTAAATACAAATTGGAACAAACAATGTACTGTTATAGCAGCCTGAATGACTTAGTGCTGCACTTCATTCCCCAGAGGACTGGCCACATTGCAGAAGGGAGGATGTTCACCTTGAGATAAGTAAAATAACTGAGTTCCCCTAAGTGAGCCAAATCAACAGAGAAGTCATTATTCTTTAGATGTTCTGTCAGGAACATTCAAAGGTCACTGCAGGTACATGAAAGGGAAGATCTTTAATATTTTTCCTTACTCCTTTTTAGGGCAAAAATCTTGCTGAGTTCCTTTCTGGCTCACCAATAAATCAATTTGACTCTATAGTCAAAGTTTATAAAGAATTTGACATTGTTTACCACATCTGCTACTATTCTGCTGCAAGCTACCATTGTCTCTTTCTTTCCTGGATTATGGCAGTAGCCTTCTAATTTATAATCTATTCTCAACTAGCATCCAGAGAGAACCTGCATAAATAAGATCCTTTCATTTCTTAATTTTCCCTTTCAGCAGTAGCTTCCCATCTCATTCAGAGTAAAAGTCCAAGTCCTTGTCTTACCAAACTTTCTGTGATTTGGAACTTAAGTTATCTTTCTGTCCTCTTTTGCTCATCATTCTCTTCCTTGTTCTAGTTACCAAGGCAGTCTCTTGACTATTTTTCAAACACTCCATATTCTTCTACCCCATGTCTTTGTGTTTGCTGATTAGAGTTCTGCCTGGACATTTGTGTGGTTCACCTCTTCATGTTCTGAGTTCTTGTTTCAGCATCCTTTCAATGAGACCTAAAGGCCTTTCTAGGCAATGCTATCATCTAAAATTCTCCCTTATTCCTGCCCATGTAATGTAATTCCTCCCTGCCTAATTTTTATAATTGGCACTGATTGCTGTCCAAGTATACCATATATATGTGTATATATATATTAACAATATACTTTAATTGTTAAAAAATGATCAGATCCAGTTAGTGGAGGAAAACAAACTATTGCAGATACTTCAAGCAAAAAGAAATTAGTAATTTATTGACAAAGTTGGAGATATGGAAATAGACTATTCCTTCAGGTTTATCTCTGCTGAATGTTATAGCTGCTTGGTTGTTTCACCTGGCTACCTGACAGGAGAACATTTGTTGATCACTGTGAAAACCTCATGTCTATCAAAATCCATGTGTCTGTTCACTGCCATCAGAAGAAAAGTTTGTTGTTGTTGTTTTTTTTCCCTCTCTCACCTTCTAAATATTGTGTAGTACATTGCATTAGCCAGAGGCAAATATATGACAAATATAATTCTCATCTAGTGCTTTTTATCTTCTGTGATATAAAGGAGAGCACAGAAGGTACTGAGAATGAATGATGAAACAAATGTGTCTGTATATATATAAGATATGAATACATACTTGCATGAAACTACTCAGGGTTCTCTAGAAAACACAGTCAGACAGTCTGTGTGCATGTGCCTGCAGGGGAAGAGATTGATCAATTGCCTGATATTAAGGGATTTACTTATGTAGTTAGGGGGATTGGCAAGTATGGAATTTATAGGACAGGCTGTCAGGCTGTAAGCCCAGGGAAGAATTGGTATTGGAGTTTTGAGTCCAAAGGCACTCTGGGGATAGAATTCCTTCTTTAGAGGACCTAAATTTTCTTTTTAAAAAAGTCTTTGGCTGATTGGATGAGTCCCTTGACATTATGAAGTTAACTTGTTTTACTCTGTGCTGATTTAAGTGTTAGTCATGTCTAAAAAATACCTTCACGACAATATCTAGACTGGTGTTTGACCAAACATTTGGTAATCCAGCTTAACCAAGTTGACATATAAAACTAACCATCATGGTTCATCCCTTGCCAACTTGGCATCTGTATATATCTCCTTAAACCACGCTATCCTTCCCTCTCTCTCCAAATTCATAGTGATGTTATAATCTGCTGTACCTCAGAATGTGACTGTTTTTGGACACAGGGCCTTTTGAAGAGTTAAAGTTAAAATGAGATCTTTAGGGTATTCTCTAATTCAATATTTCTGATGTCCTTATAAGCAGAGTAATTTGTATAGCTGTGTCCAGAGGAAAGACCATGTGAAGACATAGAGAAAAGAAGGCCACCAACAAACCAGAGAGAGGCCTCAGAAGAAATCAAACCTGCCAGTGCATTGATCTTGAACTTCTAGCCTCCAGACAAATGAGGAAGTTATCTTAACTCTCTGTATCTTATCTATATACAGATATATTGCATTGTTGAAGCATCCCATTGGTGGCACTTTGTTAAGGAAGCCCTAATAAATTAATATACTACTTAATATCCAAATAAAGACAATAACAAGGTCATACTTCTACATAATATGATACAACTATTCTGTCAATAATGTACTAAACCTTTTTGCAAAAGCAGATGTAAAATTTTTGGGTCATATTCATTCTTTGTGTAAATCTACTATGATATAGAGTTAATAGTACCTCAAAAATACTAAGATATAAAGTCAGTACATCTTATAAGGGAATAGGAGAGGGAAGAAATAAAATATAATTGATACATTCATATACAAACATTCATAACAAAATTAGAAATTACAGGTCTCATTTCTGTAACTATTCATGTAGTTGTATCAGGTGTTTGTAACTACCTTCTTCTAGTACATACTGTATTCCCTTCATCCTCAACAGTTACCTCTTCTGACTTCTGACTGGTTTTAGATCTGATGCAGAGACATAAACCACCATTTTGGAAGAATTTGGGTGATTAGTAGTCTTACCTGGATTGGGTTGGTGTAGTTTTCCATTGATTTTAATCACAGTGTGTGGTAGTACTCAGAGATCCCTAAGGAATCTCCTAAATTTAGAATATCCTTCCTTACCTCCATTGTGGAGTAGCAGTCTAATTTCCCTGAGTAATTGGGACCAGTCACTTTAGCCACCACAGTAACTCTTTTTCTCCTTGTTGATTTGGAGGCATAGGGACCCTAAAGTGGCTCGGTGATAGTTTCAAACTACAGTTCAGTGGGATCGTTGTGTCTCTTGGTGGAAGCATGCCTTTCCTTGAAACTAAGACCTGTAGAATAGCTGAGCATTAAGTTGTTGAGATAAGAAGCAAAAATTTTTCTAGTAGTAGGGGTAATGGTGATGCTTGTCACTCCCATTTTTTCCCTCTGATTCCTAGAGCTATAGATTCTGACTATGAAAGAAACAATACCTTTTATTAGATGTTTGTTCAGAGCATATATGGCTTCCTGGAGAACCATGTCCCAGCAAGATATTGCTATCTAGCTGGTTCTATAATTGAATCTTCAAAGGGCCAGTCCTCTCTTTTATCAAGTCAGTTGCTTCAAGACAGTAGAGAATGCTGTAAGACCAGTGAATTCCATAAGCATGGACTCATTGTTGTGCTTCATTTGCTGTGAAAGGAGTTCCTTATTCAGAAGCAATGCTATGTGGAATACCATGATAGTGGGTAGGAGTTTCTAAGTCCCCAGATGGTAGTTTTGACAGAAACATTGAATGCAGGGATGGCAGATCTGTATCCACAATATCTATTATAGTGGGAACAAAATGCTGCTCCTTCCCTGATGGAAACAGTTCAATTTTATCTGTTACAAACAGGTAATTTTATAATTACCCTGGTCAATGGTGCCATATTGGGTACTTGTTGGTGGTTTCTGCTGTTGGCCAATTGGGTCCTTAGCAGTGGCTATAACCAGGTCAGCCTTGTTGAATGGAAAGCCATGTTGCTGAGCCCAAGCTCCAGTCCTACCACCGTGGCTACTCTGTTTATGAACTCATTGGGTAATAGCAATAGTGACTGGAGAAAGGCTGCCTGGTATCATAGAATGAGCCATTTTATCCATTTTATCATTAAAATCTTATGCTACCAGGATCACCCTTTGGTGAGCATTCCCATGGGACATAGATATCCTCCTTATCTATGACCAGTTAGAAAGTATTTCAGGCTTTGTGGACCACATAGTCTCTGTCATAACGTGCTTTTTTCTCCCATAGCCCCCCTTCTCCTTTTCCTTCTTTATAGTCTTTTACAAAAATAAAAATCATTCTTAAATTATGTGCTGTAGTTTGCTGACATGCCCAACCTAAAAAGTAAAAATAAAAAAAGGTTCCTTAAGTGAAAATTTTATTGGAAAGGAATATATATTTCCAGACAATGAAGGTTAGGCAGGGTACTGCATTTATTTTAATCATAAATTGGAATGAACCCAAGAGAATATTAATAAGGCATACAAAACTCATGCTTATGTATATGTGTCCAACACATAATTATTCCAGAAATAGACAGTCCCCAATTTAATGATAGTTCTACTTAATGATTATTTTTTTTTTTTTTACTTTACGGTAATGTGAAGTTATAGTAAAATAACAATTCTGTTTTTCACTTTCAGTAAGTATTCAATAAATTATACAAGCTATTCAGTAATTTATTATGAAATAGGCTTTGCCCACTTGTATGCTAATAGAAGTGTTCCAAGCTTGTTTAAGGTAGGCTAGGTTAAGCTGTAATGTTCAGTAGGTAAGGGGTATTAAATGCATTTTCAGATTAGGGTATTTGCAACTTAAGGGTTTATTGGTACCTTATCCCATTTTAAATCAAGAAGCATTTGTAGTCACAAATCATCTGTTTTACAGCAAGTTAATTACCAAAGTTGAGGTAAAAAACTCAAAAATCTATAGGGACCTGACCAATAAAGAACCACTTTTGAAGTGACTAAGTAAACAATAGTTGGTGAACTGGTTAGTAAGTCCAAACATTAGCCAAACTTTGTGAAGATTAAATAAAACATGTCTTCTGATTGTATCTGATCTTTGATGATCACCATTTAAAGTGCAGGCTTCTGTTCCTAACATCCATCCTTTTAGGTAATTTTTAAAATCTCTAGCTATATAGTCCTTGAAAAAAGACTTGTGCTTTCAAGTCCGTGGGTGTTAATCATTCAGGGCAAGAGGTTATAAAAGTATTATAAAAAGCATAAAACGGATGTTACAATTAATAAACTTATAGGGAAGATAGGTACATAAACTGTTATATAGACAAATTTAAATAATTTAAAGTAGATAATAACATGTGACTTATGAACTTAAGCAGTTCAAGAAAAGAAAATACTTCCAGTTAGGGGAAGTAAAGGAAGGCTTTATGAAGAAGGTAATATGTGACCTGGCCTTCATAGGGTGGGTTAGATTTTGTTATGGAAAGGAAACATTCTCAATTCTCAAGAAGGAAGAAAGTGGGAGAAATATCAGAATATGAAAGCACTAGCATGTATGTAGAATAATGAACTGGCTGAGACAAAGGGTCGGGAAAAGCAAGAAATAACTGAGAAAGGCAAGTATAAGCAAAATCATCATTACCGTCAAACACCAAGGGAAGATTTTAAATTCTTTAATGAGAACAACTTAAGTTTCCTGACATTAAATTGACATGATCAGATCTATGCTTTTAATTTGGAGAGAGAACCAGTATAACATGTAGGTGTGAAGGCAGGGGAAGTACATGAATGCACGAACACTGTTGAGAAATCTTCCAGTGCAAGCAAAAAGTCATAAGAGGGTAGCTTTAAGACATGTCAGAGGATGGGAAGGTCAGCAAACTATAACTTAAAATCTAGAAATGATTTTTTATATTTTTAAATTTGTAAGGTACAAAAAGAAGAAGGTGGCAGGGTGGGAGAGGAGAATATATGACAAAGACCATATGAAGTGAGAAAGGGCCTATTACTAGGAAAGTTCAAGCATATGGAAATGGAAGAACTGACAGCATAAATCCTTACTATAAGAGTAAAGACTTATTAGATGAGCTCAGAAGCATAGGTAGAAAACATAGCCACAGAAAGGATGGTAACAGAATAAATTAAAATGGGATCATATAGAGTTGCTAAATTCAAAGCATTTGTGTATACTATTGAACATTTCTTTTAAAAAGGATTCTGTTACAGGTACTTTAAGTCAGTAATCAGAATCTACTTACAGGATTCACACAAGTAGCAAAAATGAGTGCAGCAATGAAGGTACAGATACAAATACATTGTGAGAGGTGGGTGCAAACTGGAGAATACCTGCCCCTTGTAAAGTGGAAGGTTTCTGCTAATCTCTAGTTACTGCTCAATGTTGCCAGGTCTTCCATAATTTCAAGACAAGTCCTAAATCCATATTATTATATACAGTTTTTCATTTTTCATTTTTTTTTAGAGAGAGAGAGAAAGAGAGTGAGAGTTTAAATATTTATTTATTTTTTTAGTTTTCAGAGGACACAACATCTTTGTTTGTATATGGTGCTGAGGATCGAACCTGGGCCACACGCATGCCAGGCGAGCGTGCTACCGCTTGAGCCACATCCCCAGCCCATACAGTTTTTCATTTTTAAAATACTTAAAAAAAACGACTTCGCTCCCGGCAGAGAAGCTGAATGTGTAATCAGCAATGGATTGTAAGTACCTGAGGCAAAGAAAGCTCAGTGTGCCCGCCTTTTTTTTTTTTTGAATATTTTCTATACAGAGAGAGTTAGTGGATTGGGATTGTTGGCTGGGCTGTAGTTTCGGGGCCGAAAATCCACTCCACGGGAGCTGCCATTTGCTTTCTGCTTGCTGTCTTGATGGCTCTGTCTACATTGTACAGCAGCCGCATCTAGAGGCTGGAACTGGGCTACGTGCCGAGCCCTGTCCTCCAAAGGCTGGACCACGGCTTTGAGCGCCTCGGTTGCCTGTTCGCTGCTGCACCTTTGGGCAGAGCCTGCTCTGGGAGCCGGGCACCGGGCCGAGGAGCGGCGGAGGCCGCGGCGGCGCTGCTAAGGTCACGGACAAGCGCGGCGCCCGTGAGCGCGGCCCAGAGGTGGAGGCGACGGCAGCAGGGTTTCATTTCTAGAAATCTGGACTGGAAACAGAAGCAGCAGTTTGTATAACCCCAAGATCTTGCTTATGCCACGAAACTGTAAGGGTAACATGAATATCATTGAGGAGGTCTAACAAGATGGCAGGCACGGAGACATCAAGTCTCTGACCTCTTGAACTGCGCGGGCACAGGGAGCTGTAAATTATCTAAAGGCTGTTTGCTCAGGATCACTAGGCAATGCTGAGCTAAGGTGGATCTGGGACGTATAGTCTGGGCCCCTCAGAAAACACACTGAGCACAGATCAGCTGCATTCAAGTTCCGGTTCGCCTGCTTCTCGTGACTCAGCACTAACGATCCCGCTGAAATAACTTGTCGGCCCTGAACTTAGAGGTAAAAGCCAACTGAGCCTTCATAGGCAGTGGCCACAGGACTGAAATGGGGATTGGGAGAGACAGTCAGGACCCACCCGTTGCATTGGTCACCCGGCATAGGGAACGAAGGGTCACCATTTGCATGGGATACCACCTTGGCAGAGAACTGACGTCACGGGAGGAGGAGATAACTGCATTGAAACCAGCGAGACAGGTGTGTAATCCCCTAGTCATCTCCACACAGCGGGGGTAACCTTAAGGGCCCCTCCCAGCTCTCCTGTGAGCGCGATAGCCAGACCGAGGGAATCAGGAGTGGTGCAGGACTCGCGGCGCGGAACTCCCGGCTATCCCACCAGTGCTGACAGCTGAGGTCTCTTGCACCAGCTACCGGGGGCGTGGCTACCGGAGGGCAAGCAAATTTGCTGGGGGTTCTCAGCCCCAAGCTCTACAAACTTAGGGTCTGAGGGAGGCAAACAGGGAGAGGGAGCCCAGGCGTTCATGAAAACAGGGCTCCCAGGAACAGCAGACCTGGCGTGTAGCCAGTATTGTGGTGAGCTTCACAGGTGAGCACGGCCTGGCTTGAGGAACCACAAGAGAAGGCCCTAGGCACTCAGGATTGGAGACCCGCCCAGTCTGGGAGGAGGAGCTGCTGCACAGTGATTGGTTTCCACCTATTGAGAGGAGAAGCTTGACCCAGTGGGCACAGCTCCACCTACTGGAAGAGAGGTTAATCGAACTCTAGGACTACATTTATTATTATTTTTATTGTCATTTTTTTCTCTTTTCCTTTTTTTTCCCCTTTTTCTTTCTTTTTCAATTTTTGTTGTTGTTCTTTAACTTTTTTAATATTTTCAATTTTTTGTTTTAAATTTTTTTTATTTTATTATTATTTTTTTAATTTTAATTTTCATTTTTTTATTATCATTATTATTTTGGTAAAAATTTTTTTTCTTTTCCTTCTTTATTTTCTAATTTTTGTTTGTTTGTTTGTTTGTGTTTCTTTTGTCTTTTAATTTCTTTTCAATTTTCTTATTCCCCCTTCCTTGAATTCTACCTGCCTCCTCTCATTCTCTTTAGTGACTTCTTCCCTGCCCTTCTAATACCTTTCCTCCCAAGCATCAAATAAATTTATAAGAGTAAACAGTAACTCAGCAGTCAAACAGAACAAGAAGTAACATGACCAGCATAAAAAAGCAAGGAAGAAAAGGACTACAAACAATGAAGGACAGCCTGAATATTCAGGAGGACCTAGAGTCAGCAGAAAAATGGTCACATAAAGAACTCAAGGAATACCTTAGACAGATGGAATGGAACCTTAGATACGAGACAGCAAATCCAAACAGTGAAAGAACACATTGAAAATGAATTACATAAACAGATAAAAGAAGAAGTAAAGCATCTTTATCAGGAGATAGAGAATATAGAAAAAAAATCAAACAATAATTCTAGAAATGAAGGAAACGATAAACCAAATTAAAAACTCAATTGAGAGTATCACTAACAGAATGGAGCAAGTAGAAGACAGAACGTCAGATAATGAAGACAAAATATATCATCTTGAAAAGAGCCTAGCCAACTCAGAAAGGCTGGTTAAAAATCACGAGAAAAACATCCAAGAGATATGGGATAACATAAAAAAGCCAAATCTACGAGTCATCGGGATAGAGGAAGGTACAGAGATTCAAACCAGGGGAATGAGTAACCCGCTGAATGAAATAATTATAGAAACCTTTCCAGAAATAAAAAAGGAAACAGATATACAAATTGTAGATGCATACAGGACACCGAGCACACAAAATCACAGCAGACCAACGCCAAGACACATTGTTATGAAGATATCCAATATACAGAACAAAGAGAAAATATTAAAAGCTACAAGAGAAAGGAGGCAGATCACATTCAGGGGTAAACCAATAAGGTTAACAACGGATTTTTCATAACAGACACTGAAAGCGAGAAGATCCTGGAACAACGTATTTTAAACAATGAAAGACAATGGATGCCAACCAAGAATTCTGTATCCAGCAAAATTAAGCTTCAGGTACGGCAACGAAATAAAAATCTTTCATGATAAACAAAAGCTAAAAGAATTTGCAGCCAGAAAACCAGCATTGCAAAGCATCTTGAGCAAAACACTACACGAGGAAGAAATGAAAAACAATAACCAAATCCATCAGTGGGAAGTGCCTCTATAAAGTCAGAGGGTGGGGGGAAAGATAACCTTGGAGAAACAAACTAAAAGAAGATAAATAATCAAACATGGCTGGAAGTACAAACCATATATCAATAGTAACTCTAAACGTTTATGGCTTAAACTCTCCAATAAAGCGACATAGGCTGGTAACATGTATTAAAAAAACAAATCCAACAATATGCTGTCTTCAGGAGACAAATCTGATTGGAAAAGACATACACAGGCTGAAGGTGAAAGGTTGGGGAAAAATAAACCACGCACACCCAGAATAGCAAAAGCAATTCTAAGCAGGAAGCGTGAATCAGGCGGTATAGCGATACCAGATTTCAAACTATATTACAGAGCAATAGGAACAAAGACAGCATGGTACTGGTACCAAAACAGGCGGGTGGACCAATGGTACAGAATAGAGGACACAGAGACTAATCCACAAAGCTACAACTATCTTATATTTGATAAAGGAGCTAAAAGCATGCAATGGAGGAAGGATAGCATCTTCAACAAATGGTGCTGGGAAAACTGGAAATCCATATGCAACAAAATGAAACTGAATCCCCTCCTCTCGCCATGCACAAAAGTTAACTCAAAGTGGATCAAGGAGCTAGATATCAAATCAGAGACTCTGCATCTGATAGAAGAAAAAGTTGGCTCCGATCTACATATTGTGGGGTCGGGCTCCAAATTCCTTAATAGGACACCCATAGCACAAGAGTTAATAACAAGAATCAACAAATGGGACTTACTTAAACTGAAAAGTTTTTTCTCAGCAAGAGAAAAAATAAGAGAGGTAAATAGGTAGCCTACATCATGGGAACAAATTTTTACTCCTCACACTTCAGATAGAGCCCTAATATCCAGAGTATACAAAGAACTCAAAAAATTAAACAATAAGAAAACAAATAACCCAATCAATAAATGGGCCAAAGACCTGAACAGACATTTCTCAGAGGAGGACATACAATCAATCAACAAGTACATGAAAAAATGCTCACCATCTCTAGCAGTCAGAGAAATGCAAATCAAAACCACCCTAAGATACCATCTCACTCCAGTAAGATTGGCAGCCATTATGAAGTCAAACAACAACAAGTGCTGGCCAGGATGTGGGGAAAAGGGTACTCTTGTACATTGCTGGTGGGACTGCAAATTGGTGTTGCCAATTTGGAAATCAGTATGGAGATTCCTGGGAAAGGTGGGAATGGAACCACCATTTGACCCTGCTATTGCCCTTCTTGGACTATTCCCTGAAGATCTTAAAAGAGCGTACTACAGGGATACTGCCATATCGATGTTCATAGCAGCACAATTCACAATTGCTAGACTGTGGAACCAACCCAGATGCCCTTCAATAGATGAATGGATAAAAAAAATGTGGCATCTATACACAATGGAGTACTACGCAGCAGTAAAAAATGACAAAATCATGGAATTTGCAGGGAAATGGATGGCACTAGAGCAGATTATGCTTAGTGAGGCTAGCCAATCCCTAAAAAACTAATACCAAATGTCTTCCTTGATATAATGAGAACAACTAAGAACAGAGCAGGGAGGAATAGCAGGAAGAAAAGATCAACATTAAACAGAGACATGAGGTGGGAGGGAAAGGGAGAGAAAAGGGAAATTGCAAGGTAATGGAGGGAGACCCTCACTGTTATACAAAATTACACATAAGAGGTTGTGAGGGGATCGGGAAAATTAAACAAGGAGAGAAATGAATTACAGTAGATGGGGTAGAGAGAGAAGATGGGAGGGGAGGGGAGGGGGGATAGTAGAGTATAGGAAAGGTAGCAGAATACAACAGTTACTAATAGGGCATTATGTAAAAATGTGGATGTGTAACCGATGTGATTCTGCAATCTGTATATGGGGTAAAATTGGGAGTTCATAACCAACTTGAATCTAATGTATGAAATATGATATGTCAAGAGTTTTGTAATGTTTTGAACAACCAATAAAAAAAAAAAAGCTTCAGCCGTGTGTGATATGGTTGTGTTTATACTTTATATAAACTTGAATGTGTATATGTGTATAAAATATAATAAAATAGTTATTAAAACACAATCCATAAAATAGATATACATGATCAACAAATATATTTGAATTTTACAAATAATAAAAAAGTCAAGTTAAAAAAAAATTAAATACTTAAAAAAGTCGTTTTCCTTCCCAACTATTTGGAATCAGATCCTGACCTTGCTCTTGCTAGGCAAATACTCTACCATAATGCTAACTTTCCAGCCCTAAACCTTTTTTTAAAAATCCAAATCAGAGCCAATTGCCTCATATTTTGTGACTTTTGCTTTATATACTGAATTCCTTATATATGTGGTTTCAATACTATTTTCTTCATGTAAAACTTTTGAGAATGATCTGTTTAAAATATAATGTGCTTATAATTACAGCAAATCGTATCTCCTCTTATGATTTTACTGTAAAATCAAACCCTTGCTTAAAAAAATCATTTGAGAAACATCTGTCTGGCATTCGGTGCCTAACATTTTATTGGACTTTTATCACATGTCCACCACTAAGAATATAATACATTCATGTCTTTAAAAATTAAATGTGCTCTCAACACTTCCCTCTTCATTCTGAGACTTTACTCTGCTATATTATTTGTATTCTGTCAACATCATATATTTTTCATATAAAAATAAATCATTCTTAATATATGCTACCATTTCTGCAAGTTATGGGGAGTGATATTGTATGAGATTCTCTCCTGTTACTGGAGAATCAAAATATGATCTTGTCCTAACTGTACTTCTTATATCCTGAGTCACAAAGGTACAATAAAAGTGATTTTGTGTGCCCAATTCCTTATGTAGCCTGGCTAGACTTTAAGAGAACAAAAAATTCGGGGGAAAAAATCGTTCAAAGGCAATAATAATAAGAAGATAGTCCTATGGAGAAGAATTCAGAAGCTAAGATCAAAAAGTACAGGGACATGCTGCTTCAGGAAAACAATAAAGAAAATAGACATATTGTGAGTAAAAGAAGAAGCTTACTTTAGGGTTCAGGCATATACATAACGGAACTAAATAGGAGAAAAAGTGTGATGGCAAGTGTTAGACTCACCAAAAGATTCCTTTAAAATGCCAGCAGATATAGCTTACACCTACAATTCTAATCTGAAACATTACAACAGGATGACCAAAATGTGCTTTACTACTGTTTTAATAAATATAGTTTCTCAGGCTCATTTGTTTACATGTTAGCTATGGCTACTTTCATGCTACAACAGCAGAGGTAAGTAGTTGCAGTAGAGATCCTGAGGCCTGCAGTCTAAAGTAAAACCTGTTTACTATCTGGCCCTTTATAAAAACAGTTTGCTCACCTATGTGCTACATGGATGTACTATATCTGTTTCCCCTTAATAAATGAAAAATACCTAACAAAAATATTTCCTGCTTAGTCATGTATTGTGGAACATGGGGAGCATACCACTGAAATGTACATGACTAAAAGTCTTTTTTGGGTACCAGGAATTGAACCCAGGGGTGCTTAACCACTGAGACACATCCCTACCCCTTTTTATTGTTTATTTTGAGACAGAGTCTCATCAAGTTGCTTAGGGCTTCAATAAGTTGTTGAGACTACTTTGAACTTGAGATCCTTCTGCCTCAACCTCCTGAGCCTCTGTGATTACAAGTGTGTGGCACTGCACCCAGCTGACTGTCTTTACATCAGGTACACACGCTTAAAAGTATCAAAGCCTGAATATTTATTAAAAAAACATTAAAATGAAAGATGACCAAGGAGAAATTAATTCATTTATAATAATCCAACAGTCCTTTCCCATTGATACCTAAAAATAAAAGGGTACAATCTTGCTAGAGAAACACCTGGTAGGCTTATCTGCAGATTATTCATTTGTAAATATGAATGGACACTAAGGATCACTAGACACTTGTGGAAAACAGCATAAAGGGGAAGAGTCAAGACAAGGGAAGGAAAATGACTTCAGAGGAAATGGGATTTCCTGGACAGAAGAGCACTGAGCAGTAGCTACTTAAAAGAAAATCTGACTATGTACTAAGTCTCAAAAGAATACTGCAAACATGAAACAAGAATAGACAGACTAATGTTTAAACAGGGAATTCAGAGTTTTAGTTTAAGAAAAAAGTTAAAAGTCAGTGGGTGGACTGAGAAATGGAATGGTCTCAAGTTGGTAATTGGACAAGTTGGTGATCTAGGAAATAAAGTTGCTTTAGGATGTAGTACACAAAAATACAAATAAATGAGATCGGGAAATATCAAACTGAAACCCAGAAACATGGAGGCCCAACATATGCTTAATAAAAATTCCAGCAAGAAAGAAGAGAACATGGAAAGGAAGAAATAAGTGACCAAAGAAACTGAAGAAAACTTCCCCGAAGTGGAGAGAGAACTTTGAATTGAAAAGAAATCTTTGAGAACCAATAGGATTAATCAAGATGAAACACCCATTGATAAAATCTCTGTAGTTTGATACTTAAAATTCTCCCTATTCTAAATGCTGCAGTGTGGATGGAAAAGTAATAAATACCACAGTGTGTATGAAAGAGTAATAACCATTTTTTTCTTGTTTAATACAGTAGGATAGGTGCACTTTGCTTTTTATGAATGATTCCACAAAGCACTCGAGAATAGAGATACATTGCCAGACTTATGTTTTGGTATTAAATGTTGGTTACAGTTCTGTATTCTAAAATATCAGTTCCTTGGTAGTGGTGAACTTCCATACAGTGCATTTCCCCTAAGCATTTTGCTTTTCTCTGAGCTCCCATAGTACTTTCTTCAAATGTCTTTTTTAGTATTTGTATACTAATTTATTTCCATTTATATCTAATCTGTTTAACTGAATTTTTTTTTGATAAATTCAAAAATGGGTTAAATGTTAAGGTGAGATACATAAACCTAAGAAGTTCTGAAATCCATCCTTTGCTATCCATTCTCCACATGATCTAATCTAGTCTATGGCTTTAAATGCCAACTCCCAAATTTTTATCTCAATATAACAACTCCCAAATTTTTATCTCTAGTTTAGACACTTTTTTCCTGAGCTCCCAACCCTTATATCCAACTGTTTGCTCAAAATATCCAGTTGAATGTGGAATAGATGTTTCAAACTTACTCCCTAAACTAAATTTCTAATCCATGTCCTCAGCCTTAGCCCTTTAAAGAAAAAGCAGCCTTCCCTATGCCATTTTATGACAGTTAGTCCTTCTAGTCATTGAAACCAAAATTCATGTTCATTCTCAATTCCTTTTTCTTTCATACTCTGAGTCTATCTTTCATAAAATCTTCAAAATACATGAAGAATTCTACTACTCTTCAGTATCTTTATTGCACTCATCTTCATGCTGTTAATACATTGTGTTTTTTTTGGAGTAGTGCAATAGCGTTTCAGCTGAACTTCCAATTTCTACTCTTCTCCCATTGTAGTTACTGTCAACACATCTTCTGCTCTTCTCTTAGCTTACAATGTTCTGGTTACATTTCTCCCTTGATATTCCTCAAACTTACAAGTTATACTCGCACCTTAGTGCTTCTGCACTGGCAATTCCCTCTGATTATTTTTATTCCCTCTGAAAAAAATTCCCTTATTTCAAGTCTTTGATCAGAGGTCACCTTTTCAATGATCCACCATGACCATTATTTCTATTTAAAATTATAATCCTTTAATCTCTGGTTTGTTTTAGCCTGCTCCCCACACCCCTTCTTTACTTTTCTTCCTCCACCTCTTTCTTCCTTCTTTTTTTGTCATGCTAGATTTAACCCAGGACCTTACATATATTAGGCATAGACAAGTGCTCTGTTACTGAGCTACACTACCAGCCACTTTTGGTATTTATGTGTGTGTGTGTGTGTGTGTGTGTGTGTGTGTGTGTGTGTATGTTTGTTTGTTTGTTTTGGAGTACTGGGGATTGAACTAAGGGGCACTTGATCACTGAGCCACATCCCCAGCCCTATTTTGTATTTTATTTAGAGACAGAGTTTCAACTGAGTTGTTAGCGCCTTATTTTTCCTGAGGCTGGCTTTGAACTTGCAATTCTCCTGTCTCAACCTCCCAAGCTACTAGGATTATAGGTGTGTGCCACAGTGCCCAGCTTATTTTATTTTGAGAGATTTCAATAACATGTCTAGGCTGGCCCCAAACTTGATCCTCCTGTCTCTGTCTCCTGAGTAGCTGGAATTACAGCTGTGCACTACAGCACCTGACTGCACTTACTATTTTCTCATATATTATATAATTTACTAATTTGTATATTCTTTGTCTTCCTCTCCTAGAATATAATTTCTATGAGAGTAGTATTTTGTTTTTTGTTCATTTTGCTCATTGATGTATTCTAAGTATAATACCTAGAGATGAATGAATTGCTAAAAGGAAATAGGATGAGAAAATTGGTAACAGTTTTTGAAGTAGAAACTTCCTGAGGAGGTTTTCTTTTTGTTTTTAATACTGCAAATTTCTATAATGTGTCTCTCACTATTCAATGCTAATTTCAGTGTGTATCCCATAAACATAAAGTTCGATTATCTGCTGTTTCGTATTTTATTTGCTCATCTAGATAATTGAGTTGATAGTATTGGCTCAGTGCAATAAAAGTTATTAAACATCTACCTGGAATTAAAATTGGATAAATTAATAAAATGCAGTCTCTCTCCTTAAGAGAATTGGTTCATGAGAACAAATAATTACAATGTATTGGAATAGATACAATGAGGAAAGCCCTCCTTAAAATTTCTGAAACTGAAAGAGTAGTCTCTTGGGCTAATCTTTGTTTTTTAATTTTTTCTTTTAGTTGTCAATGGACCTTTATTTAATTTATTTATTTGTACGTGGTGCTGAGAATTGAACCTAGTGCCTCACATATGCTAGGCAAGTGCTCTACCACTGAGCTACAACCCCAGCCCAATCTTACTGGTTCTATCAAAGCAACCTAGTGCCATCCCTCCAAAGGGCTGCAGCTTTTCACATTTGCAGAAACTGCTCTTGGAACTCTTGACAAATGACTGAAAGTCTACTGATTAGATGGCATGGCTTTTGTTAGGTGTTTTAAAGGAGTAATTATGGAGAGGTTATTGGAGGTGTTTGCATCCATATAGTTACTACAGGTATTCAAGCTAGGAATTTTGTTAAAAAGTTGAAAAGAAAAAAAAGACTTGGAAAGAGAGACTTCTAAGACTTTTGGAAATAAAAATAAGTATAAAAGGAATATGTATGCATGGTAAACACAGAAAAATGTGAAAACAAAAAGTCTTTTATATGTTATGTTGTTATTTGCTTTTTCCACCTAACATGTCATAGTCTTCTTTATAGTTTGGTATATACACATCTACCTTTTTTTTTTTTAAACCGCTATTCCATTTTATTTCTGTAATATAACTTAAGGAAGTTCCTAACAATCGACAATAAGATTGTTTCTATCTTTTTCTCATCTATTACTTTGTTGAATGTGTTTAGAAATCTCTGTACATTTATTTATCTGAGGGAAAATTTCTATTGAAATTACTGGAGGAAAGCATAGGTATTTTAAATTTTCCTCCAAAAATATACAGAGGACCAGTAGAAAAGAAGAGGAGGAATCAAGGGGAGAGAGCAGAAGAAAAGGGGAAGTGTTGGGAATGAAATGGAGCAAATTATTATGTGCATATATAGATAAGTCACAGAGAACCCCACTATTATGTGTAATTATAACACATAATAAAACATTATAAAAATACCTACTTCCCAGGGAAATTTTATTAATGGGATGAGTGGGAGCATTGAATGTGGTACCTGGCACAGCATGTATGCTTAATAAACATGAGTTTCTTCATTCTTTCCTCCAAAATCAAAATCAAACTCAAACAGTTATCCTCCAAAAACGTCATTCTGATTCATATTCTCATCACAATAGTGTATGAGAATATCTTCCATGTTGGATTTTAGCATACTTTTTAGTTTTCACCAATGTAATCGTGAAAAATTAATTTTATTTGATTACAAGTAGAGTCAAATGAAATGATTTAAGTATCTTTTCAAGTTTTAGACAGTTTCATTGGTTTGACATTCTTCTTAGTTTTTCCTGTTCACTTGGACTGCTTTTTTTTCTGTCATTTTTCTCTGAACCTTTACCATTCTTCAAGTACATATCCTTTTTTGTTGTTGTTGTTGTCAAGAAATTTCCCATTAGCAGCCTTAAATAATTTCTCCCATTTTGTGTACTTAATAGTTTATATTCTACTTAATAGTTTCATATCTCTCCTAATCCATGTGATTTTCTTCTAGGATTTCCAGACTTATAGAATGGCTAAAGATTAATGGAAAGAGAAGCATAAATCTATCTTCTTCCATTATGGAGGCAGGTTTGACAGATGGAGAACCTGACCGAACTTCGGTGAGTAGTTCAAATATAGCATAAGTATACCTGCGGCTGTAAAGCATTTCATGTAAGCCTTGATTTTGTTCTTAAAATGTATTTAAAAAAAACTTTTAAAAAGTATTTTAAAAGTAATGGTTTAATCCCTCTGTTGATATGAGAATTAAAGATAGTTTAAAGCTTGTTGGAATGTAGTGTGTTCAGTTCTCTGATATTTCTGCTCCATCTCCTATTTTCCCTACCTTCCCAGCCATGTAGTGCAGAATGCAGCCCATACTGATATAATAGTTTGTGTTATTTTCTTCAAAATATTTTTTGTCTTTAGTGAAATCAAGAGAAAGTTAGCAGTTTAGGAAATAAAATACCTCTAATTTCAAGTTACATGGAGCTGTGAGCAAGCAGATTGAATGAAACAGTTAAAATAAGAATTAAGGCAATTGCCATGTATATATTTTTTCAAAATATTTTTTCAGTTGTAGATTGACACAATACCTTTATTTCATTTATTTAATTTTTAATTTACATATGATGGTGATGCATTACATATGCATTATATATGACGCATTACAATTCATATTATATAGAACACAATTTGTTCATATCTCTGGTTGTATGCAAAGTATATTCATACCAATTCATGTCTTAACATATGTACTTTGGATAATGTGTCCATCTCATTCCACCATAATTTCTAACCCTGTGCTCCCTCTCTTCTCCTTCCACTCCTCTGCCCTATGTAGAGTTCATCTAGAGTTCTTCCCTTGTTCCCCCTCCCTACCCAACATGAATCAGCCTCTTCATATCAGAGAGAACATTTGGCATTTGTTTTTTTGGGACTGGCTAACTTCACTTATCATTATCTTCTCCAACTTCATCCATTTACCTGCAAATAGACTCATATGATTTGCACAAATTGAATCAGGAGGATATACACAATTTAAACAGATCAATTTCAAGCAACGAAATAAAAGACACCATCAGAAGTCTACCAACCAAGAAAAGCCCAGGACCAGATGGATACACAGCCGAGTTCTATAAGACCTTTAAAAAAGAACTAATACCAATACTCTTCAATTTAATTCAGGAAATAGAAAAAGAGGTAGCACTTCCAAATCTTCTATGAGGCCAACATCACCCTGACTCCAAAACCTGACAAAGATACATCAAAAAAAAGAAAACTTCAGACCAATATTTATTATTTTTTAATGTAGTGCTGAGTATTGAACCCAGTGCCTTATATGTGCAAGGCAAATGCTCTGCCACTGAGCCACAATCCCAGCCCACCATGTGTATTTTTTTTTCTACAAAAAGATGAAAGTTTAATAAACATTGCTATTTGTGATCATGATTGAATTATATTCTGAAATTAAAATAAGCAGGGGTAGTGGATAAGTACATATTACCTATAAATTTTTAAAAATATACCATTAGGATAGATTAATCGATTGGTCATTGTACAAAATGATTTGACTACAGAATAATTTTGTTTTCAATTATCTTGTGAATTTTGAGTGATTCCATTAAATATTGATTTATAGACTATTAGAAATATTTTTGTTACCTAGAGTAAAGTGCTTCTCAGTAGTCAACTGGTAGCTTTATTAATTTGTTAGGTGACAGGTTCTTTGATAAATCTATGTTGTTGGAGTAAGGCAGAGGCTAACTTTCTGTCTTTCAGTTTGCTAGGGAGATGAGAGTTAATATACTGAGGTGTTTATAGATTTTGATGTAGTGGATGTGCTTTGTTCAGGCTCCAGTGTACAAACAGTTTAATGAGTAATAGCAAAATGCAGGTTTGCTGACTTGTATTGTTCCCAACCTTTTTGGAATTTCTGGTTCAGATGTTTTTTGGATGCTTAAGTGATCAAAAGAAAAGTTAAACTTTAAAGTAATCATTTGTTAGTAGAGAATAAAATGGGAGTGAAGATAACTTATGATGATTATTTTCAGAGTAACTATAAATGGAAAACTGATGGTAGGTTATTTCATTTTTACTGTGATTTCAGAAAAGAGTTAAGAATAAACCTTTTCTTTAGAACATGATGTATATTTTTTTATTATAAACATCATCTTTTTTAAAGCAGATGGACTTTCTTTAGCTAAAATAGTTTGATCTGCTACTGATAATAAAAATGTCAATAATAGGACTGGGGGTGCAGCTCAGAGATAGAGTGCTTGCCTATCATGTGTGAGGTCCTATGTTTGATCCCCAGCACTCAAAAAAAGAAAAAAGTCATTATTAATAAGAAGTTGGCATTTTCTAAGAGTATTATTTATTAGACTGTCTTCATAATAGCCATTAAAGGCAGATATTTGTTTATCCCCACTTTCAGAGATAGAGAACTAGGCTCAAGGATCTTATCACAACTTAAGTGGCAAAATTGAAGTCAGTCTGTACTGAATAATATACCACTGAGATGATGACTATATGCCTGTCTTTCAGAATAGAATCACTTGGATGTTAGAAGCTTTCTCAGATTTGAATTCAGATTTTTCTTGACAAGAATATAGATGGTGCTTTGTATTAAATATATTCCTTATCTTAAGAAAAGTTGTTACCAGAGGAAAGTTAGCAAGTGACTAAATTAAATATCTTGATACAGGGGAGCTGTATATTATAAAGTCTATTAGAAGACAAATTTTTTATTGTATTAAAAATTTATTATACAAATGACTCCAGAAAAGAATGAAAGTTTTTAATGAAACTTTTTAATGAAAGTTTTTAATGAAAGTAGTATTTTATAAAGGACTGAATTGAGGGAATATTTAAGATCCTAATTGCAACTGAGTGCTTTGAATCCAAGGTTTTTTAAAGTGTAATGAACTGCAAAGATGATTTAGTTCAGCAATTCCTAGAACTTCATCAATGAGCATCTTACTAATGAGCTTAGATGATCCAATCTCTTGAAACTTTGATTTTATATATATACTAGGTTATTGATGATTACTCAGATTTAGTGATTATAAAGTAAGATTGATATATTATTAGTGTTTACTAAAAACTTTAAATCATATTCTAAGGAATCTGGCTATAACATTGGGCAAAATTGTGGAGCTTGTATGTGTGTACATGTAATTTAATGGAATTCTGTTGCTATTTTTGTTTTCTTTTTATAAATACTATTAGTTTAGCTTCGTCATTATTTTAGCATATATTTATTTAATAATTGATTTATTTAATAATTGATCTTTAAGACATTCATTCAAGTCCAATTATAAATTATCTATATGCTAATTACTAATCCTCTTTTAAATTTTACCATTGGTCATTATACTAGTTTCCTATTGCTATTGTAGTTTAAAGCAACACAAATTTATTATCTTAACAGTACTTGAATTCAGAAGTCTAAAAGAAGGGGGTTGGCAGGATTGTGTTCCTTCTAAAGGCTTTGAGAGAGAATGTCTCCTTGCTTTTATCAGTGTTTAGAGGTTGATTTCATTCCTTGGCTAATGGCCCCTTCATATATCACTCTAGCTTCTGGCTTTTGTTTTCACATTTCCTACTTCTTTCTTTGACCCTTTGACCTCCCTTTTATAAGGACCCTTGTAATTACATTGGGCCCACTGAGATAGTGCACTCAGATAATCATACAGCCGCTCTATTTGGAGCTCCTTAATTTAATCACATCTGCAAAGTCCCTTTTTCCAGATAAGGTAACATTCACGATTCTAAGGATTAGGATGTGGATATCTTTGGGAGACTATTTTTCTGCTTACAAGAGTCAGTACTAACCTCTGGAGCAACCCACTCTATTGGAATCGGGTCATATTGCTGGATAATTCAAAGTTTTGTATGGCATCTCGTCTTGAGAGTTGCCAGCTTGATTGAAGTCATAAGTTATGAGAATTCTTAAGTTTAAGATATCTTCCTCAAGTAAAATAATAAAATGCAAAAATTTTAGTCACCAATTTATTACCTACATACTCATTCTCTCATATTAAAATAACTTCATCTTACTAATAGCTGCTTGCTAACGTTTTATATTAAATCACATGGTCAGTTAATTGAATAGAGACTAATTTTCTTGAACTTTTTGTTATGGAAAATATCAATTAATTTTAATTATACTGAATTAAGAAAATAGGTGGTCTATTATAATGTAACCTCATATACCTGTCACCCATCTTCAACAGTTTTCAACTCAGGTCAGTTTTGTTTCATCTATGTTCTCATTCTCCCAAATCATAATTTTTTTTTTTAGCAAATCTTAGATATGATTTTATTCAAAAGTATTTTGACATATAGCTCTAAAATACAAGTACTTTTCTTCAAAAATTCAACCATAAATACATCATTATCCCTAAAAATTAAACTTCCCTGATTATCTCAAATATTCTCTTTATAGTATATTGTCATTTGTCTTGGTTGATATGTCACTTAGGTCTTTATGAACCTTTTAAGTCTCCCTTTCATGTGTTTTAAATATTCCTTTTCAATTTATTGAGAAACAAAGTTATTTGTTCTTTAGAGTTTCCTATAATATTGGCTTTCCTTTTATGGTTATTATTTAATATATTCCTTGGTTCCCTATATTTCTTGCAAATTAGAGTAGGATAGTAGAGGTTTGGCCACATTCAAATTCAGATTTTTCTAGGCAAGAATACTTTATAGATGGAATTGTGTATAGTTATCAGGTAGCATATAATGTTGATTGTCTTCCTGTTATAAAAGCAATCACATATATTCATTGCCTAGATCTTTTAATTCAATAGGTATGTAAATTAGTATCCTAACTGGCTTAGAAAAAATGAGGACTTAAGAGAATAACTGTGACTGCTATTTAAGCAAGAAAGCAAACCAACCAACCTACATTTTGTTAAGTATTTTGTTTTCTAGACTGTTATTCTTTCTGCCATTTTACAACTTTGTTGAAACTTCTACTAAAGGTGACATTTTAAAAAGATGAAAACAATTTGATGGGTATACTTTATGTTGTATTTTGCATGTATCTTCCTTAACTTCTGAAAGTTAGTAGTACTGCATTATTTGTAATTGAACTTTCCAAATAGGCACTAAAGATTCTATTTTCTTCTTCTTTTCCCTCCTCCTCTTTCTTTTCTATCTCCAACTTCCATTGTTCTTATTAGAAGCTTGAAAAATACAATATAAAAATCTGGCAGGTATATAATGGGACTCTTCAGTAAATTTGGGGAGCTTAGCTGGAGAAAAAGTTAGTTTTGAAAAAATAAGAGAAATGGCCAGTGGTTTACACAGTGTATTAGCAGAATTCCTAACCAGAAATCTTATATTTCCAGTTGCTTGGGAATCTTCTTAAAGTATGTTTCTGGGACTCATAGACTTCCAAAAACTCTTTCAGAGAAATCTGTGAGGCCGAAAGTATTATCATAGTAATACCTTGGTATTTTATATCATTTCCTTTCAAAAATTTCTCTTATAAGTGTAAAATACAGTTTTCCAGAAAATACATGAGTTGTGGTGATGTCATGATTTGGTTGGATTGTGTCCTTGTAAATTCTTAAATTCTTAGTTTATTTTTTCTCCTAAGGGGTGTTTTTATTTTTAAAATAAGCTTTATTTTAGAACAGTTTTAGTTCTACTGAAAAATTGTAAAGATAGTAAAGGGTTCCCATATACCTCATACCCACTTTCTCCTATTATTAGCTCATATTGTTGTAGTACATTTGATACAATAATGAACTCATTTTATATTAACTGTAATTCAAACTTGATTCAGATTTCCTTAGTTTTACCTAATCTCCTTTCTCCATTCCAGGGTTTGATCCAGGATGCTCTATTACCTTTAATACATGTTAGGGTCATGTTAGGGTCTTCTTTTTTTTAATTTTAGTTTTTTTTAATTGTTGATGGACCTTATTATTTATTATTATTAATTAATTAATTAATTAATTAATTTATGGTGCCTCACGCATGCTAGGCAAGTGCTGTACCACAGTGCCAAAACCCCAGCCCACAGGATATTCTTGGTTATGACAGTTTGTCAGACTTGTTTTTACTAAACCTTGATAGTTTTTGTTCTGTTGTGGTATAGGGATTGAACCTAGAGCATAGCCTGAGCTATATTCCCCAACTCAGCCTTGACAGTTTTGAAGGGTACTGGTTAGGTATTTTGTACAATGCTTGTCGTCACGTATTTTTCTGATGTTTTTTTCATGGTCAGACCAGGTGTAGTGGTTTTAGGTTGAGATGATCAATAATAAACTTATTTCCTATGTTAAAAAAAGTTCTGATCCAAGTAAGAATCAAGACTTGATAATATCTAGAGTAGTAGAGCAACAGTCTATGCTTTCTGTATTTGGGTTACTGTATTTATGTGAAGAGAAAAGAAAAGTTTGCACATTTACTGTGTGCTGTGCCCTAGGCTTAGTGTCTCACACATTTTCTCATTTAATGTCTCTATAATACTGAAACATAGATATTCTCTGTTTTTTAGAAATGAATAAACTGAGACTCTGAATTTGATTAAGTTCTCCCAGGGAGTGGACAGTGGTAGGGTTTAAATAAAAATACTCTTGATTTTGTTACTGCCATGTGAAAAGGCTAATATTTTTGTCACAAACTGATCTATATTATGCCTAGCCTTTTAGGCATCATTTTAAAGTTTTGATATTCATTATCTAATATAATGTATACTTTGAAAATATGTGATACATGATCTATTTTATTTAATCCAAAGCTTTGTTCTTCTGTAACTAATTTTGACTTTTCTATCAGGGGATGATATTTTGGCTTTTAGGCACCATGTAGTTGCCAAGACACGAAGACTTAAACTGCATTCTTATGTGTGGTAGATTTATGGGTTGTTTTAGTCACCTTTTTTGCTGCTGGGACCAAAAGACCTGATAAAAAGACCTGATAAAAGACCAGTTTTAGAGGAGGAAAAGTTAATTTGGGGCTCACAGTTTTCAATGTCTCAGTTCAAAGACAGTCAGCTCCATTATTCTAGGCCCAAGGTGAGGGAGAACATCATGGTAGAGGAAAGCAGCTCAGAACATAGAACTGGGAAGCAGAGAGACTTCCCCTCTCTCTAAGAACAAAATGTGTAAGCCAAAGGCATGCCCCAGTGACCCACTTCCTCCAGCCATACCCTGTCTGCCTATATTATACTATACCCACCAGTTAATCTCTATCAGGGGATTAATATACTGATTAAGTCATACTGATTAACATACTGATTGAGTTAAAACATAGCCCAATCATTTCACCTCTAAACTTTTTTGTATTGTTTCACACATGAATTTTTTTGGGGGACACCTAGTATCTGAATGATAACATGGGTCATTGAGGCTAATATTTCCTTAATATTATTAGCAGTCTTGCCTGTGACTTGATAGAATTCGGTATGGTCTACTTAACAGTGAATTATTAGAATATGATCTTACAAAAAGAGGGTATTTTTTAGGCAGTTCTTAGACCTTACCTGGTATGACTCTGATGTGATAATATGGTTTTTGTTGTGCTGTTATTTTATAAACCGTCTCAGGCAACTATGGGTCATATTTAGAGGAAAATGTTTTAGAGGAGGAAAAGTTTATTTGACCTTTGGACATGAAGTCAAAGTCCAGAAAGATAGGTTTAATTCTTTAGTGCACAGTTAACTTTATTCTTTTTTTCATAGTCCTGACTCATTTTAGAATATAAGTTCATGTACCTGTGTAAAGAATGCAAGGAATCAAGGAAAACAAAATTCCAAGGAAGATAAGTTCCTCAGATTGAAAATCAAATTGATTTAAACATGTCACAGATTAAAGATTATACATGAAATGTTCATGTACCTGAATTTCTCATACAGTTAATCTTTAGATCTTAGCTGGTATGACTCTGATGTGATAATATGTTTTTTTTGTTGTGCTGTTATTTTATAAACCTTCTCAGGCAACTATGGGTCATATTTAGAGGAAAATGTTTTAGAGGAGGGAAAGTTTATTTGATCTTTGGACATGAAGTCAAAGTTCAGGTTTAATTCTTTATTGGACAGCTTTTTCTTTTTTTCATAGCCACAGATGTTTCCAGCAGTCTCACTACATGAATGCCATTAGTTACAAGTGAAAATCATATTCATATTGATTAAGCTGAGCTTCTCTTGTGTATGAAGGTCTTGAGGAAGAGGCTGGTTTAATCATGGCAAGAGACCACTAGTACCAGAGGAAATATAACTCAGACTCCAAAAATTAACATTCTTATTTTATGAAGGACTGTGTTATTTTTTAAAAGTTGAGAGAATTACAAGCAATGTAATTAGTTCGTATGATGGCCAAGGACTAATAGTGGAAGTAAATATGCGTATGCTATGGATTACTACTAAAGATTCTTAGGATTGAGTCAACTTTCTATTTTGAATCGTTAGTAATAACAGCATTTTGGTACCGTAATGGACCTCATAAGTAAATTTAAAAAACTAAATTCAGTATTTATTCAAGGCCACTTAGTAAATGGTGATAGTTAAGCTAATAACTCAGATTCACTGTTTTAATCCATATTAGTTCTATGTATATCATATTAGTCATGCAAAATGTTAGGTTTGTAAAGATGCACCATATTAAGTCTATAGATACAAAGATGAGCAAGACTTGTTTTTTGAGAATTTAAATGATAAACAAGCAGAGGAACTCAAACTATATATAAGAAATTCTTCATTAGGTATCAGGATTATTAAGTCTTTTTTCCCCACTGATGTATTTATTAATTTAACATTGTTGAGAATGTCTATAAAGTGCCAGGTTCTCTTCTGGTTTTAAGGGGTTCATCAGTGAACAAAACCGGCAAAATTCTCACTCCATTGGAATTAATATTTGAGTGGATAAAAACAAAAACATATATACTGTGTTAGGTGATTACTGATGTGATGACAAGTGAAGCAGGGTAGAAAGGATAAAGAGTAACAGAACAGGGATGGTGTTATTTTCTGGGAATATGAAAGTCATCTGGTGCTATAGCTTTTTTTTTTTTAATTTATTTTTTTATTGGTTGTTCACAACATTACAAAGCTCTTGACATATCATATTTCATACATTAGATTGAAGTGGGTTATGAACCCCCAAGTTTACCCCAAATGCAGATTGCAGAATCACGTCGGTTACACATCCACAATTTTACATAATGCCCTATTAGTAATTGTTGTATTCTGCTACCTTTCCTATCCCCTACTATCCCCCCTCCCCTCCCCTCCCTTCTTCTCTCTCTACCCCATCTACTGTAATTCATTTCTCTCCTTGTTTATTTTCCCATTCCCCTCACAACCTCTTATATGTAATTTTGTATAGCAATGAGGGTCTCCCTCCATTTCCATGCAATTTCCCTTTTAGGTGCTATAGCTTTTGAGCACAGTCCTACAGAATTTTTTTTGGGGGGTGAGGTGGGGTGGGATACTAGAATTGAACTCAGGGCCACTTAACCACTGAGCACATCCCCAGCCCTATTTAATATTTTATTTACAGACAGGGTCTCCCTGAGTTGCTTAGTGCCTTGCTTTTGCTGATGCTGGCTTTGAACTTGTGATCCTCCTGCCTCCCCAAGCCGCTGGAATTATAGTTGTGCACCATTCTGCCCGGCTCTATGGAATGTTTTCTAAGCAGAGATAAAGTCAAAGTGTAGAGCTTTCGTGTCTGTCTGTTGGACAGACTAGGGAGGTTAGGCTTTCTGTGTTGGGTTAGGGCAAATGTGAGTGAAGGGCCCTTCCACCTCCTCAGTTAGGAAGATGGAGGTACATATTCAGTTTTACTAGGAACACTTGGAGCTCTGTGGGCTCTCTTCTTCAGTCCTTCCTGCTAAGAGAAGGATGTGTTGAAAACACAGGTGGAATATCTGTTTTTCATTCCTGGAGTAGGTCAGGAAAACCCTTACAAAGGATGTGATGCTTTTTATTTGAGATAAGAAGGATGAGTTCACCAGGAGGATAGTTGGGAAGACCCTGAGAAGGGTGTAGCTCAGTAGAGGTTGAAGTGGGAAACCAATTTTAGGTAGTAAGAGGTGAATTGAGCACTTCAAAAAATCTATTCAATTGAATCATCTGGGAAGAGCATGTTGAATAGGGAAGAGATTCTAGGATGCATCCTTGGGGAATAACAGTCTAAAGCAAATATTAGGTGAAGGGATCCAAGCAGACAGAGGGAAAAAGGAGAGAAAATAGCTTGAAAACAAAGGAAGGGCAGAAACTTGAGAAAATAAACGGTCAACAGTGGCAAAGAGAATGATGATTTAGACTGAACTGGGGAAAGGTCAGGTTGTGCTAGACCTGAGTTGTTTCAAAAGGTGGCTACTTACTACATGTGACTAAGTTAAATAACATTAAATTTAAATTCCTTTCCTGTTTTTTTTTATTTGTTTTAAATGACTTTCTTTTTATTTATTTATTTTTTTTTAATTTTATTTTTTTATTGGTTGTTCACAACATTACAAAGCTCTTGACATATCATATTTCATACATTAGATTGAAGTGGGTTATGAACTCCCAATTTTACCCCAAATGCAGATTGCAGAATCACGTCGGTTACACATCCACATTTTTACATACTGCCATATTAGTGACTGTTGTATTCTGCTACCTTTCCTATCCCCTACTATCCCCCCTCCCCTTCCCTCACATCTTCTCTCTCTACCCCATCTACTGTAATTCATTTCTCTCCTTGTTAATTTTCCCATTCCCCTCACAACCTCTTATATGTAATTTTGTATAGCCATGAGGGTCTCCCTTCATTTCCATGCAATTTCCCTTTTCTCTCCCTTTCCCTCCCATCTCATGTCTCTGTTTAAAGTTAATCTTTCTTCCTGCTCTTCCTCCCTACTCTGTTCATAGTTGCTCTCATTATATCAAAGAAGATATTTGGTATTTGTTTTTTAGGGATTGCCTAGCTTCACTAAGCATAATCTGCTCTAGTGCCATCCATTTCCCTGCAAATTCTATGATTTTGTCATTTTTTATTGCTGCGTAGTACTCCATTGTGTATAGATGCCACATTTTTTTTATCCATTCATCTATTGAAGGGCATCTGGGTTGGTTCCACAGTCTAGCTATTGTGAATTGTGCTGCTATGAACATCGATGTGGCAGTATCCCTGTAGCATGCTCTTTTAAGGTCTTCAGGGAATAGTCCGAGAAGGGCAATAGCAGGGTCAAATGGTGGTTCCATTCCCACCTTTCCCAGGAATCTCCATACTGATTTCCAAATTGGCCGCACCAATTTGCAGTCCCACCAACAATGTACAAGTATACCCTTTTCTCCACATCCTCGCCAGCACTTGTTGTTGTTTGACTTCATAGTGGCTGCCAATCTTACTGGAGTGAGATGGTATCTTAGGGTGGTTTTGATTTGCATTTCTCTGACTGCTAGAGATGGAGAGCATTTTTTCATGTACTTGTTGATTGATTGTATATCCTCCTCTGAGAAGTGTCTGTTCAGGTCCTTGGCCCATTTGTTGATTGGGTTATTTGTTATCTTATTGTCTAATTTTTTGAGTTCTTTGTATACTCTGGATATTAGGGTTCTATCTGAAGTGTGAGGAGTAAAAATTTGTTCCCATGATGTAGGCTCCCTATTTACCTCTCTTATTGTTTCTCTTGCTGAGAAAAAACTTTTTAGCTTAAGTAAGTCCCATTTGTTGATTCTTGTTATTAACTCTTGTGCTATGGGTGTCCTATTAAGGAATTTGGAGCCCGACCCCACAATATGTAGATCGGAGCCAACTTTTTCTTCTATCAGATGCAGAGTCTCTGATTTGATATCAAGCTCCTTGATCCATTTTGAGTTAACTTTTGTGCATGGCGAGAGAAAGGGATTCAGTTTCATTTTGTTGCATATGGATTTCCAGTTTTCCCAACACCATTTGTTGAAGATGCTATCCTTCCTCCATTGCATGCTTTTAGCCCCTTTATCAAATATAAGATAGTTGTAACTTTGTGGATTAGTCTCTGTGTCCTCTATTCTATACCATTGGTCCACCTGCCTGTTTTGGTACCAGTACCATGCTGTTTTTGTCACTATTGCTCTGTAATATAGTTTGAAGTCTGGTATTGCAATACCGCCTGATTCACACTTCCTGCTTAGATTGCTTTTGCTATTCTGGGTCTTTTATTTTTCCATATGAATTTCATGATTGCTTTATCTATTTCTATAAGAAATGCCCTTGGGATTTTGATTGGCATTGCATTAAACCTATAGAGAACTTTTGGTAATATCGCCATTTTGATAATGTTAGTTCTGCCTATCCATGAACAGGGTATATTTTTCCATCTTCTAAGATCTTCTTCTACTTCTCTCTTTAGGGTTCTGTAGTTTTCATTGTATAAATCTTTCACCTCTTTTGTTAGGTTGATTCCCAAGTATTTTATTTTTTTTGAGGATATTGTGAATGGAGTGTTTTTCCTCATTTCTGTTTCAGAAGTTTTGTCGCTGATATACAGAAATGCCTTTGATTTATGCATGTTGATTTTATATCCTGCCACTTTGCTGAATTCATTTATTAGTTCTAGTAGTTTCTTTGTAGATCCTTTTGGGTCTTCTAGGTATAGAATCATGTCATCCGCAAATAGTGATAATTTAAGTTCTTCTTTTCGTATTTTTATGTCTTAAATTTCTTTCGTCTGTCTACTTGCTCTGGCTAGTATTTCAAGGACTAAATTAGAGAGAATGCCTTCAACTTTTGTCCATTCAGAATGATGCTAGCCTGAGGCTTAGCATAGATAGCTTTTACAATGTCAAGGTAAGTTCCTGTTGTCCCTAGTTTTTCTAATGTTTTGAACATAAAGGGTTGCTGTACTTTGTCGAATGCTTTCTCTGCGTCTATCGAGATGATCATATGGTTCTTATCTTTAAGTCTGTTGATGTGGTGAATAACATTTATTGATTTCCGTATATTGAACCATCCTTGCATCCCAGGGATGAATCCTACTTGATCATGGTGCACAATTTTTTGATGTGTTTTTGTATTCGATTCGCCAGAATTTTATTGAGGATTTTTGCATCTAGGTTCATTAGAGATATTGGTCTGTAGTTTTCTTTCGTTGAGGTGTCTTTGTCTGGTTTCGGAATCAGGGTGATGTTGGCCTCATAGAATGAATTTGGAAGAGCTCCCTCTTTTTCTGTTTCCTGAAATAACTTGAAAAGTATTGGTATTAATTCTTCTTTAAAGGTTTTGTAAAACTCCGCTGTATACCCATCCGGTCCTGGGCTTTTCTTCGTTGGTAGTCTTTTGATTGCTTCTTCTATTTCATCCATTGATATTGGTCTGTTCAAATTGTGTGTATCCTCCTGACTCAGTCTGGGCAAATCATATGACTTAAGAAATTTACGATGTCTTCACTATCTTCTATTTTATTGGAATATAGGTTTTCAAAATTATTTCTAATTGTCTTCTGTATTTCTGTAGCATCTGTTGTGATATTGCCTTTTTCATCCCGTATGTTAGTAATTTGAGTTCTCTCTCTTCTTCTCTTCGTTAGCGTGGCTAAAGGTCTGTTGATCTTATTTATTTTTTCGAAGAGCCAACTTTTAGTTTTGTTAATTTTTTCAGTAGTTTGTTTTCTTTCAGTTTCATTGATTTCTGCTCTGATTTTACTTCTTTCTTGCCTTCTGCTACATTTGCTGTTATTTTGCTCTTCCTTTTCTAGGGCTTTGAGATGAAGTGTGAGCTCATTTATTTGTTGGTTTTTTCTTTTTTTGAGGAATGACCACCAGGCGATGAATTTCCCTCTTAAAACTGCTTTCATTGTGTCCCATAGATTTCGATATGTTGTGTCTGTATTTTCATTTATCTCTAAGAATTTTTTGATTTCCTCCTTTATGTCTTCTGTAACCCATTGATCATTCAGTAACATATTGTTCATTTTCCATATGATGTAGGATTTTTCCTTCCTTCTTTTATCATTGATTTCCAGTTTCATTCCATTATGATCAGATAAAATGCATGGTATTATCTCCACCCCTTTATATTTACTGAGGGTTGCCCTATGGCATAATATATGGTCTATTTTTGAGAAGGATCCATGTGCTGCTGAGAAAAAAGTATAACCATTTGATGATGGTTGGTATATTCTACATATGTCAGTTAAGTCTAGGTTATTGATTGTGGTATTGAGTTCTATAGTTTCTTTATTCAACTTTTGTTTGGAGGATCTGTCCAATGGTGAGAGAGGTGTGTTGAAGTCACCCATAATTATTGTGTTGTGGTCTATTTGATTCTTGAACTTGAGGAGAATTTGTTTTATGAATGTCGCAGCACCATTATTTGGTGCATAAATATTGATAATTGTTATGTCTTGTTGGTGAATGGTTTCTTTTACCAGTATATAATGTCCTTCCTTATCCCTTTTGATTAACTTAGTCTTGAAGTCGATTTTATTCGATATGAGGATGGCCACCCCTGCTTGCTTACGAGGACCGTGTTTGTGGTATATTTTTTCCCATCCTTTCACCTTCAGCCTGTGTATGTCTTTTCCAATCAGATGTGTCTCCTGGAGGCGGCATATTGTTCGATTTGTTTTTTTAGTCCATGATACCAGCCTATGTCGCTTTATTGGAGAGTTTAAGCCATTAATGTTTAGAGTTACTATTGATATATGGTTTGTACTTCCAGCCATGTTTGATTATTTATCCTTTTTTTAAAAAATTTAGTTTGTTTCTCCATGATTATCTTTCCCTTCGCCCTCTGTCTTTACCGAGGCACTTCCCACTGATGGTTTTGGTTATTGTTTTTCATTTCTTCCTCGTGTAGTGTTTTGCTCAAAATGCTTCGCAATGCTGGTTTTCTGGCTGCAAATTCTTTTAACTTTTGTTTATCATGAAAGATTTTTATTTCGTTGTCATACCTGAAGCTTAATTTTGCTGGATACAGAATTCTTGGTTGGCATCCATTGTCTTTCAGTGTTTGAAATACGTTGTTCCAGGATCTTCTCACTTTCATCGTCTGTGATGAAAAATCCATTGTTAACCTTATTGGTTTACCCCTGAATGTAATCTGCCTCCTTTCTCTTGTAGCTTTTAATATTTTCTCTTTGTTCTGTATATTGGATATCTTCATAACAATGTGTCTTGGCGTTGGTCTATTGTGATTTTGTGTGCTCGGTGTCCTGTATGCATCTTCAATTTGTATATCTGTTTCCTTTTTTATTTCTGGAAAGTTTTCTGTAATTATTTCATTCAGCAGGTTACTCATTCCCTTGGTTTGAATCTCTGTACCTTCTTCTATCCCGATGACTCGTAAGTTTGGTTTTTTTATGTTATCCCATAACTCTTGGATGTTTTTCTCGTGATTTTTTACCAGCCTTTCTGAGTTGGCTAGACTGTTTTCAAGATGATATATTTTGTCTTCATTATCTGACGTTCTGGCTTCTACTTGCTCCACTCTGTTAGTGATACTCTCAATTGAGTTTTTAATTTGGTTTATCGTTTCCTTCATTTCTAGAATTATTGTTTGATTATTTTTTATAATCTCTATCTCCTGATAAAGATGCTTAACAACTTCTTTTATCTGTTTATGTAATTCATTCTCAATGTGTTCTTTCGCTGCTTGAATTTGCTGTCTCGTATCCTCTTTAAGGTTCCATTCCATCTGTCTAAGGTGTTCCTTGAGTTCTTTATATGACCATTTTTCTGATGACTCTAGGTCCTCCTGAATATTTAGGCTGTCCTGCATTGTTTGTACTCCTTTTCTTCCTTGCTTTTTGAAGCTTCTCATGTTACTTCTTGTTCTGTTTGACTGCTGAGTTACTGTTTACTCCTATAAATTTATTTGAAGCTTGGGAGGAAAGGTATTGGAAGGGAAGGGAAGAAGTCACTAAAGAGAATGAGAGTAAGCAGGTACAATTCAAGGAAGGGGGAATAAGAAAATTGAAAAGAAATGAAAAGACAAAAGAAGAAAAAAATAGGAAATTAAAAAGAGAAAAAAAAATAAAAAAAATAATAATAAAAAAATTAACATTAAAATTAGAAGAAAAAAATTTAAAAAAAAATTTAAAAAACAACAAGAAAGAAAAATGAAAATGAAAGAAAAAACCCAAATCAAAAAAAAGAGAAAAAAAAAACTAATAAATGCAGTCTTAGAGTTTGATTAACTTCTCTTCCAGTAGGTGGCGCTGTGCCCACCAGGTCAAGTTTCTCCTGTCATTACGCGGGAACCAATCACTGTGGAGCAGCTCCTCCTCCCAGACTGGGCGAGTCTCCAATCCTGAGTGCCTAGGGCCTCCTCTTGTGTCTAGTCACTTCCCCACTTTTCCTCTAGCCAGGCCCCTCTCACGGGTGCCGCTCACCACAATACTGGCTACACACCAGGTCTGCTGCTCCCGGGAGCCCTGTTTTCATGGACGACTGGGCACACTCTCCCTGTTTGCCATTCCCTCAGACCCTAAGTTTGTAGAGCTTGGGGCTGAGAATCCTCAGCGAATTTTACTTGCCCTCCAGTAGCCACGCGCCCAGTAGCTGGTGCAAGAGACCTCAGTTGTCAGCACTGGTGAGAGCGGTAGCCGGGAGTTCTGTGCCACGGGTCCCGCGCTACGTCTGATTCCCTTGGTCTGGCTATCGCGCTCACGCGAGTGCTGGAAGGGGCCCTTACGGGAGAGCTGGGAGGGGCCCTTAAGGTTTCCCGAATGTGTGGAGAGGGAAGGCTAGGCAATTACACACCTGTACCCGCAGGTTTCAATGAAGTTATCTCCTCCGCTGCAGTCTGGTGACGTCAGTTCTCTGCCATGGTGGTATCTCTTGCAAATGGCGATAGTTCGTTTCCCTTTGCCGGGTGACCAATGCAACAGGTGGGTCCTTACTGTCTCTCCCAAGCCCCATTTCAAACCTATGGCCACTACCTATGAAGGCTCGGTTGGCATTTACCTCCATAGGAACAGAAGGGCCGACCAGTTGTTTCAGCCGGATGCATTAGTGCTGAGTCACAGCTGTTTGTCTGCTGGAAGCAGCGAACGGGAGCTTGAATTCAGCCGATCTGGGCTCAGTGTGTGTTCTGAGAGGCCCAGACTGATCGCCCCAGATCCACGTCAGTTCAGCATTGCCTAGTGATCCTGAGCAAACAGAATTTAGATTGTTTACGACTCCCTATGCCCGCACAGCTGAAGAGGTCAGAGACTTGATCTCTCTGCGCCTGCCGCCATGTTGGAATCTACCCTTAAAAAATCTGTTTTTTTTTTTTTTTTTTTTGGGGTGGTGCTGGGGATCAAACCCAGGGCCTTGTGCATGCGAGGCAAGCTCTCTACTAATTGAGCTATATCCCCAGTAATTCCTTGATCTTACCAGCCACATTTTAAGAATTCAGTAACACATGTTGCTAGTAGCTAGAAGTGATCTGGACATGGCAGATATATAATATCCCATGGTTGCAGAAAGCTCTATTTATTTATGTTTTCTATTTATGATTGCAATAGAGAAAAGAGTATGTGGTATCTAATTATTCATTGTCGGAGAACTCACATTAAGAAGTTGGATCCCAGCAGCTCAGGAGGCTGAGGCAGGAGGGTTGTGAGTTCAAAGCCAGCCTCAGCAACTTAGTAAGACCTTGTCTCTAAATAAAATATAAAAAATGGCTGGAGATATCGCTTGGTGGTTAAGCACTCCAGGGTTCAGTTCTTGTACAAAAAAAAAAAAAAAAAAAAAAGATGTTAGAGTTGGGGAAAAGATAATTTCAGCTTGTACATTGGCAGAAAAATTGTGAAACTACTGAACAGAGAACCAAAAAGAAAGTAAGAAGAAAACTGCAGGTCACTATCTACAATTAGTTTTACCAGAGAATTTAGTTAAGTGGAGTTTTAATTATGTGAAGTTGCAAGGCTATCTCTTAAGGAATCAAAATATTTCTGTGAAGTTAATAATTTGATTGAATTTTATAATATTTTAATTGTATGCATTTAAGCTTAGTTTTTAAAGAACAAGATATCTAATGATTTTGAGTAGAAAAGCAACTCAAAGTGACCAAAGTGACCATTTAGTAAATTAGTTTGGTAAATTAATCGCTCCTTTCTGGAGCCTTTCTTCATCTTTTTCATGTTTTTTTTTTTCAATCTATAAGTACACTCATATAAAAATCAAATCTCACAACAATTATAGAAAGTTGTAAGGTTTAATAATTAATGTATTCACATAGGACAAAAATAAATGTCACAAAAATTAAGTGACTTGCTAATAATGAGCATGAGAATTTTGAGTAGACTAGAAATAACTTATTTCAGTGTCAAATAAATTATACACTGCCTTTACTTTATGGTGATCTTCTTGGTAATAGGAACCATGTCTGTGTTATTTTTTTTATCCTGATTCCTAACACAGTAAATGAATGAATGGGTGAAACTGAAATATGCAAAGATACACTTACTGAAAGGAAGAAGCAAAAGTTGAGAAATGAAGTAGCATGGGTCTGACCTAGCTGGTAGTCATGGGAAATAAAATGACTGGGAGTGAGACAGACATTGTAGAACTAAAAATGATCAGAACTTAATGGCTTGGTCAGATGTTGGGAGAAAAATTGTTTTGGTTGACTTAGGGTTTAGATCTGGTTGAAACGAAGATGGACAAATTTTGAATGCTGTTTTTGACATAAAATGCTTTCTACAACAGGTTTAAAGCCCTGACTTACTTTGTTAACAGAATTTTAGAACTAGAAGTTAAATTGCAGTAATAGAGTTAGAAATGTTTTGGAGATAAGTCTGAAGAAGAAATTTAAAAATTATCTGAAAAAAGATAGTAAGTGAACCTTGATTGTGAATGGAACCTACAGAAAAAGAGCATGTAGAGGAGAAAAAGTGGTTAAGGCTAGCACTAGCTATGGCCATTCACTTTTTGAATGAGAGGGCAAAGGAAGCAGGAAAATAGAAGAGACCAGAATAGTGGACTATTTTAGAAATGAAAGGAAGAGAGGGCTTGCATGGTGAAAAGACTGTTAGAATTAAATGCATACAAGGAGAATGAAAACTGTGAAAACCCTCCCAGAACCTTCTAGAGAGGACTTCACAGATTGGCAGATTGCTTAGGCCTTGGAAGGAAAAAAAAAAAAAAAATTAAGGGTTCAATTTCCAGTGTAAAAGTATTTTTGCAAACCTCTTCCTGTTTTCAAATGCCAACTCTTTTTTTTTTTAAATTTAGTTATAGATGGACACAATACCTTTATTTAATTTAATTTTTTTATGTGGTGTTGGGGATTGAACCTAGTGCCTCACACTGCTAGGCAAGCGCTCTATCACTGAGCCACAACCCTAGCTCCTCAAATGCCAACTCTTGAAATATCATTTCACTACTGAATTCATTTGATAGACTGTGGGTGCTCTTTATATCCATATTCAGGTATATGAGATTAAATCACTCCTGAGAAAATTTGTTTTTTTTTTAGATCTTGCCATATTCAGAAGTTGCTGAAGTTCAAGAGACAGTGAGTAATATATGATGCTGTGTTTAGAATGTGAACATTTTTGTATTTTTCCCGTATTTCAAGTTGGATACTTTCCACTGTACTTAATCATAGATGATTATGTCATCCCGAGAAATAGCAAATAGATGGAAAATATCAGATTATATTTTTATTTTTCCAAAATGTAAATAGGTTTATTCTTTTTTTGATTATAAAAATAATGCATCCTAACATACTATATTTAAACAATATAGAAAGATATATTAAGTAAAACCTTACCTCCTGAATGTAGCCACTGTTAATATTTTGGTGGTATCTTTCATGAGTTTGTGTATGTCTTACACATGAGATTTTATAAAAGTGGAATCATCTCATACAACACTCTTTATAGCTTAGTTCTAAAAACTAATACACAGTGGATATTTTTAGTCAGTAAAAAAATTAATGACTACATAGTATTTCATTGTATGAAAGTATTATTATTTAATACCTGTTTAAAATAGATTACTTTTTTAGATTACTACAAATAGTGTTATGATCAACATATGTTTGGACACATTTTTTTGAACATTTTGAATGATGACCTTAGTGATCCTGGAAGTAGAACTACTTCATCAAAAGTGTGGATTAGGTTATTTTAAAATCACTGCTTAGCAGATCAGATCATATTCTCCTCCCAACAGTGACAAGCTGTAGTACCCAGAAAAATATTCCTTTAAAATCTCTCGTTTAAAACTGAAGGATAAAATGTACACTTGAGTATTTTGCAGACGATTACAAGAATACAAAAAATTTGAGCTAAGTATAGAGTGATGACTCCTGTTCTAAGAACAAGCAGATCTGAGCTGCATTATATATCCTTCACTGAATTTTCTTATTTTAAGAACCAAAGTTGACACTAAATAGAGTGAGTGCCCTTGATATGTTCTGTATTATCTTTCCAAATTGTGGTTTCTGGGAAACAGCTGTAGCAGGATTGTTACCAAGAGAATAACTTTTGTCAATTTTATCAGGGAAAGAGGTGCCACCAGTTACATCAATGCTTGATTTGCTTTGTGCTTTCCCTTAAGCACATCAAATGATTTAAGGCAATAAGTGTATTAATAGAGAGAAATTCCATGCCAGAAGAAATGCAATAAAAACTACAGATCTCATGAGAATTATTTCCTGATTTAATTGAGACTGAAGTGTTTCTCAGGATGAAGGGCTTGATTAACTTCTGCCTCTTCCTTTGCATTTTTTAAAGAGTGCATGTTTTATGCTAAATATGGATAAGGTTGGCAAATACTTAGATGTGCAATAAAATAAGGTCTCTTTTTTCTACAACACTATTTTCCTGTGATTTATAGCCTAATCAATAAAGATTTAGATAATAGCTATAAATATTTTATGATTCTAATTAAAGTACTTTGGTAGTATGTTGTCTAATAATAAGTAAAAGTTCTAGGCATATAACTATAATTTGACTATTTTCAGCATATACTTTATGTGTGTGTGTGTGCGGTTCTGGGGATTGAACCCAGGGCCTTGTGCATGTGAGGCAAGCATACTACCAACTGAGCTATATTCCCAGCCAGCACATACTTTTGCAAAAATGGAAAATTTATGTATATAAAAATATTGAGATGACTGGATGACTGGGTGGACATTATCTATGGAATAATGATCAATCTGATTAAGTTACTCAAACAGAATATTTTATCCTATGTTAATGTGTTTTTTTTCTGAACAAATTGAAAAGAAATTTCATGATTCTTTAAGATGCTATGAATAATTTGGTACTTTAGCAAGATCCAAAAAGAATGTTTAGCTTCTTATTTAAAAAAAAAATATTGTACAAGGTACTTGTGTAGAATGTTTCCATATCAGTAATTTCATATCATCTTTATTCATGTGGTACACAAAATGATACTGTACAGAGTAGACTATATCCTGAAAACAGTAAGAATAAGAAGTTAGTAATGTACCGTTTAGTCATGTGTAGAAGACTTCAGTGATGTAAATTACTTGGCAAAAATTATGTATAATCATTTGCTTATAATCATGTGCTTATATAATCATGATGGTAACTTATATTCTGTTTCTTCCTGTTTCTTCCTACCATCACTTTTCAAACAGCTCTGGAAGAATGATTTAACTTGGACCCAGTTTAGTACCTCTATATTCATATCTTTCAGGGAAGGGTTTCTGAAGCCATGCTTTGATGATAATGATGGTGTTGATGATGTTGTAGTTTCAGTTTTGCTTTTGGAGAATTTCAGCTTGATTCTTAGTTTTCTTGTCTATTATAATATGGTTTTCTGGTGCCTGTTCTTTTATCCTATGCTAGTTTTCAATCTCCAGTGATTAATGCATTCTGATGTATAACCTAACTCTGACATGTATCATAATTTATCCTTTTTATCTTACCAGCCTGAATCTTTCTCAGTACAAGCCTGTCTTTCCAACTGTTTACTTGACATTTCCACCTTGATGTCTCACAAACATTTCAAACTGAGCTGCTGATACTTCTTCCTAAAACCTAGCTGTTCTCACTGTCTTTTCCATCTCAGGTAATGGCATTTCCATCCTTCTAGGTGCTCAGTTCCCAACACTTGGCATCTTCTTGATTCTTTATTTTCTCTTAACTCACACTTGGCCTATTTGGAAATCCTGCTGCTGTACCTTTAAAATGTTGAGAACTCAACAACCTCTCATCATCGTCATTGCTACCATCTTGTTTCAAATCTCCTTTCTCTCTCCCCTAGCTCATTGTAGTAACCTCCTAACCTTGTTTCTGTAGTCTATTCTTAACACAGTATAATCCTATTGAAACATAATCATACTGTATCAATACTTTCCTCAAAATTATCAAATGTTATTTAAAATAAAAACAAGCCCTAACAAGGTCCTACAGAATCCTGCATAGTTTGTCATCCATTTACCTCTCTAACCTCATCTCCTAATACTCTTTCTCATTGCATTCCAGCCTCAATGGCTTTTTAAATCTTCCTTGAATTCAGTGGACTTCCATCTCAATCCATGACACTTGCTTTTCTATTTGCCTAGAATACTTTTCCTTCATATGTCTTTTTGGCAAGTTTCTTTATTTTATCAAGTTCACTCTATAGCAGAGCATTCTTAAGCTACCCAATCTAAAAATTTAACTCTTTCCCCTAGTTTTCTTTATGCCTCCTATCTCTCTTTATTTTTCTCCTTAGTTTTCATAGAATATAATATACTATGACTTTTTACTTGTTTATTATATTCTAGTTCATCTTCCCCACTAAAACATAAGTACCTCAGGGACAAGATTTTGTCTATTCTGTTAACTTCTGTATTCTTCAGTGCCTAAATGATATAAATTTATAGTAGTTACTTGGTAAATATGGTAAGTATGATTGGAATAGACAGTGTTTATTTCAATCACTTTTTGGTGCCCAAACTGAAAAAATTAGGAGTAATCCAGTAAAATCATATGTATATGACACAGCCATCTTGAAGGTATAATGTTGAAAATTAAGTATTATTAGAGGTTTTTGGAACCAATACTGAAAAGTTGCTGTATATGCTAGAGGGTATTTTCTTGGGAGTAAACAGGCAAAGAATACAGCCATACAGAAGTTGAAATAGTGCTGTTAACTAAATTTGAGAATGTAACAGAACTGTACAACAAAAATGAGCTTATTAATCTTTTACCCCAAATACAAGATCAGCTTTAGAACCTTCAAGCATGACTGGTTTTGTGAGATTAAATATTCCCAACTATGTATATATATGATTAGAAGCACTGGTTTCTAGGAATTTATTCATGTCAATACATGAAGACATTTTTAGAAGGTGTCTGTGAAGTCTTTAAGTTTACCACAGTTGTGTCAGCTTCCTAACTTCTTTCAGTTTTCCAATATTATTTATTGGTGTAAAACAAATGATTCCAAAATTAAGTGGTGTAAAACATCATGCATTTATTACCTCAAATTCTGTGGGTCAGGAGTAGCTTATTAGCTAGATGTCTCTGACTCAGTCTGTCATGTGGTTGCAGTCAAGATATGGGGAAGGAGATACTGCTGCAATCTCTACTGAAAACTCTGGAAGCTGGAGGCCTTGGTGCATGCCTGTAATCCCAGCGTCTCCGGAGGCTGAGGCAAGAATGTGGCAAGTTCAAAGCTAGTCTCAGCAACTAAAGAGTTCCTGAGCAATTTGGGAAGATCCAGTCTCTAAACAAAAAGGGCTAGGGATGTGGTTAAGTGCCCCTGGGTACAATCCCCAGTACCAAAACAAACAAACAAAAAACAATCTAGAGTGGTAAGAGGTGGAAGCTGGAGATTCTCTTCTAAGTTTACGTAGTGGTTTGTTGGCAGGCCTTAGCTCCTTTGCATAGTAGTCCTCTTACAAGATTACCTCCTGAAGTGGTAGCTGGCCTTTCCCAGAGTGATTTATCTTAGAGCAAAAGACTGTGAACAAGATGGAAGTCATAGTCATTTTACCAGTCTATAATCTTGGAGGAGCTATTCCATCACTTCTGCCATATTCCCTTGTGTTGGAAATGATTTTAGTAGGTCAAGCACACCCTCAAATAGAGGGAATTATGTACCAAGATATGAGGATCGCTGGGGGTTGTTTCAGAGATTGCCTCACAAATACTTTAATCTCTTTCCCCAAGCTTGCTAGTTGTGGTAATGTAGCCATCAGAAGGACTTGAGCACAATTAGTTCATTCTCCATAAAACTGTATTCTAGGCACAGCTCAGTGGTAGAGTGCTTGCCTTACACATGTGGGGCACTGATTTTGATCCTCATTGCCACATAAAAATAAATAAAATAAAAGTATTGTGTCCATCTACAACTAAAAATATTTTTTAAAAAAAATCTGCATTCTTACTAAAATAACAAAAATAATAATAAAAAGACATGAAATCTCAAAAAAAATCTGCATTCTTTGAATTTTCTGTGAAATAAATCACAGAAGAATGAGCTTAAATGGGCAGCTGCAGAAAGGCAAATAGAACAAATGTCTTTAAGGCATTAGAATACGATTTCAAGCATTATGCCATCACTTTAAGGAAGTAATAAGATTTTCTCCAAGGAGATGACATAAGCCCCAAGTAAATAGCTACCTTCTTTTGTCACAGTCAGTTAACCTTCCCTTACTCTCTTTAAATCAGACCAAGGAACAGTGTCATTAGTGGGAATTTTTTGTTTTTGTTGTCACTTTAGTTTTCTTTTTTTTTTTTTTTATTTTTTAGTTGTAGTTAGACACAATACCTCTATTTTATTTATTTATTTTCATGTGGTTCTGAGGATCAAACCCAGGGCCTTGCATGTGCTTGGCGAGCTCTCTACCGTTGAGCCACAACCCCAGTCCACGTTAGTTAGTTTTAATGTTACTATATTTGGTATCTGAAGTGAGGGAGAACTGAAAATTCTTTCTACCAAGCCTGACCCAAACACCTGTCCGTAAGCAACGTTTCGAGTAATGTTGCATGATAAAGTACTAGACAGATTAGCAGTCTTTTTCCTGTTTCTGTTAGTTGTTGGTAAATTCATTCAAGAATTAAGGCTTCTGATTTCCTAAAAGACGAGATAATATGCTTGATATTTAGTGGGTTCTAAAGTTTGTCTGATTTAATAAAATTTATCTTTCTAATGAATATTTCTGTTTGGGTTATTTTGGCATTTGAGAAAAAGTTTGTTCTAGTTTGTTAATGTCTTTGTAGAAGTTCTTTTCAACTTGCTTGGCATATAAGTACTCAGTAAATGCTCCTTTCTTTTTTTGCAGAAGAAACAGACTAAACTCTGTGTAGTGTCCAATGCATTGAATGGCATGCAGAACTAATATTTTATAGTGCATGAGTGTTATATTTTTGAACCACCTTATGTTTTAGAAACGAAAGACTTTTGGCTCTCCGTTATATTTCTAAGTAGTGATTTTTACTACATCTAATCCATATCTTGAATTGTCATTGATTTTCAAAATGAAATGCTTGGTGATTTGTTTTTCTCTCCTACCTTCATTTTCCAAAATTAAAAACAAATATTTGGTAATGCCTAAGCCAATTTTTTTTTGGTATGGAAAAGAAAATTTCTTATAATTATTAGGTTTGGTGTGCATGTGCTTTCTACTTATAAACTAATGCTATTTTCCTTGTCCTTTTGTTTCACTGCTGCTTCCATCCTGATGCATTTTGCTTCTTCCTGGTTTGGACTCTATTTATTTGCTGCTCAATTACTCTGCATTAAAAGCTTCTTGGTGATAGCAAAGATATCCTTGGGCCATCAAGTAAGTAGCTAAAGTTTGAATATCATGTTTGGGGACATAATATTTTGATGTGCATTTATTAAAGGCAAATGACATTTCAATTTTGGCTTATTAAGCCTTAAGCTTTTCTTTCTAGGCATTGAAATACAAAGTGAAGAATAGAAGTGGTCAGTCATGGCCCGTCTGTTCCCATTGTTCATCTGAAATCGATAGACAGTGTTTGTATATTTGCACCTTGATTATCTGGAGATGCACTATTTACTTAAACAGTTGTCTAATTCATGATTTAGTACCTCTTATTTATAATATTCCTTTCTATAATTTTCACAAGACATATAACAGACTGCTTTAAGCTAGAGGTGACACAAGTAATTTATTGCTGTGTCAAAATGAGAAATACTATTTTATTTTGTCAGAATTTTTGTTAGATAATTTGGATATGAAATTTTTTATACTTGGAAAATTTTACAAGTGAAACAAGTTTCACCTTAGGCATTTAGAAGGTACACCCTTTAAGATTATAACCAATTAATCTTAACAGTTTTTTGTTTGTTTGTTTGTTTTTGTACTGGAGATTGAACCCAGGAGTGCTTTACCACTGAGATACATACCCAGATCTTTTTTATTTTTTATTTGAGATAGGGTCTTGCTAAGTTGTTGAGGCCCTTGCTAAGGTGCCCTGACTGGCCTCAAATTTGTGATCCTCCTGACTCACACTCCCCAGTCACTGAAATTATAGATGTGTACCTGCTGGGATTATAGGTATGCATCACCTTGCTTAGCTTCATCTCAACAAATTTTACTGAGATTTGGAGTGTGGGGGGCAGTGGCTGGGGATAGACACTGCTAGCTCTGGGATATATACAATGAATAAAACATACTGCCTGCCCCTGTAAAGATTTTTATAGTCTAACTGGAGAATGACAGGGACAATTTTTATATTAAAAAATCATAGAATTATTGAGATATAGGAGCTTCATAGATAATATAAAAAAACATTTATTTTACAGATGAAGAACCTGAATAGAGTTTAAATATCTAAGAAACTAGTTGTGTGTGGTGGTGCACACATGTAATTCCAGCTATTCAAGAGACTAAGACGGGAGGATCACAAATTTGAAGTCAACTTGGGTTATTGAGTCTCAAAATTAAAAAATAAAAAGGGCTGGGGATGTAGTTCAGTAGTAGAGCACCCTTGGATTCATACCCCAGCATCAAGAGGAAAAAAATCCCAAAAGCTAGAATTAGTTGCTAGTGCGCCACATCTTTCTTCTACTGTTACTCAAATATCAGAATAAAACTCTTAATTTGGTGAAGTCAATATATAATCGAATAATTAATTTTACTACATCATTACTTAGACAAACATTTTAATTTTATTGAAGATCAATATAGAAAATTATATTGATTTAGGAAGTTTTAGTCTTTATCTCCAAGTAGTTATCTACCTATTGCAAGTTATTTCACTGCTCTGGACTCATTTTCTTCATTGAACAAAAGAAGGGAGGGAGTAAGGTAATGGCAGTGGTTTCTTTTGGCTATAAACTTCTTTGGTCTAGATCAGTTTCTATTTCTCCCTCATACTGATTAGTGTAGGTATGTAATTTTTGTTCTAAAAATAAGTGATTTAAAATAATAATACTAATTTTTTTTCATTCTTAATTGCAATAATTCTCAATGTTTTATTATTATTTTTAATATTTATTTTTAGTTGTAGGTGGACATAATATCTTTATTTAATTTTTATGTGGTGCTGAGGTTTGAACCCAGTGCTTCACATGTGCTAGGTAAGCACTCTACCACTGAGCCGCAACCCCAGCACTCAATTTTTTACTATTTATCCTACAACCGTATTTTGAGGATAGTAGAGATTTTACAAGTAGAAGATAGAACACATCTCAAGGGAAGTCTTAAGTTTTACATACAGATTATTTATTATTTCAAACAGCTACTTTATCTTAGCTGGGTGCAATGGTGCATGCCTATAATCCCAGCAATTGGGAGTCAGAGGCAAGAGGATCACAAGGTTGAGGCCCAGATACTTTAGGGAGGCCCTGTTTAAAACAAAAACAAAAGGTCTGGTTATCTGGATATGTAGTTTAGTGGTAGAGAGTGCCCATGGGTTCAGTTCTCAGTATGGCAAAAAATAAATAAATGAATAAATGATCTTATTTTAGCTTGCATTTAGATTATGGGCAAAAGCAAGATTTTTGAAGCTTGTAAGATTCTTCAAACTTTTATATCGATGAGTTGAATTTGTAAAGTAAAGGTGTTATTTTCCCTAGAATGTGTAGCTTGTATGTTAATTAGTCCAGTATATTGTCTACTAAAGATGAGTAAAATAATGTGAATACAAGGTAGATTTCTTTACTTCCATTCTAAGTAGAACCAGCAGAGGGCCCTGCAGTGTTATGTTTAGTAGCTGAGTCAGTTGCATCAGAAACTGCATGGAATCCTGCAGTGATTCATTTGACAAATATTTTTTTAGTAATGTTAGCAAGTATTCATCAATTACGTGCAAGGACCCAGACAAAAAACAAAGTCACTGCCATTCTTAAGATTCTATTCAAATAATCTATTATTGTGCAAATAATGTAAGCAAATATTCTAGTGACTTATGTTATGCAGAGCCTCGGTTACTAATGCTTGTGAACTGGACTGAGAGAAAACAAATAGTAAGGTGGGCTTTCTGTTATAAAGTACACTCTGTACACTAATATTTTCATGTACTCTTTCACTTCAAGGTTATCAAAATCACACATACCATCTCAATTATATATGCATTATAAAGGAGTGAATAGAACTAAATTTGCATTTCTAAAACCCTTTCTTTTTTTGTACAGTGAAGTTATTTAAGACATAGATACCTTGTCTTACTAATGGAATACTAAGGCATATTTAATTCCTTTAGTGGTTTTTCTTATATTTTTAATTATCCTTAAATGTACTATTTGATACATTCAAAAGAATATGTGTGTCATATATAAGGGTTAAAGCATAATCAAATAACAGTCATATAGTAAATCTACAGCTCAACCTAAGAACTAGAAACTTAAAAATATCTTACAGGTTTCTTTCTGCTGCTTCTTCCCTCTGTCTCCAGAAGTGATGACTAAGTTGTATGTTTTGTTTACCATTATGTATTTCATATTGTCAATTTGATTTGTATCATGTGAAAATATCATTAGTTTTATATCTGTACTGGGATGAACCCAGCGGAATTTCAGTAATTTTCTTTAAAAATCAAACAGATCTTGGTTTTTGTAACTTAAAGAACCATTCTATGCCTTATGATAATGGAGTTTCATAAAAACATAAAGTTAATTTGTTGATTCAATAAAGTTTCATTGGACTCTTTTAGTATATCAGGAAGCAATACTTTTATTGTGCCAAGAAGAATAATGGGTACGAGAATATTCAGGAAAATAAGGTAGACAAAACTCTCTGCTTTCATGGAATTTAGGGTCTAGTGTAGAAATGCAGACAATAAACAAATGATATGTCAGGCAGTGATAAGAATTACAATGAAAATCATTTAGATAAGGTGATAGACTAAAACTGTGGGGTGGTAGAAAAAATTAAGAATTTCTTTATGTGAAAACACCTTGGGGAAACTAAAGGGATTTTCTGAAGAGATAACACTTGAGTACAGTCAGCAAATGAGAGGAACTAATAAAGTGAAGATCTGGGGTGGGAGTATTCCAGGTAGATATAAGAAAGATATAATGGTCCCAAGACTGGCAAGATGACATTTTTGGGTAATACCTAGAAAGCGATTAGAGCAGAAGCCTAGTGAGTGAGAGGAGAGTAGGGGAGAGTCGGATTGGAAAGATAAGCAAGTCTCAGACTCTGTTGACTCTTAAAGCCATGGATTTTATTGTAAGTATGATGAAAACTAATGATATTTTCATATGATACAAATCAAATTGACAATATGAAAAAGATTACTTGGGCTTTCGTGTAGAAAATGAACTCTACTAACAAGAAGCAAATTAGTAAGCTGGTAGGAATCTGCTGTTGTGGGCAGTAAGAAGGTACTGGTGGCTGGGATTAGAGTGGTAATTGTGAGAAGTTGGGAGAAGTAGCAGGATTCCAGATAAATTTTGAAGATAGAGTGAAGATTTCACAGATAACTGAATATGAAGCGTGAGAGAAAGTGAGGGGAGAAGAGTAGTAATGCCACTACCTGAGATGGAGGAGAGGCAAGTTTAGAGGATAAAGAGAATTAAGAATTTTGCTCCAGATAAATTTGAGATGCCTTTTAAATTACAGAGATGATTATAAGACAGGCAGTTGTACATGTGAGTTTTTGTTTAGGGGGAAGACAGCATAGCTGGAGTTATAAACTTAGGAGTCATCAGTCTGCAGTTTTTTTATTGACTTGGTAAAATATTGTTTTATATCTGTACTGGGATGAAAATTGTTTTGTATTTTTACTTTGAAGAAAGGAGCTAAAATATAATTTGGAAAACTTTGGCATAATGGAAAGTATGTTAAAGCAATTTGATTTAAAATATCAGTGATAAAGACTGGGGGATATAGCTCAGTTGGTAGATTGCCTGCCTTGCATGCACAAGGCCCTGGGTTCAATCCCCAGAACCACACAAAAAAGAAAAAAAAAATCAGTGATAATATGAATGTGAAATTCTGATTAAGTTGAAAATTTAAACCTAGAGTGAGGACCAAATCACCACCTTTTTCTTTTTGGTACTGGGGATTGAACCCAGGGGTGCTGTGCCATTGAAAGATATCCCCAATCCTTTTTATTTTTTATTTTGAGACAGAGTCCTGCTAAGTTGCCATTGCTGGCCTCCAACTTGCAATCCTCCTGCTTCAGCCTTTTGAGTCTCTGGGATTACAGGCATGCACCTCTGCACCAGGCCCTAATTAAGATGAAACTAAATATTCTAAAAGCACAGAAACATAAAATGAAAGAATGTGGAGATCCTAGGGCCCTGTGGACTTAAAATTGCCCTATTCCTTCACTGAGTATTTTCTTTGTTCCACTTCTCTTCTTTTTCATCTTTTCTTATTGCTCTCTGGTAATGGTATCTTGGCCAGATGGGTGAGGAGTACCCTCAAAACACTATTTAAATGGATTATTGAGTCAACAGGTTTTTAAAAGACAGAGTTTCAGAACCAAGTGGTCCTGAGTTAGAATTTTGCCTCTATTATTTAATAACTAGTCTTATGTAAGGCAGTCTCTGTACATTAAGTTTCCCCATCTTTAAAATAGGACTCATGCCTACTTTCCATAAAAATTAGAAATTAAAATAGAAAGTCTGTGACTGTGAAATATTATTTGATACTAATAATTTCATTCTTTCTGGTTACTGATTAGATTGAATATATTTTCATATGCTTGTTGACCATTTGTGTTTCTTATGTGAAATAACTTTGCTTTTGCTTATTGTTCTAATTGCAAATATAACTAATAGTACCATGAAAGATACACAGAAAAATTTGGGGATGCCACTTATTATTAGTTGGATATGCATTTTCATTTTTACAATGTCTATAATTTGTATTTTTGACTCTTGCATACCTGTCAATTTCTCTTGGATTGATACAACAGAAAAACAAAATGGTTTTGTGAATTTAGTTAAGCATTAATTTGGTAAAATGAATATAATTGCTAAGACTATTTCAGTCATAATCTTATTCCATGTTATGAACGATATATAAGTCTGTAACTTTAGGGCTGATTATATTTCTCTTCTTTTCTTGAGCTGTTGTAGCAAACAGTGACGAATCTCAACTTCTGACACCAGGAAAGATGAGTCAACGCCAAGGGAAAGAAACTTATCCAACACCAACTAAAGATTTGCATCAGCCATCTCTTAGTCCGGCAAGTCCTCACAGCCAGGGTAAGAAGTTGTGGTTTGGGGTTTTTATTTAGTTGGTTGAGGGAATAAGGGAGATTCACATTTTGGGTCTATTATAATTTTTTCTTTTTAATTATTTGGTTTTATAGAGGTTTTGTTTGAGTCATTTATAATAGTCTTAAAGATTTAAGAAGTTTTAAATGCTTATTATTAATGCACTTAAGTAATAAACCCATTACATGTTAATATGAATAACAGTTTGCTTCCCATTTCTTAAAACACTTCTTTGTTTGGAACATTCAAAATCATCACTACTAGCTATTTTGAAGCTTACAGTTTTTATCAATCATAGTTATTCCTCCTATCCAGTTGACCTCTGTAACCATTCACCATCATCTCCTCATCCCCCAGCCACTGGTAACCACTATTTTACACTCTACTTCTGTGAGGTCAGTCTTTTTAGCTTCCATATACAAGTGAAAAGTGTGGTATTTGTCTTTTTGTGCCTCACTGACTTCATTTAATATAATATCCTCCAGTTCCATTCATTTTGCTGCAAATGACAGGATTTCAGTCTTTTTATGACTGAATAATATTACATTGTGTATGCATAAATCATATTTTCTTTGTCCAATCATAGACATACAGGTTGATTCCATATCATGGCTATTATGAATAGTGCTGTAGTAAACAGAAGTAGAAATATTGCTTCACCTACCAATTTCCTTTCCTTTGGATATATAACAAGTAAGGAAATTTCTGGATCATGAATAACATATTTTTTAAAAAATATTATGGCTCTCTATGGTTTGATAATTATTGTGGATCTCTTTGATGTCTGGCTTAATGAAAGACCTATATATTCCTGTCTGCTTCTGCAGTCAATCTGTAGGAATATGATTATTTGATAAAGGTATAAAAATTTTGGCATCACATATAAATGTAACTTTTATGTGTAATTATAAATGCTTTTCGTTGATAGTACACCAAAACTCGACAAATAGTAGTTTCTTAAATGTTGGTTGCAACATAGTATACTTTCCATATTCTGTAAAATGAAAATCCATTGATCTGTCTTGGATATTGAATGGCTGTTTACTCATGCATGGTTTTGTAACATCATATCCTTTGGAAAACATTTATTCATTGAATTATGCAGATTTTCCCAGTATTGGAAAATTTAAAGATATATCACAAAGAAGTGCTTTATGCATATTTCTCAATAATTTTTACTGCTTCAAGGACATTTGTGAGACACATTCTTTCCATGTGAGTGCATGACCACAAGAATTCAGTGACTACTACTCCATTTAGTTTCTCTGCCTTGATGTGTGCCAAGGTGCCAATAGTTATACCTAACATAGGAACAAAAGGGTAGATAAACTCTCAGGCCTTTATCCATAACTTATTACCTGTTATTACATGTGTATCTCCTAAAATCTTTCCCTATTGTCCCTCTTGAAAATATATGGGTATGCCTTTTGCCACCGTCCTATTTTTTTCATATTTTTAAAATTATAGTTGTATATAATGGTGGGATTTATTATGACACATTTGTACATCCATACAATATAAGTTGGCCAGTATCATTCCCTAGTATTTCCTTTTTCCCTCCCCTTTTCTCTCCCCCTCATTTCTTTGCTCCCTTCTACTGATCTTTCTTCAATTTTCATAAGATCCCCTCTTCTTTCTCTTTTTTTCTGTAGCTTCCACATAGAAAAATATGACCTTTGACCTTCTGAATTTGACTTATTTTGTTTAATATATTCTCAAGTTCTGTTTTCCTGTAAATGACATTTCATTCTTTATGGCTGAGTAAAAACCCCATTGTGTATAAATATCATTTTCTTAATCCATTAATCTATTGACAGAAATGTGAATTGGTTCCATTGGTTCCCATTGGCTATTGTGAACTGGGCTGCTATAAACATGGATGTGGCTATATCACTAGAGTGTAGTATGATGACTTTAATTCTTTAGGATGAATACTGAGGAATGGTATAGTTTAGTCATAGGTTTTTCATTCCTAGTCTTTTCAGGAATCTTCATATTGATTTCCCTCATATTCTCAATTAAATTGACTATGGAGACCTGGTGTAAGATGACACCTGGATGTCATGCAGAATCTTTTTTTTTTTAAATACTTAAAAAAATTTTTTTATATGATGTTGAGGATTGAACTCAGTGCCTCACATGTGCAAGGCAAGTGCTCTACCACTGAGCCACAACCCCCGCCCCATGAAGGATCTTTGAGAAGGAAGAAATTCCCATACTCATGATGAGTAGAAAAATACCAGAAGCTAGCCTACCTCAGGTGCTTGATAAAAGGTTAGTTTACCCTTTTTTTATTGGGGGGCCAGCCTGAATTTTCTGTCAATTAGGGCTGTTCCCTTTGATGTGAAGCTCATATACACTTTTCCTAATTAAAACCTTTCCTGTATGTTCCTACTCTTTGGTCCAATTTCACTTCTACTGTCATTAGATCAAAAGTTCCCATCTCTAGTGTCATAATGAAAAAGTATTATGAAACTAGTTTTTACCTTGCAGACCTCTAAAAGGGTCTTGGAGATTCCCATAGGTTCATGGATCAGACTTTTTTATTCATAGTTGATTGGTTTTGTGTAGATTCTGATATCAGCTAAAGTTTATTTAATCACATGTTCTGAACTCTTCTGTGGTGTGATTGGTAGTTGCAGTGGGAGAATTCCTTTTAAAACTAAGAACTTGAATTTGGTGTTTTAAAGTTAATATGTGCCTTCCTTATCTGTATTTTCACTTTCTGCTCTCAAATATAGAGTGAAATTATTAAATGGAAAGTTCCAGAAATGAATAATTCATAAGTTTAAGTTGCATTTCATTCTGAGTAGTAAGATGAAATCTCATGACATCCTGCTGTGTCCCATCAGGAAGGTGAATCATCCCTTTGTCTAGTATTTCCATGCTGAGTATAGTACCCACCCTATGACAGTTGAGAGAGAAGCAGGGAAAGAAACCACATTCACATAGCTTTTATTACTACATATTGTTATAATGGTGCTATTTATTCTATTGTTGTTATCTCTTATTGTACTTAGTTTATAAATTAAACTTTATTAGATATGTATATACAGGAAAAAACATTTTATGTGTGATGTGAGTATGTATGGTTTTTTGAGGCATCCAGTGGGGCAATCTTAGAATGTATCTACTGTGGTTGGAGGAGGAACTTTTGTACTTGATTATAATGTATTTTTAAAATTAAATTTAGAGTTAACTATCATATTATACTGATGTGTAATTATTCTGATTTAACATTGTAACTTCAGAAATCATATTTTGAGATTAGGCTTGTGTGACTGTTTTTTAAGTGAATATTGACTATTAAGTACAGATCCAGCACCCCTAAATCCACAGAATCTGAAGTCTAAAATGCTTTAAAATTTGAAACTTTTTGAGCACTGTCAGGACACTGTAAGTGGAAAATCCCATTTCTGACCTCATGAATGGGTCACAATCAAAACAAAGGCATAGTAAAAATATTGTTTGAAGTTGTGTATAAAGTATATATGAAACAATTGAATTTTGTATTTGAACTCTGATCCATCCCCAAGATATCTTATCATATGCAAATATTGCAAAATCCAAAAAATCTGAAGTCCAAAACACTCTGAGGTTTCAAGCACTCCAGATAAGGGATACTCAGATGGTAGTTGTTACCTTTATTTCAGTGAAAAATGTTTAATCATGTGTTAGATGGAAACACTTTTGGAAACTATAAAAATGTTATTTAACAAGATGAAAATAAAAATAATCACAATGTTAACATTTATTGTTGAATATAGTTTTGGACAGTTAGCATATCTATTGCCATAATGCTTTTTTGAAGGCATGACAATGGATATGTACATGCTCTGATATAAAAAAGCTTTATTAAGATAAATCCTAAAAGAATGCAACTGACCTGGTTTTTCCTCATTCCCAGAACCAGAATTTTGACTGTAATAGACAGGGTTCATCTGATATATGTATCTGTATCATAGAATGTTGAGAAGAATTCTTTAAACTTGGGACTTAGGGAAGCAACAAAATGGTTAATTAATAATTAAACCTGTCTTCATTTATATCTGTCATGACTATTTCTAAAAATTTATTAACCTATTGTTGTGTTTGTTTCATTTATTTGGGGTGAAGTGGAATATTTAGAGCAAGTTACAGACCTCATGATACTGCCCTCTTAAATAATCTTTTGTAACCAAATAGCCTTTATTACATGTAACAAAATTCACAATAATAATTTCCTAATGCCTAATTTATATTTGTACCTAAATGTTCCTGGGTAAGGTATAATTATTTCCTAATGCCCAGTTCATATTCAGATTTCCCTAGTCGTTTTATCTACTGAAATTCCATATAACATTTTTTGGGTGTCAGAGGTTTGTTCAAAATAGGATATACCTGTTAACTCTTGGTAATGATGAAAATAAACAGCTGGAGGAGATAAACAAGTGAGTAATATTTCAACTTCTTAGAAGAAATTGTTCCAAATACATTGATATTAATAATTACTAACATAAAGCTCCTCATGTCTCTAAATGCTTTTTCATATTAGTTCATGGAATTCTTATAAAAACCTCATGGTATATAAATAATTATTTTCCCTGTTTTACAAATGAGGAAACCAAGCAATTGGTAAGGGTCATTTCCTTGCCCAAGTTTACACACATTAGTATATAACAGAGCTAGAGTTTTTTTTTTCCAATTTTCTTTTTTTAAAAGTTAATTAATTAATTAATTAACTAATATTTTTGTATTACAATTCTTAATACACCTGTCAGAGCTGGAATTTGAACCTAGATATAACTAGAGTTTGTTTCTAAGTTTTAGTCAACTTAGTCTATATTTTTTGAGACTTAATTATTCCAAACTTTGTCTCCTGTGTGTTTTGATATAATCCTATTATGTATAGAATGCTTTTTTTGTGTGTTTAAGAGTTTTAACTCTCCAAATGTAATACAATTCTTCAGCTAAAAGAAGAATAATGAGACAAAATGCTTTTCAAAAATACCATAGAAAAATATTGTCCACTGATTTGTTTTTCCAAATGAGCCATAGGCTATTTACAAATAAGCAGATCTCCTATGATATGTATTAAAATGGCAAGCCTATCGACTGTTTGAAATCTAAATGAAAAAAAAATATATTAAAGCACATTTGATCTGTGAGTTAAAAACAAACAGATCATGGTGTAATGACAGAGTCATTTTACTTTTGTCTCCAAAACGTGTGAATACCAAAATTGTTCAAGAACACTTGGGAATGTAAAAATTGAGGGGGAAAAGTGTCTTCAAAAGGAAACCTTTAGAGATCGGTTTACTGCAAATAAAACATACTAACCACACTCCTGTTGTACATATATAATACTAATACTAACAGGTACTCAAAGAAATGGCAGAACTCAAAACAATAGGTATTAAATAAGTTAAAAGTATTCAGATGCCAAGGATAAAATAAACAGTAATTAAAGAATGAAGTAATCATCTCCACAATACAGATAGGATGAAGTGAATGAACCAAATACACTTCCTCCAATGTTTGCATTAGGGTGTTTTTGTTTGTTTAGCTTGCATACATTAGAATGTTTATTGTAATTCTTCTTTATCATTATAAATATTAATATTTTACCTTCCAAAGAGAAGAATCAGCAAGAGAGAAAACACCAAATGCTTCTTATAATGTGGTGCTAGGTCTGTTTAGGTCAAGGAATGACAGGAACCACCCCAGCTCTGGCTTTGCTGGCCTCATTCCCCTTGACCCCTGTGGGTAGAGTACAACGTGGGAACAATAATCAACTTTGGAAAGCTTTGCTAAAGATAAAGATGATACAGATATTATCACACTTATTTATTTTACAACTGGAACTTAAGATGGCTTTTTTTTTTTTAAAGTTGTCAGTGGATCTTTATTTTTCACTTATTTATATTTGGTGTTAAGGGTCAAACCCGGTGCCTCACACATGTTAGGCAAGTACTCTACCACTGAGCTACAACCACAGCCCTTGAGATGGCTTAAAAAAAAAACCAACTTGTTAAGAAAAAGACAAAAGGTAGACTCTGTGCAAGATTAACAGTCACAATAGAACAGAACAGGAAAAAAAAAGTTTTTTTTTTGTTGTTGTTGTTGTTTTGTTTTGTTATAATAATACTACATAGGAATGTTCATGTTTTCTGCCATAGGACTATAGAGAAGAGGCCTGGAAAGGAGATGTTTAAAAAAAAATTAAAGGTTTTGTTCATGAGGGACATTTCAAGTCAGAATTAAGGAGGTCTGCTACTTAATGTTCAGCAAGATGTGTTCAGAGGCAAAGATTGATCAGATTTTTGTTCAAAAAGCTCAATCTTAAAGGAGTCCTCTGTGAGAAAACCACTTGAAAAATATATCCTTGAATAGACTTCAAAAACAGATCATACAAAAATGTGGGGAGCCATTCTGACACGTGATTGGGTGACTCCCGTTAAGGGCCTGAGGCACTCTGGCTGTGTCGGAGTTATCCCGACCCTTTCCTGATGAGAGAGCCCATCCGTGTGGGGGTGTGCGTAACCACTGACCCTGGAGACCCAATCACTGACCCTGACCTTGGAGTGCAGCCCCCCCTCAACCTTCATTGGATGGAATTCTCCCCTGAATCTCTTGTCCCCCCAAATAAAAGGCTACTCCCCGGCGTGTTCGCTCTCTCTCTCTCTCTCCTGCTAGCCCAGAGTAATCCTCGCTGCCCTGCTGGGCGGCTGGAGGCAGGGAAACGGAGGCGAGCCGTCTTGGACCTAGCATTAAAATAAGGTACTGTCTGTGTGTTTTATTTTGATCTCTTCTAACTAACTGAATGCCAGAACCTCATTAATGAAACCACTGCGCAGGCCGCGTGGTAGACAAAAATATCTTGAAAAGTAAATTAGATAATTAAAAATGTCTTTTCTAACAGAGCTGGACGTCAGGCTCTCCATGCAGAGCCATTATTATTGCTGCTTTTTCTATAACTTAGATTATTTTTCTCCAGCCACATTTCAGCTAACTGCTGCATAGACACATATGTTGATGCCTTGGACCCCAAGTACATTTGTATTGTTTGGGATCTAGACTAGGGTCACAGAAGACAGGGTGGTGGATGTGGACTACTCCTACCTCCTGGCTTCTTCTGAACATCTTCAAATCTGTCTGAATAACCTTGTTTAGAATGCTTTGTTTGGAGATACTGTTTCGTTTCTTTTGGGTAGTACCTTGGAGTGCAATTGCTAGATCATATCGTAAGTGTATATATTTTACTTAATAAGAAATGGCCAAACTGTATTTCAAAGTAGTTATACCATTTTTACATTCATGTTAGCAGCGTGAATAGTCCAGTTGCTCTATATCCTTGATATTTTTAATTTTAGCCCTTCTAATAGATGTGTAGCAGTATCACTTTACAGTTTTATTTACATTTCTCTGAATACTAAGGGTGTTGAGCATGTTTTCATACGTTCATTGGCTACCATTGTATCTTCTTTTGTGAAATAATCTTTGTTTTGCTCATTTAAAAATTGACTTTAGTATTATTGAGTTTTACACCTTTAATATCTTAGCGTCTTTTTTTTTTTTTTTTTTTTTTGGTGGGGGTGCCAGGGATTGAACTCAGGGGCACTTGGCCACTAAGCCACATCCCCATCCCTATTTTGTATTTTATTTAGAGACAAGGTCTCACTGAGTTGCTTAGTGCCTTGCTGTTGCTCAGGCTGGCTTTGAATTCACAATCCTCCTGCCTTAGCTTCCTGAGCCGCTGGGATTATAGGTATGCGCCACTGTGTTTGGCTTAGTGTCATTTTTTGATAGCTGTGTGTATTGCATTTTTTTCTAGTCTTGGTATATTTTTTCACAGTCTTAATGATTTTCTTTTCACAGAGCACATGTTTTTAATTTAGGTGAGGCCCAATTTATTATTTTCTCCTATGATTCAACCTCCTTCTGTCTTTGTCTACTCTAAAGTTATAAAGAATATTTTCTGTAATTTCTTCTAGAAGTCTTATGGTGTCAAGACTGATTTTTAAAAAATATTTATTTTTTAGTTGTAGTTGGACACAATACCTTTGTTTTATTTATTTATTTTTATATGGTGCTATGGATCGAACCCAGGGCCTCCCACATGCTATGTGAGCACTCTTCCACTGAGCCACAACCCCAGCTCTCATAACTGATTTTTTCCTTTTGTTTTTATTCTTACTATCATGGTCATAGATTAGGCCTTTGTCATTTTATACCTACATTACTTGGTATCACAACCTTCTAACTTCTATGAGGACCTTGCCCTCCAGTATACGAGGTTCATCTTTCTTGTAAAAAAAAAAAAAAACTAAACAAAAAATATTTTTAATATTAAGGTGAGATTATGATGAGAGAGAAGTTTTTATAGATATATATGGCCAGAGAATACATGGATCTTCTGAAGGAGATATCTGAGGGAATAACATGAATAAAGAGAAATAGAAAATTATAAACAAAAATAACACTTTTTGTTATTCAAGCTTGCAACTGAAAAACTAGCTAGATGTCTACATTTGTCTCTCCCTTAAGGTAATGGCTTACTGTTGCCTCAGGCAACAGTCTAGCTGTGTCTGAGAATCACTTGGGAGCTTTGCTTAGATACAGACTCTACTCCATCCTTTTAGAATCTCTAGGGTGAGGCTCCCTAATGTATGTTTATACAGTTGTCCAAGTGTATCAGATGTAGTGACATTCGGACAGCAGCAATTGAGATCATAAGTTGCAACTTCAATAATCTGGTAGTTGGGCCTCTTCATATGCCTGGTTTTATTGTACTCTCCCAGTTTCATTACCCCCTCACCCCCATGAATCCAACTGGGTGGTTTCCTTCACTGTTCCTCAGACACTGTGTTTTTATTTATCCTGGTCTTTCACTGTGGAGTCTTCTTCTACTCCTTTCAGATACTGCTTATCCAGACACTGCTCATTCCAATATATACTGTTAGACTCTTTTCTTTCTTTAGATGATCCTATTATCCTAATTTACAAAATTCCCATATCATTGCTTTTGGGATTTCGTGATATACTCCTTTTTATGATTATTATAGTAGGGATACATGATCTCCCCAACAAGTAGATTTGCAAAGGGAGTTAAATGCCTTAAATTACATGCTTACCCAAATCAGTGACTATTTACCATTAATTCAAAAATTTTGTCCATTCTCCTTTTTCTTATTTTCCTGGCTTTATCTCCTTTATGCATATTGACTCATACCAATTTAATGTAGGCCGTCATCACTTAGAAAAAAAAACAATTTAAGTGTTCTTCAGTATAGCAGTATAGTTTCCTCCCATAATTTTTAGATTTTTTTTTTTTTTTTTTTTGGAAGAGCAGGGAGACTCTGACTTTGATTATTTTACAAATTGGGTGTTTCCCAGATTTTTTGTTGTTGTTGTTGTTGTCGTTGTTCAAGGACAAAGTATTGTTTTACTTCATAATAGTTTGAATTTAAGTACTGTCATGGTCTCAGATAGGATGGGATTGTTTTATACTGACTTGTTTGAGCGTAGTATATTTCAGTTGTTTATTAAGAGAGAAAGACAGTCATAGATTAATTAGGCTTGTTTTCTCCCTTTCCTCTTCTACTTTTAAATAAGGATAATGCCAAAGAGGCCTAGAGACTAAGTTATAACTCATCTCATGAATGGATACTCTTCCCTGTGTATCATGTTTGAGATTCTTATCAGGCTTGATAACATACTATAACTTGTAAAACCTTTCATTCGTGGTTGTACAAAGCCATTTTTCTATGCTTTTATTTTTATGAAACCATCTTTCAGTTGTAGTGCTTTATGAGAGAATATATGATGTTGCTTTGCTATAACTTAAGTCCATTTAAGAATTAGAAATGTTTAAATAAATTCTGAAACTTTCAAAACAAAATGTTTTGTCTGCTTCAACAGTTTTATCTTAACTCAGACCATTTTAGTAGTGTTTCTCTTATCCTTTAAAAAGTTCTATTAAGCCTGCAAAATCCCTTCACTTCGGTGCTCTGGCAGTGTTAAAAATGACGAGTCTGTCTGTATCCACAACTTAATAGAAAACTTCAAAGTAAAGGGAGATTGTTTCTGAAGCTGAGTTTACTAACATGAAGATGTTGTATCAGATTCCCCAGGGTGACAGCATTAAGACACTGCTGGTATAATCTCAGATGACTAACCCAGTATGCCTTCATTTAAGTGGTTCACATACAAAAGGAGACCTAGAAGCCACTTTCTTCCATGAATCGAAGCAATTCGTCCTTTCTTGGTAAGACAATTCTGAACATATTTGGGACTGTACACACATAACAAATATGTTTTTTAATCTCTGTATTATATTTCAAGAAAATTGTTTTGCCAAAAGAGGATTTGCATTTTTTCTTACCCAACCCCCACTAACAACAACATCATCATCATCATCATCATCATCATTATTATTATTATTTTACCTTAAATTAAATGCTGTGCTTTTGGTTTGCAGCCATAGCCTATGTTAGCAGTAGAATAGAGGTTTGGATAATTTTCTTCTGAAATTATCAGTCTTTAAAGCATTTGATTTCTGAAGTTATTTCTTGAGACACAGTTGTTTTGAAATTCCTTGTGTTTGGTAGTTGGGTCCTGTAACTATGAAAGCATATTAAATAATGAAAGAATGTAATAGTTTGCAAAAATTAATAAGAATAAAATATTTTTAAAAGCTCTCTTGTAAAATGTTACAGTATGTGTGTTGAACTGTTTCTAGGCTTTTACAGGGGAAACTAAAATATTTTGAAAGCATTTGCTGAAAAGTGTAAAAGCATTTGCACAATAATAAGGGGAGTATGCCTCATTCTTGCCAGGCTTTATGAATTGCTTCTGTAGCATAACAGAAAGATGAACATAAATAACAATACAGTACATTTGTTTTTCCTGAAAAATTTCTACCAGATATTAACTGGACTAGTTTCTTAGCTTGTTTCTGTTGGGATTTAACTTCTTTTGTTTTGAAAGTCTGAGAGATTGAGATCTCTTTCTTACAAGAGTGATAGAGTTTTATCTATAGAGTTGTTTGCCAAAATTTTCCTTTTCTTATTTGAGGAATATAGAGGCAGACTTTCTGTATTTTTAATTAATATATAACAAAGTCAATATCATATAATTTGCCAAGTAACATTTGCATAATTTCTGAGAGAAGATAAACAGTAGCTTCATAGATTTTTGTTCTTACTTCCTTTGGTGGTTGTACATGGAACATATGTAAGTTTAATTTCAGAATGAAACAGTGAAATTTCAGCAAAATTCATCTCTTTTCTGGTGAAGGAAGAATGTTCATGACAGATGAACAAATATCCCTTGTTGTGGAAGACAGGGTTTTCTAGGCATCTCCTTGAACAAGCTGATTTTTTTTTAGCCTGCTTGATACAAGGTTTTGTACCAGAGAGCAAAAACAAACCAATGATATTTTTAGCCCCTGCCGTCATGTGTTAAATTTGTAATTTGGTAGTGTAGGGAAAAGAAGTTGGGAAACTTTATAAGGAAACCTGAAAATCTACAAGTGAATCTTCAGTTCCAGTAAATGGCTGAGTCGATATTCAGAGAAAAGCTTCATAGTAAGAACATCAATATACTGGATGAAAAATGTTTTAAAACTTTATCTTACTGGCAGGTCAGATGTGACTTAAAACTAAAGGAGTTAGTAGAAGGAGTGGAATTTTTTGAGAAACTGTGTCCCTAGAGATAGTGAGTTCTAGAGCCAGCTGTTGTCCTGACTGGTGTTTGCTAATTCTCAAAGGTCTGATAGCTTGGGTTTTAACAAGAGAAAGGAGTAAAAGACTAGTCCATTCATGATAGAAATATGAGTTGAAGAGGCTTGTCTCATGAAATTGGAAGTCCTAAAGGACAGCATTCTTAATTAATTAGAAAATATGCCACTGAGGATGGCTGTGAAGTACTTGCCTATCTTGGCCTTGATTCTGGGCAGAGAATGAGGGGAGAGGGAAATCTTCTTTGAGAAATCTTATTTTTTTAGTTATAGGTGGACACAATATTTTTATTATGTGGTGCTGGGGATTGGACCCATTGCCTCATATAAGCACTCTACCTCTGAGCCATAACCCCAGGCCCTCCTTGAGAAATATAAGCATAAGCTCACATCAATTTGGACTTAGGGACAGAATTCAAACTATATTGTAGTATATAAACAACCCCAAGTTTAGTTAAAGATGATCTTGCGTTTAGTCTGAACAGATAATTAGAAGAATCAACACAAATCCTTTTTTAGAAGAGAATATTTTAAATCCGGGCCTCAAAAGAATTCAGTATGAGCTCCCAATTAAAATCAGTTAACAATTAAAACAAGAAGATACCATCTCTATTAGAATGACTAAGAGTCAGAACACTGACAACACTCAGTGCTGAAAAGTATGTGGAAAAGTTAATAACAAACATGAGGTAACAAGCCCCCATCAGAGATTCCCACACCAACTCCTGCTCTCCAGATGTATGAAGTTTGCATAAACTATAATTGTCAGTTATAGAATGTGACTTGATGAGAGACAATATGAAAAGGGACAGTTCCAGGACCCTTTCAGAATTTATGAAAGACAACAAACCGCTGATTAAGGCAGCCCCACAATTCCCAAGTAGGGAATTAATTTTTAGATTTAATTAATTTTTAGAATTAATTTTTAGATTTAAAATTAATAGTCTCGGTGCTTGTATTTGATAGGAAGAATAAAAAGTGATGAATTAAGTACTTAACATAGAATAATAGAATAACAAAGTAGATGGAAGGAAATAATAAATATAAGAGAATAATTTATTTAAACAAAATAGGTAAGAGTTATCAGAAAGGATGACATTTGTTGTTACAAAGCTAATAAAATTATCAAACTTTTGTTAAGATTAAGGGGCAAAAAGGAAACATCAGGAATGAAAAGGGGAACACAACAAAAAAATACAAGTGGATGTTTTAAAAGATATTTTAAACTGCTTTAAGCCAATGAATTTGAAAAAGTTCGATGAAATGAACAAAGTCTTAAAAGAGATTACATCCCCAAACTGACTCATGAATAGAAAATCTGGTGATATTTAGGTCTTTAAAGTTATCTAATTAGTAATATAATTACATTTACAGAGATAATATGAGGGCTGGTTAGGTTTACAAACAAGTTTTACCAAACATTTAAGGAAAACATTCCAATCTTAACATTAATGGTGTATTTTCTTAATTCTAAAAATAACTCCTCCCAACACACACACATTTTATTTCTCTGAAGTTGAATTGGATCTTTAATTGATGGTGTTTATAATCTCTCTTGGTTATTGTTGTACACTTTTTGTAGTTTATGACTTCTCTGAAGTCAGGAATGTAGCCAGTGGGTGATGACATCTTAAAATTAATGAAATAGAGAAAGAAATGTTCCCCAAATGAAGTTTGCATGTGAAAAACAGATAAGGGCATTGCAAGAGAGAAAAATTATAAGACATTATTAGTCATGAACCTAGATGCAGAAAAATCTAACAAATTGTTACCAAACTGAATCTGGCAAGATAAACATTGTACCATGTGGGCATTATTCCAGGAATGCAGGGTTGGGTTTGCTATTAGAATATCTGTAATTTTCACTTAACACTTTAGCAAATAAAAGAGAAGCCATGTCATCATCCTACTAATAAAGAAAATGTATTTGAAGCTTTTAATGTCCTTTCATGATAAAAACTCTAAGCAAACTAAAAATAGAAAAGAACTTTTTTAACCTTGTGAAGTTAGAATCAGGAAAGTTTAAAAGGTTTGTAGTATGTACATGTCTTTTCAACATTGTGCTTAAAATTTATCCAGTAAACATGGTAAGAAAATAAAAGTAAAAATAGAAATGTTTTTCTTTTTTGTAGCCAGTATAATTGTTTATATAGACCTTTCCAATTGTCAGAAAAATTCTCAAAATTATGAAGATGTTATCATATATATGTTAAGTGCATATGTAAGTGTGTACCAATGACAGATGGCTAGAAAATGAAATTCAAAAACTACTATTTAGAGGTTGTGGTTGTGGCTCAACGGTAGAGTGCTCATATGGCATGTGTGAGACCCTGGGTTCGATCCTCAGCACCATATAAAAATAAATAAAATAAAGGTATTATGTCCAGCTACCACTAAAAATATATTTAAAAACTACTACTTAAAGTAACAGAAAATGAGGTACACAGCAATCAATCTAACGAGATGTGAAATATGTTTAGTAGGAAAGTATAACACTAAGATTATGTATTCTAAATAAAAAGGGAAAGATCATTTTTATAATAGGAAAATTTAATATTATTTGGATGTCACTTCTCAAATTGATTTTTTAGATTCAGTGTATTTTGAATCCTGATGTCAACAGGATATTGTTTCAAATTATTTGATAAGAACATCCTTAAATCTCTAGGGAAAGCAAAGGGCAAAGAAGAGTTAAGACACACTTGAAGAAGCAGACAGGCAAGGGTTGGGGTAAAGACTTTCTTTTATCAATTATTTAGTACTTACTCTACTGCTTTAGTAAATAACTCAGCAAACATTGCTAATGAAATAGACAAAGGAAGGACAACAGAGACTTAGAAACAGATTTAAGCATGCACACATGTAAATGGCAGCTTCAGAGCTACTTCAAATTCTTTTTCTTAAGTTGGTGGCAAGTATATAGGTGTAATGTCCCTTAAGAAGATTGTGTTAACAGATTTTTAAAAAAATGTTATGTTTTTATCAAACTGAAAACTCTGATAACAGTGTAACAATTTTTTATCTGATTAATCTAGGAACTACAGGTTTATATAATTTACCACTTGAGGGGATTGTGGGTATAGTCAAGACGAAAAAAATCGTTGTGCTTCAGGTGAAGTGATGATGTGAAGTTAGTTGGATATGTGGTTACAACTGTGAAATCTTTGTTAGACTCATTATCAGGAAATTTCTGGAGTGTGGCACCTGCTAATTTGTATTCTCCAAACTCTAAAGCGCCTAAGGTTGAATGGATTCTCTGGTGGATAAGTAAAAAGATGCAAGCATTGGTATCAACTGGGAAAGGGAATGGAGAGATCAGTAGATACTTGAAATCCTAGTATAAGCAAAATTGTCTTACAACTTTATTTCCATACTTGGAGAAAAAAGGCTGTAAGTTTTCTTTGGTGCATTTGAATGGGTACTATGAAGAATGGGATTTTCTTATTTTGTGTTTTTGAGAAATAGTTCCTGGAAAGAGTAGCAGTTTTCTCATTTTTCCTAATACAGTATTTGCACAGATTTCAAGTACTCCATCTTGAAACACAGATGTTTATATAAGTTTTGTGTTTGAGTTCCTTATTTACAAACCATGCTTTGAGCCAATTGGTGGTTAGGTTTTTTAGGCTCCCCTTTCTTCATTATCCTTGAGGTGTTGCTCATTATCTCCCTTCTCAGTACATACCTTATTGCTGCCTGGAATAATCTCTTTACTTTTTAATATTTTTTCGGCTTTACTGTGGTATAATTGACAAATAGAAATTATATAGATATTGTTGTACAACTTGATGTTTTGATGTACATCTCCAATTGTGAAATTACCACCAAATCAAGTCAGTTAACATTTATGTCACCTGAAAGTTACCTTTTAGGTTTTTTTTTTTTTTTTTGGTTTGTGTGCTATGTATGATGAGAACATATAAGATATCTCCTCACAGAAAATTGCAAGTGTACAATGTAGTATTGTTAACTACAATTGTCATGCTCTATGTAGATCTCCAGAACTTATTCATTTTGTAAGATTTAAACTTTTTACACTTTGATGACTGTTTCCTCAACTCATCAACCTCTAGACACTTCTAACTCTATGCTTCTTGAATTCAATTGTTGTAGATTCTACATATAAGAAAGATTAGGCAGTATTTGTCTTTCTCTGTCAGGCTTATTTTGTTTTGCATGATGTCCTCTATGTTCATCCTTTTCTTGTACTGAATAATAATGTAGTATACACGTGTACCACAGTTTTCTTATCCACTTTCTCTCAGTAGACATTTTAGTTGTTTCTGTGTCTTGGCTATTGTAAATAATGTTGTAGTGAACATGGGAGTGAAAATATCTGTTCAAACTATGGATTTGTTTTCTTTTGGATCTATACCCAGAAGTGAGATTCCTGGATCATATTGTTGTTCTATTTTTAATTTTTCAAGGGATTTCCAATAATGGCTTTAGTAATTTGCATTCCTATCAGCTGTGTGCAAGGGTCCTCTATTGTACACATTCTAGCCTAAAGTTCTCTCTTGTCTTAGATAATATATAAACTTAGACAAATAGCTTAGATTTATAGCTATTCTAACAGGTAGTGGTTTTGATTTGCATTTCCCTGACAATTAGTGATGTTGGACATTGTTTTCATGTACTTCTTGGCCATTTGTATATCTTTCTTTTTGAGAAGTTCCTGTTTTGGTCCTTTGCATATTTTAAAATCAGGTTATTAATTAATTTTCTGTTGAGTTCCTTATATAATATATTAGATTATATATGGGTATTAAATTATTATTAAATTATATGGGTATTAAATTCCTTTATCAGATACATATTTTGTAAATATTTTTTCCATTCTTTCAGTTGCCCTTATACTCTTTTGATTGTTTCCTTTGTTATGCAGAAGCTTTTTAGTTGGATATAATATTACCTCTTTTGTTGACTGTACTTTTAATGTCATATCTGAAAAGTCTATGACCAATATCAAGAGCTTTTCCCCTGTCTTCTTGTAGTAATCTTATGGTTTTGACTCTTACATTTAGGTCTTTATTTTGAGTTGAATTCTGCAGATGGTATGAGGTAAGGGTACAGTTTTAATCTTCTGCATGTTGGTTGTCCGTTTTCCAACCACTATTTATTGATGAGAATATCCTCTTTATGTGTTATTGGCACCCTTATTGAAGATCAGTTGACCTTAAATGTGTGGATTTTTTTCTGGGCTCTCTGTTCTGTTCCAATGGTCTATATGTCTGTCTTTATGCTGATACCATATTGCTTTTGTTACTGTACCTTTTTTAAAAAAAAATTGATGGTACTAGGAATTGAACCCAGGGCCTCTCCATAATTATGCTACAGGCTCAGCTCTTTTATTATTTTTTAATTTAAGATAGTCTTGCTAAGTTGCCCAGGCAGGCCTTGAACTTGGGATTCTTGTGCCTTTGAAATAAGGAACTGTGGTACCCCCAGCTTTGCTCTTTGTTATTCTTGTTCATAATTACTGTGACTGTTCTTATTTTTTAATTATTAAATGTCTACTGTGACTATTCTGACTTTTTGTGATTTCATATGAATTTTTTGATTCTTTTTGTATTTCTTTAAAGAACACCTTTGGGATTTAAATAAAAAATATTTAAATTTAAATAAAAATTTATTTAAATAAAAAATATTGTTAAATATTTTTTCTTTTTATTGCTGTTGTATATGGAGTGATTTTTCTGATTTCTTTTTGTATAGTTCATTGTTTATGTAGAGAAACACTACTGATTTTTATATCCTGCAACTTTATGAATTTTTTAGTTCTAACAAAGTTTTTTGTTGTGGTGGTAGTAGTTATTGAGTCTTGATTTTTCTACATATATGATCTTGTCATCTGCAAACAGATAATTGTATTTCTTTCTTTACAATTTGGATGCCTTTTATTTCTTTTTCTTGTCCAATTGTTCCTGCTAGGACTTCGGTACTGTGTTGAATTGGAATGGTGAGAGTGGGTATTGTTACCTTGTACTGAATTTTAGAGAAAATGCTTTCAGTTTTTTCTTCATCATTTATGATGTTACCAGTGGAAATTTTATATATGTCTTTGTTGAGGTAAGTTCTTCCAGCACCTATTTTGTTGAGTGTTTATCATGAATGAATGTTGTGTTTTATCAATGCTTCTTCACTTATTTGGATGATTATGTGGTTTCTATATTTAACTTTATTAATGTGGTATATCATATCTGCTGATTTGTATATGTTGAACCATCTTTACTTCCCATGGAAAAACCCACCTGATTATGTTGAATGATCCTTTTAATATGCTGTTGAGTTCAGTTCAAAAGTATTAAGGATTTTTGCATCTGCGTTCAACATGATGTTGGCCTGTAGAGTGTATAGAGTCTTTGTCTGGCTTTGGTATTAGGGTGATGCTTGCCTCATAACAAGTGTTAGAAACTATTCCTTCTTCTGATTTTTGGAAGAATTTAATAAAGATTGATACTAATTTTTCTTGGAATTTCTGGTAGAATTCATCTGGGAAGCCATCTGTTCTCCCCTTTCTTCTTGGGAGGCATTTGATTACTGATTCAGCCTCCTTATGTATTGGTCTGTTTAGACTTTGAATTTCTTCTTGACTCAGTTTGGTAGGTGTATATTTCTAAGATTTTGTCTTTTTCTTCTAGATTATATAGTTTCTTGGTTATAATTGTTCATAATGATCCCTTATACCTTTTATTTCTGAGGCATGAGAAATAAAATGTCTCCATTCATTTTGGATTTTTGAGTCCTTTCTCTTTAAACTGAGCTTTTATTAAATTTTACTTTAAAATAATCTGAACTCATGGTTTTGATTTCTGTCTGTTGTTTTACTATTCTGTACTTCATTTATTTGTGCTTTAGTTATTATTTCCTTGCTCTTGCTAATTCTGAATTTTGTTTTTTTCCTAGTTTCTTGAGGTATAAAGATGTGCCATTTATCTAGATTTTTAAAATTACTAACATCTCTCATACTATTGGCTTTTACTAAATCCCACAAGTTTTGGTAGGTTGTGTTTTTGTGTTTCTTAAATTCCCCTTTAAGTTTTCTTTGATCATTGATTCAGGAGTATGCTATTTAGTTTATACATACTTTGGATTTTCCAGGTTTTACTGGCTTTATTCCTTTGAGGTCACAAAATATTCCTGATATGATTTTGCTCTTAAATTTTTAGAACTCTTTTTGTTACCCAATGTATGATCCATTCTGAAGAATGTTCTGTGTACATTTGGGAATAATGCATATTTTTTCCACTATTGGGTAGAAAATTCTGCAGATGTTGGTTAGGTCTCTTAGGTCAATAATGTTTAATTTTGCTGTTTCCTTTTGATGTTCTGTCTGGATGACCTGTCCACTACAGATAGTAACAAATTGAAGTTTCCTAATATTATTGTACTACCTGTTCTCTCTTTTGATTTGCCTTTCTTTACTTTGTATATTTATGTGCTTTGATGTCGGGTACATAGATATGTATAATTTTTCTCTTTTCCTTTTGAATTGACCATTTTATAATTATATAATGACATTCTTTGCCTCAAGTGTACTCACTGTTGTTCTCTTTTGGTTACTGTTTGCATAGACTATCTTTCTCCACCCCTTCACTTTGAGCCTATGCATGCTTTTAAGTTTAAAGTGAGTTTCTTGTAGGCAGCATATAGTTGGGTCTTGTTTTTAACCCATTCAGCCACTGTTTCTTTTGATTAGGGAGTTTGGTCCATTTACCTTTAAAGTAATTATTGGTGAGTAAAGACCTATTCTACTTGTTCTTGCCATTTTTCTTGATTGATGTCTATGTGTTTTGTATTTCCGTTATTCCTCTCATCTTGGATTTCTCTGTGGTTTGATTTTTTTTTTTTTAGGTGATGTGGTTTGATTCTTTTATTGTTAATTTTAATTTTATTTATTTTTAAAATGTTTTTACTAAATTATAGTTATGCATAATAGTGGGTTCATTTTGACATTATCATACATGCATTGAATATAATTTGCCGCATTTCAGTTTGTGGAATTTCCTCTTTCCCTTCTCCCTCCCCCTTTTAGCCTTCTTCTACTCTACTGGTCTTCTATTTATTTTTAGTTTTTTTCTGTTGGTGATATACATAAATGTGGAATTCACTTTGGTATATTTATTTATATATGAATATAACATAGTTTGGTCATATTCATTCTGTGCTTCCTGTTTTTTCCCATCCATCTTTCCTCCCACTCCAATCCCTTCCTCTCCTCCACTGATCTCCCTTATATTTTCATTGAAATTGCCCCCACCCCCCTTTCCCCCTTATTTTACTCTAGCTTTGGCACATGAAAGAAGACATTTAACCTTTGACTGGCTTATTTCACTTAGAATGATGTTCTCCAATTCTATCCATTTGGCAGCAAATGCCATAATTTCATGATTCTTTTATCTGTTATATGTGTATTGAACATTATTTTTGTGACTACTGTTGAGTTCACATAAACAAAACAGTCTCTGTATCAAGTTGGTTGCAGGTATTCCGCACTTCATTCTCTGCCATACTGTACGTAATTGATGCCTGATTTTACTTCTTTCGATATTTTTTATTAACAAATTTATATGATTATAATTGTTTGAATTCTCTTCTAATGTGCATACTAGTTTTAAAAATTATTTATATACTATCATTATAGTATAAAATGATATATATAAATTTTTGTCTTAATATTTGCTTTTACCATTCAGATTGATATTTTCATATGCTTTCATGCTGTTTTGGTGTGTATTTTTATTTTAACTTGAACAACTCCTTTTAGCAAGTCTTATAAGGCAGATATAATGATGATGAACTCCCATGTTTGTTTTTCTGTGAAAGTATTTTTCTTTTCTTCATTCTTACAGCACAGTTTTGGTTGGCAGATTTTCCTTTAGTATTTTGAACATAGCACTGTACTTTCTACTGGTCTGCAAATTTCTGTTGAAAAATCTGCTTATAATTCATATAGAAGCCCCATTGTGTATGACAAGTTGCTTTCTCTTACTGCTTTCAAAATTTCTTTAACTCTTAATAACCTAATACATTGTGTCTCAATGAAGCTTTCTTTATATTTAGTGTAGTTAGAGTTCTTTGGACTATGGATATCCATTCTTCAGAATGGAAAGTTTTCTACTCTTTTTACAAAGCCTTTCTTCCTATTTCTCTTTCAGAGCACTTTCTGAGCCTCTCATAAGCCTTATGATTATCCAGAAGTCCTCTATGCTTTCTTCACTCTTTTTCATTATTTTATTATTGTTATTCTTCTCTCTGGCTGATTTCAGATGACCTGTTTATAAGTTCACTGTATTATCGGATCTGTTGTTGAGGCTCTCTTGAATTTTTCATTTCAGTTATTATATTCTTTAGCTCTAGAATTTCTGAGTCTTTTTAATGTTTTGTCTTTTAAAAAATTCTCATTTTGTTCATGTATTATTTTTCAGATTTTGTTAGGTTTTCTATCTGTGTTTTTATGCAGTTCATTGAGTTTAAGAAGATCATTTTGAATTCCTTGCCAAACAGTTCATGTGTATCACTTCTTCAGGATTAGTTCCTATAGTTTTGTTTGTTTCCTTTGTGTTGTCATGTTTCTCTGATTCTTTGTGACCCGTGTAGATTCATATTGGTGTCTCCATTTGAAGGAGCAAATTTATCTTGCTGTATTTATAGGCTGGATTTGTCAGGTAAAGACTTTCTCTTGCCATTTTCCTTGACTTGTGGGACTGTCCCTGCCATGTGATCAAACAAGTTTGGAGCTAAGTCATTTAGCTGCTGATGGATCCACAGTTAAGTCTGCATTTGGCAGGCCTGTTACCTGGGACACAGGTGGGCATGATTCCTACCAATTTCCTGTTAGGCAAGACTGCCACTGGAACTGTGATTGAGCCAGACTGGAGGCATGTCACAGGACTGCTTCCAGGGTTTCGGTTGGTTCTGCAGTTGGTTGATATTTTGCCAGGGGTAAGATGGGTTTAGTTCCTTCTGAATCTCCAGGTGAGTGACTAGGTAGACTGACTGTGGTAGAGGGGGACTGGAGGTGGTTCACAGGATAGTTTCAGGATCTGCAGTTGGGTCTAAGATCAGTGAACCTCTTACCAAGAGTGCCAGTGGGCTTAGGTTCTTCCAAGTGTATCCTTGGGAAGACAGAACTGCCTGGAGAGGCTAGAACCAGGTCACAAGCAGGTCTTTCCTGTTGCATTCCTGGGAAGACAGGATTGCCTAGTGAGGCTAGAACTAAGTCACAAGCAGGTACCCTCTTTTTAAATCCTTTATCTTTAAGTCTCACCTTACCAAACAAAATGCATCATGTTGTCTGGCTTAGAAAGGAGAGGGAAAGGTGCTGGGGTGGTGGCTCAGTGGTAGAGTGCTTGCCTCACATGTGTGAGGCACTGGGTTCAATTCTCAGCACCACATATAAATAAATGAATAAAATAAAGGTCCATCAACACTAAAAAATATTTAAAAAAAAGAAAGGAGAGGGAAAGTAAAGATTATTTCTATGGCTGGAGTTTTACTTTTGACTCTTACTCATTTACTATATGATCTTGACCATGTGTCTGTCAGCCTTATTAACCAGAATACTACTCCTTTTGTATATCACATTGTTGTTTGAATCTACTGAGAACACATGTGAAAAGACTTATGAAATGATATTATTTACTATATAATTGTGAGACAGTATTTTGCTGGTTACATTTATAGGTTCCATTTGTTTAGCACATTTTCAGTTAAGTAGATTTTTTTGTGAACAGTTTTAGAAACCTTTAGCACCTCATTTAATGTTTACTTTATGGGAATAGAATCTCTTAAGTTTCATTTAACTTTTAATAAGCATGTACTCACATATATTAGAAATGCAATGAGAGCAGAAACTAAGGACTAGTATGTTCATAGCTCTCATTTTTGTGTAACATAGTTCCTAATTATGTTACTAGCACATAGTAGATACTCATTTTTATTGAATAAATTACTTTATGTATAGATAAATGAAATTATAATGAACTTATCATCCAGAATAATGTACTGGCTTATACTTCTTATAATGAATACAGATATGTGGACAAGAATGCTACCTACTCTAAAAGAGATGCCTTTTCTCTAAGAGATGCCTAACTTTAGCTATCTAGCAAGAGAAATTAAGGGATAGATGCCTTTTCTGGGTCTATAGCAGAGTCTAGAGTATCTTTTAAATATGACTTTTCATCGTATTTTCCTCTGTGCAAATGTCTACCATTTTAATATGGAAGTAGCTAGTAGACCAGAGATAATATATGTAGTTGTTCTCATCAGTAGCATAGTAGAAATAAAATTTTATAATTTTTTTAAATATCAGGGAATTCAAAAGAAACTTATTGTTTAGTAGGCATTTTCAACATGTATTGTTTGAGTCAGCTTTTTCATCACTGTGACCAAAAGACTTGCTGAACAACTTTAGAGAAGGAAAAGTTTATTTAGTGTTTATACTTACAGAGATCTCGGGCCATAGATGGCTAGCTTCATTGCTCTGGGCCCTGAGGGGGGGGAAGAAAGAGAAAGAGGAGGGAGGGAGGAAGGTTGGGGGGGTGGGGGGAGAGAGAGACAGGCAGACACACAGAGAACATGCATGTGAGTGCAGCCAGGGACAAACCAAAGGTATACAACTAGTTATCTACTCCTTCAGTCACACCCTACCTGTATATAGTTAACACCCAGTTAATCCACTCAAGTGGATTAATGTACTGATTAGGTTAAGGCTCTTGTAACACAATTATTTCACCTCTAAACTTTCTTGCATGGTCTCTCACATGTACTTTCAGGGGATACTGCATATCTAAACTGTAACATGAGTTAAACAATCTTGACCATCAATTTTCCAATCTTGACTATTATTCTATACTATATTTCATATTAGTACCTTTAACAAATCCATGATTATCTTAAAAAACCTAAAAAAGAAATAATTCATGAAAACTTACTTTATATCTATATCTTTTCTATTATATTTTAAAAACACAATATTTGTGACCTATCAAATTGATTTTTCAATTTACTAATGGGATGACTTACCTTTTGAAAAATACTTAAACAAATATGTTTATTCACAGATAAAAAATCTGCTTCTAACATAAGTACAATACATAATTTTGAATCCCACTGTGATGATCTTGCACCACACCTCTTTTTTAACTTTCACTTTTTTCATGCATAGGTAGTATACTGTGAAACTTTGTTATAAATTTTACAGTGGTTGAATCCAGCAAGCATGGCATACCAAATATGATTATACTATAGGTTTCCAAAAAACTTAAGTCAGGCTTTGAGCATAGTTTGGCCCTTAGTCTGACATTAAAATTAATACTAATCTGTAGTGATTATAAGTAATTCTAAAATTAATTTGAAATCACAAGATAAATAAAATGTTAAAAGATACATCATTGGTTCTTGAGTAACAAGTTTAGATTTTGTTTTTGAATTAATAGTACCTTTAAAAATAATTTTTTTTAAATTTAAAAACAATAGTGTTTTTTCATATTGAAGAAAATAGTATATGTATTTCCTTTGTGGAATTAATGTCCAACAATTATGTTAACTGTCTTGTGATTGTCTTGGGAGAAGAGCTGTCTTTGGAGAAGGGTTCAAAAAGTTCCCAGAAGATAAGGGGAACTCCACTTGGGACCAGCGGGGTTCTTGGCATAGGTGAAGGAAAAGAATCACAGCAGAACCCAGACAAAGGCAGATGCCAGAGGTTTATTTAGGAAGGCAGATACACATTCAAGTGAGAATGAGAGCTGTCTCAAGAGTGAGTACGAGAAAAACCTGACTTGGGCTTGGGGTCCAATATTCATAGGAGGACTGTATCAGGAACCAGACTGGAGGTGGAATCAAGGGTGGAACTGAGCAATTTCACACCAGTTTTCCCTGGGCTTATGAATTTTTCTCATTTTACAAGGGCATGTTGCTCAAGATTTACAACTATGCTTTTTACATCTCAGTGGCCTATGGGTATTTCCTTTAAGATTCAGTATTTCTCTCTCTTTATCCTGAATCTTTGTATCATGATCACCATAATATAGTTTTCTTTGAATTAAATTAGCTATTCAAGAATGTAATTTACTACTTCATTGCATTTTACATTTTTAAGACATTTTATATTGTTTTGATACAATATATATATGTATATATACATAAACAGATTTGTGTGTGTGTGTGTGTATACACACACTTATAATTTTAACCTGATAATGATATGGCATATAGGCGGGACAGGTAGTAGATAATAATTGAAAAAGACTTAGGACCGAGAACTTTCCTAACTTATAATGTTATTTTCACTGGTTATATGAAAGTGATGCTTTTTGAGTTTACCAAGTAGTTTCACCAAATATTTTGAGTTTATCAAATATTTTTAAGTCTTTAACTAACGAATATTAATGGAAGCTTTGTGAAAATTTTATAAATATGGATTCCTCTTTGACTTAAATCACATTTACTTAACTATCATTCAGACAAAGAAGGAAAGATAAAAGTTCTTTGAATTTTCAGATGACGAAAAGCCAGTAATCCCATCTTAGAGAAGAGTACAGATAATTGGTTTGAGTTAGGTTTACATGAGGAATGGAAGAAAGGAGGTGGAAACAGGTGGCTAATGGAGATGGCAAAATAAATCCTGCTTATTATGTCATGTTATTTAGTAATATTTTGTTTTTCCTGCCTGCCTTCTTTCTTTGAACTATTGAATTAAGAACCTAGACATAGTAATATCATGTACATGTTGAGTGTTTTCTATGCATCAGGCAACTATTTAACAATTTTGTTTTAAGAAAAAGAAATTTACATCTGTATATACTGTGAAGTGAAATGTTTTATACATATTGAAGAGTGCATAAAATATATTTGTGGTATATAAAATAATAAAACCAATACTTATATACCCCCACACTCCTCAGGTTAGGAAGAGATCATTGCTAGTACTTTAGAAGTCCTCATAGGTATCTACTATTCCCCATTCTATTATGTCTCCTGATTGCCCAGTGTAGCCACATTTCTCACTTTTGTGTGAATTTTCTTGCCTTTTTTTCTAATAATGTTATTATATATGCATGTTTAAACTATTTGTATTTATTTTGAAAAACAGAGTAGCGTTCAGAGAAAAACTAGCAAATTTAACAGCTTATTTGAGCAAGAATAATTTATACATTGTGCAGCACTCAGAACCAGGAGATTCAGAGATCTCTGCACTATAAAAAGGGCAGTGAATGTTAAAAACACAACTTGGAAGTAAAGCACAAAATAGCTTCATTGGTTACAGCTAGATTTTTTCCTTATTTGACCATAATCTGATCAGTTCATTCACTTGTGATTGATTGAAGCTTAGCTGCTTTTATCATCTTGTCTGAGATCTGGCTGTTAGAAAAATTAGATTCCTGGTTAGGTTTCCATTCATTTACAAACTAAAGTTGTAATTCATTATGTAGGAGTTCAAAGTATACTTATTTAATTTAACTGTAAAAAGTACAAACCTAGTTGAGTGAGGAAAAGGGAATAATACTGCCCGAAGGTAAGCAGAATGTAATCTCTGAGTTCTAGAGTAGCTTTTTCTTTGAGAGTTTAAGAAAACCTTTGTTGAAATGGTTGAGCAAGATCATTACTAATGAGTTCTGGGAAACACAGGGTTTATCATTAGTTGTGGTGTAGGTATGGCAAGGATATGGTTAGAAGGGGTATTTTCTGCTTTTAAGTTCAGTGTCTTATGAGGAATAGGTGAAAAGTAGGACACTTCATTGTATTGGAAGTATTCCCAGCTGATCCAAACACAAGGACAAGGGGAAAGAGAAGAAAAGAAACTCTGCATACAGTCAGACAAGCCAAGGTCAGAGAAGAACCTGGGCAAAGCTGACCCAAGCAGTTTGTGTGAAAAACATTGTGCAGTGGCAGGGAGTTTTTGGTGATAACAGATTTTTTTTTTTTTTATATTGGGTGTCCTATTGCTATATCCCCTGCATTTTTGATTTACTGTCATTTTTTGATAGGCTCTATCTCATCTGGAGTCCTGTGACAGAAGTAAGCCCTATAGGAAATTGTTTAAGTAAATATTTTCGCTTTTCTTCCAACAAGAGTGAATATGGTTGAAGACATCACATATCATAGATACATGGGAGATAGTTAATTCATCTTGAACAATGAATGTCTTAGTACATTAGGCTTAATCCTACTTTAGAATCCTATGTGAGAAGAGTGTTCTAGTAAATTTTTAAAAAATATACATGGAAAGTAAAATTTTGATTTTGGAGGTATCTGAAATATCTTTATTTTATCCTAGGAATGTAATTGATGGCTTCATTGGGTTGGGAATTCTAAGTTAGAAGTTATTCTTCTTCAGATTTTGAAGGCATTGCTTATATTTTTGGACTTCTAAAGTATTATTGTTCACACCAATAATCTGACTTAAGATCCAAAGGAACTTGATGCTATGAATTATGTGCAGAAGGATTATTTGGGACAAATAGGATTGGTTCTCAATTTTTGTCACCACTAGTTTGTAATTTGGTATTCTGGTAACCACAAGACCATGACTATTTGTTAATCAGGTCTTCAGTGTCTATTTGTGTTGCTGGTGTATTCTTTTTCTGGGTAAATACTTTTGTGCTATATACCCATTATGTTATATTCCTTTCCTATGGCATTAACATTAGGAGAGAACACATTAGTAGAATATCTTCATTTTGCCATTTTAACTTGGAGCATTTCTGAATACACTTTATGTGTATTCTTTGACTTAATCATCATAATACTCCTAAACTATAGGTAATGTTATTAGCATTTTAAACAAGGAAACAGATTGAGAGAAATAAATAAATAGCTATAATGCATCCAGCTAGAATTGAATATTGACAGTTTAATTTCAAATCCCATTCAGCCATTATTCAATAAGGCCTTTTATGTTGTTATACACCTTATTCCTTGAAAGGCAAACACCACTGTGTATATTAATTATGATTATTTCTATGATGTAATTTATATTTTATGACATGGAAAAAGCAAAAACAAAACTCAAACCTTTCTCATTTATGGGTATTAACCATGAATTTAATTTTCAATTTGTTTTTTAAATACTTTGGTCAAGAAAAAAAGTATCATAGCACAAAAAAAATTGAGTAGTTGTTGTTTATTTACTTTAGTCCATTATAGTAAAGAGAAATAGTCTTAGATTATTTGAGATCATATTAAGTGGAGTATGAGTAGAGAACCAGACTTGAAGTAAATGCACAGTATGGAAGAAAGTGAGATTTTTCTGGTTAAGTCCCTACAAAAATAAATGAGTAAGTTGTAACTGAATACATTGTTTTCCAGCTAAGTGGGTGGATTTCTAGTTTGAAAGTAAGAATTATGATCTGAAAAATAAATTCAAAACATATAAAGAGAACAATTGTCTGAAGCTTTTAAAATTAAAAATAAGGTAGGATAAGGTAAATGGATTTTAATAAAATTAGAAAAGATTTCCTTGGAATTTTTAGAATCAAGTGAAACTTGAAACTTCAGCATATAGTCTTTTTTTTTTTTTTAAAGAGAGAGTGAGGAGAGAGAGAGAGATAATTTTTTTTTAATATTTTATTTTTTAGTTCTCGGTGGACACAACATCTTTGTTGGTATGTGGTGCTGAGGATCGAACCCAGGCCGCACGCATGCCAGGCGAGCGCGCTACCGCTTGGGCCACATCCCCAGCCCCAGCATATAGTCTTTATCATTAGAGAGTATAGGGTATCGTGGAAATAGGAAAGTATTAGATTTAATGACTTTGGGCGAGGAGGTGTCATTACTAATCAGTGTTTTTGTTTGTTTGTTTTGAAATAGGTAATAATAAATGATGCCAGAGTGGACATCAATTAATTTTTTAAAAATGTGTTTATTTTCTAATTAGTTTTAACTGTGGTAAAGAAAGGTATTTCCATTTGTTACTGTGATGATAAAGGTGTTCCTCTTTTAATTGAGCGTTTTAAATGGAAAAAAAAAAAACCTCTTTGGTAGACTGTATATTTTGAAAAATTTGAATATAATTAATTAAAGAGGAACTGTAGGCAGCCCTGGTCTGTTTCAAGGGAGCAAGTATTGGAGCATACAGCATTATTATGGTGTCATTTTTAATCTTCTGTGTTGATTGGTTTGCATTAACACTGTCTCAGTGATTCATATGTCCCTGCCAGAGGTAAAACTTACATGTTTATTCTCTGCTTTAAGCTGCTGGAATTCATAAAAATTGTTCTTGAAAGAATATCTTTCCTTATGAATTCTTAATCATGGCTGAGGCATACAGTGGATTAGATATAAATCTAGAGGCTTTGGGAAAAATAAAAAGTGTTATGTTGATATCCATTTTTGAAGTAAGCAAAAACTGGAAAGGAAAGAGTCTGAAGAGGAGGGAAGTGTGGCTGGATACTACAAAAACATAATAGAAGGGATAAAAGACTTGTCTTTTTGAGAAAAGAAGAGAAACTGTCTTTATTACTTCATCCTGAATCACTGAGTATTGATCTTGCTTTGTTTTTCTAAAGCAGCAATTTAGTGCAGGGCGTTACTCTTTTGATAAAAAGGTAAAACATTAGTGGAATAACCTACTTAAAAATCGGTTTATTTTTTAAAAAATCAGCAGCATGGCTTAATGCCTTTCCTGTCGTCTCATTCTCTGTTTATTGCTGATTTGACAGTCTCTAGTCCTTCTCCTTTGCTGTTAAATGTGTGTGTCCTTTGTTTGTGCTGGTGGGTTTTGCTATATTTGAATGTGAGAGAAAAGCCTGTCTTTGCCATATTGATCTAATTAGCCTTCTGGTTGAGCACGTATACATTAAGTAGACCTTCTAAACCATGAAAGAAGAGAACTCACAACAACGTAGATTTTCTTCATGTACTGGGGTTTCACCCGTTTTATTTCCTCCTCGAATTGATGGCCGAAAGCTTGTCCGGAATGCTTCATTTGGAGGATACAATGAACTTTCTCCTTCGTTGCCAGGTTTGTTTGTTTAATCTTGCATTCTTGTCTTAATTTCTTGCAGACTTTTCATTGAAATGAACCAGGCATTTTAATATCTTAAAGCTGTTTGATTTAAACAAAACAATTCTATAGCACAAGATCAGGTTTCAGTAATTGCTTCTATGTGGCTTTGCTTTTCCATATTTTCTCCTATAGTCAGTCTCTTCAGTTAAAACTTGAGAACTGATGATTCAGTAAAGTAGGCATCTTGAGTGTTTATAGCATATTTTTTTGCTTTAATTACAGAAGCAAATATTATGACCCTTTGATAAGATAAAAACATTTTTGAATTTGAGATAAATGCAAAATTCTATAAATAAACAAATTGCACTGACGTATGTTAAATGATATTTAACATTGACGTTTGACCATTCTTTTTTTGCAATATAGTAACTATAATTGATGTTTAGGATAAGCTTTAATCTTACTTCTTTATTACTTTAATCTTTTATTTCAATTCCTTGATTAAAGGGAAATTTTACCCAAGTACAATTTCCAAAATATATTATTCGTGTTGTTAGACGTTTTTGTGTCTTACTAGTTTTTAAAGAAAATATTCCTATTTTTAGGGTAATATTAATTTTGGGTAATATTTATGAGGTATATGACGGCTATGTTTAGACATTAAATAATTGATCAGTGAGATGTAGACATAAATCTTTTATTTGAAAAATATTTATTGTAAATAGTATTTCCATTTAATTTTAAATGTAAATAATCTTATGTTTTTATTTCAGATTTTTAAACTGCTACATAACTATATCTACTCTTTTAAGATATTTTTCTTTTAAAATGAAAATATTTTTAATATTCATAGAAATATTGGCTAAAACCATGCCTTCTTAACCATTTTATGTCTTTTTTCTGATACACATTTTTAAATTTGAATTAAATTTCATGTTTTCACATTAGTCTTTATTCTTGGCCTTTTGTGAATATTTATGCCCATAGGTAGTGTATACATTCTTTTGAGATAGTGAAACATCTAATACAGTGTTCACCTGGCATTTAAATAAATTATTGTAAATTCATTGATTTCATTTTCTTTTCTAACAGTGTTTTCCAAAAGAATTAGAAACCATAGTACTGAACTGTAGTAAGTAGCATAATCTTTAAGCAGCATTCATAATCCCTATTGAATCTTCTTAGTGTAACATGGTTACTATCATACTTCATTCTTATGTTCTCAAATGGAGTAAAATTTAGAATTCGCCTTTATTTAGAAATGGACTTAAAAACTTAAGGTATTGAAATTCTTAAATTTGTTAAATACTGCCTTTTTTACACTGAGGCTTAGTTCAGTTCTGTATTTGTCCCTGTCTTCTTGATTGTATTTTTAAGCCAACAAGCTTGCTAGGACTCCTTGTTTGCTGACCTTCATGCTACATATCTACTTAAGTATCGAGAAATAATCATATGACATTGATAGACAACATAAAACTTTGCTTTTTCAAAGTTTGATGTTTATTTAATTAGATAATTAAGAATTATCAGTTTTTCTTGTCAAAGAATATAATTAAGATCAATTTAATGGGTTTACTTTGTTTTAATAGAAGGCAAAATGTTTTTTCCTAATTCTTTGTACATTTTTTGTTAAAAAAATTTTTTTTGTAGTTGTAGGTGGAACAATACCTTCGTTTTATTTATTTATCTTTATGTGGTGTTGAGGATGGAATCCAGGGCCTCACATGTGCTAGGCAAGCGCTCTATCACTGAGTTATATAGACCCCAACCCCCTAGTTCTTAAAATAGAGAAAATAAGATTGATAGGAATGATTCCATATTATCTATAAAATAACTGTGATTGAAAGCTCTTTAACATAGCTCTTTACTTTATCAGGTAAGCAGATTGAAATTAAGTACTTCAGAAAAGTGATTTTTTGTTATGCATTTAGTTAGTTAAAAGTAAAAGAAAAATTCTTCTCAGATTTCATTGTTGTTGAAAGTTTTTACATGCCTTTCTTTTTATCTGAGGTCAGTAGAGAAAGAAAAGAGGGTGTTTCTACATTAGTGAAATTTAAAGATAAATTTGTCTTATCAAATTGAGCACAGCGCTTTTTGCTTTTTTGTATTTTAGTTTTCATATTTTTCTTTCCATCTCTTACTTCTTCCTCAAGAAATATATTGGTTTAGCCTTCATTAATCTCAGCTGTTATTTCTAGATATGCTCATTGTGCCAGTCTCTAGAATAGTACCTAAGAATTAGAATAAATAAACTTTGAGCAAAGAAATCAACTATAAACAAATGCAGATTTTTTTACTGTAAATTCTTTTTTTTTTTAGTATAGCTTGACTTCTTAGAGACATTTTTTTGTACAATTTTCTTGTTTCTGTGTTCAGTATAGTTAATATTAATGTAGCAATTCTGCATTTATTTTGTGGATATCCATTCTGCATTTGTAGATATCTAATATAAAATCTCATTTTAACAAGACTGATAAAATTTGCTTTATTGTATCTCAATATTAGTGAACCAGATTTAATTGAGATATTTAAAAAGGTGGCCTCTTGTCACTGATCATAGTACTTGTATTATGTGACTAAATTAAAAGAGCAGAATTCTAATTTATTTAGGAATAATATTACATTACATTAGCAAGGGAAAGTAAGCCTTGTGTATTAGAATTTTTTTTCTTATAGTGCATACAACAAGACTCTTTCTTTATTTAAAAATATAAAAAATAACTATCATTATTTTTTGGTACTGGAAATGGAACCCAGGGCCTTGTACATGCTGAGCAAATTGTATCTAGTGCTGATTTATACCCCTAGTCCTTATTTTACTTTCTTTTGAGACTCAGCCTCATGAGTAGTTAGGATTACAGGTGTGCACCATTGTACTAGCTCAAATTTCAGTCTTGAAAACTCTTAGAAAACTAGAAGGAATGAACTTTTTTACAATTTCTGTATCAATATATATACCTAAATCATGTATATATCAATATTCATATGGAAAATATACAGAAAACAAGATTAAATATAATGGTGAAATGCTGATCAGTTTCCTTTTTGATTAGGAACAAGACAAGAATGCTAATGATCACCATATCTAGTTAATATTGTACTTGAGGTTCTCAGTGAAACAGAATAGAGAAACCAGAAATTAACCTACATACATAAGAATACTTAACACATGAAAAGATAGCACTGCAGACCAGTGAATAAAAGACATTGTTTTTAATAAATGGGAGAGGGTCAATTTGCTATCTAAATGGGAAGAAAGTGAAATTTTACCTCTGTATTACACCATACTCAAGGGTTAGTTCCAGGTAAATCATAGACCTAAATGTAAACCAAAACTACATTATTGGAAAATGTCTTATTGAACACAGACTTAGGAAAGAATTTCTTAAAACACCAAGGCATTACCCATTAAAGAAAGAGATGGCTGAATTTATCAGTAGTAAAATTAAGAGCTCTTTGCAAAAGAAACCATATAGCATATAGGGAGACAAGTCATAGAGAGATTTTTGCAACAAATAAAGTTAGCCAAGGACCAGTATTGATAATATATTTTTTAAAAAATTCCATGTAATCAGTGACAAACAGACATCCAGGTGTTTTTTTTTTTAAAGTATGATAGATCTTCTCAGTTGTAAAATTAAAATAGCCAGTTAATATTTTAGAAAGTGTTCAACACCATTAATAATCAGGAACATGGAAATTGATTGTCGATAAATTACACATCCATCATATTGGCAAAAAATATTAAAAATTTGTAGCATACTGATGTTATCATGAATGTGTAGAAAGGAGAACTTTTATACATTTAAATAATTTTAAATCATTAAAATTGAAGATATACCAGTATATAATTCAGAAATTCTGCTTTTAGGTTTAAACCTTAAAAAGAAACTCATGAATACGTGTACTTGTTACATTTCCAAGAATATTCAGCCCTGTTGTTCATAAAAGGGAAAAACTAGCAACAACCCTAGCATCTATTAATGGTTGAATGGATAAATAGCAGGATAGCTATGTAGTACAATTTGCAATTAGCAGTGAAAATGAATTAAATACCTGCTGTGACATGCTAGCAAATAACTGCGAAAGCCATGATACTTTTGAGGAGAATGGACTGTGATCAAGAATTGATCTGGGGAAGATCTTATGGGATGTTAGCAGTTCTGTATTTTTTTTTTTTTTTGATTTGGGTGGTGGTTATAAAAGTATTCCTTCTATTTGTTTAATTATACATTTTTGTCTTATTCATTTTTCTAAAGGTGTGCTATATTTTCAATTAAAAAACTTTTGGAAGAAAACTGGAGTTCATTTTTATTAATTTTTTATCAATTGGTAAAATTTTTGAGTTTGAAAAGATAAATAATATTGAGACTCTCTCTTTTTTTAAGTTGGCATACAGCATATAATGCAGTAAATACTGGAGTACAAATATGTGGGAAGTGTGGTGTATCTCAGAGAAGAGAAAGCTGACTGTGCATACGTAATAAGCAGGACCTTCCAGAGTGACTTTGGGTTTTGAGAGGCATCATGACATTGTGGAAACATCGTGAATTTTAAAGTTAGACCTAAGTTGAACCAACTCTGCTACTGTCACTTGTTGACAGTAGTCAGCTTGCTTAATTTCTGTGAGCTTTAGGTTTTTAACTTTTTTTTTCCAGCTATATAATATGGTTAATTTTTTTTCATGTGTTGTTATGGTATAGATTAGAAGAAAGAGGCTGGAATATAGTTTAGTGGTAGATTGCTTGCCTGGCATACATGAGTCTCTGAGTTCAATCCCGAACACTACGAAAGGGATTGCAGGGAATATAAGAAAAAAGTGTAAGTAAGGCATCTAGCATAGTATCTTATAAGAGTTCCCACAAGTGGATATTGGCTACTTTATTGTTTTCATTAATATTATAGTGTTAATTATCACTATACTTGTCCTTATTATTAATAAACTATTCAGAAATTAGCCAGGTATTAATGATCACTATAGTTAAGATATTATTATATTAATATATTATTATATTAATAATATTATTATAATGATCACTATAATACATTAATCAGAAATTAGCCAGTTGTAGAATAAGTTAAAGGGATATAAACTAAGTGGGAATGGATGTCAAAGCAGGGAAAGTGTAATTAACTAGAAGATTAGGGAAGGTATATATTTCATGTTTATTTTTTTATTTCCACATAAAATATGGTTAAGTGCGTGCTTTTAAAATTTTCAGTCGTGCATAGAGATGTATAATTACTTAGAGATTCTCGGAAAGTTTCCTCATGTCCCTTCCAGTCAGTAGCTCCTGCAGCAAAGGTGGATCTCTTTCTCTATGCCACAAATTAGGCTTGTAAATGGAATCATATGGTACTTTTTTTTTTTGATGGTGATAAGTGGCTTCTTTCACTCAATGTTATGTCTTTTTTTCTTTTTCATTACTGTGTAGTATCTTATTGTATGAACATACTGTAATGTATTCATTTATTCTACTATTAATAACCATTTGAATCAGTTCCAGATTTTGAATAGTATAAAAAAAGCAGCTGTTAACCTTCTTGTACTTCTCTCTTGATGGACATACATGCTAATTTCTGTTGGCTGTATCTAGGATTTGAATTTCTATGTGTTAAAATATATGAACACTCAGCTTTAGTGAAGGGAAAGTGAGGAACGAGAAACAGGTAAGCGAGATGGAGACCAGGCAGATACACTAGAGAATTTATTTGTCAGAGCTGACAAATAAAGGCCATCTCTCTATAGTGGAGAGAGGGGCAAAACAGGCTTGAGTTCCAGGACTTTTACAGGGCAGGCTCAGGAATCAGATCCTGGCGGGTCCTAAGCCAGCGGTTAGGGGTTGGGTTGGTATAAGGGAGTGGAGCCTTTCTCAGAAACACCCTTGGGCAGGAAAGCAAAACTTTTTCCTCAAAATGGTGGTTTTCACTTAGGATGGCTGTCCAGATGCTAAGCAAGGATCTTACATTTAGTAGATACTGTCAGGTAGTTTTCCAGAGTGATTTATGCCACTTTATACTCCTGCCATTTATGAGTAGGATTCCAGTTACTCCACATTCTCATCCATACTAGAATGGCTTTAGTTCTTTTAATTTTAATTTTGATAGGAATGTTGTTTCTGTCTCATTTGTGGGAAGGGAGAGAATACTTAGAAAAGAATTTGCCACCCCAAGTCATTAAAAGTAAATTTGGTAAAACTTGTAATCCTAAACTGTTCTTCATTATTGATAGTGTTCAATAATACATACTTCAGGATTTTGTCCACAAATGTAACTACTCTAAAGGAGTAAAGTAATACCTTAAAATATATTTTAAACTAATTCTGGATTCTCACACATTGTAGAAAATAAATAAAAGCTCAAGATATATTTTGACAGAGCTCCTTTGGCTTCTTATAAATGTATTTTCATGACTGACTTAAGGTAAAGATATTTTACACACTTATAGGAAACCAGCTTTATTCAGCCTAATGGAAGAGTCCCAAGTATGATATTTTTCTCTTTGCTTCTTGGAATTTCCCTTGGGAACTGTTATGATTTGAATAGGCAGTATTCTCCTGAAAGCTCCTATGTTAATAGGGGAAGAATTGAAAGGAATTTGTTGGAATGTGAAGGCTGTAACCTAATCTGTCCATCCTAGTTTGAATAGACTAATTGAGTGGTAACTCTAGGCTGATGGGGAGTGACTGGAGGAGGCGAGTCACTGGGGTGTGGCATGGGGTGGGCCTGGAAGGGGTTATTTCTCTGCTGCCCCTTTTCTTTGTCTCTCTGATTCCTATGAATGGAGCACCACTCTCCCACCACACCTTTTTGCCTCCATGTTTGCCTCACCTTGGGCCCAGAGCTATGGAATCAGCCCACCGTGGACTGAACCTCTGAACCATGAGCCAAAATAAATTTTTCCTCCCCTAAGTTGTCACAGCAACACAAATTTGACTAAAATAAATTTAACATACAGCTTTGCAGTATTTTCATTTTAACACTTTCATTTTTATATGTTCTTTGCATTTTACACTGATGAACTACGTTTTTTACCTTTAGTTGAAACTCAAGGCACTTGACCAAACTTGGATATTTTAGGAAGCATTTTGCTTTACTCTTCTATAATTAAAGTAACTTGGAAGTCATCAGAACCTGATTATAAGATAATCGTGATTTGTAAGTCTAAGATATATAGACTTTTAGAATGAGATTAATTTGTTGAGTTTGACAGATAATATATAATCTAGGTTTATGGATGTCCTTTTCCAACACTTGAAACTTTCTGTAGACATATTTGTACTTTTAAAAAGTTTATTCTGACTTCCAACTTTGTTTTCATTTGCTGTCCTATTTATTAAAAATTTGTGAGCTGGACATAGCGGTGCATACCTATAATTCCAGAGATTTGGGAGGCTAGGGCAGGGTCTAGGTTAGCCCCAGCAATTTAGCAAGATCCTGTGTCCCCCCACACCTCACAAAAAAAAAAAAAAAAGAAAGAAAAAGAAAGAAAAGGAAGGAAGGACTGGAAATGTAGCTCAGTGGTAAAGCACCCCTCGGTTCAATTCCTATTACCAAAAAGTAAGTAAGTAAATAAAATAAATAAATGATAGAAATAATATGTGAATATAGATAAATGAACTAGGCATTTTTCTTAATCTAATAAATGGATTGATCTAGATTCAGGTAAAACTAAAATAACATTAGAGTAATTAAGTATGTTTCTGTGAGATCTTTTTCATTTACAATATATATTTAAAGAAAACATGAGTTCTCTTGCACATATGTTTAGATCTTGGAAGTAACTTAGGTTAGTCATTAGTATTAAAAATTACTTTGGAGCTAAAGAGAAATTAAGGAACATTCTGGTCTGGAAGCATTTCCCCCACCTACATTGTATATGCCAAGTTGTGTACTCATTCCAGGGAATAAATATCATTAAACTCTAAAAAAAAATACTTATAACTGTTTATTGCTTTGAATAAATACTTCAAAAAATTTTAATTGAATTGTGTAACTCTTTGGTTTACCTTATACTGAATTTTCAAATTTCTTTTGAGTTTTCATTTAAAATTTCATGTAATATTTATGGAAGTTTTTTCCCCTAGTATTAGGATTGAGTGATCCTTCTTTCCAGAGGAGGGGGGAAAAGGCTCTTTTTCATACTATAGAAATAACTTAATAAAACATGTGAATTAAAAAATAATGGATGGTCTTAGCTATTATGAATCAAATAGAAACAATAAGTGGTATTATTGATATACTAGAAATAATTTTCAAATGCTTCAAGTACTGGTACTATAATTATACATTTATTTTTTAATAAAGGCTTCTTTGGAACTAGAATAAATAATTATAGGGAGGGATTAATATTACCTGTCCTCAAAAATAGAATGATTCTCATTAAAATGTGTACTTTTTTTATGCTTGTCATATATAATTTTCAGTAGTAACATTTCTTATTTGAGCCCTCCTGAGCTGGAATGTTCATCTTGCCTCAGACTCTCAAGAAACTGGGAGTGCATGCTATTGTACTCAGCTTCGATTTTTTAAAAAGTATATGTATCTCTCACTCCAGATTTATATTCCAATCTTCTTTTATCACCTATTTGTAATATTTTTATCGTTTGACAAGAGATGAAAAGTATGTTGGGTTTATTCTTTCAGTTTAGGATTCTTTGTTGGAAATGGGCACACTACAATAAAGGCTCTATGAGGGCTGATTTCATATATAGTGCTCTAGGAGTACAGAAGAGCTATTTAGTTTAATGTTGGAGGGTTTTAGGAAATATTTCATCGTCTCTCTGAACCTGAATTAATTTATATGTACAGTCTAGGCCTCCTGTACTGATGTTATAAAAGATAATGTATACTTGAAATTGAATGACATAAATGTATATTTAATTTTTAATATTAATGACTATATATGTTCAAAAGTAGTAATACTGAGATATTGACCTTTGTTTTTCCCAAAGGTTTTGAAAGAGGGAAAGAAGATAATTCTCAAAATAAAGATGACTCTTCACTTTCTATATCAAAGAGCAAGGTAAGTATCTTGTTATCCCCAAATATATAATTATGACATTTTTATAATATTTAAGATGAGGGGATTTCAACTAAAATCCTGTTAAACTTTTATGAGATATTTTTATTTTGGTATGTCTAAGCCATATAGTATGTATGAAAAAAAATATTCTACTGGGTCTGATTTAAGCACTCTTGGTTAATGAAAAATAGAGCTGATTGGTAACCATTGTTTTCTCCAGAGTAATATTTTTTCTGGTATGTGTAGTACAACAGTACTTCTCAAACTGGAGACTCGGGGTTCCATTCAGAGATAGTATCAGGGATATTGTCTTTTTTTAAAAAATTCTTTAGTGTTCAGAGTTTATTTACATGAAAAGAACACACACACACATACACATACACATACACACACACGCACGTTACTGTTTCCCCCAGTTAATGGCTAATAATCTTAACATTAATACCTTACAATAAAAATATATTTTCTTAAAATATGGCATAGTTTTCTAAATAAATATTTCTCAAACTAAGATATTTATACATATTCTTAGGTCTATTGGGAGTTTTTTCTTGAAGAGTACATACTCAAATTTGAGAAACACTATAAGGACGCCATGGTTTCCCTGTGTGTTTGCTGTTCATTGAATTTTCTAAAATTTGTCAAGAAATTTGACTTTTGATTGCCCTTTCTGATCAAATTTAGTATTAGCAGGAACAGCTTTTATGTTGTGGAATTAAATCTTAGTGACTGTAAGAAACTATTTCATAAGGCAGTGAATTCTCTGCTATTCTCAGCAGCAGGTTTTGCACTTACTGCCTTATATTTTCAGCCCTTATTTTGGGGAGTGATTGAGAGGATTGCACAATATCTTTTTATGTATGATTTTATATGAATACTATTCACACTTTTCAAGTATTCATTACATAAAGTCCATCTATCAATGTGTGTAAAGTATTTAAGATGGAAGTTTTAACGCTACATTGTGTTTATATAATATTCATGAGAAATGCCATGATAAGATACGGAAGATTTCTTTTCCTACCCATTGCTAGGTTCATGGCTGAGACCCCTTTAACAAAAGACAGATGAACAAGAGAAAAGAAACTTTATTTAATCTCAGTTCTATTTAATACCGGAACCTTCAGAAATAAAGACCCATAGAAATGGGGAAATCTGTGTGTTTCTGCTTTGTTTTGATGAAAAGTATATGGTCATATTATAATTGGACAAAGAGGGTTATGATCTAGTGGCAGCAAACTGGGGAAACTCAGCAAGGCTGTTTATTCATATTCTTCTTGGGGTCTCTACATCTTTGGATCCTTTCTTCTGATCGTAGGGAAAGCATCTGTCTCAGAGGAGTATTAGAGAAAGTTTTTGTGGCCTACTTCAGGGGAAAAAGGAAAGAGGTCAGAGAGTAATTTTCTGCCTTCTACAGTTTTCTCAGTTTCCTTCATGCTAAATACACAATATGCCAAGATGCCATTTTTTGGAGTAGTGTCATCTGAGCCCTTTCAGTCATTTTACATGATCTGTGTAATTAAAGAAAATAAAAGAAGAAATCATGTGTTTTGACTGCCACAAGTAGAAATACAGTGGAATTTATAGTATTTTTAAAAACTTTATTTTCAAGCAATTAATTCCTAAATTGGTGAATGTAAAGTATAATGATATTCCTACTCAGAAACTTAAAACACTTAAACGCAAAAACCTACATACTATAGCCACCAATTTGTCACTCATATGTAGGTTTTGAAGGGTAGGGTAGGGTTGGGACCCGAATAGGAACATTGCATATCTTAATGAAAGCAATGTGTATTGATGAGAACAAAACAAACAGTAACAAATGAAAATTCACTACAGGAATTCAGCAACAGATTTGAGCAGGCACAAGATAGAATAAACAATTGAAATTATCACATCTGAGGAGGATAATTCTCTCAGAGAATTATGCTTTGTGTAAAAGATAGCTTAGTCATATGTGGATCTTTAAATTTGATTAAAATAAAATAAATTTCAAAATTCAGTTTCTCAGTTAATCTGGTCATATTTCTCATGCTCAATAACCACATATAGAACATCTATAATTTAGGAAGTTCTACTAGATAGTGCTGCTTTCACATCAAGAGAGTGTTTCAGTCTTTAATCCATTATCTATGAGTTTTTAGGTGCTCATTACAATGATATTAACAGTTACTTTTTGTTAAGTTTATTGCAATACCATTTTAACTCATAACAATCCTAGTAGACAGGTTTCATTTGGCCCAATTTTATAAGTGAGCTCAGAGAAATTAAGTACCTCTCCAAAGGTCAGAGTAACTTCTAAGTGGTAAAACTAGAATCCAGAGTGGCTTCATGAAAAGGAGATAGGATCTACCTTTCAGATTGTTATGTGGAAAGTTCCTGGCAAAGTACCTGGTTAATAATTGGTGTTTAAGAATTCATTTTCTTAGTCTGAATAAAGGATTACAGTGAATCAGTGAGATTCTTAGCATGGTAACTATTTGGTATAATAAAATTATACTCATCGTGTCACTTTTCAAGAGCCGAAACTTACTAATTCTCTTCTAACTTGGATTTAATCTTAGTTTATTCTGGAGATCTATATTAGCTAGTTTGTTCCTAAATATTTTAACATGTAACTCACTCTATTGTTTTTCGCAACAACTGTAAAATTTATACATTCATAACTGGGCCTTATTTCATGGCATTCTTAAGATTCTTATTTGTACTTAAGTAATTTTGGGTAGCAAAATTTCACAGTTTTTCCTATGATCTATATAACTGATATCAACAAACAATTTTAACTTTATGCTTTTACGAACCTTATGCAAAAAGTATAAAAACTGTCAAAAGACGTGGGTTTTAATGTTATTTCTTAAAATGCATAATTAGAACATTAAGCACAATGAAATATACCCTCCCCATCCCCAAAACATTTTTAAAATGAAGGCAATTCCTTTTTCTCATGTGTCTTTGCCTAGGTCTTTTCATCATATGAATGAGTGAATTTAAAAAGTTCAGTTAATCAGATTATCCCAAAGTATCATTTTAAAATAAATTTTTAATTGTCTATCTCAATGAAAATTAAGAGCCAGTATAATTAAAGTGTCTAGTGAGATAAAAGGAATCCTGTTACAAGGATGAGGAGTTTCTGAGCCTAGATCTTTTTAACTTGAGTCTCTAAACATCTATCTACTTGCCTGGAGGTGTCATAAGTTATCTATTACTTACTTCAAAAAAAATATCTTAACTTGAATATTAAAAAAAATCATTCCAGTCTAAAATATCTTTTTAATAACAGTAATTAATCATTGTTGTTCCTTATAAAGGTTATGATGAAAAAGAAGCTTAGTTTAGTAAAATAGTTTCAAAAAAGATGGTTTTTGGTTTATTGATTGTATTTCTTCTGTGATACAGTCAACCGATAAACATGAAAAAATGTTCATCTCTAGCGATTAGAGAAATGCAAATCAAAGCTACTCTTAAGATTTCATCTCACTCCAATCAGAATGGCAATTATCAAGAATAGAAGTGTTGGTGAGGATGTGGGAGAAAGGTACACTCATATTTTGCTGGTAAGACTGCAAATTTGTGCAACCACTATGGAAAGCAGTATATAGATGCCTCAGAAAACTTGAAATGGAACCACCAGTTGACCTAGTTATCCCACTCCTCAATCCATACCCAAAGGACTTAAAATCAGTGTATTATAGTGACTCAGCCACATCAATGTTCATAACAGCTCAATTCACAATAGCTAAACTGTGGAACCAACCTAGATGCCCTTCAATAGATGAATGGATAAAGAAACTGGTGTATATATATACAATGGAATATTACTCAACTTTAAAGAAAAATGAAATTATGGCATTTGCAGGTAAATGGATGGATTTGGAGAATATCATGCTAAGCAAAATAAGCCATTTTCCCAAAACCAAAGGCCAAATGTTCTCTCTTGTAAGTGGATGCTGATCTATAATGGTACAGGGTGTGTAGGAAGAATGGAGGAAATTTGATTGGGCAAAGTTGGGGGGAGAAGAGGGGAAATGGGGACAGGAAAGATGGTTGAATGAGATGACATCATTACCCTAGGTACATGTATGACTGCACATATGGTGTGACTCTTCATCATATACAACCAGAAAAATGAAAAGTTGTACTCCATTTATGTACAATGAATCGAAATACATTCTGCTGTCATATGTAACTAATTAGAACAAATTTTAAAAAGTTAAAGAAAGTTTTGGTGAGGATGTGGGAAGATATACACTGCTGGTAGGACTGGAAATTGGTGCAACCACTAAGGAAAGCAGTATGAAGATTCTTCAGAAAACCTGGAATAGAACCACCATTTGACCCAGCTATTCCACTCCTTGGTTTATAATCAGCATACTGCAGTGACACAGTGCTTATAGCAGCTCAATTCACAATAGCTAAACTGTGGACTCAACCTAGATGCCCTTCCACAAATGAATGGATAAGGAAAATATGGTACATTATACACAATGGAATATTACTCAGCCTTAAAGAAGAATGAAATTGTGGCATTTGCAGGTAAATGGATGGAGTTGGAGAAGATCATGCTGAGCGAAATAAACCAAACCCAAAAAACCAAAGGCCGAATGTTTTCTTGATAAGTAGATACTAATCTACTGGGGCGGAGCCAGTGAAGGAACTTTGGATTGTGCAGAAGGGAGTGAGGGGAGGAGAGCGGATATGGGGATGGGAAGGACTATGGAATGAGACAGATATTATTACCCTGTATACATGTATGATTACATTACCTGTGTGACTTTACACTATGTTCAGCTAGAGGAAGGAGAAATTGTGCTCCATTTCTGTACAGTGTGTCAAAATGCATTCTAGTGTCATGTGCAACTAATTAGGACAAATTAAAAAATTAAAAAGATTTTTTTAAGATTTTGGTTTTTTAAAGGTGTGTTGATTCAGAAAATGAGGTAATGATGTATGGGTGATAGAACTTGGTCACTGGGTCATTGTTTTGTCAGAAGTGGACTGTGCATATGGCATGACTCCTGGAGGTCTATGTACTCTGATTTACCTTGCTCCTGTGATATCCTTCTGGCCTGCCTGTTCCTGTTATAGTAGAATCTTTTAGAAATAATCAAGTCAGATCTTGTCATTTGCAGTTGTTGGGAAAACATTTCCTCTTATTCATAAAGATAAATCTTATATTTAATTCTGGTTGAGATATTGTATGAATAGTTTTAAAATGTGAGAAATCAATATAGTGTAATTACAAGAGCATGAGACTAGGAGTTAGTCCAGGGTAAACATTCGTGTTTGTCTATTGGTGGCTGGATGACTCTGGGAAGATAATTCAATCGTTGGTCTTCGTTTACTTATTAGTAAAGGGGGGAATATTACTACTATCTCATGGGGTTGCTTTTGAATATTAAAACAGTGCATAGAAAAGTGTTTAAAATAGTATTTGGTAAATAGTAAACAACTATTAACTTTTATTAACTTTTAAGGTAATCTTCATTTAATATTACTTAAGAACTACCTTACAGTACACATAATTTTCCTGTTAAGTTGTGGGAAATTAAATTTCATGAACATTTTAAACCATCATATTCCTCTGACAGCAGCCATACCATCTTTGGGTTCCCAAGGCCAATAAGAAGACAGAGACCTGCTTAACTGAAGGAATTTGTACAATTCTTTCGTATCACAATGCATGCCATCCTTATCATGGTAATAAGCAATGTAATGTTTCAAGCCCAGTTTTTAAATCAATAATTTTAACAAAAGTTCAGCCAGGTTGGTCCCCCATTTTTATGTTAGAATTAGTTGTAGTTCCCTTTTGATGCATCAGTTACTCCTACCATAATCATAACCAATATTATATTTCACATTTTTATTTAATTTTTATTTTTGGTGTCACATTTGTTTTCATTTTATTAGTTGATTAAAATTTATTTCTTCAGGTGACTGGATGTCATTAATCAGTAAACATGGTATCTGTCTTCATGGATCTTAAAATTGAGAGTTTGCACCCAACAGTTTTCATCCTTGATTTTATCTAGTGATATGATGCAGATTTGACCATTCAACATTTGAAAACCAAGTAGCTGGCATTTTTAGCAGATGAGAGAAATACCTAGATTAGATCATTCTAATTTATATAGTGTTTAAACACCAGTATTCTTAGACTCTGTTTCTTCCTACCTATACAGTGAACCTAGATTGTTTGAATGTCTTAAATTTACTTCCACATTTTTAGTTTATATTTCAGATTTTTATTAAATTTTTTAAGTGTCACATTTGTTTTCATTTTATTGATTAAAATTTATTTCTTCAGGTGACTGGATGTCATTAATGAGTAAACATGATGTCTGCCTTCATGGGTCTTAAAATTGAGAGTTTGCATCCAACAGTTTTCATCCTTGATTTTATCTAGTGATATGATGCAGATTTGACCCTATTTGACCATATTTGGATTAAGTCCCTTGTAATGTCCTTGCTCTATGAATATTGCTAAGAACATCAAGTACTTTCTCCTATGTTGAACAATAGATAAAAATAACAATTAGAGGACATGAAAGGAGTATGTTTAATTTTGTTGTCCCATGATTAATAGACACAGCTTGTAGGTTTATGCTTTCCTACTGTGGTGAAAGATTAGTGGTACTGGATTAGGAGACCCAAGTTCTGATCACTGCTATGTTAATGATGATAAGTTTGGAAAAACAATCTCCCTGAACCTCCCTTTCATAACTTATAAAACAGAGATAAAACTGCCTCTTATTCTCATTTTTCAAGGTTATTATGAAGATTAAATAAGAATGTGAAATATCAACTGAAAGTCTGGAAGCAAATTTAAGACACTAGGTCCCTGGATAGGTAGGAAGAAGTAGACCCTAGGAATATTGGTGTGTAAACACTGTCTGAATTACCGTAGTCTAATACTAATTTCTGAAGACTATTTCTTCTCATTGGAGGAAGACTAGTTATAGGGTAGTGTATGCAGCATCATGATAAAATATTCATGGTATGTTTTTTATTTAGAATACTTTAATTGTTAAAAAAATTGTTTTGGCTTAGTTTATCCTAATAATAATTACACAATTTTGTGTATTCTTAGAAATACTCTGAATAATAGAATGGAAAAATTTGGAAATGCTCTTTACTTAGCTTCACATTGCAGGTTAATTTTTTACAAGTTTTTACTTTTGAGTATTTGTAGGTTTAACATTTAAAAAATATGTTTTTAGTTGTAGATGGACACAATATCTTTATTTTATTTATTTATTTTTATGTGGTGCTGAGGATCGAACCCAGTGCTTCTTTATACATGCTAAGCAAGCACTCTACCACTGAGCTCCACCTGCAGCTCCTGACATGTTTTAAAAAAAAAAACACAAATACTATATAGGGAAAACCAGTATTTGAAAATCTACTTTTATTTATGATAGCAGTAAATGGGAAGAATGTGAGAAGCATAACTTTAAGTTCTATATGACATGTGTAGATTAAATGAAGGTTTTAATTATTTCTCTTCTTTTCAATTCTGTGTGATTTTAGTCTGAATCTAAACTTTATAATGGCTCAGAAAAGGACAGTTCAACTTCAAGCAAGCTCACAAAAAAAGAATCTCTTAAGGTTAGTTTCCATAATTATTTCTGGAAAATAACTTATATTATGCTTAGTATGTGCTTTTGAAAGCAAGCTATTAAGAAATATTCATGTGCATTCCTAAAAGAGGATTTAAAATACCTCAAGGGACAGTTGAACAGGCACACAAAGAAAATGTTGTTATTTGTATGGTCAAGGAAGTCAGATGATGAGACTGCTTGATAATTGTCCAGAGCAGCCTGCTTTAAGGACCTGGTATCTCTTCACGGGTGAGTGGGCATATCACCGTGTTCTGAAACACCTGTTAGGAATCACTGGTACCCATGAAATTACATTTTGCTAACTGCCTGGTCATTTGCTAAATTTGACCCATGAGTGGATATTTTGTTTGACCTGAATCACATTTTAAAATTTTGAGCCAACAATTTAAAGTCCAGATTTCCTATTTCTCTTAAGAAATATGTAATGTTAGACCTGTCTTACTCAATGGTCTTAGAAGCTGAAGTTTAAGGAATACGTGATTTTAACTGTCTCCTGTCCTTAGTTAGTATGTTTTACCTATTGTATTCCATACCTAGCTAGTCCTATATACATTTGCATTTGCAATCTCATATTAAATCTGTTAATTTAGATACACATATTTAAAAAGACCAAAAGTCTAATGCTTTGGGGGTATAAAATTATTAAAATTTTATTCTGCATGTGTAGTCTCTTTCCATTAAATGGAACTTTTCTGGTAGAAGATTTTATATTGTAATTTTTGAAAAATGTAGTCACCAATAGGTTGTCATTACTCTTCCTATATCCAAATGTAAAGAAAGCAATAATACTTTATTTATTTACTGCTGCTTTTCCACATTATCTCGTAAGTAACTTAATTATGAAGGTAAAACTTTGATCTTCTGAGTGCGTTAATTTCATCCATGGTTTTTTAATTGTTTATATCTTACATTTTAGTATTAGGAAAGAAAACAAGGCTTCATTTGCAAATAATTGCAGCATTGTTTCTAATAAACAAAAACCAGTAGCAAAGTAGATTGCTATCCTTAAGAGAATTCATTAAAAAACAAATGGTACAATATAACCTAAAAGTACACAGCATAGCTTTGAGAGGCAGTCTGCCTCTGTTTGAATCCTGACTCCACAATTTCCTATGTTCCTGGACAAGGTACTCTCTCTGCCTCAGTTTTTTCATTTGTGCAATAAGGTTAATAATAGTTCTACTTCAAAAAGTTATTGTGATGTTTAAATGAGGTAATTGGAATACAGGTGAAGAAGCCCTTGATTGGTTCATAGATTGTCATCAATGTTAGCTATCTCATTATTTTTTCCTACTAGGAATCCTATGGAGTAATTAAAAAAAATAAGATAGTCATGCAGTCTCCAAAAAAATATTAAATGGGAGAAATTTTTTATGTGTTAAAAAAAGAACTACAAAGGCTATGTATTTCTATAGATTGTATACATAGAAATAAGTCTGAAAGTATGGTTTTCCAGAAGGTTAACTGGGGCTAGTTCTGGGGATTGGAAGAAGATGGAATGTAATAAGGAGTTTAGCTTTGTGCTGTTTGAAATTTTTGCCATGAGATTGTATTCATGTATGTTTTAATTAAAAAGAGATAAAATTATTTTTTAAAGCCATAGAAAACTGAACCAGTAATCAGAAAAGCTAGTTTTAAGCAATGTAGGTTTTCTAAAAATTTCTCCCAGATATAAAACAGCCATCCAAATACATGATAACTTTTTTATGCTCATGAGGCTTAGCAGTTCATAGACTACATTCTCTAGACCTAAAAAATTGAAAAAAAAATGCTTCCATTGAGTTTTTAATTTTTCCATTATTTATATAAAATAGGTGCAAAAGAAAAATTACCGAGAAGAAAAGAAAAGAGCCACGAAGGAGTTGCTCAGTACCATCACAGATCCTTCTGTTATTGTTATGGCTGACTGGTTAAAGGTCAGTGAGTTTGCATCTTGAGTTCAGCTTGCTGTATATTTACCTACTAGAATGGAAAAACCCAGAGTGTACTGAAAGCCCAAAGACACTTGCTAGGTGATCCTTGTTCACTGGTGAGCAAATTATTAAGTGTATCTCAGAGGTTTTATGTTCCAATCTTAATGGGGAGAAGGAACTTTAATATCTCTCTTAACAATAGGATCAAATATGCATAGCATTTCTTTTTAAAAGACCTTTGTGTGATGTTATGTATGATGTTAAGTATTTGGTTACTACTCAAATTATTGTTGTATACTTTTCATATGCATTATTGAGGAAAAAATGAAGCAAAGTTAATATAAAAGTTACCATTTGAAAAGTATTAGTTAGACATACATATTGCTACTTCCATATGCTATTCTTTTGACCTCTGGTTATTTTTATTTTTATTTCCTTTTCTCTCATCTCAGTCACTCTATCTTCTTATTTTTATCTGAGGGATATCTGGTAAGAATCTTTCAAACTACTCTTTGTAGGGCTGGGGATATCTCAATGGTAGAGTGCTTATCTAGCATGCATGAGGCCCTGGGTTCAATCCCCAGCACTGCAAAAGAAAAGCAAAAAAAAGAATAAACTTATAAGATTTTAATTCCCAGAAATTTGTTATACCTAGCAGTACCTAGCATTCACCTAAGATTCACCACATCCTTGAAGGCTTTCCAGTTTGCTCAAGAGTTGATAAGACCTCCAACCTAATAACCCTTATGAAACCTATTATGGAAGTTCTCACTAAATTGGCAATCTAATGGTAGTTTCCCTGACAATTTAAGTAACACCAATATTGTCTTCAATCTTACACTGAAAACACCTTCTGGTTTAATTTGGCTCTACTTAGAAATGTTTTAACTCCAGATCTCACTCCCTACCCCCTACTGGCTTTTTAAAACCTACATTCTGGTAATTTGTCCTCTGTGACATATTGTCTTTACCATCGAGAATTTTATCTGAGGGTAATTCCTTTCCTTTTGCTTCTTTTGTCTTACCATCTCTTTTACATGTATATCTACCTTTTTCTTAAAATTTTTCACTTTTCTTATACCTGGCTCCAAATTACCCCTTTTCAATTTTTCTCATTTAGAATTACTGCAGTATATCTATTTGGGGGTTAGGAAATCTACATTTATTTCATAATTTATGTAAATACCTCAAGAGAACAGATGCTTTAAAGTAAATAAAAGTGAGGATAATTCCTATTTTTAAAATTTATAAATTTTAACATTCCTTTCAATATTGTGAATTCAGTAAGTTGCCTAGAAACAATTTCAATAGATTTTAGAAATAGAGAATGATTGAAAATAAGTATAGGCTTATTAACATAGCATTAAATCTTAGGATAAGGAACATTTTGTGAGAAGATTCATGTAATTTGTGTTTTAAAATTTCCTCCAAGAAATTTACATATCATGCTTTATGTAATCACTAAAAACAAAGTAATTTTGGAAGACACTTTAAGGGTCAAGGAAGAGGTTCTTTCTCATTCCTACCATTCATCCACTAGAGAATTCCTGGTATGTGCCAGCAATGTTTTCAGCACTATTGATGCAGTGATAAGGGGGAAAGGGTAGAAAAGGCAAAAATAACCATTTATTCATATAAAGTTACAGCTTTATAAATGCTACAAAAAGAACTGCAGTACTAGTATATTTTTTTTTTAAAGAGAGAGAGAGAGAGAGAGAGAGAGAGAGAGAATTTTTTTTAATATTTATTTTTTTTAGTTTTTGGCGGACACAACATCTTTGTATGTGGTGCTGAGGATCGAACCCGGGCCACACGCATGCCAGGCGAGCGTGCTACCACTTGAGCCACATCCCCAGCCCAGTACTAGTATATTTTAATGGCTCCTGACTCTGGAAACTCTTCTACTTGGTACATTTTCTTTAACTGTCTAGAAGACTAGTCTTCTACTGAAACTTAAGTTGCTGCTGGGCATGTGGCACATGCCTACAATCCCAGCTGTTCCGGAGGCTGAGGCAGGAGGCTTGCAATTTCAAGGTCAGCTTTAGCAACTTAGCAAGATCCTGTCTCAAAAGATCTTACAAAGTTAAGATCTCTTAATTCTTATTCTACCACTAAATCAGTGGTAGAATACTTGCCCAGGATGTTCAAGGCCCGGGGTTTGATCCCCAGCACTCTCCTCCCCATAAAGTCCTTACAAGTAGGAGCCATATTATTTCACATCTATATTCAGTGCTTGCCATGTGGTATCTTTTTAAAGAAATATTAAAAAATGTACATGCTAAGGATACTTTGAAATCCTATTTGCAATTATTCAGTTTGTATCTTATGGACAAGAAGAACAAATATTTATTCCTTAAATGAACTTATCTTTCTATAGATTCGTGGTACTTTAAAGAGCTGGACCAAGTTGTGGTGTGTGTTGAAACCTGGGGTGCTACTGATATATAAAACACAAAAAAATGGTCAGTGGGTTGGAACAGTCCTTCTGAATGCCTGTGAAATCATTGAGCGTCCATCAAAAAAAGATGGCTTTTGTTTCAAACTTTTCCATCCATTGGAGCAGTCTATTTGGGCAGTAAAGGTAATGTAAGCACTTTTCAAGGTAAAAAGTAAAGATGAAAATCTGAGTAGAATTATGATAAATCAATCAGTTGATTTCTGTCTTCCCAGAACTCAAAGTTGTTCCTGTTTTTGAGAGCATTATTTCCTGTCTGTAATCACAATGTAACATGCACCAAAAGACTGTTTATCTTTAAGATCTAACTTGAACAATTTTTCCAGAAAATATTTCCCAAATTTATATTGCATTTTATTTCTCTTGTCCTTGGGGATTCAATTTATACTGTTTAGGTAAATTTTTAATTACTCTCTTTATAACATTGCATTATATTTACTTTTTCCTCTTCATCAGAATTGTAAAAACTCCTAAAACGGAAACTGCCATTTATTTTGTGATTTTTTCCTGTAGTGATGTCAATGTGAGATGGGAAGTCTAGAAGCAGAAGCTGTCCTAGTTAAGAAAGGCAGCTCTAAGGATGGAACTCAGCATTTTTATAACTAAAGAGCACTACTGAGGTCACTAATGTGCTGTAAAAGCAGAAGTAAGCAGGGAGGTAGAAGTGCCTTAGGTGATTAACTTTCAAGGCATTCTACAAGCAGTTGCCATGCAATACATACTAAATCAAGGATCTAGTTTAAATTTTTATAAAGTCATCTTTATTTTCTAAGAAGGTCAATTACCCTTGAATAAGGGTTGGAAGTTCTCTTTTAAGGAAAACCACCTGAGATTAGTGCTAAGTTCAAGTAGCTTCACTTTGTTTGTGTGTGTGTGTGCATGCACGCTCAGTTAGACAATATCCACACACGCAAAAAAAGACCTGAACTTTTAATCTTTAGTTCAGTAGTCATTGTAGCAATAAATTTAGTATTATAGAGTTAGTTCCATTCTGGGCTTAGGTAATTCTGTTTTACTTGTGAACTATATTTACAGCTGTTTTCGCTAGACTTCTAGAAATTTAGTGTTTCTTACCTAGTGGTATTTGTGGAATGGAAATTCTCTGGGTTTATTATGGTAAATTTTAGGTCTCTTTAATATGTAGGCAATATGTAGAGATAATATTTAAGCGATGCTAATTATCATTTGTTTAGTTTTCTGTTAAGGAGGTGAATTTTTTGGAGAAAAAAATTTTGCCTTAATATTTAACCTTTGCATTCTCAGGAAGAATGAGATTAAAGCTGGTTTGCTTTTAAATTAGAATCTATGCCTGCTTTAGATTATTGTAAATAATGATAGATAATACAAAGTTAAGATTTTTTAATTCTTATTATACACAATTTATTTTATTACTAAGGGTCCAAAAGGTGAAGCAGTTGGGTCCATAACTCAGCCCTTACCTAGCAGTTATTTGATCATCCGAGCTACTTCAGAGTCAGATGGTAAGTATAATTTTTGATGGACAGGATTTTGGTTTTCATTTTTAAGAGCTTTTTTATGTATCACTTTGTATTGTTCCTGGAGGAAGTCTGTGTTTAGTATGACTTGAAGTACAAATATTGGAACCATAAGTTACTTAGAATATTTTATGTGTTGTAAACTTGGTAGACAGAAATCTGACAGGAAAGAAACATCTTATAATTGAGCCATGTGTTAGCAGTTTAGTTTCCTTCTTCATCCTCCACTTACCCATTAATCCCTTTTTGACTTCTTAGTGTTCTTCTTGGTAAATCATAAAGTTTTATCATTTTTGGAGATACATTTGTTTATATTTCATCACTAAATAGTAACATTTATGAGACACATATACTGTTGGTTTTATTTTATGTAAAAAAATATTAAAGTACATAGTCTTTATTTTATACTTTATAACTTGATACCTCATTCATGAAGCAAATATGGGGAGAGCAAAACTTATTTATATGAAAGCAAGGTAACTTTAAAAGCTTAATAATTGATAATGGCTCTGTGCTTTTATGTTGCATAGTTTTTATTAGCTTGAAATAGGGAATCTTCTAAGCTTTCAAAGCTGATTTTTACCAGAAGATTATTTTTAATGAAAATATGGACCTGAACTTTTGATATGAAACTGTTTTGTGTAGCAGATATTGCTATCAGATTTTAAAACAAATATATTTGAATTTGGAGAGCACTTAAAGATATATAAACATTTTTCTGCTAATGCAGTTCTGATTTAAAAAATAAATCTATTAATTTTCTCTTAACAAGTATGGCAGTTAGTGATAGCATTATATAGGCTTTTTCCTGACTTAAAATTTTTCTTTTTTTTTAAAGAGAGAGAGAGAGAGAATTTTTCAATATTTATTTTTTAGTTCTCGGCGAACACAACATCTTTATTTTATTTTATTTTTTTATGTGGTGCTGAGGATCGAACCCAGCGCCCCGCGCATGCCAGGTGAGCGTGCTACTGCTTGATCCACATCCCCAGCCCCCCAAATTTTCATATATATAAGCATGATGGATGTTAAGCCTGCGAGCAGACCTCCTATTAATGACAAAACATTATTTCAGATAGCTTATTTACTAGTTGAAACATAACCCCTTCAATATATATTTGTACTTTGCTTGGTACCTTCAAATTATGCTACATCTTAATGTTCTAAGGTTTGGAAAATAAAGTTTATTCATTTTACTAGGTATTCTTGCTAATTCATGTTATGTCCTATTCATTTATCAGTAGTTTATAGATGCTTATTGTGTAAAAAGCTTTTGTAAAACAGATATTGCATTAGAAAATCTTAGCAAAGTTTATGTTCATGTTAACTTTTCCAGTGTTTCTCAAAGAAATTATGGTATGTTTAAAGGTAATGAGACTATAAGATGGATGCTTTTAATTTAATTGTACTGCTTATAAATTTGTGTTCTTCTAGGAAGGTGCTGGATGGATGCTTTAGAGTTGGCTTTGAAATGTTCTAGTCTTCTTAAACGCACAATGATCAGAGAAGGAAAGGAACATGACTTTAGCATTTCATCAGATAATACACATGTGACATTGTATGGGTTATTACGTGCAAACAATCTCCACAGTGGTGACAACTTCCAGTAAGTAAATAGTAATTTGTATTGATTTCAGAGAGCATGGTGTGCACTAGATTATTTGGCAATCCTAGTATTTTAGTAATGTATGTAGATTAAAATCTGCCTATCTTCTTCTCATGATGTGGCCTAAAGCCTTTAAAATTTGTCTGCTAGGATCAGGTATAGAAATGTATTTCCTTTATTCTATCCAATACTCTGTATTCCCCAGTTATAGCTATGCTAACTATTCAACTTTGGGCATAGGGTTCCTCTCATGAATTCTAGCCAGGCTCAGTGGCACATGCCTGTAATCCCAGCAGTTCGTGAGGCTGAGACAGGAGGATCGTGACTTCAAAGCCAGCCTCAGCAAAATCGAAGTGTTTAGCAACTCAGTGAAACCCTGTCTCTAAATAAAATACAAAATAGGGCTGGGGATGTGGTTCAGTAGTCGAGTACCCCTGATTTCAATCCCCAGTTACCACCTCTCCAAAAAAGAATTCTACTTCTTACTCTTTTTTCCTGCCATAATTCTATGTATTATTTAACAATCAGTTTCAATAACATCGTTTGTGAAACTTTTTCTGCCTCATAACAATGACATGTAATTTGTTGTTTTGTTGCTCTTCTATAGCGCTTTTTTTTTTTTTTTTTTTTTTTGTAATGGCAGAAGACTTCCTCTACATATTATTTGTGGAATTTTCTCATATTGTTAAGCATTTTGAGCTGAAACTTTTTCCAGTTGGTGATTTTAGCCCCTGGACCATTCATTGTAGTTAATACTAATAAATATTTCTCCAAGGAAACTGGGCATCAGTATAAACTCTTTATTCAAGTGCTGATTTCTTTTGTTGCTTAGGAGGGAAAACATTAGCTCTTCCCTTTTCCTCCCCACACATTAGCTTCTACTCTGCAGCTTTTATTCCATTCCCATCAGAATTAAGGTTCTTTTTCTCAAGGTTAGACTGATGTTCAGCTCAGACCACAGGGAGTGGAGAGCATTTTTTTCCTACACTTTTGCCTAACACTTTTTAAAACTTTAAAGCTTCTATTACCTAACCTTTAACCACCCTTTTCTGCAGACCCATAGTCTGAGGTTTAGTTAATCCAAAACCTGGAATCTGAATGAGATAGGACAGGAGTGAAGTAGGACCACTATAATATAGGAATGGGTGCCTGTTGACCTCTTCTGAAGATTTCTCACCTTTGGTACAGATTATTTACCCCTGTTCACTTTAAGTGAGAATAGGATGAATACAGCAGATTTTTCAATTTTATGCCAATAGGTTGATTTCCTTAAGCTGAAGCTTACATTTCCTATTCTTCCTGGAAGATTAAGCCTATCAGACAAATATTAAATAGAATTCAATACTTAATCTTTTCCATTTTTTTCTTCTTATTAGACTCATTGTGAGTAGCTTTATAGACTTTTACAGGTGAAAAGTCATAATTCATTTGAGTTCACTTGATAACCTGATGAACTTTTCTGACAGTTTTAAGACCAGAAGTGACAGGGAGCTTACTTGAAGTGATGATGCTTGCAAAACTATGGGGAAAAATCTAGCAAGGGGTAGTCTAAGATCTTGCTTTTGGAAGATTTTAGCCCAAAGAGTAGAAAGGTAAAAAGCTCAGAGTGTCATCTTTTAACATCTCCCTAGATTTTTAGTTAACTTCTTTGTGCCTCTATATACTCATCTGTAAAATAATAATATTACCTATCTCCTAGGGTAATTTTGAGGATTAAATGAACTAAACTATATAAAATACAACAGTGACTAGTACATAGTAAATTCAAAATAAGTGTTACATTTTATTCTAATTTATACATTAAGTATTCCTAACTTCTTTTATTCTTCTTCCTAAATAATTCTCTTATTTTTATTTTTATTTTTATTTTTTATTTTTTCTAAATAATTCTCTTAAGGTTAAATGATAGTGAAATTGAACGACAGCATTTTAAGGACCAAGATATGTACTCTGACAAATCTGATAAAGAAAATGATCAAGAGCATGATGAGTCAGACAATGAGGTGATGGGGAAAAGTGAAGAAAGTGACACAGATACATCAGAAAGGCAGGATGACTCATACATTGAACCTGAGCCTGTTGAGCCTTTAAAGGAGACCACCTACACAGAACAGAGCCATGAGGAACTTGGAGAGGTAAAGGTCTATTTTTTTTTTTTTTTTGAGAAATTCTGGCTTCCTAAAGTCATTGCAGTTTCCAAATGATATTGTAGATATTATTTGCTTGAAAGAGAATATTTGCATGGTGCCTATGGTTATATACATATAAAATATACCAGGATTTATAAACAAACATACACACTTATACAAATACCAATATAGTCTATTAAATTTAAAGTTTATAAGAGTTGGATATACAGCTGAGTGGTAGTGTTGTCTAGTAAACATGAGGCCCTGGGCTTGATCCCCAGTACCTTAAAAAGATTATATTTTCTTAAGGTTTGCATTTGAAGTAGGATACTGCCTGATGTCATTTCCAGATGCAAACTAAATTGCGAGGAAACATGAGTTTGTAATTTTCTTAACTATTGCAAGTGCTGAGAAGTAAATGTAGTATAAAACAATATGATAAAGTGTTTAGAGTGGATCTTCCATATATATTGCTCATTTTGATGTCTCTCACAGCTCCCTTTTTTAAGGTTTGATAGCTGTAGACTTTATTTATTATTTGAATTGTTTCCAACTTTTAAGAGTGCTTGGAGTAGTCCTGGGAAAAAAAATCATATTTTTAATATTAGTTGTCTTGTCTATATATCTGTGTGTGTGAAATAAATGTTTCAATATGTTTTGTTAAAGGCAGGTGAGGCTTCTCAAACAGAAACTGTGTCTGAAGAAAACAAGAGCCTTATCTGGACATTGCTGAAACAGGTCCGTCCTGGCATGGACCTGTCCAGGGTAGTTCTGCCTACTTTTATTTTAGAACCCCGTTCTTTTCTGGATAAACTTTCAGATTACTACTATCATGCAGATTTCCTGTCTGAGTAAGTATATTCTTATTTCTTAAAATAGAAGATGCTTCATGATTTTAGAGATTCTCAAGAATGCTTCTTTCACTAATTATACCTTTCCAAAGTTAGGCTGTAATGAATGATATACTTTTTTCTCTCTCTCTACCACTTCTATAGTCAACTTTAATAACAAGCATATTTAATACTTTGCTTTAATATTTCCATTTAGGAAGCTGAATGGAAAGATAACCAAATGAACATTGGGCCTTCACTGATTGGGGCTGAGGACCTCTAACAAAATTGTTCATGGGGCTCTTTGGCCACTGTTCAATACTGTAAATGCTAGGTGTTGTGCAGTGCAGAAATTCCAAAATGTGTGTGTGTGTGTGTGTGTGTGTTTATCCCAATTTCTCACAGAACCCCTGGGCAGTTTATCAAAGAATGGGAGAAATGTGGGGTAGTGGAAGTGACTAGATTAAGAAAAATGATTCTCAGGAATCAATTTACATGGTTGTTCTTGCTGTTTATTAAATATGAATTATGTTTTTTCCAATCATATCTCTTATTTAGTTATTGACTGATATATTTGAGGGAGAATTTGTGACCTAGCCTTTAAAATTTTCTGTTTAACACTTGTTTTTTTTAGGGCTGCTCTGGAAGAAAATCCTTATTTCCGTTTAAAGAAAGTAGTGAAATGGTATTTGTCAGGATTCTATAAAAAGCCAAAGGTAATATTTATATTTTACTTTGTTTAGCTTTTTTAGTTTCTTATTTTCCGTGTGCAGTATTTAGATTATTTATTGGCAACTACTAGTAAAATGCTCGATTATTTAGACCTTTATTTTGATTGAAGTTGTCTTATTTCAGGTAGATTTCATTTGCTATGAAATTTTATAAGAATGTCTTCCAGATGATTGTCAATCCTGTTTTGACTGGTTTAAACTACTTTGAATCTTTTCTATTTGTAATTTAAAACTTCTGTTTTTTTTTTTTTTTTTTTTTTTTTTTTTTAAACTAGGGACTGAAGAAACCTTACAATCCCATACTTGGGGAGACTTTCCGTTGTCTATGGATTCATCCCAGAACAAATAGCAAAACATTTTATATTGCTGAACAGGTATTGGAAATGCATGTTACAGAAACAAAATTGTTCTGGAAGTTATTTGGACATTTTTATAGAAAATATTATCTCAGGGTTGGGGATGTAGCTCAGTTGGTAGAGTGCTTGCCTCTCACACACCACCAAAAAAAAAAAAAAAAAAAGAAAGAAAGAAAGAAAGAAAGAAAGAAAATATTATCTCAGTAAACTCATGATGGTTGTTTAACCTTTCTAATAAGTGAATGCTTAGTAAACATCTAACTTTTTAGTACTATATGCTACTAAATACCATACTCCTAAGCATTGTTGTTACAGTCATAGAATCCTTTGACCAAAAATTTTTATTTTTTACTCCCTACCTTTCTACAAACACTTATTATTTATTAATTTTGGCCAAGTTTATATTTCCAAAACACTTTATTGATAGTGTGCAGAATTCTTAAGTTCTGAAATTAGAATTATACCAATTTTTGTGGTGTTCAGAGTCCTACAGTTTTTTCCTAAATTTATCTCAGATTAAATGCTTTTCCAAGTAGTTAGAACCCTATGTATTCACAACTAGGCAATGTTATCTTATACTTTCTTGCCTCATTATTTTTATACTTACTTCTCCCACCAATATTTCTTCTTAGGTATTCTTCTTCTAAACAAACTCTGACCTGATCATTTCTCATTATTCAATAACTACAACTCTCAGTGATTTTTCCCTTCTCAAATGTCTGTATTTTTTTGTGTGTGTTTATGCGTGTGTGTGTGTGATTTTTGTTGTTATTAAGCTCGTTACTTTAACACTGGTATTGTTTACCTTATTACAGAATATTTATGTCCCTGATTAGGGATGGTACCAAGTCTTTTTGTTATATACATAGTAAGTAGTAAGAAAATATTTCAGTTTGGGGGGTTTTTTAGTTTGTTTTCTGGTGCTGGAGACAGAACTCAGACCTTAATTTTATTTATTTACTTATTTATTCTTATTTTATTTTTAGCAAGCACTCAGCAGGTTTATTGCAAAAATGACAAGAGACAGACTTCACCAAAGAGAAGGGGCCATAGAGCCAAGTCTATGTTTATTATTTTGAAATGGGGTATTGCTATGCTGCCTATGCTTGATTCTAGCTCCTATACTGAAGGGATTCTCTTGCCTTGGCCTCCCAAATAATTTGGACTACAGGTGCACATCACCAGTCCCAGATTTTCTTAGTTTTTAAACTTTAATTATGTGCATCTGTTTTCATGATTTTCCATATTGTCCCTTGTCTGCACTAATCTGAGTAATATGATTTCTCTCTCAGTAACAATCACTCCTTATAATAATTCTCTCCCTGAATGTAGGGAGGATGAGACCCTGTGTCTTTTGGAAGTCTTCCTCTTCCCTTAGAGATTCTTTCTGATAACCCCTCAGGTTGAAACTACTTGTCTATATTAATTTTTTAAAAAATAATGGTGACACCACCTTGCATTTTAATTTACTATAATCCTTCAAAAGTTGAGAAGTTTGAGAAGAGTTTAAATTTTAGCTTTATCTCATTTCAGAAATTAGAAGATATAAGTATATTGAAAACATTAATTATTAACATGTTTGTCAAACTTTAGTTTCCTACAGCCAGGTCAGTAATTCATATGGAGAATAACCAAGAATAACTAAGAATATTATTTAGACACTGCAGTGTCACAGATTATTGTCCAAAATGAATGAGTTAAAATGATATGTAATATATGATGAAGTTCAGGAATCTGAGATCCACTTAACTCAGTGGTTCTGGGTCGGGATCTCTCATGCATTTGCAATCAAGATGCGAGTCATGGGGCTGGGGTTGTGGCTCAGTGGCAGAGTGCTTGCCTAGCACATGCAGAGCCCTGGGTTCAATCCTCAGTACTACATGAAAAAAATAAAAATAAAAAATAAAGGTATTGTGTCCAACTACAACTAAAAAATAATTAAAAAAAAAGATGTTAGTCAGTTGTGCAGTCATCTGCAGTCTTGACTGAGCTGGAAGATTCACTTCCAGGTTCCTCCCTTCACTACGGGCAAGAGAATTCAGTTCTTCAGCACATGGACTTCTCCATGGAGTTTTTCACAGCATGAAAACTGGCTTCTCAGAGTTAATGAAAAAGAGAAAGAGAGAGAGAGATCCAGAAAAACTCCCAAATGGAAACTTATAACCTAATGTCAGAAATTATATACTAACATTTCCATACAAACCATCTGTGGTTCAGTATAAGGGAATCCTACCTTATGGTATGAATGCCAGGAGGTAGATTTCCTTGGGTAACAGGGAAAGCTAGTTACTATAACAACCAATATTTAATTTTTTTAATAACCAAATGTTTCTTCTCACTTATTATAAGACTTGAACCTTTGATAATAGTAATATAATATGCTTATTTTATTACATTTTGTTTCTCCTGTTTTCAATAGGTGTCCCACCATCCACCAATATCTGCCTTTTATGTTAGTAACCGAAAAGATGGATTTTGCCTTAGTGGCAGTATCCTGGCTAAGTCCAAGTTTTATGGTAAGTTCCCCCCATCCCAATCTGTACACTTTCCAGAGAAGTAATATTTTCTGGTAGATTTTTGTTTACAAAAAAAAAAAACCAAACTTGTTTTCAGCAATGAATGTATATGTCATTTTAAATATCATCTTTACTTGAATAGTGACCATTCATAAATAGAGGTATGGCTCATTTCATATAACTATTCAACACATGTCTGTAAATTCATCACAAACATCACTTAGGAAAAGATAGAATGAATACCCATTATAGCCTTCTAATGCATAATGAATTTCTTATGCCTTTAGCTCTACCAAGTTTTGTTCTGTTTTGTTTCAGTGTAACCAAGGGATCAATCTTTCTGTTTTAGATTTTTAGTATATAGAGAAAATTCAAGTATGGTCAGATTACTTAGTCCAGGGTCAACCTGGTAATGATATTTAACCTTGGGCCAAATAATATACCAATAAAATTTTTTGCAAGTACGAGGGAGAACATAATAGGGAACCTTAATATAAAAATTTTGACAATTCAGACAAATCATTGTCAATAATATATACTAGTAGGAAATATATACCTTTAAATGCTGTTTTTAAAACATTTTTGTATGGAAAAAGATCAAAGAATTCTGTTTCAACTGAAGAATTTTAAACCTAAGTGAAAATAAATATAAAAAATGATAAATAAAACATAAAGACAGAAATCTAAGGTCTGGTTTCCTAAGAGGATAGAGAACCAGAGATAAGTCCATGTTAGGCAAATCTCAAGGTAGTGTTTTGTTTTTGTTTTTGTTTTTTTTTTAATGGTGCTGAGGATTGAACCCAGGCCTTTGCATGAGAGGCACTGAGCTATACCCCCCACCCCAAGAGTAATTTTTGATCAGAAACATTGTGTATATCTTTATATTTTGTTCCTTTAATGTTTGGTTTGGTGTTTTTGCCCTTTTTTTTTTTTTTAAACTTCAGAAGGTGACTGCTTATTTTCTCCTAAAGAAATAAGTCAACGTATTCTTTTTGGGGGTGCTAGGGATTGATCCCAGGGACTCAAACATGCTAGGCAAGTGCTCTACCACTGAGGTACATTCCCAGCCCAGGTTAAACACATTTCATGTTTAGATTATTCTTTTCCCACTACACTTGCCATCTTCCCACCCCCTATCCTGGCTACAATACAAATGACTTTTATGAGTATTGTGTGTGTTTTACTCTCAGAAATAATAATAATAATTGTTATTATTATTACTGTGTATATTATTATACTGTGTATATATATGTGACTGCATGACCAATGTGATTCTGCAACCTGTATACTCAGAAAAATGAGAAATTATATCCCATCTGATTCAAATGTATGATATGTCAAGTTCATTGTACTGTTATGTGTAACTAAAATAAATTTAAAAAATAAAAAGAGAAAATATTGGATTCACAAAAAAAATAAATAAAAATAAATTTTCATTTTCTTTCAAACAATCTCATTTTTTTTGTTTGTTCTTTTTAGTTATACATGAGAGTAGAATGTATTTTGACATATTACACAAACATGGAGTATAATTTCTCATTCTTGTGATTGTACATGATGTGGAGTTACATTGCTCATGTATTTATATATGAACATTCTACTGTCTTTCCCATTCCCATTCTCTCTCCCTGCCCTCCATTCTTCCCTGTCCAATCTGGTGAACCTATACTCCCCACCCTCCTATTGTGAGTCAGCAGCCACATATCAGAGAGCATTTGATCTTTGGTGTTTTGAATTGGCTTATTTCACTTAGCATGATTGCCTCCAGTTCCATTCATATACTGGCAAATGCCATAATTTCACTCTTCTTTATGGCTGAGTAATATTCTATTGTGTATAAATACCACTCAGCAATTTTTATTAATTCAAGATTCTAGCTCACTTGTGATATTATTTCCACACTTGGCTTTCTTAATCCTGTTATGATACAATTTATATTTGAGAGCTATCTGTTCCTTTATAATCTGAAAGAAATGTAGCCATTATTGGGTACTTTTTTTTAAATAACCCTTATTTCTTCTTTGCTATTGGCTTGCTCATACAAAAACCTTGTAAGGAGGTTTTTGTGGAAGTTATATTGATTGAGGAATTAATTCATTTTCTTAGTCTAAATTAAAAATAAACTTAAAGATACCTCTGTAGAATATCACTTGATAAGTCACTTTATTAGGTGCATAACACATAAAAAAGTTAACCTAGAAATATATATAGAAATAGAGAATAGAATGCTGGTTACCAGAGGCTGGGATAGTTATGGGGGCAGGGCTGTGTGGTTAGGATGTCAGGCAAAGAATACAAACAGGAAGAAGTAGTACAGGAACTTTCTTGTAGGTATGGTCATAGTTAAGGATGATATATTGTATTCTTGAAAAACACTACAAGAGTAGATATCGTGTTCTTACACAAAAATGATAACTGTGTGTGATAGATGTTAAATAGACTGAAACATTCCACAGTGTATGTACTACTAAATGTCATTTATATGCAATGATTTTTATCTGTATAATTTTAATTAGTTAATTTGAAAGAAGTGAAAAAAGCAATGATCTTTCTTGATATTTTGCAATAAATGATCAGTTTTTTCTTTTATGGTTCTCGTTTTGATGTCATGGTTAGAAAACCCTTTCTTAACTTGAGCTTAGGTAATTATTTACTTATGTAAACTCATACTTTTATGTTTTTGTTGTTTAATTTACCTGGCATTTATTCCTATGTATATAATGTGTATGGAATGAAGAAGATTATAACTTTCTCAAAAGCCAAATACTATTTATTTTCACTTGTTTCATATTACTACTATATAGTGTTAGAAACATCACCAGAGGATTTTAAAGAAGTTATAAGTGTTCTCAGTTGGTAATATAAAACATGTTCATAGTAAATGGAAATATAGGACAGGAGAGCTCAGCAGAAAAATACAAATTATTCCAAAAACTAAATATTAAGAGCTGAAATCTGAAATTAAAAAGCTATAGAATGAACTGTACATTAGAATAGAGATGACAAAGGAAAGAGTAAGTGAATTTGATCAATAGAAATTATCCCTTATGAAAAGTAGAAAAAAGTTGAAAACCAAATGGCCAAAAGTTTCCCAAACTTAACTAAATATTTTAATTTATTCAACATGATCAAAAACATCAACTAGTATAAATACGAAGAAGGCCAACCACAACATAGTTAAATTATTGAAAGCCAAAGATTAAAAGCAAATCTTGTAGAGGTGAAGAGTACTGGGGTTGAACTCGGGGGCACTCACCCACTGAGCCACCTCCCCAGCCCTATTTTGTATTTTATTTAGAGAAAGGGTCTCACTGAGTTGCTAAGTGCCTCGCCATTGCTGAGGCTGGCTTTGAACTCACAATCCTCCTGTTTCAGCCTCCAGAGCCACTGGGCTTACAGGCATGCGCCCCCATGCCTGGAAAGAATAAAGTCACTTTTAGATAAAGTGAGACTGAAAAACTTTGTTGCCAGAAGATTTGTACTATAAGAAATACAAGAGAGAAAGAGAGAGAGAGTGAGGAAGGGAGGGAGGGGGAGAGAGAGAGAGAGAGATGCTAAATAAAGTTCTTCAGGCTGAAAGTAGATACTAGATAGAAATTCAGATCCTCAGAATGAACATAAGATTGTCAAAAATGGTAAATATCTGGGTAAATACAAGAATACCTTTTATTTCTGTTTTTTCATTTCAGTTTTTTATGATCCATGTTACTATTCTAAAAATTAGCATTGTCTTTTGACTTTTATTAACATATGCAGATATAACACATAAAATTATAGCACAAAGATCTGGAGGAGAATGCACCTAGACAGTGCATACTTTTCTACTTTGCAGAAAGTGATATAATAGCAACTATAACTGGACTGTGAAATTTTAACGATGAGTATTTGTAATACCCAAGCAGTGGCCCTCAGTTTGGGAGCAATTTTGCAAATTTGACAATGTCTGAAGACATTTTTGGACATAATTGAAAGACTTAGTAGATATAGGCCAAGGATGCTACTTACTAAACATCCTACGGTTCATTAAATAGACTCCACAACAAGGAATTATTCAGCCTTCAGTGTCAGTTGTGCTACTGTTAGAAGCGCCCTGCTCTAGGGAGAAAAAAAAAAAAAAACATGCACAAGATTATACCTAGAAGTACAGGTCACAAAGCAATAACAAAATTAAAATGAACTTTCCAAGATTAAAATTCCAGGATAGATAAAACTACAGTGATATAAAACAGAGAAGTGATTTCCTGGGGCTGGTGGAAAGGATCGACTGCTAAGAAGCAAAGGGGGACTTTTTGGGGTGACAGTAAGTTTTATATGTTGATTGTGGTGATAATTACATGACTCCATGCCATCACCAGAAATGTCAAGCTTTACATTTACAAATGGGTTACTCACTGTATACTTTACTTACTTCTGTAGTAACTCTGATAAAGTTGGGCATATGAGGAAAGAAAAACTGGAAGAAATCAGCATGACATTTTTATCATCCATTGCATTTTGGTGATTTATGCATATTTTAAAAAATTGTCCATAGAATTATTATATTGATTATAAGTGTTTAAAGCTTGTGACTTTATGTGACTTACCAATAAGAAATATTTTTATTCAAAAGAGACAAAGTAAGCTATACATGAAGTAGTTTTATTGAATATTATACATGTTTGAGATTTTTCATATGACCTTCTAAAATAACAAACATAGTAACTATTCCTTTCAAAGTTATCATTTTTAAAGAATAAGAATATGAATCAATGTTTTAGATGTAAGATAATGAATACACATTATTTGGACACATTGAGATCAAGAGGTTTTTTTAAGATATTCCATTAGAATGTGTAGTTGTTCCAGATATATTTTGTTCATTTTGAATTAGTTGAATTACTTGTTTGAAATTTAATAAATAATATTTGTTTCAGGAAACTCATTATCTGCAATATTAGAGGGAGAAGCACGGTTAACATTCTTGAATAGAGGTGAAGATTATGTAATGACAATGCCATATGCTCATTGTAAAGGTAAATATTTTCCCTACTTAGATATTTCTTAAACCTTCTTTGTAGGTAAATGTATGTGACCACATTTGTTGTTTTGAGATTGATGGAGTCATACCGATTTTGCTTGAAAGCATCCTTGGTTCACAAATACTTAAAATTATTGTTTCTTGTAGAATATTTCTGTAGTGACTTAAATTCACTCATAATGGACTTTTGTGATATATACATTAGTTGTAAGATATTGGTTTATAATAATGGGCACTTGAATTATATATAGGTTTTGAAATTTGATTAAACTTCCCATTATTTAAAATTTTTAGGAAGTGATTTTTAAAATATTTTTTAGTTATTGATAGACCTTATTTTATTCATTTATTGATATGTGGTGCTGAGAATAGAACCCAGTGCCTCACACATGTGAAGCAAGTGCTCTACCCCTGAGCCATAACCCCAGCCCTTAGAAAGTGATTCTAAGTAAACTTCTTATATCACCACCCTTGTTTAAAATTTATTTTGCTAATTTTCAGTACACCAAGTTCTTTAAGATGTTTTTCTCATCCTATTTGGTAATTTCTTAAAGGTTAATGTATTATGCTTCCCTCCTCACATTATTGAGACTGCAGATAGTATATTAATTAATAACTATCATTTATAACAGGCAAACTACCCAATTAACTGTTGTATGTTACTTCACATTTATAAACTCATTTAATCATTTCAGCAGCCCTGTAAAGTAGAAATATTATAATACCTGTTGTATAAATAAGGAAAATGAGATGCAAAGAAGTCAGTTTCTCTATTATCATCTAGCCAAAATGTGGCAAAATCAAGATCTGAATGCAGGCAATCTATCTTTTCGGTCTTAACTTTTTACTACATTGTATCAGCTTAAATACTCAGCTTGGACATTTTCTGTACCATCCCTTCCAACACATTTCTTCAAAGTAACTTTTTTGTTAATTATCCTTCATTTTTGGAACTTATTCACAAAACCATAGAAATTCTTTACTGTTACTTCATTTTGTAGAAGAGAAACTCTCTGAGTTAAGAATCTTATTCAGGATCAACACAGGCTTAGATAATTCTTAGAGCTTTGTCTTTTCTATTTTTTGTTTGTTTGTTTATTTATTTATTTATTTATTGGTACTGGAGATTGAACCCAGGGATGCTTTACCACTGAACTGCATCTCCAGTCCTTTTTAATTTTGAGATAGTGTCTCTTTAAGTTACTGAGGCTGGCCTTGAACTTGCAGATCCTCCTTCCTCAGCCTCCCAAGGCACTGGAATTATAATTGTACACCACTGCACCAGGCCCATGTATAGATCTTAAACATGAAATGAAATATCTGCAATTGTGAATAAGAATGACTATTTTAGAATTTTTTCATCATTTATTTCATATAGCTGCCCATGACGTACCTAACTAGCAGTAGGGAATTTTTTTTTTTTTCATGGCAAAGTTTTTATTGCATGGAAAAAGAAAGATTATAACCCCTTGAGATAAGCATAGGAAATAATGATAACTTTTGTAAGACTTTCCATGTGTCTTTTGTAAGCTATATTTCCCAAATTGCTAGTTTCACAAATTGTTTTATAAAATAAGAGTTCCTTGGACAAATAAATATAAGAAGCATTGCTTAGTTTGTTCTTACAAATAAATGTTCTGCATTTGCATTTTAAAAGCTGCTTTCACTGCTTATTGCATTAACAGATACATAGGTAACGCATTGACTTAGCATTTTCCCAGTTTTTAGCCACAGAACTTATTTTGTAGGTTTTTGTTGTTGTTGTTGTTGTTGTTGTTTACCTCACTTACAGAGTAGATTCTTATATTTGCAGGAGTTAATATTCTATAAAAGTCACCACAAACACTGAGTTAACAAATACTGAATCATTGCCCTATAGGGGAAATATGAGGTTAAGTTCTTGTAAGCCTCTTTTCACAATATTTCAATTAGCCAATAAGTACATGACTTTGTTTCATGTGTTTCTGCTTAAAGATATTTAATTTAATTATAACATTATCATTGAACTAACAGCCAATAGCACAGTAACTATTGCCTGAAGGAAGCTTTAATACACATGATATCCTCTGTAAAGTACATCACAGCCTTCTTTGTACATGGGTCCTTTAAACTGCAAAATCCTTAGCAGAAAAACACAAATTTAAAACACATGGCACTAAATATCCTGCAGAAGAATACTTCAACAGTATGAGAACTGGATCAAGTTCTGAGAATGTGCACATCTGGTGACTCCAATTTTTCTGCCCCATGCATGTCTACAAATAACTGCAAAAACACTGGGGATATTGATTTTGGGATCACCAATATATTTTAGAGAGTAGGCAAAGTTACAGATGTAGATTCTGTACATGTTGTGGTTAAAACTATTATCTATTTATATTCTACAGAACAAACTTTGTCTGTATTGTAGTTATCTATTAAGCAGGACAGAATGTACCTGAATTATAAATTTCTCCTAAAAGGAAACTAGATTATAGAATGTTGCTTATTATAGGCCAGTATGTCTCTCTCTTCAATATTTTATCAATTTTTTTTCTTTAGGAATTCTTTATGGTACAATGACACTGGAGCTTGGTGGAACAGTTAATATTACATGTCAAAAGACTGGATACAGTGCAATACTTGAATTTAAACTAAAGGTTAGTAGAGAATGATAGGCAATATTATCTAACTAAAGGGAAGCTGTGCTATGAATATTGAACAAAGGAAAACAGTTTAATTCCTAATTAAGAACTAAATTAATTCTCAAGCTGGATGTGATGGCGCATACCTGTAATCCCAGCAGTTTGTGAGGCTGAGACAGGAGGATTGTGAGTTCAAAGCCAGCCTCAGCAAAAGTGAGGTGCTTAGCAACTCAGTGAAACCCTGTCTCTAAATAAAATACAAAATAGGGCTGGGGAGGTGGCTCAGTGGTTGAGTGCCCCTGAGTTCAATCCCGGTACACCTCCCCCCCAAAAAAAAAACAACAAAAGATCAAAAACACACACACCGCACACACACATTTCATGTCAGGTTAAAGAGGTGCATCTGAGGTATAAGGGTAAGGCTAAATTAAAAAGAGCAGATCTGAATTAACATAAAGCCATAATTTTTTTGTCTTTAATTAGTAAAACTTTAATTATATAGGAGACAAGACTTAAGTGATTAGATAGAAATTTCTCTGTAAAGCATGGCTTTACCAAATACCAGAAGTTATATATCAGCTTGCATTCTTGCTCTGTACACTTAAGACAGAGTTGTATTGTTCAGTGTTTTGCACAACAAATTACCATAAACTACAGCTTAAAAACAATCATGTTCTGAACCTCATGGGGTAAGTGAGTCATGAATTTGGACAGGGCATATTAGAGATGACTTATCTCTTTTACATAGTGTAACCCCCTTCCTGGGGTCCCAGGAATATACTTCAGAATACGTGAGACTCAATGTTGGGAACTGGAACTAAACACTTATCATTTCTGTGTCTGATACTTCGGATGGGATGATTGATGGACTAGAGCTGTCAATCAAGATACCTGTATACATAGTTTTTCCATGTGACTTGGCTTCTTCACAGCACAATAGCTTCAAAACAGAATTCTTACTTTAGGATTTCCAAATTCCAAGTGTTCCAGTGAGCAAGGCAGAAACTGCACTTCCCTTCCATGGCCTGGCCTCAGAAGCCAAATTATACCACTAACACCATCTTCTGTTGAAGAGTTATAAGACTGCCTGAATTCAGGGGGAAGAGATGTTGACCCTGATTCTTAATGGGAGGGTGGCAAGGTCTCATTGAGGAAGGGCATGTAGGCTAGAGGGGAGAATAGTAGATATTGTTGAGGAGCTCTTTCAAAAATTTGGTCTGCCTCAGAGTGATGGGAAAATTTACGAGCTTTCACAATGTTAGTTGTAGGACAATATATTATATTCAGATAAAAAATTTCTATAAATTATTAATCATATTTATTGCTGAATTATTCCTTTGTTGATCAGCAACTCTGCTTTAATAAAAAGGAGCTCAGAAGTATTATATGATGCAATGCCCTTTGACTTTTTACCCTAGTAAAATTTTTGCCTGTGTGTGATACTGATGTTTGAAAATTATGACAAAAGAAGTCCTAAGCAATTCATTACATCTTTGAGTGTTGGAGCATCAAGATTTTGTCTGTAAGGAAAGATATTAGCAAAGCAGTACAGTCCCAAAGTATATTTCTTCTAATTTTAGTTTTGGGGGGATTTTTTGGTTATGTATTTATGGGTTTTTTTTTAAAAAAAAGGGGTTATTTCTTTTTAATAGGTCATTAAAGCTCTTTGGCTTACTGAGTTATTATGCTTAATGTATCGCCAGTTGAATAGGGCAGAGTCTTGAGAGTTAGGGAGAACTTAGCACTGGAGAGAACACAGGACATGAGTCAGTGTTGTGTCAGTGTGATCTTTCTTAATGTATATGGATTTCACAGTCTGTTTTTACCCAGATTCTCCACAGCAACAATTCAAATTGTATTAAAATTTTGTAACTAAAATTTGAGTCAGGATTTTACTATTTAATCTTCAGTAGTGTGTAACTATATATATATATATATATATATATATATATATATATATATATATATAATTACTTTTTTGTTGTTTGTCTACATTGTATGTAAATATAATTTAAAATTAAAATGTCCAACATTTTATCTTTTGAAAGCCATTTCTAGGGAGTAATGATTCTGTTAATCAAATATCAGGGAAACTTAAATTGGGAAAAGAAGTCCTAGCTACCTTGGAAGGCCATTGGGTAAGTATTTTTATATATTAACCTTAAAAAAAAATTCTATTCCATGTAAAAAAAATTAACAATCATATTAAAATTAAAAGCTTCAGCTTAAAAGCAGATATTTTGATATGGCTCTGTTATCAGTGATATTTAGTTTTATGTAAATTTAGTCTTTCCAAAATGTTTAAATCAGTAGAAGTAACTAACACATATGTAACTTACTGTGTGTTGCATTAAGAATGTAACTCAAGAGCTGGGCCTTGTGGCACATGCCTGTAATCCCAACCTGTAATGAGAAAGGGACTAAAGAAAAAATATACCCTTCAAAGGCACAACCTTGTGACTTACTTGCCCCAACCAGACTCCACCTCCTAAAGTTTCAGCTACCTTCAATAGTGCTAATAGCTGAGGACTACGCCTTTAACACTTTGGAGGACATTCCAAATTCAAACTATTACATTCTGCCCCTGACCCCCTAAGGTTTATTCCTATCTCATAATGCAAAATGCATTTAGTTCATCTCTGAGAGTTCTCATAGTCTTAACAGTTTCAGCATTGTTCACAAGTCCAAGTCCAAAGTCTCCTAAGGGTCAAGGCAAACTCTTAGCTGTGAGCCCTTCTAACAGTAAAAAACAAGCTAAATACAGTGTCACAGGGTAAACATTCCTAAAGGGAAAAATGTGGGGCTTAGAGAGAGAGCAGAGCACACATTAAATTCTATAGCTATATGTCCAGCATCTAAGACACACAGTGGCATAATGTGAACTTCAAAGTGCATGTGCAGTCCCCACCTGATGACCTTAGCTCTTGATTTCTTTTTATTGGCAGTAATCTCTTCAGCAACCAACCTTCCTTGGCTGCAACTTTACGTGTACTTTTTTTCTGGCCTAACTAAAAGTAAAAGTTTTCCAAATCTTTCCTCTCGGCCTTTTGCTCCCAGTTCTCACCATTAATCTAGCCAAAATCCAGCAATACCTGAATGCTATGCTACTTGAAATTTCCTCCACCAGATTAATTAGTTCACTGCCTTTAATAGTCATAACAGTGACCCTACTTCTCTAACAGATTTCTGTGTTAGTCAGCTTTCCATCTTGTGACAAAATACCTGAGATAAACAACTTAGGAAAGGTCTGATTTGGCTCATGGTTTCAGAGATTTCAGTCATGGTCACTTGGCTCTATTGTTTCCAGGCCTGTGGTAAAGGAAGAGAGGACATGGTAAAGCAAAGTTGCTTACCTCACAGCAGCCAAAGGCAAGGAAGGAGAGCGAGGAAGGCTCTGAGGAAAAATATACCCTTCATAGGCACAGCCCCTAGTAACCTACTTCTATCAGCTAGGCCTACCTACTTCCAAATTTTCTACCACCTTCCAATTGGGAAGTACCACCAGCCAGGCACCAAGCCTTCAATACCTTTGGAGGACATTCCAGAACATTCTAAATAAAAATTCTTAACATTAATGTTTAATTTCTTTAAATATAGGATAGTGAAGTTTTTATTAATGACAAAAAGACTGATAATTCCGAGGTTTTCTGGAATCCAACACCTGACATTAAGCAATGGAGATTAATAAGACACACTGTAAAATTTGAAGAGCAGGATGATTTTGAATCAGAAAAGTAAGTATACCATTTCTTAGCTAACTTTATGAAGATCAAAGAGTATTTTTTATTCATCTTCTCCTATTTCATATATATATATATATATATATATATATATATATATATATATATATATAAACATATATGTATATACAATATATTTATTTATTTATTTTTATGTGGTGCTAAGGATCAAACCCAGTGCCTCACATGTGCCAGGAAAACGCTCTATTACTGAGCCACAACCACAGCCCCTCAAAGAGTTTATTTTAATCCCTTAATACTGTGGTCACTGTTCACTCTGTCTGCTGTCATATTTTATTTCAGTGAAATAGTTTTTATAATTTCATATGTGTGAATATCAAATACAATACAAATGATCTTGTTTCACTGCAGCTCAGAACTAAAATTTCTTATTGTTTCCTTTCTCATCTGCTTCAGCACTTTAAAATTTTTTTGTTTGCATAAAATTATAGAACCCATTAGTGAGTCTTAGTTCCTACTTGGCAACTATTTTTTTTCAAAGAGAGAGAAAATTTTAATATTTATTTTTTTAGTTTTCGGCGGACACAACATCTTTGTTTGTATGTGGCGCTGAGGACCGAACCCGGGCCGCACGCATGCCAGGCGAGCGCGCTACCGCTTGAGCCACATCCCCAGCCCAATGATTTTTTAATCTATTTAGACAGGTAGATCTCTTAGAAATGGTCAGATTCTATTTTTCTTCCATTCTGTTTTGCCTTTCAAAAGAGGGCAAAAATTAGTGTCATAGTTCCAGTTCTTAGGTCATGAAATTCTTGTAAGATCACTTAACACTTTTGAATCAAAAATGTGTGCACTTTATATTTCTTTGTGTTAAGAGGGCTATTGTATTCAAGAGACTTTGCCAAGTACCTTATACATATTAGTCCTCACTACGTGTTCTACATGCTTATCATCTTCTTTCATGGGTATTCATGTCTATGTGTACTTTTCTCTTCTATACTCAAAATTGAGGGTTGTAAAAAATGGAGAATATATAAGTTCTTAAAAATTCCATTTCAGCTACAACCATAGGATGTTCTCCATCTAAAGCTGTTTTTTCAAGACATAACAGTTTGTGAGGTGTGAATATAATTCAGCATATGCTATAGGTGAAGAAACAAAACTTGGACAAATAGGAAACTAAGATCAACAGCTGAGAAATGGCAGATGTAGGATTTACTTCAAGTCTGACTGATTCCTAGGCTTTTGTCTTTCAGCTTCAACATGTTGCCTTCTCACAGGGTGGGATAGAGATCTTACACTTTCACTTAACTAATGAAAAAACTAAATTTTAATAGCTAAAATTATTTTCTTCAAAGTATTTTTTCTTAAATAAGTGGTTCTCAACACTGACAGCATGTTAAAATAATCTAGGAAGTGTAAAAATATATTAATACTTCAGCCCACTCCTAGAGATTCTGATTTTAAGTTTTCTGATAAGTACTGCATCTAGAGTTGAGAAGCACTGTACTACACCAGTGTTATCTTTATGAGGCCAGTGAATTTTATACAAAATGTGTAAGAATCATTTGGGGAACTTATTAAAAATATAGATTCTTTTGATTCCTACCTTCACTACATTCCTATTGTCTTTGGTTGATGACATTAACTACCATATGCGTATTATCAAATACAATAAATTTAATAAACTTCTGCCCCATCCCCATTAGTTTCTCTTCTTAGGGCACTGGACTTTATATCTTGACTCATTCCTAAGCATATGAGTGTAAGTTTTGTCATAGTTGGAACTCATGAGCATTATTTTATCTCAGCAGGATTCAAACCTGTTCTGTATAGATTTTGCTTTTGTTGCCTTCTTTAAATATCATTTTTGCACTTGTATTAGGCTCTGGCAGCGAGTAACTCGAGCCATAAATGCCAAAGACCAAACAGAAGCTACTCAAGAGAAGTATGTTTTGGAAGAAGCTCAAAGACAATCTGCCAGAGATCGGAAAACAAAAAATGAAGAATGGACTTGCAAGTTATTTGAACTTGATCCTCTCATAGGAGAATGGCATTACAAATTTGCAGAGTAAGTAATTAAAAAGAGTGTATTTCAAATATATTAGCATAATTTGTTGCCTTTAATTCTAGGTTATTTATTATTGGTCACCATATACATGAGCATGAGATTTTAAACTTGATATTCCATTTATTTATAAACTCAATGGTAGTAGTTATCCTACAAAATAAGCCAAAGATTAGATTAGAAATGGGCAAATTTTAATATTAGAACCATGGTTATAATTAATGAAAAACTAATCATAGAATAGAAACTTTCTTAAGTTCTTTGGTTATTAAGCAAATGTTTTTTTTTTTTTTTTTAACATTTATCTAGTACCCGACCATGGGACCCACTTAATGATATGATACAATTTGAGAAAGATGGTGTTATCCAGACCAAAGTGAAACATCGAACTCCAATGGTATGTAATAAAAAAGTAACTAGGCCTATCTGCTAGCATTATAAATTTGTGAGATCTTTAGTATCTAAAGATTTAAAATTTAAAATTGTGTTTCAAAATTTTAAATTTAGGTTGTTAGAAAATGCAAGAAAGTTCAGAGGTGAAATGATTGGGTTATAAGAGCCTTAACCTAATCAGTCAGTGCATTAATCCACTTGAATAGATTACTGGGTGGTGACTCTAGGCAGGTAGAGTGTGGCTGGAGGAGGTAGGTCACTGGGGTTTGCCTTTGGGGGTATGTGCTTTGTCCCTGATGAGTGGAATTCTCTCTGATTCCTGTTTGCCATATTTAGAGCTGCTTTCTTCCTCTGTACCCTTCCACCTTGGTGTTCTGCCTCACCTCTGGCCAAGAGCAATGGAGTTGACTATCTCGGGACAAGACTTCTGAAACTATGAGCACCAAATAAACTTTTACTTCTATAAAATTGTTCTTGTCAGATCTTTTGGTCATGGTGGCAAAAAAGCTGAGTAAAGCATGGGGTAAACAAAATGGCAGAGTAGGCAGCTCGAAGCTCATGTCATCCCAAAGAACCATCAAAAAACAAGCAAAAACTATCTGAAAAATGTACCAGAAACCTGGAAAAGTCAAAGTTTTATAGCAGTCAAGGGGATGCTGAATCAAGAAAAGTGTAACTTCAAAGCAGCAGGAAAACTTTATAGTATTTTACTTGCCCTTGTCCCACCCCTTCCTTGGTGCAGGAGCAGTGTTGTAGGATCCCTGCATTCCCAGAGTGAGTCCCTGGTTCCAGAGGGAGCACAGCAGACCATAAAAATAAACTGTGAAGATGTATTTTTAATCTGTCAGGGTACATACTAAAGGACCCAGGTGGGGCACTCATCTTTATAAACAGAGATTATGCAAAAGAAGCAAACATTCTACAGCTGAAAAGCACAGTAACAAATGAAAAATTCACTATAGGAATTCAGCAGCAGATTTGAGCAGGCACAAGACAGAATCTGCAAACGTAAAAATAAAACAATTGAAATTATCATATCTGAGGAGGAGAAAGAAAAATGAAGAAAAGTGAACAGAGTCCAAGGGACTTGTGGAACACTATCAGGTGGGTCCTCACATGCACTTTGGGAGTCCACAGGAGAAGAAAGAAAATGGGGTGAAGGCTATTTGAGGAAAGAAGGCCCCCAAATTTCCAAATTTGATGAAATATGTCACTCTATAAATCCAAGGAACTCAACAAGAACAAACTCAGACCTATACACAAACCATCAGGCCAAATAAAGAAACTTGGGAAGCAACAAGAGAGAAGCAACTTGTCATACAAAATTATTAACAGATAACATGATATATATATAAAGCACAGGAAAGCAACCAGAGCTAATGAACAACTGAGCAAATTTGCATGTATAAGATCAATACACAAATATCAGTTGTGGTTATATATATCTGCAGTGACAGATCCCAAAAGGAAATTAAGAAAGCAACTCAATTTATAATAGAATTTAAAAGAATAAATTGCTAGGAATAAATGTACAGTGAAATAATAAAACATTGCTAAAAACAAAGAATAACTGGAAAGTTACCCTGTTTTCTAAGGTAGGAAAAGTTTATGTTAAGATAACAATATTACCCAAAGCACTCTACAGTGTCAACACAATCCCTATCAGTCTTCTGGCAGTCTTATTTGTAGAAGTGGAAAAATTGATCTCAAATTCATATGGAATTTCCAGGGACCCTTCATAGCCAAAACAATCTTGAAAAAGAACAATAATTTTGGAGGACTCACACTGTCTGGATTACAGAATTGACTACAAACTCACAGTAGTGAAAACAGTAGTAATGGTTCCCTGCTTTCTGGTTGCCTTGTCTTGAACTGATTTTCTCTGCCATGCTCTTCTACTATGATGTTCTGCCTCACTCAGGGCCCAGAGCTTTGGAATTGGTCAACCATGGACTGAACCCCTGAAACCTTCTGGATTCTGGCAAGTCCAACACCAAGGGGGATTTCATCTGGCAAAGTCTTTCATATTGCATCATCCCATGGCAGAAGGCATGTCAAAGAGCAAGAGGGGGAGAGAGAGAACTTCTGCCTACATCTCTGCAACTGTCCTCCTGAGATGTTGGTGGGGCAATTTTACTCTCATTTTCTCCTACTACTGCCACTTTACACAAGCCAATAGGCGCTACTGACATAGAATACCACATGCTCATTAATTCAGAGCTGTACTGCATTAGCCATGGATTCACCATTGTCCTTCGGAGATTGCTTTATTCCCTGGGAGATGTATTCCCCAAGCCTTAACCCTATATCTTCTGTATTTGAGTGTGCTGAAACTAAACTCCATGTTTAAATGCTCTATGAATCAAAGAAGGAAAAAAAAAACAACAGTGTACTGATATAAGTATAGGCATGGCATATAGGCCAATGAGGGAGAGCAAGGAAGGAGAACAGAAGGAAAGAAAAGAGAAAAAGAAGGAAAAAATTGAATTTCCTAAAAATTAAGAGTTGTGTGCATCGAAGGGTGTTATGAAGAAAGTAAAGAGACAACCTACAGAATTGTGACAAGGGTTTAATATCCAGGATATATAAAGAACTCCTAACTTAACAGAAATACATAATCAGACATTTTTCCAAAGAAGGTATAAATATGGCCAACAAACATGAAAAGATATTTAGTATCATCAATCATAAAGGAAATGCAAATCAAAACCACTAGGTACTATTTCACACTAGAAACATAACAAAAAATGGGAAGTGAGTTTTGATGAGGATGTGGAGAAATCCTTGTACATTGCTGGTGGAAATGTAAAATGTTGCAGCTACTGTGAAAAACTCCTCAAAGGCTAAATATAGAATTATCACATGACACAGCAGTTCTACTCCAAAAGAACTGAAAACAGGGATTCTACATACTTGGACAGTAATGTTTATTGCGGGATTATGTGCAATAGCCCAAACAAGGAAACAATCCAAGTGTCTATTAACAGATGAAAGTATAAGAAACTGTGCTATTGCCATACAGTGGAATACTATTCAGACATAAAAATTAAGTTCTGCTATATGCTATAACATGGATGAACCTTGAAAATGTTAGCTAAATGAAATAAGCCAAATTCACATGGACAAATATATTACTTTTGAGTAGGCAAATTCATAGAGACAGAAAGTAGATTAGAAGTTACCAGCAACAGGAATGAGGAAATTAGTTATTGTTTAATTGTTAGAATCTTGAAGATGACAAAAATGTTTTGGAAATAGTGGTGATGTTTATATAACACTGTGAAATAATAAATAATAAATAATGAATAATAATAAATAATGCCCATGAATTGTACACAGTTGTTAAAAATGGCAAAATTTATCCTGTATACGCCATCACAGCAAATTCAGCAAAGTAGCAGGACACAAAATCAACAACCATAAGTAAGTCACATTCCTATACTCCAATGATGAATCTGCTGAAAAAGAAGTTAGGAAAACTATCCCATTCACAGCAACCTCAAAAAAAAAAAAAAAAACTTAGGAATCAGTCTTTAATAAAATATGTGAAGGAATTCTGCAGTGAAAATTATAGAACTCTAAAACAAAATATTTGATAAATACCTTAGAAGATGGAAAGACTTCCTATATTCTTGCATAGGTAGAATTAATATTGTCAAAATGGCCATACTACCAAAAGTGGTATACAGATTCAATGCAGTTCCCATCAAAATTCCAATGATGTTCTTCATATAAATAGAAAAAGCAATCATAAAATTCATTTGAAAAAATAAGAGACCCAAAATAACCAAAGCAATCCTTATCAAGAAAAGTGAAGAAGGAGGTATCACAATATCTGATCTTAAATTATACTACAGGTGATAGTAACACAAACAGCATGGTATTGGTACCAAAGCAGGCATTGAGACCAGTGGAATAGAATAGAAGACACAGAGACAAACCCACACAAATACAATTACCTCATTCTAACAAAGGTGCCAAAAATATACATTGGAGAAAAAAACAGCCCTTTAACAAGTGGTGCTAGGAAAACTGGAAATCCAAATGTAGCAGTATGAAATTTAACCCCTATCTCTCACCCTGCACAAAACTCAAAGTGGATCAAAGACATAGGATTTAGACCAGAAACCCTGCACCTGCTAGAAGAAAATGTAGGCCCAACACGCCAACATATCAGTTCAGGAACTGACTTCCTTAACAAGACTCCTAAAGCACAAAAAGTAAAATAAAAATCAATAAATAGGATGGTATCAAATTAAAAAGGGCAAAGGAACTAAACAGACATTTCTTAAAAGAGGAAATACAAATGGTCAACAGATATATGAAAAACATGTTCAACATCTGTAGCAATTAGAGAAATGCAAATTAAAACTACACTGAGATTTCATCTTACTCCAGTCAGAATGGTAGTTATCAAGAATACAAGTACCAATAAGTATTGGTGAGGATGTGGGGAAAAGGGTACACACATACATTGCCAGTGAGACTGCAAATTGGTATAACCACTCTGAAAGGCAATATGGAGATTCCATAGAAAAGGAACCACCATTTGATCCAGCTGTCCCTCTCCTTAGAATACATACAAATGATTTAAAATCAGCATACAGTGACACAGTCACATCAATATTTATAGCAGTTCAATTCACAATAGCTAAACTATAAAGCCAACCTAAGTGCCCTTCAACAGATGGCTGGATAAATTAGGGATAATGTTATTAGAATGATGAACAAGTAAGAAGAGAGTTAAAAACTCATGACCACTGGCTTCCTATATTTCTAAACATATTCATTTCTTGCCTTTCTAAATCTAGTTTCCTCTGTTGCATTTGGGTTTTTTAATTTAGGACTGATATTCAGAATTATAAACCTATTAATATGTCTAAGAGCTGGGGTTGTAACTCAATGTTAGAGTGCTTGCCTGTTTGCCTATCATGCTTGAGGCCCTGGGTCTGATTTCTAGCACTGTAACAGGAAAAATAAAAAGAAAATAAGAGAGAAAGAGAATCTAAAGTTTTGTTAGTCTAAGAAAAATTTTGTCCTGGTCGACAGTTTGATATACTTTCAGATGTTATGCATGCACTTAAATACTTTCATTAAGTTTCAATACACTCTGGAAAATATTAGTATCATTTTTATTACAAAATGCTTTCTTTTCTGTATCACTCAGAAATTATTAAAAGTAAATAATCTAAATTTTATTAAAAATCGAACATTATCCATTGGAAATATTTCTAACAATGGGAATAAAATAAGTATTACTTTAAAACACTATTATTTAATATTCGAGTGCAGATACTATTGGTCTAGTTATAGCAGTTGGGGAGCTATAAATTCACTTTTCTTTATGTGTGCTTAAAATATCTCTGAGAGGACATTCAAACTAATTATTGTATATTTTACATTTTAATGTTTGTACCAAATTGTTTCATGTTAAAAGCAAAGAAGATAATTTGATTTCATAAATGAAATAAATTTGTTAAATTTTCATTAGACTCTGTTCTTGGTCTTTATTTTGAATGTCATGCCCAAGAACAGTTTTAACAGTTATTTAAGGGTTATTCAGCAATGGTCTTTACTTACAAATTACAGTGCAAACTCTCATAATGGCATGATTTTTTTTTTTTAGGTTAGTGTCCCAAAAATGAAACATAAGCCAACCAGACAACAGAAGAAAGTAGCAAAAGGGTATTCCTCCCCAGAGCCTGATATCCAAGATTCATCTGGTAGTGAAGGTAAAACTATTTATTGCATACTATTCACTATGAGTATATAATTTTAAAAAATATATATACTATTATATAATGTTGATATACAAAAATAGTTTTTCAAATTAACTCAGGAAGGGCTGGGGTTGTAGCTCGTGGTAGAGCTCTTGCCTAGCACGTGCAGGGCCCTGGGTTTGATCCTCAGCACCACATAAAAATAAGTAGATAAAAATAAAGGCATTGTGTCCAACTACAACTAAAAAACAAATATTAAAAAAATAACCTTATAGTCTTAAAAAAAATTAACTCAGGAAGATAATGTAAGAGTTTTGGTAGATGCAGGATAGGGTCTAAAAGCTATTCTAGATCATAGCTAAGTTGCATGAAGAGGCCACAAGGCAAAAGCATGGGAAATGAATAAGAACCACACTATAATGGTAGCTCCTAGGCCTTGTTAGCTTCTTAAAAATTATTGATAGTGTCCTAAATTGGATTCAGAAAGCATTGTTTTTGAGCTTTAAGCTCAATTCTATGCTTCAAAAAACTTTCTCATTCCTTGAGTAAGTTAGTGTTTAAAAAGTAACATACAAGTAAAAACACAACTCTATAAAAAGTTATAAACTATGAGATTAAATTGTCTGATATTTTTTTCCAATCAGACAATGTGTAAATTGTCTTCAATGACATTAAGATACAATTAAGAAAGGATCAAGGTAATACCCTAGATATTATGGTAAAATTAAACTTTAAGCAATAATCTCTCATGAATTTACACTAAGCTGAAGAGCTTATTTTTACTAACAGAAATAACATTAGAGGTAAATAACAATACATATCAGGAAATTGGATGGTAAGTGAGAGTGTCTAAAGGAGCTTAATTCAATTGAGGGAAGGTTCTTCAAAAACCCTGATGAACTATTAGGGTTTCTAATGGATTATAGCAAACTAAACTTGGAGCATGGAATAGGAGCAACATACTGAAATAATAGAGGAATAAGCAGGAGTCATGGTACCACTGTGCTAAATAAAAGGTACTATTAGTTACAGTGTTTGTTATTCATAGTTAATAAGAAAAGAAACTGAGTCACAGGTTAACCTGCTCAAAGTCATTATTTACCCTATAAGTGGTGTGGGGGGGGGGGCATGTGGAGAGGTATTTGCAGACATTTGGCTTCTTTTTTTTTTTTTTTTTTTTCCTTTTTGGCACTGAGGATTGAACCCAGGGGAAGTTTACCACCAAGCTACATCCCCACTCCTTTCTTTAAATTTTGAGACAGGGTCTCCTTAAGTTGCTGAGGGCCTCACTAAATTGCTGAGGTTAGCAATGCTCCTTCCTCAGCCTCTGAAGTCATTGGGATTACAGTCGTGCTCCACCACACCCAGCTATTTAGACTTCTTAATGGGCTCTCTTATCCACATTATATTACCTATAATATGTTAGCTGGCATTTATTGAATAAATACACGTTGCAAAAACCATGTGAAGTTTAGGTCTTATTATTGCTATGTGAAAAATGAGAAAGCTGAGACATAGAGGTTAAGATCTTTACAAAAATGGAAAGGAAGGAATGGGTATGAGAAGGAATTGGAAATGACCAAATACAGCTTGCTGATTGGCAACAGATATGTGTAGAAGAGGTATCAAAACTGACTAAAGAGGTTAAAGTTTGTGTAACTAGGACAATGAAGATAACATTAACAATAAAATATTGGAAAGGGCCTCAAAAAGCTGACTCTTCAGATGTAGGCAAATGGGTAAGGGACACAAGAGTAATACCTTCCCAAAATTAATACACATGAATGAATTATTTTTGCCAGTTTTTTATTTAAATATTTTTTGAGTTGTCGATGGACTTTTATATGTGGTGTTGAGAATCAAACACAGTGCCTCACACATGCTAGGCAAGTGCCCTACCACTGAGCCACAACCCCAGCCCTATTTTTGCCAGTTTTAATGAGTTAAAAAATAAAACTGATGCTATTGAAAAATTTGATTTGTGGTTACTTTAAATTTGGTTGTTGTACTCTAATAAAATGATGTGCTTGAGACCTCAAAAAGCAGAATATTAGTTTTATTATGCTCATGTCTAAACTACAAAACTAATGCCTAGGAAAATGTTTATTACGTCAGAATCATTAAGTTTAACTATAGATTGTACTTATGATTACAACTTCATTCTAAATGTCTTTTAGCTCAATCTGTAAAACCAAGTACACGAAGAAAGAAAGGGATAGAACTGGGAGACATTCAAAGTTCCATCGAATCTATAAAACAAACACAGGAAGAAATTAAAAGGTAATATATGAACAGTGGCTGGTCATTTGAGTCCACAAGAATAAAGAACTCTATTACATAGGAAATCAGATGCAAACTATATTTTTATAACTTTGCTAAGCTAGAATAGAACTTTGGGCTCTAATTACCTGGTATCTGAACCTATGAAATTCCTTCAGCATTAAATACTGAAAAGGGGACCCTCTTTTCCCCCCACTCTGTGAATATAAAATTGGAATCACTTCATTTTACTACTGTAGCATGCTAGATTGTTTCTGAGAAAGTTATCAAAGGCTTTCTTCTCTAGTCTCCTTTGTGCATGGCTAATATTTAATTGGAATGCACCACTTGTTACAAGATAGAAATACTTACGTGGCAGTTGGTAAACAGTCACTGCCCTGAGATCTTTTGAGTGTTCCTCTTGTAGTCGCAGACTCCTCCTCTACGTTCTACCCCATGATCCAGTAAGGCTAACATGCATTCATGCTATATCAGTTTTTAAAATGTTTAATATTAATTATCTCATCTGTGTTTGTGTATTCAGAACTCTGTGCTAGATGCACGCTCTGGATAAAAAACATTTTCTCTGTTCTTGGAGATCTTATGGCTTGTGTTTAGTTAGCATTTTCATCTACAGCTCACCCTCTGCACTTAACCCATGCTCTAGTTCTACAAAGCTTCTCACATCTCCCAGAATGTACTGTGCTTTCTCATCTTTGGACCTTTGCCCTCACTGAGTCCACATCTGAGATTGCTCTTCTTCCTACCTTGCTCATCAAGAAAATCTCTTTTTATCCTTCAGAATTAAATTCAAATGACACCCTTTTTGTGCCCTTTCTAATCACTCACCCTGCCCTGTAGAGTTAATAAATCGCTTAGCTCAGCTTGTATAGCTCCCTCTACATATTCTTTTGAGCATCTAAGTGCATGCATTGAACTATGAGCTCCTTTAGAGCAGGGAGCATACCTTATGCATCTTGGGTATTAACCCTTATATGAAATGTTAACATTTCCTAACTTAATTATATTTGTAAATTAATTAGCCTATTTGTTCTGCCTCCTTTTGTGCTTTTTTTAAAAATCTTTTTTAGCTATAGATGGAAACAATATCTTTAATTTTATTTATTTTTATGTGGTGCTGAGGATCCAACCGAGTGCCTTACATGTACTAGTCAAGTACTCTACCACAGGGCTACAACTCCTACCCCCAATTCTTTCATTCTTTACACTGGTAAAACACTTTGATAGCAGAAGTCCAATAAACAAAATGTGTCTCACTAATTGGGTGTTTTTATCCAGAAGCATTTAAGGTGGTACGAGGATATTGTGAACACATTTCATGACTAAATTAACATTTTATTTTGTTAGCATACAAAAAGCATATAAAGAGTTATTTATTTGGGAAGTATTATGAAATCTGGTGTATTATTTTTTTCTGTGGAATTTAGGAATTTTTTCCTGCCCTCACCCCCGTTTCCCTAAAATAAAGATAAAAAAAAAAAAACCTTAGTGAGGCAACTGTTAGCAAAATTTTTGTTTTAAAATCACTATCAAAACAGAGAAGGTGATTATGTTTCCATATCATCAAAACTTGACAGGTTTAATGTATCATTAGGTTATGTGTTTGGTACAATATGGAATTTAGATTTAGACAGAGTCTAATAAAGTCTTCACATAGCATCATCAAGTCCTCCTTCTGTAGTAATTAATTACTTTAGATCATGTAATTAAATGTTTTGTCATTGTATAATACCAAATTTGAGTTTTGTGCTGACATTTCTGGAAAATCCTTATAAAATTTATTGTTGCTTCTTTTTGTAGAAATATTATGGCTCTTCGAAATCATTTAGTTTCAAGCACACCTGCCGCGGATTATTTTCTGCAACAAAAAGAATACTTCATCATCATTTTCCTCCTGATTTTGCTTCAAGTCATAATAAACTTCATGTTTAAGTAGAAGTTCTCTACAGTTGAATCAGTGAACTAGAAAGATCAAATTTGGCCTGGGACCAGTGTTCAAGTTGCTTTGGTCTTTAATTAAACATCACAATATTTCTAAGACAAAAAATCTAGGAGAAAAATGTAGAGGTGTCTACCTTTCGTATCTTTTATCCTTAACCTGAAACAAGAGCTATCCTGTTTGGTTATTATAGTGAGCTATATGTTAAGTGCCAGGACATTTCTAGCTTTTGTGAGAATGTGTCTACATGTGAGTATATTAAATCACATGTATACACAGCTGTCTCTTATGTACTCTTACCTGACAGTAGTCTTTGTGTTCTATAGTATGTTTTGAGATATAATGTTAACATTGTTCATAACAAAAATGTTATCAAGCTTAAAAATGTATGTATAGTAATCTATTTTCTTCATTAAACAGGCACAAAATTTTATCAAGTAATTAGACTGGGGAATGATGGAATAATAGACATAAGTAATTCAGTACACAATACTGTTAAAATTATTTCCAAAGTACCCAGTTCAATTATCTCCTTACAAACAGCAAGAAAAAAAGTATGAATGGTCAAAATTAACATATTGAAAGAGACAGGTGGCAAATTTTTTAAGTTTACACAATATTTTTTAATCCCTAGAATTTAATATTTGTAGATACAGGTATATAGTACTTGTGTGTATATCAATATAAAAACACTGGTATAAAACTACTATTAATTGTAATACCACCTTGCACACTTGCTGAAAAAGTGTGATCAAAATTTATTGCTTTTCTTTTTATTTTTTAAGTCACCTGGTCCATAACATAGGACCAGGCAAATACTAGATACAAATACTAGACATGTTCATAGGGCATATGAAATGCTGATAATTCATGTTTTTTCTTTATGAAAAACATTCTAGCTTTCATTTAGAACCTAGTGTGTTCAATGAATAAATAGAATAGAAAAAATTAGAATTTTTATTTTATTTCAAAAGCCAAAAAGAAAGACAATAAGGAAGGCCTGTTATGGTGGTCTTTAATGTGTACATTAAAATTGGTTTCCTTAAAATGTGCAATAAGTTGAGCATCTAAGAATACCAATTTCTAAGTTTAATTGTTTATTATTACCCTCACACCCCTGTTCTTAGTAACTTCATTCTGTGGCAAAACCATAGTTCATTAAGATTCCTCCTTGTTCAGGCTCAGGCAAATTTTTTTTTAAGTTTCTTTGCATATTTCTTCAGTTCAATATTTTGACTTTGTGTGTTCACATAAATATTTATAGTCCTCAAAAACAATTTTTGCAAAGGCAGTTCAGTTTAGGAACTTGTTGTCCTAAAATATATCTTAGAATCCTAAAAGTGTAGACTTTTAAATGGTTATTAAAATGAAAATAAAGATCAAAACGAACAACTGTTTGGTTACAAATAAGAGATGAAAGACACTAGTAAAATTACAATTTTTGTTATGCATAAATATAAAGTCAAGGGATGATTGCTAAATTACGGAAATTAAAAATAATAAAATCTATTTTTTTCCCCTAATCAATATAACCAGGTATCTTAAGTATTAGGTTTCTGCGAAGAGCTATTTTCCATGTAATGTTGGTAAAACAATGTTGTATTCTGTATGTACTCATGAAAATATTTTTAAATTGATAACATCATAAATAAGATGCACCTGTATCCAGTATTTTCATGACTATAAGAACAAGTGGATTTTGGGTTATATTTCATATTTGTTGATAATTTTATATTCATATTCTATTACCAATATTATGCTCAACTGCCTGTTCATCAACATGTAACATTTTGTAAATATTGTACAATTCGATTTTTTAAGGTTTAAATTAGTATTAATTTATATTATATATAATTGATTGGCTGATCATGAAAGTCATTTCATCATTTAAACCTGAAAACTTAAAAATTTTTGTTGGTGACCTGCCTTAGGGTCTTATCCACTTGCATGTTATTTTCATTTGGTCTAAATAGTGTTTTATTTGTATATCTTCTAAGACTGGAAAGGTAACTATTTTATTTTTTTAATTTCTCTTTAGGGCAGATATTGTGAGTTCATACCCAAGGAGTCAAAAATTAAAGAACAGGGTTATTCATGACTGTTTCTTATATACTAAAAGCATATATCTAATCTAACTGTCCTGTTATGCTTTTAGTTCTGTGAGTTCCTTTCTATGAACTGAACACAAAACTCAGGAATTGGTGGCTTAATTTTAGATCAGTACTTATACTAGACTTAGTATGTGAATTCTTTAAACTCCATAATTTACTCTGTATTTAGCCATAATATGTAATTGACTTTGAATGTTTTTACCTAAGAGTACTCTTTCTTCACACATGAATTCATGGATTTAGTTTGCAATTGTCTGAGAGCCTCATGATGATTTCCAGGATATATGACTTTATAACCAGTTTTATTATCAAAAATTTTCTCAAATGAAATTTAGATGAATAATAATTATTGACATACACATTTTTAGTTGTTAAATGTACTATATCTTCAGCTATCTACCATTTAGTGACATGTTGTTGGGTAGGAAAAGACACAAAACAGGGCATGTGAAATGTTGTTACAGTAGATATTTTACTTATATTTCATATCAGCACTTTTTTTGTATCACTTATAAAGGTACAGTGTAATCTTTGTTACAGCTCAGTTGACAACTGCATTCCATTGAAAAGTTGGCCTTGTAAAATACAATCCTCATTTAATATTCATGCTTTTGTGCCTTTAAGAAAATATTTTTTGTCATTTTTGTGTTACAGAACTATTATATGATTCAAAGTGTTTATAGGCTTACTTGTCATAAAAGGGTCATTTTCTGTCATTTTATTTCCTTTTTATATAGGTGAAGTATATTTAAACAGTAATACTGTACTTTTATAAGGGTTTGTCTACTTACCTATTTCAAAATATTCTTATTCTCAGACATCATTGAAGTAGACTTGTCAGATTATTCTGAGTAGAAAACAGTGCCTTTTTGATGGAATTCACACTGTTTGGGGTATCAACTTGTGCCATATACACAGAATTTTGTGGAAGGCAGTTTTAACTTTTTGAAGAATATCTTAGTCTAAATTTAAGAAAATGTATAAAATTCCATTTTTTTCCAATGCTTATCATTTCTAATGGGCAATGAAGTTTTGTTCTTTTGTTGAAATACAGTGATGACACTACTGATGAGCCATACATGAGACACAGATTGTTTTGAATTATGTTAAATATATAGAAATAAAATATTAGCATTGATGTCAGTTTTTCCAATTTGAACTAATGGGAGAATTCCCACAAAAATCAGTGAGTTTACAATTCAACATCTGTTGTATTTGACTAAGTGTAAGAGATTCTTTAAATTGTATAACCTGCCACTATTATGTAATTTGTCTTCATTTTATTCTACCTATTGTCTGAGTTTAACATATTTAATTTACTTTTTGTTACTCTTAACATACTATTTTGTTACAGTTTTTAACTGAAGATGGACTGTTAAAATTGTATAGGACCAGTGTCTTATTAATGTGATTAACATATTTAGAAAAGCCACAAGAAACCCATGACAAAAATGAATGTGAATATGCTTTCTAAAATATTTGGGAAAATTTCTTTCTGCATTTATCATGAAAAATTATTTTAGTATTACAATATTGAAATTCTTCATTTAAAGAAAAATGCCATGAAACATTTGAACTGATAGGCCACAAAATTTAATTTTTTTTTCACTTTTTAGCATGGTAAATGTACATTTAAGTTAAAAATCCTGTTTTATGGCCATTTATAAATTTAAGCACTACCACTGGTCAGTTTTGTATGATAGAATAACAGTATGTTATCTGCAGTGTAAGTATAGCACACTGTCAAATTCTTTTCCTTAAGGTGCATAGTAAATGTACAGATAGTCATAGGCTACCGTTTTGTAATGTATTACATTTCTAATCTATTATTCCTAACCTGTTATACATGTTTGCTGAGAGAAAAGAATTGAATTTTTCTAATGATCTGTAAAATTATGCTAACTTCTACAAGTAGGTATTCTAAATAAAATTTTTAAAAAGAGCAAACTGGTCAAATGACTTTTAATATGTAGTGAATAAATTTGTTCTAATTTATTTTGTGGAAGTAGTTGCAGGAGATGGGGAAAGAATTGAACAGGGAATGAATGAAGGATTCAATTAAGATTGAATCCCTAATATATGCTTTACTTGGTACTTGATACTCCTTCTTTTTCAATCCTCTTAACAACCCTACATGGAAGTTAGCCAGATTTTATACAGAAGACTCAAGAAAAGTTAAATGACTCTAAAAACTACACAATAAATTGAGTGATAGCATATTCTTACTGTAAGGAAAAAAATCACAAATCAATGTCTATAGTGTAAACTTAAATAGGACTCTGGTTTTAATACTTGTTTGAAATAGTCCACTATTTGAAACTATATTGAGTAATATAACCAACCCCTTTTTGATGACTAGAACCAGGAAGAGACAAAAAATGAATTTTACTATTTAATATATATATAAAATTTAGTTGTAGATGGACACAATACCTTTGGGATCGAACTCAGCGGGGCGTGCCAGGCAAGCAGCTACCGCTTGAGCCACATCTCCAGCCCCCTTTGTTTGTTTTTATGTGGTGCTGAGGATCAAACCCAGTGCCTCCCAAGTGCAAGGCTTGCTCTCTACTGCTGAGCCACGACCCCAGCCTTGAATCTTACTATTAAGCACATGAACTAAGCCTATATAACAGTAATTTTCTCAAATCATCTACTAGTCCAGAATGAATCAATAATGACTTCCTCTCTGATTTTCCTGCCCTTTCTCCCACTCCTCTCCCCATTCTCTCCTATTTTAGGATCCAATTGCTGCTTGGTGTCTTGGTCTATATTAACTGTGGGGTTAGGATGCTTAGTTTTCCATTCTGTGCGCAGGATGAAAGGGAGAGGGAAACAACTCCTCCATATTCAATGAAACATCTACAAGATTATTTTCCTCATAGTATTGACGTTTTGAATCTAATAGTGTTGTGCTATTATGCTAATTGTATTTTCTGTGTCTTACAAACCCTTTCTTGTGGGAATACTGGGCCAGAAAAAGTGGTGATCCCACATGGGAATTTGTGGGTATACTGTATTTGTTGAGCACTTACTCTACGCTAGGAACTATGCAAAGTGCTTTCTAAACATTCTCCACCTCCGTAAAACCTTATTTTTCTTTTATGTCTCTCCATTTTATGACGGGAAAAGCAAGGATTCAAGATGTTACTTGCTGAATGTCACAACTGAGTAAATGACAGAGCAAACCCAGTTCTGAACCCAAACAAATCCCTATGTTAATATCTAAAACAGTACACTGTTCTGCCTTTGGATTGTATCCAAAAGGCCAATGTGTGTTGAAACGATGTAAAAAACTTGAAAAAAGGTTAAATTGTAGTTAGTGGCTGGGTTTTGTGCCTGACACGAAATGTGGAAAGCCCCGGGGAAGTCATAAAACCTAAAACTCTTGGCCCAAACCAGGCCCTCCCTATCTGTCCTGCATGCCGAAGCAGCCTTCGCAATGGGAAGCAGAGCGAATAATGCCTGTGGACAGAATATGCGTGAATTCCAGGCACAGGTTTTGCCAGGGCACAGGCAGTTTATGGCGGGAGAGTGCGAGAGAATCAAAGGAGTTGAACTTGCAGCGCCTGTTCTCTCCGTCACTCAGCCCTTCTGACGAGTAGATTTCGGAAGGAAGGTTTCCGGTGACCCAACTAAGTAGGAAGGCAAAACTCCGCCTAGCGAGAGGAACTGCAGCCGATTCGCTCACCCCAGAAGCCGACCTGCCGCGGCTTCCGACTCGAGCGCCTGGTTTCCTGTTTTCTTCCCGCCTTTTCCGTTTCCGGCCGCGCCTCAAGCTCTTTGGTCCGACCCGCTGTTCCTCCTGCTGGCCAGGGAATGCCCTTCAGACCCTAAGCTCTATGGCTGCGGCGGGGTCTGTGAAGGTGGCGTTACAGGTGGTGGAGGTGCTGGAAACCATCGTGAGCCGCTGCGTAGGGCCCGAGGGCCGGCAGGTTTTGTGTACGAAGCCCACCGGCGAGGTAATGCTCAGCCGGGATGGAGGCCGCCTCCTGGGGGCGCTGCACATAGAGCATCCCATAGCCAGGTATGGGCGTCCCGCCCTGCTGCCCAAAGTTAGGCCCTCCACAGGGTCTCCTTGACTCATGTCCCATCCTAAGGCTGTGTACCTAGAAAAATGAACTCGATTGAGACCAGCGTATGCTCGGGGTTTGGGCGCTGCCCAGAGGAGTGTTTGTCAACTTCCAAGAATCTGGAGTTGGGAGTAGAACAAAATAACTTTTAATCAAAGAGACAGTATTCTTTTGTCTATAACAATGAAAACACAACTTACAACTTGATTCCAAAGCCAGTGTTCTGAAAATCTGATTTTCTTTCTTTTTATTTTTGCAGGATTGTATTGACATGTGTCTCCAGTCATCTCAAAAAAACAGGAGATGGTGCTAAAACATTCATTATCTTTCTTTGCCATTTACTCAGAGGACTTCATGCAATCTCAGAAAAAGAGAAGAATTCTTTGATTTCTGACAATATTCAGACCCATGAAAGGCATTGGAAAAATTGTTGTCAGTGGAAATGTATTTCCCAAGCTCTGCTAATGTTTCAGACACAAATATTAGACTGTATTATGGACCAATACTTAAGTAGACACTTTCTTTCCATCTTTTCTTCATCTGCTAAAGAGAGAACGTTGTGTAGGAGCTCTTTAGAATTATTGTTAGAAGCGTATTTTTGTGGAAGAGTGGGAAGAAATAACCACAGATTTATTTCACAGTTGATGTGTGACTACTTTTTCAAGTGTATGACTTGTACAAGTGAGACTGAAGTATTCGAGTTAGTGGATGACTGTTTTATAGAGCTGAACGTTGGGGTCACTGGCCTTCCTGTTTCAGATTCTAGGATCATAGATGGGCTTTTGCTTCACAGAGATTTTTCTATTTACTGCCCAGTAGATGGTGACATAAGAATGGTGATAGTAACAGAAATCATTCAGCCTCTTTTTTCAACTTCTGGATCAGAATTTATTCTAAGTTCAGAAGCACAATTTCAGACATCTCAGTTTTGGATTATGGAAAGGACAAAAGCAATAATGAAACATTTGCATAGTCAGAATGTAAAATTGCTCCTATCTAGTGTGAAGCAACCAGATTTAGTTATATATTATGCAGGCCTGAGTGGCATATCAGTGGTGGAGTGTTTATCATCAGAAGAAGTTTCTCTTATCCAAAGGATCATTGGTATCTCTCCATTTGTATTACCAGAGGCCTCTTCATGGTATGAAATTTCTAACACTGCTTTGGTGAAATTTTGTAAACCTTTTATTCTTAGATCCAAAAGGTATGTTCATCTTGGCTTGATTAGCACATGTACATTTATACCACACTGTATAGTTCTTTGTGGACCAGTGCAGGGTTTGGTTGAACAACACGAGAGTGCTTTACATGGAGCATTCAAAATGCTTCGGCAGTTATTTAAAGACCTTGATCTAAATTATGTAATACAAGCCAGTGACCAAAATGACACATCAAGTCCTCTTATTCACAAAAATAGTAGAGAAAGTAGTCAGTTACCTGAAATTAGTAATCACTCCATACAAAGGCCATATCAAGATATAGTTGTAAAGAATGGAGATGAATTGGAAAAAACTCAGGCATATTTAAATGTATATTCAAATTTGGTAATTTCAAGTAGAGGATTAGAAACACATATTCCATGTTCAACACCAAAACTGACACCAACAAATACTTTCCAAATAGATGATACACTAAAGTGTTTGTCTCCAGAAAAAAACAGAATAATTGATGACTATGAACCTGAACTATTAGTTGATAATAATTTAACTGGTAATCCTACAACTGAAAACACTAGAATAGAAATTTCTTATGAAAATTTACAAGTTACAAAAATTGATAGAACAGGGAGCAAGTTACCAGTGAGATATAAGTCATTGGATTTGTGTACTTCCCAGAGTTACCATTCCTCATCTGTGCCAGCAGGTAGTGTTTTGCCAGTGGGTGGTAATTTTGAGATTTTGTTACATTACTATCTTCTCAACTATGCTAAAACATGCCAGCCATCAGAAGAGGCCATGGTTAGTACATTAATTGCTAATGCACTGTTAGGCATTCCAAAAATCCTTTTTAAGGCTAAGAAAATAAATTACAGCTTCCCACATATATATTTGAGAACTCTCCATGCACTGCAAACCAATCAACTCATGGTAAGCAGTCAGGAGGGTTTGGAATCAGTAATTGGTAAATACCAGTTGCTAACTTCTGTTCTTCAGTGTTTGACAAAAATATTAACCATTGATCTGGTGATCAATATCAAGAGGCAGCCTCAGAAAACTTATGATCAAGATTCAGAAGATGAACTTTAATATTGGACTTTTTTGTTAATCAACTTTTAATCCAGCTCAAGGCGTAAAGTAAAGCAGGCATGTAACTACTCATTCTCATTCAGTTCACTCTATTAGGAAAACAGAATAACTTCATAAGTTTTTTTAAAGAAATATACTAAAGTCATCAGACCATTCAGATGCAAATATTAAATTACTTTGTGGAACTAAACTAAGGCAGAAATGGAGTTCCAGCTAAATGTGTCTCTTTCCCCTTACATTTCTCTGTATCTCAGCTCTGTATTATTCTTTTTAAATGAGTGTATTTCTTTAGAGTTTTCACTTCTGGATTTTTTCTCTATTCTCTTTCCCCTTCCTATATTTATTTCATAGAATCAATTTCAAATTTAGAAGGGATCTTCAAATGCTACCTTACTTTAATTTTTTGTAAACAACTAAACATGTAAATGTTATTTACTGCAGTTAAAATAATTTTATGTACTCATAATTTGTAAAGCAGTAAGTAAAAGTCACAGTTGTCCTTTTAAAAGGATACAAATAAAATTAGGTTTAATTTCATGTGTCACTTGATTAATTTCTATTTTATTTGGAGAAACATGGGTTTTCACCACTCATGCACCTTTGAACATGTTACCAGGAATAGAATCATGCAGTGAAAATGTGGTTTTCTTTATGTAATTAAAAATTACGGCTAGAGATGTAGCTCAGTGGTAAAGCCCTTGTCTGCCATGGGTGAGGCCCTAGACTTAATCCCCATCACCACAAAAATAATTAATACCAAAAAGATATGAAATCCATACTGTGGTTTTCTTCTGCCTCTTAAGAACTTGGGTTTTCTTGTATTTGCTGTATACATGGAGTAAGTAGTAACAAATAATTCTGTAGTTATCCTAATTCAAATATACAAATCCTTAATTTTATTGTAAAAGCTTTTGAATAAAAACAGTACTATGAAGTAGCTGTGTATACATACAGTGTCCTTTTACTAGTTCTTTGTGACACCCAAAAGACAGTGCTTTGTTTATTCTGAGTATTCAGAAGTACTTGTGAAATAGAACAGTGTTAATTTGTTCCCCTAAGTACATGTTTCTGATGTATTTATTCAGAAAATTCTTAGTAAGTGCTTACTATATGCCAAATGCTATGCTAACTACTGAATGAACTGTGCCATCATGTAGTTTTCATCAAAGGTTAATGGATAATGTGACACTATTTTGGGGGGGATTAATTGTAGGAAAAATGAAGAGAAGACTTTATAGTTGAGTAAGGGGTGACTAATAATACATTTAAAAACCATAGCATCCCACCATGTGGTATTTGTAATCTTTCTGATCTTTCATATTAAATATAGTTGTGTTTTTCAAAGGTTTATGCTATGTAATTTGTTTCATTTCTGTGATTATGGAGAGAATAATCTATTTCTTATATTGTGTTTGTAGATGAATGAATCTGTTAAAACTGCTGCATGATTTTTTTCATGCATATTTTTTAATTGCCTGTTAGGTCATTTTGCTTTGTTTTATTGTTTTAAATACTCTTAAGTCATTGAAGGCATTCAAAGACCATTCCAGACATGCCCAGTGCTTTACATATGGTAGGTATTTAATAGTTATAAATGTCAATAGCTTAGGAGCCCTTTGGTAAGCTGTAACTGGCTCTTCATATGATTGGTATCTGGTCTAATATTTTGCACATAGTAACTATCCAGTAAATGTCTGTTAAGGAGGACCTGTTTATTAGATGAATTCATCAATTTATTGGATGAATAATATTATGTTTATAAACTTCCATGGGCAAAAGGGAGAGAAACAGAAAATGTTGGTGAGATCTACTATGCTGCAGTCTGGCTGGGCAAAATAACGGGGTGGGGGGGCGAGTGACAAGGAACTTGTGAAGGTTGATACAGCAGGAGTGGGAGCCGCTTTATTGTTGGACAGTAGAGGTATATATACACTTAACTGATTATACACAGCTTAACTTAATTAACATAAACTAGATACAGCAGTCAACCAATAAGGAATCATCATCTTAATGATTACACACAGCTTAACTTAATTGACATAATCTAGACACAGCAATCAGTCATTAAGGAATCTCTATCATCTTAATGGCTCGCTGGTGTAACTTCTCAAACCACTCCCTCTGGCAAAATGCCAGGCGCCATCTTGACTTGTTTATGGACCCTAACACTACTAACAAAGGAATCCTTTTTCTTTTCATTTTAAAAAATCCTTCTGTAATGGTGATAAAGCTCTCATCAGTTATTTTTATTTACAGAATATTACCAGAAAGTTTACATCACTGCATTAGGTAAGAATACTTTTAAAAATATGAGTACATTTAACTTTTGTCCTTTACCAATTATGGTTTGAGGTGACCTATAATAAGAACAGATAGAACTGGTGAAATCTGAATAAAATTGAAGAATTAGGGTTAAGAAAAATGTGAAGACAAATTAAAATCAGGATCATTTTCTGTTTTCTACTGCTGCATAATGAATAACCCCCAAACTTGGTAGGTTTGAGTCATCCTATTACCTCTCATAGTTCTGAGTCCACCATGCTTAACCTGACTACTTGCATTGTATTCTCTTGGCTGAGCAGTCAAAAAGGTTAGCTGAGGTTCAGGGAGAATGTGGGCCTTAGCACTCAATGGGAAGAGTGTCCATGTCACATAAGAGCATGTGAGCTGAGATATATTGAGGTAGCTATGTTTGGAAAATACAATCTTGTATACCATAGGAGGGAAAAGAACAAATATGCATTAACTTCTCAGCTGAGATTTTTAGTTTTTTGAAGTTACGTGTCAGTCCACTTTCCTCAAACACATTTTCCCTAATAACCTTTATGAACTTTATTTTTTCTCACTGATCCAGTATGAGCCACTCTTATCTTCAAAACAATAGGCATTGAACTTGAATATCCTTAAGCTGCTTTAGCCAGAAGACCTATTTAATCATGTTATACAGAAAATGCCATGGTATCTATGTGTCAGATTAAAAAGGAAGGGAAAGTGGAATAATGCATCTTTTTTTTTCCAATAAAACTTCATTTATTTATGGACACTGATAGACTTTAAAGTACATGAGTCACAAATATAATTCTCCATTTTATTTTTTCAATCATTGAAAAATGTTTAAAAAAAACAAAACTATTCTTAGCTTGAAAGCCCCATGAAAACAGGCAGTGGGCCAGATTTGGCCCTCTGGTGGTAGTTTGCTGACTCCTCATTTATTTAGCTCTATTAATGAGCATTTAAATTGTTTCTAGTCTTTTGCTGCAATGTATAATATATATGTCATTTCATGTGTGTTCAATTGTATCTACTTGTGGGGAAAGCTCCAAGAAGTGGGAATGTTGGGCCAGAAGACATATGCAATTGTTATTCTGATATATATTACTAAATTGCCTTCCTATGGGCTGTGCTAGTTGATACACCCACCAGGAATAATGCATCTTGACCCTGAACTTTTATCAGAAATTGTATATCCTCTCCCAAAAGGAGTATGTTTTATCTGTGAATGGGGACATATCTGCAGCTCAGCTTTGATGGCAGTTAAGGACAGGTCCCTATTGGAAGACAAAGAAACAAGTTGGAAGGAGTTTGGATCACTACATGACTTTGTGAAATCATCTCATCCATATAGGCTACTGCTTTAAAGATTGTTGTGTGAAAGTGGAATTTATGTGTCATTAGTCTCTATATTTTGGAGATTATGCTATGGCAGTTCTATCTTTATTCCAAAAGACAAAAACTCTTATATGGCCACATGACTTAATGTTGTGTTTTAAACTATTATTGCAGAAACTTTTTATAAATAAAACTTCTTAAATAAAAGTAGTAAAATAATTAATTCTGTATACCATATTTACTTTTTATTGTTGTTGTTCACAAAGTCAAATGTTGAATATTTTGTTAGAATGGGAGGTTTTTACTTATTGGTGAAAATAGCACGTTTTTATTGATTTTTTTCAAAAATAAATGATAGCAGAATGCATTACAATTCTTATTACACATATACAGCACAATTTTTCATATCTCTGGTTGTATATAAAGTATGTTGACACCAATTCGTGTCTTCATACATGTACTTTGGATAATGATGTCCATTACATTCTACCATCCTTGCTACCATCTGCCCCCTCCATTTCCCTCCCACCCCTCTGACCTATCTAGAGTTCATCTATTCCTCCCATGCCCCTGCTCCCTATCCCACTATGAATCAGCCTCCTTATATCAGAGAAAACATTTGGCATTTGTTTTTTGGGGAATGGCTAACTTCACTTAGCATTATCTTCTCCAACGCCATTCATTTACCTGCAAATGACATGATTTATTCTCTTTTATTGCTGAGTAGAATTCCAATGTGTATATATGCCACATTTTTTATCCATCTACTGAAGGGAGCATCTGGGTTGTCTCCACAGTTTAGCTATTGTGAATTGTTTTACCTTTCCCACCATATTTGCTTTACTTTTTCCAAAGGGTTTTTAAAAGACTTGTTTTATTTTAAATTATTACCTGTACTGTTTGTCATGGTGAAATAATATGTTATTTCAAATCTCAGTGAATGTTTGCTACACGTGTTCTTTTTGGATTGGTTAGGAAATCAGAGGAAAATGGTACTGTTTTCCCCTTCTAAGATGACAATAAATGGAAAGAAGAGAGCTATAGAAAGCAGTATGGAGATTCTTAAGAAAACTTGAAATAGAACCACCATTTGACCAGTTATCTCACTCTTCAGTATACACTCAAAGGACTTAAAACCAGCATATGATAGTGATGCAGCCACATTTCAATAGCAAAGAGTCAAGGACAAGATCCTGTGGGGAGACTCAGAAAGAAGATGGAAGGAGCATGGATCCCTAAATGACCATGTGAAGCCATCTCACCTACAACAATGGAAGCACTTTGGGGCTCACAGAAATATTGGGAAAGGTACTGAACTCCACAGAATGTTGGATAAGGACTTGAGCCATTTTTATTTCAATATTACATGTATAACCAGGTGTGGTGGTCCATGCCTATAATCCCAGTTGCTCAAGAGGCTGAGGCAGAAGGATCAAGAGTTCAAAGCCATATTCTGCAACTTAGTGAGACCTTGTCTCAAAATAAAAAAATGGACTGGAGATATGGTTCAGTGGTTAAGTACCCCTGGGTTCAATCTCCAATACCCACCCCCATATATATATATATATATATGTATTTGTAGTTATTTATGTTTGTGTGATACTTATATATATGATATATATGTGATACTTTCTATATATATATATATATATATATATATATATATATATATGAGAGAGAGAGAGAGAGAGAGAGAGTTATATAGTTTTATAAGACTAGAAAACTTGGGGATAACTAAGATAATAGTTCCTGCTTAGTATTTATGTGAATAAAGAAATAGATGACAGAATGAGCCTAGTACTGTACAACTTGGTTCAATACCAACATGGTGAAAATCCCAGATGACCAACCCAGACCATGCAGAATAAATGGGGCACAATTATATGATTTCTCTCAGTCTATAGACCCTTAGTATAGAATTTTCTCATATTGGATCATCATTTAGGTCTTACAAATACTATTCAGCTTCTGTCTCCACCTCTTTCACAGCTACAAAAGGAGCTAAGAAGATGATTTACCCATCTGCTTGTGAAGTGTTCAATTTGCTTTATTTGACCGTTTTTTCAAAAAGCAAGGAAATCTTCCATGAGCTTTGAGGAGCCATCCCTCCAGACTGATGAGTAATTTTATTTCTTGAATGCTTACCTAAGAAACTGAGTGCATGTCACTTTCTGACATAAAAAGTCAGGATGAGGGCTGGGGAAATAGTTCAGTTGGCAAAGTGCTTGCCTCACATGCACAAGGCCCTGGGTTCAATTCTCAGCAACACACACACACACACACACATTAGCATGGTGTATCCAAATGTAAGTGACATCATGGCCAAGAGGTAGGTGGGGCCAAATGACAGAGATGCTGGTTTTTAAAGATTTTTTTTTAATGATTTTTAGGTTTCCTGATTTGGGCTACAGGTCCACATTCGGATGTTCTGTTTATATTATTATTATTATTATTATTATTATTATTATTATTATTATTATTGGTACCAGGGATTGAACTTAAGGGCACTTAACCCTTGAGCTACATCCCAGGCCCTATTTTATTTTTATTTTGAAACAGGATCACACTAGTTTGCTTACTACCTCACTAAGTTACTGAGGCTGACTTTGAATGCTCTTCCTACTTCAGCCTCCTGAGCCTCTGGGATTACAGGCATCTACCACCATAGCTGGCTATTTTGCCTAATTTTTAAATCTGCGAGTCCATTTTCCCCCCTAACAGAAACCTTAGTTTTTGAGATAGCTGTCCATCTACACATACATCTCAAGGTGGGTATTGAGGGCTTATGATGGGATTTCTGAATGTGCCTAGCTAGCCTGTCATAATTAAAATTTATGGAGAAAACTAGAAATCTATGTGGTCATTGTATTGTAACAATGACCATGAGTTGGGTTGGGGGACTACAAGAATAGAATACTTTTAGTTTTATAGCTATTTATAGTGTCATATTTGGCAGGCAGTTTCTCAAATTTTGTTATTTAAATCTCATGTCTCTTTAAGCCAGTCTTAGATCCTGTGTAAGAGATCAAACTGCAAAGATTAAATTCTTGGCAGAATTTCTAGAGAAAGGACCCTCCCAAGGTCATCTGATTCTATAGGAATTTGTGTCTTTCATTGTCCTTGACTAATTTTCATTTCATTATTTATAGAAATTGAAGCTAACTTGGGGAAGGCTGATAGTGATGCACATGATTCACGTTCTTAGAAGTACAGATGAATTTTGTCCAATGAAGGTATATCAGTTTTTATTCTATGGAAGAGGCTAGTTTTACAAATCTATCAGCAAAATCAATCCAGTCTCCCTGATTGCCTATATACATGGTTTTCCTTTGGATTCTCTGTTTTGAACTAACACCTGCCTTATACTGGTTTCTTCATTACATAATGTATAAAATAAAAATCTTCAATATATCTTCATTTTATATTTATAAAATTTTACTACTCTTTAGCACTCTGTTCTCCAGAATCAGGGGTGGCATTTAGTGAGGGGAGAATCCTGACCATTTATCCAGAAGAGACTAAGTTGACAGAGCCACTTGAAAGGGCAAGGTGTTTACTCATTCCAAAATATAAGAGTTTCTACATTAATTTCAGTATGGAGTTATTAAAAACATTATATAGCTGTAAAATAGCCAGATTTTGGGACTGCTATAGTTCTTTTTTTCAAATCTTACATTAATTAAAAATTAGTTCACTTATATAACCAAAAAAAAAATAGGAAGAACCGATGTGCCAGTCTTGGAGAAACAGAATGGAAAATTAAACACTATTGGATCTCTGTCTCTTTCTCCTTTCTCCTTTCCTTTCCCTCTCCTCCCACCCTTTCCCCTCTCCTCATCACTATATTTATCTCAGGTCCTTATCTCTTCACCTGTTCACATGTCAATTTCATTCTCCTAGAAGGACTTTTCCCCCAGACTGTGGATCTGCTGCTAACATCTGAACTTCTTATTACTCGTACCCCTGTTGAAAACATGAAGAGCACCATTGGTGTAAACCTCTTTTCAAAAATGCTGGGCAAGATAAGGAGTACTCTAACTTGGGAAGGAGTGTGGAATTTTTTTATAACTTTTAGCAGGCAAGGTCAGCTGAAATTCATCTAGTTTCAAGAGTATTTGTTCAAAAATGGTTCTCAGAAAAGAGAGGAATTATTCCTATCAACTAGCAGTCACTGTTTAGACAATTTGGATTTTACCAAGATGAGTGGAAGGAACAAGGAGGAGTTAAGTCCAGGTGCAAGTAGAGGTGAAAAGGAACAGCCACAATGGACAAGGACTTGTGTCAGACCACCGTGGAAAATTCTTGGTGTCTCTTACACTTTACAGTCTTCCCCCACATTCACTTGGCCAAATGCTAGAGAAGGGTTTGATTGATCTAATTTGAAATGTACCCCCATTCCTGAACTGCTCACTGGTCAAAGAGGCAGAGTCAAGAAGAGGCTGATCCCAGTGAGATGAAAAGGCTAGTGCATCAGGAGGAGCAGCCTTCTAACCAGAGGGAGGAGCCCAGACCAGCAGGACATCATCGAGCAGGATGGCCCTCCTCCCTGCTGCTTCCTCTTTCTAGGTCAGAGGCTCCAGTTTGCCCATAGATGATGCTGCTTAGGGAAGGACTATGCAGAAACCTTAGGCTAAGGTGTAGGGAACAAACCCGATTGAGGAGGAAGGTCTTTCTGGAAGCAGCCCCCAGTACAAACTGCTGAAAAGCTAGAAGAGCCCTACTGTCTGGAGTTTCTGTCTGAAGTTTCTGGTCAACTTTGTCACTCTGTTTACAAATTTGGCTTCATCCCAATATTGGCTTGGCAGTGCTCTGATGCCACTTCATTCTTTTTTTCCTTTCTGCTCTTGGGCAGCAGAATCTTTTTTTAAGAATCCAGCCCCCATTAGCCCTTTATTTAAAAATCTCCCCTTTATTAAAAAACAAAAGATATCTGCCCTATGAACATAGTTACTGGTGAAAATAATAAGATTTAGGGAAAGGGGATATATGTGCTCATCATTTACACTTTGCTGAAAGAATGAAGAGGTTAAATTGTGGACTTTAAAATCAAATCCATACAATTAGAATCCTAGCTTCCCACTTACTTGCTCTGTGACCTTGGGCAAATAACTTAACCTCAGTATGCCCCAGTATCTCATTTAGGAAATGAATAACACACACCTCAAAATTTAGAGAGATTATGCATGTAAAGAACATACCATTGTGCCAAAATGGTATATTAAATCCAAAATCACAGGGGATTTTTGTTGTTATTATGAAGATTATGGCACTTATGAAGGTAACTAATTAACATAAAGTTATATAAAAATATTTATGCTTTTGCACCCCACCCCATTACTATTTTTAAAATAAAATTGTCAGTTTAGAAGGGAGCTCCAATTACCTCAGCTGGTAGTGAAGTGGTCACTTCTTTAGAGGTCTCCATCACTCCAGAGCTAAAAAAAGGGGGAATTGGGGCACAGGAAACCTCTGCCCTGAATAAGGAGTAAGTAGAGCAAGGGAACAGAGAACCCTTGTTTCAGAGTTGGACCCATGTTATCTCTTGTCTTTTAGTGTGTGCACACGTGTCCCCATGTGGGTGCACATGTGAGTATATATGAATGTGTATCCATATGTGTCTGTGGACCTGGATGTGTGTATGTTCATGGGATATGATAATTATACAGGATGTAACATTGGGAAATTATCAATATTGACACTGATACAGAAACTGGCAACTTAGCAATGTAGAAAGGAAAAATGAAATTTGGCTTAGTTATGAAAAAGTTAAGACAGGCATTTACATGAACCCCTTACCACTATGCTTAATTATCATGCACCATAATCATAATCATGTGTGTAATTAAATATGCACCCAGTTAACTTTCATATAAGTTGTCTTGATTAGAATGATCAACTCTGTTCTTAGTCGCTCTACTTAGATTTTAGTTTAGTATTTGGCACCTGCAGCATGGACACCTATTCACAGACACATTGCTTAAAGTCCCTGCTACTTCAGAGACCACAGAAGGAACCTCATTCCCCAGAGTTACAGAAACCAGTTGCATTGACAGTGTGTGCTTTTGCATATATTGACTTATTTAATCTTCAAAATAATCCTAACTTGCAGATACTACCATGATATCCATTTTCTGGAAAAGGAAACTGAGACAAGTAATATGCCCAAACTCATCCAGGTATTAAATGAGGTCCAAAGCCTACAATCTGACTCCAGATCCTGTACTCTCAACCCTAATATATCACCAGCAAATCCAATTAGTAATAGTAGTTCAGGGATCCATGATTTAGAAGCATTCTTAATTATAATTTGTTTTAAATTAACTTAATATGTAATTCAATCAGTATTCCCAGAATAAATAATTTCCATTTCAATCAAGACCTCTACATTAGTTTAGTGAGCAAGGGAGTGGCACAATTCTAGTGCTGTGGGCCACAGCAGAGAGAGAGAAGCCTGAAGGGGGTTAGTTGCTTTATGACCATCACACCTACCACTCTGAGATACACTTAGACTCCATTTTTCTACCACTGTGGCTCCCACTTGCTGCTCTGAGTTTGGATTCTGTTGCTTTTTAGTTGAGAGACATTGAAGGTATTGGAATTTGGTTCCTCAGTGACTTTAATTTCCCCTGTGTAATCTCATGCAAAATCTCTTCATCAGTTTTCTAATCTGATTTCTAATAAATAATGATAGTTTTAAAAAGAAGTCATTTAGTTATCCTTGGAGATTAATTAGATAATTAATTTAGGTAAATGTTTATGAAACATAAAGTACTTAACTAAGTCCTAATGATTTATGATTCAATGTTCTCATTAGGCTGTAGGACAAAAATTCTCCACTGTTTCTCTTCCTTGTTTTTCTTCTGTAAATATAAGATTTTACAAAGATTATTCAATATGGATCATAGACATAAAATGTAATACTATTAAACTTCTCAAATAAAACAAGAAAATATGTGTCCTTAGGTTTGGTGATGAGTTTTTAGATATATTGAAAGAATAATCCATGAAAAAAAAATGCCGAATATTCTCTCTGATACATAGAGGCTGATTCATAGTGGGGCAGGGAGGGGGAACAAGGGAGGAATAGACGAATTTTAGACAGGGCAGAGGGGTGAGAGGGTTAGGGAGGGGTCATGGAGTTAGAAATGATGGTGGAATGTGATGGACATCATTATCCAACGTACATGTATGAAGACAAGAATTGATATGAATATACTTTGTATATAACCAGAGATATGAACAATTGTGCTCTAAATGTGTAATATGAATTGTAATGCATTCCATTGTCATATGTAAATAAAAATAAATAAATTTTTTAAATGGACAAATAAGATTCCATTAAGATTAAAAACTTCTGTTTTGCCAAAGACACTGATAAGAAAATCAAAGAAAGCTGCATACTGAAAGTATCTATAGAACATATCTTATTAAAAGACTTGTACCCAAGAGTTCTTTATAGAACTCTTGATACTCAACAACAAGAAAACAAAGGATTTGATCAAAAAGTAAAAAGTAGGGTGTATACATATTGACCCATCTTAAAGCTTCTTCAGGGTTCCTAGGCTTTCTCACTCAGTCCCTCTACTTTCTCTCTTCTAGCTCCTCTATGTCTGTCTCTGTCTTCTGTGTCTATTTCTTTCATGACTGGTTCTCTGAAGATCTTTTCCTAGTCTCCAGTAAATTTCGAGTGCTGTTCACTTATTATTTTTAAATTATTTCTGTCATTTCAATGGGATATTGGAAAATAGGGTAGGTCAACATATACCCTCTCTGACATCTTGAACAGGAAACCTGTTCTATTTTGGCTGTAATTCAGAGGAGCTCCAAGTTTTTGACTTGAAGAACAACAGATACAACTTTACAAGAATCCAAGAACAACAGCCCAAATATAAATAAAATCACAGAAAGGAAAAAAATATAAATAACAACAACAACAAAACAAACAATAAACAACTGATCACACTGAGAGGCCCATATTGCATTGCAAATTTCTCAGGTGCACTTCCAGGGTGTTTCACCAACCAAGATTAGTTCCAGACACCTGGCTACTAAATTAAAAAGCTGCAGTGTAAGTGAAGGAAGGGAGGGGAGTGAGAAGAGGATGTTCATTGTGGTGAACTGGGTTTGTGGCTCAGTGGCAGAGTGTTTGCCGAGCATGTGTGAGGCACTGGGTTCAATTCTCAGCACCCATAAAATAAATGGATAAAATAAAGGTTCATTAACATCTAAAAATATTTTTAATTTTTTTTAAAAGTAATAACTACTATCACCACTGTATAAGAAGGGAGGTTGTGCAGCTGTCCTAAGATCACTGAGCTGTTATTGGAACCCAGGACTGTCTGATATTAGGTCCTCTGTTCTGCCTCCTCTTTCTTCATCATCTTTCTTTTGGCAAAATGAGAAGCTGATTATGAATTTCCCTTATCAGTGCTGATCCTCACTAGATTGCAGAACCCCACTCTTAGAGAACTGACTGGAAAAGCAGGTGATTGTCATGGGCATTTTTACTCCCCAGGCTTGAATTCTAGACACTGAACTACAAATCCAAAGAACTAACTAGAAAGGGAATTCAGTTCTATGGTTACTGATTGTAGGTCATCCATGTACCACATTGGTTTTCAGCATGGGGAAATCTCTGTGGGACAGTGAGGGTGCAAAGGGTTCAACCCAAAGACTTAGAGGATATTTGTGACTTAAACCTGTGCTTCCTTTCTATAGATGCTGATTTTTAAAAACATTGACAATTAATATTTAATAGGATATAAAGGTTGAACACATGAACTTTTGGGTTACATAGCCTGGATTTGAATCTGGCATAGCTGTTCACTAGCTACAGTGTGACATCCGTTACTTCACCTTGTCAAGCCCCAGGTTCCTACAGTCACACTGATATCTCCTTCATAGGGCTTATTGCTTGCTTAAATGAGATCATGTTTGATAAGTGCATGTTACAGACACTCAGTAAATTTTCTTTGTCTCTGTTTCTCTCACTCTCTCACCCTGTCGTATGGTCTGTTTATTCATCATCGTCATCATGAGCAGCAGCAACAGCATTGTCATTACTGTTTTTAACATCAGGTACACTTTTTGCTGTCCAGTTTTTAATTCGATTGCTCCTGAGAGTACTCAAGTTCAATCCTGCAAGTAGTGGGAACATCATTGTTCCTACACTCTCATAAAATCACCACAGTCAACTTGCCTATTAATGCAGCATGCTTCAAGCTTTGGATCAGTTACTTTTCGGGCATAACCATGGCATAACCAAGAAACCACAGCTCTGAAAATTGTGCTTTTGTTTATGTGTCCTAGCCATGATGCATAGGTTCTGTCTTTTATATCTACCTTGTGTTTCCTTGCTTACCCCATCCTAATCTTGCTTTGTTCCTCTGCCTGTCCACCTCCCACTCTATGTACTTCATGCTTGTCCAAATCTCCTTTCACAGCTTACTAAGAGTCTACCTATATGAGGCTGCTGAACCCCAGGAATTATTTCTATATGCTGGGTCCTAGGTAGTTCCCATCTGTCCTGCCACCTGAGCCCCAAACATTAAGGACTTAGTATTCCCCACCTTCTGTAAAAAACACCAAATTCATTCACTCACTCACTCACTCACATACTCAACAAATACATTGAGAGGCCACCATGTCCTCAAAAGTAGGCTGCTGGATTGTGAGTAAGACAGTAAGAAAATTATGTGTTTTTTTTCTTATAAAAATCTGAATTTGAATCCTTCTGTCACTTATTACCAGAATAACTTTGAAAACTTCTTGCCCTCTGTGAACATGAGTTTCATCATGTATAAAATAGGGATAAAACACCTCCTGTACAGGAATTGTGTGATTATTTTTAAAAAGTGTATGAGAACACTTAGCTCCATAAATAATAGTTCCTTCTTTTCTCCTTCCTGAATTAAGACTCATCTATTTTCACAGCTTTAATCATTGCTTCTGTGCAGATAACTCCTAAATTTGACTTCTATTTATTGTATAAAATGACTATGCTGGAACTTTTAGAGAATTTGATGGCTGTAGTCAACTGGTGACCCCCAAAGACATCTATATCCTAATCCTCAGAACCTGTCAACATTATCTTATATGACAAACAATGTGATTAAATTGTGAACTTTTGTGAGGAGGAGCTTATCTTTCATTAACCATGTGGTTTCTAAATCCAATGAGAAATGCCCTTATAAGAGTGAGGCCAAGGGAGAGTTGACAGAAAAGGAGGAGGAGGAGGTGATGTGACCATGGAGACAGAGATGACAGTAATGTGATCACAAACTAAGAAACTCCTAGAGCCACCAGAAGATGGAAGAGGCAAAAAACAGATTCTCCTCAAGAGTATTTTTAGGGAGCCCACCCTTCAATAGCATAATTTCAGACTTGTGGCCCTCAGAATATGAGAGAATGAATTTCTGTTGCTTTAAACCATCGAATTGGGTCATTCCTCAAAAAAAGAAAAAACCAACAAATAAATGAGCTCACACTTCATCTCAAAGCCATAGAAAAGGAAGAGCAAAACAACAGCAAATGTAGCAGAAGGCAAGAAATAATTAAAATCAGAGCGGAAATCAATGAATTTGAAACAAAAGAAACTATTGAAAAAATTAACAAAACTAAAAGTTGGTTCTTTGAAAAAATAAATAAGATCGACAGACCTTTAGCCATGCTAACAAAGAGAAGAAGAGAGAGAACTCAAATTACTAACATACGGGATGAAAAAGGCAATATCACAACAGATGCTACAGAAATACAGAAGACAATTAGAAATTATTTTGAAAACCTATATTCCAATAAAATAGAAGATAGTGAAGACATCGATAAATTTCTTAAGTCATATGATTTGCCCAGACTGAGTCAGGAGGATACACACAATTTGAACAGACCAATATCAATGGATGAAATTGAAGAAGCCATCAAAAGACTACCAACCAAGAAAAGCCCAGGACCGGATGGGTATACAGCGGAGTTTTACAAAACCTTTAAAGAAGAATTAATACCAATACTTTTCAAGTTATTTCAGGAAATAGAAAAAGAGGGAGCTCTTCCAAATTCATTCTATGAGGCCAACATCACCCTGATTCCAAAACCAGACAAAGACACCTCAAAGAAAGAAAACTACAGACCAATATCTCTAATGAACCTAGATGCAAAAATCCTCAATAAAATTCTGGCGAATCGAATACAAAAACACATCAAAAAAATTGTGCACCATGATCAAGTAGGATTCATCCCTGGGATGCAAGGATGGTTCAATATACGGAAATCAATAAATGTTATTCACCACATCAATAGACTTAAAGATAAGAACCATATGATCATCTCGATAGATGCAGAGAAAGCATTCGACAAAGTACAGCATCCCTTTATGTTCAAAACATTAGAAAAACTAGGGATAACAGGAACTTACCTTGACATTGTAAAAGCTATCTATGCTAAGCCTCAGGCTAGCATCATTCTGAATGGACAAAAATTAAAGGCATTCCCTCTAAAATCGGAACAAGACAGGGATACCCTCTATCTCCACTTCTATTCAATATAGTTCTTGAAACACTGGCCAGAGCAATTAGACAGACGAAAGAAATTAAAGGCATAAAAATTGGAAAAGAAGAACTTAAATTATCACTATTTGCAGATGACATGATTCTATACCTAGAAGACCCAAAAGGGTCTACAAATAAACTACTAGAACTAATAAATGAATTCAGCAAAGTGGCAGGATATAAAATCAACACGCATAAATCAAAGGCATTTCTGTATATCAGCGACAAAACTTCTGAAACGGAAATGAGGAAAAACACTCCATTCACAATATCCTCAAAAAAAATAAAATACTTGGGAATCAACCTAACAAAAGAGGTGAAAGATTTATACAATGAAAACTACAGAACCCTAAAGAGAGAAGTAGAAGAAGATCTTAGAAGATGGAAAAATATACCCTATTCATGGATAGGCAGAACTAACATCATCAAAATGGCGATATTACCAAAAGTTCTCTATAGGTTTAACGCAATGCCAATCAAAATCCCAACGGCATTTCTTGTAGAAATAGATAAAGCAATTGTGAAATTCATATGGAAAAATAAAAGACCCAGAATAGCAAAAGCAATTTTAAGCAGGAAGTGTGAATCAGGCGGTATAGCGATACCAGATTTCAAACTATATTACAGAGCAATAGTGACAAAAACAGCATGGTACTGGTACCAAAACATGCGGGTGGACCAATGGTATAGAATAGAGGACACAGAGACTAATCCACAAAGTTACAACTATCTTATATTTGATAAAGGGGCTAAAAGCATGCAATGGAGGAAGGATAGCATCTTCAACAAATGGTGTTGGGAAAACTGGAAATCCATATGCAACAAAATGAAACTGAATCCCTTTCTCTTGCCATGCACAAAAGTTAACTCAAAATGGATCAAGGAGCTTGATATCAAATCAGAGACTCTGCGTCTGATAGAAGAAAAAGTTGGCTCCGATCTACATATTGTGGGGTCGGGCTCCAAATTCCTTAATAGGACACCCATAGCACAAGAGTTAATAACAAAAATCAACAAATGGGACTTAATTAAACTTAAAAGTTTTTTTCTCAGCAAGAGAAACAATAAGAGAGGTAAATAGGGAGCCTACATCCTGGGAACAAATTTTTACTCCTCACACTTCAGATAGAGTCCTAATATCCAGAGTATACAAAGAACTCAAAAAATTAGACAATAAGATAACAAATAACCCAATCAACAAATGGGCCAAGGACCTGAACAGACACTTCTCAGAGGAGGATATACAATCAATCAACAAGTACATGAAAAAATGCTCACCATCTCTAGCAGTCAGAGAAATGCAAATCAAAACCACCCTAAGATACCATCTCACTCCAGTAAGATTGGCAGCCACTATGAAGTCAAACAACAACAAGTGCTGGCGAGGATGTGGAGAAAAGGGTACACTTGTACATTGCTGGTGGAACTGCAAATTGGTGCGGCCAATTTGGAAAGCAGTTTGGAGATTCCTGGGAAAGCTGGGAATGGAACCACCATTTGACCCTGCTATTGCCCTTCTCGGACTATTCCCTGAAAACCTTAAAAGAGCATGCTACAGGGATACTGCCACATCGATGTTCATAGCAGCACAATTCACAATAGCTAGACTATGGAACCAACCCAGATGCCCTTCAATAGATGAATGGATTAAAAAATGTGGCATCTATACACAATGGAGTACTATGCAGCAATAAAAAATGACAAAATCATAGAATTTGCAGGGAAATGGATGGCACTAGAACAGATTATGCTTAGTGAAGCTAGCCAATCCCTAAAAAACAAATACCAAATGTCTTCTTTCATATAATGAGAGCAACTATGAACAGAGCAGGGAGGAAGAGCAGGAAGAAAAGATTAACATTAAACCGAGACATGAGATGGGAGGGAAAGGGAGAGAAAAGGGAAATTGCATGGAAATGAAGGGAGACCCTCATTGCTATACAAAATTACATATAAGAGGTTGTGAGGGGAATGGGAAAATAAACAAGGAGAGAAATAAATTACAGTAGATGGGGTAGAGAGAGAAGATGGGAGGGGAGGGGAGGGGGGATAGTAGGGGATAGGAAAGGTAGCAGAATACAACAATTACTAATAGGGCATTATGTAAAATTGTGGATGTGTAACCGACGTGATTCTGCAATCTGCATTTGGGGTAAAATTGGGGGTTCATAACCCACTTCAATCTAATGTATGAAATATGATATGTCAAGAGCTTTGTAATGTTGTGAACAACCAATAAAAAAAATAAACCATCAAATTGTTTGTTATGGCAGATACAAGACACAAATACAGTGAGTAACTGGATGAGGGGAGTAAGCAACAGGAAGGACCCTGACGTAGCTGCCAGTTTCTGGTTTGGCTTAGGGTAGAAAATGGTACCCTTCACTAAGATTGGAAACAGAAGAGCAGATTTAAGGAAGAAGTTGGTGAGCTCAGCTTTGGACATGCTGAGTATTGGAATAGATAATCTTCCATGGGTCACCCACACTCCTATGCCTATTATTGAATATGCTAAGAAGGCAAGGCCTTGGTCATTCTTTGCCTGGACCATTTTTCAGGTTTTTTTTTTTTTTCAGTGAGTAACCTTGAGGGACTCCTTCCAGGACAAATAACAGACTTGCTCACTGCTTGCTATACAATAATATGTTCCTTAAGCTGTATGTCCCTTTTCTATAATGCAATCCACTGGCCCTCTATGGCACCCTCATGGGATCTGGGGTACAAGCATAATTGATATCAACATGTTGACATCCATGCTGTTTGCTGTGCTGTGAGAAATATGAACCTTTGTCTCTGGACCAGGAGTCTTGTTTCTTCTGTCTGAATCTATAAATATATGAAACAGCAAGTCTAACATATTTATAAGTAAAATTACACCTCTCCTGGACCCAGGAATTCTTTTTTTATATAATGAGGGTTGAACCCAGGGGCATTCTATTACTAAACTACATCACAGCCCTTTTTATTGTATTTTAAGACAGTCTCATTAAGTTGCTGAGGCTGACCTTGAACTTGTGATACTCCTGCCTCAGGAAAGAGTTGCTGGGGTTATAGGTGTGCACCACTGCACCCAACCTATGCTTTTAATATTTTTTATTCACTTGTCCTACCTCTAGTATTGGGGATTGGACCCAGGACCCAGTACATGTGAAGCTAATGCTCTACCACTGAGCTATATCCCCAACCCTCAACCAGGAAATTTTTATGAAGTAAGAAGGGAATGGAAGGGGAGTGGGAAGAGAAGAAGGGAAAAGGAGGGGGAAATGAATATTACCAATTTTTAAAGGCCAAGGAAAACTAAAAAAATAGACAAAATGATTCAAGTATTTTCCGTTTTACCCTCTGTGTGCCAGTGAAATTTTGCTTACCATCTTTGACCACTTTCCTGCCTTCTTCCTCTCCATCAAATCACTGTCATTTCCAGCTAATTCTGGAGTCATTTTGTCCAACACCCATCCCTTCTTTCTATTCTTATCTGACATTACAGTTTAGACTTCACATCTATTGCATAAATTCTTTGCAATGATGTCTTAATCAGTCTCTGTCCTTTTGTTGATACGCATACAATCCATCCTACTCTGTGCCACCAGATTAATTTTCTTAAAATATCACTTGGGTTGACTCACTCTCACTGGTTAGAAATAGTCAATAGCTCCCCAGTATATCTGGGATCCTTGTTCTGTCTTTCTATACCCATTGACCCTGATTCTTAACACAAAACAGGAATTGACATCATAATACAATTTAGTAGTGAGAGAAAAGAAGAAGAATGACAAGGGAAAGGATATAAAAGAAAAAGACACACTTAGGTTGTGAGGAGTGGTCAACTTGGTGGGGTTTGTATGAGTCTTGTTCAAGGGCAAGCAATCCATGATCTGTGAACCAAAGTACCCTGCCACCTGTTATTATTGGCAAAGTTTTATTGAAATACAGCCATGCCCATCATTTACATATTGTTAATGCATGCTTTGTGCTACAACTGCAGAGTTGAGTGATTGTAACAGAGACCATCTGGCCTGCAAAGACTAAAATATTTACTCTCTGACTCTTTACAGAAAGTTTTCCAACCTCTGGTCTAGTTACAGCTGCAATATGTGAGGAATATTATACCTCAACGAATGTAGAAAGGGTTATTTTAAGAAATGATGCTTGGGAACACCAATTGGATGGATCTCTGTGGATAGCCTTTGGAAGACCCAAGAAATTATTTTAAATTGCTGGTCTGTTTCTTTGAATATTTCTTTTTAGGCTTGGAGCCACAAGCAATCCCAATTAAATCCCCTTTGTGTATTGATCCTTAACATCTCTGTTTACACTGTTTCTCTCTCTGTGTGTCATTTCTACTCATATTTCCCTGTTTACCTTAATATTCCTTCTTTCAAATTCTAACTCAAGTCCATCCCACCCCCACTTTTTTTTTGGATTAAACTATCCCATTCTTTACCACCCGCATTAGCTCTCACTGGACTACCAAAATTTTTCATGGCTGCTTCTCCACTCCACACTTATGTGACATTGTGAAAATTTTAAAATCTTTTCATATTGTGGGGTTATCTCTCTATAAATCACAAACTTATTGAAGTTAAAGTATGTGTCTTACATATCTTTATGTCTCCCATAACTTCTAGCAAAGGGACTTTTATAAAATTGTGCTTAATTTGCTTGAAAGCAGGAGAAATACAAGGAAACAGATCTTCCAACTTCTAAGCCCTGTAAATTCTGTGCCCAAACTTTTCACACATTAATGTCTGGGTCAGTTTTCATATAGCTTGATTTAGTAAAATCTCAAATCTTAGCAAGAACATGAAGGTGATTGGGCTATGTGTCACCTTGCTAATTGTTGGGCTTGATTTGAAGTCCTCTTGTTTTTTAACCTCTTCTGGAACCATCTGCTCCAAGAGGGGGAACTTTCATACAAATAACTGAATGATATGTGAAAGAATGCTCAACATTGCTAATCTTCGGGGAAATACAAATTAAAACCACAGGGGCTGGAGATGTGGCTCAAGCGGTAGCGCGCTCGCCTGGCATGCCAGAGGCCCGGGTTCCATTCTCAGCACCACATACAAACAAAGATGTTGTGTCCGCCGAAAACTAAAAAATAAATATTAAAAATATTCTCTCTCTCTCTCTCTCCCCCCCCTCTATCTTTAAAAAAAAAATTAAAACCACAACATGATATTACCTCACACTTGTTAGTATGGCTATTACTTTAAAAAGTTAAAAACTATTGACAAGAATGTGGAGGAAAGGGAAGACTCTTCATTGTTGGTGAGAATGTACATTAGTAAGCCACTATGGAAAACAGTATGGAAGTTCCTCAAAAATTAAAAATAGAACTACTGAATGATCCATCATTCCCAATGCTGGGTATGTATCCAAAGAAAACAAAATCAGTATGTTGGAGAGAGATCAGCATTATCATGTTGATTACATCATTATTCACAATGTCTAGATATGGAATTAACCTATGTGTCCATTAGTGGATGGCTAAATAAAAAAAAAACAAGTAGTGTCAATACACATCAGAATATTATCTATCTACTATTGGAATACTATTAGGAAATTCTGTCATTTGAAACAATATGGACGAACTTAGACAACATTTGTTAAGTGAAATAAGCCAGGGACATCAAGACAAATATCACATGACCTCACTCATTTGTGGAATCTAAAAAACTTGATCTAATGGAAGTGGAAGATCTTTCCATCTTCTAAAGTCTTCTTCAGTTTCTTTCTTTAGTGTTCTGTAGTTTTCATTGTAGAGGTCTTTTACCTCTTTTGTTAGATTGATTCCCAAGTATGTTTTTCTTTTTGAGGCATTTTGAATGGGGTAGTTTTCCTAGTTTCTCTTTCAGAGGATTCATCACTGATGTATAGAAATGCATTTGATTTATGGGTATTGATTTTATATCCTGCTACTTTGCTGAATTCAATAATGAATTCTAGAAGTTTTCTGGTAGAGTTTCTTGAATCCTCTAAGTATAGAATCATGTCATGAGCAAATAGGGATAATTTGAGTTCTTCTTTTCCTATTTGTATCCTTTAATTTCTTTCATCTGTCTAATTGCTCTGGCTAAAGTTTCAAGGACTATGTTGAATAGAAGTGGTGAAAGAGGGCATCCCTGTCTTGTTCCAGTTTTTAGAGGAAATGCTTCCATTTTTTCTCCATTTAGAATGAAGTTGACTTTGGGTTTAGCATAGATAGCTTTTACAGTGTCAATCTATTTCTCTACTGTCTCTAGTTTTGGAAGTGGAAAGTAAAATAGTGGTTACCAGGGACTGGAATGGGAGTTTGGGCAGGTAATTTGAGGGATATTGGGAGAAGTTGATCAGAGAACACAAAATCTCAGTGAGATAGGGGGAATAAGTTCAAGAGATCTCTTGTATGACAGTGTGACTATAGTTAAGAATATTTGGGTTCTTGAAAAATGCTAAAGGAGTAGATGTAAGAAAAACCTTACCACAAAAATGATGACTATGTGAAGTAATGCAGATGTTAATTGGCTAGATTTAACCATGCCAAAAAGTATGTATGTATGTATGTATCTACATAATGTTGTACATGACAAATATGTAGTATAATTTTATCTGTCAATTTAATTTTTTTAAAGAATTAAAAAAATGGGTATCTTTTTAGGTAGAAAGACAAGTATGGGATCAGATATGTAGCAGCCTTTTATTAGATCAATCTGTGATCATGGTGAAAGTTAGGGCAAATGTCCTAATTTTCTATTTTAGGGCACAGGTCTTTGGCACTTGTTCCATGTTTCTTTTTTATCTTTAAAAAACTTATTGAACTATAACATGTGTACATAAGCGTACAGCTCAACAAATAATGCAAATTGAATATATTTGTGTAGCCAGCTCCTGGGTCAAGAAATAGAACATCCTGGGCATGGTGGCACATGCCTGTAATCCTAGCAGCTTGGGAGGCTGAGGCAGAGGATTGCAAGTTCAAAGCCACCCTCAGCAACAGTGAGGCACTAAGCAACTCAGTGAGACTCTGTTTCTAAATAAAATACAAAATTGGGCTGGGGATGTGGCTCAGTGGTTGAGTGCCCCTGAGTTCAATCCCCGATACTCTTCACCCCACCAAAAAACAAAACAAAACAAGATAAAACAAAACACATTATCTGTATCAAGAAATTCCTGTCATGCCCTTCCAGCTGCCAGCAACCCCAGACACTCTCTCCAAGGGGACTATTACATTGGCTTGTAACAACATCAACCAGTTTTATACTTTACATAAATGGAAACATACACTGTGCACTTTGGTACCTGGCTTCTTTTGTTTGTGAGAGTCATTCACAGAGTTGTGTACAGTTGTAAAGTCTTCTTTCCCATTGCTTTGTAATGAATGAATAAATTTTATTAAGTTTATTTATACAATGGAAGACTATCAATTTCATTTTCAGTAACAAATTATATTGAGAACTCCATGAGCTCAGCTGTTGAAAGTTAAGCCCAATGCTGAAGGACCATTGTTATTCTCAAATCTTTAATTTCACAAAAGCTTAATAGCATCAGTGTCTTGCCTAAAGAGGATATCACAGACATTATATCAGCTTATGAGCCAGGAAAACCTGCTTTACTTCACATCTGTAATTGGTTTTGTAACAAAACAATGATCTCTTAAATTCAATTGTTAAGCATCATTGTTGATTTTAGAACTGTATCTATAGAATAGCATCTTTTCAGAATAAAAACAGAGCAACCCAAAAAGCCAGGTTTTACATTAAATAATTTGATTTAATACTTTGAAAATGTTCCTTCCCTTTGTGCTTTTACACAGTTGTGAAAGCATGTTATTTTTAATACAGGAAAACTATACTACATTTATTTTACTTTGCTGGGCTTATTCCCCATCACCAGCAACACACACACATGAGCACACGTGTGCACACACACACACCTCACTGCAGAGTTTATTGACTGCAGAGTTTTAGCAGCAGATAAACAACTAGATGGGTTGAATTTCATTATTGCATTCTCTTTGTTTTTTGATGTGTAACAAATTAATCCTGTTTAGATGAAATGGAAGAGCCTTTATTATTGAAAAATTAACTGTTATCCATACCCCTTCATTAAAATGCCTATATGCAAAGTGCTACAGTTTGGATATGGAATGACCCCAAATATCCATATGCTAATAGATTAGTCCCCAGCTTGGTATTATCAGGAGATGGTGGGACCTTCAAGAGGTGAGGACTATGGGAAGGTCTTAGGTCATTAGGGATGAACCCTCATCAAAGGGGACCCCAATCCTTTCCTATTCCTCTGTTTGTTTCCTAGCTATCATGAAGTAAGTAGCTTTCTCTGTCACATGTACCTGCTATGATGTAACAACTCACCCCAGGCCAAGAAGCAACAGGGTCAGTGCCTATGGACTGAAACCTCCAACACCACTGTGAGCTACAATCCTTTTCTTATTTTAAAGTTTATTATCTCAGATGTTTTGTTACATTAACAGAAAATTGACTAATACCAAAAGTATATTTTAAAAAGTAATTTTACTGAGACACAATTTACATATAGTAGTAAAATTCACCTTCTCTAGCATATAGTTCTATAGGTTTAGACAAACATGTAGAGTTTTGTAACCACCACAATCAAGATACATAACAGTCCATCCTCCAAAAAAGTTCTTTCATGACCCTTCTCTACTCTGTGGCAACCACTGATTTCATATATAAATATATAAAAAAATTTCCCCTCCATTGTTAGAGGCAGATGAGCAGCACTAGGACTGGCTCCTTGTTTTCTCTCCTACATTCACATGCAGACTTGCTGATCTTTTTGTCACCTTTTCCTTTCCATACTTCTACCTGTGTCACAAATTTTATCTAGAACAATCTTCTGCACCTACTCAATTCCTACTCATCCTTGAAATCTCACCATTGGCATCACCTCTCTCCTTAGAGAAGCTTTTTCTGACCTCTATAAAGCATTGTACATATATCAAAACAGCACCTTCCATATATTATGTGTCATTTGATTAATGTCTATCTCCTCCATTAAACTGTGAGTTTCATGAAAGTTTCATGAAAGCAAGGACTCTTCCAGGTTTGGCTCATGGTTGTACCCTGAAAATACTTCACAGCAGTAGGTACTCAATAAAGACTAGGTAAATGAATAGATACTTCTAAGCCAGCACTGTTCTAGATATTTGCCTTTGATTCTTTCAAGGGTTTAATAGGTTGATGTTGTTATTTCTGTTTTACTGGTGTGATTATCTTGAACTAATTACAAAAATTATTTACAATCTTCCCTCCAAAAGGGGAGCCTAATTCCCCTTCTATTGAATGCTAGCTGATTCTGTTGCTCATTTCTGATTAACAGAAAGCAGCAGAAATGACACTACTATAAAAGACGTTTTGCTTTCTCTTTGCTCTCTCTTAGGCCACTCCCTCTGGGGGAAGCCAGCTGCATGTGGACACATCAGGCAGCCACATGGTGAGGAACTGAAGCCTCTTGCCAAGTGAGTGATTGATTGAGTGAGTGAAGTGGTTCTCCATTCTGTCAGGTCTTCACATGACTGCAGCCCTGGCCAACATCTTGATTGCAATTTTGTGATAGAGTCTGAGCTACTCCCAGATTCCTGACCCATAGAAACTATGTGAGAGAATAAATGTTTACTGCTTCTGAGAATTAAGCTTAGGGATAATTTGTTACACAATAATGGAGGACTGAAAAACTGATGAGGGAAGAGCAGCAAATTTAAGTAGCTTGCTTAAGGCCACAGAACTGGTAAATGGAATATCCAGGATCCAAATACAAGTTGTGTGATTCTGTAAAGCCCATGTTCTCTGTGCCAAGCCAGGCTTAGTAAAGTTACTAATATCTTCACCCCATAAACCTGTAATAACCCATTTGCTTTTTCTCCCATTTTCTTAATCTTCTTTCATTTTCCTAATCTAATTAATAAAACATTACTTTCATCAAATCACTCCAATACTTTTAATATTCTTGACTGAAACATTTTCATTGGTTTCTTTCCTTATGAGCAGTAGTCTCTTTGAAGTTGCTTAAGTAGATTAATCTCATAGATCCAAGAGCAGGAACATTTCTAGACCTTGGTAAGTTCTGGGACTATGAACTGGAGAGATCTCTCTTTCTGTATTTCATCTCTGTTTTCATCATGATATCTGTGAAGTGGGGTTAAATGGAGTCTTTATTCAGTGGCAGAGAACATGGAACATTGGTTTTGTCCATAAGGTTGCTTTGTAGGGTCTCAGTTTATTCTGGATCTGAAAAAAATTTATTAAGTCCAAGTAATTTTGCACTTGGGGCTCTTTGGCTAAATTAATGAATTGATCAAAGCTGATCATTAACATTTTGGTCTCTCATACTGTTCACAGCCTCTACCGCTAATGGGCTTCTCAGCTGTTGTGATATGGATATTATCTCTCTTCTATTCTGTTTTCTGGGCCTGCTTCTGGGTTGTGGGGAAGAGTGGAGACTGGAGAGATTCGGCCATGTGGACATGTGAGTGTGAGCACACTGAGGAGGATGGTGAGGATGCTGTCCAGTTTCAGTTCATCTCTGCGGCTACTTTACCTGCCACTGGCAGCTTAAAGCTGGTGATGTCTGTATCAAGAGGTTTTAGGGACCTTATTCAATAACTATAGTCCCCCTGGGAGGCAGACAGGGTGATCAGGCTAAAGAATATGCAAGCATCTTAGTTACTCTTGATAATGTGTAACTAGACCAGGCAGGCTAATGCTCCTCTGAATCAGAATGAATTTGCCACATTTCCCAACACCACTGTTATAGGCCTACCTGGGGGTGAAGCTGACCACCACATTTCCTTTCTTTTAACTAAGACAAAGAAAAGGAGTGCTGAGCTAAGCATGTGTAACTTCTCTACCCAAACTCACCAACTAGATGTGTCTTTTTCCCTCCCCTGGAGGAGTAGTGAGTAAGTCAAGAGCCAAGAGGAATCTCATCTAGGTAGGACAAAAAATCCTGTTAGGACAAAATGTCCTAACATATATGACTATGTATGTACATGTTGGTATATGACTTATAATCAGCATAACCAAAAATGTGCAAGGACACCTGATAGATAGCTCACAAAATTATCTGGTTTGAAGTGATAGCTGGAGTACAACATGAAGGGAGAAGAGAGAATGGGGAGATAAGCAAATAGGAAAAGAAAACAAAGCACTAAAAAGCAGTATGTATGGTATAATTTAATGAATGTAATATACGTGTGTGTTTGTGTGTGTGTATATATATACAAATTGCATTAAGAAGTTATGTTCAAAATACTTAAAGCTGCTTGGCACAGATAATATTTCACCAATTACAGTAAACATCAAAGAATTGGGACAGAATTCCTAAAAGCCTGCTATTGAATGATGCATTTGTCTGCATGGTGGGATAGCTCAAATGGTCCCAGGAAAGGGGCTGGGAGTCCAGGGTGTCAGGATGGGGGACAAGGGAGGAGGTGGCATTTGGGATGCTTAAGACAGTATCTATTTACTAAACCAATCCAAAAATATTTCAATATTGGAACCATATTAACAGTTTTATTAGTATACTCCAGTTGAATAACCTACTTGTTGGTTATCTTACTCATAAGCTAAGATCAAATTCTTAAAATATAATAGGAAAGGTTTCTTTCTATACTAACATTATTTTAGTGATAACAGACACAACTCACATGAAGAAACACTATAAGTTCTGGGTACTGGAGGACCCAGAGCTCCCCCAAATGGCCAAAAAGTTGATGCTTGGGTATTGGCTAGAAACTTTGCCATGACTATGGTCTGGGGCCTTGGTTCCTCTCCACATGGCCTTCTCCTTGGGCAGCTTGTGCTTCCTTATAGTTTGGTGGTAGGGGTTCAAGTGAAAGAGTTCCAAGAAATCCAGGAGTTTCAGCATTGCATTTTATAATTTCAGACAGTACAGCATTTTCATTTTCATTATAGTCTATTGGGCAAGGCTGCCTTACCCAGGTTTAAGGGGAGGAAACATAGACACCACCTCTCCATGGGAGGAATTTGAAGGTTGTGATTTTCAGCCAATGTAGCAAGGGAAACAAGGAAAAAATACAATCTACCACGACACATTTCTGCTGCTACTGTGACATCCATCATCTATTCTGGCATATGTTGCAAAAATCTCACTTAGGACACAGATTAGCTTGTATAACTGAAAGATTAGAGGACAGGTAGGGAGCGGATTAAAATTCTATAGTCAACCAAAGGAAGAAATAAAGCTGATATATGTTAAGCTTCTACTTAATGATGTATCAGGCATGTGCTTGGCTCTTCTTCCAAGAAAACTTTATTAAATCTTCACCATAGCTGGGTAAGTAGTCACTATAATTACCATTTCACAGATGAGGAAATTAAGGCAAAAGAAGTATATAGCAATTGTCTAAAGTTACACAACTCTATACTTGTAGAACAAGGATGGTACAAACACTGTGCTCTTTCTACTGCACTCTGCTTCAAAATCATTAACACAATATGTAAAATGTCCGTATTTTGTTTTTACTACACAGTTCATTCTATTTTCTCTAATACATGTATAAAAGATTTATTTAATACTTCTCAAAAGATAAAAGTATTGCAAATAGTAGAAATGTGTAAATGGACAGATTTTCTGTTTACATAACCAACAAAATCTTCTCAAAGAGCACATTAGATGTCTCCTTTCTCAACTAATGCCCAAGTCATCATTTGTTAATCCATGATCACATAGAAATTGACCATCTAGGGTATTGGAAAGGAACCCTGGATAATTCCTAAGACTAAAATTGTAAGTTAATGTCCATTGTAAGATGTGTAATGGAAGTTAAAGGAATTCAGTATAGGGGTTTGTTGAGTACAAAAAGGGTGTGTAAATCGTGAAGGAGACACAAGTCAAGTCCCAAGAAGCTTTTCATAAATGTACTTTTCAGAAATGTTTTATGGTTAAATATACCACGAGTGTTCCCTGTTTAAAGAAAATGGACATTTCTGTGTAGCAGGAATTCCCCTATAGTAGGGGCACAGATAATGGAGTCCACCGAAACCCCCTGAGTGGTTCACGGAGCATACCCTATATTATGGTTTAGATATGAGGTGTCCCCAAAAGCTCATGGGTGAGACAATGCAAGAAAGTTCAGAGTTGAAGTGATTAGATTATGAGAGTTGTAACCTAATTGGTAAATTAACCCACTGATGTGGATCAATTGGGCAGTAACTTCGGGCGTAGGGTGTGGCTGGAAGCAATAGGTTGCTGGGGCTGTGCCTTTAGACTTTACATTTTGTCCTGGTGATGGAGCTCTCTGATTCCAGTTGCCACGACCTCAGCTGCTTTCCTCTGCCGTGCCCTTCTGCTATGATGTTCTGCCTCATCTCAGGCCCAGAGCTATAGATTCAGCTGATTATGAACTGAAACAGTGAGCTAAAATTAACTTTTCCTTCTCTATGTTACTCTTGTGAGGTATATTGGTTACAGCGAGGAAACCCTGACTAAAACATTATATGACTAGTTGTGTTTCATTTGGACACAAAAGCCTTGCTGTAATAATCAATGAGGTTCTTCCCTAAACGTTTCTTTAAAGAACTCAAAAAAAAATTAACACCAAAAACACCAAATAACCCAATCAATAAGTGGGCCAAGGAACTGAACAGACACTTCTCAGAAGAAGATACATAGTCAACAAATATATGAAAAAAGTTCAACATCTTTAGCAATTAGAGAAATGCAAATCAAAACTACCCTAAGATTTCATCTCACTCCAGTCAGAATGGCAACTATTAAGAACACAAACAACAATAAGTGTTGGTGAGGATGTGGGAAAAAAAGGCACACTCATACATTGCTGATGGGACTGCGAATTGGTGCAGCCAATATGGAAATCAGTATGAAGATTCCTTGGAAAACTGGAAATGGAACCACCATTTGATCCAGCTATCCCATTCCTTGGTTTATACCCAAAGGACTTAAAAACAGCATACTATAGTGATGCAGTCACATCAATGTTTATAACAGCACAATAGCTAAATTGTGGAACCAACCTTGATCCCCTTCAGTAGATGAATGGATAAAGAAACTGTGATATATATACACAGTGGAATATTACTCAGCATTATAAGAGAACAAAATCATGGCATTTGCAGGTAAATGGATGGAGTTGGAGAATATCATGCTAAGTGAAGTAAGCCAATCCCAAAAATCCAAAAGCCAAAAGCTTTCTCTGATATGTGGATGCTGATCCATAATGGGGCTGGAGGGAGGAGCATGGGAGGAATGGAGGAACTTTAGATAGGGCAAAGGGGAGGGAGAGAAAAGGAGGGGGCAGGGGGTAAGAAAGATGGTGTAATGAGATGGACATCATTACCCTATGTATGAAGACACAAATGGTGTAACTCTACTTTGTGTACAACCAGAGACATAAAAAATTGTGCTCTATATGTGTACTATGAATTGAAATGCATTCTGCTATCATGTATAACAAATTAGAACGAATGAATGAATAAATAAATAAATAAATAAATAAATAATCTAGAACTTGGGAAAGAGGAGATGAGGATTCTTTATCTCTATTACTTGATACTAAATATGAACATTCAGAGTGGTTATAAATAAGAGACTGTAAAATTATGCATATTTTATCACACAATGATAAATGAATAAGCATAAATGAAATAAAATCATAATGCAATATGTATGTCATCAATACATGGGGCTTCAGGAAGAGTTTTGGAACAGACTTGGAAATACTTCTTACCTAAGAGCTGCTCTTTGAAATTAACAGTGTTTAGAACAGATACTTGCTAATCCACCTAGAGGAGACAGAATGATTTACAGGCTGGTAGAACTGCAGGGATTTGTTATTGGAAGGAAAATACTGTCTATCCCAGTTAAGGTAGCATTATAAACACAAAAATGGAGTCAATGAGGCAAAGGTTGGTTGGGTGCATCCAATCCCTATTGAGAAGAGGGGAACCTTGGTCAGGATTTTTAGTTGGCCTAGTCTTGTTCATTCATTCACTGAACTTCATAGAGTATCTACTACACTAGGCACTGTCCTAAGTGCCAGAAACATGGAAGTGAATAAGTCAAAATCTCAGGGCATTTACTTTTTGGTGGGGAAGGTGGACAATAAGTAAACACACACACACACACAGAGGCATGCACACACACATAAAATCAGGTTCATGCTTCAAAAAATGCTAAACAAGGTAAAAAAATAGAAAGTGAAGGAGGGAAGTCATGGAGAGGAAATGTGGTATTATTTTAGATTGTATTTCAAGGAAGGCCTCTTAAAGAATGTGGTATTGAAGCAGAGATATATGAATGGAGTGTGGAAGAGAGTCATAAGAAGATCAGAGGGTAAGAGAGTTCTAAGCTGATGGGACAGGAAGTAGAAAGCTGGGAGGTAGAAATGAACTTTTATGTTTAGGGAACAGAAGGAAGGCCAGTTTTGCATTCATTCGCGCTGTTTGCTAAAAGTGCTGGTTCTCTGTCCTTTGGGCACAAGGTAGTGCTGCAGTACTTGGTCCTTCTGTGGACAGGTAGAAACACTTTACTAGTTCTAGATAATGAATCATGAGCATAAATAACATGTGCCTCTTATGACAGAGCCAATGCAAAACTCTCTAAAGCTCTTTTTTCCTCCTTACTGGTATGATGATTGAAAATGCTCCAGACAGTGATTAACCTAGATTTCAGAGTAAGGAAGAAGACAATGTAAGGGATCAGTCACTGGTGGACTTCTAATGGACACATAATGTGAGCAAGAATTATTCATATTGTTTTAAGCCTCTGGGATTTCAGTTATCTTTTATCACAGTGTGACATGAACTATCCTGATTGATAGTGTAACTGGTGAGGAGAACACTGGACAGAGAGAGGAAGAAAATGAGATCTAAGGAAGAGGCAGGGGCCAGATCATGCAAAGACTTATAGACTATGAAAAATTTGAAGTTCATTCTGTGTGAAGGAAAATCTTTGGGGGAATTTGAGTAAGGAAATTACAGGATATGGTTTGCATGTGAAAAGAATCACTTAGGCGTGCAGGGGATAGGTTCTTTGTTTATAGGATATACCTATGAAGTATTCAGGGACAAAGCATAATGATGTTTACAACTGCTTTCAAATAATTTAGTAAAACATGTGTTGATGTTTGTGGGCATGTACTTGCACAAAGCGGATAGAACATAAACGGGTGAATCTAGATGATGGATGGGTATGTAGGTGTTCATTATATTCTTTCAATACTTTGCGGGATTAAAATTTTATAAAATTAAAAACTAGATGAAGTGTCACTCTGGAAAATTACAGGGTGAGTTAGAAGCAAAGAAACCCATTAGGAAGCTGCCTCAGGTGAGAGATAAAGCAGGCTGGGGTACCAATGGTGGCAATGGAGAGGAATGGGTGAAATTTTGCGTTGGAGCTGGCAGGAGTTGCTGATAGATTGGCTGGGGGATGTGAAGAAAACAGGAGTCACTGTGTCTCAGAGGTTTTTGTCTTGAGCAAATAGGAGATTGGTGATATTTCTAATTGAGATAAGATAAGCAGAAGGGGCAGTTTTAGTGGATGGGAATAGCAATTCTGTTTGGATTTATGAAGGGTGAATGTCCAAGTAGAGACTGGTTTGGAAGCAGATAAAGGAGTTAGAATTCGTAAGAAGTCTAGGCTGAAAATATAAAGTGTATTATCGGAATCCATTTGCATCCAAGCCACTAAATGGGATAAGATCTCCTAGGAAGCAAGTGTAGATGGAGAGAGCCAAACTCAGTTATGGGGAACTGCAGCCTGAACTGACTGGGAGAATCTGACAGTGCATTTGATTTCTCTTTGTTCTGATTGAATGCTTACTAAGTCCACACCTGGTTATTATTCGATTTCCCATATGGATCCATTAATATGGGAATGACTGATCATATGGATTTGGAATATTTTAGTTCCTAAGACAGTTCTTATTGTAAATAAGTTGATCACACTCACAAGCTTGGTTTGAGTCAGCCCCTGAAGCAGCCATTCTCACCAGGCTGACAAATCTTATGATGAGTCTGCGTAAGGAGAAGCCAGACACAGGACTGAGGAAATTCCCTAAAGAAATGAATGCTACACTGCTCGCTGGCATTCTTCTTTAGCTCACATCTTTTTGTCACCTGCCAAGCAAGAATGTTCCCACATTTCTACAACTGGTGGGAACACCCTAAGCCAGGTACAGCTAAGAGAATATTCCCTTCATTGGTTGTGTCCTTTTTTGTTGTTGAGATTCTACTGATTTGTCACCATGTCTCTTACACAGTTTTTCTTTCATGCTCATTTTATGTTTCCTTAGATCAGGGGGCCTTCATTTGTATTCAGGAGCATTCTCTATGTGCTTGATAGACTTATGTTTTAAAGTTTTATTCCATTTTAATAAGGAGTATTCAAATGATTAAAAATCTAAATGACAAAGTATACATTGAGAAATCTCCTTCCCACCTTCTCCCAGTTCATGATTTCCCCCTAAATCATGCCCCTACATTCTATAATCATGTGACAACACTTGGCCACAATGATGCCTTGGAAACGCAGCCTCTAGCTGGGCACCCACATGCCCAGTGAAATGCTGTTCCTCCAGAAGAAAGGGATAATGGCTTTTGGTGAATATGTAGTAAGTTCTAGTATGTTGTCTATCTCCCTCTGTTAAGAACCCAGGCCTCCTTCTCTGGGATTTGGCTGCTCTTTTATTCATGGGGGAGAGAGAAAGCTTTTTCTGATGAAATAAAGTTTCAACAGAGACTTGGAGGGAGCTCTGTGGGTATCTGAGGAAGGATGTTCAAGACACAGGAACAGCAAGGGCTTCAAGGGGCCAGAAGAGATGGGGAGTGGAAGGAAACAATACAGAAGGACCCAGAAGTGTCAAGCATGGTCAAGCAGTTGGCTTCGATTCTCAGTGAGATAACATGTCACCATCAAGTTTTGAAGAGTAATGTGATCTGATTTATATTTTACACAGATCACTCCAGCTGCTATGAGGGCAACATCTGTGGAGAGGCAAGATTAGAGGCTGGAGGACTCACTAGAAGGTTATTGCAGTAATGCAGGATGGAGGTGCTGGTGGTTTGAATGTGTGATAGAAACAGTCAGATTCTAGACAAATTTTGTTGATGGAGCGAAAGGTCTTGTTGGAGGGATGCAAGTAAGATGTAAGAGCAAGAGAGAGAGTCACCCTGGGGTGACTTCAAAGTTTTGCTCTGAGGAACTAAAAGAATAGAATTTCCATTTACAGAGCTATATATGGATAGAGAAAGAATTGGTTGGGAGTGGAGGTGGGTGGAAATATTAGGTTTATTTTGTGGATATATTGGTGATGTCGAGATGTAAAGTGACTGGCAGGTACCTAGGGTGCAACATTTAAGGGGCCATCATGCAACTGCCCACTCAACTCTTACAGAACCCTGAGAGTGGCTCCTCTTAGATGCTGCACCCTAGAATCTCCCTCAACTCACCCTAGTCCTGAAAACTCATCTCACCATACTCCTGGTCCTGAGGACATTCAGGAGATCTGGGGGAGTAAAAAAAATGAGGGGCTCAGTGTAATAATTGGGTTTAAACAATTATTGAAATTGGGATATTAAATGAAGTGACTCAAAAATATAGGAGATAGTTGTTCCAGAATCTGATACTTGAGTATAAGACTATGGATAGATACAACTATTGGCATTCATAAAATCTAAACTTGTATATGACTAAGGGAGTAAAGGACAGAGACATTGGGAGTGAAGAAGTTGAGGAAATTTAAAAGGCCAGAGTACTAGAAGGATCATAGTCATGGATAATAAAACCCTCAGGAATTATGAGAAGAGTTGTGAGAAAAGAGCTAGTAAATTTGGTCTTCAAGTTTTCCAGGAATGGGATGTGGGAGGATAACTTCAGGTCTCACATGACTAAAACTTGTGTAGATTTTGAGATCATCCCTTAGGAATCCTGTCCCTTCTGGAGAAGTCCCAGGTTGACACATAATTCTTGCCTACTGGGTCACATATTTCCAGTGCTTCTCTTATTCAGGAAGAATTTGAGATTATATGTGGGGTGCATTCAGAGTATAGTGTAATTATTGCCTGATATTCTCAACCAAATGCTCAATGTCCAAATGAAATGCTCTTCCTGTTCAATATTTAATGTTATCTGAAACAAAATAGTTTAATTTTTTTTCAATACTAGAGATTGAACCCAGGGACACTTTAGCACTGAGGCATACCTCCTGTCCTTTTTATTTTTTATTTTGAAATAGGTCTTGCAAAATTGCCCAGGCTGGCCTCAAACTTGTGATCCTCCTGCCTCACCCTCCTATACAGATGGGATTATAAGCATGCACTGTTGCACCACAGCTAAAATACTTTAATTTTGAAAAGATGGTCTGGAGGGACATAGTTATAAAACAAAAGATCTAGTCACAGCTTAACATGGGTTCTCTTGAGTTTTCATTTGCAGAGTACCATGACCACTAAACTACACCATGGTTTTCATTTCTTTTTTTTTAAATCAGATTTATTTATTTATTTAATGGTGCTGGGGATCAAACCCAGGGCCTTGTGTGTGAGAGGCAAGCACTCTCCCAATTGAGCTATATCCCCATCCATGATTTTCATTTTGTGGTGAGCTAATTGTCCCCAGTCCTGGTAAATTTGGAGATTCCATAATCCAGAGTCACGCCATCTTATTCTTCTTCTTCTCCATTCTCATCTTAATCCCTATAATCTCATTCTGTCACTCCCAAACAAAAAATTTATTAGTGTTTTCAGCCTCATTTTTCTTAACTACACTCCTAGAATTTGACTGACTATTGCCCACTTTTACTTTGAAACTGCTTTTCTGTTCTTCTCCCTTTCCCTCTGCTGGTCCCTTTATTTCCACCTTCTTAGCGCTGCATAATCTGTGATCCTTGCGTGTATATCCCTTTAGCCCTATAGGGACTTACCTGTACACTCAAATTCATCCCAGACTAGACTGAATTTAGGAATTTGGCAATTTCCCAAGTTTCAGATTCAATAATACTAACATTGCTGGTGTTCCTATCTTGACCTTGTTAACCTGTGAATGGGACTGAGTCTTGATCTCTCCTTGCTTCCCAGAGACTAAATCCTTATCACACCTACTCTGAAGGAGATTTTGTCTCTTTTTGGCTTGGCAGATGGCACAGATTACTCCTTCTTCCTCTGACACATTAGTCCAGTGCTATAGTTTGAATCTTAAATGTTTCCCCCAAAGGTCTGTGTGTGGTAGTTTGCCCCCTGAAAGACAGTATCGGGTGATGGTGAAAACTTTAAGAGGTGGTCCTTAATGAGAGATCTTTAAGTCATGGAGGGAAAGCCCTGAAAGGGATTATGGGACCTGTCTTTTCCTTATTGATTTGTTGATTAATTGATTTATTGATTTATTTATCTTTCCAGTCATGAGATGAACAGTTTTGCTCCATCGCATATTCCTGCCATGATGTGCTGCCTTGCTATAGGCACAAAAGCGATGATACCAGTCATGGACTAGGACCTGCAAAATTGTAAGTCAACGTAAATTCTTTCTCTTTATATTATAATATGCTTATCTCAAGTATTTTGTTATAGCAATGGCAATCTGAATAACACATATGGGTACTTACTACCTGATCTCTTGATTAAGGCAACAGACTTGTTGCTGAATTTATTGGCTCTGGGGTCTTCTCTTCTCTAATCCTTTATGCACTGCTACAAGAACAATTTTCTCAAAGAAAAAGAACACTCTTTAAAAAACTTAACAACTAGTATCACAAAGTCTTGACAGATCAGTATGGATAGGCCATAGATAGTATAGATAGTATAGATAGATGGGTTCTGTAGGGTTGCCTAGTCTAGGACTTAACCCTTTGTTGCTAGATTATAGGATATTCAGGAGTTCCTGGGGAAGGTCTAAGGCACCCAAAATTGTTGCACTTAGGGAATTGAAGTGCCTTTTTTCCCCTCGATGCATAATTTTATTGAAGTGTCTATTTTAAAAATTCTTTTAAGTATACATGACAGTAGAGTATATTTTGATATATTATACATATATGGAGTATAACTTATTTTAATTAGGATCCTATTCTTGCAGTTTTACATGAAGTACCTTTTTACCAACTATTGTGAAAATAAGGCAAAATTTTAACAATCACCATCAACATGCTGGTGTGCACCAAGTGAATATCAACTTTGCACTCGTCTTCTCAAGAACAGTCAATAATAGTTCCTCTTTGAACATGGATCAATGAGCATATTCCATATAGTTTATGCCACCAGATACCAATATGCATCTTTAAAAAGCAGGTTTTAAAATGTCTGAAACGGACACCATCACAAACAAACCCCATCCCATGAAAGATAATTTGGAATGGCTTCACCTTCACCTAGTTCTTGTACTTTGCTTACAAGTCTGTATCAGAGTTTTTATATTACATAGGGCGCATGGGTATGGCACTATGCAGAAAATTCTTGGAATTCCAACAACAGAAGAGAGTTCCAAGTAGGGATCCAAAATGACTCTGACAAGTGCAGGAAAAATTACAAAGAGAAAGGAATGTAATGTTGACACAAGGAGAGAAAAGAAACTAACTGACTCCCTGTCTTTTATTAGAAGGCTCAGAAATGAGAACCAGATTACAAAAGGACTCCAGCAGCCAAGCATACAAGGGAGGTCCCTGCATAAACAATTGTCATCTAGGGTCTTTTAAACATCTATAAGATGGGGACCACCCATTCAGCCATGGAATGGAATGAATGTTCAGAGATTATATTTTGAAGTTCAAGCAATTTTGGCTCCCACTGTGGAAATGTTGACTTGATTGTTGTTACATGCTACTTGTAAAGGTTGATTTCTTCCCTTGATAACTCTGATAATGAAGTCTATTCCACAGTTCACATATTTTCAGAAGTTCTGGGAAAAGGGGAATAAGTGGACAACAGCCATATTCCAGGAATTTAATAGCAGGGGAATTGATAAATCCAGTGCCCAGAAACAAGAACAGTATCTGTTTGTTCCTCTTTTCATATTTGATCTTAAGATGTTCCCATTACATCCACCTCCCACAATTGGTCCCACAGACTATGATGTCATCTATTGGGCTACTTTGGGAATTATTTTTATTAACCTTTTCATGCCAATCTCAGGTTCATTCTGATCTCTCCACTCTGTTCTGATACCTTCACTAATGTTCATCTCTAACTTTGTCTCACACTGTGAATTTACAGCAACACCATTCAGTAACATGGCAGATTGGATAATTCCCTCCTCCATATATTTTATTCATTTATTCACTAACTCATTAATTATTTAGCAGAAAGTTTTGAATACTAAAACTCAGAAACTATGCTAGATCCTGGGGGATGAGAGATGAATGTGACACAGATTCTGTCATTGTAAAGTTCATGTCTAGTAGGTAAGGTTGGGGAGGGAGGAGATGTGCTGACAATTGATACATAGTGTTCTATGTTCACCAGTAGAATTCCATACACTGTATAATGATAAAACAGAGGAAGACATAAATAATTCTGTTCAGGGGAAGACACAAAGAGAACATTTCAGGAGGTAACATGATTTAGAGCCTAAAGAAATTTTCCATTCAAAGGAACAGATAAGAACATTTCAATCAAAAGGAATAGGGAAGACGTACAAGTTGAAAGAAGTATGGCTTGTTTGGGAGGTGGCAATTGGTTTAATATGGCAAAGCAGTTGGGTTTGTATTGTGCTCAATTGTGTGTCATGTTAAAGCCAGACCGTACGGAACCCTTTGTAAATTTGTACAAGCTATTTAACTTCCTTGGATGCCGGTTTCCTATATGTAAGATGTGGATAAAATTAACTCCCATCTCAGGGTTGTTTTTAATATTTAACAAGTTAATACATATAAACCTTCAAAACAGTGCTGTTACCAAAAACTCAGTTCTCTTTCCCAATGTCAATCCAATAATTAAGAGACAGTTTTGAGAAAAAAAGAAATTCTATTGCTTTACTTGCAAAAGAGAAATACAGGGGACTCCTGTCCCAGGGTCTGTGATTCTGACTGTCATGGGGAGCAGAGAGCTTTTAAATAGGTGATTCAAATCCTACATTCCAGGTATTTTTAGGGGCTGTAATTCACTTGTAGACTTTAGAGATAGTCATTTCTTAGGTAGTCTTTCCTGCACCTACCCCAAATCCGAATTACAATACTCCTCTGGTGTGTGTGTTCAAGGACAGATAACTCAGCCTAGGATGGAAAGGAGGTTTATCTTGCTCCCCACCAATGGTTAGGGGAGAGGGAGAAGAGAAAAGAAAAAAAAATGTCAGTTTAAAAATAAGCCACATGTGTAATGTTGAAAGAATGAAGTGGACCTGTTACAGTGCTTTAGATGTAGTAAGAACAGAAAATGATCACCATGACTGCAATCTTTGCCATGGTCATTGTCCTTGTCACCACCACCACCATAATTCTTGTTTTGCCTCTCTGGTTTCCTTCATCTTAGTAGTAAGTTGTCTCTGGTCTAATCACTAAATATTTCTTAACTCCTTATTCTCATTACTATCACCATCACCATTGTCTTAACTGAAGCTCTTAAAATCTCTTCCAATACCTGGTATTGCTGCCTCCAGGAATTTCTCAGGGAGCTGAATTTCTACACATCATGTGAAGGCGAGGAGAGAGGAAAGGTTAGGATGAGGTTAGGAAGGCAATGGGACTAGATTATGAAGAGACTCTTTTATGGTGCTGTTGTAAGGAGTGGCAGATTCTTGCTACTCTGGGATCCAGCTGAATTCTCCTTTTTTTTCATTTGGGGGAAATCCTTCTCCTTTCATGGCCCTCAAAGATACTCCTCTCTCTGCCTCTTTTTATTGGACATCTAATATTTTCACAAAAATAATAAAACCTTCCACAAAAGATAGATGTCTTTCAATGTGTCTGCTTTCTTTCCTGAAGCACAGACTTCATTGAGGCAAAGGGACCAATGAGTCTGGCCATCTGTGGGCCTGGAGGAGGCAGAAAAATGACAGAGAACAAAATGCAAGTTCTTATCTTATAGAGGACCCTGCTACAGTTGTCCAAGTTATCTGGTGTTAGCAGTAGCCTTTCTCATGTTTCTATCATTTGAAGCTTGTTTACAGTGCAAAAGTAACTGGTTTTTAAAATGGGCAGGGCTCAGGAGGATTCAATCAGGAAGTATCCTTTTTTAAAAATTTTGTTTTCCTCTACCATTGCTTTCAATTTCTTTTGGTTCTTTGCCCTTGGATAATATCTCAGGCAGATCCCTTAGCTTGACCTGTAATTTCCAAGTGTTAGAACACTCTTATTTATTGTAATTAGGAAATCCAGAGCAATTTAATGTCAAACTTTCACTCTCTCATCTAACTAACAGCTTCTTCCTTTTCCTCTGCTCAACCTAAATTCTGCTCAGAACCCTGAAATCAAAAGGGGATTCAGATCTGTTTTTACATTCCTTTCTCTCCTGTCCCCCAGGATTTCATTGATTTCTTCACATTTGGAGCAAAGGGTAGAGGGGAATAAGGATAATAGGAAAAGGGCCATATGTTATGTAGTCAGAGCTGTTTCAACAACTCTCATGGCTGTTGCATGTCATCTTACTCATGGAAAAAACCCAAAATCCAAACCATTTTTTTAAAATGAGGAATGATTTGGGGCTTTTTGGAGGACAACCCATGCCCACTCCCAGACTTCCTCACTGCTATGGTCTCTGATGTATTAACACATACTTTGAGTAATTCCCACTTAGCTCTTTCTCTTGTGCTCAGTTTACTTCTCTGGTATTCACATGGCCCCTTGAAAACCTCATATGAGCTTGTCTTCCTTGTCTGCTCCCTCCAGGGAAACTAGGAAGATCAGGCCATTGTCCTTGTCCTGGTCATCAAGGGGCAGCTCCAGCCAGCTGTCTTCATTACATACACACCCAACTCTTGTGGTCACACATAGAGTCCCTCTTGTGCTAACAAAACTGGTGCAGTTCAGTGAGCATCCAGTTGGGGACAAGGTGAGCTGTCCCTTTCTCTTTATGGTGGACGCCATACCACAAATCCACAGATTTTCTGAAAGCTTCTTCCCTTGGCCTTGAGTAAAGACAATCCAGAGTCTATGCTACAGCTTCCTCTCTTCAAAGAAATCCACTTTCCCTCTCCACCTCTCTCTCCTTGTCTTAGACAAGTTGGAAGTGGTGAGAAGCTAAGGGGCACATGACTAGATTCCACTGTTTTTAGTAATCCTTAGTAGATGTGTCCAGTATCTCTTCAGCTTTTATTTTCAGCTGAAATTCTGAGACAACAGAAATAAACTTTACACATATGTATTTATTTGAACACGTAAATTACAGAATATTAATTATGGAAAAAGTACTTTTGACAAAAAAGGAAATGAACTTCATCTGCATGAACCCATTCTGAGCACCAGTTGGGTTAGTCTGTCTCCTACTCAACTTAGGATTAGAAAGGGACTATTTGAACATTCTGCAGCCTCTTGAATTATTTTTATTTAGCAATCATTACAGAGCTTGATCATTTTAATTTATTACGTGACAAATGTTGGTAGAAGTTCAACTGTTTGGAGAAAGTGTTTTGTTAAATGTTGTCTTCTGTGGTGCATGTGCAAAAATGCAGTTACTTCTTATAGTCAAGTGCTGGTCAATTTTCTGGTGCTTCCTTAACCCAGAAATTTATGTATTTCCTACTCTTCCATAAAAAAACAAACAAACAGACAAACCATCTCCACAGTGTTCTATGACTGTTTGCATGAGAACAAATGCAAATTTCATTTAGATACAGGGCTTCATGACCATCTAAGCAGCTTGTGGGCAGGAGGAGCCCATTGCAAAGGACGACTGAGACCAAAGGTTGTAGGGATAGGCCATGAGTTGTGGGTGGGACTCAAAGGCAGACTGTGCAGGGTCCTAGAATTTAACCTTGTGACTTTGGGAAAATGCTTGTGTTTGCATTTGTAACATGTTTTTTCTTTTGATCATTAAAAAACGGTCCTGACTTTATGCCTGCATCTCTCAGAAAATGGTCCATGGATGAGCCATCTGTATCAGAATCAGTTAGAGAGCTATTTCCTTGTAGATTATTGGGCCCCAGGGAAGACTACAGAAGTGTTTGTACCCTGGAATTGGCATTTTCAACAAACGACTCCATGTCCTGCTCCAGAAGCCCCATAGGCAGCACCCTCTTCTCTGGCACAGACACTCTGAAGAGTACCTGGGCTGTGTGTCTACTTGTGACAAGACCACTGAAGCTCAGAAGTTCCACTTCCTGTCCTTCTTGACCACCCGTCTTCTCAAAATACTGCATATTTATCCCCTTCTATTTCCTGTCCCTTGTTTCTTCATTTTCTTCTGACTTCTACTCTTTACACTTCCTACTCATTGAAACCCACAGTTTTATTCAGTCAATCAGAATCTTTAAGTTTCCATTTTTAGGGAGATTTTTCAATTTGTCTCTCATGTTTGTCTGCAAATCAGTCACACTCTTACCAAGATTAATTTAAGATGTAATGTAGTTCCTCCTTATCTGCAGAGGATACATCCCAAGACCCCCAATGGATACCTGAAATTGTAGATAGTACTGAATCCTGTATATGCCATTTTCCCTATATACACTATACAAATATGATGTCTCCTCAGTCTTCACGAAGCACTTCTCACAGACTGTCTCCATAATGTTTGTAGTTTGAGGTGCAGCAGCAAAACTAGAATAAATTTCTTTTTCCTTCTTCACGACTTCAAAGAGAGAGAATTCAATTTCACTATAGATCTTACCAATCTTAGCATATGATTTTTTTATTTCCTTATTAAGTGGAGATCTTTTGTACTTTTTTTTTTCATTTAAAGGAAGAACTTTACAGCTTCTCTTAGGCATATTTAAATCTCTGGCTTCACTACTCTTACATATTGGGGGCCATTATTAAGTAAATTAAAGGGGTACATGAGCGCAAGTACAATGATAACTCTACATTTGATCTGACAGCCCCGGGTGGTTGCCTAATGAGTTACAGGCAGGTGGAATGTACAGCCTGAGTATGCAGGACAAAGGAATGATTCATGTCAGGGTGGATACGAATACAATTTTATCACTACTAGGAACAGTGCAATTTAAAACTCACATTTTTTATTTCTTGAATTTTCCATTTAATGTTTTTGAACAATGGTTGACCATGGGTATCTGAAACCGTGGAAAGAGAAACTGCAGATAAGTGGGACTATCATAGTCTATCACACAGATATTTTTCTCTGCAAAATTCCAAAATTCCTTCCACTAAAATGAGTTAGATTTCTTGATTCCTACAAGGTTCTCTGTGAAAGTGTCCCCTTTGTTCAGTAATTCCCTCCTTGCGGCACCCTGTCCAGATATCACTGCCACCCCTGGCTGGTCCCAGTCATCACAGGGATACTTAAACAATTAAAGGAAGATGCTCCAAGTCCCAAGACCCCCGAGACAAGGGTCTCATTGGTGTAGGGATGAGACTTCCAGGTGGTCAGGTGAATTGTGTCACCACAACTTACAGATGAGACCATGGGTCACATAAAAGGCAGAGGAGGATACTTATTGTTAAACTTCTATGTGGTTATTGCTGTTCTGTTTTATTTTGAAAGCTTCTACTTCTACTGATAATGAGAAAACTCCTGTTCTAATGTTAAGTATTGTATGAATTGCCCCCTTTTCCTTCTGTTTCCTCTTCCCCTTTCTGTCTCTGTCTCTTAACATACTGTCTCTGTCATTCCTTGCAAACTGCCTTGCTCAAATGCCAAGTTTTCTCACTCTCTTCTTTCACACACACCCTCACCTGTATTCTCAGGCTCCCTTTCTTACTCTATAGTCTTCCTTTCGAAAAATAGCATTTGACAGAGCTGGGAGGCATTTTGAATAATTTTCTCTATTTTACCTCATCTGTCAGAAAAGAGCAAAAGTGCCACTCACAGGCCTGGTGGTTTGCATGCACATGTGCTTCCTCTTTCTTTCCTATTATTTTAAATCTTTCTCTTTCTAAAAGCAGGGCAGCAAGTCATAAAATTTAAGTGGTCACCACACTTACTTTTGTTGCTCTGAATTCTTTTGCCCTGTAGGGTCTCACCTTGTGAAGCCTGCAGTTCCCAGTGTGCATGGCCAGGGGAGGCTGCAGATGATGTTTCTTCATTCAGTCATAAGCATTTGAGTGTTGGGCACTACACTAGAGACTGGGATACAACACTCCCAGCTCTCAGACAGCCAAAGTGCTATAGAAGAGGGTGAGTAGATGAACAGATAAGAATAGTGAGGTGTTGATCCATCAATAAGTGTGTCCAAAGTACAAGAACAGTGAAAAGAGGAAGCATTCATCCTGGACTAGAAGTACAGGACTAGATATCTCAGTACTAGTGGACCACTAGTAACTAACGTCAAAATATCTTATAGTTTCCACAAATCCTTCTGCCAAGTAGTCATTGTTTAATCCACAACTAGAAAAACTAGACTGACCTAATAGAACTCTGCAAATGGCCAATGTTAAAGGCTGTGTCCACATATCCAAGTCTAAGCCCCAGTCACTGAAATCCTCTCCAAGGGTATATTTCTTTCAATCTACTGTTTTAATTTCTCAGTATTCCCAGCCAAGAACCAAATGTTAGTGTCTCTGAATAGCCAGGCTTCTTCTTATTTGAAATTTTAACCAATTGAGTAACAAAACAAAGGGTAATAGAAGAAGATCAAAATATCATTACCATTATTTATAGTAATAAAAAATTGTGAGGCAAAAAACCAAAAAAAAAAGGTATTTGTGACTAAATTAGGCAGAGGGCCACAGCAAGGCCAAAGATCTGTTCCCTCCTAAGGTAAAAACTGATAAAGCTGAGTGGACAAAACCCAGTTTGTCTTCCCCAAGGAGCTGATCAGGTAATCCTTGGAGAGGGTTAAGTCCTCTCTTCCTCCTTATCTATGGCTAAGCAGGACCTCAGAGAACAGGAGAATAGTTAATAGGACTCCCTGAATTTAGAAGGAAATACAAAATGGAAAAGTCATTTCTCCTGCAATGATATTTCATGGACTAAATTGCTGTTACAAGCACATAATCCTTTGTCTACACTTTGAAAATCAAAAAAGCTATCAAGAGAAAAATATTTGTCTAAGTTTGTGAAAAACTCAGTTTAGGTCAAGCAAAATCTGTTCTAACATGATACGAGATTTTCTATGACCTTTGTCCCATTTAGTTGAATATTGATATGTTTTGATATTAAAATATAAATTTGTCTGATTATAGGTACTTTTCAGATCCACTTGGCTATGTTATTGAAAGTACAGTGTGTGGACCATGGTGCCTTTCTAAAGTTCCAGACAATTTTGAATTATGAAATATGTTAGGCCTTGAATTTTAGACGAAGAATGTGTTTAGTGAGGGAGACAAGGAATTGGACAAAGATAAATTAGCAAGTTATCTTGGGAATGTAAGAAAAGTAGAGGCTAAAAATGTTTGGACTAGGATCTGGGGTTGTGGCTCAGAGGTACAGCACTCACCTAGCATGTGTGAGGCACTGGGTTCCATCCTTAGCACCTCATGAAAATAAAATAAAGGTATTATGTCCACCTACAACATACACACACACACACACACACACACACACACACACACACATATGTTTGGACTATGGAAGACAAATTAGTGTATGTAGTAATTAGAATTTCTTTGATAGGAGGTTGTATAGAATGTATTTATTTATGGACATTTATATTGAAAAGGGGCATATAGATAATAGGGCATTATTCTATCCAGGAATGCTGCCTGTCAGTGGTATGTGGGAGCCACAGAGATGAAAATGTTGCCAATCACATGGAGCAGATTGGAGGCCAAGAAGATAATTCCAGTTTTCTTAGAAGGTCCTGGACTATGGTATGCTAATTACAAGGCTGTGCAAAGAAGGATTTGACTCTCCTTTTTTTTTCTGGCCTGATTCAGTGCTGAGACATAGTTCTAATCCCTGTATCTAGATAGACTATAAAAATAGAAAACCATCTGGGTACCATCAGGGCTTTCCCAAACCTGTCCTCTTGGAGCACAGACAATATTCAGTGAGTCCCCAATGGCCAACCCCGCCTAAGAGTGCAAATGCATATGAAAGTGCCATCAGTAATAGAAATGCATGGGTCACAATTCCTAGAGAATACTTTTTGAGGGATTCTCTGATAGTACCCCAAATTCTTGTATCAGAGGGGTGGAACTGTGTCAGCTACAGAGTTACCAATTTTTGTGTGTGTGTGTTGGCAGAGGTCATTTGTTTTCACCTATCAATCAGTGAGGAATTTACTAAAAGATATCAATATTCATAATAACCACTAAATAATTCTAACAATAATTAATATTTATAGAATACTCACTATGTATAAATAATACTAACAATGACTAGTTTTTATAGAGTACTCACTCTATGCATAGAGTTAAGTGTCTAACAAGGATGATTTTATTTATTAGTAATAGCCCCTCCTCTATGACAGACATTTAATTTATATGTGCTCATTTTATCCTCACATTGTGTCAGCAAGCTAGATACCAACTCATCTTTTATTTCCCTGAGAAGAAAACGGAGGCCCCCAAATTAAATGGGTAACTTAAGTAGTCTGTCTCCAAGGCAACAGAGTGGGTGAGTGGGAGAGTCAGGGTGGGTATTAAAAGTTTTTAACCACAGGTGTGGCCAAGGCCCCAGCCAATTAGAGCATGGTGGCTCCTGGAGTGCCTCTGCTGTGCCAGTCATTAACCCTTTAGTAACTGGACCTTGGGGAAGGACACGGGGTGGGGAGGAGTTCTCAGGAGATGTCTGACATTCAGGTTTTCTGGAGAGAAAGGCACATTTAGAATTCAGAAAAGGACTTATGTAATGACCAGCATGGAGGATTTTCAATATTTTAATTTAATATTCAAGAAAATATTTTAATTAGCTCATATGGCCATCTGGTGTCTGAACATCATCCCTTGGCAGAGTCCAGTTTCAAACCCACATCTGCTAGATGCCAGTGCCTATGTGTATGCATGAGTGCATGTGTGTGATATGTTGTTTGGGTCTTTTTGTTACAGGCAAGACCCTATGTACCGTCTTCTTCATAACCTCCAGTAAGAAGGACCTGGTTCCTTTATGGAACAACATTGAGTCCCATAACTTGCCATTGCTCCTTATGTCAATCCTAACCAGCTCTTTTGTGTTTTCATTCCGTGGTCCTGGAGGAGGCTTTTGGAGCAATACTGATCACTTACTTCCTCCTCCACTTTTTCTGATCCCTGCCCCCACCTTTTTTTTTCAGCAAAATATGTTCATATAAAAGAAGCACATTTGAAAATTTTATCTTTTTGCATTTATCTTTTGCATTTATGAAAACGTCAACACAAAACCATTTCAGTGTTATTTTAAAATAATTCTTTATATGGTCAATGAGGAAGAAAGCATCTCTGCTTGGGTTAGAGCTCCCCACAGTAGGGTGCCCTAGGATGGGGGTCCAAAATGAAGGGGCCTGATTTCAGACCCTGGTTCCTTCAAATATAGACCAGGAGAGAACTACATTAGTCTTATAATTTCCTCATCAGGCTGTTAAGAGATTGCAGGGGGGAAAATATCTATGTATAGTACTTCATGTACATAATAGATAGTGAATTTTCACTTTAAAAAAAATATGGCCCCTGATTTACACTCCTGATACTAGCAAACATAATTCCCAGAAAATCTCAAAACAAAAGTCTGAGCAAAGGTCCTCCAAGTTGACACAGTGGAACTCTGGCTTGTAATTACATTGGAAAAAACGTTCATAAGTAAACTAAGGGGAGGGGACTTAGCAGGTGGGGATTCATCATTACCTGGTTTAATAATTTCACAACTGGAGACAAGTGTATTCATAGAACCCTAGGTGAAAAGGAGAAGGAAGAAAGAAGACATTTAATCCTTATTTATTTCTCCATCAATTGTAAAGGGCAGGTATTTTTCTTTCCACTTAACAGGAAATGGAGGCCCTGGGAAGACTGGCAAACTAAGGTACTGAAAGGGGCAGGGTTAGGATTCAGGCCCAGGTCAGTTAAGTCAGTTCATGTACCTCTCTCCTTCCCTGACTTCCCTGTCAATCCCATCCTGTTAATATGAGGGATCCCAAAACAGACCCAAACATCTTACCCTAGAACTAGAATCTAGTGTGCTCCTGACTCCAACTTGCCTGTTCATACAATGGAATTTCACCCCCTTCTCCCAATGCAAACAACAACTGAACAGAAACAAAGATCTGTGTCCTTCCTTTCATGTGTCTACCTCTTTTATAGCAATTGTATTTAGTTTGTAATTGTTCATTTGTATGACTGGATTTCTACAACATGGTTTCTTAAGAGGGAAGACCAGATATTCTGTGAATCCTTCAGAGCCCAGTATAATTCTCCATATACAGCAGGTGCTCAATAACTAAACAGAATGAATGAGTGCATGAATAAATAGTTTGAGATCTCTGCCAGCTGTGGTTTTGATTCAGACTGCCTGGGGTAACTCCTGTCCATTGCCATCTCTTCTCACCCTCCAGATCTCAGGATGCTACATAGACTCCCACTGAGGTGACACCTTCCAAGGCACACCTCTGATAGAAGACTCTAGAACACAATCTGGGCTCCCTGTATATCCAGGTGGTTCAGAAAGAAGGAAGGAGTCTTCAATTTTTAATCGTGGGTCAGCATTTCACTTTTTACAGGGAACAAGAACTACTAGAAAATGCTTTTAGAGTAGAAGGTACTATTTCCAGGGGCATCAGAGAGGAAAAGAATTTTGGCTTAAAAATCAGGCATTAATGGATCCCAGCAAGCAGAACCTCTTTACTTATCCTGAATTGTCTTGGGAGATAGCCTAGAATGGAGAAATGATGCTGTGGGAATGTGCTGGCAAGAAGTCCCATCCATTCCTTCTTCATACCTGCTAGAGTAGTGATTCTTAATTGTTTTTTTTTTAAATCTGAGGGTCTGAGACCCTTTAAACAACCTAAAGGAACAGACAAACTTCCTATATATTAAATGAACATTAAACACAAATCACATACCCCTTAAAATTAAGCATACCCACACAGTGACCCTCTCCTTCTTGTTTTCTCATGATTCTAAGCCCTGGCCTGGCTGGAGTAGGTCTGGGCCTATGTGACTTAACAGTTGAGGAAGGCAGGAACAAAGGAGGAATGAAAGATATAGTCTTGCTATCCCAGGTTGAAATAATGGACACAATTTTCTATGGAAGCATGCTTCTATTTCTGATTACCTTCTGAGTTATCATTAGGCCCATATTTCTGGTACCTTGTGAGTTAGTAGGCTGAGGTATTCAGGGGTTGGAACCACTCACTTTACTTATTTGGAAAAATATGTTTAATCTATTCTAAACAACCGACTTCTGAATGGAGCTTTGGGGTATTTAGTAAGCTGGGTACAGTTTTTGCTCCATTTCGTTTTGGAAAACAAAACAAACAAAACAAAACAAAACAAACAAACAAACAAAAAAAACAAGACCTACATAGCAATGGACTTGGGCTGCAAGCCAAAAGACAGAAAGTGATGCATATTATAAAAAAAATAGTATTTTCTATTTTAAAAATTGGAATATACACCCCATGATATTACAACCCTAATTTCTTTTAACTCCTCATGTTCCCTGTAAGAGAACAGTACAGGAAGACTGCTACTTCTTTCAAGTGTTAAGAACCTTTATGTAGATATAGAATTTAAAAAAATCTTTCTATATGGCTGAATAACCAGTAATTTTAATGATCTGAAAACAACTAAGATTACAGTAGTTTGGATTTGATTTTGATGCACAGTGTTCTATAGAAAGTAGCAGCAAAATGAATAATTCATGAATGACATTGTACATTTATGATTTATTTACAGCCTGGAACTTCTGGTAACTCAGAGAACATCAAACGCCCCATTGCTCTGGCCTGCCATTTAAAGCAGCATTTAAGGTTAGAAAAGGACAAGACAGAACACAGGATATATACTATAACTTTATATATGGCAGTGAATAAGAAACCTAAATATTTGCCACGAAATACATTAATGAGGGCCAGGGGCATAGCTCTGTGGTAGAGCATTTGCCAAGCCAGCACGTGTAAAGCCCCGGGTTGATCCCCATCACTGCAAAACCAAACCAAAACAAGAGTGAAAGATGATAAACATAAATGTGGCCTTGAGAACATTACAAGTATTGAGAAATCGACTATTTGATGCCATGCAAGAAATTATACAAGTTACTGTATATTGCAACCTTCTCCCTAGGCCTTTTCCTGATTATTTCTTCATGGTATCTTATGATTTTTTTCAAAGTATTTTATTACTATTTCTACTTCTTAATAAAATTTTAATTATGAAAAAACTCAAATCCCTAAAACAATCAGGAGAGGGCTATAATTTTGTAAATTTTCCTATATACTCTGTAGATCATTGTTTTACAAACATTTTGTTAAATACAGTCTCTGTCTCCCCTAACCAGCCATTGTCTTCATTCTTGGCCAGCAGATTCATAGCTGTGGGGCTGTTTCAGGCATCACTCCTTAATGGTTCTCTATTCCATTACCTTACTGACGATCAAACAAAGAGTTGTGGAGGTATAGGGGCATGAAATGACATAGCATTTTCTGTTGGCAAGTCTGTCAAAAAGTGGTTATTTTAGTTAAGTAGAGAAAAATGGTTACTAAAAAATTCAAATTATTTTAAAAATCATGAGCTTTCATAAAATGCAACCCCATGTACACTAATATGGGCCCTTCATCTTGCCCAGGTAAAAAGTGTACATACCCTGAACCAGGGCAAGGATCAGATGGGAGGCCTGGTCATGGCAGGTTGGGGTGACCCTCTGGTCACAGTTGATGTGAATTCTCAGTGATTCTGTTCTTGGTGAAACATTGGTGGTTCTGAGCACTTGTTTCTATCAAGTTCTGCCTTTTTCATGAAGCCACTTCAGTTAGCAACACTGTCTCCTTAGGATCTATCTCTATTAAAGAAAAAAACAATATGAACACACTGTTATTCTCAGGGGACTCTGTCACAAATATAATGTGCTTCTTCCACCTTTCGTATGGTGGAAATACAAACTCTCCCTGGAAAAGAAATTCTGGCAAGTAGTCCTTAGCGGGGACTTTTGTCTCGTTCTTTCTCATCAAATATGACTAATTCTTGTGGGAGTCTATCTTAGAATTACTACACACCAGGGGTCTTATTTTATTTATCTTTCACAGTTCTGGAGGTTCAAGATCAAAGTGCCAGAAGATTCAGTGTCTGAGGAGTCTTGTCCTCCTGTAGATGTTCACTCTCTTGCTGTATCCTCTCATGATGGAGAGAGAGATCATTTCTTTCATGTCACTTCCAGTCAGGACTCAAATCCCATTCATAGGGGTTTCATCCTCAATACCTAATTAGGTCCCAAAGGTCCCACCTCCAAATACCATCACATTGGGGATTAGGGCTTTAACAGAAATTTGGGAGGGACACAAATGCTCAATCCATAGAAGAGTTTATTACTGAGTAAAAATAAATAAAACCCCAAATAAAGGAATTCTTAGTAGATGAGAGAAACTCAGTAGGTTAAGAGGAGGGTGGTCTTTGAGGTTGGGGCTTCCAGCTGTGGCACAGTCATTGAGGATACCACAAATTCATGTTCTTACCTGCTGCATCACTAGGTATATGTGCCTAGCAATCCCATCTTTAAGTCTTTGCAAAAGGCATGCTAACCTTTATAGGCAACCAGATATATGAATCAGGCCTCATTTATCAAGTAAAATTTTGCCATATCTAAGCCTATTGCTATATTTAAGTTCACTGTGTTGAATACCTACAGTGAGCATATGTGATAATCACTGCAGCAGGCACCAGAGGAAGACCTCTCCAGAGGATAATAAATGAAGGCAAACTGACCCTGTTAAATATGTTGTAAAATAAGTGGTTCTCCCCTCACTTCTCTGAGTATTTTAGTTAATCTGTGTGGTGCCATTGGCAACTGTCTTAGGACAAAGAGTAAAGTCAACGGCTTTAAAGAAAAGCATTTTCCTTTTGCTAAACAAAAAGGAAAACCGGGTTCTTTGGTCCTGATTGGATAAGAAAAAGTGAAGCAGTTCTCAGGTCACTGAAGCAGTGTGTACAGAGCACAACAAGCCCCTCAAAGGGGACATCTTGCCACACATTCTGGCGTGGGCATCATGGCATATGCACCTACTACACGCTTCACGCAGAACTGAGCCAAACCTAATCAGCAGCCCCAGAATATGTTCCTTCTGGGGAGCCTGAACCTGTCAGCAGACATTATTAGCAAATGACCCCTGAACAGGCTGGATACTTGGGGCTAGCTATGTTGTGAGTCCCCCTAAAAAGCAGTGTTGGGGGTCAGGGCTCTGAAATTAGCTGCCAGCATTTGCCACTGCAGAGGTGAGGTGGGGTTTAGGGACAGGGAACTACCATGAAATCCACTTTAGCTAAGATGGGACTATAATCCAAGCCTCTCTTTGGAGAAAACTACAGAATTAAGATCAGTCTCCTGCCATGACCTGTAGAGGGTAACTGATAGGGCAAGTGGGACTGAGCCTACAGCATGGTAGCCCATGAGATAGCTGGAGTATTTGCCAGAGAAAAACTGTGGACCCAGGCAATTTATTTCAAAATGCTAAAGTTCTACACAATAAGCACAGTATAGTGAACTTGGGGGACTTAGCCTGGGCTGGAATTAATCAGACATAAGCTAACACACATTTGCAAAGAATGGGTACATAAAACCCAGCCAATTTGTATTTGCTCTCTGAAGTGTTGTATTAAGGAGGATCGTGAGTCTGGAAAGAGGACTAGGATTTGTGGCAATGTCTATTGTGACCAGGGATGGGAGAGTGGTGACCCCTATATCATGTACATGACATGTTTGAACTACATGGTGTCATTGAAAGTTCTGAATCTGGAAATGTAAGTTGGAATCTAATCAGCAAAGTTTTGAAGGTTAGACAGAGTCTGGCCTATATTTTGTGGTTTGTTTGGTCAAAGAATAATTATAAAAATGCAGAATATAAATGCCTTCTTCAGGCCCATGCTCTTCACTTGTCAGAGGGAGCCAAGTAACTCCCTATGGTCTCACCATCATCATGTCTCATGTTTAAATTACCTGAAGGTATTTTAATTTGCAAGTCTGTTTCAGGTATTAGAGAATTATAGATGGATTTTAAGATGGAAATGACATTATCAAAACACATTTCCCAAAATTATCCTTGTAGGGATGTGAAAGTCAGATGTGGGGAGAAATAGAGGGTACAATATCCCTCAAGAAGTATTAGAACTCTCCATGTAAGAGTTATATACTCCCAGCTAGAACTAGGGAAATAGGAAAGAGGGGAGGAGCTGTTTTAGAAGTGATATTGAGGCCTAGCTTGGGTGCAGGGGATAGAGAAAAGATAGACAATGAAAATAATTATCCAAGTTTTAAACTGAGGGACTGGGGAGAGGCTGCTGTCCTGGTAACAGAAATAGGGAATTCAAACAAAGGAACAAATTTAGGATGGTGTGTGGGGAGGAAGGAGGTAGCGAATGAAGTTTAGAACCTGCTATGGTTCTGATGATACTACTGTTACAGATGGACTCACTCACAATACAGCATTTCCCTGAGAAAAGCTGTGAGTTGGACTTTGAGTCTTGTTCTAGCTTTTCCAAAACAAATGGAGGGCATCCAATTTGGACAGCTGGCTAGGGTTAAAAAGGTTTAGTCGGTGGCCATGGAATAGAGCCAAATGAGCTGGGATGGAATCTGTGTCCTTGACTAGAAGAGCAAAGGACTAGCCAGTAATCAGCTTCAGCCATTTTTGCTATAGCATCTAATCAGATATTGGCTTCCTGTCCTTAGACTTCCTGCCAGCTGGATGGCTGCCTTGCCTTGCTGCCTGTCCCAGCTATGGACAGAGGACACACTGAACTTCTTCATTTTTACCTCTCTTGATTAAGGATGGGATTGATCAGGGTGAGCGTGATAGGCAGGAGGGAAGTTTGTCTGAGTCACGTGTGTGCACTATCTTGCTGGGGACCTATCTGTCCAGTCTCTGAGTCCTGCATCTTGATGCCCAACATGGAGTTTGCTGATAGTAATTGCTGCACATCTTCCACCTAACATTCTTTCATAGGTATCTGTTGGTAAGACCCACTCTCCCCTAGTGAGTTTTGCTTTAGTTATCTTATCAGTTAACCTCATAGCCTGGTAAAGACTTCATTTCTCATGATTCCATGGATTGACAGGGCTCAGATGGATGTCCAACAGGACTCTCATGCAGTTGTGGATGGGGTTGGAAGATGCTTCATTCACATGTCTGATTCCTTGTCAGGGACAGCTAAACACTGGACTCAGCTAGGGAATTCTCCCTTTCCATCTGGTCTCTCCAGAAGGATAGCTGAGCATCTTACGGCATTCAGGGATTTCCAAATCACAAAAGTAGAAACCTTCTGATAATTGAGACCCTGTATAAGCATGGGACCGCTTCTGCCTTTTTATATTGGTTAAGTGGCCATAAAGCCAGCTCAATTTAGGATTGGGAAGGGACTACATAAGAGTTTGTCCAAATTGGATGCCCTCCATTTGTTTTGGAAAAGCTAGAACAATTTTTTAGAAAAAAAATTGTTCTAATTAGTTATACATAAGAGTAGAATGCATTTTGACACATCATACATAAATGGAGTATAATTTCTCATTCTTCTGGTTGTTCATGATGTAGAATCACACTAGTCATGTAGTCATATTTGTACATAGGGTAATAATGTCCGATTCATTCTACTATCCTGACTTTTTAGAGGCACAATTCATTGGGTGAGTATTTAATGGCTTCTTATTGCTCTCATAATGAAATCCTCTCAGGCTTTCTGTGAAGTGAACCCCATATTCTCTGAACTCAATTCTATCCTCCCTACCTTCTTTCTAGCTATATACTGCCTCCTCTTCCTTTCCTTCTGCCTGAGAGAAATAGGGTGGCAGAATGCATTTAGAGATGGTGATGGTGGAACCCCAAGGGAACCTTGGTAGAAATGGTTAGTGAATCCTCAGTGCTATAATTTGTATCTTAAGTGTCTCCCACAGCCCCATGTGTTAAAGGCTTGCTTCCCAGGGTGGTGATATGGAGAAGTGGTGGGATCATTAGGAGGTAGGGCTTAGTAGGAGGTCTTCAGGTCATTTGGAGCATGACCTTGAAGGGAATAGTGGAATCCTAGCCCCTTCCTTACTCTCTTTCACTCCCTAGCCATGAGGTAAATGGGTCTTTGCTTTAGTCATCTTTTTCACTGCTGTAACTAAAAGATCTGACCAGAAGAACTTTAGGAAAGAAAAGTTTATTTAAGGGTTCATAGTTTCTATGGTCTTAGTCCATAGAAGGCTGACTCCATTCCTCAGCTTGAGTTGAGGTAGCAGCACATCATGGTGGAAGAGTGTGGCAGAGTGAAGCAGCTCACATGATGATCAGAAGAAGAGAGACTCCACTCTCCAGATACAAAATGTATACCCCATAGCCATGCCCCCAATGAACCACTTCTTCCAGCTATACCTCACCTGCCTTCAGTTACCACTCGATTAATCCCATCAGGTTAATTCATGGATTGGGTCAAGGCTCTTCTAACCCAATCATTTCCCCTCTGAACCCTCTCACATTGTCTCACACATGAGCTTTTAGGGAACACCTAACATCCAAACCATAACAGTTTTGCTCATTCATACACTATTGCCATGACATATTGCCTTGCCCATTGCAACAGGGCCAAACTCGTGGACTTAAACCTCTAAAACTGTGGGCCAAGTAACCCTTTTCTCTTTATAAATTGATTATTTTAGGTATTTGTTATAGCTGCAGAAAGCTGACTAATATACCAAGAAAGGGAAGAACACTTAAAAACATTGAGGATGTTGAAAACTGCCAATTGTATGGTTAGAACATAGAGTAATTATAGGGTATGGTAGAAAAGGAGTTTAAAAGGGACAAAGAGAAGCCAGTTAATGAAGGAAATTATACACCAAGCTAAGAAATTTTGGCTTAATTCCCTAGATATTAAAGGGTCATAAACAGGAAAAACTTGATCAGATTTGGATTTTATTTATTTGTTTTTTTGTGGGGCTAGGGATCAAAACCAGGGCTTCATGCAGACTAAGCAAGTGTTCTGCCACTGAGCCACATTCACAGCCCCCAGATATGAGTTTGAGAGGAGCACTCTGACAGTTTGGGATATGCAGGAGATGGAAGAGATTTGGAAAAAAATCAGAGAGGCCAATTAGGATGTTATTATAAAAGATTAAAACAGACATGGTGAAGGTCTAAGCAGAACTGTCTCTAGGGTGTTTTCATCCATGGTAATACTTTTTTGAGAGTCCTATGTATATAAATAATTTGATTTAAAATGTCATAATATCTATGGGCCCACGAAAGATGATTAACTGATAAAGGTTTAGAAAATGGGTAGAGTGTAAATACTTATGATTGTTTTCTATCCAATTAGTTCATGAAAAGATTCTTCAGAGTGTCCAGGCCCTATCTGTTCTGTTTAGGATCAGGAGCTATCTATGCATGCTTTTTATTGCTAACTATACTCTTTTTGGCTTAATTTATATTTTCTACTTCAAGAAAAAGGTAGCACCACCATTACTGTTTGCAGTGTCGTGGCTCTGTGTAGGTTATTTGTATAGGAACAACACGGATCCTTCCCCTCCAAGTTCCCTGATGTCAGTTATTTCGTGCTGGGTCCATTCTTATAACATGGCATCATCCATCCTGTGCCTGTGAATACCGGCTTCCAGTGACCCTATCAGAGATTGTTACAATGCTTCCTTTATGATGACCACAAAGGTGTCGGGTACACAGGAAAATGGGAGCAATAATTCATTTTCTTCTCATATTAAATTTATTCTTCAGATTTTTTTTCACCTTAACTGTAAAATAGCACACATTCCAACCAAGAGTTCTCTTGAACTCTTCAGCTCATAGTCATTGCTTTCCTAGAATGCATCTTTCATGTTGGAAAAATGTTCCTTCCTTCCTGCTGCTACCTCCAGGGAGGACAGGAAGGGCCTGTGGGCCTGGCAGGAAAAGCACAATCCCACTGATTGAGAGTGTCCATCTTGTCTGGCAGGCCTAAGACCCACCTGGGAGAGTACCGTGTCACCATATCAGAGGCAAGAGAGGACGTGGATCAGAGGACCTGTTCTGAAAGTTTGTTGAAGAACTCAGGCCACTTTCTTGAACTTTTTTTTTTCCTGTTTTCCTCAAGAATCCAGTTCAAATCTTTATTAGTTCTTTGTAGTTTCTCCTTTGTTTCTTACTACCTTCCTCAAGACCATAACTGAATTATAGATAATTTATAATGACCAAAGGAAGGAAGGAATGAACGAATGAAGGAGGAAGGAAGACAGCAGTCTGCCCACATCCCTACAGGACAAAGCGAAATGGCGAAACAGGTCAGCGAGGGTCGCACACCTGTGCTTGGTTCTGTGATGAGGAGGGTGTTTGCATTTCCATTTACGATTCACTAGACATTATTTTCTCTGAAAGTACTCATGTGCTGGGGGGTTTCTTTTCTTTTCTTTTCTTTCTTTCTTTTTCTTTTTCTTTTTTTTTTAAGTCCTTCACTAAATGGCTCCAGCAGTGTTCACTGTTTTCTGGGAAGAACAGTGGTGCTATTGTGCCTCGACTGGAGGGTCTGGCAGCCACAGAGGCTAACCTCGGGAGGCCGACCTCGGGTGCCCGCACCACCAAAGATCAAAGGGTGGTTTTCAAAGTCTTGCCAACTGCTTGACAGTATTTTCATTATTTCTGTGAAGCCTGACACGGAAACCTTTTAAAGGAGCAGCAGTCTGTGTCCCTCACCCAGGATAAAGGAGCTGAAATAGTGCCTCCTCATCTACCTGTCGTGAGGCTTCTGTAGTCTGACCACCTACAGAGGTGATCTCACTGAACATGTAAAAAGGAAACCCAAATGGGTTGTAATGAGATCAGCTCAACCCTGACCCCAGAAGAATATGTGGAACAATCTAGAGAGTCTCTAATTCAGCAGAGTGCAAGCAAAGGCCTGGCTACAAATAAGGAGCGGGGAGAAGAGATCAGAGTGTGAGCCCAAAGGGAGGAGAGCTGTGCCACTAGGGGGTGGGGCAGGCAGAGGGAGAGGAGCTGTCTTTGACTGCTCACAGAGCAAGCCTGAGGTCCTCACTCCTGTCTTACCACTCTTCCAGAAGGTTTCACTTTGGGAGAATTGCTCAGACTCACTAGTTCCTGTTGTTTCCCTTCCCCTTCCACTACCAATAGTGACACCACCAGGCCCCTCAAGTCTCATTATGGGCCACTCATTCACTCACCCATCAAAACACAGCTCCTTGTGAGCTCTCTGAAGTCTCCTTCTTCCTCTTATTTAGAATTTGCTCTGTTTCTGCGGTGCACTTTAACCCTGATCTTTGCTCTTTATGCCTTGACTTGATTGTGTTATGTGTTTCCACAGGATGATCCCTGGAGATCTGACTCCTGTATTATCAATATAGATTCTCCCTGACAACTTAGAATTTGATTTTTCTAGGCTTTTTGTAAAACCTTGTATGTTAGTTGAGAATCCCACGTGCTTGATGGATTTAAAAATAAATATGCATATTTTATTGGCCATTTTAATCATTTCTTTTGTCAAGTACCTGTGTCTTTTGCCTACTTTTCCAGAATCTCCTGCCATTTCCTTATTGGTTTTTAGAGTTCGTTATGTATTCTAGAAAAGAAGCCTTTGTTGGTTGTAAATACTATATATGTCTTTTCCCACTCCATGACTTTCCTCCTCTTCTTTTTTGGGGATACTGGGGATTGAACCCAGGGACTTCACCACTGAGTTACATCCCCAGCCCTGCCACCCCTGCCAAAAGGGGGGCTTACTAAATTGCTGAGGGTCTTGCTAAATTGATAAGATTGGCTTTGAACTTTCAATCCAACTGCTGCAGCCTCCAGAGTTGCTGGGATTACAGGTGTGCACCCTCTGCCAGTCCTTTTCATTCTCTTAATGGTGTGTGTTGAAAAGAAATTCCTAATCTTATAAAGTTCAATTATAATTTTGTTATGACTGGTGTTCTTTGTGTCCTAAAAAATTAAAGATATAGTCTCCTAAATTTTCCTCTGGAATAATTATTTTCCCTTTTAAATTTAGATAATCTATCACATGAAAAAGTGATTAATATTTTCAGAACAGCCATATAACAATCCATGGCTACCAAAGTCACCATGATATAGCCTAGTTCACTTACAAATATGTAATAATAATTACCTTAAGCACTTACCTCTAATACCTTAAAAGAGATTACTAGACAAGAAAATCAATACCATTTTCCTATAATGTACTCAATTCTCTAGAATTTGAACAAAAAGCTAGACTAAGAAGGGCAGTAAATAGTAAATAGTTAAATTGAAAAAAAAAAATTCTGGTGTTAAACAGTGCAAGGTTTAAGTTCCCAGTCCTATTTCTTAGTTGTGTGTGCTCATGAACATGGTTCTTAATTGCTCTTAGCCTTGGTTTCCTGATCTGGAAGATAAAGATGATAGTAGTTAAGATTTTTGAATGTTCACTGTGTGCCAAACTCTATGCCAAATTTTTCATCTGTAGGGTCTTATTTAATCTTAAAAATGACTCTGTTACCTATGAATAGTTGATATCATATCCTTCCTACAGATAATCAACAGAGAGGGACCACACATGAGTCAATGGTAGATCCAGGATTTAAATCTGGGCAGGCTGATCCCCAGGGCTCACATATGTAAACACTCTATATTTCCTTCCTGTTAAAAATGAAAGGCACTATGGTGGCAGTAAAGTGCAATAAGCCATGTAAAGTGCCAATCTCAACAAGGACCTAGGCAATAGACCAGAGACCCTGTGCCTATAAGAAGAAAAAGTGGACCCAAATCTCCATCATATTGGCTTAGGAACCAAATTCCTTAATAAAACCCCTAAAGCACAAGAAGTAAAATCAAAAATCAATAAATGGGATTGTATCCGACTGAAAAGCTTCCTCACAGCAAAGGAAACAATCAAGAACATGAAGAGAGATCCTACAGAATGAGAGAAAATCTTTGCCACCTGCAACTCAGATGGAGAAGGATATACAATCTCTAGGATATATACAGAACTCAAAACCTTAGCACCAAAAAAACAAATAACCCAATCAATAAATGGGCAAAGGAACTGAACAGACACATCACAGAAGAAGAAATACGAAAGGTCAACAAATATGAAAGAAACCAACCTAAGTGTACTTCAACAGATAAATGGATAAAGAAGATGTGGTACATGTAGACCTAGGCAATAGGAACTTAAATTATGGCATTTGCAGATAGATGGATGGAGCTGGTGAATATCAAGCTCAGCGAAAAAAGCCAGTCCCCCAAAACCAAAGGCCAGAGGCCTAATGTTCTCTCTAATATGCAGATGCTGACTCTCACTAGGCAGCGAGGAGGGAGTGGTTCAGGTTCACTGGAGTAGACAGCAGGGAATAGGGGGAAGGGAGGAGTGATGGGAATGGGAAAGGTGGTAGAATTGATTGGACATTACTTTTCTATGTTCATATATGAATACATAAGCAGTGTAACTCCTCATTATGTACAACCACAAGAATGGGAAGTTATATTCCATGTATGTATGGTATGACAAAATACATTCTACTGTCACGCATAACTAAAGAAAGAATAAATAAAAAAATAAAAATAAAGTGCTGATCTCAGTGCCTGACTGTTATGGCTTAGAGGTGTTCCCAAAAACTCATGTGTGAGACAAAGCAAGAATGTTCAGAGATGAAATGAATAGATTACGGAGCTGTAATCTAATTGGTGGATTACTCCACTTGAATGGATGTTAACTATAGTCAGGTATAGTGTGGCTGGAGGAAGTAGGTCACTGGGAATATGCCTTTGGGATTTATTTTTTATAGTTTTAGTGGAGCTCTCTCTCTGTTTCTTGGTGCTATGTCCTGAGCTGCTTTCCTCTTCAATGCCCTTTCACCATGATGTTCTGCCTAACCTTGGGCCCAGAGCCAGGGAGTTGGCAAACTAGGAACTAAACTTCTAAAAATGTGAGCCATTTTCCTCTTCAAAGTTGTCCCTGTTGGGAATATTGATCACAGTAGCACAAAACTGAGAAAACACTGACATTATTTAGTGCTTAAAAATGCTAGTATTTGTGAGTGCAAGGTCAATTAAATAACTGATTTGTATTATCCTCAACCCCAGGCACTTTGAAATGATGAGAATCCTTAACTGCTTCAGGAAATATCATAGAAAAATCTTTGGAGTTACGGGTGAGAAAATCATGAAAATCCTATGTTGATGCGATAGGAGTTGGAAATACTTACTAATCGGACAACCAGTTTCATAGTTTAATTAATTAATCTTCCATCTCTCATTTCTTCCTTCCTTCCAGCAAATATTTCTTGAGTACTTATTATGTGCTGGCTCTGTTCTAGGAGCTGATAGCATAGCAGTGAATATAATGGTCCAAATCTGGGTACTATAGAGTTTTCATCTGGTTCTGTTTTCTGGTCTGTACAAAATACAAATATATCAGCAACTATGTAATATCTTGTAAGTGTCATTTAAGATAAATAATGAAAATAAAAAACGGAAATGCAAATTAAAACTATACTAAGATTTTATCTCACACCGATCAAAATGGCAGTTTTTAAGTATACAAATAATAATAAATTCTGGTGAGAATATAGGGGAAAGGATACACTCATACATTTTGGTGGGACTGCAAATTAGTAGAACCACTCTGGAAAGCAATATGGAGATTCCTCCCCAAAATAGGAATGGAACCACCATAGGACCCAGCCATTCCACTCCTTGATATTTATCCAGAAGAACTAAATTCAGAATACTAGAACAATATAGCCGCATCAATGTTTTTAGAAGCACAATTCACAACAGCCAAATTACAGAGCCAGCCCAGATGATCCTCAATAGATGAATGGATTTTTTAAAATGTTGTATATATACACAATGCAGTTTTCCTCAGTCATAAAGAAGAATGAAATTATGGCATTTGCTGGCAAATGGACAGAAATGGAGAACATCATACTGTGCAATAAGCCAGACTCAGAAAAGCAAGAGTCAAATGATTTCTCTCATATGTAAAAGCTAGAGCAAAATAAGGCAGGGGAAAGGAGGGAGAGGTCAGATAGCATAAAGACATAGGTAAGGTCACTGGAGTAGAAGAAGGGCAACAGGGGAAGAGAGAAGGGGAGGGAAAGAGGGGGGCAGGAACTTCAATGGAATAAATCAAATTCTATGCATGTATGCCTTAGTCAAAATAAGCCCAACTACTATATATAACCATAATGCTCTAACTAAGAAAAAAGACTAGAGACTAAGAGGCAGGGGGCAAAAGGGATTCATTTAAGGATAAGGAGGTCAGAGAAGGCTACTTCATTGAGGTAACATTTGATTAGATAAAGAAAGAAGTGTGGAGGGAAGCCATGAGGATACCTGGGGACAGATGGTTGTGAATGTAAGGAGCAGGGGTTTTAGATGCCCTAACTTGGGGATGTATTAAAAATATTCAAGAAATAGCAAGGAGGCCAGTTTGGAGTGGAGTGAGACCAGGGAGATGTGTGGGGCCAGATCATGGAAGGTCTCAGGGCCTTAGTAAGACAAGGTATTTGTGAGAAGCACTTTTTGCACAATAGTTATGAACATAGTTTCTATCAACAAGTTCTCTAAGTATAAATGCTGGCTTTACTATTCATGTAAACTTGAGAATTTTATTACATCTCTTTGTGCTTTAGTTTCCTCATATGCAAAATGGAATTAATGATATCAAACTAGGCTGGAACAAATTCTGGCCATTTCTTGGCATCTAGGTAAAGAGCTGAAATTGAAGTATTCCTTGCTTGAACATGTGTATTCATGGAAAGTATTAAGCCTTTACTTATGTTACTTACAACAAAAAGTAGTGTTTCTGACTAGTAGCTTAAGATACCAAAGAGTACCATTGATTGGTCAGTGATAGAATTTCAATTAACAAGTGACTTTGCATATTATCAGTGAGTTTCCAATGAGACTTAAGAATAGGTGTTGACCTGACCGCACATCAAAATGAACTTTCTCTCAGACAGATCCAGAGCATTCAAGCAACATGAATGAAGACAAATTCAGGCCAATAGATATAGACTGACAAAGGAAAGGGGGAAGGGGCCTGGATACCAACAGTATTGGTTTTCACATATGCAATATAATTAGAACTAAGGTCTGAACTCTTCCGAAACAACACAAATAGACAAGTACATCAGGTCAAGATTCCAATTCTAAAAGTAGGATGAGAGTAGTATTTGTATTTTTTTTTCTTATTGGAGGGTGACCTCTACTACAGAGTACGTGTTGAAGTCAGACACATGTGATGCCAACATCTTCAATGTCTCTGATTTGCCTCACCAAATAGAGAAGGAAACAAATAAAAGAGGAACTAGGATTTATTTAGATCCCATGTTTCTAGATGCAGCATGTACTGCATTCATATCTCTAACTGCCCCAGTCAGCCATAACTCAAACCTGAAGGGAGATTTTTCCTCCAAGGTAGCAAGTAAAGAAATGGTCTGAGCAGACTTCTTTATACTATATTCTCTGGTAAGGGATGATTGTGGTTACAAGAAATCCTGCTCTATTTTCATTTCCTCAGCCTTCATTTCATAAAGCATTCATTAGTTTGGCTATGAGCATCTCAGAGTTCCACTGATCTGCCACCTTTGCCCTTCCCTCAAAAAAATAGGATAAGATAAAGAAAAATGAAGTTATGTCATTTGCAGGAAAATAGATGGAACTAGAGATCATTGTGTTAAGCGAAATAAGTCAAACTCAGAAGGTCAAGGGTCCTATGTTTTCTCTCATAGGTGGAAGCTAGAGAGGAAAAAGGGAAAGAAATGTGGGGTGGACTCATGGAAATCAAAAGGAGATCAGTACAAGAAAGGGACCATGGAATGGGAGGTGATAAGTGCTGGGGAGTGATATTGGCCAAATTTTCTTGTTATATTGCGTGCAGGTATGAATATGTAACAACAGATCCCATCAGTATGTACAACTATAATGCACCAACAAAAAAATGGGGAGGGAAAAATAGGCCAAAAAGAGTCACTCATCCAGGTTGCATGTGGTCTACTCCAGGTCACAAGTCTGCACTGAGGCTTAGGCCAGAGCCCAGCTACACAGATATGCGTCTCTGCCCAACATTATTTTGAGTGCATATATTCTGTTCCAGGACAGAATCCAGGTGTGCCAGGTCCCTTGGCCATCAGTCCTTCCATCTCACTATATTTCTAACAGATGGCAAAGATTTTGTGGACCAAAAAAGCTTTTTCAGCAGGAATCAGCATTTGGGGAGTAAGAGTCCTCAAAGATGGGAGAGCTCTTGTGGGATATGGTATTAGTAGTAAAAGTGATTCCTTGTGGGTATCCAGGTTCTCCAGGGCTTAAAATGTTAGGCCAGTCACGGTCAGGGCAGGCACATCAATTCTGCTCAGTGGACCTGGAGGCTTTCTCTACCACTTCCCTGGAATCTCAGCCAAGGAAGTTAAGCCAGGAGGATGAGATCACTGTCGCCTTATTAATGTCCCACATGTAACAAAAGTGGGTGGCAGGAAGAACTCTCATTCCGGGGAACACTCTGTCTTAATGCCTAGTCAAACAAGGACAAGTGTATTTCAAAATGTGTGGCATTTCAGTAAGAGGCAGGTATAGGTTCATGATCCTTTCTCTGCTATTATGAAATCTAGAAAGCTCTGGAAAACAGAAGTCTTTTGCCATTGTGTGGACAAAACTAATTTAGTGACAAAACCAATTCTGACCATTATCTCTGTCTCAGAGCTCCTACCCATCACTGTTATGCCTGCTGAGTGCAATTTTGTTATTTTGAAATTTAATTTAATTCTTTGAAAAGAGTTTGGGCTGCCCCTGTGGGTAACAGCGAAGGGGAAGGAAAAGGGGGGGAAAAAGGAAGTATCTGTTGTAATCAATAATGCATCAAGTAAAGTTGTTACAGAACATGGCTCATGGTGTCTATCTTGATGAAAAATTTGAGTATCAGAATCAAAACAATATAAGAATTAAAAAATAGAATGGCAAGTCATGGAAGATACCCAGTGAAATGAGGACTTAAAACTAATGAAAAATAGGAAAATATTGCAAAGGGCAAACCATGCAAATCATAATCATGTGTTAATTAAGTGGGATTTGACAATGAAGAAGTGAACATATATCACTAATTTGTTGGTCACGTGAAGCAAGCTATAATATACTACAAAAATCAAACATTTAAAGCAATGTGAATATACTGAACATTAATATATTACTTAGGGTTCCCTTAGAGAAACAGAATCAGTAGGGTATTTTATGGGTCTATAAATAGTCACTAATTCAATCACCATTTTGATATTTCTTTTGTAATCTATGTAAAAAGAATGTAAGAAATTATCTCATGCAATTGTAGGACAACTCAAAAACTATACAGCAGGTCAGTATACTAGAAACTTAGATAGGATTTCTAAGTTATAGTCTTATGCAAAATTCCTTTTCCAGGAAATCTTGAATTTTGCTCCCAAGACTTTCAATTACTTAGAGTAGGCCCACCAACATTATCAGGGGTAATATCTTTTAATTAAAGTCAACTGGTTGTGAATACTAATCTCACATCTACAATATATCTTCACAGCAACATCCAGACTAGTGGATGTGACTGAGCAAGTAGCCAAAGTCTAACCAAGTCACAACATGAAGTCTAACTATCACAGGGATGGTGATGTAACTCAGTGCTATAGTGCTCACCTAACATCCTTGAGATCCTAGGTCACACAAAAAAACAAACAACAAAGGAAAGAAAAAGAAAGAAAAAAAAATAATTAACCATCATAGCTGTCCACTGAATTTAAAATCCTCCTGGAATAACATCTAAAAATATCTGTCTAAAATCATTCCGGCTAATGTTGAAGCAATGAAACTCTGGATACATTTGTTAGTCATGTCTGATGTAAACCTTAACCCTGAACCTACCTGTAATGTTGATGATAAAGCTCTAAATTGATATTAATGTTTCCCCACCTATAAGAGAAAACTCATTAACCATGACTTATGGGAAAGCACCTACAGGTTTTCAGGGCACTAAATGCAGATGGACTGTTCCCGATGCTCAGTGCTGCAGGAACATAGAAGATTCAAAGCGCCTGGGAGAAGACTACATTTCAAAATCCAAAGGGTGTAGCAATAATATATAAACAAGAAAGTAAGAGCAATTTATGTGAGTTAATAGCCACTTTGTATCAGCAATGTGGGCTTATTTCAGGCAACCTGGACTGGAAGAAAATATAAAGTCATATTGCTCATGGACATGGCTTTGCAAACTCTCCTTCTGAATGTTTTATGTAATGTTTTCAGGTTTTTTTTTTTTCCTTCCAATATGACTTCAGTAGTGTAGCCTCGGGACCAAAGGAATTTATAGACTATGAAGAACAAATATAAGTACTTCTTTCCAAACTGTATGATTTCTTCAGTTAACAGAGGCCCAGAAATCTGACTTCCTAGAAGAGGTCAGTCTTAAGTATACCATTTATGATGCTGTCAATACTCAAAATGATATTGTTAAATCAACAGCTTATGACAGAAGATCTGTAGTAATACTTATCTTGTTCTTCTGTAATGTGTCTTTTTTGTGGGCTGTTTTTAATATTTTATCATTAATTTCAGCAATTTGATTTTGAGGTGTCTTGGTTAGGTGTGTAAATATATCCTGCTGGAAACTGTGCTTCTTGGATTGACATGGGTGGTAAAAAAAAAAAAAAAAAAAATCTGATAGTTCTCAAGACTCCCAGTCTTGAGAGATATTAGGCACAATATCCTTCCATTGAGAAGGGAACTATGCATATAATGAGATAAGCACTCCTGTGATTAGATTATACTCAGTGGCATAGTTCCACAGTTCTACTTAAGAAAGAGAGATTACCCTTGGAGGACCTGACCTAATCTTGTGAGCATTTAAAAGGGAGGGGATCTTTCTGATGAGAGAGATCCTCTACTGGCTTTGAAGATGAAGAGGACTGCATTGGCCAGTACTAGAGTCTCTTAAGAGTCTTATTCCTGACCATCATGTGATGTCTAACTGTAATTGATAACTGACAGTCTTCTTCTCCAAGAAAATGTATGAAATGTGTCTTCATGCAGATAGGTAGATAGATAGATAGAAACTTTAACTTAGTTTTTAACCTGTACATAATTGGAATTTTACTAAAAATACTAGAGTATTTTTAATCTACATTAATTGCGCCATTTCAAGTACTAATTTATTACTATATGAATAAACTATACTCTATGGCATGCTTAGTTTGGGTAGTCATTGTTTCATTGCAGCAGTATTAATATGATTGATTTTGGGGGTCTGCTCAGGATACCACAACATAATACCACAGATTGGGTGGCTTAAACAACAAACATCTACTCCCACAGTTCTGAAGGCTGGGAAGTCCCAGACTGAGGTGCCACCAGATTCACAAACCAGCTTCCTGGTTTGTAGACAGCTCCTGGGGTGTGGGGCAGGGAAGCAGAAGAGATATTTGGTGTTTCTTCCTTTTATATAAGCACACTAGTTCTTTTGGATCAGAGCTCCACCTTTCTGATCTCATTTAACCTTAATATCCTCCTTAAAGTCCCTATCTCTAATGTGGTCTCCAGGAGTGTGTTAGAGTTCTCCAGACAAACAGAATCAATAGGAGATTTTTGAGTATGAGGAATTGGCTCACATGGTCATGGAAGCTGAGAAGTCCTGGAAATTAATCTGCTCTCTGGAATCTGGAGACCCAGGAAATCTAGAGGTATAATTTCATAATACCAGTCTTGAGTCTAAAAGTGAGAACCAATGGAGCTAATGGTGGAAATCCTAGTCCAAGGGTAGGAAAGACAGATGTTCCAGCTAAAGCGGAAAAGAAAGTGGGAAACCCTCTTTGTTCTATCAGGCACACAACAGATTAAGTGGGGCCCAGCCATACTGGGAGGGTAATCTACTAAATCTACCAATTCAAATGTTCATCTCATCCAGAAATATCCTCAGGCAGAAATAATGTTTACTCCAGGCACGCTGTGGCCCAGTTAAGTTGAGATATAAAATTACCCTTAACAGGGGTGTGGTCTTCCGTTGTAGGAATTTTGGAGGAACACAATTCATTCCATATCACCTGTAGATTCTGCTGGGGATATTATACAAAATATTGTATATTAATTCATAACCTTTCTAAAAATCTCTGAAATCCTTAATTGCAAAATATTCACCCACAAAGGTTTCTGACAATGGATTAATGATTTATATTAAAAGATCTATAACTTCTTTCCTTCAAAGAATTCATTTTTTAATCCTTTTTTATTTTAGGGGGTTACACCCAGTGGCACTCTACCACTAGCCAAATCCCAAGTCCTTTATTATTATTATTATTATTATTATTATCATTATTATTATTATTTTGAAACAGGATCTCACTAAATTACCCTGGCTGGCTTTGAAGTTGCAATCCTTCTGCCTCAGCTTTCCTAGTTGTTGGGATTATAGGTGTGTGCCACCATTCCTGGGTAAGAATTAATATTACAGGGCTATTGACCCCCCCAAATAATAATATTCTAGGAAAAACAAAAAGATAGTTTGGAGCTTGTTTCTCCTTTTGAGAAATTTATTTTCTCTCCTAAGAAGGGTGGGGGCTTTGGGACAATGGATGAATGGGGTACAGTAAATCTCAGCATGTTACCTTGCAGCCTTCTCTGTACTTTGGTGTAAAGCCCTCAGTCTCACCTTGTTAGTCAGGAGCAAGGCAGAATTGTGATTCATCCCAAAGACGCATTCTTCTGGAGACAACACTCCTTTCTACTCCAACTCTGCCTCTTACTGATGCAGGGTCCTTGGGCAGCACTTATCTCTAAAGTGTTGATAATAAGAGTGCAGACTGGAATTTCCAATATCAGCTCTATTGGTTCTTGTCTTAGGACTCAAGACTGGAATTATGGAATTATACCTCAAGCTTTTTTGGGTCACCAATTTCCAAAGAGAAGATTAATGCTGAAACTTCTCAGCCTCCATGATAATGTGAACCAATTCCTCATATTCACCCTCAAGGGTTATTGTGATGTGATGAGCCCCACAGAGTCCTTAGCCCCATGCCTAGTGTATAGTGGGTTCTCACTAGGGGTTAACTATTATCATCACTGTTTCCATTAACACTGTAAAAGGTCAGGAGGAACAAATTATTTTGGTCTTTACCATTAAGATAGAATTGCCTCTGTTTGTAGATAACATGATCTTATACATAGAAAACCCTAAAGACTCTGTTCAAAACTGTTAGAATTAATAAACAAATTCAATAAGGTTGCTAAATACAAAACAACATATAAACATTACTTACAGTTATATACACTAATAAATTATCTGAAGGGAAATAGAAAAAGCAATTCCATTTACACCAGTATTTAAAATGAATACTTAGGAATAAATTAACTAAAGGGAAAGAGCTATATATTGAAGATCATAAAACACCGATGAAAGAAATGGGATAAAACACAAATAAATGGCAAGATACTCCATATTTATGGATTAGAAGAATAACATTATTAAAATATCCCACATTATCCAAAGTGATCTCTAGAGTCAATGCAACATAGTCCACAGAAGTAGAAAAAATATCAAAATTCATATAGAACCACAGAAGACCTTGTATAGCCAAAGTAATCTTGAGAGAGAGAGAAGGAAGGAAGGAAGGAAGGAAGGAAGGAAGGAAGGAAGGAAGGAAGGAAGGAAGGAAAAGCTGGAACCATCACACTACTTGATTTCAAAATATATTGCAGAGCTACAGTAATCCAAACAGTTTGGTACTGACTTAAAGTGAGGCATATAAAACAATGGAATAGAATAGAGAGCCTAAAAATAAACCCAGGCATTCATAGTCAACTGATTTTCAAAAAGTGCCAAGAGCATACAATAAGGAAAGAATAACTTCTTCAATGAATGATGTTGGGAAAACTGAATTTCCATATGCAAAAGAACAAACTCTTATCTTGGACTCTTATCTTACACCGTGTACAAAAATCAACTTGAAATAGATTACAGACCAAAATGGAGCCAGGCAATGTGCTACATACTTATAATCCCAGCTACTCAGGAAGCTGAGGCAGGAGGACCACAAGTTCCTGCCTAGTCAGGGCAATTTAGTGAGACTCTGTCTCAAATATGAAAAGGGCTAGGGATGAAGCTCTGCCATGATGCTTAGTGTCACCTTGGGCCAGAGCATTGGTTGGCAATCTATTGACTGAGAGCTTTGAAACCATGAACCTAAATAAACTTTTCATCCTCTAAGCTGTTTTTGTTGGGTATTTTGGTCATGACAATGAAAAACTGAGTTACCTCCCCTCCCCCTTCAGCAAACATAAGAGGCTTAAATGAAGTGGATCAAGGAAGAAAACAACTCTCTAAGTAAGAGTCAGCCTCCCAGCCCATCTGCCAGTCAGCCACTTTGCATCTGTCTATGGAAGTGCGTAAGAACTTTCCTGCTTTCAGCTTCTACTGCATCTGTAGCTCTCAAGTGATTTCACATTTAGTAACTTTAGGAAGGAGAACAGGGCAATTAAGGGCAACACTTTGCAGAGACAGCTATTTAGAACATTGTGTTTCTGATAAAAATGGACCTTCCTCCCTTTTTTCCAGAGATAAATGCCTACCCAGAGAATATCCAGGAAATTCATGAGTTCCCTTTGATATTTGCCTACTATAATCACCATTGTTAAATAAAATTTATTTGAGGTCACTGTTTTGGATTGAGCACCTGCACCAGGCTTCTACAAACTAGACCAAAGCAAAATGGAGTCACTCATGCTAGGTTCCATGTAATTGAACTGAATTTAGAAATGAGCCAGTTTTGCAAAAAAAATAGGACATTCCCAGCAACCAATCCCAAGAGACCAGGTCAATCTGAGCCAGCAGGATAAGGAAATTCTCTTTTCTTTAACCTATACAAGGCAAGTAACCTGAAGGAACCTGATGTTATCCAGTTCTGTTTTTCACTATCCTTTTTCTTTGTACCTGCTCAAGCTCCCTACAAAACTCAACTCTTCTGCCATCGCCAGTGGAGCGTCTTTCTGTTTCATAGATGGGATGCTGCCTGTTTGTTCATTGTCACTAATGAAAGCCAATTTGTTTAAACTCAACTTGTTAAAATTTTGTCCCTGGATACTCTCTACCCCATTACCTGTGCCTACACATCTCCTTCTTTATGTCCTTTCATTATTTGTCTAAATCTGAATGAACCATATGGGCCCCAAAGTTAGAGTTATCTTATGCACTAACTTATGTGCCTTCTACCAGAGAGACAGAGATACATTCTTTCCAAAATATTCACTCTTTATCTGTTCATAGTACCTTAACTTTCTTGAATTGTGCTAAGAAATCCAATCTGCAGTCACAGCTATCCTCCAAATGCAAATATCCCAGAGACTGGATTTGAAATCACAGGAAGGTTTAAGTGAATTATAACATCATATCTCAAGGGCAGCTATTCTTAGGGAGGGTGTTTAGAATTAGCCTTAGAGCTCTAGCTATTTCTCTTCCTATTTACTAGAGGATGGGTCTGTGCAAAACAGTTCTGTCAAAGTATGGCTACAAATTACACTCTGTTGTGTGTTACAGAAGGTTCTGAACAGTCATAGCAAGCTGATAATGGCTGAAGCCCTGTGGGGTCACTTCCTGTACCACCAGGTGTCAGCCTTCTACCCCAGCTGGTCTTAGCATTTCCTGTTTATGTCTTTTATACCCATTGTGAGCATTGAGTGAGGTTTTAAACTGAATTGTATAGAACGGGCAGCAGTATGGAAATACAATGGCCAAAATCATTTCCACTGGCTTCTAGTTACTAAAAAACTAAAAAGTTACATGTGGTTTCTATTATATTTGTATTGGGCAGAGCTGCCTTAGAGAATTCTAATAATTTTTTTTAAATGAGACATAGATAGACAATTTTAAAATACTTAAACTTTGGGGGATTGCTAACAGCCTGTATCCTTCTCCTAAGCTTCAATTTCTTTTGTAAGTAGCTTAAGTAACCTCTTCATTTACTGAAAACCAAACACTTGAAGATTTTGAGGATTAAGGAGAACACAAGAGGGCTGGAGAAGGGAGAAAGTCCCTACAGTGTCCTTGTCACATGCTGGAAAGTGAGTTGGCTCAATGGCACTTAGAGTTTGACCTGCAAAGGGAGAGAAAATAATCCACTTTTGAATTCTCATTAGAATTTAAAATTCTAATAGTTTTTTTTTGTGTGTTAAATCTTTCTGTAGATTCTGTCTTCTACAAGGATGGGAAATTTGGGGCTGGGACATTAATGGCCTTTGGCAGGGACTGGGATGGGCACAGAGCACACTGGCCCCTCGGATTACATAGGTAAAGACAAACACAATTAAACAGAGAGTATGCATTTGCTCCTACTTAGGGGTCTACATTAGTAGGAGCCAGTAATCTTAGTCTAAGTCAGTGGGATCCACAAAAAGTCAACGTAGTGAGAAGATATAATGGAGACTTCATCCACAGAGAATGAAGCAGAAGGAACAGATTACCACAGTAGTCCTTGAGGGGCCGTGAACAGGCTCTCCACTAAGACCTGTCCCCAGTGGCAACTGCAGTAGCAAAATTATTTTTCTTGAAGCAGAGAATCTTACATCTTCTCTCTGGTTGTTCACGTGTCATTTTGCTATTAAGAAGCAAGTGATGTGTTAAGTAGAGAGTATGGAAACTTTCCTTGTCCTCCTACAGATAATGTGTGGATAATAACATATAAATGTGTCATTCATTCACTGCTGCAGAGACAATATTCTGAGTATTGTACCAATGACAGTTCCTGGGAGTTATTATTGCTATTTATATAAGGAATTCTCCCTAGATAGACTACAGATTCTGAGTTAGTACATGTCTAATATAATACCTTGGAACATTTGGGGGGAGGTGGAAATTTTTTAAGTACCTGGCTCTGAGTTGTGGATGGAATCATTCTTGCATACTTTCACAACTGGAAGTCCCAAATTAGCCACTGAAGACCACAAGCTGATGCTCGAATGTTCGAGGGCAGTTCTGAGGTTCTGTGAGTGTGCACATGTTTCACACACGTGACTGTGACTGCTGTTACCCTCATGAGGAACCAAGGCTTCAAGGGGAGCCAGGGGATCCGCGGTGAAAACTTCTGCTTCTGAGCCATTGTTGATGTTACAAACAGAAATCCTCGGGCTGTTGAGACTGGTCCACGCAGATCTAACCCCGAGGTGGCCAGTCTACAGGGAGAAAGATAAATGAGTGACTCGATGTCTCTGTCAATCCAGGAACTTTATATGTAGCAAGGGGGAAGAAAACAGAAACAAGATCCTCTTCTCTTCTCAGCTGTCCAGAAAATGAATCATATTCTCTTAGTACCTGAGTGAGTCAATTGCAACAGGATGGTGCATCTGTGGAAACTCCTTTCAATTTTTCAATATGGAATGAAAAATAGCTTACTGAAATTGTAATCATAAGGAGCTGTACAGGGACTTCTCGCCTGACCCTGCTGGGCACACATAGTTGTAGGAGGCAGTTGTGATCATCCAGGAGTGAAGGCTATCAGAATAGCTTCTTTTCCTAAAGCTGCAACTCCCATCTTCCTACCCTGTCTAAAATTAGAAAAGTAGTAGATGCATAAAGTTAAAGCTTACACCTTGTCCTCGGTCCTTTAAAAAATTTAAATGTCCTTGTGAACAGTAACAGTTAAGATGACCTCAATCATTCACATTTTAGTGTGAATTAATTTATTATCTGGCCCCAAAATGAGGAATTAGCTGAAATTTGAGATTTTGAGAGATTTTCTTGGTGGTGATGAGGAGGGAGAGATGTTTGAAAGATGATCTATTAACACCAAACATCTAGAAAGAAGAGTCTGAAGCAAAAATTGTGTTGCTTTCTTTTTTCCTTAATGCTTTATAATTGTTGATGTTTTAAAGTATAAAAGTAATACATACTAAATCAAATAATACAAAAGCACATAATGGAAAAATTTATAGTCTCCTCCTTTAGGGTCTAGTTCTAAAACCTTGTATATCCATGTTAACATTTTGTTTATTGTCTTTCCATTTGGCTTATTGGGTGTGTCTTTCCATATTCATTTAGACTCACAGGTGCCTATCTAGTGTATATGGAGGCTTAACTTTTTAGATTTTTTTTTAAACAAGAAGTTATTCTATATGCTTAGCAATTATCATGAACAACTTTCCAATTTAATGACTATCTCTCTCATTTTTTGTAATAGTTACCTATATTCTAAGGTATATACATGTATGTAATATGTATAATTATTTGTTCAGCAATTTCTCTGTTTACAAACATGCTTTCCATTTCTAGTTCTTTTCTAGTAAAGATATTGTTTCATAACATGGGGATCAATCAGTAAACTGTCATATAGTCATACAATGGAAGGCCATCTTAAATTGGTGAACTAAGTGCATGTCCACTAAAACAATATGCAGAATAAAATTATCCTACATAAAATACTAGACATATAAAATAATATGATAGCCAGGCATGGTGGCACACACCTGTAATTCCAAGGGACATGGGAAACCGAAACAGGAGGGTATCAAGTTCAAAGCCAGCTTGGGCAACTTAGCAAGACCCTGTCTCAAAATAAAATATAAAAGAGGGCTGGGGGTGTAGCTCAAGGGTAAGGCACTTCTGAGTTTAATCGCCAGTACCTAATAATATTAATAATAATATTATGTGTTGATTATGGAAATGTATAACTGTAATAAAAATTTTAACAGGTGAAAAAATAATATTCAGCAAATATCCTTGTATACATTTTTGCATCTGCTGGTGCTTCAGTTTCATTAAAAAAGGTGTTAAGTTGTCACCAAGATCAATGACCAGCAAAATTTCTGTTCCTTTTTCACATGTCACTATTCTGTTTACCAGTTATGAAATATATTTTAGTTTGAATAATTCCTAAAATCCTATTCAGGAAAAATGGTGATATAAGAAATAAAATAATAACTAAAAATTCCTGGCAGGGGTAGCACTTGAACTGTACCTAAGAATCCTACCGGGTTGAACAGGACAGAGTAACCTGACTGCTCACTTTTTTTGTTCTAGATCCTATATTTTTCTTTAGAGATGGCTCAGAAGTGTGGTCACTTTGTGGGCATCAATCTTATTTCTGGTTTAATCCTGACTCTTGAATGATAAACATTTCAAAGAGTCTGAGAATCATTTTTCTTAGTGGTTTTAAATACAAAGCTGAAGACATACAGAATAAAATCATCAGGATGATGCAAGTCCATGACCTCGAATTTTAAGTTCCAGGGCTGACCCATTTTATGGGGTATAGGAATCAAGGGTGGGAATGTGGGGTTCAGGATACACTGAGTGAGAATCAGACATACCATCCACTCCTGTGTCTGACTCGGTTCCTTTGACGGTGATATTTTATTCATGTAAAAGGTACCTCAGTAACCAGGACCCGTATGTAAACTTGCAGGTGGCCACTTTGTCAAGCATTTGTAGCTGTGATGCTCAGCCTGGTCTGGGGTCTTTCTTCCTCTGCCTGGCTGGCTCCTCAGCATGGCTTTGCTCTGGAATTCTTTCTCATTCTTTGCCAGGCTTTTTGCCAAGGGCTAGTGGGGTGAAATAAAACAGGGACCTTCCTCTTCCCCTTCAGCTGAGTGGAGGGGAGGAGAGGTGCTCTCTGGAGAGTTATGTAAATATAAAAAGACCTCTTGTGCCTTGGGCCTGTCAGAATTCCATGCTCCCCCACCCACAACACACACACTTAAACATTATCTAGCTGGACCAGTCACAAATTGAAGTCACCCTCCAAACCCTGCTGAGATTTGAAAACAGGGTCAAGTGGGGTGAAGGAGGGGCCATGAGGGAATCAGCAGGCTGGATAGGGGCTGGGGTCCATAGAAGGGTATGGAGGGGAGTCTTCTCAGTTCCCTGCCCCCAGTGCCTCACCACCTTTAAATCCGTTTTGTATGTTATTTGTAAACATCTGTCACTAAAATGGGTCATGAATCTTCTTTGTTCCTATAGCCCACATGCTTCCTATTTTCTTAGAACTTATCATATTTCTAACAAGGTTTCAAAATGAAAGTGTTATGCGAGGTATGTTCCAACAGATACCCAGACTCTTTAGGTCTTTATCCCCTAATTAAAAACCAATTTATTACATAGCCTCGCTGAGCTGTGGCAAGGTGATTCTGCTCCCAAGGTACCTGCTGGCCTTTAGGTACTACACAAATAATTTCAAACCACACACCTGAACTCCCCTGCTTACCCACACAAATATATAACCAGACAAGTTTTTAAAATCAAGGAAAATGTCCCACCCTAGTCTGAGAGTCCCATATGCATTTCTGACCCAGTGTTGTAACTGTCTCAACCTACTCCGGTCTATGTTCAGGGGAGTCAAAGCTGTGTTATATTCATCCTTTTATTTCTGGCTCCCAGGACGGTGCCTTGCACATAGCAGGCACTCTACAAATGTTTTTTGAAAAACTGTTAAATGAAAAAAGAAACAAGGAAGCAGCGAAGGAAACCGTGATTTACTGAGCACCTACAGCATGTCCGGCAATGGGCTAAGTCCTTTACCAACTGCACTGTAAGTGTTTGTTAGTGTTCTGTAGGGAAAAGCACTAAGACCAGTGGAAACTACAGGAAGATACATTTTAGTCCAAAAGTTAAAACTTTCTAATGTTGAGAGATGATGAAAGGTAGGGCTGGGCTGCCACAGGAGGGTGAATTTCCCATGACAAAGCACAGATTGGTGATCTTACACAGGGCCTCAAGCATCAAGACAGAGGGGGTTGTCAACCAGATCAGCTCTTATAGTCAAATGCATTAGAGAGGACAGGCTAATATATATAGGAAAAGAGGCCAAGTGTAAGAATTTCTTTAATTCCCTGTTAACTTTAAATAAAACAGATGAAGATCATGTTAAATAGCGGCTGGCATTCAGCCTCTACTTGGGAAACAAAATAGGGAGTACTGGGGTCTAGGTGGATTCCTTCCAAAGAGCAAACTTGTTATTCAGCACCAAAAGATGAATTTCATGAAGGAATATGGTTCCTGTGCTGGGAAATATTTTTTTTCAAGAGAAGCCAGGAATTCTCATTTTTATGTAAAGCTTTCTGACAATTAAATATGCTATCAAATTATATTTTTAACCTCCCCCCCCCCAAACAATAAAACCCTGCAGGCCACATGTGTCTGTACACTACATTTGACCCAAGTTCAGTCTGTGATCCTGGCAACGGGTAATGTTTAAGGTAATTTTAAGTCCTGAGACTCTTGGGATGTATGCCTTACAGCATGGCTGTAATCCAGGGTTTCTTACAAATTATAAATCCTGATGTTGAATGACAGTGTCCATGATTTGCAAGCTCCCTAGCTTTAACTCTTACATGGGAATCAATTTATGCTGACCTGGTTTTATTTCACGGGTTTTTGTCATTGTCACCATTGCTTAGCTGATTGTTTCATATAACTTCATGAACCTCAGGGTTGATTGATAACACAGGAACATGGAAAGTTGGGTAATCTTATCATGACTTGGGGCACAGAATTCAGCTCCCAGGGGACACATTGGGACCACAGTGAGTTACAACCCTGTCTGGGATGGGTATACAAACAGGTGTCGGTACCTTGACAGTCCCAGTTTTAAATGATCTTTCTAGATGTTCTCTCAGCAAAATTAGAGAAGCCCTATTTTCAAGAAAAGTCTTTTGATCACAAGGTGAAAAATGACTGAGAACAGAAGCTTTTAACCTTCTGTAGAAGAAGTCTTCCCTTCTTGATTTAGGTTGATGGAAGCTGTTTTCTATTATCTATTGTGGGGTAAAGTGAACTTCCCCTCTGCCTTCTGAGGCTCAATAATTGAGTTTGTTGAAATAAACAGACAATAGATTAACAGGAGGAAAGGAATACAGGTTCATTACTTGCAAGGGGGCGTCACGGGAATAAAAAACGAGCACTCAATAACCCACTGAGATTTAGGGCTCCTGTGCTCTCTTCAGAGGGGAGAAGGAAAGGGGGGGTATAGGCAATTTTATAGGAGGAGGAAATTATTTTTATGGGAGGTGAATTGTCCTCAAACCAGAAAATATCCTGAGACAGTTTATCTGGGTTCTGGTGCAGTATCAATTCATTTTCCTTCCTGTAGTATTCTCTCTGTTGGCATTTGGAGAAGGGGTTTATGACAATTGACTGTTTCTGTAGTACCTGGCCTCTAAGGTAGGAGAGAAACTTCAGAGAGGGTCCTTCCCTGCATGTGCTGCTCCCAGGTGCTGTTTCAAGTCTAAAGTGGCATTTAAAATTTTTTCGCTGATACATAACACATAAATATTGTACATATTAATGGGTACCATGTGCTGTTTCAATCAATGTATATTTACATGTTATATTGTTTAAATCAGGTTAAACATTATTTCAAACATTTATCATTTCTTTATGTTGAACACATTCAAAATCCTTTCTTCTAGCTATTTGAAATATATACTACATTAGTGCTGTCTATGGTTGCCCTACTGTGCAATAAATAGCACACTGGAACTTCTTGCTCCTAACTATAACATTAATCAACTTCCCCCATTCCTCTTCCTCCCCATCTTCCCCAGTGCATGGTAACCACCATTCTAGTCTCAAATTTTTTAGAATCTATATATGAATGAAAACAAGCAGTGCGTGTCTTTCTGTGCCTGGCTAATTTCAATTAATATTATGATCACTACTTCCATCCATGTTGTTGCAAATAACAGGTTTTCATTCTTTTTAAAAAATTATTTTTTAGTTGTAGTTGAATACAATACCTTTGTTTATTTATTTATTTTTAAGCGGTGCTGAGGATCCAACCCAGGGCCTTGTGCACACTAGGCGAGTGCTCTACCGCTGAGCCACAACCCCAGTCCCTTTTATTTCATGGTGTGTGTATCACATTTTCTTTATCCATTCATCAGCTGTTTCCATTTCTTGGCTACTGTGAATAGTGCTGTAATGAACTTGGGAGTACCTGTGTCTCTTCAACACACTCACTACATTTAATTTGGATATATACCCAGTGAAGGTATTCCATTTTTAACTTTTTTGAGGAAACGCCACACTGTTTTCCATATGGGATATACTAATTTACATTTCCCCAACAATATGTCAGGGTTCCCTTTTCTTATCATCCTTGCCAGCACAAGTTATCTTTTGACTTTTTGAGAGTAGCCATTCTTACTGGGGTGAGGGAGGCAATATCGACTTTGGGATTTGATTTCCATTTCCCTGATGATTAGTGACATTGAGCATTATTTCATAACCTGTTGATAATTGTGTGTCTTCTTTTATAAAAAGTCTATTTAGTATTTGGGGATTGGCTTACTTCACTTAGCATAATATTCTCCAACTCCATCTATTTACCTGAAAACGCCATGATTTTATTCTATTTTAATGCTGAGTAATATTCCATTGTGTATATATACTACAATTTATTTATCTATTCATCTACTGAAGGGCATCTAGGTTGCTTCCACAGTTTAGCTATTGTGAATTGAGCTGCTATGAATATTGAGGGTGGGGAGGTGCATGAGGGCAGGAAAGATGGTGGACATCATTACCCTAGGTACATGTAAGACTGCACATGGGGTGAGAGGCTACATTGTGTACAACCAGAGAAATGAAAAGTTGTGCTGCAATTGTGTATATTGAATCAAAATGCATTTTGCTGTCATATATACCTAATTAAAATAAATAAAATTTTAAAAAGAAGAAACTCTAAAAAAAAAAAAGGGTCTCTTTAGTTCTATTGCCCATTATTTAATCATGTTGTTTTTGTTATTTAGTATTGAGTTTTGGGAGTTCCTTACACATTTCGAATATTAGCCCCTTGTCAGATGTATAGTTTGTCAATATTTTCTCCTATTTTATAGGTTGTCTCTTCCCCTCTGATGATTGTTTCTTTTGCTGTGCAGAAGATTTTTAGTTTGATGTAATCCCATTTGTCTATTTTTGGTTTTGTTTCTTGTGTTTTGCAGTCTCCTCTAAAAAAAAAATCCTTGCCCATTCCTTTGTTTCGGGGCCAAAGTGATATTTGGGGATGTCATTTTCTGAGTCCCTACACTGAAATTCAGGACTAAGAAGGGGGTGGCAATTCCTTCCTCTGGTCTGTTTCCTGTTTCAGTCAGTACCACCCCAGCAACAGCACTTCATCCCAGCAGCAGGTATTACAAATTCCCACTCCTTTCTGCCTCTCCCAGGGCCAGCCACACTGCACCCCTTCCCAGGCAGCAGCACCAGTGGGGCAGCTGGTCCTCCTAGGTCTAAGCCTCAATGACCTCTTCCCAAGCTTCTAACTCTGACAGCCCCAACTTTCCTTTTGTTTCCCTGATGGTAGTTTCTTTTCCTTCTTCTCCCTCTCCTTCCTGCTTGGTAATCTGGTACTTTGGCCTTTCCCCTGAAGGAGCAACTGAAACTGGATGAAGCTGAGTTATTTTCATTGCATTCAGCCTCTCCTTATCTATCTTGAAGAGAAGAATCCTGTTCCTAGCTGTTGGGTGCATACTGCCATGCACCCATGGAGAAAATTTAGGGAACATTGGTATACACTATTCCCTTTTTCCCTGAATCCTCACATAATGCAGGGGCCATCTGGAAAATTATAATGTCTTGGGTGAACTGAAGTTAGCATATACAAACATGAAGGCCAGGTATCAGGTCTAAAGGTGTACACTAGACAGCAGACCTGTGTGGAGTGCTTTTGCCCCATTTGTAACATCAGATCTTTACCTTATATTGGTGCTAAGACTAACCTTGCCTTATAGGGTGTCCCCCATTCACCTGGACTTCTAGGCCTCCAAATAAATAACGAAGCAAAATTTCAGTCTATATAAAAATAAGAACAGAGACTATGATACATATCTAGAGGTCTTCCTTTTTATATGTATTAATTTCATACTTTAGGCATTCTTATGATCTGATTGTTTGTGTCCCCCTGTTATTGTTTCAATATTAGGTGTCCCCTAAAAGCTTATGTGTGAGACAGTGCAAAAAAAAGTTTAGAGGTAAAATGATTGGGTTAGGATAACTTTGACCTAATCAATGCATTAATCCCCTGGTAGGAGATTAACTGGGTGGTAACTGTAGGCAGGTAGGGTGTGGCTAGAGGAGGTGGGTCATTGGGATTTGGGGTATATATATCTGTCCTTGGTGAGAGAAGTCTGCCCCCCTCGCTCTCCTTTTCCTCCTCCCTCCCTCTCTCTTTCTCTCCCACCCCCCACCCTGCTTACTGGTATGACATGCCTCCTCCACCAGGCCTTCCACCATGATGTTCTTCCCCACCTCTGCCCAGAACAATGGAGTTGTCCATCTAAGAACTGAAACCTCTGAAACTATGAGCTCCAAATAAACTTTTCCTCCTCTAAAATTGTTCTTGTCAGGTCACAGCAGTGAAAAAGCTGGCTAAAATAACCCCTAAGATTTATATGTTGAAACTTAACCCCTAATATGTGGGTTTAGGAGGTGGGGACTTTGAGGAGATCATTAAGTCACAAGGGCAGAGCCCTTAAGAAAACAAGTGTCCTTATTAGAAGGCTCAGAGCTCATTTGCCTTTCCATTAAGTGAGGACACATTGGGAAGGTACCATCTATGAATCAAGAAGTGTGCCGTCAGTAGATACCAAATTTCTGTTGTTTGCAAGCTACTCAGTTTATGATATTTTGTCATAGCAGCCCAACAGACTCAGACAGGTATATTTGTTCCACCGGTCTCTTTGCACATATGCAGAACACAGCTCTACTCCTGAAGTCAATTATGACATCCCATAAGTTCAGGTGCAAAATAATAATGGTAACCCCAATTAACCTCAACCCAGTAGCATAGGCAAAGTATCTCCTGAGTATCCCTGAACAAGTTAGGGTAGAAATTTCTGCCCAGTAAATGTGATATAAATGCAAAAATGCACTTGGCCTTATCTTTCTTGGTGAGACCTAACTCAGGGTGAAGACTTTAAGGCCTCTCAGGGAGCTTAGTGTGAGCGTGGGTGAGGCAAAAAGGTTTCAGAATCTAGGAAGAGGCAGTGAGGACAAAAAGGAAATCCAAAACTCAAGCCCAATTGTATTAGGCATAGAGTAAAACTGGACTCCTAAGTAATTGTTTTACAACAGAAACTTGAATTCATAAACAATCCATGATCTCCTTGATAAAATAGAGGTTCGTGCAATCCCAGGAAACTAAGACTTCCTCTCATCTTCCTCCTTTTATCTATTGAGGGCTGAAACTATAAAATACTTGAACAACCTGCGGATGTATGATCTGATAGCAGATGGAAGCTTAGATTGGTTGAATCACATTCTTTTTCCTCTTGGGTCAATAGACTGCATTTCCCAGCTATTCTGGAAGTGAGGTGTGGCCACATCCCTGAATTCTGTGAAAAGCGCGTAGACAAAAGCAACATACCACATGTTCAGGTATGAACCTTGGGAAATCGTGGAAACTTCTGCTCAAGGTGGAATTGTTTTATTCAGAAAGCATTCTAAAGGGTCCTAGGGATCACCAGACAGGGTACACCCACTTAACTCTGATACTGATTTGGAGCTGCCTAAAGCTGTGAATGGAGCCTCCACAGCTGTACACACAAGTTGACAAATCAGCTAGGAGCTCATAGACTTTGATTCTTATATGAGCCAATGATTGTAGTAGGTATTTCCCTTCTTAAATCCAGGCCCCCACTTTTTTATTATTATCAATCTTATTTTTTTAATTGGTTCTTTATAGTTATGTATGACAGTGTAATCCATTTTTATGTAATTATATAAGCATGGGAAGTTATCTTATTCTAATTAGGACCCCATTCTTGTGGATGTACAAGATGGTGGGATTCACTGTTGTGTATTCATATGTGTACATAGGGAAGTTATGTCAGAGTCATTCTTTTTTTTCCTGTCCCCCACCTTTTCCCTTTATTCCCTTTGTCTGATCTACTGAATTTGTATTTTTCCCCTCTCCCTCCTTATTGTGTGTTAGCTTTCACACATTAGAGAAAACATTTAACCTTTGACTTTTGGGGACTGACTTATTTCATTTAGCATCCTAATCTCTAGATCCATCCTTTACTGGCAAATGTCAGTAAGTCATTCTTCTTAATGGCTGAATAATACTCCATTGTATTTATATACCACATTTTCTTTATCCATTCATCTGTTGAAGGGCACCTAGTTTGGGTCCATAGCTTAGCTACTGTGAATTGAGCTGCTATAAACATTAATGTGAGTGTATCACTGTAGTATGCTGATTTCAAATCCTTTGTATATATACTGAGGAGTGGGATAGCTGGGTCAAATGTGTTCCATTCCTGTTTTTTTTTTTTTTTTAGGAATCTCCATACTGCTTTCCAGAGTGGTTGCACCGTTTTGCAGTGTATGAGTGTGCCTTTTCCCCCACATCCTCACCAATATTTCTTGTGTTCTTACTTGTATTCTTGATAATTGCCATTCTGACTGGAGTGAGATGAAATCTCAGTGTAGTTTTAATTTTCATTTTTCTAATTGCTAGTGATATTGAACAATTTATCATACTTTGTTGACCATTCATATTTATTCTTTTGAGATGTGTCTGTTCAGTTCCTTTTCCCATTTATTGAGTTATTTGATTTTTTTGGTGTTAAGTTTTTTGAGATATATATATATATATATATATATATATATATATATATATATATCCTAGAGATTAACACCCTATCTGAGTTGCAGTGACAAAGATTTTCTCCCATTCTGTAAGCTCTCTCTTCACACTCTTTTTTCCTTTGCTGTGAAGAAGCTTTTTAATTTGATGTCATCCCTTTTATTGTTTTTTTTTTTAATTTTACTTCTTGTGCTTTAGGAGTCTTGTTTAAGAAGTCAGTTCCTGAGCCAACATGTTAGAGTGTTGGGCCTACATCTTCTTCCAGTATGTGTAGGATTTCTGGCCCAATTCCTAGGTCTTTGATCCATTTTGAGTTGAGTTTTTTGCAAGGTGAGAGATAGAGGTTAAATTTCATTCGACTACGTACAAATTTCCATTTTCCCCAGCATCATTTGTTGAAGAGGCTATCTTTACTCTAATGTATATTTTTGGCACCTTTGTCAGTATAAGATAATTGTGTTTGTATGGTTTTGTCTCTGTGTCTTCTATTCTATTCCATTGGTCTTCTTGTCTGCTTTGGTGCTAATACCATGTTTTTTTTTTTTGTTGTTGTTGTTGTTACTATGACTCCATGGTATACTTTAAGGTCTGGTATTGTGATGCCTCCTGCTTCACTTTTCTTACTAAGGATTGATTTGGCTATTGTGGCAGTCTCTTTGTGGGTATTTTTTTGGGGGGTGGGGGGTTCCAGGGATTGAACTCAGGGGCATTTGATCACTGAGCCATATCTCCAGCCCTATTTTGTATTTTATTTAGATACAGGTTCTCACTGTGTTGCTTAGTGCCTCACTTTTGCTGAGGCTGGCTTTGAACTCACAATCCTCCTGCCTCTGCCTCCCAAGCTGCTGGGATTATAGGCATATGCCACCATGCCTTGTTCTAGGCTCTTTGTTTTTAAAATGTACTTTCTGGTATTATCTGAATTTGTGTCTCTTGAACTCCAATTCCTAATGTCCCAAATAAAATTCTTTTTTACTTTATAACCTTGAAATTAATCAATTGACAACCCCCAAATCACCCATTATGGCTTATTCTACCTTCTGGGTGAATGTAGATGTCTAATCTGATGGCAGATGGAAATGCAGATAGGCTGAGTTACGCCATTTCCCCCTCCTCAGCCCCCCACAGGAAGCAGTGTATTTTGGGGTAGTGGGGATATCATCCTGAGACTTTGAGGGACCATGTGAAAGTGCATCCCCTGCCTCATTCTGACTGCCGCTGTCATGTGTGGGGTGAGAGGTGAACTACTATGAGGAACATCTAACATGCTGGGATTCATCTCTTACAATAGCAGAAGCAAGAAATGTGTCTAGATCTACCTCAGAATACTCAGAATTACCCTCCTCTTCTCATTTATTTCTCAGACTGAAGGAATGGCTGGACCTACATGATTTCATGGCAGATTATTCCCCTTTTGAACTCTCAAAGAGCATGGGCCTGTGGTTTCTTTCTATGTTAGCTAAAGGTTCAGCTTCTTACCGAAAGAAACCTATGAACTTCTTTTGATAAGGTGACCCTGACACTTTTTTAAATTAACCAAGAAAGGCATCACCTACCTTCCACATATCTGCACTAAAAAGAGGAGTTATTCTTGCCAGTTGCTTAGATTAACAAAAACCTTCCAGAAACAAAATATTTTTCCCTTCAAAGTCAGCCTCAGCACAGGCGCTAAAAATATTATCTTCTTTAAAATAGAACCAGAGGCAGTGGCATGTAAGAGCACAGGTGGCCATTTAATCTAAGGCTAGATATGGAGGAAGACCTGCTACCCAGACGTGCAGTTCCTGGTCTCTCAAAGAGTGAAGGCATCTTCCAGTGCACTGAGAAATGTTGGAGGGGGTACTGTTATATTAATAGTTTGATAAGCTGAAAGATGGCATCTGACCAGGGCTCAGTGCTCCAATTTTGTATTTAGGCATGTAGAACATTAAGAAAGCACTTTCCAGAATTTAATACCATCTGAAAATAGAATAAATATTCTTTCATGAGCTTCCTCATTGAAGTATTCAAGCAGCAGTTGGCATGCATGGAGATGTTGGGTTGATTTGCATGAAATACATGTTGAGGGATGTTGTTGATAAATCTTTGATGAGATAGAAATTATGCTAAATTAGTAAGTCCCAAATTTTCAGATGCATATCTGGGGAGTGTTATTAAACTTGAGATACCTGGGATCTACCTCTAAAGAATTGAATTCTTTGCTCAAAAACTTCAGGGATTCTAAAATAGATAAAGATTACACTTGGAAATATGCTTCACTCTAATCTCTGAAGACTTTTTCTACATTGAAAATTCATATTTATTATAATCTATATTTCATACTATTCTTTTAAAAACAAAGCTTATATCCTGTTACAAATTTTAAGTAGAAGGCAGAAATCTTTAGTGTATTCGATATATTACATTTAAAAATTCAATTTGTCATAGAGGAATTCCAAATTTTCCACTATAGAAAATTTTAAGGTTGTTTTAACCTGAGTCCAATTTTGGCCATCTGGAAGTCGTAAGAGGTGCATTGATGGGGACTTGTATTAGAAAGAATTCAACTGCAGATGACAGAATCTATATAGAAGGATTTCATACAGGGGGTTGGGTATTGGGACGGCCCGTAAAAGCAGTTCCCATTCGTAGCTGAGGGCTCAGGAACAGCATCCAGCCCTAGAAGCTCTCTATAGCAGACTGGGGAGGTCACCACTGCACCTCCCACAGATGCTAAGCAAGCAGGCTGCTGCGGCTGGCGCTGGCTGCAGAAGCAATGTCATCCTCCCCATAGGTCTCATTCCTGCTGCAGTAAAAAGCCAGATTAGAAAATTGATGGCTTCAGAAGCACCCTGTTCTGTCACCATCTGTGCTAGCAAGTAGATGCCATTAAAGTCTCACATACATGCAGGTGATTGGTGACATTGTAGCTTCAGCAGCTTGAGTAATGGGAGTTATTAGAAAGGGAAGTTCACTAGTGTGGTAGAGCCAGCTTCTATGGGCTCTCAAAAGCCAAGTGGTAACCTCCCTTCCCCAAGCCATGTTCAGTGATATCATTTTAGTAGCTTGAAACCAGCTGTGGTGGGAGTGTTTATACCACAGATCTTGGCAAAAGCTACAAAACAAGGTTTTTAGCAGGGAGGAGGGAAGAAGGCAGTTAGAATGGCTGTTAAGCCCGTCCATAGTGATTGCTATGATACTCTTTCAGAAATGGGCATTCAAACATTATGTAATGTCATAAACAGCATTGCTGTAATCACTTTGTCATCATATGTCATGAGCCCTGACATGCTTTCCTTTGAAAGACTCAATTCTTTGAAGTAAACAGTACAAAGATATTCATTATGGCATTGATAACTGAAGCCAGAAATGACAGACAATATTCTGGTAGAAATGAGAAACAATGTACTGCTACATGACTAGGATTGAATATTATAAATCTAGCAAATCATATTTCCAAGGATATTTCAGTTGTATGATAAAGAATTACTGCTAAAATATGTGAAAAGAGCACACATAAAAAAATGTTCAATAAATCATCTCGAATGAATATTTAGAAAAGAAAGAGATTGGAAAAAAATATGCCAGAATGTTAAAAATGAAAATAATAGATAAAGTCTAGAATAACATCAGCAAGATGACAGGTGTTTCTAGTGGTCTTTGTCTCATAAAAACATAATTTTGAATAACCATTTTTGCAGAAAACACCTTCACAAGAGCTAAAAATCCAGGTAAGAGATATAGCACCCTATCATCACTAATCATCACAGACACACAAATCAAAACCACAGTGTGGTAAGAAAACCACAGAACTAAGAAAAGATGCGTTGAAGAGGGTAGGAAAGAATTTCACATTCCCATCTTCACACTCTCCCCAAGTCCGCACAGCAAAGAGTAGAGAAAGAGAGTCTCTACTTGGAGAAGCAGTGAAGTAAGCACCCAGTTTTGCCATGGACCCCAGCACCAGGCCCACCCCAATAAGCCCTATTGCCAAATGGATGCTTAGAACCCACAGACCCAAGCTTCAGGCTAGCCCTCATGGCCCCAGACATCCCCCATCCAAGACCCAAGTTTCAGCCTTGGACCAAGTACTATTGAGGTCCTATGAGCCAATTTATAGTAGCACTAAAAAAAAAAAAGGAATAAATTTAACCAGTTGAAATAGCTATGCACTGAAAACTACAAAACTATTTGTAAAAGAAATTGAGGAAGACATAAATAAATGGAAAGATATTCCATATTCATAGACTGAAAGAATATTATTAAAATGTCCATAGTACCAAAGAGATCTATAGATTCAATGTAATCCCTATTAAAAATTCCATTGTCATTTTCCATAGAAATATTTTAACATTCTGAACTTTGTGTGGGACCACAAAAAGACTCTGAACAGCCAAAAGCCAGGTATGGTGGCATATGCCTGTAATAGTCCTGATGCTGGGAATGTAGCTTGGTGACAGAACACTGAAATGTCTAGCATGCATTGCATAGTATGATGCCCTAGGCTCAGTCTCCAATACTGGAAAAAAAAAAACAAGAAGAAAAGGAAGAACAAAAACAAATCTGGAGGCACTGGAGGCACCACACTAACTGATTTCAAAATGTACTACAAAGCATAGTAACCAAACAGTATGGTACGACCATAAAAACATAGGTCAATGGAGCAGAATATAGAGCTCAGAAATAAATCCACACTTTTATAGTCAGTGCATCTTCAACAAAGATGCTAAGAATACACAATGGGGAAAGGATCGTCTTTTCAATAAATGGTGTTGGGAAAACTGGATATACACATACAGGATATCCCACACTGTTTGCAAAAAAAAAAAAAAAATCAACTAAAAATGAATTAAAGACCATAAATGTAAGACATAGGAAAGAGCTTTGTAACATTGTTCTGGGCAATGATTTTCTTATACAACCCCCAAACATGGGCAATGAATCAACAACAAAACAAAATAGACAATTGGAATTGCATCAAAATTAAAAGCTTCTTCACAGTAAAGCAAATCATCAAGAGAGAATAAATAACATAAGGAATGGAAGAAAATATTTGCAAACATACCTCTGATAATGGATTAACATCCAAAATATAAAAGGCACTCAACAACTCCATAGCACAAAAACAAATGACCAGATTTAAAAGTGGGTGAAGGAACGGAGTAGGCATCTTTCAAAAGAATACCTATAAATAGCCAATGGACAAAGAAAACATGCTCATCATCAATACTCATTGGGAAAATACAAGTCAAAACCACAATGAGACATCACCTCACACCTGGTAGAGTGGCTATTTCCAAAATAAATAAATAAATAAATAAAAGTGTTGGTAAGGACAAGAAGAAAATGAAACACTGAACATGCTTTGGTGGGAATGTAAATTGAGAACTATTATGGATAACAGGATGGAGGTTCCTCAGAAAATTTAAAATAGAACCACCATATGATCCAGCAACCTCACTTAGGGGTATATAACTAAAATAAATGAAATCAGCATGTTAAAGAGATAGCTTCACTCTCCTTTCACTGCAGAATTGTTTGCAAAGACCAATTTATGTCCACGGATGGATGCATCAAGAAAGAAAATGTGGAATGCACTGACACACACACACACACACACACACACACACACACACATGAGCACACACATGCACTCAGAATGGAATGTTATTCAGCCTTTAAAACAGAAGAAAATCTTGTCACCTGAGACTACATGGATTAAACTGTAGGACATTATGCAAAATGAAATTAGCAAGGCACAGAAAGACAGATACTGAATTATCTCACTGATAAGTGGAATCTTAAAACATCAAGTTCACAAAAACAGAGATAGAATGATGGTTGCCAGAGAATGAGGTGTGGTGGAAATGGGGAGAATAAGTCGAAGTGTTCAAAGTTTTTTATGAGTATGTTCTGGAGATCTAAAGTATAACATGGTAACTATAGTTAATAACTATAGTCATGAGCTCTATCATGGATGAGGCCCTAGCTTTGATCCCCAACACTGAACAAAAAAATGTTGTCTGTATGTATATTGGGAGTTAGCTAGGAGAATAGTTATTTTTGTCTTATTTAATTTTTATTTTTTAATTATCATATATTTGTACTTATGGGATCCAGTACTATAACTTGATAAATTTATACAATATGTAATGATTAAATAAGGAAAATTAGTAGCTCCATATTCTCAAATATTATCATTTGTGTGTGTTGGGAACCTTCAAACATTATTTTGAAATGTATAACTAGTTGTTGTAGACTGTGGACACCTTACTATGCTAGAGAATCTAGAGAAAGCTAGAAGCCTTCCTTTCTAGTTAGTTGTGCTTTAATTCCCATCATCCTTCCTCCCTCCCTTCACATTCCCTCCACCCCTCTCAATCTGTGGTGATGCCAATTGGGATAGTAAATCTTGAATGTTTTCTTCATACTCACACACACACACACACACACACACACACACACACGATAACTATGTGAGGTAATGGATATGTTAGCTTTATTGTGATATGTTAGGTTTATTTCACAATATACACATACATTGTATACTTTAAATAAATACAATTTTTTTTGTCAATTATACCGCAATAAAACTGGGGGGAAATGGAAAGGATAAGATCAACAAAAATCCAATGGCATCACCTAAATCTGATATTGCACCGCACTTTAGAAGTACAGCCTTGCCTCCACCAAGGGACGAGGAGTGTTCTGGGTAAAGAGGCCTGGGCCCTAACCCATGGAATTCCTGCTGCTTTCAATTTGAGGGGGTCTGTTTTTCTGAGGTTAGATGACATGCACACTCAGAGACCCAAAGGGGGCCAAGGAGCAGATGAATTGAAAGTGGGGAGCCGTGGTGCAATGGTGCTTGAATGCATGAACTGGGGTGACCTGGTACCTGTGCAGGATGGGTGTAGGGGTGGAAAGGGAAGGGGGTCTGGCTGCAGGCCAGATGACAAAGGTCAGGCTCTCTTTGCATTGCTGTGTTCTAGCACAAAACTTGCAGGAGTTTATGAATTCTATATTTGAACTTGACTTCTAGGTTGTTAAGAAGATATGTTGGCCAAAATAAAGAATTTAACATGTTTTACTATTTTTCTGTCTTGCCTTAAAACTTAAATATTTAGACGTAAGGTTTATGAACCTCCATTTGCACTTTTGTCTCAGCACCTGCCAAGGTACTAGGCCTGCTTAGATACAGCAATTCTCAAAATCTTGTCACATTTACTTTCCCTTTCTGTCTCTCTTTGTGTATCTACTTACCCACCAGTGTTCCTCTTTTTAATACTGAGCCATTTAAAAATGGGTTGCAGACATCATGAGACTCCTTCTCTGTTTCACCATGTGTTTCCTAAGAATAAGAACATTTTCTTTTATAATCATAACACCATGATCACACCAAAAAAGCTTTTGTGTTGACATAACAGAGTTATCTAATGGGTAGCCTAAATTCAAATTTTCTCCATTGTCTTAGAAATTCCCATTATCAAGTTTTTTTTTGTGTTTGGTTTTTTTGTGTGTGTGTGGGGGTGGGGGTGGGGGGGGAGGGGATTGTTGTTGTTGTTGTTGTTTCCAATCTGGTTTCCAAGCAAGGATCGCCAAAAAATTTGTTTTTCATGTTGCATTTTTAATGAAATTAAGAAATATTTCCCTTGAATAGAGGTCAAATCAGATTGCTTGGTGTAAGTGGTGAAAATAGTAGGACACTAAATCTATTGTATTAAAATACAAGGCAATTTCTTCACAGTTTTAAGGGACTAAGGGGAGGGTAAGTGCCTACAGCTTTCAAGCTTTATTTCACAGTTTTTCCAAAGGAGTTTTTCCTAAGTGATGTGCACCTGCCTTTTCCTTCTGTAAGCATCTCTATGATTTTACATTTGTCCTGAAATTCAGAAGAAGAAAAGAAATTTCATGAGATCAAGTCATATGCCATTTGTGAAGGAGTTATTTTAAAGATAAATGACCATATATATAAATATTGTTCTTACTAATCCTCAATATTATGCAAGCAAATTTATAAACCGGCAAAGGGGTTAGCTCATCTATTATTTTTGAAGCCATTTTTAGGAAATAAATGAAACAATAAAAGATATTCGAGATCACAGACCTTGAACAAAGTTTTCTACAGAATTTTCCCACTCTGGTTTTCTTCCTTTTCACACATTTTTCCCTTCAGGTGTCTAAGAATGGTTCCCATGTTACTACTATGAGGTGCCTCAGTCTCTCCTCAGGATGTGCAGACCACCTACTCTCTCTCATCAACTGTTCCTCCTTGGCCCACGTCTTGATTCCCCATCAGTCCTATTGCCTTCACTTCTCTCTGTTCCCCCTCCAACACAGCAGTTCCTGAAATACCATTTTCTCTGCCACCCTTCCTCCCAATAATCGCATCCCACTCAGATCTCTCAATTTGATAATGTTAACTTTTAGATACATTTAATATGATTAAAAACTTTATGCAATAGTTTTCAATTGTTCTCAAGCCATGCCCCTTGCTGGTTCACCACACCCTTCTCTAACAGGATCCCTCTGGATTCTTTATCCAGGTGGAATAAGAGTGGCTACTTTTGTTCTAGGACTTCAATGCCAGATACAGTAGCCACTGGTTATTAAAATTCAAATATTTAAATTTTCACAATTGACATTAAATAAAGAGAAGTTAAACTGAGCCTGGTGTGGTGGCACATGCCTATAATCCCAATGGCTCAGGCGGCTGAAGTAGAAGGATCACAAGTTCAAAGCCACCCTCAGCAACTTAGCAAGGCCTTAAGCAATGTAAGGAGAACCTATCTTTAAAAAAAAGTTAAACTAACATTAAATACAAACAAAAATTCAGTTTATTGGTTGCATTAGCCAGTTTGGAAGTGACTGAAGTATAGATACAGAATATTTCTATTATTACAGTCTCTCCGGTTGGGTACACTGTTCTAGCATTCCCCATAAAACCTATCAGAGCTCTCTGTTTACAGAACATGGTCAACAAATGACTATTTAGCAAATGATATCTAATTCATAATATTAATAAGATTATTATTACTAAGAACAATAGAAATCACACTTATGTGATCTCAGACTTTTTAAAAACTCCTTAAAAGGTTGGAATAGAGATAGACTTTGAAAGACATTTATTTTAAAAGAACAACAGCAAAATATAAATAAATAAAAGAGAATGTCTGCTTTATTTGAACAGTTTTGTATGTGTGAGATCCTTAGGAGAATAAAAACGAGAGATTTCAAGACAAGTATGAGATATTGTTGTTAATAATCACAACATGAACAACAGTTTGGCTGTTATTTTTTGGTTTTGAAACAAAAAGAGAGGGCTGGTGATTGGAGTGTTTGAAGTGAGCATTTCCCTCATTGCTTTTTCTGTTTTACCAGAAAGGTTGAAACTCAGTCCCCACAGGGTTGCTGAACACATGCGAAACATAGGAAAATGTTGCTGCAGATTAAATTACCTACAGACCCAAGTGTTAAGCCCTGCGATGAGCTGAGCTAGGGGACAGCAGCCCTTCCTCCTCTAGTGAGCAGATGCTCAGGTTCTGATCCCATCTCTAATTAGAAAACTATCCATCCCAGGCAGAGAGGCCACAGGTGCTGCACAGGGCCAGCCAGGATCCTTGTCCCTGAGAGACTGAAGATAGCTGCCTCCAGCTCTGAAATTCAACTGTTTATGACTTTCCATCCATCCCTTTTTCTTCTGAGAGGATAGATACAGTAATTTTGCTCAACAGAATGTGAAGAGTTTTTATAGGGAATGTTGCCATTTCACAGGTGATTGAATCAAAACATCAAGAAGGTCTTTTTTTTTAGTCTAAAACAACATAGAGAAGGACTTTCAAGATTGAAAGAGTCATTAAGAACCATTTAGATCACAGATGAGCAAATCCTCATGGAGAAGTGTCTCTGCTTTGGAACTACATATGCGTCAGTGAATGTCCTAACTGTAAATAGATGGTCCATTCCAACTGGGTAACGAGAAAGGGACTATTTACAAAATTGTTGTCAAGCTTTTTGGAAACCAGTAAGGAACAATGCAGTACTTTCATACTGGCAATATCAGGGAATGTCTACCCACCTTGTGCCTAATAGTCAATGGAAGGGTGTGTTCCTGGGGCTCTAGGACCTCTAGGTCATAGGACCTATGACCTTCAACCGAGGGTGAAGACTTTCCATGGCACTGTGACCTAAAAAGAGTTAGAGGATTGCATACCTCAGTTTAGCTCTCTACCAACCCTCCCATTGACCACACCCAACAAGAAGCAGGACATCAGTTAGCCTCCCTTGGCACAGAGCAGAGTGAATAAGGATCTGGAGGCAAACAGTAATATCCAGCCAGCCTCTCACTATCTGTACCTCCAGAGAGACTCAGCGAGATGGCATGTGTGTCTCCTAGCATAGTGCCAACTATGCTCTAAGTAGTTCAACAGATGCTGGCATGCTGGCTATAGATTTCATGGTCCCAGAATTTTTACTCAGGTGAGCACATATTCATCTTTTTTAAAAAAAATGCTCAATATCTGAGTTTGAATATCAAGCCCCAGTTTCGGTATAGTAGATTATGGGAAATAAAATTTTACTAAGTCATTGTAACTCATATTAGAAAAACTTATTTTCTTTAGATAAATTTCCAAATTCTGTTTTTTCCCTCCTACATCTTTTTTTCTTACTATCCCTCTCTCCAGATCTGATCTAAACTTCTGGGAGGGGCTTAAAAATATTTAGCCTTAGGTATCTGAACCCCTGCCATACTCTGTGCTCAGAGTCTTTCCTGCTTTATCCTTAATAGTTACACTTAAGTTTTAGAATTAAAAATAAGCAAAACAAAAATATGTCAGCATCATATATCTCCTGGTAAAGATACCTATGTGCAGTGACTAATTTGTATAACCAGGCACAACAATCTTTAGAACTTAGTGACAGAGTGTGTTGTTCCAAATCAAATGTCATAGAATTATTTCTGACACAACTGATTTAAATAGCAGAGACAATATTTAAGCAAAACACAACAGAGAGAGTAATAGAAAATGTTTATTTACTGCTTTTTCTCTGCAGAAGTTAAAGATCCTTTCTTTAAATGTGGTTGCATTCTGAGGATCTAGGGATTAGGATTGGGTCTGGAGATAATTTCATTTATTCAACGAATGAATTTTGAGGGGCCCCAATAAAACAATAACTCTGCTTCACTTTTTTCATCAGTAAAATGTGAATAGAAAGAATTGTGACTATCTCACAGAGTTTTGGAGAAAATTAATATATGTAAAATGTTTATCACAGTGCCTGGCACAGATCGGTTATGAGGGTCACTCCCCCTTTGCGGCTTTAATGGTTTATAAAAATAGGAAGATAGGACTGGGGATGTAGTTCAGTGTTCTTGCCTACTATTCATAAGGCCCTAGGTTCTATCCCCAGTACCAAACAGAAAACAAAAAAGTAGAGAGATAAGAGCTGGCATGCTTGCTCTGCCTTGCCATGTGATGCCCTCTGCCATATTATGACACAGCAAGAGCCCCTCACCAGATGCTGAGCAGATGTTGGCACCATGCTTTGGAATTTCTACTCTCCATAACAGTGAGCTAAGTAAATTTCTTCACTTTATAAATTACCCATCTATGGTATTCTATTATAGTAACAGAAAACAGTCTATATCATGACCCCTCCATTGATAAGGATCTCAGTGATTTGGAGTCATTTTTCTTTTCCTGGTATAAAGAGGTAACTTCACAAATAGAGATCTCTTCTATGCATTTCCCTTGCAAAAAGAAAACTTCTGTTTTTAGAGATTCTGTGCCTGCAGTTCCTCAAAATAATCCTTATTACAAAGTGGCATATTTTAGGATGGCATATTCTGTTTTCCTAGACAAATATATATATATATATATATATATATATATATATATCAATACATGACATATATGATATTAGAAAGTGATAATTATGTGAAAGGTGAGGGCTGGAAAGGTCACTTTGGAGCAAAGATTGAGGAAGATAAGAGAAAGATCCAAGCAGAAAAACCTGCTGATAAGTATCAGTCAAGGACGGGGCCCAAGGAGGTGTCTGAGGTGTTGCAGACAAGGCACAGAGGCTCCTGGGGTGGAATCCGAACCATAAGGGGATTGGAGGAGATTTCTCCAGAGTCAGAGAGGACCTTTACTTGGAAGTCTCAAGCTCCTGACACATCACAGAAAAGAATTTAAGAACATGTCAGATTTTAGCAAAGAGAGCAAGAGCATCATTAGGAAGGGAAAGGTGAAGATGTGCATCCTCAGAGCAGCAAGCTGGCTATCTTCAGAGTGAGATGCACTGCCAGGACCTAAGGCCTGGGTTTTTTTAGGGGAGATATGTATGATCCCAAAGGGCTGCACTTCCTTCAGGAGAATACCGAGAAAGATTGAGTTAGGCGTCTGGTCTGGCCTGTAGGTTTCAGCTTATGTGAACATCTCTGGCAGTCTGGTGGTTGATGAGGTGCTCATGATCCAATCAGATATTAGTCCCTAGCTTCACAGAGTTAATGGTCTCTTCTTATCCTTAGATTTCTTTGTCCAGCTCATGGTTACCAACTTGTCCACAAGTTGCCCATTCCACATTCCAACAGAGATATTTCTCCTATAGACACTCAGTCTTTTCTCCAAATTTCTAGATTTCTTTCACAGAATGAAGCAAGTATGGAAAGAAGGATCAAGAGAAGAGGTCAGAAAAATAGAAGAAATATCCAGACCATGTGGGACTTGCAGATGTTAGCTGTTATGAAACTGAAGAGTCTTGGGAGGGACTATTGTTGTGTTTGGTTTTTATTGCTTTAAGACTTTGCTTTTGGGGGCAGATTTAGAGTCATAGCAGAATTGTGAGGAAGGTACAGAGGTTTCCTATTTACTACCTATCTCCACACATGCACAGCTTAACACCCCCACGTGAATGGTATGTTTGTTATAATCAATGAACTGACACTGATACATCCTTAACACTCAAAGTCTATATGGTTTATGTTATGGCTCATTTTTGGCATTTTTTATTCTATGTGTTTGGACAAATATATAATACAGAGGTGGTCGACTTGTCCCTCTATCCTCCAAAAGTTCATTAATATTAACTGACAATAGATAGATTAACAGAAGCAAAAGGCATGAAAATTTATTTATGTTATTGTTGAATGATCATGGAAGAGTGATTACCCAATAACCCAATAAGACTTAGAAACTTATATATTCTTCATAGGGAAGAGGAAAAAAGGGATTATAGGCAATTTTGAGAGGTGGTAAATAATTTTTTTAATATTTATTTTATTTTTTCTTAGTTCTCGGCGGACACAACATCTTTGTTTGTATGTGGTGCTGAGGATCGAACCTGGGCCGCACGCATGCCAGGCGAGCGCGCTACCGCTTGAGCCACATCCCCAGCCCGGTAAATAATTTTAATATTAGCAATATTTAGGAATAGCAAATTTTGAGAATAGACGAATGATACCAAAGAGCAGACTGGCCTGGAAGGACCTTCAATACAAACAAGGCTTGTCTTAATATACAGATAAATTCCCCTAGGTAATCTCCCTGAGCTGCCCTCGAAAGGATGGTTGAAAAGTCTGTTTGGATGTGGTGATGGTTTTCAGTCTCTTCTTATCTTGGTTACTTACCGAGATTCCTAGGAAGGGATTTGAGACAATTGTATTTCCTTTGAAAGAAGTTTCCTCAGTCAGATAAGGGAACTTTAGGGAGATCCCTTCCCTTTGCTTGGAGAGACTTTGATTCTGGGACTGTTTCTTGGCTTCAGCATGTCAGAGCACCACACTCCAGGTAGTTCATTTTCTGAGCCCCAACAGTAATGACAGGTACACACTATTGTAATATACAGAGCATTTTTAGTTTCCTAACATTCCTCCATGCTCTGCCCATTCATTCCTGTTACACTCAGGCAGAAACCAGACAGATGGGTTAAGAGTCTATGATAAAAACCTGGGAGATCTGGAGGTTGTTGTCAGTAACCTGGGAGAATAATGGAGAAGTCTGAACCATGGTGGAGGTGATGAGAATCAGCAGATGGACTCAGGTAGAGTCCATAGGATTTGCTAGTAGCTTAGAAGTAAGATAGAAAAATAAGTGGAAGAAGGACTCCAAACTTTTTGGTCTTACCAACTGGGAGGCTGAGGTTGGCATTAACTGAAGTTGGGGAATACTTGGAAAGGAGTGGGATTGGTTCAATTAGGATTCAGTTTTAATATTTCATATTTGACCTGACTACAAGACAACTATGATAGACAGAACAATGACCCCCCAAAAGGACTATTCCAGGTCCTAATCTCTGAAATATATAAGTATATTTGGTTACATGGGAGAGGGAAATTATGATAGTTAATTAACTTACCTTAAGATCAGGAGGTTTTCCTGAATTATCCAAGTTTGTCTCAATGTAATCACAATGTAATCATTGGCTTTGAAGGTGGCAGGGTGCCACATGTGAATGAATGCAGGTAGCCTCTAGATAATGGAAAAGGGAAGAAAATTATTTCTCCCCTAAATGCAGCCCTGCTGAAACCTTAACATTAGCCCAGTGATAATCCTTCTGGACTTTGGGCTCCACAACTATAAGATAATAAGCTTATGTATTTTAAGCTACTAAGTTTGTGATAACCCTTTGCAGCAGCATTAGGAAAATGCAGTATCCAAGTAGAGATAGCTGGTATGCATCTAGATATACAGATCTGGATTTAGGGTAGAGGTCCAAGATAAAGATGTAAAGTTGAGAGTCATTAGCATATAGATGATACTTAAAATCAAGATATTGGGTAAGATCACCCACAGAGTAAATACAGAGGTGAGCGGAAAGTACAGGTGAAGTCCAAGGAAGGATTGGGGGAACTTTGACCATAAGATATCAGAAGGATGAGAAAGAACTAGTAAAGGGGACCTAGAAGGAAAAACTAGTAGGGTAGGGGAAACCAGGAGGAGGTGCTGTCCAGAAGTCAGGGAGGTGTTTAGGAGAAGCAGGTAATAAAAGATGACAGATGTCAAATGCTGTTGATAGGTCAGGTTAGTTAAGGACTGGGAATGGAGGATCATTGAATTTAGCAACATAAAGATTATTGGTGATCCTGACAAGAACAGTTTGGACAGAGTGATGGGGCTGAGACCTTTTAAGTGGGTTTTATCAAAAATGGGACTAGAGTTGAAGACAGCGAATATAGATACCTCTTCAGAAGAGTTTTGTCATAAAAATGAACAAAGATAGGGTTGTAGCTGGAAATGAAAGTGAGCTTTGGGGTGAATGTGAGAGAAATATCACATTTATATGCTGATGAGAATGATCCAGCAGAGAGGACTACAGAGGGTAGGTAACATACTCAGGATTGCACATGAAGCAGTGATGAATTACTCAGTTGAATTCATTTATAGATATGCCCAACCCAAAGGTGGCACCACTTAGCCCACCTGGCAGCTGACCACACACTCATGAGGGAGTCCCACGAGACCAAAAAAAAAAAAAACTGCTCAGCCAAGCCCCCAGCCCAAATTGCTGAACTTAGGTAATGATGAATTATGAACTTAGGTAATGGTGGTTGTTTTAAGCTACTAAGTTCATGAGTAGTTGTTATGCAAAAAGAAGTGACTGTTATCGGGTCAAATAAGTTACATGTGTCTGGGGTACAAGTGGCTGCATTGGTTCAAGATCGTAAGTGACTAATGGGTGATGCAAGTCATCATTGGTCTCATTGTCATGAGGTTGTAAGGGATCTTTTGTTCTCAAAGTTCTGCTTAAGTACAATAATGTACATTTTATGCTGAATTTATAGTGTCTTTTTTCACTAGAAAAACATAGAAATGTAATCACCTTCAATGAATCACTTATGATGTGAAAACTGATATAGCTGTCTCTCAATAGGTGGCAAAATCAGAATAAATAACACTCTCACTGCTTTCTGAATGCTTATATGGACCATGCCCAGTGACTGCTTCCTCTTGCCCCAATAGGATACTGTAATTTAAGATTTGGGGTTTTAAAAAAAAATTCCCATTTCTTTTGTAAACACTTGAGAAAATAGTTTGCACTTCACAAATTTTTTATTTGGATACGTCATTTTCAAAGCCTTAATTGGTTTAGTTCTGACCAAGTAATTGCAAATTCACTTTTAGGGTACGATCCCTTAGGTGCAAGAAAAATAATGATAGCCATACATTCATCAACATTTTTTCCATATGAATCCATTCTTTTCTCCAGGAGTTCAGATCTAAGAAACTGGGAGCACAGAAGGATTAGGAGCAAAATAAACCTTTTGCAGCAGCATCTTATACCTTAGGAAGTCTCTACACATAAAGCTTCTTGCCTTATACTCATTTCTTTCTTTCTTCTTTTCTGTGGGGTAAGGACTTTCTAGTTTGCCCCAGGGTCACTCTCCCCATAGTGTCCCTTCTCTCTCCTCCCATATAGTTCTCAAAATCCCTCAATCAGAGGAACCAGAAAGTGATACGCTCTTGCTGATATTTTCTTTATGTGAATCTATGTTTTTACTAGAATTTGTATTACTGACCAGCATGTATCACCAGTCTGTGTGTACATATGATGTAAGAAAGAGCTATTGTACTGTTTGAGACCAATACCTTTGCAGGCCAGCTAAGATGTGTTCATGGTTTCCTACAGGCATGAGATAGCAAGTTGCAAATCTGAGAAATGTGTTTGCCCAAAGGCATGGTGATATGTTGATAACCACTGCTGTCCACAGAAGTTATTGAATCATTTTGTGCGATTTTACATATTACATGATGACTTTTCTCTGGTGCATCAGGAAGCTTTTGAAAGAGTAAAAGTTTATTTATGATTCTATATGGAGAAATAAGTGCCAAGGAGGAGGGGACCTAGATAAGAATGAAGATGGCTATTTTGAACTTGACATTTACCACGGTCCAAGGCTATTGTAATGGATCTCTCTTCTCCGGGCCTTCCATCAGGTGTCCAGGTATTAAGTTCTTTCTTATAGTAGATATTTCTTTATCTGTATAATAGAATGTCAATCTGCATGTCCACATAAATCATGGTTGCATTGAACCCTTCTATGCCAGGAACTGTTCCAAGAACTTTGTGTGGCACTGCTTCCTAAGGTGGGAAATGAAATGCCTAAAACACATGAATTCTGTGGTTTAATTAAAATTTTTAGATGAAAGAAATTGTATTTAAAGTTCTTGAAAAGTCGTGTTATCAAGGAAAGATCAAGTGTATAAACTGATGAAGTATTGAAAGAGAAACCAGCCCTATGAATGTATTTCTATTAAAGCAATCAATTGACTGATAAGATGACCAAGTAAGAAAGCATGACAGTCAGGCAGCAACTGAGCAGCCATGACAGAAGTTATCTGTGACAAAGGCAAGCGGCAGTCCTGAACCCGTAGGGGTGGAAATCATAAGGAAACAACTCCAATAGGCAGTAGTGTAAATTAAAAAAAAATGTTACTTATTTCAAAAGCAGGAGGCTAAGCAAGTGCTGGCACTAATTTGTGTTGTTTCCTGTAAAATGTATGTTACCAAACAAGGATAATTTTCAAAACTGGTCATGTGTCCCAGGAGCAGGGAGAATTTTGGATGAAAAAAGTATAATATTTATTGCTTCATAATAAATGACTCCAAAATTTAGCAAACTTTAAAAAGCAAAAGTGTATTATCTCACATAGTGTTTAAGGGTCAGGAACCCAGGAACAGCTCAATAGGGCAATTCTGTCTCATGAGGATGCAGTCAGGCTGTCAGCAAGTGTTGCTGGTATCTGAAAATTTGACTGAGGGCAGAGAATCCCCCTCCAGACATGTTCACCTCGCTGTGGTGGTAGGCTGTTTGTCACTTTTTATTCTTATAACATAGCTAGGCAGTAATGCACAGTCACTTTGCTGTATTCTAATGCTCAAACACACCATGCCTACCATGACATGGAAAGGAAGACATGAATGTCAGGAGGTGAAATCACTGGAGGCCCTCCTGGACTTCCTGGCTGCCCCAGAAAGTTTGCTTCCTTTATGATTTATTCTTTTACAAAAATTTGTTTGTCTCAGTCAGCTAAAAGGCCAGCATCTGCTTTCATATGTACATCCTTTGGGGCTTTACACATATTAATCATAGAAACTTTCAGCTGGAAGAGAGTAGAGATGATGTTCTAATCCAATCCTTCATTTTTTTTTTTTTTGTCTAAGATTCATCAGGATGGACAAAGTAAAATAAAGCCCACAATGTATGAATAACTTGTCCAAAACCACTCTCTCCCAACAAGAGCTGATTCAGCATTTTATCACACACCTGTCAATGTCTTTTAATAAAATATTCAAAATTATAATCTTTTGTTTTATGATTATTTTAATGATAAATCAAAGAATCCAATTGAGTTAATTTTTAGAGATCAGTATTCATTCAAGTCACTATTTTCTTTTCTCATTGCAAAAAAGAATGTATCAAACATTATTTCATGCCAAATGCATGTTAGATACTGGGTTCATAAGGGAAAATGTCCCTTTCCTAATGGATCCTTTGATAGAAAAAGAAAAATAATAATATACATAATAATTTATTTATTTATTTATTTATTTATTTATGTGTGTGTGTATGTGTGTTTGTGTGTGTAAGGGAGGGGGGTACTGAGGATTGTGCCCGGGAGCACTTTATCACTGAACTACATCACTAGCCACCCCTGCATTTTTTTAAATTTTGAGACAGGATCTCATGAAGTTGCCTAGGCTGTCCTTGAATTTGTAATCCTCCTGTCACAATCTCAGGAATGGCTAAAATTAGAGGCATGTGCCACTGCACCCAACTGAAGGAAAAATTATATTTATCAAGCATTGAAATAAGTGCTTTGTGGAACACAAAAATTAGGAAAATACTATTCTTGTTCTAAAGAAGCTTAACATCTAGTAGAAGTAATTTATGCATGTGAGAAGCTAATTGGCCAATTAGCATAATATAATTTTTCGTATGGCTGGCCTTATAACAATAGTGTAAAGCTAAAAGGCTCTAGAGTCATGTCAGTGGCAGCTGGATTTGTTGCTGGCCATCAAGAGGGGTCCGTGTTACTTTAATGTGTTTACATTCCTAATGTTTCTATGATCTAGTCTTCTTATACACACTCTTGGAGTACACGCATGGAAGAGAACAGTGATAAACAGAGAAGTTGCAGCTAAAAACCTCTAATTCTACACTTCCCTAGGGTCCTTAAGGAATGCTAAATGATGATGATTGTCCCAATTACCAGCAGCTTTTAGTAGCTTCACATCTCATTAGGAAATTGGTTTTAAAATGAAATTACCATCAGGCTGGAGATCTGCCTGAGAATGGGCTCTTCCCCAGGATGGGGTGCACGACTTCTCCTCCCAGCTCTATGGTTATTATGGTTTCATCAGTCAAATGTTTGTATCCTGAAACCAAACCATGAGTATCTAGAGGGAGCTGACTGTGTATGAGAGAAACTGCTTCTCAGCTTTCTCCCCTTGAGAAAGATTTGGGAAGAAAAAGTTCTCTTTGGATGACTTTGGCAACCTCATCCTGTCTAGTAAGGAAACTTCCATGTTTTTTTTTTCTCTCCAATTGCCCTGTAAATATTGGCTCCTGACCACCTGTGATTAGGTTTGTGTTGCATGTACAGTGTGTTGTATGTACCTTTGTTCATCTGCACCAAGGCTGGCTCTCAGTCAATTGGAAGGGGAAATGGAGCCAGAGAGAAACATTCTGCTTTAATGTTTTTGCAGGATACATAACAGAGTGTCACACAGAAAAAGGCATACAATAAATGTTCTTTGATAAACACAAGTATGGCTGCTAGCAGAGTTTCTGGGCCTAGCACAGATTGGACCTGCCTTCTCTTTTCCTGGATGATCCTGAATGTAGGCATTTCTAAGAGGCAGAAAGAAGAAATGGATGCCAATCATTATTGTGGTAAAAGGGAATAGGCTTTCAAAGTAGATATTTATTTATTCATCTGTTCACTGAAGAAACACTTATGGAGATGTACACACTCACTAGTGAACAAATCTGACAAACATCCTTGCTATCTTGAAACTTGCATTCTAGTAAGTAAAATATGTGGTATGTTAGATAGTGATAATTACTATTGAGAAAAATAACACAGAGAAGGGGTGAGGAGAGAGGTGAGTGGAGTGCAGTTTTAGTGGGAGGGTTAGGAAAGACCTTATCAAGAAGATGACATTTGAGCAAATCTGTGGGGAGCTGAGGAAGGGGGTTGTTTAGATGTGGGAAGTTTCCATCAGATTTGCATCACTGTGACTTCAAGACCTGACAAGAATAGTTTAGAAAAGGAAAAATTTATTTTTGCTCATGGTGTCAGAAGTTTGGTCCCTGGTCAGCTAACTCCATAACTCTGGGTCCCAGAAAGACAGAGCATGATGGCAGAAGGTCGTGGTAGAGAAAAGCTGCTCAGTTCACGAGAGACAGGAAGCAGAGAGAACTTGAATGCAAGGATCCAGGAATAATAAATTCCCCAGGGCATGCCCCAAGGGATCTACTTCTTATAGATGAGCCCTACCTGCTTTTAATTACCATTCATTAATCCATTCAAATTATTAATCCATCAAATGGATTAATCCAATGATTAGATCACAGCCCTCATAAATCATTTCGCCTCTGAATGTTCCTGCATTGTTTAATGCAAGAGCTTTCAGGAGACACTCCATCCAAACCATAACATGGGAGAAGAGTGTTCAGGCAATGGGAGCAACCAGGGAAAAATTCTTGACATGGGATCAGCGAGCAGGCCAGTAAGGCTGAAGAGGACACTTGAGTTTAAATCTAGTCCTCTAAGCTAACCCATTCCCTTGAGCCTCAGTCCCTTACCTGAAAAGGCAGAGATGATAGTTCATAGACAACTTATAGGATTATTGTGAAAATGAAAGGGTAAAGGACAGTGACAGTTGTCCATGTTAGAGCATTCATCAAGATGTAAAGGCTGTCCCATCACACCGACACTACCTCTGTTCCTCCTTCCTGGGAAATGTGGGTTACATATAAAGTACTTAGCCTAGAGCCTCACACACGGTAGACCCATAACTAATGGCACTTTGCATTATATCATTACACACTTTGAAAAATATTCATTAGTGTAGAAATAGATTAAAATCGAGAAAGCAGCTCTAAGTCACCAATCAACAGTGCAAGACAACACAGCAGCTAGATTCAAAGCCCCAAGGAACCAGGAAGTACATATAAATATTTCTCTTTACCACTTCTCAATCACAAAGGACTAAAGAGAAATTCCACTAAGGTTTTACTTAAGCTCGGGGGCAGTCCTCTTGATTTATGTGAAATGGAGGAGAGAGCAGGACAGAGATAAAAATGAGGGAACTTGAGGCTTCAATGTAAGGAAGGAAATAGTCTAATAAATATTAAAGCTGAGCCAGCAGAATAATCACAGTGGACAGGGTCACAGATGGGCCAAACCTTTCAAAAGACAGAGATTAGAATGGAGGGGGAGGGGATTAATTCTGTATGTCAAGAAAATAATCCTCATATGTGAAAACCCATAACTGTTAGGTAGGAGTACAGTGGGGAACATTTGGATAAGGATAAAAGTAGAAAGAAAGTAAAAATTACATAGCTGTGGGAGGATTCTAAAGGCAGTTCTATCAGCATCAGGAAATAGAAGTTGTAATCCTGAATAAGACAACAAATGCTGGCCAAGCTATCCAGAAAATTTCTAGATCCCAGGTTCAATCAAGAGCAATGCATCCAGTAAATCCTTGAAAGTCAGAGTATCATAGTCATCAACTTAATGAACCATAAAGGTCAACAGTTCTAGTTTCAGCTGTGTTGCATGACCTTGGATAAATTAGCCTCTATAAGCCTTGATTTCCTACAAATTGAAATAAGGATGATAAATTTCCCAAGAAGACAATATAGGAGAAGTCTTTTGATTAGATGTTTTCCTAGAATTTCATCCTCCACTTATAATAGAAGAGACAAGAGGAGTTGCTATTTGGGATTTCATTTTAACTAAAAAGGAAAAACCTGAGAACTGAGTTGGGAAAATTTCAGAAGAAAAGAGCAAGAACAAAGGGATCAACTATTTTGGGGTACACAGGATGTAAGCCTTGGATCAGAATGTTCCATTACATGCCTCTGAGACTTCCCAAAGCAAAACTTGAAAAGAATATTGTTCTTCGTCTTTCAGCCAGACCACCCAGGCTGCCATACTTTTCATATCTCTTTAAAATATTACCTTTTCTTTCGTCTTTCTGTTTGACATTTCTGTGCAAACATCAATTATTTTTCCCCCTAAATGATTCTCCAAGTGCTGAAGTGAGTCTGGAGCACTCAAGCTCTCTTTTTTATTTCATTTCCAATTACACAGCTGCCATTTACCTTCTCCATCTTTCCTCTCCTTCCTCTTTTCTTTCTTCCTTTCTTTTCTTCATCCAGACTCATCCCAAACTCAAATTCCAAACATGTGGATTGAAAGTTGGTAGGCTTGAGAGAACTCAGGATTGGTAGGTGAGACTACAGTGAGTGGGGTTCAAGGTGCAGATGGCAGCCCCACTCCCACACACACTGAGGGCCAACCTAATATCTGTTCATTCCTGATAATGTGTCCTGGTTCTGTCTGGGGTTGCACTGTGCCCAGCCCAACATGATAAATCGTGATTGAGCACAACAAATAATTAAAATGCTCTTCCTTTCCCCAGACTCTGTTGCTGTGGTAGATGAGGTTGTAGATGTCACTCATGCCCATGTCCTTCCCTTCCTGGATAACTTACTTTAGCTAGTGAAATATGAGCAAACATTCCACCTGTCATTTCTGGATGGAGACATATAGGAACTGGTACATAATACTCCAGACTCTCTTTCCCTGCCACCATGATCCAAGCAAAATAAAAAGCCCCATAGCACTCTTATAGTTACTAATTGCTGCATAACAAACCATCCTAATAGTCAGCAAATGTTCCATCTCATACCACTTTCTCATGTTGATGCCACTCAGCCAGGATGTCTTCTGTTGGTCTTTCTTGGGGCAGTTTCCTTGTGTAGGTGCAAACAGATTGTGGTTTGCATCTCTGTGCTGCTATAACAAAAATGCTGAAGCCTGGGTAATTTATAAAGAAAAAAAAATATTTTCTCATAGTTCTGGAGATTGGAGAATTTAATATCAAGGCACTACCTGGCTTGCTCTTTGATGAAGCCCATCATGGCTTCCAAGATGGCTCCTTGTTGCTGCATCCTCTGAAAAGGAGGAATGCTGTAACCTCACATGGAAAATGGTGGAAGGACAGAGGAGCTGAATGCTATGTGAAGCCTCTTTTATAAGGGTTTTAAGTCATTCAGGAGGTGAGGATTCCTCATGACTTAATCACTTCTTAAAGGCACCACTTCTTAATACCATTGCATGGGCCATTAAATTTTAACATTTGAAATTTGGAAGGTATAACTTCTAACCATGGCAGGCTGCAATAATCAGTAGCCCCCTTACATGTCTGGAACCTTTTCAGGGGTGACTGGAAGGCTGGGCTTGTTGGTCTCTTTCTTTCTTTTTTTTTCCTGTTTGTAGGATAGAAAAAATAATTTCTCTCTATACTTCATAGTTGTTAGTCATACAGACTCCTGTAACAAAAGATAGTGACAAGAGAAAAACAGAAGTTTATTAACATGTGTATTTCATATTACATGTGGGAGATATGCAGGAAATTAGTACATTTCAAAGAGGTGAATTTGAGTTCAGGCTTAAATATCATCTACAAGTGAAACAAAGAAAAAAGCCAGGCAGCAACAGGGAGTCCCCCAGGAAAAGCATTTTAAAGCAAGGTAAGTTTTACCAAACTCTGTATAAGTTTGTTATACAGATTCAAGTTAGAGCCTTCTCTAGTGATCTAGAGTTGCCCTTCTCTTCACGACACAAGCCAACTGTAGCTCATTTTATTGTGCTTTGCTTTATTGTGCTGCAAACCAAACACAGATGTTGTGTATTTTCCCAAGTGAAGGTTTTGCCACACGGACTGGAGCAAATCTATTGGCACCATTTTCCCAACAACATGTGCTCACTTGTGTCTGTCACATTTGGGTAATTCTCACAATATATCAGACTTTTATATTCTTATATCAGCTATGGTGGTCTGTGGTCAGTGATCTTTGATATGATTTCTGTAATTTTGGGGAGATGGCATGCATGGTGTTCGTAAAACCATGAACTTAATGGATAAGTGTGGTGTGTTCTGACTGCTCCTCTGACTGGCTGCTCTTGTGTCTCTCTCCCTCTCCTCAGCCTCCCTATTACCTGAGACACAATATTGAAATTAGGCCAGTTAAGGACCCTACAGTGACCTCTAAATATTCAAGTGAAGAGAAGTACAAATGTCTCTCACTTCAAATAAAAAGCTAGAAATAATTTAGCTTAGAGAGGAAGACATGTTGAAAGTCAAGATAGGCTGAAAGCTAGGCCTCTTTTGCACATCAGTTGGCCCAAAACAGCCTTGTTGCTCTTGAGAAAGCTCAATGGTCAAGACAGAAGATCAAACCAGCCACAATGTTCCTCTAAGCCAAAGCATAATCCTCAGCAAGACCCCAACTCTCTTTAACTTTGCAAAAGCTGAAAGATCTGGGTGTGGTGGCACATGCCTGTCATCCCAGCGGCTCAGGAGGCTGAGACAGGAGGATTGTGATTTCAAAGCCAGCCTCAACAATTTGGCTAGGCCTTAGGCAACTCATTGAGACCCTGTCTTTAAATAAAATATATATAGAAAAGGGCCTGGGGATGTGCCTCAGTGGTAAAGCACCAATCCCTGATACAAAAAGAAAAAGAAAAAAGTCTGAAAGATATAAAGAAGCTGTAGAAGAAAAGTTTAAAGCTAGCAAGATTTGTTCATGAGATTTAAGGAAAGCAGCTGTCTCCCTAACCTGAAAGTGTAAGCAGGAAGTGCTGATGTAGAAGCTGCAGCAAATTATCCAGAAGATCTAGATGAGATAATGGATGCAGGTGGCTACACTAAACAACAGATTTTCTTTCCTTTTCTTTTTAAATATTTTTTTAGTTGTTGATGGACGTTTATTTTATTTATTTGTATGTGGTGCTGGTAATCAAACCCAGTGCCTCATACATGCTAGGCAAGCGCTCTACCACGAAACCACAACCCCAGCCCAAGATAAGAGATTTTCTACATAGAAGAAACAGACTTAAAATGGAAGGTGATGCATCTAGAATTTTAAAAGCAGAAAGAGGAGTCAATGCCTCAAAAAGTTGAGGCTGACTCTTGTTAGGGGCTAATTAATTGAAGTTGAAGCCAATGTTGAAGCCAATGCTCATTAAACATTTAATATTCTCAAAGTCCTAGGGGCCTTAAGAATTACACTAAACCTACTCTGCCTGTGCTTTATAAGTGGAAAGACAAAGCCTGGAAGATAGCACATCTGTTTATAGTATTACTGAATATCATAAGCCTTTGTTTGAGAACTACTGCTAGAAATAAACAATTCCTATCAAAATATTATTGTTCATCGACAATGTGTCTGGTCACCCAAGAACTCTAATGGAGTTGTAAAACATGATTAATGTTTCCCTTCTTGCTAAAAATATCCATTCTTCCTCCCATAGACCAGGGATAAATTTCAACTTTCAAGTAGTATTATTTAAGAAATATATTTTGTAAGACTTTAGCTGCTATAGACAGTGATCCATTTGATGGGTCTGGAGAAAGTCAAGTTATAACCTTCTGAAAAAGATTTTGTAAGCCATTCATGATTCATGGGAAGGAGTCAAAATATTATTAACAAGAGTTTGGAAGAAGTTGATTCCAACCCTCATAAATGACTTTGAGAGGTCTAAAACTTCAGTGGAAGAACTAACTGCAGATGTGGTAGAGATAGCAAGAGAACTTGATTTAGAAGTAGAGCCCAAAGATGTGACTGAATTGCCACAATCTCATTATAAAACTTTAACCTTCAAGGACTTACTTCTTAATGGATAAGCAAAGTAAAAGGTTACTTTTTTTTAAGATGGAATTTACTCCTGGGGAAGACACTATGAAAATTGTTGAACTTGCCACTGGAGGAGGGTTCAAGGAGTTCCCAGAGAAGAAGAACTCAGCTCAGGAGGATGGAGTCCGTGATGGAAAATTATTTCAGCATGCATCAGAAATTGAGGCACAGAGACTTATTTAGGAAAGCAAGGAGTATACATTCAAGGAAGAACATAGGATATCTCAAGAATGAGAAGCAATGCCTTCGTCTGGGTCTAATATTTATGGTGGGACAGTAGCTATGGAGCTGAACTAGAGGTGGAGTCAGGGTGGAATCACACAATTTCAGGCCAGTTTTCCTTGGGTTTGCACAATGCCCCTACATCATGCTATCTGCAGGCAAGGGCCAGAGCACAAGGATGTGACCTGGATTCCTTGGGAGTTGCTTGTTTTGCATTCCAATGGTTCAAGAGTGTTTTCTGCATCTCAAGGATTCGTGGGCTCTTCTCTTAAGAATCAGAGTATCTTTTCTTCCTTCTTCTGTATCCCCATAGTCCTATCTCAAAATGATAACAAAGGATTTAGAATGTTACATAAACTCAGTTGATCAAGCAGTGGCAGAGTTTGGGAGGACTGACTCCAATTTTGAAATAAGTTCTAGTGTGGGTAAAATGCTGTCAAAGAGCACTGCATGCTACAGAGAAATCTGTAGAAAAGTTGATCTGTGTGGCAAACTTCATTGCTATCTTAAGAAATTGCCACACCTACCCCAACCTTCAGCAACCGCACCCTGATCAGTCAGCAGCCATCAAAATGGAGGCAGGACCCTCCACCAGCAAAAAATGATGACTCATTGAAGACTCAGATGATGGTTAGCATTTGTGTCATTTGTGTGTGTGTGTGTGTGTGTGTGTGTGTGTGTGTGTCTGGTACTGGAGAGAGAGCCCAGGGGTTCTTTACCACTGAGCTACATCCCCATCCATTTTTATTTTTTATTTTAAGACAGGGTCTTGCTAAATTGCTGAGACTAGCCTCAAATTTGCAATTCTCCTCCTCAGTCTCCCAAGTGACTGGGATTACAAGTATGTGCCACTATACCTGGTGATTGCAGGATTTTTCAGTGATAATTCTTTAATTAAAGTGTGTGTGTGTGTGTGTGTGTGTATACACACATATACATATATATTGTTTTTTAGATGTAATTCTTTTGCACCTTTTATATAGTACAAAAATAACTTTAACATGCCCCCCCCCAGAAATTGAAAAAATTGTGTAATTCATTTCATTGCAACATTTGCTTTATTGCAGTGAACTGGAACTGAATCCACAATATCTCTGAGGAATGCCTATACAGAGAAGAAGACACCCTTACAAATGTAGGGTGTAGATATAAACTGTCCTTACAAAAGGGCACTTCTACTTCTAATTTCTGAACCTCTTCTTTTTCTGTACTTTCTCAACATAATCAGCTCAAAATAATACAGATAGACTCCTGAGGTAGAACTCTTCACTTCTTAAGGTTGTTGTATGTCCTGTGACTAATGTAGCAACCCTTAAATATCCTCAAGGGGGCTGCTGAAAGTAGATGAGATCCAGGCTGAGGAGCTTGCCATATAATGTCACTCAGTGGGGTGAGGCAAGGAAACCCTGTTTCTGGGGACTCGAAGTGAGATGGGGAACAACTGGGTTTAGTGACGAAACTTCTTAGGGATGTGAAGCAACCAGCAAAGGGGTGAGGTGGAGGGAGTCATGAGGGCCATCCTAATCCTAATCCTAATCCTAATCCTAAACCACGAGAACAGACCAGGAGCTCCTCAGGTACAGGCAATGGCAGCCACCACCAGCAAGATGTGCCGCTGAACAGACCCACCCCACCTTGGTGGGCACCAACCTGCCACACCCATGACAGGATGGGTGGCCTGCCATGGAGACAAAATAAGAACCTGCCCCACCCATCCCCAAGTCCCCAAGTGCCACTAAGATGCAAACCTTCCTCCACACGGAGATGCCATCTTGTGGAGAGAAAGGGAAAGGAAAAATCCAGCTCTTACAGGGAGATTTTTTTTTTCATTGATAGAATACTCAACCAACATAAAGTATTTTAACTCAAATATACACAGTTAATTAGAAAAGTTAAGATGCTTTTCCTCATTTCTTCCTGTATGGTCTGCTTCCCAGTGGGGTGGATGCTCATGAGGAATTGATTTGTTATAGAAAATTTTTAAAAGCTACATGTTCCTTGTGCATTTGAGTTTTAGTTTATGTTCAATTTGTAGCTTCATTTTTCACATATTCCTAAAAAAAAAAAAAGACACGTTTTCTAGGGAGAAGAATTCTGTAGCTCCCCTAGGATGCAGAAATACTTGCAATTAATTTTTAAAGCAAGAATTTATATACATATATATGTAAATAAGTTATATAAATATATTTCCTCCTTTCTCTGATGCTTTATTTAGAAACTGAGAAAACACAAACTTTAGGTTATTAAGTAACTTCTGGCATCTACCCTTTGAAGAACTTGACTATCAGTAGGCACTTGTCTCTCTAGTCACCTTTCCATGTGGTTTGTTGTCAGCAGCTCTGGCTGCACACGCTGTGCAGAGTGGCCCAGCTGTGTTGCGATCACATCCCATCTGCCCCTATTCTATGATCTTACCTAGGTTCCCATCTGTCTCAGTCTCAGGTAACTGTCCTGCTGAATTAAAAAAAAAATAAAAAGAGTAAAGTTTCTCTCCTTCTTACTTCAATAGAGAGAATGTAAGAATTTTTCAAGAGATATTTCTAGTGAAAAGCTAAGAAATAATTTTTTAAAAACCATCAAAGTATAAAAACAAGGATTTTGGGGGCTATGATTTATGATCATAAAGGCAGGGGGCCGGGTGCAGGGGGAGCCTCAGCAGAGATTGCCTCAGATGCAAAGCTTTTAGGGCATTCAGCCATGATTTCCTTTTCCTCTTTTTCATCCCACCAGGGAACTCTTGTCCCAGATTTAGAAATATCCCTTCCTCCTTTAGTGTTTTTCAACTAGTGGACACTTAGGCCGTCTGGCCCCAGTAGACATTTGACGGTGTCTGGAGGCACTTTAGTTTTTCACAACTGAGGGAGGTAGAGGCCATGGATACTTCTAAACATCCTCCAATGCACAGGAGAGACCCCACAACAAAGAATTATACTGTCTGAAATGTCAATTGTACTGAGGTTGAGAACCTCTGCTTTAAGAAAAAGCATATGGAATAACCTCATTTCAAAATCAGATCCAAGGCTAAGGAGGTAGCTCAGTGGTAAAGTGCAGCCCATAGAAGGCCCTGGGTTAGATTCCTAGCACAGTTTCCTACAAAATAAATAAATAAATAAATAAATAAAGTCATATCTAATATAACAGTTGCCTGCTGTGGTCAAAAGATGACTTAATTCATTCAGGGGAAGAGAAATAATCCCAATTCTGTAGTAATCAATCTGTTCATTCACCTACTGAATGATTATTGGTGTCTACTCTGTCCATGGCACTGCTAAGCAATGAGCAAGGACCCTTAAGGACAGGGGCAAAAGAAAGCCATTAAACATAAAACTTACACAAGTGTATTATTTAGTTATAATTGTGTTAAATATAATTTTAAAAAATTATGGGCTGGTATAAGAATGTATGGTGAAGGGAAAGCTAGCTCCTCCAAAATCAAAAGAACTTCATAGTTTCTAAAAAATCAAAACTCCACTAGAAAAATCTTTAGTGTTTTAATCTGTTGAATATTCATTTTGGTGGTGTTCAGTGACATCATCTCTTTAGCCTTAGTTTTCTGAAGGAGAACTGTAACTCCTATTTTTTTTTTCCAAATGCCAGTTTGAATCTCTTTTCCAGGGCAATAGCCTATTGAAATTTGCTGCAGAACACAGTCTTCCCTTCACTAGGGATGCCAGAGTGATCCTGGGAAGTGATGGGGCTTGGAAGGAAATGTGGGACTTTTCCAAGACTAGAGTTTGGAATGAAGTGTAATAGCTGGAGGTGGAAAGAAAAAGCTAGATTGTTCCAGTGGGCCCTAAAGACCCACAAGTATATTATAAGGGGCGGCAGAGGGAAATTGGACACAGAGAAAAGAGAGGAAGGCAGATAAAAGAGAAGGAGGTAATGTGACCAGGTGGAAATTGGAGGAATGTGGTCACAAGTCATACAGGCAAACACCAGAGGGGCAGGGCAAAGAACCGGTTCCCCCTCAGAGCCTCCAGGGGGAGTGCAGCCGGCTTCCCAGGTGATTTCAGCCCAGAGGAAGTCATTCTGAACTTTGGGCTGCCATAACTAGGAAGGAACATATTTCTGTCCTTTTCAATCACCAAATTAGGAAGTTGTTGTATTTACTTGGCCTTCTATGTATTTATTAATTCAACCTAAGATAGATGCATATCTCAACACATTCTAAATCTAAATTAGAGCTTTTAGGTCTCTGTCAGAGCTTCAACCTACTGGTGAGTCTGATTCACCAGTTTTTTGGTTTTGTTTTGCAGCACTGGGGATTGAATCCAGGGTCTTGCATAGGCACTCAAGCACTGAACTATATTCCCAGCCCATTTTTAATTTTTTTTTTTTTTTTTTTTTGTGATAGGGTCTCACATGCTGCCCGCCTGGCCATGAGTTTACAATCCTCCTGCCCCAGCCTCCTGAGACACTGGGATTACAGAGGTGCACCACTATGTCTACCTATTAGGTAATGAACCAGATAATAGAGGAGAGGTTGAACAGTGTAGATCAGAGATGCCTATATTTCTCATAATTGTGGAGAAGGTTCTAGTTTCTGTTTTACTTCAACCCCAAAGACTTCCTCCTGATCTAAGTAAACCTTCTCTTGCCTGAGCACTTGTATTTTAAAGGTTCACTGTCCTATACTGAATAACTGATTTAGAATTACTAGTACAAAAATTCTGTTCTCTTTGTTCTTGTTTTGCATCCTTTTCCAGTTTGTATTCTCTACATCTGAATAATCTTTTTTTTTTTTTAAGAATGGATTTATATGTGTCTCTCTCCCCTCTCCCTCTGCTTGTTCTTGATCTTAAAAGTTACCTACAACAAGCGGCCTCTTTTTTCTCTTCTTGTTATTTCCTTCGCTCAGCGGTGTGGAGCTGTGCGGCTGCTCCCCCCTGTTTGAAGCCACCCACACAGTTCGAATCACACTCCCAGCCGCTGACAACTCAACACAACCCAATGCCAGTCACAAACACTTCCCTCCTGAGTTCCACAACCACTATGAAAATGAGGCCGTGGGATGTAAGAAGAAAAGAAAATGATGTTTCGTGACTGGAATTTTTAAAAATCTGAGAAATAGGAAATAAAGTAGGTCAGATGATTATTTTAAGATAATCAGTGGTGACAACAGGAACTCAAAGCAAATCTATATCAGAGAATCTGGAAAATCAAAACAAGCCATGTGAGGTCCTTTTATGTAAGTACCTCCTAGTGCTTCAGGGAGAAATGATAGCGAGGACTCTGGAAGGTCTGCCAAGCGACAGGCACAGGATCCCAGGTGAGAAAAATGTACTCAGGGCTGTAACTTCATCAGAAATATATATTTGGTCTCTGCTCCCAGTTCTAACTTAGACCCCCTAAAGCCCTTATATTTCCTGAGTGATAGAGATGCTAGGATCATCTTTTGTTCTGATATTTGGTTTCTGCCTCTGGTCCTGACAATAGCTGTTAAGCCCCTTGGAAATTCCTGGGTGATGAGAGCAATTTTGGCTCTAATGAGGGACTCTTGGTGGGCTCCTAGATAGCTTCAAGATGGGGACTGGTCACCAGAAAGCCCAAGCCACAGTTTAAAGCTTGGAATTCCCCCCTCCTTGTCCTTCAGGGTGGAGACCAGCTGAAAGTGAGAGGCTGTCTTGTGGGAGGGAGCATTTATGGGTCTGTGCTCACTGAGTAATTAGTATCTTAATTGAATTTTAGGACAAACAGTAGATGTCCAGAGAAAGTTGATTGGTATCAAGAAACCCCCCCCCCCATTTTTGTTATCAGAAGTATTAAGAGTATATAAAAAGGAATTTTTCTTTCAAAGATTAACAAACTGTGTCCCACGGGTCAATTCTGGCCCACCACCTGCTTTTGTAAATAAAGTTTTATTGGAAAACAGTCACACCCCTCCATGTGGTCTATGGCTACTTTTGCATCACTATAGCAGAACTGAGTAGTTGTGGTAGAGACATTTGGCACACAAAACCACCTAAAGTATTTACTATTCAAGCTTTTACAGAAGCTGTAGCAGCAATATCAGGTGCAGAAAGTGAACTCCAGCAGTGGGAAAATAGCAAGGAACTCCAAGTCTACTGGTGTCACTAGTTTCCTAGGGCTGCCATGACAGATGATCACAAACTGGGCAGCTTCAGACAACAGAACTTGGATACTTCACTCACACTTTGGGAGACCAGAAGTCCATAATTGAGGTTTCAGTAGGGCTGGTTGTTTCTGTATCCTCTAAGGGATAACCAGTTCCTTGCCTCTCTCCTTGTGGACACATCAACCCTGTCTCTGCCTCCATCTTCACATCATAATGTGCTTTGTCTTCTGTGGACCCATCATTGAATTTAGGGCCCTCTTCAATCCAGGATGAGCTGTGTTGAGAGCTGTAACTGAACTTTACCTACACAATTCAACTTATTGCACCAAGAAAAAAACATCAGCCACCTTGGGGGCAAAGCAGACAGCTCAAGGGATTTGAAGAGACATTGTTATGAATGTCACCCACCCACTCTTCAATGTGGCTCTAGAGACAGTGATTCCAAAAATATTTTCCTGATTTTTGTGTACAGTTTTTACATTTTAAGGAAAACATTTTTAAATCCACAGATAACCCTCTATATTTTAATCTTATACTTTATATTTTACTTTTTTCTCTCTTTTAATTTTGTCTCCTTCACAGTTTTATGGTCTACCTGCATAAAGCCTAGGGGATTTAGGATGTCATGGACCTAAAAGTAGCAAAGAGGACAAAAAGACTCACAGTAAGATCAGGAGAAACTTGGAACAAGAAAAAGTGGTTCCTGCAGCCTCCCTTGGTGACCAAGACAGGGAAGTATCATATTGCAGGGCTGTCAGATAGTGGCACAGAGGGAATCCAGTGAAACCCTTTCAAGTCTGCACAAATCTCTTTCATCTCATTGGGACAGTTTTGTTTTGTTTTGTTTTGTTTTAATTTTTCACTTGCAATTTGAGATCAAGGAGGTGTTGCTGCCCTTTGTGTGGCTCTTCTTGTCCTTCATTTTGTTTTCATTCCCAGATTCCAGACTACTAATATTGTGCAGATGAAATGTAGGGAGGATTCCTGCTTTTCCCCCTACCACTATGTACCACTGTGACCAGAATTCATTAGCAAGGAAGGGAAGAACCTGCAGTCAAGTTGGCACTCTTGGAGAAATGTCTGAGTGGAAGTGACAGTTCCCCTTTAGGGACTGTCCTTGATTGGCACTAAATCCAACCTAGGGAGAAGGTGTCAGGGAAATCAGAACTCTGGTCTCCCAAGGACCACATCCTTGAGGATGTGTCAATGGAGCCCTAGGCATGAGAGAGGCAAGGCAACCTCAGTGGTGCCAAATCAGAAATGCCTCATGTTGGTTGCAAACATCTAGAATAGGTCCTGTTTTCCTGTGTGAACTTTTTTTCTATTAGCTCCAGAAACTGGGACAAATCAAGGCTCTGAGATCTTAAGATTTAGAGATTTTCTAAAGATTCACTTTACCCAAAGCACACTGTTTCTTCATACTTTCTTCATGCATGACAAAGTTTCCTGTATGTATTAAATGTGACTTGCATTTCTTAAGCTGCCAAGCCTAAGTCAAAAAGATGTCCATAACCCAAAATAATTAGACAGAATAACATCCCTCCCCCCCAAAAAATGTCCATGTCTTAATCCCTGCAACCTGTGAATATGTTACCTTAAATGGCAAAAGTGTTTTTCGCAGATCTGATTATGTTAAGCATCTTGAGATACAGATTTTATTCTGGGTTATCAGGCTAAGCCCAATGTAATCACAAGGGTCCTTTGCTAGGGAGGTGGCAGTCCAGGGGAAATGAAAGTAGGTATCAGAGTGATGTGGCCATGAGCCAAGGAATGTGGACAGTTTCTAGACACTATAAAGGGGAGCTCCTAGGGGAAAACTGGCATTGTGGATACCATGGTGTTAGCTCTATAAGAGCCGTTCTGTACTTCTGACCTCCAAAGCTGTAAGATAATAAATTTCATTGCTTAAAAAAAAAGTCCATAACTGAGACTGTATTCTGTTTTTTTATTAGTGCATTACAGTTTTACATAATGGTGGGATTTGTTGTTACATATTCATATGTGCACACATATAACAAGATAAAGTAGGCAATATCATTCCCTAAGATTTTTTTTTGTTTAATTAGCATTTTTCTGAATGTACCCACCTGCTCTTCTGAAACTGTGATTCCTCTCAAATTAATATTATGGAGTTTTAGTGTATTGTTATTTATAGACTTAAGAGAAAAAAAGAAAAAAAAACCTGTGTTTATATCTCAGTGTCACTATTGCTATCTAAATAACTAGTTGGCTTCTCTTAGCCTCCTTTCTTCATATATAAAGTAGGGATAAAAATGTATATTCTTTTCAGAACAGTTAACACAGTAGACCAAGACTAGTATTTTGTAAAGGCCTGATTACAGGGTTGGTCCTTGACTGGTATCTAGGAAACTAAGTTTTGTGGAGAGTTCTCATTATTCTCTAAATGACACAAGAGATTCATTATGCCTAAACCATAAAACAGGGTGGTTTATGCTGAGCATCTACTTTCATTCTGGAGGTATGGAATTTTGATAGATGCTAGACAGAGAATGTCTAGCTGACCAGTCCCTGAAAAATCCCTGGGCACTGAATCCCTAATGAGTGTCCCTGGTGGGCACTTCACATGTGTTGTCCCAAGTCAACATCCCAATTTTGAATGACAAAAATAAATCACATCTACAATTGCATTTCTTCTCATTTTTAACACACATTATGGTGTTAGGTGAGTGAAATTGTATAAATATAGCCAGAGGAATTCAGCTCACGCTGTGTGCCTGAGGACTCATGGGATCTTGACTCTAGTTTCCTCCAGGTTTTGCCCATGTGCCTATTCTTTTTGCTTACTTTAAGTTACATTCTTTACTGTAATAAATCTTAGCCTTGGGTTAGACTATATTCTAAATCCTGTGTATCCGCCTAGTGAATCGTTGAAATAAAGGAGTTTGTTGAGAACCCCTGACACCCATTTGTGGTAAGGTTCTTTAAGGATTAAATAAAGTGATAGATGAGTGAGCAGAGTGCCTGCCATACATAAGAGCTCCATGAGCATTGTTCTCATCCATTCAACAGATGTTGAAACCAACCACGGATCGCACCCTGCTCTCTACAGAGTCTCCAACAATAACCAGAAGAAATAACCTTACCATCATGCAGCTTCCATTTACTGGGAGAAAAAATTAATAAATAAAACAAATAAATAAAATATATAGAGTGTTTCAAGGTGATGAATGTTGTGGATAAATATAAGGCCCAGAAGGGGAACACAAAAAGTATTTGTTTGGGCTGGGGATGTGGCTCAAGTGGTAGCGCACTCGCCTGGCATGCGTGCGGCCCGGGTTCGATCCTCAGCACCACATACCAACAAAGATGTTGTGTCCGCCGAGAACTAAAAAATAAATATTAAAAATTCTCTCTCTCAGATAGAAGAAGATCTCAGAAGATGGAAAAATGTACCCTGTTCATGGATAGGCAGAACTAACATCATCAAAATGGCGATATTACCCAAAGTTCTCTATAGGTTTAATGCGATGCCAATCAAAATACCAACGGCATTTCTTGTAGAAATAGACAAAGCAATCATGAAATTCATATGGAAAAACAAAAGACCCAGAATAGCAAAAGCAATTCTAAGCAGGAAGTGTGAATCTGGAGGTATAGCGATACCAGAGGTCAAACTGTACTACAAAGCAATAGTAACAAAAACAGCATGGTACTGGTACCAAAACAGGCGGGTGGACCAATGGTACAGAATAGAAGACACAGAGACTAATCCACAATGTTACAACTATCTTATATTTGATAAAGGGGCTAAAAGCATGCAATGGAGGAAGGATAGCATCTTCAACAAATGGTGCTGGGAAAATTGGAAATCCATATGCAACAAAATGAAATTGAATCCCTTTCTCTCGCCATCCACAAAAATTAACTCAAAATGGATCAGGGAGCTAGATATCAAATCAGAGACACTGCATCTGATAGAAGAAAAAGTTGTCTACGATCTACAAATTGTGGGGTCGGGCTCCAAATTCCTTAATAGGACACCCATAGCCCAAGAGTTAACAACCAGAATAAACAAATGGGACTTACTTAAACTAAAAAGTTTTTTCTCAGCAAGAGAAACAATAAGAGAGGTAAATAGAGAGCCTACATCCTGGGAACAAATCTTTACCCCCCACACCTCCGATAGAGCCCTAATATCCAGAATGTACAAAGAACTCAAAAAATTAAACAATAAGATAACAAATAACCCAATTAACAAATGGGCCAAGGACCTCAACAGACACTTCTCAGAGGAGGACATACAATCAATCAACAAGTTCATGAAAAAATGCTCACCATCTCTAGCAATCAGAGAAATGCAAATCAAAACCACCCTAAGATACCATCTCACTCCAGTAAGATTGGCAGCCATTATGAAGTCAAACAACAACAAGTGTTGGCGGGGATGTGGGGAAAAAGGTACACTTGTACACTGCTGGTGGGGCTGCAAAATGGTGAGGCCAATTTGGAAAGCAGTATGGAGATTCCTGGGAAAGCTGGGAATGGAACCACCATTTGACCCAGCTATTGCACTTCTCGGACTATTCCCTGAGGACCTTAAAAGAGCGCACTATAGGGATACGGCTGCATCAATGATTATAGCGGCACAATTCACAATAGCTAGACTGTGGAACCAACCTAGATGCCCTTCAATAGATGAATGGATAAAAAAAATGTGGCATCTATACACAATGGAATATTATGCAGCACTAAGAAATGACAAAATCATAGAATTTGCAGGGAAATGGATGGCATTAGAGCAGATTATGCTAAGTGAAGCTAGCCAAGCCCTAAAAAACAAATGCCAAATGTCTGCTTTGATATAAAGAGAACAACTAAGAACAGAACAGGAAGGAAGAGCATGTGGAAAAGACTACAGTAAACAAAGACGAATGGGGGGAGAGAAACAGAGAGAGAAGGGAAAGCATATGGAAATGGTAGGAGACCTTCAAGGATACATAAAATTATAAGAGGCTATGAGGGGCAAGGGGGAGGGAAAAAAAAGGGAGAGAATTGAACAACAGCAGGGGAGATAGAGAGGGAAGATGGGAGGGGAGGGGAGGGGAGGGGGGATAGTAGGGGTTAGGAAAGGTAGCAGAATACAACAGACACTAATATGGCATTATGTAAAAATGTGAATATGTAACAGATGTGATTCTGCAATCTATATTTGGGGTGAAAATGGGAGTTCAAAACACAATTTGAGTCTAATGTATGAAAGATGATATATCATGAGCTATGTAATGCTTTAAATAATCAATAAAAAATTAAAAAAAATAAAAATAAATAAAAATAAAAAATTCTCTCTCTCTCTCTCTCTCTCTCTTAAAAAAAATAAGAATGGTAATCAGGAAAGATCTCACAGAAAGGGTGATTCTTGGGCAAATATCTGAAGGAAGTAATGAAGAGGCTGAGCCACATGGACATCTAACAGGAAAGGGATCTAGCAGAGGGCACAGTAAGTGCAAAGGTCCCAGAGCTAGAATATACCTAGTAGGTTTGAAGAACATTGAAGAGGCCAATGTAGCTGAAGAGGAGTAGGTCAAAGGAAAGTGATCAGAGTTCAAAGGGGTAAGGCAGAGAGTTGGGGAATAATATTCAATAGTTCTTTGAAGACTATTGTAGTAACTCAAAGATCATTCATGATGGTACCTTTCCTTCAGAGTGATAGGAATTCATTGACTGCTATTGGAGAATCAAATATAGAGGGATGAGAGTGGAAGCAAGGAGACCAGTTAAGAGGTTATCCCAGCAATTCAGTGAGACAGTGATGACTCCATTATGGATGGTCCACTGTGACAGCAGAGTATGGAGAAATGGTCAGATTCTGAATATGTTTTAAACGGAATTTAACAGGATGGATTGAATATAGGGTACCAGAGAGGGTTTGGGATGAGTCTAAAGTGTTGCTCTGAGGGGCATCACCCCTTGTGTTTCTCAATTCATGTGCTATCTACTCCCTCTTTTCCAGTGGCTTTCTCTCTTTGATGCCTCCACCAAAGGATCATTGATAGCAATACTCCTGGCCTCCATCAGTGTCTACAGAGGGGTAAAGGGCCTGGATGGATGTGTGAGCTAAGGTACTACCTCCTGTTATGACCAAAGCAATAAAAACTGCAGGAGTGTGCTATCCTCTGCTCCAAGCTCTCTAGTGAGTGTTATGCTTTTTTTGGTCAATTTTCTCCTGCTCTAGAATTCTGGTAAAAATCTAAAGTCAAATCGAAGTGACAGATTTTGTGTAAAACTCAGAATCACTCCTCTGACTCATCCATTGATCTTAAATCCAATTTCTCTCCCTCTTTCTCATCTTATATTCTTTCCTACCTAGGAAGTGTCAGGGTCACATATAGAACTCAACCCCCCCCCCCCAAGGTTTCCAGATGTGCCTGAATCCTGAGATGATGAAGTGGGTTGGGGAGGGAGACATCTGTTAGGGACATTCTGGGATCTACTTTACCAGCACTAATTATCCTAACTCACTCCTGTGATGGAAAAGAGTTGCATTGCTTTATAGCCACACCAAGGGAAATATTTTAGCAACTGACCTTTTAATGGCAAAACATTGGACTAAAGAAGACAGAACACAATGTTGAGTCTCTTCCAGTACTTTTTGAATGACAAAAATAAATCACGTCTACAATTGCGTTTCTTCTCATTTTTAACACACATTACGGTATGAGGTGAGTGAAATTGTATAAATAGAGTTCTTCCTCTATGGGATTGTGAGAAATTTCTGGAGCAATTATTTAGAAACTCTTTCACCTGTGGTGAGTTAGAAGCAGCAGCTAGAGCCCATGCTCTGAAGGATTCCAGAGCAAGAATCAACAAAGAACCTATAAATGTTTCTTTGTCCTTGTTCTGATGAACTATGGATTATGACATCCATATCATATACAAGGCATAATGACAATGGAACAAGACTGGGTTCTATCAAGCAGACCAGAAATCAGGGTTGTTTAAACAAATACCTATTCAATTTATAGAAAAATCACTCTGCCCAGCTTCAGGGGAGTGCATAGTCAAAGAAATTTTTAAATAATTAAAGTTGTTGTTCTCCTTCTCCTCCTCCTCCCCATCTCCTCCTCTCCTTCTTCTCTTTCTTTTTTCTCAGTGCTCTACCATTGAGCCACTTCTCCATCCCTCTCTATTTTTTAGTTGGAGACCAGGTCTTTAAGTTTGCTAAGACTAGCCTCAAACTTGTGATCCTCTGGCGTCAGACTACTGGGTTGCTGAGATTACAGACATTCACCATCAAACTTGACTGAAATTCAAGTTTTTTACACCATACTCATGAATACATTGAAGGAGAAACCAAGATGGCAGAGGGAGATACTCACACATTGCAGCAGCTACTCAAATGCCCAGGAAAACTCCTCCTGAAGCTATTGTTTCTCTTCTTTCTCCTCTTTATCTCACTATTCATCAAAAAGGCCCAGGGCCTCTTTGCTGTAGGAAGTAAAACAGATCATGTCAGAATCCTTTCTGGCACATGAGGAAAAGGGAAATGATGAGGAACTGCCACACATTTCTCTTTTCTTTGGGAATGTGTCTGAATTAGTGTCGTCTGTTTCCAAATAGTTGCCTTGAGAGACTCCACCCTTTATCACCAATGCCCAGTAATTTGGGGATATTAAAAAACAAATATCCATTGCATCCCTTTGTGGTCATATTCTATGAAAACAGCCCCAACCTGGCACCTGTGTGACTTTTAGGACTTCCATGTCTTTAATTGTTTCAGCTTCTATTGTTCTGAGTGGAGAGAGAACCGACAGGCTGTCATCTGTCAGGAGGCACTGATGATACTGGAGACAAGAACTTCTGATTTGGTAATGGTAGCAAAGAGTCTGAGCCAAGTACATGTGACATAAACAGGCAAGGCTTTAGTTGGGGCTTGAATTGAAGGGAGATAGCCCTGATGGACAGGGACCAGGCTATTCGCCAAACAAAGGAAGATGTAAGCTTTTATTGATTTTCTGGGGTGGGCTAAAGTCCAGTAATTTTTCACTGGACAGAGGCATAGTTTCAAAAGATATTTTCTTGTGTTTTGGTTTGTTTTCTTGTGCAAACATGCTGGCCTTGAGGATTAGGTAGTTTATCCCAGGAACTGGTGAATGCCCCATCATTCTACACAAACGTCAAGACCTTATGATGAGGTTGGGCTGTAGCTGCTGAGAGAGCCTATGGATGGGATGGAAGGGGTTTGTCTTCTTTAATGATGATTCCCAATAGTCTCATTCTCTCCTTTAGTTTATTTGTAGATATGTTATGGCAAAGGCATCTTGGCCTTTGGGATGCACCTGGTCTTACTAGTCAATAAGATAGTCTGGGAGAGTAACAGGATAGGAAATTACACATTCCATTCTTTAAGTGGACAACATGTCATGAGTTAAGGCCTCAAGAATTTCCCTCCCTGCCTTTTGTCCCCACAGTGGTCCTAGACTGCCTCACTGGGACCATTCTGCAGGACTCTGGTGATGATCAGCAGTACCTGGGGATTCATGACTGTGGGTATAGGTAGGTGTAGGATGAGGGTAAAAGAGGAAGGAAGAAAAGAAAAAATATAGAAGAATGAGATCAAGAGAGTAAAAAGAAGGCAAGATAGAACAGAGGAAGGAATTAAAAAATAAAGTAAAGTACTTGTTGAAACAGAAATGGATTATGACACTGATTCTCCAACCTCTCAGTGTAGTGAAGTATGTGGTTCACAGTAGACTGCCAGACACCTAGGGAAAGGAGATGGTGCAGGATGGGGGAACAGAAGGCAAAAGGCTATGAAGAGTGACTACCTCAAGATACTCATTTCAGGTTTTGTTATACACCAAGAAGTTGCCCTATTAATGATTAAACTTTGCTTTAATAAAGTTAGAATATGAAGAAAGCTATTCAGTCTATTAATAAGGAAATCAACTTCTTTCTTTTAAAAGTTCTGATGTCACAAGCCATTATCTGTGGTATGGCAGTTGATTATAATAGAATTAATTGTCACATCACAAATGGTAGCTTAAGGGGTAATTGAGTGGACTGAGTGGGTGGATAGGCCTATTATAACTGAGAATACAGTTTGATTAATAGAAAGAAAGGCTAAGGAACAAAAAAATCAAAGAGAAGAGACTTCTTTTAAAAAGAGAGAGATGGGGAGAAAAAAAATCAGTATGGGGAAATCTAAAAAATAGGTTGAAATAATGTATATAATTATACAAAAAGGAAAAAACAATCTAGTTTTTGCTTCAACCCCACCTGTAAATTTAACTGATGGAATAGGCAAAATTGCCCCTATATGTGGCTGATGTATGTATGTGTGTGAGTACTTAAAAAAAAAAGTCCTGGTGCCTAAACAGGAGCCCCAAACAATAAATCAGCATCCCTCAAAGGCAGAACATGGTATTTTTAAGGTACCCCAGATGATTCAAGTGGTCTGTGGAGGCTGAGATCTAGCAATTTAGATAGTCGTCCATCAAAACCCACTTTAATGGTCACCTCTGTTAGAATCCTTCCCTTGCATTACAAGAAGAGCACATAGTAAATTGTGTCATTGCAGTTTATGTCTATGTTTCATTGTCTTTTAACCTTTACCTGATTTATGGTAAATTATGGCTGAATGCATCGTCATACACATTTCCAGCCAGGGTCACGGGGAGGGGCTGCCACCATTTTAAAAACAGCATATTCATATGGCACAAAGAGAGATGATGTGACTCATTTAATTGCATTACATAGCTCTGAGTCACCTGGCACTGTGCCAGTCAAAAAAGTTCCAGAACCTGCTGTTTCAGATCTTCAGCCAATAGACATTTTTATCCTGGGAGCCAGGACTGAGGATGCAGCTGACAGAATTAGCACAGGGCTTCTCTCAGGGAAGTCGTTGCTGCTCTGTGCTTATGTAACCATATGTTGTACAAGCATGACCCATGGAATGGGATCCAAACATTGTTCCAGTTTCCTTCCATTGCTTCAAACTCTATTCAGTGGAGACAACTTCTCCTGTCCATGAAGAAAGTCTTGGGCCACTCTCAGTGTGAGTCACTTTTTAGTTGTAAAGCCATCTTATTACAGAAACAATATATTTAGTCTCATGTAATAATTAAAAATACAAACTTCAGATCAGGGCTAACCCATCACTCCTTCTCCAGACCTGGCCTGCTTCAGTAGCTTGTATGGGAAGGAATCTGTGGCCCTTCTGCTCTTTTTCCTATCTCAACCATGCTACCTGTGATTTCCTCCCTGGCTGAAGTCAAAGTAAGGAAAGGGATGTTGCTGCTCCTCATCTGAATCAATGAAAATCCCTGGCTGGGACCAAGAGATGTAGCAGATCATTTTCTCATGGGGGGAGGGGCTTTTGTGGGGTCTTCAGTGGTTTCTTGTTGGGCCCCTTACTTTTTCAGTTCCCTTGACCTGGGACAATCAATCCTATTTTTGGTGATATAGGGAGAAAGAAAATGATTCCTTCTGCCCTTCTAGGTTTTATGGCCAATCTAAGTATTAAATCAATATAAGACAGATGAATAGGAGAAAAACAACTTGAGTTATGTACATATATATGAGAGTCACACAAAAATATGACTCAAGGAAGAAGCCAGATGATTGAAACTTACATATCATCCTGAGCTATAGAAATGCATAGAGGTCTGGGAATTCTGGGGTGGTTGGTGGAGACAAATTAGGGGAGTGGGAGGGAAGAAAATGCATGGTGACTAATGTTTGCCTTGTTATGTAGATAGAAATTTCTCAGGTGATGACAGTTGTCTAAGAGTAGCTCTCTTCCTGATGCAAATATTTTTAGTAATGAAAATTCCATTTATACAAGTAAAATTCCTTTAAATGGGAAAAAATATGCTTTATTTTAGCAGATGAGGGAGAGGCAGAGCTTTTCCTGTGTTGTAGAAATCTCAATTGCCTTTAGCTCAAAATAATCAATGTGCTACAGCAGAATATTTTGGGTGGCACACTTGGAACCCATTCAGTCATCATCTATGTCACCTCCTTCACCGTGCCTCTTTTAGCTGGGGTCTCTGTGTCCTTCAGGATAGTCTATTGGACCAGGCAGAGTCCTGACAAAGACTCTGTCCTTTGAGCAAACTTTGAGGTTCCTTTGAATCCTTTCTGGCTAGGCCCAACCTTAGGCTTTCCTCTTCATCCTGATAGATTCCAGTTTGGCAAGAACCCCGCTAAGTCAGTTTGGTGGCAATCCCCCAGCCTTGGAATCTGACTACCGTGGGTGTCTTACCCTGGCCCACCTTCAGCAAGTCTTCTGTTGAGCCAGTCTAGCAGGAATCTCCCTTACCCCTGAGGCTTCTTCTTAATAATTTTCCCATCCATTGACTCTCCTCTTATTCCTTGACTATAAATCCCTATTCTTTTTGCAGTGAAGGAAGCCCATTCTCCCTCCTCCACTGTAACACACCATTGTCGTGGTCCTGATACCTACCCCCGTGGCCTCTCCCAAACACTGTCTTCTTTATCATCTTTAACAACGTTTGTGAATAATTTCTTTCTTTAGTACCCCACACTGCTCTTCTTGCCAGTGACACTCCATGAGAGACACTGATGGTTGCCTTGCCTCCCTATCATTTGGGGTCAGGCCCAGGCCCATCTCTATGGGGCAGCGCCATTCTGGCTTCACTCACTCCAAGGTGAGAGTCAGACACCATTCACAGTGAATGGTACCTTTCTCGAGCCTGAGTGAGACTAGTTCTTTATGTCTCTGGGTTTCAGGGAGAACCTCACACCTCTCCATGTCGTTTCCTTGAAGTCCCCATCTTCCAGATATATCATCACTGTCTGGAAGAAACACCTCCACTGTCACAAAGATGCACAAGAGCGACCTAGGCAGACAGGTCCAGGCAGACGGCTGAAGAGAGAATGATCCGGGCCCCCCTGTCATCCTTAGCAGTCCAGAGCCCTTTTTGCAAACACAAGCCCAACCCCCACTTCAGCGATACCTGCCAAAGGACAATGTGTCAACACCCGACCGGTGGCACAAAACAGCTGCCTCAGGCAGAAACAATTATGACCAGGCTCACAAATTGAACAATTATTTTGGAAGTTTTAGTGTGTGATTGATTGGCCCCATTGTTTTGGGTACATGGCAGAGCAAAACCCTCACCTCATGGCCAGGAAGTAAAAGAGAGATAGAGGAGGAAACCGGGGAACTACAACCCCCTCTAGGACTCTACCCCCATGACCTAAGGACCCCCACTAGACTCTACCTCCTAAAGTGTCCACCCCTTCCCATCAGCACCATCCTGGGGACCAAGCATTTAACATGGGTCTTTGAGGAACATTTAAGATCCAAACTATAGTAGTTAGAATATGAAATAGTTGTCAAGACTGGCATAACAGTAACGATCCAGGGCTGAGTGGTCATGACAATCTAGTTTACTGTGTCCGATCAGTTTAAGGTGCATATGTTACCCGCCTATTTCCTATAGGTAACTTGGTTTGTGGCATATCAGGTTAAGGAATTTTTTCCAGAGTCATATAGCTCGTGATAGACTTGGTTAGGAGACAACTGATAGTTGATAGGCAGTGGCAAGAAAATCTTAAAGGGGCCAGAACCTTTATGTCTACCCTGATACAAAACTGGTGTTGAAACAAATTGGAATGGGCTTTCGGCCAGGCTGGCAAAACACAGGTTTGGTGAGTGTGATGAAGGGACAGGTGATGGATGGTCATCAAAATCGGTCAACAAAAGTAAGGATTCAGGAAATTAAAAAGAATACGATGACACAGAGTCATATGGACAAACCACTGTTGGTATCAGAAAATTTCATCATGAAATCGCAAGATCCTTGCCACAAGGCTGGCAGTCAGGAGTATGATCCCAGTCTTGTTTGGAGGGTTGGGCACTGGTCAGAGCAAAGCAGGACTCATCCTTGAGAGAAGAAGGGGGATATCAGAAGAGAGCAAAGGTCTGGGATTAATAGTAGGACTCAGTAACATTAACAGAACAGTGTTCTAAAGTCAGAGCAGGTGAAGGAAGTGTTTGGTTGTAGAACTACCTGGGCTTTGTACAGTCCTCCTTATGGGGGTCCTCCTGGGGCCTGGGGCCTGAGGGTGTTAGATACCTAAAAGCTTAGTTAGGGACAGAGGTGTGTCTCAGGGTCAGAAAACCAAGCCAATGATGACATTCCTTTCCCAGACTCCATTGCCAGGCCTCCTATCCACTGTCTTTCGCCTGCAAATTTGACCTTCACTTAATTAAAAAAGAAAGAAAGAAAACAAAAACTGACTTTAGCCTGAATCTCCACTGTGTCTGTTCTTATAAGAACTAAAGCTGGAACAGAACAAAGGGAGAATTCTAATTCTTCAGCTTGGCAGCAGGTGAACAAATGAGCCCACAATGCTGTCAAGTGCTGTGTGAAACAACAATGGCACTTGTCAGCTGCTACTTTTAGTGGGCACTAAGTTTGATGAAATAGCCCAGTTGTACAAAAATGGGAAAAATAAGTGACAGCTATGGAGAAGGATGGTAATAGACTTGAGTCTGCACCTCTAGATATAAAGTTTCACTGAAATACCATTAAAGGTGACCTTCTTAAATAATGGTGCTTCACTATGAACTGCTAGTTTCTAGGGCATGTTCCTTTTTGTTAAATTGTAAGAGATAAATCAGCTAATCTGGGCAATTAAATAAACACCAAGAAGGTCAGCCTAGCTGAATGCATAATAATTACCAATATTTTCTAGACCCCTGCTAAGGGCCAGGTGCCATGCTAGCTGCTTACATCTCACTGAATTCTCACAACAACTCTAAAAAGTAAGTACTATTATTTTTCTACTTGCATGTGAGGGACCTGCATCTTAGAAAGTAAATTATGATGCCCAAGCACAGATCACTGGTGGGGAGTATAGAGTCTGATTCAGAGAAGCTCTGCTTGTCTGAGGGGCAAAGCATCCAAGTTCTCACCAATGAAGAAAGCCAGGCTGTGATGATGTTGCTAGTTGACAGCCCAATCTCCCTTCACCCTGTTTTAGCAAGAGAATCCCATGCTCATTCAGGGTAGCAGTATCAAAGAATTCCTAACAATCAGTGTAGTTAATACACTGTATCAATGGCTCTAAATGACTTCCCTGGGCTCATTCCCTCTTCAGTGAGACCTGTAATAATAACCATGATGTTCACCAAGCATAATACTGGCTAACATTTAATCGGTGCTTACTGTTCTGTGTTAGGTACTATTTTAAGCCCTTTGATGGATTCTGGCATTGATCTAGTTGTATAATGGTTTCAGTTATTTGCTTCTTAAAAAATTGGTGGTATAGAACTTATATTTTTATATATGTATATGTATATATATTTATATATATAGTAATATGTATAAAGGCAAGAGGACATGTTCAGAGAAATGCATTGTTAGGTGACTGCTTCGTTGTGTCAATTTCAAAGTGTACTTACACTAACTAATCCTATGGGCCACCATTGTTTATGCAACCTATCATTTACATCATTGTTATGTAGTAAACAGCCACATATAATATATATATAACCTGAAGTTCACATCAAAGCACACATAATCCATAACCTCATGAAACCAATGTGCTAATAAGCTTGAGGTCCTATGAATAGAGAGTCATTTTATAAAGCAAGAATAAGAGGAAAGAGAATACATTCACTCTGGGTGACTTTGAAATAGGAGAGTTGGGCTTCCGAGTTTTGTTCTCCTTCTTTGGTCATCAAAATCAGTCAACAAAAGTAAGGATTCAGGAAATTAAAAAGAATACGATGACACAGAGTCACATGACAAACCACTGTTGGTATCAGAAAATGTCATCATGAAATCGAAAGATCCTTGCCACAAGGCTGGCAGTCAGGAGTATGACAGTCCCCAGTGCCCATTATCTTCATGTGGCCCGGGTCCTTCATTGTGATACCTCAGCCTTGGTCCAAACTTGCCTATGAGTTTCATGATTCAAACCCCATTCAATCAAAACTTGTCTTGCTCATGGTAGAAATTTTCAGATAGGAACATTTAGAAGAATAGAATCTCTAATTAGGAATTTGTCCACAGAAGCAAAAGAGTATAGATGATTGGGAGAGAGGGAGCATGTTATTTGGAGGTAGGCGTGGCTTCCTATGAAGGTGGCCGCCTCTGGCTCTACACCAAAGCTTCCTCTGGCTCCCCTGAACCCATCTTGCTGATCATCAATCTTTCCTGTCCACTTTCAAATCCAGAAACTCTCTAAATCCAGCCATTAGGAGAAAAAAGAAAAAGGAAACAGTTTCTATGGAAGCATCGGATAGGAGGTAGTGATTATTCTCCCTGTTTACAAGTCAGTCTGAGATGGGGTGAAAGCATGAAAAGACTTTTAAAACCTGTACACAATTTGACCCAGCAATTTAACATTTAAGGGCTTGTCTTTAAGAAATAAATGAATAAGGTTTGGGGATATAACAGTGGTAGAAAGCTTGTCTAGCATGTGGGAGGGCCTGGGTTTCATACCCAACATGGCAAGAAAAGAAAAAAGGAGATTAGCACATAAGGATGTTTGTCCGAGTCTTTTTTAAAATGAAGATTACTGGAGATTTTCCCAAAGTGTGTTGTTTAGAAAACTAATTTCTAGAAATTATTTTTAAAACCCAGAGGATTAGTTGGGGGAACTCTTGTTTTTTAAAGAGCATGCCACATGTTTGATGGGGCCTTGTCATTGGTTTTAGACCATTGCTATGGTTACCATGGAGTTTAAATATATATATGTAAGCTCTAAAGTAGCATATTCTATACTTATCCTTTAATGAACATTGTATTTATGTGGAGGTTAATGAGAACTTGGTTATACAGCCCATGCTCTTCACGAACCCCCCCCCCCGCCTCCTCATGTGTGCCTCCCTCCCGGTGAATCTGCTAGAAAGAATCTTGTGAGAATCCCTTTCTGAAGGTTCAGAATCATCTGAGCTGGTTTCAGCTGCAGTTTGATGCTCTTATCTCCTGCAGTACTACAGATTTCCTCACTAAAACAAGATTTGAAATAAACAATTGCAGCACTGTGACTTAAAAACAATGAAACCCAATTTAACTTACTTCATTCCAACGTTCTCTATAACCCTTCTGAATCTGTTGTTTGCATTTAAAATTTTAAATAGTGATTAAAAGAGCAAGATGCAAAATGTGATATTTTTGTTTGGTAAGTACAAGTTTTAGTCACGTATGACATAGTTTCCTGAATTTAAAGTAATAATTTAAAAATGGAACTTCATTCTTCATTATTAATTTTAAAATGAAAGAAAAACTCAAGAATTAAAATTCCTAGTTATTGCATGACTATTAATAAATTAATAAATATTAATAAATTAATAAATATAACCTTGTCTTATGCAAGATGAAGGTGTTAAAATCTAATCTGCTTCAGGGGTCAAATATACTATATGTGCTGCTGCTTGTGGGGACAGCTCGGTAATTTGAGTGCTACTAAGTTTTTCTGAGACTTGTGAAAATTGTTGGTGGTAAAACAATTTGTCATTGCATATGTTAGTTCTTTGGGAAAAGAATATCAGGGCAGGTGGATGTGCAATAATAAGTTCAGTCTTCCACTTTACAGTTTGTCACCAATAACCAGCAATAGCATCCAGCTACTGTCATAGGAAATAGTCAGAACTCATAAGAATTCTCAAAACTCTGTAGTAACCAAATGTTTCAGAACCTCAGTTGCTATGCTAAGGATGGTGAAAACATTGAGAGAGCCATGAAATATAAACAATTTTCATGAGCAGATAGGATTCAAAGCAAACTGTTGAGGTAGTAATAAGGCATTCAGGAAAAAACCTAAGTTTTAGAGAAGGCTTAGACTCTGGCCTGGGTGCTATCAAAATTATTTGGTATTAGGTCATTCAAAATATTTACTGATTCTCCACTGTGTCAGCACTAAGAGTACAAAGATATTTAGGACAGGTTGTGGTCCACATGCCAAAGGAAGGAGACTCCTCACTGGCCCTCAAAAAAAAAAAAAAAAGTAAACAGGTAAGTGAATGAAGCACTTAGTTGTTTTAAGTGCCATAAATGAAACAAATGACTTTCCATCATTCCTAGGATAAAACCAAAATTCTTAATATGGTATATTTGTCTTCCTATAACAAAATACTTGAGGCTGGATATTTCAGAAGTAAAGAGGTTCATTTGGCTCATGATTCTTCTGACTGGAAGTTCAAACAGCATTGTGCTGGTGAGAGCCCCCTTGGCTATATCACAACATGTCAGAGAAGCAAGACAGGTCAACAGCTGCATGCAAAAGAGACCAAGCAAGTGGATAGCTTTACATATTAACAACTCAATCTCTTGAGAACTAATTCACTCCTGCATGACTCATGTGAGACTCAACCTACTTTTCCAAACCAGCATTCATCCATTCATTAAGGTAGAGACCTATTACTTCTATTAGGCTGCATCCCTCAACAACACCACTTTGGGGACCACACTTCTAGCACAGGAACTTTCGGGGGACAAACCACCTCCAAACCATTCTCTCCAACCACAGCTTACACTTCTCCCTTGCTAGTGCTATCTGTGCCAGCCACAGTCCTCTTTTAGTTCCTCAAATGCACCAAAGCCTTCCTGTTTCAGGGCCTTGGCATATATATTGGCCACGTCCACTTTTACTTTGCTTCAGTTGACTCCTAATCCTTCAGATCTCAGAACAAATATGTTCACTGAAAGACGTACCTGACGTTCACCTACCTCCATATCCACTGGTCAACCCAACATATACGCTACTAATGTTCACATCAGACATGCTCATAGTACCCTAGGTTTTTCTTAACTCTCACCACGGCCTGTAATTAGTAACTTGCCTGTGTAATCATTTCACTGCCACTACACCATAAGCTTCATGGGGCAAAGTCTTCTTTGTATTTATATTGTTGAATTCCCAAGTCTTTGCAAACTAAATTTGTGGACTGAATGAATGGAGGCATGCATAAATGAATACATAAGCAGCTAAGAAACTACTAGTAGGGATGTTCCTCAAGAGAAAGAAAAGCCTGGTCTGTCCAAAGAGCTTCCTCATTCTTAGTTTCACGAGCCTGGGCTGGCTGGTCAAGTTGTTGCTGTTATTTTGAATTTCTGTTTTTAACAGCTCCCCTACTTGAAACCAACAAAGCAAAACAAACAAACAAACAAACAAAAACACCTTCCTTCTACTTCTTAAATTACACTTACTTTAAATTTTTTCTTTAATCATTTGGGTTTTAGATCCATCTTAATTGTATAGCTTTACATTCTAAAGCTTTCATCTTTTATTTCACTAACCCTCAATCTTTTAAAAAAATGATAAATATTTTGTTTTATTCTCCTTTTATCAACTCCTAATCTTAATTTGAAATACTTAACCTGAGTCTTAAATCCTTTTTGTTTTGCTACTTTCAATTTTTATAAATCCCTTTTCAGCTCTGATTTTCAAATAGGCATAATTTATCTCAATTCTTTTTAATCCATTAATTGACTTATTTGTAATTGATTAATAAGTTTAAGCATTCACTAAGCATGGAAACTATCTTTTACTTGCTCTTTTACCCCAGTTGTTCTCGTCTCTTTCCCTTTCTCTCCCTCTCCCTCTGAAGCCCTCATACCCCTCCCTCACTTCTGCTTCCCCACTTTGTATTTGCACTGGCCAGAAAGAAGTCATAAATGCAAACAGTGGAGAGAGTATGCTTTATGAGCATCGAGAGCTGGCATCTATCTTTCCCTATCTATTTTCTCTGCATCAGCTTCTTAGGGCCACTTCCTTATATTATTCCTGATTTATTAAGGATGGTTCTCCTGAGATCTCATTGCAGAAGATTTGTTGAACTCAATTCATTCTCTCCAGGGAAACAAGTGGTATTTTGCAGTTTAGATATTAATTTGCTGAAACAGTGTTGCTTGTTAATGTCCTTTACCATCTATCTAATTCTTATATGAGTAATTTGGGGGAATCTCTGTCAGATGCATGACCAGGAAGAATTGAATAGAGAATAGGAATCTCAGTTTGATGCCCTCCAGGTCTCAACCAGGTGAGATGCTGACACACCTCTGAATAAATACTTAAAGGATGTTTCAGAGTATAGAATCCCAGCCAGTGTCTTGACACCACTAAGACCAGCTTCCATTCACCACTCTTCCGAAGAGGCTTTCTTTCCCTTCTTGGCAAGTTGAGAGAGGGGGAGTCCTGGGCCCTTGCTGCCCTAAAGTCCCCTTTTTCTCCTGAGGGCCTTTCGAAGCTAAAGAGTCTGGAGCGAGGGCCATCTCACAGAGTTCTTTAAAGAGGACTCTTTGTTCCTTTGCTGCAGGGTTAGGTCTACTCAGAGGAGTGGATTTCTCGGAGGTAATGGAGAATTCCAATTCCTTTGATATTGGCTCACAGGACATGGCTCTCTCCAGGATGCCAAGAAAGTCTTTAACACCAGGGATTTTGGCTGAGTTAGTGGGACATTTTGCTCATCTTTCCAGAGGAGAGCTGGATGCCACTGAGGGACATGAGAATATCTATGAGACACCTTGGTCAGTCATATCCCACCTTCTCTCCTCAAATCTAGCATTCTCTCCTCAAACCTACACTTGGAGGTTTCTTACTCACACATAGATTCTTTTCCTCAAAGAGATCTGATCCACTTCACATTAGTTGATTGGATTAAATCCCTTCCCTCCCAGTTTCAGGGAGAAAACCGCAATCACAGAGTGGACCCTCAGACTCTCTGATCTCACTGTCTTGTCAGACCTAACAACTGTCCTTTGAGAACTGTCCTCTGACCTCTTCACCATCTAACTCCATTCCAGAACCAATGACTCTGATCCACTGGTTCACCTTGGCTTCCTCAACTGTAAAATGGGGTTAATAAAATCCATCTTTTAGGATTCTCCTCAGGACTGCATGACACATTTCCATAAAGCAGTTAATGTAAATATACCAGTGTCTGGTATATATGAGAAGTGGGTAGTAAAGGTGAGCTAGTTTTAGTTAACTTATCTTCCTCTTTCCTTTTAAAAATGGATCTGATTCATGAGATCTGTAGGCCTACAGTTTCTGGCACAGGGAAATGTACTTAAGACACCTGGATCTAGAATCTTTTAAGAGGCTGAGCCTCTAATTGTTTAAAATAATTTGATTGGGATGTCCTGTATTTGTACAAGCATTGAATTTTATTCCCAGTCTGAGCCAATGGGAATTATTCTTTATTTCCCACTTCTTGAGCCTAGATGGGCACCCTGCTAGCAACTGGCCCTGAGACAATCCCAAATGTTATGGTGGGACTTACATAACCTTGCACATAGTGGCCCTAGAACATTTCCTATGAGAAAAATGAGTCATTTCCTGTACCCTAAGCACAGCTAGGTGTGAACAGTAACTTGTTACCTTTCTTACCCAATAGATACCCTTAGCTTCTGCCTCAACCTAAAATCAGATTGGTCATGAAAACATCTACAGCCTTAATTTTTATTTTCTTTTGTGGTGCTAGAGATTGACCCCAAGAGTGCTTTACAACTGAGCTACATCCCCAGTCCTTTTTATTTTGTTTTCAGACAGGTTCTCGTTAAGTTGCCCGGGCTGACCTCAAATTCATAACTCTCCTGCCTCAGCCTACTGAGTTGCTGGTATATCTGGCTATTTACCACCACACCTAGCCCTACAATCTTAATTTAACAGTTTAATTTTATTAGGGAATGTGGAATTATAGTGTTTTATAGATATAAATTAGATACATACTTTTAGGGAACAAATTGCAGAGAAGTCAACAGCTACTTTTCATGTTATATAAGTCTAAAACTACTCTAGATCAATTTGAGTAAAGTAGGCCTAAAATAAAGGATCATCTGTAGATGACTGAGATGACTTTGCAATCATGGAGAAACCCAATTAGTTGTTAGAGATGATAATAGTTTCATTTATTGAGATCTTATTAAGTGTCAGTTCAGTTGTTTCCTGGTTAGCTAAACTGACAGTTTTGGTATCTTGAATTCAGGATATTTGTAAGATGATCTATATTATATTTAAATATTATATTAACCTAGCAAAGGAAATAGAATTAGGGACCCAAATCCTTGTTCTGAGCTGACCACATGTTTGGAAAGTTCGGGGAAGATGCACGTTTGCTAAGTGCCACTTAAAAGACAGGTCCTATTCCATACATTTAAAACTGACTGATTTATTACAAATGTGACACTGAGTGCAGTAGAAAGGACAGAACTTTAAGTAAGTCTGGTCAACAACGAGAGTGAAAGGCAGGTCACAAAGTTGGAATCAATATTTGTTATACTTACATCCAGTCAGTGACTGGAAAATAACTACTAAAAAGTAGCTAATCCAACAGAAAAATGGGCAAAAGATTTGGACACACTACAAAATGTAATAATCAAGTTTCATTAGTTACAACAAAAGGCATCAGAAAATGCAGATTACAATGTGATGAAATACATCTCACCTAAATCATTAAAATTAAAAAGATAGGCAATAACCAGTGTGGGAGATGATGCAGAGCACATAAAATTCTAATGGAAAGGCAAATTGGTACAATCACTGTCAAAAACTATTTGGCACAATCTTCTAGAAGTGAACATACACATACTCTATGACCCTGAAATTCTATTCCTAGGCATAAACACATGTGAATACCTATGTGTACTAAAAAAAATGTTTAATATTTTCATAGCACTACTATTTCTAATAGCCAAAATTAGAAATAACTCATATGTTACTCAATAGAATTGCATTAGTCTGTTTTTTGGGGGCGTAGTGTGGGGGAGGGTACCAGGGATTGAACTCAGGGACACTTGACACCGAGCCACATCCCAGCCCTATTTTGTATTTTATTTAGAGCCAGGGTCTCACTGAGTTGCTTAGTGCCTCACTTTTGCTGAGGCTGGCTTTGAACTCACGATCCTCCTGTCTCAGCCTCCTAAGCCACTGGGATTAAGGTGTGTGCCACCACGCCCGGTGCGTTAATCTGTTTTTCACTACCAAATAAATGCTTGAGGCTGGGTAACTTCGTAAAGAAAAGAGGTTTATTTAGCTTCAGTTCTAGATGCTCAGGGGCTTCAGCTCAGCTCCAGTGAGGAACTTATGGTAGACAACATGTGTAAGAGCAAGTGATTACATTGCTAGACAGGAAACCAAAGAGGTTTTATGAGTCAGGCTCTGTCTTTTATAAAAATTTGTTCTCATAAAACTAATTCAGGGGTCCCATGAGAACTACCTAAAACTCTTCAGAGGGTATGCCCTCAATGACTTTAGGATCTAATTAGTTCCCAATTTTTAACATTGCCACATCATCTTCCATAATAATATGGCTTACTTCAGGCCCAGAACAGTGAAGCCAAGTACCACAGACTCTGAAATTATGAACCAAAATAAGTCTTTCCTTGTCTGGATTGTTCTTTTCAGGTACTTGGTCACAGCAATAAAAAACTGACTAACAGAGGACAAACTCAACCATATCCAAAACCATAGTAAGAATGAATTGACCAATGGTGCTATGTTTATAAACTTTAATACTACCCACGAATGAACACACACAACTACCTGCCACAACATGGTTAAATCTTATAAACCTAACCATTGAGATGACATTTGCTCTAGGTGTCAAGGAATGAGCAGGAATTTGTGAAGTGTGGTAGGTAGGGAAACAAAGGACAGGGGGATCATTGTAGATGAAGAAGGTAGCACATGCAGGACATAAAAAAAAAAAATGATGTGCTATGCCCAGAAGGGAATTTGGCATTAATGGAAAGGAATGGAGGAACGGGAGATTAGACAGGAACTGAAGCCCTAACGTTTGTGACTTTGTCCCCATATCATACGTTGTTTGCAGATACAGTTGTAGCAAATGCCAAATGTCACTCATTGCATCAGAATGTATAATACAAGTCCTAAAGTTTAAAACATCTTTTTTAAAAATCTGCTTAATAGAAATAGCTTGATTTTAAAAAATAATGGTATCTACATTAGCATACTAGAAGCCCTGAAGAAATCAGCTTGAAATAAAAACAATCTTTGTAGAATATTCTTAGGCTCTAAATTATTTAAGTTGACCAAAATCCAAGCATGAATATAATATGTGCTATGCCAACTACCAAGGACTTTCAAAACTTTTTCCCCTAGAATTAGAGAATAACTTGGTACCTACATCAGTATCCTTGCATGAAACGAGTTTTTAAGGAGGGGAAGTTACAGTCAGGAATACCAATATTATAAGGAGACACCTATTATTTTGATGAGTAGCTGCAGACACAATGTCTGTAGCCTCTCAGAACAGCTCTCTAGTTTGCAAAAGAATCACTTAAAAATGCATAAATGTTCTCTTTGTACTAATGGAACAGATCTTTGCAGTGGTTTCAAAGAGGAGAGAAGGGGGTGGGGGAGAGAGAGGGCCATTCTTGTGCCACTTCCCATGGCTTCCACACCAAGATAACCAAATGAGAAAGGCTGCTTGCTGTCCCAGCAGCACCAAGCCAGGAGGGAAGAGTCAGACCACCATCCACTCTGCCTTCCCACTTCTAAATTACACATGACAGTGGAGGCAACAAGGCATGCATTCAAATGCACAAGCTTGAGTTTGGCTCTGGCAATGAATTCAGTAGTGCAGACATAGTTGTGTCCAGCAGGTTAGCACACTCCTCTAAGTGACCAGTACAGGTACGAATACTGTGTCCACTCAAGATACTGCAGCAGAATAGGCTGTTGCTGCTTTCAGCATCAATTCCTGCCAAGGAAACAGCAGAATGAATCACTTTGGGGCAGATTCCGGACTGCACCAGAGCTATAAATTGAATGCTTTCAATTTATTTACTGCTTTCACTGGCTCTGACATTAGCAGAAAGAGCTGAGTAATCATATAAATGGAATGGAAGAAGAAAATGGAAGGGAATTAATATTGAGCATCTGTTCTATGCCAGGCACAAACTAAGTCTTTATTTGTTACAGAGGCAGCATGGTGTGGTTGATTCTACATCTACCATTTGCTACCCATGTGAACTTGGACAAGACCTGCAACTCTCTGAACATCTGTTTTCTCATGTCTACCTTTTAAGGTTGTACAGGAAAGAAAAGAGAATCCATGTTCATGTGGCAAATAAGAAATACATTTCAAAAGTAGGTACTTTTAGTTATTGTCATTACTGTCTAGATCATTGAATCCTCCAAATAGCATCATTACCATTTTACAGATGTGGATACTAAGGTTCAGAGAGGTAAGAGGGTTGTCCAGGGAATAAAACCTTGGAACTGTGATTCCAATCCAATCTCACACCAGAACTCGTCTTCCTTACTTCTCTAGACCATGCTACCTTTATCAATCAGTTGTGAAAAAATGGATTACAGAAATAAGAAGCAGCAAAAATGAGTGGGTTCTCAAATGTGAAATATCCATAAGACAAAAGTTGGCGTGGTGTATTAGTTAGGGTTGTCCAAAGAAAAGGACCAATAGGATACATATGACAAATACATGTTGTATATTGATTGCATACTATAATATGTAGTATATGTGTAATATTATAGTTTAGCACAGTGATATGTATACTATATATATAGTATAACATATAGTACACAACCAATATGTAACACACACACAACGTGTACATATATATCATATTGATTCCTCCACAATTGCATGAGCCAATTCCTTAAAACCTCCTGTCTCTCACTCTCTCACTGATGTCTATGTATTCTATTTGAAGCTTGTCCAATAAATGTATATTTTATATGTGTGTGTATGAGTGTACATGTGTGTTTAAAAAATGATTTTATGCATTGTCTTACACACTTGCGGATGCTGGCAAGGCAAAATCTGCAGAGCAAGCACATGGGGAGAGTCTGAAGGCATTTGGCTCATCCTTGGGTAAACTGTCTTTTTCTCCTGAGGCCTTCAACTGATGGATGAAGCCCACTGGGATATGGAGATGTAATCTGCACTGATTTAAATGTTAATCCCTTTAAAGCACTCTCTCTCTCTCTCTCTCTCTTTCTCTCTGTCTCTCTCTCTCTCTCTCTCTCTCTCTCACACACACACACACACACACACACACACAGAGCAACATCTAGGATATTGTTTAACAAGCATGTAGGTACTGTTACCTAACCAAGTAGATATAAAAAATTAACCATCCTAAGCAGGGTGGTGATCTGTGACAAATACAATACTCAGGACAGAAGGCTGGTATCTAAGAACTGTCCTTAATTGACTTCAGGTATCAAACTACTTAGGGTTTTTTTTTAAACTGGATATTATTCCCAATTTCTTAAAACCCACCTGCCTTTAGGCAGTTTTGACTATTAGATGAACTAAGATTATTGTTGTTTTTAAATAAAGCAGCAAGGAATGCAGACTTTCTTAACAACAAAGACATGTTCTACATACGACAAGAACACAAAACATTAATCAGTGTCAGAGGTAGGTAAGTGACTTGTAGGAGCTAGTGTGGGGAATCAGATCTTAGCTGAGATAAAAACAGAACTTTAGGAAGTAAGGTCCTTTTACCTAATCCAAGCTCCAGGGTGAGCTATTATTTTCAAAGTACAGAAAAAGCTTTATATGTCACCTCTCTGTTCCTTGTTGCTAAGCTATGCGACTTATTCATAGCAAGAGCAGAGTCATTAAAAACATTTATTAAGATATTTTTAAAATATAATGATTAGGGTTTTTTCCTGAAACAAATAAATGAATAGTTTTGTTATAATTATTATATTATAATAATTCAAAATTATTAACTTCTCAAAATGACATCTGCGATAGAATAAATTTTCTGCTTTCACCTGTGAAGATAAATCTTCTGGATTCTCACATGGTAGGAAGAAAATCCAGAGCTGGTATTGTGGCCTTACAAAGAAACTTTATGAAGAAGTTCCATTGTGTTTGACTACTACTCACAGGGGTACCTCCTAACTCACACATGGCTCCCCTCCCAGCACTCTTTCTGGCTTCAAGGTATTGTGAAGTAGAAGGATTTGTTTTAATCCACTTTCATTCAATCACCAGTCCTCATACTGGGAGAAGCCCTGTAGGGTTAGGGAAGTGACCTTCAACCAAGGAATCCATCCAAGGCGACTAGCATGACAGATGGTTGTCTCCTTGACATCCATCTCTCCTTTCTTCCTAGTAATAGAAATGTGCCCAAGTAAAGAAAACATTTCCTAGTTGAAGGAGGGAGCAGTTCATTGTTCCTGGAATAAAGGCATAATAGTTGGCATCTTAGCAGTCATTACTGAGTTAGGAGGTACCCTTGCGGGTAGTGGTCAAACACAATGGACCTTCTTCATAAAATTTCTTTATAAGGCCACAATACTAGCTCAGGATTTCCTACTTTCAGAGTCCCTTTATGTCACAGAAGAAATCCTTGTGTGTTTGAACAGTAACAGCCAGGTCTGTTTCTTTTAGTACAAATTAGTCCTTACTGAATTATTAACCCTCGTAGTGATCAAAAACTACATACACTTCTGCCACATGCTTCATTGAAGAGTAATAGACCAAAGACTCAGTATTATTTTAAATCCTTTGGAGTTTGATGCATGGGACAATAATATAAATGATCCAAACAATAAGAAGAAAAGGGTTTTGCTCTCATTATATTTAGTCATAAAATAAAAACCTGTTAGAACTGGAAAAGTACCTTAGAAATCCTTAATCTATCTTTCCACCCCATTATTCATTTTACAGATGAGAAACCAGAAATTCGGTGTTTAATACAGCAAAGATACTCAACAACTAAGCCAGGGGATATGAACACAAATCTTCCAAACATCATGGCTATTTTTTTCTTCTGGTTCTATAAATGGGACATAATCTTTACATAATCATCAAAGAAACAGGAAACTTGCACACATTTGAGTACTGTTCATCGGAATACTCTTGGGGTACCTTCTAACACAGAGCTGCCCAACATGCAGTTGCTCAATTTACAGATGGAATAATCTGTGCTCATGCCATAGTGCTCATCCCACACTCCAACATCACGTAATAGTCCATACCCAGTGTCCAAAGCCCTTTGTTGTCTTCCTTTTGGTTTTCAGTGCCAGTTCTTGTTAGCTGAAGGCAAATTACCTACGAGCCTAGCAAAGAAAGGGGCCCATTTGGCAACTATTCATCCTCCTCAGATTTGTGTTCTGGGAAGACATTTTAATTAAGCAGTGGGAGAGCTACTACATTTAGAAGCAGCTCCTAATGGGAAGCAGGGAATTTCAGGACCAACTGAAGTTCTTGGTGCTTGTGTGGCTTTACCATTTAAAAGACAGCCAGTGAATTCTTCTCTAGCACTCCTTTAGTACTGCAGGCTTTGTAAGATTCAGAACGGTCGACTGGTTTCTTAAGGCTCATTCCTCAGTTCTCCTTGCACCTCAGTGCATGCTTTGCAGACAGAACACAGGTCCTTTGATTATTGTCTAATTAACTCAAGCTGTGTACCATGTAAATGGTCACTGTTTTGATTATTACCATTGGTTTTTCCAAAAATGCTAAGAGACAATTCCTTTGGAGGGATTTTTCCATTCATGAATATTAAGTGAGTTTTATTTCATTCAAGCAAAGGAATAAACCAATAATCAATGTAACGCTCTATATTTGTTATCTGCTTGCTCACGAAACAACTGAGAAGTATCTGAGTTGAGCTTCATTGTCTATTTTACGGAGGGAGATGTCACTTGCTTTGTGAAAGGCACAGCAAGGACTCCAAGCTAGAAGCCAGATAATATTATAGTATTGTTCAAATGAGAAACAGTTTTCATCTTCTCGTCCTCCTTTTTGTGTCAAACACTTAGCACTTATTAATAATACCTTGTGAATGAGCATCTTTTGAAAAGAAGTTGCCCAGTTTAGATACAGAGTGGAAAATGGCATGCTAAAAGAACACCAGACTAGAAGTTAGGACTGGAGTTCTACCCTCAGCCCTACAATTGCCACCTGCTGTGACCTTGAGCAAGGCCCAACACATCACTGATCTCCCATTTCTCACCTACGACACGCTGTGTTAACATCAGAAGTATTTCATAATTCTCACTGTATAAAGCAAATAATAGCAGAGCACCCCAGTGCAGAAGGGGCCAAAGGGTCCAATGCCTAAAACCCCTGAGTCTTGCTCCTCCCTGGGGATCAATAATGCCTAAAGCCCCCTATATAAGCTTAGGGCACTGATCCACATAACTGTATATTCCCTTCCAAAAGTTGTGTCTTAACAGTTATTCCCTGTCCTAGGCTTAACCAAAAGGAGAGAAAAATGGAAAATGGAGAGATATATGGGAAACTCAAGCAACAACCCATTATTTATCATCCCTTAAACCTTGCTTTGGCTCAGAAGATACCAGGCAAAGCAGAAACTTGTTGCATTTCAGCAACAATATTTCTTTAATGCCCATCTAGGAGCATCTACCCAAAGTGACTGACAGCTGACAGTGAATGTCTATTTTCATTTTATTGGCTTATAGGAAGAGAGAACTTCATGAGCCATTTGGGGAAGTAGAGAATATTATCTGAAGGACCACAATTCCCAGAACCTGTTTATCAGTGAGGAGAAGAGGATGAGGTAAGTAGAAAATGTCCCCAGTACAACCTCATGATAAACAAGGAAAGTACCAAGGAAAATTAAAAATAGACCCATGTTGCATTAGTGTCCATGCTCATTAGAATGACTGCCTTTCTCAGGTTGAAGGATTCTCAGACATTATTACATAATTTTAAAAAATGTTTTTAATTTTTAAAAAATGTAGTAAAAAACAAATTTGTAACCCAACTTGTGATTTACCTGCCACTCTCATCTGCTCTGTGAATCTGTTGAGTTCATGCTGAGACTTCTTCAAAATAGTACTGACCCCTGCCCCATGCAAATGTGGCAAGGACTAGCAAACTGTCATTCAAAAAGAATCCAGGCCTCCTTGAATGAGGTAGAAAGGACAAAGTATTATTGCTGACACAGTTAGAAACAGTGTCAATGGTTTCTCCATTTATAGAGGGCAGGAGAAAAACCTTTTTAGGAAAGGGGATGGGCTGGTCCTGCAGCCAGAGATGGAAGTAGAGACGGCAGTGGGTGGGTTCAGGAAGCACATGGAGGTGTATAAGTGTGTGAATTTCAGACATGCTCCTATTTTTAATGTTGGCTATATTGGTATTTTAGTCTATGTACCTTATTGGGATATGGTGAAGATAAAAGCATAGATACAACATTTGTATCTCAAATCACAAACTTCCCCAAAATTTTACTAACAGCCTGCTAGCTAATACTTTTCAATTTGTAACCAGGCAAATTATAAATATTTTCACTGAGATTAAAATATTTTACTCATTTGAAATACTTCCAAAGAAGAAAAGATTATTAAACAAATCATTATTTTTATGTATCTTGGTGACTCAAAACTGTGTTTTTTGGGGGGAAAAATTAACTCTCTTCCATCAGAACTCAGTGTTAAATATTCCTTTTTACAATCTGTACCGGTGAGTCCCAAACTCTTTAATCATCAGAGTTCCTAAGGCACTTTCCAAAAACATGGAAACATTGGCCTTACTTATGGATATTCTGATTCACTGGAAAGTTGGAATCTATATTTTCAAAAAGGTCAGATAATTGCCTTTATTACTTTTATTTTGGAGATGAGTAAATTAATATTCAGTAAATAAATTGCAGTAAACAAAGCATATTAATGTTAAACCTTAGTAATAGGGGAAACTAGGTACAGGATATATAGGAGCTATTAATTTTTTTTTTTCAAAATTGCTGGCCAGTCTTGAGCTGCAGGAAAGATCCCATGCAGTCAGGTTACTTCCTTATTCACTTCTCTTTGAACTTGGATTTCTGAACAATTCAAAAGAGGAGAAGAATTCTTTCCACATTACTGGCATTACATTTTTGTGGCATATACTATTTTCAACATTCTTAACCATATGACAAGTAATTCCTAGCCATGCCATCACAGAAGAAAATACCAACATCCTGTGGCTTTCCCCAACTCTTACGTGCTTAAGAGTGTTAAATCCTTCACTCAGGACAACTGGGTATAGGTTATCTTTTCTTAGTGGTTGCTTTCTTACCACGCATTAAATATATCAGAGTCTGGAGAGAATAGATGGAGATATGAAGAGTGTAGGCAAGAAGAGGTTAAAAAAGAAAGGAATCTACACATCAAGGAGAGAAAATTCTTTTAGCTTCCTCTAAAAATATTTATCCTTCATGTAGAGAGACACTTTAAAAAATCTTTATATTAGCATAGCATAAGTAAAAAATAAATTCAAAGGTAAGAAAATAAGAAAGGCCAAGAATCCTAGAAAAAAATAGTTATTATATGATGGATAAGGTTGGCCACATACTGATGCCATATTGATATACCTCTTTAAAAGAAGATTAATTATAATAAAATAGATGGTTAGTAAATACCATTATAAAATACCTTCTTCTACATAGATTTGGTCCATTTTGGGTCAAATCCTATTCTTTATGTGCTGTGATGCAGAAGGTTTTATGTTGTCTGTCCTCCAACACCAGTGCCATTGAAATTTTTTGTGGATGTCTGTGAGTTGATTTGCACAGCATCTATTTTCCATTTTTCTGGTAATACCACTCAAATATTTTAGGGGAACTTTTGGGGGACCCTTTCACTCTCAATCCATGTGCTTTAGATGGGTCATCACACTTTAGCCCCAGGGGTAGCATGTGTCCTTGCCCCAGCCAGCCAACACATCCCACTCTTCTAGCTTAGGGTTTGGTTCAGTGAGGGCTTCATGACTCATTTAACACCAATGAGGTCAACTGAGAACCCAAGAGAAATGGTTTCCTTCTCCTAAATATGGAATTTGGGCAATCTATGCTTGACAGCAACAGTGACCACCACCAGGGATGGTCAGCCTGACATCAAATCCAACAGAGCATGGCAAAGCTGAGAAATAGTGTGTAAGAAAGACACTTAACATTTTTAAGCTCCTATATCCAATGACATAAAGGACCCTAGTCTTTTCAGTTATTAGAACCAATAAATTTCCCTTTCCTTTAAGCCTGCTTAAGTTGGGGTTTCTGTCATTTGGAACCAGAAGAATCTTGACTAATAACATGTTTAACAAGTTATTTGTCTATTATGTAAAACCATATTTTAAAGGAAAAAAGTAGATCTCTTTTGGATGGCATGAACATCTTTGCAAAATAACTCTTCCAGCATCTCAGAATTAGATCAAAGAATTTATCTACTGAGCTCATTTCGGTAGCCATAATGATTCCCAATATCAGTGGCTTACCATGTACCAGGCACATGCTAAGGGACGAACTTAAATTTCTCTCATTCCAGCCTCACAATCAGAATCTCTGTATTGTAGATGAGGAAACTGAGGCCAAGAGTCAGAATTTGAGCCTGAGTCTGTCTCTGTTCAAAATCCATGGCCTCAATTCCCTCTCCTTCTGGATAGAGTGTGTGTTTTTGTTTTTTGTTTTGTTTTGAACCTAGGGCCTCCTGCATTGAAGTCCAGCACTCTGCCACTGAGCTACCTTCCCAGCCCCCTTTAATTTTTCTTTTGAAACAGGCTCTCACTAAGTTATCCATGTGGGCCTTGAACTTGCAATCCTCCTGCCTCAGCTTCCAGAATAGCTGGGATTACAGGCATGGGCCACCCTGCCCAGATATATATTATGTTTTATTCTGGAATCTTATAAAAATTCATATTGGAAACATATAGTTTGGTTGTCAGTTTAATAATAACTTTTTAAAATTTAGATTTAAAACGCAAGTAGAAATACTCAGAAGGAATTAATTGATCCTTAAAATTATATATCAGTGTCAAGTAAACTCAATCCCCAGCTCTCCCTTTCCTGTCCCTGGCTGGGGCTGCTCCCTTCTCAACCTTGCCTAGCCTGCTTGTGGACTCAGCCCCCCTCATCAGGCACTAAGCACCACACATGCAGTCTGTCCTAGGGCAGGTTATTATAGCACATGGTTTTTAGCTATCATGGTTCTTTTTATTTTATTTTATTTTATTTTTTAAAGAGAAGGCGGGGAGGAGAGAGAGAGAGAGAGAGAGAGAGAGAGAGAGAGAGAGAGAGAGAGAGAGAGAGAATTTTAATATTTATTTTTCAGTTCTTGGAGGACACAACATCTTTGTTTTTTGTATGTGGTGCTGAGGTTCGAACCAGGGCCACACGCATGCTAGGCGTGCGCGCTACCGCTTGAGCCACATCCCCAGCCCTATCATGGTTCTTTTTAATTTCTTCAGCCACCCCTATCCCTGGAAAGCTCTTTCTGGTTATGTTGCATTAAGTCTGTACATCCCAGCCTTCTCCTCAAGTCCTAAGCCTACCAAGTCTCCCAGCCCTTGGATTATTTTGAAAAACCAAAAAATTCCCAATATTTAAATAGTTTAGACCTATCTCAGTTTTTCCCATTCAGAGCAACTCAGGGCTTTACCAAAATATTCACAATACTTTCTCAAACAAAATGATCCTTCTAGTGGATTTCTATCCTTAGTAATATGGAAACCAAGAAGAATCTTGGAATGATTTTTTGCTGTCTTATAATTGTAGTAGTACTAAGAGTAAGTGATATTTTATCTGTCTCAAAATAAAAAAATTAAAAGGGCTGGAGATGTAGCTCAGTGATAAGGCACCCCTGGGTTCAATTCCCAGCACCAAAAAATAATTAATTATTTAAAAAGTAAGTGATATTCTGAGAGTTTGCCTCGATTTTTCACAGTACTTATTGCAGTCGAGAACATACAGTAAGAAGTTAATGAACGGTTGTTAATGGACTATCCACTCAATATCCAGCTTCTGTTTCTCTCTGATGCTGTTATGTCTTTGGGAACTGCTCTCTGGGGTATGTGATTTGGAGATCAGCTGAGTTAAATATTGTAGTTTATTTAAAGTTCTGAGAGATGTAAGCTTAGTGTTTTAAAGAATCCAGACAACTTGAGGCAATCCAAACGATAAATCCACCGAGATTAAGCAAAGCTCAACCCCGTCTTCACCAAAGAGGTGCAGGCTGTGGATCCTCATTCCTACTGTGTTTGAAAACAGAGTTGGATGGTGGGTGATGCCCGAGCTTCCATGTTTGGTGAAGTTTTCTTCGAAAAGATCCTGATCCTCACTGAATTTTCTAATAGCATTTTACAGTTCAAATGTTGACAAAGAAAGAGATATTTACAAGTGTGCTTATTTCTTTTTGTGGGAAATGGACATATAGTATCGTCTCTCTAGCTGTTGAGACAGGGCCATTTGAAGAGACACCAGACTTTGATTGCTTAGTGCTTTGGGTTCTTGGGTAAAATATATTTTTAGATATTATCATTAATAATTCATGAATGAGAAACCTTTACCAGACCTAAGAGATTCAATATTTTTGTTTGTAACATATCTTTGCATTTTTTTTCAATGCCCTTCAAATGCAGGTCTACCTTGAATTTATTTTGAATGATTATTAGAAATGATTAATGACATCCTAGTGCTCCATGAAAAAGGTCGATGGTAGTACCCCAGCTGTAGTCTGTGTCTGCCTCAACAGGCCTCGTCTGGATGCTTCTACTCACTATATAATGGCCTTTTTAACTAAATGTATTAGATTTTTAACATGTGGGTATATATTATTACACTTGACATCTTTTTGTCTTTCATTTAAATTATTTGATCAGGTGATGGGGAAAAGAAAGAACTAATTTTTTTTACTAGTGTCTGTGATGGTGATGGAAATTCATGAACAAAGTGATTTTCTCTGCTGTTGATACAGCCAGATGCCTTATCTCTAGATCTGAAGGTAAAATAAAAGACTTCTCTCCCTCCCTGTGAGCTTTAAAAAATCAGAAACAGCTTTTCTTTCCTGGAGTGTGATGCCTTTGTAGATGTGACTTCATGCTTTCTGAGAGCGGTGGCTTTTTGGAGGTGGTTAGAATCATCTGGAAATTTTTTCAAATACGTGTAGAGTCACACGCACCTCACTCCCTTGGTAGAATGCCAAGTCCCACCACCTGGACATCGTTCAGAAAAATAAGGCCAGCTGAGCTGACAGAATTCTGGGGGCATTCTCTGCCCTGAGTTGTGATGGGAAGGATTAGACATGGGAGGAGGGGGCTGGTCCTGCAGGGAAACCACATCTGCAGGAAGATGCTGTAGAACAAGGCTTCACTTGGCTTCTTTCATTTCCCTCAAAAAGAACCTTACTACCTTTCTGCCCAGTTTATTTGACCAGTAGTAATAACATCAATACTAACAACAAATTCTGCTTCACCATTGGTTATGGGGAAGGAGAAGAAAAAAAAATTAAAAAGAACACTCCTAGAGAGGAGGAGTTTGATAATCCTGGGACCAAGGATTTCTGGCATGGCTTTTTTGATGTTTTTGGCTTATGAATCCTAAGAAAGTCAAACCCTTTAGGCGAGTAGCTTAATTGCTTGGTGTCCTAGTTTTCTTTTTTATAAATGGGGATGATCAGATAAGTGGTCGTACTATGCTTATGCTGTTGTAGGAAAAAAATGGTGCAATAAAAACAAACCAAAGATGCCAGCTGAAGTGTTCTGAGTGCTTGCTATGACCAAGTACTGTTTTTAGCAATCAACACGTTTGAGTTGACTTAACTCTCACAGCATAAAATGAAAGAGTAACCAGAAGGTTCCAGGCAGGTCAGGGTGTATGCCAAGTGCTCTTTAATTGTTAGCAGTTGTTCTGGAAAATGCAGAATAATAATCTCTATAGTTAAACCCATTCTTCATTCAGGCGGATAGTTAGGTTTTCTTGCCATTGTCATTCTCATAAACAGGGCTTCCTGAACATCCCTGTAGGTTTCTCCTTTGTGCATGTGCAAGGATTTGGGGGTGGGGGTAGGAGGCTTGCGAGATCAGGGATGTCTACAAGCGCTTGGCTGTCCTATATTCAGCCTGTTTCCTTCCTTCTTTAAAAAAAAAAAAAAAAATCCATAGAATATATTCCTTAATCTTTGAAGAGAGGTATAAATTTTTTTTTAATTAAAGATTTCTTTCTTTAAATATCGGTGTGGATTACAGTGTGCTGCACTAAGCAAAGTGTGACAGCAGAAGGGCTACTAGCAATTCACTTATTAATTTGCCAATCTGAATTAGAAGCTAAGTTTGATAAAGTATTGACCAAATAGAGAAAAACAATTTGGGAAATTTATAGAAGGTACTAATGACTAGTTTTGCTGCCTAATTTTTGTTGGTTTTTTTTTTTTTTTTTACAGAGAGAGAGAGAGAAATTTTAATATTTATTTTTAGTTTTCGGCAGACACAACATCTTTGTTTGTATGTGGTGCTGAGGATCGAACCCAGGCCGCACACAGGCCAGGCGAGCACACTACCACTTGAGCCACATCCCCAGCCCCCGTTGGTTTTGTTTACTGTTTTTTTTTTTTTCGTTTTTTTTTTCTTTTTAGGTTTTTATTCTTTTTAGATATACATGGCAGTAGAGGATATTTTGATATATTTATACAAACATGGAGTACATCTTATTCTTTTTTTATTGGTTGCTCACAACATTACAAAGCTCTTGACATATCATATTTCATACATTAGATTCAAGTGGGTTATGAACTCCCATTTTTACTCCGTATACAGATTGCAGAATCACATCGGTTACACATCCACATTTTTACATAATGCCATAATAGTAACTGTTGTATTCTGCTACCTTTCCTATCCTCTACTATCCCCCCACCCCTCCCCCTCCCATCTTCTCTCTCTACCCCCATCTACTATATTTCATTTCTCTCCTTGTTTATTTTCCCATTCTCCTCACAACCTCTTATATGTAATTTTGTATAACAATGAGGGTCTCCTTCCATTTCCATGCAATTTCCCTTTTCTCTCCCTTTCCCTCCAACCTCATGTCTCTGTTTAATGTTAATCTTTTCCTCCTGCTCTTCCTCCCTGCTCTGTTCTTAGTTGCTCTCATTATATCAAAGAAGACATTTGGCATTTGTTTTTTAGGGATTGGCTAGCTTCACTAAGCATAATCTGCTCTAATGCCATCCATTTCCCTGCAAATTCCATGATTTTGTCATTTTTTAGTGCTGCATAATACTCCATTGTGTATAAATGCCACATTTTTTTATCCATTCATCTATTGAAGGGCATCTGGGTTGGTTCCACAGTCTAGCTATTGTGAATTGTGCTGCTATGAACATCGATGTGGCAGTATCCCTGTAGCATGCTCTTTTAAGGTCTTCAGGGAATAGTCCGAGAAGGGCAATAGCTGGGTCAAATGGTGGTTCCATTCCCAGCTTTCCCAGGAATCTCCATACTGCTTTCAAAATTGGCCACACCAATTTGCAGTCCCACCAGCAATGTACAAGTGTACACTTTTCCCCACATCCTTGCCAGCACTTGTTGTTGTTTGACTTCCTAATGGCTGCCAATCTTACTGGAGTGAGATGGTATCTTAGGGTGGTTTTGATTTGCATTTCTCTGACTGCTAGAGATAGTGAGCATTTTTTCATGTACTTGTTGATTGATTGTATGTCCTCCTCTGAGAAGTGTCTGTTCAGGTCCTTGGCCCATTTGTTGATTGGGTTATTTGTTATCTTATTGTTTAATTTTTTGAGTTCTTTGTATACTCTGGATATTAGGGCTCTATCTGAAGTGTGAGGAGTAAAAATTTGTTCCCAGGATGTAGGCTCCCTATTTACCTCTCTTATTGTTTCTTTTGTGAGAAAAAACTTTTTAGTTTAAGTAAGTCCCATTTGTTGATTCTTGTTATTAACTCTTGTGCTATGGGTATCCTATTAAGGAATTTGGAGCTCGACCCCACAAAATGTAGTTCGGAGCCAACTTTTTCTTCTATCAGACGCAGAGTCTCTGATTTGATATCAAGCTCCTTGATCCATTTTGAGTTAACTTTTGTGCATGGTGAGAGAAAGGGATTCAGTTTCATTTTGTTGCATATGAATTTCCAGTTTTCCCAGCACCATTCGTTGAACATGCTATCCTTCCTCCATTGCTTGCTTTTAGCCCCTTTATCAAATATAAGATAGTTGTAACTTTGTGGATTAGTCTCTGTGTCCTCTATTCTGTACCATTGGTCCACCCGCCTGTTTTGGTACCAGTACCATGCTGTTTTTGTTACTATTGCTCTATAGTATAGTTTGAAATCTGGTATTGCTATGCTGCCTGCTTCACACTTCCTGCTTAGAGTTGCTTTTGCTATTCTGGGTCTTTTATTTTTCCATTTGAATTTCATGATTGCTTTATCTATTTCTACAAGAAATGCCATTGGGATTTTGATTGGCATTGCATTAAACCTATAGAGAACTTTTGGTAATATCGCCATTTTGATGATGTTAGTTCTGCCTATCCATGAACAGGGTATATTTTTCCATCTTCTAAGATCTTCCTCTATTTCTCTCTTTAGGGTTCTGTAGTTTTCATTGTATAAATCTTTCACCTCTTTTGTTAGGTTGATTCCCAAGTATTTTTTTTTTTTTGAGGATATTGTGAATGGGGTGGTTTTCCTCATTTCTGTTTCAGAAGTTTTGTCGCTGATATACAGAAATGCCTTTGATTTATGTGTGTTGATTTTATATCCTGCCACTTTGTTGAATTAATTTATTAGTTCTAGTAGTTTTTTTTGTAGACCCTTTTGGGTCTTCTATGTATAGGATCATATCATCCGCAAATAGTGATAATTCAAGTTCTTCTTTTCCTGTTTTTATGCCTTTAATTGTTATTGTTTTTGTCTGTCTGCTTCAGAGATGGACATTGATTGCTGGCCTGACCAGACATTCTTCTTCACTTTGAGCTAAAGAACAGTACTCTGGGTTTTGTGGCACATCCTGGTGAGCTATGCCAACTACTGTCCGACCACTCTTGCACTCTGTTAAAAAAAAAATGCTGGAGAGTTTAACAGGGCAGCTCTTGTCAACCCTGGACACCACGGAGAATTAAACCCCAGGCCACGGGCTGGGGATGTGGCTCAGTGATAGAGTGCTTGCCTAGCATATTTAACGTTCTAAGTTCAATCCGCAGCACCAAAACAAAAATGAAACAAACAAACAACAACAACAACAAAAAACCCAGATCATGTCCCTGATTTTCTGTTACCCTGGATCTCTTGATTTGCTATGTTCATGTTTTGTGCCTCTTGGATATATTGTGCCCTTGGATATTTCAGTAGCATAAAAAAGATTGCCCAAGGAGCCAGCCCTGGTGACAATATGCCTCAAAGACTAAAATATTGACAGCAGAGCAGATTATAAAAATCTCTCCCTGTATAGTTGGTACTACCCAGGTGAATAAAAATGTGGCCATTATTGTTTGGGGGAATCTTCTACCCCAGTGTAATTTTTTGGAGGCTATAGATTGGATTATATAGATTGTCATGCTTTGCTTAATGCAACACACTGTAATCCAGCTCAGTGATAGGACATTAACCTAGCATATTTGAGGTCCTGGGTCTGATCCCCAGTACTAAAGAAAAAAGAAAAAAACAGAGGCTGGGGAGGCTGAGGTGAGAGGATCACATGTTCAAGGCCATCATAGACAATTTAGCGAGACCTTGTCTCAAAATAAAAAATAAGGAGAACTGGGGATGGATATCAGTGGTAGAACCCCTGGGGTCAGTCCCCAGTTTCACATTAAAAACAAAAAAGAATGAAAGAAATAAGGAGAGTCTTGTGAACTATAGCATGCTTCTTTTAAAAGCAAGCATGCAATGTTGGTGTTTTTTGTTGTTATTGTTGTTGTTTTTGTAGGGGGGCGGGGACAAGGGATTGAACTCAGGGACACTCAACCACGAAACCACATCCCCAGCTCTATTTTGTATTTAGAGACAGGGTCTCACTGAGTTGCTTAGTGCCTCACTTTTGCTGAAGCTGGCTTTGAACTTGCAATCCTCCTGCCTCAGCCTTCTCAACTGCTGGGATTACAGGCATGCACTACGCCACCAGGCCAATGGTTTTTAATTTTAGTTTGCATTCCCCTGGCATTAGTAAAGAATTTATTCATACTGTTCATTTGTACTTCTTCTTTGTTGTTTGTTCAGGCTCTTTGACCATTTTTAAAACTGGAATGGTTAATGTGACACTGATTTCTAGAAACTTTTTGTATAATGTGGATAGTTATATTTGTTGAATGTGTTGCAAATTCTTTTCTTTCTAGTTTGTTGTTTGTCTACAAACTTTATTTATGGTTTCTTTCTTTCTCCAGGCTGACCTGGAGCTCCTGGGTTCAAGGGATTCTTCTGCCTTAGTCTCCCAAGTACCTGGGACTGTAGGTAGGAGCCAAAGCACCCCCACAGGTTACTGAATTTTACCAAGTGATTTTTGTAGAGGCTATTGAGATTTATTGTGAAGTTTTCTTTATTAATATGCTAATTAAAGAATTACAATGATGAATTTCACTAATGATGAACAAATTCAACCAAATCTTGTTAATCATGTTTTGTAATTTAATACATGGCTGGATCAAATTCATAAATACTTTAATTAGAATGTCTGAATATATATGACCATAACTGAGACAGCCTTGATGTTGAATTGCTTGTATTTTTACCATTCTCTTTTGCTTTTTGCTTATTCATTTGGATACTATAATTTCTCTGGCTTGAATATCAAGGTTATGTTCATTTCATAGAAAGTATATTTCTTTTTATGCCCTTGGATATTTTGGTAGTATAAAAATTATCCATTTATTGAAGACCTAAATGAAGTTTATTAAAGCTGTATGAGCTTGGTGCTTTTTTAAAACATAGATGCCTGTATTATTTATCTATTACTATGCAAGAAATCTTCCCTAAACTTGATGGCCTAAATCAAAAATAACCAATTTTACCCCACTGATTTTGATTTTGGGATAAGGAATTTGTGAGCAACTTAAGTAGGGGGTTCCAGCTCGAAATCTCTCATGAGGTTGCAGTTACATACTGGCAAGGGCTGGAACTATTAGTCAAGGCTTTATTGGAGCTGCAGGATCCACCTTTGACTTGTCTCACTAACATGATGGGCAAGATGGTGCTGGTTGTTGGCCATGGGCTGTATTCTCCTCCTGGGCCTTCCACAGAAGGACTCGATTGTCCTCACAGCCTGGTGGCTGATATCCCCCAGAGAAAAAAATAAGAGAGCAAGATAGAAGATGCAACTGCAACATCTTTTATTGACCTAGTTTTGGAAGTCACATGCTGTCACTTCTATTGGTCACACTGGGCCAACCCTAATCTTCCCTGATTCAGGGAGGGGACTGGACAAGGGCATGATACAAGGAGGCAAGGATTATTTGAGACCATCTTGTAGGCTGGCTTCCATACACTCTCTGAAACTTCTCCATCATTTAATGATTATTGCTCTTGTTAGGTTTTACCTCTTTTGAATCCCTTCAGTACTTTATAGTTTTCAGGAGATCTACCCTGTCCTATAGTTAAATATTCTACAAGATTTTATCAGAAAGTCCTTTCTCTCTCCAAGCATACATAAAAAAAAAAAAAATCCCTCTAAAATTCCAGAACTTTCATGGTTTTGTTCTAATTACATTATTTTTTCAAAATTTAAATATTTGATATAATTGGCTTGTATCTTTTTTGTATGTGTTAGATATGCATTCAAATTCATTTTTTTTATAGATGGCTACTTAGTTCTTCCAATACAGCTAAATGAATAAGTGCATCTTTCTACAACTAATATTACCTATATCATATATAATAAATTTTGATAAGTAATTGGTATTATTTCTAGTCTTTATTATTTTTGTCCAATACACTATTAAATAACAATAATAATCCCAGGAGTTTAAAACAAACTCCTTAGTTTTTCCCATTGAAAATTATATTGGTATTTGGTCTCAGACAAACATAACAAGGAATTATTTTTTTATTTCTCTTATTGAGAGTTTCCCTTTTATTATTTAGGATATTTGTTAAATTTTGTCATAGGTCTTTTCATGATTATATGTTACACAATAAATACTACTAGATTTTCAAGAGTTGAACCATCTATATTTTCATGGGGGAAAACCTTCAGAGTTACAAATTGCCATTGGATTCTGCTTGTTAATAGTTACTTAGTATTGACAGTAATTGAAAGACTAGCTTATATCTTTTTTTAGTAGGTGTTGTCAGATATATATTTTATATTTCCTTCATAAAGATAATTTGGAAGTGCTTCTTCTTTTTCTCCTTTCCTCCCCCCAGCCTCCTCCTCCTCCTCCTCCCCCATCTTTTTTTTTCTACAGAATAGTTTAAACAACATTGAATTATCTACTTTTTAAAAAAATTGGTAGCATTCCCCTGTGCAAAATCTGGCTCTGACACTTTCCTTGGGAGGAAAAACTGTTAATTTTTTTTTTTTTACATTAAACTTTCTCATATAATCCAAGTATGGGATGGTGTGACATAAGAAGATATATATTTGGTTCCTGTAATCCCCCTTTCCTGGCAATCACTGAAGGGATACATGTATCTTTGTATGCTAATGAGATGACTGGTACCTGGGGGTAATTGAAGAGCCTTAGGGTGGTGGCTGGTTTCCAGGGGTACCAACTATGTGTGGGAACCAATCAGTACCTCTGACCTCCAGGAAAGATGGACTAGAGATTGACTTGATTACCAGAACCCAATGATTCAATCAATTATGCCTATGTAATAAGGCATTTATAAAAACCCAAAGCTCAGAGAGCTTTCCATTTGCCAAACACGTGGAAAGGCTGGGAGGTTAAGCATGCCTGGGGAGGGATGGAAGCTCCACACCTTTCCATCTGGCTTTTCCTGAGTTGTACCCTATTTATAATAAACTGAGTAAACTAGATTTTGTGAGTTCTGTGAACCATTCTTGCAAATTATTAAAACTAAAGGAATGGCTATAGGAATTTCCGATTAACAGCTGATTGGACAGAAGAACAGATGCTTGAAAGAATTCCCCACACAAAGACACTTCGCCGGGAGAATTCCAATATTATTGCAAAAAGCTGTGTGCTTATATAGAACTAAAGGGGAGATGGTAGGGCTTAGATAAATGGCAGGCCGCCATTTATTGGCAAGTTCTTCTAGATATCAGCTCCCGCGCCCAGGCATTAGTTCTCATTGGGGCTCAGGTTCCCCGCCAGCGAGGTTTGAAATTGGCGCCGGCGGGAGAGTTCACACGGCCGGGGAACTTTTCGCGCCACTGCAGAGAAGAAGAAGGTAGGAAGAAGAAGTCCTTAGGCGCCATGTTGGGTTTTTTTCTCTGGGGTACGGCTGCCATTTATACTTTTCCCAACAATGCTAACTTGAACTCAGAATTGGGATCTAAAATGGGGCAGTCTTGTAGTTCTGTGTCCTTTATCTACCAATTTCACATAGATAGGGTCAGAATTGAATCAAACACATTTAGTGTCAGAACTGAAGTGGGGTGAGTAATGTAAGTTGAATATAGCAAAAATAGGAGTTGTCTTTTCAGATGGGATACAACACTGTGGGGCATCAAAAACAGGTAATGGCTTGACGTCATGTTCCAGATAGAGGACTTGCTCAGACTTACTGACATCTGCAGAGACATTGCAATGCTAATTTGAAAAGGCAGAATGAATAAGAAGAAAATAAGGAGAGCTTTGTGATATAAGAAGAAAACGATAATATAAGAGATATCCAATGGAAATTTCCTATGTTTCCAAGGAAAACAATGAACATTGCTACTTTAATTTAAAACTTCTTGGAAACAGCTGGCAACCCGCCTTCATGGCCTACATCTATTGTATTATAAAAATTTAAATCAGCCACCAAAATTAGCATGAATCATAGACAAGACAAAGAAGGAAGCAAGAATTTGACTAAAAGAGAAAAATATCAACAGCTGAATTATTTTTATTTTCGGTCTGCTACTGCTGCATAAGAATGCTATGTCTTTTTATTATCACCATTTGATGAGGCTTTTTAAGTTATAAAAATAGAAATTCTTTTTAAAACCATCACTGAAAGTATACTTGCTTTAGAGATTAAAAAGTTGAGGGCGGTATTTGCTTTAGATAAGGTAAGAAACACATCTAGTATTGCCTAATCTCACCGTTTTTAGCCTAGGCAATAGGTATTGTTATAGAAACACTTTTTAAACACTTAGATAATTAATTCCTTGCTAAAGGAAAACTAGCTTCAAATTCAACATAATTGATAGACCCAACCTGATCTTTTATTAAAATTGGGAGCCATCTTGCCACAAAGCCATGAAAAGCTAATTTTGGCTTTACTATAAATTACTGCAAATTCTGAACCTGCTTGGAATGCCTACCCATGCCTTGAACTCACCCATGCCTAGCTCTCTGACCAGATAGCAGCCCTCTCTGAAACTTTAGTGACACGTCATAAATATTGGCCTTCCCCGGCCAGACAACGACCCTCTCTGAGGCTCTAAGGGTCCTCATAAATTCTGATGTTGGGGCCAGAAAAAAAAAATGTAAACTACCATTAGTGTGATGCTTGTCAGAGTTCTGTTATCTGTAACCCCCTTTTTGTGTAACTTGCTGGGCTATAAAGCTGGGCTGTAGGAAAGGTGGGGGGGCTGTCTTGTTCCCGCTGTTTTGGGAGGGAAAGGCAGCCCGGCCGGTCGAAATAATAAGCTTGCTTTAATTTGATTTTAATTGGAGTCAGTGGTTTTCTCTTGCGTCCTGGTCTAACAATAATATTATAATAATTTATTTTTTTAAATGTTATTTTTAGCCAGGTGCAGTGGTGTACATCTGTAATCCTAGCTACTCTGGAGGCTGAGGCCTGAAGACTGCAAATTCGAGGCCAGCTTCAGCAATTTAGCAAGACCCAGTGTTATGGTTTGAATGTGAGGTATCCCCCCAAAGCTCACATGTGAGACAATGCAAGAAGGTTCAGAGAGAAGTTATGGGGTTGTGAGTGAATTAACCCCCTGATAGGGATTAATTGAGTGGTAACTGTAGTGGTAGGGTGTGGCTGGAGGAGGTGGGAGTTGGAGGTATGACTTGGGGTATATATTTGTTTCAGGCAAGTGGGGACCTCTCTCTGCTTCCTGATCATAATATGAAGTGCTTCCTTCCACCACACTCTTCCACCATGATATTCTGCCTCACCTTAAACCTTGAGTTTATGGATTGAAACCATGAACCCCCAATAAACTTTTCTTCCTCTATGGTTGTTCTGGTCAGATTCTTTAGTCACAGCAGTGAAAATGCTATCTAAAACATCCTGTATCTAAATAAAGGATTTTGGAAAAGGTCTAGGGGTATAGCTCATTGGTAAAGAGTCCCTGGGTTCAATTGCCAGTACTGGGAAAAAAAAAAGCAAGAAAGTTAAATTTTTAGCAAAATTGTATTATGAATGCGTAGATGTATATACTATATATGCTATGCACATTTATATGTATTTATTATATACTATACACATTGATATGTATTTAAATATTGTTTCAGGATCTAGTGGGTAAAATTCGTAAAATACCAATTTTGTTTCATTTTAAATTTTAAATTAATGTTGTGAATGTAGAAAACTGCAGTCTTTATATAGTAACAAAAAAAATGTATATGATACTGATGTTAAGTACTATGTAGGAAACCAGATGAATTTATTTGAGGTGGAGGAGTTAGGTGAGTGGGCCACAGTTTAATGGTGCCAATATTAAATAATACTATTCACTCACTTGTGAAAATCTGAAATTTTGGCCAGACTACTTGTCACTGACATCATTGCTTATAAGAATTAGATAATTATGCTTTAGATCCTTACTGATATAATTTTGAACTGCATCTAAGAATATCATGTTTCAGTGACTCTAAGTGGAAGACCTCAGGTCTAAGACTCCCAAATTTTGTCAGAGATCTACTTTGCTACAGTTTCACTGTATTCAAGGAAACAAATAAAGCTGGTTCTCAAGTATAATTGTTTCCTTACTAAAAATCTTTTCATTAAGTCTTTTATAATTTGACCCCAGACCACCCTCTGTCCTTCTTCTGATTCTCTATTTTTTTACATTTTATTCAACTTCATTTATACCAACACAAAATGTTAAATCACGCTCAATGGTTCTTTTTGCCCTGAATGCTCTTTCATTTGTTAATGTGATAAGTTATTTCACATCCTTCAAGGCCTAGCTCAAATTTTGGTATATTCAAGTACTCTACATGACTTCTCAGCAAATTGACTTCTCAGCAAATTGGCTTCTACCTTTTTCTTCTTGTACTATATAGTTTAACTGTATGCCTCTCCCACTAGCCCATGGTCTTTCCCACTAGACTGTGAGGTCCTTGGAAGCGATGGCAATATCTCATCCACTTTTTACATTCCTGTCTGTATTGTGATTCCCTCACCGGACTGCCCAGCACAATGTCTGGCATGACACATCTTTTATGGATGAGTGGATGCTAAGTCAGTATGATCCATGGTGGCTCCAAAGTGCAATCTAAAGAGCATGATATCAGTGTGGTTAGGCACGACACAAAGTTATACAATTTAAACCACAACAAAAAAAAAAAACTACATTTAATTTAAGCCAAAAATTTTATTTAGGGAATAAAAATTAGAAAGCTAAGTATTTGTGGTAAGTACAGAAATGAAATGTAAATCATTGGAAATTTTCGAAGGACACAGTGCTTGGAGGTGGATGTAAATCTTGTTTCCACAGGTGCTCAGCCTATAAAAAAAGCAAATGATTATGATCAAATAGCTCATTTTTTTACCTACTATGGCTATTTTTCCACAAATAGTTTTTATACGTGTCTAGATTGTGTGAACGATCCCGCCCCCTTTTTAAAAGCAACATACAGTCACAACAATTTGTTTCAACAAACAAAACAATGTTTATCGCAAGTCTCTGAAGTGTCTGTAACCACTGCAGTGAACCAGCCAGACATAAGGGGAAGTGTGACGGGGGGTGCTGGAATGGAAAGATGTGATGATCCTAACCACTGATGATTAAAATATCTAGCCTTTGCAACTTTACTCTACCATTTGACCATGTGAATACATTGGTGGGGCCCTCCTGGTGCCTTGGAGGGGAGCTATACCAAAGAAGGGCCCCAGAGCAGAAGTACAAGTGAAAGGAAAAAAAAAATTACTCCTTCCTCCTCAAATAGAAATGAGAATAACAAAGGCTGATGGCAAAGAATGTTGTCATAATTCAAAAGTTTGTTTTGTTTCATGAAGAAAACAGACCTTTCTTTCTTATTCCCACCAAACAGGAAGGGGAACAATTTGGAGGCAAACTCAAGAAGGGAGTGAGCAAAGAAAAGACCATGGTTTTGTATAAAAATATGACTTATAAGACATGGATTCTGGAAAGAAAGTGACTTTGTGAGTTAGGAGATATTTGGAAAAATTTGATTTTCTCCTTTCTAAAAAGTTTATATGGTTTTAGGCTAGGGGTTGCAAACTGACAAAACCTAAGGGTAGGTTTTATTTGGTCTGTAAAATGTCTTCAGCTCTTTAAAAAATGAGCCAGTATATCAAATATGACCTAAAAATACAGCATTCTGGCTATATCAACCTTCATCTCTCTATGGTAACATTCAGCTGGTCTGGGTGATGAGCACCTCTTTTAGATATAGTACTGATTGCCACTGTCCTCACATTTACACATTTATATAAAAGCATTTATTTCAGCCCATTTTTTTCAGAAATTTCTAGTTCTTGCCTAGGCCTGATTATATGTCTTTATACTTTAGGGAGTTCGTATTTGATCCACAGTGCACACTTGTGAGGAGATCACGAAGGGACCAACTTTATTTGGAGAGGTCAGGTAGATGGTTGATGGCACCACCAGATGTAGAGAGACTGTTCCATGGGTAAGAGGCAGGGGATGACCACATTAATGGGCTCCTCCCAGAACACTATCACAGATGGAAGGAGTCAAAAGTTGGGAAAACTATAGCCACATGGAGAATGGAGCAATCCTACTAGGAAAGAGGATAGGCTGTTATCATTAACTGTGTGCAGACAATGGGGTTTTTAAAGTAGAGAGAGATTCACACAAGACATCAGAGAAAGGAAGGACTTTGGGGAGAAAAATGCAAATTTGAAGGCAAAAGAAGCAAATTAGGAGCAGTGGGGAAATCCAAAGAGTATCACCATGTGAATATCTTAAGTGATTAGATCGCTTCCCCTTGGTGCTTTAAAAAGCCATTTTTACTTTAAGAGTTCCTCTCCTAGGGTGCAACTCTCTTCAGTTAATCCCCAAGTGAAGGAAACCATATAACCACACCATATGTACAGCAGTGCTCAGGAGCCTGATGGTCCAGGGTAGTAAAGGAGAAGGATGATCTAACCCACCTGCTGATTCACTAACACCTGCAGAAGGAGAGAAGCATCCAGTGGGAGGAACCACATGCCCAGAATTGTTAGGTGTGAGCAGCTGTAAGGTGAGTACTCTCTGAGTATTGCAGGAAAGAATATATGGTTTTGTCAAGTTCATTTCAAGTAGGCCAGGTTGAAAGACTTCATAAATCCTAGTTTCTGGCACAAAGGAAGTATCTAAAAATTTTAGTCATCCTTGTCATTTTTATTATCTTAAAACAAACAAACAAATCTGCATTCCTGCTCCTTTGGAGGTAGGGGTCCCAAAATGGCATCTCAGAAGCTACAACTGGTCCACAGATGTGTTTTGTTTGAAAATGTATGGTTACCCTGCCTTGTTTCCCAGACCACACCACTTCCTGTTGCTTTACATCTCACTAGTTCCCTTTTGCAGATTAGTTGATGACCTTTGTAGGCAATTGAGTTTTGGCGTCTATTAAACTCAACCCTGTGGAAGGGGAAGGGAGGGTTACATAGAGACAGGATTCTGCTATTTTTTTTAAGAGGACAGGTAGTAGAGGACTTGAGGAAAGGAAATGGTCCAAAGGAAGAGTGGTCTGTGAGTGGATAGTTCTGGATTCATGTTAAAGTAGGTTGGTAGAAGTAAGACAGAAGAGCAGGGTAAGAACTGGGTTTGGGAGCTGGGGTTGTGGCTTAGTGGTAAAGCTGCTTGCCTAGCACATGTGAGGCACTGGGTTTGATCCTCAGCCCCACATAAAAATAAATAAAATAAAGTTTAAAAAGAACACAATAACTAAAAAAAAAAAAAAAAAAAAAAAAACTGGGCATGGGAATTCCAGCTTTAGATATTTACTGCCTGTGTGACCTTAGGTAAATTCCATACCCTCTCTAAATCGGATTTTTTTCATATGCAAAAATGAGATTATTAGCCTCTATAATCATAATAGGCAAAATAAAATGAGTTACACATGAAAAGTTATAGCTTCCCATTGTTTCCTTATTAATTTTGGGGGAAAGGGGAGGTACCGGGGATTGAACTTGGAGGCACTCAACCACTGAGCCACATCTCCAGCCCTTTTATGTATTTTATTTAGAGTCAGGGCCTCCCTGAGTTTCTTAGTGCCTCACTCTTGCTGAGGCTGGCTTTGAACTCATGATCCTCCTGTCTCAGCCTCCCAAGCCACTGGGATAACAAGCGTGTGCCACTGCACCCAGCTTCTTACTAATTTTGAGTTGAAAGAATCACTACATTGTTAAACGATATTTTAAAAAATAGAGGTATGAGTTCATTAACATAATGCATTTGAAAAACAATTGAAAATCTTGCTTTTTAGAGATAATGATGATAAACTAAACAAGTAATATTAATGTGTTTTTTTCATTACTGGAACTTGGTGTAGATTGCTCTCATTGGGGCATAATACATGCTCAAAAAGTCTTTGTACAGCGTATGCTTGTATGAATGAAGTTCATTTTCTTCAAAATAAAATTGTTCAGTCCCTGCAGATGTCACAACCCACTATGAATCTGTCCTGTGATCATAAAGTCTTGCATTTTAATAACTCTTGAAAACAATAATAGTGTTTTCAATTGGTGATTATGATAAATCTATTAAATAGATTTGAATACTACTATTATCATATTTTGATGGCTGAAAAAATAAAGGATCAGAGAATGTCATAAAAATAACTATATTCCCTTAAAATTATCATGTCTAAATTTATCTTTAGCCATAGTAAAATATTCAGAACATATTGTCATTTGAATAGCCAGTACTAATGAGTATATACTATAACCCCACTATAGTAGTCTGTTTTGTGTTGCTTTAACAAAATCCCCGAGGCTGGGTAACTAATAGAATAAACTTTACCTGTCCCACAATTTTGGTGGCCAGAGGGTCCAACAGCATGGCACTGGAATCCTGATGATGATGATCCCTGGCTACTTCACAACATGACAGAGAAATAGAAAGGGAACCTACTGTGTGCACAAAGGACCAAGTGTGTGACCTCGCTTTATAACAACCCACTCATAAAAACTGACTCCATGAGTTAATCCCTTTCAAGGCAGTACACTCCTGGCCTAATCAGTTAAGGAACTTCTTAAAGATTCCTCTACCTCACACTGCCATACCGGAGACCTAGCTCCCAGGAATCATATGAACTTTTGGGGGATATACTCAAACCACATCCAAACTTTAGCAAGCATTTTCATTAAAAAATTAAATATATATTATAAATTATAAATAAAAATAGGTAACACATATAAAATATCTAAAATATATTTTAAAATCAACCAATTAATTTATCTATCTATACACCTGAGAGCTGGGAAGACTATATACCAAAATAATAACAATGCTGACTGTTGCTCAATGATAAAATTTCATTGCTATTATTCATTTTCATTGCTATTTCAGTTAAATTTTTAATGTATCTATATTTCTATTTTTTCAAATGCACATATATTGTGTTATTTTATAATTATGAGACTTGTTTAAAAGATGAAGTTTTTTTTTAATTAATGAGAGAACTATTTAAACATAGATTAAGATCCAAATTAGCTGTCACCAGGACATTGAAAAATGTATGGGATTAAACAAATGCCTATTCTTGGAGAAAAAAATGAAAGAAGAGACCTCAGTTGAAAAAAAACTGATAAAGATAAAGGGTTATAAAGAGAAGGAGAATTAGGTAAAATCTAGTAATATCACCAAGTGATGAAAATATTTGAACAGCATTTATGATAATAATTGCTACACTGTTTAAAAATTATTTACAGTTATAAATATTTCTTCTTAAATTTTTACCACTGAAAAGGAAACAGTCACAGATGGTAAGTTAATAAATAAACACACTCAAATTTATAAATTAAAAATAAAGTTTTTAGGGACTTCAGATCCAAATATTTTATAAAGAAATTTATTCTCCTGATGTTCCAACATCATGTTTTCCAGTCATCCAAGTTTTGTTAAAGAGAGGAAAAGTGAATTATCCTCAAAGATGACTAATTTTTCTAGGAAATCCCTCTAGAGAATGTTAAGAAGGAAATTGCTTAGCATCAGAATTTTTTTTTTTTTAAAGAGAGAGAGAGAGAGAGAGAGAGAGAGAGTTCTTTAATATTTATTTTTTAGTTCTCGGCGGACACAACATCTTTGTTGGTATGTGGTGCTGAGGATTGAACCTGGGCCGCACACATGCCAGGCAAGCGCGCTACCGCTTGAGCCACATCCCCAGCCCCAGCATCAGAATTTTAAGCTGCTAAAAGGTCACCATCTGGCCAGGTACTGTTTTACCTCTTTATGTGGTATACCAACATCCACAATATGAAAAATCTGAAAGCCCTTTATAATAAGCATCCACACAAAAAGGACAATGTGTAGTATTAATAAATACACGTTAGTAGAACAGAGATCATTTTATCTTTGAACTGTTTTTGACTGTCTGCTGTACTCTGTCATCCCTGAGGATGCAAAAGAAGCATAGTTGGGGTCCAAGAAAAGCTCTCAGACCCAGGGGGAGATCCTGCAGGCCGGTAAAAAGAGGGTCCTTGATGTTTGTGGTTATCTTCTGAGTAACAAGTGAGCAGATGAGGCTCAGAGGGGAGAATCATCTGGAAACTGATTTTATAGGTGAGATGGTATTGGTTATGGCCACAAGGGAAGAGCTGTCGCAGTCACAAAATGATAGAAGCCATTGCCAGAGGGAGCAAAACTGGTTTTAAGCAGCAACTCCAAGAGTGAGGTATAATTGCAACAACACTTCATAATAGCAAATCTAATCTCACACAAGTTAAGTAACTTTATGATCACAGTCACATTCATGTGAAAATATGAGATGGAAATTCCAAAGGTTTTAGTCTTTCCTAGCCTGGATTTGGATAAGTTTCTTTTTCTTTTCTATATTTTCTAAAAGCTACAATATTTTATATATACAATCAGTGTATGCTCAATGTAAAAAAAAATCAAAATAAGTGAAAATAAAAAATGAAATCCATGAAAATTTCAACTCTGAAGCAACTATTAGCATTTTTGGAGATAATATTAAACAATGTTCTCATAGTAGATATTATTTGAATGTGAAAACAATTGGAATTAAACATTTTAAAGGGTTAAAAATGATTTGTTAATGTCATTTGGTCAATTCCAGATTAGATTTGATTAAAATCATGTTCTTCTGAATTACCATCTAGTATTAGTATGCACATATTAGAGTAGTATAAGTGGGTGGAAGAGAAAATTTAGTTTTTGGTGATATATTCTTATTTCTTCTTAGACTCATGATTGGGAGAACTGTCCTTTATAAACAAATGGCTGATGGGTATGGATATGTTCATTAAGGATACCCATTCCCCAAATTTAACTTTAAAATTGTAATGGGAAAGGAAAGTAGAAGGCAGAAAAATAATTTCACTGATTTAAGCATTTTGAAATCAGTGAAAGTGAAATGACTGAGGTGACTTAATGCATCAACCTTGTAGCCTCTGAAGATGCTTGTGAAGCTGGTGCTTCCTGGAACTTCAAAAGAAAATAAAACTGAAAGCGAGTGGGAAGATTTGGGGATGAGAGGGAAGAAAAGGATGTTTATGAAACCAAAGTCACATATGGATGGGTTAGGTTTTTTTTTTTTTCCTGTTTGTTTGGTGGTGTGTGTTGGATATTTATTTATTTATTTTTGTTGAGGGCCCGGGAGAACTAAAAAAGGAGGTAGCATAACCTCTGTCCTCAGCTGGGTTTGAGCCCTTGAGATGAAAACAGATAAAAACAGACAAACAAAAAACCAGAAAGCCAAAAACTGATGGAAAGTGATTTCATGCTGTTGGTGAGGTTCTGGGCAAAATCTAAGGGTTTAGAAATTATTAAACCAATCCTTCTTGAGCCTTGGGATTCTGGCTTACATAGAATGAAGAATGCTTCGTTTCCAAGTGGCAGAGTGTAGTCTGGAGCTAGAGAGGAGGCCACTTGCAGTAGCTTCCAGATAGAAAGTGCCACTCCTCAGATGCTCCCATGACCTGGGAGACCATGCCAGACACTGAGCTTGGCTTTCTCACTACAAGCACTGTCAAGACCGCCAGGGTGAGGCTTCTGCTTCTGCTTCTGCTTCTGCAACAGGTGGGAGATGAAAGAGGAAAGCAAGAAAAGGTAGGTGCTTGACAGTGACCACAACACCCATCCACATTGAGGACTTCCAGAAACATTTGGGATACTCTGAGAGGAGCAGGTTTTCTGCTGGGTCAGATGAGAAGGGAGAGCAGGAGGCGAGACAAGAGCCCAGGCTGCTAGATGAGCAGGAAAAGCAAGTGTGATTTTGTTTTACAGCGAGACTAGTAAGATCTGCTTGAATGAGCAACATACAGATGTGCTTGAAATCCATTGCTTTTGTGACCACTGACTTTTGGGGATGTTCATCCTATAAAATGTTTTCTCCCCTTCCATTTAAAACCACTGTTTCTTCACCTTCAGCACTATCATTTTAGATTGTTGTACATATTCATATCAAATGGTTGTATCATGTTTGATTTTAGGATCTTATTCTTGGACATTTAGGCTGTCTGGGGATGTGCTATATCAATTATGATACAATGAACATTCTTCTTGGTAGAGATTTGAGGGTGGCTGTTATCCTCTTAGAATAAAGAATCAGAAGGAGAATTTCAAGGTCAAAGAACACATGGGCTGGGGGGATTTCAACAGCACTACAAATTATCTTCCAGAGGATTCTTCCAATTTATACTCCCACTGGGAAGACATAGGTGCTTGCTCATGTCCTTTTAATAATGGGTATTATTATGGTTTTTATGTTATGTTTATATATGTTATATGTGCTGTATTCACCTTTATATAGGTGACTATTGCTTCTTGACTTTATCCTATATTTGATTATTATTAGTGAAGTTAGATGCTGTCTTTTATTTGTTGGTGATATTATTCTCTAGTATTAAAGATTGAATCCAGGGCCACTTACCACTGAGTTACATACTTGGCCCATTTTTAAATTTTTAATTTTGAGACAGGCTCTCACTAAGTTACCCAGGCTGGCCTCAAACTTGCAATCCTTCTGCCTCAGCTCCCTGAGAAGCTGGGATTACTGGTGTGAACCACAGCACCTGACTTATATTTATTTTTACAAATCAGTTTTAAAAAATTTGACTGACTTTTAGGACATGGAGGTCAAAAGCAAATACTAAGTCCTAAATTAGGAAAGAAAACTCAACATGAATTTTGGTGTACTTTTATATGTTAAAAAAAAAAAAAAGGAAAGAAGAAGAGAGAGAAAGGAAAATGATAGTACAAGTCCTGTTCTTCCATCTCAAAATTACCTTTCTTTAAACGTTTCTTTCTGAAACTTTGCCTTGCTGTGGGTATGTGTGTAGCACTCTGTATCAGTGTGTGCACACACTCCCTTATACAATTGCCTGAGATTTTAGTTAGGAATGCCCACAACTGGCCTGCAGACCCCGTCGCTGTAGCCAAGTGCCCTAGAAAAAACACTCTGCTTGGTGACAGGGCTGTGTTGACACTTCATTTTTCTGTCTTCAGTTTGCAGATATAATATGTTGGTCTTCAACTATGGACTATTGGTTTTCACATAAACATTATATAACTTATCCCTATCTACCCTGTCTACCTTCATTGTCGAGGAGGGTAGGCAGGGGTGATTTAGGGTGACTTTTGCTGCTTTCTCCACATATCCCTAATGGAAGGAAAGAGACTGGCACTAACTGAACATTTATCATTTATTCATCACAATTGCTCTTAGAGGTTGGTGCTTCTCATCCAAACATTTTATGGTTGAGAGTTATGAGGCTAGGGGAAAGTATGTGAATAAATTCATCCAAGCTTCCAGGGGCCGGAGTGGAGTGTCCTCAAACCAAGAGCACTTCTCAAAGCCAGTAGCTCCTAAATGTCAACCATTCACATGCCAGCTTCAGATGCTTTGTTACTTATGAGCACCACATTAATAAACATTTCACATCAAATCAATTCATATTTTTAACTTAAAATATTTATTTAAAAAAGAAAGTTTATGTTAGTACCATAAATGGGAATCCAGTATTAATAGTCATAAACAGAAGGTGTTATAAATATATCCTTTAGCAAAATGCTGGTTTTCCAGCTGTCCTGAGGCTGTTTCTACCCGCTTGTGATTTTTAAAAGCCCCCCTCCCTCTTTTGTTTCTGGTCCTCAACCTCAATTTCCCATTCAGCCCCAATCTTTCTAAGAACTGAAGGCTGTTTATCAAGTAATTTTGAAGGCCATATGCCTCCACACTTGGCCCCTTGAGGAGCCCTTTTGCCCCACTTCCAGGAATATAATATGCACCCTTTTGCATAGATAAGCATACACATTTTGGGAAACTTCTAATTAGGGCACTTCCCACCCTTCCCTTCTAATAAAAAATTACTAAACCCAAATATTGTTGAGGGATCAAAATACAAATAGCTCAGTTCTGAGATACGTAAATTGCCCTAGTCACTGGGTAATGACTTTGGAAAAATACAAAGGGCTAATGGATCCTTTCTTGGCAGATAGCATTTCTCTTCTGGAGCTCTCCACAGTGACATTTGTTTATTTTTAGAGTCCTGTGGCTAGCACACTGGGCCGGGCCATGATTGATCTATTCATTTCTGCTCTCTTTAATGTTGAAAGCGATTGCTACAGTTGAAAACAGTCATGAACCAAACTAGCGGCCACCAACACAAGTGATTCAGTGGTGACTTGGGCTTTTATTTTGTGGGAAAGCATCGTTTCTCTCTGGTTCCATTCAGAAACTATGAGGAATTTTTTTTTTTTTTTTTTTTGTAGCTGTGATGAATTTTCTTTGGAGCATACGTTGTTAAATGTTGGTTCTCTGACTGGAAACCTCCTTAGGTGATGATGCTTTAGTTGCTAATTATATCTTGCTCCATTCAGATATGTACGTCTATGATCCCAATTCTAATACTAGTCCCTTTCCTTCCATTAGTGGCAGGTGTCATTCTTAAACAGTCTTTAAGTGGCATCCTCCTGGAACCTACTGTTCACGACAGCCAAATTTTCAGGTTTCTTGTTCTTTGCAAAGTGTCATTTATTTTTTCTTATAAGGGCTTTTACTAGTGTTAAAAATTCTTCTTTGCAAGTAAAAATAGAAGCCAGAAGGAAAGAGAATAAAACACTAATTCTGAGAGGCTCAAAATGTTGGGCTAGAGATAAAAGGGGTTTGCTTCAGAAAACTGGAAAAGAGGGAAACATTAAGTACGAATTACAAGCAGTAAATTTTATCCTTGTTGCTTGAGCTGATGCCAACATATTGATCACTGTAAACAAATAGTCTATTTTCCATGTCTGAAGATCCCTGGATTTTTTTTTTTTTTTTACCTAGTTGGTTGCTTGTTGCAGAATTTAAAATCTTTGAAGAAATCTTTTTTTTTTTTTTTTTAAACCAGCTTGAGAGGTAAGTACATGGGGAGTTGCTAATGAGGAAAACAAGATATTTTATGATTCAGACATGAGCCAAAATTAAATGTGAATAAATGCAGGATAAGTGCCATGGAAGTGATAGGATGAGTACACCTCTCAAAAAGCAGAGAAACTGTTGAGAAGTCATTCAGTGGACAATATTTAAATGGCAAAGATACTTTAATGTGTAATTTGTGCCACAGGTATTACATGAAGAGCTATTTATCAATTTTATGAGAAAAGCTGCAGCAATTGAGACTGCTTTGAAAATAACAGCTGAAAAACTTTATGCTTTAAGAACTCAAAGTCCTGGGCTGGGGATGTGGCTCAAGCGGTAGCGCGCTCGCCTGGCATGCGTGCGGCCCAGGTTCGATCCTCAGCACCACACACAAACAAAGATGTTGTGTCCGCCGAGAACTAAAAAATAAATATTAAAAATTCTCTCTCTCTCTCTCCCCTCTCTCACTCTCTCTTAAAAAAAAAAACTCAAAGTCCTATTAGCAGAAGAGTTTTTGCTATCTTAAAAATATATATATTTTTTTATTTTTTTGCTTTTAATTATTGGTTCTCTGACTGAAAACCTCCTTAGGTGATGATGCCTTAGTTGCTATTTTTACTTTGGCTTTGAGTTATCCTTGTAAACACATTTCTGTCACTTAATATTAGATTATAAAAGCACTCATTGGCCTGGTTCAAGTGGTGCATGCCTGGAATTCCAGCTACTCAAGAGGCTGAGGCAGGAAGATCACAAGTTCGAAGCCAACCTGGGCAACTTAGTGACACGCTCTAGCAAAATAAAAAATAAAAGGGGCTGGAATGTAGCTCAGTGATAGCGCATTCAAGAGTTCTATCCCCAGTACTGAAAAAACAAAACAAAAAACAAAACACTTCTTGGCTAATATTTCTAGGCATTACTCTCTCTCCCAGTTTAATCGGACAGGGATTCTTTTGCTGGACTTTCTGAATGCCTCTTCTAGAGACAGTTTTTACCTGTTTCTGTGCTTTTACTACATTTCCAGGATCTAGACTCAGAGACCATTCCAAAGCCAAGAACATGTTCTATCTAAAAGAGCCCCAATTGTCTTTGGTTCTCTGGGTGTCAGTGGCAATTTGTACCTGAGGAACCATTCCTGAACTGTTAATCATAGATCTTTTTTTTTTTTTTAATTTTTAAAAATTGAGATGGGCACAATACCTTTATTTATTTATTTATTTATTTATTTTTATGTGGTGCTGAGGATCCAACCAGTGCCTCACAAATGCAAGGCAAGTGCTCCACCACTGAGCTACAAACCTAGCTCCTCACCATAGGTCTCAATGACATCTCCTGTTTTTTACCCTAAGACAGGCGAATCATTTAAAAACGTGTTAGATCTTTTTACAATTTGGGATCAGTCTTACTGCTCAGCCCACTTTATCTCTTAACTAACCTCCCTCCATACACATTGCACCTTCTTGGAGCTGCAACAGCAAAACCTATAGGCTCCATAAGCACTGTTCAGTTTCCTCCATTGAGGAGCACAATTCATTCAAGTCTCTGAGTCTCTGCTCCCAAATTCAGCTACAGGACCCCAAAGCTGCTTATTAAGAGCCTCTCTGATTCAGTATAGACAAGATTGTCTTCCTCTAGCCTGTCCAAGGTAGGGGTGTTTAATTCTTTCACTTTCAGTAGAATGGTTTTGTGAATTCAGGAAAAAAAAATTCACCAACTATCATGGTCATCATGCACAAATCTTGTTCAGTCCTGAAGAGAGCTACATTAAAAAATGCCTTCAACACATGGGGAGCACTCAACCTGCAAACAAGAGCCAGCCCCAAAGTGCAATTTGGTTGTTTGCAATGCTAAATGTATTTGTATTTATACAAAGAATTGTTGAGAACCTATTATGCAAAACACTTTTTCAATCAAAATGATAGAATGAATATTGTTTAGGTTGTAGGACTAGATCATTAAAGCCTTTTTACCTAATGTTGAAAAACCATAACACAAGCTGTACAAGTCATACCTTTGTGAATTGTGAATGGCAGGCAATGTGATAAGAGGGGAGAGAGAAGAAGCCTGTGTCCAATCCCTAGTATTTAAAAAAAAAGTTATATCATCATGGGGGAATCATTCTCATGACCTCATTTAATACTAAATATCTCCCCCAAAGCCCCACCTACAAAAACCATTAGCATGTACATTTGAGGATTCAATTTCCAACACGTCAACTTTTGGGGGACACATACAAATTACAGCATCAATATTGTGAAAGAAATGGAAGCCTTCTTTGTAATCAGATTTCTATTACTGTTAATGTGCTGACTTCTGTATCTGCTATTTACATTTACCCCCTTTTAGGGGAACTCTACCTAGAAAGTTAAGCATTAAAATTCGTTTGTATAAATTGTGATTTCTAGACTAGAAATACCCCTAATGTACTTTTTGTCTTAGTTTTTAATGATGACAATGGACTAAAGCCTTCAAAGACCAGAGAAACTAGTTTTTCTTAGTTATCTTTTGGGTATAACTTCCTGAGGCAAGAATTAAGTATTTCACAAAGACATGATTTTTGCTTCTTAATCTTCTTAACGGAAGGCTAGGACCTTATTAGTCTTTGTCTACTTCAAATTAATAACACAGATGCCAAAAACAGAGACATCATTTCAACTCAGTTTCCATTTTTATTATATTTAAGTTGCTTTATGTATTTTTCAGAGGAATTTTAAAGATGAGAGTTCTAGTGAAAGAAAAATGAGTATAATTATTGAGTACAATCCCTGGTAATTAAAAGGAATTTTATGCTTCTTATTTATTTTTATTTTTCATGATGTACTTATAATGAAATTATATGCAGTGATATCAGCACATAATAGAATTCCTGATTAGATCACAAAGTTTGCTTTCAGAGTTTCTTCCTATTAAGTAACCCATTAAGCTAGGCCTATTGCCTGGTCAGATTATGCCATCATTCATTTACCTTTTATGGCTCTTGTCACATTATAAATCTCCTCCCCTTATCCAACTGTGGGCTGCCTTAGGAAATTGCTATCATTTTCAACAGTATATTCTGTACCCCCTGCACACCATGCCCATTACTATAGTCCCTGGCACACGATAGACCTCATAAAATATAATAACCATATGTTTTAGTAAACAAATTATGTCAGTAGACACCTGAGATAAGTTCACTGTGATGGCTGAGCAATAGATTTGGCAGTTTCTTGGCAATTAAAGCTCAAGGGAAAATATACTGAGCTATATGATTTTTGTTCTAACTAAAAATAGCACGCACATGAAGAGACAGTTTTCTTGAACTGAACTCAAAAGTGCTGAATAAGAGAAATGACCTTATCTGCAGTTTTGCAGAAAAAAACAAATGCTATTTGAAGGAATATATTTTATGGGCTCTCCCTAAAAGTTTATATATAACTAATGAGAATGTTTTTTTTTTTTTTTATGTGTGTGGTAGTAGGAATGGAACCCAGGGCCCCTCACATGATTGGCAAGCACTATATCCACAGCCCTTGATGAGGATATTTTTGCAGATAATAGATTATATAACCCAAGTATACTGATAACAATTATTAGTGTAATTTTGTGTTTAATTGTTTAAGCTTTCTGTCAGATAGATCTGGATTTTTATACTAGGTGTACCATTTCCAGGCTTTGTGATATGAGGAATTTACTGAGACTTGGTTTTCTAAATCTGTAAAGTGCTATGCTATTTCTTAGTCATAGATCTGTGTGAATTAAGTGAGATAATTTACATTATCCTCCAGGTAATGAGTAAGTGCTCAATAATTGATAGCTAACAATATTAATTAAAACTAGGGGGATCTAAAAAATAATATTGTGTATTCAGTAGCCACCAACCATACGCAGATACCTAAAATTAAAGTTAAATTGAATAAAACTAGATTTTCAGTTTTTTGGTCACACTAGCTACATTTCAAGTGCTCACAGGTGGCTAGTGGCTATCGTATTAAACAGTGAGATTACAGGACATTTCCATCATTGCTGAAAGTTTTATTGAACATTACTATTCTAGTTTGATTAAAATTTCTGACTGCCAATTTGGGTTGATTCCTGGAATCATACAAAATATTAAGATCCTTCTAAGGTGGTAGAGTTGAAAGAAGTAATATGTCCAACTATCAATGGAAATCCATACTTTCATAATTCCTCTTGCCTTGTCAAAAGCAATTTTGACAAATAATGTCATGTCAAAAGTAATTTTGTTCTGACAGCTGAGAATAGTCTCTGATTCCCAAAATAATGCTACATTTCCAAGTTTTCTACTAGGCAAGCTTCAGGTTTTCTCATTAAATCTACACAATGGTCCCAAGAGGGAGGTATTATTTTCAAAATGCAGATGAGAAAAGTAAAGTTCAGCATGATGAACTTACTTGTTTCCAATAATTTGGATGGTAAAAGATAGAAATAGAAATTTAAAACCTGTTCTAATTCCAAAACCATATTCTGCAGCTTCTCTATTAGAACACAATAATAGTGCTTCTTATGTATGAACCACTTTGGATATTTTGAGCTAGACTCACACTTACTACCTGTGTGAACTTCAGCAAACTATTCAATTTCCTCATCTATAAAATGGGAATTGAGGAGCTGCCTCAAAGGGTTTCTGTGAATATTAGGTGAGGCATATGTGAAATATTTGAAATAGTGTATATTATGTGATAAGAGCTCAATAAATGCTTGCTATTATCTAACTCAGTGTTTTAAGAAGAGCTTTTAGTAGTTTTAATTGATTATAATTTGGTATAGAAACATTTTTAAAAAATTATACCAATTTGTTTTTCAAGATATGATACAAAGAGATTTTGACCAAGACGTCCCTCGTCTCAGTTCCCCGAAAGGTGGAAAAGTTTGGCTTCAACCAACCTTTTGATTGACATATCATTAAAGGGGAAGGATCTTCAAAAAGTCTGATCACAGTAGCAGAAAAATCCTCAGAGCTCAGGAGTTTGCCCAGAGGCTGGGTAGAATCTATCCTAACTCTATCTTTGGAGAACACAAAAGGGGGAGAGAGGAGTGAGAACTGTGGATGGAACATTATCAACTAAAAGGCCCCATGTGGGCTGCTATCAAATGCAGATCTTACTTATTGGTCTTAATTTTGCAGTTATCAATCTCAAAATATTCTAGAAGCTTGTTTCCTGCTGGTCCCTGTAAGGTGAGAAATTCATAAATATTGGGGGAAGTTGATGTGTTTCTGGGGAATATGTTTCACACACTGGGGCATATGAAAAGTACTGAGGCTGAGCACCCCTTTATCATTTAGGGTGAGGACTCTGCATTTTATGTCTAGAAAAAAGAGTTAAAACAAACTGTCGGCTAGTGCATGGTTGTAGCAGTAATGGTCACACATAAACAATCACCACCACCATCACCACCACCACCACCACTGACTGCTACCACCTCCACAGGCAATAGTAATATCCCAGGCCTGAACAATTTAACTGGAAATTGGAAATATTTCAAGTTACAATAGCAGGAAAACAACCCCCCCAAACCCCCAAAACATACCCAGTAAAAATAAACATCCAGGTCTCCTTCCCTTCTTGTATATTTTATAGCAGTGACCTTCTAGAGTCAGTTACATTGCCTAACTCTTAGAATAGTTCTATTGAAAAGATGTGGGAGCAGGTTTCAGACCCAAGAACTGGAATATCCTCCCACCATAGGCCAGTAGAAGAGAGAGAATTTCAGATAGTTGCAATCTTCTGGCAATGCTGAAGTAACATTTCATTTTGTGTAGGGCTAGTCCTCATCCTAACACCTATTCTGCAGATTCAGGTGTTTCAGGCAGGAGGAAAGCAAGACCTCAAGAAAGAAATCAAAAGCATCACCCAATGGTAGAGGAATCACTTCTTATTACACAGCCTCATTTAATTTATTATGAAGTCAGACAAGACTTAGAAACAAAAACAAAGAAATGATATTTCTTTCTAACTACTTTTTCAGTTTTCTCCAAACCTATTATTTTAAAAAATTAATCTGATTTCTACTTCTTTCTCTATAAATTGATCTGCATTTTGTTCATTAAATAAAGCAATAATATATTTCTGAAATCTTTTTTTTTCCTGAATTCTTGACATGTCCTAGGCACTGTGTGAGAAACTTAAGATATCATTTCATCTTTCCAGCTCTTGAGCAGTACTGTTACTATTATGGTTTGGTTATGAGGTATCCTCCAAGAGCTCCTGTGTTAATGCAGGAGTATTCAGAGGTGAAATGGTTATGTTATGGAGCTGTAATCTTTCCATCCTAACTGGGTAGCAACTGTAAGCTAGGGGGTCACTGGGAACCCTAGAAAAGTTCACCTTCCCTGCAGTCCCTTCCCCTTTCTCTCTCTGCTTCCTGGCTGCCATGAGGTGAGCAGCTTCCCTCCACTGCACCCTATAGTCATGATGTTCTGCCTTACCTTGGGCCCAGAGCAATGGAGTTGGCTGTCCATTGACTAGACCTCTGAAACTGTGAGCCAAAATAAACCTTTCCTCTATTAAGTTGTTCTTTGTCAGGTATTTTGGTTACAGTGATGCAGAGTTGACTAACACAGTTAGGAAAAGGCAGAGATGGGATTACAAACCCACAGCTCTCCACCTTTTAGCCAGGAAACCCTTTTTGCCTGTGGTATGTAACTCATTAGGCAAAAGTGTAACCTCCACACTCACCCCAGTTGCTATCCACACTGAGGCCCTATACTACAAAGAATAGAAAGTTTACTTTCAGAGGTTTTGCCTTTGAACTTTGTGTCAGCATGGGAACTTCCCATCATTTTAAATTCAAACAAGACTCTCACCACTTCTCTTTCTCCCCACCCCCACTCCTCCTCTTCCTCCTCCTCCTTCTGCTGCTTCTCTCTCTCTCTCTCTCTCTCTCTCTCTCTCTCTCTCTCACACACACACACACACACACACACACACTCTTTGATGTTGATCTCCACCCAAAATTCTTTGAGAGCAGCTGCCTCTGGACCAATGCCTTCAAAAAAATGAAGGAGGTATTTCTCACATTTTTTTATTGTCTCAGATTTATTCTTCCTTACATCACATTAAAGCCAGCTTAGTTGTCTCAGGCTTTATCTAAAATCACCATTACTAAAAGGAATCATAGGAGTTAGGGAAAATAATTTTTTTTCTTAGCAGTATTGGGGATTGAACTCAGAGGCACACTACCACAGAGCTCCATCCCTAGCCCCATTTATACATATATTCATTTATTTTGAGGCAGGGTCTCTCTAAGTTGGCAAGCTGGCCTTGAACTTGTGATCCTTCTGCCTCATCCTACTGGATAGCTGGGATTACAGGTGCATAACACTATGCCCATATGAGGGAAAGTATTTTTAAACTATGTTTTATAAAACTATTCTTTTAGTCTAAACCAGAAATTGCATACTTTTTCCATAAAGTGCCATATGCTAAACAGGCTTTGTAGCCATATGGTCTCTTTTCCAGCAATTCAACTCTGCCATTGTTGAATAGTGGGGAAAATAACCTCAAATGATATACAAACAAATGTGTGTGGCTATTTTGCAATAAAACTTTATTTACAAAAGTAGGCATTAAAACTGGGCACAGCGGGCTGGGGATGTGGCTCAAGTGGTAGTGTGCTCGCCTAGCATGCGTGAGGCACTAGATTTGATTCTCAGCACCACATAAAAATAAAAAAAATAAAGATATTGTGTCCACTTAAAACTAAAAATGAATATTAAAAAAAAAAAAACTGGTCACAGTGGCACATGCCCATAATCCCAGTAATGCAGGAGGCTGAGACAGGAGAATTCCAAATTCAAGGCCATCCTTGGCAACTTAGTGAGATCCTGTCTCAAAAATAAATTAAAAAGAAAGGTAAAAAATAAAAGGTTTTGGGTGTAATTCAGTAGTAGAGCACCCTAGGGCTCAATCCACAGTAACAATAAAATAAAATAGACATTGGGCTGAGTTTGGCCTGTGGTCTACATTGTGATGACCCCTGGTCTAGTCCAGGACTGAGGACTGTCCAACAGAAATGTAAAGTACAGGGGCTGGGGATGTGGCTCAAGCGGTAGCGCACTCGCCTGGCATGCGTGCGGCCCGGGTTCGATCACAGCACCACATACAAATAAAGATGTTGTGTCCGCAGAAAAACTAAAAAAATAAAAATATAAAAAAGAAAAAGAAATGTAAAGTACATTAAAATTTTAATATAATTTAAAAATTTTCAGGAGCTATGTTTTTTTAAAAAAAGGAAAAAGGAACCAATGAAATTAACTTTAACAATATATTTTTAGCCCCATATATCCAAAATATTAACATTTCAATGTATAATTTATATCAAAAATTACTAATTAAATATCTTTAATTATTTGTGTTCTCTGAAATCTAAGTGGATTTTACACTTCTAGTATATCTTAATACAGACTAGCACATTTCAAAACTTCAATAGTCCATGTGGTTAGTGGCTACTATATTGGATAGGACAGCTCTAGACTGCGCTATTTCTAGTTCCTCACCTTCTTCCCTTCTTCTAGGTCTACCCATTCCTTCCACTCACCAGGCCTAGTCCAGTATCATTATTCCTTTCCCCACATTTAAGCTATTCAAGGGGATTGCTCTGGGGCTATCATGGCCTTCATCACTGCAAGATCCATAGAACAGTGTGGAAGTCTATGGGATGAGGTTGTAGGGTGTCCCAGGAGAAAGAACTAGCAATCCACTTTCTGAAAGTCAGGCAGATATGTGTGCAGACTGATAAATCCAGTAACTTTTGAGATTTCCTATCAGGAGTTCTAGAACCTCCTCTTTATTTTTCCTTCCTTATTTGGAGCATATCAATTAGTTCTGGAGTTCCTCTTCTCTCTCTGTCTTTGCTTCTTTGTATCTCTCAGAACACACACACACACGCACACACACACACAGGCAAAATATGTCTTCCATGTAAATGGGGTTATACATTGACAAAAACATCATACCTCAAAAATTCATGTAATACATCTAACCTACTGAACACCATAGCTTAGCAACAAAGTATGATGTAGAATATCTGTTGTTTCACCTAGTGATCACATGGGTAGCTGGGAACTGAGACTCCCTACTGCTGCCCAGCATCCAGACAGAGTGTAGTACTTCATACTGCTAGCCCAGGAAAAGATCAAAATTCAAAATTCCTAGTATGGTTTACATGGAATACTCAGGCTTTTATGCCATCATAAAGTTGAAAAATCATAAACCATCATAAGTCAGGGACCATCTGTATTATTGTTATACTGCCTGACCAAAAGAATACTAGTTCTTGAAGACTAAACCATCCAATAAATTTGTAAAGAGGAAGAGTAACATTTCCCCCCAACTGCCCCTTAATTTGTAATGCTGCCTCACTCACTTTAGAATCAAAGATTTATGATGAATTATAGAGCAGTATAAATTCCTTTCCTTCATCTTTTTACCTCCCATTCTCCAGTTTCACTTGCCTGGGTTTGCTGAGAAGCAGACTCATCACTGAGCCACATACTTCTTATGGCCATACCCCTGGTTGCATGAAGACACATCTGGAAACTTGTGAAGGTCCAGCTGAATTTTTAGGTCATGGCTGTATCAGCTTGGATGGGGCCAGACAGCTGCAACAGAGACCCCAACTACAGCATCCTAAACAGTAGAGAGTTTGTGTCTCACCATATAACCATCATAAAGAAGGTAGCCTAGGTCTAAAAGGCAGCTTTATTCTGTGAGACTATTTAGGAACCTTTTCGTTATGTTGTTTATCACCTCATGGGGCTTGTCTTCCTCTGCATTGTTGAAGACTGCTAGCCACCAAACCACTCTGTATGATATAGCTGGAAAAACAGTGGGAACATGGAGCAGGCATTTGAAATGCTTTAAAATTGAACCCTAGAAGCAGCACACATAATTTCTGCTCATACTCTATTGGCAAGACTTATGTGTCAGCTTTTAGTTACTGTAACAAAATACTTGAGAATAAAACAACTTAAAGGAGGAACAATTTATTTCTACTCATGCTTTCAGAGATTTTAGTCCATAGTTGCTTGGTCCCATTGCTGTGGGTTGTTGTGAGGCACAACATCGTGACAGGTAGCCTGAGTTATGCCATTCAAAGGTACTTTGACTAGAACCCCACCTCCTGAAATTTCTAAACCTACTAATAATCCCTTAAGCTATTAATTCATCAATGGATGAATCCACTGGTGAGATTAGAGCCCTTGTGATCCAATCACTTCCCCAAGGACCCACCTCTGAGTACTGCTGCATTGAGATCAACACATGAACTTTTGAGGGACATTTTAGATCCAAATTGTAATAGCTTAGCAACACATACATCTCAATGTGTGAAAGGCTAAGGAATGTTGTCTAAGAAGACAATCATGTACCCAGGAAGGAGGAAGAGGAGAGTGAATTTTGGTGGGTAAATAATAAACTCTGTCAAAGGGTATTTTTCCCAGGCTGACTGGGCTGTGGTTGTATGGGGATAATTCTTCCAATTTCAACTATATCATCTTATTTAGTAATTTTAACAGTCCTATAGAATAAATATTATTATTTCCACTTCATAGACAAGGAAATTGATATCCTAGGTTATTTTACTTTCATAGAATAGTACTTTTTAAAAATAGTACATTCTTCCTTTTACTATACTATATATAAGGCATATATAACAATATATCCTCAATTAGATTATACAATTGTATCCCCAGCATTACAAAATTCAGCATCTAAACATAGCAATTGTTTAGCAAAATTTTGTCAAGTGAATGAATGCATGAATGACGAACGTGTATTTATGCACAGACATTAGATACTGAATATCAAACTCCAATTCAGGATACACATGACCTTCTCCTGGGGTCCTAATTTTATAGGATGACTCACAGAACTCAGGGAAGCATTTTCTTACATTCACAAGTTTATTAGATTATTAAAGGATATAATAAGAGGATGCAGATGAATAGCCAAAGACATATGTGAAGTAAGGTCTGGCAGAAGGGGAGCAGAACATCCTTTTCCAGGCAGCCATCTTGGGGGCCACTCCAGTGTGATGTCAGTTTGGAATCTCTCCAATCCTATAGTTCAGGGGTATCTTTGGAGGCTTCCCCATATTGGCACCAACTCAACTGTAGCCCCTCTTCCTTCCTGGAGTATGGGGCAGTAGACCTAAAGTTCCAAGTTTCTAATCATGGCTGGGACTTTCTTAGTGACCAATTTCTATTGAGAAACTCACAGAGTGACATCATTAGAGCAAGTGATAGTCTTGTCACCCAGGAAATTCTAAGGGATTAGGAACTGTCAGGTACTAGGATCAAAGACCAAATATCAGAACAAAAGATTCTTCCAGCACCCCAATTGCTTAGAAAATTATAGGGGGTCTTAGCAGCTGCGTGCTAGGAACTGGGGAAGAAAAACAAAAATTATATATTTCTTAGCATAAATCACAATATCATAAGGGGTATCAAAGATGGCTACTAATTTCTTAAATAACGCTGAGTCATGGGATTTTTGTTTAGTTAGGTCATCAGTTTAGCATTAACAAAAACACCAAATCAATAAAAAAATCTAATTTCTTTTTTTTTGGGGGGGGTACTGGGGATTGAACTCAGGGGTATTTGACCACTGAGCCACATCCCCCACCCTATTTTGTATTTTATTAGAGACAGGGTCTCACTGACTTTCTTAGTGCCTCACAATTGCTGAAGCTGGCTTTGAACTTTTGATCCTCCTGCCTCAGCCTCCTGAACCGCTGGTATTACAGGCATGCGCCACCATAGCCGGCAAAAAATCTAACTTCTTAATGGTTCAGTAAAAGCAGGTAGGGTCAGTCCTTAGACCTAGGGAAAAAAAAAAAGAAAGTAGCCAACACTGAATGTCGTATGTGGTATGCATTTTGTTGTCTTCCAAAATGTTATTAGGTAAATAGCATATAATTTTTACTTATTCAGAATGAGATTCAGAAAGATTAGGTAGGAAGTGGAGGACTATGGGATTTCAATCTCTACCAGCTGGCTTCCAAAGCATCTTCTTATAAAATGTAAATATTCAGAAAAATAATCTGATTTTCCTATTTAAAAGTACTGAAATAGTAGTTTCATCCCAAATACTAACTGTATCACAATTCATTTGTGAAATATCTCATTTGATCCTCTAGGTGGTATACAGGCAAGACTTGCTAAACTGGTTTGACAGTGAGACTACTAGGATAGGAAGAGTGGGTTGGTAACATTGTTGTAGCCATGTTCTACCTTCTCCTGAATCTTTTTTTTTTTTTTTTTGAGTGGGGGGGGGGGCGGCTATTTCATTGTTGCCTCTACTCAAAGAATTAATTTTAATTATTTTATCTCATTTAACCATAAACCTCTGAGGCATAGCCTCCCAGATTAGTATGAAAATCACTGTTCTAAAATCACAATGATTTGTCTGGAGCACAGGTTTAGTTCTGTACTAGCCATGGGAATGTGACCCTGGGGATAAAAGAAACTGTGAAGGAGATGAGGCACAGGGAGCGCTACCAAACCTCCTCCATGTCCCTGGTGTTAAGGACTTCCTCAACCAGTAAAACCTGCTTTAATTTTCCCCTCTCAATTGTTTAACTCTAGGGCAGATGGAGTAAGTGATTGGGGAGTTTGGGGAAAAGAACTGGGCAGGCAAAGCCCAGTCTCTTTTTGGGTTCCTTTTTCTTCAGAACCATTCTACATTCTGCCTTACCAGGATAGTGATGGGCTTGTATTAGTAAGAGAAGTCTTAGCAAGTCCAGCCCTCTGCACCTATAAAGCCATGTTCTCCAACCTGCCTTATCTGTAAGAAAGATGATAATTGGATCTCTATTTGTCTGCCTCCTGATTGCTCTCTCAACTAGTTCCAAACTCAGGGAAAATGGACTTTATGTACTGGTTACCTTGGAACTCGAGAAGATTGGTTTTTGTTCACATGTTGTTTGTTTTTATTTTTTAACCTTCCTTGCTGATAGAAGTGTCTTAAATTAACTATAAAGTTGTGTCTAAGTTACAAATAAATTTTGATGTGTGAGTCGAGTGTTAACCTGTGGATGTGAAAAATTTTTCTATGTAATTATACACCTAAGTAGGTATTACTTTCTCACAAAAATCAGTTTTTGTTATAGGTGGTTCTGACAAATTTCTGTATTTTGGACATTTCAAAATGCCCTAAGAGAAATGGAATGATAATTGTTATGCTAATAAGATGTCACTAAAGTTGGAAAAATGGAAGTAAAATACTTTTAAATTTCGAGTCATCAAAGTAATTAGCAGTAAAATGTGTTAGCTGAATTTTAGATACAAGAAAGTCATAAAAATTTGTTCTTTGAACTCCTACTATTTCTTCTCAACTAAGGAAGACCCATTCCCCTTCCTCATTTGCATCTCAAACACTGCTGTCCTTTACTATCCTCTTACTCCAGGTCTTCCCTCCTGGCTCTTCCTGTGTTGTTAATGATATAAATGCTGGGCTCCTGGTCCTCATATTTGTCTCTTAATTGAAACCTTTTCCATGGGCAGCTTTATCAACTATGTGCTGAAGATTTCTAGATCTCTCCTTTACTCCCAAATTATTTACCTGAATCACATATTCGGTTTCTAATTGCTAGAGACTTGGCTTCTAACTGCAAATGCAACATGTCCAGAATTGAACTCATTTTATGCACTCTATCTTCCAAATTGGAAGATTCATATCAAAATCTGCTTTTCCAACTTTTCTTTAAAACTTGGAAAATCTGATAATATTGACTCTGTGACTACAATTGGATCTGAGGAGTAGCTACCCCCTTAAAAAGAGGCCTATGGGATTGGGGATGTGCCATGTAGTAGAGCACTTGCCTAACATGGGTAAGGCCCTAGGTTCAATCCCTCACATCCTGTTGTTCACAATGTTTACCAATTCCCACTATTGTACACACCTGGTTGAATTCTCAGTATGTTTCCAGTCTAGCCCTGTAGGTGTTAGGGTTTGTGATCATCTATCTAGGCCATACTAGACCATTTGTTGAATTAAGAAATGAATCAAAACAAAAACAAGTAGTATCATTCCTTTCTGTTAAGACTGAAATTACTGGATTTTACTGAATTCACAAGTTACTAAAACTGATTACAACTTTGTGTAAGTTACTAAGCCTTTCTGTACCTCAGTTAATTATCTATAAATAAAGATATTACTAGTAACTACTTCACAGGGTTATTGTGAGAGCTAAAATGTATAGGTGACAGAACAGTGCCCAGCACGTAGTAAACTATGGTGTTTGTGGCTTCAACTTCTACTGTTTTAGTTACTGTTTTATGGATTTTTTAAAAACATACCTCCCCCAAATATTTCTAAAAGAGATGATTTCATAAGATTTAAAAACTTAAGAGTTAACCTGGCTCATCCAGGTTAACTCAAGTTTTTAAGAATACATCTTTAATTGTGTGAAATTTTCATTACTAAGAAGTGAAAAACCTAGTTATTGAAAGAAAAATGAAGACTGGCATGGTGGCTCACACCTGTAATCCCAGCTACTTGGGAGGCTAAGGAAAGAGGATCATAAGTTCAAGGCCAACCTAGGCAACTTAGACTCTCAGAATAAAAGATAAAAAGGATTGGGGACAGTTCAGTGGTTACTCTTAGTTTCAATCCTTAGAACTGCTAAATAAATAGTGATACTTCTAACAAAGGTGTGGTCTTGACACCCGAAAGTATGAGGATGAATAGGCCCAAAATGGATTGATAGACACTTGATACCAACTCCTTTCATGATGACTTGGCCAAAGTTTGTCTGTGAAATTCGTGCCCAGGTAAAGGCAGGCATCATTATTTGTGCAGTTCTGTGTTTTCCACATGACCTTGAACAGCTAGATCCCATCTTCTTCCCTATGGCTGGTGTTGTTGTTGTGTGTGTGGGGGGGAGGGGTGCTGACCAGGAATGCCTGATCTATTGTCGCAAAATATGTTCTTATTTCTCTTTCAATATTTGTTTTCAGTGTCACTTCTGCACAGTCTTCTCTGATGGCCTGACCCTTATTTTAAGCAATTACACTGAGTTATAATGTTTGTTTACATCACATGCTCATTTCTCTTGAAATGAATTCCTTGAATCCTAGGACTACATCTTATCCATTTAAATGGAAAGGATGTAGTTTCATGCAGAGATTCTGATGCTAAGATCCTTGTAATTCAGTCTGGCTCTGCCACTATCAGGCCGTGTGAACTTCAATTTCCTCATCTATGATAAAGAGATAGTAAGAGAATATTTATGCAATGATTTTTATATAATTATGAATTCATGAATATTTGTTTACTTCTTTGGGTTATAATCCAACATTATTATTATTTTGTTGATGAAACTGCTCCAGCTCTTTCAGATGGCTCCTGTGTCCTTTTGACAAGCTTCCATCTCTCTCTCCTCTCTCTCCTCTTGCCCTAATTTTTTATTTCTAACACTATAAAATGTTCCAGACTCACCTGGTATTTTCGCCTCCTTTAACTGGCAAATAGTATTTAGAAGACAAGATTTATGTGCTGAGTATGCTTCTTGTTATGAGTGTACCAATGCTTCTAGGCTTAGTGGACAGAACTAGGAAATGGGTATAGGTTTATTAAGTTATATATAGATACATATCTCTATCACTCCAACAATCATCTATCTGTCTATAAACATAAATTTGTACTAATATCTCTGACTCAATCTAGTACCACAGGGTACCCCTGTATATTTGTGACATTTTCTAGGATAGTGAAGGGCCTGGCTCCCGATATCTACAATTGTTTACTTATTTGCTTGACCCTAATACTATGGGTTGAATTATGTCACCCTAAAACTCATGTGTTGAAATCCTAATCCCCAGTACCTCATAATTTGACTTCATTTGGAGATAGAGTCTTTATTATAGAGATAACCTAGTTAAAATGAGATAATTATAGTGGGCCCTAATCCTACTGATATCCTTATCAAAAAGGAATTTTGACACAGACACACATATAAAGGGAAAAGATGACCATCTACCAGCCAAAGAGGGAGGCCTGATACAGATCCTTCCCTCATAGCCCCCTGAAGGGACCAACTAGTTGTTCACAACTCGATTTCAGATTTCTCGCCTCTAGATCTATGCAGAAAATAAATTACAGTTGCTTAAGTCCCCAGTTTAGTATTTTGTTATAGTAGCCCTAGCAAACCAATACAGATGTCCTAGTATACCTATAAAGTTAATTCATATTTTCTAATGCTTACCTAATGAGATATTTACCAACTATAATAGGATGTTTACATATAGCTCTTTTTGCCTCTATCCAATGAACATCCAAACTTTATTTTCCAAAGTCAACTTCCTTTTCACTTACCCCTTCAATAAAATATACATTTGTAATATACTTAATTTGTCAGTCTATTTCCATCCTATAATTCTCCAATATCTGGTTGATTTTTTAAAATTCCAAAACAGCAAATAGATTTTGACAAACATAAAGTTATGTTCTCTACTACCTATAGAATATGAAACAATTTCATTACTTTAAAAAGTCCCTTCTGCAACCCTTCTGGAGTCAGTTCTTCACCTCTCCCCCAACCTCTGCCAATAGAAGTTTTCTATCCCTAGAGGTTTGCCTTTTCCATGTATTATATAAACAAAATCATAATATATAGGCTGGCTTCTTTCACTTAGCAAAACTTAATTGAGATCCATCCATGTTGTTGAGTGAATTAGTATCTCATTCCTTTTAATTGTTGATTAGTATCCCATGGTATGGATATACTACTGCTTATCAATTTACCTGTAGAAAGACATTTTCATTTTTGATTTTGGCAGTTAATAAAAAAACTGCTATCAACATTCATGTCCTGTTATTATTGTTTCGTTGTGTGTGTGTGTGTGTGTGTGTGTGTGTATACATCTTTTCAACTCACTTGGCTAGGAGTAAAATTATTGGTTCACATGGTGAATGTATATTCAACTTCATAAGAAACTGCCAAACTGTCTTCTAAAGTGACTGGATTATTTTGCATTCCCCCCCCCCCCCCCCCCCCCCCGTAATGAATTAGAGTTCCCATTGTATTACGTCTTTTCCAACATTTTGTACCAGTAAGCTTTTTTTCCCCCAATTTGAGCAATTCATTTTAAAGATTCATCTGTGTAGTATTAACCATTTTACATTCAGTTTTCTGATACTTAATACTATATGATGTACATCCACCACATTTTACTATCAATTCTCCCAATAATGTGCACTCTAATCATCTTCAAATTATACCATATAACTTGTTTTTGTAATTCATTATGATCTCAAAGATGTTCATTTTTTACCTTTTGGTACTGGTCATTGAACCCAGGACTTTATACATGCTAAGTGCACATTCTAATACTGAGCTACACCCCAAGCCCCTAACCTTCTTTTTTATTAACAAGTTGCTAATTAGCCATGAAATTGGTGAGGCTTCCTGGAATGAGATAACATTCCAGGCTAACATCTCAATTTTATCTCAGAAATTCTATCACTATAAAGGTTATGGAAAGTTTAGTTCATTTTAATATGCTAATTATCTTGCATTGGGCATAGCTTTAATTAGAATATAACACTTTTTTTGAGGGGTGGGGGGGCAGTACCAGGATTGAACACAGGGGCACTAGGCCACTGAGCTACATCCCCAGCCCTGTTCTATATTTTATTTAGAGACTGGATCTCACTAGGTTGCTTAGTGATTCGTTGTTTCTGAGGCTGGCTTTGAACTCTCCATCCTCCTGCCTCAGCCTCCTGAGCCACTGGGATTACAGGCAAGTGCCACCACTCCCAACAGAATGTAACACTCTTGAGGCTCCTATTGAAATGAGTCAGTGCCATATACTATTGAGCATGGGTCTATCTTGTTCATGTATAGTGGGTTCTTCCTGAAGTGCCATTACCCATGCCATCACAATCTTTGTTGGCTTTATATCAATATTGAGTAGGGAAGAAGTCTAGAAAAACAAGATAATCATGTATGAAAAACCAAAAGAAACAAGTAAACCAAGGCATCTGTAGAGCGGGGAAAAGAACCAATTTCATTAAGATTGGGGGGTACCCAGAAAAAGCTGGGTACTTTAATGGAACACATAATTACTAAATGTGAGGATTCATATAGAAGATTCTAGGCAGTCTGAAGCAACATTTAGAGAAGAGGTTCTCAAACTTTTCCCTTTACACTCTTAAAAATTGAGAATTCCGAAGAATTTTTATGTGCATTATAATTATATTTATCATATTAGAAATTAACATTTAGAAAATTTGAAGTTTTTCAATTCAAAACAATAATAAAGCAATCAATGGCAACAAGGAAAAATCTTCTGTATGAAATACAACAAAACGAGTGGCATTGTTGTTTCACATTTCTGTAAAGCTCTTTCATATATGGTTTTACAGCAGATGACTGGATTCTCCTGTCTGCTTCTATTTCAATGTTTCCTTGTCACATGTCGGGGAGCCTCTGGAAAACTCTGCCATAGGCTTGAGAGAGTGTGAGTGTAAATGGTAAACAATGTCCTATGAATACTGTTTACCAATGTCCTAGTATTATTATAGAAATAGTTCTGACCGTCCTCTTTGAAGGACCTGGGGACACTCAGTCTACACTTTGAGAACCACTGAAAGTTATTAGACAATCCAATGTCAACTGAAAATTAGCCAAGAGGTTTTGTAAGTTAGGATTTACATAGGGTTTACTTTTTTTAGAAAGATGACACAGCGGACATACTGAATGGTCTCATTATAAAGTAAGCTGAGAACACATGCTAATTTCATCCATCAAATGATAAGCAGAAATACGGGACTGCTCATTAGGTAAGAGAGAGAGACGAAGGGCACCCCTAGAAGGCGTGGACACACTCTAAGGACAAGTAAAACCGGCAGAAGATGCCGCCAAAGTAGTCAGGAGGAAAGAACGGTAGTTCTTAGGTGAGGAAGGAAAATGGTTTCCAGAGGCCTGGGAGTTGAAGGAATTAGGCCAGGACAGGCATGGGAACCAAGAAGAGATCAACGTCAAGGGCAGCGCGAGCGCAGCGTTGGGCTGCTGGCCACCATCCTCATTGCCTACACCCCCTCGCCCCCCAAGGTGGGCCAGGGGTAAGACGTGAGGGTCAGGGCCCTGCCCGACTACGAATGGGGTTACGGTTTCTTTTTCAGCGAAGCCAGGAGAGGGAGGCGGATAGACCGTGGCGGGAACCCAAGGAGCCCAAGCTGGACGCTGAGGAAGAGCCCACCCCGCTGGTTGGAGACCTCCGCAGAGGAAGGACGGTTCTGTTACTAGGCAACCAGGCCCGGGCCCGCCTCCCGCCCGTGTTGCCAGGAGACGACGAGGCCTGGGGGAGGGCGGCGGAGCGGGCCCTACGTGCTGACGCTAATTGTATATGAGCGCGAGCGGCGGGCTCTCGGGTCTTTTTTAGCGCCATCTGCTCTCGGCGCCGCCTCCCGCTCCTCCAGTCTCCGCTGCCTCCCTGAGTCACTGCCTGCGCAGCTCCGATCGCCTGGCTCCCCGTACTAGCTGCCGGTAACGGATGGGGGCCTGAAAGGGAACGGGGAACGTGGAGTTGGTCGGGTGGCCTTCACGGAGGGGAGGGACGGTGGAGCGAGAGCAGTGGCTGCTGGCTGCCCTGGGCCTCGGGGTCGTCAGGTGAGGCCGGAGTGGTCTGCGGAGTCTGGACACGGCAGCCTGAGAGGGGCCCAGGACCGACCGGTGCTTTTTTCAGGGGCCGCTGAGGAGACGCGGGGGGTCGGCGCGCCCTGCCGTGCCTAAGGTTTCTCGGGGCCCCACCGGCTTCTGCGCGCGGACGGGAGCGAGGCCGCGGCGACGCCCGGGTATTTTAGAGGAGTCGGCTGCCGCGCGGCAAGGAGCGGGAGGCGCTGGGAATGCGGGCCGGGCCAGTGTGGAGCCCGCCACCTCGACGCCTCTGTCTTTCCCCCGAAAGTAATACCCCGAGGGAGGTCGCTGGGGGATGGAAAGAACCGGGAAGGCTGCGAATTCCGACGGGAGGGAGGGAGGGGCCGCTGAGGGACCAGGCCCGAGGCAGGGGGGCGGGGAGGCTGCGGGGCTCTCCGCCCATTGGGGGCGGTGGCCGCGCGGGGCGGGGAAACCCCCGGCGGCTTCCTTCGACACGTGGTGAGGGGGCTGCGTGGCCGCCTCCTGGCCAAGATTGGAGACCCTTGCAGCGGGTGGGAGTGTGTGTGTGGGGGGGTGCTATTCTTACTTTCAGTGAAAGTTGTAGAGTTGGTAGGGTATGAAAAGGAATGATGAGCTCATAAGTCCCCGTCCCCTGGGTTTCCAACTCTTAACTGTTTCTCTTTGGTCTTAAATCTTTTTTATTGGTACAGAGGAAATTTCGAATGTTAGCTGATACACTGCCAGGATTTTATGCGTGTAAAGCGCTTATTTTAGCTGTTATTAACAAAAGATAGTATCGTGTGTCCCAGATACAGTTAGAACTTAAGATAGGAAGGTGGGTGTCTACACCCACCTTTGTTTTTGAGGAGTGGGGAAGGGGAAGGATTGATCCTCATCTATCTAAACCTTTAAACGTTTCTAAGACGATAAAGGGTTTGGCTTGTTATAGTTTAGATTCTCACAGGCTTTCCGACATTATTTCCTTTAATGAGGTTCCCAGAATAGGATACTTCACTAGCTATTTTTAAGGTGAATGGGGTGGCGGGTTAATATAAACTGACCAACCCAAGTGAGTACCTGCTACCTTGTCAATGTGCCCCATTTCAGTAAAAATCTCTTGGCAATTAAAGGAGGCGGCCACTGAGGTCCTGTGGGGGAGGGCTAGTACAAAGGATCACTCAAGCAGGCACAGGCTGTCCTCAAGGAGTCCCTGGTTTAAACTATTACTGGTCTGATGAGTTCCAGAAACACTATACTTTGAAAATCTCAGAATTTAAATCGGTTGCAAATTTTCAGGAGAGGTGTAAAAGAAAATTTGCTATTTTTGAAAATACCATCAAAACATCTTTTGAAAGTAGTGTCTGTGTCCTCTTTTTTTTTTTGCATGCTGGGGATTGAACCCAGGGTTTTGTGCATGGTAGGCAAGAGTTCCACCCCTGAGCTACACCCCCAGCCCATGTCCTGTTTTCTTGTCAGCTTAGATTAATGCGCCTTATCTTAGAAGTAATAGTTCTACCTTTAGATAAGAGAAAAATCATACACATATATGTAATTTATTTAAAACTGGAGGAAATGAGGTTTTCAGTGCTCTTTAGGGATTTTAGTGTCTCAAGCTTGTTTGAAGTTGCTAAAGTGGAAATACATGTTCTAAATCTAAACCGTGCAGTTGTACTTTTAAGACTGGAGCTAACATAAGCAGGTGTACTTAGAAGACTTAATCTTTTGTGATTTTAAAATGTTCTTTTCAAGCCAGTTGTTGGTTAAAGTAATGAAATGAGAAACTTCACCATACTTGTGTGCAAATCTTTGTAAATTTTATCTATTGTGAAATATCTGCTTTTTATATTATACCCATTAATTGAATGAATTACTAAGTTAATACTAAATGAGGCACATGACTGTCCTTACACAAGGTTTTTTTTTTTTTTTTTTTGGTACACTCCTAGCAGAAGTAATGTGATCTAAATGCCATAGCTTATTTTATTATTCAATTTGCCCATATTGGCCCCAGGTGATTAATTTGATTATAAATTCTTAAAATATTCCAAAACAAGTGGTCTTTCTATAGAAGGGGCTAAAAGAAGCAGAATGCTTGATTTATAAAGGTCTGAGGATGTCAAAACAAAATTTTGTTACTTTAGTATTTTGCTTGGTTGTAAATTCTCAATATAATTAAAAGATTAAAGAATGAGCCCCTCATTTTCTCCAGTATAGTGGAGTCCTAAGGTTTAATCAAACCTGAAATCATTTGTAGATTTGGCTAATACTTTGAGTAAATATTTAAGTCCCATTTAAACTCATTTCATCTGAATAAGAGTGGTGGTTAGAAGGTGGGAATAGTTGCTTTACATCTCTCTTTGTTAAGTTTTTCAGTGCATCAACAGCATTAGAGCACATTACTGGTGTCATGGAAAGTGGCTTCTGTACCTTCCTTGAGTTACCAATTCTGCCATTTATTGCTGCCTATTTGAATACTTTGCTTGCTGCAAAGTTTGTGCCTGTTGATAGCCACCCTCTCCCCCAACGTGGCCTGTGATAATCATTTTTTAAAATAAAGTAAGAATACAAAAGTACAATGGAAAAATAATAAAACAGCAGTTACAGGGTGATTATTCAAGCCTTGTTTTAAAATTCTTTTGTGAGTATTTCACATTTGGTGCTCTTAAAGGTAGGTAGTACTAATATTTTAACAAGGAAACAGTATGTCATGGTTAAAGAAACTATCCAGGGTTACATAACTGAGCAATCAATGATGACTTAAAATGAGGTGATTTTTGTAGTGGTTTTTGAAGGATGTCCCTTAAACTGTTCTGCTATATTTTGGATTCTCCAGTGCTCTAGGGAAAAGCTACAGCATTGTATAGTTATGAGGTGTTCTTCCATGTAGTTGGGCCATATGTACGCAAGTTATGTATGCTGCACTACATGTAACTTTGGAAGTACCATGAGGATAAATTTTGTAAGTAGAGGATGAGTTTTGACCAAGTGTCCTGGGTCCTAGGATGTTTCCCTGTTATTGGATTAGATGATACTCTATAGATATTTTTGGACAGAAGATAACAGTGTTCTCAATTAGGAATTCATTTTGCTTGGGAGTCTAATACAAAGTTCTCGGTTGACTATTGATAGCACTGAAATGAAGAAACTGAGTGTAAAAAAATAAGCTGTTTAAGCTGAGGGGTTGTGTTGTAGCCAAATGCAGTGCTATCTAAAAATTTTTGCTTAAAGTTCATTTGGAATGAGGTCTGAGGTAAAGGGAAAACTATATCCTGGGGTATTATTGTTTCCTTCTTTGGCTTTAAACCATTTTTGTTTTTTAGTGATTGGCTGTTTCATCATGAAGTAGTCATTTTTTGTAAAGGAATAATGATTTAGTTTAGTGAATAATCTATGTAACAGGCTGATTGGAAAGTACCCAGGTTTTTAGAATAGTGGAATGGGCTTTTGTTTTCAAAGTCAGGTTTTAAAACCTAACTACTTCAGGATTGTGTTGCTAAGCAAGGCACTTAATATTTTATTTCCAAAGTAGGAGGAAAGCCTATAATTCCTTACAGAGTGGCCAAATGTGTTTTCATAAATGTTGGCTTTCTTCGTATTCATTGATAGTATGGGCAATTTACTCAGAATAAGGATTACCAGAATGGTAAGAAGTTGGTAGTAGGTGTCTGGACATCTGGTTATTAAAAAGACCACAAAATGATCAGGTTTTGTGGCCTGATTTAGTCAATGGCCTGTCTTCTAATGAAAGATTTTCTTCATATTAGAATTTTCAAGATTAAGATTTACTTTCAGGAATACTGTTTGGAATCACCATGCCTTTCCATTAAGATCTTCTGTACATTATATATTGGATTATAAATTGAACCATTTTGGAAAAAGTGGCCTTTTTATATTTAGTAATACTCTTGAAGTTTGTTTTTTTCTGATGTTAATATATTAGGTTCATACTGAGTTTTGAAACTAGATGATGAATTTCTTATCCATAGAAGGACACTGAATTTTCTTGAAGGCAGTCTTAGGAAATTTTTTTTCTTTTGTGTACTGGGGATTGAACCCAGTGGTGCTCTACTACCAAGCTACATCCCCAGCCTCCTTTTTAAAAAAAATTGTGAGAGGGTCTTGCTAAGTCACCAAGAATGGAGTCGATCTGGGTGATTCTCCCACCTCAGTGTCCTAAGTCACTGGGATCAAGGTGTGACCCCATGCATGGCCTTAGAATCTTTGATAGGAACATTTACTTTTACATTTAATGTAATTACTCTGAAGTTTACAGGAGTATTTTACTTTTCTTTATTTTTTGGTACTGAAAATTGAACCCAGGGACATTTTACCACTAACCTCTACCCCAGCCCTTTTTATTTTTTTATTTTGAGACAGAGTCTTCCTACCTTGATTAGGCTGGCCTAGAATTTGGAATCCTCCTGCCTCAGCCTGTGGAGTTGCTGGGATTACTGATGTGCAGTACTGTGCCCAACTTTTCAGGTTTATTTTAAAAGCGTGTGTTTTCATTACTTTATTTTGGAAGTTATATATGCTGTTTTCTAATCTTTTGGTAGTCATTCTGGAAATTACTATTTGCATACTTACCAAACATTGGAGTGCTTATTCACATCACTGACTTCAAATAGTGTGATAATTTTAATGTTTTAACACTCACAATGGTAATTTTATTTCTTTCAAAATCCTTATTTAGCTGGACATAGTGGTGTGTGCCTATAGTCATAGTGCTAGGGAGGCTGAGGCAGGAAGATTGCTTGAGCCCAAGAGTTTTGAGCCTGGGAACCTAATGGGTCCTCATCTCTAAAACAGACACAATCTTCATGTAGATATACACAGATAATCTTTTTTCCTTAATGTATTTTCAAGTATCCATCTGGAATCACTTGCCTTCTATATGAAGATTATACTACAGAATATTTCGTGATAGTGCTTGGAGGGAGGTATTGTTAAGTGAAGTATTTGCTTTGTTTTCATTCTTATAGATTACTTTGTTTGCATATAGTATTGTAAGATCATCAGTTATTTTCAGAAAGTTGTGAATTCTATTATCTTTTGGTATCTGATATTGAAGAGAAGCCAGCTGTCAGCTATGCCTTTGAAATTAATCTTTTGTGTACTTTCTTAGGTGACTTCTTTGTCTTTGGGATCTTGCTTTTTTACTTATTTATCTAAGTATGGTTTTCTTTTTTATTTATCTTGAGTAGAATTGATAAAACTCCCTGAATCTGTGAGTTGGTGTCTGTTTCATCAGTTCTGGAAAGTGCTTAGCTATTAATTTGTTCATGTATTGTATCCTATCCTATCTTTTCCTCCTAGAACTTGAAGTTTTTTTTTTTTTTTTCTTCCCTATGAGAGATTGAACTCAAGGTACTTAATTAACCACTGAGCCACATCCTCAGCCCTTTTTATTATTTGGGACAGGATCTCACCAAGTTGCTTAGGGCCTTGCTAAGCTGCTGATAAACTTGGTGATCTTCCTGCCTCATCCTTTCAAGCCTCTGTTATTACAGGCATGAAATCTTTTTTAGACTTTGTTATATCCTAAAATGTCTTTTCATTTCAGTACTTCCATTCTTTAGTCTCTTGCTCTGTTTTAGAATAGTTCTTCTTTGCTTTCTTTAGCTCGCTTAATTCTCAATTTTGTTTAATCTACTAAGGCAACCCTTTTAATTTGGTATATTAAGTTCTTTTCCAAATCTGCTGTTAACTTAATACATGTCTATTTCTTGCAGATACTGTTTTTTCTTCCTTTCCTCTTTCTTCCTTTCCAATGAACCCATAGTCTTGCACATGCCAGGCAAGCACTTGATTCTGGAACTATACCTACAGTTCCCGATACTATATTTTTAGACTTAGTAAGACTGGTTGTTTTTTGGCCTTCGTCTACAGTTTGTTTATTGTCTAATTGACAATAATACTTAAGTCTTTGTAGGGCTGGTTTCTGTTGTATTCCTTTAGGTTGTTCTGGTTGCCTTTGGAAATTACTTGTATGAATTATTAGAGATCTAGAATGCAGGTGCTTTTGATAAGCAAGTGCCTGTGAGTATACTGCCAGGATACTTGACGCTATCTTGGAGTTTGGAGCAGCAACACAGATGAAATGAATTTGGGCCATTTGTTTAAGAGAGTTGGCTTATAATCTCTGAAGACATAGCACTTTGGGGTTGCTGCTTATTTTCAGAAAGTTATTATAAAGATTCCTCATAGGATAGGCTCAAAATTTTGATTTCAAATTAAAACCAGAGTTCATATTTGCTGATAATGGCAGTTGACCTCAGGGCAAAAGTATTTTCCTATTTTACCTTCATTTTTTGACCAGTAGTAATTCTGTATTATATTATTAATGTTTCAGTGCTATTAAGATTTTAATAAATTTGTTCTTTGCTTTTAATTATTTTTTATTGGCAGTATTAATCTGCATAATATAGCTTGTCATTATCAGGAATGAAAAGTTTTTCACAGATTTTGGAGTGCAGTTTTATGTCCAACATTGTTTGATATAATGTTAACCATATTAAAAAAAGCAATGTAGGTATTAATATAAACCTGTATTTTTCAGTGTAATCTGATTATCTGAGCCACCTGCCTCAGAAGCTGCAAGGGGTAGGGGTTAAAAATGAAGATTTTGGCGGGGGTGGGGCACTCCATTGGACCTACTGGTTTTTTTCTTCTTTTAACTTTTAATTTTAGGTTTACAAGAAATTTTTAAACATAGGTCAGAGAGTTTCTGTATGCCCCTTTCCCATTTTCTCCTAATATTAGTATCTTAAAGTTACCATGGTATATTTGTCAAGACTAAAATAATCTATTTTTTTTAACTATCATCCCAGCTTATTATTTTGGAGAACTGTTCAATGGTATAATTAAAAATGGATTAGATGAAAATAGCATGTGTTCTTTAGAGTAATTACCAGGTATCAAACTCTGGTTAAAGTTTTAACATGGATTTGTTCCTTGAATTTTTTTTTTTGTAATAGGATGAAAACATTTTTAAATGCTGATAAAAATATAAAGCTGTACATATGAGTGGACTATATTCCTTGAAATAAATTCAATCCAATGAGGGAATTTTTTTTAACTTTTTATATATGATGAAATGAAGCCAGAAGTTGTTTCCCTGTTGATTGCTTCAACGGTAGTGTAAACCATAATGATTTAACTGAAATTAGGCCCAGTTTTATGAATGTACACAAGCAAAAAATCTAATTTTCCTGAATGGGCAGTTTGGATCTTCATTAAAAAGTTCTATTTCAAAAGTTCAGAATCTAGAGATATTGCTGAAAACTGGACATTGAAGGTAGTTCTGTGAACATGTTAAAATGGCCTAAAAATTTAAATCGGAAATTCTGAGTTTTTCCCCATATATTTTTCCATATTCCAATTGCTAGGTTTATTAGACAATATGTTAATGTTTCCAACCCAGGAAATTGAAAAATATTACTGATTTATGTAAACTTCTTCACTGGAAAACCAAGTAATCCAAAATGGAAAAATAAGTTCTCACCATGGTAAATCTCCATATCATGTACTATGACAAGACTGGGATCCTAATTAGAACAAAATGTATTCTATGTTTTTATAGTCAAATTATACTTTATTGTCATATATAACTAAAAAGAAAAATTTTAAAAAATTCTCATTTCTCATGTTTTATAGTAACTACTTTCAGGTTTCTGATGTAGAAAAAAGGTTTTATTTAAGGGGCTGGTGGTGTGGTTCAATCATAGTTATGTGTTTAGCATGTGATCTGGATTCAATTCCTCAGCACCAATAAAATGTATGTAAAGGTTTTGTTTATATTATAAAAGTATGTACATGTATGAGCATACTTATATTTTATTCATGTCCTAATGGGATTTTGCCATATATCTTATATCTTACATTTCCATATCAGCTCTTGAGAATTGCTTCCATTTTCACTATAAAGCATTTCCTTATGTGCATTCCATGCTAATAAATTTATAACATATAAGTTGTGTATATTACTCTGAAGAATAGTGATTGGTAAAAGCATATAAATTTCTGTAATGAGTCTCATCTGAAAAGTTGGGAGAGACCTTAGCTTACACTAATGTGTAATTATATACTTGAGACATCTTGGGATGGAAAGAAATAGAACTATATAGGAGTTTGTACAACAAAGAATTATTTAACCAGTTGTTCAAGATGTATAGGATTTGTTCACTGGGGCTTTGGAGGGATCTTGAAGGTGAATATGAAAAACAAGGCCTTAGATGCTCAGTAGTTCTTTTTTTTTAAAGAGAGAAAATTTAATTTTTTTTTAGTTTTCGGTGGACATAGCATCTTTGTATGTGGTGCTGAGGATCAAACCCGGGCCGCACGCATGCCAGGCGAGCGCGCTACCACTTGAGCCACATCCCCAGCCCGCTCAGTAGTTCTTTATGGAACATTCTTATAAGTAAATAAGGCTGGAGATGGATATATTTAAACTTTGCTTTTGATATTCCTTTAACCAGGAATAACTGTCCAGAAAAGTACTAGTTTATGAGAACATAACTCAGATTTAAGAAAGAATATTTATTAAATTTTTCCCTGTGTTGAAAGAAAATTCTCAATGATTTGATAGACACTTAGAATCCCAAATACATTTCTTTGAAGATTCAATATTTTTCTTAATTTTTGAATTCGGTTTCATCAGTAGTTTGCTAAACATTTTGTAGATATATGCTAATTGCCCTATCACTGGAGAAATTTGTCAGTACTACTAGGAAATATTTAAGGAAATATTTTTAAACAAAAGGAAGGTATACTAAATATATATTAGGAAGAAATATTTTCTTTATAATTAAAGGACAGATACTAGATCAGTAATACTCCTCAAATATTACCACTTGACTTAAAAATCAGAACCTTAAATACTCTTAAGTAATATTTAAGCATGCTGTTATGAGAGTAGTTCATCTTATAAGATTTTGTGGAATTAATCCTAAGGCTGAAAGGTGAAAACTTGATTTTTTTAATGCGGAATTCTGTCTAAACTTGGTTTAGGTTTTTTTTTCAGTGATCTGGATGACTTAACATTCAGCCATTTTTCACTTAAGTATAACACATTTACCTTAAGGTTTTCTTCCCTCTCTCAGAAATATTCTCTAAGCCTTAGGAATTTAAGTCATTTAATCAATCTTTCCAGTAAACTTACTTAGATTTGGTAATCAGAGTGTTAATTAACAGTGTATCAGCATTACCAGGGGAGGTTGTTGCAGGGGATGGTGGGAATGGTTATACATCAGTCATGTGAGATGAGATACAGAAGGTTTGTCTGACATAATAGGTTGGAACCTAGATCTTTACAATTAATGTGTAATCGTTTTAAAGGGCTGATGTGTGATGCAGAGATTACTAAACCTTTATTTTTTTAATACCTCCAGGAGCATAAGTACAATAGGTAGCAAATATTTTTTTAACTTGAATTTGATAAAAAAAAAAAATACTGTTAAAAGCGAAGTGGATTTGTTCAAAGATGTCCTGAATAGCCTAAAAGTTCAGCAAAAATTTAACATTTATGATTAAAAGAATTTGAACAAAAGACTTTGGTAACACTATTCCAGCAAATAGGAATTCTTTACTGATGATGTTAATATAATAATTTTTATATCAGATTCTAAAAGCCTACTCTGACATGTTTGTTTTAAGCAATATTCTCCTGAAAAAATATTTTAACACTGATGTTTCTCTCCATAGGTATTTGAAGTTCCTACAACATGGCAGACATTGACAAGTAAGTGGCAAATAGTTGATACTTTTTGAGAGATTTGGCATCACTTTGTATTGTATTGTAGTTAACTTCTGTATACATTATATATATTATGAAAATGTATGGTAATGACTAAAGCTTGATACTTGCTATTATGAAAGTTAGGTACATCACATCAACGAAAAAACACAGTATGTATAATCACTTTTATGGTAAATCATTTGTCAGTGTGTATTCTTAGGAAAGTGCTGAGAACTATAATAGGGCATAAGTACTTGCAGAGTTTTTACCATATGTGTATTTCCTAGAGATTTTCCTACTTTTATTACAATGGGCATATTACAGTGTTTACAAGATGTATATAAAAGGAAGATACACTATAGGTACAAGATGTATATAAAATGTATATATAGAATTTAAACAAAAAGACATAAGCACAAGTAAATTTTAGAACATTATTATTAGAAGCCCCTTTTGCCCTTTCTAACTTGCATTTCCCACCTTTCCTCTTTAGGTATGTAAACACTATCTGGCTTTTGTCTAATTTATTTCTTTGCTTTTCTTTTTTTAGAGTTTTACTACTGATAAATTGTTAATCAATATTTAATTTTGAAGAGCTGAATAGCAAGCCAAACTTAGTTAAGTAAAACAGTATTAACTACTGTTAGTTAAAGGCTCCAAGATAGGACAGTAAAAACAAGAGACTATTTGGGTCATAGTCTGGCTTAAGCTTTTCTGGTTTCCATTTTGGGAAAAACTATAGGGCAAGGTGCTATGCACTTTGAAGTACGTATCTTGGGAAACAGTTTTAAGTTGTGTGGTAGTTTTCTAGTGTGAGTGGATGGATGTCTTGCAGAAATATAATCAGGGAGAATGGAAAAGGATGAGCTGCCCAACATCTGTTGCCTTTGATTTCATAGTAGCTTGCCAGTTCATATAGGTTAAAAAGAACACTTGGGGGTGAGGAAAATGATGGGGTTATTTGTTGCTGTTTTTAGGCATTAGTGCATAGTGGTAGAAGGGCAGATAATTTTACTTCAGGACCAACAACATGCAAGTACACTGGAGAATTTGAGCAAGTATTCCCATGTCTATGTACTGTCTTTAGCATAAAAAAAAATAGAGGCAGCAGGCTTTTTAATGATATTGTCTCTCAAAGTGATTGTGTCTCAAAGACACTGCTCTCATCTGGATTTCTTAACCCTGGTTGTAAGGTTGTCATACTATCTTCCTGGTGTTTCCATTTCTTTCTCTTTGAGTTTGCTATATTCTACACTTTTTCTTTAATTTTCTTATGGTTCTTTAGTACTTTCTTGGAAGAGTGCAAGGGAAGTAGATTATTTTGATACACGATATGATTGAAAATGACTTCTACTTTATGCTTGATAATTAGAATTTTAAGGTAGGAATTATTTTTCATCAGAATTTTGAAGGTGCTACTCCATTGTTATTGTTACCTTGCTTGCATGTTGTGTTGAAGTTAAAAGTTAATTCTTGATTATTTGCATGTGATATTTTTGAAATAATATTTCTGGAAGCTATTATGGCTTTGGAGTTTTGAAAATTTTCTCATTGTTTTGCTTATTCTATCTCTTTGTGTTAGACAGTCAGTGGTGGACCCTTTCAATCCAGCAGTTCAGTAGCTTTTAGTTCTAAGGAATATTCTTGACCCTTTTTTATTCAGTAGCTTTTAGTTCTAAGGAATATTCTTCACCTTTTGGGGGGCTTGTTTCTGTTTTCTCCTTCTGCATATCCTGGTAGATGTCATATGTTTGATAGGTCTTCTAATCACCTCATTTTATTTTTCATCTTAGTTTCTTTGTTCTTTCTGGACAGAACTAAAGAAACCTTGTTTTTCCAGTCTTAGATTTTAAATCTCTATTGTATTTAGTTTCTAAAAGTTCATTTGCTTTTTGTTCCTGATTTTTTTTTTAACCATCCAGTTCCATTTCATTGATGGTAGTATCTTTTCTCTGGATGTTTCTTCCCTCTGTATAATCTATTTGCTCTTTAATTTTCTTTCACCCATTTGTTTTAGTCTCAATAATGTAAGAGATATAAGAGATTTCCTCAAATATATTTGAGTTAGTATTTGGTTATCTGCTCATTAAGATTGGCATTAAGTTGAGGGATTAGGGGTAGGGGCAGTGGGAAAGACATTAAAAAGATGATTAGAAAATTTGAAGGTTGGGTAGGAGGGCTTATTGATTTTGCAATTTTAAAGTAGCATCATTAGAATGGGTATTTATTTTGAGAAGCCCCCAAAATCTCACCGCCCCCCCACCCCCGGTCAGTAGTGATTTCTCCATCTGTAGTGTCTGGGTATAGGCTTGGCTTCCATTCTGTTATGTTAGCAAGCAGTCATGTATCTTAGGTACTCTAAATTGTGTCTGTCTCCCAGTTTAGAAGTTCCATCTTTCAGAGATGAAACTTCCATATTTCTACAAGGGTGGGGTAGAAAATCTAGGGATTTAACTGCTTATTAGTTTTTACCCAGTCCTCTCTTGTTTTAGTCATCTTCAGCCTTAAGCCCTAGTTATAGGAGTATAGTTGATGCTACCAGTTCTTGTTTTTTGAAAACTCTGTATTTGGGTTGTTCTTAGCTTTTTCCACTGTTAACATTTTATTTCTCAAGTGAGGTTGATTATCTGTTGTCTCTTTTCTGGCTTCCAGAGTTTTGCTGCTATTGTCTCCTTGTCTTTCTGTCTGTTGAAACCCTTTTTCATAATGCTAATGGACATTTTGGAGAATTCAGAATTATCATATGAGTTTGTGCAGTACTACCTTATTAACCTGGGAGCCCTCAGTTTGTAAATTTTTAGAAAAATAATAAATTGGTTATGGTGCCTTGATTTCTTTCTCCCCTATTATTTAATTTTAGATACCTCTTAGCCCTCAGTGACTGAGAGAAAGGGCATTTTGTTCTTTAAAGTAGGAGTCAGTGAGCTTTTCTCTGTAAAGGGACCAAAAGAAAATGTTTTAGACATTTTTAGGCCATGTGATTTCTCGTAAATACCCAACTCATGTCATGTAGTATGAAAGCGACTATGGTGATACATAAGTGAATTAGTTTGTCTGTGTTTCAATAAAAATTCCTTTGGTAAAAATAGAAGTGGGAGAGCCAGGCTTGGCGGTGGTGCATGTTTGTAATCCAAGCAATTTGGGAGGCTGAGGCAGGAGGATCACAGGTTGTAGGCTAGTCTTAGCAACTTAGTAAGATCCTGTCTTAATCACAAAGGACTGGGGATATAGTGGTAAAGTGCCCCTTGGGTTTAATCCCCAGTACCCACCCACCCAAATGAAAGTGGGCTGAATTGGGCATCTGACATAGTTTGTGGGCACCTGTGTTTAAAGCCTTAAGATGTGGATGTTCAGTAGATGATTGAAGATATATGGCTGCTCCATGTTGTCTTTAGCTTAGCCTGTGACTCTAAACTCTTAGGCAAGTATACACTTAGGTTTATACCATGCTCGACTATTTCTGCAATGTTTTACTAAGTATAAACCGAGTACTTTGTACAAAGTAAAACAAATTACATGAATCATCATTTCTAAGGGCTGCATTTCTTTCTTTAGTTGACTGGGCCCTAGATTTTGTTAGCTTACCACCTTTTCTATACTTGTGCCTGTATGAGAGTTAGTATTTGTTCCTGTATGAAAAATAATTTTTCAAATGCTGTTTAGACATGAAGCAGCTAAATCTCTAATCCAAATATTAAAATTCAAATTCAAAGACTTGTATCATGACTCTGTTATTGATTTTAGGTATCTTTATCCCCCTTTTTAATGCTAGATATAATCTCATGTTCAAAAACTAGATTTTTGGTGATTCTTTAAGACTTAATGAGAAGGATGCTATCTTTTTACCTTCTCTCAATGAGATCCTCCTGATTTTACTCTAAGTGAGAAGTAGGCTTAGATATCTTAACATTTCTTCTCCATCTCTACTGTGAAGTAAAGAAAAAGGAGAAAAGTCCAAAGATAGTGACTACAGGTTGGTATGGTTGCTCCACCAGCCATCAAGGACTCAAGGTCCTTCTATTTTTCCCAACTCCTTTATACTTATCTTGGTGGCTTACATTTTCTGGGTGTTCATCATTCTGTGTGGCTGCTGGAACTGTAGCAATCAAATCCATATTCTAGGGGGGAAGGAAAGAAGTGAGATTAAAAAAAGGACTTCCTAGCTATCTACTATTCTCTAAGGATTCTTCCTAAGTTCTATTCTACTTCTGCTTTTTTTATCTTACTGCCAAAACAGTCATATTGCCATATTTAGCTACAAGGTAGGCTAGAAAATGGTAGACTTTGTGTTTTGCTTCCTATATAAACTGAGGATGCTCATACTAGGAAGAATGAACTCAGTAGATGATGTTAGGTCAAAAGCATATGCCACCTGAAAGGACATTCCCCTCAGATTGACCAAACTACATTTTTAAAGATGGAAGTATGTACTTTATAATTGGAAGGCAGTTGTGCTCACTACTATATCACCAACACATTTCCCTAAACTTTATAATTGGTTAGATGCTTTTAAATGAAAGTTTATGTACTTCCAGTTAGTTCTTACCTATGAAGTTAAGAAACTGAATTACCTTTTGAATTTCCTATCATCTTTGAAAGAAAGCATATTGATTTAGAAAATGAATTTAAGTTTTTTTATAATTTTTTTTATAATTGGTACATTTGAACCATGGTGTGATACTATGATATTGTAGCAAAGAACAGTCTGAACTTGATCAAGATTTGGATGATGTTGAAGAAGTAGAAGAAGAAGAAACTGGTGAAGAAACAAAAATCAAAGGTATTATTTTAAATTACTTTAGGAGCCAGTGGTGGCTGGCAGTGGACTTCTAGAGGAGAGTAATAAGTACCATTTCATTAAAAAAAAAAAAATGGGGCCCTTCTACGTTGTCCTTTGCCAACTAATCCATACTTCAGTTCAGTAACTTTGTTTGAGAGGGAGGGAGGGAGTGTGTGTGTGTGTGTGTGTGTGTGTGTGTGTGTGTGTAAGAGGGAGGGAGGGAGGATGTGGGGAGAAACAAAAGAGGTAGTCAGGAATGAATGTAATGACTCATCAAAAATCACTCATCAAATCCTTTACTGCTGGGGCAGCACATAGTATGGCTGTACTAAAGAGCTGTGTGGATTTTATCTGAATTTAGAAATGTTTCAGGTGGTGTGGTTGGGGGGACTTTGCTAGTGCTTTAATATGTTTAGTGTTTAATATAGAAAACATGCAGTATGTATGCCTTTCTAAAACTCAACTCTTCCAAACAAGAAGAAAGTAGTTCATTAAATGTAGATAAAAATCATTCAAAATTTACTTTAGCACATAATTTTAAAACGAGTGGCAGTAGTAGGGAATTGTGCTGCTCTAGGTATACCCTGTTATCTGGGCCAAAAATATTGAAGCACCAGATGACTCATGTTTTCATTTTTAAACAAGAGATGAAAGTAAATTGTGACAGGATTGTAGAACTTATAGCTTTCATCTTTCAATGTTTTTTTTAAACAGATACGAGACTTGAGTCCTCAGTGGACGTTATTGATGTTTCTAAAATGCCTTTTAGTTACTGTATGTTATCCAGTGATTTAATTAATATCAGAAGTAATTTGACCTTCTGGAACATAATTGGGAAAAATTAATGGCAATTTTGTATAATATCTATATAGGTAAATACAGAAAGAGCAATATTATTTGTTTTGCATAAATTTGGCTTAGATTTGGACTGAATAATTTTTAAAAAATACAATAATAATCAAATCTTGTTTGGCTTCAGTTATACCTTTGACTGTTTCAACTATTAACTTCCTTTGTATACACACAAGTATATTACACAAATATGAACATCCAGGTCATTCCTCCATCTTTATCCCAGGCTGTCACTATATTTGTTTTTGACGTGTTGTATGCCTTCAAAGGACTGTCAACAGTATTAGATAGGCATCTGGATGAAGCTTTGAGCTTTCCAAAGTACAAGGTGGGTGAAACAAGGTACTAGGAAGAATAGGAAATGAGAGAGAATATTGTTCTGAGCTTTCCTGAACATTGGGTTTTCCTACAGTGTGTTTTCTTTAGCTTACCCTGCCCATTTCTTATTACACAAGCATTTTATATATAGGCCAATTAGGAAAACTTCACGATTGGACTATCCTGTTAAAAAAGCTTAATACATTTTTATAAAAGCCTTCTTTCAATGCCCCCCCCCCTTTTTTTTAAAGCGCGTCAGCTGACTGTTCAGATGATGCAAAATCCTCAGATTCTTGCAGCTCTTCAAGAAAGACTTGATGGTCTGGTAGAAACACCAACAGGATACATTGAAAGGTACAAGTTCTTTTTCATCCTCCTTATTTATCTTTTCTATAATCAGCATTGCAGGTATATCTGTTTTTTTAAACCATCTAAGATTTATGTATGCAATAGTGGAAACCTAATGTCTACTAGTACCTAGTATAGGATTATTGGAAGTTTAGAATTTTGCTTTAGAACCACCCATTTAGAGTTGATCTTTTAAAGTTTGTTTTAGTTTAAGTCCACAGGAGATACACTGATCTTAACCATTTCTGAGATTTGTTTAGTGGTTTGTTAGAAGTGCATAGATTTAGAAGGATCATTTCTTATATTTCATTAGTGACATAATAATTAACAATATCCTGAATATCTTATTAAACTTACAACTCAGCTTTATGATTTTAAGATCCAGTTATATTGAATATGGGTCTTATGTATCTAGTACATAAGTAGGTAGTATCTAGTATATCACTACCTACTAGCTTCTAAATGTTTGGTTCTCTGTGGTATGTGTCCACTGTTTTTTGTTTGTTTGTTTTTTGAACCTTTTGATGGACTTCTCTTCATCAACACAGATTCAATTGTGATAGGCATCCTGTGCATCTCCTTTAAAGAAATCGTGCATATTTTCTTTGGGATGTGTACATTATGTATAGTGGGATCATTAGTACTGTAGGAGATGCAAGCTTTCGGTATTTCTAGCATGATTTCCAGAAATACTGTGCCCCGTGCATGAGGATTGCTTTATCTTTGTGTCTCTGCCAACAGTTGGCATCATCCAGATTTATAGGGTTTTTTAAATTTTTATTTTTAAACCAAATTAAGAGTTATGGGCTCACTTTGTTGTATTTTCTGATTGTTCATGAATTTTGAGCTGCTTTTTATAAAGATAGTGAGACTTTTAGATTTCCTATTTGCACCCTTTGTCCATTTTCCTATTGGGGTTACTGTCTTGTTTCGTAGAATTCCTTTTGTATTCTAGATGCTGTTATTCCCATATTGGCTTTAGGTATTATAAACAATATTTTGTATAATTTCTATTAAGTTTTATCTTTGGAGTCTTCCATTAAACAAATCCTTAATTATTTTTTAAATTTTTGCCTGTGGCTTCGAGTTTTGAAATGTATAGAAGTCTTTTGTAGTTCCTTCCACATTTCCTATTCACTAATAGTTTTACCTTTGACATTTAGGTCTTTGATCTCTCTAGAAGCCACCTTTGTATTTGGTGTGAGTACACATCCGTGCCCTACCCCAGGGGGCTAGGTTTTAGAACACTAAACTATAACTTCTTTCCCCCATTTCACTTGTGTACCCCTCCACATTTATTGCATTTCACGTTCTTATAAACGCTTGCATTTGTCTTTGAGCAGCACTTCCTTTCATTGGTCTTTCTGTCTTTTTGTTATTTTCACAGTGTAGTCATGTCTTAATATCTAGTAGGACAAGTTGCTTCCTTACATACCCTCCCACCCCCAGACACAATATTCTACACTCTCTTGTTTCATGAGTCTTTTTGTGTATTCTTTCGTCATTTTCATAACTTCATTACTCTGACTTTATAGTATATCTTCTTATCTGACAAGGCAAGTTGCTTCTTTCCATCTTTCCCCATCCCCAAACATAATCATAAAATTGACACAACATTACCACATATTTGACAATTAAGTTCATCAGAATTCCCAAAATTTTAAAAATTTAAAAACACTAAAATTTTGATAGGAATTACAATTTGTAGATTAATAAGAGAAGTGTATCTTTAATATTGCATATTTATATTGTATTCTGGGTCTTATAATTTCACTTTATCAGAGAGGTTTTTTTTTTTTCAGACATTTCTGTGTATTTTAAATGTGTTGCTTCCTTAAATTTTATTTTGTTGTAGTTTTGGCTGACTGTTCCTGATATACAGAGGCATGCTATCGATTTTTTTATTATTGTTGTTTTAATGTTGATCTTCTATCCAGTAACATTACTGAATTTGTTTTTGTAATTATGTTCTCCCACCAGGCCTGACAAAAGAGCTTATCTGCAAATAATGGCAGTTTTAGCTCAAATCTTCTACCTTAGATCATACTGTATTCTTCTGTCTTTAAATACTGTATTAAACATTAGCATTACAGATGAGCATCTTTATCTTATTTCTAGTCATATTGGGAATTAATATAAAAACTCCATTATATTCAGCCCCCCCCCCCCCCCCTTAAGTTTGTCACAGGTAATTGAAGCCAGGGCCCTTGCACATACTATATAGGTGCTCTACCTCTGAGCTACATCTTCAGTCTTCAGTTTCTATTTATTTAATCCATCCTTTCCTGTGTTCATTCAAATGCTTTTTCCTGGAATCTGTTCAGTATATAATAATGTATGTTTTGGTAATACATATTTTAGATATCAAACTAGCCATCTTCCTGGAATAAACTTAATTATCATGTGTTACATTGCTGTATAGTTATAATTCTGTTTTTATTCATTAGTGAAATAGCTTGTGTTCATATGTGTGCATGGATGTATATTTGTGCTTCCACAAAGAAACTTTCACAGAGTGATAATATTTATCAGGCTTTGGAGTCAAGACTCAAACTCCCTAATAAATGAATGCAGCTGCAATTACTTTTTTAATTCTGTGATTTGAAACACCTTAGTAAAATAGGAATTCATTCTTCCTTGAACATTTGGTACAACTCTTCTAAATTATACTTGGGGCTTTTGGAGTTTGGGGATTAGAGCTCTTGGAATTTGAGGCCACCATTTTTGGTTATAGACATATAGATAGGTATTATTATACCTTTATTTTATTTATTTATTTTTATGTGGTGCTGAGGATTGAACCCAGTGCCTTACGGGCTAGGCAAGTGCTCTATCACTGAGCTACAACCCTAGCCCCTGGGCCACCATTTTTTCCTTTTAACATAGTTTATTCACATTCTTTTTTGTGTCTATTAAGAGTTTTATCTTCTAAACTGGTATGTATTTTATCTGGGTTTTAAATTGACTAGTATAGTTTATGATAAATTTTGAAAAGTATTATTTTCCTTTTTATAATCTTTTCATTTTGCTTTTCAATTTGTTTCACTAGTTGTGTTGGTCTTGGTAATGTTTCTTAAAACCTTAGTTTTGCTTTTCATTTCCTTTTACATATTTTTGTTTAATCAAAATTATATTACTCTTATTGATTTCTGGCTTTAATGTTAACATGTATTTGTTTAGTTTGCTCTATTCCTTTTTACAGTTTGGTTTATTTGATTTGTAAAAATCTCTTTTATTGCCTTAACACTTTTATATTTGTCGGGTATGAAGACATGCTGAAATTAATAGCTCAGGCTTATTTTATTGTTCAGGTTCTCATCGTTTCTGCTTATTGAGTACCTGCTTAATCTAAGTTTCTTGGAACAATATGTTAAAGATCTCTAGTTTATCTGTTTTTTTTTTCTATAATCCTGTCAGTTTTGGGTTGGTACATTTTGAAGCTGTATTATTAGATATTTGCTGTTTGTAATGTATATATCTTGTTCTTTTGTACTGAGGTATTCACTTGTACTTAGCTTTTTTTTTCCTTGCCATAAATTCTGTTCCCCCCCCCTTAATATTATGATAGCTATCTCAGCTTTCTTTTATTTATTTATTTTTTTAAGACTGACATTTCTTTTTTGTCTTCTTGTATGGATATTTGCTTCTTTGTGAGTAAGTTCAACTTCATGCTTCTTGAAAATTACATTCTCTTTGAATTTACCACTGACATTTTTCTCTATTTTTAAATTTTTTTGTACTTATTTCTTTTTATCATCCTCCTATACTTTCCATCAGGCTGTCTTCTGATGGTTTTGAAGTTAATACATTCTGTTTTAAGTTATAGTAATGTATCATAACTTAATACCTAGGTTTTTGTACCCCTGTTTGTTTATTAAATTTACTGTTAATATAAAAATTTAAGCTGGTTGATCACCTATATCTTATGGAATTACCTGTGTTCTTGTTTTACCTTCTCAAGAATTTTCTTTAATATATGTATGTATGGCCTTCAAGCCTGATTTAAATTGCTTTCATATGTGAATAATTTGGCCATAAAATTTTAGATTGATAGTTCTTAAAACTTTTAAAAATTAGGGCTGGGGTTGTGGCTCAGTGGTAGAGCACTTGCCTAGCATGTGTGAGGCACTGGGTTTGATACTCAGCACCACATATAAATAAATAAATTAAACAAAGGTATTGTCCATCTACAACTAAAAATTTTTTTAATTACAATTAAGTTTTTTCTCATAATGTTTCTTATGAAACCTAGCATTATCAGTCTGACTCCTTTTGATGATTATTTGCTTTTTTCTATTGAACACCTTTATAATTTTCTTTTATTTTTGATATTAATAAATACCACTGATGAGTAAGGATTTTCTCAAGAAAAGGGAAATTGTAATCATTTCTTGTAATAGTCAACCCCCTACTGTTTAGCTGTTGCTACTTTTTTTTTTTTTTTTTTTTTTTTTGCCAGACGCCACCCTTCGGTGTAGAAACGTGCCCCCAGGCAGAGCGGATCCTCTTGGAGTGGGAAAGGGAGGCTTCCTGCAGGCCTGATGGGGACCCTTGGTCCCAAGAATCTGGAGGCAGATGAGCAGAGGTGGCACGGCCTCTGTGGCTGGTTGGGACCCTGTGTTCCACGCCCTCTGGTTGCTCTTAGGTTGCAAAGGGGGACCTTAGGGACATTGCAGTTGTTGATCAGGTCCAAGCTACCTGCAGCTGACCACCACCACATGCTGGGCTTTCAGGATACTCTGTGAGCAGTGGTGTCTGCCTTCCCACAAGCCTGACCTCTGGGTGTCCTGATGGCTTCCTGGGCTGGTGCCTAGAGAGAGCCTGCTCAATTCCTGGGCTGGGGGCCACAGATGGTGGGTCAGAGCCCTGTGTCTGTGTATATTGTCTGGTCATTGTCCCTTTGTAAATTCAGTCTCTTTACTTCTAGAAATTTCTAAGAAAATAATCATCAAGGTATGTAAAGATGTTAATGGAAGAATTGTCTCTAATTTAGAAAATCAAAACAACCCTGATTTGCCATAATGATCTGGTTAAATACATCACACTGTATCCATGTAATATTACGTAACTACTGTTTTTGGATGATGTAGAAGAATATCTAGAGATATTAAATATTGTAATGCATTAAGGTAATTACAATAGGTATAAGAGCATCTTTATTACTACTTCATTTTATTTTTTTTATTTTGAATATTTTATTATTATTTTTTTTTTCCCCAGTTTTTTCTTCTTTTTTTTTATTGGTTGTTCACAACATTACAAAGCTCTTGACATATCATATTTCATACATTAGATTGAAGTGGGTTATGAACCCCCAATTTTACCCCAAATGCAGATTGCTACTTTTTTGTCATCCATAACTCATATCTTTTCAATTTTACTTAATGCTGTCTTCTGAGAGAACTTTTCAACCTCATGAACTTTTTTTTTTTTTTTTTTTTTTTTGCTTTTGGGCTCAGGCATCTTGGGTAGTGTCATTTACTCAAAATAAACATTGGTGGGAAGAATGAAGGTCAGAAGTAGTCTATGGCATTTTCTAGGAGAGGGGATAACTTGAATGCACTTGGAGCCTAAGACTCAGAGTTGGTTGACAATTCCAGGCAATTATTCTGGTTTGCTTGGGGGAGAAGCAGTCTCCTTTGGTGTCTGATCTATTATACCTAGATAGATAGGTAAAGGAGTGAAGTAGTCTGGCTTTGACTGACACTCTAGGAACTCTGGCATTGGGCTCTTTTGAATGATACAAGACAGTATTGCAAGGCAAGAGCAGAGATTTTAAATTTTTCTTTGCAAAAATGATTTTTTCTGCCTATCTTCAATGCTACATACTCTAGCCATCCCCTCCCCAGATTGCAAACCACCTTATCACCCTATACCAGTTAAATAGCCTTTGATATTACTCAGAAGTGACTTATAGAGTGTGTGTGTATGTATATGTGTCTGTGTGCATGGGCACCTGCAATAGTAGTTTTCTCTTTGGTGGCAAAATTTCTAGAGGCAATTTTGGGGTAGGAGAGAAAGCCAGAAGCCCATGGTAGTTTACCATATTGACAGAATATTGTTTTTAACTTTTAATTATAAAATAGAAAATTTATCTTTCAGTATTTTTTGTTTCTAATAATCTTAACTAAAGTAGTGGTTAAGTATGAGAATTGTTTGATCCACAAAAATTTGTTTGTGGTAGTAAATTTTAACTTGGATTCTGCATCTGTTGCATAGATTCCCTGAAATTAGGTAAATTTTGAGTGACATTTCTTTGGGTAGTAGAGGGGTTCATAAATTTGATTTATAACCTAAGTATAACTTTAAAAATCAGTGGCCCATAGGATATCGTATATGAATTGTTTCTCATTAGATCTGTTAAAAGTTTATGCCCTCTGTTGATAATTTAATTAAATAGAAAGTAATACTATATTCTTTTCTTTAAAGTAAATATTCTGTGCTTTCCCCAAATTGGTACAAGTGAGACAGATATGAGAAAAAAAAAAAATTCAAGTAGTCATTGTTAATCATTTCAGTTGCCTTCAATGACAAGTCCAGCTCTGAACTTGATTACAATTTAAAGACGTTAGGGTTGACAATATGATTTATAATACAAACTTACTTTACCTGGTTTTATATAGTCTAGGGTCAATATACTTATCTTTTAGGTTTAATTTCTTTTAATATACTTTTACTTCAAATAGGAACTTATTCATTCACTGACTCCTTTGCTTCAATTTCATGATGATTAAAGAAGTGTGATTTGTGTGTTACTATGATGCTATGTAACTTGTATGTGACCTTTCAGCTTGCCTAGGGTAGTTAAAAGACGAGTGAATGCTCTCAAAAACCTTCAAGTTAAATGTGCACAGATAGAAGCCAAATTCTATGAGGAAGTTCATGATCTTGAAAGGAAGTATGCTGTTCTCTATCAGCCTCTATTTGATAAGGTAATAGTTCTCTCTTTACTACTTTATTTAAAATTAGTACAAGCTCTGGAAATATAAACACTCTTGGAGGTGGGTTAGTCTTTGTACAGCTTACTAAAGTGGGTGTTAGAGGTACTTGGGGAAACCATCAATAGTAACAGTTAAGGTTGTGGTATGTTTGTTAATTAAATCTATAAGAGTCCTTAGTGAGAAACCATTAGTTTTACTTGTTACAAGTGTGTTTATGAAAGCTTTTTTTTTTTTTTTAAAGCGATTTGAGATCATTAATGCAATTTATGAACCTACAGAAGAAGAATGTGAATGGAAACCAGATGAAGAAGAGGAAATTTCGGTTAGTACCAACTTTCTTTTAGTATATTTTTACAGTTGTCAGAAATATTAGAATTGTTAGGAAATGTTTTCTTTTATAAAATGCATATTGTGGATGAACCACTTCAACCTGGCACCAGCTGTACCCAATATCATTTTTTCCTTGTGTTTTTGCAGTATTTCAAGCTTATAGATTTATAGTGTGTTCTTTTGAACTTTGTGATGACAGACAAAAGACTGTTTCCATTTTTCTATTGGAAACTTAAGTAACTTGCAACAGATAATGACAGAACTGACACCAATCCAGTGTTGTGTTTTTTTGACCCTGCTTTTCTCTAGCATAGCTATTTTAAATGTTAATTGATAAAGAGAATATAATATTTTAAGAACATGTCAAGGTAAGGCATTAGACAAGTTACTATTTTGTTAGCTTTTCCTTTTTACTCTATTTTTAAAGTCTTTGTTTTTCATTTATCTTCCTAAAATGGTTTTCCTGATTCTAATAGTTTTTTTTTTTTTTTTTTTTTTTTGGGAGAGGTGTGGTAGCTGTTATTTTGTTGAAATTAAGGTTTAGAATGGATAAATAGCAGTCTTTACACAATAAAACTAGAAGTTCATTGACTAAAAGTTAACTATTGGTGATAATAGATTTATTATTTCAGTATCTAGTTCACTGTAAGTTAAAGAGAATGTTATATATGACAGTAGAATGCATTACAATTCATATTACTTGTAAAGACAACAAGTTTTCATATCTCTGCTTGTACACAAAGTAGAGTCACATCCTTTATTTCTTCATATATGTACTTAGGGTAATGATGACCATCATATTCCACCATCTTTCCCACCCCTCCCTCCCTTTTTCCCCTTTGCCCTATCTAGAGTTTATTTAATCTTCATATCCCCCCACGCCCACCCCACTCCCTGCAGCATATTATGGATTACCATCCTTAAATCAGAGAAATCATTTGGTTTTTTGGGATTGGCTAATTTCACTTAGCATTATATTCTCCAGCTTTATCCATTTACCTGCAAATGCCATGATTTTATTCTTTTAATGCTGAATAATATTCCACTGTGTATACATACCACTTTAGGTATTCAATAATATATATATATATATATACTATCACTTATCAAGGAGGAGCTGAAAGAAAAGGCCAAGATAGAAGATGAGAAAAAAGATGAAGAAAAAGAAGACCCTAAAGGAATTCCTGAATTTTGGTTGACTGTTTTTAAGAATGTTGACTTGCTCAGTGACATGGTTCAGGTAATTTTAGTCATAAAAATACCAGTTTACCTGCCCGGGTAAACCTTTGAATTTTATATGGTTCTGGTGATTGTTCTCTTTAAAGGCTTGTTTTTTTGAAGTAGCAGTCATCCATAGAAGGAAAATTACAGTTTTGATGAGTGTAATCTTTCAAATATTAGATAATGAAAGAGATCTCATTAATAATTGGTCAGTATTGACCGGGCACTTTCTCATACCTTCTTTATTTTGCTTAATTTTGAGATAGCAAATGGGAGGGAATCTTAATTGCAATTGTATTGCTGTCAAGACCTTTCAGTCTGAAATCAGAACAATTTCAAGTGAAATTTGCATTCTTATTCTCTGGAAAACCAATACAGATATTACTTTTTTGGGAGATATTGCTTCTCAAGCATTTCTTTGAACCCCTACCATCTGTATTATAGTACTTGTTGCCATGTCTTTTGGTTGTTGGAAGTCTTGTGAAGAAAAAAATGGTCTCAATATAATGATTGCTTACTGCATTTATACTTTAACAAAAAGAAAAGGAAAAGGCAGCAGTTATAATCAAGAAACATTTTTAAAGTAGAGATGCCTTATTTTAGATTTGGTATTGTATTTTTTAGACTATTCAGCTTGTATGATGATTTGTCTCTGTTTAGTCACTTTTTCTATACCAGTGGATATAGAACTATAGTATAAAGTGACTTCAGTATAGGCCATAATCTGGAGAGTCCTAAGGTTTATAATTGTCATATAAAACTTTGCTGTGAAAGATATTACATCCTAGCTAGGGTTCATGTAGTAACAGAACATGGATTCAGAAATGCCATGTTAGATACTCATTTTTTTTTTATTATTTTAATTTTTAGGAACATGACGAACCTATTCTGAAGCACTTGAAAGATATTAAAGTGAAGTTCTCAGATGCTGGCCAGCCTATGGTAAAAGAACTTTGAAATATTTTCAATTTTGTAACATGCTAACAGGTAGATAAAAGAAAGTTTTTAAAATTAGGTGCCATTCAAGAGTTAGAGATGGAAGTGAGACGGAACTGATAACTTGTTACTCTTAATTGTATTAAATATTTGGATATTGCCATTGTTTATGCTGTTTTCCTTTCCCATCCTATGAATTTCCACTTGTTTTTAAAATACAGTTAATGATCCTGGATTAAAGTGGATTAAAAAAATAATGGCAAGGTAATATTAATAAGTAAATTCTTAGTCATTAAAAATCATGTGCATAGGAATTTCATAAAATGTATGATATTAGAGGGTCCCTACTCCTCCTCGAGAAAAGATTAGCTAACAATCTCTCCTAAAAATTGGCAATATTATAACTATAGTCTATAGATTGTTAAGGTTGAGCTTTTGCTTGTGTCAAATTCTAGTCTCATTTAAAAGCCTGTTTTGGGAGAGGTTTAGAAAAAAGGGGGACTTGGTCAGACCGTTTACTTAAGTGTGATAGTTGTAAATTGAAACTATATTCATTTTATTTGTGCCTTGTTTTGCTTTTAACATGTTTCAAAATTAGGAAAACATTTAAAATTTTGTATATGCTTATTAAAAACCATAGATTAAGCTGGGTGCTGTGGCGCATGCCTGTAATCCCAGTGGTTCAGGAGTAGGCAGGAGTATTGCGAGTTCAAAGCCAGCCTCAGCAAAAGCAAGGTGCTAAGCAACTCAATGAGACCCTGTCTCTAAATGAAAATACAAAATAGGGTGGGGGATGTGGCTCAGAGGTTGAGTGCCCCTGAGTTCTATCTCGAGTACCCCCACCCCCCAAAAAAATACACTAAACCATAGATTAAGCTATTTACTTATGCACTGAAATTCACAGTGTAAGAGTTAAATTAATTTTTATGCTTTTTTTTTTTTTTTAAGAGTTTTATCTTAGAATTTCACTTTGAACCCAATGAATATTTCACAAATGAAGTGTTGACAAAGACATACAGGATGAGGTCAGAACCAGATGATTCTGATCCCTTTTCTTTTGATGGACCCGAAATTATGGGTTGTACAGGGTAAGTTAATTTTACTACTTTCACAGTGTTTGTTTTAGTTAGCGATTTTCAATGCTGTGACTCAAAACCTGACAAGAACAGCTTTATAGGAGGAAAAGTTTTTAGGACTCTCAGTTTCCGAGGTCTCAGTCTGTAGACAGCTAACACCATTCCTTGGGGCTTGAAGACAGGCAGAACATCACTGAGGAGGGGAGCAGCTCACATCACAATCAGAAAGCAGAGAGACTCCACTTACCAGATATGAAATATATGCCCCAAAGGCACATCCCTAGGGACCTACCTCCCCCAGCCACACTGTATTGGTTTTCACCTTCCACCCAGTTAATTGCACCAGGGGATTAATTCACTGATTGGGTTAGGGCTCTCAAAACCAACCATTCTCCTCTAAGCTTTCTTGCATTGTCTTACATGAGCTTTTGGGGGACATCTCACATCCAGACCATAATAACGTTATATCTCTTTGTTGTACTTATTATTTGTGATACTTGGTATTTCTATTGTGTGTACTTGATGCATACATATGTGTGTTATTTATTGCCAAACATTTCAGTACAATGTTTTGTCCAATTTTCCTATGATTTTTTTTGCCATGACAGCAACACATTTCTCTGCAGAGGAGTGCACTATTATCTTTATTATACTGTGTTTTTGCTAATTATAAGTATATTTAAAAAATGTTTAGAAATAAAATGTCTCTCATTATGCTGCTATAGAAAGTATTTAATAAGCCAATTATCTTCTCTCAAATTTGATATTAAAATAGAACAGTTCTAAAAAATTCAAAGTGTGCTGTTTCCTCCTTTGTTTTGTTAGGTGCCAGATAGATTGGAAAAAAGGAAAGAATGTCACTTTGAAAACTATTAAGAAGAAGCAGAAACACAAGGGACGAGGGACAGTTCGTACCGTGACTAAAACAGTTTCCAATGATTCTTTCTTTAATTTTTTTGCCCCTCCTGAAGGTAAGTAGAGGTTCAGTTTTGATATTGGCGACTATTTTATTATGAAATTTGTTTAGTTTCTTACTCATTTGCATTTCTTTTTCTCAAATTTTCAGTTCCTGACAGTGGAGATCTGGTAAGTTGAATTTTTATTGAGCTGTTTATTACATATACATATAAAAGTAAAGCATTGGTCTTCAAAAGTGGACAGTGTGGTCACTGCTAGCATTTGTTTTAGACAGTTTTTTTCTATTAGGGCTTTAATTTTTAAAACTCTTAATGAAAGCAGAATGCATTCTACTATGAAAATTTTTTTGTTTGTTATGCCAATGGATATATGATTTCATATGGTGACTATATGTGGCCTGTGGCTAAAAACCAAAAATGTGTACAAAATGATCTAATGAAAACCGTGAATAAGTCCTTACAGGAGGGTAGGCCAGTTAATGTTTTGAATTTGCTTTTCTGTTGACCATGTGTTTGAATTTAAATTAATTGAGATAGTTTTAAATAGTTTTATGTTTGTGGGAAAGTAAATATTATGTTAATTTGAATACTTTAGAACTGGAACACTCTTGACTGAGGCATAAGCCATATTGCAAATGGCAAAAAGTATTTCTGTCTGAAAAGAATATTAACTGGCCTATTAAAAACATCCTTTATAGGACAAACGATGGGAATGTAAATCAGTGTGTGAATTTTAGTAAGAACTACTTAGGAGCATTAAAAGAGCTTCACACTATTTTTATATCAGTTGATGACCTGAAGTTTGTCTTCAAGTGCAGTTTCAATCAGTATATTTCTAAATATTGATGGCAAAACCAGTCTTATAAGAAATCTCCATTTAGGATTTCTTCATAGTCCTCCATGTCTGCCCCTTCCCAGTACATTTTTGTTTATCAGGGTGTGTTATCTTGATGGCTTAATAAACTTTTTCTTTTAATTCATTGGTAAGTATCTAAATGTAAATGAGATCTAAGAAATTTTCTCAATCATGTCAGTCATTTCTGTATTGTGTTTTGCTATTACATAGAAATCCTAGATTGACTTGACTTGGTTTATTGTCTTTATTAAGTAGGACTCTGTAACTCCTCATTTGCAATAATGACTTAAAACCTTACAGCTGCTTGGGTACTGTCCCTTAGGAAGTGTTAAGTGATATTCTGTGGTCTCTTATGTCCTTTTATTTATCATATACTTAATGTTGTTACTTACGAAAACATGAGATTTTTTTTCTTAGTTTTTCAGTAATATTTCCAAAGGAAAAACTCAAGAGTTGCTTTTACATTTTATGTTTGAACCAGAAAAGAACTAAGTGATAACCAATTTTAAATTCTATTTGCCATAACTATTCTTAGCATGAACACTAGTCTGCTAACTTATTTTAGTTTTTATTAAAATTCTATAAACGTAGCACATGTAGATGACTACTTATAAGCTAATTTAAATTATTTAATTTTAAAGTATTTTTTAGAAAGTAGAAAATAAAGTTGGCCTTTAAAAAAAAATGTGGTGCTCAGGATTAAACCCAGGACTTTACACATGCTGGGCAATTGCTCTACCACTGATTTTGTTATTATTTAAATTCTTGAATCTTACATATGCCGAACTAAGTTACAGCTTATTCTTAAATTTTGTGCTTTTCTTAAAAAAAAAAAATAGGATGATGATGCTGAAGCTATTCTTGCTGCAGACTTTGAAATTGGTCACTTTTTACGTGAGCGTATAATCCCGAGATCAGTGTTATACTTCACTGGAGAAGCTATTGAAGATGATGATGATGATGTGAGTAAATTTGAGTCCTGCAATGAAATAGTTTGGTGTGGGTATGAGAGTCAGAATTAGCAGGAAATTAGGTTTAATTTTTTTAAAGGGATATAGAATAATTCAAAATGAGGCTAATAACTGATTATCCTATAGATCTTTTCCTAGTTTTGTTTTTTTGGTACTGGGGATTTAACCCAGGGCACTCTATCTCAGAGTTATATCCCTTTTTATTATGTTTTGAGTCAGGGTCTTGCTAAGTTGCTGAGGGTTTTCAAGGCTGGCTTGGAACTTCAGATCCTCCTGCCTCAGCCTCTCCTGAGTTTTAAAAATATTGTTCTTGCCTTTTCCATGTAGAACAGCTAGGACTTCTTTGGTGTTTTAAGATAACAGAATTTTTCTCTAAGAAAATATTACATGATGCTAACAGATAAAAATTAGGCTGCCCTTTAATGTTCTGGATTTTTTTTTTTTTTTTTTTTTTTTTTTTTTGCTAATAGGTTTTAGGCTTTTTTTTTTTTTTTTGGCAATGTATTTCACACCTCAATACAGGCTAGTAATTACAGTAATAATTGTCTGATAGCACCAAACTGATTTCCCAAAGCTAATATATGATTAGCTTAATCATTCACTGTAAGAGAAAGCTCTCCCCCCTTTTAGATATAAAAGGTGTTGAAAATGATGGCTGTTACTGATGGTATTCTCAAGTGTTTTATTCATCCACATTTAATCCCGTTTTCTCTTTTCAGTATGATGAAGAAGGTGAAGAAGCGGATGAGGTAATGTTTACCAAATGAGCAAACAATTCTCTGTGTTTAAGACATTGAGAAGCAAATTGAGTGATTTATGTATTTCTTTGCTATATAATCATTATGTGATTTGGGATAAATTTTGGAAAGTATGATTTTAGAATTCTACAGCCAAACAATGTATGTATAAGGTTTCAATAAATAAATTGTAAAACTCAGCAACATTTTTTTTTTATTTCAAATAATTTTGTTCTGCTGCAGGGTTATCAGCTCTTTGAAGAAGTCAAAAGCTGCAGTAAACTTTTTCAACGTTGGCTGCAGTAAATCTTTTCAATAAAAGCTGTCTGGATGTCTCAAGTTGTGTTGGGAAATTTTTCATAATAGAAGCTTTCAGATTAAATTGCATTATCACCAAACTCTGTAATCATGAAAATCTGTTGACCCATAGAGTAACTTGTATTAAATTTTCCCTACGTTATGAGCCAGTTTCTCCTACTATATACCTACTTCATGGATGCATTTTGAACTTTAATATAGGAAGGGGAAGAAGAAGGAGATGAGGAAAATGATCCAGACTATGACTCGAAGGTGAGCAGAATTAGTGGTGTTTTCTGTTTAATTTGTGGCAGGCTAAAGTAAGATTATGAAGTTTACTTTTCTTCATTACAGTCAATAATATAAAACCCCATTGTCTGTGTAACTTTTATTTTTCCCCTTTTCTAATTCCCGCTGTCATTTCATATGGTTCACATAAAACTTCAGAGCACTTTTCCCTGAGAAGCATTGTTTTTGGTTCTTTGTATTTTTTTTTATACTTTTCTGCCAAGTAAACCCTAAAATTTTATTTTAATGGCACATTACTTGGGGCTTTTATTTATTTTTCAGTTTTTAAGTGTTAAAATTTAATGTGTTTTTATATGTTTTCCCTCCAAAGAAAATCTTATAAACAAAGGTCAATTTTAAGAGATCTGAGTGCAAGAATGCTTGGAAAATGGCGACCAGTACTATTTGTTAGATTCTTTCAACCACCACTATTCTTAGTTTCTGAAAGTTCGAGTCCTTCATTCCTAGGAATTGAATTTGTCATATCCCAAATAATAAATAGTAAATTACCAGAGATTATTTAAAATGTAGGATCTGTTCATTCATTTGCTTGATGTTAAAAAGTGTTTGTAGAGCACTTCAACATAAGCAAGCAAGAGGCTAATTTAAAATCAAGTTAAATAAATCTTGATAGGTGTAAATGGATCTTAATATGTAAATATGAATGGAATTAGAATCTTCAAATACAAAAAAAGGCAAAAAAAATGATAATATGATTGACAAATTGGTTATATTTTTAAGATTATTATTTAGTGTGTCTCATTGAGTTAATTCTGCAATGTGAAATTTGGAGTTTATTTTAGCATTTCAACAATTTGCTAATATTTGAAAATATAACTTGCCATAGTTGTCCTATGCCTTTTTTTTTTATTTGGCAAATTTTTTACAAAAGTGAGATGCTGTGATAAGGTAGTTTATTACTATTTAAAATGCATTAAAGCAGGTAGAAATTAGATTGACTTGTTGTTTTCCTTTAACAGAAGGATCAAAACCCAGCAGAGTGCAAGCAACAGTGAAGCAGGATGTATGTGGCCTTGAGGATAACCTGCACTGTAATAGCCTATACACAACTATTATTTACTTACAGCCTTATGTTTTTGTATTTTCTTGGTAGACTCAATAATTTTTTTTTAAAGGAAAGGAATTGATATTTTAAAGACAAATTTGTTCTACCTAGCATTTTAACTATAGCTTTTCTGTCATATCTGTTGAATGCACAAATTCTCACGCATGTTCATTCATTGCTGCAGTTTGGTTCTTCTGGAATATTTGTATCATGTAGCTATTGGAGTACAACTATAAAAATTAACAACTGTTAAATTAAGCTAAATGTTTTTTGTTTGCTAATTTTTTTTCCTGATGAACCAAAGTAGTTTTCAGCTGGTAGTAAGAGTGACTTTAAGTAAGTCTGCTTGCAAAGTTGTGCTTTTCATTTATTTGTTACAGAAATGTAGTGAATTTTTACTAATAACTCATCATTTGAGAGAAGAAAAAAACCCATAACAAACATGGTTAAGAATTTCCAGTAAGACTAAACTCGTTAACTGTTAGGATTATTAATGAAGTGTAGTTAATTTTAAGGAAACTTAACTCATAATTTGGTTATTGGTTATCACAGGGAGGTGAATAAAATAATTTTCAGAAGGTTATTAACCTGATAAAGTGTACTTGTAATTTTAACTTCCATTAACTAAGCATCTTTTCTTTGTGGTAGGATCTACCTTCTGCTTTCCTGGAAAGGATGAATTTACATCATTTGACGAGCCTATTTCAAGTTTTTGTTGTTTGTTTGCTTGTTTTTGTTTTTGCAGCCTAAAATAAAAATGTCAAATATAATTTTAGTTCTCACAAGATAATGTCTTAATTTTGTACTAATTCAGGTTAGACCCAGAGGCTTGGATTAAGGGTTGTGCCCAGTTTTACCATTATTATTGAAGGAAAGCATGCAGCTTCATAAGCAAGTGGAAGGGGGGAAAAGACTCTTAATGATGTGATATAGTTTTAAAAAGCAAAAAAGTTAAATTTCATTTCCTTTGGGCTAGAACCAAAGCCCTAAGCCTGTATGGTTTATTCTAATTCTTATTGCTTTAGTATGTCATTTACCCATGCTTCTGTTTACTGTGTATTAAAATGGGTAGTACTGTTTACTTAACTACCTCACAGATGTGTTAAGGCATATTAAGTTAAATTTCATGAACTGTTTCTCAGCCTTTTTAAAAGCTTAAAAATTTGGGCCTGTTTTGTACCACAAGTGTGATATTCGGCATTTTTTTTTTTTTCATACCAGGCTTCCATAATTAACTGGAAAATGAAGTGAAAACACTTCTCTTCTGTCTGGATCTGGCCAGACAACACTCTTTCAGATCTGTGCATGGCCCCTATTTTAATGAAAATTGGATGGGATGAGTGAACTATTCAGTAGGTCCAAGGATTTTTTTTCCAGGGTATCAGATGACCATACTGTAACAAAATACTATAGAGATCATGGGACTAAAGTGGTAATAAGACCATTTGGGGAAGGGGAATGCAATTAAATTTGAGACTATAGAGCCACATTTAAAATACCTCAGGCTTATTACTGTTAATTTTGGGGGGTGAACTTTTGGTCTGACAGTGAGGGTGAACTAAATGAATTGTAACAACAGGAGGGTTTGAGTTTCTGCTGTTAATAAAATTACATTAAGTTCACTTTTAGAAGTAATAGTTTTCTTTTGAAAATTTAGTATTAAGGTTTTAGAATGTGAAGACATTTTATTATTTGTATAGAATTATCCATGCCTATTCCTGAGATTTTTAACTAACTACTGGAAATCCTTAACCAATTATAATAGTTTTTTTCCTTCATTTTCAAAATGATTTTGATTGCTTTGACTTAGTCTGTACTTTTTTTTAACCATAATCTAAACACAAGCTTTTTCTGAATTTAAAAATTTTGATCTAAAGATAGAATCCCATTTTTAATGAATTGAAAGAAGCAACAAAATCACTATTTTTGTTTTATTCCTTTAGGAAACAGCTATGCCAAAGTGAAAAGATAGTAATACTTCATCTTGTTAAATAATGGGTGTGGTCTGCACAGGAATTGTTTTCTTTATAAAATTGGAGTTTCAGGGAATGTCAGTGTTCATTTATGCCATTTTTTCAGTTCCAAAGTGGTTCTATTCCATTCTAGAAATTTGAAATATGTAATTTGAAATCCTTAATAAAACTTGGAATTAATTTTATAAAATATACTGGTGATATTTGGATTTTTTAAAAACACAAGAATATACTTTTTTAAACATTTGAAAACAGATATCTAGATCAGGCTGTTCTGTGCTTAGTCTGCTGTGACCTGTAAATCTGTAACAGAGCCACCTCCCTAGACCTGTTAGATAGAGTTAATTTGAAAACTAGAAAGGAATTCCATAATTCTGACAGATTTTATTGAAAATGTAGCTACAGATACTTTTGAGACACTTCAGAGTTTCTTTTTATGTGCTTAATTTTTGGTTTCCACTAACCAATTCACTATCAAGTTAGTTCTCTCTCTCTTTTTTTTTTTCCTATTAGAAATGGTAAAATCCCATATAGTCACTTATTAAAAAGCTTATAAGACCTGTCATTTTATGGTCATTCAAGTATGACAAGCAGAGAAAGAATTGATTAGTCGTTAGTTTAACCTGGATGTCTGAAAGTCACATCTGTGTAATTTCTTATTCTTTTATATAAGTTTAGTGAAGCAGTATTTGTAATACTCTTATCTAGATGTGAAAATATCTTAATTGTTGGAATTGGTGAGTTGGTACCTAAGAAAAATGGGATTCTACCTCTATTTCCTTTCGAGCTCGTTTAACAACAAACATGAAAGGGAGACATCTTTGGTAGAAATATTTTTTTATTTTTCTGTGAATTTAGGTTAACATATAAATGATGTATGATAAGGCCCCTGAGATAACTGGATTAACAGTGATGATATTACTGCTGCTTGTAAGACAGTATGAATTTGTGGATTTATCTTGAGTTGCTGACTATTTGCATTATTAAAAATGAAGATAAAAACTAGATTGTGAAAACCTTATGCCATGCAGAAATGTTAAACTAATGAAAATGTCCTTTGCTGTGATTTCAAGGCTTGGTTTAAAGTTTGAGTCCATTCATGGATTTAGTCTTAGAAAGGTTTTTAGCCTTTTATTTTTTACTAAGCCAAGCCAAATGTTATTTTAAAATTATGGAACAAATAGTTAAGTATAAGTTCTTTGTAGGAACTTTAGAAAAGAGAAATATATATGTAATTCAGTTTTTTTAAAAATCTGCATTGTAATATACTTGAGCGCAATTTTGTTTTGAAAAATTAGTGTTCATAATTAGGTAATTTGCCACTTAAAAGCACTAAGTAAATGTAAGTGATAATGGTGAAATAATACTGAAATTAACTTAATAGATGTATACTGAATTAAAAATCCAGATATTAAAATATAAACTAGATTTAAAAAAAAAAAAAAGGTTCTTGGACTGATTAAGATTCACCTGACCACCATGTAATTTTGGAGAAATGGGAACATTCTTAGTGTATGAAATTACTTTCTTTAACGAGGAGTGTTCATCCATAGGAAGTTTTTAATTTATGTACTTAGTATACTGTGTATCTTGTATTTCTTCCATTTGACATTCTGCTGTACTTTCAAATTTATCAGTTAAATAAGTTTAATCACTAAAATTCTTTGGTATAAAACAAGGGCAGGGGCTGGGGTTGTGGCTTAGTGGTAGATTGCTCACCTAGCACTTGTGAGGTACTGCGTTCGATCCTCAGCACCACATAAAAATAAATAAAACGGTATTTTAAAAAAAGACACAAGGGCATAACAATTTAGAAATAAATTGCTGGCAGGAAATAAGTCATCTTATTTACAAATTTTTCATATTAGAAATAGCATTCATAGCTTTTGTTGATCTTTTAATTACCTGTTTTGATTTTTATTATTTCAGAACTCTGTAGTATTGCTTAAAATAAAACCAATGCTTTTTAATTTCTCATGTTTTACACCTAAAAGGAGGAGGAGGAATTGGCAATAAGCACTTCAAAATGCAACTGCCAGAAGTTAACAGATTTAATGACATTTCCATGATAAAGTTAGCGAGTTGTTGCTTTAAAAAATTTAATGAGGTTATTCTGGTTTTTGCTAGAATACTCAAAAATTGTGTAAGTGTTTTTAGCAGAGATTTCAAGAATGAGTAGAATTTTGTAAAGTGCAGTTCAGGTGGAGGAATCAAAAATGTGATGATTGTGTAATCCTTCCATTGGAAGGCAAGAACATTCGAAGTCTACCCCAAGTTATATATGACCCCAGAGTCATATATAAGAAATTGAAAAGTAGGTAAATGGATATAAGGAAGGGGTGAAGAAGTTGTGAACAAGGTGGGATTCCAGTGCTGTGAATCTCCTTAGTCAAGTTCCAGATTTTGATATTTTAGGTTCTCTTTGATTAATGATGTGAATTACTTTTCCTCTAACTTTGAAATTATAATAGTTGAAAGAATTCTTGTATATTCTTAACTTTTGTTGAGTATTCTCATATGCATGGATATATACTATTTATTTCCTGACGTGTTTGACAGAAAGCTGCAGACATAATAAACCATTTACCTCCTCAACACTGTATTTTTTTTTCCTTGGTATGGAGGCTTATTTTAATTAGCAGTTAATCAAAATTGGCAAGTCTTATACTATCACAATTAATTTTGATGTTTTTATTGTCCCAGATTCAACGATTGGTATCCTGTGTGCTTTTGATACATCGGGTTTTGAATATGTGCGTACTTTATGGCTAAGAAAGATTTTAGGAGCATCATTGGCTTTTTCTTTCCCAGTCCTGGAATGTGCCATTTCTTTAAGAATCTGTTCTTACAGTGGACAATGTTATTTAGAATGCAAGTCCTGGATGTGCTTGTTTCTGGGGTGTTTCTAGCCCCTTTCAGATGAAAAACTTAGAAATTGTACATCAAATGCTTTGAAATTCAATCGAATACTTAATATTTGTCCTAGTCTTATCAAGTCTATACTTGTAACTACCTTCAAACAAGTGAAATTGACTGATCCAATAAGATATTATAGATGAAGTTATTCTATAGGAATAAAACATGATGAATAAAAATGGGAAAGATGGAATTTTAGATTTAAAACCTTAAGTCCCTGAACAAATGTCTAAAGTACTTTTGGAACCTGATCTATCCATCTATGTGAGAATTTAGTAAATGTGGTTTCTAAACATGATAATGCTTAGAATTTTGTTGAAATCACTTTGTAAATTGACTTTGGAGAGAATTTCAGAACTAGTTGAGGTTTTTTTGTTTATTACTGTTTTTAAAGGTCTTGCTTAGGTAACAGGTGTCTTGATATGCTGATGCTACATCTAAACTTATGCCCCTATTTTGAAAAGGTTTTTTCATGTTTGCTGTGGAAAAATAAGAAAGTAAAAAAAAAAAAAAAATTTGTAGCATTTAACTCAGCTTTTAAGTTTGGAAAATCTCATTTCATTCCTTTTTAAAAATACCTGTTTTTAAATATTGGAATATTTTCTTTGACCATTGGGTGGTATCCAGAAACAATCTAGGTTAAAAACTAAATGAAATCTGACTCGATTTCTCATGTTTCATGCTTTTATTATTAGCCTATCTTCACCCTAATATTTGCCAGTGTTCCTGGACATTGAGGATTTTTTCTGAGATGTGTATCTATCTTGACATCAGATGGAATTTTAGACTTTTATTATGCCAGTCTTACAAGTTTTAAAAGTGGAGGCCTAGTCTGTTTCTGTTATTAGCTGGCTTGTTGAACCTAGAACCTTTAGAGTGAATTGGAAGGCAACCACTCAGCCCATCCAACCTGCATTTGCACAGTTTGAGCAGTTTGTCTACATTTCCTTTCACTTTCTACCACCGGGCTTTTGCCCATATGTTTTATTATTTTGACATATAATTTTTTTCTTTGATTCAGTACCTACCTTTTTTGGTTCTTCAGTTCTGAACTGACTCTACCAGTTCATGACATATTCCAGAGATGCTTGCTTACTAATGGATCTCCCAATTTTACATCACTGAGCTTGAACATGGAAGGTTTGTTCATCTGGACTCTTGGCAGTGTACTAGCCATATTCCTATATTGGATCCATGTAGCAAATTAAGTAATTTGTTAATAGTTGAGTCTCCTTGGTTAACCAAGATATTCTGGAAGTCTTCTGTAGTTATCATTTCTACATGTTGTATATTTTTGAGAAAACCAGTAAAACCAACAAAGCTAAATTGTGAATATTTTATAAACAGCTGTGAGAATGTAGAGGACATATTATAACAAAATTACCCCCCAGACCTCATGGTTTAGGACAATTGTTTTGGCTGACCAGTTTTATGTAGTTCGTTATTGCTCTATTGAGCTTCAACTGGGATAGCTTTTGAAGATTAGAAATTGGAATCATCTGAATATTCTTCATGCATAGGTCATTAAAGCTAGCTGACACCTAAGCAGCCATATGGTAAGAACTTGACCAGTGTATGGTCTTAGCTTGGTGTCTGTTCCAAGACCTAGCAGGCCAGACATTTAACCCTTTGTCACCCTCTTGGGGTGGTCTTATAAATTCTCTATTCTTTTGGATGAGTCAGAAGCCCACCCAGATTTAATGGGAAAAGACTGCTGCCTGCTGGAGGAAGGATAAGATACTGAAAAAGATGATTTCTTTTTACTAGAGCTTTTAAAATGTGAAGTATTTTAAAGATCAGAGTTAATCTACACATCAGTAGAGCTTTGTGTGTGTGTGTTTTATAATAAAAATAACAGTGGTTTAGAGTGTTCTTTCAGAACTCATGTGAGAGCTTAAGTTTTGAGAGAAGCTTCTGTCCTTGGCAAGTTGCTTTATCATCCATGTCTGCTGGGGCTCTAAATGTTATATCCAGGTGCTGTACAAAGCAGCAGGGGCAAAAGTCTATTGGTATTCTTCCTTTAAAGGAAAGCCTGTGATTTATGCTTATAGTGCTACAGGAGGGCTGGTGATTACAGTAGACAAGGGCGTGCTTACTGCCTAGAGCAGAATCTCATAGGAAAATGGATGTTACAATGACAGACATTTGCCACAAAGGTTGAGTAAAATTTAGAAAAGGATTATTTGATCAAGGCTATCTGGGAACCTATAAATATCTACATGAACCTATAAATATCTACATTCCAGAAGTAAGTAAACAGGCCTAAGAAAGGAAAATCATGGATAAAGCCCCCAAAGATGAGTTAGGACAAGAGATCTAGTTTTTATCCACAATTTCTCTCACATTATTTTCTCAGAGCCATGGCTACACAAATGAGGTTATTACAGGTTTTAAAGTTTTTGATCTATTAGAGATATTGTCACTCAGTAGTCATTTACTTAAAATTAGGGATTGTGACTTTTTTAAACTTTATTTGTTCAGTGGCAGTATAGAAACTTGCTGCAGAAAGATTTCTTTATTTGTATTTTTGGTTAAAAATAATCTTTTACCTTTCTGGACCTGCTACCCCACAGATATATTTTCTTAATCCCTTCTGTTGGATCTTTGTTTTCCTGTCATCTGTTGTGCACCTCCACCTTCTGATTCTTGGTCAGCAAATTGTTACTAAAAGTAACTTGATCATTTATACCACCCAAGTAAGCTGATAAGCTATCTCTTTTCCTTCATCCTTAGGCTTTTGGGAGTAATTGTCTGTAAGCACGGCTTTATGTCCTTTATTGCCCCAAAAGACATTTGTCCATCTACTTTGTTTTTATTTCCAGAGAATCAATAATGACCAAATTAAAGTTTGTTGTTTCTTCAAGCTACGTTCTGTGTTCTAATGAAAAGAAGATGACAAAAGAGGGAGTCATCCTTGGAATCAAGTCCCTTCAATGGGAAGATTTGCCTAAGTGACCATCTGTCAGATACTAAAATTGCAAAGTAGAAGCAGACCTAGGAAAGGAAATTAGGTGGTCATAATCTCTTAGATGAAGGGCAGAGTGATGGATATTATTTGGCCAAGGCAATGTTCAGACTAAAATGTTTACTAATGCTTCCAGTGTTATTGTAGAATGTCTGATGCCTCTCTGCTTGCCAAGCCTGAAAGACCTTGATGTGACAGTTTTGAACTCAAGTGGTTGGAGTTTTGTGAGATCATAGTATTTTTCATTTTTGTGTATCACTGAGTTACTGCCTCTCTAACATACCATGTTTTGAATTTAATGCAAAAAGAGCCAAAACCCTGCTCCGTTTGCTCCCGTATTTTCATGTTACTTCAAAATAAACACTGCCATAAGTGTCTTCTACATCACCAGACTCCTCAGCTGTTAACTGTCCTGAATAAAATATCTTAAGCCTATCTGCCCTGTTTTGAGTAATATATCTTCATTCAGAAAGCATTTAGACACCTCATTTTAAGTGCTGTCAATGTACAGTGGTGAAAACACTCAGCTGAGATCTTAGCCAGTGAATTAGATACATATTAAAATCTGATTACCAATTGGAATTTGAAGTGAAGTACAATTTTGGAAGAATCTCAAGAAGTCTGAAGGATTTGGGAAAGTAAAGCAGTAAACAAGTAGATGTATGACTGGTGCTCACTTAAAATTGAGTGGAAGGATTAAAAACTAAGGGGCAAGTGGAATTCATTCTGTGAGGGCTTTCCATGCAAGGGTAAGGAATTAGGATGTTCCACAATGGGAAGTAATTGTAACTTAACAGTATCTAAGTAGGGGGGCAATGTATATAATCCTATGAACCAAGTTTTGGGGCCCTTTGAGACTATGTAAATCAGAATTAGGCTATTGGCAAGACAGAAATGTAGAGAAAGCTAATTGACATAAGTAGCTTATGATAGCATCTTAAAAATGAGCACCAGCCTTCCTTATGTTCAGCTGTATTGCACAAATTGGTCACTAGGAGGCGTTAGTTCATCAACTAGTGAGCTAGATAAGCAGTCAACCAAATATATCTAAGAAGTCTAGATAATGTTAAAGGTTACCTTCCACCCAAGGCATTTTGGGAATTAATCTATATTTTGGAAGATGAAGTAAATGGTGGTTCATTATAAATAAGTCTTTAAGTTGTATTCAGAATGTGAGATTGGTTGACCTGATTTTATAGAATACTGGTTTTTAGGCTTTTTATGAGACAGGGTCGTCTAAGTTGCTTAAGGTCTTGAAAAGTTGCTGAGGCTGGCTTTGAATTTGGACTCCTTCTGCTTCAGCCTCTGGAACTCATGGGATTACAGGCTTGTTCCACCATGCCTGGCTGCTTTTAACTATTTCAATCTTTATTCTATCCAAATCTAACTTTGCAAGTTCTACATCTAACCATGTTGGTAAATGGACTTCTAAGCAAATATTTGGTTAGTTGTCAAGTACTAATTTAGTTTTTCTTCCTTTCAATTACTCTTACTGGACAACAGTAGATACTTCTTAGTATTTTTCACAGTTTTGTGGGGTATATTTAGATAGCATCTAGGGAATATAGTAGCATTTAAGATAATGGGCTTAGTAGGCCATTTAAAAAATATACCAAATATATATTGGTATGGCAAGTTCGGAAGGTTTTTTTGGTTTTTTTTTTTTGGGGGGGGGGTAACATTTAAAGTAGGATGCCTTGTAAGGCTTATCAAAAGCATAAAGTGATCTTATGCTAGGCTTCTAAACAATTTCTCTTTGTGATGAGCACCCGTGTGCCAAAAATTGTTCCAAGTGATTGGAACACATCAGAAACTGATGAGTATATATTCAAAAAAAAAAAAAAAAGGAAACAAATATGCAATGATCATCATTCAGTAATATGTTAGAAGGTAATACTATATGGGAATCAGGTGGTTGCAATTTTAAGTGATTAGGATAGGCCACATTGAGGAGCTGACATTTGAGTAAAGTCTTGTGCTTGGGATGACTCCTGTGTTTAAAGTACATTGTAAGACAATGATAAACTCAAGGAGAAAAATTAGTAGGCCATTATAGTAATCTATGGAGGAGATGAAATCAGATCCAAATATGGTTTTGAAGTACAACCAATGGAATTTGCTGTGTAAATGTAGATTGAGAGAAAAGATTACTGGAAGGTGGACATGCTTCTAACACATTTGCAGTCCTGAGGTAAGAGTATAAAGCAGGTATCATGTATTTAATATTTAAGCATTTTGTTAAATAAAAATATGTCCAATCTTGACAAACGTACCTTTATAAAAATCTGGAAAGCCAGGTTTGAATTTTCACCAGAATGTAACTTATAAGCAGATCTGATTCTCAGCCCATGTCCCATTTTTCATTTGTTCCCCCCCTAAGCTGTGAATGGTTTCAAAAAGCCTCCTGCATGTTTCGGGGGACACTGTTGCCTGTGTAATAGAACTGTCCATGTACTCAGTGGTAACTGCATTTCCTGGAACAGTTTGGAGGTCATTTGGAGTCCCAAGTGCCTGGAGTGTAGAATATGTATTCCAGATGGACATGCCATTTTGACTACTCTGAAGTACATAATACTTAAAAAGCCTAGGGCTCCTCTTGGCCTGGGGTAAGGGCAAACCTGGTCCAAGGTTTTTGACTTGATCAGCTGTACAGATTGATCACCATCACCTGAGAAGGGGGCTGTAGATAAAACATGTTGGAAGATCATATGTTGAGCTCTACAGTAAGTACCCAGTTAATATTAAAGAGAGAAAAAAGAAAAACAATTCAAACTTGTAGTAGTGCTGGCCTGAAATCCATCCAAACTGAAGGCAGTTTTTCACATATAGCCATTCTAATCAGCTAAAGCTGTTTTAATACCGTAAACTTAGCGATCCTGGTTCTCCAGACCTTTTTGAACCAGTTTCATCTAGGAATCTTTTCAGGGGGTGAGGTGCTGGAGATGGAACCCAAGCCCTAGGACTTTTACATTTTGAGACAGTCTTGCTATGTTGCTGAGGCTGGCCTTGAACTTGAGATCCTTCTGCCTCAGCCTATATACCCAGCCAGGAATCTGTTTCAATTGTGTGTAAATCTGTTGATTCCTCTTCCTTCTAGATAGAATGTTTTGAATTTTATGTTTTTCTTTTTGGTAAAAAGCTTTATGAATTAAGCTTCCCTCATTCTTTAGTGAATGACTCAGTGAATGTTCTTCCTAAGTGTTCCCTTGCCTGGCATATTAATTTTTTTTTGTTAAACTTTAGTAGTCTGTTTTATTCTTTGACAATAGCAACTGGATGTTGCTTATACAATTTGGGATATAAATTTGGGACTTTGGGGCATGTGATGAGTCTGATTTGATTTAGATAGAGGGAATGAGTATAAATAAGAGAACCAAGGACTAGGATCTGGGGTATTTCAATATTCAAAGACTTGCGAGAAGAGGAACAACTTAGGAGATAGTGACCAGACAGGACGAACAAAGTTGAGAATGATGCCACTGAAGTAGAGAACTTTATCCATGGGGTAAAAATGAACACTGTCCTTTGCTGCCGATGGGCAACTGATGTAAACCAGCAAGACCCTGTCTCAAAGGGTGGGCCTTGGCCTTGCTGGGAATGTAGCTCAGTAGTAAAGCACTCCTAGGCTCAATCCCCAGTACTAAACAAAGAAGGAAAAAAGTTGAGTTGGTAGTGATGAAATAAGAGGAAAGTTGTCACCAATATACAAGGTTCTTCTTTCCAATTATGCATGTGGTTAGAGCACATTATAGACTCATTTGACCTAATAAAATTAGTTCTATAATATTAACTGGGTACTTGTAATTGTGAAATAGCCAATGGAAAATTCATAAGTTGCAGAAGGTTAACACCAAACACTGGAGTTTTCTCCTTAAAAAATGGCTTGGGTTTCAGATTACATCTCATTTTTTACTCAGTCAAGTTTATGTTTTTCCTTATGAAATGTCTTTGTCAATGACACCTGCCCTCAGAGATTGTAGATTTAAAGGACATATCTTTTCTAAATGAGCTAAAGAATGTCATTCTGTTAAAAGGATAAACAGCTGGTCATGTAGAAATTCTCTGGAATGCTCAGTTGTCCCACAAAGAATGAAACAAATTGAGATGTTAGATATAGTGTTTGTCATTGATATATAGAATTGTAAATCTTAACATATTATTAGAAATCTTTACAAAATTTCAGTAATTGCCCTTCTCCTTTAAAGGCTTCTAAATCAATTATGTGAAAGCCCTGAGATCTGGTCAAGTGCAATTTAATGGGTGCAGAACCATGTTCCAATACAAGTGTTTTTTTAAGATTAAGATTCAGGACTTTCCTTCATTTAAAACATCCTTTGTTCTGATTGTCTCTCAATTTGTTCGAATTTCTTAACACATAAAGAATTATGATTTGCTCAGCTTTGCAAGCTTCTTTATTCTTGAATTCTTTGTTATAACCATGTGACTAGAAGCGGAGCTAAACTACCCCTTCTACTTTGGCCACAGAAGTAGCCATTTCTCTTACCCTAGCTAACTTGGACCTGTTAGCCCCCGCTCCCGCCTTCATTTTTCTTTTTTGCGAAATTATCTTCCTCAGGTGCATAGTTGGCGCTCCCTGTTTATTTGATGAGTTTCCCTAACAGAGGCTAGATCTCGGTTTATACACTTCTCAAGAAGCAGTAGGAGCTGAGGGAGCTGGGGTCCGGTAGGACATTACCTTCTCTGTTCACAGAGATTCCAGATAGATCTGACCTATTAGGCCTTTGTACAAAGGGACCAGAAGGGCCAGTCGTCGTTTGTAAGATCAAGCTGTACCTCAGAAGTGTGGGATCTCAGGGAACATTTTCTCCTCTTTGTAGTTGTTTGAGTAACTATTCTGAGATGTTGCTGGCTGAATGGTCAAGGAACGGAGAAAGCTTGTGTTCTGAATAGGGGAGATTAGCTACTACTTGTCTGTCTGGGGTCGAGAGAGAAGGAAGGGAAAATGCTGCCTTCGCAAATGCATCCACCTTTTCCTGCCCTTACTAAAATAAAGAGGCGGTAGCCCTATTGCTTTAACACATTTATTCCAAGAACTATTTAATGACTGAACAAAAAAGTACGATGCCCTATTGGGCCTTTGTACACTACATACGGGTCTGGGGCAGACGCTTCGGCAATACTTCACGGTGTGTTGGGGTCAGTTTTGTTTTCAGTCTCCTGCTCCTCACCAAGAAACTGGTTCTGCGGGATCTCAAGAGTAAGGCGCTAAACCCTAGGGCTGGTTCCCCAGGGTAGAGGGCTTTGTATTCCCGGCACTGCTTGGTAGCTGTTACCCGCCTTCCGCCGCCACATCCTCACTTTCTGAGGCTGTTAGCAGAGGGACCCGTGGGCCAGGGAAAGGCGGGACAGAGGGGATGGCCTTTCAGCGCAATTTGGGCGTTGGCATCAGTCGCTAGGCAGCTGGGGCGCCTAGGGCGGAGTAGAGGAGTTTCCGGGCTCGGCTCCTGCTGCCTTCCAGGCGAGGAAGCGCTGAAGCAAGTGGGTGTTGAGAGGCGGAGCAAGGGAAGCAGGGGGCGTGTTCGCGGCCGGCTTTGGGAAGGCCCCAAGTTAATGAGGCGTGCGCCGGCAGCCGAGCGCCTCTCGGAGCTGGGCTTTCCCCCGCGGTGCGGGCGCCAGGAGCCGCCTTTTCCGCTGGGTGTCACTCGGGGGTGGGGAGGATGGCCCATTCAAAAGCGCCGCGAGGGGGCCCGGCCAGTGCCCTTCAGTGAGCGCTCGCAAGAGGACGGCAAAAGCCAGGCAGCTCACAGCTCCAGGACCTTGTGGCGTATCAGGACGCGGTTGCCCTTTTGCCGGGACTCAGAACCGCCACCGCCGCTCTGCCTCCTGCGTGTTAGCCTCCTCTGCGCGCTCCGGGCAGGCGGCCGTGGGAGCCGTTGGGGCGAGGACGGCGCGCGGCTGCTACTGCTGCCCCCAGCCCGGGCGGCAGGAAGAGGAGAGGCCGAGCCAAGCGGTGGCCCCCCTTATGCCGGGAGGATGCTGGAGAGCAGCGGGTGCAAGGCACTGAAGGAGGGCGTACTGGAGAAGCGCAGCGACGGGTTGCTGCAGCTCTGGAAGAAAAAGTGCTGCATCCTCACTGAGGAGGGGCTGCTACTTATCCCGCCCAAGCAGCTGCAACACCAACAGCAGCAACAGCCCGGGCAGGGGACGGCTGAGCCGTCGCAACCCAGTGGCCCCGCTGTCGCCAGCCTTGAGCCCCCGGTCAAGCTCAAGGAATTGCACTTTTCCAACATGAAGACCGTAGACTGCGTGGAGCGCAAGGGCAAGTATATGTATTTCACTGTGGTGATGGCGGAGGGCAAGGAGATTGACTTTCGGTGCCCGCAGGACCAAGGTTGGAACGCCGAGATCACCCTGCAGATGGTGCAGTACAAGAATCGTCAGGCCATCCTAGCCGTCAAGTCCACGCGGCAGAAGCAGCAGCACCTGGTCCAGCAGCAGCCCCCGCAGCCGCAGATTCAGCCCCAGCCTCAATCCCAGCCCCAGCCCCAACCCCAATCCCAACCCCTACCCCTGCCCCAACCCCAACTCCAACTCCAGTCTCAGCCCCAACCCAAGCCTCAGCAGCTTCATCCGTACTCGCATCCTCATCAGCATCCACACCCGCACCCTCATCCTCACCAACCACAACATCCGCACCAACAAACGCACCCGCAACAGCACTCGCAGCCACTTGGCCACCGGCTTCTCCGCAGCACCTCCAACTCTGCCTGAAGGGGGCAGTACTTGGGCCAGACAAGGTAAGGTCTTCGCAACTTGGGCCACAGAGGAGTGGGATCTCGGGGGTGTTGAGAGGAACTTGTTCACTGGTTTGGCTGTTAGGTGGGAAAATGAGAAATCATTCCAAGTTTTGGGGGAGATGTAAAGAAGACATTAAGCTGGATCCAGGAAGGGCCTGGCAGAGAGGGGAGGATTGGTGGGTGGGGGTTGTTCAGGCCACGCAGGGAGGCAGGCGGTCCGCCTCCATGCCCAACCTGACTCCTCCTTGGGTGTTGTGCGCTCCAGTGTCAACTGTGTGTCTGGCACTCTGGGAGCGATCTGACTATCTTTCTGAGTGTGCTTTGTCCCCTGGACTTACCTGAAGAAAACTGGGTCTTGAAGAATTCCGAGCAACATACTTCATTCGGTGTCATTTCTTTCCAGGTTTTGAGGACTTGAGGAAGTGGGACGAGCAGATTTCTATTGTCTTCACTTGGATCAAAAACAAAACAGTCTCCCCACCCTGCACCAGACCAAGTAGTTTGGACATCACCTGATAACTTGCAATTCCTCTTAGTTTTCTGCATATTCTTCATCACAACGCAGGGATCGATTTTGAGTCAAGAAGACTTTATTTATGAACCTTTAAAAGGATCTTCTAATTTAGTGGACTGTCTAGAAGCTATGATGTACTGTAATTTTATTTTAATGTATTTTGGTTTATGGTTATTTATTAGTTTTTTTAAATACTTGCCCTAAGACATTTCTGAATGTAGGTCATTTTCCCAAAAACCTATTCCCTAGTAAGTTCTAATCTTAGAAAAGATAAAAAGGATGGTGGAGAGGAAAACATTAAGAATACAGTCAATATTCCCAGGGCATTCAGGAGGTCTGACACTTTCATTGTTGAAATTAAACTCTGATATTACTTTTTTTTTTGAGGTTTCTTCCTTAGACATATAGTATATGTAGAACAGAATTTTTTAAAAAGCTAAGAGCTCAGAATTGTGTAATTATGAAAATCCAATGATCAAGATAATGCTTTCGGGAATCAGTAGTAATGACATCTGATTTCAAAATATCTAGAACTTAACCTAATTGATGGCAGAATGGTCATGTCTTAAATATGTGGTAGGGCTGGGTCCGCTGTAGGAGCTTATATAATCTGTGTGTGAAGGTTTAATAAGGGTTCTTTTTGAGGGTTGGAGGGTGTACTCAGTGGTAGAGTGCCAGGCTCTGAGTTCAATCTCCAGCACCAAAAAAGCAAAACAAAAACAGTCCTTTTAATTGTGCTTTCTGAATATGAATGCATTAGATGTTTCAGTTAGAAAATGTAGTGTGGTTGGGAGGGTGTGTGTGTGGGATCATTCAACTTGTTTAAAAGTATTTGTGCTCCTGTCCATACTGAAGTACCCTTCACCAAGAGCTTTGCACACTTGAATTGAACCACATTTTCTTATCCTTTCAGTTTGTTCTACAAGCACACTAAGAATCTCATAGTTTAAAATATAGTTTGTAAATATATCAAAGGACTAGAAGTCATATTTTTTTATTTTCATACAGAAAATAATGTTGATTAGAAGAACCAACTGTTTTTATTGTTCTGTGAGAAATTAGAGGGTTATATGTTTTCTTAGGTTAGCTAAACTCAGAATTGAAAAAGGAAGGACTGGATAAACAATGGATTTCAGTAAGAAAACAACCCCAGTCTTGTTTTAGCAGCCATTTGTTTAGGAGTCTGAGGGGGGTGGGGGAAAGGGGATGTGCTTTTAAAGGTAGAACAAACCTCCTTCTGTGTTAAATCAAAAGGATGGTCAGAATCCACCAGGGCAGATGCTACTTAGAAAGAGCCGTAGATGGTACCAAATCCTCTTGGGGCTAAAAATCACTTCCTATCTGCATGGCTTTCAAAATGGGTCTCTGTTTTCCAGTGTCTTTTTCACAGTGTCTTGGTCAGTATTTTTCCAGCATTTAAATTGGAATGGTCATTGTAGACCACTGCTAAATTATACAGTCAAGAAATGAAAATAGAATTGTATGCTGGAGATGTCTTTATTCTCCTTCTATTTAGAAAGGAATTTCAATGAATTTTAAATGATGCAACTTTGAGATAATAACTCTTACCCAAGAAGTTACAGGGGAAAATTAAAACTTATACAAATAGCACACAACAAAACATAAGTGAACTCCCACTTCTAGGGGCTGTTTAGGTTGAAGTTGTGAAAATGTACTGTCAAGATTTAAAGACATTATAGGTATATGGGACAGCTCAGAGAGACAAGGTCAAAAGATTTCTTAAATTCAGTTTGATCTGACTTAGGAAATGCCTAATAATACTGTAGTTTTAATACATGTAGATCATAATAACCCCAATTAATCCACAGCTCTGTTTCAAATGGAGGATTTTTCTTCTAAATAATTGTGTTATAAACATTTGTATCAAATACTTTGAAAATTAAGATTGATGTAGGTTTTTTAAAAGGCATTTGTATGTTGTTAGCTTATGTACAGAGCTAGATAATCTCATTGTTGAAAAAAAATATGCTCCAGTTTTCTCTTGGCTGCACCAGTTTTCCCCCTACAATAGCCATGGCTCTTAGTGGTACTGCCAGAATCATAGTTTATTGTTCTTCCATAGCCCTTGTCCCTTGGTCTACTGTGAGATTTATATTGACTTGACCATCATTATGGCAGTGTAGTTAGAATCAATCCCTCTTAGCATTTAACTGTGAAATTTCAGAAACTAGCAGAAGTAGGACGGTTTTTATTGTTTTAACACTTTGAAACTCTTCTGGCTTAATAATTTTTCCAGAGCAAAATAACATGCATGTTCAACAAAACTAAACAAAAATATAAATATACATCATTTGATATCTCAGTGGCTCTGTCCTACCTGGAAGGAAATGATACAACCACCTATGGTACTGTGAAGCCTGACAAGTCAGCTTCATGGAAAAAGATTCAAAAAAATACTTTCAGCTAACCCAAGAAAAAGAACAAAAGGGCAGGTCCAATAGAACCACCCTCCCAAACACAAACAAACATCAAATGTGAAAAGTTAAAAAAGTAGTGTCCCATCTGGAAATTGAACTTTTGTCCTTGAACTCTTATTGGCACCCAGCCTACAATGCAGCTAGTTACCATTTGTAGGGACAAATGATTGAAAAAAGAAAAAAATATGTAACTCCTGAGCACCCAGGAGGTGGTTTCTCTTGCCTTGCCGAGTGCTTCCTTCACTAGCTCTCAAGTTCCCTGAGAACAACAAATTCAGGGACAGGCTAAGCATCATGAAGCTCCTTCATTCTTTCTTAGCAGAAATCCACTTAGATCTGCCTATGCCCTACAGGGAGTGTTGAGGTCAGTGAATAAACATCTATAAAAGAGCCCTTTCAAAATGAACATTTTTCCTCATTGAGCAAGCTGAGATTCTCTAATCATGTATGAGTCAAGCTAACTTGTATCATTTCACTTCTAATGATGGCAAGAAAAAAAAAAGGAAAGAAAAAGAAAAACCGAAACTATGTATTGCTTAAAGGAGCTCTCCTTATATGTAAATACTCTTACGAAGTCTGGCTTAAGTTGAAAAATCCATTGTTTGCTCTCATACATGAAGTTCTCTGTGTTTCTCTAAAAATGCCCTAACACTAAACAACTTTTCTGCCTGGTCAAATACATCATTTGTTTTCTGCCTCCTCCCCAGAAAGTGATGTGGTATCATCTAGCTGCAGGTGTTAACCATATGATAGTAGCAGGCTTAGAAGGGTCTAAGACTTGAGCAAGCACGCAGCAATTCCACGACCATAGAACTTTGTGGGATGAGGAGAGGTCTGCAAGCAGTTGCTTTGTGCGTGTGTGTGTGTGTGTGTGTGTGTGTGTGTGTGTGAGAGAGAGAGAGAGAGAGAGAGAGAGAGAGAGAGAAAACCTAATTCATTTTTGCTTTATCAATACATACCATCAGCAGAATAAATTTAAAACTTGGAAATTATGTATCATGATATTGCAGCCATCAGTGTGATTCCTTCTAGAGAAATACACCTGTTAACCTAAAGCAACCTAAAATGTTTTAATTGTGGAAATATGTTGAATAGGTTTTAGGAACTCTTTTCTAAATTCTTGACACAGTTTTGAAGAGTGATGTTTTGGATCTGCAATGTTGAATATCCAATCCAGTTATGTGGGATTGAGTGACAAAGTGATCTGTGACTTTGTTGTTAGGATATATGCCAAATGGAGTAGGATCCATCGGAGTTTTCTTAGGGCATACTTGAGGCTGGGGCTGTTGCTCAGCAGTAAAACACTTGTCTAGAAGTGGGTTCCATCCCAAGCACCACAAAGACAATAAAAAAAGAAAAAACCAAAAACAGGTAGGGTGGTGCATTCTTGTACAATGAAGGAAACAGAAGGACTCCTAGTCATTAGAAGTATTTGCATACAACTCCCCAGTGCTCTGAAGCTGGCTTGCTGGTGATTGGACAGTGGAGAAGCATGTTTTCCAAGAAAGATAAAAGTCTTTGTTACATTCCACAGTCAGCTGTCAGTTTTCTACTCCAAGTTTCAGAACACATGAACAATAGCTTCTGGAAAGCAAGTACTACCATGTACCAAATGTTTTACAAACTGTCACACTGCAAACTTAATAGTGTGGTTGGAATTTGTGTAAATGTGTCTCAAGTGATTTTGAATAGATGTGATTTATTTTTCATATTATCAAAATGCATTCCATTTCAAATAAAGCATCTATTCGGTCAGCTGGCCTGTGGACCTTTTAAAGGCCTGGTTCCCTGGGAACTAAACTTGTTCCTATTGGACAAAGGTTCTAGAGGGCTTGACTGTCATAAAGGTCATGGTCATTCTGGGAAGAAAAAGACCTTTTGAAGTTAGAAATTATTTTTTTTAACTAATTGGGATTTTTTTGAATATAAAAGTTCACCTATCTTTTGTTGAAATTAATTTTTGACTGTTAATGAATTTGAGTTGAATTTCCCATACTTCCCAGAGGATGAGACAAGATCCGTAATGAATCAACTTGAACACAATTTTCTCTTGAACCTTACATCTTTGGGGAGGTTAAATCTTTGACAACAGGAGAATCACCCTTCAAACTGGCATCTATAAAGCTTCCTGTTTTGTGTTGAAAGTAGAAGAGGGACTTCATTCCTTAAAGAAAAACAGCATCACTTTATTCTCACAATCTCTATCGGCATTCATTAAATGCCTTTATATCTTAAAATACTAGAAATTTTAAAAGCAATTGTTTTATCCTTCAGTGTAGTCTTAGATTGACAGCTTTATTATTCCCTCCCCCGCCCCTCTCTCTCTCTCTTTTTCAAGAAGAACTAAAACCAGAAGTTAAAATGCTGTTGTTGAGGGGACTTCAGGGACACTGTGTGAAATACATGCATATAGGATAAGAGGTGGTCAAGCAGGGTTGGTAAGAGTCATAGTATGTAGATTCAAGTCCCAGTTCTATCACTTATTGCTGTGTAGATCTTGATTTTCTTAACTTCTTGGGAATTCAATTTCCTTCTTTATAAAATGGAGTTACGTACCTCAGAGTTATTGAGGATATTTTTTAGGTTAGTACACATAAAAGTGCTTTAGAACAGTACCTGGCATTGCTCTCGAGGGAAGCTTCCTGCATCTTAGGACAGATGAGCAGGTTTGGAATCATAGTCATACTAATCTATATGGCATTTTGAAGCTTTGAGTTGTGTTTTCTGAGATCTCAGCACTTGTTTCTAGATGTAGAGGATGGTATGATGACACCCTCCTTGTATTCAACTTTGATAAAGGAGAAAATGAATTATTTGTAGTACTACCATTTTAATGACAATTTACTTGTTACTTTTCAGTCTTGGTCCACTCATACATTTTAAGTCATTTACAATTATGCAATCAAAATACTCATCTATAGCTGTGGTGCCTTTCCTGGGTTGCCACTGGACAGGCAGATGTGGGAGCCTAGGAGGCTGTCATGTCCTCACTGAGTGCTTTCCCCAAGAGCTAATCTTGCGCTAGATCACACCCAGGTGCTAGTGGGTAGCTCACATCCAGGGGGGTTGCAGGGAGTGATTAAAGGACAGACCCTGTTGTCTGAAGTCAGCCATCCCGGCTTCAGGCTCTCTGTGGAATTGGCTGGAACCCGTCTCAACAAGTTGGCATGGGGATTCAACTCTCCCTCTGCCCAGTGCTGATTCTCTTGCTTCCTCACAGGGGAAATTCTCAAGAATATTATACCCCTGCTGCCTACCCCTTGAGTTGAATCTCAGAGTTTCACAGCCTGTTTCTCAGGGAATCCTGTCTATGACCATGTCTGTCTCTTTCATCACCATTTCTCTGAAGACTGGTGATGTTGGCTAGAGTATATGGCATAATGTAACCATTATCTTAAGGCTTTAGCCACTGATCCATGGTCTCAACCTGTAGCAATTTTGTCCCCTGGAGACATCTGACAATGTTTGGAGACATTTTTCTTTTTCATAACTGGTAGGTAGACACCAAGGATGCTGCTAAGTACCCCACAATGTATAGGCTGATACCCCATGACAAAGAAGTATCCTTCCCCAAATGTTAATCATGCCAAGCTTGAGAATCCCTGCTTTAGAGTTGGCTAGTTGTGTTCTAATTTGCTGAATTCCCTTGGGCAAGTGATTTACTTTATTTTAGCCTCAGGTTTTTTTTTTTAAGTATTTGTTTGTTCTGATTAGTTATACATGATGGTAGAATACATTTTGACACATCATACATAAACGGAGTATAACTTCTCATTTATCTGGTTGTACATGATGGAGAGTCACACAGGTCATGTAATCATATATGCACATAGGGTAATGATGTCTGATTCATTCAACTATCCTTCCGACCCCCATACCGGCTTCCCCTCCTTTCACTCCCCTCTGCCTAGTCTAAATTACCTTTATCCCCACTCCACCCTTATTGTGAATTAGCATCCGAATATCAGAGAAAACATTTGGCCTTTGATTCTTTGGGATTTAGCCTCAGTTTTCATGTATAAAAATACAGGCAATGATAGTACCTGTGTCATAGGATTGTGAAACCAAATTTAGTTCACATGAAGAAGTGGTGTTGTGCCTGTTGCAAAGTAAGCATTCCAAAAACGGTAGCTACCATCCTCATTGTTATGTTTTAAAGCCATCATTTTAATGACAGCATAATATCCTACTGAGTTGATGTAATATTTCATTCATTCACCTATTGCCATCTAGCGAGTTTCAGTTTTCAATACTGCTGGCAATAAACATGTCCATCATACATCTTGTTGTAAAGAGCAAGGCATGGATTCTAGTTCTGACTCTGCTTGGTCTTGTGACATTAGGCTGTCAGTCTCTTTGAGCCTTCTTTATTTGCTCATGTGTAAGTGGGAACGATAGACCTGTTCATGAGAAGCAATTCTGAACATACTATGAATTAGCAATGAAATCTACATGAGTTCAAGTCCCAGAGCCACCTTTGACCACTTCACTGACAATAAAGCATTATGTAAACAAAAACACTATTATTATTATATGAATACCATTTTAAGAGGAATTGGATATTATATATTCATATACATATGGGTATTCTACTCCAAATAATTTGGTTTTAAGAAATAGGATGTTGTAATTTTTTTAAAAAAGCAAAAATTAATTTTTAGTTTTTTGTAGAGTCCAAGCCAAATACATATTTATATTAAAGTGGAAGGAATCATATAAACACAACATTGTTACTGTCCAGAATTACTGTCCAGACAAACCTGAATAATGAACTCATTGGTTGTACCAGCACATCATCATCCTTACTTGCTTTGTTTCTTTCCCAAAACCCAACTGGAATCTCACCCACCACACAAAAAGGCCATAGTCAGTGTCATGCAGGGAGTGTCCTGGAGTGCTAGCCTTACCTTAAAATGAGCCTGCTTATCAAACGTGGTGCAGGTGAGGACCAGAGGACTTTGCTATGTGGATATTTGGGATGGACTATTGTAGGAAGGGCTCTGATTTTATCTTGAAGGGAATATTAGGACCTGAGGACAGAAAAGTCCACTCTGTTAGCTCCTTAGAGGTATCACGTTTAACCGCTTCTGAAATGGAGTAGACGTGAGAATGGCTTGCTCCCTGCCAACGTGTTCACTCCAGAAGTGGAAGCTTGAAAAAAATAGTCAGTGTGGTTATGCTGCATATTCTCAAGTTCTGTCAAAGTCCTTTCTAACAGAGTGAACCAACACCCACTGCCGGGCCTTAAGGCCTGTGCTTCCAAACTGAGACAGGAGGATGACCACAGGGTCATCCTGAAACAGGAAATGACCCTTGTGGTGTTTCAAAGTCTTAATTATGTCACTGTCCACTTCCGGTTTTCTCCTGAATCTGATAGTTCATATAGTTCATTTCCTACTGAGGTTGATAGTTCAGTTGTTTGAAGTATTATGAACTTTGCCATAGTATTCTAACCAGTAGTGTGGCTTACCCAGCCAGGGCTGACTCATCTCCTCATAAGAGTAGACCAACTTTGTGACTCATCACAGCCAAAGAAACCAAATTTGTAACAGTTTGGGTTATATTCTTTTTTTTTTTTAATTGATTTTTAGCACTAAAGAAACATTTGTTTCTACAAAGCTTGACTACTGTTGGTACAGACTTGCCTTTAATAATCCTTCCAAGTAACACCAAATGCATACTTTTTGTCACATACGTATTATTATTATTATTATTATTATTATCATTTCCATTTTTGTTGATAGAAACTTTCATGGCCCATGAAGGTGGGTTGGTCAGTTTTTGGTGTGGAACCTGACATCTAAGGGTTTAAAACAGCACAGAGTAGAACAGGCTTCCTCAGGGTTTTCCTGGTTTGAGGGACAGTCCCAATCAGACTGAACACCTATGACAGAGCAGTGGCCTCTGGTGGTACCAAGTCCCTTTCCTGTTGTGAAGTTTCATTGCTGGTGAAAAAACAATTCAGGGTCTTACTCTCCATTTCTGATAGTAAAGGAGACTTATAAGATGCCTATTAGTGCATGGAATGAACTTGATACTTGCCACAACTCACTGACTGGCTCATTATGGAATAATTACTGCCAGAGGTTTAAATGAAATTCTTGTCTGTAAAAAGTACAAGATTGCCACTGAGTTTTGTGACTGTCTCAGTCGTTGGTGACCCCTGGTTTATATTTGCTTTCTATAAAATGTTACGCAATGATGACTTTCCTCTACCTGTATGAGGTGAATTTGAAATCAGAGCTGATGATGGCATTTTAGGAGTTTAAACAAAGCTTCATCCATACTTCCCCATTTTATAGAGGAAGAAGATGAAGATGGGAGGAGTCAGTTACCTACCCACAGGCAAAGTCAAAGACAGAACTAGAACCCGAACTCAGCTCCCTTTATTCTCAATCAATGCTCTTTCCACAACACTACTACTTTGTAAGGCTTGTATGTAAATTCAAGGTGGTTATTCTTGCAAATCACCACTTGAAACCTTCAGATATCATTCATAAACTTTCCAGCATCCAGGTAAAAATATTTATCATATCTTTTCCCCAAAAGGTATGTGTTTTTATTTTTATTATATAAAATCTTCTTAAAGGTTAATAATAATAAAAACAACAACAATAATAAATAATAATAATAGTAAAAACAAGTTGTTTATTTCCATAGTTTTTAAAAAAGAGAGACATAATTCAGTTATTTCAAGTATAATCCATGTGGTTAACAAAAACCTCAAGCAAGGAGCAGATTCACAAAAGAATTCAGAAATATATTTTTGAAATGAACATATTTCAAAATATGATTGTTAGAGTATATATATTTTTAAATCTACTTAAAATCATTTATTTAGAAACTGGGTTAAGAAGCTGTTTGGAATTTACTTTATCTTTTGATTGTTAAAATATTCATGGAATGTTTCTAGTGTGTCTTGTTAGGTATCCTGGAGGTCTTGAAATTATCTGTGGGGGTGAAAAATGTTGAAGTGATTTGAATGTTTTTACAGTTACTTGAGGGGGCAGCTGACTGGATTTCCTAGCCTCTTTGTGTAGGTGTCAGCAGAAAGATTCCCAGGAAAAGGAAGATTCCCTGGAAAAGGTTAGTTGAGATGAACAGATTGGTGAGGCACTGTGAGATCCTAACAGACAGATGATAAAACATGCAGCTGCCCTTTTAGGGAGCTGGGCGAATACCATTCACATAGCCCCAAATTAAATAATCAATAACAGTTTTTTTTTTTTTAACTGAAGACATTAAAAATCCCAAACCAATGCTCCTTTGACTTAGGATTCAACTTGCAGAGGATTTCAGAACTCACAAAGGGAAGAAATGAGATGGATCCCAGCAAGTACACGTACTTGGGAATTCAGTAATCTGCTGTTTAATTCAAAATTATCTCTGTCCTGGGTGATGCCAACATAGCCTCTTTCATAAAATGACCTTTTCTGAGGTTTCATTCATGGCCCTTGGCTCCCTCCCAGAGTCACAGCACATGTCACAAGGCAGCGGTTGCCTGCTGGTTCTATGCAAGCACTGACTGGGAGGGCTTGGCGGGGTGATGCTGACAGCCTCCCTCTCTGACAGCAGATTGTCAGCATTCTTGACCCGGGCACTCCAAGAGCCTGGGAAAACACTTTGATTACAGCATGGCTTTAAAAACAATATCCACTAGAACCAAATGACTGTAAAACAGGACTGCAGCATAGGTTTTGTGGGTTCCTCGGTTCTCTATGTCCTAAGCCAACTTATGCCCATGTCAGTGTGATAATCAGGGTACCCCCAGTTATTTGAACACATGGCATATAAATTGATTATTACTTCAAACACTGTGCAGAAATAAACATACAGAATTGGGACAAGAGAGAAAGCATGTTTGAGGATTTAAAATGTAGAAATAAACAGGGCGTGGTGGCACACACCTGTAATCCCCGCTACTCAGGAGGCTGAGGCAGGAGGATCACAAGGGTGAGGTCAACCTCAGGAAATTTAGTAAGACTCCATCTCAAAGTAAAAAATAAAAAGGGCTAGAATGTTAGCTCAGTGGTAGAGCACCCCTGGGTTCAATCCCCAGTACCAAAATAATAATAATAATAATAATAATAATTATTATTATTATTATTATTATTATTAGAACTAATCAGGTATGGAATGAAAAGGTGTGAGTTGTGAGGCTGGTGAGAGGATTTTGTTCTCCAGATACACAGGGAAGGCCAGGGCTCCCTGCAGGCCTGGGAAGTAAGGTGATCTTGCAAGGAAATGAAAGGAAAGGCAAGGAAGTTTTCCAATGATGTTCTCAGTTCCTGTTTTCCCCAGGTACCAATGAAATTTCCTTTTGGTGGGAAAGAGTCTTTTCTCAGAATGTAAACTTTCATGGACCTTGAGGCTTTGGTTTGTTTCTAGTAGGTGATTAAGAACATTATTATCATTGTTATTGTTGTTATTAGTATTTTAGAAATGGGGATTGGTTTTCAAGGAAAAGAGAAGAGAAGAATTAAGCTCTCCTTCCCAAATCATCAAATTATATACATTAAACATATACAGAGTTTTGGACATTTGTTATATATCAAAAAATGGTTTAAAAAGTGTTAAACTTTCTTCTCCCTTTTGAAGACTTTGTTCCCCCCTGAATGAGGCTCTGAGAAAGAAAATATGCAAAATTCAGTGAGACTTTTATGAGTTTTCTATGGGTTCATATCCCTTATGGAATATTTTCTGAAGTCTGGCTTGAGTTTGAAAAGTCAGCTTTCATTGAGCCATTTCCTCATGTACTCTAACCCCACCCACCATCAGAGATGGAGGTAACTATACCTCCCCCATGGGACTGATCGTGGGGATTAATTCAGACAAAACACACAAAATGCTTAGTCTAGCCCTGAATTTACAGTTAGTGTTCAGTGAAGGACAGCTACCATAATAGCAAAGGCTGCTGGTGCTGTGGGGTGGGGTGTGGCAGATGGTTTTTGAGTTCTGGTGGCCAGATCTTTTTTTTTTTTTTTTTTTTTTTTTTTTATACTGGGAATTGATTTAACTCAGAGACACTTAACCAGTGAGCCACATCCCTGGTCCTTTAAAAAAAAACAAAAACAAAAACAAAAAACAATTATTTTGAGACAGTGTCTCACTAAGTTGCTTAGGGTCTTGCTAAATTGCTGAGGCTGCCCTCGAATTTGTAATCCTCCTCGTTAGCCTCCTGAGCTGCTGGGATTACAGGTATGTGCCATTCCACCGGACTGGTCAGACTTTTTCATGTTTTTTTGTGCATTAATTTTTTCTGCAAAAAGACATAATCATTTGTTAAGAATACATCTTAACAAAACTATTTGCTGATTCATATATAAAGAGCAAAAGGGAATATCTGTCAGATAACAATACAAATACAATACAAATTATAAAACAAGAATTAGGGAATACAGAGCCTGATGTAAAAATTGGAGTCTTTTCTCTAGGCTTTATTATCAAGGATAGATATGCTTGACCACACTCAGCAGATTTAAATTAAAAAAATTAACTGCAGATGCTGTTTTTACTTTAAAACTGTGCAACACACAGGGGATACAAATACAAACACACAGGGGATACAAAGTAAGATAGAGGTTTGTCTCAAAAAACTTACATCTGAAGGAGGACGAGGAAGCTTAGACACAATAATTGTGGTATGGTGCTAATCATAGTAGTCAGCAGAATATTAGTAGTAGCAGTAGTCATAGTAGCAACTAACATTTATTGGGTACTTAATACATGCCAGCTACTATAACCCATGTTTTGTATTATTTTATATGTATTATCTTATATGTATTATCTTACTTCTTCTTATATAGGTCTTTAATTTGGGTCTTCCAATCAGCATTAGGTTTGACTGTTATTACAGGTAAATCCAAATAAGAATATTAATATTAATATAAAGATCTGCTTCTCTTTTCTGTGAAGCCCAGAAGTCCAGGGAGTGATCCCATGCTACTTTGTGTCTTCTTGAATCCACTCCCCTTCTACCTTTCTCTTGTATTAGAACTTTCAGCCTCATGATCCAAGGTGGCTGCTGGAATTCCCGTTACCATATCTGAGTTCTAGACAGGAAGAAAGAAGAGTTGGGAAAAGAGCAAAAGGGAATATCTGTCAGATAAATAATTCTTTTAAGAGAAATTTTTGTGACTCCTATATGATAGTTTGCTATCCAGAGCTGCAAGGGAGGGTCAAAATGTATTTTTAAAATACATTTGCTCATATTTCCATCTCAAATAAATGTTGTATTAGCAAAGACGACGAGAATGATTACTGAAAAGGAAACTAGCAGTCTCTAAATTAGCTTTTATTACCCTCTACTTGACAGATAAAGAGTTGAAGATAGGGAGTTGAAGAAACTTCTTGGTAAACAGTGGGACTGGTTTGTCACCCAGGCATCTAACTGTGCTTTCTTTGTGCTGGCCACTGTGCAACCTGTTCTAGCACTGAAATACAAGTCAGGCCTCTCACGGAGATGGGACTAGGCTTAGAGACATTAGACTTATTAGGGTATTGTCACAAGTTTTACTAAGGTCTACACTTTCCTTTTGGACATGGTACTATCTTTGTAATGATTGCCCTTCGTTTTTTTTTTTTTTGTTGTTGTTTGTTTGTTTGTTTTTGTTTTTTTTAAACATCTGAATCATTTAAAGAGAACAAAATGAAAATTTAAAATGCATGTATGTAGTTGCTTTCCATGCCTTCCTGGAGGAGCCAAGGGAGGGATACAAGAAAGATCTCAGGGTCTCAGGAACTGGAACACTAGAGCCAGAGTCTCTGCAGGGGTGCAGGGTGATGTTATAGCAGCCAGTTCTCTTTGAGACCTCCTTTGCATTACTGTTCACAGGTTCCGCATGATGCAAATCAGGAAGATGGGAGAAGAAGAAATGCACATTTTTCACTCATTCTTTTTTCCCCCCATTCATTCTTAACAAGAACAGCTGAGTTATTTTATTCTGTTCTGGGAACTTCTTGTCCTTTGGGAGATCCTCCAAGAGTCACCAAAGAGTAGTAATAGACTTGAGATAAATATTGGCGAGGATTTGGAGGAAAGAGAACTTTTGTATGATGTTGGAGGGAATGTAGATTGGTATAGCCATTATAGAAAGCAATATAGAGATTCCTAAAGAAATTACCACATGACCCAGAAATCTATCTTCTGAATATACTCACAGGAAATGAATTTCTTCATAAAGATACATGATTGGGCTGGGGATATAGTTCAGTTGGTAGAGTGTTTGCCTCACATACACAAAGCCCTGGGTTCAATCCCCAGCACCACCAAAAAAAAAAAAAAAAAAAATATATGAGATTCCAAGTTCATTGCAGCACCGTTAACAATATCCAAGATGTGGAAACAACCCAGGTATCCATCAATGGACAAATAGACAAAGCAGCTGCTTTGTCTGCTTCTCTTTCTGTGAAGCCCAGAAGTCCAGGGAGTGGTCCCATGCTACTTCGTGTCATCTTGAATCCACTCGCCTTCTACCTTTCTCTTGTATTAGAACTTTCCTAAAAAGGACAAGGCCCTGCTATTTGCCACAACATGGATGAACCTGGAGGAAATCTACTAAGTGAAATAAGCCAAATACAGAAAGAAAAATAGGCCAGGCATGATGACCCATGCTTATGATCCTGGCAATTGGACAGCCTGAGGCAGGAGGATAGCAAGTTCAAGGGCCAATGTAGTGAGACATTATCTCAAAATAAAAAGGGCTAGGGGTGTAGATCTGTGGTAGAGCACCCAGGGTTCAATCCTCAGTACTGCAAATAAACAAAAACCAAAACCAAGAACAAAACAAATTTAAAAACCTGAAAAAAAAGTTACATGATCTCATTTAAATGTAGACTCTAAAAAATAAGATCAACTGTCTAGAGATACTGGTTATCAGGGTTGGGAGTAGAGAGATAAGGGAGGAAAATAAGAGGAAAAGATATAAAATAGCAAATTATAGGATGAAAGAGTCAAAAGATCTAGTGTGCAACATAAGAACTATTATTAATAATAGTATACTGTATTCAGAAATTTTGCTAAATGAATAGATTTTAGCTGCTCTTGCCCTAGAAGGGGAAAATGGATAACTATGTGAAATTATGGATATGTTCATTTGTTTTACTACAGTAACCATCTACTACCTAAATCTATATGTCTGTATCTGTCTATCTACATTTATCTTATAGCATCATGCTCTATACCTTAAATATAAACCACAAATTTATTTTTAAAAAATAGAGAGTAGTGCAAAGAATCCTGGCTTTGCTGCTAACAAACTGTGATCCTAAATGCATGACTTTGCCTCTCTAGATTCTGGTTTCCTTGTCTTTAAAGTAATTGTCTTTAACTGCAATATTTTACAATTATTAGTTATTTCTATATCCAACTGCCTTTCTATGGAAAGAGTACAAAGCTGGAGGACCTGGGTTTGAATCTTAGCTTTGTCTCTCATGAACTGGTGTGGTTTGCAAAGCTCACCTAGCATTTGTGAACTTCTCCTTACCTGTAAAAGGGGAATAATAAAACCTGCTTCACATAGCTAAAGATAATTTATGTGGAAGTACTTTGTAGGTGATCAATAAGTGTGGTCAATAAATATGATATTAACTCACCCTTCCTTTCAACACAGCACTTCCTTTTTTTTTTTTAGTGCTTAATTTTTTTTCCTGGAATTTGCATTTTATTTAATTTTTTCACTCTTTTTATTCATTTGTTTATTTGTTCTAATTTGTTATACATGACAGCAGAAGGCATTTCAATTCATAGTACACATATGGAGCATGATTTTTCATTTCTTTGGTTGTTCACAAGAGAGTCATACCATTTGTGTCTTCATACATGTACCTAGGGTAATAATGTCCATCTTATTCCACCATCTTTCTTACCCTCCTCCATGCCCTTTCTCTTCCCCTCCCTTCCCTTTGTCCTATCTAAAGTTCCTTCATTCCTCCCATGTTCCCCCTGACCCCCATTATGGATCAGCATCCTCATATCAGAGAAAAATTCAGCCTTTGGTTTTTTGGGATTGGCTTACTTCACTTAGCATGATATTCTCCAACTCCATCCATTTACTTGCAAATGCCATTATTTTATTCTCTTTTAATGCTGAGTAATAGTCCATTGTGTATATATACCACAGTTTCTTTATGCATTCATCTGTTGAAGGGTATCTAGGTTGGTTCCATAGTTTAGCTTTAGTAAATTGTGTTGCTATAAACATTGATGTAACTGTGTACCTGTTGTATGCTATTTTTAAGTCTTTTGGGTATAAACTGAGGAGTAGGATAGCTGGGTCAAATGGTGGTTCCATTCCAAGTTTTCTAAGGTATCTCCATATTGCTTTCCTCATCATGTTGGATTAGACCCTAACTTCCTTAACAAGAGTCCTATAGTGCAAGAAATAAAATCAAGAATCAATTAATTAATTAATTCTTAATATCTACTTTCTATCCAAATTATAGAGAGTGTGTCTTTTTGTAATCTCTCTCTGCATTGGGAGAATTGAGAAAGCAGTCCTCCATGCCAACTTACACCTCTAGACACCTCTCCAGTTTATCTAGTGGTTTAGAAACCATAGTTCTCTGCTGAGAAGCCTGTCTCCATTCAGGCAAAACATCTAGAAAGTGCTCGTCTCTACTGTCTGCTAAAGAGCACCTGCATTTCATGATCTCTTCATTTTAATCCCCTGGAACCAGAGGCTGCAAAAATCTCCATCAATCTACAAAAGCACACATTCTTACTTTGTGCCATTCTCCCTTTTTCCTTTAGGAAAAAGAAGGAGAATATGAGGAGACATGGTATTTCACCAAGTCTTGTGTTTGTTTTGACAGTCTGGTGTGCCCCAAGTGTACAATGAGAACTTCAGTTCAGATTGGTGAAAGATGCTGAATGATCCAAGTGCTTGATTACTTGGTGAGGTTGCCATGAATTCCAACATGACCTGGAACTATTTCCTACCTCACGGCCTGAAGTAAAAATGACTTTATTTAGGCAGAAAATTCCTTGAAGCTGAATCCTCTATTGCCTGAACACTCTAATGAACAGTGCTTTTCTTCAATGATGAAACTGAAGAGAGGAACAATTGAGGAAATAATAATAAAGTTTTAGCCATAATCGTTGCCAGTTTTCTCAAGTTCTTATTTTCTTACTTTATAACAGGTCCTTTATCATAGCACTGCTCCCAGATACATACTGTTCTTTCCCTTTCACTGATAAGAAAACAGAAGCTTATAATAAGCAAATTCAAACAAATTCTCAAGATCAGAGGGCAGTTTTGTGGAATATACCACAAAGCCCCAACTCCTTCAGACAGGAGGTTGACTCAGTCCTTTTCAGAAAGCAGGAACGGGGGAGGTCAAGTGCAGGCAGGGTGCCCTTTCTCCAGGAAGAAGAGTGTCCCAGGGAGGTCAGCCTCATGGCCTGTATGACTTCCCAGTGATGAGTGTGGATGAATTGGCCATCTCAGAGACCTCAGAGCCTCTCCCCAGACCACCCTGCCAAACAGTCTGAGTGCCATTTTAGTTATAGAATGATGGGTTTGTGAATCAAGTGGACTCATTTTGTTTAGCATTTATTCAAGAAAAACACATGGCTTTATAAGGAGGGGAATGGAAATCATGTGTGCGACTGCAACGGCAAGCCCAGCTTCCTGGGGAAGTGATGAGAACATCTCCCCATCCCAGAGGGCCCCCACCTTGCTAAGCCACACCTGGGACTTCTCCAAGGGAAACACATGAATCACAGGGAATGGAAAGGCTCCGTGGAGGGCAGGACAACCAGGGGGCGAGGTCAAGCTACACAGAACACAAGGAAGAAAGGAGCCAAAATCTTGGCAGTCAGCCCTCACCCACCTCTCGCCATCCTTTGCTTTTATATGACTTGTTTTGGGTAACTTATCAAAGCCCATTCCGGTCTTCTTGCTTCTCCATGTCTTAAACATAAGCATTATAAACAACAATACAAATGATAATAAGAAGAATTCTTAGGGTCTCTATAGCATCACACAAGCGGTGCTGTCCTGATGCTCACCTCATTGCCTTTCTTATGGGTCTGCATTGTACCCCAGGGGTGGTATTACCACGATGAGACCCATCAGTCAGTTTCCTCCAGCTCCTTCATTGTTCCTGGGGATTCCTGGTTCCTGCCTGATCCTCAGAGCCTTAGTGTGTGAAGGCAGGCTGCCATCTGGGGCAAAGGCATGCTGAGGCTCACCTTGGGAGTATGGAAGGTGAAGCTGTCCCTGCCGTGTCTCCTCCCAGTGAGGAATTCAGAGGTGATAAGCACAGGTAGCAGGAGGGGAAAGGAGGTGTCCTGGTCCTTGTTGACGTCATAGTTATTGTTAAGAAATCTTAACAACTCAGACTGTGGTCACAGAGGTGATCGTGGCTTGGGCCATGGTAACAGCACTCTTTGGTTTGACCCCCCACACACTTGCTGCTTCCCCTCATTTCCTTTGCAGAAGGTCTAGCAGCTTATCCTTGATTAAAGTCATTATCAGCCATGGCTACTGCTGTGTCCTCTGGCATAGTGGTCTCAGTTTGTCCCTTCAGTGACTAAGGGGTGCCTGTTGAGTTCTGCAGAGGTGACCCTAGCTTTTTCAGTTTATGGTGTCACCCCGTGACGTCTCTAAGCCTGGGCTAGATGCCATTTTAGACCTCATCGTGGGTGATATTTAAAGTGTCCTGTGATGTTCAAAAGCAGCTATCAGCGTGGGTGTCCATACAGGACCTGCCCTCAGCTGCCTTTCCCTCAGTGTGTTCCCTGATAATCAGTCTCTCTTCTTTCTCACTTTCTCCTCTGCTCTGTCAGGAAAACAGGGCAGCATTTGCCTCCTGGCTTAGCTAGGCAGTGCTAATCCCGTCTCCCAGGTGTCTGTTGGCAAGACCCAGATCCCTTTGCAGTTTCTCCTTGGAGGCTGTTGTCCTCACATAAAGAGAGCACTCCCAGTAGCCCACCCCATTTCTCAGTGTTTCCAAAATAAGCATACAGATTAGAACCCTACAGTGATTTATAATTCAAAAAGTAAGTAGCAAAATAATTTTTTGAGTGACTTGTAGAAACCAGGCCAGACTTGTGTTTTTAAGCAAAAATAGGCACTATTTCAATGAGATTTTATTACGCTCTCAGCTATTTTTGAGGTTGAGTGCTGGGAATCTGTATGAGCACAAAAGCAGAGTCCCTCTGGGCATATTGGACCACCCCCAGAGCTACAAAGTGGATCGCAGAGGCATTCCAAAGCCAGGCTGGGAAAAACCTAACAGGAAGTATTCCCAGAACACACTACTCCCCAAGTCCCTGTTGGCTAATGACTTGGGCATGACTGTCAACAAAGCAGACCAGCTTCAAAGAATAGCAATCTATATGCATGAACATCAGCCTCAGCAAGCAGGGAAATGCTCTTCCTGGCTTTTGGCAATTCATAGCATCTCCTATGCCAGGGCATTCCAATGCTAACCAAGAAAATGCACATGTTCTGCTAGCCAGGGCGATGTTTTTAGACTTTTAGTCCAAGCTTGCCCGTACAATGTAACTCGGGAACCCCCAAGACTCAGTTTCTCATTTACAAAAAAGGGAAATAATATTAATACATGGCTTAGTGAACTGTTGGGAGGATTAAGTGAAGAAGTGAGTGTAAAGCCTTGGCACCTAGTAAGGACCTCAACCAAACCACTTGGTACTGTTCTATTTCCATTTCCAGTTGGGACCTCACTAGCTTTATTGTGAAGAGAAGTACAGTGTCTCTGTTTATTATGCAGAGTCTTACTATGACATCTTGTTAGTCATTAGAGGCGAGGATAAGAGGCAATGGTATTTTATGTAGGATGATAGAAGTAAGGGCTAGAACATTCTGAACTAACTGGAGGGAATTTAAATATTGTAGACATGTATAATATAGGCCTGAGCTTCTTGAGCAACAGGAGGGTTGGGGCCTGACTTGAGACATAGGGAGAGACCCCAGAAGAAATCCTGACCTACTTCAACCAGTGAAGGGGAGGGATGGGGATTTCCATTCCAGCTGCTTCTAAAAGAATTTAGTAACAAGGACTAGCATCTTTTGTCACTACTTACCCTAATTAATGTCCCTTGTAGTTGTTTCTCAGCCAACCTTTGAGAAACTCTGTGTGTTTGTGTATGGCATATGCATGTGAGTGTGGTATGCATATGTGTGTGCTGTATATGTGTATGCATGTGCTTGTGTGTGTGGTGGTGGTCTCTGTGTAAATGCATGCTTTGTGTGTATGTATGTGTGTGGTGTGTGTGTGTTGTCTGTGTGTTTGCATGCACTTGTGTATGTGTGTGTGCGTGTGTGTTTGCGGGGAGAATTTGAGGGGCAGTAAGTCGCAGTTGTATACTTCTGGTCCATTATTTCCTTTTATTTGTTAATGTAATCAACAAATGTTGGTTGAATATTTCCTGTTTGGCAGGAACTTTTTATTATATATAATAGTGGGATTCATTACATATTTATACATGCATACAATATAACAATATAATTTGGTCAGTTTCATTCCCCAGGATCTCTCCTTTACCTCCCCTCCCCCTCCCCTTGGTCCTCTTCTTCTGCTCTACTGGGTCTCCCTTCCATTTTCATAAGATCCCCCCCTTTTTATTCCATACCCTGTGGTTCACACACATGAGAGAAAACATACCATCCTTGATTTTCTGAGCTTGGTTTATATCTCTTAACATAATATTTTCAAGTTCTATCCATTGTTTGCAAATGACGTTTTTCTTTAGGACTAGTGAAAACTGCATTGTCTGAATTAGAACAAGATATATTCCATGGATTCTATTGTCATGTATAACTAAAAAAAAATGAAAGAAAGAAATTTGTAGGGAAAAAAAACAATAAAAATGAAAAATAAACATTTTCTTTAACAACCCCCCCCCAAACAAAACAAAACAAACAACAACAAACAAAAACTCCATTGTGTTATGCATACCATTTTTTCTTTATCCATTCATCCATTGATGGACACAAAGGCTGGTTCCATAGTTTGGCTATTGTGATTTGTGCTGCTATAAACATGGCTATGCATGTAAGGCTATAGTGTGCTGATTTTCATTCTTTAGGCTGAGCACTGAAGAGTGGTGTAGTTGGGTCATATGGTGGTTCCCTTCCTAGTGTTTTGAGGAATCTCTGTACTGATTTGCACAGTGGTTGTGCTAATTTATAATCCCACCTAGGGTGTGCAGGTCTTCCTTTTCCCCTACATCCTCTCCAGCAGTTATTATTGCTTGGAGAGCATACTTGATTGCCATTCCAACTGGAGTGAGGTGAAATCTCAGTGTAGCTTTGATTTGCATACTCTGATTGATGAAGATGTTGAACCTTGCTTTTTTCGTGTATTTGTTGGCTGTTTGTATTTCTTTATTTTAGAACTATCTGTTTAGTTCATATCAATGGATATTAATCCTCTGTTGGAAGAGTAGCTGGCAAAGGTTTTCTCCCATTTTGTAGGCTCTCCCTTCACGCTCTGAATTGTTTCCTTTGCTGTGCAGAAGCTTTTGAATTTGATTGGCAAGGACTTTGATTAGGTCTATGAGTAAGTAAACTTGAGTAAGACACAGTCTCTGCCCTGAATGAATTCACTGATAAACTAATAAATGTGACTCCCGGGGTCTATTAAAGGCTTTTCAGGTTAGCTCTCAACTTGTCAAGGGACTACAGGAAATTCAGTTAATAGGAAACCATAGATTTTTCCCCAAATAAGACATAGATCAAAGCTTTAAAAAACAAAGGTGTTGCCGGGTGCTGTGGTGCATGCCTGTAATCCCAGAGGCTCAGAAGGCTGAGGCAGGAGGATCGCAAGTTCAAAGCCAGCCTCAGCAACCTAGTGAGACCCTGTCCCAAAAAATAAAAAGGGCTGGGGATGTAGCTCAGTAGTAGAGCGCCTCTGAGTTCAATCCCTGGTATCGAAAAACCAAAACAAAACAAAAACAAAGCTGTTAAAGTAATGGATTGAAATTCACTGAGGTACTGTATAATCAATCCGTGTGGCTGGAAATGATTCATTTAATTCATGCTGATCTAAATATAGGTCAAGCTAGGGGTGGGGAGATGTAGGTGAAGAGCTATAATAGCAGAGGAGGAGATGAAGAGATAGAAAAGAAGCCAGAGTGGGAATCAAAGATCCTGGCTATATCTCTTGCTCACTCTGTTTGCCCACCGGCCCTTGCTGTTGGGAGCCTGACTACAGTGTCCTTTTGTGTCTTTAATGCTGACTTTCTTTAAAATAGAAAACAAAGGCAATTGATTACAAAGTACCTCATTAAACATTGGTTAACCAACCCATCACTCTGTTCATTTGTTGCCTTAGGAGGCCCTTAGTCTTGATTATAGCCATTCTCTCAGGAAAAAGCCAAAAGAGGCCTTGGGGCCTCTGCAGATTAACAAGCATGGGGTTCAACAGATTGGTGAGTTTCAAGCTCCACCATTTATTCTGTTGAAAAGTAGTACTAAATCTAATGAAAGATGGAGAGGCAGATTAGCCCACTGCATCATTAGCTCTGATAATAACAGTAAATTGTCTTCCCCCTGTCTCTGCAGTTCCCAAGAAATCTCCAGACTCCAAGAGAGTGTGGCAGGGTGAAAGAACACGGCTCTGGAAGTTCCTGGATGCTAAACACAGCAGCATTAACTTTCTGGAAGTATGTCCTCAGATATTCTCAGGTTTACTCAACTCTCAGTGTTCCTGTCTTTGAAATAGGGGTGGTAATACCTACCTCACAGAATTAGTTGTTGAAAACAACTACATGAAATCTTGTATATGACATTGGTGAAGGGCAGGTCCAAGATGGCTACCGGTAGGCTCCCTTACTGAGGCTCCCAGCCAGTTGTTTTTAGTATGTAGCCAAGGTCATGAGCACCCTGATTCAGCATATGTACTCAAGGTCATACACATTTGCTTGTGAGCATGAGCTCACTTATGTAACCTTGTGGCAATGTGCCTTCTTTGGCCTGCATATATAAAAGGCTTATGGGAGTGACTTGAGATGGGACTGGCTAGGGACTGCTGCCACTCCCCCCAAATACAGCATATCTTAGTATCTCAACTGTGCCTCACATCTTCCTTCACAGCCAGAATCTTGCTTCCTGGGCCTAAGCCCCACCGTGACAGTTAGGCAAGTTGCTTAAATGCTTTATGTCTTGGCTTATCCTTTTGTGAAATATGGATAATGACAGGACCTACCTAATAGAGTTAGGGAATTCTCTAACTGCATTCAAGAACTCTAATAGAGGATTAAACTTGGTTAATATTTATGAAGTGCTTGGAACCGTTCTTGGCATATAGAATTAGAAAACATTATTATTACTGTATAAAGCACTTAATAGGTACTCAATAAACACCAGCTATTTTATGATCCTTCTTTAATCCCAGGTATGCCATGCTGTTGTAGCACTGCTTCTGTCAGGCGTTATCAGCTGGGTTGTTATTGTACACAGTGGTAACAAAAAGACCTGTAAGTATTAGCACAGGAAAGCTTAATTCAGAGTCCAGGATTTCTTTGAGGTCAGAGCTGAGGTTGTGCTTTACAAGTTGCTGAGGGCCTCCTGTAGACAGAGGTTCTGGCATCTTTAACACATCACTTTCAGAATTCCTCTGGGGTTCTGTCCACATCGGCTGGAAGAGGAAGACAGCAAGAAGAATGTACATAAGAGGTTTTATGGGCTAGGTCCTGATAAGGAGTACATATATTTACCTACGTTTTATGGTGGGTTCTTGATCACATGATCATGCTTAGCAGCAAGGGAGAGAATGTGGTCCACTTGTGCCTAGGGAGCTGCGGAGACCACGAAGCTGGAGAGAAGCCCGCAGCCCTTGGTTTTCTGCATCAAACACCAGCAAATTCTCCTGCCTTCACCATCACTGCGTACCACTTTACCTGGCTCCACAACCATGACTGCCCTTGAGCTTCGAGCTACAGCCCAACACAAAGCCTTTGTAGCACCTGTTTGGCTCAGTCTCCTTGCTGCCCAAGGAAAGTACCACATTCACATGCTCATGTTCACAGCCAGACTCTCCATACATTTGCTTCAGATTCAGCGAATACTTGTGAACCTCCTTTGTGCCGGGCACTTTTTCCATCTCATTTAATCTTCACAATTACCTACAAAGTGGGCATTCTTATATCTGTTCTATGGGAGGACAGAATCTGGACTCAGAGAGGTTAAGTAATTTGCTTACAGCCACAACTTCTCCCCCTGCTCTCCTTTTCTTCCACTCCTCTAGCCTTGAGCCTTTCCCATATCCGTGAGCACTTAGCCCTCTATGGCTTAAGAGGAATATGTTTTGCCTCCTCCACAACTGTAGAGCGGAAGCTTATAGGAAGCATGGAGCCTCTCTAGAGCTGTTTTTTGGGGGATTCCTGGAAGATTCTTACACAACATGGGGAGGATTAGTTGCACCTAAGTTCAATGAAATGCTGATTAACTAAATTGTTCTTTGCAACTCAGGTATCAGTCATTTTGGGGGCCAAACCAAAAGTCGTTCAGACCCTGATACCTACAACCTTCTTTCTTTCTCTTCCTTGAAGTGAATGTTAAAAGAACTGCTGTCTCTTGAGAATGTGATCCCTTGCCCCCAGCCCTCCCGTTACATGGCACATTAGTTTTGCTCTTGAAAAATGAACCTTAAGCAGAAATTCCCAGCTGCGATTTTTCTTTCCTAACTTCTTGTGTTGGATGTGAGGTGCACACACTGGAAACGCCGACTCCTGGACTGCTGAAAGGGACTCTGCAGCCCTTCCTTTGGGATCCCTCAGCTGCTGGAAGACTCCACGGTCCTCAGAGCCAGAGGATTATAAAGGAAAAACTCCCTGGCCTCACATGGTCCTTACCCCAAGCAGCTAGTCAAGAACAAAGAAGTGGCAGTGGTGAGTTTCATTGCTTTTGTTGTTTTTCCCCCTGGGCAGAGATTTTTATGATGATTATTTAAAGATATTTATAACAAAGTAAACAGTTACAAATGTTGAGGGGGGATTGTGTTGCACTGGGGCTCTCACACAGCTGCGAGTGTCGCCTCCTACATGATATTAATTTAGAGGTAATCAGGTTTGCATTTGCAGCTGTGCAGCATATGTGTCTCTAAAACAGTCATGGCCATGGGCACCAGAACAATTAAGACTGGAAAAAATGCCAGGAAGCATTTTTGAAAACTCCTCTGATGAACTCAGAATGTCTTTCTTTTAATTCTTGGTTTTGTGTGGTTTAATCACCAAAGAGGGTAAAGCAAACAATTTCTGAGCACCTACTATGTGTCGGAACTGGTTGCTTTTCATAAAGGTTATGGGTACCATGCTGGGTTGTTCATGTTTGCAGGGCGGGGGATGGAACCCAGGGCCTCCTGCACACTAGGCAGGTGCTCTGCCACTGAGCCGCACCCCAGCCCCCATGTTGTTGTTGTTGTTTTAATGATTCTATTAGTGGAGAGAAAGACTAAGGTCTGAAATGCTTCATGGTGGGGGACAGTAATGCCATGTCAGACACAATAGAACACATGGAGTGCTATTACTGGAATGTAATATGAACATCAGGGGAAAAGTCCATCATGAAAACTAGCTATTTCTTTTTTCAAATTTCAGTTGAATTCTGTCTAAATCGTTCTGATAGAAGAGTCTGAATTGCCATATGGTGATCTGATTTCTGACTCGAACACAATAAACCGTGTTTACTTTTTGTATAACCTTGTAGAATGTAACAGATTACAGATTTCTTTGAAATAAAATTGAATGGAATTATGGTGTACAAATGATCAAGAAACCAGAAACAAGTCTTGGATCAGAGAAGTCCTGAATGTTCTTTTAGGATGTTCTTTTAGTGTTTAACATCCCTGATTTTTTTCCCCATTCAATGCAACTTGTTCATTCTCTTGCATTAAAATAAGAATACTGATACAAAATAAAATTTACTTGAGGACTTTACCTAGCTAAGGAAACCTCTTTATGAATTCATGCTTACTCAGCAAATATACAATTTCATCTTATTTTGTGTGTGTGTGTTTTTAATTTTCTACTTAACTTTTTGAACAGTAAGGGAACATGCAAATCTGCTGAAAAATGGTCTAGTTCAGGCATTGGCAGACAACACACTTGGGCCCAATTCTGCAGCTACCTGCTCATTCATTTACTTGTCTGTGGATGTTCTGTGTGCTACAGTGGCAGAATCAAACATTTGGGACAGATAACAAGTCTATCTTCACCTGCATGACTGTTCAATCCTCAAGGGCCCTCAACTTGGAAGTGTCCAGTGCTTGGTTTAATGCTGGTCTTAAAATTATTCAGTTTCAAACATGGGACCCTACATTTTCATTTTCTGGTGGGTCCTGCTAGTTACATAACTGATCCTGGTGACAGAAACTGTAAATCCAAAAATATTTAATGTCTGGCCCTTGACTAAAGTTTGCTGACCCTTAACTAATCCATCTTGTTCTCTTATATTGGTAGTGATAGTCAGCCCTCCATATCCACAGTTTCAACATTGATGAATTCAATCAACCTTAGATTGAAAATTTTTGAAAAAAATATTGAGTCTATACTGACTATATATGGACTTTTTTTCTTGTCATTATTCTCTAAACGACACAACAATTTACATAACACATTGTATTACAAATTATAAGCAATCTAGAGTTGATTTAAAGTCTATGGGAGGAAGTGTACAGGTTATACGCAAGTGCTACAGCATTTTAAATAAGAGATTTAAGCACACATGGGATGTGGTATTGTGGTTGTCCTGGAACCAACCTTTACAGACCAAGGGATAACCATATTTGAATGAGTTAGTGTGTTAAGAACCACCTAGGGAAAATGTTTAAATGAGAAAAATGTTTAAAACATAAAAACTTGATCCTGCACTCGAGATTCTGGTTCACCAGAGGTCTCACATGTGATCCAGGTATCTATATTTTTTAAAGTTTCTGATATGTCTACCTCCAGGGCCACATCTGGAGAAAAACTAATGAGCACTTATTACCATGGATTTACACTGTCTCAGCAGTCTTACAGGTTTCCTTCCACCAGCCCTTCTGGTTTCCAAACCATCTTTTATCCAATGGTCAGGTTAATCATCTCCTTATGCTGCCTTTGACATCTTATCACCATGGTCAAGATAATTTAATAACCACCTGATCTGTACAGAATAGAGTCCTAGCTCATTTGATTGGCATCCCCCTCAACAATGGCTTCCACGAAAATCCCATTCCTAATGCTTTCTCAGAGTGTTGCCATTTAGAGAAAGTGAATAGTACAAAATCAGAATTGTTTTCACCTCGAGGTTTTGCCACTCTTTACTTGTGTAGCCTCTCATGAGCCTCAGAATCTTCATCTAGAAAACGAAGCCCAGATCTTAATATGATGTGGGGAGAAGAACACACCTCATTTCTCTAGTATGCTTGCCCCAAATGCATAAGCTCACTTTAACCACAAGAAAACAGCAGACAACGTAAACAGAGGGACATTGGACAAATCTCTGACCAACACTCTTTAGAACTGTTGATGTTAGGAAAAACAGGGATGACTGGGGGACAATCACAGGAGGAGACTAAGGAGACACAGAAAATGCAATATGGGATCCTGGATGGATCTTGGAGCCCAAGAAGAACATTAGTAGAAATTGGTGAAATTTGAATAAGGCCTACTTTGTAGTTAATAATATTAATGTCAATGTTAATTCCCTGTCTTTGATAATTGTACTATGGTTTTATACAGTATTGGGGGAAGCAGGAAATTCTCTGTTATTTTTGTGTGTGTGTGTGTGTGATTTTTATATATGCTTAAAATTAATTCAAAATTAAAAGTTTAAATTGCAATAAATGCATCTATATTGTAAGGGAAATGATAATAGCTAGAATTCTGAGGACATGTATTAGGTGCTAGCCACAGGAACATTGTGTGCATTTAGTCATTATCAAAACCCTAAGTGGTAGTAGGTAATCATTTTATCAGGTATAGTATTTGACACTTAGCAAGAGCTCCATAAGTTCCAACAAAGGATGTAGCTCAGTGGTAGAGTGTGTGCTTATCAAGTGGGAGGCCCTGGGTTTAATACATCAAAAGAAAAAAGAAAACAACCGGAGGCCAGGTAATTTATAAAGAATAGAGGTTTATTTAGCTCAAGGTTTTGGCAGCTGGGATGTTTAAGAGCATGATGCTGACATTTGCTTGGCTTCTGGTGAGGGCCTTCTTGCTGCATAATGACGCAGCAGAGAATATCACATAATAGGAAAGAGCAATCTAATCAGAGAGAGCTCATTTTTTTTTAGACAAGTCATTCCTACAACAACTCATTAATTCATTAATTCATCAACCAATCTACCCTAATAGCAATCAAATTTCAATTAAGTTTTGAAGGAGACGAGCTAGTGAAACCAAAGCACACTGCCTTCTATACATGTCCACTTTTGAAGTCTCTGTAAAGCCTTTTGGGGACATTTATTTTATTTATTTGTTTTATTTTTTATTTGTTATAATATATTCATACATTCACACAATAAAACAGTGTAATTTGATCAATTTCATTCCCCAATCCCTCCCCTTTCCCTCCACTCCCTCCCCCTGTTCCCCTTCTTCTATTCTACCCATCTCCCTTCTATTTTTAAAATTTGTTTTAATTAGTTATACATTGCACCAATCTGGATTTTATACTTCCTGTTGCCTATGACACTCATTGTGTACATCTTAGTATTATTCATTTTCTGAATTTTGTGATCCCAGCTAGACTCCTTGAAAGCAGCAAATGGAAATTCCTGGAAATTTGGCTATGTCCCAGTGCCTTGCACCAAAAACCTTGGATATCATGTGCTAACAATCTTAGATATCCCATAGTGCTTTGTGGTAATAATCTCTATCCCATCATGCCTTTCACCAAGACTTTCCAAAGTTCCTCATCATCCTCAGGATCTTCAAATGTGATTCATCTTGGCTGGGCTGGGACAAGATCTCTGGTCTAATTAGAGTTGGATACATTTGTCCTTGCTGTAAGAGGGAATATTATCAGTTGGTTTCTTGGATGATTTTCTGGATAATCACACATCACCATCTTACTCCTAGAGTGAAATTCAGAAATTATATATATATATATATATATATATATATATATATATATATATATATAATTCAAATGGTTGAGCACTTAATTATATATATATATATATATATAAAATTTCTGAATATATATATATATATATATATGCAAAAACATATAACAAGAAATTGCAGCACAATTGTATTAATATTTCCATTGTTGTGAAGCAGATTATGGTCACACTTTTTTTGACATTAAAATACTTTAGCTATCTAGAACATATGACAGTCTTTCACTGTTAATAATAAGAGAACAAGCAATAAAAACATCTAAAACCACCTAGGCTAAAGATTAAACTGACATTTACCCATGAAGACATACAGATGACAGATAAATCAACAAAAAGATATTAACATCACTAGTCATTATGGACATGAAAATTAAAGGCACAGTGTGATACCTAGTGGCTTTAAACTGAAAACACCAAGTGCTGGCAAGAAATGTGGGGTTAGTGGAATTCTCATGCACAGCTGGCAGGAACACAAAAATGGACACTTTGAAAAACTGGCTGGCAGTTTCTTATAAGTTAAACATACACCTGCTATATAATCCAACATTCTCACTTCTATATAATTACACAAGAGAAATGATGACATCTATCCACACAAAAACCTGTATGTAAATATTTACATCAGCTTTATTCATAATCACTAGAAAGTAGACACAGCCCAGTGTCTATTCACTGGTGAATAGATGAGCAAATTGTGGCATATCAATCTATATCATGGAGATGATTTCTTGGTAAAAAGAATGCTCTACTGATACATGCAACAGCATGGATGAATCTCAACTATATTATGATACAGGACAGAAACCAGACTCAAAAGCTAAAGATTGATTATTTTGATATAACATTTGGGGCAAGTAAAACTATAGGGACAGACTGGATTGGGAACAGTGATTGAGTAAATAGTATAGTTTTGAGGTGAAATATTCTGTATCTTGAATGTAATGAGATTATATAACTTTTAAATTGTTCAGAGTCATAGAAATGTATTCCAAAATAAAGCTAATTTCTACTGTATGTAAATTATAGTGCAATTGGCCTAACTTAAAAAACATGTCATAGTTATATAGTATTTCAAATGGTTGAGCACTTATTTTTATGTGCTTATTTTTTTTATGTGTTTATTTAGTTTATGGCATTGTCTATCAGAAATACCTGAACTAGGTAGGAGAACCTTCTGTGTGGTCAGATTGTAGCTTACTCTAGACAGTTTAGTTAATGCCTGTTTTCTTGGTAACCTACTTGGTTTAGCATTTGTCCCAGATAGTAGAGACCTGGTTTGCATGATGTATTGCATAGTTATGTTAGGGTTGGGTGATTTTCTCATGGTATTTCATACAAATTCTTGAAATACCAGACTTAAGCAGATAGTTTAAGGGTAATAGATAGGTGCTTCTAGCCTTTCTCCAAGGAAAAAATAAAGATGGAGAGCATTCTTAGTGTCCCTTTGACTCAGTCAATTGGTAAAATATTTGATTCTTAAGTGCAGTAGATGAGGCTTTAACACCAGCACTGCTCCCAAACATGTTGGCATGGTATTGTTGGCAAGTGAAAGTGCTTGTAAAATTGGTATTTGCTCAATAGAAATCCAAGGCTCTGTATTTGCTATAATCACCATTGTCACCGTGGTCATCATCATCATGATTCACTGTGAATTAAAGAACCCCTTTCCATGTGTGCTGGGCACAGATGGTGCCATGAGAGGGGTTCAGTTTCCATGTGATCATGAAGTCATGTGCACTTTGGAATTTTCTGCTTTTTTCCTTTTTCTCATAAAGTTACTTGATGACAAATTATTCCTCACTCAAATTCTCCCTGCAGAATTACTGTTGGCACCTTCAAGTGTCTCCTCTCTCCTGGCTGTTCCTTTGCTGGTAGCATGTTGTCTGGAAATTTCAAGATAGGCAGAAATGGATTTAAATAACTCCAGGAATGCTGCAGAACCAAGGTGTAAAAAACAGCAAGAAGCATGCCTCACCTGCCTCACTTATTCACTGTGAGCATGGTCAGATCAGTGGCTCTGATGTTAGCATGAGTGAGTCAGAATGCTAGAATAAAGTGTGCAATTCAAGTAAGACTCATTTGAACCTTAGGAGAAAGGGTTTGTTGCTTAGTATTGAATTGAACGCCCACATGGGAGCCTCTGAGAACCTCAGGCAATGTACAGCTAGACTAGTATTTTCTTCGGACCAGCAAATGAATTCTAGGTATGGTACAGCTAGAGAATAAGAAGAAAAATAAGATCCAGAGCCTGCTTCGAAGGAGTTTACACAGTGAAAATACAGAGGTTAAGGGACTAACAATATGGAATACAACTAAGTACTACATGTTGTAATGGAAGGTGTGAGCTGAAGGAGAGACACATATAAATGCAAGTGGTTGAAGACAAATATTTACAAACTTGTATGATTTTAGTGTTTTGCTCTGTGCAGATTAAGAAATTAATTTCTGATCACTAACAGTGATTTCAGTAACATCGTAATCCTGAACCAAAGCTGTGCAAGAAGTAGTCCGTGTAGCTAGTATTTAAAATTAAATTCAGTTAATTGTTGGCAGATGCAAGATTGATCAGAGTGGGAGATAACTTGGGTAGGAAAATAGAATACTCTTCAAAATTTAAAAAGGCCTATTCATGAACATTTAATAGCAAGCTGCTATGGAAACTTCTGAACATTTGTTTTTGTGTGTGTGTTAATAAATGGTGGGAATTCTACTTTGCTATGAGGGAGATAGGAAGCAGAGTTTTTTGAGAGGAAGCTTCAAAGGGCAAATGGGTCCTTTTTGATAATTTCTCACAAAGTTACTTTCTGCTCAGAGAGAAAGGGGGAGAGGGGGGATGGTAAGGGAAAGGACCCCCCCCCCAAAAAAAAGCTGCCTGCAAGGCTGTTTGATGCTAACATACCCTGGACCCCTCCAACCCCAAAGTTCTGAGAAAAGCTCAGAATTAGTGGCAAAGTTTTGTTTTTACCATCTAATTTTTTAAAAAATTTTTACCATCTATCAGAGTGAAATTAAACAGTGGTTAAAAGCAGTTAAGTGACTAGACATGGTGGTGCACCCCTGTATCCTGACTCAGGAGGCTGAGGCAGGAGGATCACAAGTTCAAGCTAGACTTAGCAATTTAGTAAGGCCCTAAGCAATTTGGTGAGACCTTGTCTTAAAATTAAAAAAGCAAAAGGGCTGGGGATGTGATTGGTTAAGCACTTCAGGGGTTCAATCCTGGGTACTGAACAAACAAATAAAAACTTTTTACTGTCAGTGAGTGAAGTCCTACATTTCTGTTTCTTTGTATCTTGCTATAACTTATAAGTACTGCGCGCTAACCAATTGCGCCACTGGAGCTCCGTGTATCTTGCTATAACTTAAAAATATATTCCTATGCTGGTGAGAATGTGGTCTAGTACAGTGCCTGTGAAAAACAGCATGTTGGTTCCTTAAAAGATTACGCATAGAACTACCATGTGATTTAGCAATTCCATTTTTGGCTGTTGATATAGAAGAATTGAAAGCAGGGACTTAAAGAAATATTTGCACACCAGGGTCCACAGCAGCACCCTTCACAATAGCCAAAAGGTGGAAACAACCCACTGTCTGCTGACAGATGAATAAATAAACAAAATATGGTATATGATGTAGTAGGATATTATTTATCATCAAAAAGGAATGAAGTTCTGACATACACTGCAACATGGATGAGCCTCAAAAACATTATGCTCAGTGGATTAAGCCAGACACTGAAGGACAAATATCGTGGGAATCCTCTCATGTGAGTCCCTGGAGTAGCCAAATGCAGAGACAGGAAGTGGGGTGGCCAAGGTCAGGAGCTGGGGAGTGGCCGAGGTCAGTAGCTGAGAGGAGTAAAGAGAAACTGTTTAATGGGAACAGAGTTTCCATTTGGGAAGATGAAAAAGTTCTGGAATGGATGGTGGTGATGGTTGCACACCAATGTGATTGTTTCTTCAGGCCAGGAGCTGTATGTTTAGAAATGGTTAAAATGGAAAGCTTTAGGTTTTGTCTGTTTTATCCCAATTAGAAAAACTGCAGACATTTCACATAAAAATTGTTCTGATGCAATTGATCTTTTTCCTCAAATAAAAAGCCCCTTTTCTTCTAAAGTAGAATTGAGAAGAAAAAAAGTGTTTCTTTCAATTCAGTCAAGCATTCCTTTGGAAACCCTAACTACATTACAAGGTCAACTGAGGCAATGGTTCTATGATTGGGAATAAAGGAGCCTTAGAAACTGTAGCCTCCTAAACCTAAACCTAGCAATGAGAAGGTATAAACTGCAGTACCTTTATGGTTCACTTGTGGGTTGAGGGTATTCCAGGTGGTTAGAAAGCCATGGGTAAGGCACACAGGCAGCAATGAGCTGTGGTGGGTGAGCACATGAAGGAAGTTCATGGCAGGTTCTTACTTTAGTTTTATGTACATTGCCTACATAAAACATAAATCCATTCTAATAGTGACTGCATTTTTCAGAGAAGTCCTTCAGCTTTCTGAATTCTTTATTCCTTCAATCAGGGCCCTGCTACGTCCAAAATTTCTTTAAAATGCAAAGCTTCATCCATGGAAAAACTGAAGCCATTGCAAAGAAGGCAAATTATATTTGCACAGTACACTATGATTACTCTCCAGTGATTCTGGCAAATGACAAAATTGATAACTGGGTTCTTGAAATCCATTCTTGGGACCAACTGTATGCCATTTCTAGTTATCTAATTTACTTTTCTTTAAAGCGGAGGTGAGGGTCACAGTGTATTGACTTGTGGCATAAATATAAACGTTTCCTTCACAATCTTTTTCTTCTGACATCATCTGCTAGCAGAGGAACATGGAGACTCTTTGTTTGATTTGGAGAAGGCAGTGTATTTACCAATGGCTGAAGGGTCATTAAGAAATAATGTAGCTTCAAAGAGTGTGGGAGAGAGACCTAGATAGAGATTGCCTGGGTCTATTCTAGATATTATGGGAAGTTGACTTAGGTTATATTTGAACAAGTCCTGTTGGATAGGTTGTTGAAAGTTAAGTACAGGCTGAAGTGTCTAAAAACATTGCCTACAGTGGCAGTCCCTGGCATGGTTTAAGAGGCTGATGCTGTTGTCAGGATCTTGTTACAATATTGTGAATGTTCATCCTGGGATCTTAAAAGGTCTTAAACTTCTTTTAGATGCCTATGAAGTAGGAGTATACATTTTTCAAATATGGCAGTTAATAGAGGTGGAGTGATCCATTGAAGTGTGATTAACCCATATTACCAACAAGGGAAAAGAAGGTGTTAAAGTCCCTATTTCTACATAGGTTATATGTTGGAGAAAATTGCTGTTAATTTTCAGGGATGACTGAGAAGCAACCTCAGAGTCTTTATTTTTGGCTAATGATAAGCTACGTGAAGTATGATAGTCCTGAAAGGGCCAAGCAGTGCATTCCATTTCCAGCAAAGACCTCATAAACGCATGCGCGTACGTACACACACACACACACACACACACACACACACACACGCGCGCGCGCGCACACACACACGCACACACACACGCACACACACACATAAGGTAAAAGGGACAAAGTGCCCAGTACGTGCCATTTGTCACGAAGCCCATCTTTTTTTTGTAGCAAAGCTCACGATTCTTTGCCAAAAAGTAAAGAGCCAGAAGGGAACATGCTCACTTTAATTTTCAGGCTGTCGTTCATGTAGACTGGCACAGTGTAAAACCGTAGCTGCGATGCACGTGTGGCTGTTGAGACCTGAATGTGACTAGTGTGTATTGAGATGCGCTGAGTATAAAATAAACACCAGATTTCAAAGTCCCAGTACAAAAAAGATAAAAGAGGTAGAGAATCTTATTGTTGACATTTTGTATTGACTTCACATTTACATTATAATATTTTGGCTCTCTTGAGTTAAAACTCGATAAATTACTAAAACTATCTTCACTGTTTCTGTTCATCACTTAATGTATCCATTAGAAAAATTATGTCCCCTGAGTGGCTGGCATCACCTCGCTCTTGGACAGCACTGGTGTAGATGGTCTATCACTGCTGCCTCTCCATTCTCCTAGAATAGACCCAAGTCAAAGCTCAGTTAAGAAGTAGGAATCAAGGGCAAGGGTTGTGCCTCAAGTGCTAGAGTGTTTGCCTAGCATGTGTGAGGCACTGGGTTTGATCCTCAACACCACATAAAATTAAAATTAAAAAAAAAGAAGTAGGAGTCATTTTGATAATATATATTTTTAAATATTTAGTTTTTAGAAGTAGTTGGACACAATACCTTTACTTTGTTTGTTTATTTTTATGTGGTGCTGAGGATTGAACCCAGGGCCTCGAATGTGCTAGATGAGCGCTCTACTGCTGAGCCACAATCCCAGCACCCATTTTGATAATATTAATTCTGCCTATCCAAGAGCAAGGTAGATCTTCCCACCTTCTAAGGTCTTCTTTGATTTCTTTATTTAGGGTTCTGTAGTTTCCATTATATACAGCATTCACCTCTTTCGTTAAGTTGATTCCCAAGTATTTCATTTTATTTTTTGAGGCTATTATAAATGGGGTAATTTTCCTCATTTCCCTTTCTGAGGATTTGTCACTGATATACAGCCAAAATGGAAAGCAGTATGGAGATTTCTTGGAAAACTGGGAATGGAACCACTATTTGACCCAGCTATCCCTCTCTTCGGTCTATACCCAAAGGACTTAAAAATAGTATACAGGGACACAGCTACATCAATGTTTATAGCAGAACAATCCATAATAGCTAAACTGTGGAACCAACCTAGATGCCCTTCAGTAAATGAATGGATAAAAAAAGTGGCATATATGCACTCAATGGAATATTACTCAACAATAAAAGAGAATAAAATCATGACATTTGCAGGTAAATGGATGGAGTTAGAGAAGATTATGCTAAGTGAAGTTAGCCAATCCCAGAAAACCAAATGCCGAATGTTTTATTTGATATAAAGAGGCTGATTAATAGTGGGATAGGGAGAGGGAGCATGGGAGGAATAGACGAACTCTAGATAGGGTAGAGGGGTGGGAGGGGAAGGAAGGGGGTATGAGGTTATAAATGATGGTGGAATGTGATGATCATTATTATCCAAAGTACATGCATAAAGACACAAATTGGTGTAAATATACTTTGTATACAACAAGAGATATAAAAAACTGTGTTCTATATGTGTAATAAGAATTGTAATGCATTCCGCTATCATATATAAAGAAAAAAAAGAAAAAAAAGAAGTAGGAATCAGTCTTTTCAATTTCTAACTTATTGTCTTAAACAGTGAACCATGTTATTTCACATAAGTTTTTTAAAAACACCCCAAACAATTGTCCTTCATGCAATTTCTTTAGTATTTGTTTAGTTATTTTATTTCAGTGTGCTGTCATAATGATATCTTTCTATTCTTTGGAAAAATTAGATCAGATGATTAAATCCCCTTCTAAGCATTTGGAAGGGGGCGGCCAAAGAAAGCTGATTTGAATACAGGGAATAAACAGTAATTAAACTGTAAATGTTGATTTTCTTTTGAAGTCCACTGGTGTGTTTGGTGTGAATAAAGAGCACATTGTCAGTTATTATTTCTGCTGCCACAGTTATGGCATGAGAGAATCATTGAAAGACGATGTTAAATTGGGGAGTTTCCCAGAGCTGTTGCACACTGAAACTTCCTTTGTTTATATTAAAGCCTGGATTATTTTTTTTCCCTTCAAACAGTACACATTGATTTTAGATAAAATCTGAGCAGTCCCCCCCGCCCCCTGCCCCCTTCAAACTCATCTACTTCACTGTATTCTGGAGAGTTCTTAACTCCTGGAGATGTGGCTTCTCGTAGGAAAATGAAAAGGGATTATTTCACTGTGCATTTTCTGGAGACTTTAAAAGAGAAGTTTTGATCTGGGCTGTTCATTGGTCTCACCTAAAGAACTTTTAAAAGTGCTGGGGTCCAGGGTCCACCCTAGATCAATTTTATTGGAAACTCTGAGATAGGTCTAGGGATCAGTAAGTAATTATTAACACTCCCATGTGACTCCAGTACACACCAAAGCTGAGATCTGCAGCTGCACTAACAGTCTAAGGCACACCTGTGTTCACCAGCCTTTTCCAGAAGCACTTAAGGAATCTGGCTTGTAGTATGTGAATCAGCCAAGTTCCTAAATGACTCCCCACCCCCAACCCCCTCTGATTGAAGATTATCAGGGCTGTCATTGTCTCGCTCCGAAACACAAAGAAATGTATACTTTTCTCATGCTTTAATATAAACACCAAAGAGACTTTTATGATTATAAAGCCGACACCAGTTCAATAATTAATTGGGCTTGCTTTATTCAGGATATGTGATCAAGCTATTTGTCTCTTAAAACCACACACACACACACACACACACACACATACACACAATGTACACACGTATACAAAGTCAGGGAGTTATTCACCGATAATAGGTTTTCATAAGTTGTTTGTCACAATATCAGTAGTTTCAGGCAGATTCTTAAGAGGACATTTTCAACAGGGTGAGTATCATAGAGGTTATGCTTCATTAATTTGAGTTGGGTATTACTGTCTGCAAATGCAATTTATGATCATGGAATCCATTTTTTTCCCATTGTGAAACCATTTGTTCCTTTTGAATCTGGGACTGTTGCATTGAAGACCTTTGACAAGTTCCTGTAGTGAAAGTATTTTATAAGCTGTAATGAACTAAACAAACTAATTAGTGATATCCTCTTTTTTTTTTTTTTTAATGATACTGGGGATTGAACTCCAGTCTGCCTTGTGCTCTACCACTTAGCCACATCCCCAGCCCTTTTTATTTTTTATTTTGAGACAGGGTCTAAGTTGCCAAGACTAGCCTCAAACTTGTGAACCTCCTGTCTTGGCCTCCCAAGCTTAGATTACAGATGTGTGGCATTGTGTCTGGCTTATTATATGTCTTTTATGAAGTGTGGAGTTTTTATATTTAAAATCAGCATCAAGTGAGATAATCCTTGTTGTGGGTAGCCAAAAATGTTGATCTGCTCTGGGGCTGCTTTGTTGGAGGAGGCTGAAAAGGCTTCTTTCAGTATTTGCAAAGTGGATGGAGGGTAAAGTATTACAATCCTTAATTAGTAGCAAATTGTTGGCCTTTTTTTTTTTTTTTTAGAGAGAGAGAAAATTTCAATATTTATTTTTCAGTTTTCGGCAGACACAACATCTTTGTTGGTATGTGGTGCTGAGGATCGAACCCGGGCCGCACGCATGCCAAGCGAGCGCGCTACCGCTTGAGCCACATCCCCAGCCCTGGCCTTTCTTTTTTATCAACAGCTTTGAGAGTTCATGTGTTCATGCATTCATTTAACAAACATTTATAGATGGTCTACTAGGGATCAGGTAATGTTCTGGGTGCTAGGGATATAGCAAGAACAAATCAAAGCAACAACAGTAAAAACCAATCCTGCCCTCCCAGAGTGTAACCCCCTCTAGTCAGGGAGATCAAGAATACTTAAGTAAATTATGTTTTTGAGAAAAATAAATCAGAGAGAGGGAACAGAAAGTGCCAGATTAACATTTTTCATGTAACTAGAGCCAGCTTCACCAAGAAGATGACATTTGAGCAAAGGATTTAAGTAGGTGAGAGATCAAGCCACACAAATGTCAGAGGAAGTGTGTTGCAGGCAGCAGGAATAAGTACATGCGAGGTAAAATGAGGAGCTCAGTTACATGTGAACTTTAGGTAAATAGTACCTAATCTAAAAATATGTGTCATGCATCATTTCAAACACATTTATGCTAAAAAATTACAGAGCATCCTGTATTTTTATTTCCTAAATCTGGCAACACTAGACATACGTAGCAGATTTGAGGGAGTAAAAGGAGGTCAGTGGCTGGAGTGGAGTGAGGAAGGGGAGAGTAGAAAGAGATGAAGGAAGAGATAACAGGGACCACATTGATTGTGCAGGCCTTTTAGGCCACTGTAAGAACTTGAGCTTTTACTCCAACTGAGCCTAGATATCATGGCAGGGTTTGGGAGGCAAGGTGCTATGACCTTTCTTAAAGTTTCAAAGGAGCATCTGGCTGCTCTGCTGTATGGTAGGAGGATAAGAGCAGAAGCAGGGAGACCAGGTCAGAGGCTATTGCAAAAATCCAGGTGAGAGATAAGGGCAGTAGTGAGAAGAACTGATGATGTGGGAATCTTGTGGTGGTAAGTGAGCAGCATTTGCTGAGGGATGGAACATGGGGTGAGAGCCCAGAGAAGAGTCAGAGGAGGGATGAAATTGCCATTAAATGAAAGGGAAAAACTTCAAGTGGAGCAGGGTTGTGCTGTTGTTGTTGTTGTTTCTGGCTTTTATTTTTATTTATTTATTTCATGGGAAGGATAGGGGAAGATCACCATTTTGGACATAATTCTGAGATATCTATTATATGGCCAGGTAGAAGTATCAAGTTGGCAGATGTATTTTTTCAAACAGCAAAATCTGGAGTTGCATCCAAGGGGAAAAGAAAAAAAAAATGTAAATAAGGATGAGGAAAGGACAAGAAAGTGGTGTTCTTCACCCTGCCTTGCAGAGGACTGTGGCGGTCTTAGGGAGCTGCTAACCAGGGGCCGTGGCTGGTGCTGGGTGACCTGTTGAGCTCTGGGGAAGATGGGCCATCAGAGCTCTGGGTTGGCAGGTGGAGGAGCTGAGCTGGATGTCAGGTCTCTGTGCTTCTAGCTGCCATGGCCTGGCTGAGCCACTTACTGACACCCTTCCTCAGGTGCCCTCCTTCTGCCTCTGTAGTGTGGCAAGTTAAACTGCTCATCCACTTCCCCTCATAAGTTAAAAAAAGATGGAGATACTTTTGCTACAGATTATCTCAGAAGAAGAAGAAAACAAAACAAAACAAAACAAAAAAACTCTTGCCACGGGGGTAGTGAAGTCAATCTTTATGATTACGTTCATTGTGACTGTTCACAGTCACAGGCATCCACTCTTGGCCATGATGTCAGTGGAACTGCCTCTGCCCGGGCACCCTCAGCACCACCTGCTGCCAGTCCAGGAGGCCTTTCCCTCGGAACCAGACTCCTCTTTTCTTCCTCTCAGAACTCAGGCTATCTTTTCATCTCTCCGCCCACTAACACGTGGCTCTTCCTCAAGGCACTTTCTCATTTTCCCACAGTTTCCTTCTGGATTCTTTTCCTGTCAGCCTCTGTGTTCGCTCCTCCCATTCTCCTTAGGTTCTGTGAGAACTTGGCAATTATCTCTTTGGCTTGTTTTGTTCTTTATTCCCCTCGGTTCCCCTCCCCCTTTTATTTCTTATGGCTTGTTAAATACTGAAATTTGTTTTGCATTTTTGTTCTATCTGACTCTGATAAAGCTCAGAATGGAGGGTTGTTTTTCCTCCCCCTTTCCTTTTTTTTTTTTTTTTTTTGAAGCTTCATCATTATTGCTTGTGGGGTTTTCAGTTTTCATTCAGAAAGCAATTATACATTCCTAATAATGAAACTTAATTTGGGCAAGTTCTGGTGAGTCTCTCTACGCCAAGTCTGTGACTGCCAGCTGGGATAAGATATTTAACGATTGCCATTAGTATTTTGTTTCAAGATAATCAGACGCTACTTGAACGTTTCCCACCAGTTTTATTTTGGAAGGAAATGATTTGATGTGGAAATCTGGATGAAGGAGACCTGTGTGATTCCACCACTTGGTTGACATTTTTTTAGGGACTCTGGGTTAACTGGAACTCAGGCTCTTGTTCCCGTGGTCTCCAACTTCCTTTGTCTCTCTCGCTCTCTTTCTGCCTCTTTCTGCCACTTAGCCCGGTTTGAATTCAAAAGCCTTTTCCTTTGAAGCCTGTTATTGTTGATTATCTTGGCAAATTTCCACCTGAATCCTCAGTTAAGGGCAGGTTTTCATCTTCATTCACTGATGTCTCAGGAGGTTGCCACCATCTGGTCCATGGGGAATGTGATAGGGTTAAACTTTGCAAAGATGCGCCTCCATAATCAACAACCCCCTTCGATGAGTGCTACATAGACTTTCCTTACATCAAAATCTACTTTGTGCATAGAATTTTTGTGGTGAGTCTTTATTGTACTGCTAGGCCTTATCCTACATAGGCCATCCTGTTTTTGTTATACGTGGTTTTCAACTCGGCAGAATGGAAAAACTCAATGAGGATTTCTTTTTCTTCTTTTTCTTTGAAGTGCTGGGGATTGAACCCAGGGTCTCATGCATGCTAGGCAAGTGCTCTACTACCTAGTGCCACATCCCTAGCCCATCTTTCTCTATTTTGTAAGCTGCATTTACTGAGCTCTTATTCTATGCTCAGTACTATGCTAATTCTTTACATACTCAAGACCCACTTTAGAGATGGAGAATCTTAGGTGGGTTATATAACTTGCTCAAGTTAAAGCGAGTGAGGGAAACCAGTATATGGACCAGATCTAAAGACTGTGTCCTTAAGAAAAACACATTCTAGTACAAATATGGGGCTTAAAAATAAATTAGAAGAAGAGAATCAACACAATTCATTTATATTCTCCCAAAGATTTTAATTTTCCTAGAAAATTTCCAGGATTCACTTGAAATCTGAGTTATCTTTGCAATAGCCTTTCTCTATTTCCAGAGTCAGTATTGTGGTTCTGGGGCTCAATCCCCCAGGGCCTCATGAATGCTAGGCAACTACATTACCCCATCCCTAAGTTGCTGATTTTTAGAAAATATTATTTGTAATATAGTGAGGTCCTGAATAAAAAACTAACCATAGTGTACAACAGCAATAGACTAAAGAGCTAGCAAATACCAAGCTATGGGGAACATGTACTTGTTAAAGACAGATGGTCTAATTCTTCAGTGGTTTCTTCTTTTTTTTTTTTTTCATTTTCTTTTTTTTTATTGTTGGTCGTTCAAAACATTACATAGTTCTTAATATATCATATTTCACAGTTTGATTCAAGTGGGTTATGAACTCCCATTTTTACCCCGTATACAGATTACTGTATCACATCAGTTACACTTCCATTGATTTACATATTGCCATTCTAGTGACTGATGTATTCTGCTGTCTATCCTATTCTTTACTATCCCCCTTCCCCTCCCCTCCCCTCCCCTCCCCTTCTCTCTCTCTACCCCCTCTACTGTAAATCATTTCTTCCACTTGTATTATTTTACTCTTACCCCTCCTTTCCTCTTATATGTAATTATGTATAACCCTGAGGATCACCTTCCATTTCCATGCGATTTCCCTTCTCACTCCCTTTCCCTCCCACCTCTCATCCCTGTTTAATGTTAATCTTCTTCTTAAACTCTTCGTCCCTACCCTGACCTTGGTTACTCCCCTTATATCAAAGCAGTCATTTGGCATTTGTTTTTTAAGGATTGGCTAGCTTCACTTAGCATAATCTGCTCTAATGCCATCCATTTCCCTCCAAATTCTATGATTTTGTCATTTTTTAAAGCAGAGTAATACTCCATTGTGTATAAATGCCACATTTTTTTTTATTCATTCATCTATTGAAGGGCATCTAGGTTGGTTCCACAACCATGCTATCGTGAATTGTGCTGCTATGAACATCGATGTAGCAGTGTCCCTGTAGCATGCTCTTATTAGGTCTTTAGGGAATAGACCAAGAAGGGGAATAGCTGGGTCAAATGGTGGTTCCATTCCCAGCTTTCCAAGAAATCTCCATACTGCTTTCCAAATTGGCTGCACCAATTTGCAGTCCCACCAACAATGAACAAGTGTACCCTTTACCCTGCATCCTCTCCAGCACTTGTTGTTGTTGGACTTCATAATGGCTGCCAATCTTACTGGAGTGAGATGGTATCTTAGGGTGGTTTTGATTTGCATTTTTTTGACTGCTAGTGATGGTGAGCATTTTTTCATGTACTTGTTAATTGATTGTATGTCCTCCTCTGAGAAGTGTCTGTTCAGGTCCTTGGCCCATTTGTTAATTGGGTTATTTGTTATCTTATTGTCTAATTTTTTGAGCTCTTTGTATACTCTGGATATTAGGGCTCTATCTGAAATGTGTGGAGTAAAGATTTGTTCCCAGGATGTAGGCTCCCTGTTTATCTCTCTTATTGTTTCTTTTGCTGAGAAAAAACTTTTTAGTTTGAGTAAGTCCCATTTGTTGATTCTAGTTGTTAACTCTTGTGCTATGGGTGTCCTATTTAGGAATTTGGAGCCCGACCCCACAGTATGTAGATCATAGCCCACTTTTTCTTCTATCAGACGCCATGTCTCTGATTTAATATCAAGCTCCTTGATCCATTTTGAGTTAAGTTTTGTGCATGGCGAGAGAAAGGGATTCAGTTTCATTTTGATGCAAATGGATTTCCAGTTTTCCCAACACCATTTGTTGAAGATGCTATCCTTCTTCCATTGCATGCTTTTAGCCCCTTTATCAAATATAAGATAGTTGTAGTTTTGTGGATTGGTTACTGTGTCCTCTATTCTGTACCATTGGTCCACCCGCCTGTTTTGGTACCAGTACCATGCTGTTTTTGTTACTATTGCTCTGTAGTATAGTTTGAAGTCTGGTATCGCTATACCGCCTGATTCACACTTCCTGCTTAGCATTGTTTTTGCTATTCTGGGTCTTTTATTATTCCATATGAATTTCATGATTGTTTTATCTATTTCTACAAGAAATGCTGTTGGGATTTTGATTGGCATAGCATTGAACTTATAGAGAACTTTTGGTAATATCGCCATTTTGATGATGTTAGTTCTGCCTATCCATGAACAGGGTATATTTTTCCATCTTCTGAGGTCTTCTTCTATATCTCTCTTTAGGGTTCTGTAGTTTTCATTGTATAGGTCTTTCACCTCTTTTGTTAGGTTGATTCCCAAGTATTTTATTTTTTGGGGGGATATTGTGAATGGAGTAGTTGTCCTCATTTCCGTTTCAGAGGATTTGTTGCTGATATACAGGAATGCATTTGATTTATGCGTGTTGATTTTATATCCTGTCACTTTGCTGAATTCATTTATTAGCTCTAATAGTTTCTTTGTAGACCCTTTTGGGTCTGTTAGGTATAGAATCATGTCATCTGCAAATAGCGATAATTTAAGTTCTTCTTTTCCAATTTTTATGCCTTTAATTTCTTTCGTCTGTCTAATTGCTCTGGCCAGTGTTTCGAGGACTATGTTGAACAGAAGTGGTGAGAGAGGGCATCCCTGTCTTGTACCAGATCTTAGAGGGAATGCCTTCAATTTTTCTCCATTCAGAATGATGCTGGCCTGTGGCTTATCATAGATTGCTTTTACAATGTTGAGGTATGATCCTGTTATCCCTAATTTTTCTAGAGTTTTGAACATAAAGGGATGCTGTACTTTGTCGAATGCTTTTTCTGCATCTATCGAGATGATCATATGGTTCTTATTTTTAAGTCTATTGATGTGGTGAATAACATTTATTGATTTCCGTATATTGAACCAGCCTTGCATCCCAGGGATGAATCCTACTTGATCATGGTGCACAATTTTTTTGATGTGTTTTTGTATTCGATTCACCAGAATTTTATTGAGGATTTTTGCATCTAGGTTCATTAGAGATATTGGTCTGTAGTTTTCTTTCTTTGAAGTGTCTCTGTCTGGTTTAGGCATCAGGGTGATGTTGGCCTCGTATAATGTATTTGGAAGTTCTCCCTCTTTTTCTATTTCCTGAAATAGCTTGAAAAGTATTGGTGTTAGTTCCTCTTTAAAGGTTTTGTAAAACTCTGCTGTATACCCATCCGGTCCTGGGCTTTTCTTAGTTGGTAGTCTTTTGATGGTTTCTTCTATTTCCTCTATTGTTATTGGTCTGTTTAGGTTGTCTATATCTTCCTGACTCAATCTGGACAGATCATATGACTTAAGAAATTTATCTATGCCTTCACTATCTTCTATTTTATTGGAGTATAAGGATTCAAAATAATTTCTGATTATCTTCTGTATTTCTGAAGTGTCTGTTGTGATATTGCCTTTTTCATCCCGTATGCTAGTAATTTGGGTTCTCTCTCTTCTTCTCTTCGTTAGCATGGCTAAGGGTCTGTCGATTTTATTTATTTTTTCAAAGAACCAACTTTTAGTTTTGTCAATTTTTTCAATTGTTTCTTTTGTTTTGATTTCATTAATTTCAGCTCTGATTTTAATTATTTCTTGCCTTCTACTTCTTTTGCTGTTGTTTTGCTCTTCTTTTTCTAGGATTTTGAGATGAAGTATGAGATCATTTATTTGTTGGTTTTTTTCTTTTTTTAAGGAATGAGCTCCAAGCAATGAATTTTCCTCTTAGAACTGCTTCAGTGTGTCCCATAGATTCCGATATGTTGTGTCTGTGTTTTCATTTAACTCTAAGAAGTTTTTAATTTCCTCCTTAATGTCTTCTATAACCCATTGATCATTCAGTAACCTATTGTTCATTCTCCAAGTGATGCATGATTTTTCCTTCCTTCTTTTATCATTGATTTTCAGTTTCATTCCATTATCATCAGATAAGATGCATGGTATTATCTCTACTCCTTTATATTGTCTAAGAGTTGCCCTGTGACATAATATATGATCTATTTTTGAGAAGGATCCATGTGCTGCTGAGAAAAAAGTGTAACTACTTGATGTTGGGTGGTATATTCTATATATGTCAATTAAGTCTAGGTTTTTAATTGTGTTATTGAGTTCTACAGTTTCCTTATTTAACTTTTGTTTGGAAGATCTGTCCAGTGGTGAGAGAGGTGTGTTGAAGTCTCCCATGATTATTGTATGGTGGTCTATTAGACTCTTGAACTTGAGAAGAGTTTGCTTGATGAACATAGCTGCACCATTGTTTGGGGCATATATATTTATGATTGTTATGTCTTGTTGGTGTATGGTTCCCTTTAGCAGTATGCAGTGTCCCTCTTTATCCCTTTTGATTAACTTTGGCTTGAAATCTATTTTATTTGATATGAGTATGGACACTCCTGCTTGTTTCCGCAGTCCATATGAGTGGAATGATTTTTCCCAACCTTTCACCTTCAGTCTATGTATATCTTTTCCTATCAAATGCGTCTCCTGTAGGCAGCATATTGTTGGGTCTTGTTTTGTGATCCATTCAACTAGCCTGTGTCTCTTAATTGGTGAGTTTAAGCCATTAACATTTAGGGTTATTATTGAGATATGGTTTGTTCCTCCAGCCATATTTGTTTATTAATGTTACTAAACCTGATTTGTTTTCCTCTTTGATTACTTTCCCCCCTTTACTGTCCTACCTCCCACTGTTGGTTTTCAATGTTATTTTCCATTTCCTCTTCCTGTAATGTTTTGCCAAGGATTTTTTGAAGAGATGGTTTTCTAGCTGCGAATTCTTTTAACTTTTGTTTATCATGGAAGGTTTTAATTTCATCTTCCATCCTGAAGCTTAATTTTGCCGGATACACGATTCTTGGTTGGAACCCATTTTCTTTCAGTGTTTGAAATATGTTATTCCAGGATCTTCTAGCTTTCAGAGTCTGTGTTGAGAGATCAGCTGTTATCCTGATTGGTTTACCCCTAAATGTAATCTGCTTCCTTTCTCTTGTAGCTTTTAAAATTCTCTCCTTATTCTGTATGTTGGGCATCTTCATTATAATGTGTCTAGGTGTGGATCTCTTATGATTTTGCACATTCGGCGTCCTGTAGGCTTCTAGGATTTGGGATTCTGTTTCATTCTTCAGGTCTGGGAAGTTTTCTCGTATTATTTCATTGAATAGATTGTTTATTCCTTTTGTTTGGAGCTCTGTGCCTTCCTGTATCCCAATGACTCTTAAGTTTGGTCTTTTAATGTTATCCCATATTTCTTGGATGTTCTGCTCATGGTTTCTTAGCAGCCTTGCTGAGCTGTCTATGTTCTTTTCAAGTTGAAATACTTTGTCTTCATTGTCTGATGTTCTATCTTCTAAGTGATCTATTCTGCTGGTAGTATTGTCAATTGAGGTTTTCAGTTGGTTTATTGCTTCCTGCATTTCTAGGATTTCTATTTGTTTGTTTTTATTACCTCTATCTCCCTGTGAAATTGATCTTTTACTTCCTGTATTTGTTTATGTAGTTCCTTGTCAAATTGATCTTTCATTGTCTGATTTTGCTGTCTCATGTCTTCCTTGAGACTCCAGATCATCTGAAGCATGTATATCCTGAACTCTTTATCTGACATTCCATCTGTTGCAGCTATTACCTCTTCTAAAGTTGAGTTGACCTGCATTGCTTGTGGTCCTTTCTTTCCTTGTCTTTTCATACTGCTCACGTTTCTTTCTGCTTGGTGAAACTGTTGTGTTTTTGAAAATTTCCCCCTATTTATTTATATTGCTCTTGTATAGTTGGGAGATCTCTCTTGCAGGGTGGGTAGTGGCTGTGCTCCTCCTCTAATTAGGGTGATCTATCTACCACGCTGGTTGGTCGCAGGTCTGCCCACCCTGTGGGCGAGGGTGGCGGCTCTGCTCTGCCCCCACTCCAATTGTGGTGACGTAACTACCACGCCCTCGGGTCGTTGGTCCTGATCCGGATGTGGGCGGCAGCTCTGCTCCGCCCCTACTCCAATTGGTGTGACGTGTCTACCACGCTGGTCGGCCTCTAAGCCTGTTCCGCTGGTGGGTCGCAGTTCTGCCTACCTTGCAGGCTCGGGCGGCAGTTCTGCTCAGCCCCCACTCCCAGTGTGGGTACCTGACTGCCTCTCCAACGGGTCGCTGGGCCTTTTCCGGACACGGGCGGCGGCTCTGCTCCACCCCCACTCCAACCAGTGTGACGTGACCGCCTCGGTGCTACTTGTCCACCACACTGGCAGGCTGCCGGGCCTGTCCTGCCAGTGGGTCACAGGTCTGCATACCTTGCAGGCTCAGACGGCGGCTCTGCACAGCCCCCACTCCAAATGGGGTGATTAGGCTACCGCGCCGTCGGGTCGCTGGTCCTGTTCTAGGCGTGGGCGGCTACTCTCTTCGGCTCCAGCTGCAGTTGGGGTGTCGTGATACCACGCCGGCGGGTCACTTGGCCTGCTCTGGGCGCAGGCGGCAGCTCCACTCTGCCTCCCAGGCCCCCACAGCACCCAGCAGGATCCGGACCGAGAAGCAGTCCCCGCAGGTTCCCCAGCCCTGGGCCAAAGCAGCTTCGGGAGCCAGAACCCGGCCTCTCCGATCCTGGCCACGCTCCGCTAGGAGCAGGCTCCACAGAGCGACCCCCGCAGGTTCCCCAGCCCCAGGCCAAAGCAGCCCCGGGAGCCCGAGCCCGGCCGCTCCAAACTCTCTCAGCTGGGTGCACGCTCCGCTAGGAGCAGGCCCAAAGACGCAGTCCCCGCGGGCTCCCTAGCCCTGGGCCAAAACTGTTCCGGGAGTCAGAGCCCAGCCGCCCCTCAGCGCACATTCCACTTGGAGCTGGCCTCAGCACGCAGTCCCCGCGGGTTACCCAGCCCTGGGCCAAAGCAGCCCGGGGAACCAGAATCCGGCCACTCAAAGCCCGGCGCATGCCTTGCCAGGAGCGAGCCCCGAGGAGTATTCTCCTCAGGTTTTCCAGCCCCGAGCCTGAGCGATCTGTCTGCACGATGCAGGCAAATACCAGCCTGAAATCACCTGTTCCATAGTTGAATGAGCTGAGATCAGTAGAAAACAGGGATGATTACATCAGCTCTCCAAGATGGCGGCTGCTGTCCTCCTCCGTGGTCCGACCGGTGTCGAGAACCGAACTGGACCGCTTCTCTCCTCTGTCTCAAAGCCGGAACTCAGCATTAAGCATGGCCATTGCACCGCTGGCAGGAGCCCCCAGAATCCGCATCGCTGTACTCCGGCTCCGGTACCTCGCCACTACCCAGTGTGCGCCGCAGACTCCATCTGCGGGGCAGTCCGCCGACCAGGCTCTGCTACCATCCGTGCGGAGAAATCGCCCGCGACCGAGCCCCCGCAGCCGAACCCCGCGCGATGTAAATCCATCCTCTAGATTCTGGAGCACCTCAATTTCACTGGAAATTCCCAACAAGGTAGCCTTCAGGCGTTTCACCTCGTCTTTCTCCCGCACAGTGACTCGGCGCACTGGGGTGATGCACTCCCATCGCCGCCATCTTCCCTTCCTCTCTTCAGTGGTTTCTACACTGTGCTTATTATGGTCCTAATGCACATATTAGATGCCCAATAAATTGTTGACAGGTTAGTTCAGGTCAAAAATGGTGGTAAGGAGATGAAAGTGATTTGTCTTATCTTTATTGTTGTTCCCAATAGAAGGTCAGAAGATGAATTCCAAATGAGAAGCTGAACTCACTTGGCCCCTTCCAATGTGTGTTTGATGAAGTGTTTCTGATGGAGATTTTATTGGTCAAGCTTGAAAGATCTTATTTTCACAAAGGTCAAATTCCCCATTATCAAGGAATAGGGAAATGGGCTAGAAACTGCTAGGACTTTTGCTGCTATCTTTTTTCCTTTCTCATTTCCTACACATCAGAAAGAAATATAGAAAAGTTATAGATGACAGTTGGGATGTCCACATGGAAATAAGACTTTATTGTGTTTCCCCTCTATTGCCTACTATGATTTTTTGCTCAGATACAGGAAGAGTGACTGAAATAAAGTGGCAACAACCATATAATTCCATTGCTGCTGCTTTTAGTCCCAGCCTCCTGGGGCCCACAGTGCACGGTTAAGAGCCTGGATTTGAAGGTTAATCTGGGCTTGAATCCTGGTTCCTTTTCTTATTGGCTTGTTTTGGGGCAAGTTATATGATCTAATTCATGGATGCCCATCTATCATCAACTGTGGATGAAAATAATACTTATCTAATATGGCTATTATGAAGATCAAAAGGATAAATTTCCATAAAAAATTTAGCAGTGTACCTGGCATCTGATATTAAAGGGTAGCTATTTAAAAATTATTGTAATTGTGAAAAGATATTTAATTAGTTGAATTGCTGATAGATATGGAGATCTACGTTTATAAGGGAGTAGAGAGAGAATCGTGGTACTCCCTGATACCAATTGTATGTTAATCAATTAACAGTAAGCACAGGATCATATTGTCATTCGATGCTAAAAGAGATGAGTGAATCATTTTTCTTTTCCAACAGTAAATGCTGAGGGCAATAATAGGGTGTGGACCAATAAATGCTACCTGTCTACCTGGAAATGACTAAAATTCTTTCTCCAATTTAATAAAGTAGAATGATGTTGGAGTGGGTGAGGAAAGAGAATATGACAGACTCCAGAGTGGGAAGTGGGAAAGGAAGAGAAGAAGGGTTCTGAGGTCACCTCCAAGCTTCCTTCTTGAGCTGTGACAGAACATATGCAGTCTTCCATGCTGTCTGTCAGCCCATGTTACCAAGCACAGAAGAGAGCTCTGAGCTAAGTGGTGTGGCATATGAGGGCCTGGTTTCCCACTCTTGTAACCAGCAAGGGTGAAGTGTCCTAGTCAAGTTCATCCAGAGAACAAAGGCCTGGGAGCTGTTCTATTGGGGGTGCTATCTTCTCTTAGGATAAGGTATTTAGGAAGCTGTACTGCCATTTGTAGACCCATATGGGGAGAGAAATTGCATCACACACTCACTTTGGGGTGAAAGGAAATGCCTTTGAACTTTGCAACTCAGCAGGTAGCCACCTGTTCTCTCACCACTGACGTGAGAGTGAGTAGAGGAGCTGAGAAGTCTCACTTTTGCATTTGGTCCCCAAATATGATCTAATTGGTAATATGAGCAATTAGAAATGTTCCTTCTTGTCCTCACTGGGTATTCACTTTCTACTCTGTACATGTTTTTGGATGAATTGTATTTAGCTTTCTGGTTAGCATTTGGAAGGCATCCTGATTGTGTTGAAAACTGGAAATCACAATCTGAAGTTTTGGACTCTGGCTGTAGATTATTTTTCAGATTACATTAGTATTCCTGGACCAGTTATTATAAACTCACTGCCAAATTGTCAGAAAAAAAAGCATTGGGATTTTCATCTTCTTAATATGTGGATAACTATCAAATCCAGTCCCACTTTCACACTGGCATTAATTTGATAGACTTCCTCTAAGCAAGCCAAGCAAATTCTCCAAATACCAAATATAAGATGGAGATCCAAAGGTCAGTGTTCTCCTCTATGCCGCCCCCTCCGAGGCGGCGTGTAAGGAGTTCAGGTCACTGCATGAGACAAAGGGACATCAGGCACTGCCAAATATCCCTGATGCCAGTTCAACGGCTAGGCTAAGTCGTTTGTATCGTTTGTATCTTGAAATCAGTGTTTACCCTGTTTTTGCAGCTCCTGGGTTGTTCCCTCCTGACCTGGATCTCTTGCTGTCCCCTGCCAGTGGATTTGCATCACTCATTGTGTGCCTTGTTTGACTGCCCTGTCTCCAGCTCTGTTGAGACTGTTTGTGGGTGGTTTCCTTGTGTGGAATGACAAGGGCAAAGGTCAGAAACTTCCATGATTCATTTCCTCTTTGCTGCACGCAGCGGATGGTTTTCTGGGTGAGTCACTCAGATGCCAAACACAGGAGGGATTTTCTTCACATTAGAGGCCCCAAGGCCCCGCTATACCCTGAGCCAGAGGAACTGAGTTCTTAATATCTCCTTTAAAATTTTTGTATTTTTTTTCTGATGATTTAAAAAATTCATCTGTATCTCCTTTTTTTGTCTCTGATTTGTGAAGTTTCTCCGCCTGTTGGAGAATTTTCTTGTATCTGTGGAGTCCCATTGAATTCTAACTCTAGAGTAATTAAACTCTTTCAATATTCCTTAAACATTCCGTCATATTAAAACATTCTCTGGTATGTCATCCATCCTGGAGTATGAATTGCAGTCTACTCATGGGCTTCTCAAAAATCCACCCTCCTCTTTTTCTTCCAGAATAACAATCTAAGGGAGGAACATAGATAGATAGATATCTTAGGATCTGTGTTCTTTTATGAACAGGAAGATGGTGTTTAAATACTTAGAGCTAAGATCTGCATCAAGGTGTTATTTTCTCAATGAAGGGATATTATCGTTTTCTTTTTTTAACCTTTAAAAATTATGAAATAGAACATGCAAACAGAAAACATAAATACATAGTATAATGAATGATTACAAAGTGAACAAGAAATAAAACGTGGCCAGCCCAGAAGCCCCTCCTTTGTTTACCTGGTAGACCACGCCCTCTCCCTCCCCTCTTGGGGTACCTCTTATTTTTCTTACCACCTCTGCATGCAAGGTTATTATTATTTTTAAAGCAAAAGCATTTCTATCTTCTATCGGTGGCACTACATAATTCATTTGTATTAAGTAATGACAACAGGAAGACCTTGGGCTGGAGTTGTGCATATGTACCATTCTCTCCACACCCCCAAGTCCCACAGAACTGCTTCTTTGTGTCTTCTGTGTTATGAAATAATAATACTCCTGCTAAAACCCGTGCTTAAAACAATGACAGTGAAGAGGTGAAATGAGTGTGGTATTTTCAGTGGCCTCTCTGCTGTGCACTGATTCCTCAGCTACAGATCATTTATGATGAGACACAGGAATCTTCTTCTCCTCATACCACCCTCTTTCTTTAATCTCTCTGGAAGTAGCCTAAGAGGTTCTCAAATCTGAGGAACTTGGATATGAAAAGGAACCACTTTCTGATCCTGGACTTCCCCTCTTAGAGAACACTACTTAGAGAACACACTATTTCAGCATATTTCTTTATCTTTGGAATTCACCCCAAGGGTTTTTTAACTTTCATTGGTCTGACATATTCTCTGCTGAGCTAGAAAAAGATCGGTGGGAGTGGACCCCCTTATATTTCCATGCCTTCCTTCATTTCTGTGATTGACTCAGGCAGATTTGTTAAGGAAAGAAACGATCACTTATTGTACCCCTAATCTGTGCTAGGTACTTTCAAATTCATTGTTTTATTAAATATTGACAACTTTGTGAAATGATTACTTACTGTCTCTATTGTTTAATGGATGCTGCTACATTTCAGAGATCTTAAGAAACTATCAAGGATCACCATATTAGAAATGGGCACAATCAGGAATTAAAAGATCTAACTCCAAGGCCAAGTTCTTCTGTTTGTTCTTTATAGGGCTTCCTCTCATCATTTGGCCGATGACCTTAGAGTCCCCATGGGGGGAAAAAAAAATATATATATATATGTGTGTGTGTGTGTGTGTGTGTGTGTATATATATATATATATATATATATATATATATATATATATATTTATTTTAAATTCCATTTCCATTTGACAAAAAAAAATGTTCTTGGAGTTATTATTACTAATGGGTTCAAGGTCCCAAATATTTTTCTTAGGCTTAGTTTGGGAGCCCACAGGATAAAGAGTTTCTGGATAGTGGAGTTACAGCAGGGATGGAGGAGGACCATCAGTCTTTGAAGCTCCTGTTTGATCTAAGGTCACTTTCTGTGGTTTCTGACATCACAGGTATGTCTGTCTCCAACCAGCTGCCTGTAGTCAGTAGCAGGCATCATAAACTGAATGTAAGAAAACTTAATTAGAAAACAACAAAGACAACACAGACTGGGATTACCCCAGAAACATCCACTGGACTATCACTGTTTATTGTGGGGTAGGATTTGATGCAATCCCTGTCCACCTTGGATCTTATCCAGCTATGTTACTAAAGCAGCACAAGTACTTGGTTATGTGTTGGTTTTTCCTGTAAGGTGGTTACTGAGTGTGGTTCCCGTAAGGTCAGTGTTTGTCTATGAGAAAAGAGCAGGTTAAAGGTTTGTGTGAAATGATTGATCGGTCAAAAAGCAGATGTTGGGAAAGAAAATGAGGCAGAGATTTAATTTTGGAGTAGGTCTGGAGGTGGTAGTTATGGAGCATATGGAAGATATTTTCAGAGGTGCGTAAGAATTGTCCCAATCCAAGTCCTTAACTTTAGGAGACAGCAACATTTATGTCACACTGAATCGGGAACCTGGACGAGACTCAGAGCCTGTCACAGTGCCCAGGACCTTGGGTCAACAGCTTTCATGCATCATATGAAGTTCAGTGCCCAGGGTTAAAGGGCATTTTTCAGAGGCAGAAGAGGAATAGAGATTGGTGGTAGCAGTCCTACTTATTTTCTTGGATGATGCTCTTTTAACTTTCATCTTCTCCCCAACCCAGCCACAACTCCTCTGAAGTGATCATATTGTTATCCTCGTATGTAATATTATCCCCCATTTTTTTTGTAATCTCTGTGTTCATTCATTCATTCATTCTTGACTCATTCATTTAATAACAAATATTTCTTGAGCTCATACTATGTGCCAGGCACTGTCTTAGACTCCGGTCATATACAACAATATGTATGAGCAGTATAGTTTATTTCATGTACAAGTTTTCATTTTTTCCATAAACTTTTTTTGTGTGTGTGTGGTACAGGGCATTGAACCCAGGGGCACTCTACCACTAAACTGCATCTTCGGCCTTTTTAAAAAATGTTTTGAGATAGGGTCTGGCGAAGTTGCTGCAGCTGACCTTGAACTTGGGATCCTCCTGTTTTTAGCCTCCCAAGTTGTGGGATTACAGATGGATGTCTTCCACAAACTTATAAAAGGCAATTATGTCACTTCAAGTGCTATTTTAAAAAGTTGCTTGTGTTTTTCATCAGTAGAAATAATAATAATAATAATAATAAAAAGACAGTATGTAAAACTCAGAGGCAAGGAAGTAAAGTAGATTTTACTAAGAGATGGAGCATGAGTCTGACACAAAAGTGGACACAATGTCATTTTCCTTTTTATTTCAATCGTTTTGCAGTATTTAGGGTTGTGTTCTAGACCTTGTGCATGCTAGGCAAGTTCTCTACAGAACACTGAGCTACATCCCCAGGCCTTTTTATTTTTATTTTTATCTTGAGACAAGCTCTTGCTTAATTGCCTAGTTTGGCCTCAAACTTTGCAATCCTCCTGCCTCAGTCTCCTGAGTTGCTGGGATGACTGGTGTGTACCACCACAATGTTATCTTCCTTGTTCTGATTGCTATCTCTGCATTATGGATTTTTAAACTGGATTTTAAAATGGATTTTAGTCTCTCCTCTAAGTCATTGTAGAAGCATCATTGATTTGTTTTTGACTTTATGTGAGTTATCAGAGCATTCCAAATATACTAGTAGGAAAACTGGTGAAAATAGAATATATTTTAAATATTAGATATCCATGTAAGTACAGCATTGTACCCATGTTAATTTCTTGGTACAAGGTTATACTTAGTATAACACAGCATTAGAACTGGAAAGGACCTCCATTGTCATCTGATGGAAATAAAGTTCCAAATGAAGAGGTGATCACCCAAAGTTGATGGCTGGTTAGTAGCAGAGTTATTCCTCTCCTTACTCCAGAATTAAATTCCTGTCTGACTTATCTTCCTAACATCTGTCTCATGACTGACCACAGTTGCTACTGTATTAGTTCCTTTCTATACCTGACACCTGTGTTTAGGTAAGGGTATCATGACAATTGGCAACGTGGAGAGTCTACTCCATGCTAAGCAATGAGCTGAGGTTCACATGCATGTCACATGGCAATATTAATCCTTACAACAATCCTTTAAGACCAATGTTATCATTATTTTCATTTTACAGGTAAGAAATTAGTTAGAGTGGTTAAGTCAATGGTTCTCTTACCAACTTTTAAAAAGTTAGGTTTTCTTAAGCAACAAAAATCAGTAGCATTGAATTAAAACTTAGATAAAATAAATATCTGTTGAGTCCAAATTGATATCAATAAGTAATTGAATAAATAAATACATAAATTGAAGGGACAACTCTTCCTTATAGAATTCTTCCTGACAGATAAGATTCCAACTAAAAAAATGTAGGAGAGATAAGAGAAATAGGAAATCAGTATTCAAATACTATATTAGGTCTTGTTTGTGTGTGACAGTTTGAGAAGAAACACAATATTTGTAGCCTCTGAGTATCTCTCTTTATTAGTCTTTTTTGTGTTCCTATAAAGAAATAGCTGAGGTTAGGCACTTTATAAAGAAAAAAAAGGTTTATTTAGTTCACAGTCCTGGAGGTTTGAGGGCATGGCAGAAGCATCAACTGGACTCTAGTGAGGGCCTCAGAGTGATGGCATCACAATGGCAGGAGCATGTGCAAGGAGAGATCACATGGTGAGACAGGAAGCCAGAGAGTGGGGGGAGGGGCTAGACTTGCTGTTTTATAACAACCCATTCTTTTTGTGTTTTTTATTTTGTTTTTATTTATTGTCATTAATTAATATTGCCTTAAGCTTAAAAAGAAGATTAGTAATAGACAAAATAAGTACCATCCCCAAATATCTCCTCATTCCATTCCTTAGAACCTGAGGACAATAATAACCCATATTTTCTCATATATTTTTTAATTGGTGCGTTATAGTTTTACACAATTGTGTGATTTGTTGTTACTTATTTGTACATGTACATAATACAACAAAATAATTTGATTGATATCATTCCATAAATATTTCCTCTCTCCCCTTTCTCCTCCCTCCTCCCGTCCCTTTCTTCTACTCTACTGATCTCCCTTTGGTTTTCATGAGATCCACCCCTTGCCACTTTGCTTTTCCCTTTTCCTTTCTAGCTTCCACATATGAGGGAAAAAAAACATATGACCCTTGACTTTCTGAGTTTGGTTTATTTCACTTAACACAGTGTTCTCAAGTTATCCATTTTCCTGAAAATGACATAATTTCCTTCTTCTTTATGGGTGAATAAAACTCCACTCTGTATGTATACCACATTTTCTTTATTTATTCACCAATTGATGGACACCTAGGCTAGTTCCATACTTTGGTTATTGTGAATTGTGCTGCTATAAACATGGGTATGCATGTATCACTATAGTATGCTGATTTTAATTCTTCAGGATAAATATCAAGGAGTAATATATCTGGGTTATATGGTGGTTCTTAGTCTTTTGAGGAACTTCCATACTGATTCCCATAATGGTTGTACTAATTTACAATCCCTCCAACAGTGTAAAAGGGTTCCTTTGTTTGTATTCTTGATGGCTGCCATTCTACCTGGAGTGAGATGAAATCACAGTGTAGTTTTGATTTGCATTTCTCTAATTGCTGATGAGGTTGAATATGTATTTGTTGGCCATTGTATTTCTTCTTTAGATAAGTGTCTGTTTAGTTCATTTACCTATTTATTGGTTGAGTTTTTTGGGGTTGTTTTTTGGTGTTAAGTCTTTTACATTCTTTATATATATTCCAGATATGAATCCTTTGTCAGAGGAGTACCTAACAAAGATTTTCTCACATTTTGTCAGTTTTCTCTTCACATTCCTAATTGTTTCTTTTGCTGTGAAGAAGCTTTTTAATTGATGCTGTCCCATTTATTAACTCTTGTCATTATTTCCTGAGTGTTAGGGGTCCTATTGAAAAAGTCATTGCCTGTGCCTAAAAGCTTGAGTGTTGACCCTACATTTTTTTTCCCTAGGAGTTACATAGTTTCTGACCTAATTCCTAGGTCTTTGATCCATTTTGAGCTGACTTATGCAGTGTGAAACCTAAAGGTCTAGTCTCATTTTTCTACATACAGATAATCAGTTTTCCCTACACCATTTGTTTAAAAGGCTGTTTTTTTTTTTTCTCTAATGGATGTTTTGGTGCCTTTGTAAGGATCAGACAACTGTAGACATGTGGGTGTGTCTCTGTATTTCTGTACCATTTGTTTATGTGTCTGTTTTCATGCCAGTACCATGCAATTTTTAAAAAAATTATAGCTCTGTAGTATAGCAGGAAGTCAGGTATTTTGATGCCTCCAGCAGAGTTTTTATGACTAGAATGGTTTTGGCTATTCTGGGTCTTTTATTTTTCCAATTGAATTTTAGGATTATTTTTTCTAGTTTTGAGGATAGTGACATTGGTATTTTGATGGGGACAGCATTGAATTCATTTATGATTTTTTTGGTGCTGTGGCCATTTTAACAATATTAGATCTGGTTATCCATGACCATGAGAGATCCTTTCATCTTCTTAGGTCTTCTTCAATTTCTTTCTTCAGTATTCTGTAATTTTCATGGTAGAGGTCTTTCACTTCCTTGGTTAGATTTATTCCCAGATATTTTACTTTGCTTTAGTTTTTGAGATTACTGTGAATGGAATTGTTTTCCTGTCTTTTTTTTTTCTCAGCAGACTCATTATTGATGTATGAGAAAGCTATTGATTTTAATAACAACCCCATTGGATAGGAATTACTCCATGCAAGACTGGTTCTTCCAAGAACAGTGGTCCCAATTTTCTGGTGCTACATCCCATCTCTTAAACATTCTACCACCTTCCAATTTCATCACACTGGGAGCCAAGCTTCCAAAACATGAAACTAAGGGGGGACAAACCACATTCAAACCATAGCAAATGTAAGAACAGTAACTCAACAGTGAGGGAAACTCAGCAGAAAGTACCTCAACCAAATAATCAAGACTCACATCACCACTAATAAGTCATCATAATACCTTGTTCCACCTGATGTGATACAGCAAGAAGGGTGCTTTACTTCTGTGGTCATCATGCTAAAGATGTGAAACAGCAGTGTCATTATGGGAAAACATCAGGCGAACACAAATTGAACATCATGCTACACAAGATCTACCCCTGTTCTTCAAAGGTATCAAGGTCATGAAAGTCATAGAAAGACTATGAAAATGTCACGGTTTGGAGGACACTCTGGGAACATGACAATTAAATGTAATGTGGAATCTCAGAAGAGAACAATGATATTAGGAGAAAATCTGGTGAATAGAGAATAAATATTACTCCAAGTAAGTACAGCATTACACCAATGTTGATTTCTTAATTTTGATAATTATATTATGGTTATGAAATATGCTAATATTAGGGGAAGCTAGATAAAGTATGTATAGAAACCGCCATTTTCACAGATTTTCTATAAGTGTAAAATTATTTCCAAAATGAAAGTCAGAAAAATAGATTTACAGACCCCATCTTAGATTTACTAAATCAGAATTTTCTAGGTTGATAAAGAGTCAGAACTCTGTCCTGAGTAACAGAACAGAAATTTCTCCTGTGGCCAGGAGAAAGTGGTAGGTCGCATTTGGGATTTGAACCCGTATCTGCTTGATTTGAAAGTCCACACTCTTCATCATAATAGACAACCTAAAACAGACTTGAAGTTAAGTGGAAATTTAGATGAAAAATATTAACAATACTTGAGATAAAAACACTCTGTGCAAAATATTGTATTTTATATACCCAGTTTTCTAAAATACACAGAGATGTAGATTTAGTGGTTGAATTGAACTACATACAAGTTTTTCTTTATGTTCATAACTTCCAAATCCTCTCCCTTTATTTTATACAGGTAGCTGATTATCCCAACTAAATGTAGCATTTGCAAGGTACAATACCAAAGCTAGCTCCATTTTTGGTAGAGAAGAACCTAAAACTATAAAAGCAAATGTCACTATGGTAAAAATGAAGCCAAATTATTAGAATTTAATGATATAGATTTTGGGCTAAATAAAAAGAGTAAAATAAAATTCTAAGCATTATTATCCAAGTGTGATTAAAAAGTCAAGGCCTATGTAATTTGTCTTCTCTCCCATTTGGCACAGTTTGTCTCTTAGATTGCTTCAGGGTCTGGCACATAGCAGTTCCTAGAGGCTGGAATCAACCATACTTGGGAGATTGCTTGCCAAAGGGGTGTGGCTACGGAGGGTTGTCAAAGGGACTCTGTGCCCAAGTCTTCTTCCTTTTCACTAAATTTTGTGCCAGGCACCATATTAATGCCTAGAGATATAAAAACGAGAATGGTACAATCTCTACCTTCAAATAACTTCTGGCTTAGTTTGAGTGAGAGGTCTATGTATGGCTCAGAGCTGGGGATTGGACAAGTGATGGCAAAAGCAAGGAAAAAATTGCTACCAGAATGAAAACTGACCGACGTAATTTTCACACACTAGGTGGTCAGGTGTGGTGTCTCTTTGATTTAGAAATTGAAGGTGAACTCCTCTTTGGTGAACAGTGGGCCTCCCATTCTCCAGGGATGGGGCTGTGGTCCAGGAGGAGAGAATGAGATCCAAAGAGAGATTTTTTGCTGTACATCATGAAGTAGCAGGAACTAGGGACTGTCACCTGGTGCCTCAAAGGCAAGTGGGAACAAGTCGGAGTGGGGAGGCTGAGAGCAGACTGTGCTATTTGCAGGCAGTCACAATCTTCAGGTTTCCCCCAGTTTGTTAGAACAAGGGAATCTTGGAAGGGGTGGGGTTTGTGGACTCTTTGCCACATTTGGAAGTGAAAGACTACAATATAATGCAGCCGAATCAGGTGCTAGCTGTAGTGGGACCCCAGAGATCTGTCTAACTTTGAAGGAGTGGGGGTTAGAGAGATGACATTGTCACAGAGTACAATTTAGGCCCTAAATACAAGTAGGAATTCATCTAAGAAGAGAAAAAACCTTCCAGAGAAGGGCCCACACCCCATCCCCTACTCTATTGCTTTTCTTGTGAGTTTTTTCTCTGCTTGAGATAGGGGATCTGTACTGGGCTCTTGTAAACATGTAAGTGAAATTGCCTGGCAGGGTCTATGATCTTGTTGCAGCATTTGAGAGGAATATACTGAGTGAGTTGTTAAAGAAAGAGAACAAACCATGGCATGTAGCTCTGGGAGGTCAAGCCCCACTCTATTTCTACCTCATTTCCACTGAAATGGTGGTCCTGGGTAGCCAGGGGGCTATAGAAGAATGAAGGAGCTTGAAGAAGGGAGAGTGTGTGGGGTGGGGCAGTGGGAAACAGGGCCCAAACTAGACTCTGAAGATAAGATCATTTCTTGAACCATGTTAGCTTTGGCAAATTGACTTTTCCTTATTTTACTAATTTTACTATTTTACTAATTTGACCATTGAAGCCTGTTACTATATTTATTATTTGTTTATTTATTTTATATATACCACATTTTCTTTGTTTAGTCCTATTGCTATACTTAAAATGAACAACATGAAAATAGAAAAATGAAAGTAATAATAAAATAGCTAGTTGTTATTGAGAGTTCATTGTGTACTTCCAATGTGATTTTTAAAATTTAAACCTTTCTGCTAACGGGTAAAATAGGTTGCATTATAAGCATCTTCATTTTGCAGAGATAGGGACAGAAAAGGAATGAAGTAACTTGTCCATGGTCATAGAGCTAGTAGGATATATCTTGGATCCCAGTTCAGTCCTTGACCACTAGCTGGATTGTGTCTCTGCTGCTGGGAGAGACAGGCTAAGATTTAGGAATAATCTTAGTGGTTGCCTGAGCACTTAATATTTCCCGTGAGCTTCCCTTTCTAGCAGTTTTGGTGAAATAATTCTTTATTGTATTTGACTTTCCTACATAGTAGGGCCACCGGTCCTGCTCAAACTAGGCATTCCCTGTCACAGACCACTTGATGCACCCACCTACACCCATTTCCCAATGCCCAGCTGGCTACGAACAATGGTAGGCTGCCAAGGAGGGATTCTGTAGTGAATCAGAACTGGAGATCTGACTATAGGCAAGAGCTGGTGATAACAGTAATTCTGGGTAAGTTTTTCAAGTTCTTCAAGGTTCTTTTTCCTGAACAGAATAAAATTGGTTTTTCAAATCCTATAGGATTATGTTAAAGAGTCATAGGCTTTTCTTGAAATCAAGTAGAATTTTGTACTATACACAAAGAAGAGTAAGAAAGTTCTCCTGCCCACAAAGAGCTCCTGCTCACAGTCTAGTCAGGTGAATGAGGCCCTCAGATCATCGCACCATGGAGAGATGTAAAGTTTTGCTGTACTCCAAGTATGATGCATGGCTAAGAACATCAGCATCACTGGGATGTTAAACATCTAGAATCTCAGTCTCCATCCCAGACCTATGAACCAGACTGTGTATCGTGACAGGATGCCCATGTGCTTTGGGTGCATATTAAACTGCAAAGACCTCTGGTTGTAGAGCAATTTAGGAGGGAACAGCTAGGTAGGCTGCAGTGATCAGGTAAGGCTTTCAAAGAAGTTAACACTAATAAGTGGCAGACATTTTCAACAGGAAAATGTGTGTGAAGGAGAAATGAGCAAGTGAGCATAGTAAAGGCCTACCAGAGAGAAGCATATAATTTCCCCCCTTGGAATGGTTTCTTGGTTTAAAATATTGCAGCTCCAGAGAGTATCTCCCCAAAGAGAAGAAAATATGTGTATAATCAGTGAAACAAGAAGATCTTTGAGTTTAATAACAATATCAATTAAGTTTGACAAAAATATTATTAAATACCACTTATTCATTATCACTCAAAACATGCATGGTTCACATATGTGATTGAAGGGTGAACAAAACTGATGTATCCTTTCCATGTTCTGAATTCCAGGCTCAGGTGAAAAGCCAGGGGAAAAAACCACTTATCGGTTGTCTAACTTGGGAAAGTTGTTTAACTTCTCCATCCTACGTTTTCTGTACCTGTAAATGGGGGCCATAATGGTACCCACTTACCTGGTTTTACATGAGCAATACACTTAGAACAATAGAGAAGTTTATTAGACACATTTAAAAATAATTAGTGTTTATGTGGGCAAAGCAAATAAAAATTTTGGAATAGCTCCAACATTTTTGAAGACCATTTGAGATTCTTGGACTAACAGTTCTCCTGTGTCATTGACTGAGTTTGAAGGTTGGTTGAGGTCCTGTGGTTGTTGCCACCTGACCACAGAGAACATAAATGGGAGGCTAGGTCATATTAACAGCAGTATCTAGTCAAGAGCCCACTTAAAGATTTTTTTTTTTTTTTTTGTTAATCTGTTTGGTCCTGGCTTGTTCTGTGCAATCACGTGACCAGAGCCAGAGCCACTTACCTCCTTTGTACAATGGCAATAATTGTACCTGCACATAAGTTGTCAGGATTAACTGAGTTCCTATAAGTGTGTAGAACTGTGCCTGGTCCATAATAAGCAGCTGATAAGTCTTAGCATTCACCACCACCACCATCATCATCATTGTTATTTGTATCAGTTCCCTTGGTTAAAGAGCTATCTGGAAATTAAAGCCCTACAGGAAGGTCGCTACTCACTTGTCAAGTTAAGGCTGGCTCTAACGGTGTCATGTTCTCTATATGCTCAGTTCCTTGGCAATTCCTTGCTTCTTCTGGCTTGATAGGAATTTGAGTTGGTTGCTTCTGCATCACACACAGTGTTATTAGTCCATACCTATCATTGTAAACAAAAAGGAAAAAGAGATATGCATCTTCAAAAAATAAAAAAAAACTCTATGAAAATAGCCATTTTCTTGTTGTCATCACCCTGAAAACTCTGTCACACAACCTTTATGCAATTTGAGTTTAGACATTCTTTCTCAAGATTATGCCTTTAGCATTGGTGATCTCCTTACAAGGGACAGGTAGACTAAGTGCACCTACAGAGATGTGCACCTACCCTTTAAAATATGACAGTGGCTCTGAAACTGCCAGGCAGCCCAGCCTCGTATTTTCTGTCCTGCTTTTTACATTCCCTTTTCATCACCGCACAATGGACTATTTCACCATGAGGTGAAAATAGAACACCTGCCGTAAATCTTTGAGGATTTTGTCCTGTGTTTTCTTATAAAGCCAAACTAGAAACCCCCACTGGCAAAACCAGCTGTGCCTCATATTTAAACACAAACTATAAAGTGTCAAGGGAAAGAAGTGACTTAGCCAATGAAAACAGTACAGTGGGGGCCAGATCGGTTTCCAAGATTTATGAGCTGAGAGCAAGTCACACTTTAATGAATATTAAATGAAACCTATCTTATTCGTGCAAGACAGGCTGTATTTTCTTTTGAACATTTCCATGAAATGCCTCTTTTCTGAAACTCTTTGGAAACTTGAGTTGTCTCCTCAAAATGATATGCATGTCAGCACATTGCAATAAATCTTCTGAGAACTAGGAAATATATGATGGCTTGGTACTCTGGAAATCATATTTTCCCCCTTTAAAGTGTCAGGATTTTATCTATGGGGACGTGTTTCCAGTCAAGAGCAAAACCGGTGAAAAGCAGTCTTAAGTTTTAATTCAATTCTCCTTGATTAGAGTTATCTTCCATTTAAAAACCCGTGTCCAAATGTGGTCTAGGGAGTTGGACATGGGCAACATCCATCCCGAGTTTCCTCAATACTTTTTTCCTATCTTCCAAATGCTCTCTCAATTCTTGCTGCCACATTTGAGCTCGACCCTGACTTCCCTACCATTCTTACCACCAAGTGTCATCAAGAAATGTTTGACTTATAGTATGCATATGATCTTTTAGAAGAGTTTGCATTTAAAATGTTCTAAGTACACAAAGACAGGTTGCATATTTGGGATATGTATGAAATTAATGGTGTTTGTGGGGAGCAGGGACAGAACCTCCATCCAGGGGGTACCTGTCCTCCTTATGTTGTTTGTGTTCCTGGAGATGTGCAGTGCAGTAGCCCTGGAAAAGGAGAAGGTGGAGTTACTTTCTCAGGGTTTCTAAAATCACACTAAAATGTTACATAGGGATCTAATTGTCTGGTCTGTCTCTGTTTGGAAGAAATAGATATAGAAACAAAACTAAAAGTGAGGTGAAGCCAGTCTGATAAGGAAGTGAACTGTTAGAAATTTTCCCCCAGTAAATGTTCTTGCTGCTTCTAAGAGAAGCCACATATGATCAGCAGGTCCCTGACCCATCCTGGCAGATGGCACCACTGGTAGAGGAAAACTCAAAGAGCCAAGAGGCTTTGCAAACTTCCTCAAGAGTAATCTCTGAGGAATCTCAGCTGACTCTTTAAAATTGGAACAAGGTCAGTTTTGGCTAACTTGGTCTTAAACACCTGGCAGAAGAATATAGCCTACAAATAGTCCTACATGGACATTTAAAAGGAAAAACAATTTTTAAAAAATGAAATTTAAGATGCACACTTGTGTCAGCCCTACCAAAAGTAAGTCAAGCTGGAGCCTATAAAGGAAGGGTTCTTGTGTGGGAGTGCCCAATAATAATGATCACAAAGGACTCTAGAATCGCAGGTTTGTTCTGAGTTGAGCCCGATCTCATAGACTTACAAATCTTCCTTACCTCCTACATTGATAAACTTGATTGTTTTTTTCACTAATATGATTATGAGTTACAGTCTTTGTGTTTTCAGAGACTGGCTTAAATACTAATTGCTTTTTTGCTAATTGTTTACAAGAAAAGTGATGCTTTGCTGTTTTGTTTATTATTGTCTTAATCTGATCCCTGCCCTATGTATGCCTTGTTTGTTCAGTCACCTGCCACCTGCCACTGTGGACCTCTGGACTGCTTTGATGTTGAATACCCTTAACTGTCCACACTCCACTTGATAGAGAACAAAAACTTTGGGTTACTTCCCCCAACTTTGCACTATTTTAGTAGGAAGAAGCTTGGAGATGTTGTTGCCCATTTTTCCAGAGAAATCGCATGAAGAAATTGACAATGGGGAGATGGAACAGTGTCCACTTTATGCTTTGAATACATCCCTTGCTGCTCTGCTGCTGCAACTTTTTAAAAAAATGGACATGTTTCTTTCTCTTCCTGTCTCCCCGATTCTCCCTAATCTCTTCCCCTCCCTAATCTCAGGGGAAACAGGATTACCTTTCTTCCCCATTTTAGGCAGATTTATCTGTCCTTGAGTATATATCACCATAGGAATGAAGTAATCCATACTTTGGGGATGGTACCAGAAGATCTCAAAATTGACTATCTCCCCAATTAACAAGTGAATCACGACTCCAAGTAGAATATAGCCTTTGAATCCCCTCTTTTAAAGCCCCCTATTCCTGCTGATGAGCAGAATCACAGCCTTTGGGACAGGAATCCCCTGTGTTTCTTCTCCTTTGCTAGCAAAGTAATAAACCTTCTTTTCCCTTTTTCTTTTTCTTAAAAAAAAAAAAAAGAAAAAAAAGAGGAAAGAAAGAAATGCACCCTCAGACAGGTGCACCGCCATGTGGAAAAGGGGGTGTGGTCAACTGTGTGTGACAGACAAATTTGTGCTAAATTCAAAATGAGCAGAACTTGAATACAAAGGTCTCAGCCTTCCAAGACGGTACTTCTAGAATCTAATCTGAATTTTCCAGAACTATTTATAAGGATTCCCTGTTGTTTTTGCAGGGTGATGTTGGGGTGTATCAGTCTATTGCCTCCAGGTAAGTTAGGGTGGCCACCCTTTTCCAAGTTGAGGTATGCTGTACTACACTGGGACAGCTGTTTGGACTCTAATTTGGTGGGTGATACATGCAGTGGTGAAGAAACAAGATTTGACATTAGGCCAAATACAAATCTCTCTGAGGCAGGAACAGCATCCATCCTGATTATTGACAACCAATACCTCGCTCTGTTTCTGCCACAGGAAATACACTCAATAATTAGAAATTGATGGCTATATGGATGAATGAACTGGCCTGCTTGAAACCCAGAGCTGCTAATATTTTAGTTTCATGGCTTCAGGCATATTATTCAAGCTTTCTGAATGTCAGTTTTCTTATTTGCAAAATGGAAAAATAATACTTTACTGGGTTATTGGAAGAAATACAATGATCTAACATATCTGTAGTCCTTAGCACAATGCATTCATAAAAGCAAGCTGTCATGATAGTGATATCAGCAGTATTACTGAGTTGTTAATCAGTGGGGGAGGAGGTAGTTAAAATATCAGATGTAGATCCTCACAGCAGCCCTGGAGAGCATCGGAGAGAGAATAGGGTAGAACAGAAAGTATGGGTAGGATGTTTATAGACACTTAGGTAAGAGGCTGGGCATGACTTGGCCTGGACAAAGAAGGTAGAAATGGGGTCTTAACAAAATTGGTCATTGGGAAGTCACAGGTGACCTGGCCTAAAGCTCAGGACATTTTTACCACACCGTGCCAGAGAATATACCTACATTAAAAAAAGGTGGGGAAGGTGGGGTCTAAGTCTAGGAAGGATGTGTGTGTGTGTGTGTGTGTGAGAGAGAGAGAGAGAGAGAGAGAGAGAGATATGCATGGGCACATGAATAAATAATTGTCAAAGATCTGGAAGACATTGCCTAGTTGACAATGGAGATGAAGTAAGTCATGAGGAGGTATTGGGTGAAAAAGAAGTGTGAGCATTAACAAGAGTAAATTTCTGCCGTTCCCACACTGGGGCCAGCCTTACCATGCCTTACCTATGGGAACTGTGGTTGATATGCTGAGACACTCAGTCTTTTAGCTCATACACTGGATTTTTATTTTTTTCTGAGAAAAATGATGAGTTTGTCATCATGTGATCTTATGCTGTTCTTACAGCCAGCCAGTCTGGAAAGAACCTGCTAAAAGGGAATATACAAAATGTATAAAAGAATAACCAAGAGATAATGTTTGTGTGATGAACAGGTCTTAATTAGCTACAGTAAGTCAGGCATTGCAGGCACTCTCTGTTGTAAACACATTGTATTTAATTTTCACAACCACCTTCTCCATTTTATAGATGGAAACACTGAGAGTTAGATGAATTAGGAACTTGGTTAGTAAGTTGTGAAGTCAAGGTTGAAACCCAGGTCTTTTTTAAAAAAATTGTTTTAATTAGTTATACATAACAGCAGAATGCATTTCAACTCATTGTACACAAATGGAGCACAACTTCTAATTTTTCTGGATGTACACAATGCAGTCACGCAGTTGGTGCAATCATACCTGTACAGAAGGTAATAATGTCTATCTCATTCCACCATCCTCACAGCCCCTCCCCTCCCCTCACTCCCTTCTGCCCAATCCAAAGTTCCTCCATTCTTTCCCAGCCCTGCCACTGCCATTATGGATCAGTATCTGCATATCAGAGAAAACATGTGGTCTTTGGTTTTTTTGGGAATTGGCTTATTCCGTTTAGCATGATATTCTCCAGATCCATCCATCCATCCATCCATTTACCTGCAAATTCCATAATTTCATTCTTCTTTAAGGCTGAGTAATATTCCATTGTGTGTATGTGTATATATATAATATTTTCTTTATCCATTCATCTATTCAAGGGCATCTAGGTTGGTTCCATAGTTTAGCTATTGTGAATTGAGCTGCTATAAACATTGATGTGGCTGCATCACTGTAATATGCTGATTTTAACTCCCAATTAATAAATGGGCTAACTGAACAGATACTTCACAGAAGAAGATATATAATTGATCAACAAATATATGAAAAAGTGTTCAACATCTCTAGCAATTAGAGAAATTCGAATCCACACTAAGATTTCATTTCCAGTCAGAATGACAATTATCAAGAATATAAGCAGGGATGGGATTGTGGCTCAATGGTAGAGCACTCCCCTCACATGGGCGGGACTCAGGTTCGATCCTCAGCACCACATAAAAAAAAAAAATAAAGGCATTGTGTTGTGTCCAACTACATCTAAAAAAATAAATATTAAAAAAAAGAATACAAGCAACAGTAAGTATTGGTGAGGATGTAGGGGAAAAGATGCACTCATACATTGTTGGTGGGACTGCAAATTGGTGCAACCACTCTGGAAAGCAGTATGGCGATCCCTTGGAAAACTTGGAATGGAACCATTTTTTGACCCAGCTACCCCACTGGGTCAAAGGACTTGAAACTCAGGTCTTTCTCTATGCTCTTTCTAATATTCAGTAATGCACGTGAGACTCAAAGCTAAATGAATCTTCACTGTTAACTTGCATATGTGGAAGGACTAGCTCCGTGATGGGAATGGATGTGTTGATGGAAAATAATCACTTACTGTTCCGGGGATAATGGTGGTATGTTAGCACAATAAGAAAAGCAAACATGTTGAGCCCTTAATAGGTGCCAGTCACTAGGCTAGGGGCATCACATTTGGGATCTCATTTAATCCTCACAGCAAGTCCATGAGCTGCGTGCTCTGCCTGTATGCTGGTGGGAGGCAGTGTGTGAAGCAGAACAGGTGTCTCCTAGTCGCTGCCATGTCTCAATAGACTGAGGTCCACGGCATTGGCTTCTTTGCTGGATGTTGCAGAAAAATATGCTGGAGACTCTGGCTCCTCAGTTCGCAGCATTCTCCTATAATCACAAACAGCTGGCAGAGGACCTGTCTTCCTCCAGAAACAAGTGAGTTGAAAGGTGAAGACACAGTTCACGGACAGTCAGCATGACCTGCAAGCTGGGCCAGGTGGGAGGGACAGTGATTTTTGCAGGGCCACATCCCACCTTATTACCTTCTTCCCTTCAATAGCAGTAAGATTATTAGCTAATGTTTGTTGAGCTGTTGCTAAGTGCTGGACACTATCCTAGTCACTGCACATGCATTTTCTCATTTAATCCTCATACCCAGTCTCCAAGGGTAGAATCAAGGCAGAAAAGTTAAGTCTGTTTTCCCAGTGAGCTCTGGATCAAACTGGTTCTTAGAGACCAAATGCCGAAAGAGAGGTCAATAGCTGGTCAACAATTCCCTGAAGACCACTATTTTGTTCACTTCCTAATACCCACACATGTATAGCAGGGGCTGGGTAGAACCACCAAAAGGTGGTTATTTCAGGGCACCTGGCAATGGTATGGAGAATAATATACATTCCAGGTGCTTTTAACTGCTTGTTTGGAGGAGAGACCTTCTCTGCTTTAGATCTGACCTCGCTGTGTTCCCTTTGGCAGTGTGGCTTCAATTATGATGGCTGTTTCATATGTACATTTTCGGCAGAGCCTGCAGCTTCAGCATTCTGCTCACGTCTCCCTTTTACCTCAGGCTGCTGTTAGCTGCATGCACAGACCTCTATGTGTGAAGAAGGTTCGATTTCCACACAGGGCACTTTTCCATCAAAATTCCCTACTTGCTGCTTTCTGAGTTGTGAAAATCTGACCCTAGTGCAGAAAAGGACAGAGCTGGAAGTTCATCTCAGGGTCTGCTCTCTCTATTTGGACCAGTGTCAGTTGGGGGTATTCATTAGAGAGACCCCAGGCTGGTTCTTAGAGCTTCCAGTTGGCCAGCAGCTGTGGTGGGGCGGCAGGTACCAGGTGTGGCCGGCAAACTTACCTGCCTCACAGGCCTGGCTTCTTTGAAGTGCTGCCCAGAATGTCACACTTCAAAGAAACCACACTGCAGCTGTCACCTGGCTATCTAAGGGAGGTCAGGGAGTTAATGTGCAACCATGAAACCCAGCCCTCCCACCTCCAACTCACACCTGGGATATGGAAGCACATTTTTCTCTGGTGCAAAGGATTTGAAAGCCTTGTTCCTAATTTATCTCAGCAAGAGCTCAGTGCCCTGTGTCTTTAGATAAAGATCCATTGTACATCTCTCTCCAACAATAAAATAAGTAAATGAGCTGGATTTTTCTTTTCTGAATAAGAAATTATTGAGCAACGAAGTAAGTATTTGCAATTACTATTAGCAGGAATTTAATTACGAGACAAATTTGTAAGGAAAAAATTAGTGGGGCTTTGTATAAAAGTGGCACCTTTTATCTGAGGATCACAATGGGTTGTATGCAAATTAATGAATTCTCCTAATGATTCCGCTTGCTATGCACTCAATTGCTGTTTTACATTTTCCTTGGGCATCTAGCACTCAGCTGGGGTGGGAAGCCAAAGTTTATTTATTAGTTTCAGCAAGATGGATGTAGATTAGATCTAAAGGAAAAGGACTTCCTGGTTGTGATGTTATTGAATGCCAGCCTGAATTACTGTGGCAGTTTTAAAAGACTGGCACGAGAGGACTTCCTGCCACTTTGATGGTACCCTTTTCATTACAAAACCAAACCATCACCCTCTTCCAGTAGAACAAGCTGAGTATTTGACTTAAACACAGATAATAAAGCATCAAAGGAAAGAAAATGACTTAGATTAAGTGACTAGGAAAACAGAAATTCTTTGAGACTCTGCTGTAAGGGTCTGGACTCTGGGGGCAGCAAGTTGTGGATTTGCCTCAATTAACATAGAAGGCCAGCTATGGCATGGAGTAGTTTTCGTTGCATTTCCTAGTCTTGAACTTGTCTTCTACTCTCTTTCCTTCTCACCTTCACCTACACATGCCAATAAGATTATAGACTCTGTCTTAACAAAAGAGGATAGACAGGTATATGCACACACGTATTTAGTTTAGATTTTCAATTCAGATATCTATCTTGTGCTGACAGATAAACCAGACCTGGCACCCTTATATTCCTTCTGCACAGTTTACATGGAATTCATGCTCCTTCTACCAACTCCTTCTTGGGCAAGGAGAGAAGATTTGGGACAGACAGGTTCTTTGCCAGCTGCCTATGTCTACACTGAGGGAGGAAGTTTATTCACCTCACTCTCTGTTCCTCCATTCCTTTTTTCTCTCAGTGCCTTATTAGAACCCTCCAAATTTTCTGTATCATTGATGCTAAACTTTGCAATTAGTTTTCTTCCATCCTTGGGTATAAATAGGCAACGAAAGGCAATCTTGTTTTTTTTCAGTTTTTTTTTTTTTTTTTTTTGTGGGAGTATCTTGGGGATCAGTGTCCTTGGCTGCCTACCAGGCTACAGAATAATAAGTTGACAAAGGTTTCTGGAACTGGGCTACTTAGTTCAAAACTTGGCTCTGCCATGTACTAACTATGGGAACTTGAGAAGGTTTCTTAATCTGCCTCAGTTTCCTCATTTGTCCAACAAGAATAATAACAATCCCCACCCTATAGAAAAGTCATGAGCATTAAATGAGATAACGCTTGTATGATATTTAATAAGCACATGGTAAGCCATTCAAAAATGCTACAATAATAATGATAATAATGCTTATTGTTAGTTAATTGAGTGCAAAAAATCTTCAGAGTCTTCTAGGGGAATGTGTATGCTTCAGTCTGTTTCCTGGATCAGAGCATCTTCAATGGTTGTGGTGTTTCTCCAACTGTGGGTTGGGTCTTCTTAATGGTTAATGGACTCAATTTAGTTGACTATCAAGTAGCTTATGAAAAAAGGAAAAATATTTGTACATGAGGCAGGTATTAAGGATAGTGCTGTTTATGGAACTTTTGTTTCTGTTATGCATATAAACATATATGATTATGTTTACTTAGCCTGCTAGAATGTGTGTGTGAATATATATATATATAATATATATATATATTCACACACATATTCTCATAAGGCACACTGAATTATAATGCAAATGACTTATTTTAAGCACAGTCAAAAAGGTGAAAAACGCAGACTAAAACATATACATTGAAGAAAATTTCTTACTGTAATCCTGTGACTTCCCTGCATCATGGGTTCTCTTTCAAAATAATATAATCTTTAAGAAATATGATTAAGAGAGTTGTAAGTGCCTCCAACAAGGAAAGAGAGGAATAATTTAAACAATTTACAGGGCAAAGAGGATAAAGACTATTAAGCATAGTATGTGAATTATAAAATCTAGTATTATGCAACATGTACATACAGAGTGTTAATAACCTTACTGTATAAAGAACACTTACAAAGTAGATGAACAGTTGATTTACAAAAGAAATATATAGCAAATATCTAAAAACATATGTAGCCTCATTAGTGACAAAGGAATACAAAAGAATAGAGCTAAATTATGTTTTTTTTTCACCTGTCAAATTAGTAATTTTGTTTTAAAGTAATGCTTACTGTAGAGAAAGTTATAGGGAAATAAATACTTTTACATAAGACCAGTGGGAATAAAGATTGTTCCTTCTTGGAGCAGTTTGATAAATTTTATTTCAGAAGCCATAAAAATGTATAATCTTTGAGTTGAAAATTCTACTTGACAGAATTTATACTTTGTTAAGAAAGTAGGTGCACAAATATTTGGCATCTTTGATGTTCATCACAGAACTGTTAGAGTAAGACAATTGAGTGATAAAACTTTTCTTTTTTTTTAGGAAAAATTTTGATAAAATAAATTTTTGTGAACTTACACAATGGAATAAGAGACTGTCATTAAAAATGATTCTGCACTGTGGTTCTTGAGATAATTTCTTTTTGTGTTGCTGGGCACCAGTTCTCACAAGCTAATCTTTCATTGTAAGGAGGTTTGCATTTTTTTTTTTTTTTTTGGCCACCAGACTTCACTTAAATTATTTAAAGACTTGGCTCTTGAGTTTTGCAACTTTGAAGTAGGTTGAATTTAGGCATAAAGTGCTAATTTAAATAATGTGATTGACTTTAAGTAATATATAATGTGGAAGAAATTGCAGGTTATTTATAGGTGAGCACAGAGCCCACACCTGCCCTGTTGTTCTCCATTAGAGCCCAAACCACACCCAGTTAAGCTTTGGGCTCCCTCAAGTAATCTGATGCAATGGTCAAGCTTTGTGGACTCTGAGTTGTCACACCTACGGATAAAAATTCTGTCCCTCTCCTTCCTGACACGGATGAACCTAGGACTATGAACAAGTGCCTGTAGGTACTTGCTGCTATCAGGTTGCTGCTCACCTGCATCCCTCCCTCAACTGGGAGCTGTGGGAACTGTAGTACTTGCTCTGTTCTGACTGGCAACCCAGGGGGTGAGGTGGGCACCATTTAATCCCCCACCTCATTTATTGAGTTTAGCCCAATGCTTAAAAGAAGAAGAAAAGCTAAGCTACTCTTAACCTTTGGATTTAGGAAATTAGTCTTTAACCAGACTGTAGCATATAGAAATGGCTAACAATATGCCAAATAAAAAAATGATTACAAGACAATATCATGGGCAGTATAGTATTTTTTTGGAAAAAGAATAATATGTCTATAAGATGCTACAGTTGTTTAGATGTAGTTGGTCCCTCAAATGTGTTGAAAGTTTAGTTCCCAGTATTAGCAATGTTAAGAGGTGGGTTGGGGGGAACCGTTAAGAGGTGGAACCTAGGGGGAAGTTAGAAGGGATTTTATATTTCCTTGGGACACTAGTTCCTTTATGAGTGAGTTATAAAAAAAAAAGAAAAGAAAAGAAAAGAAAAAGAAAAACAAGCTCAATCCCTTCCCAGTATCTGGTTACCACATGATATCTTTCTCTTATAAGTGCGTCCACCATGACATCATTCACCTTACTGTGACTGTGAGGCTCTCACCAGAGTGGGCACCATGCTGCTTAGACTATCAGTCTTCAAAACTATGAGTTAAGTAAACCTCTTTATGAAAATACCTCACCTCAGGTATTTCATTATAGTCATGGCAAACAGACTAATATATATGGATTCATACACATTGAAAATAGATTAAAAAGGAGACTATATATTGACTGTATATGCCATAAAGTTTGTAATGCTTTTTTTCCCGGTTGGAAGGAGTCAGGCGGTTTCATCTTCCAGTTCATCTCCATTTTGTATTTTTTCTCTAATAAGCATGCATTTATAAGGATGAAAAAAAAAAGAATTTTTTTGTCACTTTTGCCTTGTTCACTGCTGCCCAAGTCCTAGAATGGTATCTATTGTGTAGGACCCTCAATAAATATTGGTTCAATGGATGACTGAAGAAATGTATTGAAGGTCATTTCTTCCACTGGGAATGGAGAGCAGTCAAGAAAGACTTTTCATTTGTTGTCATCATCAAAGTTTTTCAAAATCCTCAGCTTTTTAGGTTCACAGATTGCAGTCTGGTTACCATGTGATGAAAAACATAAGTTTCCTACTTTTTCAAAAATCACTTGTGACTTTAGGGATCCTGTTGTGTGCTAGCTTTCCTCTAGCACAGGTGGTTCCTTTAAGAAAATTTTCAATTTATTCTCTGCCCTCTGAAGGTTTGCTAATTTAGTCTTTAAATAAACTGACAATAGGTAGATTACAGGGGAGAGAGAACATAACAAATTTATTAATGTGCCTAATGATGAGAGCCATGTATATACAGTATGAGACTCTAAGAGGGGTTAGAGAGTTGGAGGTAATAGAGAGCTAAACAGGCTGGTCGTAGTGCTACATGCCTGTAATCCCAGCAATTTGGGAGGCTGAGACCAGGAGCATCACAAGTTCAAAGCCAGCCTCAGCAATTTAGTGAAGCCCTAAGCAACTTAGTGAGACCCTGTCTCAAAAATAAATAAAATAAAATAAAATAAAATAAAATAAAATAAATAAAAAGGACTGGGGATGTGGCTTAGTGGTTAAGCACCTCTGATTTTAATTCCAGGTTAAAAAAAATGTACGTATGCATGTTTGTATGTATCTATCTATAAAGAGCATGCTAGACAAAGGAATAGGGGGCAGGGAGGTGGGGCAGGCTATGGAAGTTTGGAAGGAGGAGGTTCACAGAGAGCAAGGGTTTCTTTCTTATACAGACAGTTTCCCAAGTAACAGGCTTGATTGATTTCCTTCATAGTTGTAAACTATAAAACATTTCAGACTTAATCTCAGAATAGTCAACTTTGAAATATGTCAATGAAATATTTTGGAGTGGCGTATTTTGGTGTCCCATAGTTCCTTCTTGTGCATCCAAGGTGGCTGGCTGCTACGTCCCAGCTAACCAGTCTATCTTCTCTAGGAAGTTGAGGGTGTCATGGTTGGGATCAAGAGGTTGGCCCTTGGTCTTCAACCCCATTCTGGACAGAGGATGGAGAGAGAGAACAAAATCTCTCCACGAGCCCTAGCTGTCTGTGTATTCAGCCTGCCTAGGTAACTGGGAGAGCATCTCAACTCATTCTCCAAGAATGGGAGTAGCCTTTCACCTGTGCAGTTCACTTTGGGGTAGATTTCTGTCCTTATTAATGAGTCTGGGATGGGAGTCAAGTGCAAAGGAAGCTTTAAATTTGGTTTTACTTGTTACACGATGGGTTCTGGCACTGTAGTTGGTTTACCAGGTTTTATACATGGCCTGGGTTTCTTATTAAATTACAGATGAGGCTGGGGGTGGGGGTCTACACCTGTAATCTCAACTGCATGGGAAGCCAAGGCAGGAGGATCCCAAGTTCAAGGCCAGTTTGGGTAACTTAGCGTGACCCTGTCACATGTACACACAAGAGTGGGGGATGCAGCTCAGTGGTAGAGCGCTTGCCTAGCGAGCTCTGGGTTTGATCCCTAATGCAGCAAAAAGAGAATAAGATGGGGTTGATGACACAGTGCCTGGAGGTTCTCATTGTTTTCCTTCTTCATGGGATTTTTTTTGGGGGGAGGATAGGACATTAAACCCAAAGTCTTGCACACACTAGGCAAGGGCTGTACCACTGAGCTACATCCCAGCTCCTTCATGGGATTGTTTTGCAGAATAAATTAACTAAAGCACCTGATGCAGGGTTATAAATGTGTCAGTGATGGGTTAATGAAGGTCCCTGTCTGATGTCCTCTGTCCTCTGTGCCTTTCTAAACTGGAGCTTTTCCCCTGGATACTGGCGCAGCTCATTATCAGGCTGGTGTGGGAATTTTGCTGCGGAGATTGACTGGTAGATGAAACTTGAACTGTTCTGACCAGAAGGGGCACGGCTCTGTACCTCATTAAGTGTCTTTGTGGCCCTTCTTCCCTTTCCTTCTGGCTACTTTGCTGCTTACACCTCTTTAAGAGAACCTTTCTTAGAGTCGGCTACTGTTGAATCGGTAGTCTTCACAGTACCGTGGGGCTTGTGGGAACCGAATAAATTGCTTCAAGATCTAACATAAAAATAAGTCCTGGCCTCCAGCCTAAAAGAGGTCACTGGGAACCCAATCAGGGCTGGGCAGCAAGCCCAGGCCCAGGCTAATGAGACATTTACATGCTAGGCCTTTCCTTTCAGTCTGGGGTTCATGGGACTCATTTGAGAGGAAGTCTGGAGAGGGGGTACTGGAGGTGGAGGCTGGTGGTGCCTTACTTGGTGCTGTGGGTTCCGTGGCAGAGCAGGACCATCATCCAAACACCCCAATTCCAGCACATCCAACAAAGGACGAGTCCCCGGCCCAAAGAGGTGTCTGATTTTTATTTTTATTTATTCATTCATTTTTGTAATTAGTTGTTTTTCATTAACTTTCTCTTCTGAGTTTTTTAAATCCTTCATCTACAGTTCAACCTGTTTACTACTGAAATATAATCTTTTACACCAAGAAGAGATATAAGTAGGCAAAGGAAAGGCAATCTTGTGTTTTTCAGTATTTGTGGGAGTATCTGTATCAGGTTCAATATTTGTTGGCAATTTAGAAGAAATTGAATCTCTCTGATAAAGAAACATTCAAAATGGAACCCAAAGAGAATTTTAAGTTAGAAAATAAGTCCTAGGAGGAAGTTCAAGGTACAGTGATCATTTTGCTTGGAGAATAGTATTGGCTTTGCAATAAAAAGGGAGGGGTTTACTAAGAAAGATTGGTCATTAGTGCATGGAAAGGACAAGAGAGTGGACCTAAGTGTGGTGAAAAGAAGCATTCTCTCAAGAGAAGCTGTTTGGATGTCAGGGTGACAAAGGGTAGTGTTTCATGTAAAATTAGGGAAGCAATGTGCGTGATTTTTGCCATTGTGCAGAAGGGAGAACCATATGACTTTGCCAGCCATCTTTCAGTCCCTGCTAGACTAGGGAGACAAACAAGAGGCGAATTTAGTGGCCCATGAGATGGAGAAGCATTGTGTCAAGTCAGGAGTGAGAAGAAACCAAGTTAATCTCCCACAATTGTTTCCATGTTCCTAGATTTGAAAATGATTTTTAATAACTGCTCTTCTGATGCATAGCAGTAGAATCTCATTTTTTATTTGTTTTAAATGTAACTTTAGAGGTGTAAAGAAAAATAATTCCAAACTTAGGATATTCTGTCCTGTTTTTCCCTTATTTCTATCAGTTTCAGACGGGGAGATGTTTCAAAGGCCATCAAGGATGATCTAATTATTTGATAATTTGATGTGCTATTGACAAGGCCTGGACTCTGGGAGGTTGCATGTTAATTTGTATATTTATGTCTGGTATAAAAGATAACCCTAAAGCTTATGGTTTAATTGCCCCGTAGGGCAGTAAGCTGAGGATTGAACCAGGGCCTACTACATGCTAAGTGCATGTTCTACCAGTGAGCTATGCTCCAGCCACCACCACTTTTGACTTAACCTGATTGTCTTATTCATACATTCTCTTTTATACCTTTCTACCGACTCCCAGGTCCTCTAATACCCTGTAAAGCGTGTTCAACCTTCTGTTGGCTTTTCCATCAATGTGCTGGATTTGAGCTAAAATGTGTTCATTCTACATTCATATGAGTGATGTTTAAAAATTACATTGACAGCAGAATTTGATCTTTTATTGTTTGTGGAGAAAGATTTCCCTTAAAAACTTCTCTTAGGCTCTTTGACTAATGTTGAGTTAGAGTCATGATTGTACCAACATTTATTTTTGTGGAGGCCTCATGTGTCATTCCACCTATATTCTTTAAAAGCATTTGCTAACAACCAATAAAACTATTTGCTGATGTAAATCAGTGCACAAATCTGTCCTTATTCTTAAAGGAAACTTGTATGAGATTTCACAGAAATCTGAGATTTTAAAAAATCTAAATAGAAAAATAAGTGTTTCATGTAGTTCAATACTAATTTTCAGTGAATAGATATTGCACACATGTCATTTTTGCTGGCTTTTGTGTTAAAATATCTACTCATATAAATAGTTTGGGAAGAAAAACTGAGTTGGTTTGAAAGAAAATCAACTTTGTAAATAAGAAACTGAGCTAGAAATAGTTGAATTCAGTCAGATGTGTTTGTTTATTGCCTGAATGAATTTGACCCCTTGTTCTTGAACAATGAGCTACTTGAATTCAGCTTTTTGTTATGATACAGTGGAATCTTTGAAAGTTTGGAGGTGCAGCCTGACTTTAATTGCTTATCAGGCAAACAACAAGACAGAAGGCAGGCGTGAGAATTGTGCTACTTTAAGCACAACAGATGCACCTAATTGTGACAGGCTGTCACAATTCTGTCTCAGCTTTTTCCATTAAGAGAATTGATTAATGTTACTCTTTTCTTCCCACTCTTCCTCCCTGCTCTGTTCATATTTGCTCTCATTATATCAAAGAAGACATTTGGTATTTGTTTTTTAGGGATTGGCTAGCTTCACTAAGCATAATCTGCTCTAGTGCCGTCCATTTCCCTGCAAATTCTATGATTTTGTCATTTTTTTATTGCTGCATAGTACTCCATTGTGTATAGATGCCACATTTTTTTTATCCATTCATCTATTGAGGGGCATCTGGGTTGGTTCCACAGTCTAGCAATTGTGAATTGTGCTGCTATAGGGCATTATGTAAAATTGTGGATGTGTAACTGACGTGATTCTGCAATCTGCATTTGGGGTAAAATTGGGGGTTCATAACCCACTTCAATCTAATGTATGAAGTATGATATGTCAAGAGCTTTGTAATGTTGTGAACAACCAATAAAAATAAAAAAAAAGAGAATTGAGATCCCTTTATTTAAATAAGCACCTGACATCCAGAACGGAAATGCTTTGTACTTGTTATTCATGTAACAATTCCTATGTGGAAGCTACAAATCAAACATAACAAATGAATTCCAAATGTTTATCTTACTGTTTTAATATATAAAATCAGGATAACAGTGCTAATGATATTTATAGACATGGAGATATTTATTCCCACAGAATATCCATTTGATAATTCAGTTATGCCCAAATGGATTGCCAGAAAGATTTCTTTTATTTCTCATTCAGGGGCAATAGTTAATGAGGAAAATATTAAGGAAGGGTTGTTTCTTTTTCAAAGTGGTATTCATCACTTTTTGTTCTCCACATCTATTGCTTCACAAATACAGCATTACCTTTGTTAGAAAACTGTAGTCCCCACCGTACTAATTTCTTTACTGCCTGTTTCCAAAATGCAGCATCAAACAATATATGACAGAAGAAGGAATGTTTAATTTTTGTAATATGTTAAAAATCCAAGATTAAGAAGAAAATTCTGTATGCCCATTGCGTTAGTTAGCTTTCTGTGATTGTAACAAATATCTGAGATAAATCAACTTATAAAAAGAAAAGGTTTATTTTGGCTCACAGTTTTGGAGCTTTCAGTTGGCCCTATTGCTTTTGGACCTTTTAGACCTGGGATGAGACAGCACCACATGGTGAGACCATGTGGCAGAGGAAGCTTCTCATGGTAGCTAGGAAGCAAAGAGAGAGTGAGGAAGAGATAGGCATCCCCCAATTCCCTGTAAGAGTGTGACCCCAGTGACTTAAAAGCTCCTATGAGGCCCCACCTCTTAAAAGTTCCTCCCCTTTCTAATAATACTAAGCTGAGGGCTGAGTCTTGAACACATGGGGGTGGGGGGGGACTATGGACCAATGGACTGGACACTTATTCAAATCACAATGCCCATGATTGACAGGATAGAATTGGTTAAAAGGTAAAAGGGTAAAATTGAGATAACTAATTTTAAAACATGTTTTTACTGACCAATATGTGAATTAAGCATTTTTAAGGCTGACATTCCTGGTATTATATGTTTTAGAGGCATCTGAGTTATAACTCACAGTAATTTAACATGGACAAACATAGAATCTCAGATGTACAAACTGTTTTTCACTCTGGTTGGAAGCTCTCCAAAGATGAAAATTATTATTTGTTTTCCTTTTAGTACTAAAAAATTATAAGTCAATGTTATTTTTTTTCTCCTAATTAAAATATCTGAAGATAAAACAAATTGGGGTTTGAAATTGTTGGAATTGGTTTCTGGAACCCCATCTAGCCCCAGGCTTCAGGGCTTTCTCCATCTTCAGCATATAGACTCCATAAAATGAACTGATAATGGGCAATTGTGTGGCCTCCCTCCTGGCCTCCACAGCTGCTTATCTGAACTGTGGGCTCCACCAGTTCCGTAGGAGTCATTTCATGTTATCACAGAGGCTCAATTATTTTAAACAAGCAGTGTTTACATAGTTCTTTCCTGAGTACTTCCCATCCAGCTTTGATCTACTTGGGAAAAAATGGAAAAGATGGTCTGAGAAGCTCTTTACAGAACAAGAAAGTTAGGTATTAAAATATTTTTTTTTAAAAAAACAACTATTAGTTGAAAAAAATTATAGCAGCAATATGTACATTTAGCTGAATATGCAGAAAAGAATAAAGACCTGTAAAGACTCAAAGTCAATCTACAAAGTTAGATGCTTCCATCTTCTTTGTTCAACAACTCTGAGGAGGGGTCTCTGTTACTGGCAACTAAAAACAGACTGAAATATCCTTAGAAACTTTTCCTCCCCTATGTGCGGTGGCACATGCCTGTTATTCCAGTGGCTTGGGAGACTGAGGCAGGAGGATCACAAGTTCAAAGCCAGCCTCGGCAACTTAGGGAGGCTCGTAAGCAACTTACAGAGATCCTGTCTCAAAATAAAAAATAAAAAGGGTTGGGGATGTGGCTCAGAGGTTAAGCACTCCTGGGTTCAATCTATGGTACCAAAACCAAATCAAAACCAAAACCAAATCAAAACAACAACAACTCAATAAGAACAAAAAAGGTTTTTTCTGATTTTTTTCCCAATTAATGAAATGGTACTAAACTTGAAATGAAAAAGAATTACAGACATAAATTATAATTCTTACTGCTTTAGACATTTCAGCATTTTGTTCAGGTAGCAGCAGATGGCCTGTAACTTGTACTTCAAAAACAAAACCATCAGCAGCAAGAACAACTGACTCTATTTTCCTGTGGATAGACAAATATGTCTTCAAGTTAGAAAAGTTTTAACAAAGTGGGGCAAAATATTCCCAAATTTTTCTTAAAATCATTCTTTTGAGTAGTAAACAACAGAAAAACGCCTTGCCCATTATAAATCCAGCCAGCTGAATTCCTCCAGGTAAGTTCATTCTGCTTTGAGTTTTTCTCAGAAAAGCAATATTAGTCCATTCTGTGTCAAGAATTGGATAAATCTAACAAAATCACAGACTTCTTAAGGGAGAGGCTCAATGACCAAAACTTATTCTTTTCTATGAAAGAATATTAGGGCCCCCAAAAGAAATAACTTTGGTTCAGGAGTTTGTACAAAGGGTCTGGACATTTTAGGACTTTGCTGCTGTTGGGATTCAGAAACAGTACTTCAATGATACTTGGATCTGTGGATTACTTCAAACTGAGAGCATTTGAAGAACTACAAATGCAGGGAGAGGTTTTAAAAATTTTTTCCCTAAAGTCTCCTTATCTGACTGAAGACAGAATTTCCAGTGTCACAGGAGAGGAAACTGTCACCTGTCGTTCCAAGGGCCAGCTCCATGATACCTTTCATTACTTGAGAGCTTTGTATCTGCATAACCAGACTTTTGTCATTTTCCCTCCCCTTAGGGAGGGTAGCCCCATCCCCAAGAAGCTACAGATATTTACTCCTTTAGTCTATATAAACTTCAATCATATGGCCTTCCTTTGAGTCTCATTTATTGTCGTGCTACTATACATATGCATATAATTAAAATTATTTTTCTCCTGTTAGTCTGTCTATTGTTGATTTATTTTTTAATTAATTAATTAATTTGGTACTAGAAACTGAACCCAGGGGCACTGTACCACTGAGCCCTTTTTATCTTTTATTTTAGGACACCATCTTGCTAAATTGCGTAAGGCCTGCCTTGCTTACTTGCGGAGATTGGACTCTAACTTGTCATCAGCCTGCCTCAGCCTCCGAAGACTTGAGATTACAGGCATGCACCATGGCACCCAGCTGTTGTCAATTTATTTCATAGAGTCAATTATCCAACTGTCATAGACTAGAGAGAAAGTTATTCTCTTCCCTACTCAGTTCTCAGAGTTCAGCCAATAAAGCAAGAAAAAGTGGTGTGTTGCTTGGTGTACCTGATAGAAATATTTTCTTTTTCTTTTTGTGTACTGGGAATTGAACTCAGGGACACTCAGCCACTGAGCCGTCTCCATCCCTGTTTTGTATTTTATTAGAGACAGAGTCTCACTGAGTTGCTTAGAACCTTGCTTTTGCTGAGGCTGGCTTTGAACTTGCGATCCTTCTGCCTCAGCCTCCTGAGCTGCTGGGATTACAGGCGTGCACTACTGCATCCAGCTGATAGAAATATTTTCTGTTCAGCTCTGGCCACATAGAACCAACCAGAGGCAAAACTATGAGGCAGAATTGGCTCCTAGTTTCTCACTGATTGGCTGGCATCACAGATGAGCTCATGAACTCTGGAGTCAGATGGCCTGAGTTCAAATCCAGTCTCTAAAGTTGCTAGCTGTGTGCCCTTTGGTAAGTTAAACACTCTTCAGATAGCTCATCCACGAAGTAGAACTCTCTATAGAACCTACTGTTGGGTGAATTAGTTGACTTCACATGTACAAAGGGTTTAGGAAAAGTGCTTCACGCAGGGCAAACTTTTAATAAATATTAGCTGTTATTATTTCCTTTTCTGGTGTCCTAGGACTTCCTTTCATCTTTCTTCTAGTTATTCCTGAGTCTGTGCTTTTAAACTTATTTTTTACATGTAATAATCACATGTCAACTCTTAACAGTACATTTGAAAACATTTATGTGTAAGCCAGGAAGAATGTTAGCAGTAGAGGGACTTTCTAGTACTCTGAAATCTCATTACATAAGTGCCTTCTACGTCAGGTTCACAAATTACCTGATAATCAAAGTGAAGAAAATTCCCATTTAGAGAGCAAAGTACTACAGCTTTCCTGACTAGGGTTTTCCTCATGAGGCATGACGAAGATTAAGAAAGCGCTAAAAAAAGAAAAACATACCCTGTTCCTAAGTGACAAGGATTTTGTTTCTTTTTTGGAATGGGTTGAAGGCACTTGAATTCCTTTGTATATTGTAGAGTCAAAGTGATCTCTTTCTTCTGAGTATTCTCTTCCTTGGAGTCCTTGCTTGACTTCCAATCATGCTTTAGGTCTCAGCATGGACACTGGTTCCCCTGAGAAGTCCTTTCTTTGAGCTTCTCTAACAGCCTGCCCTCCTCCCCCTCTAGTGACAGCACTTAGCACCTGCATTGAATTGACACTTGCCAGTCTCTCTCATTGGACTTGAACTCCAGAAGAACACAGAAATGACTTATCTTGCTTCTTGTAAATCTGGTGCCTAGCACTGTGCTTAGCACCTAGTAGGTGCTGAATAAAATTTTGCTGTGCTGTGTCAGGCATTTCCAGAGCCTTCAAACTTTGGTTCTAGTAGCCCTGTTGGTTTTGAGCATTTGTAAATGTGGACACGGGAGGTGGGTGGAGGAGTCTGAGACACTGTTGAACTTATTTTCGTGCGTGCAGTACTTAAGAAGGATGAATTAGGCCTATGGAGTGCCCAAGAAAATGGGAAGGTGCTTCCATTTCTGCTTATTTGCTTTCTTCCTCCTCCACTTCATTCTTCATACCTAATATTTAACTCCTGAAAATGAATCAGCCCTGATAAGCCTATCATATGGCTGGACCAGACTGATAGTAGGCATTGGGATAAGGAATGGGCTACTCACTTTTCTGTTCATTTGTTGGTGCCATCCCAGAATATGACTATTCTTCAATTGAAAGGTGGGGGCCGTGTGCAGAGGCCTCCTTTCTAGATGAGTCTGTGGCTGTTTTCTTTTCCAGTTTTTTTTTTTTTTGTCTTCGGTCACTTAGGACTTTGTCCAGAGGTTGTGAGTATCTTTGCTGCCCTGGGTAATGTGCAGTTAATTTCCTTTGGAAGAGAGAAACCTTACCTGAGTCACCCAAGGGCTTCTTGTTATTCAGAATCCTCTGTGGGTGTCAGGTTGACCTCAGCTGGACCAAAGGCTTTCCTGCTGTCATTTTATCTACTTGTTGATCTCATTTGTTCATCTCTCTCTGCTGAACCAGGCATGCAAAACAATGTTGGTGTTTGGTTAGAGGAGGAACACTTTGCCTTCTTGCTATTTGAATGAGAAGAAAAGGTCTCTTAAGGAGCTATGTGCTATGTAATGATTATGAGCCTCTATCTCTTTTAATTCTTGCTTTCGAAAGGAAGTGACTCATGCTGCAGATAAACTGGACTTGAAAGAATGTCTGGGTTATGCAAAGCTCTTCTTTACATACTGGTCTCTTTCATTCACAAGGAAGTATACTCAAGGACTTGGGCTTGCCTCCCTTTTTATTCTTGTTCTTTGATAGGCAGTGGCCTGAATGATCCTGGGGAGGATTTTCTGTCTGTAACATGCTTCCTGCCCAGCCTTCTCTACCTGTCTTAAAAGTAAGAATTCCATGACTGTAACAGTAGAGACCAGAGAGAGATTGTAAAGCATTCCTCTATCCGACATTCCTAACTCCTCAAAGTCTCAACCTTCCACTATTATTTCAAACCCTCTTGTCTGTCTAGGAGGGGTTGCTTTTGCAACTATTATGTCTTTTCATAATAAAGCTCTAGCCTGGTTTCTTACTAGCTGGGTAGTTTGGGGTTTGTCATTTTGATCTTGTGTATTTCCTCACCTGTCATCCCCAAATATGGCACTGTGGTCGGGGGTTCAAGGTAGGTCTCTCCAGAGGCAGAGAGGACCGCTCCCCAGACTTTCTAGGCTTTTGATATTATGTTATATATATATATATATATTTATATATATACACACACACACACAAAAAAAATAAGGGTGCACCAGATTTTAGCAAAGAGGAAGAGCTTTATTAGAAAGCGGTGAAGATATACATTCTTAGAGCAAAAAGTGGGCTATCTGGAGAGTGAAAGCATTTTTAGGTTCCTGGGCTCTTCTTAGGAAACTCTGTGAGGGATAGACATAGGAAGGCACCTGGAAACAACATAAGCCTGGTGAACTTGGTTCTTTGATTCTGGATCACAAGATGTTTAGGGCGGTCTGGTCTTCCTTCAGGATCTTCGGGTTGATGTTGTCTCTTCTAGCTAGATAACATTGGAATGTGCCTAAATCATAGGTTTCTTAAAATACATCTCTCTTTGTTTTATCTAATCTGTAAATACATTGTGTAGGCTAATAGTGCCCCTAAGCTTTAATAAAAAATGAGACAGTTTTCATAGATGAATGAATTTACAATAACTTGAAGAAGGTTTGTAGATTTCTCAAAAAATTTGGGAGTGATAGACCTGGAGGACTAATCAGGTCTGGGGAGTAAGTCTGATCATGGAACTTTTCGATTTGCAGTGACAGACTCATTCACCTTCCATTTTTTTTCCTCTCTTTGATTATCCCCCCTGATGCTAAAATTGTACCCAAGGGTGCTTTACTGCCGAGCTATATCCCCAGTCCTTTTTATTTTGAGAGAGGGTGTCATTAGGTTACCCAGACTGGCCTTGGACTTGTGATCCTCCTGTCTCAGCCTTTGTAGTGGCTAGGATTATAGGATGTACCAATGCATCTGGCTTTTCCACCTATCTTTATTCCTCTGTTCTGCCCCAGTATGTGAATTATTTTAAAGAGACTTAGAAAGTGGCTGATGTTGAAAAAGGCTCAACTCTGTACCTCTTATCTGCTTAAAGGAAGAGAACAATTCCCTGGTAGCTTCCCGGAGTTTTCATTAACCAAAGTCATGTCTCCATGGGAAGAAACATGCCTGGACAGACTTTTGTCACACAAAAACCTTTATCTTCTACTTTCGGTTCCATTTACTATTCCAGAGAAAATGATTTACAATCGTTGTTTGCTCTTTAGTCCACTGGACTTTATCCCAGGTCACTCTCTGTTTCTTTAAGCCCATTGAACTCTCCTAAAAAATCATTCCCTAAAAATTCTCTCCATTTTTTCGCTTTGTCCTGTGGAAAAAAAGGTATCCTAGTTTCTAAATCCTGCTGGGCTAGTGGTTAATTATGGAATGCGGTTGTCTCCACACACATCATAAATTTGTGTTTCTTTTCTCCAGCTAATTGTCAGGCTATTCTGGACAACCCTCAGAGAGTGGAAAGGAAATATCCTTTCACCCTAGACCTATAAGTTGGAATCTTAGTAACACTGGATCCCAGGGCTGCTGAGGATTCATGTAGAACATATGGCCCAGGATCTGGTCAGTGATGATCTCACTCAGTATTTGAGATTATCATTAATAAGAAGTTAACCTCGAACCTGACCATGTAAATTAGCTTTGTGTTGCTGTGAAAAAATAATTGAGAAAAATGGCTTAGAGGAGAAAAGATTGATTTTGGATTGTGGTTTCATCAGAGGGTTCAGCCCCTGGTAGCCAGTTCCATTACTCCAGGCCTGAGGTGAGGCAGAGCATGGCAGAAAGGAGTTACAGAGGAAAACAGCTCACTTCATGGCAACTGGAAAGCAGGGGTGGGAAGATGGAGTCCCCAAGGGCACATTCCCAAGGACCCGATCCTTCATGTAGGTCCTACCCCCTACAGTTTCCACTACCTTCATGGAGTGCCATTGAATTATCAATCCACTGATGGGGTCAGAGCCATCATGAACCAATCACTTCCCCAAAGCCCCACCTATGAATACTGCTATGCCAGGGACCAAGCTTTCAGTATATAAGCCTTTTGGGGGATAAAAAACCATAACATTGACTTAGTGTATAATTCCTTTTTTTAAAAAAATTACTTTAGGTTTCTTCTTTACTCCTCATCTAAAGCACTTCTTCTGTTTAGGCTATTTTCCCTTATAATTTTCGGAAATGATGAAGAATTCATCTGGAAAGATGGGGAGTATTTATTGAATAAAGGAAACAGCAATTAATGAATGATGATGGCTTATGTTTCCAGTTATCTGATCCTGCTGTATTCTCAAAAATTCAAATTCATTCCTGAGACTCCTTGGCAGACTGACCAGTGGCAGGGTGAAGTGCTTGTTTTACACAATTACACAGTCAAAGGGATTCCTAGAAGCCAGGATTCCTTGCCCTGCCTACTGGCTTCTGAACCCGAGATCCTGTAATCAAAAACAAGTCCCACTTGAACCTTGCCGGTCTTCCCAGAATGACAGCAACCTAGGCAGGGCACTAGGCAAATATCTTCTCTTGTTTTCCCTGTCCTTGAAGAACCTCTTGCGCACTCAGAGACAGTTATTAATTCAGTCACAGCTTGTGCATGAGGCAAAGCGAACTCCTTTAGATTTTCTCTTTTTATTCCTTTAAAATTTCTTTTGCCCTCCTAATCCTGCTTTGGTGAGTATACATTTTTTGCTCCATCTCTCCTCCCACTCCCCACTCACCCACTTACCAGGGGGTGAGTGGAAACCTGAAAGCCTAAAGCTGAAGAATTAGTGACATCATTCTTCTGTTTATGCCATGCATTCAAAAGCTATTTGTCTTCTCTGTGACAAGTGCCAAACTAGATGGGTATTGGGGGCCCGTGGGGAGAGAGAGACACGGGGGGGGGGGGGGAGAGAGAGAGAGAGAGAGACAGAGAGAGACAGAGAGAGACCTTGTCTTTATGGCACTGGTAACTAGCCTCATGATGGGACATTTTAGGGTTCCTTTAGGACCCATCAGCACTTGAGACTCACAATTTTATACCTCTCTTAATTCTGCTTGGCTTTCACCTCAGAGTCACTCAGCCATCCTTTTACACAGGCACTTCATAGGCACTTACAAGTGAACTTGCTATTGTCATCCAGGATTGAGAAACTCCAAGGACTGTCTTGCTAACCGCAGCTTCCAGCTTTCTCACCCCCTCTTCCAGTCATGCATTTCCTTTGAGGCTTCCAGTTCCTTCTCCCTCCTAGTCCATCCATCCCTCACTGTTTCCCCTCCCTCCCATCTAGTCTAGACCGGATAATGGCTCCATGATTCAGGTTTTCTCTAGTCAACACCACCATATCCTTTACACCCTTTCCTGTTGTCATATCCTTCTGGATCCTTCCTCATGCCAGTGCCATTTCTCGACTTTTCTTTCAAGGCTTCGGCCTGCTGTGAGGAAAGAAGTCACTCAACTTTGTCATAACAAACTTATTTATTCCAATTTTAGCCAGCCTTACAACGCTTTCTACGGATCTTTAAGTTCACATGATTGCTTTATTTTTTTCTTCTAGTCTCTTAAAAAAAGAGATACACACACACACACACACACACACACATCATACATACATACACACATTTTTTTTTTTGTTAAAAATGTTTTATTATAGGGCTGGGATTGTGGCTCAGTGGTAGGGTGCTTGCCTTATATGTGTGAGGCACTGGGTTCAATCCTCAGCACCACATAAGAATAAATAAATAATAAAAGTATTGTGTCCATCTACAACTAAGAAAATATTTTTAAGAAATGTTTTATTATGAAAAAATTCAAACATAAAGTTAGGATGTCATCATAAACTTCCATATTATCTGTCTCTTAGCTTATGATCAATCTTGTTTTATCTAGAGCTTCTAGCTCACACCCAGATTTTATACATAATGTGTATATGAATATAGATGAATGAACTTTATATGAATATATATACATAAATGACTATATATACATTACATATGTATATATATTCATATAAAGTTTTACCCCCAGCCCGTTTTTACTTTTTAATTATCAGACACAGTCTGGCTAAGTTGCTCAGATTGGTCTTGAACTTGCAATCCCCCTGCCTCAGCCTCCTGAGATTATACATGTGGCTGTTAATTCTGTTTTAATTTAAAGGTTCCCTCCCCCTCGTCTCTGTTTTCTTGCATTTTCCCCTCTGTGATTGAAGAAACCAGGTCCCATGATTGCTTTTTGAAATTATGACCACATTACTATAACCAATTTAGTCCTGCCAGCTGATTGGGATTTGTGGGAGGAGCCCCTTAAACTCCTACCCTCCTTTGTAAAGCTATTAACATGGGCCTCCATCACTCCCTCCCCTGTATGTCACCCAGAAAGACTCTCCCTTCTTCTCCTGAGGCTTCTTCCTTTAGTGTTCAGGTCTGTGCGCCCCCTCTGCACTTTATCTTCCCCCACATGTGTCCTTAGTCTCTCCTGGATGTTTTCATGTTCAAGGCTCTCTTAACTGTGACACAAAGTAACCAGCCAAATAGCACACATTCACCCCAACATTTCTTTCAGCCCCATGTCTCATTTTAGTTTTATCTTGCGTCATTCTTTCATAGTGAAGCTTCTAAAAATTCTCTACATTCATTTTTTCTGCTCTATTAACCTCCTTGTCCTCCATAACTCACCCCTGCCTTCAGTTTCTACCACTGCTGAGAAACAATGCTTTGCTTCCCAAGGTCACTGAAAACCTCCTCTGGCTCAGCAATGGCCATCACTAAGTCGTTATTGCACTTGATATCTCTGCAGCATTTGACACTGTTGGTCTTTCATTGTTTTTTTTTTTTTTATTGTTCTTGCTGAGATGGAACCCTCATCCTTGTGCACAAGCTCTCCACCATGAGCTGCATGCCCAGCCCTCACTGTTTCTTAAACATTCTTCAGCTTTCATGAGCTGGTTTTTTCCTGGTTCTCCTCCTAACTCTCTGACTGCAACCTCATATTTCCCCTTCAGGTATTTCTTCCTTTCTCTGCCCTTAAATTTAAATATTTTGTGAGTTCTACACACTTTCCCTGGATGATCTCATTTACTTCTATGAAGTTCTGGTTCCAAAGTCTCCTGAGATCTGGACCTAAGTAGCCAAATGCCTACTGGAGAGACACTTGCATGTCCTTCAGAAAACTCAGACTCAACAGAGCTTACATTTGATTCATTATCCTCCCATTTAAAGCTTCCTGTTTCTACTGAATGATATCAACCACCACTGTAGATTCTCAAGCCAGAAATCTGAAATTATAGCTGCTTGACTTTCACCTCAGAGTCACTCAACCATTCTTTTACACAGGCACTAGTTAAAGAAAAGAGGATTTTGGAAAGGAGTGAGAGTGAGTATTATGAGTTGCTTTTCCTCCCTGCTCTTTTACTTCCATTTCTAACAACCAACCGATCTTCCTCATAATGTGACTCTTTCTTCATGTTTTCCTCCTAAGCTCCTCACATTTTACGTAGATCACTACAATATAGCGAAAGCCATGATGTCATCCTACCTCCTGTCTCACACCCTCCAGTCCGTGCCCCACACTGCTAACTATGTCATTGCACTGCCTGGTGTCCTTCAATAGCTCTTCCTTCAAGAAAGCAAGTTGGCCTCAAACTATGAAGCCCTGTTGACTTGGCTGCCATAACCTCTGAAGTGTGGTCTTCTGCCATTGCTCATCTCAAATCTTACACTCCAACTTCCCCAGAGTCTATTTTCTTACCTCTACACCTGTGCCCATTCTGCCCCCTTCAAGCAGAATGTCCTTCCTTCTCTTTGATTAGTTCAAACTCTGAATATCAGGTCAAAGTGACCTCTTCTAGGAATTCTTCTCTCTCCTCTAGCTCAGGAGAGGCACCCTTTTTAATCAAGCTACCTTGAAACATTCTTGTCTATCCTTTGGTGATTGATCCAAATCTAAGCCATGGCTGCTCAGATCATGGAATGTCCTAGCTGGAGGAGACCTCTTCTTTCATTTTTCAGATGAAGATTTGTGACCTACTCTCTTTCAGGAGGAAATCCAAACCTCCTGTTTTAGCAAGGCAAAATGTTTTACCAAGGACTTGTCATGGGTAAGGCACTATGCTTCCCAAGGTCACTGGGTGTAAAGATGAACATCCTATCCTCAAGTTACTTAGTGGATTAGGGGAGGAAAAAAATCTGTTCCATTAAGTAAAATGCATTCAAAAAAGAGGTTAAAAACATAATAGAGGTAGAAATAAAATGCTGTAAGATCTCAGAGAACATTTGATAAAGCACCCTGGGTCACCAAGGGGATCATGTAAAGGAGTGTGGAGGGCTAGTGTTTTAAGTTGAGCCTTGAATTTGGGCAGACAGTGAAGAATAATTAGGTGGGGGGCATTTGGAGCATAGAATTCAGAGAGAAAAGAGAGACTAGTTTGAAGACAGACTACATTTGCTATACATCTGTCTGAGAGTTAGCAGACCCTTTTATACTCTTTAAATTATAGAAATTAAATCCAAACCATGGGTATTATACTACTAGAAAATATTTTTTTTTATAGCCACATCAATGTTTATTGTGCTTAATTCACAATTTCTAAGCTATGGAGCCAATCTAGGTACTCTTCAATAGATGAATAAATAAAGAAAATTGGTATACACACTATGGAATATGACTGAACCAGAAAGAAGAATGACTTTATGACATTTGCCAGTAAATGAACGGTTCTGGAGACTATCCTACTGAGTAAAATAAGCCAATCCCCCAAATCAAAGGTGAAATGTTTAGTTTTCATATGAAGCTAAACCACAAAAAAGGAAAGGGGAGAAAAAGGGAATTCAATGGGTTAGACAAAGGGGAATGAAGGGAAGGAAGAGGGGATAAGAATGGTAAAAGACAGTAGAATGAATCTAAAATATTGACTTATGTGTATATATGAAAATGCTGAGAAACAATGAAGCCCATTTTCAGACATTTTTTCCCCATGACTGAGCAGTGTTAGGTTTTTATCCATCAGCAGTGACTATTCATCTGCTATTTTCTTTACAGAGAGGGAGGCATTGATTTGTTTTTTTAACATTCTGACACCTTCCTTGCTTCAATATCAGTGCTGTTCATGAACCACAGAATATGGTGATAAGAACTGAAATTACTCATTGACATTATCATGGGGCTATTTTGAAAACATTATCTCATTTCATTTCCTAGAATATCATCAAGTCTCCACAACATCAGTTCCTTAAAAGAGAAGGCTATTTTTGTCCCAACTGAAGTCAAAATATTTTAGTGAATTTTGTTTTCAGTACTGCTAACTTCCTTCCCTGATTTTGTGGCCCAAAGTAGCACTTTTTAGCAAACTCTTTGCTGTAGCAGGATCTCATATAGTTTGCTGAATTTGAAGGTAACTGTTTTCAGTAATTTTTTTTTCCTCTGCAATGATATGGATAGAACCCAGGCTGTGTGCAGGCTAGGCAAGTGCTCTATCATTAATTTATACCTGCAACTCTATCTTTGCCTTCTATTTAGAATATCTGCATTATAGATGACTTTGAGCAGATTTCAAATCCTGGACTAAATTTTCTTCACCATTACATGATACATATTATTTGTCCTTTCTCCCCTCCTCCCCTTCTCCATCCAGTTGCCCTGTGCTCAGACAGTGGTAGACAAAGCATTTCAGAGCTGAGTCCATCACAAATGGATGCTCTATATATTCCCAAAGGTAGAAAAATAGCCTTCATATTATCTGAGAGTTTGATTTGACTTGTTTCCATTAATGGATAAAAGTGGTTGTCTAATAATCAGACACTCTTTTTGCTTGATCTTGAATCCTTACTCGGGAGACCAGAAGAAGCAACATTCAGTAGCATGTCTTCCTTCCCTCTCTTCATCTTTATCTCAGTTTCTTTCTATCTCTCTGGAAGTCAAACTCAGGATGCTTTGCTACTGAGCTACATCCTTAGTCTATATATATATATATATATATAATTTTATTTTTTTGAGACAGAGCATCACCAAGTAACTGAAGCTGGCTTCAAATTTGTGATGCTTCTGCCTCAGCCTCCCAAGTTGCTGGAATTACAAGTGAAAGCTCCTGGCTGCTTTCACTAGCATTTCTATGGAAGGATTATTTAAAATATTTCTATGTTCCAATTTTCTTTGGCTTTTCTAACTTACAGACAGATTCATGATTCACTTATTCATTTAATTCATTTTTATATTGCTCTCTAAACTGCTATATACAAAGATAATTTTTAAATAAGTTTAAAGCAATTAGTTCAGAGGGAGGAGAGTCAGTCAGTAATGTTTTATGATGTTCACAGGCAGAGGCCCAGGAGAACAATTTGGAGCTTCTGGGAGGCTGGGGACTTGATAGCTTACATTTCATGGAAAGTTGTTTCAGCAACACTCCTGCTTCTGCTACATGAGTCACAGACATTAGAATGGGCAATACCATCAGCCAGATGCAATGGAAAGGAGTTTGTGTACATGGAAAATATGGGATGGTTGTCTTGCATACGTCAGTATGACTCCTAGGCCTGAGTCAAATTACTTTTTGAGTGAATTAATGTGTATATGAGTAAATACATGTTAGGATGTTGCTACCATCAATAGCCCATAAGCGGAATTCCTTTCAAGGCAGATTGAGTCAGAGACCAGCTAACTAATAAATTTACTTAAGGGATCATTTATAAGGCTGCTTCACAGAGATTTAGCAATGAACAATTTAACTATTTCTTGACAATTTCAGCTATAGCCTTTCTTCCTATATTTCTTTGGACTAATATCTATTAATAAATAGAAATCAAGTTTTTGATTATCATTTAATAGAGTATATTTTGAAAGTGTCCTTGTACACCAAACAAGGTTTTAAAAGCTCCTGTAAGGATTGCACCTTGTTCTCTATATTTCTCTGTAAATTTTCAGGTAATCCTTCTGGGTGGAGAAAGGATTGGAAAAAATGCAGAGATTTTTATTGAACATTGCCTTATTTTTAGATTTAAAAATTCCTTTAATTTTTAGTTGATGCATAATGATTATACATATGTGTGGGGTACAATGTGATAAAATCCATACCTGTCTATGATGTGTAACAATTAGGTACTTAAGAATATTCAACATATTGTGTCTAAGGAGGGAAAAGTATTCTTTGGATTTTTCTTTTGTGTAGGTTATTTTACTGCCATGATCTGGGTGTGGAGGTAACAGATAGTAGGTAAATAGCAATGAAGCTGATTGTGGGAAAAGAGGAATCGATGGCACCATGAAAGCATTTAACTCTTATCATCAGTCAATATGCCTAGCTTTAGTTCCACAGGATTTGATAGTTTGTCCCCTGGCCTTTACCAAGTCCATAGAGATTCCTGCCTTTCTCTGTAATAGTGATTCCAGGACTGGGAGATGGGTGAGGCATCCAGTCTAAGTGTCAACAATGTGGAAAAGACGTGGTGGGAAGTCCACCAGAAGCATCAGTTCTAGTTAAAGAAAAGAGAATTTTGGAAAGGAATGAGAATGAGTATTAAGAGTTGACTCCAGGTAGGAAACTGGTGGATGATGATGGTGGCCACTCTGAGGTGAGGGTCCTAAGGGCTATGATAAGCAAAGAACAAAGGTGTAACCTATGGTCCAGGTGAGGCTGGTTGCACAGTAAATGAAGTTATTCCACTTTCTGAGCATGCATTTGTGGGGTGAAGAGGTAGGGGTTTGTGTGTGTGTGTGTGTGTGTGTGTGTGTGTGTGTGTGTTTGGGGGGCTGAAGGTTGAGGCAGGTTTGGGAGAAGACATTTTCCATTGAATCAAGATGGTTCTCTTTAGCTCCAGCCAATTGTTGCCAGATCTCAGTTTTCAAAAGAAATAGTGAATCTGATATTTGATGAGAAATATGTCAGATTTTAAATTTTGTGGTGGATTAAATGTATGAGTCAGGCTCGGTGCAGTGGGACACACCTGTAATCCCTGCAGCTCAGGGGGCTGAGGCAGGAGGATTGCAAATTAAAAGCCAGTCTCAATAACTTAGTGAGACCCTAAGCAACTTAGCAAGACCCTGTGTCTAAAAAAAAAAAAAATTTAAAAATGTCTGGGATGGGGCTGGGGTTGTGGCTCAGCGGTAGAGTGCTTGCCTAGCATGTACAGGATGCTGGGTTTGGTCCTCAGCACCACATAAGAATAAATAAGTAAAAGTATTGTGTACAACTATTTTTAAAATATATTTTTAAAAAAGATATTAAAAAAATGGCTGGGATGTGCGTCAGTGGTTAAGTACCCTTGGGTTCAATCCCCAGTACCAAAAAAAAAAAAAAAAAAAAAAAAAAAAAAAGTGTGAGTAAAACTAATTGTGTCTATGGGGTAATAAGACACTTTGCTTCTCAGCTGGTCACTTTTATTCAAGGCTGATTTTAGAATTACATGCTACATGATAAGAATTGTGCTACTTATTAACTAGATAACCACAAAATCTCCAGTTGGATAATGGCCGTGAGAAGACTTAGCATGTAGTATTGTTTTGAGAATTCAGACAGTTAATATAAAAGCTTCTGCTCTATCTAGTGCAGGGCAGGTAAGAAAAGTTACCTCAGTTAGTACCTCATAGTACTGAGCACTGGGTTGATCTTTATGCTCACATTCATGGAAAATTCAGGAGGAATAACTGTTTTTCTCTGTTATATCACTCAATAATGGTTTTACTCTCTAAGTCAAATGGACACTTGAGACAACTAGATTTCTGAGTATAATTAAAGAGAAATCCAATTTCTTCCAAAAATCAGAAATAGTATTTTATTTAGCTTTTCATTACTTTAACCAAAATACCAACAAAAACCCACTCAGAGCAGGGAAAGTTTATTTGGGGCTCATGATTTCAGAAGACTCCGTCCTAGACTGCCAACTTCATTATTCTGCCATGAGGGAGAACATGAAGGCAGAAGGGTTAAGTGGAATGAAGCTGTTTAGCTCATGACAGAGTCAGAAAGCAGAGAGAAAGAGGGAGGGGGAAGGGGCTGTAGGGAAGGTGCACCCTTTTAGGGAACATCTCCAGAGACCCATTTCCTATTCTAGGTACAGGGGAGTTTTGTCTGTGAAATAGTGAAAGACCTGGAAACATTGTCTTTCAGGTTCCTCTGGTCTTTCTGAAAATGCTTTCCCAGAAAATCAGCTGTGATGGTTGGATCAGGTGTGATGATCTTCCAAAGGTTCATTGTATGGGAATCTCCATCCTCAACGTGTCAATTTTGGGAGGAAGTGGAATGTTCAGAAATGGAACTTAGTATAAGGCAGTTAGGTCACTGAGGGCACTGCCCTCGGAAAGGACTGACATAGTTCTTTTGAGATCCCAATTAGTTCTTCCATGAGTGAGTCATTGCAAAAGAATAAGCCTGAATCTCTCTCTAGTGTCTTCTCTCACCATGTGATCTCTTTGTCATGTGCTTCCACCATGATGCCATGTATTACGAGGTCCTCATCATGGGGGCTATCTGATCTTGAACTTTTAGTGTACAAAACTATAAGCTTGGGCTGGGGATGTGGCTCAAGCGGTAGCGTGCTCGCCTGGCATGCGTGCGGCCCGGGTTCGATCCTCAGCACCACATACCAACAAAGATGTTGTGTCCGCCGAGAACTAAAAAAATAATAAATATTAAAAATTCTCTCTCTCACTCTCTCTCCTCTCTCACTCTCTCTTTAAAAAAAAAAAAACAAAACTATAAGCTAAGCAAATGTCTTTTCTTTATATTATTACCCAGAAACAGAAAACAGATTAAAACACAGCTCTTGCTTGGCCTAGACCACATATAGTTTTCTGAGGTAAATTTGAAATTTGTCCTAACATGGAGAACTGGGGTAGCAACTTGAGATGCCTCTATTGATCAGGTGAAACTAGGGGAAGCCAGCAGCCCCAGTGGGATAATAAATGGCATGTGCCCTTGGACTGAGCATCTCCAGTTGATTCCTACAGTGAATCTAACTCACAGCTTCAAAAGAAGACATCTTGTATGTGTGTATTTTTGGATGTTCAAGTATGGTGTGGAGCAGATACAACACATTTGTGAACCACTTTAACATCAGGGCTTCCAAGTACTGATATCTGAGCCAATTTAGGAAGTGATCAATGACATTAAGAGCAAGTGTTCTGAATTTTTTACATATAACAGAAGGATCCAGTGTGTGGATCACACACACACACTAGGGAGATAGGCAGTACAGAGAGGTGACATTGTGGGGACAGTTATGGCAGTGTCCTGAGCCCATAGACAAGGCACTGGAAACCTCTTAGAAAAAAAATATATGGAGAAACAACAACAGTAACAAGCTTCATGTTATGTGTGGAATGCATAAATGCAGGAAAAACGGAGGAAATAAAGAGATAAGAAGAACATGGGAAAAGGAAAAGGGCTTACAAATTTTGTAATAAGCATAGCAGAACCCTTTTAGAAGACACAGAAGAATGCAGATAGAGTCACTGAATGACCTGTAAGATGTACAAGTGCCAGACTTGTAGGTAGAGCAGGCCTGTAATTAGTTACATAGGATGGTGTTCTTAAATTTTTGTTGGCTATTAGTCATTCTCTAGAAGATTCCTTAGTGCTGAAAACCCCAGGTTGTTTTATCAGCTGGCTAAAATAGGGAATAATTCTGGAAGGACCTTAGGGGTCATAGAGTACAGTACCTCTTTTTTTTTTCTTCAGGTGAGGAACCTGAACCCAGAAGGGTGAAGTAAGGAATCACACAAATCCATCTGGGATTAAATCCTATTTTCCTGCCTTGGATACAGTCCTGATCTCTGAGTTCCAATCCCAATTGGAACTTTCTGTCTCCAGTTCCCTGACCTACTCACCCAGTGCAGAGGAAAGTCAGGCAGAGCAGGGATAAAAGAGTTGGAATTATAACTGTTATATTTGGATTTTTGAATTTCCCTCAAATGTCCCTGTGTAGCCGGGTGTGGTGACACAGGTCTGTAATCCCAGAGAGTTGGGAGGCCAAGGCAAAACTGAACATAATTTGAGGCCAGCCTGGGCAACTTAGTAAGATCTGGCCTCAAAAAAAAAAAAAAAAAAAAAGCTGGGGGAGTAGTTCAGTGGTAGAGCACCCCTGAGTTCAATTGCTAGTACAGAAAAAAAAAAAAAAGTTCATGTGTTAAGGGTTTGGTTTTCCTTTAATGAGATGGTAGAATCTTTAGTGGATGGGCCCTAGTCGCAGGAGGTTAGGTCTTTGAGGACATTCCCTTGAAGGGACATTGGGACCCAGGCCCCTTCCTGTTTCTGTCTTGGCATCACTGCCACCATTAGATGAGCTTCTGCCCCACCCCAGACCCCAAATCAATGGGGCCCAGAGGCCATACACTGAATCCTCTGAAACTGGGGCCAAAATAAACCTTTTGTCCTTTTGATGATCTCATTAATTGTGACACTAATGGGAATATGATGAATACCTTTTAGCTTCTGAATAAAGGCCAGGGATATTGATTTATCTTGCCCTCCCTTTTCTCTTTCTCAATTTAGTGATGCCCTCAAATAGGATTTCTTGCTGGAATTACCCCTGACAAATAAATTATTTGTAGGTGGAGTCTATCAAAAGGGTGCTTTTATTCATCATTCAAATTCATATTACATTTCTTGGCTCACTGAATAGGAGCCAATTTCCATTTCAGGATTCAAACAGCAAAGCTGCATATTCATACCAGGGTATGATTATTGGTTATGGGCTTTTTGTGGCTTTAACTTAATATCCACACTAAGCTTTTAATTAAAGAACTTTGATTAGAATCTGTATTGAGATAAATGAAGAGCTATTGCTAATATATATATATATATATATATATATATATATATATATATATATTTTTTTTTTTTTTTTTTTTAGTTCTCTATATTTTAGTTGAGAGTGCAATCTAGCACAGAGATTCTTTACCGGCGATTGTATTTCAGCACACTCTGCTTAGCTTCTCTGCTTCAGTAGGGCAGTGATTCTCCATGAAGGTGGTGCACATCCCAGAGGTGTCACTGAATCTTAGTCTTGGTGGGTTGGGTGTTGGAAGTCCTATGTAGTCCTTCAAAGGGACGCTTTGTAGACTTCATGTCATCCTGTTGTGAGAAGTGTTTTATCCTGCAGCCTTGGGTCATGACTAAATTAGGATTATCAAGGATCTATAGGGATCTCTAGAAAATGGTCCCCAACCTCCTGATCAAAGAAAAAAAATTTGGAGTCTCTCTATGAGTTAGAATAATATGGAGTGTGTGTGGGTTGGAGGGAGGCATTGAGAGGAAGAAAGGTGGGAGAGGAGAGTGCCCAGATGTAGCCATGGCTTCTAAGGGAGTTTTTCTCTCCTAAGGGAGCCTGGATGGCTTACCATTCACTTCTGGCAACAAATTGGGTCACATTTCTTTCTTCTCTTTTTCATTGAAGATTGAGAGATTGGATTAGAAAGGCAGAAACAGATTAGCAAAACATACCTAAAGATTAAATGGTGTTTTTTTAATTTGATGATCATTGTTATATGTGAATTTGGACTGTTGAAAAAAAATAAGTACAATGATGTGTGGGTTCAGATTCATTACTTTTAACAAGTGAACAACTCTGATGGTGGATGTTTGGGGGAAGCTCTCTGTGTGTAGAAGGTGGGGGTATCTGGAAATCTCTGTACTCCTGCTCGATTGTGCAGTGAACCTAAAACTGGTCTAAAAATATTTTTTTTTGAAGTACACCTTCTCCTAGTTGCCTCTCAGTACTTAGTGTCATATAACTTCATAGATGTTTTTGATAAAAAAAAATAGTTGAGGCTCCTTTCCTGCAAAGAGTATGCTGACTTCCTTTTTTATTTTTTTAATTCTCCACTCTCCTCAGCACCTCCCCCTTCTTTAGAGCTGCTGGGTTTTAAATCTATGGCCTTCTTTCTGAGGTTCACTCAGGCTCAAAGCAGTGCCTGGTGTACAGCAGATGTTCAATCAATTTTATTGACTGATTGTCTGAATAAAGAATGGAAGAAATGACCCCAACTTCATAGTTGTGAACCTTGGTGTGAAATTAACCTCTGTTCCAACTTCAAGTGGCATCTCCCAGGTGTTAGGGGAGCACAGATAATTTGGGGATTTTTTTAACCCACATATATTCGTTAGGAGTTAAAATGCTTCCTGTTTTTAGAATAGAATGTTATATATGGTACATGGTTTCAGAGATCATCTAATCAACCTTTTTTCAGATGAAATTTCATATGTGTGCTCCTGTATATTTAAGTCATGGATGTCAAGAGAAGTTTACTAATGTATTCAAAGTCACAAAACTAGTCAAGGGCACAACTGGCATTTTGAAGCCTCAGTTTTTCTGACTTCTAATATAATAGCACCTTCATGACATGACTCTTCTCAGAGAAAACCTGACTGAGGAAGATGCTCTAGGAGGTGACAAATGCTACCTTTGCTGGTGCTCTTCTTCTATGGGAACATGGATATAACTTGTGCATTTTCCTTATCAAGCTAATTTCTACTACAGAGAATGTTATTTCTTGTGAGCATGGCCACATGGCTTTGTTTTGACCCCGAGCTGAAGTTTTTAATGAATGTCCAAAATCAATCAATCAATCCTCCATCAAGGAAGTCATTTAACTTGCTGGTGGTAGGAAATTCTGAGTGTGAGCATTTGTAGATTTGAATTCCAGCTGGGAGAAACAAATTCAATAAACTGGGCCCTGCTGATAAGAGAACATTAAGTTATATGTGAAAGATCAAAATGGGGTGTGAGATCAAACGCTTATCTTAGACTCATCTGAAGCTCAGCCCCGTCCTCAAGATGGGCTTGCAAACATTGCCTGCCTGCTGGCGAAACATTCTGCTAACATGTGAGCTGGCGACAGAAACAGAGCAGGCAATCAACTGAAGTGATGCCTTCAAGAGCATCAAGAAGTCATTAAGAGAAGGCTTGAAGGCCTCTGGAGTTCAATGGAGAGAGGTTGAGTTCACTTTGTTTAATTTTCTACAAAATATTTGTCGTCTTTGCCTCCCATGCTTGCTAAATTACTGTGCTCCTGGCTGCCTACTGATCTGCCCACCCTCCCAAACACAGTGAAGTTGTTTTGGAAACAAGTGATTAATGTTTGTTATGAGCACTTTGGAATGTTTCAATTGATTGGAAGAAGAGGCAGACACTGAGCAAACGGGGCGGGTGACTGAAGAAAATGATTAAGATGTAGGAGACTCACAGGACCTATTTTAGACAGAACGGGAATGGTTTGGAGTTCTTCATGCCTTTCACTGATTACTCCTCGTTATATCTGGAAAGGCACTAAAAATGAGCTTTCCACTTTACTATCAATTACATTAGTTTCTCTAATTTTTTCTCTAACTCTACTCTAGGTCGTTATTTATTTATTTATTTATTTATTTATTTATTTATTTTAAGCCAGCTAGGACTTCAGATATTTTTGGTCTCATGTGGACTTAAAATATCCATTGGAAAGGCAAGGAAAAAAATTAGGGATTTAACTGAATTAAAACCTAATTAGCTCCTAACATTAGGACTCTCCCCCTCCCTCTCTGCCCACCTTCCTTCTTTCTTACTTTCCTCCTCTTCCTCTCTCTTCCTTTTCTCCTCCTCCTCCTCCTCCTCCTCCTTCTTCTCTCTCTCTCACTCTCTCTCCCTCCTTCCCTCCCTCTCCCTCTCCCTCTCCCTCTCCCTCTTCTTCTTCTCCTGTCAAGAGAGAAAATAGAAGAAAAATGACAGGGCTGAGGAATGTGCATTATAAACTCTTTATCCCTGCCAGGATGTAAAATATCTTACAATTTATCAATAATAAGATTTAGACTCTGGACTAAAACCAATTTTTCTTCTCTTACCAGCACCATTATAAAGAGGAGCAAACAGAGAAACTTAGTGATGCTTCCATCTGCTCCTCTGTAGTCGTAGGTCCCCATCTCCTGTGCAGAGCACCAGGAGAAGAGCTCAGGCCTCTCTCCCTCCATTATCCCATGGGAGAGCTAGGCACTGGATGCCTGGACATTCCTCACCTGGAATTGAGAAAAGAGAGGCAGAACTGGCCCCAGCTGCCCCTGCAGCTCCAGCTGCATCTGCTGGATCTGTCCAGGGGGTGACTGCATGGCAACCCTAAGTCTCCTTTCCCTGCCCCCCACCACAGTGACCTTCTCAAAGTGCCTGGTCCCTGGAGGAACTGAAAAGAAGACTATTAGATTTCATATGTTGAATGAGATGTTCTGAGTCTACTTTTAGGGAGTTTCGGAGACATTTCCTCAATCTCTTTGAAGGTTTTCATTGCTATTTTTCTGGTTTGCCCTATTATATATTTTTTTTCCTCTCTACCCTTTATCATCTCCTGTACCCCTAACATATTTCTGATAATGCATCATATCTATGCTCTTAGTGAGAGGCAAAAGATATTGGAGAAATAGAAAAAAGTTTTGTAGTTTCTAACTGGATATAATTTAGAGCAGAATTTGAAAAATTGCAAGTCTCAACTCATTAGTGGGTAATCAACTCAACAGAGTGGGTTTCAATGTGTAGCAGCATTTTTTTTTAAGAGGGGTGAAGGACCCCTTACGACAGAGGAACAGACTAGCTAGTGTTCACAGCCAGAGAGGAGGAGGGTGTGGAAGGCATGCCCGGCTCTGTAGGAAGGCCACCCTGGGGCTGCTGCTGGCAATGTGAGGCTGGCACTGGACTGACTAGAAAGGCTGAGGAGGCAACACTTGACCTGCTCCCTCTTGGGTGTGCAGTGCCCAGACCTGAGCCGCTAGTTTGTCTAAATGGTTTTTTTCTCCTTTGGGCAACCTGCCCTATATTGTCAGAAGAAGGCACAACAAAATCTCTTTTGGAAAAACAAAACAAAGAAAAATGAAAGGAAAAAAGAAAAGAAAACGGTGAAACTTAAGCTGCATTTTTCCATCTGAGCTGGTTTGCCTTCCTTGGAAATAGTATTACGTGTATGGAGTGAAGTTTGGAAATTCCTCCTGTAACCTAAGGGCCTGTCTTCAGGTCATTGGGTAAAACTCAGTGGAGCTGTTGTTATTCTGTTCAAAAACTAGGCCACTTATCCTTCTCAGACAATATAATGATTCCCCAGACTCGGGAGTTGGCAGATGGCTTATGAAAATATATTGATGTCCCCTTTGGAAACCGACCTTTTTGTTTTGTCCTTGTTCTCCCTGTTTCTTGCCTCTCAATCTGTTATTTGAGGTGGCAGGGACAAAGACATGCAAGAGGGAAGGTCACCACTTGCTGGTGATCTCTTCCACCTCCAACAAACCACAGGGCATCTCTGTGCACTTCCTCAAGACCCCTGGAATTTGGAATCTGCCAGTCTGACTCCTTTCTCCTGTGCAGACCTCAAAAGACAGATAAACTGACATCTCGTTATGAGAGGAATTCACTTCAAGTTGGACATCAGAGACACAGCTTTGACAGGAACATGCCTCCTGTCTGTTCTCCTGCATTCCAGGACCTCTGAACTCTCATGGTCACTGACTGCGTAAGTAAGCAAGAAAGAGGAAAACCAGTATCATGTGCCCATAGTAATTTTCACTCAGTGGAAGAAGCTGGACACTTGTGAGGCAGAGGGTGATGGCTCAGTTTTATCTTGATCCTTAAGTTGCTGGAATATCTGGGCCTCTTCATTTCTTGTCATCCTGTTATTTGGTTATTAACCCAGCTGCCCAGGAACTGAGTGCTGGAAAGGATGAGGAGATACAAATTAAAACAAGTAAGCATTTCCAATAGAGAGTTGTCAAATCTGACTCTACATAATAAACCAGAATTTAGCTCAATCTTGTCCTCATCTGGTAAAAGAAGGCATTCCCCTTTTATTTTATATATTTCCAGCAACCCTAGTCTAAAAATCTGATTTCTCAGCATGTTTGACTGGTCAAGTATTTCCTGACCCCAGTTACTAAGGCTAATTGACAGTTAATTGTATGTCTGCTCATTATTTTGCTTAGTATGAAAGCAATAGCAATTGCTCACATTCCAACCTTGGGGCAGGAAGTAGCTTCCTAGGGTGTGATTTGAGGTGTTAGGACAGCTTCCTCCCCACTTCCTTTCCCACCATCCAATCACACTGCCACATAGTGTACCATACAGAGTTATTCATTTGGACTAAAATGAATAAATAAATAGCTCATTTTTTTCCCAGAGAGAGGTAATATATATTTCTCTTTTTTTTCTTCTCCTCCTCCTCTTCTCTTACTCCCTCCTCTGTACTAGGGATTGAATCCAGGGACATACCACCAAACTACACCCCCAGCCCTTCTATTTTGAGACAGTTTACAATGTATTTTCAGTGGAATATTGGAAATAGGGAAAATTGAGACATTTTTAGTTAATCATATCTAAACATAAATTATTTCAGAATTTTTGTTCTTGGTGAGTTGAGAAAAGGGCATTATAGAACCTGGAATGCTGGAAGGCTGAGGATTAGAAATAGCATAATATTAGAAAAGATAGAGGCCCAGTGAGCTAAGGGGGAAGGAAAACTTTTCTTCTACTCTCTTAGGCTTAATTAATGGGAGTCTGTGAATTAAAATAACAAAAGACAGATTAATAGGAGAAAAGGCACATTTTTAAAAAATTAATATTTACTTGCATGGGAATTCATAGGAAAGTTAAATATAAACCAATTAGACTTGTGACTTATATTCCCTTTTAACAAAGGAAAAAGGGTTTGGAGTTAAAGGGACGACAAATAGAAACTATCTAGGAAATACAGGGGGAAACTAATGGAAGATAATGGTTATTTTAGTAAGGTCTGTTTATGCAAACACACCTTGGTGTCAACTCCCATCTTCAATAAGACTTTTGGACAGATAAGAGAAGACAGATCTCTTCTTGTATTTTTTTTTTTTTTGACTCTAGTTTCCTTCAGCTCAAAATAATCCTTATATTAAAAAAACCCAAAAAACAACAACAAAAAAGTTTTTTTTTTTTTTTTTTTTTTTTTGCTGAGATGTAGTTGGATGACTGAAGACACCAAGGACAAACGACATGGTTCTGTGTAAACCTGATAGTGAACCTGCCCCTTAAAACATGAATGTTGGTTGATCATTGTCTCATGAATTGACATGTATGAGGACATAACTGAGGTTATAATTTGTACCCAGACTTTATGGAATCTTGGTTTGCTTTGATTGATATGGCTTGTCTAAATAATACCTATTTTCAGCTGGAATGTAAACAGTCCTGGTGTGTCTGACAGACTGACAACAAGGCCTTAGGGGTTGATTTTCTTGAATTGGAGGATTTGTGATGGATAAAGGAGGATGTTTAGTAGTTTGCTGGGCTTTGGGCATTGTGCAGCCCAGCCCACTAAATAAATTCTGAAAGAACTGTTTTCTGGAGGGTATTCTGAGAAACAGAGGTATTATTATTTTGGGATACAGTTGAAAAGTACAATTAACTTAAAAATACATTATTTAGGTAGTGTGATCCACCTGTCACTGGATTTTCACATACACTTTTGTATAATTATCATTTGAAGCACACTGTATATAATCAGTTTGCATTCAAAAGCATCTTTTATTATAAAAATATTGTTGATTTTCAAGGCATGTGATGGTTTTCAGGTGTAGTTAGGCTACCTTTCAGAGCTTCTACTAACACCTCTGTGTGTATGAGATGTTAGGAAGGAATTTGCTTCAAAGTTGTCCTTTGTGCTGAGTCTGAAGGAGGAGGGGGATGGCTGGGCAGATATGAACAAGTTTGCCTAGGAGTTGATCATTGTTGAGGTTTGGGTGATGGGTAGTTCTGCTAGTCTCTCTTTAGACTATATGTGGGACTTTCATAATTAAAACTTTCTGAAAAGCATAAAAATAAAAATAAGCATATGAAAGAATCTACTTGCTATAAGTACTTCAGCTAATTTTGTCTCTGATTAACCTTGAAGGATATGGTAATTAGGACAAGCAACATTAGAAATGTTTTTTCTTTGCTGAAATGACAGCTGTTTATGAAATGTGAGTTGGCTGGAATATTGCGTACATACTTCTAGCATTACACTGAATGGGAACTAAGAATCTGGTAAAAGTGGTAGGTATTTGCTATTCAACCAGAACTGTTTGCTCCATGTGCCATTTTCTTCAGAGAAACTAAAGTAACAGGTGTTCTGCGCATGCATAATCAAACTTCATCGATATTCACAGGATGCTTGTTTGGAAAAAGGTGATGTTAGTATGTTCTGTAAGTTAAGTTTTGGTCTTCTGATGTCCAGTGTCACTCAATGGACACCTGTGTAGGCCCAAGAGAGAGAGTTCAGTGGTTTCAACTGGTTTGAGATAGCCAAAAGTGGCCTCCAAGATTTTGAAAAACAACTTGGGCAATTGTTACCATCAAAATCCATACATCAGAGGTTCTAGCTAAAGCACTGCTAATAGGGTATACTGCTTAGCTGTATGACCTCTAAAATCAGTGATAAAAGCAAGTTACTAGAAGCAAATGAGGCTATAGGGATTTTTTTTAGGTGTTCTCTTTGTTTTCTCTTCTTTGGACTGATGTTCTGAACCTAGAATCTATTGCATCCCTGGTCAGGTGCTCAATGGAGGGTTTTGTTTCCTGATTCTGATCAGTCCAGATTCTTTTCAGAGAACTAAATTGATAGAGCACTGGGAGTATTTGTTGACTATTATTGTGCCTGCTTGAAAATTTATGTTTCTATGGTCAAACTACCTATCACCTTTGACTACAGACATGGGGAATATTAAATAGTCACTTTGGCTTGGGATGGGCTCAAAGAAAGCTTGGGGGCATCCTCCTACTTCTGTGTGGGACCTAGAATGTCTGACACCCAGCCAGAGCTCCAGAGAACATCTGGGGGCTCCTCAGGGGGTGAGATTGTTGAGCCCTGGAGCAGCCTTTGGCATTCAACTCCTCCATAGGCCTCTGCCTGAAGAGTGGGCACTTCAACTGTGTTTTATGATAACCCCTGACCCTCTAGTGACTCATAGAACAATCTAAAAGGAAATAGCAGGAAATCTGGGAAAGAATTGGGGTTTTGAAATGTGTACTTTGGAACAAGAGTAAGTGAATTTGTGTAGTTATTGTTAATCAGACTCAATCATACCCTTAGCTTTTTAAGGTTTTGACAAAACCACATCACACATATTGCAATGAATTCCTTGTTCATCTGTACATTGTTGATAATTAAAAATTGGTATATATGTGCATATTTATAAAAATTAATATTTTTGAGCTCTGCTTTTATTAACATGCTCTCACTTGGTCTTTAAAACAACCCTATGGGATAGATTATTAACTTTAATTATTATCAGAGAACTTTGGCTCAAATAATTTGGATGATATTTATTTACTTAACAAAATATTTATTGAGCATCTAGTAGGTACTGTGAGTCACTTTAAGTGCCTGGCAGTCAGAAATGAGTAATACCGGTACAGTCTCTGTTCTTTGGAAGCTGACGATGATGAACAAGCAAACCAATAACAAGATTATTTCATATATAATTAAGTGCTATGAGGAAAATGAACAGGTAATGCATCTGAAAGGGGTGATTGTTGTGGGGGGGGGGTCACCAATATATAGGTGGAGGGAACGCAGTTACTGAGTGCTGAGGCTTTGCTTAAGCATTTGTGGCTTTTCAAGGTCACCCAACTTGTGAATGGCAGCCCCAGGCTTTAATCCATTCTGTGGATGAGCAGGTGGCTCTGGAGTGGAAAGTTTCACTTATTCAAGGTGAAGCTATGGGAGTTATCAAATCAGGCTGAAAGGATATTTACAGCCCTGGAATGAAGCCAGAACACCTGGGCCATGAGGTCCCCTACCACTGGGAACAGCAGAGACTTTAGAGGAAGTGTTTGTTTTAATAATTTCTGGAATGGGATTTGATATTTTCCCATTCGATTTGCCTGACAACCACACCAGAATCAGGCCTCTCTTGCCTAATGAGCTAACTGCCTTGGAAAAAAAAAAATCTGCCGAATAATAGAAATATTTCTCTTTCAGCTTAACTGCTGACCCAGACGAGGCAGAGAAATGGCCTTTCAAAGGATAAATCTATGAAATTCCATTTCTGGGGGCAAGTGCCTGGATTTGCATTGAGCATTGTTGTAAATGTCAACTGTCCAGCTCCCACTGCCAGCTTGAATGGCCATCAGTGTTTATCCTCCCAAGTTAATTGCTCCAACTTATTCAGCACATGGTTGGAGGCTGGGAGGCCATACTGGTTTTATCCATCTCAATTACACTCCTCTTATCTGTCTTCCTTCCTTTTTTTTTTTTTTTTTTTTTTTGCTGTGAGCCACTCCCCAATTTTTCAAGGTAATGATGAAATACTGACTCCTTCTCTTGTTTTCTTGGCTATTCTGAGCCAGCTTTCCCATGACTGATCCATGGAAGGGCTGGGAGGGTGGGAGAAAGCGAGCTGGTAGGAGATGGGAACCCACTGAAGAGACTAACGGTGAAGGGACAAACTATAGCAGTTTCCTTCCATGGATATTGGAAACGAATGTGAAGAGCCAGGAGCACAAAATGATTCCAAGTCAAAATTTGAGAATATGCATACTGTCTTGTTTACCACTGAATTCCCAAGACCAAGAAGGACATAGTAGGTGTTGAATAAATACGAGCCAAAGGACCATCTACTAGTTCAGCCACTGCCCCAAGTCTTTCTTAGTCCCTTTCTCATTGTACATTGCTGGACTTTTGCCAACTGTTTTCTCCTGAGAAGGGGGCTGAGAGTAGAAGGGGAGGAAGGCTGCACATATTGCCCGCTCTTGATTGGCTGCGGCCGATGGTGACTCTTCCAGCTGCAGAGCACTTGGTGTGTGATGGATGATACAGAAACATGCCTCCAGCAGCCAACTGGCCCCTCACCAGTGCTTTGTAAATACCAGCCAGAGGCAGCTCTGGTTTTCTGCCAGGCTAGAGACAGCAAGAGCAAATCTCACAGGTTCTTAGCCCCCACACAGGGCTCATCATCACGACGCTACAGCTGTTGCAGCTGTGGATACCAGTGGATGAATTCTTTGTGATTTTCCTTCAGAGAGTCTATGAAGGAAATGTCATACTCCTGCTTCCCTCTGCCTGAATATATTTGCTTTGGCAGAGAATCTGCCGTCCTTCTCTGCTCTCATCTCTTTGATTCAAATGTTCTCTTGTGCCGGTTGCTTCTTGCCCCTGGAGGAACGGAACACATGCTTTTGGTTTGGTAGAAACATCAGGAGGATGTGTTAGGTGGCTTGAGGGGCCCTAATTGAACAGAACTGCGTGTCTTAAAATCTGTCCACCTGTCCTTCCATCAGCTGCATTGAACGGAACCAGTCTGGGAAAGACAATTGACACAAATGAGTTAATTTTGGCCTGACATGTCTCCATTTATTTTTTCAGTCATTTTTTTCCCCCACTTGGTATTAAGGTGACCGCTGAGCAAACATTTTTATAGTCATTCTATTATTAAGTGTGTTCATCATCACCATCATCATTTTAAATATATGTGGGCAGATTCATATAAAGGAAAGGAGCCAAGAGTAAGAAAGCCTGGATTCTGGGCCTGCTTTTGCTCTAATTGTAGGACCGTGGATAAGTAACTGCCTCTTGGCTTCTCTTTTCTTGGCTGTAAAAGTGATGATTGCTGAGGCTTTGATTTCATAGCTGCTCCTCTTCCCCATGAGTTGTGACTAAGCATCAAAGGCACAGGGGTCAGGTGGCAAGTCTGATTAATATCTCCTCAAAATGAGGTTATGTCATAGTCACTTGTAGGAACTTGTCATGCTAAGGCTCATTTAGTTTTCTCTGTAGGATAGTGATCCCACAACATGAGAAAACAGAAAAAGTTAGCAGTTACTGAGTGCAGACTGCTGGGGACTGTGTTGCCTGTTGCTAAGGACTGAATTGTGTCCTTCCCTAAAAGCTTGAAGTCCTAAACCTCAGTGTCTGTGGCCTTATTTGAAAATAGGGTCTTTAAAGATAATCAATTTAAAATGAGGTTGAAGGGTGGGCCTAATCTGATTATACCCTTGTAAGAAGGGGAAACACATCTACAATTCCAGCTACTTGGGAAGCTGAGGCAGGAGGATCATGAGTTGGAGGCCAGCCTAGGCAGCTTAGTGAGACCCTGTCTCAAGATAAAACAGGACTGGGGATGTAGCCCAGCTGTAAAGTACCCCTGTGTTCAATCCCCAGCAACATTAAAAAAAAAAAAAAAAGAGTTGGGAGGGAATTTGGACACAGAGACAGATAAGCACTAAGGGAGAAGATGATGTGAACATAAAGTCAGAGATCAGGTGATGCCACTATAAGCCAAGGAACACCAGAGATTGCCAGAAACTGTCAGAAGCCAGGTGAAAGTCATGGGAGGTTCCCCTCACATCCCTTAGAAGAGCCCCTTTCTGATACCCTGTTGAAACCTGGGACTTCTGACAGCCCCCAGAACTGTCAGACAATTTCTGTTGTCTAAGTTACTACATTGGCGGTACCTGTTTTGGAAGTACCACCAGGAAAAGTACCACCAGGAAACTGCTGCTCTGCTGTAGGCGGGTTGAATCACTCAGTCTTCATAACAGCCCTGTTCACGGATTTCCAAGGAGCCAGCACTAAAGCAGTGATCAAATGGAAAAGATGCCAAGTGAAGAATTTCTATAATCAGCCTATTTTCAAATATGTCTGTAACCATCATGGAAAGGAATAATATTGAGGAGAGGAAGCAAGATGAGCAACAAGTAGGTAGGTCCCCTGTCAGATGGAAAGGCATGTGATGGGGAAGAGTTAAGACACAGTGAGGGGGACAGAATTGTGCGGAGGAGGTCAGTGTGGAATTACCATAGTAGGAGTCTGTAATGTTGTGTAGAAGGAGTATCTCAATTCCCAACAACCAACCTGAAGGCCATCTGCTAGTCTACTCACCAAAGCCTTCCCAAGTCTGTTGTATGTGATGAAGCTCAGACTATGTCTGAGATACCTGCTAAAGTTCAGATGGCAAGCGAGGAGCTGGACTTATCCCAGGATGTCTAATGGCAAGCGCTCACAACAAAGGCTCTCTGCTCACTCTTATCTCTGTTGGTTTAAGTGTGTTCTATACCACCAGAGTCTAGTCTAGATTAAGCAGGTAGAGAATTTATTTGACGATCCTCCCTGGAGCTTAGTTTCCAGTGACCTGGCATCAGTGTGAGGGATGGATGTCAAGTGGTCTCATCACCCTTGGAATCATTGCCATCTTGACTAAAGATGTTGAGGATGTGCTTATTTAGCTGGTAGGTGATTCCCATCGCATGGATTGATGTGATGTCATGGAATAGGAAGCACAATTCCAGACAAGGAGGATAAAATACAATGACACAAGGGTGAGAGCAAGGACTGGGGAAAGCAAAACCATAAAAACAATGACGAGATTTGCTAGCCACAGTCAGTAATTTAAAAGACCTGTGGGACGGAGTGGATCATTATGTGAATCAGCAGCATCTTATCTTTGTGAGGAATAAAGCCAGGATGGGTGTAATTCTCCATTTATGCTCTGAGAACATCAAATGCTTGCTGGTATGCTATGAATAATGTTGCCCCTTGAACTTAAAAAGAGAAAGGGTCAAACTTTAGTATTTGAGTTTAGCCAATAAAACTGGAAGGGTTAATAATACTCAGGGCCAATGCGAGTTGAAGGAAAGGACATTTTTCTATGCTTCTGATAGATCTGGGATACCACTATTCTACAAGGTAATTTGACAACATGTATTAAAAGTCTTTGATTGAGAATATTCTTGGAGCAATTCCAATTTTAGAATTTTTTCCCCCTAAAGAAATCATTGGAGATACATGAAAAGATTTAGCTTCAAAAGTGTTTATTGCAATGTAACTTATAATAACCAGACTGGTTAATATGGCTGAATGTTATATGGACATTAAAAAGCATGATGCTAAATGAGAGGGTTTTTTTTTTTTTAAGTATTGAGTATTGAACCCAGGGTTTTGTGCATGCCAGGCAAGTATTCTACCACTAAGCTACATGCCAAGTTCTAAATGAGAGATTTTAAATGTTTTTAGTCTATATTCTCCTTTGGAAATCTTATTAAAGCAGTCAACTCCCTTCTTGGGAAGGAAGCACATATGTATCTACATAAAATTTTGCATATAATTTCAGTGAATTCAAGGATTATAAAGTTTATGCCCACACTTGAGATGAAGACTCTTACTCTGTAGTAAAGAGTGATAGTGACATGGGAGAATAGTTCCAAAAAAAAAAAAAAAAAACACATGTGCATTGGCATCTGAGACTGGAAAGAAATATGCCAAAATAGTCATCATCTTACTGGGTACAGTGGTGCACACCTGTAATCTCAGCAACTCAGGAGTCTGAGACAATAGGGTCACAAGTTTGAGGCCAGCTTCTGCAACTTAGTGAGTCCCTGTCTCAAAAGATAAAAGGGGTTGGGGATGTAGATCAGTGGTAAAGTACCCCTGAGTTCAATCTCCAGTTCAAACCTCACCCTTCAAAATAGTTGTTATCTTTAAATAGGATTATGGGCTTGAAATTTTTCTTCTTTGGGCCTTTCATTATTTTTCAGTTTTCCCCTGTAATATACCATTTCAATATGATTTTAAAAAGTTATTTTACTATAGAGCAATAAAAAAGAAGCTTAGAGAACTCTCCAAGAAATGTAACAAAAATGACACATGATGAAAAGTACAAAGAAATATTTTCCTTGACAACGGTAATAGGGTACCACAACGAGGAGGGTCCAGAACAGTTTTCTGAGTTAATGGAGAATTCAAGGCCAACGAATTGAATTTAAACTAAATGTTATGCTTGGACAGAAAATAGGATTTCTTAACTGTTGGTGCTGTAAAACACTTAGATGGGGCCCCCAAGAACACGGCGGAACATTTGTCCATGGAAATGCAAAAGATGTAGCAAAAATTATTGATCTTGCTGGTTTCAGCATCTGTCTCCCTGAAGGTGTGAAACTGCATTGGGGGGTCTGTCTCAAGGCTTAGGTTTTGCAGCTGGGCACACTGGCCTGCACAAGGGAAAGATGCTGCCATGCACAGCAATCCTTCCACCCTCACGTGCTTAGTGGCCCGTCCTGCTCACACTCAGCATCAGGATGAGGCATGGCAAGTGCTATTTCTCTAATAAGGGGATTCGGGTCCTATTAATAAATACTGGCAACCGAGGAAATTTGGATCTAATTGCAATAAAGTTGAAATTAATTTTTGTCCCTTAGTCTAGTCCACAGTACTAAGTGAAGTGTAAATGGACAAAGTCCAGTCAAGTAAAAATATCCTCCATGTTCATTATTAGTTGCCCTCTTTGGAGATAAGTATTGCATTCATTGGGCAGATGGAATTCTTTGGAAACCTGCTGAATTTGTAGGGGAATTTCTCTCATCTATCTGTAGGCCTGGCAATATTTCTACCTTGCCATTTTTTAAAAAATCATGATTACCTTTTTTTTAATGACCCTGAAGTATTGTGTGCTAAAAGTATACATGTAAGGACAACTCAGGTTCTGTGACAAAATGACTGAAGATCATTGTGCCATCCACATGTGCATGTGCACATGCATGCACGCGCGCGCGCGCACACACACACACACACACACACAGATACTGTATATACAGCCGTATAAATAGGCAATACAGTGTCACAGTTAAGAGCAGGGATTTGTGGAAAGACTTTCTAGGCTGTGCTTCGGGTTCTACCATAGCTTCATGAACTTGGGTAATTGATTTCACCTTGGTAAACTTGGATGTCTTCTTCCACAAAATGGGCATAATAATGGTTTCAGCTTCCTCATAGGGTATTTATGATGATTAAATGTCCTAATTCCAGTATAATGACTATAACATCAGCTAGTTGCATCAAGATTAGAGGGTTTGTGAGGGACTCTGATTTACTGTCTGTCCTACTCCAGGTCATAAAACTCTTAGATGTTCCCAAGACCACCTGATTAGGATCTCCCTTGGATATTGTACCCTTTCGAGGTACTAGCTTTGCTAGAGCATGTACTCCCTTAATTGGCCCTGGATATTAGGTCAGTATATAATCAGGATTAACCAAATGAACAGATGAAGTAGATAGGCCTCCCACAGCTCTGGAGGAGCCTGTGGAATTGGAGTCCTGCTAGTCATCCCTAGTTTAACCTATCTGCCAAAGCTACCTGCAGAAGAGGTTTCATCTTAGTTCCTTAAATTTCTACTAAGTTCCAAGCTGAGCACCACAGACTCTCTTGGGATTATAGTCTCTCCTGGTCTATAACTTCATAGACTAGTTGATTTATCTCTTTATGTATTCTTTCTTTCCATTATTGGACCTGACTTCCTCTAGGAATCCTTGTTTTCTGAGACCCCAGGTTTATTGACTCTCCTGGATGAGCCAGAGGAACTGATTATATTGACATGTTGACAGGACAGCTCACAGAATTATGTGTGGGTCTATCTCCTTTTACTCTGAAGAAACTTTTTTTGAGTTGCAACTCACACATAACCTTAAACTTGTTGGAGCAACGCTTTCTCTGGTAAAGATTCTGCCATTTTCTCAAATAACACATCACATAAACACAGATAACAGTGTTTTCTACTATAAGAACAATCTTGTAAGGAAGTTATTAGAGAAGTAGAAGTTGCATTTGTTTCCATAGAGTCTGTATTTTAATGGAGGAGTCAGGGAAAAATAAAAATGAGATTGTTTTTCAATGCATATGATCCTGTTTTGATTGCTCTACGGTTTGGGGGAGTAGAAATAGTCTCTACTGAAATTCACAGAGGCAAATCTGCAATATTTTGACTATTTTGATTTCCTGAAGGCTGCATTTCCTGAATTTTTTTGGAACAGCATCTACCATGTTATTTTATTATATTTAATAAAAGTAATTTAGTAAATCCATAACCAGTACAGCTTAACTGTTTAATTGTATACCACTTTACTTGTAAATTAAAAAAATATAATAAAACAATGTGCGTTCGATGAAACTTCAGCTATGATATTTGGTTCTGAAATGTGGTCTTTTGGAATCAAACCTCTTTGGGTTTCCTGGCTTTTTAAAAAAGTGTTTCTGAGAATGAGAAGCCAGAAGTTTTTGGGTGTCTGTCAGTTTCCATCAAGGTGAGGACAATGCTTTACAATTTATGCAGGACATTGTGGATTGAACCATGTCACTGGCACAGTTAATCATGGTGCATCGTGACCTCTGTACCACCAATTGTTGGCTTGTCAGCCTCTCCATCTGTCAGGGAGGACCAAGAATAAAGTTTCCGTGACCCTGCAATTATTTATCCCTGACTTCTGCCTTTCCTCCTCCCTGCTTTCTGCAGCTGTTTATCATCCTCCACCGGTTTACTTCCTCACCTGGGACACTTGGTGAATAGTCCAGAGATGAAGTGAGTATTACTGTGCACCTGCCCCTGGTCAAAGGCAGATTCTGAAAGGCCTCTGCTCTTCTTTTAAAGGAGGCTGAAGGGGGCATTTGTGTGTGATGTGTCACAATGTGGGTTTGGTTTGCAGTGCTCCCATTGTCTAAACTCGAGAAGCAGAGTGTTCATTGTTTATTTTCATTGTGTCTTTGGCCTCACAGTTCTTTAGCTGTTTTTGCCTTTTGTCTAGAAAAGTAAATGTTACACACGAAGCTCAAAGGAATTTTCCTGCTTAGTATTTTATAATGTAAATAATAACTTTAATGTCACACAGAAAAGATAATTTGATGACTGACAGGAAACCTTTAGAGCCAATCTGATCCCTGGAGTGACATGAGTAGGAAATGGGGTAGATCCAGTGTTTTAATCTCTTCAGATTGGAGCTCTAGTTTGTGAACGCTCCTATGCTTCATAAGCCATGTCTGCTCCAAAACATTTTAGAAATCTTAGCACAAAACATTCTCTACTAGGCTTCAGAGTCATCTCAAAATAATTTCCCTTAATTAGCTCTAATGGATTGTCTGATGAACTGTATGACTCTCCATTCAGTCTGGCAGAAGTAATTAGCCGTGAACAATTGTACTTGGCCATTTTTAATTATACCGGAAAGAGAATTATGCTTTTATTTTTACAGCTGCCATTTGAAGAAACCTAAAGACTTTACTAAAGTAAGTATCATATTACTTTCTTTTTCTTTTCTTCTTTTTTTTTGCAGAGCTGGTGGTCCAACCCAGGGCCTCATACTTGCTAGGTCAGCACTCTGGCCTGAGCAGCATCCCCAACCCTTTCTATTTTTTATTTTGAGACAAGGTCTTGTTAAATTGCCAAGGCTGGTCTCAAACTTGCCATTCTCTTGCCTGAGCCTCCTGATAGCTGGGATTAAAGGTGTGTGCCAGCACTTTCTTTTCTTTTTTCTTACAGCACCTATTTTAAATCAGAGCTCCAACTTTTGAAGTCTGATATGTCCTCCTAACTCCTACTTTCAGCACGATCCTGAAAAATCATTCATACTGTCTGGTTTCTCACTATAAAATATAGTTTATAATGATACAGGAGTAAGTGAAATAGTATCATGATAATGTTTCATAAATAATGCTGTTGTGTTGTTTATTAAAAAAAAAAAAAACCTGCCAGAGGCTTGAATAAGCAACATTTTTTCAAACAGTGGATTTTATTAGTGAGTTATAATCTATTATAATCTACTTTCTGTTTAGGATGAGCAGTTTAAAACATGAAATATAATAGTGTAGAAGAATAGTATAGAAGAGATAAGTCTGCTTTACAAGTAGTAATAGGAAGTTTTAGTTCACTGAAGGTTTTTAATGTATATATAGAATTAAGAATAAGAATATAATTTTTGTTTGTTTTTAATCTGTGAATAGAAAATGATGTTTGAGAGCCACTGGAGAAAATGTAGTTTGTAAATGGAAGCAACATTCATTATAGAGCCACTTTAGCCAATAGAAAAAATTAGAAAATTGAATGCAACTTTTCTAGCTGCCCTCCTGTGAATTTTTATTGAAGACAAAATATCAAATTTTTGAAAATTTTTGTCTTAGACTCACAAAATCTTAATTATACGCATCATTCGAACATTTGAAAGCACAGTATTTTCTCTCTATAGCAGCCAGTGTTGCCCACCTCATTTCTAAACCCTGACATTTTTTTTTTGTTTGTTTTTTTCCCTTGACTACAACTTGTTCCTCCATTAAACTCGGGAAAGAATGCCCCTGTCTTTTTTTAGTCCCAAGAATTAAACCGGAACAGGTCTAAGCCAATCATAGTAGTTTCATTTTCTTAATGGTGATTGGCTTAGGAAAGGACATGTGACATAATTCCAGCTAATGGGATAAGAGGAGAGCTCATTTGACATGCTTCTGGGAATGGTTTCCTTGCTGATAAAAAATAAGTCACTGGGAAAAGAAAAAAAGCCCCCCTTTTTTTCTTCCACTAGAATTTCAACCCATAATGCCTGGGTCTGTGACAGATGTTTTAACTCGGAGAGTAGCTCTGAGAGCTGAACACGTCCCAGTGGATGGTAGAGTTGAAAGAAGGAAATAACCTGGTTCTTAGATAATGATGTCCCAAACTTTTCCTATCCTCCAACATTCTACTTCAGGACTTTTGCTACCTGAGATAATTAGAGCATACTCTTTAGGGTTGCAGCTATTCTAAGTCACGATTTTGTGTCACTTGGAGCTGAAAACATTCTCGCTTCTCTCCCCAGAATAACATCTGGATTATGTTCCTTAGTGGTATAACCACAGTCACTGCATTTCCTTGGACTATATTGAGCTAAACCACATGTCTATTTCCAACTCCAGTTGTGAGTCAGCAAGTTCTATTTCATCCTCTTCTAAATAATCATGTCTCATCCTCTTAGGAGTAAACTGTTTTTGCAACCATAGATAATACCTAACTGACCAGTCACTTTTCTACAGAGGTTGTTGGTATTAGCATGTGGGGGAAAAAGACTTTTACTGCCACATGTCAGTATTTTTACTTTTTGAAATAGTTTCACATCTATTGTTAGTGAGCATTCATTAAAAATTACTTATTAAACATCTACAAATGTCAGAGTGCTAGGCTTTGGCATGATAGTGGTAAATATGACAAAAAGGATTTTGTCTTCACAGGGAAGCTAAGGTTATTGTTAATAATTTTGGAAAGTTGAAAAACTTTTATGAAATTTGTTAATTGTGTACTACTCATGAATTCAACTTGATTTTGATGAGATTCTGCTATGTACCTGGAACTGTGTGAGGGAGTGAATGGTGAACCAGACAGCCACAACTCTGGCTCACTTCAGGAGGAGCTTAAAGTCTAGCTCTTCATAAAAATCTTACAAGGTAGATCATTTTGTTAACTTATTGACTTAACATTTACCAAATACCTTTTCTGTGCTAAGTACAGATAAGAAAACTGAAGCCAGAGAAGTGAAATGGCTTACCTACATAATACTATTTGGTGAGAAAGTTCCATCTAGAACACAGAAATCTTTTGTGATCTTAGTAATCTTCTCATGTGATCACATTGTCTTTAAGACAGTGCAAGGGATAATTAGAATGACTTCCTAAACATACCTTGCTAAGTTTGTCAACTAGTGGGCATCAACATTGTCCTCTCAAAGAAAATGTAGAAAGCTAAGCTGGAAAATGCCTCTGGACTTTCAAAGTAATGTTTACTTTTATATCTAAGGGGGACCAGAACTAGCCCAAGTATTTTTAGCTCAAAAGATCAGAACTCAATCTAAATAGAATGTTTGCATATGAATTAAAATGAGTACTAGGGTGCTAAGAGAAAAGTAAAAATCTAGGATTCATGGAGAAAAAAAACACAGATTAGTACCTTTGTAGCTATTGACTTTAAATGGATATTTGTCTGTAGTGTACTTCCCCCCAAATCTGTATACTCTATGTGTCTACAATGGGAGTTCCTCTGATAACGTTTGTGCCTTTCTTTACTTCCAGCCTTTTTTTAAGATTCCCCCCTTCTCCTGAAGTCCTTTATGACCTCCCTCTGTCTCACATCTCTGACTCAGATTATGATTCAGAAGGACACAATAGGATGCTTTAAGGCTATCAAACGTAGAATACTTCAGACTTAATATGATAAACGTTTCTAACTAGCATACATCTTTAGAATTTGGAGATAGCATGGGAAACTGCCACTTTCTGGAATGGGGGTCAAAGCTTACAGTGGAGCCGGGATTCAATTCTGATGCCAGGGCTCTGTACCTCTGTGCTATGGTTCTTCCAAAAAGGTTCTCATGTTAAGATATCCTCAAGATTGTGTGATTTTAAAATTATATTTTAATTTTGTCTAGCTTCTAGAACATAGCTCATCAGTATAATAGTGTCACCAGAACACAGAATGTCAATGTTGTAGAAATATAGATAAAAGACACCAGAAAAGAAACAGCTATTCATCCTGGCAGCCAGCAGCAAAGGTCTGGGGGTTTTCTATGAAATTTCCTACAGGCCAGAGGCTGAAATCTCGATGACTCACATCAGTCCTCAGGCATTGTTGGCTGGTAATGTCTGGGACTGTTGGGTCTGACTAAACACCTGTCGGCAGGAAGGTGCAGCAAGCAGGGTGGACTTCATTCTGCTGCAAACGTGGTGGAGGAGCAGAAGGTAAAGCTTAGTCCTTATCTTTTGCAACTGCTCTAGGCTCTAGGATGGCATTTGGGAGTCTGGTCTTGTCTTAGTCTGACACTTCCTAAGTTATTTACCTATTATTGCTGGTACTTGGTCTTTGGTTCTACCTTCTTTTCTGCAGTTCTAATACCTGTCCCACCTGTCCCATCTTGTTTTAGGGTTTTCTTCCTTTGATGATTTTAGGGAACACTTTCCTGTTGTCTAATTTTATTGGATGCTTCCTGGGAGTGAGAGTTGTTAAGCTCCTTTCCTTGTCTTAAGGCCCCTCTGCTGAGTTCTGATGACCTGTAAAGGAACAACAATATGTGAAGATGAAAAGTTACTTTTGGAACATCTGCCATGTGCAAGGCATTGGAAAGAAAAACTGATAAATGGAATATAGTCCTTCCATAAGGAGGTGACTTTTTAGAGTGGGAAATAAAAAGTCAAAGAGTATAATAAACCAAAAGTATAATATTAAAAATATGTTCAATGCAGGATATGGCCCTGTTTTTCTCAAGGTCCCCATGTCCCATCCCATGCCAGGGGAATCTATTAGATTTCAGGGGATTTCCATCTACTCAGTGGCCAGTTTAGTTCATTTAGCTGGCAGCAGGTCAGCAGGAGAATGGCAGTGTTGAAGGGATGAGCAGGGGACTGAGCTGACACTACCCTCGTATGATGATGTTACATCATGGAACATACATGCTTTCCCATCATAAAGAAAAAGTTTCTTGATACATTTCCTCTTTCTCTCCCTGTTGAAGAAAGAAGCATTCAAGGGCACTTGTTAACCCATTATGTCCCAGCATCCTACATAAAGGATACCTATAAAAACTTATATTAAGCAACAAAGTTATTAAAGTATGGTACAAGAGACTTTTTTAAAGGATCATTTTGATATGTAGAGGAGCTACTGCAAAGGGATTTTGCAACAGAGGAGAGAGATTGCACTAAACTCCTAATATATCATGGAAAAGTAGAAATTAATAGCCAAGAAGAAGGTCAGTGGATGGAAAGTTGCTAAGAGAAAGGCTCAGAGGTAAGGGGGGATTTCTAGCTAAGGACAGACCAGTGTGAGCAGGCATTGCCTGGAGTATGGTGGAAGATGAGGAACCCAGTGTATATGGAGAATGATTAGATATTCAGGGAGGGATGTTCTTGTTAAGCTGATTTATCAGGGCTCTTTGCTAAAACTGGAGTCTACAAGGAAGTAAGAAGAAGGTTCAGGAGCCTGACTAAACTTTGAGTAAGCAAAGAATCTTTGTCATCTTCTTATTTTGATTAAAACCTAATGGGTTTGTGTCAAAATGTTTGCAAAGAAAATTTTAGAAGAAAGTGGATGAAATCTTGTCTGGAAGATTATTTTGAAGAAAGGGGATTCCTGGAGCGTGGACCCTCAATGCCCAGGGAGACATCTGAGAAGAATGATGTGGGAACAAAAGACATGTCTACCACAGGGTCCATGGACACAGAAATGCTGTGTGGACCTTCCCCACCCAGGGAAGAGCTGATCCCAGGGGAAGATGATTTCACACACAGCAGGAACCCAAACATGGCTCCAACTTTTGGAACCACATTCTCCCCATGTCATCAACCGACCTTTGGTATGTCTAGGGTCTAAATGTCATCTATTATAATGTCTCCATTTATTACACAGTTGAGAAATGACACAAAGGTAAGAGATGAAGATGTTGGGTAAATATCCTTCACTTTGTGGACTTTGATGAAAAGTAACCAAAAACATTGGTGGATAATAGTGGTTGAGAAGACTGGAGGTTTTCTTTTCTGTTATTTATTTATTTCCCACTCTGGGATAACTTTGAATGGAAGTGATTTTCTGAAATGGACACTTTCAGAAGTCTCCAGAATCCCCAAGGTAGAGGGTTGACTTTTGGAGAAATGTTGGGAGATATAGTGGTCTTGGAAAGCCTTGGGACAAGAGAGATTCTTCCAGGCCAATTTGTGTAAATATGAATCAGCAAAAAATACCACCAGCTGGAGAACAGGCACTGTTTCTATGCTTGTTGTATACCCAAACACAACTAGAAAAAATTACAATTTTAAATTTTTGGATGGTAGAGTTCCCAGACTTGTGATTGTGACGTTTCAATTCAATTTATTGAGTATATACCTGGGCCCACCTTGCTCTTGGCACTATGGAGGTACACCCAAACTCTGAGATGTGATTCCTGCCTGTGTTCCTCAACCAGAGCTGAGATAGTACCTGCGAATAGAATTAAAATGTCTTGAGATTTTGAGATAAATAATAAAACACTCTCACAGGACCCTGTATTCATAAAATTAATCAGAACTAACCTGTGAACATTTTTGAGAATCCAGAGCTTTCTTGGTGGCAAATAGAACACATCTCGAGCCTTCAAACCCTGTCTCTGATAAGATTTTTTTTTCTCTCTCTCAAATAAGATCTGAAATTTGGGGATGGGTGTGAAAGAGGGTTAGCTGGAAGACATATAGTAGGGAGAGAAGCCATTTCCAAATGGAGATCTGTTTACTGAATATCTGGCTTTTAACAAGAGTATTTAATCCAAAGTAAAATTGGTATATTTCACAGATGTATTTATCCCTCTATAATTAAAAGATCAGTCCCTCGGAGTTCTTTTCTTTGGAGATTATGCTATAATGTGAATAAACCATTCTCTGAAATGACAGCTTCTCCCTTCTGAAACCTTTCATCTCGTCCTCAGCTGATTGAAAGGGCTGCTCATGGTCTTTTTTAGCTGCTTATAAGGAATATAAAGCAAACCAGTGCAGCAGAAAGAGATGAATAAAGATTCCTTTGTTCTCCATCACGTGCCTGCAGAGAGCGGGCCACTGTCCTTGAGGCGCTCTCTCCAGTGGGTTCAGGATCTTCCCCCTTCCTGTAGCAGTGCTCTCACAGAGCTGCATGAAAAAGCAGCACTGTTCCCTGGGGGAGGGGGGGAGCCCCCTCCCCCCCCAAGGATGCTGCTACCTGCCACCTCCAGTCACCTTTAGGGAAAAGCTACCAGCAGCTCACAGTCTATTTATTTATTCCCTCTGTCTAGTGGAAACTTATTTCCAAGAAGGTAACAGAGATTTCCTGGTATTGAAAGATCCAAAACATTGAAATACACTTGTAAAGTGATTTGAATATAGTTTGTGACTATGAGTGGAGTCTGTTTGGGGGAAATTGCAAAAGATTGTCAGGGAGGGTAGGAGACAGAGGGAAAGATAGATTTTCACACATGACTATAGTTTGTACATCACATCTGAATATCTGTCCAAATGATGTGATGTGTTTGTTTTGATTTCCTAAGCTTATAAAATGTCCTGGAAAAAGAGGGCATCTGGTCTTTTGGAATCTTTTTTTCCTCTTATAATCTTAAAATCCCAATCTCTGCAATGTTTCACTCTTCCCTCTGCTTAGAAAAAATCTTCATGATCTAGCTTTCTGGTGAGTTCTTCAAATGAATTTTTTGATAGGTTAATGTTTTATTAGCATTTGTAGTCCTGGGCTCTACTGTTGATCCTTGCACACACTAGGTGCTCAATACATGTTTTCTGAGGAAAGGAAATAAATAGAAAAATGAGGTTAAAATATTAAACGTTTTTGGTGAAAATTTGGTGAGTTTTTCTCCTTAGAAATATTCTAGTCTTGGTTCCAGGCTCAAATGTGGTTGTTCCTAGGCATGTGTGGGGGATTGCAGATACCCTGCAGATACCCAAATCTTTAGATGCTCAAGTTCCTTTTAGAAAATGACATAGTACTTGCAGTTGTTTCTAGATTACTTTTAATACCTAAAAAATGTAAATGCAATTTAAATAGTTGCTATACTGCAGTGTATGGGGAATAATAAGCGATAAGTGTGCACAGTTTCATATAGATGCAGTTTTTTTTCAAGCACTTTCAATCTGTGAGTGGTTGTAACCACAGATGTGGAACCTACAGATGTGGAGGGCTCTGTTAGGCTTCTCTGAAAGGGGTTTAGATTGTACTTGGGCTGTTGCTGAGCTGAACCCCTGGAACCTAAGCTCTGGAGACATACGCAGTACAATGGCCAGTAGGGTGAGGTTAGGGAGAAGATGGCCAGCATAAATTTGGTTCTACTCTTCCTGAGGAATATCTTTAGCTATTTAGCTATCTACCTGAGATTTGTTAAGCATTCTTTGAGTTAAAAAAAAAAAAGTAACGGGAAATACTGAAAATCTAGATTATATTACCAAAGAATGTGCTCTTCTTGTAAAAATCTTAAGTCTGTCCACTTCTGTTAGTGGACTCAGCAGGAGGGTGTGACAATGGAATACCATGGGCCACCTGTATTGATTGTGCTGGACTGAGGCACACTTGCCCCTCTGGCCAGCAGCAGTAAGCATGGAGAGCCGCAATATCACTTTCTCCTCCAAGTTCATAGTCAAGAGAGAGGCTTGCATTGGTTTTCCAGGGCTGCTGTGACAAAGCACCACAGACTGGATAGTTTAGACAGTAGAAATTTAGTTTCTCTGGAGACTGGAAATCTGAGATCAAGGTGTCAGCAGGGCTGGTTTCTCCTGAGGCCTTTCTCCCTGGCTTATCGAAGGCTGTCTTTTCCTCTGTCCTCACATGGTCTTCCCTCTGTATGTATTTGGGTCCAAATTTCTTCCGCATATCAGGACACCAGCCATCTTGAATAGGGCCCACTTTAGCCACTTCAGTTAGTTACCTCATGAATAAGCCTTATCTCCAAATACGTTCACATTCTGTGGAGTTCAACATGGGAATTTGAAGGGGACATAACTCAGACTATGACGAGGTCATACCAGTCAGATCCTTGGCTCACCATTGGATGTAAGCTATTTTATGTCTGAAGGAGACTGACGCTGTGAAATAGAGTACCTAACTCCTGATTAGAGGCAAGAAAGACCAGAAAGGCCTGGAGATGTTGAAATGGAAAGCTAATGAGGTGGTCATGAGGCTCCGTGACAGAAGGCAGTTCTGTGATGTGTGCTGGGCTGCATTATAGGTTTTTGGATAACGTCAGCAGAAAGGGTGTTCATTTTTAACAAATGTCAAAAGGTTTCTTCTGAGAAATTATAAAAGGAATAAGCACTCAAATGAATGGGGCTTTTGATTGATATAGAACTCAAAGGGCTGGTTCTCAGGATGCTTTTAGAGAAAGCTTATGATGAATTTTGAGAGTCTTGAATTCAAACACAATAGAGAAATTAGGTTCAAGCCTAAATTCAAGAATAAGAAATCATTGACTATTAAGGCCAGAGGAGATGCCCCAGTCTTCTTTAGGTTTCAACCTGGGTCACTCAGCTTGTACACAGAATTGCTGTCACAAGTCTCATTTTTGTTCTTTTACTAACTTGTTAAATGGTCTTAGGCAAGTTATTTAAATACATAATATTAAATATAGATCGTAGAGCAGGAAGGTATAATGAGAATTTAATGACTTAAAATATTGAGTCTTATGTGATTAAAAATGTACATGAGTCCCACTTGGCTCAAAAATCCTAGCATTTTAAAGAGGATTTTAAAGGAGGTAATTAAAATGAAAATGTGAACATGTGGCACTTTATTTAATGTCCTTTTTGTAGAACCAGAACTCGAGGGAAAAATCTGTGATTTGATTGCTCAGAGCACCCCATGTAATTGTGCTTTTATTGCAGCTATCTGATTTTCTAGTGTGGAAGCAGAAACCATAGCATTATTTATTGCAAAGGGACCTCCTATTGTTTCCTGCTCCTTTTTCTACACAAGTAGTTTTGGTTTTGCCTTTTGGAGAAAGTTTGATAATAAGAAAAATTTCGTGTTCCTTTTTTTTTTTTAATACAAAATGGGCAGTATTAAAGCTGTGGAAGAGAAACCTTTGTGGCATACAATTTTGTCTATCTTAACAATTCCTTCTATTTTTGTTCCTTTCTTTTCTCAAATCTTGTTGCTTTTGAACAGTAGGAATCTGTGATCTTCTGTATCTTAAAAATAGTTATTTTATTGCTGCAAAATTTGAAAATATACAACATGTTTATAGAACTTTAGACTTTTGAGACGGGATTTAAAGAGTACACTAATTGTCAGGTGTGGTAAAGCACACGCCTGTAATCCCAGAGCCTTGGGAGGTTGAGGCAGGAGGACTGCAAGTTCAAAGCCAGCCTCAGCAATTTAGTGAGTGACTGTCTCAAAAAATAAAAAGGGCTGGGATGTGGATCAATGGTTAAGCACCCCTGGATTCAACCCCCCAATAAACCTCCCCCACTCAAGTACCCTAATTAACTTAGATGTAAGAGACATTTTTTAAAGGCATATACTGCCTTTTGAACTTGTTGATGGGTAAGGATGAAGTTAAGGGAACAGTGTCCTTTTTTCATCCTGTTTTCTCTTTTGTACCCCAAGTGTCCCAAGGGAGGCCTAAGGTGGAAGCCCTAGGCTGACCACAAATCTTAGTGACATGGAGACCTGATGGTTGGCCTAGGAGAGAATAGGAAGAGGTTAGTGACTGAAATTTGGGCACCAGAGCAGTGGGTTCAGGATCGAACCATGATGCAGGCATGGTGGCACACACTGTAATCCTAGAAGCTTGGGAGGCTGAGGAAGGAGAATCGTGAGTTCAAAGCCAGCCTCAGCAATGAGACGCTGTCTCTAAACAAATAAACAAACAAAACACAAAATAGGGCTGAGGATATGGCTCAGTGGTTGAGTGCCCTTCCCAAAAAAATCTAACAATGAGGTTTGTCAGCTTCCTGTGAAGTATTCTTCAGAGGCAGGGAATTCAACCTGGGGCAAGAGATTGGAGGAACTCATTCTACACTTTAGGATATTGGTTTCTTATCTTTGACAGTAACTCTATGATACAGTTTCATTTTTTTTCCCAAGAGAGGGCTAAGAATGGAGAGAGCAAGGACATCATTTTATAAGTTTCATAAGAAGTCATAATTCATAAATCATAAAGTAAGTTAGTACTTTAACCTTAGGAATGTTCATTTGTTCATTCATTCACTCACACTATGTGACAGACACGGAGATAGTAGATACCCTCAGAAAACAAAACTTGAGCCCTCAGAGAGCTTGCATTCTGATAGAATGCAAGAAAAAAAAAAAGGCATACAGCAAGAAGGGTTATAGACAAAAAAATAAAGCAGACAGTGGGAAGGAAGTGTTGTATTACCTGAGGGCTCAAGGTAATAAGCTATATGATGAGACCTCTATGATAAGATGACCTGACACAGTGTAGGAATGAGCCAAAGGTACCTGGGAAGAGAATCCTAGTGAGTGAGAATAGGAATGTGCTTGGTGTGTGCAATGAGCCAGAAAGCCAGTTATGCTGAGTCATAATGAATAGAGATGATGATGGTGTAGGAGATGATAAAAGAACCAGGGGGTTGTGGGGCAAATCATGAAGGATCTTGTAGCTTCTTGTAAGGAATTCTGCTTTGACTCTGAGTAAGAAGGGAAGCCATTTGAGGCTTTTGATCTGAACAGTGACATCATCTGGCTCTTAAAAGGACCACTCTGATGACTACATGGGAGAATAATTTCAAGAGGGCTGGGGAAGAAAAAGGGAGTTGAGTCCAATTGGGAGGCAATTGCAAGAATCCAAACAAGGGGCAATGACATCTTTTACCAGAGTGAAGATTTGAGAAATGGTGGGACTCTGGTCCCTGGGGAGGTGGTGTCAAAAGAATTTGCCAAATGATTGGATGCCTAAGTGTGAAAGGAATAAAAGGGGGAAAGGATGCCTATGACTATAAAGTTTGGGACTCCCTCACTGAGATGGGGACATGATTGGAGGAGCAGATTTGTGTTAGTTTTGGGAAACAAAGTCTTAGAGAAGATGCTGACAAAGCAGTTAAATGGATGAGTCGGGGCTGAAAAATGGTAACTTGAGAGTTATCTGTATATAGGAAAAGTATGAAAGGGAAGGGGAATGAAGAGAGGAACAGGGCATTTGGCAATAGTAAGGAGGTTGCAGGTTGGTACAGGATATAAAGTAGCTACCAGTCAAGGTTTTTGGCAACTGGTGGGGGAGCAAGTTCAATAGCAGCTGAAGGACAGTGTTGGTGACAATGGAAGAGACTGGGTGGCCTTGCAAAGGGAAAGAAACCAGGCCAATGCAGGGGGGAAGGGGCCCAGTGGCACAGATTGATGAAGATTTAGATCCAAAGATAAATTTTTGTGACTTTTACCCAAAACATCTGCTTGTTTTTCTTGGCAGCAGTGGCCTGATGAAGTACCAAGTATCTTCACAAACTTTGAGTTACAAAGCTACTTGTGTTTTGAGTAGCACCAAATCTCCTATTTTCTGATTGTAAGTTTCTTAAGAGAAAACTCCATGTTACAATTCATTTTAATGTTCTGCACGAAGCTTGGAATAGACAACTTAGTATATGGTAGGTATTCAGCAAGGATGTGTCGAATGAATTAATGAAAACATTACCCAAAGCTCTGGAAATCTCATAAAAGTGCTTGGACAGGAGTAATTTCATTGAGGATTAGCTATCTGGGCTCTGCTGGGCCAGTGACTTGCTCTGCTTGGAAAATGTCTGTGTTTGTCTAGAAGTATGGGGCCTCTTTTGAAATAAATCACTTATGGTGGGGTTGACTTCTTAGGAATGATCTTCATAAGACTAAAAATGATGATTTGTTTGTCAGTTTGTTGTAAAGTATCTGTCCCAAGAAAAAGTTTTGCTGTGTGTTATGACAGAATTATTCAAAAAATACATGCTTAAGTTGAGGTTTCTAAGTAGGCTCTTGTAAAAACAGGCAATTACTTGCTCAAGGGAGTTAATTGCATGCACAGATGGGTACTTGTGCTCCCAATTCCTCATTTGCACTTGCAATTATCCATTTGCGATAATTTGTGAAATCTAGGGGAATTCTTAGGTACAAGGAAAGGGTTTTGGCATTGTAAGAACAGATCACTGCCTTCAGAGGAGACCAGATGAAACAAATAGCTCAATATAAACTTTATTTCAAATACTAAGTAAAGGGAACATTTTTTGAAGCTTGTGGTTGTCAGAGGTAAGAGGTTACCTGTCTTGCTCAAGGTTCCATTGATTTTTCACCTTTCAAAAAAGAAAGAAAACAGCATTTCTTACCTTTGTTTTATTATAGCTTTCTGTTAATGGTAATCTCTGTTAAACTCCCTCTAGTTTGATGGTAAGCCTGGTAAGAAGAGCTTTTTCTCCTGAAAGAAATGTACTCAAAATTCTTTGAAATAATTTGAAAAAATTATTGATCTGGAGGAAAAGTGGGTAAGAATCCCAGATCTCCACGTTTGCACTGAAACATCAAGGAGACCTGCAGTTAGAGGTGGTTATCATGACAACCCAGTGCTGTGATAAGAAACAGTGAGTACAAACAGAAAATGAGAGGAACTCCTCTGCTCATCAAAATATGAACACTGGTTTTAAAAATATTTTTTTTCAAAATAATTATGGAATAATTGTGAACCACCTGAAATAAAGATTTTATGAGGAAAATTATCCCATGCCAAACTGTTCTCATGTAAGTCAATTTTCAGGACTGAAAGGGGAATGAATCTGTCAAATTTCACATCCTGTGAAAGCTACAATTAATTTTTACTCTAAATTCCTTCAGGGGATTTGCATAATTTGCTATTTTATTCTGACAGTTGAATCTAGTATCTCAAACATTTTGGAAAAGAAGATGAGGAGTAACCCATCCTAGAGGAGCAATTTACTTGGCAGGACAATTGGTTGAAAGCCCAACAAACTTTGAATGTCCCTTTGGCTTAAGAGTACTGTATAGGTATATGGGGTTGAAGACCTATGGCAGTCAACCTGAGGCCCTCTGAGAGTCTAGCTACAATCTTTGACTTAGAGAATTTCTAGTGAAGATCAGTTCATAGGTACTGTTGTAATCCATTCTTGTGTGTATTCCTCTTGAACTGAGGAGATCCAAACTTATGGAGCTTTGGATCAGTCAGGATGGGTTAGGTAATGCTGCAATAATAAGTATCCCCAGGTCTTAGCAGCCTAAAACAACAAATGTTTACTTCCTTTGTGTGTATTGTGTGTTCACACCTGGGAAGTAGACTTTGTTCATCAGAGTCCCCAGGACATAGATGTAACACTACTCATTGTTAACATTTTTGGTCACTGTGCCAGGGAAATGAGAGACCTCTTAGAAGGCCTTGCATTATCCATTGAATGCTCTGTTTTGGAAGTGACTGATTTCCCTTCTATTCATAGTCTTTGGCCCTAACAAGTCACATGGATCCACACATCCATAAAGAAGCCAGAAAAGGCAATCTTATCCTGTGCCTGGAAATAATAAGAACCAGAAATATTGGGCAAAAAGCACTAATTATGATTGCAAGTGGCTTTAGATTTAAAGGGACCCAATAGGTTGCCTTTCCATTGGTTCCAGGAGTCAGAGAACCATCACCTGGTATAGCCAGACTGGTGCCCATGAAATGCCTGCTTGTTAGGTTTCCTACTACTCTTCTAGTAGGAAAATTGTACCGATGTTACTGAAGGCTACATGGGGCACATTTAAAAAACTTACATCGAATGATAAAGATTAAGACTACCTCTTAGAAATTCCTGACATTTGAGAAGAAATCTGGTAATTTGGGTTGACATTTGCGATGTCAGATGTGAAAAATTCTAGCCCCTACTCTCAACTAAAGCATTCCAAAATTATTTGAAGCCTGGAGCACTTGGGCTGTTTTGCAGGAGGCAGCTTTTCATATTCTGTCCTAATTTTGAGGCATTTGCTCATTTTGTTTTTGGAAAATGTGCTGACTCTGAAGACCCAGAGTAGAATTGAATTGCACAACTTGTCAACTGAACCAACTCACAAAGTAGGAAATTTAAGGTGAAAGTAGTTGGGAGGAATAGGAGAGAGAGATTAATGATTTCTTGTGTTCCAGTCTTGGTGACAATGTTTCTTCAATAAGTGGATGGATAATGGTGTAAAAAGAAATCTGAACTGATTCCAGTATTGATCTCTGGTTTCTCCCAAATAGTCTAATAGGTCTTCTACTATTAGAAGACCTAATAGTAACACTACTGGTGTGGCCAAGGCAAGGTCTCTATTTTAATCCAATATGGTCCATTTCTTTTTATTCTTTGTGGCCAAGTCTAAGCAATTCCCTCTGGTTTATGATCTTTATTGCTGAGTTTTAATCTTTGCCTAATTATTTGTTTAAGGGCATTTTATATGCTGGGTTTTTCTCAGTTAGTCTCTATGGTAGCCTTTACTCCCTTGGAATGAAAATTAAAAATTCTGTCTTTGGATATGCAACCCTGCAGATCACTATTTTCTCAGTCTGAACTCACTTTTTACCCCAGTAGCTGCTTGGTCTTTAGGATTTTTGAAAGAATTTTTAGGATTTTCCTTTTCTAAAATCTATAAACTCACTCAAATCGAGAACAAAATTTGTAAACTTTGCTTGTGCTAAAAACACAACCCTCATGGCACCATATGTGAGTGGATACTTAAGTTCATGTTTAACTTTTTTTTTTAATGTTGGAAGTGATTATCTTAAAGGAAACAATCGTGCCTGAGCTAATTTCCCATTTTGTACAGTGGTCTGCATTAATGAACACAAGCTCTGCAGGAAATTGAGTCTATAGGCATCAAGAGAAGTCACAGAGTCAGAGAAAGTGAGAATTGGAAAGGATGAAGATGTTTTCTTCAAACTTATAAAGCTATGAAGACCTTTCTCTATGAAAAATCTAAAGTGGAAATCTAAGCTGTAACCAGTTTTAAAAACTGACCTGTTGTGACTGAAGTGTGGTGTGGGGAGTGGGGTTCTACAGATGCCTGTCTTCTCTATAACTTTAGTGGTGCACCATTTGAAAACCAGTCATGCTTAGCCCACTTTTTGTAGATGGCAAGCCTGAGTCCAGAGAAGACGTCTTCCCTATGATCATGGTCAAGCCAGTACCATATCCTGGTCTTCTCATTTGCTCTCTTTACTCTTATCCATTATACTGTGTGGTATTTTAGCAGTCAGAGGGTGTTTTCATGCAGACAAGGAGGCAGTGAACACTCTGTGTTGTTACAATTGCTACTCAAAAAAATCATGTGAAAGAAACATCTTTTGCTGGGTGGTGGTGCACACCTGTATCCCCAGGGATTCAGGAAGCTGATGCAGGAGGATCCCAAATTCGAATCCAGCCTCAGCAACTTAGTGAGACTCTGTCTCAAAATTTAAACAAATAAACAAACAAATAAACAAACAAACAAATGGGCTGAGGATATATCTCAGTGGTTAAGCACCTCTGGGTTCAATCCCCAGCACCACAGACAAACAGAAAAAAAACATCTTTTGAGATCCTTAAATAACAATTTTATGCTGGGACGTTATCTCAGTCATGAAGGAGAACAAAGTCGGCTTTGGCAAGTCCCTGTATGAGCAAGGAGATGGAGTACTTTCTGTGCAGCCAGCCTTGTGACCTTCCTGTTCTCCCCGAAGCCTTGATTCTGTCTTTCCTCTGATTGTGTGTGACCCAGTGTGAAATAAACAGGAATTTGTCCAAACATGTCGGTGGAGGTTTCCTGCTCAGAAAGGGCTTGTTTCAGTTCTTGGGGAGAAAAGAAAAAAAAAAGAAAAAAATACAAAGCAAAACAAGCAACACCCCCACGGTTGCCATATCCCGAACAAGAAACCTGAGGCTGTTAATGCATTTAACAACTCCCAGCATAGAGAAAATTATGTGTATTCCAATTAACACACAAATCAATAGTCGTCCGCTGTGATTGAACTATGCACTGGAGAACTGTACTGTAATTATGTTCATGCCAGGCATCAAGGACAAATCTCCTGGGTTTTGAGTAGGTGTGAGACAAGAAAAAATTACCAGTTCAGCTATAGAAGATTAGAAAAAATAAAAAAGTACCCACAAAGCCTTTCTTTTGAATGGGTGGGTTTAATTACATCATCTCCATCTAACAAATAACAGTTCTCAAACTCTTGATCAAGTCTTTTGCATTAAAAAATACCTGTCTGGGCAAAACAATGCTACGAAATAGTTTTATTTACCTCTCTGTGGAATCTCGGTGGTCTCACCTTTTTCTATTTGGATTAAATGTTTTTCTGCGTCTTAAAATTGATAAACTGTGGATACTAGGTTTTAATTTTTCATTTTTCTTCTTTTCCTTCATTATGATAATTTAAAGAAGAACAATAGAGTGTGTGATTCTGAAATTGCAACTCACAGCTCTGCCCTGAAGTGTTAAATTTCCCATTGCAGTTTCCTGGGGAGGCTTCAAAGCTAGAAATCTATGATTGGTTTGGGAGTTTTCCTCTCTCTGTCCTGTGATACACAACTGCCCTGTTCTCGCCTGGTGGGGTACCTACTGCATGTGATCAACTCTAGGAGTACAGAGATGTAGTCCTGTTTTTGAGAGGGCTCACAATTTACTAAATAATTTGGGCAATAATTGATCTCTTCCTTCTTAGTTCAGATTGTGTTTCTTACACACAAATAGGCTGCCCCCTCCCTCCTTCTCTGGCAGCCATAGAGTCCTCCTTTCTTCCCCTGCTGTCCCTGGGAATTTCCCTGCCATTTCTCAGTCCTCAGGCGCTACCATTGCAAACTCTTAAGAACACATGGGATCCTGCTGAATGAACCTCACCTGGGGCGAAGGGTGGGTTCCCTGCTCGCTCTGCCAAGCAAATTGAGAGATGGAACATGCTCGGGTGGATATGGAGCTTTAAGATGTGAGTACCAAGTGCATATGGCTTAGCTTTCAGAGATGTTTTATAAAGATGGTTTTCTGAGGCTGACTGAAGTTTAGTTATATGAGTTTACTTTCTCAGAATTGGGTTTGGTTTTCACCAGGTTGTAAGGAAGGCAGAGGTTCGAGCCCAGGTGAATGTGGTTAGAAGTTGTTTTCTTTGATCCATAGCGTAGGGTGGTGGTGGTGGTTTTTAAAATTTTTGCGGTAGAGGCCAACTTTTTATATTTGAAATCTAAGGTTTGGCTTGTCCTGAAAAATATGATGGTCTGGTAATCTGACAGGGTAAGAGTCACGTGGTAATGGTTGTCTGGTATAAGGATTCTGTTCTTTCCATTTTGCAGCCAGGGTCTTGTTGATTTGCTTTCCCTGTGTGACTCCTGAAGCCTTTTTAGAGCCATCCTTTGTGGGCTGGGGGTGGGTTCTTTTCTGGTCAGTAATCAAGGAGGAAATGAAGTCACTCCTGGAATTGATTTTCCCCAAGAGGTTTCACTGGCCCCAGGGCATATATGTTTCTGACGTTAATATTTCTGCATGAATCGGATGCGGTATATTCTAGCTAACATAGAGCACCCAGAGCAAGTGAGAGGGATCGTGGATGACCCAAAACACCATCCACCTTCCCACCCAACTCGCTTGGCTACAGTTGCTCTTCTGCTCTCACAGGCTGGAATATGCACTAAGAAAGATCACTATGTCTGGCAAGACAGACATTTAAGAGCAGAACACACTGGCCTTGGTGTTATGGTGAAGGTAGCTGGAAGTTCTTTTCATCTGTTTTTTTGACAACTACTATTTATTGAGTTCATATATTTGTGTGTGTGTGTGTGTGTGTGTGTGTGTGTGTGTGTATTTGCATGACTCTGAAGATAGAGTTGTGAATAAAAAGGATAAAAATATCTGTGTTCTAATATTCTAGAGAGAGAGACAGATGATAAATGACATTTTATTAGATCACCTTAAGTGTATAAGGGATTATGCATAGTGTTGAAGTGGCTGGGGAGGACAACTCAGGAAGGGGAAAAAACATATTGAGAGTGAGGAGTTGTAATTTTAGATGAATTTCCCAAGGAAGGCCACACTTAGAAAGTGACATTTGAATAAAATTGGAAGAAAGTGAGGGAACTTGCCGTGCAGATATCCAGGTTAAGAAGATATAAACAGCACTCAAAGTCCTAAAGGAGGAGCAGGTCTTGTGGTAGGAGGACTAGAAAGTTCATGAAGGGCATCTTATGGATTTTGGCTTTTGCTCTGGGTATTGGACAGCCATCGTGGTGGTGGGTGGTGGTTAAGCAGGGGAAGACATCTTGTAAATGAAGTTGCTCTGAGGTATCACTTTGGCCATTGTGCTGAGAGTAGACCCACGGGCAACGGTGGGGGAAGAAAAGTTTATTATGTTGCTGCAGTGATTCAGGGATGACAGTGAGTGGGACCACGGTGGGAGTATGTTTTGGGCTATATTTTGAGAGTACAACTGACAAGTGAATTGAATGTGAAATGCTAGAGGGGAAAAATGGAGGAGCCCAGGGTGACCCTAAGTTTTGATCCAAATGATTAGAAGGATGATTGCCTTTAACTGAGTTGGGGAAGACTGGAATGCAGGAGAGCAGGTTGGGGATGGAGGGTGGAGAATATCATTTGGCTTTTTTGTTTTTTAACCTCTTGGGCCTTTCACTATCATTGGACCATGAGTTACTGAGATGCTTATTAGGCATCAAGTGAATATGGAGAAGGCAGTAAATCACAGCTACTTCAATTAAGGTACAACTTCAAATCTTTGCCTATACAAATGTGCTGTAGAAATTCTAAATAGTAATTAAGTGTAATTTTATTCTCATGCAATTAAAGAAAGATATGGAAAAAAAAAGAAAAGAGATCTTTCCAACATTCAGAAAATTTGAAAGGAGGCCAATGTTAATAACCTTCAATTTAACATTGGATTCTTCTATTATTAATGCAAATTTTTAAAAATCATCATAAAAACCAAATAGTCATTAGAAATCACCTTGGGCTTAGAGCTGGGAGGATAATTTTTTACTTCAATAGACTTTAAATAAATATTTAATGCTCATAATAGAGACACATAGAAAGTCAGTGGGAAATTTGCACGATTCACCCAGCAGGCCTGGTTTTTTAATCAAATTGAAACCTTTTATAATAAAAGTTCTTTGAATTTTTCTATGATTTCTGGAGCCAAAGGGTTCCCTAGAAATAATCTCATTAAGCTGTAGTGAGACTAGCCAGGACACATAATATTATTTCTAATTTATAGATCTGGCTGTGGAGGAAGAAAGGATGCACAATAGACTTGCTGTTTCTGGAGGCTCCATGACTAAACAAGGTTCAGAGCCTGCAGTTTTTCATTTTAGATGACATATTTTCAAGCTTAGCTACATTGTTTTTTTTTCTATAATAAACAAAAAAATTGCTTGTTTTTCTTCCGTTAATGTCTCTTCCATTTTAGCTCTAAAGAGTCACATGCAAAAAGATTTTCACATTCCTGCTGTCAAATTAGAGCAAGAAAGTGGCATAATATCAAGTGTGGACAGAGATGAGATTTGTCTGGACCCAAATTTCAGAATCCCCTTTAGAAATTATGTGTGTCCAAATGGAAGGGATTCATTCAATGAATATTTGTTTAGCACTTACTAAACAGATAACCTCCAGCCAGCGAGGCAGTGGACTTTGATAGACCAAAGCCTAATATGTTGTAAGAACATAAAAGGGTTCTTTAGTTTTATGATGGAGATTGTGGCTATAAATAACCTCAGTGTCACATCCTTCTACTTTTTTGATTCCAAAGACAGTGGGACCCCTTCCTTTCTACCTCAGTTAAAACAATCCAAAGCAAGACTCCTTTTTTTTTTTTTTTTTTTTTTTTTGATATGGAGAATTGAACACAGGGCTGCCTTACCACTGAACTATATCCCCACTCCTTTATTTTGAATAAGGTCTTGCTGCTTTGCTGAAGCTGACCTTGCACTTGTGATTCTCCTGCTTTAGCCTCCCAAGTTGCTGGGATTACAGGCTGCACCACCATGCAAAGCAAGGACTCTTTTTGGCTAAACTTGAGTCATATGTCCACCTCTTGGGTCAATTACTGTCATTGGAACATGAGTTACTGATTTGTTAAATCTTGATCATGTAATTGGAGGGTAGCAAACTGTGGTTGAAGACACAGCAGAATCACACAGAATGGGTAATGGGAGGTGAGCCATTTCCCAGAAAAGAAGGGGTGAGACTATTCAAAGGGAAGGCCACAGCAGTAGATGCTTGCCAACAAGTGACCATGGCAGTGCACCTAAGGCAGGGGCCATGTCAGACATAAGAAATGGCTTCCTGGAGATATTTAAAATGCAGGGTTTTTTTTGGGGGGAGGGGTGCTGGAGATTGAACCCAGGGCCTTGTGCATGAAAGGCAAGCACTCTACCAACTGAGCTACATCCCCAGCCCAAAATGCAGTATTTAAATCTGGTTAGCTTTAAAAACATACCTGAGTGTTCAAGATTGGTCATTTTCCAGGTTTTTATGCGTGTATTTGTATGTAGACACAGAAGAGGTTGGGGTGGGGGGTGGGAGTGCTGGGCATGGAGGTATATTCCCAGAGAGAGCTGTGTATATAAAGGTACAAAAGTAAGAAAAAATAAATTTCCCTATTCAGGGAAGTAAGGATTTCAGTATGGCTGGAGCAGAAGGGAAGATGATCATGTTTGCTACACTTCTTGCTGAAGTGGCTCTGTATTCCATGGGCTGAGGAATCCCTATTGAATTGAATTCAGCTAATATTGATTGAGCACCTCTCAGTGCCACTGGTAGTCTGTGCATTTCACATACATTAGCTTATTTCAACCTCACGCCCACCCTACGAGGTAAGAAGGGTGATATGAAAATATTTAACAACTAGTATGGAACACTCAAGATTAGTGACCATCAAATCTGAATTGACACCAGATATAAAGTACCTCTGCCCACCACCATGTGTATCAATAACTACCAGCCCTGGATGTGGTCATTCTCACTCTCCTTGTTTTACCAATGGACAAGCACAAGCACAGAGTGGTTAACCTGAGCAAGCATGCATGGTACAATGGAGGAAATGGGCTGAAAGCCAAGTGTTTCTGGCCCCAGGCCCAGGTACCTAAGGGAGGAATACCAGATTTATTCTTTAGAAAAAGGACAGAAGAGAGAGTAAGTCCCACAAAGACAGTATTTGTTTCTCATTATAGTCCCAACACCATTTCTGACACACAGAAGACCCTCAAAAATAGTTATTGAATGAATGGCTAGAAAGCTTGTTGTGGATTTGAGAAGGTCAAATGAAGCTGAGACAGAAATCCAGAGGACTAAACAACAGAGGCTTAAAGTAAGGAACCATATCAAGGGCACCAATAAGAAGATAGGTAAGAAATATCAACACATAGAATTTAGTTTCCCTATAAGAGTGAGTCCTAGTTTTCTCTTTTGAACAACTAGGTGGGTGGTGTTATCAATTATTCTTATATTTCTTATCTCAATAAATAACGAGATAGGAAGTACAAGAAGAGCAGTCAGGTTTGGTGGTGCACAACTGTAATCCCAGCTACTCAGGAGGCAGAGGTGTGCAGATCCAAGTTTAAGGCCAGCCTAGACAATTTAACAAGACCCTGTCTCAAAATTAGAGAAATAAAGTGGGCTGTGAGTGTAGCTCAGTGGTAAAGTGCCCCTGGGGTTCAATCCACATGTGTGTGTTTGCCAACAGGTTGTTAGGGTGTTTAAAGGTGGATAAGAGCTCCTTTTGAGGATGTAGAGTTTGGAGGGTCTATAGCTGCCTAGGAGACAGCTGGATCTGGAATTTAGTGCAGAACCGGCGCTGGTGATGTGGTTCAGTGAGTAATCAGGACAAAAGGGGAAGTGTAAAGTGTGAGCATGCATGAGATCATCCAGAAAGAGTATGTGGAGAGAAGAGGCTGGAGGCCAAACCTTGGGGCCAGGTGGGAAAAGAATTCCAAATAGAGAATGAAAATAAACACAGAGATAGGGGAAGAGAAACCAGAAAGAGTGTTGCAGGTGAGGTCAATGTTATTAGGAGAATGTGGGCTTTTCTGATTTTCACTAAGAACACTGAACATCTTGGCTCTAAGGTGGAAAAGATAGGTATTGCAATGGGGTTGGTTCAGAATTTGGATTTTGCTGGGTGAAAGTGGCTAGCTATGGGCAAGGGAGCTGAGTATAGTGACAAGAGACACTGAATGATGGACCTGGGCCCCTGGCAGGTAGGGCAGGAAGTGAGTAGAGGAGGGCCTTAATTAGAAGTTGGTCAAGAATGGGAGGTCTCAGTGAGTCAAAGACAGGGTGTGGTGGGTGTCAAGGACTCAGGGAGCTGAAGGGATAGGAAGTCATAGTCAGGATGGGGTGATGTGTTTTAGATCCAGGTGATAACGAGGTCCAAAGGTGTGGCCATGGGTCATGGGTGGTGTGAGAGCCTGAAGTGCAAGGGAAATGTACTAGTCAGGATTCTCCAGAGAAATAGAATCCACAGCCACTCATATATACATGTTATAAGAAATTGTCTCATGTACTTAGGGAAGGGAGAACACCTAAGCTCTGCAGGATGAGATATCAGGTTTGAGACCCAGGAAAAGCCCCTGTTTCAGTTTGAGTCTAAGAAGAAGAAAAAAAATAGTGAACACCATTGAAGGTTTTCCTGAAGTTAGTGAGATCTGTACAAGTGGTACCTCCAGCTCCATGTAGTCACAGGGAGAAGACTGTCCTATAGACATGGGTAGGGGTCAAAATATAATCAGTCTGAAGCAAAATGAGAGAGAAGAGGCTGGGAATAATATTACTTGCCTCTCTTAAGCCCTAGTCCCCAAATAGCTGTCCAGTTATTTCAAACTTTCTCCTAAGGGTCACTCATATAAAATCACTCATCGGAGGGTCAGAAGACATATTGGACTTTTTAAACACCTTGTCTTAGAGAACAAAGAACTCTTATATTTTGAGAACAGAGAACTTTCTTACTAATCTTTGTTACATTTTGAGGTAACAAGAATCACTAAACAAAGGTAGGTTTTTTAGTCATGATTCACACATACCTTGAAGCCTCCAGTTAATTACAATATCCATTACTTCTATGAGCACTGCTCTGCTCAGGACACAAAAGGCCTGATTGTAATCTTGTCTCTGGGTAGCCCCCAATAGGTGAACCCTGTCCCAGCAGCCATCCTGCAGTGAGGGAGTTAGTTTGTACCTGGATGGAGCTGATAGCATCTGTTATCTGTTCCATTAAGCTTGCCTAAAGGGTGACACAGAATAATATACCTGCAAATCTTGTCTTTGGTTCTCAAATTCTCCAAGGAACCAATCTGGCCTTGATTTTCCCTGTAGGAATGTGTATTGGATACAGACAAAACATTGATATAAAAACTTTTAGATAGCCCTCTTAATAAGTGGCCCCTGCTAACAAGCATTCTTTATGAAATTGGGTTGCAACTCAGGCTCAACCCTCAGGCCTCAACCCTAATCTGCACAGAAACATCTCACCATCATTGTAATGAAGTAGACTTGCTTCTCTAATCAATAGCCAAAGTAGGAGCTGAAGTGGGAACTTGGAGCCAGAAGGTCAAAGCCAGAGCTAGAGCTTGGACTTCTATCTTTTCATTTGTGTGGGATTGAATCCTGGCCTCATCTTTTGCATTTTTTCTTGGGAAAGTTAGTGAACTTTTATGTCTATCAGTTTCCTTATTTTAAAAATGATGATATCAATAGAATCTACCTCTGGGGTTATTGTGGGGATTTAATGACATATATTCTGTGTCAGTCAGGATTCTTTAGAGAAAAGGAACCAATAGGATATACACATGTAGATATAAGAGGGGATTTTTAATGGGAATTAGATCACATGATTCGGGAGGACGAGAAATTCTTGACGTGCTGTCTGCAAGCTGGATAGCTGGAGAATCAAGTAGTGTAATGCATTCTGAGTTTAAAGCTCTAAGAACCAGTGAACCATGGTATAAGCCTCATTTTGAGGTCAATAGCCTGGAAACCTGGAATTCTGGTGTGCGAAGGCAGGAGTAGGTAGGTGTCCCAGGCCCAAAGAGATCAAATTGATCATTCCTCTGCCTTTTTGTTCTTTCTGGGCCTCAATGCATTGGATGATGCCAGCCCACCCTGGTGGGGCCCTGTCTTTCTTAATCAGTGACCTGATTCAGACACTTATCTCTTCTAGAAACACCCTCACAGATGCACCCAGAAATAATGTTTTGCCAGCCATCTGGATATTCTTAACTCAGTCAAACTATCACCTGAAATTAACCATCACGTATTCCATATAACTGGTACAATGCTTGGCAAACGGCAAATGCTCAAAAGACGTTAGCTCTAATTCTTATTTTGCTATTCTACACCTCACATTCTTTCAGGTTGTCTTTATAGGTACATAGGTGATCTACATTTATTGACTCACTAACAATAGAGTGTTTACTTAACTGTGATTCATGTTTTATTTCCTAAAGGTGACTGTTTTATATTTGAAAGTGGAAACAGGAAAGTCTTGCTTTTTATAGTCTGAGTAATCTAACTTCATTTGATTGAGTGCATTTGAGGGGAATGAAGTGGGGGAAGGAACATTTGGGCTGTGAGTCTCAATTCTCAAACCCTATTTCTCAGCTTTCAGCTGTGCAGGAAATCTGTGATTATATTTCTGACCCTGATGACCTTTTTGGTCTTGACTCATCTCCAATGATGGCATAAGAAAACCATGGATCTGGCAAATGGACATATATTTTTCCTTGGGTTTTAATAATGCATGAATTGGATTCTCTGAGTACTAATCTTCCTAATAAGGACAATTCCTGATTGCAAATTATTTAGTCTGTGTACTCTTGGGAAGCTGGAAATGTTTAGATACTCGGCTGTTTCACAAGCTAGACTATTCATGTTTAGAGAATGTTTGCTGAATCCTCTGATTTGGTTCAGATTACATACAAGCTTAGGCAACTCTTTTGTAAAATGTATTGAACAACAAAGCAGTGAATCACATGGGTTGGTCAATTCTGCTGTAGGTCGTTCACTCATTCATCAAACATTTGCTACAGAACTACTGTGTGCCAGCCATTGAGCTCTGGATTGAGGACATTCACACAGATGGTTGTGATACTGTTTCTGTTCTGTGGTGGCTCAAGGGCAGGTAGTATCTTTATAGGTGATACTTGTGGTAAGAACAGGAAACAGCTATTTATCAATCCATTCATTCAACAATGCTCATGAAGCATTATATAAGACAGGTACCAAGGTAGGTATAGGTGATTCAGCAGTAGACAATACAGATTCTCCCTGTCCTCCTAGACCTGTTACAACTCATCATAAACAATTAAAAACAGATTTCTAGTACCTTGTGATAAATGTGAGATAAGGGAACCATTTATAGTGCATGCAAATAGTGATGAAGGTTAGATACTTAGTTGAGAACTGATCTCTGTCTCATCTGTCTGTCTGCCTGATGCTGAAAGAATCCGAAGCTCTGGGCTGAACACACAGTTCCATTCATATGGAGTCATGTAAGAGGGCTATACCTTTCGACGTTTCTTTCATTGTGTAGTTTTGCACAAAAACAATTAGGAGTATAGGCAGAAACAGCAATAGAAATATAGTTGATGACTTAAGTGGAAAAAAAAACCTGTATTGGATTTTGAGTAATTACAGACACAAAAAGCTGAGAGTTCTTTACATCAGCATATTGGCACTGACAATAGGAATTAGCAGGGTGGGCGGGGGAGACCTATAAGATTTAAAATAATAAAAGAAGATGCAGATTTGGATACAAATGATCACAGAGTTTCTCTTCCAAGTGGCCCTTCTAAAGCCTTCACCAGTGTCTTAAAGGAGAGGACATTTGGGGCTGGGGATGTGGCTCAAGCGGTAGCGCGCCCTCCTGGAATGCGTGCGGCCCGGGTTCGATCCTCCAGCACCACATACCAACAAAGATGTTGTGTCCGCCAATAACTAATAAATAAATAAATATTTTAAAAAAAGAAGAGGACATCTATACCTGTGATTAATATTTTCCTGTATGTATTTCTGCTTATCATAATTGTAAGTAAGGTATATTTAATTTATTTCATCATAGGGGACTGTATTCCCTTAACATTGTCTCATTTCCATCATCAGGTCCAGAGTTAAGAACTTCTTCTCCTACTTTGGGAAAATATCTGAATAAATGGAACTAACCAACACTGATGTCCTAGGATCCTGAGCAGTTACCTGGGCAAAAAGCTCTCACTCATTTTAGGCACTGGACACTGAGAGTGTCTACAAAGTCAGAAAGTTCTCAAGTCTACTTACACATCAGAAACACCTGAAGAACTTTAAAAAGTAGAGATAGCCAGCTCCATCCTGGGAGATTCTGATTTAGTAGGTTTTGGGGAAATGTCTGGGAACATATATTTACAGACTTCAAGGTAATGCCCATCTACCTGTTCCACACAGGTTGCTATTTCAGCACCTCTGCGCTAGGCTGACTGTGATTTCTCATTGGCTCCCACATTAGGTGGACCACTCATATTAAAACGTAAGAATTGACCTCTGTCAGTGGCAATTTAGAATTCTGATTCTCATCCTTTGGTTCACCTTCTTCTCTTTGATCTCTCCCACATTGTTTTCACAGAACCTTAAAATTAGTAAGACACATTGGGACCCCGTTGTCCGAAATCTGTTTTTAGATAAGAGGATGAGTAACTAAATCATTTAGAGAAATCATTGACTTAATTAGCCCAGTAAAATTTCCTGGAAAATTGTGGCATCGGGTAACAGTTTACAAGCAGGACTACCTTATAGAGGGCTGGGTGATTGTAAAAGATGGAGTCCGAGTCCTGGGCAGTCTGCTGGCATCAACACAGCTTGCAGCTGGCTTTTCCAGACCCTGCCTTCTAGCCCTGATATGTTCTTTCAGTAGGTTTTGCTCCGTCCCATGAATTGACTCAGCTTTCGTGACCTGGCAACCTTGTCTTGTGGCCCCTTGGCTTGGCATTTTGGATTTGGCTTTCCTTCCAGAGCAGGGTGTCAGCTTGGGCCATCTTCTTGTCAATTTGGATTTAGCCTGTCAGCCTCCGTTGTCCCCTGACTTCCTCATACCTCAGCTCCCTTGCTAGGAAAATGGCCTTCTGAAGTCACAATACCCAGCTTAGTCTCTTCTGAGATCTCTTTTGTCCTAATATAAACTATTATCTCCTTATCTGGTCCTCTGAGGACCAGTATCCTCATAGAATCAATTTTCTATTTCTTTCATCTTCTCTCCTACTCCTCTCTAAATTTTCACTGCTTTAGCAAGTGAATGAACACGTATAAAGCCCTTTGAATAGTGTCTGACAGTAAGCATTTGTGGTGGTATTATCACCATCATCATTATTTTCTTCACATCCTCTTCATGGTGCTGTGAACAGAGGTGGATTTATTTCTCTAATAAGCACATGATTTTCTAATGAGGACCGTGATAAGCATCTGGGTAAGATGGCATCATGTTCCTCTTTCCACACTACAGTAACCTGCCGACTTCCTCTTCCTCCGTCACCTCCTCCAGCCTCAGCCTCACATACCTCTGCTAAATTGCTGACTTCTAATTTGCTTTTAATTACAATGATCTCCATGTTCTTTTCCTTCTTTATTTATCACCCCTGAGCACTTCTTCCTCTTGTTAAATCCTATGTGCTTTGGCAGTAAGTGATTTTCCCTTTTCATTTTCTATAAAAATTTCTTATTGTGCCATAACTTGTTTATGATAGAAAATTATGGTTATGCAAACTCCTATACAAATTTACATTGCCCAGAAGCATTGTTTGCCGAACAGCAGATGTTTCTAGTTTCATTTTCCCTAAGTTGTTCTTTTACTCAGGGGTAGAATTTCCCTCCCTGAGACTCATCACATAAATAAAGTGTGATGAATGAGTTTGCTTTGAAATAATTTTTGCGGTGTGATATTAAACATCCTTTGTTGTCAAGAGTTGTCCTTCTATAAGACTGTGTTGAGTATGAAGATGGAGGAACCATTGTAATTTTGTTCAATCAGGTAGAGAATAGCTGTTGATTGGTTAATTGATAAAAATCTGCTAAAAAGGAGAATTACAAAAAGTGTATATGTGTATATATAAGTGTACACACACACATACACACACACACACACACACACACACACGTAAAGCCTTTTAGTTTAAAATGCATGGATAATCTTTCACTAAGGTCCAACTTTTTCTTGCCATGAGCTCATTGTTTGGAGTTCCATGTCCTCATTCTTACATAAACCACCCTCGTCATGCATCATTTACAAGATCCAGTTTCAATTTCTTTAAAGTGGAGCAAGATCTTAAAAACACTTAAGCAGTACACTGAGTGAGGTCTGTCCAGACTTTAATATATTTCCTTCCAACCTTTCATGGTGTACCCACATTCAAAAGCATATCACTTTTGAGTGTTTTGAGACATTCAATGAAATTGTTACAGAAACAACCTTTTCTTTTTACATTTATATTTTACCAGTTTATGTAATATTTAGTACAGTTATGTAATTCTGATAACTAATAGCAAATACAATAGGCATGAACAGGTCTGGGAATGAATACAAGTGATTCTTTCTTGTGTAGATTTCAGTGATGCCCAGAACTGTGGGGGAGGATTAATCCTTGGCCACCAGTCAGTGATTTTAAAGAGGAACAAGAAAGTGTAGGGCGCAACTCCATGAACCAGTTTGTGCCTGGTATACTGGTTTAATTATTAAGAGCAACTTTTTTTACTCCTGATGGGGTCCTGAGAGATAAATTATATCATCATCTAGTGTTGGTTAACTCAGTTAGTTTGGCTAAGAGGAGGTAAAATTTGATTAAGGGGGTGGTCACTGTTGAATTTGTTTAAGTTTTGCCCTAGTTGACTTGAAAATGGTTATGAATGCTTGCCAACTGGTTGTTGTTGAAATTGGAACTGCCTAGAAGCTGGAGTTCTTGATAAGACTGGGAATGGGACCAGGGCCACTGCATAACCCATATGGCTGCCCAGGGCTGTGGCCAAGGGTTTCCCAGATAAGCAGTGCTGCTTCAGCGGGGCTTCCCAGGCCACTGTGGGTGGACCCTCCTGCCACTGTTTCCATGACTGTGGCAGGTATTAGATACAGGTCATGATCTTGGGTAGAGCACCAAGGCTGGCTTTCACTAACATGGCGCCTCAAGGACACCATCTTCCTGTGGGATATGTGTGTGCTGAGCATTGGTAATTGTGATGCAAAAGTAACAGCTTCTCTCTTCATTCACTGGCAGAGTTTCTGGGGCTGGGTCTCCTCAATGACACTGTCCATTTTCTTCCTCTCTGTATCCTTCCTCCCTCAGTCTCTGTGGACACTGCTTCTTCCTCATCTAAATCAGAGTTCCTGAGAGGGTTCTGGTCACACGTGTCCTGTCTTATGGAGAACTCCAGCTTCTAGGCAGTTCCAATTTCAACAACAACCAGTTGTCTTGTGCTCCACCCACCCAGCATGGTAATTCTGGTGGCCTGCAGACCATCCCTCCTCTCCTCAATCTCCCTGAGTCTCATATACCCCACCTTTTTGCTTTCTGACCTCAATGTCAGTTCTTATACCTGGAGGACAGCCTGAAACTATTGTACTCAGAGTAGATTAAGCCTGTAGTTGGCTTCAACCCTGGCATCTGGAAGATCTGACCTCAGCGATAGAATCTCCAGCCCTATATTGTATTCTATTTGATTACTGAGCTTGGAATGGGGTGGGATGCTCTATGTGGAAACATTCATAGACCTGGGCACTGTGACTACATGAATGCTTTTGGACACTGAGACTCAGTTCCAGATTAGACAATTATTGAGTATTTGGGTACTGTGTACTGGGGCACAATGCTGGTTACATTCATAAGTACTATAATTTTAACACACTAACCCTGAGCTGATATTATACACACACACATTCTCTCTCTCTCTCTCTCTCTCTCTCTCTTTTGGAAAACACATGACAATATTAAAACTAAGAGGATATAAAGAAATGTTTAGAAGCACATGAAGGTGATAAGGCTGAGAGGGTATGAAGGAACTTGCTCATGTCCATGTAGGAAGCAGGTGTGGACCTAGGATTTGAACCTGATTCCTTTGGTTTAATGTCTTGGGCTTCTCAGCAGACATTGGCGTTCCTCTTCTGTAAAGGACTGCTCAAGTTGCTATTTACAGACTGCAAGTAAAGGGATTAGTGTTATGGTTTTCAGACTTTAAAAACACCATAAAAACCTGTTATTTTGTGAAGGAGCCAAGATGTAAAATGGCTAAGCACAAAGCTGGTAGAGCAGACAGAGGGTGTTTGCAATCCTCTCTGTTCCTTCCTCATCTCTCAGACTATAGCCCCTGGAGGCCTGCTGAGGAGCAGGCTTCAGTGACATGGATTAGTGTAATACACATGTGTACATATGTATCTATTTAATTTAAAAGGCTCCAAAAGGGTGTGCTATGAGAGATCACCGTTCTTCTGCTATGAGAGATCAGAGTTACTCTCCCTGGAAGCAATGGACTTTGGTTCTGTGTTTCTCTTCTAGTCTTCTTCTTTTTGGGGAAGGGGGAGGAGAGGGGGTACCTGGGATTGAACTCAGGGGCACTCAACCACTGAGCCACATCCCCAGCCCTATTTTGTATTTTTTTTTTTTTTTTTTAATTTAGAGACAAGGTCTCAGTGAGTTGCTAGTCCCTTGCTTTTGCTGAGGCCGGCTTTGAACTTGTGATCCTCTTGCCTCAGCTTCCTGAGCCTCTGGGATTACAGGTGTGTGACCCTGTACCCATGTACTCTGTACCCTGTACATTTCTTGTGTATATATAAACAGATGCATATATGTTCTTTTTAAAATAGTACATTTTTGGTGAACAAAGTGATATAATTTGCATTTATGATCTTATCCACTTTCCCAAATGTCTTTTGAAATCTCAGGGACCAAAACCAAGTTTGTTGGTATACTTTGAGAGGCAGTGACTGTGTAGTAGGTTGACTAGCCTGCCTTGTTTGCCTGGGACTGCGGAGTTCCCAAACAAGGACACTTGGTCACAAAGCTGTGAAGTTACAATAATCTTTCCTTAAGGATTCCTAAGCAGAGTCTTATAAAATTGCTACTCTCCGAATGTGATTCCCACTTGATTCCTGGTCTAGAGGACCAGGTGAATTGTGAACTGCTGCTTGTTTAAGCCTAGTTAATACTAATCATTTATTACTGGATTGGAACTTGAACTGAAAATCTATCCCAAAGAGGTAAAAAAAGCAAGACCTTTCATTTTTAAAGCCTGGTGAGAATACAGGGACTATCTTTCTGTTTATTTTTAAATCAAGATATATTTGATATTAATAGATGAACCACTTTTAAGTTTATCTAACAGATAAACATTTTTGAAAAATTTTTAATTGATTTAATTCATCTGTATTATTTTTACATAATTGGTCATAAATAAATCAAAGTTGGCTGAAAAACAGCAACAACAACCCCAAACTAAAAGAAGCCCTTACAAAGTGCAGAAAGTTATATGCTGTGGCATTGTGATTAAATGGAGAAAATCCCCAGTCTCTGCAGTTACCCACAGGCAGTAAGACACTGGAAGGTCCCTTAAACTCTCAAAGCCCAAGCTTTTCACTGGCTAATGGGATAATTATACCTGACTAACAGGATCTGCATGGAATGTCAAAGTGCTTAACATTATATTTACATGATAAATGCTAGTTCTCCTTTCTCCCGGAAATGGTCAAAGTTCTGTTTAATCAAATATTCACTTTAGAGAAAGTCAGTAAAATGTAAAGAATAAAGTGTGTTTACCATTAAAAACTGCACCAAGCAGGTTTGGAGAGAAGAGGAAAATTTCTGTGTGGAAGGGAATATTCTGTTTTGATCTGTATGGTGGTAATAGGGTATTTAGATATGTAAACATTCATCAAGCTGTATATGTAAGAGTTACATATTTTGCTAAGTCTAACCAATTCTTTACCTAAAAAGAACAAACAAAAGGATTTTAAAAAATTAATTTATATGATTTTTTTTGATGCTGGCAATTGAACTCAGGGTCTCACACATGCTAGACAAGCGCTCAGCCTGATTTATATGATTATTTTAAGGGTAGGGAGGTCTCAAAATAGAAATATATTGTTACCTTACTCTTAGTAGAGAAGAATATCATTTATTAGAGTAGTTTATTAATGAAAATGCTGGTTGAGTTTGATACCACAACTCATGCTTGATACCACAACTAATTTATGTATATAATTTATATATTATCTATATACATATATTTTATTTATATATACATATCATTCGTATCTATCCATCTACCTATCATCTATATTTTTACAGAGATGGGCACTGCTGTGTTCTGTGTGCAATGGTGAGAAATAATGCTTACTCCTGGTGTAAATCAGTTGCATTTTTATTCTCTGTGGAATGTATAAAAAAGTAGTGTTTATTTATTTTTTTCCTCCTGCTGTGTGACTTTCCAGGGAGTCTTGGCTAATCAAATATATGTCGGTGTTACAAGGTACCTGAGATAATTAACTTTATAAAGAAACAAGGTTTTGGAGCTTCCAGTTCAAGATCAAGTAGCCCTCTTGACTTGGGCCTGTGGTGAGGACAGCACATCATGGTAGGAGTACGTGGTGGAGCAAAACTGCTCACAACATGAGTCAGAAATCAAAGAAGAAGAGAGGAGACAAGCTCCCAATTACCTAAGCATCTTCCCCAGGCCTTACCCCCAAGGTTCCGCCACCTCCATTAGTTCCACCAGGCAGACCAGGCCTTTAACACGTAGACCTGTGAGTGACATTCAATATCCAAACTTTAGTGCCAAACTTCTACAAGAGTAGTGCTTATCCAATATTGGAGTTTGAGGAAGGGAGTCAAAGTCTGTGCTCCACAGAAAAAAATGGCCTTATAAATGATTTTAGAAACTGGATTTGGAAGAAAATTTTGGTCACAGGGCCTACACAGAATTCACTCATGGAGCCCTGGGTGACATCACTGAGTATAAGCAATTGGCTTAAGAAAGGAAAATATACTGACATTTTGAAACTGATTTTTACATTGCACCATCTATTACAGTGTCTGTCTCTGAGTGTATTTTTCTGGTATCCTGTGTTTCAGGAAATAATGTTATCATTTATTTCCAGAAATGGTTTGGATAACATCTTCTTGGAAACCCTTCCCACGCATTTGTATTTTGGTATTTCTTCATTATTTCCTACTCTGGCAGATAGACCACAGGGACACTGGAAGCGTCTTTCCCAAGCTCTGGAATGCACCAGCCTCCTACTTTCAGGTTCTGAGACACATGGATCATCTAGGAAGGGTGTGTGTGTGTATACGGGGTCATGACATGGAGGGAAATCTAATAGCCTGTGGCCCAACTAAGGAGAAAACAAAACCACTACCACCATTAACAACAACCATAATAACTGCTGGTAGTATAGGGAGAGGAGAAGATTCAATAGAGCTTCCCAGGAACCTATTAAGATGAACATTGCCTCTTTCTCAGGCATTGGTGACAGGTGATCTTAGAGTGGTAGCTGAGAAGCAAGCCAGAGAGCAACCATTCTAGACGAGAACAGGAGAACGGAAGCTCTGAAAGGTGTGGTGTCTATAGGAATATATGAAACGGAGAGATGTGTTTCATCCTATTTCTTTTAAAAAAAAATTTTTTTTTGATAATTGTAGATGAACAGAATGCCTTTATTTTATTTGTTTATTTTTATGTGGTGCTGAGGATTGAACCCAGTGCCTCACGCATGCTGGGCAAGCACCTGCCACTGAGCCCCAGCCCCAGCCCCAGCCCCAGCCTATTTCTTATGGTTGAGAGTTTGTGGATGAGTTATTGATTACTGAAAAACTAAACAAGAAGGAAAAAAATCAAAAATTCTAACAAAATCAAAAAGTTTATAAGAAAATAAATATAGAAAACTAAATGATGCAGCTGGGAATAAGTATTACATAATCACTACAATGCAATACTGGATATTGACTATTAACTTTGAGTTACTACAACAATTACTTCAGACAACTAAATGTATAAAGAGAAAAGGTTTATTTAGCTCACAGTTTTGGAGGTTAAAGGTACAATGTTGGATGACCACATCAGATGCCTCTGACGAGGGTGGCAGATGGTAGCACATCATGGCAGGAGCCCAAGCATGCATGAGTGTATAAGAACATATGTTCTCAGTCAGCAAGAGAAGACTCAGGCCCTACAACCTAAGGTCACACCCCCACTGACCTAAGGACCTTCCACTAGGCCCACCAAGCCTTCAATGGCAGTGAACCTTTGGGGAACATACGTAAGCAATTAAACAGCATTGAAACTACAGCATTGACTTAGTTATAAGTTATTATTAGTTATAATCATCAACAAAATTTATATTGGAAGGATCAATGGAAAACCAAGAGTTATGTGCTTTGAGAGGTATGTGTGTTCCATACAAGAAGGCTAATTCTTGCCTAGTGTGGAATAACTAGATAAATTTGAAAAATCATAGAACTACTAGTATAAGGATACTTTTGTGAAATATGGAGGTAAGAAAGAGTCTTTGAATTGAAAGTAACTGCTTCTCAGGAAATAGGAAGTAACAATAATAACAATATTTAACTTAATTTCGATAATTGAAATTAAGTTAAATATTTAGCAAAGATTGACTTTAGGATATTTCAGCTAATTCAGTTATTAAAATTAATACCTTTCCTGAAAACCTTAGAGTAAGCAGAAGTTAGGCAATCAAACTAGTAAGAATCTTCATTGAGAGTGGAAAACAAAAGACCAGAGTTCTTGCATAATTTGTTAATTAGAGCTGTTAATATATAGGCCTCTTAAAGGGACTCTGGTAAGAATAGCAAGGGCTGGGAGGAGATTTTTTGCAACATTTTTTTTTTCCTTCTGGAGGCTATTGATAATTTGAACCTGCAAAAATGTACCTCAGCAGGTATCCAAAAGCTTCAGAATATAGATAGTCATGGTGTGCAATAGTTGCCAGACTCTTATTCTGTGGCTTTGATTTCATCAGATGCCCCTTTGAACTGTAGCCACACTTCTCCCATCCCCCACCACATCCCCAATATAGAGTTCTCAGTAGTGATTATATCTATTCCTATCATTTTCCTAAATTCCAGACTGTTAACAATGATCATCCCTGACTATGCCTTTGAGTGGTGTTGAATTGGTCTTGCACTCTATCACAAGGCTAGAAGCCTGAGAACTACATTTCAAGAACTCCTTGCTAATAGTGTTACCAACTAGAGTTTGTCAATGAGAAGCAATTTGAAAGATCTGGGGTCATAAGAGAAGCAGAAATGAAACATATTGTTCCACATCAGTGAGGGGTGGATGTAAAGACTTTAAAGATATAAGGTTTTGAGACAAAACTAAACCTGAAGTAGTAGAAATCATCTACATAGTGGTAGTAACATGTGATTCATGCACAGTTTTGAGTCTCTGAAAGCAGTAGCAAACTTGAGAGCTAGTGGTATTTCCCTTAAACCTTAGATTCACAAAGACCTGGGTTTGAATTCTTACTCTTTTTAGTAACTGTGTAATCATTCCTGGGTTGATATTTGTGCTCTAGCTGTTGTACAAGTGCTAGGAAAGAAACCTATGTGCAGGTGCTGACTCAGTGGCTGGGGGCCTTGACCGTTGCCTTTTCCTTTTGCAGCTGGGGAATATGCCTTTGTCTTCCTTTCTCTCTGCCTCCAGAGTAGAAGCGCTGGATTTGTCTGGATGTGGGAAACCAGGACTGATAAGTCAGCTGTGACCCTGGCACATGTCTTTTGCTTCCCATAGTTTGCCTCTTTTCATAACTCAGGGATAAAGGATCACCTTTTTGCTCCAGGCAGTGAGCTGACATTTGGTTGACATCCTGGTTCTGCTTCTTTTGGGAGTGCAGTCACTCCTTTGCTGTCCCAAGGTCTTCATGCTTGAGGCCCATGCATCCTTTACACAGCAAACCCCACCGCAAGACATAACCCTTTCTGGGCAAAGTTGCAGGATGCCTGGCATGGAGTATTTCTTTCTCATTCCCCATTATATACGTGAAACACCAGATGTTCCAGCTGATGAGCCCTATAAGTGATTTTTTCCCCCTCATTGATTTAAAAAATTGTACCCTTTCTCTATATGGCACATGATCAAGCACTTTAAAATATATAATTAATTAAAGTGTTTACTGAAACTAACAAGCAGGCAAAATAAACGCCAACAAAGTAGGGAATCTATAGAAATGGCCCGGGAACTGCCCTCGCCACAGACTGACTGATAGGATACCCTGAAGGCAAAGTAACAGGGGCGCTGGTAGATCAGGGAGGCAGCCAGCTTAGATGGGGAGGCCTCCCCACTTAGAATGCACTTCTTTGTTGCTTGAGCTCAAGATTCCTGGCTGAGTCTCTGGACTCTCTCTGTCACCAAGAAAGATGGGAGGGGAAAAAAAATGAAAATGAATGATGGAGAGAATAGTTGTTGTGTCTCATGGCTCTATTCTATTTCCTCTGCTGTTTCTAGTTTCTTCTCTCTGTCCTGCGCTTCCAAGATGCACCCATAGGACCTAGGGGAGATCAGGGTGCCGTGCAATGAAGGGGCCCGTTCAGGTCTTGTTCTTCTCTTTCTCCAAAGGCCCCAAACTAGGATGATGGCATGTGGCACATTAATAAGTAGGATCTGCTTTCTTTCCTGGCAAGCTATAACTGAAAACAGAGCAAAGTAAAACACATTAAGGGATTTGTTTTTCCTCTTGGTAAAAAAAATATAAAATATATCTTAATTTAGGAGGCAGATTTTGGGCATAAAATTTAAAACTAAAAATAATTTGAAAATGCCCCTTTTGCCTATTGTGACAAATGTCACAGAAGGGGCGGGGCGGGGGTAAGGGGAGAATTAAGTGTGGAGGTTCATGTTCAGTGGTGATGGAGCTGGTCAAGGTGATTGATAGTTTATTAATGTCGGATGTGTTTTGCAGTTCTGTGGTAACTACTGTTCACAGATCTTTTATGACTTTTTAAAAGCCCTCCATAATTCTGGGGGCAGAGTGTCAGAACAGTACACTGGGATAGGTGTAGATGTCCTTTTCTGTCAGGGACTGGGTTGGGAGGTAGGCCAACTTTAATCTGTTGGTGCAATCTGCTCTGCCATCTGTTTTTATAGATAAAGTTTTATTAGAATCACTCTGTGCTCTCATGTTTCCATATAGATTGTGGCTTTGTTTGTGCAACAGTGGTGAGATGGGGTAGTTGTGACAGAAATCCTCTCTTTTGTGAAGCTGGGTCTTTCAGCTGTTCCAACCTTTGGTCCAAGATGGAGTGTCACTGTAGCCGGCTGGCTGGTGGGTGAGTGTGGCAGAATGGGAAATGAACCAAGGGCTACATTTAGATTTTTTATTGTTGTTGTTGTTCTGGGGATTGAACTCAGGAATGCTCTACCACTGAGCTAGCTCTCCCAGCTCTTTTATTTTTTAATTGAAGGCAGGGTTTTGCTAATGTGCCCAGGCTGGCTTGGGACTTGTGATCCTCTTGCCTCAGACTCCCAAGTAGCTGGGGTTTCAAATGTGTGCTTCTGTGCCTGGATTGATAGGTTTCTTTTTATTTGGCAGTACTGGGGATTGAACCCAGGGCCTCGTGCATAATAGACAAGTTCTCTACCCCTGAGCTACACCTCCAGCCCACATTGGACTCTCAAAATGCTTCTAAATATTGTGTGGTAAGTAAAGACTAGGAGTTGCTGGAGAAATGGAGGTTTGCTGGCTTCATGCAGAGAAGATAACCTGTCATTCACTCATTTGTGGTGGCCAAGCAAGGTTTGCACTCACATCACCATGCCTGGTGTTGGATGTGGAGTGGGTGCCCAGCGATTGTGGGAGCAAATGGATTGCTCTTGCCAGCATCTAAATACCAAGCAAATGAATCTGAAAATCTGAATCCTTTCCTTCCAGGAGGAGATGGAACTATTTTAGGAAGGCCTGATAGATTGGGAATTTTTTATAATTTGTGAAAAAGATGGATACTAAAATATGATTATTTATAATTATGCAAATGTACATTATAAAATAAAATATCATTTAAAAAATGTCTTCATGCCCATGTTGCCCCAGTTCTTCTTGTAAGGGCAGACTTCAGAGAGCAGGGAGTAGAATAAGTAAAACCTCTGGTGTTCTAGGGCTCAGCTCTAGGGTTTGAGTTCTGTCTCTGCCATTACTAGCTGTGTGGCCTTGGTCAAGTTACTTATCCTCTCTGTGTCTCAGTTTCTCAATTTTAAAATGTGGGTGACAATACTAACTAGCTCCTGGGGTTATAATAAGGACACATTGACAGAAGGTAAGCAATGACTTAACACTGTGATGGTGGCTTGTGAGCTTATAACTATATTACCTTCTCAGAAAATCTGACCAGTTTCATTTGAATCCTAATTTGCTATACTTGTTTCCCAAACTCCCCCCTTAATTTGCCTGAGATGTCAAAGGCATGGTCTCTTTGTCTGAGTCGTATGAAAACACTGTTCTGATTATGGAGAGAGTGATCACTACGGAAATGAGAGCCCCAGTGGCATAGAGCACCCTGCAATTATTTGAGCTAGCTACTCATATCCTGGCAGCGCAGTCTTCCTGGAAGAGGACCCCATGAGTCAGGGAATGGGACCATCTCACTGTGTCATTGAACTGTGTCCAATGACTTGCCAATCACAAGAACGGGTCCTCTATCTTTGCTCAGTACCAGTCTTTACCTGCTTTATTGTTCTTCTGACTTGAGCCTGTCTTTAGTTCTTTCATCTAGAAAAATCTCTGACAAGGGGAGTTATTAAGCTGCTCCTTCAGCTGGCAGGAGGCTAATTCCATCAGACTTGGACGGTTGCACTGTAATTGTCTCTGCGTGAGGCCGAGCCCACTGGTATTTTTACATCTGTGCTTTGGTCAAGTTCAGGTCTTCCCTGGGTTACTTTTTGTCCCTGGGTTACCTTTTGCTAAGGTAAGATGCTGGAATACACAAGATTTCAGCCAGATGCTGGTGAATCACATCATGGCCTTTGAAGGAGAAAACGTCCCCGGCAGGCTCATGATTAATAATGGATTTGCCATCCATCTTTCTTACCATCCATCCATTTGTTGTGTTATTGTGAAATAATATTGGGTTTGACTTTTTGGTCCTACTTGAAATTCCCCAGTTGGCTATTTACATACCTTCTTTTAGCCTCCTTTTTCTCCTATGTGAAATGGGAATAATAAACACTCATCTAATTACTTTTGTCTGTCTAGATTTATGGGTTACTACCACCCTCCCTCTTCCCCAGTCCCCTTCACAACAATACGCACATATCTTAATAAATATAAACATTCTGCAGTCTGCTGATCATTGCAGTACTGTTGTGGGGTTTAGATCAGACTGTAGAGGTGAAAACTTTGAATGCCTAGCATAAGTATTTCTATAGGTCACAGAACACAGAGGATTTAGAAGACTTGTGGTAGGTTCCCAGCAGTGTCCCTTAACAGTTGTGACACTTTGAGTACATAGATCATTTACCTCTCCAAACCTCACTTTTCCATCAATAACATGATGAAAAATTGCCCTGGGTTATTAGAAAGATTAAATAAAAATATATGCAAAATAGCTCTCTAAACTATAAAGGATGATCCAAATGTTGTGCTATATAGGTGGTTGTGACAATTGCAGTCGTTTTCATTTGGAAGCAATAATAAGAAGCTGAGTGATGTTTCTTATTTTTAGTTCAGCTTTGCTCTGGTCCAGGACACTCATCTAAATGTTAATAAAACAGAAGAGCTCTTGACCTTGCTTCACAATCAAAGCAAACATACACACACACACACACAAGTCTATACATAGCCATCAAATGCTTCTCGACCTGAGTTGGGAGAAGTGAACGTGACATTCATAGCAACAGGAGTATGGGCCATTGGTACCCAGGTGGCCCAGTGCTGACAGCAGAAAGCCAAGAGGAGAGTGTCAGGATGGTATCAGTTTCACTCAAAGGGGAGAGGCTGCTTAAGCTCATGTCCTAGACAGTGCCCTTCTGTTGCCTCACTTTAAAAAGGGTTGATTATTCAAATTACCCAGATGTTTGCCCTGAGTCTCTCATTCACTTTGCAGAAGAGGAAGGAGGAGAGGTGGGAGGTCTGCTGGGTCTGCTACTACTCATTCCCTTCATCCTCCAATCCAGGGAAATTGGAGAGAGAGTGGAAGGTAGCATAGACATCTGTAAGAGACACTTGGTTTTTTCAGGGCTTGCTTCCCTATGCACAGAGGATGCAACTCCAATGTCATGAACACTGAAGAAAATCAACATCACCATCTTCTTCATCTCAGGTATCTTATTTCATTTTCTATCTATGTCCTAGAGATCAGCATAGGATTTCAGAGGGGTCCTGGGAGAGAGAGAAAAAAAGGGAAAGAGAATGAATGTGGTATACTAAGAAGTGTTCACAGCCAGGCAGGCAGGCTTAATATCTTAAAAGTAAGAAGAATCTCTGAGAGGCTATGTACTTGGTGATTTGGGCAAAGCTAAGTTACTAATTGTTAAAAAAAAAAAAAAACCCTAAGGTTTCTGGTTGTTATTGCAGCAAAACCTAACCTGTCCTGACTGATAAAAGTAGGAAATGATACATTTCTTACCATTTATGACTTCAGGAGATGTGTTCTTATATTGGAAGAGAAAGAATGGAGAAAAAGCCAAACTGGAGTAAAAAGAAATGTGAAAACTCAACTCTCTTTTGTTTGCATTTAAAACCAGTGCACAAAGTCTACTAAATCTTAAATTGTGCATGTTTTAGGTGATATGTGATTTCTGAGAAGAGTATTAATGACTATTTTATGAGCTTGTTGAGCTACCATAATAAAATACCACAGTCTGTGCAACTTAAACAACAGAACTTTTTCACACAATTCTGGAAGCTGAAGTCCAAGGTTGAGGCACCAGCAGGGTCAGTTTCTTCTAAAGCCTCTTTTCTGGGCTTTTGGATGGTAATCTTCTCCCCACCTCTTCACACTGTCTTCACTCTGTAGTGTTTGTGTTCTGATCTCCCTTTCTTACAAACACACCAGTGGTATTGAATTAGGGCCCACCAAATTGACTCATTTAGCCTTAATTACCTCTTTAAATTCCCTGTGTCCAAATACAGTCACATCTTAGGGTACTGAGATGAGCAATTCAACATGAGTTTGGAGAAGATACAATGCAGTCGGTAACAGCTATGGAATTGTACCTACTACATACTATATGCTCAAAAATGATTTTAAGCATCTTTTTCCTCTCTAAGATGTCTCCTAGACATCCAGCTCTGTCAGGCTCTGGTCAGAGGTCCTAAACAGACCCTCTCCCAGGGAGACAGGCAGTGTCCCAACCTTCATTGATTTTCTGACCTCACACGAAAAAGGACCTGGATGGGAGAAGCCTCTGAAGGGTCCTGTGATTGTAAAGAGGGTCCCCTACTTCCTTTCTAGTGGTTAAGGCTCTGAAGCTCAGAGCTGATACATGTTAGAACTGAGAATTATGTTTCTGGATTCTGAGCTCCTAGGATCATCTTATCATCAGGTCAGACCTCTTGTGGCTCATGACAACAGAACTTGAGTTTGGAATAAATGAATTCTAGTTTTCAGAAACTTGCAGGATGGGGGTAAGGGGAAAAAGACGGTATTCTAAGTGTGTGGAGGAACATGAGCAAAGCAGAATCAGGAAAGGTAAAGTGAAGGAGTCTTCTTCATTTTAGCTACTGTCCCCTCTCTAGTGGCCCAGTGGCATGTAGTACTGTTCATGTTGAGGTTCAGCCGATGGTGCCTCTCTAAATTCCAGGAAATAGTGAGGCACCTACGATGTATCATCAATTTATTTGCTGGCTCATTGGGAAAAAAAATAATGGGTTGTTGTAGTTTTGATCTGACTTTTCTCCAGCAAGTCTGCAAGTTGCTGCACCCACGATGGGAATATCTAAAGACATAAAGACATTAGCTCAGAGCAGCTAAGAGCAAGAGCTAGGATTAGGAAGTGGAAACTTCAGAGGCTTCCTCTGTCTTGCCTCCAGGGCTGGCTTTTTCTGTACACAGGCTTCTGGGAAAAAGAATGATGAGGGGATTCCATGAAGAGCGTGACATTTTCTATAACCCTCTATTGAAAATGCAAGTCATCAAATTAGAAGAAAGGCATATGAGGGAAGCAAGGAGGCCCACACTCCGGGCCAGGGTCCTGGACTGGGTTCTGTGTACCACATTTGTATTGACGACCATGAAAGGATTCAGCATCTTGAATGAGACAGCTGCTTGTACAGAGGCGTTTTTTATGAGCTGACAAGTTAGCCAGGAACAAAGCATGTTTGTAGGAAGTAAATCGTTGCCAGTTTTAATCTGAGCCTTTCATTCAGCTGTAGCTGGAGACAATTGAGTTTTGAATGTTCTGCGTGAAGTTTCTCGTTTCAGATTTTGGTCAGAATGAGGCCTGGGATTTGGTTTGGCTTAAATGCTCCATTTTCAAAATGTCACCAAAAAAATCAATGAAAACAAAAGCGATGCTGGTTGTTTTCATTTCCTGCTGATCATAACTTTTCCAGAGGACAGAGTCTGAACAAACAAAGCTGCCTCGGTGAAGGATGTTTATGCTACTAGCTCCAAGACTGAGCTTAAAGAGGGCAGATAAACAGTTGACATGTTATGATATGAAAGTGATTTAAAGTCCACACTGAGATGGGAATTGAACTGAGATCCCAGGGGGAACTCGGGGTCTCAAAGAGGCAGAGAAAATAGATTTGTGTCACACTAACTAGAGTGAAGAATGGCCTATTCTGTCTGGTTTCTTTTGATGAGAAGATGTTTATCCTCAGAAAAATTTCCAGATAATGGAAGAAAAATTATTTTAAAAACATTGAAAATAAAAGAACAAGTACTTCCATTAAAAATACTTTTAAAATGTATCCTTGCCTGCCTTATCAACGAATGGGGACCATAATATGCCTATTCTTGACTTGGGGTGGTCATTACCTTCTCTGGTTCCTAGCTATGTGCTTTTGAGATGCCCATCTTTGTACCAGTTCACAGGGAGACTGGCAGAGTGAGTGGATGATGGTTACGTATCCCTGGGGATTTATATATTATTCTAGACCATGAATGGAATTCTTTCATTAGAACCTTCTATAGGCTAAAGTAGTGTCTCTTCAGTAAGCCCAAGCCTTGTTATTGGAAAAATGATAACCAGATGTACTTTGTCAACTAAATGAGCATTTCAACTAAACACAAGTTGACCAGATTGGCTTGGCCAGCCCAAGAAGAGAGTGTTACTGCTGTTGACCGGTGACGAGTCCTTGCTTCCCCAATGTTGAAATATAACACCAGAGAAGCACACAGAGGCAAGGTCAGAGTGGAAAGTAGAAGTTTATTAAAGGACAGCAGAAAAGACTTCTCCCAGAGGAAGAAGGGGACCCAAGAGATGGAATCCATTGAAGGGCGAAAGTGTTTCCCCTTTTATAGTTCTTTCAGTGATGGAATGTAGGTAGGAAGGCCCAAAGGGTAGGGCACAGGTGGGCCAAAGAAGTAATCTGGGCAGGAAGGACTTTTGAGTCAGCATCTTCAAGTTTGCTGGGAGCTGTTTCATTAACACTTCTTTGGGATGGGCTCTGGGCCTTGGGGACATTAACATTCCATGAGTTGTCCTGTGTTTCTGGACTTCATTAACATTCCAAGAGTTGTTCTGCTTTTCCTGGAATTCATTCTCATCATGGCCTCCATTTTGGATCTTACTCGATATTAGACCCGATTTACCTAACTACACTGACTACCTAACTTTAAATCTGGCTTCAAGAGTTGTCCTTGAACTTGGGAGTGGCCTATTGCCAGATGATTTTCACTGTTGATCTCTTCATAGACGTGTGCAGGGGCCATAGAAACTACCTCTGTGTTTGTGTAATGCCTATTTATTGTAACACAACTCAATTCATGACAATTCGAACCATAAAAATTTTGCTACTTTTTAGACCATACTTAATCAAGTGATGGTTTGGCTCTGGACTCTCTAAATCTTCCTTTGGGATTTCATGTCAAGGATGAAACTTCCACCTGCTTAGGGATCCCACCCCAGCTTCCTGAACAGGTAGTAACCACAGTGACTGAGCCACTCTCTGGTTATGCTGGATTCAGTCTACACAGCATACTGCCTGTGGGCAACCGGCCTTAATTGTCTTACCACTTTCACCGGGAGTGTAGACATTATCTCTAACTGCATTTTAGATGGAAAAGATTGATTTTGTGGTTAAGTGACACTAGGAAGCCTCTTCTGTAGGATAAAACTAACCTAATTTATGGTCTTTCCATATTTCTTTCTTTGAAATAATCTCTTGATCCCATGGGAAATATTAAAAACAGACACCAATGCCTTTGACTTATTTGAAACTATTGCTTTCCCAATAGTGTATCCTTTTGACTATTTTGAAATGCATGATGTCTTGTCTGCAGCCCCACCCTGCAATATCTATTTTGTAATACCTTTTTCTGATTGTTGTTATTTATTGTAATTTAATTTTTTTGATAAGTAAACCCTGGAGAAGAGAGGCAATATTCTTCATGATTTTAACTGACTTTATTTGGTTGTTTGCTATAGACTTATTAAATCAAAGATCCTAACTCTACCCCTCAAAGATATCAGGCCCTAGTCCCAGGAACCTGTACAAGATCCCTTATATGAATAAAGGTCTTTGCAAATGTAGTTAATTTAAAGATTCTGAGAGGAGGAAATTTATCTTGGATTAACTGAGAGGATGCTAAATGCAATCACTAGTGCCTTTTAAGAGGCAGAGGGGGATCTGATACAGAAGAGTAGAAGGCAATATGTCCAACAGGCCAACATCGGATGATGTGGTCATAAGCCAGGGAATGCTGGCAGCTACCAGAAGATGGAAGAGACAAGAAAAGGATTCTACCCTAGATATTCTCTAGACTAACTCTGTGCCTGTTGACACCTTGATTTTGGCCCAGTGGCACTAATTTGGGCTTGTTCCCACAAGTAAAAGAGAATATATGACTTTTGTTCCAAGTCACCAAATTTGTGGTAGCTTGGTACACTAGTCATAGGAAAGTAATGCAAAGGAGGGTGAGCTACTTTTAAATTTGATTCGAAAAGTAACCAGTTATCTGTAATACATTATAAAAACCATACTGAGTTCTGTGCTAGACTACATGGATGCAGAGAAAAAGTTAAGGATATGGGCTTTATGGCCTAGCTGAAAAGACAAAGTTGACATTCATGAGACAAGAACAGGTGATACAGGACGATCATGAAGTGCTAGGTTACTTTTACAGGCTTTGAAGAGTTGATGAGTTTCAGAGAATAGGCTGATGAACCAATCAATGATATAGAGGGGAGGTTTATTGGTAAAGGAGGTATGGGGAGAATTTTTAGGCAAAGAACAGGAAGGTGAGCTTTCCCACAGAGGAAAATAAAGGTAATGGTAGGAGTGGAACCAAATCTGATATGAGGGCAGGGATTATGATCATGTCCAAGGAAACAACAGGTAACTCTGTGGTTTCCCATTACCCAGTTGAGAGCCTGGCACACAATACATACTCTATAGTGGAAAAGGAAACTGTTGGTATCTTTGTAGGATATCATATTTGTAGGGCAGTAGGGCCTGTGGGAGCAAGGAGATTCTCTGGGAATAATGAAGAATGAGTTTGGGTCTGTAAGGTGGGATCTTAAAAAGCCAAGATGGTGAAAATCAGCATATTAGAGCACTGATATATTTTGATAGGATTTGTTTCTTTAGAGGGTCTGGAAAGACATGTAAGAAACATGCCTTCCTGTTTCTCTCCCTCCTCCTTTCCTCCTCTTTCCCTTCCTTCCTCCCTCCCTTCCTTGATTTTCTCCTTCCTCCCCAGTCTTCTTGGAAGAAGATTGTAAGTTGGAAAATCTATAAAACTACTCTGACGGTCTGTTCATGCAGTTGGGATTTGCCTCAGTTTCACGTGGAGAGTGGAGGTGTGGATGACTTTTCAGAATCAGCCTGAATCACGTCCCACCTGCCACAGCTCTGAAATCTAGAGACTTGGGCTCTCTTATATTTTCCTCTCTTCACTGAGCCAACTTGAACAACCAGAGCTGGCAGTTTTACCAGGGTGACCGGATGAATTTAGGCTCTGGGTGTTGTTGTTATTTGCGTATGGAAGACACTAGCCAGCTTCCAAGTCATGAGAAACTTAGGAATGCGGAATGCCAAATAAGTTCCTTCTCACAGAAAGGGGGTTTCCATTGCTTGAAAGGAGAGGGACTGGTTATGCAGTGACATGTCCTTTATCCATGGTGACATTCTCCATTGATAAGCACAGGGACTCTTGTTTCAATAATGAATTGTCTTGATGGTGGGGTCTATAGGGTTGTCAACCCCTTATAAGGAATTGCCTCTAGCAAAGGGGGCAATAGCAGTATATTTCATACAATCATTACTCATGGACCAATTAATTCTGAATTATACTTCACAAAGACCTTGTTCTCCATGATTTTTTTTGTTCTTCATTATTATTTGTAAAAAAAAAAAGTAGACCCAAACACAATGAAATAAAATAAGCCTTTATTGTTTCAGCTAGCACTACCTTTTGTGCAACTTCCAATCTCTTGATCTCTTCCTATTGATCCTTAAGACATCTTCCTGTTGGCCAAAAAAAAAAAAAAAAAAAAAAAGTCCAGTTCTTCATAATCCTAAAACAGACACCCCTTTCCTCACTCCAGCTCTGCCAAGTCACCCTTCTACTTTTCTCCATTTTTTAGTGGTTGAATTAATGTCTGCAAGCCTATTCTGTTGGCCCATACCTTTTTTCTTTTTCCTCTGTGCACTTAAAAATTAGGGGATTTTTATAAAAGTCTGGTTTCTCGGGCAACACTGGGCCCAAATTCTTGCATGAGCCATCTTTGGAGCTAAATTTCTGCCCTGCCTCTCGAAGGGGCATGCATTCTCCAGCTTACTGCAGACCCCACCATTCCCTATTGTTTCCACCTCTGAGATGGAGAGGCAGTTGCTGTTTGTTATTGCCTTGAACTCTCATTTTTCTTAAAGAAATATTCTTTCTGTACCAATGCCTGTGTCAAATGTGGGAAACAAAATAGAGGCGCAGAGGGCTGCTTGATCTTCTTCTCAGCCTGTTTTTCCTTGTAGGTCATCTGTCTGACCCGTCTGTCATCTGAGTTGGCAATCCCTGACCTGCACTATGTTTTGTCAATCTTCACCCTTCTTCAACTCTTCCTTGCTGTGTTTTTTCCTTTCATACGCCATCACCTATCTTAATGATTGCCTCTAATTTGGTAGATTAAGTAGCCTTTGGTCAGTTCTCTTTCTCTAACTCTCACTCTCTCCCTTCTTTTTACACTGGGTCTTACCTGGTAGCCCAAGCTGGCCTTGAACTCATCCTCCCACTTCAGCCTCTCTAGTAGCTGGAATTAGAGGCCTTCACCATAGCACCTGGCCAGTTCTCTTTTTCAAAGCCTTTTCTATCTGCCTTTCCTCTCTCAATTTCCCTTCATCTTGAAATGTCTTTCTTCTTGACTTCACTGATACCAAACTGCCATTTTTTTCTTTCCTCTTCTTGCATCTGTCTACCCAGCAACATTGAAAAAGCAGAGGTCACGTCTTAGGTGAATGTTGTAGCACCTTGTTAAGCTGTTTGAACTCCTGACCCACAGAATCTAGGAGTGTCACCCAGTGGATGACGGGAGTGAGAACAACCCTGGCACTGGTCCTCTTCCACTCTGCTTTATGTGTCATCTCATTGAATCCTCACAGAGATCCCATGGGCTCCTGGTTATTTTTCCCGTGTCTTAGAGCAGTTTAAAACAACTCCTGATTTATCCACATGCCAGAAATCCACAAAACCTTGACACGAAGAGAAACAAGACCAAGCAGATCAAGATAAAAGATCCTAACACACAGCATGGGAGTCCCTACACTGTGCATATCAAGCAGCTTAACAGATGCTGAGGATACAAACCCTAAGATGTGAACTCTGCTTTTTCAATGTTGCTAGGTAGATCCTGACCCCTCTCCTGAGTCCTCACCCTGCAGAGAGTTCCACTGGGGTTCCTACCAGCCCGTGAACCTGTTCTCCCATATCCCTACCACATTTATTATATCCCTCCTTTCTCACGTTACTGTTCTTGCAGGTATTCAGAAGTGACATTAATTCATGTCTGCTATGTCTTCATGTTTGTTATTTATTTCCACGGTCATTTGTCATATTCAGGCTCCTCTTACCCCTTTTTTTCTTTTTTCTTCTCATGTCTTGGTTACATTCCTTCAATATATCTCTCTTCCAATCTATAATGTATGGTGCTCACTGCTTGGCTAATCTACTATTAAAAAATGTATTCATTGAGTCACTTATTAATTCATTGAGTAAGCAGTTAATACCTATAAAATGTATCACTTCTTTCTCCTCTTCAAAAATCATCTGTGGCTCTTCATTGCTAACAGAACCAAGGTCCGAATCCCCATCCTGGCTTTGAAATCTTTTACTCCCACATCCCAACCTATCTTTCTGGTCTCACTTTCATTATTCACAGGTATAAATCTTTGCTCCCTGGATCAGTGTCTGTGACTGCTTAGGTGTGAAGCCCTAGAGTCTGGTCTGATTCCGTCTCAGCTTTGCTGCCACTTGCCTGGGTGACCTTGGGCAAGTCATTTGATTTCCAAGGCCCAGTTTCTTTATCTGCTTAGCCTGTAAGGTTATTTGAAGATTTTTTTCTTTTAAAAGCCAAATGATATAATTCCTGGTGCCTAGTAAGAGCTTGACTCATGCTAGATAACATTATCCAGCCAAACCACAGTGTGCCCTGCGTTCTCATTATTGAATGCCTGCCCCTGTGGCTCCCTTTACCTGTATAACTCTTATTCATTGTTTAAGGTCTAGGTCAAATTGTACAGCTTCTGAAAAGAGTTCTCTTACTCTACCCAGTAGAATCTTCTGTCTTCTTGCATCCTTAGTGTAGACATTAACATTTTTATCATTTTCAAGATCGTACTTATATACAGGTCTCATCAAACCTGCAACACACTTTGCCACCCAGGGAACCTTGTTCAGTAGATGCTCAGTAACTGTTTGTTGAATGACTAGTCCTTCTTTGGAGTGGGTGTTTCCTCGTGGTTCTTTATTTTTATCCACCTAAAAATAACAAAGAAGTCTTAATCATTTCATTTGAAAAGCGTAGCACATTTTTTTCAGTAACGTTTTCTCTTTACTCTTGTGTGATCCCAACACAGGTATCTTTGGAGGAACTGAACTTGATTTATTCAGAATTTATACTCCACCTTCTTTTAAAAGGATTGGAAAGAGCTTATAAAATTAAACCCAATGTGAAATAGGTCAATTATGGCTAAAAAGAGAACAGAGACCATCTCAAAGAAATAGGGAGCAGATGTTACCAGGCACCTGGGATGAGCTAATTGCTATACTTGGTAACTGAATTTGGCTCTGCATTTCTTGGCAGCTAAAGCTGAAAGGAAACACATTGGCTTATTCATTCAGCAAACATTTGTTGAATATCTTTGATAAATGGGGCACTGTGCTAGCACTGGGGATTCTAAAGTGAATGAGCCTGGGTCCCTGGCTTCAGTAATCCATGCGCTAAGGGCCGGGAAGGGAGTTAGGTACAAAGGGCGACAGGAATGCAGGGAAAGGACACCAACTCTGCTTGTGAGGGGGAGAGTTGGGGAAAAATTGTGAAGAGCACAGGTTTTCATCAGGCTGCTCAGTGTGGAGGGGGTTTTCCTGGATGAGAAACAGCATATACAGAAACTGGGACATGTTTTCTGAATGAACCTTAAGGTGAGGGAGTGGCAGCAAGGGAGGTGGAAGAGGTTGGTAGGAGCCAGAATATGCCAGGCTTCCAATGCCATGGGAAGGAGTTTGACATTATTCTCTTGGCCAGTGTTTCCAACGTGGCTGCAGGCAGCACAGCGGGGAAGCCTGCTGACTCGGAATCTCTGGAGGAGAAGCTCAGGAACCTGTGTTTTTTACAGTGCATCTTAGTTGATTTTCACGCAGCCATCCTTGGCAGCAGGCATAGGACCAGCCTCGTGAAGTACCAAGGGCTGGGTGAGAGGGAACCCCTTGAAGAGTTTAAGACTCATTCGTTGTCCTTAAAAAGCCCCTTAACCAATGTGAATTCTAAAAACTACCTCTGGGGAAGAAAAGAGATGGAAGATGAGGATGGACATGAGATCTGAGGAAGATACAGGTCTATTATGCTTACGAATATGAATCAGGGCACAACATACACAGGGCATGTAGAGATGCTCAAGAAGTACCATACTGTCAAATGTAGAATCTGATTTTACTAACAGTGGTTCTGTGATTTCTTGAGTCTACCATGTGGCTGAATCTGGACACTTGAGCAGGAATGAGACGTGAGAGAAAGTTCTATGGAGTCAGTTAGCCCCAGGAGCAGGTTCCAGCTTCATCTCCGAATGAGTTATTTTAAACTGCTCTAAGATGTGGGAAAAATAACCAGGAGTCTGTAGGATTTCTGTGAGGATTCAATGAGATGACACATGAAGCACAGGGTGGAAGAGGACTAGCATCAGGGTGGTTCTCACTATCTCCATTCATTGAGTTACACTCGTAGCACCTAAGCACCTAAGCGTGAAACGTTGTGTTTTGAAATCTGCACACATTGTGTTTTGAAATCTGCACACATTGTGAATTGTGTTTTGAAATCTGCACACATTGTGAATTGCCTGAATTCAGCTAATTAACAGGTTTTGCCTCGCTTGTACATGTGTGTGTGTATTGTAAAGACACTTAAAATCTACTCATTGATCATGAAGAATATGACAGATTGCTATTAACTGAGTTACCATGCTATACAATAGAGCTCTTGAACTTATTCTTCCTATTTAACTGAAGTTTTGTATTCTTTGACCAGTACGTCCCCTACCCCTTCTGCATCCAGCATGTGATAACCAGCGTTTTACTCTTTGCTTCCCCAGTTCATCTTTTTTGAATTCCACATATAAGTGAGATGTGATATCATGTGGTATTTGTCTTTTTGTGCTTGATTTACTTCATTTAACATATTGTTCTCTGGGCTCCTTCACGTTTCCTTCTTTTTTGTGCCTGTGGGTGTATTCATAATATTTCATTTGTCTTTATCCATTCATCCAATGATGGTCACTTAGATTGATTTCATACCTTGACTCTCACAGATAATGCTACAATAAACATGGGAGTGCAGATGTCTCTGATGTTCTGATCTCATTTTCTTTGGATACATACCTGGTATTGGGATTGGTAGGTCATATGGTGGTTCTATTTTTAGTTTTTTTGAGAAACCTCTGTACTGTTTTCCATAATGGCAGTACTAATTTACAGCTGACATCGTGCAAGTTTTCCCTTATCTCCACATACTTGCCATCACTTGTTATCTTTCAGTAGAGTCCTTTCTTGTGTGTTCTAACTCCTACCCCAAGCCGCTGACCTCATTCATCCTTTTGTTTCTCAGTATATTTAAAAGCAAAGCCAACCTTTATGTTGCATGAAGAACTACTTAAAACCTGTACTCCTTCTGGAATTCCATATTAGATAATATAAAACATGCTTAAAAAAATTAAGCTCATCCAAGGGAAAGAGAGTAAATTAATGGAACCCTCCTGGTATTTACCAGGGGCCTTGGCAGAAACACTCCTGATGTGTTTGGCCTCAGTTTCTCTATGTGCTGGAAAGAGTTAGAGGAGTAGAGATAAAATAGAAAGATCATTATGTCTGTGTAGATCTCATCATAGAAAAGTAGTGCATAGTTAGTGACCTTTTGTGACAACCTTATTCTTACAATCTAGTGGGGCCATATGTGCCCTGCAGAGACAGATGGTACAAATCTGCTGTTGTCAGATAATGGCTTGTTTAGAGGCTCGGGGTGACTGTGACAAGCCTCGGCTGGACCAGCTGTTTCCCCTGTAACTAAGGCCTGATCTGGCTGCATGAATGCAGGAAATGGGTTTTAAAAGATGTGCCTCCACTGTATGGAAGTGACCACAATTTCTCTGGCAGAAGAATTAGTTAATATATTTCTTAAAAAAAATTTAGACCATCTCTCTGTTTCCCCCCACCAAGGTACTTTTAAGGGTCAAGGAATCTGGATTTTAATAGCATCCTGCAACTAATTAGCCATTCAAACATAAATACATAACATGAATTTTTTGAGATCTTATTTCCTCTGGTGAATCTCATTTAGATTGTCCTTGAGGTTTTCTAGTATTTTGCTTTTTTGAATTGTTAAATTCAAATTGTGGAAGAAAAAACATAGTATTAAAATAGCATTCATGAACTTACCCAGGTTTGGGGTTCTATGCTGTCTGTACTCAGTTTTATTTACTTATTTAAAAAAAATTTATTTTTTAGTTGTAGTTGGACACAATACCTTTATTTTATTTATTTATTTTTATGTGGAGCTGAGGATTGAACCCAGGGCCTCACACGTGCTGGGTGAGCACACGACCGAAGAGCCACAACACCAGCCCCATACTCAGTTATAAAGGTGGGGAAACTAAGTGACAAAGAATCACATACGTCTCAAGTCAGACAATAGAGATTAGTCAGAGCTGGGATTTGAACTGGCCCATGCTCTTTATCCTCTTGTTAAAATGTCTCCATGTGTGAGCTGCAGAAGTGGGCAAGGCGATCAACAAGCAAGATGTAAACAAACAGGTCGGTAATGTGATAGCACTTCTTTCCCTCTCCCTGCAAGTGATTGTCCCGATTGCTGTATTCATAATAACTTGGAGCACTGTCCTCATCCATTTCAAGACCTCATCACACCAACCAGAGACTTGCCTGACCTAGCCACCAAGTTAGCCCTGGGAAACCAGCCTGCTGGGGTTCCCAAAGGCCCATTGTTGGGTAACGATAGGGGACGCTTTCACATGGGATGGGCTTGGTATAGGACAGTGTCCTGTTTTGGGAAAAAAAAGCAAAGGATTCACGATATGTCATGAATATATCTCTGGGGCTTAAATCACATGTACAGATTTGTCATCTTAAGTCTACTTTATTTAGTTCACATTTCTGAAACCTCTCATTATATTAGTCTTGTGTTTCCTGGTCATATGAATTTTGAGACAGTGATCCCTTTCTGTGAAGAATGACCTCATTCTCCTCATGGAAAAATTACTTTGGCATTTGAGCAAATAAGAATTAAATTGAAACCCAAGCCCTCTCTGATTGTGGTAACCTTCTCTACCCGGCAACTGTACAGTATTTTGCTATGAACATTGAGTTATATTTTTTCTCTAGGCTCAAGTTTAGTTTAAGAATGTAATATAAACATTGTTGAAATAAACCCCTCCTTGCCAAGCACAAGATAAAAAACTTGATCATACTGTGGAAAAAGACTAGATATTTAGTTGACCTTAAAGTTTGCATGTAGGCTCTTTACTGCCAGCTAAATTTTCAACTGGGATTTGAGTCTTAAGAAGCCTTTTCTTCTCTTTCTTCAGGGTCATCTCCTCCTCCCCCTCCCCCTTCCTCCTCCCCTCCCCCTTCCTCCTCCCCTCCCCCTTCCTCCTCCCCCTCCCCCTTCCTCCTCCCCCTCCTCTACCTCCTCCCCTTCCCCCTCTCCTCCTCCTCCTCTTCCTCCTCTTCTTCCGCTTCCTCTTGTTCTTCTTCTTCTTCCTCCTCCTCCTCCTCTTCTTCTTCTTTTAAATGAAAGACAGCTTGTGGGTATTTTCAAATGCTGCCATTGTTGGGTCTAGGAAAGAAGAGGGCCTTAGGGCTCCCTTAGGATGCTGCCAGTCTCTTTGTGTATTTGCTGATGATTTTCCTTTGATCACTTGTTCTTCCATCTGGCATTATTGGGTTAGCCCCTCCTGTGCCTGGCATGGGGAAGATAGAGTCCTTCGGGGCCTGCAGGGCTGAGCATGGGATTTAATTGGTGGCAAGATCTTTAGCACTGTGGTCAGTATCACATAAAGCCTGCTTTCAGCTCTATGGCAAACAGGTGATACCAGACGACCATTTGAATTAGGAAAGAGAAAATTGAATCTAGGAGGTTAGGTGGCTGATACCTTCATTTATTGAAGTTTGCATGATTCTAGACTACAATGATAAATACGAAGTTGACATTTTAAATTTAGGAAATGATTTTCATTGAACATCAGCTAGCACGGGCAGATGTGTGAATTAGTGAACTATATCACTGCCTGTGTCTCCCACCCACAGTCCACAGTGTTCCCGTGATTACAGTATAAATCAGTTACATTGACAGAGCCTGCCAGGCCAATAAAGTTGCTGTCCCATACGCACTGTTTGTGGAATATTCAGATAGGCTTGTGCTCTCCACCTCAATGCTCTGGACATTTTGGATCAGGAAGTCCTTGGTGTGGAGGGAGCTGCCCCATGCATTGTAAATACATGTTCAATGGCATGTCTGGGCTCCACCCACCAGATACTGGTAACACTCCCCATTATGATGACCAAAAATGTCTCCAGACCATGCCAGGTGTCCTTTATAAAGCAAAATTGCCCTTTTCCCCAGTCAAAAACCACCTCATCGGATTCACATCAGAGGATTAAAAGTATCTATGAGTTTGTGCATGTTTATACAAATGCATGCACATGAAGGTCTTAATGTTCAGGTTCCCTCTAAATTCATGTGTTGAAAACTAGTTACCAATGTAATTATATTAGAATATGGGGCTTTGGGAGAAGTGATCTGGGGAGGGCGCTGCTCTCTTGTATGAGATTAGTGCCCTTATAAAAGAGGCCCAAAGTGCTTATTTTCCCTTTACCATGTGAGGACAAAGTGAGAAGGTGTCATCTATAAACTAGGAAATTGTCCCTCATCAGACACTGAATCTGCTGGCATCTTGATCTTAAACTTTCAGAATTGTGAGAAATAAATTTTGGTTATTTATCTGACATGCAGTTTATTGATTTTGTTATAGGAGCCCTAGCAGACTAAGACAAACATACTTCTTTCTTTTTCTGAGACATGAAATTAAAAGCAATGTCTTACACATATGAGCTGTGCACAAATAGAATGGCAATTCTTTTAAGTCTTATTTAATCAGATTATGCTACCTCTCTTCCACTTGGAGAGCTGACTCATCTCAAAGAATGGTGTGCCACCAGGAATGATGGAGGTAGTTAAACCAGACCAGCAAGGCCTTCCATTGAGTGAGGTAATTCACAGGGTGCCATCTGAGAAGACACTGTGAACACCAGGTTCTACCAGGGAATCCCTGCAGTGGCAATTAGCAAAATCTTTGGAAGACCTAGGGATAAAGCAGCCGATTGACACATTTCACTTACCTTTCCTTCAAGTAACATCCCTCTTTGTTTTGAATTGGTGGGGGAAGTGAAGACAGTAAAAAGGGCCCCTAAGAAATTTTTCCTTAAGGGAGGAGATACTTATAGCTGGAGGCAGGTCATCAAATTCACAGAATCATAAGATGGGAAAAGACTTTAGTTTTTATTTTTATTTAATGTTTTTATAGACACACACATTTATTTAGGAAAGTTAAGACACATTCAAAGCAGAATGTGGGCTATCTCAAGAGTGAGAAGTTTGGGGGGATAAAACAAAGAATATACATTCAGGGGAGAATATAGGCCATTTTGAGAGCAAGGAACAGTTGGCCAAAGACTTCAGAAGTCCTTTCACCCATGTCCCACACTTGGCTGCTGCAGACCCTGTTGGGGTCTGAGTACTGTGTATTGACTAACCTGGGACTAAACTTTGACACTGTTGGTTGTCCCTCTTGCAAGCATCTTTCTTGGGCCTCTGTACTCTTTCTTTCTGCCTGTGTTGATCTCCCCTAGTTCTCCACATTGCTGTCACTCATCGTCATCAAGGTCTTAATTAAAGCTTCTTCCTGTTACTCTACTTCAGTGACATTAGGTTTGTCTTACTTGCAGGCTCCTTTCTAAAAGTCATGGAGTTATCCTTTCTGTCAGTCATGGAGTTTTCCAGAATTGTGTTTCTTTTCTTTATTCTCTCCTTAACCAGACTCTTCTGGTCCCAGGGACTCTCAAATGTGTGCTTCTTAAGCACAGACCGTATCCTTAAGTTTGACTTATATATTCCACTGTCTGATTGTGTAATAGGTACCTCAAACTTAATGTGACCACAAGCAAGGTGATTCTGCCCCTCTCCTTCATCCATGCCTTGTAAGTCTTCCCCTCGGTGGACAGTGGCCCCACTGGTCACTCTCCCCTACCTACCTGCAGTCATTGCTTTTCACAACATTAAGAATGATCCTGAGGCTGGGGCTGGGGCTCAGTGGTAGAGCACTTGCCTGGTGTGTATGAGGCACTGGGTTCGATCCCCTGCATTACATAAAAATAAATAAATGAACTTAAGGTATTGTGTCCATCTGCAAGTAAAAAATATACTAAAAGAAAAAGAATGATCCTGTGCACATCGTACCAAGCCATTTCCTGGTCCGATCCTCCAATGACCTCCCATTAGACAAAAAAATAAAATCAAAACCTTCATATTGCCCACTAGACCTAAAATATTCACTTCCCACTTCCTTCTTTGGCTTTATTTTCCTGAACATCTCCTTGTTCCTGAGTCTCCACCCAGCCCTGACCTTCTCTCCACCCCTTATCTAGACACTGGGCTCATGGCCATCTCAGGGCCTCTGTACTCTTTCTTTCTGCCTGTGTTGATCTCCCCTAGTTCTCCACATTGCTGTCACTCATCGTCATCAAGGTCTTAATTAAAGCTTCTTCCTGTTATAACATCCCATTTCTCTTCCTCTTGGTGCTTATTAGTATCATAGATATCTTGTTTGTTTACATATTCTCTAGCTCTTCATCTAAGGAAGGGTAGCTCCCAGAGAGACTGTTTCCTCAGTAGCTGGCAAACAGTAGGTGTTTAATAAATACACATGTGTTGCCTAGCTGACATTTCTATAACTCAGTGAGACTCAGCCATGTTCTGACCTCAGGCTTGGCTGGCTAAAGGGAAGTAACTAAAGGGAAGTTGGCTGGTTCAGAAAAAGTTCATTCACATATCTCGTGGGTGTAGACAGGAAAATGGTTGGTCTGAACTCTTAGGTGACCTTTAAGGAACTTGAGGGAACAAGCCATTCCCAAATGGGACTGAAACTTTGAATAGGGTTTTGAGCATCTGTGTGTCACATCTTAAGATTTCTCTTCTAGTTATTTCCCATTCATGTAAATGTAAGAGAAAGCAATCCTTGTTGGCCTAGATTTCCAGAACAGACCTTTTATTTCTACCATTTAAAAACAGAAAAATAAGAAAAGCCAAAATGGTTATTTACCCCCATATTGTACATCCATAGAGGGTCAGGACATTCTCTCCATGCTCCGGAAAGGCAGATTTCTAGGTTCTCTTGGCCTCTTTGTTCAGGATCATTGGAGCAGGACTTCACAGATTAATAAGTTTGATTAATGCACATGCTCAGCTAAGCTTTCACGTGTCTCTCTCCCTCCTGTCTGTCTGCCCACTAAAATGGTATGTTCTCATTTGCTCTGTGCCTCAAGGCAAGCTGTCCACTTTGGGTACTGCCTGTGGATATCAAATAATGCCAGTAATTGGAAAATAAGGCTGCATGATGGGGTGGCACAAAAGGAAGCTCACTGAGGCTACAGAGCCTAGTGTCACCCTTCTGTCTCACTTCTATCAGTAATAAGTAATATCTATATGATCTCCATAGGCCCAGGTTGTGTTTATTGTTTTGTTTATTCTGACCTTGAGTGGGGCAGATGCTTTCTGTCCCCTTAAACATCAGGTAGAAGGGCTGACTTAGGCTCATAAACCCTAATGTGAAAGTTGCCAATAGACTTAACATAACAAGTATTTGAAGTTTTTCTGCATCCTGACAGCCAAAACTTTTAACCATAACCTCAAAGTCCCAGATAATTATGCCTAATGACAATCTATATCCCATAAAGGTAGCAGAGGGTTGGGGAAAAGATTATGGGTTTTGAAATTAGTAAGACAGGGCACCAGATCTTAGCTTGACTCCTTCCAAATAGCTTTGGGTATGATATTCATATAGCTTCAAAAAGCTTTGAGTAAGTGATACCACATACATGAAGTGCTTGCTTAACATCTGGCCCACAGTGGGTACTCAATAGAAGGTAGTTCTCATCTGCTTCTCTCATGCCACAAGCCTCTTAGTTAGCCAGAGTTGAGTCCCTCATAGCATCCATCTATCATAGCCATTATAGTTTATATTATTTTTTTTACGCCTATTAAATGCATTTACATATTCAGTTTGCCCTCTTGAAATCACTAAGCGAACATATGAGGTTGGTGTAGGGGTAGGGGTGATTCTATCTCACACAGACAAAGAAAGATAGATCACATAGTTGGTTGATTTGCCCAAGATCAGTTCTCAAACTCAAGTTGGACTCTAAATCCAGTACTGTTCCCACAAAACCTTGCAGTCATGTGCCTTTCTATTTGAGAAATATGTTGATATTTACTGGCTATTCCAACAGATAGGAGAGCTGGAAGATGGCAGGGTACCCATATAAGATCCAATGCAAATATTAGACTATCTTTGGATAAGTTTCTTCACGTTATTTAAATATTTCTTCTCCACTAGGTCTTTTTCTTATAATGTTTTCTCTACCTAAAAGTTTATTTTCTCCATCGATTTATTCATTTATTTGTTCACTCAAGACAAACATGTCTTGAGTCCCTTCTGTGTATATCAAGCAGCATAACCTACTATGTGAATCAAGTATATAACCTAAGATGGAGTCTCTGCTTTTTCAGTGTTGCTGGGCAGACAGAGATGCAGACAAATAATCATAATATAGTGTGGTAATTTCCAGAGAAGAGTAACGTATCAGTGTAGTGCAGCTGTGAGGCAGGAGGGTCGGAGAAGCCTGGTGGAGTCAGGATGTAGGTTGAGGCTTCTTGGAGATGATGTTTGAGTGGAACACTGATGGCAGAAGATGAGTTGGCCATGCCCTCTGTGGTCACCCCTCAATGTATGGCACTGTTATTACTGTCATCATTTCATTCAGGAAAAAGCCATTTTAATTTATAAATCGGATTTTATATAGGACGGTAGGATGAAAAAAATACCCTCAAATTCTTTAGATGTTGGTTCCTGAGATATGCTTAAAAGGGCACACGTATTTGAACCCAAACTCTAATTTAGACTAGAACAATAATCTTTAAAATTTATTTATAATTCCTTGACATAAACGTGTTACCTGACCTTCTTGTTCCCTCTCAGTTTTTTTTTTTTTTAATAATGTTTATGGCTGGCAATATAAGAGGTTTTCTAATTTCCTGTCCAGAAACTTAGCTGTTTTTCCCAGAGTGCTTCTGGTATGTCTGAGGCAGTTAATTTCAGTATGAATCCTCCCCTCTGACCTCTAGGATCTGGTTGACTTTTACTAAATTTTTCTTTACCAGGGATGTTTAGATGTTAAATTGCAATGTGAAAAGACTTTGGAGGCCCAGGGAATGCTAACCCAGGAGGGTCATTGTATAAATGTAGCTTGATCTTTGAAAGCACACTTGCTCACAAGCTGAAGGGCTGCTCAGGGTAGTTCACTTCTCAAGGTTTTGAGGCCACGCTAGGCCTTTGTGAAATGAAGTTTTATAGTTATGTATATATTTATCATTCCATTTCTTGCCACTTTCTCAAATTGCCTCAATAAAGCAGAGGCACAGGCATTGGAGGTGCATGCCCATGATGTTGAAGACTGCAGGAAATTTTGCAGAGTCCATGTTGCTTAGTAGCTAAGGAGGGATGAAATGACAAACTCAACAAAGACTCCTGAGCAAAAAGGAAAGCTAAGGTCACTTTGGTATGTCTTTTCTGGGAATATGGGTTCAGATAAGTCAGTGGCCTACAATGTCAGCCCAGTATTTTATCTTACTTCCTCTTTGATAACAATTCACATCTCCAAAGCCCAGCATAGAAAGCATGGCTCAACTGGAATTTAGAAAATCCGTGGAGTGAGTTGGTGTGCCAACTATGTCACATTTCTCTGCTTGAGAGAGAAAAGGTTGGGCTGTCAATAGCAGTAGTATTTAGTATTAGTGGGGCCAAAAGGTAGAACACATGAGGAATAGACTCAAAACTCTGTGACTTAATTGTATATTGTAATGCACTATTTAACCTTCTCTCAGGCTACTAATTTGAATATATCCTTCTTCTTCTTTTTTATTTCCTAGGCTTATCTGGTGATACTTTTGACATGAAATATAAAAAAGTCAATGTGCATATATGAATGAGGTTATGAAATATAAGCTTTCCCTATTATAGAGATTATATTTTTCAATCCCCACATACTGATGATAAACCTGATATTTTTATTTTAATATATATTTTATTTTACTTACATAATTTTCAGTTTTGTTAACAAAACAGAAGTTACCCCCAGAGAGGATAAAAGTTGATTTGGAAAGGAATTGAGTATTCTGACAGTTACTGTATAAAAGGTCAGCTACTGAAATTAGCAGGAAGATACCTGTCTTACATTTTATTGCATGCCATATTACATTGTTTATCCTGTCTATCAGTGAACTTGTTAAGCAAGATACCATTAGGTCTGAGGTTTGATGACATCTTATTTTTATTACTGTAGTATTGATATCAATGGCATTTAAGAAATTTATTGTTTCCAAAGAATAAGCATTTTCTTTGCTTATGGAAAAACATCTTGTTGTTTGCTTCAAAAATGCTGAAACTAAGTGGTATAGACATCTAAAGGCAATGAAAGTAGAGTCAGCTTCAATATCTTAGAAATTGGGAAAGAGATGTATCTTCTATTGGATTAAAACATTTGAACTTGAAATAGATTTGTTTTAGAATTTAACTCATTTTTTGCACATTGAAAAAATCAGCCTAATGGCAGCAGGAAGACCACTTTATTTCAAACCCCTTCAGGTAGTATAGGAGCAAGAAAGTATGGGAAAGAAGGCTGACTTGTATATAAAATTGACATGTTTGGGGAAGCAAAATATATATTGTTATTCAAAATTCAGACTTCAGCTCTGGAATTGGACAGGATTTGATTCAGCACAACTTACTGTGTGAAATTAGACAAGTTTTTGATAAGCTTCAGTTCCTTCTTCTGTAAAAACGGAAATAATAAAACCTTCTCTTTTAGTTGTTAGAAGGATAAGACATTTAGTAGACTGCTTAATAATAGTAAGCATGTGAATGGTAGTTCCTATTAATATTATTTTGGATGGGAGGCTTAAGTGTGTTAAGAAACAGGAAAATGTCATGTATCAGTTCCAAGATTACTAAATGTTTTAAAGAAGGACTTTATCTTTTTAAAAAGAAACACTTTGCTCTGTTTCTGATGTCTGTGGAATTCAGAAGAGCTAGGAATATCATCATAAGAATGTACACACAACCCATATTTGGCATGTTATAATACGGGATAAGCTGTCAGACTTTTTGTTTATGAAAATTAATTAGAATGAAGGGGTGACTAAGTGAAGTTTATTTCTGTCCCCCACCCCAAAGTTGGGCTTGAGGCTTAAAGAAAATAATCAATAGCACAGATGAGTTGAGTAATTGTAAAACTAACACAAACATGGAAATCATGATATAGAACGGCTCTTGAATTGAGGTTTCACATCTGTCTATTCAAACAAGTTTGGACCAAAAATAACCAAAAAAAGAATGACTTCTGTACTGAATATGTACAGACATTTTTTCTTGTTATTATTAGCATAATAGATAGTTATAAAGAATTTACACTGTGTTAGGTATTATAAGTAATCTGGAGATGATTTAAAATAGATGGCAGGATGTGTGGAGGTTATATGAAAACACCATCTTATATAAGGATTTGAGCATTCACGAATGTTGATATGGGAGGGGGGTTGTCCTGGAATCAATTCCCTGCAGAACTAAGTGACAAACTACATATCAATTGTTTAAAAAAAAAAGTGCCATAAGTCTGGTTTCCATAAGAGAGTAAAACTAGCAGCAGTAGTAAATAAAGCATATGATAGATAGAATAAGTGCTTTTAAAGTATAATTTTTATATTTGAGGTCACATCTTCATTCTGTAGTTTTCATGGTTATCTGTGTTTATCATCACTCTCTGTGTCCCATCAGGTCCTTAGTGTCTTCTAAAAAAAGAGCCCCAAGCAGCTCAAACTGCTGAAAGTTTCTTTGGCTTAATCCATGTGCACCCATGAAACTAAATCCTGATGTCCTGGTCCTAATTGTAGACAATGACTGATACCTGAGCCAAAGTCAACCTTGTGTGATTTGACATGGGAAAGGCCAACTGTAAAGGAAGTGGCTCTGTGTCAACTGCCAAAGGGACTGATTCAGACCAGATGGACACACACCCCGTGTTAAGTACGAGGATGGGTAAGTGAAAGGAGCACCCCGAATAGTGAGTTCCTACCATGTCAAAGTGATTCTATGCTATTATGTCTCTTCTCCCTGAGTCCAGTTATACATTTTAATCTCAGAAACACTTGGCAAAAGGTAACTGGACATGTTCATGATCACATCCTGGATCACAGATCACCTCTTGATGTTGGGACAGCAAGGACTTAGGAGACTGGACCTCATTCTGTGAACTCTTCTGATCATTGTCCATAACTATTTCCACTTCTTTTTCCCCTTCCAAGTAAAAGTTCCCTTGAAATTCTGGCTTTGATGAAATGTGCCCCTAAGTATGTGCAGAACCTGAAGCCAGAGAACCCAGATCATCACATTCCCAGTGCTCTGCTGGCTACTTCTGGTTGTACCCGTTCAATACACTTTAGAGGAGCCATTGTCAGTCCTGGTATTTCAATGCAGTGGTGTGTCATTACCATTTATGAACCATGTCATAAGAAATTTTTTTTCTAATAGCATTTAAATAATACAGTTCACAAATGAATTTACCTAGATTAGAACTTACTTAGATTTCTCAGAAGTCTTCTTATTTTTTTTAAAAAAAGCTTTATTGAAGTATAATTGACATACAAAAAGCCGTCTGCTTTCTGTTATATAGCTTACTTGGCATTTTCTAGAATTTTATAAAAGTAACATATACAGTATGTATGCTTTAAATCTTCTAGAAGTTTATATAAATAGAATCATTCAATGTACATTTTTGTCTTCTTTCACACAGCATAATTATTTTGAGATTTATCTTTGAGTCCACACACATTGAAAGTTTGAGTCTAGCCTCAGCAAATTATTGAGGACCTAAGCAACTTAGTTTATTTATGGCTGAAGATTAAGTAAGTCTGCATATGTTATCATTTACTTATCCATTCATTTTTGGATCAAATTTGGGTTATTTTCAGTTTGGGATTTTCATGCATAAAAGTGCTATATGAATGTTTGTGTATGATTCTTTGTATAATACATACTTCCATTTCTCTTTAGTAAATACCCAGGAATATAAGGCTGGATCAAATAGTAGGTATATATTAAACTTTCTAAGAAATTGCTAAAATACTCTTTACATTGGTTATACCATTTTTCATTTTCATCAGTAGCGTGTGAGAATTCTGACTACTTTATCTTCTTACCTACACATAGTATTTTCGGTCCTTTTGATTTTGGTCATTTTGATAGTCATATTGTAATATTTCATTATGGCTTAATTTGCATTTCCTTAAAGACTAATGACATTGAACATATTTTCATGGCTTATTTGCCATCTACTTATTTTTTTTGGGGGGAGGGGGTCCTGGGGATTGAACCTAGTGATGCTTAACCACTATGCCACATCCCTGGCCTTTTAAAATTTTACTTATTTTTTGTCTATTTATTTGGTACTAGGGATTGTACTCAGCAGTGCTTAACGACTGACCCATGTCCCAGCCTGTTTTTTATTTATTTTTTTTTTAATTTTAAATTTTAAAACAGGGTCTCACATTTGCTGAGGCTAGACTCAAACTTTCAATCCTCCTGCCTCAGCTTCTCAAGTTGCTGGGATTACAGGTATGTACCACCATGCCTGCCTATCTACTTATCTTTTATGGAGACATTTCTATTCAAATCTCTTGCCTACTTTTTATTGGGTTATTATCTTTTTATTGAGTTTTGATTTATTTATATATTTTGGATACAAATCTTTTATTATGTGATTTGCAAATATTTTCTCCAGTCTATGATTCATCTTCTCATTCCTTTTAATAGCATCTTTTGAAAAGACATTTCAAATTTTGAGAAAAATTAATTAAACTTTACCAATTTATTATTTTGAGATCACATATCTGTCATGATATATAAAATATCTTTTCCTATTCCAAGGTCATAAAGGTTTTCTCTAGTGCTTCCTTCTAAAAGTTGTATAGTCTGAGGTATTACATTTTAATCTGAAATTAATCTTGTTTTAAAAATTTTTTTTTTAAAAAATTGAACTTCAACTGAGGATTGAATCTTGAAGTGCCTTCTCACTGTGCTGCATCCTTAGTCCTTTTTCTTTTTTCTTTTGAGATAGGGTTTTGCTAATTGCCCACACTGGTCTTGAACTTGTGATCCTCCTGCCTCAGCCTTCCAGGTGGCTGGGATTTCTAAGCATAGCCACTGTACCCAGATCTTTGAACCATTTTAATTTTTATAAATGGTGTGAGGTATGGATCAGAGTTCATTTATTGCATAAGGGTATCCAGTTGTTTCTGCACCATTTGTTGAAAGATTGTCCTTTCTCTATTTTGTACCTTTGTAGAAAATAAGTCATCCATATAAGGAGTGTTTACACCTAGACTTTGCTGCATTGATCTATGTGCGTATCTTTAGGCCAGTTCCATACCATTTTTTAAATTGGTTTTATTTTTTAAATACATGACAGCAGAATGAATCACAATTCTTATTACACATATAGAGCACAATTTTTCATATCTCTGGTTGAATACAAACTATATTCACACCAATTCATGTCTTCATAAATGTACTTTGGAAAATGATGTCCATCACATTCCTCCATCTTTGCTAACCCCCCTGCTCCCTCCCTTCCCCTCCCACCCCTCTGCCCTATCTAGAGTTCATCAATTACTCCCATGCTCCCTCTCCTTACCCCACTATGAATTAGCCTCCTTATATCAGAGAAAACATTCAGCATTTGGTTTTTGGGGATTGACTAACTTCATTTAGCATTATCTTCTCCAACTGCATCCATTTACCTGCAAATGCTATGATTTTATTCTCTTTTATTGCTGAGTAATATTCCATTGTGTATATATGCCACATTTTTATATCAAGTAGTGTTAGTCTTCCAATTTTGGACTTACTTCAAAGTTGTTTTTGCTTTTCTAGGTTTTTTCCAATATGCAAATTAGTTTTAAAATCAGTTTGTCAATTTCTACAAAAAAGAAAACAAAATAAAACCCCTGCTGGAATATTAGTTGGGATTGCTATTAATCCTTAGATCAATTTGAGAATTGATATCTTAAATATGTTCCAAGTTAGATTAGGTCTGTTAGCTTAGGTCTTTGATGACTCTTAGCATTATTGTGTAGTTTTCAGTATACAGATTGTTCAATGCTTCTATCAGATATCCTTAACCATCTTTTATTTTTGATTCTATTATAAATGTCATTATTTTTTACATTATATTTTTGTTTGTTCATTGCTAGCACTGCATGTAGAAATACAATTAATTTTCATATTGAATTTGACTTCTGCAGCCTTGATACAATCACTTATTTTTAATAATATTTTTGTAGGGTCCATCAAATTTTCTACATAAATGATTATGTTGATTATGAATAAAAACAATCTTATTTCTTTCTAGTCTAGAAGACCTTTATTTATTTCTTTTGCCCTATTACCTTGGTTAGAATTTTCATTACAATATTGAAGAGAAGTGATTAGGGCAAACTCCTCATTTTGTTCCTGATCTTAGAAAACACTGAGTCATTTTCTACTAAGTATAATATTATCTGTACATTTTTCATAGATGCCTTTTGTCAAGTTGAGGAAATTCATTTCTACTTTTAGTTTGCTGAATGTGTTTATAAGAATTGGATTTGCATTTTTTTGTCAAATACTTTTTCTGTATCTATTGACCATATACTTGTGTTTTTAGTTTGCTAATATGGTAAATTGCATTTAAATTTTTTTGAATATTAAATCAATCTTGCATTCCTTGGACACCCAACTTGATTGTGATGCATTTCTTTATATTTCTTGAATTTATTTGATAAATTTTTATGAAGAATATTAGCATCTATTTTTAAGAGGAATATTAACGTGTAATTTTGATTTCTCATAATATCTTTGTTTGGTTTTGTTATGATAATTTTGGTCTCCCAGGGTGAATCAAGAAATGTTTATTACTTTTAAATTTTCTGGAAATGTTTGCAGAGGATGGAACCAACAAAAGTATTTTAAAAATAAGTGATTTTATAAAGGCTGCAGGAGTCAAATTTAAAATACAAAAACAAATTATATTTCTATGTATACAATGTTGGTATTATTTCTTCTTTAAGAGTTTGGAAGAATTCATCAGTTAAGCGATCTGGAGTTTTCTTGGTGGGAAGATTTTGAATTACAAATTTAATTTCTTTAGTAGATATACAGTTATACACATTATTTCTTTAAATGGGTTTTGGTACTTTGCATTTCCAAGGAATTTTTCTACTTTGTTTAAGTTGTCAAAATTATTGATACAAAGTTCTTCATGGAATAATCTTAAATACTTCAAAAATCTGTATATCTTTAATTATTTTACCTCTCTTATTCTTGAGATTTTAATATTAATATTAACAAATATTAACATTTAATATTTATTGATATTTATTAATTTTAATATTTATTAATATTTATGTCTTCTCTCTTGTTTTGATCAGTCTATCTAGATAAGTATATTTTATTTATTGTTCTTCTTGAGGGCCAACATTTGATCTGATTTTTTCTACCAATTTTGTCTTTTTATTTCATTGTCTTGATGCTTTTCATTTGTTTTCTTCTACTTTGTACTTTTAAAATACAGTTTATTAAAGTGAAAGTAATTTCATTGATTTTACATCTTTTCTAATACATAGAAATCAATTTAAATTTTGTCCTAAGTAATGCTTTAGGGAAATTTGACCAATTTTGATGTACCATTTGCATTTTATTCAGTTTACATAATTTGCTCCTCAATTTCTTCTTTGACCAAGATTGTTTAAAAGTAGTAGAAAAAGAGGGTAAATGGCTGGGGCTATAGGCTAATTTTGGATAAGAGAAGGATTCCATTGCTGGGCTTGGTGGGAAGGAGGTAAGGAAAGATGCTGATGAAGATATGATTGTATCAATGGTGGGAGAAGAGGAACAGGAAGTTGAGGGCACTCCTTCCTGACCCCTCTATTTTCTTGGTGAAGGTAGATATAAGGATATCTACTATAAGGGACAGGTGAGTTAGGTGTGGTAGGGATTTGAAGCAGCCTTTGTGGGGAATGGTCATGCGAAAGAACTATGGACAAACAGAATATCATACAACTAATGGCTAGGGGTGAAAATCATGGGTTTGCAGAAACAGAGTGTGCAGTTTTTCTCCTGCTTTGCCTCGCTGCCTAAGTGTGTAGTATCAGAGGGAAAAGATGGATGTAGTAATTATTCAAATTTAGGATTTTGGTGGACTCACTGAGAGGAAGCACAATGGAAGAAGAAAATGAAAATTAATGCAAGAATGAATAAAGAGACGGCATAGGTAAAAGAGGAAGTGAAGACAGAAGGGAACTAATGGGGAAAATGGATGCAGGAGGCAGTGGGTCATCGCATTTGTTCATGAAGTTGAAAAACAAGTTTAAAGGAATTAACTGAGAGAACAGGAAGTTTAAGTAGGTTTTGTGGTCAGTCTGTGGCATATTGGAGATTAAGTTTTCATTGGTGAAGCAATTCTGTGGGATGACAAGTTTCAGGGTGTGGTTATACATGTGTGTGACAGAATTGGAGTAAAATTGAAGGTTATTGAAATGAGGAGGCTTAGGAACAGTGGGTAAGGCATTTTATGGGGTAGGTACACAGACTCTGAAGTCACCCAGGATGATACTATGACTAGATGAATCAAGTCATAGTGAAGAGTGAATCAAGCACTGTTTCATGTTTAGGGATAAATGTGAGGGAGGTGGTTGATGACAGGCAGAGAGGCATTTAGGAATTTATACCAGAAGGCAGAAGTTGGGGAGCACAGGGTTTGCTACTTAAGGGAAGAATAATTTAATAGAATACTAGGAAGTCAGTAGAATACTGTTTCACCTCCAACTCCCATCTACAGGGAGGCTTAGGAGATGAAAAACTACCCTAGAGAGGGCTATAGAATAGAAAAGCATTTTGTGGGAGGTCCAGGCTTGAGCTCAGTTAAAAAAAAATGGTAGAAGATTCCCTTCTGGAATTTGAAAATGCACCTAAGCTTTGATGATTCATAAATGGAGTTCTAGAGGAGACTAGAGAAAAGATTTGGGAGTGAATAAAGGAGGCAAGCATTTGCTTGTCCCCTGATCCAAATATCAGTTTAGTGTTGGTGGTTAAGAACAGATAGATGACTATAGGAGCTTGTCTTTGGAACAGGGATTCAAGGTGACAGGGATGTGAGGCATGGTAGAGGACACAGAACTCAAGTTTCTGGAAGGAATTTTGAGGGAGATTACTTTAGTATGGTCTGTAATGTTCCAAATGGTACTGGAAGCTTGATATCTCCAGTAGTCTGTCTGTGACCTTGCCTACTTAAGATATTTCTTAGCGCAGGGAAGGGTAGCAGAATTCCATTTAAAATATTAATAAGTAAAATAGTTTTCCTTCCTGATGACTAAGTTGTCTTCAGAGATTGTTTCATAAGCTGCAGACCCTAAGCTTCTCAAAGAAGCAAGGATAGTCCACCTACCTCATGCAAAGACCAGTGTAGAAAATAAACTCAGGAAATCGGCAACCATGAGGCTCCATTGGATGCCTGTGCCAAGAGCCCTGTGGTTGTGTCTCTGTTCATCCCTTTAACTGTCTCCCTATCAAGCCATCTGCCAAAGTAACCATAGGGTGGGAGTATATGAGGAAGAGTTGTACTTCTTTGTACCCTGGAGTACACCATCAGAAAAAATCTTCTTTTCTCATTGAAGAGAGTCTTTTTCTGAATTGGCACATTGTTATCCAAGAGGAATAAAGAGTTCAAATTGGACATTCATGATTCTCATCTATTCAGATGCATGTGAAAGTGACAAGATGCAGGGCTGGGGTTATGGCTCAGGGGTAGAGCACTCGCCTTGCATGTGCAAGGCTCTGGGTTCTATCTTCAGCACCACATACAAATAAATAAATAAAATAAAGTTACTGTGTACAACTACAAAAAAATATTTAAAAGAAAAATAAAATGACAAGATGCAATAGCCAACCGAGTTCCTTGCCCAACAGGAGGACCCTGGGCCAATGTCTTTGTGCCTCAGTCTCCTCTTTTTTTATTTCATTTTATTTTTATTTTTTATTGTTGGTTGTTCAAAACATTACATAGTTCTTGACATATCATATTTCACATTCAGTCTCCTCTTAAGCAAGAGCCAGTTAGTAATGTAGGATTCATCTTTACCTCTAAAGCTAAGAAGTGTGAAGTTATCCTAGAACCTGGCAGACAGTTAGTATTTAATAAATAATTTTAATAGGAAGCTCATATCAGAATCATGCCAGGGTTTGACATAAATAAATACATTGCATCATATTCACAATAATTTTGTGAAATGGCCATTAATAAGGATACTTAGCAGATAAATAAATTTCAGTGTGATTCCATTCATTGCCCAGGGTTAGATCCTTATAAATTTCAGATATGAGCTTGATTGATTCTCCAATTACTCTTTCCAATACAGTGAGAGGATTCCAGGCAGATTGTTTAGAATTTAAAGAAGAAAATTTCAAAAATTTCCATTATTTCCATGATTTATTGTAATTTTCTTGAGTCACTCTCAAGCCCCTCAGGCAGAATCACATTCTCTTTTCATCTTATTCAGTTTCCAGGGGCACAAAGAGAGAGAGATGCATATGAAAGGTAATTTTCTAGGTAAGAAAAAATCATACTTAAAGCAGTTGGTTGGTTATTCAAAAAGAGCTCAACAATTATGTTCTAATTAGTTAATCAAAGTTAAGCTGAGGGAAAGTGCAGTTGATTTGAACTATCTAAAAATCAGAAATATCATACAATCACACTTTTCCTGATTTAAGCACATCAGAATTCATTTAGTGAGCACTGAGCAGAAGCTCCCCGCTGAGTTCCTTAATTATAACACTGGGGCACTCTATACAAACATGAGAGGAATGCCATTTTGGCAATTCATAAATTATGTGATTTTACCTCCTCTTGGGTAAACATTTTATTGCAGACCAGGGTAGGATTACTCCCTCCATCCATTTAGTCATTGAGCATGACGAATTCCATACTGCCCGAGGGTGATTTTTCAGATCCACTGTCCTCCAGTAGTTAATATTCTTTCCCACCCCCAAGTCTAAAGTATCCGTGTTCTAACCACCTAGTGGAGACATAACTCTCTGCTGGTTCCCTGGAGTTTCAGAGGGGATCTTGGAGATCACAGAGTTGTATCCTTTTCTGGTACAAATAAAGGAACTGGGGCCTCAAGAAGTTTAACGACTTTCCTGATATTAAATGACCAGATAATAGAAAGGTTAACACGGAAAAGATAAAGACTGGAGGCCATACCTTGATAAGGAAAACTAGTATCATGGGATCAGACAGACTTTGGAAAAAGAGGTATAATAGTTTGGGAACTGGGGAGAAGGAGGATAATTATTTAATTGTGTCAATATCTGCCTCATGATTGGATAATTGAAAAAGTCATGTGCTTAATAGAATGCCTGGTGCTAAATAAATGAGAGATTTTACAAATTTGCCTTTGAATTTTCATCACTGTATTTAAAATAAAAAAGAGGATATTTGCTCTATTTAAAAAAAATATTTCTAGCTGAACTCATTTTTCTTTTCTAACCACCTCAGGCTATGACAGTTTTAGAACTATGTGAATTGTGGTCAAAGGCAACATGGGCTTTTATTGCTATATATGGAGAAAATTCCAGAGAGCCCTTCTCTCATCCTCATCTTGCTCTGTTCTTCATCTGCATTTGGCCTATGCCTGCCCCTGGCCCATGCCTACCCCTGGCCCATGCCATGCAAGACTGCATGGTTGATAGATCTGCTTTATTTCAGAGCACTATAGTTCATCTCTTACCATAGAACCTTTGTTTCAAGCCACTTGAACCTGTTGTTTCCTTTAGACCTGGAGGGATTTACTTAGAACGGTTTCTGATTCACTGCAGCCAATTCTAGAAGTCCCAAATGTACCTTCAAGTACCAGCATAATTTCCCTGCATCTCTCATAGGCATAAGTAGAAATGGGTGCTGGCAAACACAGCTAGAGTGGTGTGGCATTTCATGATCACACTTGCCCCATAGACCCCCACAATAAGTTACTCTGTTCTTTGCAATAATGAGAACAGGTCAGGTTCCTTTTTGCATTAGTCATCTGGAAACCTTGGATTTCTCTCTTACAATATAGAGGTTGATATCCAGTGGGAATTTCTTTAGATACCCTCAGGTAATCTGGTTGTATCTTATCCCTGCTCTGCTCCTCTTCCCCAGTTCTAGACATGGAGTATGAATTGAAGGGATGTATGGTCTTGCCTCTTTTTCAGAAGCTGCCTTTATCAGAGTCCAAGCCACTCTGTTTGGCAATCAATACTCAATGTTCTATTATAGGGTGGCTCTGGAATTGCACCCTGCTTGATTCCCCAAATGGGACTACCTCTTGATCCCAAATGTGTCTTGGACTTGGAGAAATGATCTGGATTTGTGTACCTTCTCATTTCTTTGGACTTTCTTTAGACCATCAGCTGTAGAGGTAAAAAAACCAAAATAATTATATTTCTTTGGTTGACCTTAAAATTTGACAAAAGTTCTCCTAGACCCAAGTATTCAATACATAGGATTTTTTGTGCTTCTTCTCCTTTTCCCTCTCCTTCTCCCTCTCCCTCCCCCTTTCCCTCCCCCTCCCCCTCCCCCTCTCTCTCTCCCTCTCCTTACCCCTCTCCCTCTTAGTAACATATATGATGCAGTAAAACTAAGAACTGTTAGAAAACTACCATACTTTGCCTACATCAAAAAAGTTAAGAGTATCTTTTGCAGATTAACTTTTTCCTTTATTTAAGTTGGTAATAGTGTTAGTGAGTCTCATAGTAGGGAATTATAGGCAATCAAAAATATTTACTTGAGAACAGGCCCAACGGCCCTCGGAGGGGCAGAGCCGCCGCCCTCACCAGCAAGGTAGGCGGACCCGCGACCCACCGGCAGAACAGGCCCAGCGGCCTGCCGGCATGGTAGGCACATTGCCCCAATTGGAGGAGGGGCAGAGACGCTGCCCGCACCTGCAAGGGAGACTTTGCAACTATACAAGAGGAATATAAATATATAGGGGGAAAATTCAATAACACAACAGTTTCACCAAGTAGAAAGAAACGCGAGCAGTATGAAAAGACAAGGAAAGAAAGGACCACAAGCAATGTAGGTCAACTCAACAGTAGAAGAGGTAATATCTGCAGCAGATGGAATGTCAGATAAAGAGTTCAGGATATACATGCTTCAGATGATCTGGAGTCTCAAGGAAGACATTAGACAGCAAAATCAGACAATGAAAGATCACTTCGACAATGAATTACATAAACAAATCCAAGAAGCAAAAGATCAACTACACAGGGAGATAGAGGTTATAAAAACAAACAGAAATCCTAGAAATGCAGGAAGCAATAGACCAACTTAAAAAGTCAATTGAGAATACTACCAGCAGAGTAGAACACTTAGAAGATAGAACATCAGACAATGAAGACAAAGTATTTTAACTTGAAAAGAACATAGACAGCTCAGCAAGACTGTTAAGAAACCATGAGCAGAACATCCAAGAAATATGGGATAACATAAAGAGACCAAACTTAAGAGTCATTGGGATACAGGAAGGTATAGAGGTCCAAACCAAAGGAATGAGCAATCTGTTCAATGAAATAATATGAGAAAACTTCCCAGACTTGAAGAATGAGACAGAATCCCAAATCCTAGAAGCCTACAGGATGCCGAACGTGCAAAATCATAAGAGATCCACACCTAGACACATTATAATGAAGATGCCCAACATACAGAAAAAGGAGAGAATTTTAAAAGCTACAAGAGAAAGGAAGCAGATTACATTTAGGGGTAAACCAATCAGGATAACAGCTGATCTTTCAACACAGACTCTGAAAGCTAGAAGATCCTGGAATAACGTATTTCAAATGCTGAAAGAAAATGGGTTCCAACCAAGAATTGTGTATCCAGTGAAATTAAGCTTCAGGATGGAAGATGAAATTAAAACCTTCCACTATAAACAAAAGTTAAAAGAATTTGCAGCTAGAAAACCATCTCTTCAAAACATCCTCGGCAAAACATTACAGGAAGAGGAAATGGAAAATAACAATAAAAACCAACAGTGGGAGGTAGTACAGTAAAGGGGGAAAAATAATCAAAGAGGAAAAACAAACCATGTTAAGTAACATAAATAAACAAATATGGCTGGAAGAACAACCCATATCTCAATAATAACCCTAAATGTTAATGGCTTAAACTCACCAATTAAGAGACACAGGCTAGTAGAATGGATCACAAAAAAAGACTCAACAATATGCTGCCTACAGGAGACGCATTTGATAGGAAAAGACATACATAGACTGAAGGTGAAAGGTTGGGAAAAATCATATCACTCATATGGACTTCGGAAACAAGCAGGAGTGTCCATACTCATATCAAATAAAATAGATTTCAAGCCAAAGTTAATCAAAAGGGATAAAGAGGGACACTACATACTGCTCAAGGGAACCATACACCAACAAGACATAACAATCATAAATATATATGCCCCAAACAATGGTGCAGCTATGTTTATCAAACAAACTCTTCTCAAGTTCAAGAGTCTAATAGACCACCATACAATAATTATGGGAGACTTCAACACACCTCTCTCACCACTGGATAGATCTTTCAAACAAAGGTTGAATAAGGAAACTATAGAGCTCAATAACACAATTAACAACCTAGACTTAATTGACATATATAGAATATACCACCCAACATCAAGTAGTTACACTTTTTTCTCAGCAGCACATGGATCCTTCTCAAAAATAGATCATATATTATGTCACAGGGCAACTCTTAGACAGTATAAAGGAGTAGAGATAATACCATGCATCTTATCTAATCATAATGAAATGAAACTGAAAATCAACGATAAAAGAAGGAAGGAAAAATCATGCATCACTTGGAGAATGAACAATAGGTTACTGAATGATCAATGGGTTATGGAAGACATCAAGGAGGAAATTAAAAAATTCTTAGAGATAAATGAAAACACAGACACAACATATCAGAATCTATGGGACACATTGAAAGCAGTTCTAAGAGGAAAATTCACAAAACTACAACTATCTTATATTTGATAAAGGGGCTAAAAGCATGATATGGAGGAAGGATAGCATCTTCAACAAATGGTGCTGGGAAAACTGGAAATCCATATGCAACAAAATGAAACTGAATCCCTTTCTCTCGCCATGCACAAAAGTTAACTCAAAATGGATCAAGGAGCTTGATATCAAATCAGAGACACAGCGTCTGATAGAAGAAAAAGTTGGCTACGATCTACATACTGTGGGGTCGGGCTCCAAATTCCTCAATAGGACACCCATAGTACAAGAGTTAATAACTAGAATCAACAAATGGGACTTATTCAAAATAAAAAGTTTTTTCTCAGCAAAAGAAACAGTAAGAGAGGTAAATAGGGAGCCTATATCCTGGGAACAAATCTTTACTCCTCACACTTCAGATAGAGCCCTAATATCCAGAGTATACAAAGAACTCAAAAAATTAAACAATAAGAAAACAAATAACCCAATCAACAAATGGGCCAAAGACCTGAACAGACACTTCTCAGAGGAGGACATACAATCAATCAACAAGTACATGAAAAAATGCTCACCATCTCTAGCAGTCAGAGAAATGCAAATCAAAACCACCCTAAGATACCATCTCACTCCAGTAAGATTGGCAGCCATTATGAAGTCAAACTACAACAAGTGCTGGCGAGGATGTGGGGAAAAGGGTACACTTGTACATTGCTGGTGGGACTGCAAATTGGTGCGGCCAATTTGGAAAGCAGTATGGAGATTTCTTGGAAAGTTGGGAATGGAACCACCATTTGACCCAGCTATTCCCCTTTTTGGTCTATTTCCTAAAGACCTAAAAAGAGCATGCTATAGGGACACTGCTACATCAATGTTCATATAAGCACAATTCACAATAGCAAGACTGTAGAACCAACCTAGATGCCCTTCAATAGACGAATGGATAAAAAAAATGTGGCATTTATACACAATGGAGTATTACTCTGCATTAAAAAATGACAAAATCATAGAATTTGCAGGGAAATGGATGGCATTAGAGCAGATTATGCTAAGTGAAGCTAGCCAATCCCTAAAAAACAAATACCAAATATCTTCTTTGATATAAGGAGAGTAACTAAGAACAGAGCAGGGAGGAAGAGCATGAGAAGAAGATTAACATTAAACAGGGACGAGAGGTGGGAGGGAAAAGGAGAGAGAAGGGAAATTGCATGGAAATGGAAGGAGACCCTCAGGGTTATACAAAATTACATACAAGAGGAAGTGAGGGGAAAGGGGAAAAAAAGGGGGGAGAAATGAATTACAGTAGCTGGGGTAGAGAGAGAAGATGGTAGGGGAGGGGAGGGGATGGGGGATAGTAGAGGATAGGAAAGGCAGCAGAATACAACAGACACTAGTATAGCAATATGTAAAACAGTGGATGTGTAACCAATGTGATGCTGCATTCTGTATACGGGGTAAAAATGGGAGTTCATAACCCACTTGAATCAAAGTGTGAAATATGATATGTCAAGAACTATGTAATGTTTTGAACAACCAACAATAAAAATTAAAGAAAAAAATATTTACTTGGTTGGATAGAAGAAATTTACTGTTGCTTTTCAACTACTAATATTAATCTTCAGGTGTATCTGAGAAGTGGCACTATGGATCAGTTTTCTTAATTCCATGTCCACTCCAGCTCTCAGGCTAAGTCCCTTGCCTCATAAAGCTTAGGTTCCTTATCACTGTGGGAGACTCTTGTGTTACTCCACCTTGCCAGGATTATGAAGGAGACTGGCATTGCTTTGCCAAAATTCTAATGAGGTAATATCTTATAAAAATAATCATGAAGACATATGATACCATAAAAAAACTTTAATGAAAGGGCAGAATTCTAGGATTTTTTTAAAACCACTCTAATTGACAGTCTTCATTTACTATAGAAATCTTCCCCCCACTGTTCCTCCTCCTCCTCCTTCTCCTCCTATAGGAGGGAGTATTGGACCTGGAACTTCAGCTTGTAGACCATCATTGGCTTGGGAGAGCTGGTAAGACAGCACAACATAGGGGTAAAAGACAGCTACATCTTTTCCTCTTTTTGATGAGTTCATAGTTACTCCACATTCATGTGCACATTGTTTAAACTTGCTTTTCCAAAAGTCCCATTAATCTTTGCTATTGGTTCATCTCCTATTTCCAAACATAACCTCACCCCACATTCTTCCCAGTGATTAGCAGCTCTAAAGTATTTTCATTTCTCAATTCAAGAGAATCAGTGTAGAAGATCCCTGAGTTGATGCTTGTTTTGGAGCTTTTCAAAATGAATCATTGGAGTGTGGGGATTCGGTGTGGATTACCGGCCAAGTAATTATCTGAACCTATTTAGTGTCAGAAATGAGGACTTTGTATAGAATTAAAGCCCTTGCTGTGAAACATGAGCTTGTCATTTGATAGTGATCAAAATTATGTATCCGTGTTCTCTCAAGAATGTCTCCCCAGCTGACCTCCCTGTTATTCCAAAGCCACGAGCTAAGAACTGAATCAGGGTTATATTTTTCATTCAGGGTCTGAGCTCCTATCTTTATCTTCCAAGAGACCACCTATTTTTTTTCTCTTTTTCTTCTCTCATATGACAAGGACACTAACCTAGTGGTCTCTATGTGTTGAGTTTCTTGTCCCATTGACCATATAAGTCATTTCTCTGGAAGTTGGTTATATTAGTTATATACCAATATAAATATCTAGAAATTGAATGTCTGGAGTGCTACTCCTGGTTTTGTGATCTTTTTTTCATTTTTAATAGATGCTACAGTTAACTGAATCTCCAGAGAGGTTAAGTGTTACTCCTTGTTAGATTTGCAGGAATACTTTTGCTAAATAACTTTCATGTCTGAATGATCCCAAAGGTATCAATTCTGGGATCCTTTCACATTTTAAAAGGTTAATTCCTCTGACTGAATTTACACTGGATGAATCAAAAAGCTTATAGAGAGTAGTCTAAAAGAATAAAGCTAGGGGCTAGGGCTGGGGCTCAGCGGTAGAATGCTTGCTTGGCATATGCGGGCTTTTGGGTTCCATCCTCAGCACCACATAAAAATAAATCAATAAAATAAAGGTATTGTGTCCAACTACAACTAAAATAAATAAATAAATAAATAAAAGAATAAAGCTAGAGTATTTCTCCCAAACTTCATAACAATTTTCAAAAAGAAGATAGAGTTGATTGTAAAGCGAGGTTAGCTGAGGGAGAGAGAAATCAGAAACAGGAGGGGAAACAGAAGGAAAAATACCTGAGGAATTTGCAAAAATTTGGTGGCTGTGTGATTTGAGTTTTTATTCTTGATTTTTGTGTATTTGTGCCTATTCAGATATGCCAGAGGGAAATTTAAAAAAATAGGCGCAAGAAATCCCTCTTACCTATGGAAGGGAAAGAAAAGAGAATGAAGGCAGACCCCCTTCACTTCTTCTCCCCAGATGAATTGACTGTATGCAGAGGGTGGTAAGTACAGTAACCTAAGGGCTAACAATGAACACTTCTCTAGCTCTTTCTAGGCACCGTGTTTCATGCTTTATATGCCTCATTTAATATTCCATAACTCTATAAGGTAGGTAGAATAGTGTCCTTGTTTTAAAGATACCAGAGCTAAGGTTTAAAGTTAAAATGCCCAACATCCTGTGGCTACTAAATGCAGAAGTTAGACCTGGAACCTATTCTGCCTGATCCCAGCCCAGGGGCTCATCCAGTGCTGACTACATTGTTTGTCATGGGATCTCAATCCTATGTTCCTTTGGAAGCTGGAGCCTGTCCAGTGACCATAAGTGATAAGGTAGCTCTGGGTCAGTGGAGAGACCAGGGACATCTGGAATAGATCACTCACTAGGCTAGCCTCTTTTCACTAGTATATAGGAAACTTTTTTTTCCAAATGCTATTTGTAGAGGATTAAAGAAAAGTTACCAACATAAATAGGATTACAGTATTTTAAAATCAATCAGCTAATTGGAAAATATTTATTAATATTCTACTACAGATTTCAAGTTGTCCTAAGTGTACATGGGGGTTGGAGGTGGTGTTTAATGACACATATAGACTGTTGGCATAAAAGCTTACAACCTCCCTCCATGATACAACAGGAAACAATTAAGGATCAAAAGGCATCTATCTGTCTATCCATGCTAAGAGCTATGATTCTGAATGTTAACAATGCTGAGGGAGGGAGAAAGTTTATGTGGGTCTTTAATGTGCTATTCAAAGGTATACTACTGTGTCTTAGAGAATTAAAAGAATTTAGAAAGCAGAAGCACTAAAGAGAAAAGCTGTTTTTATTATTTATTATTTGCAGACGGCATACCTAGGAATGCATGAGGTATACAGGGAGGGGGCTGCTGGAAACACGGGGTATTGGCAGGCTTTTACTACACAGAAAAAATGTGTTAAAACAGTCCATCACCATCTGTATCAATATCAGGTCGACAGACCAAGTTCATTAAATGTGGTTTTATATGGTGCTTAAAAAATGCTTAGTTCAGTAATGTCTAGCATGTTAACATATTGCATTATCAAGGCATGCAATTAAGTTTTTTTTTAACAAAACACAACTACAGAGTATTGTTATATCTGGGATTTTATTTCTATCTTGGAAGGGTTGGGTAGGTCTTCTGCAGCAGCACACCTGCCCTACCCCCATCCTGTTGGTAGAGATGGGGTCTTGAGAATCTTTTGGTGAAAGTCATTCTTTTCTCATATTTCTACTCCTATTGCATTTTCTTTGCATTGCTATTTTTTAGCAAGCAACCCAAGAGGCAAGGTGAGAGTATTAATGTCCTTTATGACTTAGCCTCAGAAGCCATGAGCCATATCTTCCACAGTATTACCATAGTCAAGACAGTGAAAGGCCTTCTAATGTTCAATAAAAAGTGAAATGTGCCCCATGACTTGATGGAGGATATTAACATCACCTTTTAAGAAGAGCATGGACTGCCTGCTATGGTCATAATTAGCAAATGCAATCTGCTAAGGCATGGAAACTATGCAATGAAGTGTTCACAAACATTACTACTAATACTACTCAAAGAATGCTTTATTTTTAAAATAATTTTAAATTTGTTTTAATTAGTTATACATGACAGTAGAATGCACTAATGCAGTTTGATATATATCAATGAGATATAATTTCTCATTTTTCTGATTGTACATGTTGTAGAATCACATCAGTCATGCAGTCATATATGTACATAAGGTAATAAGGTATGTTTCATTCTACTGTCCTTCCTCTCCCCATATCCCCTCCCTCCCTTCACTCTCCTAATCTAAATCTCACCTACCTAATCTAAACTAACTCTATTCTTTTTAAAAAAAAATTTAAAAATTATTTTTATTAGTTCTAATCAGTTATATATAACATCAGAAAGCCTTTCAATTCATTGTATACAAATGGAGCACAACTTTTCATTTCTCTGGTTATGCATGATGTAGAGTTGCACCACATGTGCAGTTATACATGTACCTAGGGTAGTGTTTTTATTCATCTCATTCCACCATCTTTCCTACCCCTATTCCCCCTCCCCTTCCCTCACTCCCTTTGACCCAATCAAAGTTCCTCCATTCTCCCCATACCTCGTCCCCCTAGTATGTATCAGCATCCACTTATCAGAGAGAATATTCGGCCTTTGGTTTTTTGGGATTGGCTTACTTCACTTAGCATGATCTTCTCCAACTTCATCCATTTACCTGCAAATGCCATAATTTTATTCTCTTTTAATGCTGAGTAATATTCCATTGTGTATATATACCACAGTTTCTTTATCCATTTATCTATTGAAGGGCATCTAGGTTGGTTCCACAGTTGAGCTATTGTGAATTGAGCTGCTATAAACATTGATGTGGCTATGTCCTGTAGTATGCTGTTTTTAAGTCCGTTGGGTATAGACCAAGGAGTGGGATAGCTGGGTCAAATGATGGTTCCATTCCAGGTTTTCTAAGGAATCTCCATAGTGCTTTCCAGATTGGTTGCACCAATTCTCAGTCCCATCAGCATTGTATACCTTTCCCTTTCATCCTTATCAACATTTATTTTTGACTGTATTCTTGATGACTGCCAAGGAATACTTTCTTAAAGAATAAATTGCCATGCATCTTCCTTTGATTAGAACTTCATACTAGTTAGAAGATTTTCTTGGAGATGGTCAGTTTGGATTTGGTCTGTACCCATCTGCTACCTTTATACCCTTGAAACTGAAGAAGTTTTACATTTTAATTTGAAATCATTTCATATTTGTGTAAGTTTTAGGGTAATTAAAAAAACCCTGCCTCTCTAAACCCATCTAAATATAACATTTTGCCTCATTTAAAAAAAAATTCTGCCCCCTCACCCCCTCTTTGAGTGTTAGTTTCAGATGCTATATGCCCATAGTATCCTCATTAAATTCAGGAAGGTTAACATTGATGCAATTCTGTCATTTAATATATACATGATATTTAAATTTCAAAAATTACACTAATTATTCTTTTATATCAGTTTATTTCTTTTTCCCTGAACCAACATCCATTCCAGGACCACAGATCACATTTAGTTGTCCTGTCTGTTTAGTCTTCTTTAATTTGAAACAGTTCCTTGGCCTTGACTTTCACGACATCAACATTTTTGAAGTATAACAGACTAGATGTTTGGTAGAGATGTTCTTTGATTTGAGTTTGCCTTGGGTTGTCTCAGGATTAAATTCAAGTGATGCAGATTTGGCAGTGGCGTGTCATCTCAGGAGCCACACACTGCTGTTGGCATTAACTTTGATCACATGTATAAGGTGGTGAGTGCCAGGTATCACCACCATAAAATAACCATTTCCCTTTGTAATCTATGGGAAGATATTTTGAGGCAATCTAATGTCCTGTTCCCTTCAAACTTATCCAATAGCATCCATGGATGAATTTTATCTGAATCAGTTCTTTATTATAATGCTTTGTTTTTTAAAAAAGGAGATTTACAAATTTTTATTTTTTTCATCTCTTTTTATTAGGTAACCTTCTAATACAGGTTTGCTCTTCTAGATTATTTGTTTGAATTAATGGGTTCTTATTAATGAATTAGAATACAACACTGCCAGTTAATTCATTTTGAAGATAAAATTATCCCTAATATGACCAGTGAATGCCCCTAGCAGGACCCGAGTCCTTTTGATGTATCCTTATCATTTTTTGAGCATTTTTTTTTATCTTTTAGTGTAATGAGTTATTCCAAACCTTTATTTTAAAATTTCTTTGTCTCAGCCCTCCTCCCTCTGAGGAGACCTAATTCCTTTTAGTGAGGAATGGTACTTAGAAACAAGATCAGCGAGGAAATGTTTGTATAGGTCATCAAATGTTGAAGTAAATCAGGCAAAACAAACAAAAAGACCTAGTTAAATATGGAGTCCATGAAACAGAAAGCCTTACTTGGAAATGTGCCTATTGCAATTCAAGTTGAAAATAGCTTTGGCGAGGAGACCTGGGGGAGATGGCTTTGGGAAGACTCAAAAAGGTGCTTGCACAAAGCACAAAGACCTCAGAGAACTTCTTGTTTAAGATGTTCTATATACAATTTTATTTCTATTCCTAACCAGTTACACAGCAATAAAAAAAGAGCCATAGTCATGGAATTTGTGGAAGTGAGGTTCTATTGAACTCTGAGCTGGTAGGGTTGAAAAATTGTAAGACAGTAAGAAGTCAGGACCCCAGAAGGAGGTACAGCACTTGTGTGGTGGGGCACTTTTAAAAAAAAAAACTAGTCAGCACCAGCAGACAGCCTCATTTTGCAGTGGTGAGTGTTTATACCATCTGGACTTTACCAATCCTGAAACTCAGTTGATATTCTAAATCTCATATGGTTTTGAGACCATTATGACCCACTTCAAGGAATCCAACCCCTCTGTGTGAGATGAGATTTCCCTGCCTGGCAGAGAACCGGGATAGTCCTTTGTCAATTCTAGAGCTTCACATGACCTACTCTTCTGGTTATTTAGGCCAGGAGATATGAGAGATGGATGAAGCCTTGGCCTTGGTATTCACTAATTACACCTCTTTTGATGACTTCAGTTGATTTACTAGGTATCTTTAAGTTCTTTCTATTTTCAGGGACTCAGTTTCCTTATTTATTGACAAGAGACTGATGCTAAGTTATATCTTAAGTTCCCTTCTGACTTCCACGTTCTATGAAACCTTCTTTGCCCAAAGCTTTGAAGTGTGAATTAAACTCACAGATCAAGATAAATTACCAGAGGAGTTGGATGCATTACAGAATTAGTCTTCAGAGCCCCAGCAAGCCTGCTTTTTGGAGCATGCTTTCTTTTTACAGCTGCAAAGAGAGGAATCAGCACACAAGCTATAACTTCATATGACTAATGGTAACCATGGTGACCACTAAATATTCCTTCTAGACCTTGCATCTGCACAGCTCACTGAAGCAAAGGAAATAAACGTTGCTGCTTTGAAAAATGATAAAAATAATCTCAACCAGCTACAGGCTGGGAAGGAAAGGAGAGATCTTACCCCTGAAGGTCACGCCATTTCATCTCATTATCTGCCCAGGGCTTTGTTGAACCTCAGGAGGTGTTTGGCACCAACTGAATGAGTCAGTCACAGGCCTGAGGGATATGTGTTAGGCTACTGAAGCACTTGACTAATTTTTAAAGACACTTCTGGGGTTCCGACAATGTTTGCCAGGTCAGTGAATGACCCCTATGTTGAAAAGTGGAAAATGAACAAGAGAACACCATAAAAGAATCCCCCAGGCATCCAGCGATTCTGGATGTCAGGTCATGTTATTGGTTTAAGGGAAGGGTGACTATAAGAAATGGTCAAGGTCAAACAAGGACCTAAATGAACAGGCAGGGACTATGTGTGAGGAGGTTTACATGAATGAGAAAAGGGAGGATAGAAAGACTGAAGCTCACTGTCAGAGAGCATGATTGAAGAGCAGAAACCTGGGCAGGGGAGCTGGGTCTCATGAAGGCTGTAAATTAGAGAATGGGTCATAGCAACATGAGGTAATGGCCAGGAATACAGAGACCGGCAGTACAGCCCAGGGCAGCCATACAGGAAATGTAAATGAATGAATTGGTCACCAGTAGTTGGGGCTGAGATGGCATGGCCTGTCTAAAGAGGGCAGTCTGTTATTGCTAGGGAAATCTGCAGGCTCAGAGCTCTCATTTTTCAACACAAATAAGAAATCTGGATTTTTTTTTTTAATGTGAGGTTTCTTAATTAGTTGTTTAATGTCAACCTGGGGTGGACTACAATTTTGAAATTATGGATATATTTTGATAATGATAATGGAAAATGCCAGAGAAATGGGTCTTTGTACCATGACCTACACAATGACCATGAGACCACAAACATTCCAAATTCATTGAAATTGACCTAGATCTGGAACCTCAGGAGAGGCATAACTATCTGTGCTCTGAAGAAGCTTACATTTAAGTGATTACATTGTACTTATTTTGAAAAAGAATATGTCAGTGGAAGGAAGATAGTTTGCATAGCAAGTTTAAAAGTGTCCAGAGAGACACTCACTGCAGTCTTTCTCCACTGCCAGAGACTGTAAGCACCTTTAAGAGAGGCTAATCTGTCTTCCAAAAGCCATCTCTCACACCTCCCCCCATCCCCAACTATTTTCAACCTGAATTGCAAAACAGAAACAAAAACAAAACAATAAAACAAAACAAAAAACCAGCATCAAGAACCCAGAACTGAATCAGTCATATGCCTCAGAGTATCTGGGCTCTGCAGATAAGTCATAAACACCTAACCAGGGTAGAGAGCAAGGGGACAGAATGAGGTAAGAAGTCAATATGTACAAACTTGACCTTGACCCTATCCACTGTGTTATCCCACAGGGGGTTAATTAGGATTGCTTAATAAAACTTAAATTCTATTAAAGTTGGACTTTAATAGAAAGCAGTGGATCATTTTACAATTTTGAAAGCATAATTACTTTCTAAGTTGTAAAATTACTAATAGGAAATCTGAAAACTTGGAAAAAAGAGTATCTGTAATCATAGGGCAAAGTAGAGTTGAAAGACATTCAGTTGAAAGAGAGAGTGGGGGGAGGGAGAGAAAATGAGGGAGAGGGAGGGAGGGAAGGGGAGGTGGGTGGAGAGAGAGAGAGACAGACAGACAGACAGACAGACACACCAGCCAGTGAAACATTGTCTTAGGGGAAATTACTTGGATGCAACTGTAGGGGCAAAAAGTTCTCCTTTCCATTCTGAAGGTTCTAGTCTTTAAGACTGCTTAAATAAATTGACAATAGGCAGATTAACAGGAGAAAAGGCATACAGGTTTATTAAGTGTATATGTCTACTGGGAAACTATACAAAATATGAAACTCAAAGAAGGGCCCAATGGTTGAGGTGTAAATATTTTCTTCATAGAGGAGAGGGAAGAGGGCAATGTGTTGAGAGAGAGAGAGAGAGAGAGAGAGAGAGAGAGTGTATGTGTGTGTATGCAGACAATTTATAGAGGAACAAAGTAAATGTGTTTTGTTTTTTTTTTTTTTTTTTTTTTTTTTTTAGGGGAGATGAGTGGGCCTTTGTAGAGGTTGGATCTTGGGAGGTGGTAGAAACTTTAAGAGGTGGGGCCAAATGGGCAAGTGGGAGGTGTTCTGTTCATTGGGACATGCCCTCAAAGGGATGGTAGGCACCTTCTCTTTCATGTCCTGGCCATGAAGTAGACAATTTTGCTCTGCCATGTGCTCCCTCCATGATGTGCCACCAAAGGCTCAAAGCAGTGGGACTGAAACCTCCAAAACTTTGGGCCAAAATGAATATTTTCTCTTCATAAATTGACTAATGACAGGTATTTGTCACAGTTACAGAAAGCTACCTAACACAGGCCTGAACATGTGATTGTCAGGGACAAAGCTCTTCTGGGTTCTAAGTGTAATGGTTGATTTTCAGTCTCTTCCCCTGTGATAGGATTTTAATCTTACTTGGTTAATGAAATTCCAGCAAGAAGATTAAAGATTGTGTTCCTCTTTGGTGATTGGGTCTTTAGGTAGACAGGGACCTTTAAAGAAATCTCCTTCCTGCATTTCAGGACAGAAAAAGATTTGAGAGAAAGGAGTTTGAGGAAAGTCAGACCTGGGGACTGCTGCTTTAGTTTAGAATATCCAAACACCATATCTTGGGGTTTCATTTGTTGAGCCCCAACATCATGGTAGCCTGCAAGAACCATGCCAGGCAAATTTTTATAGATGTTATAGAACAGAAAGTTTCACAGATCAAATGATGACGCTGAAATTGTCTAGTTCATTGAATGAATTAAAAACAGAATGATAAATAAGAAAAAGGTGAACATGACTCACTTAGGGCAGGATGCATGCAGGTAGAAAGACCACACTACCGGAATCTTGTGTTATGCACTTTTTATGTTCTGATTCTCTGCCACTTTAGTCTTCCCTCCTAGTGATGTGGATATGAAGATTGGAGTTAAGGCCAAACAAGAGGGATTCCAAAGATGGGAGATGCTTTGAGCAAGCATGTTTCCTCTTTGGGAGAAAAGCATGGGCAGGCACCCCTGAACACAGCTGCAACTCTGCTTAACCCAATGACAACTCAGGTATTTATTTGCCATTTCTATGTAGAGGATACACCAAATGGGACCCTAAGGGAATGGGACCTAACCTGTGTCAAAAATATATGGGTGACTTAGGGATGACATAATAACCTTTGATTGGAAAGTGACATGATTTGTGCCTCACTAATACTTGAGATTTACTTGTGTACCTTTTGAGCCATTGCCACTAGGGTGAAAAGTGCTGTTCAGGTCTTGGGGTTCCTTCACCATTTGCTAGGAAAAAAGTTCAGTTGGAAGGCAGGAAAGGGCAGCCAGGTATAGTTACTACTACTTTGGAGTGGAAATAGTTTAGAGCTTTCTCCATGAAAACCAAAGTGGATCTGTATTTTAAAAAATGTAGCCACAGTTGGAAAGAGCCTACTGTGAGTCCCCACTCTTCAGAACAAAATCAGCACCATTTGCAGGAGACTTTAGACCTGTAAATGCCCTAAACCTACAAACAGGACAGTAAAGTTGTGGAATAAGATGAGCTCAGGAGAGAGTTGAGGGAACACCAATATTAACGGGCAGTTAAAGCAGGGAACACGTGGAGGGGAGGGAGACAGTGGTCAGGGAGCTTGAAGGATGCACTACAGAAGCTCTGTGAGTCCTTCCTAAAATTAAAGGGGCCTCAGGTGCTTAAAAGGTGACAACATCTAAGTGCACCTCTTTAGAAGGCAGAATGAGGGAGCCACAGCCAGGGCTGCTCCTGACATTCAGGACGGAAGGTATCAGAGAAAGAGGTGGTCTAATCCCTAGCGCTGCTGCCATTGCACACTGGAAAGTCTAGTGGTGTTGTCAGGTGGCCAAAGTGCCGCAGGGTTCCCCATCACTCAAGTTGGGTTTCTAGCATCTCACTACCTGCCCCTTTCTTTCATTCTGCACTTCTAAGGGGTTTGCCTATGTGCACACTCCTTTTCAGATGTCTAATTCTGACTCAGAAAATTGCTGGTTTCAACTCTTTTGCCAGATGGCTGAGGAAAGAGCAATTGACTGTTAGTGCTAAATGTCTGTGTCAGAGCCCAAAGCAGCCGATTCCAATTAACATAAAAAGCAGAACAGATCTCCTAACAAATGTAAATGTGAAACGATGTAAATGTAAAAGTAAAATGATGTGAATGTAAAACATGAAAGAAACCTCAGCCTTGGTGACAAAGGCAAACACCGCACCTTTTCTCCCCTCAGACACTGGCCTCGCTGGCGGGTTGCTGGGGTCTATAGGGACGAGAGGCGAATATCAATCAGTCCCTGGGAGACTTTCATCCCCAGAACGCCACCTGTGCCCTGCTGGAAGAGTGGTCCTCAAAGTCACATGGCAGGCGGTTTTCATTCCTGAGGGCGGAGAGAGCACATCGGGGTTGTTTCCAACACATTTTTCTGTCTTCTCAAAAGACATTTATTCTATAAAAGTAAGTGGTGCTGATGTTTTAAATGGATGCCATAGATAAAGAACTCTTAATTTTTTACATTTGCTTTTTCCATTTATTTTTGATAGGTATTATTCTTTCATGTTAAATAAAAATGAAACTTCAAAAAAAATCTAGATTGACTATATTAGTTCCCCCCCATCTATTTTTTCTATTCTTAATAAATATTGTAATAAGTCCCTTCTATTTTCCCAGTACTTAAGGCTTATATAAGCATATGTGTATATTCTCATTTCCCCTTTGTTTTTTTTCCAGAAAAAATAGCATACTACAAACTATATTTTGTACCATATTTTTTTTGCATTAAACAATATATTTTGGAGAACTTTCCATTTTAATGCATAGAGTTTCTTTATTTTTTATTCCTGTATTGTATTCTATTATATGGGTATAATGGTTCATTTGACCAGTACTCTATTTTTGGACACTTGAGTGTTTTCCAGTTTTTTTTTTCCCTGTAATAAACAATTTTCTAGTAAGTACTTCCGTATCTATCTATTCATCTATACCGCTCTCTCTCTCTCTCTTTCTAATATATATTGCATCTATATATTATATAACATATACATATATGTACACATATAGTATGTATATCACACACACATATGTATATATATGTTGTGATATATGTGCAAGAGTAACTGTAGGATAGATTCCATGAAGTAGATTTTGTGTCTGTCATTTTGGTGGATATTGCCAGGTGCCCTTCCATGAGGATGACCGTTCTGTATTCACTCCACTACAGTGTGAGACTATCTATTTCCCTGTAGCTTTAACTGAGTATTATTAGACTTTGGGATATTTATTATTGTTTGTCTTCCTGTGTTTTTGTTGGTCTGATAGGTAAGCTTCAAGTAGTTTTAATTTGTATTTCTCTTATTCTTTCTTGAAATAACATTTTCTTATTTGTTTTTGTTTTTATGATCTCTCAGATCATGTATTTGTCTTTAGAATCTCTCAGAAAGGGATTATGACATAATGTGATGATGACCAGGCCAAAATAAAAATAAATAAATAAATAAACAAAAAAGGAAATAAAAAGAGTAGCCCTGTGAGGTGTATTACATCTGCTTTACAGATCAGGAGGGGTTAAGACTCTTTGTGGCAAGAGTGATTGAAACTCTACTATCTGTTTGCAAAGCCCGGCTGTGATCTACATAAATGTAAACACATATTTATGGGCTTTTAATGACTATCAGTAGGAAAGATTGAAAAATCAGGAAGGTATGAATTTTTGTCTGACTGCAAGACGTGCTGCCTTGTGCTTGAGTGGAGCAGCCTGGCAGCTAAGCAATTAGAGATACCCATAAGGATTGCAGAAGCTTTGGGGAAAACCTTAGAAAACAAGCCCTTGTTTAAATGTGTTGTTGCTGTGAAGGCCAGCAGCAGAATTCTCTCTTTCGCCACCAGGAGACATGGGGTCTTGAGCAAGCCTCACTAACGTACAAAATGGGGATGACTATTTCCTACTTACTTCAAAGGTAATCTTTTGAAAACCCTTCTAGTTCTAAAATTTGTAACTATCCTTGGCCCCTGATTTCTCAAGGATGGTATATCATCCTTGGGAAAAAGCATGACCTAAGTATAAAAATTTTATACCAAGTTTACAGTATATATAAATGGATATAACTCAAGAATGAACTTGGTTAAAGTCCTGTGGTAGACAGAATCTCTACAATAGAATTGCTAAATTGACATCCTCCAAATGCTTTATTGTAATCTCCAGAACAAGGGAGTGTGATAAATATCTCTGATTATGTTGTTATGAAGGAAACTAAAATAGTTTTCCTGAAAATATTGAAGATTATCAAGCTAAAGATAATTAAAAAGCGGATTACCCCAATCTTCCCTCTGACTGCTTGGTGGTAGAATAGAGATCCACTCGGATAAATTCCACCTTCCACTTTCCTTTCTAAAGCCAGAGAAGCAAACCCTCCCTCATGCAAGACAGCCACGTCTCAGCCTAGACATGGTGCCAGGGCAGCAAGAGGAATCTGGGAGCAAATGCTACCACCTTCCCAGAGTTACCAGCCTCTACAGTCTGAAACTTCTTGCTCCTTTGTCTTGTCACTCTAGGATTTATTGCTGTTTGTTAAATTAAGACAGAGTCTCGAGTCACCTATCTGAGAGAAAGTTATACTCTCCAGGGAGAATGGCTTCTCTCCTATGTGAAACATGGCATGTGTTACTAAAATTGCTTGTTTTCCTTGTGTTGATCTGCCTTTTGTTAACAGAAATCTGACCCAGCTAAGAAATCTTAGGAGGATTGAGAAAAGGAATTACATTTTCTTCCCCTTCAATTATGTGGCATAGTTGACCTCAAGATAAGGAGACCACCCTGCATTGTCCTATAGGCACATTGTAATCACATGTGCCCTTAAGAGCGCAGCACTTTCTCTGCCTGGTGGCAAAAAGAGCTAAAGCAGGAGTAAGGATATTGTTTTTGTTTTGCATTGTCATAATAAAATGCCTGGGGCAGACTAACTTTATAAAGAAAAACGATTTATGTAGCTCAGAGTTTGGAGGGTTCAATGGCATGGCACTGGAATTGGCTCAACTCTGGTCAGTGCTTTCTTGGCTGCATCACAACATGGTAGGACCATGCATGGGAGGGAGGATATTTAAGAGCCCCCAAGTCCTAAATATCCTACTACCTCCCAATCCTGCCTTCAATACATGAACCTCTGGGGGGACATACTGTATCCAAACCATAGCACACAAAGAGATCTGAAGAATGAGAAGCACTTGCCATGCCATTGTTAATGTTGAAGGCAGAAGGAGAAACATGCTGAAGAATGTGGGTGATTGTTTGGACCTGTGAACAGATCCCAGCTAACAGCCAGCAGGTGAACAGGGTCTGTAGTGTAAGGAAGTGAATTTAGCTAATAGCCTGAGTGAGTTTGGAAGCAGGTGCTTTTCTAGAGCCTCAGGTGGCCAGCCAGGGTGACCAACACCTTGGTTTAAGTTTTGTGAGATCCCAAGCAGAGAATCCAATGAAGTCCACTGGGATTTCTGATCCATAGAACTGTGAGATAATAAATGGGTGTTGTTTTAAGTGCCTAAATTTGTGGTCTTTTATTAGATAGCAACAGATAACTAGGCCGAGTCCCCATTTTCAGAATTCTGATTCTGTTTTCCAGCTGCTATCTTTGTGGTCTCTCATGCTGAGTCCTAAATGAAGAAATGGCTCCAGCATCTCTGTCTTTCCTCTTCATTTCAAGCATTTGTACAGCACTGGGGCTTCCAGCCACATTGTCTTCTTCAATCTTCTTGTCTTTGGCTGTCACTGCCTCTGTTCTTCACCTTACCACTGCTACCAGCCATGGTTTTCCTTATTGGCCAGCTCCTTATGATCTCACCACTCCTACTTTCTGCCACTAGCCACCTAATCAACTTCCTTCTATCTCCTTAAAGTCAAAGGAAACTTTCTTTCCAACTTTAGAACACTTTTATTTCTATTCTGAACACCCAATCTATTTGTCCTGATTTTCTCCCTTGCATATGTATAAAGCAGAACTGAGGTTGACTGTCCCACTTGTGTGCTGACTTAACAGCTGACCATATCACACTGTATTGCCTTTGGCTATTTATTATTTGTCTCTTCTATTAGACAATATAACCATTAAAATAGCAATATGTCTTGTTCATTGTTGAAACTTCAGTGCACATCCCAACACCTCATACATAGTAAATAATTGATGTTATATATGTTGCATCAAAGTACATTCTACTGTCTTGTATCACCAATTAAAATAAATTAGAAAATTAAAACACATGTAGACCCAGAAATAAACCCAAGCACATATGGATATACACATGTAAAGCAATGAAACTGGACTCTGTTTGTGAATGGTGTAAGATGCTGAAAGAGATGAAACCATAAGACTTCTCAAAAAAAATAGACATCAAAGAAGAGGTCCTTGATTTTGTCTTGGTGAGAATTTTTTTGAGTATTTTACCAAAGGCACAGAAAACAAAAGCAAAAGTAAACAAATGGAACCACATGAAACTGAAAAGCGTCTGTACAGCAAAATAAACAATTAGCAAGATGGAAAGGCAGCCTGTGGATTGGGAGAAAATATTTGGGAACCATATATCAGATTAAGCAAAAACCAAATGATAACAAACAAGCAAATAACACGCCTCCAATAATCCAATTAAAAAATGGGCAAAGGACCTGAAGAGACATATCTGCAAAGAAGAATAAAAATGTCCAACATGTATATGAAAAGGTGATAGATAAAATTTAGTCATCATAAATATAAACCACAGTGAAATATCTTATTACTCCTATTAGACTGACTTTTCAAAAACATAAGAGATATGAAGTGTTGTCAAGGGTGTGAAGGATTAGGAACCCACCCTGTAGGTGGGAAGGTAGATTGGTGTGACCATTGTGGAAAACAGTATGGCTATTCTTTTTTTTTTTTTTTTTTTTTTTTTAGTACCAGGGATTGGATTCAGGGGTACTCAACAGCTGAGCCACATCCCCAGCCCAATTTTGTATTTTATTAGAGACAGGATCTCACTGAGTTGCTTAGCGCCTCACTGTTGCTGAGACTAGCTTTGAACTCATGATCCTCCTTTCTCAGCCTCCCCAGCTGCTGGTATTACAGGCTTGTGCCACCATACCCAGCCAGCATGGCCATTCTTAATGAAATTAAAAATATACGATTCGGTAATTCCTCCTGATTTTTATCATTCCCCTTTTAAGTTTCAAAAAAGTTTTATAAAAGTGTCTAATAGATGAAAGGAAGGATATAGGATTTATAAGAAATCCAGATCCATTTTTATTGATCAAGTGTTAATAAAAAGACATTGTGGGGACAGAGTTGAAGCAGTAGAGATGGGAGTCAAGGGATATGAGATTAAGATTAGAACCAGAATCACTGTTGATAGGAAACAAAATGAGGCCACATGCAGTTCAAAGAGTTAAGTAGAAATAGGAAACAGGAAAAGCAAGATCCATAGCTAAGAAGAGGGCAGGACTAAGCCAGTGAATGGCAAGTGGGTGCTTGGTGTGTAGTACAAGGTGTGAGTGCTCAGTCTGGCCCTTGAACATATTAATCTTGCCCTTAAATTCAAGTCAACAAAGTACTGTGTGTGTGTTGGGTAGGAGAGCCAGAGACAAGCAATTCATAGAAGGATGTTCCACACAAGATGCAGCAGAGTGGGAAATTATTTTTATATATGAATCAGGCAGATGGTCTTTGGTGAAAATAATAATGCAATCCTTGGGTCCAAATCATGGAAATGTGGACACTAGCCATTCCACTCCCTGTGCTTGCTTAGTCTATGGTTCAGAGTTTGATGTTGCCCCAGCAGCATTCTATGATGCTTTCAGAGTTGATTTTGGAAAAAAATCTGAGGATCTCTCGGTAAATAATAAAGTTCCTATCCTGGAAGTTTTACTTCAAAGTGTGCTATGGCTAATTGAAAAGTTTCCCGACTTTATCCAACTTTCATATCTCCCTTTAGGTTCTTCCAATGCTAATAACTCTGACCCATTTCTGTCTTAAAAAATCGTGGATGAAACTGAGTATAGTTTCCACCACTAAAACTAGTATGCTGGTGGGTATACTTCACCAGTATTTTTGATAAGATTAAATAGTCTCATAGACTCCAACTGAATTTTATGTTAGGAGCCTCAATCTTAAGAGTTTTAGTTAGGATTTTAAAATTTGTTAGGGGCCTAAAAATAGGCGGAGACAGGTAAATACTAGATTCTGTGGATACAGGATTAATTTTTAAAGACACGTGGGCGAAAAGTTGTTCTTTGGTCTTTTAAATTCATGCTATTGTGCTTTGATTAGTGACATCTTGATTGCTATTAATTATTGATGGAGGTGATGGTGGTGATGTAAGTTCATGGGACCAGGTGGCCTGAATAGCTTTTAACTTTGGTTCCTCATTCCTACTCAGCCTAGCATGAATTTCTTCTGGTATTTTCCATTTTTATCAAGGTTTTAGATCATTAGAAGCATAAAACAAATGAAAAAATAAAAAGACAATAAACAAAATCTCACCAGAAATTATAAAGTGTCTCAATTCATAAAGTAACTATATTTGTGATCCTGGGGCACCATACTTTTTCTGATTAGACACTTCAGGAATAATCTGTAAGATACATTAATATGTCCATGATTGGTGACCAAAAGATTTGCTAGGCAATTCTTAACACCTTGCTTTGGATCATTATCTATTGTGTATAAAATTTAACCACTCCAGTGTCTGATCTTCTATAAGAGGTGTTGATACGGAGAATATCATCCATTTACTCTTTTATTTACATATTTGGTCAGTACCATTTATTTATTGAGTTTCTACCATGTGCCAGATATTGTATTAGAAAAACTATAAAAGAAACAAACTTTTATGGCACTTATATCCTTAATTGAGAAGACAGTGATTACATGGAGGTAAGAGATAAGTACAATTGAGATGAAAAAGAGTAATGTGATTAATCACTAAAGAAACTGAGAATTCTTTAAAAAAGGGGGGAAAAGGTAGATAATGCACCTATACTAACCATAGTAAGATAAAGCACAGGAATAGATAAAGTAGTTGATAACCATCTGTATACCTAATGTTTACTACAAAGACTTTCTTTTTCTTTAGCTTTTGAGTTATATTTTTTCTGCTTTTCTATTATAGAGGACATCAAAGGGGAAAAAAGAAAATTACAGAATGTTTGATCTAACAGTCATCTTATATTTAGCTGTCTTTACTTTGTAGGTGATGAAATTGAGGCTCAGAGAGGCTGCCTACTTGCTCCAGGGTTTCACAGCTTATTACAGATAGCTAATGCTCATCTCTTAGATTTCTAGTGAGTGTTGCATCTCTAGGTTTTTGATTTATAAAGCCCTCATCTGGTCTTCAATGATCTCATATGTGATCAGCACTGAGATAACCCAAGTTCTCCAGGCTCCAGAAGTACCTTCTATTTAATACCTGATAATGGCTTACCGGCTCCCCATCCCCTGATCAGCAAGAAATCCAGTCTTTGGTGGGTTTTCACTTGTCTCCTCTCTGTCTGGCTTAGTGCTCTATGCTTCTTTATGCATGGGTTCTGGCAGTTTCAAACTGCTATATCTGCTCACATTGCTTACATGAACTGTCTCACTATGAACACAGCTAATTTTCCAAGAAAGAATCTAAGACCAGACTATATAGTTAACAAAATGTTACTTAAGGTTTGGGGTTAACAGAAGAGAATTACTCTGTGGAAAGGAAAAATGATCTGGATATAAATTCTTACTAGACTTTACTGATGAAACGCTCAAGAGGAAGTCCCTCATTGTCACCTCTTTTTTTTTTTCAATCTTTCTCTAAGCCCACTCCTACCACCATATCGCAGGGACCAGTTTAACATGTCATGGCCTTTGGCCATGTCTCTCTCTGCAGCTATGATTAGAGTGTCAAGAAACCCCACCCTGCACCCCAGAGATAGCTTAGCCTACATTGATATTACTATGGGCCAAATCACTCAGAGCAGTTTGTTGAGGGGTTTTTCAAGATGGTGGAATAGAAGTGGTCACTTTCGTGGCTCATTTGTAGTGTGAAACCAAGAAAGCAGAAGATAGGCAGCTTCTCAGCAAGGTGGGTGAAAAAAATGTACTTTAATGGGAAGAATACTGGAATTCAGGGACTCAGTATGTTGGATTTAATAAGGAAGAAATCTCCAGTGCCCCTGCTGCTGCCACCAGACTAGTCCCCCTGTGAGCAAAACAGTATGATAAGGGAATTCAGAGAACCCACACTTTCAGGAGGCCTGAGGTATGTCTGGGTACAGAGACATCAGAGACAAAGACACTGACTAACCTAAAAGTTGTGCTGAAATATCCTTGTGTGGGAAATAAGCTGCCTTTCTCCTGGCTACCTGTAGAAGACTGGGAAGGAACCATTTTGCAGCCACAGCCCCACAGGATAGCAGCTGGGAGAGCTGATTTCTGGCAAACCTGAACTTGGCCTGAAATAAAGGCCTGGCAAGTCCACACCACACAGTATACAGAGTACCAAAATGACCAGGAGAAAATCAAATATGGAAAGAGGTTTACACAGGGGAATACGGGTTGTGGAAAGCCACCCAGCTAACCCCTTCCTTCTTGAGTTTGGTGGCTAGCAGGTCTGATTGGGAGAGATGGTGCCTGGCTGATCTTCGAAAAGGCAGGGGTGGAAGTGATTGAGTTTGGAGATGAACCTGAAAGACCAGGAAATATGGGGTCCACAGTTGATAGAGAGGAGTAAGGATTGGCTCCTCCATGGCACAAGTAGAACCCAGGGTAGATTCCTGGGTTACTGTGTCCCAGTGTGGACCAGCAACTGATGGGCCTGGAGGTGCACTGGTTTAAAATCTCCAGACCAACTGCCATTTAACAAAGAACCTGGAGCCTACATAAGCCTAACTCCCACTTCCAGGAGCTCCTCCTGTGGGATTTCCTCTCACTCTAGCAACCCCATCCTGAGGGGGGACCAAGCATCACACTCCCTCCCACCCCAACTAACACTACTGGGAAGGGAAGCTGAGAATTTTGAACTCCAATGGAAACAATTCTTTAACTTAAAACATTTTTTAAAAATTTTCTTTCTTTTTTTCCCCTCTGTTTAATTTTAACCTGAATAGTTCATGGCTCACTGCAAATAATGTCTCTACTTCAAGCTAAATTAAAACAAACTAATTTTAAAAATATTGCCTTTTGGGAAATAATCTTTTCCCATAACTTACAGCCACTGTCAAAACTTCAATTCTTACTGGCTCAAATTTTCTGAATTCCTCACATGATCGTCTGCAGAAGGCCCCCACATTTTCACTGCTTCTTGCCTTCCATTACTGCCCAACATCTGTTTCAAAATCCTTTCCTGGGAACCTGGTGAGTCACATGTCCTTCTAAGCAACACTTTATTCTTAGCATTGTGCATTCAATTTGAATGCTATTTCCTCATATTCCATCATTTGTACATGTGTGTTGTCTCCCAATTAGAACACACACACTTTAAAGACATTTACTTGGTGTCAAAATCCTCTGACCTCCATGTTTAACAAAAATGTTTAGTTAGCAGTCAACTAGTATAACATATTTCTTGGCAGACAAAAATCACCATTTATCCCCCAAACATTGCCAAAAACCTTATAGTGTCTGCTTTGTCATTTCTAGTTTGATAATGTCCTTCATTTCACCTTCTTATTTTCCACATTCGGTTCCTACTGCTTGTTATATGGATTCACGTATGATATTAAGATGAAATTCCCATTCTAGAGCATTGTTTAGATGTTGTTTTGACATGAGAAAGTTTAAACTTTAAATTTTGTGTTAAAATTTCTATTGCATAATAACTCAATGGGAATACAGTACATGGAGATCTGAACTGAAGACAGGATGTCACACTTGCTTTGCTGTATCCAGGAAGACTCAATGGCTTATGGAGTGGTGGGGATGCTGATGATCTTAAGAGGATGGTGGGAACTGTACACAAGCCTGAAAAGCAAGTGGAGGGAAGTGGGTAGGCAAAGGGGTCTCCTTACTCAGAGGTCTTATTGAGTGGAGGAATAAGAAGATCTGGGTCAGCACACAGCCTTAGGCCCAACCGTGGCCTGAAAACACATGTTATTTGAGGAGGAGATGAAACAATGGGATCAAGGAGAGGACTAAATTTTGCTGGTGTCAGCTGTGTTGTTAAAAATTTTTAGGTCAGTAAAATAAATCATAACATATCTAATACATACCCAGCCTCACTCTGTCCTTTTAATGTTTAATAACAGAACTAATATTAACAATAATATCAAAGTTCTAATTTTTATAGAATTTTGATTTTCCAAAGTTTAAATTCATGAATATGCACAAAGCAACTACCTCATATCTTTGAATTTGGGGGGGTATTTACCTAATCTAATTGTATTTTTTCTTAGTAAGAGGAAAACTATGTCTGATTAGAGGAATTAAACAGAACGAATCCATCATAGAAATCTAGAACTTACACATCTTCAGTGGTTCTAATATTAAACTACTTCTCCGGATGTCAGAATACATGCAGATCTATCCATGGTTGATGAAATTGAACACAGCTAACAGAATGCAAGTCGATTTGTTTGAAATCAAACAGCTTGGGTTCTAAGCCCACCTGTACTCTTAATTCGCTGTGTGATCTGGACAAGTTACCTAGCCTTCTTGGGTCTCAGTTTCCCCATCTGTTACATAGACTGGTGGTAATAGTATTTACCATATAGAGGTTTCAAATTCAAAATGAATTAATACCTATAAAACCTGTAGAAGAATGCCTGGCCCACAGTGCCAGGTGTTAGCTATTACTAAGATCACATTCCTATGGTCTACTTTTGCATTGAGCTCATGTTTAAGGTAGGTACTTGATGGGGGAGAAAGTTGAAGATTTTATTGTTAATCACTTGTACAAATATTGTTAGTTGGATTTTCTTCTCTTCTGAAGAATGTGTGTGGGTATACATGAATATATGTATGTGTGTGTGAGAGATATGTGTTTGGTGATTTTGTATTATAGGGTGACTTTTATAAATTCGTGCTTGTTGATTTCTGTATTACTTGATGATAGATTTGATTTTCTTTTTCAGTAATGCTGAAACTATTCTACTGACAGGGCAGGTTCTTTGTCATCTTAATCAACAGGGATAGAATGTAATCCAAATGTGGAGCAATTTCAGTGAAGGTGTGTGCCTACAGAGTTCCCTTTGTATTAGAGCCAAAGGAACAGTTTTTAATTTTCTCTTTGTTATGTTCCAAATGCATCCCAAACTGTACTGGGAATATCACTATAAAATAAAAGGGGCTTTTGCAATTCAGCACCTCCTACACACAGCTAATTAAGTAGAAGGAGAGGCAAGGAGCAGACAAGAACCAAGCTCATAAATATTACACATTTTTATTAATAACATACAAATGAACTTAATTAAAACTGCATTTTTCCATGAGTAACAATCTCACATACAGATTTATGCCCTTGTCCAGAAGCTCCAGAGGGCATGGAAATGTTCTGGAATTTTAATCCAAGGAGCCTCCCTGTTGGCTTCACATGCTCCTCTCCCTGCTTGCTTGTTTTGCAGTCTCTCACTCTAGCTTCTCCCATTTTCATGGACCCAAGTGACTAAATTGAATTTCTAGATGAGTCTGTGGTCCTAGAAACAGGTCTTGCCATTTAAAAAAAGATGCAAATCAAAACCCATATACTATGGTTTGGATGTGGTAGGTAGGCTTGGTTCTCAATATGGTGGTGGGACTTTTAAGAGTGTCCTGGTGGGAGGTTATTGGCAGGAGGTGCCCTAGGAAAGGATTAAAGTAGTTCTCATGGGACCCTGAGTTCTTGTGGGAATGAGTTGTTACAAAAGCCCAAGCCTAACTCCTGAATCACTCTCTGGCTTCCTGTCTGGCAGTGTGATTTCTTGCTCCTGCACACACTCTTATGTGGGACACTGTCCTCCCTGAGGTCCTAATGTTAGAGAGCTGAACCAATGCCAGAGTCTCCAGAACTGTGAGGAGTCTTTTCTTTAAAAAAGTCACCTAGCTTCAGGTATTTAATTGTAACAATGCAAAATGGATTCATATGCCATACAGTCCACAGAAACCTAAATTAGATCTTTATGCTCTTCATTTTCTTTGCTTCCTTCATTATCCTTACCCAAATTTGTAAGTTTGTTTTTCCCGGAATTTTTTAAAAGTATTTTTCTGTCTGTAGATACAAGGTTCTGAGATCCAGAACCATAACTGTATTGTTAATGTTTGATTGCCCCAGCTAAGCATGCCTTAGCATGATGTATGGTAGATTCTTTAAGATTGCGGGGGGGGGGGGGTGGTATTTGTGTGTGCTGGGAGATGCTAAAACTAGAGGTTTTATGGATACTTTATTAAATTGCAAAATAATACACAATACATTTTACATTTGCACTTTTAGGTATATATTTACATGTGTCTGGCAAATGTATGGCATCACATACACTTGTATGCGGCTCTTTATCTCACCACAGTGAAGATAAAGCTATGTCAGTTCCCAAAATTTCCTCATGCCTCTCCCCACTCGGTCCCCTACTTTGTTTTCACCCCTCTCTCCTGGCAACCAGTCCTCTCTATTCTCTTCCTGTACGGTTTCCTTTTCTAGAATATCATGTGAATTGCATCAGAGAGTGGGCACCTTTTGAGTCTGACTTCTCTCATTTAGCATAATGCTTTTGAAATGCATCCATGTTGTGTATTCTTGGTTTGTTCCTTTTATAACTCTACTACTGAGAAATAGAAGAGTTTTACTAATTATTTGTTGGAAATATAGAATACAAACCTAGAAGCATACCCACAAAATGGAGTAATTGAGTATCTACAAAGAATGGCTGAGTGTCTGAATAATAAGGGAATAATCCTTTAATGGGAATTATTGGAGAGTTTAACACCAGATCTTACTTTTTTCTTCAGATTTGTGAAATGGAGTAGTTGTCGAAGATAATTAAAATATTTAAACATCAATCAATTCTAGCAGAAATAAAATTTGTTTATGGAGTACCCAGACAGTGGCATCTTGATAATGTCTCGTAAGATCTTCAGAGGAGACCCTGACTCATGATGGAGGCTGATATTTTTAGCATAGATTATCCAAAATTGTATTTTTCAAGTAAAAATTTAATATTTCAGTTAAAATGATATCAGAATTATTTTATTTGGATGATAGAGAGATGACTTAAAATACATTGTTCACCCAACCTTGGTCTAAGAGAAATAAAACCAATATTGGATGCTACCTAAATATTTCATCTTGAATTCTTGGAGATTATTTTTCTGGTGTTTCTTAGGACTGCAACAGGGGAACTCTGATATCTCAAAGAGTGTTAACGTTAAGTCATTGACATGAAAGAAAATCAAGTCTGTCTGTTCTGTCATGACATGAAAGATTAAGGAGAGACAAAATGTACGATGAGCACGGATTAAGAATAAGATGTTTATTCTACCTTTTAGTCAAGTATTTAACCTCTTGTGATAATGCTGTTCTCTAGTAAAACTGACAGGTAATTAAGTCCTCTCTATCTCTCAGAGTTGTTGTTCTTTATTTTAAAATGCTACTAGCCTGTTCTTTTACTAGAGACAGTCCTATGTGGTATTTGAACATGTTGTCCTCACCCCCAATATAGAGACAGAGATTGCTGTGGGAAAAATTCTTTTTTTTTTTTTGTTCACTTTTTAAAATAAAGTTCTCCAAGAACACCTTTATGAAAGGAATATTGTTATAAAAATAGCTTAGGTTTTGACTCAAAAAGGATATATAATAATATATAAGGGTATATGATAATATATAAGCACCACATTTGCTTTGGAACAGCACTAAATACACAACAATTTCCCAACATTCTGCTTATTTACCCTGTGCCAGGCACTGAGCTCAGAATGATCTATGTGTGACCTCAGTTAACCTTCACAAATATCCCCTAAGATAAGTCATATTAGTGAAAAGAAAGTGGAGCCTGACGAGGCTAAAGGACTTGTTCAAGGTCTCACAATAATAAATTGTAGAAATAGGATTGAAAACCAGATCAATTTAATTCCAAAGCCAGCCCAGACTCCTAGGCCATCCTAAAGAATCCACACACATACAACCAAAACCATGTGTTGTGCTCGGCAAGCTGGCTTTCTAATTTCAGCTTTTTGGTTGCAATGAATAATGCTGGTATGAACATTTGTGAACAGAATTTTGTATGGGCATAATTTTGTCTGTCTTGGTATAAACAAACCTAGGCATAGAATTGCTGCACACCTGGTAACTGTGCATTAAACTTTTTAAGGAACTGCAGATTGCTTAGGGCTCACTAAATTGCTGAGGCTGGCTATGAACTTGCAATCCTCCTGCCTCAGCTTCCTAAATTGCTGGGATTACAGATGTGTGCCACTCCACCTGAATTGAGTTAATTTTTGTATGTGGTTTGAGGTAAGCTGTTCAAATTTATCCTTTTGCACCTCCATTTCCAGTTGTTCCAATGCCATTTGTTGAATAGATGATTATTTTCCCATTGAGTGATTTTGGCACCCTCATTGAGAATAAATTGACTAAAAATATGTTGGTTTACTTCTAGTTTCTCAGTTCTGTAGATTTATCTGTCTACTCTAGGACAGAACAAGAAGTTTGATTATTATATCTATGAAATAAGTTTTGAGATCTGGAAGTGTGAATCCTTCCAACTTGACTCTTCTTTTGCAAGATTTTTTTTTCTTTTTCTTTTTTTTTCTTTTTTCTTCTTCTTCTTCTTCTTCTTCTTCTTCTTCTTCTTTTTTTTTTTTTTTTGCTATTTTGGGTCCTTTGTCTTCCCATGTGAATTTTAGAATTGATGTGTCATTGTCTATGAAAAATGGCAGCTGGGGCATTGCTATGAATTGTGGTGACTCTGTAGATAAATTTGGGGATTGGTTTCATCTTAACAATATTAAGTCTTCTAATTCACGAACACGGGTGTCTTAGTTTTTTTTAATGATGTTTTGTATTTTTCAATGCACAAGTCTTGTATCTCCTCAATTAAATTTGTTACCAAGCATTTTATTCTTTCAGATATTCTTATGTACTAGATGTATTTCTTAATTTATTTTTAGATAACTCACTGTTACTATATAGAAATACAATTTCTTTTCTGAATTGATTTTATGTCCTGTAATCTTTGTGAACTTGTTTATTCATTCTAATAGGTTTTGGTTTTCTGTATGTGGATTCCTTAGGATTTTTTAATGTATAAAATACTGTTCTCTGGAATAGAGAGGGTATAATTTCTTCTTTCCAGTAGATGTCTTTTTTTCCCTTGCTTGATTATCCTGGCTAGAACCCCCAATTCAATGTTGAATAGAAGCAGTGAGAGCAGACATCTATGTTTTATTTCTGATCTTTGTGAGATGTTTGCAGGCTTTCATGATTAAGTATGATGCTTTGATATCTCTGCATTTTTCACAGATGCTCTTCATCAGACTGAGGAAGCTCCCTTCTATTCCTAGTGTGTTCAGTATTTTTATCCTGATAGGGTGTTGAATTCTATGAAATGTGTTGACTGTGTCTTTTGATATGATCATGTGGTTTCTGTTTGTTGTTCTATTAATATACTATATTATATTGGTTGATTTTTCCATAGTGAAAAAACCTGCATTGTTGGAGCAAATCCCACTTACTCATGGTATAAAATCCTTTTTGTATGTTGCTGGATTCAGCTTGTAAGTATTTTATTAAGGATTTTTAAGTCTACGTTTATAAAGTAGATGGGTTTGTGGTTTTCTTGTGATGTTGTCTTTGTCTGCTTTTGTTTTCTGGGTTATACTGGCTTCATCAAATGAACTGGGAAGTATTCCTTTCACTTTCCTTTTTAAAAAGGGGTTTGAGAAGGATTGGTATTAGTTCTTTAAATGGTTTGCAAATTAAAACTACACTGATATTTCATCTTTTTCCAGTCAGAATGGCAATTATCAAGATTATAAGCACTAATAAATGTTGGTGAGGATGTGGGGAGAAAGGTACACTCATATATTCCTGGTGGGACTGCAAATTGGTGTAACCACTAGGGAAAGCAGTATGGAGATTCCTCAGAAAACTTGAAATGAAAACACCATTTGACCCAGTTATCCCCTCCTCGGATTATACCCAAAGAATTTAAAATCAGTATACTACAGTGACACAGTCATATCAATGTTCATAGCAGCCAAATTCACAAAATCTAAGCCATGGAACCAACCTAGGTGCCCTTCAACAGATAAATGGATAAAGAAAATGTGGTATATGGAATATTACTCAATTATAAAGAAGAATGAAATTATGACATTTTCAGGTAAATGGATGAATATGGAGAATATCATGCTAAGTGAAATAAGTGAATCATGAAAAACCAAAGGCCAAATTTTTTCTCTGATATGTGGATGCCAATTCACAATAAGTGGGAGAGGTTAGGGAAGAATAGAAGTACTTTGGATTAGACAAACGAGAATGAAGGGAAAGGGTGGGGGAATGGGAATAGGAAAGTTAGTAGAATGAATCAGACATTACTAGCCTATGTGCATATATGATTACATGACCAATGTAATACTGTGTCCTGTACAACTAGAAGAATTACTGTATATCAAAATATATTCTACTATCATGTATAAATAATAAGAACAAATAAAATGAATAAATAAGTGGTTGGTAGAATTTACTAGTGAAGCCAGCTGTAACTTTGAGTCTTCTTGTTTTCTTAGTCTAGCTAAATAAATATTTGTCACTTTTATTGATGCTTTTAAAACCAGTTTTCATTTTCAATAACATTCTCTATTATTTTTTTTTCTAGTTCCTATATCATTTATTTCTACTCTAATCTCATTTACTTTTTTTCTTTCGCTTGATTTGGATTAATTTGTTCTTTTTCTTCTAGTATCTTAAGGTGGAAGTTTAGGTTATTCTTCAATATCTTTTTTCCTCTTACAATATGCATTTAAAACTATACATTTCTCTGTAAATGCTGATTTAGATACATTCCACAAATTTTGGCATGTGATATTCTCATTTTCACTCACCTCAAACAATTTTCTAATTTTCCTGTGATTTCTTCTTTATTGATTTCTTAGGAGTATATTGTTTGATTTTCACATATTTGTGTATTCCCCAAATTCCTTATATTACTGATTTCTAGTTTCATATCCTTGTGATTAGAGAGCATATTTTGTATGATTTCAGTCTTTCAAACATAATGAGACCTGTCTTGTGACCTCACATATGGTCTTTCCTGTGTAGTACTTCGTGTGCACTTGAAAACATGTATACTGCTGTTGTTGTGGGGAGCACTCTGTAGACATCAGTTAGATTTCATGGGCTTACAGTGTAGTCAAAGTCTTCATTTTCTTGTTGGCTTCTGTATAGTTCATTCTAAATTGCAGCTGTTTTTCATGGCTAGCATTACTGCTAGGCTATAGGTTTTCAAAGCAGAGCTGTAGAAGGCAGAATGGAATCAGGGCAAGTTAAAACTCCTACATGGCTGGAGATGTAGCTAGTGGTAGAACACTTGGTAGCATGTTTGAGGCCCGGAGTTCCATCCCAGAACTATAAAAGATAAATAAAAAGCTCCCACCATCTTGCTGTTCTTATCATGATCCAGCAATTTGTGCTGAATGAATGATTTTCAGATTGTTTTAAGCCTTTAGATAATTTTCAGAATTCTGAAAAAAGAGCTATTTGGAAAGTTTTGCTCATATTCTCATTAATTTCATAAGGAACAGTTTTATGGAAGTCTCCTATCATTCCTGTTGCTATCCTGAGAATAATAGTTTTTAGTGTGAAAAATAATGAATGATCTGTCATTCCTTTTTTTTTAAATCACTTACATAAATACATTTTCCATGAGGTTGAACTCATGAAAATACAATTGAGGATTTTTTCCATCAGAACTATCTGGGAGGTTTATTAAAGACATGGATTATTGACCCACACCGGGTCTATTAAACTAGCTTCTCAAGAGGGAGAGCCTAGTACCTCATATTGTTCACAAATTATAACATATATATATATATATATATGAAATTGAAAGATTATTGCCTTATGGTATTCTATAATTGAAGTAATTTGGTACTTACCTATTAAATTTTGGCTTGTAAAATTGATTTTGAGCATCTTAAAATTTAGCAACAGGAATTGTTGCAATAGATAAATACAAACTTGAAAGAAATGTGATTATTATCAATGATACTTCAACATCATCTTTATATAAATGTTATAGCATGAGATTTCTGAGATTTGTGTTATTAACACTGATCATCTCCCCCATGGCTTCTGGGCTTTCATTGTTATCATTAATTCTCAAGGATATAATTTTTTTAACCCCCATTTTAAAGGTGAAGAATCGCCTAGGGTCATGTGACTTAGAATGCAAGAAGTGAAATTTAAAAGAAGTAGTATCTCTGATGTTAACTCCCATGTTCTCTCTGGTTCTTTTCAATTATATTTTTATTAGACATTTCCTACTTGAACACACTGATAATTTTGCTAATAGATTCACAATTCTCATTCATTTCCATTTTTTTTAAGAAACTAAAGCTCATTAGATCTCTTTCTTACCTCTTTGTACTGCAATCTAATATCTCTTTGTCTCAAAGTTATGGAATAATTGGCAAATAAAAATGACTTCTACAGAATAGACATGAAATGTGGTATGCATGAGCAAGGAGGTAAAATGATTTGGAACCGCTGTGTAGGCTGAGGGCTGAATTTCACAGCAGCTTTAAAATGAATGTGGAAGAAAGGAATTGAGGCCCTTGAGCAAACCAAATTAAATTAGTTCTAAGGAAAGGAAATGACTTTCCAGATTAATAGAGATGAGGTGGCATGCACATGTTAAATACTCTCATATTTTCAAATGACTATATGTCATTTTCTCAAATGCTGTGGGCAATGGGTGTATATGTTAAAAGATGACTTCAAAAGAGCAAGTTTTCTCAATGAGCTGGCTAAAACTTCCTGATGCAATTTCTTAGCTATTGTGCTTTTTTTTTTTTTTTAGAATTCTGAATTTAGTTTATCACTTGTCAAAAAGAGAACATGGCACAGAGGGGTGCCCTGTAGCCCCAGACATACCTAGAAAATTGGATGCCCTGCTTCAGAGACTTTAAGAGCTGTCAGCTTTATGATTTGGATCTCACCCTTTCTGTGGCTGTGCAAAATTCCTCAGGTCAATTTTATAGGATACAGGACTCAAAAGAATTCCCACTATGCTAAATTAACTTTGTGTTTAGAATTTAATCAGATGGGTTCATGTACAGGTATATAGTCCTTTGTGGATGTCAATTTTTAAATAACTAGAAACTCTCATTGAAAAAGGTGAATGTGTCTTATTCAAACTTGTACTATAACAATCATCATGGTGATGTATACATGGTATGTATTTGAGGTGTTTCAGAAATGAATAAACAGTGAGAATTTATCAGTGAGATCTAACAATCTCCTTTTTCCCCAGTATTACTAAGTTGCCTCCAACTTGCAATCCCCTTGCCTTAGACTCCAGAGTTGCTGGGATTACAGGTGTGAGCCACTGAGCCTGGCTTATAACAAGATACAGATTCATGGATGGTTTTCTTTACTCATCTGTTTTAATCTACTCCTTCATTTGAAAATGGAATTTAAAAAATATAGCTATTAAGTACAGAAATAAAGGATAAAACTAAAAATCCATGTGCTCACCTAGTTTAAGAAAAAGAATATTATAATTAATTTGGACTTTTTCTGAATATCTAAGCTCTTTTTTCCTCCACTTGTGTATGCCACATTCCTAGAGGGATATTGAGTTTATCATTTAGTCTGACATCATTATTAAAGCATGGCTTTTAAGGAGAAAAAAAGAAGGTAAAATTAATTTCTGTTGAAAGCAACAACAACCTTTATATGGAATATAAGTCTGAAAGCCCTGTGATATCCCTCAAGAGTCTTATCCCCTCAAAATATATTTAAATCAAAACAGGAGTTTACATAGCTTTCCTTCAAATGAGTTACAATATGGGATGAGTGAAGGAAAAATTTTTGGCAAGAGGCTGCTCTTAATGTACCTATGTATTCCCACTTGACCTCCACACAGCTTGCTAAAGAGACCTTTCAGTGGCAGGAAACATGTTGCCTCCTTAAAGCATGGACCTGTGATGTGGGGAAACATGGCACCAATGTCTATTATTTCAATATCTACTCCTTATGGATTCACATAACCACCCTGTAAGTTGAAAGGCACAAGGCATGTTAGAAGGCAGACTTGATAATTCAAAGGTGTTTCATCACAGAAGATGAAAGAAGAGACTTGCAGTCCACTTACAGAGAAGAGTTTGCATGAGATGCCGTGAGAGGAAGGCCTTTCCTCTAAGAACCTGATTGCTCTTTTTGGAAATTTTCTGAAAAGGGGAAGCTTTTCTCTTGTTCTTTCATATGGGGTTGGATTTCCTAGGTTTTCACTGCTCTTTTTCCTTGAATAGGCCAAGTTTTTCTATATACCCTTAAGAGTGTGCCTGATCAGTTTTCCTTGATGTTGGATGCTATGATTTAATTCTCAATATCTTGATATTGGAGGTAGGTGTTCTGATTATAATATCGACAGCATTTATAGATTAATCTTTCTCTTTTTGCAGTAGTAGGGATTGAACCCAGGGGTACTCTACTACGGAGCTCTATCCCCATTCCTTTTGATTTTTTTTATTTTGAGACATGGTCTCCCTAAATTGCTAAGGCTGGCCTCAAGCTAGCGATTCCCTCAGCCTCCCAAGTCACGGGGATTGCAGACATGTACCACTGCAAGCAACTTTTAATTTTAGCATGTATCACTGCAACCAACTGATTAATTTTATTCACATAGCACCTATTTACTGAGCCTGTGATATGTGTGGGATGGTACAACATAGAAGCATATGAAACACAGTTTCTTCCTGCAAGAAGTATCTTTCTGACAAGGGAGGCAGACACTAATTCCAGGTGCAGTAGGTGTTGAGAAGGAAAGTGTTAGTCATTTTGCTTAGTGTTATGGAGAGGAAAAGTCCTTTCCATTGGCTTCCCATTTCCTTGTGGAACAACATCCATTAATGCAGCACTCCTGGCTCCTCTGAACCGGGCCTGTCAGCTTAGTCCTCCCCTCCCCTCTGCTGTTGGGTTGGGCCTGTCTGCTCTGAGCCTCTGTCTCTGAGTAGGTTGGTGCTGGCGCCTTCCTTGTCTTCAGTGCTGCTATGACTGCCTAGGTCTGTTTAATTCTGCAGGTCAGATTAGGAAACACAATGTCACTCACCTAACTCCATTCCCCAGCCTGGTCTTTATCAGTGATTTTTTGATGCTTGATTTTCATCTGCTGGGCTCTGTTGTCTCTCTAATTCAGAATTCGAGTGAAATAGATGGGGCTGTTTGAACCTGTGATTTTCAAATTCTGCTTCTCAAAGTAAGAAGGAGTAGAGGGATCTGGCAGGACTGGATCCCACCTCCTTCATAATGCCCTCAGTGAGAACAGATTTGCTGTGGTCTTTTTTATATATTCAACTTTCACATATGAATTCTGAGCTTAAAAACAGTTTAAAACCAGTGCCCTAGACTTACCATTTTCAAACATTTTAGACTACAAACCCCAATAATTATATTTTATATAATACAAGTCAATGTGTACACTGACCTGATTCTCTATAATTTATTCCATTCCATTCCTTTCTATTTTAGGCCATTAGAAACAAAGGTTTGGCTGAACCACACTAGATTTTTGCACAACACTCATGACATGAAGTTTGAAAAATTCGGCCCTACAGCATATCCACTTATCTAAGTGATCCTACTTTGACAGACCTCTTGTCTTATGAATGACCTCACCTTTTCTTGGAAGTATCCTTTCCACCTTATGTATGTCATCCCATGAGAGCTTAACATGTTTTCCAAGTGCAAATGAATTGGGATTAAGCGAATGATGAAATTATAGTCCCTTCTGAAAAAGCATTTTTCATCATTATTATTAGTGAGATTTTTCATCAGTAACCAAAATGATGTATTACATTCCATATTGGCAAACATTACTAAAATATTTCTCTTGAGGTGCATTTAAGCCATGTTATTATTACTGGCCTGTTTTGTTGAGTGGGGGTAATTTTCTATCAAACCATGGTATTGAACAAAGCTGACAAAAATCCTCAGGTTCATGGTGGTTTATACTCCACTGGAGTGCTTCTGGCACATCAAGTCACTGGGTAGGACTCATATTTTAGAACCAATTATTTATGTGAACCCATTCGCCACTGCCACCCCATTCATGATGGTGTGACATGCGGAAAGTGGCAGTTTGGCTGAAGATGAGAGGTTCCTGGACAGTTCGGGTCTGGGTGACATGCTGAGAAAGGGAGCTAGCCAGGCAGCAGAATGAGAGGTGCCGGGAACAAGGCTCAGCTGTCCTGAGGGATGTGAAGTGCTCTGCAAGGAAAAGGAGAAGATCAAAGGAAAGGAGACCGCCCTCCGGGCTAGCTTCCATAGCCCTGTCCCCCCTTCCTTCCAGCCCCAACTATAGGAAGCCGACTTCAGAGAAGTGCACATTAAGAAGGCAACCTGTCACTCAGCTTTTTATCTCCAAATAAGATGTCTAGTTAAGAAAGCTTCTGCTGGAGCCAGTGCGTTGGGAGGATCCAGAGACTCAGTCCTGATGGAGTCTGAGGATGCGCATGCTCAGTAAAGCTTGGCTGCAGCAGATGCCAGGTTCAGAGGCTGGTTTCCTGCCTTTCCTGGTTGCTGCTTGTTTTTGAATTGGGTGGTAGAAACAGGCAAACACAGGTGCTGGCTGCATTTGCAGCCTCTTCTCCTCCAGGTTCAGGCTTTGCCTGGATGGCACTGACTGGTAACCACAAGAATGAAGATCTGATCAAGTCAGTGCTGGCTTCCTGCCTGCCTCTAACTGGTTTTATTCAGTTTCCCCATTGTTGATAATAAAACACAAGGGAGCCTTCAGTTTCTTGCCCTCTGGATCCAAAACCAGCATTTGCTGCACACTCTGACTTGCCGTTTTGTGGTGTTATGGAAAGAACACTTGCTTGCAATCAACAGACCTGATTTCTGGGCCAGATCTTGCCTGCGAGCTACCGTGCCCCGCACTTAACCTCCCTGTGCTTTATGTCAAATGAAGATCCTGTCCCCTAATGTTGGCCAAGCTTTGTGGTTCTTTATCTCAGAGGTTTATTTGGGGTTGAAAGCAGAAAAGGTTGAATGTAATTCGAGGTTCTATCTGAATATTCTAAGTGGTTGAAGGGTGTCCTGGAGAGGACTGGAGAGGGATGGGGCTCCTGAGAAGCAGTAAGTTTGAAAGGAAAGGTTTCTGGTGACTGGGAAGGAGAGATTCTGTTCTCAGACTTTGTACCTTGCTCAAAATGTGGCAAGGCCCCGGGAGGGAGGCATGGGCAAGGATGGCACCTTTACAAGACGTGGATTCTACCACTTGTGCACCCCACAGCACTTGAGATTTCTAGCCTTGGCAAAGAAGCAGCAGAGACTGGGCTAATAGTGTCTAAGCCAGCTGGTGTAGACCTGACAGGCTGAGGAGATCCCTACCTCAGAGCTACGTGAGACCCGAGTGCCTTTACACAGGGGAAACCCCAAGAAGAAGTCATAAAGTTTAACTTCTTCACAGTTCTGCACGAATTGTGCTTGGAGTCAGAATTATATTGATTTAATGAAAATAAGTAATGCACAATTTTTTTTTTTACATATCTGAGTGAATGGACTGTCACTTGTGCTCTGTATGTGAGGAAAATCTCTCAGAAAACCTTATATTTATTTTCTGCACACACTAAGCTTCTCTGCCAGGCGCCTGCTCAGGCCACTGGCTGGGCTTCATGCAGAGTGGGCCAGGCCTGGAGCAAAGAGCAGGTCAAGGCTTGGAGTTTTGCCTATGTGTGGGGGAAGGGCAGGGGCAGCCCCAGGCAGGGCTCTGAGTCCAACATAGAGGTCACAATTGCCAGCATCTAGTCTGCTAGGCTCCTTATGTATAGCCAAGTTCACTTGGGACCTATGTGTTCTTAGGGCCTCCTAAGCACCACACCTGCTTTCCTGACCAAGGCCAACTGCCTTTCTTGACAGACAGACTAGAACCCAGAAGACTGCAGCCAAAGCTTCTCCCTAGCTGTAACTGTTTCCTGAAAATGGAGACTTTGCTTTGGCTCCTAGACCCAGTTCTCCCTCCATACTTCACAGTTCCGTCAGTCATAGAAAGAGGAACATGCCTAAAAATAACCTCCAGCTGGGCCCACACAGTTTTCAGTAGGGTGCGTTTACAGCTCATGGAGAAAGTTTGAAAACTGCCTTTGTGGTTCTGGAAGCTCAGCTGTGGTGTGCTTGCCAGAAGTGCCCTTCAGGTCATGTTATTCTTAGTGTCTCTTGGGGCAGCCTTCGAAGAGGCAAGTTCTCACTGCCTGAAGTTATTGAGGTCATCCCAGGAGAGCAGTTGTAGGGAAAATAGGAAGAATAAGATGCATTTTTTTTTTTTTACTGCATTTTCTCTTGAGTTGCCCCTCTCTTTTCTTGCATGCTTCCTGCCTTCTCAGTAGCTCTCCGCCATGTCTATATGAGTTACTTAGCTACTAGGCCTTGTCCTCTTCCTGGAAGCCCAGAAACTTCTGTGGTGCCTTGAGACTGCCTTTTCCTATAGCCCCTTGTCCTGAGTCTCACTCTCTTCTTTATTAAAATTGAAGAATTTGTCCCTCAGAGAATGAAGTGAATCCCATAAATGAATTCATAATAAAATATAAAGGAGCCTGGTTTAAAATGATCTGTTATTTAGAATACGGTTGCATTTTTGTTAAGTTAAAAAAATGTTATAAAATTTACCTCCTTACCCATATTTCAGTTCTGTATGTTAAATGCATTCACATTGTTGTGAAATAGATCCCCCAGACTTGCAGAACTGAAATTCTACACTCATTGAACAACAGCTCCCCGTTTCTTCCTATGCCCAATCCCACAACCCCCATTCTATTTTTCACATCTATGAATCAATTGCTTTAGATACTTCATATAAATGGAACACGGGTTTGTCCTTTTGACTGGCTATTTAACTCAGTATAACGTCTGCAGATTTCATCTCTGTCATCTATATCATAGTGTATGACAGATTGCCTTTTTCTTCTGGCAGCCATTGCACGGCTATAGCACATTTTGTTTATCCATTCATCTGTTGATGGGCATTTGCTTTGCTTCTGCCTCTTGACTATTGTGCATAATACTGTAATAAACATGGGTGTTAGAATACTGTATCTCTCTGAGATCCTGCTTTCAATTCAATTTTGAATATATACCCAGTCATGGGATTGTCAGCTCATATGGTAGTTCTATTTTTAATTTTTTTGTAGAACTGCCCACCATGTCCCATAGCAATGGCATCCTTTTACAATCCCACTAACAGTTCACAAGAGTCATAGCTTCTTCACATCTCTGCCAAACCTCGTTGTTTTTTGGTTCTTCATAGTAGCCATCCTAATGTGGATGAGTTATGATTGTGTTTCAACAGAAGATTTTCATGCTTCAATCTAAAGGGGAATGATGGTAGCATTGATTTCAGGCTTTGGCACAGGTGAAGGAGAGATAGTCGATATTTTGGTTAGGACATTTTTTTGTTGCATCCTTCGAATCACATGACAAAGGCCTCAACAGAGTAATGTAGCTACCTGGTTTACTTGCTGCTGAGAGCTAGATTAAGATTACTTCTCTACACACCATTATGGGATAGAGAAAAGGCAGATTCTTGGCATAGGTTTATGCAACATTTATTTCTCATGGCCTCATCTCTGGCTCACAGGTTCTGCTTATATTATGAATTTTTGTTTTCACTCCTTACTGTGTCATTTTTGTTTTGTTTGACATGAATGCAGATGTGGAGCTCAGCTGCTTGTCTTTATTTCCCAGAAATGCCCACTTACTCAAAGCTCTGTAGATGCAGGAGATCACTCTGAAGTCTTAAATATGGGTTTACAAGGCTGAAAAATAAGCAATTTAGCATTGACTATTAACCCTCCATTTCCAAAGTTTCTTTGGACCATTCTGCCTCAGAGCATTTGCTTTCCTTGCTCCAAGGCCACTCTGTACAGACCCACTCACCATTTTGCTGGCTCTTCTTTGTCCCTTATTCCCCTTCACTTCACCTCGGTCCTTCTAAGTCCCAGTTTGCCAAGACTCTGCATTGTACCAGCTGGAACCATGTGGGACTGATGAGTTCTTGTCCCCAGATTCAGGCCTCCTTTCTTCCCCAACATCCACAGACTTCCTCCTTCTTAAAAGAGACACAGGAACCCACCAGACTGGGCCAGAGCTTCTCTCCGGACATAATGGCTTCCTGAAGCTGGAGACTTTGCCAGGCACCTAAACCCAGTCCCTCTCCCACGATTCACAGTTTCCAAAGATGCCAAGTTCGCCTCTGTTTATTAGGCACAACAAATTGAGCCTCACTGTCCTTTGAAAACCTGAATCGCAAAATGTTCCCCTAAATCAAATACTCTTCACCAATTTATAAGCTCAAAAGACCAGTGGAGATCTTGAATTTTTCTTCAGCAGGTCTATCCAACTTCCTTGGGGGAAGTAATGGTTTAAAAGAGTTGTTTAGTTTTATTTTGTCTCCTAATGTCCAAGAAATCTCTGACATAGTGTTGCCAGTAACTATTCTGACTTCATGCTTTGGGGGCAGTTTCTTGGGGCAGTTGAGCCTTGAAAATGAAAAAAAAAAAATTCTGACAAATGTGTTTCCTTTCTTCTTGGCAGACAGTTAAAATCAAGGCAAGCAGGAGGCAGTTAGGAATGTTTCCTACATCTGGTTGACTCTGTTTACCTCCGTGCCTGTTTGCATTGTTTGGAAGGACAGACTTCCTGGGTCCCCATGGTGTTGGCTTTTTAACATGAGCAACTATTTTGTATCTTATTCCCATAATGTGTTGCCTCGTGGCAAGAGGCTAAAAGGGATGCTAGGTCCTATAGCTCTCAGCTGTAATAATATACTCCTTGATCTGTCTTACATGGGTGAGACTCTGCTCGCTCTCTCCAGGCAGATGTCCTAGCAGGGAATCTGGCCTGAACACCAAAGTTGTCCCAGAGTCAGGTTTAATTATTTCCTCTTACTATATATGGTAGCTGGAAGTGGTATCATGAAACTAATCTTGTAATCCTTTCCTTCCTAATAGGAGAATAGTGGAATTCTGTGGGCTGGAGAAATGTAGGCAGCTGGGAGTTGAACTTGAAGCACAATTCCAGCCCTCCTATCCAGTCTTATTGGTCCTGCAATGGTGTGATGATATAGTCAGAAACAGCTGGAAGTTTCAAAGGAGCCAGACTGCAGATCACAAGCAGGAAGGGAACATAGCATAAAGTGAAACAGGTAAAAGGAAATAATATGTCCCCAGATTTGAGAGCTGCAGGAAAAAAAATAATTCCAATCTAGTATAAGCTCACAGAAGTTATTTTAACTCTCCTATGTCAAAAATAATTGTAAAATCCACTTGTCCTGTAGTAACAGTTTCTAGAAGACATCAAGTTCTATCTGCCAATCTTGTTTCCTCTTTCAGAAACAGCTTCTCTGTGTGGATCTCTCCTATTGTCTGCTGGGCCATTTTTCCTGGATTACTTGTTTTGGTTTTTCAGATTTCAGCATAGATGTCATTGCCACTGGGAAATTTTCTTAGACCCTTGGAGCCTGGGTGAGGTGCCATTGCAGGTTATGGTGCTTATCGCTGAGTAGAGTCACTGGACCTGTCTTTATTCATCTTTTCTATCATGTCCAGCCTAGGGACTGTGTCTCATTCATCAGTGTACCCACAATACCTAGCACAGTGCCTGAAATACAGAAAACAGTTAACAAATATTTGTTGAAGGAACAGATAATTGAATAAATGAACTAGTAGAAAATAAGTATTTTTACATTTTTTTAGTCTAAAATTAAATTGTTTATTGGTCAACATTTTCCATATGGGAAATTTAATTAAAGGTTTCTTAACACATGCAAAGGTTAATTGTGGCCATGGGAAAATTCTTTGTTAAAGATTGAATCTTTGGAGAGGCAGTCCAACAAAGTTTAAGCATTCAGTGGAAGAATAGAGTAGCAAGAGTTTTTATTTTTTCCCTAAAGATCAACATGATCAACTTTGAATCTCAATTTCTTTTATACCTTTGATCATTGAATTATAGAATCTAAGGTTATTATCAAAACTAAAAGAAACAAAACTTTGCTGTGAACAAATTTGGACCAGTGAGTATCTTAGTCACTCTTCTATGTGATACATAAGTGATATACAAATATATTCTGCATAAGGATATATAAATTAAAAATCAAGAATCAATAAATGGAATGGATTCAAAATAAAAAACTTCTTTGGAGCAAAGGAAATAATAATGAGAAGAGAGAACCTACAGAGTGGGAGAAAGTCTTTACCACATGCACATTAGATAGAACACTGATCTCCAGGATATATAAAGATCTAAAAAAACAAAACCAAAACAACAACAACAAAAAACCCACTTAACACCGAAAAAACTAATAATCCAATCAATAAATGGGCTAAAGAACTGAGCAGACACTTTGCAGAAGAAGATATACCATCAATCAACAAATATATGAAAAAAAAGTTCAACATCTCTAGCAATTAAAGAAATGCAAATCAAAACTACTCCAAGATTTCATCTCACTCCAGTCAGAATGCCAGTTATCAAGAATACAAGCAACAATAAGTTGAGGGTATGGGGGAAAAGGTAGACTCATACGTTGCTGGTGGGACTGCAAACTGGTGCAGGTACTCTGGAAAGCACTATGGGGATTCCTTAGAAAACTTGGAATGGAACCACCATTTGACCCAGCTATTTCACTCCTCAGTTTATAACCAAAGGACTTAGAATCAGCATACTATGGTGACACAGTCACATCAGTGTTTACAGCAGTTCAATTCACAACAGCTAAACTGTAGAATCAATATAGATGCCCTTCAATAGAAGAATGGATAAAGAAACTGTGGTATATATACTCAGTGGAATATTACTCAGCCTTAAAGAAGAATGAAATTATGGCATTGGCAGGTAAACGGATGGAGTCGGAGAATATGCTAAGCAAAATAAGCCAATCCCCTAAAACCAAAGTCCATATGTCTTCTCTAATATGTGGATGCTGATACATAATGCCGGGGAGGACAAGGGAAGAATGGAAGAACTTTGGATTGGTCAGAGGGGACTGAGGGGAGGGAATGGGGTATGGGGGTGGGAAAGATATTGGAATGAAATGGACATTATGTACATGTATGATTGCACAAATGGTGTGACTCTTCATTGTGTACAACCAGAGAAATGAAAAGCTGTCTTCAATTTGTGTACAATGAGTCAAAATGCATTTTGCTGTCATGTATAACTAATTAGAACAAGTAATAATAATAAAACTATATAAATTAGAGATACAGGGGCTGGGGTTGTGGCTCAGTGGTAGAGGACTTGCCTAGCACGTGTGACACACTGGGTTCGATTCTCAGCACCACATATAAACAAATAAATAAAGGTCCATTGATAACTAATAAAGTTTTTTAAAAAATCAGAGATATACATTTTTTTCAATACAGTAGATCTCATTGTTTTAATGGTAAATAATATTTATAAGACCTGGCAATATAGAGTCACTTTTATTTTTATTTTTTAATATTTGAGAATGATCTTAATCTTTTGTAGTAATCTTCCCATTGTTTTGATTTAATTAAATCTAATTTAATTTTTATTTGCTGTGTTAGAGGTCTCATGCATGCTAGGCAGGTACTTTACCACTGAGCAATATACCTCCAGCATCATTATTTTTCAGTGCTCATTCTGCGGCAGATAATACTGGCCTTCACATATACCCAGCAACATTTTCTTTATGTTATTACTACCATATGGAAATAACAGGAAACAATGAACCTAAGAGTCACAACAGCAAATTATGGAATTTTGGGGCAACATTGAATTCTTTAGTGACAATATTTATTTACTTCTGTGAAATATTTGGGCATGCCAAAGGGGCAGAGTAACATTTTATTTGAACTTAAATAAGCATTAATTGCATTTACTTGGTTATTTTCCTTTCATCTAGAACATGTTTTCTTTTTTCATGTTTGCCAAATTGTTGAAAAATGCTACTATTTTATCTGGCAAAAGCATGATTTTTGAGATATTTACCAAAATTTATATCTTTTGTAAAAAATTTTCAAAATAATATTGTTGTTAAATATATCCTCTCAGAATATATTCCAGGGTTAAGGAAATGAAAACTCTCATCCATTCCAGAATGATTCAGGAGAAAGCCCAGTGAATATTTTATTTTTAAAGTTTTTCCATCATGTGTATGTATTTGTTTTTAAAAAGCAGGCAAAGAACAATCTTTCCCACATCAAAAATTTGGATCCTTAAAGACTTTTTTTTTTTTTGGTGGGGTGAGAGGGCATACCAGGGGCACTCAACCACTGAGCCACATCCTCAGCTCTATTTTGTATTTTATTTAGAGTCAGGGCTCACTGAGTTGCTTAGTGCCTCACTTTTGCTGAGGCTGGCTTTGAACTTGAGATCCCCCTGCCTCAGCCTCTGGGATTACAGACATGCCCCACCATGCCGGGCTTAATGCTTTCTGAAACTCAGAAAATGAAGGCTTTTGAGGGAACTCTAACTTGCAAAATGTATCTCCCATCCTTCTTAATAAACTTTATGAAAGATATACTAAATTTTATTCTTTTATTCACATATTTGATCAGTGTTTACTGACTTCCACTGAGGTGCCAGGACCCGTGACAGGTGCTGAGAGAGGTCAGTGAGTTGGCTGTGGCATGTGCCTTTATGCTATGTGGCTGATTCTCCTTCCACCTGAATGGTAGATGGCCTCTTGGCAAAACAGTGTACTCAACTGAATCATAGAATCATTCATCTTTAAAGGGCTATGGTAATAACTACCTGAAGGGTTGTTTGAAATTTAAGTGTGATAATAAAGTGTTTAGAACAGTTGATGGCATGTATTAAGAACTCAATTAATGTTATGTAAAAAGTAAATTTAATGAATCATGGAACTATCTAGTTGTAGGAGACTGTTAAGGTTTAGCTACACGGTGTCCCCCCAAAGTTCGTGTGTGAGATGGCACAAGGCTTAGAAGTGAAATGACTGGGTTATGAGAGTCTTAACACAGTGAATTAGTCCCCTGATAGGGATTAAATGAGTGGTAACTGAGGGTAGGGTGTGGCTGGAGGAGGTGGGTCCTTAGGGGTGTACCTTTGGGATTTATATTTTGTCCTGGTGAGGAGAGCTTTCTCTCTGCTTCCTGATGTGATGTCCTGTGTCCTGAGACTCTTTCCTCTGCCACAACTTCTGCTTCATCTGGAGGAATAAGGAATGGAGTTAGCCATCTATGGACTGAGACCTCTGAGACCAAAATAAACTTTTCCTCCTCTTAATGGGTCCTGTCAGGTCTTTTTGGTCATGGCAGCAAAAATAAGCTGGCTAAAACAGAGCCCTTACAGTTCACCTTAACACAACCTGCTCATTTTATGGCTGAGGAAAATCTGGTTCCCATTAAGCAGCGTATTCAAGTTACTCACTGTTCATTGTTGTCAGGAGGAACCACGGAACCCAAGACCTCTACCTCACTGACGTTGTCTCCAGAGTAGCTACCAGAGAAATTCTGAGTAGAGAAGAATAGTCATAATAGCTCCAAGCACATGGCAAATACGCATATTGCAATAGTATTGAACAAAATCATTATTACCTCAACGAAAAAATTCCAACAGTGTAAGAAAGCCTGATGACGTGGAGTTGGATGTTTTTAATCTAGTTGTGCGTGGTCTGACTTCTTAAAGATCTCACACCGGCTGCTGGTTTTTGTTGATGTGATTGGCTTGGGCTGGGTCCATGGAAAACATGCTTCATGGAGACAACTCCACCATTGTTTATTGATTAGGTGCCATTTCCTACCTATTCACCAGACATTGGCCAAAGGCATATTCATTTTGGCAGCAGTATTCAAATTATCATAGGTCTCCTCTTGGTTATGGAGATTTGAAAAGCTGAGGAAATGTTTCCTTGCTTTCAAAACAATTTTTTTTAGTGCTCCCCCAAAGATCAAGGAGCTGTGAAAAAGTATCATGTTCTCCCTGCTTTCCTGGGTACGGCTTCCAAGTAGAACCTCAGTAGCTCTCTATAAGCACATGAACCTTCACAGTCCTGTGAATTTCCAGCCCACCATTTAGGAAATAAGGTAACGGTAGCCTGCTGAAAGCAGAAGGACCGTGTAAGTTTCTTTCTGGGAAGGGAATGAAATTCTGTTTGTGCTGACCTCTCCCCATTCCTCAAGTTCATGAAAGGATCTTGAAGTCCTCGAGTTACTGCCTGAGGAGCTGCACACCTCTTTTAATAGCTCAGTCCACAGATGTGAAGGCCAGAGCAAAATCACCAGTGAAACAGGCTGTGGTTTTAGATGAGCAAGTTTCCAACTAAGGAAGGGAGCAAGGAAATCGTAGAAGGGTTAGGGAAAATTGTAATTTGATTTCAAGTGGAGACCTATTTGATTAATATGCTAATTCTTGAATTTAACTTTTTAATTAATCCTCAATGAATTCTTTTTTTTTTTCTATAACTATAAACATAGTTATCCTTGGCTATTTAAAATAGAACAGTCTGGTGTGCTGCAGTGAATCTCAATGGGTATGAACAGGAGCTGACTGCGTGTGCTAGGGGACATTCAGCAGTGTTAAAGGGAGGTGTTTTGGGTTGTCTCAAAAGGGCTGCAATGGCAGGGAAGTATTGTTGTTACTGGTATTCAGTAGGCGGGGGCCAGTCATGCTGCTAATCATCCTAGGATGTACGACAGCACGGAATTAACTGGTGAGAAATGCCAACAGTGACAAGGTTGGGAAACCCCATAGGCACTGTCACCTTAGTTTATGGAGTCAAACCAACTGGGTTTTACTTCATAACTAGGGTATTCAGCAACATACTTAATCTCTGTTCCTCAAATCTTCATATGTAAAGTGGGATAATAATGGTCCTTGCCATGTAGGATTCTATTAGGTTTAAATAGTGGTGTGTGTGTGTGTGTGTGTGTGTGTGTGTGTGTGTGTGTTTGAAACATTCTGAGAGCAGTGCCCAACAAATAAATGTCAATACTACGTGAACATTCGTAATTTTTTTTGCACCAAACAACACAAGGTATATATAAGAACCAGCAGGACAACCTGGTTTTTGAGGGGAGCTTGATTAAAATCTACCTTGAAAGGAATTCATAGTGTAGGCTGACTCGTTTGATGTGACCTGTAGGGTATTGGAACCCACATGATAGTGAGCTGTGTGACATTGCCATTACTCTTAGCTAGTTGTCTTTTTCTTTTTTCTTTTTTTTTCCCCTGTGAGCATCATGCTATGCTGTTAAAAGGAAAGAAAGACAGTGCCCAGTTCTGGGCACATCCTATATGCTTGGGTGGTTGGTGTTTGAGATTATTTAGTAATTGTGCCCACAGGATTCTCTGAGGATCCAAGATGTGTGGATTTCCTAAGTGGATGTGGAGCTGTGATACAGGAATAAAGGAAAGACAAATGGAAATATATTTGAAAATCATCTAATCCCTTGGTAGGGTTGTTGGTATCTGTAAGAAGTCGGGGCACTTGACCTTTAAGATAAGAAAGATAAAACTCTGAAAGGCGACAGCCTGACGAAAGACCTTGAAATGAAAGGTGGTGAGATTTTGGACAGAACCAACAAATTATCACGTGACCTAGCCTCCCATTAACTGTAGAGGAAGATGCCAGAAAGGAAGCCTTTAAGTCCATCTGACAAATTATAGGTGTTCAGCAGAGAAAAGAGGCCTAAAGTGGCTGAACTGACCTGAACCGAACCCTATGCCCAGAATTATATGTAATCTAATGGTTTTGATTTTCACATTTTGAGACTCTGAAAATATCTCTGCTAAGCTTGGTTAAATAGTCCTTGACCTTGAGGTTTTCATTTTACGCTCTGGATCATTTCAGCAGCCAGGGGACACACTCTGGCTTTCCCTTATCCTAGATTCTTTCTCTCAGAATGAGTGTTTTAATTAAGGAGATGTTTGGCAGTGGGGGCGTGTGACACTCAGGAAGGCGATTTCACAAAGCCTCCTGAGACCAACTTACAAGTCACAGCCTTAGGTCAGCCTTTGATAAGTGCCCGTCTAGTCTAAATACTTGCAAACACTGGCAGAAGATATTTACATTATAACTGAGATCCTCCCATCCTCCAGGAGAACACCTTCACAGAACACACTCCTTTCTTTCTAAGCTCAGAGGGCTACAGTTCACCTGGTTCTGGTACAGTCTCATCAGGAATGTGAAAGGGATCATAGAGAGAAAAAAAAAAAAAAAAACAAGAGTAAAAATAACTAAAAATAACTACCCCTTCTGAATACCTGACATATGCAACGTATGTCAGACACTGTCTGAGGTATTTTAGACACTTCAAAATATGCTGTCCACTTTGTAGACAATAAAACCAAGTTCAAAGTAGTCAGGTAACTTGCTCAAAATCACACAGATAGTTTGTGGCCAAGATTTGGACCCAGGCCTGTCTCTTCCTACAGCCTACTCTGCTTTATCAAACTCTCTTGACCACTACACATTTGGCTCTCAAGCACCAAAACTATCCAGGGAATCTTGAGTGGAATTAAGGTGGGTTGTATCTGGGCTAGAATATGTTTTGGGGGAATAACTAAAAGTTTTCTGTCCTTTTCTGATACTTTCATACATAAGGATTTCAAATTTAGCAAAATGCTATTATTGCCCTGTTATTAACCATAGTGCAGGGACCACTAGAGCCATGAAAAAAAAAAATCTCTTAGTCATAGAATAAAATGATGTGCTGATTCATATCCGGTAGGTTCTACCTCTAAAATATAATTCAGAATCTGCCTGCTTTTCATCTGTGACCCTATCATCATTCTTGTCTGGAGGATTGTAGCAAATTCCCAACTGGTTTTCCAATCTAACACTTCTACAGAACACTTTCCTCATAGCAGCTGGGGTGATCCTTTAAAAAGGTAAATGTGATGATGCCACTCCTTGCTTAATATCCTCCAATGTCCCTATATTGCATTTTCAATAAAATCCAAGCAGCCTCTTATAACCTTCAAGTTTCAGTGTTCATTGTCCCCTTTCCAAGCCTTTCTCCGCCGCAGGCTCTTTGTGCTTGACAGACTCTGTTCTGCCTGAAATGTTATCCCCATAGCTTTTTGCTAGTGAAGGAGATCAGAATATGTCACCCCAAAATATGCCCCTTGGCAAAAGACTTATTTTGAATTGAAGGCAATTAAGAAGAAGCAAATACAAACTAGAAAAACCCTCTCTGCCCCCCACCTTTCTGCCTGAAGGCAGGGTATAAATTTTCCACTACTAGAGAGTGGAGGACTGCTAGTACTAGACTAATATCAGCTCAGAGACAGCACCAAAGAAATCCACAGACAAACCTTTCTCCATTATTTCCCCCAGAGAAAGAAGGTCCATAATTTAGGACGATTATGATTTTTTTAACTTTATTTTGGTGCAAAGTGATACACATTCAGTAGAAACTATATTTCAAATTTTGAATTTGAATCTCCCTGACTAAATATATGCAAACAGTATTCTCCTGTGATACTGGACAGTTGTAGTAAGCTGCAGCTCCCAGTCAGCTGCACAATCATGAGATTAAACAACCAATACTCTACAGTGTTTTGTAGAGTATTGGTTGTCTTAATGATACTTTCAATTTATGACAAGTTTATGGGGAAGTAAACTTGAGGAACATCTGTAGTTACCTTCTCATGCCTCAAGCCCTTCCCTTTGTTTTTGTCATTTCTCAACAAATTCATGGTTCTTTGTTAAAAATGTTATATAAAGCAGGTTGCAGTGGTGCATGCCTGTAATCCCAGCAACTTGGGAAGCTGAGGCAGGAGGATTGCAAGTTTGAGGCCAGCCTCAGCAACCTAGAGAGACCCTGTCTCAAAATGAAAGGGCTGGGGATATAACTCAGCTCAGTGGTTGAGTACCCCTGGGTTAAATCCCCAGTGTCAAAAAAAAAAAAAAAAAAGCCATGTTCTGGTCTCTGGGTACACCTATGTATTGCAAGCACACTACACATGTTAGTAAGCTTGTTTTTTCCCCCATCTTGTTAATATGTCCTTTATAACAAGGCCCCAGATAAGAACCTAGAAGGGCAGAAGAAAAGGTGTTTTTTTTTCCTCCTTTACACCTGGCACAGGAAAGCTTTCTCTCATCCTTCAGGCCATGTTTCAAATGTCAATACTGCATTCCTCCTGGACAGCCTAAATCAAAGCATCTCAATCCAACCCCATCCACCTGTCAGACACACACTCTCTTCTTGACACATTCTTTGGTTCAAAGCATTCAATACCAACTCACATTTTCTCCTTTACGTATGTATCACCAATCTCCGTCCTCCAAGAAGTTGAGAATTTTGTCTTTATAGCCTCTGTATTCTCAGAGTCTAGAAACAGTTCTTGGCTAATAGTAAGCACTTAAGAAATAATCATTAGCATCGACAAGGACACTGAATTGGGAGTCAGGAGACCGGTGTTTAATCGAGGCTTCACTACTGATTTATAGAGTATGATGAGCAAGTCAACTCTTTTGTTCTTCATATATAGGTTGGATAAAATGACCTTTACAACTATGTTCTGGTCCTCAAACACTGATTCTAAGAGCACATGGATTCATGCTCTTTTTGTAGACTCCAAAGGAGATATTCTAATATTAACACTGAGAAATGCTGCAAGCCTCCCTTGTAAGCTAAAACTGGGAGGATTTGTTCAATGATGGTAGTGATGAACTTTGGGTGCTTTAAAGGTGAGATTTGTAGAAGAAGTCACTCAGAGGTTTATTTTGGTCATAGAAACTGATATTTAATTTTGTAAAATTATGAAGAAAAAATCTAGTTCTTTTGGCTTTTAATTCAATTTGAAAATCTGACTATTTTTTTCACTTATTGGTGTATTATAATTATACATAGATGTGGGAGTCATTGTTATATATTTGTATATGCATGCAATATAACAATATAATTGAAAACTTCATTGTATTTGATAAGTCTAATGAACTTTTGATAAGGTTTTGAATAATTATTATTTGATGCTTGAATACCTTTAACATTTTAAATAATTTAAATGCTTTTAGACATTTAAAATCACATTTATATATTTTATGGATTGGAAACCTTCCAGAAGACATTAACTGTCTGTCAAAACTTCCCGTACACTCAAGTACTTCTTATAAATCTAAGAAGCATATTTACAAATATAGTAAAACTTAAGTTTGTTTAAAAGTTCTAGCGCTTTCTTCACACAATAATATATATTTGCTTTGATGCATACTTTTATACTTAATATAAAACTTTCCCCACGTTACAATGTATTTATTAGTGTTAAGAAAATGATGAAATCATGCCCCACAAGTCCTTTGAGCTATAAGTGTGCATGTTTTTGTGTGTGTCAGTTAAACTCAATTCTAGGGACACTCAGTAGCCCTGTCAAAAGTAAACACTCAAAGTGTTGTCAGTTCACATTTGATCAGCAACGTTATGTTTCCCTGGCAGCTTTTGCAAGGCATCAGCTATCTTTACGTCAGTCTAACACCAGACATTTTGTCTCACTAGCATCATGGATTATAGAAATACTTTGAAATAATAGCTAATATAATAATAATAATAATAATAATAATAATAATAATAATAATAATAATAATAAAGTTATTAGTATAGCTGATGACAGAGACAAGCTCTCGTGTGTGAAATTACTGCTATTAAAGATATGTGGTTTAGCTAAAACAAAGAGCACAAAACTCTTGCTAGCCCTTCACTTGTATCTCTAAATGCAATTTGTGTATGTGGCAGAATTTGGTTTCTGTCTTCATAGTAACACAGAGGTGAATAGAAACTGCTCATGTTTTCTACCAAAAAAAAAAAACCCAACTAATAATTATTCTTAAACATGAAAGCTGGTTGGAAATAGCTTTCCATGTAATTTTACTACTAACTTTAGGTCGCATAATTACAAGAGATTCTTTTTGGCAATCCTGATAGAACCCTATTATAATGGCTATATTAATAACTTCCGAATGGCTAGGGAGGCAATGGTTTCAGAGTCAGGAACTTTAGTTTTCTACTCCTGGGAATCAGCAACACTCCATTGTTTAAGTTGATGTTGCTCTTCCTCAGCTCCTAACTATATATACATATTTTTCCATTGAATTTTAGAGATCATTGAACTTGATGGAATTCTATGTTTTATGTTTAATGTTCTTAAAATCACAAAAGTCCATGGGTATTAAAATAATGTCAGATTGAATTCTCTCTCTCTCTCTCTCACTCTCTCGTTCTCTCTGTCTCTCTCTCTCTCTGGTAAATTTTCAAGTTGGAACTCTTACAAGTCATTCTAGTGGGTAACTGACCTTAGGAGAAAAATACCCCATGAAACATGTGACACTTTAACCCAACTGGCTCTGGAAATGCCTTTTATACCAAGTAATATAAGGTCACCTGTATCTTATTCTCTAGATAAATATTCTAGAAGTTTGGTCCCTTCATACCATATATCTGGCCAAATCCACCTGGACTAGCCATCTCCATTTGAAAACAAATATTTTGGTCTCATGGAGGGAAAGACTAAGGGGAGGAATGTTTAATGAATAAAGAGGGGAAAAAATTTCTTCTGCTAGTATTTTTTCTACTCTAATAATATTTTCTCTACTCTAATAATTTTTTTTTCTACTCTAAATAAATTTGGGAGAGGAGAATAGTCAAAGGTAAGTCATTCCAGATTTTTCACTATCAAAAATGTCTTTGAAAGAAAGTTTCTCTGTAGACTCATGTCTTGATAGATTTTACTTTACCAAGTAGATGCTCTTTATTACATGATGGCTTATTTCTCTACTTGTATTAATCAAAGACCTGCATTTTCTTGTTAGAATCTTCTTAGTGTGAATTTAGAAAGACTCTCCACACTGATTTGACAATTTCAGCCAAAGCAGAGGAGGTGGGATGCTAGTGAGGAATGTTTTAATTTCCCTTACTGCAAATGAGTTCCCTCAAAATCCCCTAGTCTTTTAAAAGGAATACAGATGTCTAGGCCTCATACCAAACACTCTGAAATTTAATCTTCTGTGCTGGGATGAAGAAATCCTCACTTTCAGCAACACTGCTTTCCTCATTAGGTGGTTCAGAATTTTGAGAAGCACCCCACGAGAAATTTTGAAATATTGAAAATAATTTCCAGACCTCCCTCTGAACTGATTTTCACAGATCCGGGGACTTCAGGCTGGGAACCTCTTGGAAGGGTGAATAATTGCAAACTCAATTCAGCTGTTCAGCCTTAGGCACTACTTCAAGGGAAGCTCAAGAAGCTATGACTAAGTTGACCTTTTGTCATATCTCTTTTCCTCTCTGTTTATTTAAGTTGCCATCTTAACTGGCTCCTGGAGTCAAAAGTGCTTTTGTTCTCTGCATGAATGGTTTGATTCACATCACACCAATATTGCTTCAAAGGGAGAAAAGTCTCTTACCTTTGTATAATCTCTCCTTCCCCCTACAAATGCCACAACCCAACTAAAGGATTTTAGAGGCTTTATGTTTTAACTATTTCAGACTCTTCAGATCACTTCTCCAGTTTTTTTTTTTTTAAGAAACAAGGCCAAAAGAAATAACATCCACTCACAATATTTTTCACAAAGATGAATTCTTGCACATAATGGTGTATTCAAGGCTGGGATTCACAAGTTGGGTGCTTTAAAAGCACGGATTCCTGGGGCCGCCTCCAGAGATTCTGATTCAGGAGGTGTGGGATGGAGCCTTGGAAATTGTTTTTTGACGCAATGATTATTAGCCAGGCCTGTGAATCAACATTTTGGAGCATGAACCCCAATAGACCACTTGCCCAAGGATGGATGATCAAGAAGTGGCACATTCTGACGAGGAGGACTGTGTTCCCTCCACTGTCTCATGCTGTGGTGATGATGGAGGAAGCAAAGGCCCAGCCACTTGCTATTTGTGGAGCCTCAGTCTCTCCCCCATTTTCCGCCCTCCTCCATTCCCAACAGTGCCTGCAGGATCACGCAAGTGATTTTGTCTGCTTGCTTTTATACAAGCTGTTCTTTTAGCCTGGCATTCTTTTGTGCCTACTTTCTTCTCCCTGGTGAACTTCAAGACCCTTGGGAAGCCTCCCTAGCACCCCACAATGAGCAGATTCTTTCCTTTACTCTATTCATTTAAATTTTTATACAAGCATGTGTCACGGGGCTGAGAAACCCATGTGTGCTCTGTTGCCTGTAACTTATTTAAAATAAGTCCCATAGATGTGTGATATGTATATGTGTCATTTAGAGATGAGCTGTATATCTTAGGGACACAATGACATGGAGAATTCTAATGGGGAGCAACTTCAGGAGGTGTTGAGTTGGCATTTCAAAGATCTTATATTCTATGCTCTACAAGAACTAGTACAGTCTAATCACTTAGAAATTGCTCTTAAATTGAGATCAAGGGATAGTAGAAATATATTTTCATGGGTGAAATGAGTGGCATTCGAGATAAATGAATTGTCTAGAAAGATGGTATAGCATGTCTGCTCTTCCATCAGTGGGCGATGAGAATGTGGTCAGCTCAGCAGCCTAGCACCCTCAAGAACATTCTTTCAGCTTATGCTTCTCTCACTGAACAACAGGACTCTTAACTAGACAGTGAGCTGAAACCTGCTGTTAGCAAACATCTCTTCGTGTGTGGTACCATCCTGAGTGCATAGGGACAGAAAGCTCAGCCTTCACTGGGCCTGCAAGGACAGGTTGTATGACAACATGTATCTGATTAATTCACATCCATACTAGTATCTGCATGGTCAGGATTTGGTCTGACACGTGCTATTATGACAGCACACAAACAGAGATGAGGTTGTGCCATATGACACCAGTAGCTCTCATTTACCTGTGGTATAAAGGTTTAGTAGGAGCTAGGAGGAGAACTTTGATACCTATGATGGTCAAAATAGATTGAGGACATCCATTGAGGACAGCCATCCCGTTCATCTTTGTATACCTGGTGACAGTACTTTATAGAGTAAGTCCTAAAAAAAATGTCTTTTTTTTGGTCTTTAATTCATCATAACTATAAAATAAAGCATTAAAAAAGAAATCAAACTAATCTAATGATCTTTGACTGTTTTATAGAATTATATATTCTGTGTGAGGGTTTTTATTTAAGCAGAGTGCTAACTCAGTTTTGATTTTTTACTCTACAATGATGATTGCATATATTTATGGGATATAGCGTGGTAATTTGATACATGTTCACAATGTGTAATAAAAAAAATCAGGTAATTACTTCCATTCCTTCAACATTTATCATTTCTCTGTGTTGGAAGCCATCTAACTCCTTTTATCTAATAATAACTATAAAAATAATATAATTGTGAACTGTAGATACCCTACAGAGCTATAGAACACTAAAACTTACTCTTCCTAATTTTTTTTTTTTGGACTGGGGATTGAATCCAGGGTGCTTAGCCACTGAGTCATATCCCCAGACCTTTTTATTTTTTTATTTTGAGACAGGGACTTACTAAGTTGCTTAGGGCCTTGCTAAGTGGCTAAGATCAGCTTTAAACTCAAGATTCTCCTGCTTAAAGCCTATGAGTTGCTGGAATTACAGACATGCATCACTGTGCCCTGCTTTTTCTTCCTATTTAACTGTGTGTTAGCTCTTATTATCCAACCTCCCTCCATTTCCCTTCCCTCTACGCTTCCTAACCTCTAGTGATCACTGTTTTATTCCCTACTTCTATGAAATCAGCTTTTTAGCTTCCATATATGAGTGAGAACATGCAATATTTATACTTCCAAGCCTGGCATATTATACTTCACATAATGCCTTCCTCCTACTTTCATCAATAATCAGGTTTTGAATAATAGATACTTTCACTTATAGAGCCTACTCATTTGGGGAAACTGAATGAAAAGTACTAATACTAACTTTTGATAATGCTACTGCTTTAGATGAAAGGTATTTTAAATAAAAATATCAAATAACACACACACATACACGCACACACGCACATATATACACTTTATAGAGTTCATATACTCATCCCCCCAAATAACCCATGATGCAGTTGATTTATCATCTCATTTCAGACAGCTCATATGGCTTGAACAAAGACAGCTTTAAAAATATCTGGTGTAAATGTATGATAAGGTCATTTACAAATAGGAGTGTTCATTTTTCAACACTGTCAAGAAAATTCATCTTAAGAAATTATAAGCCTAAAGAGTTCCTAGAGTAGCCATTTGTCATGAGAAGCATTCCACACAATGAATAGGCATTACAGGTTGTTAAGCATCTCCGGGAACATTGCTTATTGAAATTTGTTGGAGAGATGATTGAATGATATTTAAGTAGAACTTTACACACAATAAATAGTACATTTGCAGGCTGCTGAGAAAATTGATGAAAAGGATAATGTTCCGTTTTGGAGCCTAAACAAAAGGCAATCAATTAGTAGGACGGGTTTGAATAATGTGAAAGAAAGAGTGCTTGGAAACTCTCCTGCTGAAAGATTGAACCTCAGGCTGAAATTATGGCCTTTGCATTAAAAAGATCTATGGCTTGGCATAAACACAGCACAAAAGGGAATTAAGGAGCAGAATCCATTTCTGGACCCACATTGCTCCCCAGAGCTGGATTTTTCATGAACCTACTTTCTTTTCACTGCCTCACTTTGATTATGGGCTGCATTTCAACTCCCTGCTGAATTCAGAGCCACGCTCTGGCCAACCTGTAAGGTATGCCTGCTAGCAGAGATTTTAAGTGACTTAAAGCGGGATCATTAACAAGAAGCCTAGGATGTTACCAATTTTTGGAAATAGCTTTAATACTATTGTGTACGATGGTTGGGTAAGAATTTTGCTGGTAATGGGAATGAGTGAACTCTGATGGACAGGTCCTTTACCTCAAGGGTTGGATAACCTTTCCTGTCATGGTCCAGAGAACAAATTTCAGTCTCTTTGAGCCATATATTCTCTGTCACAACAATTCAATTCTGCATTGAGGACACAAAAGCAGCCTCAGATATGGTATAATATGTAAATGAATGAATGTCATTGTGTCCCAATAAAACTGTATTCACCAAAATGGCAGCTGACCCCTACTGAATATTAGGGGAACAAAATCACTACTAAGTTTCACACAAGATATTTACAAAAGACAACTCTTTATCTCATAGATAATGAGTTCTAATTTCGTATTACATATTAGATCATGAATTTAATGGACTTTGGTACTGGGGAAATCAAAGCAATGACTTAGAAGAGAAGTCACTTAGAAAACAAAGCAATGTTCTAAAACATGTTGAACCTGAAGGATATAAGCTAGGAAAGTGACGTCCATTGATTGTATAAGTTGTAGTTCTCTTAACTACTTCAATAAAAGAATCTGCTCAGTGGAGTTACTGTCAGTCCATTCACTGTGTAAGACAGACTCCCTGATTCTTGCACCACATGAGATGTTCTAGTACATGACTGTCATGTGGCAAGCTCTTAAAATCATCCTTCCAAGGCCTTACAGCAGACCACTTACAGTAGAATCTCTTGAGGGTGGAACTCAGATGACTAAGGTGCAGTTAAGATGGACAACCACTGTTTTGCTGCCTTGGAACTCAAAGTGTGGTTCATGCACCAGCAGCAAGAGCATCCGCTGACACATTGTTAGAAATGTCAATTCTGAGCTGGTGTGGCGGTGCACATGTATAGACATAACACAATGGGAGGCTGAGGCAGAAGCATCACTTGAACCCAGGAGTTTGGCACTAGCTTGGGCAACACAGGGAAAGGAGTCTTCATTTCTTAAACAAATAACAACAGAAACACCCAATTCTGCTTCATCTCTGAATTGTAATCTGCATTTCAGCAGGATCTGCAGGCGATTCATATGCACATCAAAGTTGAGAAACTCTGTCTTGGTGAATCCACATACTTTTGTCACCACCTGTGACAAAGCAGGCATACCCAGGGTTTAGTTTTATGTGTTCTCCAATTTGTCCACTTAGTTGTGATTATAATTATGTAAGCATTATATAACTGATGAGCAAAGAGATGTTCCATGAAAACAGATTGGAACGACAATAAACATGAGTAGTTCAAAATTACCTGTCAAATGGTGTTATATAAACCATAAAAATTGAGGGAAAATCATTAAGAAGATCATAAAATTCTAGATTGACTGTGTAGTCACTTTACTTCACAGGTATCTTTAAATTATATCACTTTAAAAAAAAAAAGAAAAAGAACCCTAAAAGAGTATGTTCTGGACCCTTGAATTTGGGTGTGGTCCATGTAAGAAAGAAAATTTGAAATTTTAATTGATAAATATATAGTCAAAGAAAAAGCCCTCTATATAGCTTAATGCTGGTAAACAATTGTTTTCAAAACATGACAGATTTAAAATATGCACCTTTTTATGGCAGTCCATTTCAATTAACTTAATACCTACTGCTCTAGACCACCATGAATATGAAACCTTCTACAGTTAACATTTAGCTGATAAATCAACCTGTTTGTCTGCCTTCTCTCTTTATAGTCCAACTGGTCCCACTCCACAAAAATGATTTGTGAACTTTTGGGTTTATCTGGCAAAATTTCAGAAGTATTTTTGGGAACTCACATACAGGTGCCTACTACTTATTAACTAAATTAAGCGTAGAGAGAGGAAGTATCCCTATCATGTATTATCCATGATTTTAGAAAAGACAAGACATACAAAGGTTAGGATACAGTCTAAGGATAAAATCTTCACATGGAGTAAAATTAACTTTAGGGAAACTTCTTTTTAAAAATTATTTTGTTAGGAAATGGGAAAATCCACTGCAACTCTGCTGCCTGTTATTTGGAAATCATCAGATTTGGTGCCAGAGAAGGCCAGGAACATGAGATTGATGAAGTTGATGCTTCCTGTGTCCTTCCTAACCCAGGTAAGTCTACTCTTCTGTGCTGTGGGCACCATTATTAGCACTTAGGTCATTCTGTTGTAGTATTGTAGCTATTATTCATCTGTCTTCATTCCTGGATTTTCAACCTGGTTGTCCCCATTATGTATCTCTTACATAAAACACAGTACTTGATACACACTGATGAGGCAATGAATATTTTTTGGGTGAGTGAACCCAGTGGATGAGCCTCATGTACACCCATGTTAAAGGGAAAACATCGAATTACAAGGAATAAACTATTCTGCCCCCCTAAGATTCTGGCTGAACATTTGTGCTGAATTGTCAATAAGGTGATAATATATGTCAGTAATTAAGCCCTATGGAATTGGCCACAGATAGTTGCATTTTTTGATTACTTCTCCATTATGAATCCATTTATTGTAGTATATTTAATTAATATTGATTTTGAGACTCAGGGAATTTCAGGATAATAAAAACACATTAACTATTTTTATTGCATTATATTTTCATTAAACAGTAGCTTATATAGCAAAGCTCTATTGTTTTATTAATATGACCAAAGAAAATATTATTATGTGGCTATCACTCAAATCCAAGAAAAAAATTAAAAGCATATCATAGGATTTTCCTTTTGTAGAACTAACTGGAGAAGTAAGAATTTAAGGAAATAGAAGTATTCTTTTCTATTGAAAATAAGATGTTCAAGGAATAATTAGCATCTTTAGTTGGTTCTTGGTAAGACAATTCCCTCCTGTATTTGAAATTATGTAGTTATCTTTTGTCTTTTCATTAAACATCAGTAATGAAGTGGTGGTAATGCATGTTCATTGTAATTAATGACAATGATGTTATACTGATGCTCTATTTGTAAATTTGAATTTTAGAAACCACATATATGTGTTTTTTTTTAGAAATAGGATAACACACTTAGTGCTGAAACTCCCATATCCCACATATTCCTCTTCCTGTGGTTCAATAAGATTAAAGTTTGCTCATTTATAAACATTTTTATTGTGTTGATTATATTAATTTATCAGCTAACATGCTGTCATTCAAATGTGAAAACGACCCTTCTGTCTCACTGTGCATGACATCTGGGAGCTGAAAGGTCAAACCAACAGGGCTTCAAGGGCTTGGGCCTTACTTGGACCCTTCTAGCTCATGCCTCTGAGTTTCAGCTTGCTGCTTTAATAATAGGGATTTTTCTCACATGAAGATACCTAGGACTGGAATGGACTTCTTGGCATCTAAATACTCCACTTTTTATTTGAAACTGGGAAGTAGTTGACTCAACCCTGGATTTGATATACAGTTATCTTTCTTTAGATTGGGAAAACAATTCTGAAAATGTGAGACCAGATTTGCTGGCCTCTCACTTTCAAGACTTTTATAGATTACTTCTTCCCATGTAGGAAGCCAGTGTTGTCACACACAGAACATGTGGGACAGATGGGGACCCACCTTCTCCAGCCACACCCTACCTGCCTTCAGTTACTACTGATAGTCAAAGCTTTTGATATGGAGATACAATTTGGTGAATCCAGCTGCCCTGGGTGGGGATGGGCCTGTGGCAAAGCTGTGTCAGGAGCAGACAGGCTTGTAGTATTTGTGGAGATGGAGTGTCATGGTTTGGATGGGAGGTGTCTCCCCAAAGCTCATGGGTGAGAAAATGCAAGAAGGTTTAGAGGAGAAACAATTGGGTTATGAGAGTCTTAACCCAGTCTATACCTTTACATACTGGATACTTGTAAAACACTTGATTTTTACAGGTGCTCAAAATACAAGCTTGTCCTGAGTCTCAGAAAAGACTTTGGACTTGAACTTTTGGGCAATCTTGGAACTGTTGAGACTATGGGGACTCTTGGAAATGGACTAAATGTATTTTGCACTGTGAGTTGGCCATGAGCTTATGGGGGCCAGGGACAGAATGTTATGGTTTAGATGTGAGGTGTCCCTCAAAAGTTCATGTATTAGACAATGCAAGAAGGCTTAGAGGAGAAATGATTGAGTTCTGTGACAGCCTTAACCCAATCAGTGAGTGTTATAGACTAACCCAGACTGGTCCCTCCTCTGCTTTTTATCTTACATTCTGAGTATTAAGCACAATGTCTGGCACATAACAGGTATTAAGCAAATAAATCATTCATATAGATGATATAACTCTCCTCTCATAAAGAGAGCCCTCAATACTATAGATCCCCAGTTACAAAATAAAATTAAAAAAAGAAATGAAAATGAAAAATATTTTTTTCTTTCCAAAAGAACGAAACTGCAATAAGCTTATGATAATTACTCTAAAGACTTCAATATACAGAATCATTCTGTAAGGTGCTGCAACTCCAAGTGTGCATTGTGCACCAACAGTTCCTGGGCATGGGGACCTTTTCCCTGTCTCACCAACCCCTCCCTGATAACACCTTCCAGACAGAACTGTTTACATGATGATGTCTCTGTGTTTTAGTCAGCTTTTTCACTGCTATGACTTAAAGACCTCAACAGAACAATTTTAGTGCAGGAAAACTTTAATTGGGAGCTCACAGTTTCAGAGGTCTCAATACCTAGACTTCAGGCTCCAATCCTTGGGGCCTGAGTTGAGGCTGAACATCATGGCAGAAGAGTGTGGCAGTTCACATGATTATCAGGAAACCGAGAGAGACCCCACTCTTCAAATACAAAACATATACCCAAAGGCATGCCCCCAGGGACCCACCTCCTCCAGCCACACCCTCCCTGCCTTCAGTTACTACTCAGTTAATTCTGTCAGGGGATTAATTCACTGATGGGTTAAGGCTGTCACAGAACTCAATCATTTCTCCTCTAAGCCTTCTTGCATTGTCTAATACATGAACTTTTTTAAAAAAAATTTTATTGTTGGTTGTTCAAAACATTACATATGTCTTGACATATCATATTTCACACATTTGATTCAAGTGGGTTATAATACATGAACTTTTGAGGGACACCTCACATCTAAACCATAACATTCTGCCACTGGCCCCCAAAAGCTCATGGCCATCTCACAGTGCAAAATACATTTAGTCCATTTCCAAGAATCAGTGAGTGTGAAGGTCAATGATAAAACACAGACATAGAAAAACATTTCTGTAATTATAGGTAGTGATTATTCCTGTGAAGGAAATAAAAAACAATAGAGGAATACAGGTCTGTGTTGACATTAGTGCGAATCATTTGGACACAGAGCCACTCAGAGCAAGATCAGGACCTGGAGTAGGCAGTACTGGGAAACTCTCTAAGACTGGAAAGCTGGCATGACCTGGCTTACCTGGTTGCTACATCTTCAGGAGGTGTCCTGAAGGCATGCTCAGCCTTCCAAAAGTTCTTCCTTTGTCATTTGCTTAAAGAGGAAAATTTGAACTTTCTAAGCCATGCACTATCTCTTTAAGCTTTTCCCAGTAATTGTTTCAAATGGCCCTAGGGTAAAGTTTCTGTCAATGTTCTTACTACCACCATAACAATACTCAACTGTCACCTTAACAACTTTATGTACTGCAAAATTTAATGGAAAATGTGCCACTTCAATGAAACCAAAGAAACCTGAAAATGGGATACAGAAAATGACATGGTTACTATGGTAATGGCATCTCGTTGGCAGTTTGAAGAAAATCATTTAACAAAGTTATAAAATTCTAGTAAATATTGGACAGCTTTATGGAAATGTAATAAACTGAAGTCATATATCAAAAAGCACTAGAACTCATTTTGCATTTATGGCACACAGCAAAATTATAATGCAGATGAGGACTAAATGACCTATAAATGTTAAACACATAGTTAAGCATGGGATATGTCAGCCAGAGTGTCTGTGGTTTTCCTGTGCAATATGTTCAAGTTAGATTGCAATGAGAAACACTTGCTTTTCTATAAGCTGAGGTATATTTTGGTCCCTTTCTGAATCAGAAATTAGAACAATACCCATATCCATTTTCTTGCAGATAATCAGATAAGATACAATAAGAAACCAGCAAGGCTTTGTCCTTGGATGTGAATTTAACAAGGTTAATGCTGATAACATTGTTAGCCTGGTTCTGTTACTGCTCAGCCTGTTGTACTCCACTGGCTCTGGTTTGTGAGAAAATCATTGTTTTTACTCACAAAACATAGTCATTGTTTTGTATTTTTCTCAGCACCACTGTATGAAACTCAGTTTGATGGTGTTTTGAATAATGCATCCTGGGATCTAAAAGCTTTTCAATTTCTAGGGAGCATTTTATCCCAGAGAGAAACAGTTTTCTCCATAGCAGCTGGTCTAGATTTCCTGCAGAAGAAAATTAAAAAGGACAAGCTCTTTCTAGGGCACAGAGAGGTGGCTTTTCCAGTTAAAAAAATTGATGGTGAATGTTCATTTTTTAAAAATTCAGGGCAACAGTTCTATGATAATCAGGGAGGATATACTGCATATATATAAGATGACCCAACAGCCAAGTGAATCAGTCAATCAATGATCATATTCTCAAAATGCAGAACAACAGAATTGACTGATGGCTTTCATTGAGTCAGCCACTGAACTAGAGCAAAGCCATCAATTTAAGGACTCCAAGTCATCAAGCTGTAGGCACTGTTTTATTCTTCATGATTCATCCTCTTAGGTTTGGTATGATTGTCTCACAAGTAGCTCTGAAGGTTTTCATGTTCAGATTCTTTAGTTCCCAGGCTCTGGGAGTTCTCAACTACTCAGCCTCTGATCTCTCACAGTAGCATTTCACACACCCTTTTCGGTAATGGGTCCTCCTTTTCCAACTCCCTGGGGACATTAATCATTCCGTGCATATTCCTAGCTTCCTTTTAGGACTCAATTGGATCCTATACTTGCTTAAATGGATTTATTGCATAGAAGAATTGAGAGTAGCATTTCTTGAAGCGCATTATTAGACTGAGTTGTTGGTTTGTCAGGTGACAAGAAAGACAAAGAACTGTAATAAAATTAAATGGAAAACATTCTGGGTGTTTTTTTACCTTCTATTAGAATATGAAATTTGAAGTAAGCAGTGGTGGCAAATGAGTTTGCATAGGTAGATAATCCTAGGAACATTGATGGAACACTTGTTATATGCCAGGCACTGAGATTTTTACATGGGTCATTTCATTTATTCTTCATAAGCTTTAAGGTGGGTGTTACTCTTATTCCTATTTTTCAGTAGAGGAAGGAGATAAAAAAAAATAACTTGCTTAAGGTCACATAACAAATAAATGATAGTCCCAGAACTTGAACTCCAACCTGTATGAGTCCAAGTTCAGTGCTTTAAACTAGCACACTGTGCTGAAGTGTGGTCTGGGTATAGTCCTGCGTAGCAATCCCTTTAATGGAAACAAAGGGCACATAATTAGTACTCATCATAAGATCAAAACTCAGAACATCTCTGGATTTCTACATCCCACAATGGCTATGCAACACACATGGGATTGTCCCTGAGGGACTTCAGAAGGGCTGATGCAAGGCCACCACAGAGGCACAAGAAAACTAATGGTCAGTCCAGATCAACTACAAGCCAAAAAAGTGAAAGTGAACAGAGAGATGGGAAGTAAAACCAGAGATCAGAGCTGGAAAGAAGGTCTAAGTCAAGATGAGGATAATATATAAAAGGTTGACTTGGACCAAATGTTGGAAAATCAGAATTCTGGCTAATGTGTATGCCAGTACAAGTACCTTGAAGAACTTTGATGGAATGAAGGACAGACAGAGACAGAGGGACAAAAAGAAAGAGATACATGTGATATATTCTCATTATAAAGAATTTAGAAGTCTATGGCTATTAAAAAAAAAAGGAAAAGAAATAAGAAGAAATCTTATCCTAGCTCCCCCCCTTTAAAGAAAACCACAGTTAACTTTTGGTGTATTTCCTTTTAGTCCCTTCTCCTCTAAGATTTTTATATTTTCATATAGATATCCCAAACTGTTACAGTAGTCTCCCCTTTTGGGAGGCAGAAAGCATTTTAAGACATCCCACTGTGGACACCTGATACTGTGGGTAGTACCAAATCCTATATGTATTACTTTTTTTTCCCTACACTTACTTACACAAATATAATGTCCTTTTGTCTTAACTAAGTACTTAGCCTACATCAGGACCATAAGTTTTTTCAGTTTGAGGTGAGACACCAAAATTGGCACAGCTTTTTTCCTTCTTCACAACTTCATAGATAGAAGATTCATCCTTACAGGATGCTTAGATCTTGGCAATCTCAGCATATGACTTCTTATTTACTTATTGAGACTTTTCATCTTTTTACTTAAAAGAAATATTTTACAGTTTCCTTTTGTGATATTCAAATTACCAGCATCACTATTCTTATGCTTTAGGGTCATTGAGTGTGATAGTAAATAATAAATCAATAAGGGTAACTTGAAAACAAACACTGCAATACTATGACAGTTGATGTGATAACCAAGGTGGCTATAAGTAACTAAAGTGTTGGTAGCATATACAGTGTGGATACATTGGACTAAGGGATGATTCACATCCCAGGTGGGATGGAGTATAGGGTGGCATGATATTTCATCACACTTCTCAGAATGGCACACAATTGAAAACTTGTGAATTGTTTCTTTATGGAATTTTTCATTTAGTATTTTCAGGCCACAATTGACTGAGACTGGAAAGCAAAACTCAGGATAAATATATATATATATAAAATATACAGAAGAATGTATCAAACATATGCACAGTTTGATGAATATGTATACAGTGAACTTTGGTGCAATCATGGTTCAAGAACTCAAGTTATAAAAAAACTATAAAGAAAAAAAGATCAGTAGAGGGAAAGGAATAGGGGGAGGAAGAAGGAGAAGGAAAGGGAAAATACAGAATTAGAACTGTATTAGAGCAAAAGTATATTAGAATTAAAGCAAAGTATATCCCATGCTTGTATAATTCTGTCAAAAGAAACCCTAATGTTATGTATAACAAAATGAACTAGTAAAGAAAAGGGGCTCAGGTTAAGAAACAGAATATAAAAATTGCCCCTTCTCCCCACTCCCTGTCCCAAGGCCCAGGTTCCCCTCCTTGACAGTTACCTTCTTCTCTATTGCCTTTGCCTTCTTTCTCTCTCTACCAAACACAATCCTGATTTTATAATAATCCTATTTTTTTTACTTTCTTAATATTTTTATTGCACATGTAGTCTTTCATAAACAGTTATACCTGTTTCTGAAATTTATGTAAGTGGGATCATACCCTGAATTCTGGTGAGTGGTTTGTTTTGCCCACATTTTGTTTATAGGAATATATGTTGACGTGTGAAGCTGCAGTGGATCACAATGTTATTTTATCTACTTATTTCAGCGATTTCAAACATGACAGTTTTTTTTTAATCATATTTGAGGCGAATGTGTTTCCTTGTAATTTTGTTATGCTTTGACATACAGATATTATAAACAAGATTACATAGCAATTCCCATTGATCTTTTCCCTTTATGATTTTGTTCTTACCTTTGAAATTTAGATGGTCCTTCCCCTCCAGGGAAATTAAATATTTGCCCTTATTTAAGCTTTCATACTTTGATTTCTTTTTGGAAAAAAAAAAACTTTAGCACTTTAATCCACCTATATTTATTTTGATTTCTGGTGTAATTTGACATATAGGCTTATTTTCTCTCCTAAAAGTTAACTATATATTGTTTAATCTTTCTCACGCTTATTTGTGTTGCTTTCTTTGTATAGCAGGGATGAGTCAGAGCTGTGTGGATGAAAGGTGAGAAACAAGGCCAGTTAGTACTGGACAGAGGAGGAATGGTTTAGTGTCCAGGAGAGGTGATGAGGGCTTCTTGGAGGAAATGATAGCTGGACTTTGTTTTGTAGGACAAATGGGAGCCTGTCAGGGCAACAGTGACAGAGGGGGAAGTGGTGGGTGAACATTTTGGGCAGAGGAAACTAACAGTAAAACTGTAGTTTGTGGTTATACTCTTGGGCCCTAGACAAATTCAGTTACTTAATTTGCTGTCTTTATGATGTCCCTCAGCTTATTTACCTTTCCTGTGCTTTATTGTACCTTAATAGATAACATTGCTTGTGTATAAAATGGAAATTCTAGATAAATTCTACTTTATAGGATTATTATAAGCAATAATAATACATTCAAGGACTTAACTTATACAAAGCACTTGATAAATATTTATTGCCAATATTATATAAGTTCTAAATACTCTGTTTTGCTCTAAACCAACTGCCTCCTACTAGCTGTGGGTGATATGCCAGATAATCCACATGTATTAACTAAATGAATGATGAACAGAAGCTTGAAATACCATATCTTTGGGAATGGAAATGTAGTCTCATGTTACTTGAATAAAATTTCTGTGGGACTGAATCATGAAGAATGGAGTTCAAGGGAGCTTGATCTTTTTCCTATAAGCCATAGGGAGACACTGGGTGATTTTAAGTAGAAGAAAGTAGGGGGAATAATCAAGAGAAAACAATTACATTACAGTTTTAGTGGCTAGCTGGAGACTTTCAAGATCCCCAAACTCATGACTGTGTAGAGCAGTGACTTGGATCATGGTCTCTGATTGCCTTGTGGCTGTGGCTGCACTTGCACAGAGCTTCCTGCGCAAAGGTCCAGGTCAAGATTGCCCAGTTGTTATGGTGATATCCTGCAAGGCCTGGAACTATCAATTTTGACCCTGAGCTCAGACACCAGCTACCAGGGATAGAGAATTATGAGAATTATGAGTTACAGTTAGATAATTATAATTGCTTGCCAGTGCTTTGACCTTCAAGGTTGGCTGCTTTGAAGAAACTTTTCCACAGACACCCTTTTGATAATAAACCTATATACTAAACATACTGAGCTAGTTCTGGGTCATTGTTCCTCCATCAGAGGCACGATGCTCCACCTGGTCCTAGTTTTCTCTCTATAAGTGTTTGTCTTAATCCCCCCTCACAGGTTTCTAAGATTCAGCCATGAAGGTCACAGCATATGACTTCTGCCTTCTCCAAAACACTAGGTAAAAGAGATTTTTAACTTTATCTTTTCTCAGAAATACTTAAAGACAGAGACATTATGTCTTTATATAAATGAATCCAGACTCGAATAGATCTTATTAGGTTAGGTTGTATGTAGGATCTTTCTTATTTTTAAGGCAACTTCTTTTGGGTTCCTGGGGCAAGCCTTATTTGATGCCCCTTTATGTCTGTTTTCTCCGCTTCTTGGTAATGGGGCCCACAATTTCTATCTGGGCATTTGAACATCTGGAATTAGGACTACATTGCACAGCCTCCCTTTTGGCTAGCTGTGAGTGTGTGACTGGCCAGTGGAATGTCTGCAGAAAAATCGTGTAATTTCTAGATCTACTCTTAAAAGGAAGGAGCATGTCTTCTTCTTTACTCCTTCCTTTTTTTTTTCCTGGTGTATAGATTGGAGACATGATGTCTGGAGCTTACGCAGCCATTTCAGACAATAAGGTAGAGGCCACATACTACAAATGTACCTTTTCTTACAAGTTATGGCTTGTCTTCCTTCAGACTCTGTGAGAAATGTGCCTCTATATTCTTTACATTGCAAATTTCTATCACTTGCTGCTGAACCTAATTTTTACAAATTCTAATTCATACCTATTTGCTCTTAATAATTGCACAAGAAATGCAGAATTCCCTCTTCCTGTTTTAAAAAAAATTCTCTACAATAATAGGCAAGAATTATTAGATTTCTCTTTCACTCTTAGTATTAAACTCTGCAAAACCCCTTTTCACCCAGATCACTTTTTTTCCTGATCTCTAGTGCTTTCTTTTGGCTTTCTGAAATGTTTCAGTGTTCCTCCCTTAGTTTTTCTTTGGGGTGGGATTGTTCTGTGTAAATGGTAGATGGCTGGTACTTTTCTCAATGTAGACTAATTTTATTTCTTAAGTCCAAAGTACTGGCATCTTTCAGTTTTTGTTCAAATGAACATTATAGTTGTTAAAGTAACTTTGGCAACCTATAATCCCAGTGACTCAGAGGCTGAGGCAGGAGGATGGCATTTTCAAGGCCAACCTCAGCAACTTAAAAGGGTTGGGGATGTAGCACAGGAGTCAAGAGTCCCTGGGTTCAATCTCTAGTAACACACACACACACACACACACACACACACACAAAATACAAATTTATATTTTTCTATGGTTCATTTGTTCATTTCTAACTTGAGTGCATTCAGTGTCACTAAATTATAAACTGGCCTAGAAAATCACCCAGCACTTGACTCCTGTTGTGTACACAGATCCAGAGCATAATAGTAATATTGGAGGGGTGGACAGAGTCAAGGCTGTGAAAAATTCACCAGATAGAACATATAGCTGTGTTTGGTAGGTCTGGTGTAGAATTCAAAGCAAGTTTTTCAAAAGTATGTATAAATAAATGTCTTATTGTTTGGAGCAACAGATAATTATGTTTTCACTTTAGTAGGAATTGCAATTTATCAGTGGGTTTGGGACATAAATATTAAAGAGAAAACAAATAGTAGCTCAGAGTGGTGACCATTCACCTATTCATTGCTTCTTGGAGGATGTGGGATGAGTTGTAAGTTGTATTGACAAAAACTGTTGATTACATTACTGGAAATTTTGTGATTTGCTTACCTATTTCTTATGCTTTTTCTGGATTGAATTATTGATTTTCTTTAGATGCCCCTGGGCAGGATTTTTTTCAGAGGAGCAGAACCAATGCTGGTTCACATCGATAGGAACATGAAAAATATAACCATGGTGTAGTGGTGAGAGTATGGACTTTGGAATCCAAACACCTGGTTCAAAGCCCACATCTATAACTTATAAGTCACTGGACTTGGATGATCTATATGACATTTATAAGTCTTAATTTCCTTTTCTCTAAGTGAAAAAAGTAATATCTTCTCCCCAGTTTTGTTCTGATAATTTGTCTTGATTCTACAGTTTTGGAATTATTAGACTATGGCTAAGCCACAAAACAACTGGCCAGAGGCAGTGTACTGACCACATTGTGTCAGGACATAGTAAACACTCACCAATTACTTGTTGAATGAAAGAATGGAAAAATGTGTGTACACATCTCTATAACTGCTATTTACTTTTCCTTAGATTACAGTTCCCACAAAACAAATGCAATGGGCTTCCACAGAATGGCTATGTTGGCAAAGAAAGAGTGAGAGATAGGCTTGGAATCAGGTGAGGCAGGAGGTAGTGTGTGTGTGTGTGTGTGTGTGTGTGTGTGTGTGTGTAGGGGAGAGAGAGTGGAAAAATCCCAAGCCCATCAAAGACTTCTGGCTTGCTTTGGTATTTCACTCACATAAGGAAGTATAAACAGAGGGCTCTGTTTGGGTTATGACTCTTGGAAGCTATCAGCCTATTTCAGGTATCAGGTGATTTATAGTTTTGACATTGGCTCTCCCCCACTGAGAGATATAAACCCTCTCAGGTGCAGCATTATAGCATTTAGATTTCCACTCATGATTCTGAGCCAGGGGAAACAAACGAGGAATTAAATGGTGCCAACAGACTGTGCATGAAGATGACCTCCTTTCTGAAAACAAAAGGCAGGGTCTCCCTCTCTCCCAAATCAATGAGCTCAGGCTCCTACCTCACCCACCCTCATGGAAGAATCTGTGTGAATTGTTTCTGTAGGCTGATTCACATAACCCTCTTGTGGGGCTGATGTCCTTGATTACCCATTTGCTACATTCAGCTTCTACAAACCACAAAGTAGTCACAGTGTGTAAAGCACACATGTTTTATTTAGGTACAGATTGATTGGAACCCATAGCATTTCTCTTGCTTCATACCAATTATCATAAAGAGGCTTTGAATATATGTCTAACCTCTATTCTCTCCTCTGTGCTCTCTTTAACTAGATGAAATGAGATAATGTATAAAAAAGGAAATTTTGTTTCAAGGCAAAGTGCTATGCATATATTAGAATAATAATTTATTGATCTATGGGGCTATCAGAATTAACCCACAACTTATTCCCCAAAGCAGAGGCAGTTGGCAAAGATTTAGAATTAAAAGGTTTTTTTCCTCCTTTGAAGCTTCATCTTGACAATCAAGCTCACTGAGGGCATGTTTCCTTCACTGCCCTCCCTCCCTCCCTTCCTTCTTTGCTTTTTTTCTTTTTTGATACTTGATTCCTTTGTGTTCTCATTGCTGCACCTCTAGCTTGGCCTAGACATTAGAGCTGTGAAGTATGAGGTTCCCACCCTATCTGAGCTATGGATGATGGTATGTTTAAGAAAAGAAATAATCTTTGCTCTATTTCTCATGGCTCTCTCTGAATCATTTTAACATAACTCACTTGTTCTTTTATTCACTGAGAAAACATTTAATAAGTCTATGTGCTCTAGGGTTTCAGAAGGCTCCTACCTAAGTGGGGTGATGGGATTGAAAAAGAGTTGATGAAGGATAGGTTTTTGAGGTGGATCTTTAAAGGATCAAATGACAGCAAGTCACTGAAAGAGAGACGATCTTAGGACATCTTTAGGTTGTGGCTGAAATAGAAATGGTCAGTAGTACAGTGAATGGAGACATACTTAGAAAAACAAATGAAAGCTCTAAGGCTGAAGAAAGGAGATTATTTTCTTAATTATTTCTCGGATTCAAGATATAAAAATGTTGAACATGAAGTAGATGAAATGGTAAAATTTTAATAAATCTCATGGAACTGTTTGATTCAAATCCTAATTATGATTTAATAGCAATAAATAAGGTTCCTTTAAAATAATTTAATTATGATTAAAATGTATCTTTCAAGTAATCAGAACCAACCAAAGATGGCTCCAAGTTGAAAATTCTTTTTCAGGATACTGCTCAGTGCTCAGAATTTGTGGGCCATTCCTTGCTCAACCCAAGTGTGGATCCCATACAGAAGCGGTTGTAAAACTGAATGAGCATTTTCTCTAAAACACTGGGGCACAGTTAGCCTTCTTTGGAGTTCCATTCAAATAGAGAAATGCAAAGGAGAACAACTTATTTTCCCCACTCCTTTGGAGACCAAAACTGTGGCACATGAAGGCTACTAAGTGCTACTGGCAGCGCCAGCAGGTAGCTTCAGGGCCTACAGAGCAGCTGCTACACCCAGTGCAGACAGGAATTTCTGGACCAATTCTGTTGATGGGAGGAGAGGTGAAAGTTGGGGAGACTTTCTGAGATCAGAGTATTGCCAAAAGCCAGTGAAAATTGTCTTTATCTTACTGGGACCTGAGCCTGGTGGAGTGCTGAAAAATTTAGGTTGGGTATAAAATGAAAATTAGAAGTGGAGGGAAAAAGAAAATGAATGATAAAAGGATAGAGAATAAAACTGTTTTCTATCCAGACATTTTATTTTTTTGCCCCTATCTAATATTTTCAACTGCCATGACTCATGACCATCTGAATATTTGATAGGCACTTCAAATTCACTATGTCACCAAAAAAAACCAAACAACAACAACAACAACAACAACAAAACCATCATTCTCCTCTTCTCCCCAGGCATCCCCAGGTATTTTTCTTCTTCCTTTCTATAAATAGTATCTTTATTCTTCAAGCCATCTGGAGTTGAAAATGAGTTCATTTTGATTCCTTCCTGACATCCAATTAACTAGTGAATCTCATAGATATTACCTCTGAAATCTTATTTAATACATCTTTTTCCCTCTGTTACCATGGTGCTACTTGAGATTAAGCCTTCATTTTACTTGCTTGCCTTTTGTAAATAAATTTCCAAATTTTCATCTGTCTCCTGCCTTTTGGCTCTTCTGTCCATCTTGTATACCAAAGTCAGTCTTTGTAACACAGAATGCTTGTCATGTCACTGTCCTGCTCAACAATCTTCTGTGGATCTCATTCAGTAAACTGTCCACAAAATCCAAAACTGGACTTCAGTCTGCCTTTCCAAGTGTATCTCCATTCACTTGCACTACTGACTGGCTCCACCCCAGTCATACCCTGAAGATGCCCTAAGGTCTTCTCTCTTCTAGCTATTTGCCATCATTCCATCCTTTAAAGATCTGCTTCAAGTAATTCTTCCTACATGAACTCTTTCCAACCCCATCTCCCCAGTCAGGTATGAGCCTTCTGAAACCAAGGTACTCTGGTTTACATTATATGAACATGTGTTCATACTTTTGCTAACAGTGTGCACCTGTATTGTTCATGGTACTATGTTAGACACTTTATTTACATTACTTTGTTTAAATTTTAGGACTTCATATCAACTCTAATGTAGAATTTTCATTTTGTAATTAAGGAAGCCAAGATTGGATACTTTGCTGAAGGGCAAGCACTAGATTGAATCCAGATCCATTTTCCACAAATGCTCATGCTTTTGTACTAGACCGAACTGCCTTAATTGAAGAGGCCTGAGATTGAAGTTGAGATGGAGAAGCACTGAACCAAGAAATGGAGAGCCCAGGTCTTGGTGATATTACTTGAGCCTCTGTATCCCCCACTTCTATATTTGAGCTCTTCAGCTACATGAGCAGGACAGTGTACCATGAATTGACTTTTAGGTTCAGTAATTGAAAGTCACAATAATGATAGAGCAGGGTGAATGCTGTAAGCTTTGATTTCAGCACCCATATTTGACGTAATTTGGTACAATAGGCTCATGGACAAGAGGGTGAATTGTGGGTTTTTAAGATATATACTGAAGTCATCTCTATGGAGTTGTATCAATCTGGAAAATTTCTCTATTAATATTTCACAAGTTTTATGAATGTCTTAGAAGAAAATATACACAATAAAATAAAATACAAACTCTTAAAGATCTTGAAGATAATGCATATGCAGTGGTTACCCAAATTCTAGATAGACAGGAAACATGGAACCCAGCATGATCATGGTTAATGCATAGGGAAAATACTGGAGGTGTCAGAGTCAATATTCAAAATCAGAGTGGGTGACAGAGTTTGAGAACAGAGAGGCAAGGTAAAGGGCAGGAAGCCAAAGCTGGCAAATACCTGGAGGCAGCAGTTGCATTAAAACCACTCAGATGAAAGTTCATGTCTTACTCTTGTTGATGAATAACTGTGGTAACCTGAAAATTAATCTCTTGAGTCTCTGCTTCTCCACTATCAAAATGGAGATAATTACACTTACCAAGTGGGCTGTTGATTATGGTAACCTCTGTGGAAGTATTAGACACATAGTGGATATTCAGTACATAGAAATTTATCAGGGAGGTATAGTAAGCTCTATAAGAAAAAAAACTCATTTAGATAACTGTAGGACTCAGTCTTGTGGTTTGAAGCAATATTCACTTGATTTGTCCACAGAATTTCTAAAACATTTAGCATCTTTAGGGTGCTAAGCATAAGAATTATTGAATAGCATACTTTTGCAGAAACAATTTAGCTGGAAACAATTTCATCAGCAGTACCTTGCTTGACATATTGATGTGGGTAAGTTCTGTATTCTCCCGCTCATGGATTTTTGAAACATGGGTAATAGTGGATCTAATTTTTAGCCAATTGATTTTTATTCTGCCTTGATTTTAGAGTGAAAAGTTGAGACAAGCCTCAGGGTTGGTATTTGAAATTCTTCATGATTTTAAGTAATTTTTCTCATAAAAATGCAATCTATTATAGAAAAATTAGGAAGCACAGAAGAGCAAAACAAAACAAACAAACAAACAAAAAAACAACCCCTGCATAATCTCACCCATCCATAAGTACCATTGTTATTGTCTTGACTTATATCATTGTAGCTTCTTTCCTTGGCATTCCAGAGGCAGGGGGCTGTGCTACAAGGTGGAGAGCTCTCTATTACCAGAAGTTTTTCAGTAGAATTTTGAAAATTTGTCAGAGATATGTGTCAAAGATATTGCACAGGAGAAAGGTTAAATTTTATAATGTCCACATTTTTTTCAACTATAGAGTTCTAAGAAAGAAATACAATGAATGTCATTGAAATACTTGTTTGTGTATTATTTACTTATATTTGTGGGATCCAGTGGAAAAAGAACTTCTGAAATTCCAGCTCTGATTTGTAAGCCATTCTGTTGTTTCCCAAGGTATTGGCTCCAATGCCTATATTTGATTTCTGTGCTTGAGTAAACCCACCCACATGCCAGACTGAACCCCGGTGCACTTGACATTTTCCCTTTTGAACAGCATCCAGCATAATGTAGCATACTGGAAAAGATCTACACAGTGTGGCTCAGCAGTCATGCAAGCTTTTCTTTTTGTGGAATTCTTTATTTTTTTCCCCTCAGAATGAAAGTAGACTACATTATTTGAGGATAAACAAATCTGAAAGTGTTTCCAGTAATATCTTTTTATGTATATCCTGCTGAAGATTAACTAAAAATTCTCGACTAAGATCTTGCTTCCTACCTAAAAGTCTCAGTAAATACAGACTTTTTGAAATAGAATTTAACTTTTCAAATTCTCCAACTGGAAATAGAAAATGAAGTCCTGCTTCCCAAAGGAAGAAGTCAGGCTTTTGTTTTTCTGTAAGGTGTCCATAAACTCTCCAGCACAGTACCAGCCATGTAGCACACATTTAATGATCTTGAAACAAAATTAATTAAAGTAAAATCACAACTTATGAAAAGTCATGTAGGGCTACATGGTCAAACAAGATCTACATTTTTTTCCTTTACCAGTCCTCATTTTTTGATGAATTTCAGTAAATATTCCTAGTCACCACATGTACTGTCAATATTTATAAGTGGAAGTCTATTATCATCTTAAAGTTGTATTTTGGATATGTTTTTAGTGAAAGACCAAAGATTTACATGATCTGAAGAGAAACCACAGTTTTGGATGTTTTTAGAATCACCCATGGAGTTTTGTTGGTTGAGCATGTATATTTGAGAAGTTCTTTAGATACAAGGGTTTTGCAACTGTGCAAAAATATATTGGCTGCTCTTGTGAAACAAGAGGAAGTCAGGGCCATAAAGCTTGAGAGAATGGGAATGAAAAAAAAGCAGTATGCTACAAAATGTTTGATCAGTAAATAACAATAGTGGCTAAAAGTATTTGGTCTCCACTATTGTATGTGTGGGACATTAGGTAAGGTGGTTTATATGTACACTGCCTTTTATAGCAACCCTAGAAGATAGCATCATCCTCTTCATTTACCAATGAATCAGCTGAGGCTCAGAAGAGCAATGAGCCCCACAGCTGTTGGCAGGCTGGGATTCATAATTTGTTCCACAATAACGCTTTTTCCTTCACACTAGACCATGATGTTTTATATGTGGAATAAATTGAAAAGGGAAAGGAAAAGGATAAAAGAAGTGAAAACTATTAAATAGAAATAAAGTGTGTTTCCTTTTTATTTGAATGGATGTTTTTGAATTCATTTGAGAAATACATGGTAGCAAAAAGGAATGGGGGGTAAATGAGCAAGGGGCTGCCAGGAGAAAGTACTTCCTGCCTTTGTGGATGACGGTGTCGAACATTTTGGTGCCCTCTCTATCCAACTACCATTATCAACTCTGTCCAAATGATCGGCCATTTTCCTTCTTAAAATTCTCTAGAATATGCTTCTTTGTCAGGAGGGCCTTCAACGCTGTCCATATATATGGCTACTTTGTGAGAATAACAAAATGGTACCTTGTGTGGCAGATGAATATAAAGGGTCTCCTTCTCCTTCTGCTAGGCTATCATACTTGGTGAGAAGATTGAAGCCTGATTTTCAGCAACCCACTCACCCACAGGAAAGTGCTTTGTGCAAGGCATAAACCTGCATGGCTGTACATGGTGGCCTTGTTCTTCACCATCATTATTTTCACTACGGCTCACGTCACTTGCAGCCTTCTCTTAATTCTGCTCCTGTCCTCCAATCTTGCCCTCCTTCAGGGATTTATCCACACAGCAGCTAGACTTTGCTTTCTGAAAAGCAACTCTGATCCTGCTATTCCACCAACAATCATACAATATGTCCCCTTTGTCCTTAGTATGGCGCCCGTGTTAGCTTTCCATCTTGATAGCAAATACCTGAGATAACCAACTTAAAAAAGGTTTACTTTGGCTCAAGGTCTTGGAGATTTTGTCCATGATAAATTGGCCTTGTTGCTTTTGGGTCTGTGGCAAGGCAGCACATGATGGTAGGGAGCATGTGGCAGACCAAAGTTATCACCTTAGATCCTAGAAGTGACAGAGAGATAAAGAGGAAGGAGCTGGAGTTTCACTATACCTTCAAGGGCATATCCCCCATGACCAGAAAACCTCCCATGCAGTCCCACCTCTTAGAATTTCCACCACCTTCTAATAGGATCAAGCCAAGGACCAAGCTTTTAACAAATGGGCCTTGGGATGACATTCCAGATCCCAACTCTAGCAGAGATCAAACTCTAAAACATGTCTCTCTTTACATGACCTTTCTCCTGTTCTCTCTTATTACCCCGCTTTTACCTTCTACCCTCCTGCAGTTAATATAGGCCATGTACCTGCATCTGCCTAGAAATCCCTTTCTACTCCACATCTCTGCCCCTTGACCTGGCTGATTTCTCTGTGTCCTTCAGAATTCAGCTCAGACTGGGAAGACTTTCTGACCCTGTGGGCCTCAGCTGTGTTCCCCTGTGCTCACCCAGTGCCTTGACCCACTCTGCACTGTAGCACTAAGACTGTGGTTTGTAGTTGTCTTCTTCCAGCTCTGCTTTCCCATAGGCAATTTCCTTCTCCAGCTCAGGAGCAAGGATTTACTTGCTATTACAGTCCAGGACCTACCCTAGTACTTGGTATGTTGAATAGCCTCAACTGGCAGCCAGTGACACAATTTTTTATTGAGTAGATGCAAAATTATTCTGTTAACTGATCCAGAAAACGTGAAGATAGGGAAGGGGTAATCAGGGATGGAAAGTCAGCCACTTTCTGGATTTAGCATTTTCACTGCCTCTGTTAAACTTCTCTTGAAGGTCCTCGATCCATGGACTTCCACTTCTTTCTCACTCTGGCATGGAATTGGAATGTGGGCTATTTTCTCACACCTGCTTCCGCAGTACAAAGTGTCTCTAAAAGGAATTTCTCAATTAAGCACAGAGTGAGCCACAGAAAACTGCTCTGACAGGTTGTTCCGAAAGAATCTGCATCTGGAAAATGAATCAAGTCTGAACTGATCTCTTTAAAGTCTTGTGGAGCCACAAAACCAGGGACTGTGGAAAGGAGGTCTGCAGGTGGTGTGGCTGTTTATATTTAAAACTTGGAATTTTGGAATATTACTCATACCATTTAGTGGAAGAATTATTGCCCACAGTGGGAGCATTGAGTTCCAGCAGTGACTCAGTTAGCTCTCCAGAACCACAGGAGGACCCCCCCCACACACACACACACAACTTTTGCTTTAGGAAGAAAGACATAAGTGGGAATAGTGAGCATGTAGTTATTGACTCTTGAATCCTCATGACTCCCTCTTCATCTCTGAACCCAGAAGATAATTGTGCTCCTCCCATCTTATTTAAGACCTATACATATGTCCTTCCAAAGGGAAAAAGTCAGTCACTATGAAGTGAATGACTATAACCCACACTTGTCCCCACTCTGCAAAACTGTACTGATGATATGACATATGAGATCATGGAAGGGCATTAGCACCTGCAATGGGTGCACAGGAGGAAAATAATTTTGTTCAGGTATTCCTTTTTTCCCTTCATATATCATAACTTGCAATTCTTCATTTTTATCATGTGCTTTTCACCTTAGAACAAGAGTCATCAAACTCTCTATAAAGGGACAGGTAGTAAATATTTCAGAGCTTGACTCTTGAATTCTGTTGTAACTATTCAAGTTTGCCACTGTATGTAAAAGCAGCCATAGACAATATATAGATAAATGAGCTTGACTATGCTTCCGCAAAATGATATTTATGGACATTGATATTTGAACTTCATATAATTTTATATTGTGAAATATTCTCCTTTTCATATTTTTTCCCTATTCATTGTTCTTCACAGCCAGTTGAAAAACAAGGTAACAAGCCAGATTAGGTCTATAGGCTGTAATTTGTTGGCTCTGCCTGAGGATGTCATCTGAGAAGTGACAATATTGGATTTGTGCTTTCAGATAATGTACCTTGAACTTAAATGTGCATGGGGATCACCTGGAGTTCTGTTAAAATGCAGGTTCATTGTGAGAGTCTGTGTTTCTAACTAGAAGCCAGGTGATAATGCTGCTGTGGCTCTGCAGACCACCCCTTGGGTAATAAGGTTCTTAAAGATCTGCACAGCTGGATTTATCCATGGCAGAGAGCCTGGTTTGGAGAGAGACTGGGTTGGGGTGCAAAGTATAGTAAAGAGGAGTTATGAGGCTTTGTAATGGTCCAGGAGTGGACCCATGAGGCAGGTTCAGTGAGGTTGGAGTGGGGTGGAGGGTATAAAAGAGTTTTGATGGGGCATAGCAGATCTAGGTTGCTGTGAGGATGTGAGAGCTGAGAGAGGGATAACTTGAAGGTGATGCTAAGGTTTGGTTGGTTAGTGGTACTTTTAGCAGAGTTCTCAGTGTTCTATACAGAAGTGTGTGCAAACAGGTGCTTAATAAGTATTTGCTGAATAAATACGGAACAGCAGGTTGGGTTGGAAGGGGATAGAAGATGGAACTAGAAAAAACTTAATCTTGGGTATTTTCAGTTTGGTTTTGTAGAAACCAAGAGACAGTAGCAAAGGCAGGTAATGTTTTGAAGACAGAATGCTATGACTCCTGTTGGTCTTGGAGTGGGTTGTTTTCCATCAACTGAGAATTAGACTCAAATCAGCAGCATTATCAACCAGGAACATAAACTGCTGGAAACCTCACTGACCAAAGAATGAGCTGGGGGCATTTGCCACTTTACAAATGTCCTTATGTAAATGTTTAACTTTATTCCTGTTTTACAATAGGAACTTTTATTACAAAAAGCCATTAAGGAGTCAGAATTTGCTTGCAAAGATTTTAAAGTTCCAGCCTAAGAATCTATTTAATTTGAAAATTATGCTATAAAGCTGGTCTTCTCAGGTTTTTTTCTGCCCTATGTATTGTTTAGTTTGTTTTACTGAAGATCCTAAATATCTCTTACATATTAAAGGATTTGTTTTTTTACATGATAACATTCAATGCTTTCTCAGATGGAACAGATTTTCTTTTGTTTCAAACCCACTTTTACCTTTGCAAACTGATGAACTTGTGGAGGTCTGTCTGTCATGGGCCATAAAGAAACCCAAACATACCAGTGAAGTTTAATCAACAACTTCCTTTCTCTGTCCCTTGCCTCTCCTTCTTTTAATCCATTTAATACACTGCTGTCCAGTTAATATTTTTGAAGCAGATTCTTGATCCTCTCACCCCCTTGTTCAATAAACTTAAATGGCTCTTGATGGTCTACAAATGAAGCCCAGACTCCTCAGCCTGTTTTTCAATGTGCACCACCATCTGATGACCACATACCATTTCCTGAATATTTTCTTTACTCACTTTTACTCATCTCATCCATGACCAAATCAGACTCTCCTTATGCCCTTTCTTGCCCCTGGGTCATTGCTCATTTCCATTCTACCTGGCCCCACTCCTACCCCACAAATCTGAATCCTGTGGACCTTTGAAGCCATGTTAAACCTCACCTTCTCCCAAGGCCCTCTCTCGTTTCTCAATTGGAAATACTATTTTTTTCTTTTTAAAAATTTTTTATGACTCTACCTCACCTTCTCCCAAGGCCCTCTCTCGTTTCTCAATTGGAAATACTATTTTTTCTTTTTAAAAATTTTTTATGACTCTATCTATGTAGCAAGGTGTAGCAGAAAACATATGGATCTCCAAAATGTGAACTCAAGGCAGAAATTTTATTCATTGCTGTATCTTCAGTGTTGAGGCAAGTGTCTAACCACAACAGGTGCTAAATAAATACTTATTGAATAAATGAATAAGTGAGTGCATAAATGAAGGTATGTATTTACTTAAATTTAATGCTATCATTATATGTAAATGCCTAAAGCATGGGCTGAAATAAAAGTGCTTGATTAGTTAGGTTCTTTTCCCATTATTTCCTCTTTTATGACAGTTGTAATTCTCAAATATGTCTACTTTTATAGTGCTGGGACCTAGTGGCAGAGGGTAAATCTATTAAGCACCTATTATCTAATAGGGACTATGCTAAGTATCTTATATTCACATTTTCATTTTAGTCTCCATAAGAATTTTATAAGGTAGGTATGATTCCTTCCATTTTACTAATGGAGAAGCTAAATCTCAGAGCAACTTGTCCTAGGTCACAGATCTAATAAGCTAACAGAGCTGGGATTTTGAAGCCAAATCTGTCTGAACCCAAAGTTCAGGCCCTGAGCAGTCATATATGCTGGTGTGGATTACTAACTAGTAAATTATAAAAACAGCATGCAAAACTGTGTTTAGCTGATGGAAAATTCATCATTTTGCCATGATATCATGAAGCTTCACAATATGTCACTCTGTAAGGAGTGCTTAATAAATGAATTTTTAAAAAAATTAAATTAAAGTTGAAATAAATTGATGAAAAATCTCATGAATTACATAACTAGTAGATCAAGAAGAAGCCATTCTTTCCTACTAGAGAATGAAATCAAAATGATGTTGATTGGCACAGAATCACCAACTGCTCTTGCTCAAAGACTAAAGTTAGTTCCAAAATGGGGAAAAAAAAACCCTCCAGATTAACAAATACTGTCCATTGCCAAGATGAGAGTAGAGAATTCTGCAGTCATCTTTGAAGCCTATGCTCTTTTTTTAATTAGTTGTTCAAAACATTACATAGCTCTTGGCATATCATATTTCAAAAATTTGATTCAAGTGGGTTATGAACTCCCATTTTTCCCCAGTATACAGATTGCAGAATCACATCGGTTACACGTCCTCGTTTTTACATACTGACATTATAACACCCATCATGCCATTTTAGAGCCACTAGATCTGTGACTGCAGGGTTGGGACAGCAGCAGCTAATGATCTTATTTTTTTGAGCTATCATCCACAGCAGATCCCAGGTCCTGGCAATAGCAGCCCCAGTGGAAAGTTTGAGTCAAAAGTTCTCTCTGGCCTACCTCGTCAGGCTATTGAATCACAAAACTAACCAAGTAAGATGAAGAGGAACTTTAACATGAGAAATGTCTGAGAAATTCAAATTATTCACAAGTTGTCAACATGAGTTATCTTACTATAAAAGATAAATAACAGTGATTCTGTCATCAAAAGTCTCTGAAATCTTGAAGACTGTATCACTGTGTGACCTCAGAAAGTTGCTTAACATAAGTTTCAACTGTCACACAGGGATAACAACGAGTACTTGCTCAGCTGGCTTTAGGATTAAGTAAAAATTATATTTTGAGTGTCTATCACCATGTTCAAATGGATTTTAATTTTTAAGTGGAATACTGTTATATTATCCATACTATTTTTAGCACTTTGGGAGATATCTCCCAAGAGGGTACTGACCATGAAGCTAGGCCAACCAGTGAGAAATTCATCCTGATATTGAAAAGACCCCCATATGTATTTTGTCTGCTAGAGCATTATAGGGAACTAGTACCCTGAGAGTCATTTTCATGTATGTGCAGCCATTCTCAGACACTTGACAAAGAACTCAGAGTCTCTTTCAGGTATTTGCCAGCACATTGATTATTAATTGCTATCAATTTTGATCTTATTTGTATAGGAGCCTCATTAATTAATTAGATATGAATTACATATTAATGTGATTATTCTCATTACTAATCCAACAATAATTGAAGTGTTGGTGCATACTAATCCAATTCTCATAACGTCTCTGCAGGGTAAAGATTACTGTCATCACTTGCAGATGTACAACCTGAACTCAAATTAGCTCATGTAATTTGTCATCCATATCATAGACAGGAAGTGACAGAGCTGTAATTTAAGCCCAGATCTGCCTGATGCCAAAGCACGTGTTCTTTCCATGGAAATACAGACTTGGCACAGTTAACCACATGGTCACAGCCTAACGCTTACATCTCACAGGAGTTGTGTGGTGTATGGTGTAACTTCTCTGCTTGGAGGTGGGGGTAGAATAAAACATGGTCCTTTGAAGGTTTAATTGTTTGGAAGAAGTAGACAAATACACAAATAGGACTTATAGTGTAAAAAGGGTCTGATTGTTGTGTACATTGGGAGGGACTGGATTAGGTAAGACCTTTTTTATAATTAATTAATTAATTTATTTATTTTTTATTGGTTGTTCATAACATTACAAAGCTCTTGACATATCATATTGCATACACTAGATTGAAGTGGGTTATTAACTCCCAATTTTACCCCAAATGCAGATTGCAGAATCACGTCGGTTACACATCCACAATTTTACATAATGCCCTATTAGAAATTGTTGTATTCTGCTACCTTTCCTATCCCCTACTATCCCCCCTCCCCTCCCCTCCCCTCCCATCTTCTCTCTCTACCCCATCTACTGTAATTCATTTCTCTCCTTGTTTTTTTTTCCCATTCCCCTCACAACCTCTTATATGTAATTTTGTATAGCAATGAGGGTCTCCCTTCATTTCCATGCAATTTCCCTTTTCTCTCCCTTTCCCTCCCATCTCATGTCTCTGTTTAATGTTAATCTTTTCTTTCTGCTCTTCCTCCCTGCTCTGTTCATAGTTGCTCTCATTATATCAAAGAAGACATTTGGTATTTGTTTTTTAGGGATTGGCTAGCTTCACTAAGCATAATCTGCTCTAGTGCCATCCATTTCCCTGCAAATTCCATGATTTTGTCATTTTTTATTGCTGCATAGTACTCCATTGTGTATAGATGCCACATTTTTTTTATCCATTCATCTATTGAAGGGCATCTGGGTTGGTTCCACAGTCTTGCTATTGTGAATTGTGCTGCTATGAACATCGATATGGCAGTATCCCTGTAGCATGCTCTTTTAAGGTCTTCAGGGAATAGTCCGAGAAGGGCAATAGCAGGGTCAAATGGTGGTTCCATTCCCAGCTTTCCCAGGAGTCTAGGTAAGACCTTGGAGGAGACGATATCTTAGCTAAGTTCTGAGGAATGAGCAAGCGTTAGCCAGGGGAATGGGTGGGGTGGGAGTGAGGAGAAGAATGCCGTAGGAGAAGGCACAACATATGGGAAGATCTGTAGTGTGAGAGGGAAGGCACATCTGGGAACTTTAGGCAGCTGAATATGTTAGGAGAATAGAAATGGAGGGAGAGAGTAGATTGCATGAGGCTTTGGGGCAAAATTAATGAAGTTGGGCTTTAACGTGGTGGAATATTGACATTGCTACAGGATGCGATTTAGTATAGGGAACTAAAGGGAGGGAGAGAGAGGTAGAAGGCCTTGAACAGGGAGGCCAGGCAAGATGGAGAGGCAGACAAAGGCAAGAGGAGGCTGATAATTCAAGACAATGGCCTATAAAATCTGGGGACTTCCCATTGCTCCATGTGTCACATGGAAGCAAACCTGTAGAATTACTATTGGGACATTTTTAGAAGGCTTATTATATTTATTTCTCCATCTAGTCTCAGCCAAGGACTTATGACATAAGAATAGTACCTGAACCCTATTCATTCAGAGTATTCGCTACTAATTTTTCTCAAGATTAGTCTTTGCTAGAAAGTATAGAGCTAAACCTCGGTGGATGCCTGCTAGTTGAACAAGGGCTGAACACCTGAGTCACTTCAGTCCAGAGGGCAGGCAGGCAGCCAGAGCAGCCCTGGTCTAGTCAGGGTGTCTTGACAAGAGCTGAAGGAAGAATAATTTTCCTTCAGGGCATATGACTTTTGTTTGGGAAAGACAATTCCTAGACAATTCCTAGACAACTCCCTAGAACTTTACATTAAGGACGGGGGATTACCCATATCCTATAGGTGGCATAGAAGGGTGTCCTTCTGCCATTAAAAACAAGACAACACAAAATGAAAACCAGAATCCTCCTGAACTATTAGCTAAGGGAATTCTGTAGCTCAAATGTTATCTTCTCACTCCTTGTAACTTCTTGCTATTCTGTTTCTTTTGAGTTCCTGTACTTACACAGTAATTTGGAGGTAGTTACATTTGTAGTACTTGCACAAATGGCACTTGTATCGGGCCTGACACAGTTCCAAGCATTTATGGATTATGTCATTGAGTACTTTACAGTTCTGTGAAATAGGAGCTGTGTTTACCATCATCTTCAGCTTCCAGATGATAAAACTGATCCAGAGAAACATACCCACAGTGAAACAGCTGTTTAGTGGAGTTGTGTTTTGAATCCAGATCATTTGTTTCCAGAATCTACGCTTGAAACCTAGAGTTCATAAGCCTCAAACTGAGGTAGAAACACTAGGAACATGTATTAAGTGTATGAAGATGCAGAGTCCCAGGCCACACTCTCAGGGATTCTGACTTATTTCATCTTGAAGGAACTTGAATATTTGCACTTTTAACAAGTACCCTGCGTGTCTGTGATGGGAGTATTTCCAGACCGTGCCTTGTGAAACTCCACAGCACTGTTTGTCTGTCTTGTTATTATTGCTGAAAGCTTGCCCATTTTCTGCTATACTAGTATACTGTTGAATACAAAGAAAAATAATGTGAAAGCAGTGACATTCTGAGGGTGCTTTATCATGTATGCATGCATGTATTTTAAACATTAGTTATGTCTTCATATGTAAGTAAGTTTGAATGAAACTAGTTTTTGAAAAAGGTCTTAAAATTCTATATGATGCCAATTATCTCTTTGGACTAAAATCATTAGTTATTTGTTTTTCTACCCCATGCACTCACTTTGAAATAAATTTGTGGTCATTTTAAGAGGAGATAATTCTTTGCAAGGTGACATTCTTTTATCATTCCACTGTATGGGGTCAAAACTACTTGTTTGTTGGTTGTTAATCATGTTGTAGTAACCATCAAATATATGTTGCTGTTTTGAGAATGTGATCCAACCTATAACATCTTCCTAGTCACTCCAAAATTTGTAGTGTTTCTTGTGAGTTTCATTGTACTGTTTTTTTTTAACTCTCTGCCACAATTCTTACACAATTATAATAGAATGAAGTGGTGTCAAGGTACAGTGAATATTGAGGTCAATGCTAAAATGATCAGTGGAAAGGAACTATTTGGAATCTTGATTTTCTATCTGAAATAAAAGGGGTATCTATTTTTCAATCTTACATTTATTTAAATTTGGGCACTTGGGAAGCCCTCTGTTTTTAAGATACAACTAGAATTCACATTCACTTAACAGTGAAGCAATTTAAAAATTTATTTAATCAGAAAGTCCTCATCGGTTACAAAGTAGCCTCCTAAATTAACAAGGGTTCAAGGCAGCCCATTTCCTCCCACTAAGGCCAATGTTCTGTGACTTAATAGAGCATAACACTCCTGGGCTGACTCCTGTCCCTTTCCCTAACTGACCAAGAGAAATGGAGAGAGAGAGAGAAGCACTCCCTTGGGGGGAAAAAGGAGGAGAAGGGATAAGATTAGCTGGCCACTAGAGGAAGGGCTAGTTCACAGGCAGGACAGGCTCAGAGGCTCAGTGAACAATGGAGGCAGGGAGCCATGAGAAGGAAATAAGAGCTTCGAATGATCCTGAGTGTGAGTCCTTCCCACATCCTCCTTCTGTTTTCCCCCATGGTAGTGGATCTCCTAGGAAGAGGCTTTTGTCTCCCTGCCTTTCTCCATGTGACTCTGTGCCAGAAAGTCAGCATTTCTGAGCCTGAAAACCATCCACCACTATTTCCCCCATGTTCCAGCTGAAGCTTTGTCCTGTCTACGCAGTTTGGGTGGGTCTCACCTAATTCAAAACTTTCCTATCAGGATATAATTATTTTTATTTATATCTCCTCTTTAGAATGAGGTGGACCATAGAAGTAAACACTTTAAAAATTTGACTTCCTTTGGCCAAGTTGGAGAAACTGAGATCAAGTGTATTCTTCCAAATGAATCAGGGGGGTGGGGTGGGGAATCAGGAAAAATATATGAAACAAAATTTATCAAGACATTTGAGAGCAGGCAGTGAAGGACAATGATACCCAAAGGATGAACAACACACAAAGCAAGTGCTATAGCTGCCTAACTTATGCCTGAAGGAGTGTGCAGGTTGCTGTGTGAGGTGGGGTGTGGGCCCAGGTGGGGTCAGTGAACCCAGTGAGTTGAGATGACAGAACTGAGAGTTCAGAGTGACAAGGCAGAACAGCAGAGGAGAAAAGTACAGGGACCCGCTTTGGATTTTAAGCTAAATGTCAATGAGCATATGTATGTGAGAAAACTACCCTTAACTGTGGAAAGTACTACCCAGAAATATTAGAAGGAAAAATGCCAGGAGCTCACATGCGGCCAGGAATAGTGCTTACTCCACCACCCAGAGTGGAAAATTTTAACTCATAAGGTATTAGGTAGGGTACTTGGAAATGTGTTGTCTCAGAGTTAGAGAAGACTGAATGCTGCTTTGATACTGCTTAGAGAATCTCAAAAGCATGATTCAAAAGTGATAGACTACTTCCAATTAATACAACTATGTCTCAATTAATAGAACAAAACTCAAAAATATTGGTAGGAATGCACAAATATCCAAAACCTGCCAAAATAAGATTTAAAATGGCATTGATTAAAAATTTATCAAGCATCCAGAAAAGTGAGGAGATTTGAAATGAGGAATAAAATCTGTCAACGGACACCAAACTAGAACTGATACAGGCTTTGAAACAGCAGATAAGAGCATTTACATAGTTATTATAACTATATTTCATAGTCCAAAAAGCTAGGGAGAAGATGCTACATAGAGAATTAGAAGATTAAAATATTTTATTTTTTTAGTTTTCGGCGAGACCCAAATTAAATGTGAAGAACTAGAAACTACAGTATCTCAGATAAGAAACACACTTTATGGGATTAACAGCAGCTTAGACTTTGTTAAGGAAAATATTAGTGAACTGGAAGACATTCCAATTGAACATATCCAGAATGAAACAAAAGGAATTTAAAAAATAAGTAAATAGCATACCAGTGAACTTGTGGAGAACTTTGAGCAGCTGAAAATATGCATCATTCACCTATTAGAATGACTAAAATGAAAAAGACTACATATGCCAAATATTTGCAGTTTCTTAAAGAAACCACATAAACTAGCCCATTTCACTCCCAGGTATTTTCCTAAGAGAAATAAAGCCATCTTTTCACTCAATGATTTGTTCATAAATACGTATGTCAAAACTTAAATTATACATGTTAAATATGTGTTATTTATTGCATGCCAATTATGCAAATATTAAAGCTGCGGGGGGAATAAAAAAAGAGAATTAGCTTTTTTCAAACTATAAGCAATATATCTTATAAAGAAGACTCTAGAGTCATTAAAAAAAAGGAAAAGAAAGCAGGAAATATTTAGTCTACAATAACTACTAATGGAGTCAAATTCATTGCTAGCTGGATACAGATTTAAACCTATACTCATACCGGCATATAAACCTATCTACCTGGGAACCTTAAGCAGGATTGAAAGTTCAAGGGCAGTCTTCCCAATTTGGTGAGATACTCATAAATTTTTTTTTAAAGGATTTGGTAAGGATGGAGTTCTCTTTGTTAAATATTAAATAAATATGGTTGGAGGCCTCTGAGGTCTAGTCCATATATTTGCTTTCTAAAAAAAAAAATAAATAAAAAGCGAGTGACTAGGGATGTAGCTTAATGTAGAATGCTTGCCTAGCATGCTGGCAACTAAAAGCCCTGGGTTCAATTCCCAATACCCAAACAAACAAAACAACAATAAAAACCATTTCTATCTGGAACCTAGGCTTTGAGGAGCTGGGGAAAGAGTGGAGGCATCATCTCCAGGCTGGGCCAGTTTAGGCTGTTCATTGGAACAGTGCCCAGGAGATAATCTAAGGACCACATTGAAAGGGGATCATCTCTGAGGTTATAGAACTGAGTAAATGAGGAGACCAGCATGAGAGACCAAAGAGAAGACCAAAGAGGAGGAGAGAATGTAAATTCAAAGGGAATGTTAGTCAGAATGGCACGTGGGAAAGGCTAGAAGAGTCTGAAGATCGATAAGGGGAGGTCAGCAGGCTGGAACCCATTGAATCAAGGTGGAGAGAGGCAGATAAGGCCAGGCCAAAGTGGGAGCCTCTGGTAAATCAGTAGAAGACAAGTCACTCCTTCTGATCAGTGTCTAATACACTCTGCTGGTATTAGGCAGTAGTTTCAAACAATAGTTTCGAGACATTCCATAATTGAAAAACATTGTTTCATTGTGTAGGTTATAGCAATATCCCTATAGAACAAGTATGGTGGAAAATAAAAAAATCTCAAATGCTTATATGAATATCATTAAAAGAAGATACTCAGAGGTTTTTTGGCCTATCACAGCATCCCATCAAGTTCTTTCTATTGGCCTAGGCTATGAAATAGAAGAGCTTTTAGTCTAATTTGCTACCTAGCACTTGGAAAAGATATGTATTTAGTGGGTGTAGAGATTTCATTCATAATGCTTTGTATTTGCCAGCATTTTTGAATTTGTAAAATTCTTTCACATCATGCTTTTTATCATGCTTTTGTGGAGGTTCCCCTCCCCTTTTCTGGTTTTGTTTGGGGGGGAGATTGAACCCATGGGTACTTTTTTACTGAATGATAACCCCCCCCCCCTTTTTTTTTAACTTTGAGACAGAATCTTGTCTTGCTAAGTTGCTTAGGGCCTCACAAAGTTGCTGAGGCTGACCTTGAAATTGCAGTCTTCCTGCCTCAGCCCCCTGAGTCACTGGGATTATAGGCATTTGCCACTGTACCCAGCTAAGATTCCCCCACCCACTTTTTTTTTTTTAATCAGAGTGATTATCATACTTATAATGATTAAATTTATTTCTACCAAGAAATTTATGAAGTAAATTTCATGGTGGCAGAACAACAAGAAAGGTTTACTGTGAATCATTAGCCAGGTTTAAAAAATCATCAGAACAACTTTTATTAGGAAACTTTAAGAATAATTAAACTATGCTGTCAAATACAGTAACAACTAGGCATATATTTTAAATTGCTTAAAATTAAATAAAATTCATAATCCAGTTCCTCAGCTATGGTACCCACATTTCAAATGCTCAAAAGTTCTCCGTATGTCTAGGGGTAGCACAAATATTCAATAATTCATGTGTTGCAGAAAGTTCTATTTGAGTGTGCAGGTCTAAACAAATCTTCTTTTGTTTTCAGTGGCTGAAAGCATACTTACTAAATTGAATATAATTTTAGGATTAGGGTATTGAGAACCCAGAGAAGTTAAATGATTTACACAAAGTCACATAAGAAGAGCCTGAAATGTGCCCCAAACTGCTTACTCCACAGAGTGGTCATTTCTGTACCTCACATCCATGGTTTATCTTGTGTGTCTGCTCTTGAAAATCAAAGGGTCGGGTACTCCAAGCTGGCAGGCAATCAAACAATCATTTAGTTTTTTATTTGTATTTTACACTTAAACTTGAAGTCAGGCATAGCTAACGTCCAAAAACTTCACTTCAAACAAAGTAATAATGTCACACCATAAAGACACAACCCAGGGGAGCTTGGAAGCTTTCCAGGTTCTCTGCTCTATCCCTTTACACAAGTCCCTGTTCAAGCTACTCTACTCCATGCTGGGACCAGACAGTGTGTTCCTAGGTTCACAGAAAAACAGGCAGAGCTGCCCCTCTTAAAATGCTTCTGGAGCACTAGGTGGTAAAGGGCTCAGATTTTCAAAGGTTCCTCAGCAGGGCTTTGAAAATTAGAAAGAGTCCAGTTGAGATGTGAAGAAGGCATGCAATTACATTTGAGAAGGTGCAAAACCTTTCAACTGGGTACATTCTTGATGTGACAGCAAAGTGAGTCATTAAACAGTAGGCTATGAGTAAAGCTGAGACCCAGCTTTGCCCTCCATCAGCTATAATGCCAATAATTTAACCATCTACAGAAACTATGGGTGATGAGCTCTTGGGCCTATTTTCATTACAGGCTTACAACCTTTATTTTTCTGAGATAGTAGATTTACATTCTGTTAAAATGCAAAGGCTCTTTATAAAAAGAAGGAAAAAAAAGCCATTATGTATGGTCATTTTGGAAGATCAATGTTTTATGGCCCCTTTCTTGGCCTCAGGGGAAAGTGATCACTTCCACGTTTGAATTTTGGTGAAAGTTGTTTTTCCTGGATTGCTATTACATTGCGCCCAGCTTTTGGCAGGAACAGGCTTCCTGGACCCCGCTGGAGTGCTGGCTGACATGTCACATCTTCCATGGGGCAACAACTGCTGTAACAAATTCTGGGAGAGCAGCCTATTTTTGTTACCAGACGCTGGAGGATGCATGACATGTCATTAACCTTCAAAAACTGGCTCTGTACAAGAATATTGTCAACAGATGGTGACTCTGATTCTCTCTCTTTCTCTCCTCTCCCATCTCCAGGATATCTTCTGGCAGAGAATGCTCAGTAGTTTCAAATATAGAAAATTTAAACTGCTTATTTAAAATAATACACGGAGAAATAGAAATAAAATTTTAAATACACTTCTTTCATCTATCCCAGGTACGCCTGGTTCATTTACCTTTGCCCTAGGGAAAAGTTAGGCTCTAATTATCAGCTTTACATTCAGGAGTCACTGAAGCCCCAGTAAGTTCTTTCAGTGCTACTTTGTTCCCAGAGCTGGAGAAATCAGTCTCATACTATTTTACTTTCAAATGGCACAATATAATTTACAAAATGCATTCAATAATGTTGTATCTCACAGTTAATGTGAACTGTTAATGTGAACCTTCTGCACATTAGTGATGAGGAAACTGAAGTTCTGTGAGATTAATCCATTTCCATGGCTTGTTTAAAGTCATAGAGCTGACAAGTGACAGAACCAGACTTCTTGGTTTCTTTCTGCAGATCCATTTCTCTTTCCGCTGTATCGTATTGCTTGTCTTTCCAATCATTAAAAATTGGAAGATATAGGTAAAGAATCTCTTCTGTTTGTGGCTCATCTCCATTTTCTTGTTATGCTGTTTGGGATGGAAAGTAGAAATGACAAGGTATGTTTTGGGTGACATTGATAACGAACATTCCGAGGGTCTGGGGGAGATAGACTCCTCTGCTTAGTGTCTGGGAAACCATAAGAAAGAGGGTATGGGCATCAATGAAGGGGAAACTTGCTTCAATACAGAGAACAGTGGTGACAGTTTAGGGGTCTGTCACCAAGGATTTCAAGGTTTGTTATTAGATTTTGGCTGTCTGGCCAGGAGGTTTTGGCATAGATTGTACCACTTTTAATCCTATTGGTCCCTCATGACTTTGGGCTTGCTGTTTTGACATTTCCATCCATCCAAATGAAATTAACTAACACAGCTGAAATTTTAAAAGGAATAACATCATAAAATGTTTGAGATTCTCCGTCTCAAACTAGGCAATCTGCAATCACCATGGCCCGTGATGTTGTATATTGAAAAACAAGTGGGGCTGAGACACCTAAGAGTTGGCTGTGCTCAATTCCTGTATTGCGTATCTGTATTTTATGTGTAATCTCTGGTAAGGCATTTTCCTATGACTTCAGATTTGATTAAAATCATACACTGTGCTTCAAGATTTAAAAATGAAATGGCTGAAACCAAGAAGTGACAAGCTAAAGGAAGCCACAGTCGGCCTGCCAATTGTTCTTGGCAGGAAATGGATGACTCATCCTGAACATGTGCATTCGTAGCTGGGACAATGGGGCACAATGAAAACGTCCAACTTGCTGAACAGTGAGGACATCTTTGTCATTCAGTTTGTAGGAGACTGGTGAAGTGCGGGAACAGACTAGTAAGAACCCAAAGTAACCCGGGCTTCATGTAATAAGAGTGCTGATAAAAATTAAGGGAAAGACATGGACTGTTTCAAAATAATCAACAAATTTGCTAGGTACTGAAAAAAGACCATGTTGGATAGATCCCAGGAAAGTGGAGGTGGAGAAATTCCAAAAGTTAGGAAGGAAATGTGTGATTGCCAATGAGAGACATGATCTATTGCCAAGACGGAGGGAATAAGATTAGCTACAAAAGGAGAAGTATAAAGTGGGTTGCAGGAGAATGGGGACATTTCTAAAGTCCTTCCTAATGTGACTCTGGTTTGGTATCTCATCCTATAAAGATATGTGACAAATAGGTAAATTTTTATTAATTTGCCTTAACATCTGTGAGCTGGCCTAGAGTTACTAAGAACTTAAAAGGACTGAGTGGGGGACATGGGAGAGCAGGAATATCATGGAAATTTCTGTACCTTCTATTCAATATCACCTTAAACCAAAAACTGCTGTAAAAAGTAAAGTCTTAAAAAAAATAATACTGGGGACTATTGACAAAGTATGAAGGCAATCCTGGTTGGGCCCAAGGACAGTGACTAAGGCTCAAATGGCTCTGTGGTCAGAGGACAGAAGGGGTAATTTGCCTGTATGGACCTGTATTTCTCTGTCTATTAATAAGGGTCTTTGGATTACCCTCAAGGTCTTTTCTGGCTGGAAAATGCTGTGATTCACCAGAGGAGAAAGATCTGTGTACATACAACAGTCCCAGAGAAAGGCACAGTTTTGCCAACAGATAAATACCCTGAGTCATTTTGCCAATTCCCCGGGGAAATCTACACTCTGTTATGATTTGCAACAACAGGTGTGTTGATGGCAGTGGAACGGGGCTGAAGGAGATGATTCTCATGAGGCGGGAATGTCTCTGTAAGGTGGAGAGGATTAGTAAGGAAGGTTGTGCTGGAGATTACTTTTCACTGTAACCTTAGCCACGCTGTCCACAGGGAGATCCTAGACTGAATTTTTTCCTTCTTCCTGCAGCCTAGAAAACATTCATTCAGTTGGGGCCCTATATAAAAAGAGTGCTGTGTAAGTCCAGAATTGTAAATAGAAAAGCAAAAGAAGTGGTAACAGGAGTCTGTAGTTTGTTCCACAGTGCGGAGATGTGGTTGTTGCACAGGTAGAAGGTAGAAGATGCACAGAGGTAGAAGATGCCCTCTGAGGCTAGCCTTTCTTTTCCTGCACACACCCTCTAACACAGCAGTGAATAGTCCAAGAAAATGGTGCAGCACAATGTGACACCAAAGCAAAGGCAGACTTTAGCAGACAAATCCTTGCAGCAATCTTGGGCCCTCTCTAAATATTCTCCCAAGTCATTCTCTGAAACATAGAGCATCTGTTTGCGAGCCAGCAGAGCTTTTCATTCAGAACCAGGACACTGTAGGCAGCTACACAGGAGAAAATCTTTTATCTCAGCTTTCCAAAAGCTCCATTAGACAGACTCTTTTTCTTCTTTTCAGAACAGACCCCTGCCTATTTTGAAGGAGGTATGCTCCTGACAAGTACTCTTTCCAAATGCAATGCATTGTAATTCAACCCCAAGTAGGTAACCTGACCAGCCTTTCCACATTATCAGATGAGAGAGGGGAGTCCTCCTGCCTGAGGCCGTGGCTGCAAAGGTGAATGTTGGGAGCAGAGTCCTGCTGCACACCTCTCAGCAGTCCTCACCTCCTGCTGGCTTCTTCCCAGTTTTATGTTGGAACTGCGTGTAGAGACCTATCAGGAACACAAGAAGCAGATGTTGGTATATTAACTCAAGTCTCCAAGGTTTCAGAACTTATGAATACTGGTATTTGTGGTGTTTATCTCACATGTCCTTGGATGGGCTTACTTTCAGACTATTTTTCTTGGTCTTTGATATTGAAAATGTGCTTTTTTTGGATCAGTGGTTCTCAAACTTCAGTGTACATTGGAATCATCTCCAGTGCTTATTCAAAGTGAACATTCAAATGCCCTTCTCTTAGAGATTCTGATTAAAAAGGTGTGAGGTGAGGGCAGTCCTTTTAATGGAAGTTTATTAAACATCACATTGTGAAGTTGTCACATACATTAAATGCTCTCACTCTAAGAGCATGGCTCAGCGAAATTTTACCTATATATCCATCTGTGTAGCTACCGCCCAGATAGAGTGGTGGAACATTCCCTAGAATGTTTGCTTATGCCCCTTCCCAGGCCTTCTCCCGGATGACAACCATTCCAATCTCACAAGGTGTTTTCCTTCTTAACCAGCTGCTCAAGTGATCTGGATGCAGATGCTTTCCTGCATCTTCTAAAAAATCCATGAGTTTGGTATCATGATCAGGAAAAAATTCACTTGCAAGTTTTGAAGTTGGAACTGGTAGCTTATAATGGATAAGCAGAACACCCTTGTCAAGGTAATTTATTGAGGGATGTAGAGAACTCCCAAGCCCAGAGGGGCTGCTATCTGGAGGATGACATGCCTGGAATATGACTGATGGAAAAGGAGACTGCTGTCCCATGCAAGTGAATTGCAGTGTGCCTGTTGCCATGGTAGAGTGTTTGGTGGAGTCTTATGCAAACAATCCGGAGAGGAGGGAGTAGAAGTGGTGAAAGAGATTTGAACCTAAGTCTACTCTCATCTGGATCCTAATCTTTTAGCTTCTGTGCTCTTTTATTTCCTTAGAGAAATAGAAGTCATTTCTTTCTTGGCATGGTGAAAATCTCATGTCTTGAGATCATTCAAGTTCCTTGATTTTAATGTAAGCCTTTTGATATATAACTTGGAGGTCTAAGTATTCATGTCCATCACAAGGTATAAACTCCTATCAGGAGATGACTTCCGAGATAGATTCGTAAATTGGTATTCTGGTTTATGCATCAGAATCTTGTGCATTTCATTAGTGTTCTAAATGGGTCCTGGAAGCTTGGATATCTCTATGTATTATGATAAAGATTAAGTTTCAGAACTTGGAAACCTGAGGACAGGAGACGATTCAGGATAATTTCACCATGGTATTACCAGCAAACTCAACTCCATCCCCTCATCAGCTCCCCCTTCGATTTATTCCCTCTGGCCCCACCAGAGTTTCTGATGTAAAGAAACTATACACTCAGGTTATCGTATTTACTTAAAAATTCCAAATGAGGAATATCGGCTTGAGAGAAAAAAATCTGCTCTTTATCTAGTTTTGTTATTAAAATACACATACTATGATGGTGAGCATTAGTATTTAAAAGTCAGGTCCCAGAGCCTTATTGGTTGTCCCTTACATTTTAGTGGAAAAAAAATGCCTCAAGAGATGGGGTAGAGAGAGAAGATGCGAGGGAAGGGGAGGGGGGATAGTAGGGGATAGGAAAGGTAGCTGAATACAACAATTACTAATAGGGCGTTATGTAAAATTGTGGATGTGTAACCAACGTGATTCTGCAATCTGCATTTGGGGTAAAATTGGGAGTTCATAACCCACTTCAATCTAATGTATGAAATATGATATGTCAAGAGCTTTGTAATGTTGTGAACAACCAATAAAAAAAATTGCCTCAAGGATGTTTTGCTAGAGGGTCATAATTTCTTTCAGAAATGATAACTGCAGGGGCCATAATCTAAGTTCATGAATAATTCCATTTCCCCTGTTTATTTATAGTAAGCAAAATCCAAGTGTATTGTCATGAATGGCCTGACCAATGCCAGTCTTCTTTTGCTCGTGATCACATTTCAGCACAAAGCACACATGGTACTTTTTGGAAATGCCTGTTATCACTCACAGGGAAGGAACACATGCCCCTTTCATTTTAACACCTTCCCTTAGATTTAACCTTGGGCCTCATCCATGCATCTGGCATCAGTATAAAAGGCAGTTTAATCTCAATGGCAGCAGTAGTTCATAGCACGGGGATGCTAATTCTTAGGAATCTATCCAGGTTAAGGCAAATGCACTTTGTGAAACAATTTAACAAGGACTTAGGAGCTTTCATTCCTTTTTTGAATTTATTCAGCCACCTATTTCTTATTTTACTAGAATATATGCTCCAAGACTCCACTGAATTTTATCTTCGACCATTTCTGTGTCCCTTGAACACATCCACCCATCTCTTTACAACCCCATCTCAGCTGTAGGAGATGCAATGTTTATTGCATAGAAAGTAAAACCTGCCTCCTCCAAGATATCTGGAAAGCTGTTCCCACGCCCTGCCAATTCATATAGCCCAAGTTCAAATACATACTGAAGTGCTGCCTTTCACCCTCTTTTACCATCCTGCTTCCCAGGAAAATAAGTTATTCTGATGTAGATCATGAAAGTGTTTATTACTATGTGTTTTCCTAAAAACAGTTTTTGGTGAACTTTTGCTCAGCTGAATATGTGTCTCCATGAGACAGTTTTATTGTTAACTATCTCAGGTGCTTGACACAATAATTTCAGTCTCATCGCTTTCTCTCTGGTACTTCTTTATGAGGTCTCATTGCCTAGGAGCTGTAGGATACCTCTCTAATAGATTCCACCTTGTGTCTCTGAATTCTACACAAGCCTGTAAAATGAGTATATTCTCAGATATACTAAATTTTTCTTCTTTAATGGGAAGTGGAAGCGCCCAAGGCTAGACAAGGGGGGACAGGAGTTTCATAACTCTACAATGACTGCTTGTCATTGAAGGCATGGTTGCCACAGAAACTGGGACATGGCTAAATCCCATATCTCATTTGCAAATCCCGTGGGCTTCTCCTCCACTACTGGTAGAATTAATTATCCCAATAGCTCAGAGACAGAATCTTATAGAACTTTGCAGCCACAGATAATAGTCCCACTCTTTGCAAAGCCAAATCTTCACGGATCATTCAAGTTAATTAATATTGAGTGGTAAATTCTGCTAAAAATTCAGGACCTTATGCACAGCAGGATTCCATCTTATCATTACTCTGGGGTTAGGCTGGAAGATTAACATGCAGTGGGACATGTTTTTCACAATGACAAAGTCAATGCAATGAACTGGAAGATAGGTACATTATTATCATGGAATACTATTTTAGCATGCTGGTAAACATTGTGGACTTAGCTTCATTTACTGACTCTGTGGGGATCCTGTTCTCAGTACATGCAGCTAAAGATCTCCTTTGGTACCAGGACCTAACCTTAGGACTTGGGTTCCATCTTTCATGGGTAGGGACACTGTGCCAGATCCAGAGTCACATTCAGAGTCTTTGAATATCACAAGAAGTTGAGCTAATGGTTCTAGACTGGTTCCCTGTTTAAACTATCAGTGTTACCTTGGATAAGTGTCTTACCTTCTCTGAGCCTCTGTAAAATGGGGAATAATAGTACTTATTCCCTAGAATTAAATGAGATAATGCATTTGTGTGTGTGTGTATATGTGTGTGTGTGTACACATGTGTACACACATTTGGCATAGTATTTGAAATTGAAGAAATGTTCTTGTTCACTGGGGAATGGAATTTGAAAGGGAAGTGAATAGAAAAAAGTAGAAGGAGAAGGAAATTTTGAAAATTCACTGTATATTTATTCATTTTTAGTCAATATTGATTGATAATGATTCTGCGCTATGCACTATTTTGTTCATTTGGAATCCAGTAGTGAATGACTATTTCCTTCCCTTCTTAAGCATTCATGTTCTACCATGGGAAATATAGTTAATAGAATTAATGTATTGTGCTTATTGACTATGACAAGTTAGAAGGTGACAAAGGTTACACACACAAAAAAAAGAAAGTGGTAAAATCTGGTTAGGAGCACCCAGGGATAAGGAGAGGGGCTAGCATACATGTAGCCTTCTGTTCACAACCAAAGTCAGAGTAACTCCTCTTGATGTGATTGGATTTGTTTCTAGCAAGAGCTTCAGACAGAAAACATTGTCTAAAAGCTTATGTGTGTCCAGGGCCTATTCTAAGAGCATCACATTCAATACTTTTAAAAATCCTTATAACAGGTAGACATTATTATTTCTCCCACTTTATAGAAGAGGGATCTGAAAAACAGAGAAGTCAAGAAAATTGCCAAAATGACACAATCACCTCACCAAAGGAGCCTCAGCCCTCCTCACCACTGAGCTGGGCCATCCCCGCAGAATGGTGAGCTGCTGTGAGACCAGAGAGCCCCACACAAGTTCAGGGTGCTGGGTAGCTCTGCCTTTCAAAATAACAAGGCACCTCATATCTAATCCTCTTCAGATCCCTATTTTCTGAGTGTAAATACTTTTAAGGTAAGATATCAGGTTTTCATATGATAATTGCTTTATTTTAGTCATTCACTGATAGAGAAAATGAAAAACAATTAAGAATGACAAAGTGACTCTGGTTTCAATAAATTGTTGGAGGGGGCGTGCATGGCACTGGGGATTGAACCCAGGGCTTCGTGTATGCTAAACATGAGCTGTATCCCAAACCTAAATTCAGTAAATTAAAAAAAAAATCCCTTTGAACTATCATTCCTCTCGATAACCTATCCATAGGTTACTTATGCAGAGAACAGACATGTATTCTGCTTTGTGCATAATAAATTTGGGAACTCTTGGCAATAAATCAATAGTGCCCAGGGCTTTGTGACCCACAGGTAGGATCTTTTGAAAAAAAACAAATTTTCAATTGGATTTTTTGTGTCTGTATTTTAATTGAGGATGGATGACATAGACCAATATGAGGAGAAAGGCAGACTTTGGCTTCTTTTATGTACATTTTCTTAAATGTCTCCTATTTCTTCTGAACAGGAGATCCCAGTTGAAAAATCTCTGATTTGAAGCTTTAACAGCCCAGAGGACTTCCTTCTAGCAAATTTATAAGAAATAGTACAGCATATAGAGTTAAGGGCTAAGACTCTAAAGCAAGAAGGATCATTAATTGTGTCCTAACCACTTAATAGTCAGATAACTTCTCAAGGTCTCAAATTTTTCTATCATCACCATTATTACTACTACTACCACCACCATTATCATCATTATCTCCTGGGATTATGATAAAAAGTAATCATGAGATATTACAAGTAAAATACTCAGAACAATGCTTGGCACTCATTCAACATTCAATGAGTGTTCAAAATCATTACTTATAAACAAAAAGTCATTGTTATTTTTAGCAGTTGCATGAGAGATGGATTTGCATAATAAGGAGAAATGATAGAAGTGAGTAGCTGGCTTAATTATGACTTTTGGCATGAGATGCAGCAGAACCTCAGACAAGTAGTCATCAGTTCTATTTTCATCCTCAAGTCTTCTGAAGAGAGAGAGAGAGAGAGAGAGAGAGAGAGAGAGAGAGAGAGAGAGAAATTTGTGGTGTAGAAAGGTTTTAAGAACCAAAAACCAGATTGTAAGATTGATAAGTTCTCTGTAGTGGGGAAGGAAGGAAAAGAAAGGTAACTGTTATGCTAATTGGTAATATCTATCTGCAAAGAAATCCAGGAAAAGAGAAAGAGACAAAAGAGAGAAGGAGAGGGGAAAGAGAACCAGTAGAGGAATAGAAGCTGTGGCTACGGTAGTAGGGCAAAGGCAGCCAGGTATCAGGCAGGAGGCATAAGATGGGGTGAACGGGAGGCGCTGCTCTAACATCCTTGTGAGACAAGTACTGGGCATGTTCTACTTCATGAATTGGAAAATACCTAATGGGAGAGGTGAACACACTTCTGGATTAATAACATGATTTTGTCATCAGTATTATTATGTGCCAGGTACAGTTTTCATATCTCACAAAATGGATTATTACCATCTTATAGATGTAGAAACTGAAACTTAATAAGTCCACTCAATAAATTAGTAGAAAAAATAGACTACAGGGGCTCCTATACATTTCCTCCCTTTCTAACTCTTGAAGCTATAAGGGTCAACTCAAATGGTCCATTCTTTTGTATCAGGAAATCTACAATAATTCATGTGCTGGATAACTGAGGTCCATTGTTGATTAAAAAAAAAAGAGGGTAAAATAAAAAAGAAAGACAAAGAAAAAGAAGAAAAAACCCGCTCTTTTATTTTTCTGTTTGCTAACAGTGAACAACCAAATTTTTTTTAAAGTCAAAAAGATAGACCTCAAATGCTACAAATATGGCATTTGATAATTTTCAGTTAATTACAGATGACATTTGTTTAACATTTAGTCCATGTGAAAAGAAGTTATTGAGTATTAGCAGTAGCAACAGCAAGGGTTTTTCTAAGCTCCTGGAATCATGAGTCAAGGTAAATATAAGTCCCTTGGTTAGAAAAGGGCACCAACAAGCCTTTGAAAAGTTGTTCAACTTGACTTTGACTTATTGTATCCTTGGAAAGTTGCCCACTTTCAAGGTGAGGCTATTGAGACAGGAAGTTGAAATGATAGTACAGAGAAATTACAGGGTTTCAGTTAAATTTTCATATAGAAAAGCTGAAACTGTAGGGTAACTATGAGCCCCAAAGATGAATTAAGCAAAAGTCAAACTTAAATTGTGCTTGAAATTCTGTCATCTTTTCTATTGGTTCTTTACAAAATGTGAATAGGCCAAGGAATATAATATATTTGCTCTGAACATTACCAAGTAAGTTATCTTGTAGGTACTTCAAAGAACTATGAGATATTGATAATGTATTAATTTTGACAAAAGTTTAATTGGTATTAAAAATAAAAATCAATTGTATATTACCCAGCTAGCTTAGGATATTTATCTACCTCTAACCATGAACACTTTAGAAGGTTAGCACATTATCACAGTACATGAAGACCTTATTTCCTAGTGAAATAAGGCTGTGTCAGAGATGCTACATGCGGATTCCCTTTCTCTACATGGCTAGAAGAGCAAGAATTTATTGTAAGCAGATAATTCAGCGGTAGTGGTAGGTTTGATTCAATTAGTGATGGGGCTGACTTCAATTTCCACATCCCAGGAGGAGGAGTTGCCCTTTTTACGCTGAAGCAACAGACCATGGTCCTGACTAGTTCCATCACTTACTTCTATGTAATTAAAGTGAACACCCAGACAGCGATCTGTGATGCATAAATAAATCTGTCAAACTGACCTCTAGCTAGCAGAGAGCATCTGAGCAAGGCAATATTTAGCTGGTATAGATGTGCCAAACACTAAGTCGGGGTGAACCAGGGTGTGTTTCTTTAATAACTAGGTGACTAATTCTTTGGGTTCAATGGTTAATGTGTGCACACACATTTCCCTGTACTTTGGGACATTTCAAAGGACTGCTAGGTTAAACTATTGGTGTGCCGGAGATCCTTGATGTCCTCTTTCCTTTATTCACATGCAGCTCATATTTGTAGATTTAGGTGGAATCGATAACTATTTCCAGTATTACTAGATGTCATTGCTTGGATAGCAATGCAAAACACCAAAACACAGGTAAAGTATTACATATAACCATGCCACGGTGGCAAGCAGGTCAGAAGTTTAGGAAGTAGAGTTTGGATCTGTGTTTGGAATGTTTCACTAGACAATCAAGCCCTTTGGAGAAAGTAGAGATGAACTCTTGACTATAAATATGTATATGCAAATATATATATTAAGAAGGAAAGGCAGAAAGCAAGGACTGTGTGTTTTAGGCCATTGGGACCTAAAAGGGTCTTAATCCTAACTTCCAGACTAACTAAGGGGAAAAAAAAAAAACAAGCAAAAACAAGTTAAAAACTAGTGGCTTCATGAGATATAAGAGGAAGAACCCAGGACTCTTCTAGTTTCTAATAGCAAAAAAAAAAAAAAAACCTAGCCAAAATGGCCATTCGTCTCTTTCAGAGACTAGCTCTTTTTCAGGGCATAACAATGTGTCAGTATAATCACAGTCCCTGGAGATAAACTACAGACAGAGCTGCTTTTGTTCTTTAATTGAAATTTACAAAGGGAATGCATTACTTTCCTAGGCCCACTCCCCAAAAGGAAGATAGTTATATACAATATTTGGTGCACTGTATAATTTTGATTTTCTGAATAATGTCCCTTGTGATTTTTATGACCATATAAAATTCAATGGCTATGCCCGCCATTGTCTGAGGATGCTCAGAGCTAAAGAAAGAACAGACTTTTCAATCTAATGGAGCTCTTTCTATATCTAAAACCTTAGCTCTTTTTTCTTTTTTAAAGTACTTCCCTAAGGTCATTAAAAAATATTCAAAATGTTATAAAATTTGATCTAAACTCGGTATTCTTGAAGCCAAGAGCTGATCACAGTGCTACTGTGTTTGGGTGGCCCCATTCTTCTGTGGAGTTATCACAAGCTGGATCACATTTACTTCCCAGGGAACTCTGCCTCTGAGGGGACTGGAGGGGAACAGGTGGGGAATGTAATCCTTACTGAGGAAGCACAGCGGAGGACATCTTTTCCTGGGCTAGCAACTTTGCACCTGATAGAATCCACAGATGAAGCCCATATTGTTTGTTTCTCTGCCCACTATAAAGGGCTCTTCTTTGGATACAATATGAAACTAGTAGCTCTGATCCACCAGCCACAGGGCATGTGTTTGGACTTTGTTTTTCTGGCAATGATAACAAGTGTGCTGACCCATGCTCTCCCTCCGGGTCCTACTTGTGACCAACAGGGTGTGTTTCTGAATTGGCTGTGTAGCGGAAATTCTGCATTTTGGCTCTAGAACAGAGAAAAGTTGGGCAGTCTGAAGTCCTAAACCTAATCTCATTAGAGCTGTGCTCCTATCCATTAAAATATTGTGCAGTGATTTCATCTTTACTTTAGGACTAATTCTGGGATGGTTCCAATTCAACCACTCAAAGCTGTAGAAATGCAGAACAATAAATGTTCTGAAATTTATTTTCTTTAACATGTCAATCCCATGCTTGTCTAGCATAAAAACTCAGATCTCAAGTCCCCTCCTGATTTTCTTGTGCCTTCCCTCTTTATCCTTGGTTTTAAAAGGACATATAAAAATCCTGCTGTACAGTAGAAATGAACATGGGACTTCAAAATCAGAAAGTCCCAGGTTTTAATGTTAATTTTGTCGTATATGGCCTCTATAATTTTAAGCAAACTTTCAACCTTTTACAGTCCCGTTTTATGCATTTGCAAAATTGGTATAAATAATGTGGCATGGAGAAGAAGTGATTAACTTTAAAAGTAGAAGAAATGAGTTAAATCCCAGTTCCTTGACCTTTTTGTAGCCTAAAAAGCACTTTACAGGATGGTAATGAGGATTAGGCACTGTGTCTACCTTGCAAATTCATAAGGGTTAAATGGAGTTTATGTGTGGCAGTTTCCATTATGAGGTCTATTTGACAGCATGGATGACAAGAATATTAATTTTCTTGTCCATTCTCTGGACAGTTTTACAGAGGTCACACACCTCTTTGTTTTTCAAGAGCTAACATCTTCTACTCATATTGTCAATAAGATTTTTGACCTGGACATCCAGAAGAGGTCAGAACACATTTACTTGCTTTGTTCAATGGAAGAGGAATTTGCAGGGTATCAGTAAAACCCAGAAACAGGAAAATACGTGTGAATAGTTCATGGATGTTATCTTATTATCATATGTGGTATGTTCAGTGTGTTGCCCTCATTCACAAGGTGTAGTCCAAAATTTCAATGAGCATGGCATGCGCTGTAGCATCTGTATCAGTCTCTGTATGACATCCAACTCTACCACCCTAGTGCCATGGAGGTGGTTCACCACCCTCTAGAATACTCTGAATGGTCTTCTCTTAGTTCATCAACTGAAGGCATTCTTTAGCACTGACAAATGCAAGCATTTGCCTGTTTCCAAACTTTATGGTCAAACCACTTTCAAGTTCTCTCCCAACTATGTGATTCTCAAGAATTCCATTTCTATATACTTCCTACTAGATTGTCCTCATGATAGCTCTTATTTCTTTTATGCTTGTGAAAGTGGGGTATACTTTTTACTCAGTTACTTAAGAATCTATTATAAGGACCCAACAGAGCAAAGCAAGGGCAGAGTGACTTGATACAGTCATAGCCAGCAGAAGTATTTCTAGTTATATTTCAACTTACTAGGTCCATTATGTTAGGATAGATGGAAGTGGACAACTGAGAGGCTGGGTGTCAGAATGGCCCTACTTTTTATATGATGAACCTAGTTTTAAGGTGTATCTTTATGCATTTACCAGGAAGTGACTCCACTTAAGTGATTTTTCCGCTAAGAAAAATTCTTTCTTCAATTCTCTGGAAATCACTGTTGAGGCTGTCATGCTATTGAAAAAGAACGTATTTCCCCCTTCATGTTGCATTTCAATCTTTCTTGCCACTAACCCCCCCCCCCCCACCCAGGATCAGTCTTTCTAAATACAGTTCATGGTGCTCTGTTTTATGTCATTGTAACCCTGACTGCTATGTGGAAGTGGGTCCTGCAGCATAGAAAGCCTGGTTATAATCGTCAGATAAATCTGTTTTCTGGAAACTAAGCATTCCATAACAGACACAGCATATATAATTGTTAAATAATTTCTTTCTTTGTTCCTCAAATATAAGGCAGTCAGGCCAACCTAGTTATTCTCCCAGCATTGCAAGAGGACTCCCATGATTTTCCAACATTTACTTTTCTTTCTCTTTTTTCTTCTTTCTTTCTTTTCTTTTCTTTTTTTTATAATTTTTTAGAGATGTCCTTGTAAAAGTTTAGTGCGCTTTGGGATGTGTCATCTCTTGTTTCTTAAGGGTCAACTGTGCTGAGAGAGAAAAGGTCAACCTAAACAGTTCTCAGATTTCATTTCGGGAAATTCCAGGCCCCAGCCCAGCTTGTTCTGTGCCTGTCCACCTATCAAGGCTCAGCCTGCTGTTGTTGCAGCTGTTGCTGAGGACAGAGCCCATTTATTTCCAATCAGCTGGAGCTTCCTGTAAGTGTTATTCAGGCCTTTTTTCTTTCTTTCTTTCTTTTTTTTTTCTATTGCTACTCAAATGAGATTATTATTTTTTTTTACAAGATTTATCACAACAGTTCCAGCTTCATGGGGCTTTGGAATACATAACACTGAAGTCTAATGACTTTTCAAAACTCAGACACACTGCTAGAGGCAAACTGTCAGAGATGTCAAATGCCTCGTTTAGCTCAGACTCTACCATTTCGTAGGTATCTCTATGCAGAATGGAGAAGTGAAAGGAGAAATTTGAATGAACACATGGATAATCTCTTCATTGTCCTTCTCATCTCAACTATGCCATAGTAGAGACCTACGTAAGACTCGAGGAGAATTCAGAGTCAGAGCCTTGACACCAGCTCCCTTGTCTTAGATAAGAATTTTAGTGACTTGCCCACATTCATGTGACTATTTATGCTATTATCTTCTTATAATACTTTGATACATTTAATCACAGGAGAAAAATATCTGAAGATGGTAAACAAGGAGTTGTTTTTAAACAATAAGATATCTATTTCTGTAATTATTTATCCTAAGGGTCTTGGAACATTGTGTTTAGCAATAATGTTAATATGGTCTGTTCTTTCTAACTTTTTGATAAGATAGAAAAATGTATTTTTATTTTATCTTCCCTCTTGGCCGGATCAAAAAGAACTCTACATTTTTTTCCAGCCAAGGGGGAAGACAGAGTAAGAGGTGAAGCCTGAATTTTTTTAACAGCATTCTCTTGCATTTTAGAACATTATCATGTTTGCCCCAGCTTTCATGAAGAAAACAGAAGAAATAAATGTGTACCATTACATATTCATGCTGCTTGCATCAGGCATGAATTATCAGATTTTAAATGCCTCATAGTATATATTGGAATCATTTATTTTACTACTTTGTTTTCATTTTTTTACAAATTCAGACATGTTTGCTTCCTGTTCTTGAGACAGAGGAAGTACATTAGGAGCAAACACATGTTTGTCTATATGTGTTTATATAAATAAAATACCCTGTCTCTAAATAAAATATAGACATAAAAATTTCTCTGCTAGCTTTTTTTTCATCAGACCATTTTTGTTATCATCTCTTAGAAATATTGGATCACTGGCCAGGTTGAGGCCAGAATTTATTAGCTACATCTTTTAACTTGCTGGCTAGTCATAATCGTACTTTGCCAATGTTCCCCCAAACTCTCTAAATTGCATTAATGAATTGACTTCTTAGTGGTTAATATTGTGCACCCTGGAGTAAGATCACACGGGTTGGAATCCAGGCTCTAGTTTTTGTTAGCTAGGCAATCTGGGGATACTTCTTCAAACTATCCCAGCAACTTTTCACCATTTTTAACAATATGGATAATGATTATTCCTCCCTTACCCCCAGGTCTACAGGGAAGTTCAAATGAGATAATCCCTGGTGCAAGTTAAGTGCTCTATTTCTATTATTGTATATGAAATTAAGATTTCTTAACCTTAAGAGAGAATGCAGGGGGTCAGATTACCTAGATTTTCCAAAAGGTGCACATGAATGGAACTACTGGCCTCAGGGCCAGTCTGCACAGGTGTTCAGAGGTTTTCTGTGGATCTGTCAGTCACAGAGTTGTTATTCTGTCCTGTTCTCTTGACTTTTAAAGGACCAAGAGGAAGGCTCATTGTTAACCATTGAAGGCAATCCATTGGCCAGAATATATCTGATCATAGTTTCTTACAGAACAAAAAAAAATCATTCTTTATTCATATTCTAACTTCCTCTCCAGGAAGTAAAACAATACAACAGACAAACAATCTTTTGTCCAAGGTGAGTTCAGGCTAGATAAACAGATAAATAGAGCTGGGTCTGGTTTTCTTTATTCCTTTCAACCATTCCTAGGAGTATATCAGATTGTTGCTCCAAAGTCCCTGTGGGTGGATACTCTTTGCATATGTATAAAATTCACTCATATCCCTTTTCAGTAAACTACCCACCATCCCTCAAGGTGACTGTCCTTTTTTTTTTTTTTTTTTTTTTTTGCTACTGGGGATTGAATATAGGGGTGCTTAACCATTGAGCAACATCCCCAGTCCTTTTTAATATTTGATTTAGAGGCAGGGTCTCTCTAAGTTGCTTAGAGTCTCACTGAATTGCAGAGACTGGCTTTAACTCTCGATACTCCTGCGTCAGTTTCCTGAGCTGCTGGGATTATAGGCATACACCCCCACTTCTGGCAAGGTGACAACTCTTAATATTTTTTTTCCATTTTATATCAGTTTTCTTGAAATTCATACTATCTGAATTCAATTAATTTTAATTTAGAAAATACGTCATCTTTGCCTCTGGCCTTCTTCAGATTATTGAGAGAGTTGTGACTTAAGTAGAAGCACCAAGTTTGCAAGTTACTGATAAATCTCTCCTCATGTCCTAAGGGGTCAACGCTGGTAAAACTGCTGTTAGTGGAAAGTGGAAATGTGTGTAAGTGGATACTCAAAATACATTTTTCCATAGGCAGCATGATACGCATTTTAGTTAAGAATGAATTTATCAATAGTGCATAATTCAGGCAAATTATAGATTAACAGGCTTCTATGAGACAATCTAGGACTCTAATAGTTGTGGACATTGGTGGATGTGTTTGATAGAGAGAATGGGAAGTGTCACCTAATACAGCAAGCTTCAGAACGGTTAAGAAGTATTCTGATATACCCTGGTTTCCCTGCATATCACTCGAGTTGTAGAGTTTTTATTTGCTTATCAAGGGTTAACTGAGTTTTAGTTTGGTTGGAGTTTGTTCCAAAATCTTTAAGAACCAAGTATACTATTATTTTAATTACATGCTTAAAATTACATAAATTTAAAGTGAAAGAGGTTTATTGATTTTATGGCAGCTAAATTTAATGTTAGGGAAAGACACAATAAATTAAGGTGACTTAAAAAAAACCTCTCCAATTATGTATAGATAAAACAATGTAAAAGGGAAAAATTGTATGGGAAAAATATTTAACAATTTAAAATTATGTATAAGATGGTTTTACATTTGTTTTTAAGTTGTCTTTCTACTATAAATGCAAAACACCCAGAAATATGGGGGGTAATGCATATCTAAAGACATAAGAGGACCCCTGCACAAAGAAAAAGTCATCATACTGCATAGAAAAATTTGTGAATTTACATCCATTTATGCTTTTTGCAGGAAATTTTAAACCTGTATACAGTAAACAGATTAATATAATAAGTTCTCATATACCCAACACCCTGTTTCAGTAATTATCAACTTCCTATCTTTCTTGTATTTTTATATATACTTTCACTCACTGTCTTCAAAATGATTCATCTTATTATTTTTCTATGGCTCATTTTAAAGAAAAATTTGTATGTTTTGAAATGCATAAATCTTCCCTGTACAGTTCTGACAAATGGATATTCCTGTGTATCACCCAGACTTACCACAGTATAGAATATTTCCGTCTCTCCAGAAAGTTTCCTCCTGTTTTTTCCCAGGAAATCCACTAATGCCTCAGATGGGACCACTTTATTTTTTTTTTCATTTTATATTGGTTCTGTACAACTTCATAGGACTGAAATTGCAAAAAGCGTACTCTTTTGTGCCTGGCCTTCTTTAAATCAGAAAACTGTGAAATTCATCCAGCAGCATTCAGAAGCCAGCTCAGTTGAGGTGGAGAGCCAGTGGTGTTCATCTCTTCCCAATTCTGCATTCACTGACTTCCAGTTGGTAGCTGTCATGGGCTCTGGGGGGAATATTTACCTCGTGGAAATTGGTCAGTAATGCATACTACGGTTTTCCCTACCCTGAAGATCCAGTCATCAACAAGTCACTGGATTCATTCCTGTGGTTGGGTGAATTGGTAGTGCAATCCTTCATATTGCTGGAAAGTATTTCTTTGCATACACTACAAATTGTTCTTCAATGTGTTGTGTAGATACACTACAAATTATGTTATTACACTTGTATTATTTCAAGTTTGGGGCAATTATAAATAAAATGGTTTTGAGTGTTCTTGTTCAGTTTTTCTGTGAACATATGCCTTTATTTGCTTTGGATAAATATTTACAAGTGAATTATGTATGTGTTTTATATGAAAACTAAATGTTCTATTACATCAGCATCTGTTTTTAAATGATTTTTATATTAATTAACTTTTTTTGCTTCCTACACTGACAGATTTAGAAAGGGAAGCAGATACACATTCAAAGAAGAATGTGGGCCATCACCAGAGTGTTAAGGAACTTTAAATTTGCTACTGTGCCATGTTATTCAGATCACAACAGGAAAGGTTATACATTTTCATAAAAGGTTTTCATTTATTTATTTATATTAAACATTTAAAAAATTATAAAGCATGCATATAAAACCAAAACAAACCACAAAACAAAAAGTTACAACTCAATAAATTATTTTTAAGTGGTTGTCTGTATAACCCACCCAAATGTTCTATTTCAAGAAATAGAACATTGACAGATTTTCAAAAAGATCCCCTTCATCTCCTGTCCTGTTATTATCTTTTTCATTCTTCTTGACAGAGATTATCACAATTTTGACTTTGTAGTGGCCTCTCTTCACTTTCTTTTGGAGTATTATAGCCCACAGGTATACTTTTAAATGATATGCTTTAGTAATAACTACTTTCCAAGTGGAATTACACATTATTATATATTTGACATTCTTTGCTGAAAGTTGTATTTGTAAGGTATTTATGAGGTTTTTTTCATGTTTTTGCAAGTAACATAATTAATTAATTTTAATTGGTTTATACTACTCCATTGTTGGAATATTCTCTATTTCTTTGTTCTAACAGTCATAAAATTTGGGAGTTCTCAGTCTGGGGAAATTATGAATAACTCTTCTATGAATATTCTTATACATATATCCAATGCATATGTACTTGTCTACATCCAGAGTGGACTTGCTGGGACATAGGGTATGAATATTTTTATCTTTAGTGGATAATACTAGAATGGCTTCTAAATTTGTTCAATTATATGCTTACTAAAAATGCATAATAATTCTTGTTTGATATTATTCTTTCCTCTTTAATTTTAGCCATTTTTCTAAAAAAAAATCTTATTTTATTGGTTCTTTTTTAGTTTTACACGACAGTAGAGCCCATTTTGATATAATTATATAAGCATGGAATATATCTTATACTAATTTCCACCCCAGTCTTGTGAATGTACACAATGGTGAGATTCACTGTGGGGTATTCATATATGTACATAGGAAAGTTATGAATTTTAGCCATCTCATGGATATATAATTGTTGATCAACAACAGTAAGTGCTGGGAAGCAACTCTTCCAGAAAGTGCTATGTAAGTTTACAGTTCTTCATGTGTCCATCACGTCCTAGGAGAGCACTAAGGAACTGGAAGGGCCAGACACCAAGCTCTGAGAGGCATACTCTTAACTCTTGGGCAGTGGAACTTACATGACTTCTGTATTATTGCATACCACCCCAAAGCTCAGTGGCATAAGTCAACAACCATTTTAGTTTTTCTTATACTTGTAGAGTTTTCTAGGTTCAGTTGGATTTTATTTATTTTATTTTTTTTGCTGGTGTTACTATTAAAATTTGAATTAGACTTTCTTTCTTTTGTACTTCAGTCAATTATGCTTATGTATTTTGAACTATGTTGTTTTGTGTATCAATTATTCTAATCAGAATTGTTCCATTTTCCTGCAATTGAGCCTCTAAAACTTTTGTTATTATTATCATTTTATTACATGTTGCTCTTAAAATCTACTTACTTATATCTTAAAATCTATTTAGCTATATTTAACTATATCAATTTTCTTTGTTAATGTTTGAAGTCTTATATAAGCATGGAATAATCTTATACTAATTACCACCCCATCCTTTTATTCTTATTTTTCTGAATTCTCGTGTTCAGATATGTCTTTTATATAGCATATAGTTAATTTTTGTCTGTTAAATATAGTTTAATAGTCCATCTTTTAATTAGCATGTTTAATAATTACATTTAAATTTGATTATTTCAGCTCTACTTTTATTTAAATCTGCCATCTTATTATCTACTTTGTATTCGCCCTGTCTTTTATTTCTTATTTCCTCCTTTTGGATTGATATTTTTAATATTTTCCATTTCTCTTATCCTTTAAAATCTTAAAATTTACGTATTGTCAGTGTTAACTAAAGGGTTATAAATGCATCCTTGGCTTATCAAAGTTAAATACTGTTATTTTTAACCTGTTCTTGGGAAGTTTAATAATCTTAGAGCATTTTTAATGCCATTTATCACCACCCCCATGTAAGTGCTATTCTTTGATGTTAGTTTTACACAATCAATATTCAAATATATTTACTCACAACTTATTTTATTTACTACTTCTTATTCTTTTTTCTTTTTTTTATACCCTTCATCTGGTTATATCTTCTTTACTAAAAATGCCCTTGGATATTCTTTTACAATCAGTCTTCCGGCAATGAATTTTCTCAGTTTTTGTTTATCCCACCATGCCCCACTTCTTAAAAGTTCTGTTATATCCCAGTGGGATCCAGTTGGGGACCATGACTTAACACATGAGCCTTTTCAGGATATTCTAGATCCAAACTATAGAAGCACTAATTTTCAGCATTAGTTTTCTAGGGCTTTTGTAACACTAAACCATAGACAGGGTAGCTTAAACAACAACAAAAAAGTATTTTCTTATGGTAAATCAAAAGTCAAGTTACTGGTCAATTAGGTTCCTAGAGAGGGCTATCATCCTAATTTGTCCACTGCCTTATCACTGTGCTCTCACATGGCAGAGAGAAGGCATAAGCACACTGGGGGCTCTTCCTTTTCTTACCAGGGCACTAGCCCTATTAGACTAGGGGCTTAATCTTAAGACCTCATTTAACTTTCTTACCTCTTCACAGGTCCTGTGTCCAAATACAGTCATATTGGGGGGCTAGGACTTCAACATATAAATTTCAGAATATACAAATATCAACATTTTGTTTAAAAAATATGCTTTAAATGTGTGTATTTACTTTAAATATATCATCATCTTCTAGCTTCCATTGGTTCTGTTGATATGTCAACTCTGAGTGTAATTGTAGCCCATTTTGAGGTAATTTTCCATGTTTCCATCATTTTACAGATGATCTTTTTGTTTGTGATCATTGTCAATTTTACTAAGATTTACCTCAGCAAGGACTTCTTTCTATTAAACTTGTTGGAATCCAAATGTTCCACTTTGGAATGTCCTTAGCCATTGCTGAAATATTTCTTCTGTCCCATGTCTGTCCCCTCTTTTCCTGGAAATACAATTTGTTCACAGTTTAGACTTTCTCATTCTGTTCTCTGTGCCTCTTACCTTTGCTTCCATACTTTTATCCTTTCCTCTGTGTTTCTTTGTAGTTTGATTTGCTTATCACTTTAGTAATTCTCTCACTATTTGCATCTAAACTAGTGTTAAACCCATTATTTGGTTTTAAATTTTGTTATTTTTTTCTTCTGGAATAATAAATAATTACTTTTCTATTTCATAAAATATCACTTGATGAACTGTAAAAATTATGAAAAGTTAAGTTGCTAAAATTCTTTTAAAAACATAAATAACTATTCTTTATTATTGTTCTAACTAAAAAGCAACAAAAATCTATATTCATTATAATTATAGTACTCTTATATGTATGTGTGTATCTGTGTGTTCATAGTAGAAAAGACCAAAAGAAAATTTATCAAATTATAAATATTGATTTTATTTGGAAAGTGGGAAAATAGAGATTAAATATTTGTCTTTATATATTTCAAATATTAAAAAAGCATATGTCAATCAATTTTAACACTTTAATAATAAGCCTATTGTAAAAACATGCATTCATGAATAAATATAAAAAGTGTAGTCTTTAATTCTCTTTCTTTTCTCTTTCTCTTCTCTCCTATGTTCCTGAGATGATCACTATTATAAAATTAGGGTACAGCCTTTCAGGCCTTTACTAGTGTTTGCTTATGTGTGTATGAATATAGTTGATATATATGTTTATTTTTCCGATAGGACAAGGCTTCCACTCAGATTTACTAAAGAGTGAAGATGTATGGTTTTAATCAATTGAGAATCGTGTAATTGTACTTGGCATAATTACTCACTTGGACCAAAACAGAAAGAAAGAGAGGAAAAAAAAATGAGTGGTAGGCCTGAGGAGCAGATAATTCTACAATGAAATTTTTTTGCTTGTGCACTGATAGATTTCCAGAGTAAAATTGTAAATTGGATGGAAAGCAAAATAAATTTATTTAAACTGCTGGATAAAACCCATTATTAGATCAAACTAACCAGTTTGTAAAATTTTATTAAAATAGAGTTGCAAATATCAACCTATATCTCATATATTAGGGTAATTATCATGCATCAAACATTTGTTCAGCTGTATTTATGCATGCAGGTGTTTTTAGTAGGTCATGATGTGCAAATGCTGACTGCAGATTAACTCTTGTTCTCGGAGTGTGTGTGTGCAGAACCCTTTGGTGTTCCATGACAATGCCTTGGATGATGCAGAAGAACTAGTGGGGACCTTGGAGTGTGAATTGGGTCTACAAAAGCCTGGACTTGAAGGTAGGAGAAAGTGAAAACTGAAGCTCATGGTTCAATTTGAATTGTATTTCATGCATTCAGTTTCAAGGGTTAAAGTCTCTATAAAGACAAGATGACATCCATTAGCTTCATTAAGACAGCTTCTCTTCCACTGGTTCCCTTAAAGAGGACTACTTGACCCTTGGCTATTGTCTTCAGCTCTTAAGGAAGAACATCTTACAAGAAGGGCCAAACAGGGCCTTGTTGAGTTTTTTTTGGATCTCAGTAATGCTGCCCTTAAATTTTACTCAAATGGTTGAAAAATCTGTTTTTGACAAATCTTGTCTCCTAGAATTAACATTCAAATATTTTCAGTTTCTTGTGACATCACTAGGGTCAAATTGTGTGATTAGCTTCTAGTTATGTTATCATGAAGGCAACACATAGGTATATTCTCACAGGGCTATTTTTAATCTTCCAAGACAAAAGTCCTAAAAGGATGACAAATTCAGCTGTGGCCCACCTGAGGTTAAGCCCCACTGTTGACTACAGTCTGCTGTTTGCCCTTGTGTTAGCCAGCATAGCTCAGTTTAGAAATGTAGAGCTGAGGAGGAGAGGGAGATGGACTCCAATACCTGTTTCCAGGTAAGACATGGAACTTCCTGAGAACGATGAGGAATTTTGTATGTGGAAGAACAAGGAATGATAATTTATGATGTATTGCTTAGACTTATATTTTGTTACTTAAATTTATGTAACTAACCCTTTATTTTATTAAGCCAGTTTCTGAAATGTGTCCTCTTCAGATTTTTAGTCCAGGGTCTGGGAGGATCTATTTAGCTCCCAAAATTAAAGACAACAGAAGAACAAAGAAAAATGACCTTCTGATTTCTTATAAAAATATGAAAATTACACATTTGGAAAAAAAGGAGTTACTTTCCTGGAATGTATATTTTACTGATTATTTTATTTTTTAAAATTTATTTTTAACATAAAATTATTTTTACATAAAACATAAAATTATACCTATTAATGAGATACCATGTGATGTTTGATACATGTATAAATTGTGTGATGTTTAAATCATCTGCCTTCTCAAATGTTTGTCATTTCTTTATGGTGAAAGCATTTACCATCCTTTCTTCCAACTTTTTGAAATTACAGCATGTGCTTTGTATCTTTACTCCTACTGTGCAATAGCATATCAGAACTTCTTACTCCTAGGTAACTATAGCCCTACTCCTACTCCCCAAGCCTTTGGTAATCACCATTTTACTTTTGATTTATATGAGATTGATTTTTTTCTACATTCCACATATGAATAAAATAGCGTGTGGTACTTGGATTTCTGTGCCTGGCTTATTTCTATATATATTTCATATAACATTATGATCTCTAATGTTGAGGTAAATGATATGATTTCGTTTTGCATGGCTGAGTAGTATTCCATTGTGTATGTACCATGTTTTCTTTTTTCATCTGTTGATGGACACTTCAGATGTTTTCATTTATTGGCTATTGTGAATAGGGCTGCAATAAATATGAAAGTACAAATGTCTCTTTGCCATACTGATTTCATTCTCACTAGATATTATGTATCTAGTTGTGGGATTGGTGGATCATGTGTAGTTGTATTTTTAATTTTTTGAGGAGGCTTCATACTGTTTCCCATAATGGATGTAATAATTTACATTCCCACTATCACTGTGTAAGAGTCCGTTTTCCTTATCTTTTTGATAAAAGCCATTCTTAATGGAGTAAGATGATATCATATTGTGGTTTTGATTTTCATTTCCTTGATGATTAGTGATGGTGAACATTTTTAATATACCTATTGGCTATTTGTATATTTTCTTATGAGAAATATTTCATAAGGTATATTTCCTAGGTGGTTTTAAATCACATTTTTCCTTTTTCTATTGAGATTTTCAAATTCTTTATATATTCTGCATATTGATCTCTTGCAAACATTTTCTCCCATTCTATAGGTGTCTTGTACTCTGATGGGATTATTTATTTTGCTGTGCAGACACTTCTTAATTTGATGTAATACCACTTGTCTATTGTTGCTTTGTTTCCTATGCTTTTGGGGTCTTGTTCAAAAAACTTTGCCCTGAACTAGTCCTGAAGCAGTTCTCTGTGTTTTCTTTGTTTAGTTTCATGTCTTATATTTAAATCTTTAATCAATTTTGAGTTGGTTTTATAACTGATAAGATTATATTACCAGTTTCATTCTATGAGTCTAGTTTCATTCTTCTCCATGTGTATACATACTTTTGCCGGCACAATTTATTAAAAATACCGTTCTTTATTCAATACATGTTCCTAGCACCTTTATCAAAAATTAAATGGCTATAGGTATGTGGGTTTACTTCTAGGCACTCTATTCTGTTACACAGGTCTATGTGTCTGTTTTTATGTCCATACCATGCTGTTTTGATTACTGGAACTTTGTAGTAAATTTTTAAGACAAGTAGTGTAAATTTTTTTTGCTGCTTTGTTCTATTTGTTCAAGATTACTTTGGCTATTTAGGGTCTTTTTGGGTTCCATACAAACTTTAGGATTATTCTATCTAGTTCTTCAAAGAATATCATTGGTATGTGGGAATGCATTGAATCTATAGATTTCCTGTAGCACAAGGTACTCAACCACTGAGCAACATCCCCAGCTCTATTTTGTATTTTATTTAGAGACAGGATCTCACTGAGTTGCTTAGCACCTGCTTTTGCTCAGGTCGACTTTGAACTTGCCATCCTCCTGGGTCAGTCTCCCAAGCTGCTAGGATTACAGACGTGCACCACTGTGCATGACAGCACAAGGATTTTAAAAATATTGAGTCTTCCAATCCATGAACATGGGATATTCTTTTGTGTCCTCTTGAATTTCTTCCATCAATGTTTTATCATTTTTATTATAGAGATCCTTCACTTCTTTTGTTAATTTATTCCTAAGGTTTTGTTTCTCTTTTTGTAGCTATTGTAAACAGGGTTGCTTTTTTGATTTCTATTTTAGATAATTCACAGTTGGCAAATAGCAACTCCAGTAACTCTAATTTTTATATGTTGATTTTGCATCCTGCAACTTTACTGAGTAAATTTATTAGTTTGAATAGTTTTTGATGAACTCTCTTTCTATATATAAGATCATGTCATCTGTGAACAGTAACAATTCTGTGACTTATTTTCCAACTGGATGCTGTTTTTTTTTTTTTCTCTTGCGTGATTGTTCTGGCTAGGACTTCCAATATTCTGTTGAATGAAAGGGGTGAAAGTAGGTATGCAGATGTTAGAAAGAGTTTTTCTTCCCCCCATTCAATATATTACTGGTTGTTGCCTATTTTACCTATGGTCTTCTGTTATGTTGATGTATATACCTTCTATTACTAATTCGTTCAGACTATTTATTATGAAATGGTGTTGAATTTTATCAAATACCTTTTCTGCATCTATTGAGACGGTCGTTATTTTTTATCCTTCATGTCATTAATGTGGTGTATCATGTTTACTGATTTGTGTATGTTGAACCATCCTTGCATCCCTGAGATGTATGATGGTGTAGTAATCTTTTTAATGTGCTATTGGATTTAATTTGCTAGTAATTCTAGAATGTCTTAAGATGTGTTGAGCATAAAGATTTTGCCCTTTTTCTGTCTGTTAGACAGTGAGCTGAACTGGCCTAGGTCTGACTTGGAGAATTGGGGAGGGTGTGATTTGCTGGATTTATTTACAAAAATGATTTGTATCTTCTCACTAATCTTCAGGAGTTGATGCCACAGTTGTTGAAAGAGGTAAATAAAAGCAACAGATACTAAGTGGTATTTAGGAGACTTATTTGAACATATTTAAATCAATCACAAGAGACTTCTGAAATTTGTTAGGAGAAATTCTAGATTTTGTAATTGCTGATAAAATAAACATGCTGGTAGTGGTGACCCTAATTTGTCATAAGAAATCTTTTTTTTTTTATATATATCTAGTCCTGATTTCCTACTTGGATTCCTTTTAAATTTGTTATTGTTATTTTTAGTACAGGTACAGTTACTTGCATGGTTTTATTTTGGTCCCATAGAACATTCAAAAGAGGACTGAGAGTGGTAAGAGTAATGACCAGACTAAAGAGTAAAAGGACAGGAATCTTTCCAGGTAGGAAAACCAGGTAGCCTGTCCTCTTTTAGAAGTCTTCATGCTCAGGAGTGAAGTTTTCTCTTCTCACAGCTAATAAATGCTATAATTTTTATTATAAATTCCCTGTTACATGAGTTTCTAAGGGGTGGGCCATCTTGACTTTTTAATTATTAATGCATTTTCTCAAACTACAATTATATTCTTAATCCCTGTTCTGCTAACTGGCAATTTCCTGATAGATTGAGTTTTCATTCCTCCCTATTTTGTTAATTGCAACTTGTCTACCATATAATAATAGAACCTTTAGAACAGTACTTTGCCAACTGCAAAGGTTATCAAGTGATAATGAGCTCTTTTAAATGACTGCTAACTTATAACAAAACTTTCCAAGGTTCCATACTACCTTTAATATTTCTTTATTTTTCTACCCATTCTTCCCAAGAAGATTCTTGACTATTCCTCAAGATTATTTTAAAGATTCTTAGACAGAAATTAGCATGTATGATGGCCTTCTATATGTTGAACATACTCACATAATCATCATATTTCTTTCTCTCAACAAGCCCTGTGAATAAAGTGTTTCTACTTGAAAACAAGGATGAAAAGTGATTTGTTCAAGGTCAGTAGTGGATCTGAGTCCATTTTTTTTTTGTTTGCCTTTAGATCCTGTGTTCTTTCCTATATAGAAGTATATTGGGCATGTAAAATGTTACTGTGAAGAAAAAATAAATTGAAACAGGCAAAACTACCATTAAATAACAACAGGAGAACTTCTCTTCCTAGCATGCTATCATTGGCTGCCCACGTCATTACTGTTATATTTTACTTTTCTCCATATTCCTCTCACATCTTGCCTTTATTTCTTTAATCAGATATAACAATGCTTATCTCTGTTTTATTTTTCTAATTTGTCAGCTAATGTATGGGAATTATGTAGTAATCATTCAATTATGTATATAAATGATCTGTAATGTGCACATTTACTAGTTACCATTTTATCTTCATTGTATTTCATATAATTAAATTTAGGTATAATGAAAATGACATTTCTGAAAACTAGTACAAATGATATCTCCTACCTGGAATACAAAAGTAATCATATTTTATTTGTTTCAATTAATTCCTCAAGATATTTCTTCTAACCTTCAGCAGAATATTCTGTACTTTTCTTTAAGACCTCCATTGCACTCCTCTCCAAAATTGTGCAAGTATTCTGAAGTTAACTGAATTCTTAAGGTTTGTTACTATTTGCAAATAGATGGGAATGAAAGTCTACTCACCAGAGACTATTGCATTAGTCTCAATATTATTGTAATAAACTATTTCTACAAGAGAAGGGGATTTCCTTTGTTACTTTGGATTGGTCCTTCTTATCCAGATTTTGGAGCTTCTAGATCTGGATACAAGATTATTGTTCTTTCAGTACATTTATTCTCTCTTGCTCAGCCATTGCTGCTTACATGGACCACATCAGAGGGGCTGAATCGGGATGCGCTTGCTGGCTGACAGTTTGTTATTTAGAACCTGTTCCTCTCCAGATGAGAAAGTTTTCAGGTCACCAATCTAGACCTTTCTCTCCCCACTCTGATACCCTTGGTAAACTTTTGGTAAACTTTTCTACTAGTGAGATTGAAAGAATTTCTGTTAATATATGTTACATAAAAGAATAAGGAAAATTAGAATAATTAGAAAATTATTTTAATGATTTTATTGAAAATACTCATTGTTTCATGTTGGCTATTAGAACTTGGTGAAGTAGTTTTTAAAATTATATTTTTAACTTCTTGGTTCACTCTTTTAATCAAGGTCATAGATTTGCCATTTGTCATCTAGGAAATAGTATAATTTAGGGGCATCAAAGTTTCTTTTAGCTTAGATGTTGGGTTAGTCAGCTTTCCATCACTGTGATAAACTACTTAAGAAAATAGAATTAATCAAGGAAAAAGTTTATTTTGGTTCACAGTTTCAGAGGCTCAGTCTATGGTCACTTGGCCATGGTTGGTTGGGTGTGCTATGGCCCAGTACGTCATGGTGAGACCATGTGGCAATGGAAGCTGCTTACCTCAAAGCTGTGGGAAGCAAAGCAAAGACCGTTTCAGGGCACAGTACCTGACTTCCTTCCTCAAGGCGCACCTCCTAAAGGTACTACCACTGCCACCCCCAAGCCACAGAATTGTGATCAAGCCTTTAACACATGGATGGACCTTTGAGGGACATTCCAGATTCAAACTACAGCAGACATCATTCCTTGATCGTGACCTTTAGCCTATTTAGACACAGGACCTTCATTTGTGAGGTTAAGGGGTTAGATTAAAATATCCCTTTTTGCCTTAACCCCTTTCTATAGTAACATATAGTCTCATTAACTCTAGTTCACGAACAAGTTTTTAAAAAGCAACTAATTGTGTTGCATAATAATTAAATAATTTTTAAAAATTTAAAAATAGGTCAATGTATGATTACAGTTTAGATTTGAAGAATTAAAATCAAAAGTCTCATCTTCCTCAGGATAGTTCTGAATTTTATATACTATTTTGATACAGTGATTATTAGGAGCCCCTTTCTACTCTCAAACCTGTTTTTGTTTTGATGATACATTATAAGTTTATTATAATTATTTTGTTGTTTAAATACTTATATAAAAATACATTTTGACTTTTTTGAGAGAGAGAGAGAGAGAGAGAGAGAGAGAGAGAGAGAGAGAGAGAATCTTTTTGTAGATGGACACAACACAATGCCTTTATATTTATTTGGTGCTGAGAATCGAACCCGGGTCCTACTGGTGCTAGGCGAGCCACAGTCCCAGCCCACATTTTGACTTTTCATCATTTACCAAATGGTATTTTCTATTCAATTTTTTGAAAATCAATTATGTAACTAAAAGCATTATTAAGGGACCAGAAATTTAAAATGATATCTATCATATTTAGTGGGGAACTAAATAAGCCTTAAAAAACAGACTTATATGTAACTACATGTGGCAACATCAACAAAATTGCTTATTTTATCATTTTGAACTTTTTTGCACTTTTCTCTTAAAAACATGATGTGTCTGATTTACACAATTTTCATGTTTTTGTTTCTAAAATATGAGTTGGGAGAAAAGATTTAAGTTGTATTTCCTAGCTTTTCCTCTCAAATAAAACACTTTTGACAGTCTTTAATTCTTGTTAAAAAATAAAAACATTTCATATTATTAGTAAAATGTTTCCCTTCTATCACTGTTTTTCATAAAACTAGAGGTTCCTTCATGTGCTGTGTAAATATTTTGATTAGCTGCATATAGTCTGTGAATTTTTTTAATGTTTATTGTAAATGTATATTTCAACATCTGTGTTCTTCTCCTTCCTGCCTTAAATGATCTACCACATCTGTAAATTATTACATCTTTTTTGTTTTTTTTATTTTTAGTCCCAGGAATTGAACCCGGGGCACTTTACACAAAGCCACATCCCCAGCAATTTTTTTTTTTAATTAGTTGCTCAAGACAATACAATGATCTTGACATATCATACATTTGATTCAAATGGGGTATGAATTCTTATTTTTCCACATGTACAGATTGCAGGATCACAATGGTTATACAGCCATGTTTATACATACAGCAATACCAGCTCATTTTTTTTTTAAAAAACAAGTTCTTGCTAAGTTGCTAAATTGCTGAAGCTTGCCTTGAACTTGGAATCCTCCTGCCTTAGCCTGTCTAGCTGCTGGGATTATAGACATGCACCATTGTACCCAGCTACACAGATATAAATTAGACTAGGAATAAGAACAGAAACTCTTGGCAATGGTCAAAACCACATGTGGATGGTGTGGTCTGACTCATGAGGTGCTATGCTCACTCAGGTGGCATTCTCCACACCAGCTGGCTGCTGGCTGCCCCAGAATCTATCTGCAGCTATCTTTTGCAACTATACTGCCTCTGTAAAGACATCACTGTATGGGTGCAGTTTTCTCTAGCATAATTGCTGCTGTCAAAGCCACTTTGTTCTTGTGAAAGGACAGACAATTCCCCTGGAGCTGTGCGTACCATTAGGGGGCCTACTCTTTTCCTTTAATTTCCCTTCCTAAAACAGAGGCTAGAAACTATAGTTTACCATTTTACGGTTTTTAGGATTTTGAGCATTTTTAGGATTGTTTGTGGTAAGGAAGTAGACCTATATGGAACATCATAAAATTGCTGCTTCTATTCCAGACCCTTTTAGAATTCCTTATTGTGCAGGTCCTTGTTTCACTCTTGCTAGCCAGGGACAGTGTACCTCCTACACTGTCACTACCATTGCCGTTGTAGTATCCAGGCTTCAGTGTTTTGAGATAAGTTCCTAATCTAAAAAACAGAAAGATATTCTTTGTTCTCAGGGAATGAGATGTATCTCCCAAGCTCAAACTTATGTTCTCGTGATTGACCTCTTTGTGAGATGATCGACGTCACGAATGCCACTGATCTTCTAGGGAAACTTCACTCCCATCCTCTGAAGTATATTAATACCATATTCTGTAGCTATATTCTGTGTCTAAATTTCCCAGAGTACTGTGGATTTAAATAATACCACTTTTGAGAGCTGAAAACTCAGTCCAAATGGGGCTTGTTCAAATCCAGTGTAGTCTGTTTTCATCAAAGAGGCAAAGTGTTTAGGGATTTAGTTTAACTCATGTTAACTTTAATAACAGTAGGTACCCAGGACATGAGTTAATCACCCCAAATACTCTGGTTTTTTTCCCCCATTGTTATGTTGCCAAAACCCATTTCTTTAAAAGCTATTTTCATGTCTTTTTGTGGTAGAATGCAAGTTTGGTTAAAATCATGTGAGATTTACTTTCATAATCTTCAAAGTATGATGCACATTTTTCAGAAACAACTCTCCGGTAGAATAGAGCTCATCTATTTCATTCTGCTGCTGACACTTAACTTTCTTCTATAATGTCCCTGCCAAGAGGAGCTCTTTGATTATGCTGCTCAAGGCCAATGAATACAGATGCAGAGACCCTGCAGGGGTCTCAGGCAGAATGTATAAGCTCAAAGGAAAAAAGATGAATTCATAGGCATAAGTGCAAGGAGCACTTCTAAATATATTACACTAACTCATGATCAATGCCTCCATTGTCAGTGAAAAGAATGTATCTATGTCAAGCTTCTATTTCAGAAAGCAGAGGTCAGAATAATAAGAGGTGATGGAAAGGGGACCTGGGTTAATAGAATGTGCAGAGAGCTTAGGGCTGAAGGAGAAGAAAAATACATCGGATCTGGGAAAAAGATCTAAAAGAATGTTCTTGACTGGGGTAAGGACTGGAGCAGGGCTGTTACAGAGGGAAGGTAAAGGGTCCTTCAGACCAGCCCCATGGTGAGCTGTCTTCAAAGGAAGAGAAGGCTGATAGGATTCAGGGACATGCAATTCTGGGAACACGTGTCCCTAAAAACAAGACTACATTTGCTTGTTTATGTCTTAAAATGGTCCACAGGAACCCGTATCTCTGAAATAGGAGAAGAATAATACAATATCAAGATATGGAATTGAGATCACCTGGATTCTAGTGACAACCTCCTAATTGGCTCCCTAACTGGCCTGAGCAATTTTTCTGAAACTCGCATCTGTTCATGTCCTTCCTAATGAAACCTTGCACAGACCTTCAGTTGCCCTTCAGATTGAGCTCAAGCCCCTATCAGGGCTACTGGGGTTTGGAGGTGTGGACCTGGTCTCCCGAGTCAATCTCACCTTTGCCACCATTTCTCCTGCTCTCTCTTCCATCAGCTCCTTTCAGTTCTTGGAAGAGGAAATGCTTTGTTTCACCCTTTTCATCTGTTGCCCCCTCAAACATTCTTTTCCCCGCTCTTCACCCTGTACTATTTTAGGTTTCAGCTTAGAGTACTTTTCTCCGGGAGCTTTTCTACTGACTTCCCCCATGGGGTTCAAGGTGGCCAAAGCATCTGTTCCCATCAAGGTTCTATTTCTCCCTATTATAAAAGCCATTTTAATTTTGTCTCTGTCTTCTACTAGTTTGGGGATCCCTTGCCATGTCTTGTTCCTCAATGTATGTCCTACACCTCACATAATTTGGGCTTATGTGAGGTGTAGGACATACATTAGGTGCTCAATAAATATTTGTGAATGGACAATCACATGGATGGATGAATAAAATAAGCTTTTCCTGCTCTGGTAAGAGAAAGAGGTGGTGTACAATGAATCAAAACGCATTCTGCTGTCCTATATACCTAATTTAAATAAATAAATTAATTGAAAAAAAGAGAAAGGGGTAAAGGGAATGGTTAGGAAAATATGTCATGGGTAAAAATGAAGGAAAGAAACTTTGCCTTCCTTTGGTCAGTTATAATTTTCCTAAAATTGTACAAAAAACTGAGACAGTTGTTGCTGATTGGTTGATTTAAAAATTTGCCACTTATGAAAGCTTGCTGCTCTGTGCCCTCCCATCTCTTCTGTTTTGTTTTATTTTCTATCATGGGCTATTTTTCACCAAGGAGTTTGTTATAAAAGAGCATTATTCCAAAGTATCGAAAATGGAACCTGACATAACAAGTATTTTCATTTGGTAATATTCAGTAATCATAATCATTGAATTTCCAGTATAGAAATATAGCATGTTTCTATCTATAGATAGGGTCTCTCTCCATCTCTCTCCCTCTCTCTCTCTCACCCTGAGGTATCTTCATCAGTAGGAAAAATGAAGGACTAGAAAGTTGGAGTGTGAGGTTTGGTCTTGCTTTTATCGTCACCTTGTAGCTAACATTGGGACACTAAGCTTCCTATATTTAATTGCATTTAAGTAACTGCATCATCATAAAAATACATGTTAAGAAGTACAATGGGAAGAGCAATAGCCCAGGAGTTATGAGACTGGGAGCTGTATTGTTCACACTATCATTTGCCTACTTTTTATCTTTCTTCTTATTAAACAATGTAAAATGGACAATGAGGAGTTATGCAGAAAGTTTTAAGATTCCCTTTAGCCTTTCTATTCTGCCAGTCTAGAAAATCTGAAATAAGTATTCTATACATAATCCTATTAAACTTCTAAAAGAATACTAATACTTCTTAGTCCATCCTTCCATTTCATGGGTTGCTCTAGTTCAGTGGTTGTTGCAAGCAGGGTTGTCTTTCCCGCATTTTCCATTTCAGTTATTTTGTGATTGCTCCAGATGTGAACCTTCTACTTTGAGACATCTGCACGGTGTCTTAGAATGGAATGTTTAAAATCTACCCAGGAGCCAGTACTAGCTGAAGGCTCTTTGTGTTTCACCCCACAGCTACCCACAGTGGTTTTAGTGATTGTGTTCTGTGGCACTCAGCAGCTGTTATGCTACCCGGAATGTGTTTTTCTTGTCTCTTGGCTTTTAAGTTGATGTTCAGAATACCTATTCCCCCATGCTGAGGCTTCAGGGAAGGCAGTTTTCTATTCCCTTCCTAATGCTAAACAAAAAAGGCCAAGTTCAATTAAACAGCTTGGGAGATAATTAGATCTCCCAAGAATGGTGAATATTAGCATCTTTGATAGACCACCTGCCTTAAGGCAATTTGTGGCTTTCTGTTCTTGTGCAATACAAGAGATAGATATCTGGCAAAATAAAATAGAATTGGCAAAGTAGGAATGAAACATGATTCCTTTTCAGGGGGAAAAATCACTTCATTCGAGTACCTGCTTAGTTTCATTGCTGCATTTGAGCCTCCAAGGAGAGAAATGTGCAAGAGTTGATCCACAATGTATCTCCATTATTAGTGTATTAAATAGGCTCTTTTGTATGTATGTGTAGTTTCATTCAGGCCCCATTAATCACTACTAGGATATTTATTCTTAGCTTTCTGCAAATTGATAAGCATAGCTATAGGGAAATCTATGTGGAAATTCTATTTTCCAAAGGCTTGGCAGTTTCTTTTTAATTATTCCTTGGGGGTATCTCAGATTTTGCTAATTTTTGTTTAATTAGATGGGAAAAAAATTCTGGCAGAAGGAGTAACTTTGTACTTCCCCATAAATTGGAGAAAAGCATTATCCAGGCACTCAGTAAACTTCTTCCAAATACATGCAATAATGCATTCACTTCAGAACAGGGGAAGAGTCCTAAAGTATGATTCAAACATAGAACAAAAGTTGCTTTTAGAAGATAAAAAAAATCTGGATGTATTTTTGCTTGCTGCTTTGACATTGCTGTTACAGACAAGAGATGATGCTGCTGAGCTGATGAAAACAGATTCCAGAAGCAATTATGACCAAGCCGTGGTTAGAGGAATAGACTGAAAAATAATCTTACAAAGCTTTCAGAATGACTTGAGTTTGCAGCACATCAGGAGCAATATAACAAGCTCTAGGAGGGTTCAGTGTTAAAGGTGACACTGTCCAGTTGGACTTGGTCTTCACGGAGAGTCTTTGGTTTGAAAGGCTCTGAATCCTTTGAGATGACAATGTCACCTGTAGAATCAGTATAGCTTCAGGGTTAAGAATTTGGACTCTAATCAGACAGATATGGATGATGTCCACTCTTGCTTCCACTCACCTTGGCTAAGTTCCCTCAGGATTATATAGCATAATTTTCTTGTCTATAAAATGGGATAATAATAAGCCCTTAATCATATAATTATTTTGAAGAATTAAGAAATGCTTGTAAGGCACTTAGTAAGTATTCCCTATTATATGTCAACAAACGATGTCTATTATTGCTGTTGTTATTAACAAGATGTTTTGGGCATGAACTCCATCTAGTTCCAGAACAATTGGTCACAGAACGTATCCAAACCCTAAATCCTTTTATACCGTAGAACTGTCTCCCCCCGCCCTTATCTTTGCATTTTCCAAAGAAAACATTGTAGTTGTACTTTCGAAAAATGTGTGCAACACTACTTCTCCCACAAGCTGTGTGACAATGTGATCTTGCCATTCCTCCCACAGAAAGGTGTAGGGTTCATGCTTCTTCCCTCATGAATCTGGGTCATTGGTGACTGCTTCATCTAGTCACAAAGAATGGCCGAAGTGACACTAGGAGGCTAGGTCAGAAAAGGTTTTTACCTGGTTGGCTGGAATTTTCATAGTGGGAGTCCTTCCTGTCTGTCTGCTCTGAGGTTGCCATGTTGTAAAAAAGCCAGGTCACACAGAGAAGCCACACATAGGTGCTCTAGTCAGCAGTCTTTTAACATTTGAGTCATTCCAAAACCAGACCCATGAGTGACCAAATCTTTACATATCTCCAGCCTCAACCACTGAATTACTCTCAGCCTTAATCTTCTCATCTAAGACTCCTGTCCTCATGAAACAAAGCCAGCTCCAACATGTGCTTTCCAAATTGCTGACCAATCTTTAAATAAAATGATTGTTTGATGCCACTAATTTTGGGGATAATTTGTAATGCAGCAAAGATAACTGGAATAGTAATTTTTCCTTGGCTGGCCAGTTCTCCATTTGTGAATATTTCAACTTTGTCAATTGATCAGCATTTCAATGTGTCTTTTAATGCAAAACACCATGCTAGAACAGGTGAAACCAACATAGTCAAACAGAAAATAAACACAAGAATAAAGAGTATTGTAGGAATCATAGGATAAAGGCTATATAACGCAGAGTAGTTCAGGCATGATCATGGTGTAGATTTAAAAGAGGCTAAGTTCATCTGGTAAGGATTCATGGTAAAGAGGCTGGTAGGGCTTTGAATAATGGTTGGGACTTGGATATTAGAAAAAGAAAAAAGAAATTCTTGCCAAAAATGGAAAAAAATACAAAATTTTGGAAAATAAAACTTGGGCATTGCATCTTAAAATTAGTCTATTTAGGACTGGGGATGTGGCTCAAGCGGTGGCACACTCGCCTGGCATGCATGCGGCCCGGGTTGGATCCTCAGCACCACATACAAACAAAGATGTTGTGTCCGCCAATAACTAAATATATATATATATATATATATTTCTCTCTCTCTCTCTCTTAAAAAATTAGTCTATTTAGAATCATATTTTTCTTACTTGATTATAGTGCAAATACTGGGTTATGATTTTCTTTAATGATGAAAAGTGTTTTTTTGATAATTGTTGGTGTACAAAATGTCCATCAGTTTGGATTCCAAAAGAACATCCAAAGTATATTGGAAATCCTTTATCACTGTATCTCAAGGAATCTTTGAAATGTTGGCATCATCCCAAATATTAGGCAGATTTTGTTGAGAGGCTTTTGCAGCTGAAATGAGCCAGTTTATTCCTCCCTGATCTAGAACTTTCTTCTTCAGGCAAGAAGAGTCTCCATTGTATGTCCATGACTTATGACATACCAGACTTTGTTTGACGGACATATCAAGATATGACTGTTGTATTACATGTGACTATTCCAGTACTGTAGCCACTATCAACAGGTGGCTATTTAAATTTGAAGTTAAATTAAATATTTAGTTCCTCAGTTGTACTAGCCATGTTTAAGTGTTCCACAGTCACATGTGGTAATGAGTATTTTATTGGAAAGCAGAGATATAGAACATTTTCTTCAGTCAGTGATGAAAATTTTATTTTTAGTACCTAGATAATATAGAATGTGAAAGATTTTTAAAATATTTTCAATAGAAAATAATGTGATAAAATGAATATGGGTAGAAATGTAGACACTAAAAACATTAACTTTAAAAATTATTTTCCTCTCCCCCCTTTTTTATTTTACACGGGAAACATACTGATTAATAATTCTGACTTTACAACACCATACTGAATAGAGAAAAACTGGAAGCAAAAGCAGTTCCTGTAAAATCAGGGGGGCGAAAAAAAGGATACCCGTTCTCAATACTCTTATTCAGTATATTCTTGAAATTCTAGTCAGAGCAATCAGTCAAGAGAAGAAAATTAAAAGAACATAAATTGGAAAAAAAATAAGTCAAATTACCTCTGTTTATTGATGACATTATTTTGTACTTAGAGGACCCAAAAACCTCCACCAGAAGACTTCTATAGGTGATATACAAACTCAGAAAAGTAGCAGGATACAAGAGCAACACACAAAAATCAATAGCTTTCCTACACTCCAATTTTTTATTAAATTTCTGAGAAAGAAGTCAGAAAAACAATTCCATTCACAATAGCCTCAAACAATAAAACAAAACTTGGGAATAAATCTAACCAAAGAGGTGAAAGGCCTCTATAATAAAAATCACAATACAGTGAAGAAGACACAAGAAGATGGAGAGACCTCCCATTGTCTTGGATAGGCAGAATTAATACCAAGAGTGATCTACAGATTCAATGCAATTTCCATCACAATACCACAGATATTCTTTACAGAACTAGGGGAAAAAAATCCCTAAAATTTAAATGGAAGAACAAAAGACCCAGAATAGCTGAAGAAATCCTGAGTGACCCTTGGAGGCATAATACCCAATCTCAAATTATACTACATAACTCTAATAACAAAAATGGCACGGTATTGGAATAAAAACAGACCTGAGCACCAATGGAATAGAAGACACAGAGACAAATTCACATAGTTAAATTCATCTGATCCTTGACACCTTTGTTTTGCTACCTTAGCAGAAACATATATTGGAAAAAAGACAACTTTAAAAAAAAAAAAAAGAGGTGCTGGAGAAACTGGATATTCATAGATAGAAGAATGAAATTAGATCCTTATCTCTCACCCTACACACACACAAAAAAATCAACTCAAAGTGGATCAAAGACCTAGAAATTAGACCAGACACTCTGCAACTGCTACAAGAAACATAGGGTCAATGCTAACATCTTGCCACTGGTACCAACTTCCTTAATAAGAATCAATAAGGGGCTGGGGATGTGGCTCAGTAGTAGAGTGCTCGCCTAGCACGTGTGAGGCCCTGGGTTCAATTCTCAGCACCACATATAAATAAAGGTCCTAGACAATCAAAAAATATTTTAAAAAAGAATCAATAAGTGAGATGGCATAAAATTAAAAAGCTTTTTCACAAAAAGGAAACAAGAGTCTGAAGAGAGAGCCTACAGAATGGGCTAAAATCTTTGCCAGCTACTTTTCTGATAGGGAATTAATACCCAGAATATATAAAGAACTCAAAAAAGCTTAACACCAAAATAATAAATAGCCCAATCAATAAATGGGTAAATGAACTAAGCAGAGCTTTCTGAAAAGAAGAAATAGAAATGGTCAACAAATATATGAAAAAAATGTTCAATATCCCTAAGAATCAGGTAAATGCAAATCAAAACCGTACTGAGATTTCATCTCCCTCCAATTAGAATGACACTCATCATTAATACAAATAATTGCCAGGCATGTTGGTACTTACCTGTAATCCCAGTGGCTTGGGAGACTGAGACAGGAGGACTGCAAGTTCAAATCCAGCCTCATCAATTTAGCAAGGCCTTAAGCAGCTTAGAGAGACCCTCTCAAAAAAAATGGGGAGGGGGGCTGGCATGTGGCTCATGCCACATTCAATTTCCTGGTACTGAAAAAAAAAGAATACAAATAATTGCTGGCAAGGATGTGGGGGAAAAGGTACACTTATACATTGTTGGTGGGACTGCAAATTAGTACACCACTTTGAAAAGCAGTACAGAGATTCCTCAAATGACTAGAAATGAAACTACCATATGACCCAGCTATCCCAGTCCTTGATATTTACTCAGTAGGAATAAAATCAGCATAGTATAGTGATACATGCATACCAATGTTTACAGCAGCACACTTCACAATAGCTAAATTATGCTATCCTCCTAGGTGCCCACCAACAGAAAATGGATAAAGAAAATATATGCACAATGGAGTTTCACCCAGCCATAAAGAAGAAAGAAATTATGACATTTGCTGGTAAATGGATGGAATGGGAGAATATCATGCTAAGTCGAATAAGCCAGACTCAAAAAGACTCAAGAAAGTCAAGAGTCAAGTGTTTTCCTTCATTTATGGAAGCTAAGAAGGAGGGAGGGAGGGAAGGGAAGGGAGAGAGAGAGAGGAGGGAAGGAGAGGAGAGGAGAGGAGAGGGGAGAAAGAAGGAATTAAGAAAAGGAATCTTACTAAAATGGAAAAGAGACCAACAATAGAGGAAGAAAACAACAATAGAGTAGAGGAAGGGAGGAAAAGAAGGGCCAGAGAAGTACTGGGGAATGAAATTCACCATATTATGCTATGTCTACATATGAATACACCATAATGATTCCCCCTTATATATATAAAATTATAATACACTAATTAACAATAATAATAATAATATAATAGAGTAGAGTAAGAGGACCAGGGGAGTGAGGAGGAAAGGAAAGTAAGGAATTGACCAAATTGTTATGCACATGTGTGCATATAGCATAATGATCCCACTGTTAGGCATAATTATAATGTACCAATAAAAAAAACTAAAATAAACAAAGAAAAAAGAATTTGGGCTTTAGAGATAGACTCACTGCATTCAAGTTTTTCTTTCATAGTTTTTTAGCTGTGTGGCTTGATCAAGTTCATTAACCTAGGTTTTATTTTTCTTAACTGTAAAGTGAGTTTAATGAATATATTAAGGTGATTATTAAGCTCAAATGAGAATGCTTGTAAAAGCATTTAGCACAATGTCTGACACACTGAAGCTGTCATAAGGCACCATTCCCATTATAATTTATAGAAATGTAATTTTTAGCCCCAAAATAGTAATTTCAGAAGTGTACATAAACACAAAATAACACTTCATTACATGAATTTGACTTGATAAGAAGCAAGCAGATAGCAACTTTATTCTCTCTCATTCCCAGTGCTTTAAACTCATTCTGCCGAATTTGTCTTCCCTTCCCTTCCCTTGGGTAAATTGTCAGGCAGACTCCATATGTCACAGTCACAATCATTTCTTTCTTTTTTTTTTTTTTGGATATTTATTTTTCAGTTATCGGCGGACGCAACATCTTTGTTGGTATGTGGTGCTGAGGATCGAACCCAGGCCGCACGCATGCCAGGCGAGCGTGCTACCGCTTGAGCCACATCCCCAGCCCAACACAATCATTTCTAAGTACTAAAACAGTGAAATCTACATTCATACACAAGTTGTAATCTCTCTTCTCATTCACCCCAACTCAACTTGGCTAAAACTGCAAATGAAAGGTGAACTTGGTGTTCTCTCTTGCTCTTCTTCTCAGTTCTTGCCTCCTTTCTTGTTTGCTGACTGCCTGTGGGTTCTCTGGGTTTGGGGAGGGGATGCATAGTGGGAGAAATACACACACTGAAAAGGTGTTCTCTAGCTCTCTTGGCTCTCTACCTCTGCCAAGTCGATCATGCTGATACTGGCTCACGGTGAGATTTTCCTGAGTAATCAGGAACACCCTACTTGCCCATCTGTAGAGCCCGATATAAGCAACGTCTCCTACAATGGGCCCTTTATAGTTTTCTTCAGTCTCTGACTTCTAGTGGTCCATCCATGCTCCTTGGGTTCTTTCTATAGGTCTCACTTCACACTTACAGGAGGCTTAATCAGAGTCCCTTTGAAGATGATTAAAGCTCAGATCCCTTCCATAACATGCATATTTGGTTCTCAAAAACCTACACTTTAGTTCCACATGGGTGGGAACACCTTAACTTCTATGGTAGCCCTGTTTTCTCACTCTGCTCTCAGTGATATTGATTCAGGCTTTCATGTCTACATTTTTTTTTTCATATTTGAGTCTCATACAACATTCTGTGTGGCCTAACTTTCAGTAGACCCAAGTGTAGGTCTTCAGGTGAGTCTCTGGAGCCCCCTATCATTTGGTTTGTTTGGAAGGCAGGTGGAAGCTCTTCCCCTATTCCATTATGCATCAGAGGAGTGCATACCCTACCAAGTCCCTCCAGCTGAATCTTCTTTACTCACATTCTTAACATAGACATGATGAGCCAAACTCCACCTTTGAGTGTGTCAGAGACTCATGAGTCAAGAGTTACAATGTCCCAGCTCTGAACTAATGATCTCCAGTCCTGATTGGGGCCCATTATACTGAGTGTGTGGGCTTCTGCTAAAATTCTGAGACGCCAGGAAAATCCACTTAATGTTCTATTACAGTTGTTTTCGTGGAGCTCCTAAGGTTGGTACTTAAGTGGACAAAGTGAGAAGCAGCCAGTTTTCAGGACTTCAGGAGGCCTTCCTTGGAGCTCCAGGTGCACTGTCAAGATTCTTGAGACAAGAGACATGAGCAGAAAGAAGTTTCAAGGTTAGTGATTCTGAATTTTGAAGAATGGGGAACTAGCAGGTTTGTAGGTGAACTGAAGACTTTAGTCATGTTTTTAGCTTTTTCTGCTGTAACCTGTTTTTAAAAGAAGCTGCCCCTGATCTCTGGCTTTTCATTTTCAGCATTAATCTGGACATTCATCTCTGTTTCACTGATTACACTGGGTATTAAAAGAAATGTTGATTCAGTAACAAAGAAGAATGCCCTATTATAGTCCTTGACCATATCATAGCTTCCAAATTTAGTAATTCTGTTAGAGCTACTTTAAGGCATTACTCTGTTGTTTCCCTGAGGACGAGACACTCCACTGCCCCTGACTGACCATTTTCTCATTTACCAGAGATATTGCCTGTGTTAGGGATTTTTAAAGGGGATTTTTATTTTGAAGTACATGATTCCTTTAGGCATTTCTAGGGATATTTCAAACTGTAATAAGTTAAAATCATCAATTTAAAATTGTTAGTGAGTGAAATCATTTACTTCTTCACACAGTTTAGATCCTTTCTTAAAATCAGGCTTTATTATGGAGAGGGGGAAAGAGTCTACAAATGTGCTACTATTGTGGGGAACTTGGAGACTAAGAACAAGAAAGATATTTTAACCACTTTATACTATTCCAGGGCTATGCTTATTCATGAACTCGGGAAAAGTTTTACTCACTAACCAGCCACATAAAAGACAAGAATCTACACGAGGAAAAATCATTGAATGTTTATTTTTGTGTGAATTGTTCTTGATAAGTATCAGCCTTTTTTCTTTGTGACCATCTTCAGTACTTAGATCATGTGTGTATATTCAATATATAAGATAGCCTGGAAAAAAGAGAAGAGGCGATATGAAGAAAAATCAGATCTATTGAGGGCTTAATATGTGTTAGACACTATTCTAAACACTTTGTGTGAATGTTTTCCATTTACCCCTTTTTATAGATAAGGAGACAGAAGCCTAGCAGTAATGTAATTTATCCAAAGTCACACATCTAAAGCCAATGTTATGGAATTAACTGTAGACTTAATAATTTGACTCTAAAACAAATAGTTTAAAAACTACCTAAAGGAAAGGGCATTCATTGGGAGCATATGAGTTGCATATGTTATTTAATTAAACAGAAGAACATAATTTCTCTTCAAGAGTTTGCAGGTAACATTTATAGTTTCAAGAATAGTTTAGTTTGAATGACAGAAGTCCATTTGGCTTTTGAGCAAACTAAACTTTAAATTTAGGAAGGTCTTCTTAGAAAGCAGCCCTCAGAGATGGCCATGATTTGACCTGATAAGATCTATCTAGGTTCAAGGAATGGCTCAGGTGCTTGAACATATGCAAATTCAGGAAAATTTCTATGGTTTTATTTTTCTACCTACAAAATGGAACAAGTGCTCAGTGAGAGTATAATGATAAGTAGAATTAATGTATATTCTTTGTAGTTTACAAAAACACTGTGCAAGTGTAATATCCATAGTAGGATAGAGATATTCAAGACCTTGTTACAATTCCACTTCTTAGTACAATAATACATCTGACACCTTAGATACCAAAGTAGATGCTCAATAAATGTAAGACATTGATTTAAAGATTGAACGAAGATGATGGACAGGTTACTGTTGGAGAGAAGCCATAATCCTGCTCCCGCAACTCAATAAATATATCTTGACAGGTTATTTGGATAAGATACTAACTAGGGTAAGCGCTAGGTTGCTCTGAAGTAGATTGGAGGTTATGTCTGCACCTTTAGACCTTATGCGGAAGAACTAACCAATAAAATTATTTTGTAGACCTGAGATTCTTTAGACTCGATTTCAGAAAACTGCTTAGTTCTGGATTGTGCTCAGCCATCATTCCTTCCAGCTCACACTCTACTCCAGAAGCTCAGAACAGTACTAGCTCTGTGTTCATTAACTTTTGGGGCTTTGCTAACCCAACATCACTTGTGCAGAGCAGTGTCAGGACTTGAAGCCATGGACGTTTTCATAAGCAACTGATACTAGACTCTTGACTTCTGGTCTGAAGTAGATCATTATGCAATCTGCAATGGAAAAGATAAATTTGACCTTTCAAAATGAAAATTAGCCAGTTTTCAAGAAAGTAAAGTATTTAGGACCTACTACTGTCATTTTAGAGACAAAGCCCACTATTTGCCAAGTGTGCTGATTTCCATTGTGGCTCCTTGACATTTGCTTCACATGTATCCGCTGATGTGCAAACCTAGCAGTAATAGCATAATATTGATCTCAGTCTCCTTGTCATACCCTTAGGAGTGGGCTCTTCTGCTCATTTGCTGGTTTTTAAAGCCTGCAATTACAATGCTTTGACATTTGAGTAACGATAAATGGTGCAGAAGAAATTATATGTTGATGGTTTTCCAAGATCTAAATATTGAATATTCTAACTATGTTTTCCATGCTCAAATAAGATTATATATTACTTTAAAATCTTCATGTAATAGTATAAAATTCTTTCTTTTTGTTCTATACTAGGTCAGTTAATTTCTCATATATTTTATAACATTTTCTTTGAGAGAGAGAGAGAGAAAGAGAATTTTTTAATATTTATTTTTTAGTTTTTGATGGACACATCTTTATTTGTATGTGGTGACGAGGATCGAACCCAGCGCCGCACGCATTGCAGGTGAGCGCGCTACCGCTTGAGCCACATCCCCAGCCCAATTTCTCATATATTTTAAAGTGTAATTCTAAGAGTAGTGAAACTTTCTGATACAAAGGATAAAAAATGACGTGTTACAGGTGAGTATTGTAGGTAAGAGAGTAGATTAAATTTGAGAGGGTCTTCTATGGGATGTCATGAGTGAGGTGAGTTTTCAGCCTCTTTCTTGAGAAGACCAAAATTAAAAGAGAATTGGGGTAGTCAAGAATATGGTAGTCAAGAACTAAAAATAAATCTTAGTTTAAGCAGTGAAAATAATGAAATAGAAATATGTGTTTAAAGAATAAAGAAATAAGAACAATACCCTTTTCTTAAGCTCAGTTGCTTCACAAATTTAATAAAAAATAATTAATGATTTAAAAAATTCATACAACTCTATGAGTTTTACTATATTTTAAATTTAAAAATTTCTTTCCTCTTTGCTCTTTTCCCATAGATACAAAACTGGTCTCAAAGCCCTTTAGTCACTGTATCATTTTATTAAACATATGCAAAATTTAAAGTAGTACTAATCATAATTTTAAAAAATCAAATTATAAGTTTTATGCAGATTTATTATAAAAATAATTCTAATGTCAATTGTATTATAAAGTCACTTTAAATGAATCAAGGAACTTGCCATTTTAAAGCACTTCAAAGTTATTTCTACTCACAAGATAATTTTAAGTAAATAAATTATGTTTTTTATATATCTAATATTTACAGGAATAAACCACTAAAGAATTTTGAATATTCATTGGAAAATGAGGAATGGAAATTGCAAGCTCTGTTTGAAGAGCATTATTGTTTTTTATTTCTAAGAAGCACACACTGTCTCTCTTTCATCTAGAGACTCTTCTGATGGAGAAAGAGCCAAGTAGTTTCAAATCCTCAAGGGACTTAAGGGGTCCCACTCCTCCGCCCTCAGGTGGTCATGCAGACTTTACTAAGTGGATTGCCTCTCAAGATGGAAGAGCTGCATCTTCACAGATATCAATAGCCAACCCTGATTAAGACCCTCCCAGCTACTTGGGTATCATCAATAAAAAAACAAAAATCAGCTTGTAACACTGAATTGTAAACAGTTTTTAGTTGGGAAGGTATGGCCATGGTGATGTGGTTGTTGAAAAGGTTGATGATGTGTACTGAAGTATAATGAGATACACGCAAACTTGAGAGACACAAGACCAAAAGCACTCTTTCTTGATATTTTGAAAGCATGGGGATTACTTGGCTATGTGTTATTTGGGGTATTTAAAGAGCTATTGAAGTACAAGGATCTCAGCGCACTTTTACCGTTAGATGAGGAAGATAAGTTTGTGCTATTTTCTAAAGTAACACATAAAAGACTAAAAATTGAGCCATATCTTGCTGGGTGAGCAGAAAACTTTTGGAACACCTTGAGAACCTCTACAATAATTTTTTCACTGGCAGAGACTGTGTAGAGAGGGCCTTTAGTGAACGTTAATTTCAAGATGTTCTTTAATGAATTTTTCAAGTGATTACTTGCTGGTAAACGTATAAATGAAATTTGTCTATTCAAGTACCTTTTCAGCTACCATCAATGAAATGACAAGTCAGAGTGGTGTCTAAATCAAACATCCATGTATATTTTACAGCCATGTGGCCTATTTCCAAACTCTGATGAAGAAATTAGAATACTCCAAGTAAATGACATTTAAAAAAAGGTGGAATTTTTTAAATTTTTTTAGTACTGAAAACAAAGAGATTGGACAAAATAATTCACTCCTTGCAAAAATGCATGCAATACTTTATAGATGTTGTCAATCTCTCAATTTTGTTGATATGTAGGCCTTCAAATTGCATTATAAAATTCAGTGCACCATTTTAGAGATGACTCAATGCACATGAATTTTTGAATGAATTGGGACATAATCAAAGTATAGGAAGTTTTTACTTTTGGCTCAGTATTTAAAAGTATCAGCTATAGAATGAGGAAGATTTCATAAAGGAATTTAGACCATATTATTTTTGGCAATGGAGTTTGAACAATGTTTTTTAAAAAAATGTACCAACTCTTAGTCCTTTGCCCAGGGCTAAAAGCTTCCCAACATGTTCCTAACCTCCTTCTCTATTTTTTTCTACATGCATGTATCCTGTACTCTGAATGTGGCTTACTCTGTAGTCAAAGTAATTATTGTGTGTTGTACGTGCCCCCAAACCCTAACCTCCTCCATGCGTCTGCTTATATACAGTCTATTGCTTATATGCCCAACCTGCTGTTCAAGACCAAATGCAAATTTCCTTCCCCCATGAATACTTGATGGATCCTGGTGGCTTAGTACTTTCTATATTGTTTTATAGTTATTTATGAGTACATCTTACCCACCTGCACCAGACTTCTTGAGGCTAGAGATATTTCCAGCCTTTATAACAACCATGACAATAACAATTACATAAAGAAGATTCTCAATAAATATTTATTAAATGGATCTTAAATTACGAATTAAAATGTTTCTTACAACAAAGATTAAGGGAAATTGCAAATTTTTCATTAGTCCCTAACTGAATGAATATATTTCTTGCTTTGTAGCAAATTGCTAATATGTAGCAGTTTAAAGTAATACACATTTATTACCTCCCTGTTTCTGTGAGTTAGGAATCCTGGAACATCTCAGCTGGATCCTCTAAGTTAGGCTCCCTCACAAAGCTGGAATCAGTGGAAGACCTAGGCCTTGTCTGAAGGCTGTACTGGGGAAGGCTGTTAGATTGAGGGCCTCAGTTCCTTGTTCTCTGTTGGCTAGAGAATCCCTCAGCTTCTTGACACATGGGTTTTTTTTGACATGACAGTTTGGTTCATCAAAGAATACAAGCTGAAAAGGTAACAGTGTCTGCTAGCAAGACACAAGTCACAGTTTTATGAATCTTGATTATGGCAGTGACATCCTGCCCACCTCTACCCTATTTGACTGGCTAGAAATAAGGTATAGGTCTCACCCACATTCAAGTGGAGAGTATTGCACAAGGGCATAAATACCAGTAGGTGGGATGGCGGAGTATATTTAATAATGTTTGTCATATTTTTTTACACGTCAGGGACTTTGAGAAAGAATTTTTTTTTTGCTATTATTTGTACTACAGTTTGCTTTATATCAAACTTGAGCTTACAAGCTTGTTATTTCTTTGAGGCCCAGATCGAATGCTAACTTCTTACTAAAGTGGTCTTTGGTTCTATATGTTAAAGATAATTCCTCTTTTCCTTATATATCCACAATATTTTATAGCCTTTTTCATGACACATATCATATCTTGAATTAACTATGGTAAAGACGATGAGTCCACCTTTTCCTGACACTTTCCTCCTTATCTCCAGGAGGAAAAATATACAATGTCAGGTTTAGCAGACTTATTTTCTGAAGCCTACATCTCTTGCAAGTACTGTGGTGAGTAAAAAGATAATAGTTAAAGAGAAATTTCAGAAAAATCTTATAGAGCTTAGTCAATATTGTCCTGTAGCTGACGAAATTCAGAATAGAAAGAAACGATCTACAAGAGACATCTAGCACAGTGTCTAGCATACAGTAGGACTAAACAGGAAGTCAGCGGGTGCCTCCCTTTTCCCTTTTTTTTTTTAAATTCCTGCCTGCTCCATGGACATATTTGAAATGCTGCTTGAATTATATTAGGATATTTAAAGTCATTTCTTTAATCATTAAAGAAGTCTTCAAACAATTATTGAGCATCTTCTAATGCCAGGCGCTATTCTAAACAATAGGGATACAGCAGGGAACGGATTTTAAAATATATTTTCTTCTAATGGAACTTGCATTTTAGTTGGGGAAGACACATACAAAAACAACTGTGGCCGGTGGTGATGAGTACTATGAAGAAAAACTAAAGTAGGATGAAGGGGTGGGTATGATTTCATATGAAATGATAAAGTGACATTTGAGCACAAAATAAGAACAGGAGGGATTAAATCACATGAATAGTAGAGGAGAATTTCGGGAGGAAAGAAGAACAAATACAAGAGCTTTCTAGAGGGAGCATGATTGCTGTTGGAGGAGTAGCAAGGAAGCATTAGAATAAAGTGGACTAAACCAGGGGGAAGTGGGAGGGACTGGGATAGATAGGTAGCTTGAGAGTAAAGAGCTAGCGGAGCTCATGCATGACCCTGTAGTCCACAATCTACAGTTTGGCTTTTAGTTTCCATAAGATGGGGAATCTTTAGAGGGTTATTAGGAACATGATATGGTCTAAAAAGTACTTCTAAAGGATTACTCCAGCTATAATTTGAGTAGATTCTAGAAAGAGGGGATGGAAGGAAGAAGACCAGTAAGCATGTATGTTATTGTGAAACATAGTTTTTTGGTCTTTGTCCCCATTTCCTGGAATATAACTCCTAAAATCCTTGGAATCTCCAGAGTGGTAACTGTCTTTTGAGTGCTAATGAGTTGGCTGGTGAGTGGCAGTTTGGAGGTAGCTTTGGATGGGTGCTGGTCACAAGAAAGACCAAGGCATGATTAGAAGATTGGAACCTTTTACTTTCTTACCCCCAAATTTGTGGGGCAGGAAGAGGGACTGAAGGCTAAGTCAATCATTGATTGTCAATCATGTCTATATAATAAAGCTTCCATAAAGACCAAAAAGGTCTGGTTTCAGAGAACTTCCAGATAACTGAATATGTGGAAGTTCCTGGAGGATTGTGCATCCAGAGAGGGCATGGAAGCTCCACACCACCATCTATACCACCCCCTGTCTATCTCTTCATGTGGCATCCACCTGTACCAATTGTGATATCCTTTATAACAAACCAGTAAACATACATGTTCCCTGAGTTCTGTGAGTTGTCCTTAGCAAATTAATTAAACCCAAGGAGAAGATGGTAGGAACTGATTTATTGCTGATCATTCAGTTGTATTTGTGAGCTTATTACTTATAATTTGCCTCTGAATTGGAGGAAGTCCTGTGGGACCAAGCCCTCAACTTGATGGTATTTCCAGGTAGACAGGTTCAGATTGAATTGGGATACCCAGGTGCCTGCTAGAGAATCTGCTGCAGACTGTTTACTTGGTGTGCAGTGAAATCTACATACATATATCTGGGGACACCGAAGTGTTGACTGTTGAGTGAGAAAATAGGAACACTTTAGCTTTTCTTATAACCACTTAGTGTGCTACTGCAGTATACTGCCAGGTAAAAGGTGGTGGAATCTTGAAGTAGAACCATCAAGACTTGCTAATTGCTTGGAGACAGGCTGTAAGAGGAAGGCACTAATAAAAAAAAAAGGAAGGAATAATAAAAGATAACTTCTAGGTTTTTGCCTATATAACTAGAAGAATGGTGATAATACTGTTTGAGATGGAAGACTTCGGGGTGAGCTGATTCTATGGGAGGTGGAGATGAGGGAGGGAATCAGCAGTTTTATTTTGAACGTGCTAAATTTGAGATGCCAATTGGATATTAAAGTTGAGATATCAAGTGGGAAGTTAGTTTCATGGAATTCAGGAGAGAGGCTGGGTTCTGAAAATACAGATTTGGAGGTTTTCAGCATGTGGATGGTATCTAAGAGATCAAGAAGGACTGAATGTGGACAGAGAAGAGGTTCTGGGACTGAGTCCTGCAGCTCTCTGGTGATGACGAGGCCTTGTTCATCTGGAACGGCATATCCTTTTTCACCAATACTCAGGCAAAGCTGTGAGCTTTGTTCTCCAGGGGAATAGAGTTCACTGCCTACTCAGTTTTGTTCAGGTACTTTATCCAGGGAGACAGGAAACAAAGTATAGTTTCTGTTTTTCTAATTGAATATAAAACTCTTAGCAGAGGAAACTTTAAAGGGGAATTATGCCGAGTTCCGGTGAGATTTGCATAGATGCGCATCTGGTGCTGGGGGCCCCTATAGGATGCGTAAAATGGAAATGAGTATCTATTAACATGTTCCAAGGAAAAAAAGACCTCTTCCCAGATGAACCCCTACATCACATTTTCATTGGCAGTATTTCAGAAAACCAAAAATTGTAGATGTTAAAAGGCTTAAAAATAGCAATAAAATAATGAAATGAGATAGAACAGTTAAAGATAAACTGATATGAGAGAGTAGGTTAAATAAATGACTCCCAATAAATAAATAAATCCCCCAAGATAAATCCTCCCAAATACGCCAGAAAATAAAGGCAGCAAGTGAATCGTGGGCTAAGAACAATTAAGATAAACTTTAAGGTCAGAGAGAATAAAAGAATAAACAACTAATTTTTAAAAAGTAAACAATGATTTCAAAACACCAGAGATTAGCCAATCAATACCAGCTGAAATAAATTAGCAGTAAGCACAAGTTCCAAACATCAGTCAAGAGAGTTCTTGAGCTAGGGTCAAAATCTGTAACATGTTTCTCTTTCTGAGACCCTGGCCCGAAGGCTGCTGTCCTCAGGCTGAGCAGGGGCCTTGACTTTTTACCTTGTACCCCTTCTCTCTGATTCAGGGCATCTTTTCTCTTGGGCTCTATTGAAGATCATCTGCCCACTCCTGTGTTCCTGCTAGCTATCTTTCTTAGATATGACTCTTCACTTCAGGCAAGCACCTGACCCAAGTTGGCTCAATCAGAATCTCTTTCCTAGAAATCTGTATTTGGAACGGAGACTCATCAGTTTGGACTAGCCTCTTTAATAACAATAACAGTAACATGAAAGAATTAATATTTATTGAAGATTTATGTGATGAACATTGATCTTTATGTGTTTTCTCAAATTAATTTTAGAACTTTATAAATGCTATTATTGATGAGGAAACTGAGGCCCCAGAGGTGAAATAATTTGCCCAATGTCACACAGCCAGTAGCTGGCAGAGTTAGTATTTAGATTCACCTCTGACTCTGGAGCCCATATTCTTAGCTTCATGTGATACTGCCTCTTTGGGACACGTATATAAACTTGAGAACGGTGAGGTGGCCATCTTTTGCCCTCCATGTGAACAGACAGTAGAGAATCAATCGATAATGCATAGTAGGATCTTCCATGATTAAATGTTATGTCACCCTCCAAACTTTTGCATTGCAATCCTAAACCCCAAGACATTAGTATTTGGAGATGAGAATTTGGGGTAGTGATGAGGTGATCAAAAGGCATCATGAATGGAATTAGGCACTTATAAAAGAGACATCGGAAAAATTCCCAGTCCCTTCCACCATGTGAAGTTACAGAGAGATGTCTTCACCAGGCACTCTGCCAGTTCCTTGATCTTGGACTTCCCATCCTCCAGAACTGTGGGAAATTTTTCATGAGCAAACTAGTCTGAGGAATTTTGATAGAGAAGCCTTAATGGACTAAGATATAAATCAAGATGGAAAGGGGATGTCCCTGAATTCTTCTTTTGCATGGGCTCTGTCCTACCACTACATGTCATAAGCCATACCCTGCATCCCCAAAATATATTTCCACACTTTAGGGTTAAGATAATTCAGTTGAAATTTGGATCCTGCAATTATGGATCCTAACTAATACTAGTACCACCCCTTGATATGAGCAAAGCAGAACCTTCAAGTTCCAAGCTTCCCTTAAATGCCACACTTATGATTGAAATAAGGAAAGAAAGAAAGAAAGAAAGAAAGAAAGAAAGAAAGAAAGAAAGAAAGAAAGAAAGAAAGAAGAAAGAAAGAAAAAGAAAGAAAGAAAGAAGAAAGAAAGAAAGAAAGAAAGACAGAGAGAGAGAAGGCTCGTGGGCTCTCCTGTTTGACTGTCAATTCCATTTCTCTGTCACCCTTATCCTGAATATGGGTCTTTTAAGTACAAAGGTAGCTAATAGGTATTTTTTTCTTAAAGCACTTTAATTTTTTTTGCAAATGCCAGCTCTTAAATATTTATTTAGGCAAATGAATATGATGTTTATATATTTCTTTATATAAATGTGACTTCTTCCTAAAGTATGTACTTAGGAATGGTTAAAAGACTAACTATTCCTATTTGCTGACAACATGATTCTATATTAAGAAGACCCAAAAAACTCTACTAGAAAACTTCTATAACTCTTACACAAATTCAGCAAAGTAGCAGGACATAAAATTAACACCCATAAATCAATTGCATTCCTATACATCAATGATGAATTAACTGAAAGAGAAATTAGGAAAACTATCCCATACACAATAGCCTCAAAAAAAAAAAAAAACCCTTGGGAATCAATCTAACAATAGAGGTGAAAGATCTCTACAAGAAAATAACAGAACACTAAAGAAAGAAATTGCAGAAGACCTTAGAAGATGGAAAGATCTCTCATGTTCTTAGATAGGCAGAATCTATATTGTCAAAATAACCATACTACAAAAAGCACTATACAGATTTAATGCAGTTCCTATTAAAATTCCAATAAATTCCTATTAAAATTCCAATATGACATTCTTCATAGAAATAGAAAAAGCAGGCATGAAATTCATTTGGAAAAATAAGAGGCCCAGAATAGTCAAAACAATCCTTAGTGAGAAAAGTGAAGTAGGAGGCGAGAAAAGTGAATCAGGAGATGTCACAATACCAGACCTTAAATTGTACTACAGAGCTATAGTAACAAAAACAGACTGGAAGATCAATGGAACAAAATAGAAGACACAGAGAAACCCACATAATTACAGTTATCTCCTACTAGACAAAGGCTCCATAAACATACATTGGAGAAAAGATAGCCTCTTCAACAAGTGGTGCTGGGAAAACTGTAAATTCATATATAACAAAATGAAAACAGACCCCTATCTCTCACCCTGTGCAAAACTCAAAGTGGATCAATGACCTAGGCATTGGACAAGAGACCATCCGTCTACTAGAAGAAAAAGTAGGCCCAATTCTTCATCGTATCAGCTTAGGAACCAACTTACTCAATAAGGCTCCTAAAGTCCAAGAAGTAAAATTAAGAATCAATAAATGGGATGGTAGCAAACTAAAAAGCTTCTTAACAGCAAAGAAAATAATCAAGCATATGAAGAGAGAGCCTACAGAATGGGAGAAAATCTTTGCCACCTGCACCTAAGATACAGCATTAATCTCCAGGATATATGAAGAACTAAAAAAAAAAAAATTAACATAAAAAAACAAAACAAATAACCCAATTAATAAATAGGCAAAAGAACTGAATCAATACTTCACAGAAGAAGAAATACAATCAGTCATTAAGTATGTGAAAAAAAGATTCAACATCTCTGGAATTAGAGAAATACAAATTAAAACCACACTGAGATACCAGCTCACTCCAGTCAGAATGGCAATTATCAACAACATAAGCAACAATAAATGTTGGCTAGGATGTGGGGAAAAAAAGGTACACTCATACATTGTTAGTGGAACTGCAAATTGGTGCAACCACTAAGGAAAGCAGTATAGAGATTCCTCAGAAAACTTGGAATGGAACCACCATTTGTTCCAGTTATCCCACTCCTCAGTTTATGCCCAAAGGACTTAAAATAAGAATACTACAGTGATGCAACCACATCAATATTTATAGCAGCCCAACTCACAATAGCCAAGCTATGGAACCAATGGAGATACCCATCAACAGAAGAATAGATAAAGAAAATTGGGTATATATACACAATGGAATATTACTCGACCATAAAGAAGAATGAAATTATGGCATTTACTGGTAAATGGATGGATCTGTAGACTGTCATGCTAAGTGAAATAAGCCAATCCAAAAACACCTAAGGCAGAATGTTTTCTCTGATATGTGGATAATATATAATAAGGTGTGTGTGGGGAGAATAAAAGTTCATTGTACACGTGGAAAAATAAGAATTCATACCCCATTTGAATCAAATGTATGATATGTCAAGATCATTGTATTGTCTTGAGCAACTAATAAAAAAAGTTCATTGTATTAGACAAAAGGGAATAAAGGGAAGGAGAGGGATGGAATAGGAAAGATAGTAGAATGAACTGGACATAACTTTCCTAGGTTCACATATGAAAATGTGGCCAGTGTAACTCTACATCATGTTCAACCACAAGAATGGGATCCTAATTAGAATAAGTTATATTCCATGTATGTAAAATATGTCAAAATACATTCTACTGTTATGTATATTTAAAAAGAATAAATAAAAATATACTTCATCAGAAAAATCAATAAACAAAACACTATATACATTAAATAAAAAGAGAGACTATCTCCCAAAACCAAAAAGTCATATATGATTCCATTTACATGAAGTATCCAGAATAGATTTATCTAGGTATACATTATTAGTTGCCAGGAACTGGGGAGCAGGGAGAGTTAGGAGTAACTGCTTAATGGGCACAATATTTTATTTTGGAATGATGAAAATGTTTTGAAACTAGGCATAAGTGATGATTGCCTAGTATTATGAATGCACTAAATGATATGAACTGTTCCTTTTTTAATGGTTAATTTTGCAAATGGGCATTTCATCTTGTAAAATTTTTTATCTGTTCTTTTTAGATAAATCTATGACAGTGGGGTGTATTTTGACACACATATACAAGGAGTATAACTTATTCTAATTAGGATTCCTTTCTTGTGGTTATTTCCGATGTTCACATATTAATATATCACTAGTGAAACTCCACATCATGAATTTCTCCTCATGTATAAAAATATTAACAATAAAAAATTCTAAACTCTGAAAGCAAAAGTTATCTTCCATTTAAGTGGTAGACAACTGGGCTTGAGGTCATTGTGTTGGGGACTCTGGGACAATTCTTGATATGAGAGTGGGGGCCTCTTAACCATTGTCAAGTTACAATGGTTCCTTCATCGGAAGTGTAGGCCACAGAGCATGCTCACGGGAGGAGCATGGCACAGCAAGGCTTGCTTTGTTCTGTTCCCACAATATGGTCTGTGTGGATTATAACCAAGGATTTGAAGAGAATGAGGCAGTTCTCCAGTCTTCTGTATCCCTGTGTCTTTCATGATATCTTGAGTGCTGTGCTCTTGTTACTTGGTGTATCCCTGTTGCCTAGTTATCACACTCTGTCAGTCAGTGGGAAAGAAATGCATGTTTTGGCCACTGCTGTAAATCATCTGAGGTATAAAATGAGAAGTAGGTTGACCTCCAGAGAGGATCAGATAATGTTCTCAGTGCTTGAAAATGGCAATATTCCTTCTACTTGTCTTTCAAAGATGAAAATTGTCTGAAAACTCTGCTCGGTATTTTAACCACCACAAAGGAGAGCATCTTTACCATCAAAGGATAAGAAAGCAACATGGGTGATTACTGAATGACATCTTCTGTATAAACAGAGGCTTTACTGGAAAATACCACTGTGGATGCCTGTTTCTTCCAGTTCTAAGTTTTTCAGTCATCCAAATACAAAAGGAATCATTTATTAATCTTTGAACTTGGCATAGAAAATGGACACTCCCTGATTTGGACCAACATTCTCCTAAAGTTATTTCCTTGTTAGTGTTCTTGGAAATTCCTTATTTACAAAGTTCAAGTGGCTTCTAATTCCTGACCAAACTTACATTTATCAAAAAAAAAAAATCTACGTGAGTAATAGGCTTTTAGAGCTAGAAGGCATGCAAGTTCTTCTTTTGCAGGGAGGAATGCAGAAAATGAGGTTCAGAGAGGTTGACAGGCCTTGCGGGGGCAGAAGAAAAATAGGGGGAAGACACTCCGTTACCTGATGGCACATGCCTTCATTACCCACAGAGGCAGCCCTCTGGGTCTTTAAGGAGTAAATATTTTAACTGAGAGAAAATGAAGATATTGAGGGGATTAATGTCTACTTTATTACCAAAAGAAGGACTATTTTGCATTACCACAATCAGCCATGCGTTTCCTACGATCATAAATCTTTCAGGTCTTTTCAGGGTTTACTCCCTGCTTTCCCTGATGCATCACTTCTCAGGTGCCATTTCTTCTAAGAGGTTGTTTGGCCTCTGCCTTAACATTTGGAGTGACAGGAAACCTACTAGCTTGTAGGGTAGCACATTTCATTTGTGTGTTTGTGGCTTATGTTGTTTATTTCTCATCACAGAAAATACGCCTGTGTCTCATAGTCATCCTTCTTTTGCAACAGACATAAATACAATTATCATATTGATACCAAAAAGTCTGCATTAGGGTAATTCGAAATGATTTCATATACTATATATTTTCCTTAATCAAAATTTATATAACCACAACTTCATTTTTCACTTTTACAGGTAGAAATTCAATATTATTTTTGATTATGGACCGTTTGGTTTGGGGATCATGAAGAGTTTAAGATTTAACCCTCACTCTTGGGCTCTAATTGTATGTTCTCGAACAACTTTGAATAAATCTAATTCAAATAAATCTGATTCCTCTCCCATAGGCAGTCCTTTTCATTGGTTTTTTTTTTTTTTTTTAAGCTATCATGTTTCTCTTAAAATTTGTCTTCTCCAAGGTAAATATCCTCAGCTCTTTCAATTGTTCCTCACAAGTTGTGGTTTCCAGACCCTTCACTAGATTGTTTGTCCTCTTCTGGATGCATCCCAGTTTGTCAATGTTCTTTGTAAAGTATGGTGCCAGAATTAATTGCTGTAATAACAATATCCATAATAATAATAACCACTACTTATTGACTGTCCGCAATGTTCCAGGAACTGGGCGAAAGGCTTAGCTCACTTAATCCTCACAAAACCCTCTTCTGTGTGTTATTGTCCTTATCTTTTTAGAGGAGGAAGCCAGTTTTAATATGTTAACTGACTTTTCCAAGGTCACACAGTTGGATAGGAAATAGCAAAACTGGGATTAAATTGCACTCTATTCTGAAACCATTTTAGAATGCTCCAGTGTTTTCTGCCTATGTAAAATTTAGGGCTAAGATATTAAATTTTAGCAAGAACATTTTAAGATTTATATATCTTGTTTGGTGATTTCATGTTTATGGGAAGGATGACCGAATTCAGATCTTCAGGATGGTCTTTAACATACCAATTTACTCATTTGTCAAATATTTATTGAGTGCCTGCTTCATGCCAGGTCCTTCTTTCATAGGGCTGACATTCTTTTGGGGGAGATAGACATCCTAGAAGCAAACAAATAAATGTGGTAATTTACAATAACTATAAGTGTCATAAAGAAAAGAAGAAAGTAATGTAATACAAACTGACCATGTTGGGGTAGGTATGAAGGAGAGACAAAATGAGACCTGGTGATCATGGGAGGCTTCTTGGAGGAGTCGACACCTGGTCTTGAACTGAAATGATGAGAAGAAACCAGCGACTTAAAATGTTGAGGGAAAAACCTGCAAACTCAGAGTAATATTAAGGGTGAAGTTCTTGTGACTAGATAAGCTAAGTGAGCTCTAGAGACAAACAGTTCTATCTGGCTAAAAGCAGAATAAGTGATGGAAGAGTGAGGGGGGACAACCTGAATGACTGACAGAGACAGATCACAGAAAAAGACCTATAGCTCATGGTAAAATTTTTGGCATTTTTTCAAGTGTAGTAAATTTATGCTGGGTTTTATGCAAGGCAGTGAATGGGGCCAATTCATATTTTAAAAGATGACATCACTACAGTATGGAGAATGAATTATAAGCGGCAAGAATGAAAGCAGGGGGATGAGTCAGGAAACTATTGCAATGGTCCTAGTAGGAAATGACGTGGTTCAGGGCAGGTGGTAGCTGATCCAATTGTGACTCAGATCAGTGGAAAGAAATGGATGAATTTAGAAAAAAATTTTTTTTTAAAGTTAAACATTTTGGGTAAATTAAATGCAGTAGGGTAAGAGAGAAAGAAATTGGTTTAACTCTTTTAATGTTGGATTGGAGGGAATGCTGTTTATACCTAGTACTAGGTGTAACATATACAGGGTATATATTGGTATACTGGCTGTTTATGTACATTAACTACTTTAATTCTCATAAGAATCCTATGATTTAGCTACTATTTTCCCCAAACTATTTTACCAAAGAAACTGAGATTTAGATAGGCTGATTAGCTGCCTTGGTTACATAGGTGGTAAACAGGGAAGCCAGGGTTTGTACACAGGTGTGCTTGGCATCAAAAGTTTGTGCACTTTATTCTGTGATACAATGCCATCTCTGGAACTCTGAAAGATGGAAAGATTGCAGCTTGACTATAAGGTGAGATGTAGTTAAAGAATCCAAGGGCATACAGACTTACATGTGAGGACACATGCTATTACCAAGGGCTCAGTGCTGTGGGGCCTTCCTCTGGTTCCTTGAAAGGTTGTGCTGTAGGTTCCAAAACTATAAGGGGTGTAGGCACAGTGAGTGGCATCGGAAACAAATGAAATGATTAAGCAGATGGGAGAAAACGACTTCTGAGAAATGATTAAAAGATTGCAGCTTAGCTCAGTGATGACTAAAGAGGATATCAGCATACAAATATTCCATGGGAGGAAATATCTGGAAGAGGGTTTTTTTTTTTTTTTCCAACTGAAAGTAGAAATAAATTACATGAAGGGACAAGCAAAGGGTACAGTTTGGTTCCTGAATCTGTTCTTTCCTTTAGGATATTGGTGACTTATCATGACTTTCTGTTTAAACTTTCTCATCTCAAAGAAATGAGGTGTGAGAAATGAAAACCAGGTAGTGTCAAGGTAGAAAGACATCAAAATTCCACAGAAGACAGTCCTTCCTCTTGGTAGTTCTTCATTTGATAAATACCTATCGGCCTTTTATTTTGCATAAGACATAGGAAAGAGGAAAAATTGAGAGCCAAAATAAGGGTTTCCATTTTGAATATTTCTATTTTATGAAGTGATCTAATTTTTATGGGACGACTATTATAATGACAATTCCTTCCCAGTAACTGCCCTGCTGGGATCAGAATTGCTCAAACATGGGCTGGGGATGTGGCTCAAGCGGTTGTGCGCTCGCCTGGCATGCGTGCGGCCCGGGTTCGATCCTCAGCACCACATACCAACAAAGATGTTGTGTCCACCGAGAACTAAAAAATAAATATTAAAAATTCTCTCTCTCTCTCTCTCTCTCTCTCTCTCTCTCTCTCTCCTCTCTCACTCTCTCTTTAAAAAAAAAAAAAGAATTGCTCAAACACTGAAACATATTAGCTATCATAGTGTTCTGAAGGCTGGAGAGAAAAGGTAATCTTGGTGCCTGGTATCCCCAGCCTGAATACTGCTCTAAAGAATGAGAAGGCTTATGTTTCAAATAAAGCTGGTTATTTCCTTGCATTTGCAACAATGTGTGTTTGTCTGCACATTTGCTAGTGAAATAAGAGAACATGGCTGCTTGATAACACAGGGACAACTGTCCGTTCCATTGGGTGCATTATCTTCCCATATATGGGATGAAAATTATGTCTATCAGTCTGCAAAGTCAGGGAGCCTTGGTTTATCAGCTACATCCGGGTTGCACACAAAAGCTAAAGCCACCAAGGGAAAGGCTTCTTGAAAAGCACACCTGTCCTTTTCAGACATTTTTTTGAAGTATCATATTCATTTTCTGATGTTTTTGGCTTTGTGCCCTTGCTTCTCTTGCACAGTTGGGAGGCTGTCCTGTGGCCTGAAGGTTAAAGAGAAATCCAAGTGAATGTGTCCTCTTAATGGGCTTTGAATGCACGCCCAAATGACACATTATTTTTTTCCTTTTCAGGCTTACTTATAAAAGTTACACCTGCAAAAATGGGACAAAGTCCAGTGAGGAAGGATATAACATTTTGCCTGAATGTGCAAAAAATGAGTGGGGTGTCATCTGCATTCTTGCAGGCCTGAGCAGCCTCATGGTAAATGAGCGTTTGTTTCCTGTGCAGTGACTTTGAGTTGAAAATGAGTCACACACTCGTGGAAAGAATAGTCCTATCTTCCTTTGTCTAGCTCTGTATGCTTTTGTGGTTACTGAAATTGTCTTAATGGAAAGCTTGATTGTTCCCGCTTTTTGAGGCAGTTTATTAGAATTTATTTTTAAGCTAGAATAAGATGACTTTAAATACATTGTTCTTGATTCATAAATTGATTCACAGACAGTGTATACAATTACAGGAAATTTCTGTGGCGAAAAGTATTTTAGGTTCATCTAGTCTGTTGGAAGCATACACTGGTTTCCAAGTGTTTGAACTATAGTAGTTTTGTACCAGTCCTTGTGCTATTGTTTCTCGTAGATGATTCCTAATCCACATAACGTTCCTAATCCCCAAATGGCAGTATCAGTAGCCCCCTTTTATGGCCAAGGAATACAAGAGTAGGAGAGATGAGATAACTGGCTGGCAGTCACAGAGCTGATCGTTGAGTAAAAGTGGATTCAAACCTGTTTCTACCTAACTTCAGTCTGCACTCCCTCCATTATGAGACCTTGCTCTCTGAAGGTCATTTTTAAATTTTTTTTTTCAAATTCTTCTTACAGAGAGGTAGGTCATAATGTAAGAAGACTAACAATCATTTCCTCTTATATTTGTAAGAAAAGTATTTAATAGATTAGAAAACATTTCCATTCTTTCCAGGGTGTGCAAAGAGATTCAAACCTACTAGGGGACTAGATGAGTCTCCAGGATTCAGGGCCCTCTGATTCCGGTCTTGGCTTTTAAGTTCTGGATGGCCTTGACCTTGCAACTCCCAGGTCCCAGGCATTTGAAAGGTAGGAAAAAAGCTATGGATCACATTCCAATTAGGCTTCTACAAAAAATTCCAGACTTCTGGAAAGAAGGAAAGGACACCAGAGAAGATACATTTAATGGGGAATGGAGGAAATGCTGGGGGAGTTCTCAAAAGGCAAACATCTGAAAAGTGTTAGCAAAGGCTGAGGTAAATGAAATTATTGCTGAACAATCTATAATCGTAAATAATTTCAGAAAATCTGACTGAGTTTTTGACACGTTAGGGCCAAATACCAAGAGTCACACAGGTCTGGTTATTAAGGGTGATTTCAGATATCTTCCTCTCCTTTCCTCCTACAAACTAGAGAGTGACACACTTCTGAGGAGCTGACTGTTTAAACTCCAGATTTTCACTGCATATTACTTTTAGTTATTCTCTTTTTTTCCTTTTCCTTTTTAAATTTATTTTAATTAGTTATACATGACAGTAGAATGCATTTTGATCCATTGTACACAAATGGAGCACAATTTCTTATTCTTCTGACTGTGCATGGTATAAAGTTACACCAGTAGTGTGATCATACATGTACATAGGGTAATAATGTCCTTCTCATTTCACCGGTCTTCCCATCCCCACAACCCATCCTCTCCCCTCACTCCCCTCTGCACAATCCAAAGTTCCTTCATTCTTTCCTACATCCCATCCCCACATTATGGATCAGCATCTGCTTATCAGAGAAACCCATTTGGCCTTTGGTTTGGGGGGTTTGGCTTATTTTGCTTAGCATGATATTCTCTAGCTGTATCCACATACCTGCAAATGCCATAATTTCATTGTTCTTGATTTGCTGTTTCATGTTCACACAGAGGCATGGGGAGCCCTTGAGGAGGTGGAGTCTAGTGCCAGGGAATTATGTCATTGGGATCATTCCCTTGATGTAGATATTAGGGCCCTGGCTCTTCCTTCTCTCTTTCTCAGTGCCTGCTATAGAATATCGAGGGATAGCTTTTCCAGTCTGAGTATAGCATATATCTCTGATTTTGATCTGTTTGTACATTACCTTGGACTTATTCATTCTATGTCCCTTTTTTTCCTCCAGGGGTGATTTAGTACTTCCCTTTACCTGGTTTCTATTTTTGTAAGTTGACATTCACTTTGCTACCATATCTGATTGAGAAGCAGACACTAGGCCAGCATAGCAAGCTGATGCAATGGCCGCTCACCAGGAAACGGAAGAATTCCTTTCCATAGCAGTCAGACAGGGGAAAGGGCAGACCGTGCTCAGCTGGTCCTTGCCCATCCTGGTGCAACCAACAACACCTTCCTTGCAGGTGGCAAGGCCCATCCTCTACCTCACCTGCCACGTCTGTATTTTCTCCAAAGGCACTTCTGTAGGTAACATATGCAGCCTTCATTAGCTCCCCAACCTTTTCTGACCTTTCACTCCTCTAGTATCCCAGGCAGATTCCCAGTCCCATTGTCCATGAGCACTTCCCTGATTACTTTGGAGCTCTTATCAGTTATAATGCTCTGTCAGAAAATACAATTCATGCTGGCTTAAGCCATGAAGATTTGTTGGCTCCCTTAACTGGAAGTCCAGAAGTATTAGGCATCAGGACTGCTTTGATTCAGTGGCATAGTTGCCTCATCAAGAGGCGCAGCTTCATGCTAAAGCTGCTGTGCTCTGGTTCCAGCAGAGCAGCTGTTAACTCCCAGGTCTGCACACTTCTGCTTCCTGAAGAATCAGCAAACCCTTTCTCCTGTTTGGTTGTCTGAGCATGTGGGGCCAGATGGTAGCAGTACTCTGATTTTGTTAGGCCTTTAAAGTATGCCCTATTTTTGAAGCCAGGATTAAAATCAGCATCCCCCAATGCTCTTGGATTTTCCCTCCATGAGAACAATGCAGGTAAGAAAGGGGCCCTGGATGTAGGGGTGGCAATCTCAAGGTCCCCTTCCTGTGTCAAATGCAATCACTGGTATACCTTGTCCTGCAGGTTCAAAACCCTCCATCTCTGATGTTGAGGGCCACAGCCCAGTTGGGATGACGCATGGCATTTTTGCCAGAAGTAGTGGTTGAGAGGTGACGCCAGCGAGCCTTTAAGATGATGACTTTTGAGTTCTCTCGGAGTTCCCGTTGAGTTCCGGTTGAGCTCTCACGGGGATTCCTGAAGACTTCGAATTGGTTGGGGAAGTGCCGGAGGAGGGATTTCCGGTTGGTGGTTCCTGAAGGAGCTGCGTGGTGTTGGGGAGAGTTCCCAGGGACCTGTGTGGAGTGTGCTGGTGGAGTTCAGAAATAAAGTTTGTTCCTGCTTGAGTGGCTCGTGATTTGTGCCCAGCCAGACTGTGGCACTCTGGGATGAATTCCAGCCTTTTCTAGGTATATTAGATATGTCTTTAGATAAAGTTTGGGTCCACTTGAAAATGGCTTGATTTCTATTGCCACATACTGATTCTTACATAGGTATTGCTTTCTGGTGACACTTATCCTTCATCTGTTTATGTCCATTTCATGGACTGATCACTTCATGCCCAACTACCTGGATTTCCTGAAGGTCCTGGGAACAGAATTTAAAATATAAGATCCAGTCCTCACTTAAGAGAGAAGATTTAAAAAAAAAAAAACTATACTATTTTCAAGAATGGTTAGAAACTGAATTGTCGCAAATGAGAATGTCTTCCAAATTGCAGTGGACTGACAGAAGTGTGGTAGACCTGGCTGATACTGGCTCAGGAAAGCTGATCATTGACTTTTCAAGGATTTTGAGAGCTGGTTGTTGAACACAACCGCTATTAAAAATTGAAGTATGTTAATTCACAATTAAGCCAATTTTGTTTAAAATATAATTACTCCAAACCCATTATTTCCAATTATTTTGCCACATTTTCCCATATGCTCTTGGCTCTTTTTATCTCTTGCATATGTGTGTGGAGATACCATGTGGTAGTGTGTTGTGCAACCCTTGCCTATTCCATGTTCTGTGAAATCATGTAGCTGGCTGGAAATTGACTAATATGGTGACATTTGTACTATAGAAATTGGCAGACACTATAAATTAAATTGGGGCTTGTAGGTTATTAAGACTTATCAGCTGGTTTTCCAAATGTAAAATAAGAAACGATAGCAGTATGTACATGATTAGCTTGGAGTGAGGTTGTAATGATATAATTCATATAAAGGATCTGTGACTATCTCCTCTGCCTTGTTAATATGAAAATATTAAACATCATGTAATCTCTAACTGATGATTCATGGCACTCCTTAAAATATAAAGTAATTTTACATAGTAAGATTGGTAGAGATAAAGACCTGTGGGTCATAGGATAGAATGACATTATCACTCAACTCCAGTGTGTGACCAATGTACCTCTCCCTCCAGCCCACAACTTTGGAAAGGTCCTGCTACCACACCAACTCTCTCATGGACTTCTGATGAACTTTCATCTGCCTCTACCTTCCTTTCTTCTACCTTTCACTTCCAACACTTGCTAAAGGTGAACTATGCATTGGACTTCAAAGGCCATTGAGGTACCCCCCTGGCTTTAAATTTGAGAGTCAATTGCCACCTCTCTATTTCCAGTGTGATTGCTGTTTTTATACCACCCCACCATGGTAGGCCTGTGCCACATCATCCCTCATCATCCTTGCATCTTTCTTTGCTTAGATTCATTTTCTCTTGCTTTTTTTTAATGCCTTAAAGATTCCTCCTGCTTTCAGCACAAAATAGAGATCATTTTGAAGTGCTAGCAGTCATTCTTCTGTTTGTTTGATTCATTCATTGAAACTATTTATTAAACCCCTGCTGTATTTAGAGTGCATCTACATGATACATATTTGGACTGGAAATTAGCTTGTTTAAAGTTGTGGAAAGGAGTTATAAATACAGAGATATGGGAATTATAAAAGAAAAAGAAAGGAAATCACAGCTCATAGAGGGGAAGGTAGGAGAGACACAACTGGTCTAAAGTATCTTCCTTGTACGTGATTTGGGGAACTTTCTAATGCTTTGTGAAGGCTTGGCGATGCTGATTTTTTTTCTAACCATCTTATGTTGTAATTTCATGAAGGAAAGAGGTAATTGTATTAGCCCACCCTCATTTCACTCCTAATGAATACATGTACTTACAGGCAGCTCATGGTTAAAACAGTTTGCAACAGATCTTTGTTGAATGGAAGAATTAATAATTAATCCATGACTTGATTTGAAGATTATAGGGCTTCTATTGAGGAAAATCCCAATTACATTTTTAGAGATTCATATAAATGCAGGGGTGAAAAATACTTTAAGAGGTATTTGGTCTAGTGCTTTCCAAATCAGGTTATATATCAGAATAGAATGGGGGTGCATTGGTGTGGGATGTCTTTAGAATGCAGACTCCTGACCTCCACTTCAGACAAACCAAAGTAACGTGTGTGTGTGTGTGTGTGTGTGTGTGTGTGTGTGTGTTATGAATCCTGATGAACTACCAGGTTTGTGACCCACAAGGTCTGACTTTATCTAGTGTCTGATGACTCCTTCATAAGATTGTAATAGTAACATCTTTGCAGGCACTTTATATGCTACAAGGCTTCAGAATCCTCAGGTATATCTTTGTTCTCTAGGGCCAAGTGAAACAACCTGTGTTACTTCCCCACATTTCTGATCCTGGGGGCCAGAGGGAGGGATTTTTTGCCTGCTTGAGTCTTTTTATGATTTTTAAAAAATTCTCCAGACTATACCTGTCTCTCAAGCTTGCAGTGTTATCTGGTTTTCTCCCCTGCTCATTGATAACAAAAAAACCACTGGGATAGGCATTTACGAAAGTTTGGGGCATTTTATTCAGTAAGTATGTGTTAAGAATCATCTGTGGCAGACAAATGTGCTAACAGTACAATGTAAGCTCCCCACAAACAAAAAACAAAATTAAACACAATCCTTACTCTCAAAAAGCATGCAGTCAGTTGGCTGATATGCATATTATTAATCTAATAACTACAGAAAATATGTATAAAATTACAGCTGAGGGAGATGGAACATCCAGAAATGTTATAAAGGGGAGGTACATGATGCAGTAAGAATAATAAAAGGAATTGACTCAATTTGAAACATAAGAGATGACCTCCCCAAAGAAGAAATAGTTAAGCTGAAACTATTTACAGGACTAGCACATGCAATGATCTTGTGACAGGGAGGGTGGAGACTGAAAAGATATTTGCATGTCGGACTTCAGAGAAAAAGTAAGAATGTGGTAGTTGATGAGCCTGGCAAGAGGAGGAGCTGGCAGAGGAGACAGAGAAGCCAGGAGAGGCTGGATGAAACTCAAGACAGGATAGCTGCACAGGAGCCCAGCGACAGAGAATTCAAGGAGGAGCTGGCCAAACATGCAGGTGCTTCTGAGAACCAGATAAGCTGAAGTCTTAAAAGTGCCTATTGGATTTAGGTTTAGGTTCTTGAGATCATTGTAACCTATACAGGCAGGTCTGTTTTGCTGATGGGGTGGAGATGAGAATCTGATCAAAGTGGGTTCCGGAAAGCATTTGGTAGGGAGGATATGAAAACAGAAAGGACTCAAGTGCTTTTGGAATCCTTGATTGTGAAGGAGGAGAGAAAGAGTAAAATTGAGTTTCTTAAAGATGACAATGATTAGCTTATATTTAAAGCTAAGAAAGATCCAGGTGAGAGACATTTAATACAGAGAAAAGGAGGAACAGTCGAGAAAAGTTCCTGCCAATCCTGGGGAGATTTTCCTTAGAGAACAAGCAGACAGCTTCTCTAGCCTAGAATGAAGGAGGGGACCAGGGGAGGTTCCCATAACATAGCCCAGCACACCTCTTGTCTTCCAGGTGGAGATGGTTCTGACCTAGGGCTCACCGGACGCTGCATCCATAGGCAATTTCTCACAGGACAACTCTCTTTTACTCTCAGTTACTACAGATTGACACTACAGCCCTTTCTTATCTTTCTTCCTCCCTCCTCCTTCTGTCTTTCCCTTCCTCTATCTCTCTCTCCCTCCCTGTTCTGTTCTTTCTTCACATCTTTGCCTTTCCTACTTTTCCTATTTCTAGTTCTCAGACCACCATTCCCTTTTCTTCCAGGCTTTCCACAAACATCATATTCCCTCCCAATGGGCAGTAGACAGAAATATGTGATACCTTCTCTAGGTAGCCCCTGTTTTCCCAACAAGAACACAGCAAGCCCAACTTCCTCCCCCAAAAGACTCAGAAAGCATCATTTTTTGGTCTCAATAGGCATGAGCTATGCCTCTTCAGCAGTAGCTTCCTCTTCATTTCTATCTATTTTAGTTTTACCTTTCTCAGTTTACCCACCTTTTACAGTTGCTATGACAATAAGACAAAATGTCTAAATTGTGTGGAAAATCGTTTCCAGTTTTTAAAATCATTTTACCACTTGTCTAAAACAACAAGAAAAAAAAATGATAAAGAGAAGCAGCAATTTTCCATCTTTAATCAAACTTAGGGAGCTTTAACCCTGAGCCACGTATACAAAAGCATAAAGCAGATGGAAGAGTGGAGATATAGAACATCTGATTCTCTTTTAACATCTGCATTCCAGTAAATGATGACCTCAAAGAGTTCCCCCAAGCTAGAGATCTATATTCCATTTATATCAGTGAAACTGAAGGACCAAGTCAAATCATTTTTCCAAAATAAGGGTATGTCTATCTAGATGTAAAACCAAATATTCATCTCTTAAGAGCTAGAAAATTTCTTGGTTTTTTTTTCAATAATAGTAACATTTTATGGGAACCAACCTTTAAGTTCTACTAAAATTAAAATCCTAGGGTTTAGCTTTAAGAAACAGATTGGCTAATGCTCACTGCAGAAAGAGCAACCCACAAGGCATAATCCATTCTTTGGCTTATCTCCTACCAAGAATAGAAGGCTCCTGTCATCAAATGTGGCATCTATATACATTCAAATATTGTATCTCTACTTTTGGGGTTTAATTCAAACATCATTCAAGAGAAATATGGCTTTGAAAACCCCAAGATTCTGCCTGACCTTTTCCTCAACAGTGCCAATGGTCATTACTTTGAGGCCAGGCTTGTGCTTTTGTCGGGCTCTATACTGAGCCCGTATCTTGGAGATAGAAGAAGTGCCTTGTTGGTTTAGCATATAGGATATTTTAGAAATATGTTTATTAAAGGAGCTCAATTTGCCTTCCCCAGTATAACACAAGTCAGGGCAGAACATTTGTACTACTACATGATGAATATGGGTACAAGAAGATCAACAATAAACGGTTCTACCACACAGCCCACAGCCATGTACTTCCCATAAAAGAGGTAAAGCAGATTTCTAGATCCTCAGGACAAGGAGAGCTGCAGGATTGCTCTTCTTTGGTTCTGTTCCTATATTAATAGTATTAAAGGAAGATGAGGGACACATTGCCCTCACAGAGTCCCTTCCTGCACAATAAACATCTGGGCAAAATGCTTTCTGATCTGCACCAAGTCCCTCTGATCACCCTCAGAGGGAGTTCCATGTGGGAACACTTGCAGAATATTTGATAACTAACTGTGCTGTGGTTTGCAAATATGTGATGCATACCCAAGAAAGAAAACTTAGCCTTTGCATTCTGGGAATTGACTGACCTAATTATCTATTCAGACCTTTCATCATGAGAGAATAATTTCTTCCTCTCTCAGCCTCACTAATGGAACAAATGAGAAAACAGGAGACTGTAGTAAAAAGTTGAATGAATCACACTGGGGTATAAACTTCAGTTACCACTTTAAACTAATTAAAGGATAAGGCAGATTTTTGAAGTGTAAAAATTCTGATGAAGGAACCTTTTTAAAGAAATGAAATGATACTTTTGAACATGAATAATTACCATCAGTAATGACTGTAAACAAACAGAGGTCATCCCAGGCCTGCACAGAGGCACAAGAAAGCCTGTTTGCAAATATGCACATTGCCTACAGAACTTGTTGCTGAATTGTTTGGAAAACTTTATGTTCTTTAAAAGCATGAAGCTTCTCTCTCTAAAAACAGTAAAATGAACAAAGATTCTGTGGGATCTAGAAGTTAGCAGCTTCTTTCATTCCACTCATTTGTTCAGCAAATATTTTTTGAGTACTTTCTCAGTGTAAGGCACTGTTTTTTTTTTTTTTTTTTTTTTTTTTTGTGTGTGTGTGTGTGTGTGTGTGTGTGATGAAGATTCAGCACTAAACAAACATGAAAAAAAAATCCCATCCCTCATGGGAGCTTTGGGGTAAACAGGTGATAAATAAGTAAATAATTTAAATGTTTGGTACTTAGATAGTGTTGAGTGACATGGAGAAAATAAATGGAAAGAGGAGAATAAGAAATAGTGGAGGGGTAGAGAGAGGGGAGGCTTGCAGTTTTAAATGGGATGGTTGAGCTAGGTAGACCTCTTTGAGAAAGTGACATTTGAACAAAGACTTAAAGGTTATCGGGAAGCAAGGCATATACATACACATATGCTGGTGGGAGAACCAGCATTCCAAGATGTAAGAAGAGCCAGTACAAAGGCCCTAAGGTAGGAATGTATCGGGCAAGTACCCAAAGTGGTAAGAAAACTGGTGAAGATACAGTAGAGTAAGGGACATAGTAGAAGGGATCTTATAGATAAGGGAGGAAATGGCCACGCCGAGGGATTATAAAGATAGCATTGGTGTCTTGGACTCTGGAGGTGTAAGTAGTAAGAAGTCAAAATTTTTTTAAGGTTAAAAATTAGATTAGGTCAAAGTTTCTAGCTACTGGGCAATTTTGAGCTTGTGATGGGTCCTCAAATAATAACCACTTAAATAGTAGGTGGTAGGAATTAGCCTGAATGTCTAAAGTAGCAAGTTTCATTCCTAGTCCAAACTGCTGATTGATTGTGACCTAATTAATAGAGAAGGCAGTTGTTTCCCCTAAAAAGAAGCAGCAGTTAGCTATGGGAATATTTAGAATTAGTATGAAAATATCTAAAAGTATTATAACCATTTAGTGTTAGTATTTCTGTTAAGATTTATGCATAATTAGTACCTTATATATTTGAGGAAATCTACTAAGAGTAATGATCATAGAACTTTGATTTCAAATGTATAATTGGATAATTGATTTTGATAAATATTATTAATAATATAGTACTAGAACATTAAAGGGACTCAAGTTTCATCATATTCATAAAGTTAATTTGATTTATTTAAATTGCATAAATATTTTAGAAAAGTTTATTGATCAGAAATTTTAACTTAGAAGTAAATAGAATATATTAAATTTATAAACAATGCCTATAATTTAAGGTGTTTAGTTTATTAAGTTTGTAAGTAGAAACCAACTGACATTATTCAAATCCCCTTAACAAATGGTTGTAATATTTACTTGATTTTCAATTAGGATAAAGCTGAACATAAAAGCTCAAGGAAGATTAGGTTTTGGCACCTATAACATTAATAAAAGGAAATCAATAAAATGTCCTGAAAAATCTTTTCTGCACACAAACCTGCAAAATTTTCCTTCACTGTACCTGACTGCTCTAGTTTACTAGGCATTCTGAATGCTCTACTCTTACTAAGTGGTTTGTAGAACTCCATTTTCTTTCTGTGTTCTTTTCACTACCTGTTTTAGTTAGCTTTTTCTTCACTGTGACCAAAAGACCTGACAAGAACAATGTAGAGAAGGAAACGTTTATTTGAGCTCAGCGATGATGTCCGTGGTCTGCCTGTTCCATAGCTCTGGGCCCTAGGTGAAGAACAGCATCAGGGTAGAAAAGCTTGGCAGAGGAAGGCAGCTCAGGACAGGGCCACAGGAAGCAAGAGAGAGCTCTGCTCACTAGTGATAAAATATAAACTCTGAAACCACAGCCTACCTGCATATGGTTACCCCCAGTTAATCCATATCAGTGGATTAATCCACTGATGGGGTTATAACTCTCATAATCTAATCATTTCACCTCTGAACCTTCTCCCTCTGCCCCACATTTTTTTATTGGTGCATTTTAGTTGTACATAATGGTGGGATTTGTTGTTACATATTCATACATGCACACAGTACAATTTCTCCAGTGTTTCCCCTTTCCCTCCATCCTCTCCCTGGTCCCTTTCCTTTATACTAATGATCTTCCTTCGATTTTCATGAGGTCCACCTCCTCCCAACTTTTTTTCACCTCTGAACCTTCTTGCTCTTGTGAGCTCTTAGGGGACACCACGTATCTGAATCATAACACTATCCTTTTACCAATCATACCTTCAATTGCAGTATGAATTTTAATGAAATGACTTTTTCTTGGGGGGAAACCTTATTTCAGGTAGGATCCTGACCAAAGGCTGGGATGTGCCTGGGGTGGTGGGGGCGGGGGGGGGGCAAGCACAGTGTTCATGCTTCTTTTCCTGCATTCCGCAGACTTTCTTTTGTTAGTAATTATTCTTCTGGAAGACTGGAATGCAGCCCAGGCAGAAGTAATTTATAAGAGTGTAAATTATGCACATCTCTTCTGAAGCAATTAGTCTTCCATTATGCACCCCATTTCCTAAAATTTATCATTTTACACCAAAAAAAAAAAAAACAGTCTACTTTGAATGATAAAGTACAGTGTACTCCAGCTTATGTCAGGCTAATGAGATATCAATTAGAGGATAATATTTATTCACCTGAATTAATTAGATAACCACATTGCTCCATTGGAAGAGAGAAGGTATTCTTAAAATGCCTTGAAAACTACTTCATAATCGACATCTGGTTTTGGTGTGTTTTAAAGCAAAGTCATTACATGCAATGAATTGTTTTTAGTTTTTAGTTTTTACTTCAGAGTCATGTTTGAATTTAATTTCAGACCTTTTAGGACCTGGTTTTAAAGAATAAGAACAGACCTCTAGAATTTTTTGTTTGTTTATTGGTACATATTTGTTTCTCCCCCAACATATTAAGCAGAAGAAGAATCGTAAAAATCTATAACGATGAGCTTAAATGCTGCTTGAAGATTTATAAATTTAACTTTTATGTTCATTTTCTAATAGTTAGCTGTAGTTCCATATATATTTCATCAGTTTATGATTTTTGACATTGTAGATTTGATGACTTTTGGGGTTTTGTTTGTGTGTTTCCTTTTTCCCCCTCAGAGTAGCACGATCTAGTTAATATTTGTGGGAGAACAGGCAAAGAAGATAGCAAATGGAGAAAGTGCTACCTTAATGCATGCCTGTGAAATAAAATTTTGGAGGACTATGTATAGAGTAATTATTAAATATTCACATACTGAATGAAGGAGGTTTCTATTATAGCAAAATGCAAGATATTCCCAGAAGCTTCAGCGTACCTGCATATAGCAAAGGACTAGAAAGTTTAATGAAATTTCTCCTGGGTCACTCAAGAAATTTTGTGGGTAATGGAAAGAAAGCATAAAAAGTTTTGTTGATTTAAATGAAACACAATCACAAGATTGGACCACTGAGGAATTAGATCTTTTATGCCTCACAGAGAGATCTTTGATTCTGTTATGCAAGTTTTCAGTGCCTAATGAAATGCTTGGCTTATAGATGTTCGATTAATACCATTGATTGAATGTTGAACTGAATAACTTTCTGCTGTTCCCTAATTTGCATGTCTTCATTCCTGGAGGTGAATGTTTTCAGATTATCCTTTCTTTATCTTCTGCATATTCTGGCTCCACAATCAATATTATGTGATGATTAATTGCTATTAACCATCTGTTCAAGAATTTGTATAATAATACTGAACTTGTTTAACAAGCAAAAATTTCCTCTCAATATTGTTAAGAGGCATCTGTGTAAATAGCCCTTAAAGATTAGTAGTAACACAAAAAAGCTTGTTTATTATTAGACAAATTGATTGATCATCAGAAGTCCATATTGTGGATAACTGGAGGTTAATTTCACATTATTTAACATTATTTACTCATATGATTTGTATTCATATCTACTAGTCAATATTTTAGTGCTGGTGGTAGGGGGACAAAGAGTTTTGCAGGTACATGAGTGGAGGGTCCATATATCAAGAGAGAATCCTTAGAGAACTAGATTATGTAGAGGCATGTGTATTTTCTGGAAGCATTCTGGAGGCTTCCTTTAATTTGGGACAAATAAGGTCATTTGTCCTTCCTTAACAGCTATATTTCACTGTGTAATCATCACCATTGCATCAACATATATTCAGGAATATACCATTCATCCTACTCTTGCACCAAAGATGGTTTAGTAGTAAATAATTTTTAAGTAATACTGGCACATTATTTTTAAAGTTTCATACAATGGTTAGATCTCACTTTTTTGGCAGAAAAAAAAAGGCATAAAATCTGCAACAATTATGCAGTGAAATATGGTGCTCTAATTGTATTAGCTACTCTGATTCTCATATCTTAAATAGCTCAGTGGGAAAAGAGTGGGTGGTGACAAGGGCAGTGGAAGTGACATAAGGAGAAGGAATTGCAGTCAGGAGGGGAGGAGTGCTTGGGCTGGATGGCGCTGGGAGTGGAGACAAGGAGAATTAACACAGCCAAGTAAGCCTTTGGCTCTATTGTTCTATGCACTAGACTCATTACAAATGGCCAAGTCTCTGTTTCCCCACTAACATTCTATTGCAATGACCTTGAGCCCTCCAACTTCATACTCTCTTGCTGTTCCCAGGTTACTGAGATTAGTGTGGAGCCAAATTGATTGTGGAGAGTTTGTATCAGAATGAAATGCAAGTGATAGGGATTTTGTTGTTGTTGTTGTTTCATTAAACCTATCACTTACCCTTCTTTGGGTATAGTTAATCAGGTACTATCTGAATGTTGCTGTAGTAGTGTAGTTCGCACACTATTCTCCCTATGAATTCTCTAATTTATAATCTCCCTAATACTTAAATCTGAATCTTACAAAAAGTTCCAAAAGACTTTTTTTTTTCTCTTTAACATCTATGAGCATGTTGTGTTTGGTAGCTTGAGGAATCAAACAATACCATAATGAAAATCTGTGATGAGAGACGTTCAGGATCTCTGACATTCACAGTTCTGAATATCTCAATACTTTGATTTTCATTAAGAGCTTTTAACTAGTCCTTAGTTTTAGACTCACCCTAAATTCTTTGGGGTTTGAGGCTGGGTTTCTAGTTAAGGGTAATAGGATAGGAACTCGTAAGAAAGTCATTAGGTCTGAGATGTTGTAATGTGTTTATGACATATATCATGATTGAACTGATAAATGGTCAACAAACTAGGACTATTTGGATCGATTTGTGTTGTGCTATGACTTTTGAAGGCTGGTATCCAAGGACAGCTGGGAAAGGGGGTTGAGGCCAGAGCATGGGAGGGACACTGGAGAGGGTGATATGCTTGCCACTTACACCCACACATTCTGAGCCCCTATCTTTTCATATAAATTTATTTTGAATAATAATAAATATACTCATGGCTTATAAATTTTAAAAATTTCCTCATAAGAATGGCTGGAGTTGCTTGAATAATAATGTATTGATTCTGTTTATTTAGGGTGTTTAACAATCTATTGTGTGCTCTAGCATTCTAACAGCTAACAGAACAAAATAAGACATATTTTGCATTAAGGATTAGACTTTATTCTAAGTACCTTGAGACTAGGCTTTCTCTTAAAAATTGCTCATGTAATTTGTGCATATAGTTTTATAGTAGCAGCACTCTGAAGAGTTTTGTTCCCTTGATCCTCTTGGTGCTAGTTTCAATATACTGCACAAAAATCACTAAAGAGATTTTAATAACTATATCTGTTGGGATGTTTTCAGTTGCAAATGGTAAAAAAAAAATTAAACATCAACTGGTCTAGGAGATTTTTTGATTCACATTTCTAAAAATCACAGAAGTAAAGCTGACTTTGCTTTGAGTTCTAGGCCTGGAATATATGTCAGTACTTCATCTATCAGATCAATTTCCTCCATTTTTAGGCAGGTTGATTTCAAATACTGAAATATGGCTTTTAGAAATTTACACTTATACCAATCATTCACCACATCTCCCATCAAAAACAGTTTTCAAACAGTTGGAAACAATCTCAATTTCTAATTCTTATCTAACTTAAACATGCATATCCCTGAGACTGCAATACTGACCAATTTGCAATTATATGTGCAGTCTCAGGAGCCTGGGGTGTGGCCAGCCCCATCCAGACCACAGGACTTAGAGGGCTTGAGGAAGCTGGGATATTGTTGACAAAGGGGAAATGACTGCAGAATGGCAAGTACAACAAATATCTGTTTCAGTTATTTGTAACTTTTTGTTCCAAATGGCCATGTTTTGAATCAGCACTAAATGTCTGTGTTAGTAACTTCTTTTCCCGTTCAAAGGTCTTATAAAAACAAAGCCGAAGTAAAATGCTGTATTACAACAGCAAGATCAAAATATCAAAATTGAAGTAGATGGTAGTCAAATTTGATATTCTCTTTGAGTTTTTCTTTTCTATTTTTCTTCCCTGTAAAACCCCAAAGGCACATATTTGATGGGTGGAGGAGTGTGACGGGATCACAGGGAAATAAACTACTGACATAGCCACAAAAGTGTCTTCTTTTCTCTGTCCTCCTGCTTTTTCATGCAAAGAGTTACTGTTCATTACTAAAGAGAGTGAGGAATTTCATTGTGATAATTCACATGATTTTCCCTCAGCTCTGATCTTCTCTCTTCCATTTCAGCTTTTTTTTCTTTGCTGTCTTCTTGATCCTACCCCAGACTGGTTCAGGTTACTATTGGTATAAAGAAAATCAAGGAATCCTGCATTGAGAAGAGAAATGAAAAGTGGGCATCCTGGCTCTGGGATAATCTACATAAACATAAAATGGTGTTTGACTTCCCTTTGGATAGAAATAGATACCCCCTGCCCTCAACTGCCGAAAACTACAGGCGGACTGCAACCACATGACAGCCTGTGTGGCCTCTCCTATTATTCATAAGATAACTTTTCCTATAAATGAAATATTGGTATTTTAAAACCTCTGTTAACCATTGTTTTTTGATTTTGTATTTGTTCATCTTCCCCCTGAAAATTAATGATTTTTTTCTCTGGGCCTGACCCAAAGTTAGCGCTATTAATTACTATGAGATGAAAATTCCTGGATATGAAGAGAGAGCAAAACAAGTCAATTACAATTGATTTCTCTGTTACTTCTCTATTAAAAATAAATGTAACTATTAACAGTTTTGTGTCTGGAAATGGGAAACTAACTGTTGAAGCCACACTGGGCCCTGAGCTCGTATTTTGGCTCATGTTGGGGTACATGAAAATAAAGGGCTGTCATAGTCTGCAGTTAGTCTCTGCAGGGAATTTATGGGGCATCTGACATAGTCTGCAAAGGGGATTTTGCTCTTTTCACACTGGATCCCAGAGCCAGGAGTGCAAGTGTTGTGGCTGATGATGAAAAACACCAGAGCCTCTGCAGGGATAATTTCATTAGTCCATGTGTAGACAAGGACATAATCTTAGATTCTTCTACAAAGATATATGCTTTTCTTTAAATAATGTAGGAAGACAGAAGTCCATCAGTGATACTAGAATCTCTAAACAAAGGTATGGAATTTTCATAAATTATAAAACTATACTATTTTATATGCATGTAATAATCTATAATATTGACCAGTTAGTCACAATGTAAATTATACAAAACCATGTGATTAATGGTTCGTCAATCAGAAAGTTGATTGGCCTCTATATCACTTTGCTTATTCTCCCTTTTTTTTTTAAGGAATCATAATTTTTTAAAAAGGAAGAAACTAATAATTGATGTCGTTAATAAATTGTATTTAACTAATATATGAAAAATAATTTTAAAATTGGCATGTAATAAATACAAAACATTAATTATTTTTCCCCTTGAACAAAATTTGGTGTGTATGTTATACTTATAACCCTTCCCAGTTTGGCATAGGTAATGCTTAAGAGCTCAATAGCCACATGTTTCCAGTTATCATTGCCAGTCTTTGTTTAGTGAGGGCCTCCTGAGAGCAAAGTATAGATGTGCTTTTATCTCAAGATGCAGTAATTTTTAGCATGTCTTGTTTAGGAGCAATGATCACAAATCACTATGCTGTTCTCAAAAATGTCATTAACTGTCATATAGATAGGATGCTCAGCCATCAAAGTTGGTGTATGTGCTTATGTGTGTGAATTGTTACCAAAAAGCTCCCATTACATCTATATTTTGTTCATACTGTTTCAGGGTTATTTTTTTTTTGGGGGGGGAGGGGTGAACAAGTTTGATATCTGAACCACTTACCTCTTTTTCAAAATAAGAGCCTCAACTAAGTGATTTCGGCCAATTGAAAAAAATAAAATAAAAAATCCTCTTCAATATTTGCTCTCAGACTTGTGATCATGTTTTCTTAAATGTCATTAAAGAAACTGTTAAGGGAGAAGAGAAAGAGCATACCTATTTTTATGGTTTTGCTTTTAAACCTCATGGTTAATAAGGTTATGCCAGTTAGTCACAGTGTAAATTGTACAAAACCATGTGATTAATGGTTCCTCAATCAGAAAGTTGATTAGCCTCTATATCACTTTGCTTATTCTCCCTCTTTTTAAAAACCCTTATTTCCTGATAAATATTTTCACTGTGCCATGAAATCAAACAGGTTTAATTTTTACCATAATAATCTCTTAGATAAAGTACTCAGATAATGCATTATAGTATGAAAATGTTGTTTAACGAATGTTATCTTTTTTGTTTCTAAATCTCAGTTTATACTGGAGAGTAAACATATAACAATATCTAAAGAGACATTAATAATGGTTTCAAGTTAAAATATAAATTACCTCTGCCATAATTAATCTTCTTTTTGAAAATGCTTGACAAGATTATTAATAATTTACCATCCCAATATTTATACATTTTACCTGTGGGTACCTATTGTCCAGAGCTGCCTGGATTTATTTTACCCTGCTACATAGTAACTTACCATAAACTTAGTGGCTTTCAACTGAATTTATTAAGTTATAGTTCATTCAGAAATCTGGGCAATGTGTAACTGGGTTCTCTGTTCAAGGTTGTCTTGCAATGTTAAAATTAAGGTGTCAATTGGAGTTGGGGGTCTCATCTTAGACTTAGGGTCTGCTTTCAAATCTGTTTGGTGATTGGCAGAACTCATTTTCCTTTAGCTGTCAAACATATAGACTTTGTGTCTTTAAGATCTGCAGGAAAACCCTCTCATACTTCAAATCTCTCAGAAAGGGCATATTAGCTTTTAAAGGTTCAAGCCCACAAAGGATAATAACCCCTTGAATTAACTCAAAGTAAACTATTTAAGGTCCTGAATTACATCCCCTTAAGGCTTTTGACTAATCGTAGGTGTAACCCCAAGGAGTGGAGATGTGGAGGGGCCAGCAAAGGATTCTCCCTACCAAATTCCCCACGTGCTCTGAATTTCTTCTCTATATCTCCATAATCCTAGGGTAGTTTGAATAAAATTGCATCCCTTAGTACACTCCCTCCTGTCAAAGCTATAGGCATCCATCTTAGTTTTGACTCCCAGGCAGAAATGGGACTTAACTTTGAAGATGAAGCATAGGAAGAAACAGGTTGGGGATGGCTGTGCTGCTGTGTGGCGTGGCCCGGGTCATGGTAACTCTCTGCTCTGGTCAGCTCTTTAGTGTAGTTCTTGGAATTGTTCCAGGAGGCTAGTCTTGCGTATTTCTCCAGCCCACCCAAGTTCTCTGAGCTATCTAATATTTTTTAATAAATTTAGTTTCTACCTAAACTAACTCCAGTAGATTGTGGTACTTACAGAATAGAATACCCACAACTATTATAGCTCTTGATATTCCCTAAATATACTTTATGACTATGGAGGAAACAATGCCTTTCTAATAAGGTAAAATTCAATTAAAGTTTTTTCCCTGCTGAGAAAAAAAAATGGCTATAGTTTACTAGAAAAGGTTTTATGTCTGTTATTTCTTTGTTATTGTCTTATTTTCATTTTCTGGGACATGTTTAGTTATAATGCACCCGTAAGTTTTTATAAAACCAACACAAAAATTATTATTCCTAAATTATAGGTATGGCTTAAATTTTATCTAGATTTTCCTTCATTTCATATACCTCCCTTCTCTCCATTGCACTGATACCATAAGAGATAAAAACAAATCATTATTACTCAATTTTGTGGTCTCTGTTCTTGGTATTGAGCTTGAGATATTAAAAAGTCATAACTGACTATAGCTTGCCTTGAAATATTCCTCTCATTAAAGTGTTTGCTCTTTCTCTTTGCTTATTTTGACTGACAAAAAAAAGTTTATGCTGAATTCTTATGTAAAATGCTTTATAATTTTCAAAATTCTGGACAAGTTGCATTTCTGTATTCACCACTTTTCTCTTTAAGTTCATGAAGTACCATTAATTACATTCTAAATTTCAGGAGAAAAAAAGTCTGAATACCTTTTCAGGGTATCTTGTAAAAAAAATTTTTGACTATGTAAAAAAAAATGCTGTAATTTTCTTTCATATGCTTTTAAACTGATTTGATTTAACCATTTTTATTTTATATCTATGTTAAAATTATTTTTCATGTGTCAGAGGCCCAAATTTCACTTTTGTGGAAAGTAACCTGCCTTTAATGATACACACCTTCATTATTAAATATTTTGTGCCTGAAAAAATTTCAGTTCATTATGCTTATTCAAATCATTTAATAAATGATGAAAAACTTTGTAGACTGGCCTCTATATAAGGCAAACACCGATTAACAATTGTGCTTTGTTCAGCTGCTTGGTTTCTTCCTTGATGCTCTAAAACTCACTCTTCTGTTTATACCTAGATTTGCATGCTAGTGCTGCTTCTAAATAGCCAAATGGTAGTGACTGTGGTGATTACCACTTTGCCTTTCAATTTTTGCATCGCTAAAGTGGGGTAGTATATTCTATTATATAATGATTCTAAAATGGCAAAGAGGAATGAAGGTTGCAGATGAAGGTGCTAATTCTAAATGACTCTAAAAATGCATTTTTATATGGCTATTGTTTACCTAAAGTAGAATTGGTAGTATTATTAAAGAGATAATTCTCAGCACAATATCATTTATCATCATCATATTTTCAAATATAGTCTCTAATTAGAGTCTCTACTAGTCTATTCTTTTTTTCTTCTGTCCCAATTTATATTCTGAAAATATTTTTCATGTGTATGTGCATGCATGTTTGTGTGTGTGTGTGTATGTGTGTGTGTGTGTGTGTGTAATTCTTAGTATTTTTCTTGTAGAGTTATGTGGAAGAAATTAGAAGGAAGATTTTAGGGTTAGTGATAGCTATTTAATGAATTTAAGGTATTTGAAAGTGATAATTTTATTTAACAAAGTGCTAGTAATAATATAGAGTTTGCACCATTTTTAATTAATTAATTAATTAATTTTTACTAGCTGACATCACTAGCCTAACATCACAAATGAGAGTGAATGTCAGGAATAAAGAGAGAAACTTACTCTACCTAAGCAAGTGAAATTTAGGAAAGTAGATGTTATAGCAACTAGCATTGCCTTAACTCATACACACTAAGACTGTGAAGTGAGGGGAAGAGGAGTTCCCCTGGAAATGTGAAGGTACCACTGCCATAAGAAAATAAAGGGCAGACAAGTGTCACATCCATCAACTGCAGCAGCCACCATAATGATCCCCTGAATTTTAATCACACATCCTCATATGAGGGCTGTTGTATTCTGAATAATAGCCTCCCAAAGATGTCCATGTTCCAATCCCTTAAGCCTCTTAATAATTACCTGAAATGGCAAAGAGGAATCAAGGTTGCAGATGAAGGTGCTAATCAGAAGGTGGCTAATCAGATGGTCTTAAAATAAGAGATTGTCCTAGATTATCCAGGCAAGGGACCTTAAAAATGAAATGAGGAGATGGAAGGGAAGGTCAAAATAATGCAAAATGAGAAGGATTCACCTCACCTTGCTAATATCAAAGATGGGAAGAAGAGGGCCTCAAGCTAAGGAATGCAGATGGCCTCTAGATGTTGGGAAGGGCAAGCACAAAGATCCTACCCAGAGCTCGCAGGAGTGAACACAGCCCTGCTAGAATCTTGACTTTCATTTACACCTTCCTTTTAACCAGATGAGACCTGTCCAACTTCTGGCTGACAGGATGGAAGATAAAACATTCTTACTGTTTTAAACCACGGGTGCTTGTGATAATTTGTTACAACAGCAATAGGAAACAAATATAGGCACCTCTGGTGTGTTAGCAATTCATTTTAGTTATTGGGAACATAACAATGAAAAAAAGATATGTTTCCTTTATAAGTGGGGAGAAAATAAACAAGGTCACAGTGTACCTTCCACCTCTGATGCATGGAAGCGTGGGGTCGGGGGGATGTGAAGCTTTAGGCATTCAGGGGCGGAAAACAGTTTCCAAGGGGAAGAGTGGCCCATATGAAAGTCCAGAGGGGATATCATTGGAAGAATTGGAAACTACCACTTATTCTAACTGATAGGAGAGAACTTGAGACTAGGTGACACTTGAGAATGGAGCAAAGAGATCACGAAGGGCCTGGTAAAATTTCCAGGAGCTTTCTATCAGTTAAGAACAGGGAGTCACTAAAGGACTAGAAGATAAAGGGACCTGCCCAGAATCGATTTTAGAAGGAGTCTGTGGTTTTGGTGTGAAGGACCTATTAAAAGGATGGATCCGGGAGCAAGAAGTTCTGTTGGAACATTGCCACGGACCTTGGCAAGTGATGAGAGGCTGGCATCACACAGTGGCAGGCAGTAAGGATGGAGAGTGGATGGATTTTAGAAACAGAATGAAGTCTGCAGACTGGATCTGATGGCTCTGGCCTGGGCACCAGTGTGACACCGCGATGCAATCCACTGAGCTAAGAATATAGGAAAAGAAGAGGTCAGTAAAGGAGGGAAGAGAAGCACGGAAATGATGTGTCCATAGTGTCACTTCAATGTCATATTTATCGTCATCGTGCCTGGGGTAGCAGCACGGACAGTTGCAGAGTTCCAGCTGCAACCATGTTGTGACGCATGTATGTGTTTATGTGGTCACTGTCAGTCAACTTCCCAAGGGGAGAGAACACTGTGTCATTCACAAGAGCCTGGGGAACACTGCACCCGAGTTTCTCAACACAACAACATGACCGGTTCTCTTGCATACCCGAGTACATCTGCGGCCTCTCTTGAGAACTGCCTCATGGCCAGCTGGAACCAGAAGAGCTCATGACACTCAGGAGGGGAGAGAAGAGCTTCTGACACTCAGCAGGAAGTAGAAGGTCACCCCTGTGGTCATAAGTTAGGAAACTTCAAAGAGGCCATGTGAAAAGGGTGCTGATAGAACACATTTGCAAAGAATTACTGTATCCAGTAACACATGAAGGAAGTGCTCTGTTGATTTCAATCATCCTTTCTCAAACTACTGAAAGCAGCACTGTCTCAGGTGAGGGGCTGGGTTTTCTCAGCAATCTCAAGTGCCTAGAACAGTGCCTGGAACACCGTTGGTGCTCAAGTGTTTATTTTTGTATGCGCTAAGTCCTGTTTTAAGAGCAAATTCTGACAACCCCCCATTCAGAGAGTTCAATCATCCTGACTTGAGGATAAGAAAACAGGCTGAGATCCCAATATTCAAACTCAGATCTGATTACAAAGCTCATTATTGTAATTGTTCTATTACACTGCATTTATAGGACCTGCAGAGCACCTGCATGATGATATACCTGAAAACTCAGATCTGAAGTTCAAGACAAAAATCTTGCCTACGGAAGCACATTTCACAGCCATTGGCATTTAAGTGGCAATTGACAGTAAAGGAGTGGAATAATGTCACATGGGCAGTGACTCAAACCTTTGAACTATAGTCTCAGGAACAGATACCTTTACAGTGACCCACCACACACCACACACACACACACACACACACACACACACACACACACACACCCTTATTAAACGTGATATATGCTACTGTTTACAATTTTCTTTTCTTTTGTGCAGTTCTATTTCATTTTAAAATGCCCATTAGACTGATTCCATGATCCCACAATGGGTTGTCTGTGCGGTTTGAAAACCACTTCAAACTACAAATGAAGGAGTTGCCCAACAGCAACCCACTGACCATTTCTGGCATGGAGACAGGTCCTCTGAGGCAGACTGTTCCTGTATGCAGATGTTTTATGCTGAGCAAAATTTTAAATATCAAAGATGTCAACTGAAAGCCTGGATTTTCATATTCTTTTGAGAAATGGACAACTTTCACTAGTAGTCCTGTTATCTATTGGCCAATGTCGCCAGCTGGCTGGACTGGCGATATGAGCTGGGTTCAAAGGAACTGGCTGTATCGATAACTAAGAAAACGGCAAAGAAACCACAGAGCACACAGAAATTCCTTTTGCGGGAATCAGGGACAGCTCGACAGACAACCTAAGGGTCTGTTGGAAAGAGCACTTGCACCTGGATTCTCTATTTTTATAGGGAGGACGTGCACAAGGAGGTTCCATAGAATGTTCTTCACCAAATAAGGCAAGGGAATCAGGTTTCAGGGGGTTGCCCATCCCCATTAGATAACACCCAGGGAGGACTTGAAGCAGGCTCCATTGCTGAACAAGGGTAAAGGCCACTTGCCCTGCACAGCTTTCATGTGCATGCCAGACCAGTACCCCCAATGCTCCAGGGAGGGGGAGCAAGCTCAGCCTAGGGGCAAAGTGTGGCTCCCCATAAGCCAACATTGACTAGCGCTGAGACACAGGGGTTTCCTCCCTCTCCACAGACTCAGCTGGCCCCTCCTAGCTTCCTGACAATGAATATCAGCTGCCACTAAAGATTGTACTTGAGGATTTTTGTTGTTGTTATTTGTTTCCTTTTCAATGAAAAGGTATTTCTTTACTGTATATAAGATGGTAATACTGAGAGAGTCTATGACTTGTCTTTCGTACCACCTGCCTGCTTGTTCATGTAATCTGAAGATCCTGTAAAGCCTTGGCTTTATGATCTGCAGTGAGGAGTGTGAAAGACCCAACATTGGAGGCCCAAGTAATTCCCACAATGAAAGAAAGAGGGGGAAATGCACCAGAAAGATACTAGAAAAGAATAACCAGAGGGTTAAGGAAAAACCCATAAGAATAGGATAGTAAGAACACCGGGGTCAAGAGCTTTTCATCAGACTGTGTGATATTTTTAAGGTCAGAGACTTTTGTGGATCTACTTGGCAAAAACTGCCAAAGAAGATTCTGTTCTTTTTAGATGATTCATCTCAGTGTCTAACTTCCCTCACTGTTAAGAAGAAACATAAATAAAGGTGTTCAGAGATCGGACCTGTCTTAACATGCTGGAGTTTAAAGCATGAGGATACCAAATGCAGCATCCAGACATTATTTTGGCAAAGGTCTTTTTTTTTAGATTGAATGAGAAGGTGGCTCTTGCACATGTACTCTATTTGGAATAGGGTTGCTGACAGAGGTGGCAATGGAAGCCCCTGTGTCAATGTGGTTTGGAACTGAGCAGTCTAGCATCACTTTAAATATCCTTTGGAGACTATCTCAAGTCACTCCTCATGGATGAGCCCAGGAGCCTACTACTGAGGTCAGAAGTGGCACATGATAATATTCTTATTCATCCTTGCATCTGTTCAAATATTGGCTACCCTTCATGGCAAATCTTTGTGGGGTAGAAATATGTCCTTGTCTCTGTTTGGGATATACTAACAAAACACCATAAAGTAAGTGACTTACACACAGCAAAACTTCATTTTTTACAGTTTTGGAGGTGGGAAGTCATAAGATCAAAAAACCCGGGTAGATTATTGACTGGTGAAGATCTACTTTCTGGTTCACAGATGGTGCCTTCTCACTAAATCCAATACATAATAGAAGAGGTGAGGGGTTACTCTTGGGCTTCTTTTATAGGGGCACTCATCTCTTTCATGAGGGCTACACCCTTGTAATACAATCACCCGCGTTTCCCTACCTCTTAATTCTATCACCTTAGTGATCAGAATTTCAACAAATAAATTTAGGAGTAGGAGGTAAACATTCAGATCACAGTAATATGATGTAAGATAAATTGGAGTCCTGGGTACGAAACTTTGGGAGGGTTAGGTTACATAGGGAAGGCATTTATAATCAGCATTAACTGTGGGTACTCTCTGCAGTGCCTGGAATATTATATCGTTGGGAAAAAAATTAGAGGGGTTAAATTTCAATTGTACTAGGAAAGAATCAAAAGATATAGAGACAATTTGAAGGAGGGACACAAAATAAACTGTGTTATAGGATTTAAAAAAAAAACACACCTCAAACCAAAAAAGAAATTTAAAGAAATTCTTTCTTACCATTGATCTTTTCTGTTTAATAATAACTGAAGAAGAAGAAGAAACAAAAAAGAAAAGAATGACTATTCTTACTTAAATGTCATTCTTGGAAGCAGAGTATTTACTTTTCTTTTGTTCCTTCCAATCCCCAGGGAGCAATGCAAGCTGCAGCTTCTCTGCTTTTCATCTGCCAGGAAATAGCACACAAAAGCCCAGCTTCTGAGCAGGGCAGAGACATTTGTGTTTTCTTTTTTCTGTTCCCTGTTGAACTGAGCCTGTAAAAAAGTCTGCCCACTGTGCTGCTCTTGTATGGTGAGCACCACGACTTCCGTTTATTCTTTATGTATCACATTTTCCATGTCTTACATGCTAGCAAGGTAAAATGAATATGTATTTTTAACTGATCACAGGTGCAAAAAGTCTATAATTCTAACATTATGAATGAAGATAGAACTGCTAAAATACTATAAGGGTGAGTTTGCCTGCAATTAATATACATCAAATATGCCATGTATTAATTAGGCAGCTATAGCATGAACTAATCCAATCTCCAAGACCTTGGATTTTACAATGAGTAAAATAATGCACATAGGTAATATACATTTATTTTCCTATACAGATATTGTTAAGTATTAGGACAAAATGGTCAATATGATATATAGGGCAAAAGCGACTTATTTGTACTTATTAGTACAAACATGGTCACTTTTCTACCCTAAACTCATCAATCAAATAAATTTTTTCCTTGTCTGTGGAGGGACACCAGAGTACGGCTACTGTTGGTCTGAATCTGAAATGTCCCTCAAAGGGCCATATGCTAAAGGCTTGGTCACCAGCCAGTGCTATTGGGAGGTGGTGAACCTGTAGGAAATGGGGCCTAGTTGGAGGAAGTAGGCCCTCGAAGGGTACAATGGGACCTCCAATCACTTTCTTTCTCTTTCTTTGCTTCCTGGCCTCCATGTTTGCTCCACCATGATGTTCTACCTTACGACATGCCCAGAAACAATTAAACCAAGTGACCATGGACTGAAACCTCTGAAACCATGAGCTAAAATGAATCTTTCCTCCTTTAGGTTGATTTTTCTCAAGCATTTTGTCACAGTGATAGATAGCTAACTAACACAGCTAGTTTAGATGGAATTTCTCTATATGAAACACAAGGCCAACAAGGAAGGAGAGGGCCTTGAGAGTATATAGCTGAGTGATGCTTATACTTAGTAAGTTGTCAGGGGGTGATAGAATGAAAGAATGAAGGCACATGAATGTTAAGAGCACATAGCAAGAGATAAATAAATGGTAGCTGCTATGGTTTAAATACATCGACTTCCATATTCAGGTGTTGAAACCTAATTGATATGTGATAGTATTAAGAGGAGAGGCCTTTAAGAAATGATTGATTAAGTTATAGGTCCTCCCCTCTGAATAGAATTCAGGCCCTTATAAAGGAGGTTTCACAGTGTTTGGCTCACTTGCCCTTCTGCCTGACACCATGTAAGAGCACAGTGTTCATCTCTTCCTGAGGATTCAGCAATAAATTGCCATCTTAATAGCAGAGACCAGCCCTCACCTGGCAACCTAATTGCTGGTATCTTCACTTCCCAGACTTTTGAACTATGAGAAAATAAAATTCTGTTCTTCATACTACTGTCATTTTTATCTAAAAATAACAAATTTTAAAAAAACTATAAAAATTCTGTTCCTTATAAATTATCCAGTCTCTGGCTGAGAGTGCAGCTCAGTGATAGAATAGAAGGCCCTGGGTTTGATCCCTAGTACCCCTCCACCCACATACCCATTATAATAAAGTAAATAAAATAAATCACTAAGCTTAAGGAGCTTAAGTATTTTTGTTATGGCAGCACAAAATGGACTGAGATAGAAACTCTTATAATTAGCATAGAATGACCTTCAATTGAAATTGTCTTGCTACTTAAACAATAACATTGATGTTTTCTTCTATTTGCACATCTTTTATCCTAGGCTTACTCATGTATTGGCCTATTATTCATCCCCAGGAAACTTTGGTGAGGCAGTGATATAAGATTCTTATTATACTTTTATTATTATTTTCATTTTATAGGTAAAGGAATCAGGATGTAGAGACCCATCTGTGATCACTCAGCCAGGGAATGCAACTTCTGGGTCAGGAATCCAAGTCTATCTCCATTGAGAATGGGTGTTCACCAAGGAGATTTTGTGGTTATGAAGTCTTGGCTTTGCCTTGGAGGTAAATCTTTTCATCATTCTTTTACAGCTACCTATTGACACTTAAGAGCATTAGGATTTTTTGTAGAGCTCTTTATATTTTATGAGGCTAATTTAACCAGTGGAGAAATTGGTCAAGTTTTTTTTTAAACCAGTCATTGGCTTAGAAAATATTTATCAGGGAGAGAATAGAAGGTAATCAATATAGGATTGTTAAGTAAAGATTTGCTATGGGCATAGCAAGATCCAATGAATTTTCAACTCATGACTAATCATAAAATATAAAAAGCAATGGTTTGCTTTTCACAGTGTATGATTTTATGGAGATAGGACCCACTTTCCACTACAAAGCCTCAAAGGTTAGAGACTATTTTTTCATTATTTACCTTCAATTAGGGTTGTGAACATGTGGCCAAGATTGCTAATGCAAGGAAATTTAAGCATAGAGAAAAAGAAAGAATCAGAGTCAGTGAGAGTTTAGCACCAAGTAACAGTTGGAGGTGGTAGCAACGCTGGTAGGATGTCCTGTGGCCATGACTCTGTGACTAGCAGCACCACTAGAAGTAGCATCATTCTGGCAAGACTGTTACTTCATGTTATTTTGGTGGTCATTATAGCCTTATAGCCTTGATCTAACCTTATTTCTTGAGTTATCCTGACTATTTTGTGAGATTCTTGATATCCTTCTGTTTTATTTAGAGTTCTTCAGAGAAATAACAAATCAGGTATGTGTGTATATGCACGCGCAAAATGGGAAATGTCTCATGTGGTTATGGAAACTAACAAGTACCAAGCTCTGGAGGGTGAGCCAGTAAGCTGGAGACACAGGGTATCTGGTGGTGTAGGTCTAGTCTGAAACCTGGTAGACTCTAAACCCAGGAAGACTCAGTGTTCAACTGAAGTGGCAAAGAAGGAAAAAACCAGTATCCCAAAGTCAATCAGGTAGAAAACTTCTCTTTCACAGGGGAGATCAGTCTTTTTGTTCTATTTAGAACTTCAGCTGATTAGATGACCCACCTACACTGGGCAGAGGAGACAGGGGAACTTCTGCTTTCCTCAGTCTACTAACTTAACTGTTAACCTCATCTAAAATCACCATAACAGAAACACCCAGAATAATGTTTGAACAAATATCTCTGCACCTGGTGACCCAGACACATAAAATTAACCACCATACCTTTCTGCTGCAATCTACTAAAGTCAGTTTCTATTGCTTGCAAATAGAAATCCCGATTGACCAGTGGCACAGATGAATTGATTTGTTCACGTAAACAATACTTATGGACTGAGAACTATGTATTAGTCACTGTTCTAGGGGTGAAGAATACAACAGTGAATGTGATTATTTGCCTTTATGGAGATAAAGTTTAAGTGAGTAGAAAGTCAATAAAATAAGAAAATATGTGAATAAAATAGTGTCAGCCAGAGATAAGTGGTATGGAAATACAAATAGACCTATTGGAAAGTAACTAGTGAGCAGAATTAGAAGGTTAGACGATCTCTCTGAAAAAATGATACTTGAGGCCTGAATGCAAAAAATAGACAGCCATGGGAAGGTCTAAGGGCAGAATAAGTAGCAGAGCAAGGGTTCTCCAGTAGAACTGGACTTATGACTGAACAGTTGTAGTTGGACCAGGTGTGGAAAGGGGTAGTGGTGCAAGAAGAAGTCACATAGAGACCAATCTCATAGGGTCTTGTAGACTCTCAGTGGGTTCAAAGCTCAATTGACAATACTTGTGGAAGAGAGAGGAAATAATTCACACTTTTTAAAAATGACTCTGGAGCTCCATGGAAAATGGATCATAAAAAGATCAGGGTGCAAACCAGCAAACATATTGGGTACCTGCTTCAGGAGTTCAGGTGAGATAGGACAGACACAAAGGACTTTCCTTCAGGCCCAAGATGTAGAAATTTAGTGGAGGTAAAGTGAAGAAAGCATAACCCTTGAGCTGCTTATCTAACATCTCTGGAAAAGCAGTTCTATTAATTCAAGGGCACCATGAGCCAGGGCCACCAAGTAAATACTTGAATAAATACTTCCATTTCCAAGCAATTGAGAAGGTCAAGGCAGTTTCTTTGTTCAATTTTCTGTAATTTTCCATTCCATTCAGCTGAAAAGAATAAGCAGGCAAACATTGCTGCTCGATTTTTCACTTTGATAGAAACAGAACACAATGTCAGAAAAGGCAACATTTATTTTTTTCACACCAAACTATTTTCTTGGTTAATTCAAGGTTTCATGGCATACAATGTTTACTTGAGATGATAAAAATATAGGCCGATGGAGATTCCAACATGGCGGCGGGCGCAGAGAGATCAAGTCTCTGACCTCTTCAGCTGTGCGGGCATAGGGAGTCATAAACAATCTAAATTATGTTTGCTCAGGATCACTAGGCAATGATGAACTGATGTGGATCTGGGGCGATCAGTCTGGGCCTCTCAGAACACACACTGAGCCCGGATCGGCTGAATTCAAGCTCCCGTTCGCCTGCTTCCTGCAGACAAACAGCTGTGACTCAGCACTAATCCATCCGGCTGAAACAACTGGTCGGCCCTTCTGTTCCTACGGAGGTAAATGCCAACCAAGCCTTCATAGGTAGTGGCCACAGGTTTGAAACGGGGCTTGGGAGAGACAGTAAGGACCCACCCGTTGCATTGGTCACCCGGCAAAAGGAAACGGACTGTCGCCATTTGCAAGAGATACCACCATGGCAGAGAACTGACATCATCAGACTGCAGAGGAGGAGATAACTTCATTGAAACCTGCGGCTACAGGTGTGTAATTCCCTAGCCTTCCCTCTCCACACATCGGGGAAACCTTAAGGGCCCCTCCCAGCTCTCCCATAAGGGCCCCTTCCAGCTCTCCCGTGAGCGTGACAGCCAGACCAAGGGAATCAGACGTGGCTCAGGACCCACGGCGCGGAACTACCGCTCCCACCAGTGCTGACAGCTGAGGTCTCTTGCACCAGCTACTGGGGGCGTGGCTACCGGAGGGCAAGTAAAATTCGCTAAGGATTCTCAGCCCCAAGCTCTACAAACTTAGGGTCTGAGGGAATGGCAAACAGGGAGAGTGTGCCCAGTCGTCCATGAAAACAGGGCTCCCGGGAGCAGCAGACCTGGCGTGTAGCCAGTATTGTGGTGAGTGGCACCCGTGAGAGGGGCCTGGCTAGAGGAAAAGTGGGGAAGTGACTAGACACAAGAGGAGGCCCTAGGCACTCAGGATTGGAGACTCGCCCAGTCTGGGAGGAGGAGCTGCTGCACAGTGATTGGTTCCCGAGTATTGACAGGAGAAACTTGGCATGGTGGGCACAGCGCCACCTACTGGAAGAGAAGTTAATCAAACTCTAAGATTGCATTTATTAGGTTTTTTTTTTTCTCTTTTTTTGATTTGGGTTTTTTCTTTCATTTTCACTTCTCTTTCTTGTTGTTTTTAAATTTTTTCTTTTACAATTTTTTTTAAATTTTTTTCTTCTACTTTTAATGTTAATTTTTATTATTATTATTTTTAATTTTTTTTTAAATTTTTTTTCTTTTTTAATTTCCTATTATTTTTTCTTCTTTTGTCTTTTCATTTCTTTTCCATTTTCTTATTCCGCCTTCCTTGAATTCTACCTGCTTACTCTCATTCTCTTTAGTGACTTCTTCCCTTCCCTTCTAATACCTTTCCTCCCAAGCATCAAATAAATTTATAGGAGTAAACAGTAACTCAACAGTCAAACAGAACAAGAAGTAACATGAGCAACTTGAAAAAGCAAGGAAGAAAGGGAGTACAAACAACAGAGGACAGCCTAAATATTCAGGAGGACCTACAGTCATCAGAAAAATGGTCATATAAAGAACTCAAGGAACACCATAGACAGATGGAATGGAGCCTTAAAGAGGATACGAGACAGCAAATTCAAGCAGCGAAAGAACACATTGAGAATGAATTACATAAACAGATAAAAGAAGAAGTTAAGCATCTTTATCAGGAGATAGAGATTATAAAAAATAATCAAACAATAATTCTAGAAATGAAGGAAACGATAAACCAAATTAAAAACTCAACTGAGAGTATCACTAACAGAGTGGAGCAAGTAGAAGCCAGAACGTCAGATAATGAAGACAAAATATATCATCTTGAAAACAGTCTAGCCAACTCAGAAAGGCTGGTTAAAAAATCACGAGAAAAACATCCAAGAGTTATGGGATAACATAAAAAAACCAAACTTACGAGTCATCGGGATAGAAGAAGGTACAGAGATTCAAACCAAGGGAATGAGTAACCTGCTGAATGAAATAATTACAGAAAACTTTCCAGAAATAAAAAAGGAAACAGATATACAAATTGAAGATGCATACAGGACACCGAGCACACAAAATCACAGTAGACCAACGCCAAGACACGTTGTTATGAAGATGTCCAATATACAGAACAAAGAGAAAATATTAAAAGCTACAAGAGAAAGGAGGCAGATTACATTCAGGGGTAAACCAAAGGTTAACAACGGATTTTTCATCACAGACGCTGAAAGCGAGAAGATCCTGGAACAATGTATTTCAAACACTGAAAGACAATGGATGCCAACCAAGAATTCTGTATCCAGCAAAATTAAGCTTCAGGTATGACAACGAAATAAAAATCTTTCATGATAAACAAAAGTTAAAAGAATTTGCAGCCAGAAAACCAGCATTGCAAAGCATTTTGAGCAAAACACTACACGAGGAAGAAATGAAAAACAATAACCAAAACCATCAGTGGGAAGTGCCTCGGTAAAGACAGAGGGCGAGGGGATAGATAATCATGGAGAAACAAACTAAATTTTTTTAAAAAAGGATAAATAATCAAACATGGCTGGAAGTACAAACCATATATCAATAGTAACTCTGAATGTTAACGGCTTAAACTCTCCAATAAAGCGACATAGGCTGGTATCATGGATTAAAAAAACAAATCCAACAATATGCTGCCTCCAGGAGACACATCTGATTGGAAAAGACATACACAGGCTGAAGGTAAAAGGATGGGAAAAAATATACCACGCACACGGTCCTCGTAAGCAAGCAGGGGTGGCCATCCACATATCGAATAAAATCGACTTCAAGACTAAGTTAATCAAAAGGGATAAGGCAGGACATTATATACTGTTAAAAGGAACCATTCACCAACAAGACATAACAATTATCAATATTTATGCACCAAATAACGGTGCTGCGACATTCATAAAACAAATTCTCCTCAAGTTCAAGAATCAAATAGACCACAACACAATAATTATGGGTGACTTCAACACACCTCTCTAACCATTGGACAGATCCTCCAAACAGAAGTTGAATAAAGAAACTATAGAACTCAATATCACAATCAATAACCTGGACTTAACTGACATATATAGAATATATCAACCATCATCAAATGGATATATTTTTTTCTCAGCAGCACATGGATCCTTCTCAAAAATAGACCATATATTATGCCATAGGGCAACCCTCAGTAAATATAAAGGGGTGGAGATAATACCATGCATTTTATCTGATCATAATGGAAAGAAACTGGAAATCAATGATAAAAGAAGTAAGGAAAAATCCTACATCACATGGAAAATGAACAATATGTTACTGAATGATCAATGGGTTACAGAAGACATAAAGGAGGAAATCAAAAAATGCTTAGAGATAAATGAAAATACAGACACAACATATCGGAATCTATGGGACACAATGAAAGCAGTTATAAGAGGAAAATTCATCGCCTGGTGGTCATTCCTCAAAAAAAGAAAAAAACCAACAAATAAATGAGCTCACACTTCATCTCAAAGCCCTAGAAAAGGAAGAGAAAAATAACAGCAAATGTAGAAGAAGGCAAGAAATAATTAAAATCAGAGCGGAAATCAATGAAATTGAAACAAAAGAAACTATTGAAAAAATTAACAAACCTAAAAGTTGGTTCTTCGAAAAAATAAATAAGATCGATAGACCTTTAGCCATGCTAACGAAGAGAAGAAGAGAGAGAACTCAAATTACTAACATATGGGATGAAAAAGGCAATATCACAACAGATGCTACAGAAATACAGAAGACAATTAGAAATTATATTGAAAACCTATATTCCAATAAAATAGAAGATAGTGAAGACATCAATAAATTTCTTAAGTCATATGATTTGCCCAGACTGAGTCAGGAGGATACACACCATTTGAACAGTCCAATATCAATGGATGAAATTGAAGAAGCCATCAAAAGACTACCAACCAAAAAAGCCAAGGACTGGATGGGTATACAGCTGAGTTTTACAAAACCTTTAAAGAAGAATTAATAGCAATACTTTTCAAGTTATTTCAGGAAATAGAAAAAGAGGGAGCTCTTCCAAATTCATTCTATGAGGCCAACATCACCCTGATTCCGAAACCAGACAAAGACACCTCAAAGAAAGAAAACTACAGACCAATATCTCTAATGAACCTAGATGCAAAAATCCTCAATAAAATTCTGGCGAATCGAATACAAAAACACATCAAAAAAATTGTGCACCATGATCAAGTAGGATTCATCCCTGGGATGCAAGGATGGTTCAATATACGGAAATCAATAAATGTTATTCACCACATCAATAGACTTAAAGATAAGAACCATATGATCATCTCGATAGACGCAGAGAAAGCATTCGACACAGTGCAGCATCCCTTTATGTTCAAAACATTAGAAAAACTAGGGATAACAGGAACTTACCTTGACATTGTAAAAGCTATCTATGCTAAGCCTCAGGCTAGCATCATTCTGAATGGACAAAAGTTGAAGGCATTCCCTCTAAAATCTGGAACAAGACAGGGATGCCCTCTCTCACCACTTCTATTTAATTTAGTCCTTGAAATACTAGCCAGAGCAATTAGACAGACAAAAGAAATTAAAGGCATAAAAATAGGAAAAGAAGAACTTAAATTATCACTATTTGCGGACGACATGATCCTATACCTAGAAGACCCAAAAGGATCTACAAAGAAACTACGAGAACTAATAAATGAATTCAGCAAAGTGGCAGGATATAAAATCAACACGCATAAATCAAAGGCATTTCTGTATATCAGTGACAAAACTTCTGAAACGGAAATGAGGAAAAACACACCATTCACAATATTCTCAAAAAAAATAAAATACTTGGGAATCAACCTAACAAAAGAGGCGAAAGATTTATACAATGAAAACTACAGAACCCTAAAGAGAGAAGTAGAAGAAGATCTTAGAAGATGGAAAAATATACCCTGTTCATGGATAGGCAGAACTAACATCATCAAAATGGCGATATTACCAAAAGTTCTCTATAGGTTTAATGCAATGCCAATCAAAATCCCAATGGCATTTCTTGTAGAAATAGATAAAGCAATCATGAAATTCATATGGAAAAATAAAAGACCCAGAATAGCAAAAGCAATTCTAAGCAGGAAGTGTGAATCAGGCGGTATAGCGATACCAGATTTCAAACTATATTACAGAGCAATAGTGACAAAAACAGCATGGTATTGGTACCAAAACAGGCGGGTGGACCAATGGTATAGAATAGAGGACACAGAGACTAATCCACAAAGTTACAACTATCTTATATTTGATAAAGGGGCTAAAAGCATGCAATGGAGGAAGGATAGCATCTTCAACAAATGGTGTTGGGAAAACTGGAAATCCATATGCAACAAAATGAAACTGAATCCCTTTCTCTCGCCATGCACAAAAGTTAACTCAAAATGGATCAAGGAGCTTGATATCAAATCAGAGACTCTGCGTCTGATAGAAGAAAAAGTTGGCTCCGATCTACATATTGTGGTGTCGGGCTCCAAATTCCTTAATAGGACACCCATAGCACAAGAGTTAATAACAAGAATCAACAAATGGGACTTACTTAAACTAAAAAGTTTTTTCTCAGCAAGAGAAACAATAAGAGAGGTAAATAGGGAGCCAACATCCTGGGAACAAATTTTTACTCCTCACACTTCAGTTAGAGCCCTAATATCCAGAGTATACAAAGAACTCAAAAAATTAGACAATAAGATAACAAATAACCCAATCAACAAATGGGCCAAGGACCTGAACAGACACTTCTCAGAGGAGGATATACAATCAATCAACAAGTACATGAAAAAATGCTCACCATCTTTAGCAGTCAGAGAAATGCAAATCAAAACCACCCTAAGATACCATCTCACTCCAGTAAGATTGGCAGCCACTATGAAGTCAAACAACAACAAGTGCTGGCGAGGATGTGGAGAAAAGGGTACACTTGTACATTGTTGGTGGGACTGCAAATTGGTGTGGCCAATTTGGAAAGCAGTATGGAGATTCCTGGGAAAGCTGGGATTGGAACCACCATTTGACCCTGCTATTGCCCTTCTTGGACTATTCCCTGATGACCTTAAAAGAGCATGCTACAGGGATACTGCCACATCGATGTTCATAGCAGCACAATTCACAATAGCTAGACTGTGGAACCAACCCAGATGCCCTTCAATAGATGAATGGATAAAAAAAATGTGGCATCTATACACAATGGAGTACTCTGCAGCAATAAAAAATGACAAAATCATAGAATTTGCAGGGAAATGGATGGCACTATAGCAGATTATGCTTAGTGAAGCTAGCCAATCCCTAAAAAACAAATACCAAATGTCTTCTTTGATATAATGAGAGCAACTATGAACAGAGTAGGGAGGAAAAGCAGGAAGAAAATATTAACTTTAAACAGAGACATGAGATGGGAGGGAAAGAGAGAGAAAAGGGAAATTGCATGGAAATGAAGGGAGACCCTCATTGCTATACAAAATTACATATAAGAGGTTGTGAGGGGAATGGGAAAATTAACAAGGAGAGAAATGAATTACAGTAGATGGGGTAGAGAGAGAAGATGTGAGGGAAGGGGAGGGGGGATAGTAGGGGATAGGAAAGGTAGCAGAATACAACAGTCACTAATATGGCAGTATGTAAAAATGTGGATGTGTAACCGACGTGATTCTGCAATCTGCATTTGGGGTAAAATTGGGAGTTCATAACTCACTTCAATCTAATGTATGAAATATGATATGTCAAGAGCTTTGTAATGTTGTGAGAAACCAATAAAAAAATGTAATATAAGAAAAATATAGGCCGATGCAAAACCATTATGCAAACAGTTATCTTAATCTAGAATATTTATGTACAAATGTGTAGTGTATTTTGTGTCTATATTTAAACAAGTCTGTATTTTGGAAACATGGTGCCTCATATTCCCATGAGTTCTTGATAATCAACTCAGTAAAATCAACAAAAAATTATCAACAGTAAATACTGATTGCATATCACTATTTATTGATTCTATTAATACCTCTAATGCTCAATAAGAACATGGTAACATGATAATTTATGAAATAGTTGAGTGAAAACGTTCTTACTTTGCCCTTCAAAGTATTGTGAATTTTTTTTGTTCATTTTTAACATTCCCAGTAGAGAATAAAATGGGTAATTAGGGTGTTATCTCATTAAGAAATTGACTCACTTTAATCATTTCTACTTACTACTAGATTGACTTCTATATGAAATTATTTGTGAGATCAGTCAAATAATTGTCAATTCAGCTAACATATTTTCCAGCCTTCTCTGAATGAATTATTTGCTCTCTTAACTAACTATGCTTGGAGGAGAGGTATTTTTGTATTTAGTCATATCCAATGTCATTTTAAATCTACCTTACATGCTAGACCCTTATACAAGATAAAATAATGACAACATCAATTTGATCTTAGGCAAAAGATCAAAACTGAGAGGTCAAAACATAAGATTAGGGTTTCAGTAAGGTGACAGGTCCTAACTTTTATGAAACCTACTCTATTTTAGATATTGTTCCAGGAACATTGAGTAGATTAACTCATCAGTGTCAGATCACAAAGGATCTGTAGCTGGTAGATAAGGAAGCTCCAAATAAGACATAAATATTATGTGGCTGACCCAAGGGTAAATTGTGTCTTTCCAGTTCCAAATATTTTGTGCTTTCTACATTGTTCTTGTTAATTCTTCTGCAGTGTTTCCTAAAATGACGTCAAAGTTTTCCTATTAGTTCCACTTCACACCTATTCTAATTACAACCCTCCACGTCAGAGATATGTTCACCTGATAACTTAAAAACAATATTTATTGTTTTTCTTCTGGTTACAAAGTGATTTATACTTGTAGACAACTTGGGAAAACAAAGGAATAAAAAATAAATATCAGATACAATCTTAGCAATGTAAAAAATAACTTCTGTAAATACATTGATGTCTTCTGTGTCTTTCTCTTCAGTGTATCTTGTACAAACTTGGGATTATGTTCCATCTCCAGTTTTGAATTTCACTGTGTATATATAATATTGCATATCATTACCTTTTTTTCTATATCACTAAATAGTCTTTGAATTACTTCAGGCCTTCATTTTATTAATATGGTGTCAACCACTCATTTCAATGCATGTGCTAGAATAGATTTAATCAATATTGCATAAGTGTATGTTATAATATAAATCCATTATTCTTGTTTTAAATCATATTGTAATAAACATATCCCTATCTGTCCACACTTCTGATTATCTGCTAAAAATAAAATCATTATAGTAAAAATATATATGTTTTAAGGACTTTGATTCATCTTGCCAAATTTCTCTGGTTGTTTTCCATAAAAGTTGTAATAATTTGATCTTCTAGAAGTTTTCACGGTACAACCTACACAATAAGCAAATTTGAGAAGAAAAAATGGCATCTAATTGTGGTTTTAAGTTAAATGTTGCCTACTAGTGCAGTTGGGACTTTTAAAATATGCTTATTTGTATTTGCATTTTCTTGGCAGCTCGGCCCTCCACATCTTTGGGTTTTCCTAAAACTTTGAATTGGAAAATGTTCATTCCTACTATATTCATTTTTTGGAAGGATTTTAATTAGATTGGGATGATCTGGTTTTTGAATGCTGGGTAGAGCTCACTTGTAAATCCATTTCAGCTCATTTACTCTCTCTCTCTGTAGATTTAAAAATGATAACTCAGTTTCTTTAATGGTTATGATATTTACAAGGTTTTTTTGCAAGTCTGTTTTGGAGAATTAAATTGAGATTAAATAATTTTTCAATGGGCTTTTAGGTTGCTTAGAACTTTTCACAATAAATGTTAGTATTTTTTTGTGGGTTACTTTTTGGTAATTAAGCTTATCGATCTTGTTTTTGTTGTTGTTTGCTTTGTTTTTCAACTATCCCAGTTTTTTAGTTTAAAAAAAAACTATTCTAGTTACATTTCTTGAATTTTTTGTTTCTTCTTTATTTTTTGTGCAAAGTCACACATTTCACATCCACTGCAGTGTTTGAGGAAAGAGCTTGTCCCAAGCTTTAAAGTGGGTTACACAGAGGCAGGTAGCTCCCCATCCTTGAGGAACCTGGTCTTAAGGACTTGTGGATTGTCTCTCTGAAACTCTCTCAGGAAAAGCTCAGGGCCGCTCCAGGAAAGGTTATAAACTTGGGCCTTACGTGCAAGTGCAGAAAGCATAGTTTTCAACATTATTACTTATTTAAATCTCCATGTCATTTGGTTTTACTACTTCCTCTAAAACAGACTGATAATAAAATGAAATCCCTTACACAATCATATGCTGATTTTTGCATAAATTTCTAAAAATGTCCCTTTTTTCTAGTAGTGTGATATTATTTTAATAAGCTCCTAACAGTGTGTGATGGCCTAGTTCAGTTTAGATATAAGAACGTGTTGGAAGTTCAAGAATTTACCTTTAGTCCCATAAGGATACCATCAGAAGAAATTTCCTCTGACCTTTGTTTGATGGTCTCTCCTTATCTTTTCTTTTTACAATGCTTGGCAGCTTTTAAGCTTTTGTTGAATTTTTTTAAATAGGAATTTTAATGGGTGGCTCATAAAGATTGTTGCAGACATGCCTGGTCTACTCTTTGTTTGTCCAGAACTTTCTTTATCTGATACCTATTTATACCTATTCTCTATCTCATGCCATGTGGATATACACTGTTGGCTTTTTCTATCTTGCCTCCCATCAATACAGCTCCCCAAAGTCCTTGTTTAAACTCTCTTCCCTTTTCCCCCTGACTCAAGGGTTACTAAGACTGTGCCCCCACCTACATTCTTCTGTTCCTTCCCAGCTCCCAGGGCACTGGTGTGCACAACCGGATTTAGGTTCCTGGAGAGGTACTAATAAACATTCCTTTGGGGAGTAGGGGAAAATGCTAGAACTACCAATTAGGTTTATATTTGTCTCACCATAAACTGTTTTTGTTTTTCCCCTATAGAGTACATAATATAATTATAGAAGCACAGGTATAATTTACCAATAAACACTGTGTTTATTGAGGGAACCACACACTGGGTGTGCCACAGATCCAGTGATTTGCACCAAAGATGTTAATTGGGGGATATTCTTAGGATCAACACCTGTGGGAGCAGAACTGCATCATGGTTCTCAATTGGGGAAGATTTTGCACACTGTGATATATTTAGCAACCTCTGGAGACACTGGCATTTACTTGAGACCAAAGACACTGCTAAATACAGAGTGGCCACCATAAAAAGCTCAATATGTCACTAGGATGAGTTTGAGTAACCTGATAAAAAAAGAAGACACTGGGTGGCAATCACAGCCTAGGCCTCCTTGCACTCTGTGGGGACCTCTGGTCCTTCAGTGTCCTATAAGGGCAGCCTGTATCCAGCAGGCCCATCATGGAGCACAGGCTGTGCTTGGGAAGGAGGCAGCACCTCAGCAGAGTGGCTCCCTTAGGCTGCAGGCATCCTGAGGGAGGGACTCAGCATGGGCTGCTGGCCCCTGCAGTACTGGGCAAACTGGGGCTTCAGCTCTGGAAGGTCATTATGGAGGGAGAGTCTGGGTGGTGAACCCTAGTATCTGCCATAGGGGAAATCACTAACTAGCTTTATTTCTCTTCACCATTGTCTCCGTTTTTCAAATTTGAATGTTAATTGACAAATAACAATTATGCATTTGGGGGGTATAATATGATGTTTGACAAATGTTTAACATAAAGCAATGATTAGATCAAGCTAATTAAAAATGCGTTGCCTCACATGCTAATGTTCTTGTGGTGAAAATGACTAAAATCTACTTTTTAAAGCAATTTTGAAATATACAACACATTATTATTCATTGCAGTCACCATTCTGTGCAATACACGGCTGATGCTGATTCCTCCTGTCTGTCCTTTAGTTTGGGGGGATCTTTGCCTCCTGCTTGCCCAGCTGCCTTTCCACCAACGGGTCTCGGATCTCCTTGCTTCTTAGGACCGACCATCTCAGGTGTAGGCAAAACATTCTGTGCTCAGGCCTTCAAAGCTTTAGCACAATTTATTACAGGATGTTTGTGTTAAACGCCTACCTTCCTCTCTGCTGCAGTCCACCCTTAGGGGCAGGGCTGTGATGGAAAATGGAGAGTGTGAGTCGTGAATTGGCTTTGCCTTCAGGTTTCTTGTATTTCCACTCATTTCCTGTATGTTCTGCTTGGTGTTGGGGCAAAGGGCAGTAGGCCATGTGACCTGGTGGGAGGTTGGCGGCCACAGAATAGGGGGTGTTGATTCAACGGTCATCACCCTGCTCCTCATACTTCTCACAAGTTCCCTTTCCACTGTCTCATCTCCCTGTGCCACTGATGTACCCTCCACCCCTCTCACCCCACACATGTTCCAAGAAATAATTTAAAAAAAAATAACATTATTCTTCCTTGTGATCATCTTGCCTTTTTTTTTTCTTTCCTTCCAAAGTGGAATAAGTGGAATTTACTCTCTTTGTTACCTGCTCATCTTTAACTCCTCACTCCTGGCTCTTTGACTTCTTCTCCCCCGTCACTTCCCCGACTCTGTTCTTCCAAAGGCTGTGCTTGACCTGCAACTATCAAATGGTAAAGCTCTTCCCCCTGTGGTTCCATTTGATCTTCTTGTAGCCCTCAAAAATGAATTGAAAGACTTCCTCGGCTTCTTTTAAATTTTTTGGTCTCTTTTTCCATTATGCAATACACAGAAAGAATACACAAATACACAGAAAAGTGGAAAAAGTAAAGAACACAGCTCGGTGGTTTATTATGAAGAACATTGGTGTAATCACCTCCTAGGTTATTTCTTACATCTCTCAAACCCCCTCTCTTAAATATTTCCTATCGCAACCAGCTCAAAAATAGTCACTATGCTAGTTTCTATAGTAATTACTCCTTATATTTTCTTTACAGTTTTGACCTCAGGAATGCATTTTTAAACATTATAGTTTGATTTTTACCTTTTTTTAGAAGCTGTGTGTCTGCAATATATTATTTTGCATATAACCTCTTTTATGAAACATTTTGTGAGTTTTCATCGTTACTGTTACAAGTAGGTATGATTAATTCTTTTTCACTGCTGTGTACTGTTCAGTTGCATGATTATTCCATATTTATTTATTCCAGTGTATATGAGCATTTGAGATATTTCTAATTTTTGCCTACTCTAAGCAATAATATTACTATGAATTTTCTTGGCTACACATGTGCATACATTTATATTTCATATGAATGTAGGAGTGGAAATGGTGAGTCATTGGTTTTTGCATATTTTCAAGTTTAGTGTGTAACAGTCTTCAAGAGTGGTTGTGAGAATTGATACTCCTGTCAGCAGCATGAATTCCTGTTGTTCCATATCCTTGCAATCACCTGGTATTATCAATCTTCTTAACGGCCCCATTTTAGTGGGTTTATAATGGTATCGCAATACAATACTAATTGCATTTTCCTGATGAAGGTGAACATATCTTCCTGTGTTCATGGGTCATTTTTGGAGCCATTTGGATATTTTATTTTGAAAAAAATACCAATTTAATGTAAATCTCCTGCTCATTCTTTTATCATGCCGCCTGTTCTTTTTCCTATTAAATTCAAGTGTTTTGAAATACACATGCTAGATACAACCTTTTCTTTAGTTATGTTTCGAAAATATCATCTCCTGTTTCCATATTCTTAAAGTGTCTTTCTCAGTGTTAATGTAATACAAAATTTTTTAATTTTTTCTACATGTTTAGTGTTTTCTGTTTCCTGTTTCAGAAGTAGCTAGATCATGAAAATATTCCCTTGTGTCTCCCTCTAGAAACTTCATTGTTTTGTTTTTTTCTGTCATATTTAAGTCTAAAGTCTCCTTGGAACTGATTTTTTGGGTGTGTGTGTGCCACGGATTAAACTCAGGGGCACTTAACCACTGGGCCACATCCCAGCCCTTTTTCGTATTTTATTTAGAGACAGGGTCTCACTGAGTTGCTTAGCGCCTCACTTTCGCTTAGGCTGGCTTTAAACTTGTGATCCTCTTGCCTCAGCCTCCCAAGCCGCTGGGATTAAGGGCGTGCCCCACTGAGCCTGGCTTGGAACTGAGTTTTGTGTGGTGGGAGGCAGAGGGTTAAGATTCTATTTTGTTTCCAATTGGATATTCAGTTTCCCTGGTGTCAGATTCAAATTCCTAAGCCCCTCCACTGCTCTTCCGGGCTCACCTTATTATACAGCATTCCTCCTTCCTTGACACTTCCTTGTTTATAAATATTTCTGAACTTTTCCAAGAACCAACTTTTGACGTTACTCCTCTATTATCTTTTGTATTTCTCTTTATTGATTTCTGTTTTTATCATTTCCTGCCTTCTGTATGCTTTTCTTATACTTTGTTGTTTATAGTTTCTCAGGGTAGATCTTTAGTCCTAGCTTTTAGACTTTTCTTATATTGTAATTAAAGCATTTAAAGCCATACATTTTCCTCTAAGCACTGTTGTAGTTGTGCTCAACAATTTACTTTATTTATTTTATTTTATTTTTTTGTGGCGCTGGAGATTGAGCCCTGGGCCTTGCACATGCTCAGCACGCTCTCCACCACTAGGCTCCATTCCCAGCCTCTTTGTTTGTTTGTTATTGTTTTTATTCAAATCAAAGTATTTTCCAATTCCTCTTGTGAGATCTTCTTGGTCCTCTGGCTGATTTAGCCTTATATTGTTTAATTTGCATATATCAGGAGGTTTTCTAGACATCTTATTTTTTTCTAATTTATTTTGTATTGTGGTCAGAGAACACCCTCTGAATAGTTGAATCTTTTTGAAATTTACCAGACTTGTTTTTTTTGCCCAGAATATGGATTCCTTTATCAACATACCATGGTATACTTGAAAAGAGTGTCTATTGAGCAGATTTTGTATATCCTGACCTGTAAACAGCAATCACAATGAGGTAATGAATGATGTTGTCTGGTTTTCCAAAGTCTTACTGATTGTCTGGTTGTTCTATTACTTGCTGAGAGGGGTCTTCAAAGTCCCCAACTGTGTTTGTGGAGTTATTTCTCCTTGTAACTTTGTCAATCTTTGTTTCATGTATTTTGTGGCCCTTTTATTTATTTATTTGGTATCAGGGATTGAACCTAGAAGGGTTTTACCCCTGAGCCATATCTCCAGCCCTTTTAGTTTTTATTTTGATAGAGGGTCTCACTAAGTTGCCTAGAGCTAAGTTAACAGAGGTTGGCCTGAACTTGCAATCCTCCTGCATCAGCCTCCCTAAAGTGTGTGTGTGTGTGTGTGCGCGCGTGCGCGCGCGCGCAATTGATGCATCTTCCTGAGAGATTGACACTTTTATGAGTATGAGGTTTCCTTATTTAAATCTGATAACACTTTTGTATTAAAATCTATTTTATCTGATAGTAAACAGCCACGGCAGCTTTTCTGTATACATACCCTCTCTTTTCCTATCTATTTAATTTAAACCTATCTACATTTTCATATTTAAAATGTATCTTGTATGGACAGAAAATAATTGCATCTTGCTTTGCTTTCAATTAACTCCAACCTTTTTTGGAGGGGGTGAGAAGGCAACCAGGAATTAAACTCAGGGGTACTCAATCACTGATTTTATTTAAAGACAGGGTCTCACTGAGTTGCTTGGCATCTTGCTTTTGCTGAGACTGATTTTGAACTCACCGTCCTCCTGCCTCAGCCTCCTGAGCCGCTGGGATTACAGGCATGCGCATACCACAAAGACGCTCAGTGCAATCTCTGCCTTCTAATAAACTATGCTATCCTTTAACTTTTAATGTAATCATTTATAGGGTTAGATTAGGGTTGTTTTATTTTCTGCATTTCTTCTCTGTTTTTCTTTCCTCTGTTCCTTCTTTTCTTTTGTCTTATAGCTTATATCAATAATTCTTAAAATTCTATTTTTATTTACTGGTTGTCTTTTCAACTATACCTTTTGCATTAATTTTTAGTGGTTGTTTTAGAAATTAAAATACATATTTTTAACTTTTCAGAGCCTTAAGTAAATAGTATACCTCTTCACATTAATGTAACAGTGTTGCAACAATGAGATTTATTTCCTTTATCCATTCTCCACTCATTCCTTTATGGTATAGCTTTCATGTTTTTACATACATCTATATCTATGTATACTAAACTCCCTAAGACAGTGTTTTTTAAAATTATTTTTAATATCTTTATTTTATTTATTTATTTATTTATTTATTTATTTTTATGTGGTTCTGAGGATTGAACCCAGTGCCTCACACATGCAAGGCAAGCACTGTACCACTGAGCTACAACTCCAGCCCTAAGGCACTGTTTTAATTTCTGCTTTTAAATTGTCATATGTATTTTAAAGAAATTAAAGAACAAACTAGTTTTACAAATTTACCTTCATAATTATCTGTATGGCCAATTAGTTGTCAGGTTCTTTCATATCTTCCTTTTTTTTCCGGTACCAGGGATTGAACCCCAGGGTGCTTACCCACTGAGCCATATCCCAGCCCTCTTTTATTTTTGAGACAGGGCCTCACTAAGTTGTTGAGGCTGGCTTTGAACTCAAGATCCTCCTGCCTCGGACTCCCGAGCTGCTGGGATTACTGGTATGCACCATTGTGCCTGGCTTCACACTTTTTTTTTAATGTATCTTGTGATATTATTTTTCTCTTTATTCCTGTTGTCTTATTTGTCTCTAACATTTTCTCGTGACTATATGGTGTTTCTTAACCAACTACCTTTCCTTCAGATGCTGATGGGCGGGAGGGCCTCTGAGATCCTGAGAAAGAGGAGAGTCGGCATTTATAAATTAATTCAGTCCATGATCAGAAAGTGAAGCCCATCTCAGACAATTCTGTGTTCTAGGCAGTGTCTTGGACTAGGCCTTTCTCAAGGAAAACACTTGATGAATATTTATTACATCATTAGATGAACAACAAGACTCTTTTAAATTTTTTTTTCAAACCTCACAGTGAGGGGGGACCTGGATTGTCAAAACAAATTTGTCCCTCAATGACATCTAATAAGAGAAGCAGTTAATGGTAGACTTGTTTATTACTTTTTTTTGTTTTCACTTACAAACAATAATCTATTTCACTTGTGCATAAAATAATAATCATAGGCAGTTTAGAATACCATATTGGAAAGGGGATGAAAATTATGAGTTTTCCAGAAATGTGCCTATTATAATAATCACAAGACAGTTTTAATTTCAATGAAGAGATCTGAACATCCATCTGTATTTAGGACATTAAATTCATTTAACAGCCGTAGTATTGTTGTCATAAGCTTGTGTCGGCTTATGAATGTCTCCAAATGCCAGTTTTATTTTTTAAAACATAGAAACTGAGAAACTGACTGGTCTACAGGTCTTTCCCACTTTCTTTTTCTCTTATTCTCTCTTTCTCCCTTCCTTCCTAATTTCCTTTTCTTTTTCCTTTTCAATTTTTGGATTTCTTTTTGTGTAAAAGAAAGCACAGTTTTATGTTCATTTAACTCAGTAAACTGCTGACCTTATAAGCCAAGGGGAGGTTCCTTGAAATGACAGAAAAAGAGCGGGGGGGGGGTGGGGGTGGGGGTGGGGGTGGGGTGGGGGTCGCAGATTAATTCAACAGCTGGATTTCTACAATAACCATGACCTGCTAAGAAAAATGAGCTATGGGATACTAAAGAGAAAAGGAGCACACTTTAATTAAAACTGGCTCAGGATGGAAACCTTAATGAATTGCAGTCCCAGAGCAGAGCAGATCTCGAGACCCAAAATTCCTAAGGGAACTGTCAATAATAAAGATGCAATTATCTGAAGTGATTGCTCACGAGACTCAACTTGTTTTCAATAATACCATGTGCTATTTCCTAGGGCATAATGATTTGGCAGAGAAATAACCTGGCAGAGTGTGCTGAAAATAGCTACTTTATAATTACATTGCTACTTTCCATAAATCTGATAATGAGGTAATATCTGATCTGCAAAAAATTAATCATACGTTCACAGAGTTCTATATTAAATGTCACATGAACGAAATTTCTACTCAGTACATACATCTAATCACAAAAACTTCAGGATAGCTAAGTTCAAAGTCAATTTTGGATAAAAGAATTCAGATTTGCCATTAAGTCTACATTACTATTCTTATTAGATCAGAAAAGAAAATTTAACTACCAAAAGGGCATGGCCTTAGGCTGCCCCTGCATGTCCTGAGTGGATGTGGGGGTTGATTACAGGTTGCATGACTCCTTGGGGACTTATACAGGAGTCCCATTGTGTTGATACTGTTGTCATTTAAAACCCCTCTGTTCGTTTCCTACATCTCCTCTAGCAGATTACCACCATGTTAGTACTATAATAATACAGGTTTATTGTTCTGTATTATGATGGTCACAAGTCTGAAATTGGGTCCACAGGGCTGCCTTATTTCTGGAGGTTTAGGGAAGAGTCCCTTGTCTTAGCTTTTTCCAGTTTTCAGTGGCTACCTGCATTCCTTGGTTTGAGGTCCTTTCTTCGACATTCATAGTCAGCACTGTAGCCTCTTCTTCCTCTCCGAACTCCACCTGAGTACTTCCATCTTCTTCCCATGTCTCTGTCCCTCCTACCTCTTCTTAAGAGGCTCCTTGCCTTAAGAGGCATTAGGTTTCTCCAGATAATCTTCCCAGGTTGAGATCCTTAACTTAATCCTACCTCCAAGTTTCCTTTAACTACATAAGATACTATATTCTCAGGTTCTGGGGATTCTGATGTGGACATCTTTGCAAAGACTATTTTTTAGCTTATCACACCTACTGAAGAGTGTCCTTCAGAGAAAATGGGAAATGCACACATCTCTGAGGGAGAAGGATTTGGCCCCACATGATTATGGAATTGAAGATGTTCCCAGATCAGCAGTCAGCAAGCTTTCCTGCAGTCAGCAGAGCTGATGATGTAGTTCCAGTCTAAATTTGAAATTCTGAGAACCTGGAAGGCCAATAGTGTTAAGTTCTAGACTGAAAGCTAGCAGGATCAAGACCCAAGCATTAATTTTTCATTTCTAGTCTCAAAGCGGGAAGAGACTGTCTTTACTCAAGTTGTCAGGCAGGAGGACTTTCCTTCAGCCATTTTGCTCTTTTCAGGTTAATTAGTTGGATGAGGCCCACATACATTGAGGAAGGAAAGCTGGTTTAAACAGTATATGGAGTCAACGGATGTTAATCTTATCAGAATATATGGGCACATTGTGGATCTGTCAAGTTGACACATAAAATTAACTATCACAAGGGCAAAAAGACTTGCAGTAAAAGTTGACCACCTTGAGGTCCCAAGGCTTAGCCTTATATTTGCCACTTTTCTGATGTTAGGAATGAGTTGTGTTCAGCTGTGAGTTCCACAAAAACACTACAGAGTGGATCACAAGTTATGTATCTGCCTCACACAGCAGAAAATCCAAGCATAAGCAGCCTTGGATTTTTCTCTTCTCTTCTTGTCCTACTACACCCTTAGGGTGGCTGACACACCTTAGGTATCCTTCTAGGCAGGAATAAGAGACGCAGAGGGCAGAGGGGTAGTGCTCTTAGACTCCCCCTTTTGTCCTGTTCATCACAATGGATTAACAGAGCCATTTATGGCTTCCAGGGAGGCAGGGAATGTAAGTCTTCACTTCCTGTTCTCTGCATTAGGGAAAAGCAAACATGCAACTCTACAATAACACTGAGCCCCAAACTCCCTTCCTCATCAATTAATGATTAGATAACACTATCTTGAGTTTGAAAAAAATGTGTCCCCCAACTCAGCTGATTTTCTACTGGAGTCTCCCAGTAGGCAACTAAAATTAACTATAGTGAATTTATACATCATCAAAATGATAAACATATTTCTTTTTTCTTTTCTTTTTTTTAGAGAGAGAGAATTTTTAATATTTATTTTTTAGTTTTCGGTGGACACAACATCGTTTTTTTTAATTTTTATATGGTGCTGAGGATCAAACCCAGCGCCCCACGCATGCCAGGCGAGTGTGCTACCACTTGAGCCACATCCCCAGCCCTGATAAACATATTTCAATAAAATTATTTAAACATTCTCAAATAATAGTCATGTTCGTAACCTTCTTTGAAGAAAATGATTATTTTTTAATATGTGGCAAGATCAGTAGTTTATTTTATCACTGTGTAGGTGACCTCATACACATACTACTTCCTCATCAAAATGGCCACCAGTTCAGGGCAGCCATCTTGTTCAATGAGCCCATGGCCCCTCTTCATTGTGATAGGTTGTGACAAAAATCCCTGTTGCCTCTCTAGACCTACTCCTTGGTCAGAATTGGTTCATGTAAGCATGGACAACTGATGAAACACAAGCTAGACTTCTCCTTAGGGATTTTAAAATCAAAACTGTGAGAAAACATTTTAGTGTCTCCCAGAATGACTGAATTCTAAGACACAGCATCAGGGAGCTATTTGTTTTTATGTCTCATATGTTGACTGAGCAACAGAGGAAACCAGTCTTCAGAGAAAGAAAACAACAAAATAGAAGGGCAAAGGGGAACACAGACAGAACCTGGATTATTCTAGATGATTTCTGAAGCCCAGTCACGTTCCTGTGCTTGGTTTGGTTACTGACCTTTAATTAAGGTAAAAATATGGGGGTTAGTTCAAAATAGTGCTCCATTATTTATAACCAGATATAACACTATAAAATGCAAGGTTATTACCATGCATAAAAATTATGTCTATAGAAGGATTACTTCTGTTGTAACAAAAGGAATTACTTTCATTAATCTGAAGACATGATTATAACCTCTGGACTGTAATTAATCAAATTGTAGTCTTATTTCTTCACTTATTTCTAATCCATCACACAGGAGAGCAAAATGTAATAAAGTGTTTGAAACAGCAATAATGAAATTCAAGACATAAACATAAAATAAGGAGCAGTGCCAATACATCAAGAGGAAATTTGAAGTTTTTTACAGGAATAAAATATGTTAATTTTGAACTTTATTTCAAACTTCTGGGATAGAATAGAGAGGACTTTGGTGTAATATAGGGATTTATTATTTTGAAAAGGTTTGGTTTGTGGTTTGCTAAATTTGAAAATTAAGAAAGTGTAATTTTCCACTTCTTACAGAAAACCCATCTTTTTAATTTTTTTCCATTTGTTTTAATTAGTTACACATGACAGTACAATGATCTTGACATATTATACATTTGAATCAAATGGGGTATAATTTCTCATTTTTCTGAGTGTACAGGTTGCAGAATCACATTGGTCATATAGTCTCGTATATACATACAGCAATAACCCATCTTAATATTTGGTGTGAAAATAACTTTATAAATCTTAGTTTTAATAGCTAATTTTAAGATGCTGAAACCTAGAAGTTCTGACACAAACTATATCTCATAGAAAATAAAGCTATACCATGAAGCACTAAATCCTGGATTGGTGGTGGTGACAGAATGTACCATATAACATATTGCTAATTCTTAAAGTTGTTTTTTTTTTTTTAATCAACCTGCAAGCAGGGCTATCTCAAACATTTCGCTAATGAGCCTTATTCTGCCTCCTCTGGGAATGCAGATGGAGTTTGCTTCTAGCCCTTCTGGAGGCAAATAAGGAAATGGGACTGATGAGGTTATGAATCCAGATGAAATCTCTCATGAAGGGATTCTCATTTGTGCCATCTGCTCAGGCGGAACTGGAGATGAAATATAAGGTGTCACTGGCACAATCCCTGGAGGACTGTCACCAAATGATCTTCCTTCAAATTTGCCTTCAACTTATCACAAGCTGCTTTAATTCCTCTCCACTGTGTTCATCAACATGTCATCTCCCTCCAGTTTCCCCTTGATCTTTAGACACTTCACTGACACAGCTGACCAGCTCTTTCCTTGAAATGGCCCTCTCTGCCTCACAACTTCCTTCACACAGTCACGGAATTTTGCCTGGCTTCTCAGATGCCAGCGCATTTCCCCTCTCCTATCTGCTGAATATAAGTATTTTTGAAGCTTTTCTTTTTAGCCATCTAAGAATGCATGATTCTCATACTCCCTTCCTTAGAGAATATACGTGCTTCTTCACGGTGGAATGAAATCTGGGCGCAGATTCCCACACCCTTTCCTGAGTTTAGTTTTCCACTCTTCCATGAGCCAACTGGACACTTCCAGCTGAACTGACCCTTCAAATTTAATAAATCACATTTTTAGACCTAAAACCTGTGCTCTCCTGGTTTTTCTAGTGTTATCAATGGCACTGGTATATTAACAGTCTCCTAGATTTCATAAAGGAAATGCTTTTAGATTTTTGCATTCTCTTTCCTTTCTTTTGAAAATGGACAAATTTTAGCTAGTCTTTCTTTGCAATTTTGTCTCCAATTATTTCTTTTTATTCCATTTTCCACCACCACCCCTTTGCCCCTCATTACCTTACATTTAGACGATGGCAGTCATTTCGGGGCTACTTTTCGGTTCTACAGTCCTGTCCACTGCTTCCATGGAGGTTGAGGCTGCACTTGTACCTTGGTTACTGGATGCTCTGTCCCATAACAGCCACTAAAGAGCACTCAAAGGCTTTCCAAGTCTAGGAAATAAATTCCAGGAGCCTCTTACCTTGAAAAGACTCCATGTTTTCTTTATCATAATGTTTCACAGGCCAAATTCAATGAGAGGACATTTGCTCACGGTGATGAAAAGCTTAATAAAACAAATGTTTTATAATCCAGAGTATCTAGACTAAATATAAATTACTTACTGTATAAGCGTGGATAAACTGCTCTCAACCAGGACAGTTTTTTGGTTGTCTCACTGGTGCTGAGGAGAGGGGAGATACCCGCAGCCAGTAGTACTGCAATACGTTTCAATGCACAAGACAGACCTGACCAGGTGATATAGTAAAGTGCCAAATTTGGGAGAAGAGGTAGAGAGGCGTTTTTTGGTTTTTTTTTTTTTGTTTTTTTTTTTTTTTAAGACAGCAGGGGTTATTATAGCCAATGTAGATATTATTAAAGTCTAGCATCACAGCTTCAAACATCTATCTGTTGAAAAGTCCCAGCTGGCTCATAAGACAAGCTATTCAATTCCCAGTGGCACATCATCTAATTACTAGAAGCAAAACTACAAATTTAGCTAAATAGAAAGCTGCAGTGCATCCCTGGTGCTCTTCAGGGTGTCTCAGGATCATGATCAAGCCTGTGAAGACCGGTGTGTCATTTCTGATGATATATGTGACTCCTGCGAGCCAACAGTAAGTTAGAAAATCTTTATATTCTGCATGTGAAGGAGGCTTAAACCAATATTTCTCAATGTATGTTAGTGGACTTTTGCATCAAAATTAACTGAGAGGCCTGGTTGTAATTGACTGTATCTCTAGGGTACATTGCTCATCCTCAAAGCCGTATATTGAGGGTAGGGTCAGGATTTTTTTTAGTATGTTCTGATGGTTCTGATGTCCCTTAACATTCAAGACTCTCCTTAGACTCACAGTTTGTGAAAGGTCCCAGCTGGCTCATAAGACGACGCACAAGACAGACCTGACCACAAAGAATTACCTGGCCCAAGATGTCAACAGTGCTGAGGTTGAAAAACTCAGTTCTAGAAAGTAACCCTCTGGAACCTCCAGATTTCCAGGCTAATTCTGGACTTAGAAATAAAAAAATAAAATAAAACCGAGAATAGAATACCTATTTTTCCTTCAACAACAAAACAAAGCCATCAATTAGAACATTTGGCAGGAAAGAAGAAAGTCCTGATAATCATGCCTGAAACATTCTTTTGCCATAGACTGAAAGAAAATCCTCAGATTGGCCAGTGATATTTATAAAAGGCTAACCTAAAAGTCTGAATATTAACATTCACTAAAGAAAATGTGACAGGAGACAGAAGAAATAACAGAGGGGGGTGGGGTGGGAGATGAAATGAGAGAATAAAAATAGCAACAATTAGAATTAGAATAAAGGCATAACTAGCTACCTTGCTCATCCAAAAGAACCCTGTGGGCTCAATATAGGAGCAAAAACCAACAGCGTCGATAAGAGCTACTTTCATATTCTATTTTATCTAATTTAAATCTGACAGTAGCACCTAGAGATAGATTGGGTGTGCTCATTTTCTAAATGGGAAAAGGAAAGGGTTAGCATGTGACCAGACCTGGCCAACTGGATTCCTTGGTTTCTGCCAAGGAATCTGAACCTGGAGGGAGGGAAATGAAGACAAAAGAGTATTGAAAGATTACTCCTGGAAGCAATAGTGGTCCAGTGAGTGGCAGCCCTGTGGTCAGCAGCCGGCATGGTGGTGCTAGTAAAGCGTGTCAGGGAGTAGTGATGCTCTGCTCTGTACCCTGAGAAGGAACTCCTGTAAGGTCCTGGCTCTATTCACTGCTTGCTAGGCTCTCAATTTTTTGTCAATGTTTAATCTTGATTCTCCAGCATTTCATCATGTTAATAAAATCCTCATATCCTTCCAATAATTTGTTTTCATCTGAAGTGAAGCAGGGTCAGTTTCGGCAGTTTACAAACGAGAAGGCTGACGGGTTCAGGGCTGGAAGACAAAGAGGGGGGAGTCTTTTAGTGGTATATACATAGGAAATGGAAAATGGAATTTCAAAGGAAACGTAAAGCTCTCCATCTGCCACGGTTCATTTTATGCTGCTATAATGGAATACTACAAGCTGGGCAATTCATAATGAATAGACATTTTTTTTTTTAACTCAAAGTTCTGGAATTTAATTGACTGTATGAAGTCATGATCCAAGGGCTGGTCTGATGTCATGATGTGGCAGAAGACATAAGTGGGGGAGGGAGCACGAGAGGAGGCCAGACTCATCCTCGGTAGGATCCCTACTCTCAGGATTGCAAGCAGCCTCTGGAGATAATGGAATGAGTCCTTTCGTGAGAACAGCACCTCCATGACCCATTGCCTCTCGAAGGCCTCAGTCTCCACACTTGCACTGGGGACAGAGTTTTCACCACGTGACCTTTGCAGGGACACATTCAAGCCATAGCATTCCTTTACCTGCCTCTCATGCCCCGCTGAACATGAGGTGATGCTTGAAAGCAAACCACGCAGGACTTGTGGAATGGGGAGGAGGCAGGAAGGGGAAAACTGTAGAAGCCTAGATTATCCTTCTCCCTGGCTTCAAATGACACACATTTCCTTAAAGTAAAATCTCTGAAGTTTGATTTTAAAATTTCATGTTGCCAGTCCCTTCTGCATTCTTCCCCAAATTCTTGCTGCTTCCTTCCCATCATCCTTGCCTCAGCTTAAATGAATCTTCCTCAGAGACACCTGAGACAGTGGGCTCTCGTCTCAGTCTCTTGCCACAAATTCCATTTTGTTTTCTTCAAAGCACTTAGGAGCCCCAGATCTTTTTATTAATCATGGTTTCTTCACCTGTTTTTCGTCTCTACGCTGCACCCCATCTTTATTCTAACTGTATCCCCAAAACACAGACTGGCCCTGGCATGAAGTGAGTATTTTTAGCCTTTTATATGCTCTCTGTACTTTCAAAATAATTGGAACTTATACACTCCTGCCACGTGGTGATTAATAGGAATAGAGGGAAATCTACTTATTTAGTTGGACAATAGTCTCAAATGTTCTAAAATTTTAAAGTTTTAAAAATTAAAGGGATAAGCAATCTCACCATCAATCATTTAGTTCTTTCTAATTAAAATAAAAGTACCATTGAAAGATATTAAATTGTACATAAATCCCAGTATATGACTCAGGTCTATCTTTCTCAAAATCATACCTTAATTTAATGTGGCAAAATATCTTCATGTAAGCAATACAAAAATTGTTTACTGAGCATCTATCAGGTATCATGCACATTGTTATTGTGGGAGAATTGGTGGTGAACAAGGTAAATACAGTCTTTGCCCTTCTTGAACCTGTAATTCTGTGGAGGATCTAGATAAGAAATCCAAAACACATGTGGTAAGCAGTGTGACAGAGCAGTTGGGGCTACAGGAATGTGTGGGAGTGGCCGTTGCTCCAGGCTGGGATAGAAGGTGGGTGATGGACAGGACAGCCTAAGCTGAGATCCTGAGGTGGCTTAGCTGAGAAAGAAGGGAGGGTGGGAGAGAACATGTAAGGACATCAGCAGATACAAAAAGGAGTCTCTTGAGGAAGTCTGGCTGGAGAGGTGCACACTGACCACATCATGCTGGCCTGAGGTCAGTGTGGTCCTGGGCCACAGGTGACAGATGTTTCCTCTAAGCTTCCTTCTACCATCATTCCAACATCTGTGTGTCTAAATCCTTTCAACCAATGCACATCACTTCTCTCAGGAAATTGTTCCTGATCTTTCAAGTGGAAGAAACATTTCTCTCCTAACATTCACCACTTTATTGACAGTCTGTTCCAGATGGCTGTGCAGGTTGTGTACTGCACAACTTACCCAACCCTAAGGGGCAGCTCTATGTATATATAGCTACTTTTGAACAAGCCAAATCCTTTTAATTTTTTTAATACTTCATTTTATTTATTTATTTTTATGTGGTGCTGAGGATCAAACCCAGAGCCTCGCACATGTCAGGTGAGTGCTCTACCACTGAGCCACAACCCCAGCACTCCATTAGTCTTTAAGCCACTCAAGAACTCAGTTCCAATCAGCCTTTTTCATATGGATTTTGGAGTGGAAAACATTTCCCTGAACCGACAATTCACTTAGTTTCTATGTAGTATGAATGTGGAATATTTATTATTATTGATTCTGTAAGAAACTTTAAGAAAACCTATATGCATATTCAGACAATGGTTGAAAGCTCATTAACAGTGTGTTCCTAACAGTGTTCGGATGTGGTGGGAGTGGGAGCCTGCCCTGTCCTGCTGTGAAGCTCAGTCCATTCAGTTGTTTCTTCTAAAACTTGGAAATTTACTTTGTGTTGTCTTGTGACTGTTCCATAACATCAAAGGGTTCAAGAACTCCATCTGCTGAGGTTACCATTGAGTTTGTCATTCTTGGTGTGTGTGTGTGTGTGTGTGTGTGTGTGTAGTTGTTCTGGCATGCATGCTTTTGAAACATCACATTATCAGGACTACTCTCTTTGAGAGATTCCACATCACAGGATCACATACTTCTCCCTTTCCCTCCCTCCCTCCCTTCTTTCCTTCCTTCTGCCCGCCCTTTGTCTCCCTTGCAATAGTAGAGCAGCCATTTGAACTGTGCATCTGTTAGCCAGAAGGCCCACCTCACTTTGGCTCTTAACTGCTTTCCTGAAGGCTCTGTTGAAACACACACATCTCGTCACCACCTGGTGCCCTTAACCTGTGCAATCCTCCTAGGCAGTCTGTGCTAAAGATTGCCTGCATGTGTGTTGAATGATCTCTTCAGGGGATTTTTTTCTTCTTCTTAAAAATGCTTTTGTAACTCAGAAATGTTTAATTCGTATCCTGCATCCTTGATCTGGACATTCCCGCTAGAGCGTCAGGGTTCTGACTGTTTGGAAGGGTGTTGACTTGCCACAGAATTCCATTTTCCTCTCATGGGTTTTCCACATACATACAGTTTGTTCTTTCATAAGCAAAGCCTCTCTTAACTCCCTTCATCTCTCTGGGTGGATCTGAGCGTCTCCAGGAAACCCCTCCTCAAGTGATATCATTTCAGGGCTGGTAATTCCCATCCTTGGTTCATCTCTGAGGTCGCAGCACCAAGGGCAACTGTGAAAACACAAATGTGATGTAAGAATAGCACCATGTTAAGCCCCAAGAGCCACAGTTAGTTCCCTGAGGGGGCGCGTGGCTGGGGAAATGAGAAACAGCACGATTTACTGCTAAATGGGAAGAAGGGAAAGGAAATGAGTCTTGCCAGATGTTCTCAGGGAAGGCTCTAGACTGCAACAAAAGTATGTGCATAATATTGGAATCTTGACAATCTACCTTACATTTTACACTTTGCAATGGATTAGAGAACATGTATCTACTTGAAATGTTTTTCTTTTTTCCCAAGCAGGTAATTTTTTTTTAATCATCAAATTTTTTACTGGCTAAAAATTAAATCTGCTCCATTCATAAAGAGATGGGTTTCTTTGGACTCAAATCCTTTCTTTTTCAGCAGCTGCCTGGAACTGAAACAGTATATGTAATTCATTTTGCCAACTTTGGAGAGGTAGTATCTGTGCTGAGGGGAAAGAATCCAAACTGCTAGTAAATGATAAATTACCACACTGTGCTCTTACTTCAGTGGGAGTGAACATTTTATAAAAGAACACAAATCTCTAATATAGAACAAAATCACCCAGAGTTGGATGCAGGTTTCTTGAGGGTTTATTCATATGAGAATACTTATTTTACTTATAGTTGTCTCATAGAAGTACAGAGACACTACTTGAGTAAATTTGAATGAGATTTCACAGTGAGAAGAACTCTCTATTTTTGTCTTGCCAAGATTAGTGATCCACTGGATTTCTCAGAATTAGCCCAAATCAGAATATAACAAGGGCATTTTCAATATGAAAGTACTCTGGATATATTTTACACTCTGCATTTCCAAGGTAAAAGTTTTAGAGTCTTGAACTGCTGAGCATAACTGCTGAGAATAACTTCTCTGATGCAGAAATCATTTTATGGTGACAACCTCACTATCAATTCCCTTTCTCTGTGGCTCAGAGGAAGAGCACTCACCTAGCATGCTTGAGGCACTGGATTTGAGCCTCAGCACCACATAAAAATAAAATAAAGGTATTGTGTCCACCTACAACTAAAAACAATGTTTAAAAAATATTTTGAAAAGAGACTATTCAACAGATTTTTTTAAGCAAGTATAATATGCTATCCACTCTTCTAGGTTCTAGCTAGGATTTTGGTTTATGAAGCAAAATGGAAATGGAGAAGACTAGGGATAAGCAGATTTGTTGGGAAGTCCAAACTTCTTTGGTGATGGAGCACCATTTAGGTTTTGTTTGTTTGGCTTTTGAGCAGGAAAATGGCATGATTAGAGCTTTAATTCCCAGGAGACAATAGACTTCTATGAGTGTTGAAAGACAGGTTCAGGAAGCAGGGGTGCGGTTCTAGTCTTGGTTCTAACATTACTTAACCCTGTGACAGTAAACATCACTTAAGCTCTCTTCAGTGCGTTATATCATTCAAGGTTGTTTATTAAAGCTTCCTGAGTATCTGAATCTAGGCTAGAAGCTGCTAATACCAAAATGGATGAGACATGTCCTAGCAGAAAGGCTTGCATTGTACCGCTTTGTCATTAACGAGAGCACAGCTAACTGTAATATGAGTTGGATTATTTATAGCCATGTTTCTGGTGCAAGATCAAAGTACTATGGAAGTTCCGAAGTTGGAATGATTATTTCTGCCTAGGATTGCTGCAGGTGAGCTGGGGAAGTTGTCCGGTGAATTTCCCAGGTATTGCAAGAATGGTAGGACAGGAGAGACTTGGTCATTCTGCAAAGCTGCCCTGAAGTCTCTCTGCATGATAATTAGATGTGGTCTTTATGCTCCCTTCCACCTCTTCTCTCTGTACATTCTAATCTTCCCCTCTTCTCCACAGAGACTATTTATTTTTTAGGTCTCCAGCTATTAATAGGTAGAGATATTATGAAGCAAATTATCAACAGATGACACTTTTGAAATGTTTGTTTTTATTAGTGCATTATAGTTATACATAATCGTGTGCTTCGTTTTGACATATTTATAAATGCATACAATATAATTTGCTCCATTTCAATCCCTAGTATTTCCCCTTTCCCCCGCCTTCTCCTTTGCCAGATCCCTTTCTCTGATCCTCTGATTGTCTATTTATTTATTTATTTATTTATTTATTTTTAATTGGTGCAGAATAGTTGTACATAAAAATGGAATTCACTGTGATATATTCCTATAGGTGTGATATAATTTAGTCCATTTCATTTTTCATTCTTATCTCTCTTCCATTCCTCTCAATTCCCTTCTAATACTCTACTGTTCTCCATTTTATGTTCATGAGATCCCTGTTTTTAAAACTACTTATTTCTCTCAGCTTCTGCAAATGAGAGAAAACATTCTGAATCTTGACTTTCTGAGCCTGGCTTATTTCACTTAGCTTGATGTTCTCCAGTTCCATCCACTTGCCAGCAAATGACATCATTTTATTCTTTATAGCTGAGTGAAGCTCCATTTTGTGTGTGTGTGTGTGTGTGTGTGTGTGTGTGTGTGTGTGTGTATAATCACATTTTCTTTCTCCATTTGTCTGCTAACAGGCCTTGGACTGGTTCCATAACTCAGCTATTATGAATTGCACTGCTATAAACATTAGAGTGCATGTATTGCTATAGTATGCAGATTTTAGTCTTTCTGGATAAATATCAAAGAGTGGGATAGCCAGGCATATGCAATGGAATAGACCAGAAAATATAGCCAAAACCATACAGGTATAGTTATCTGATCCTTGACAAAGAGCCAAAAACATAGTTGGAGAAAAGATAGTATTCTTAACAAATAGTGCTAAGAACACTGGATATCCACATGTAGAAGAATGAAACTAGATCCTTATCTCTGACACTGCACAAAAATTAACTCAAAGTGAATCAAAGACCTAGGAACTAAACCAGAAACACTGCAACTACGATAAGAAAACATGGGGTCAGCACTCTAAAAGAGCAGAACAAGCACTGACTTCCTAAGACTCCCAAAGCTCAAGAAATAAGACCAAGAATCAATAAGAGGGATGGCTTCAAAATAAAAAGATTCTTCAATGTGAGGACAATCTGGCTGGGATATCTGTCATCCCATTGATCCCCAGCATTGATTTTAGCTGATCTGGCTGGCTAGGCAGGTGTCCCCTTCTTCCCTCAGTGTTCCATGTGAATCCCTCCCAAAGCTGCATGCTAGGTTGAAGAGGACAACTTTCCCCCATACAGGAGGACTGTCAAGGATATATGAGTAGCTGCTCTCCTCTGCTAGAACCTCAAAATAAGCTCTAAAAATAAAAAGCTTCTGCAGAACAAGGAAATAATTAAGAGTTCGAAGAGAGAGCCTACAGACTGGGAGAAAAATCTTTGCTAGCTACTCTTCCAGCAGGATATTCATAACCAGAATACATAAAGAACTCAAAAAACTTAACACCAAAATAACAAATAACCCGATCAATGAATGGGCAAATGATTGAAACAGAGATTTCTCAAAAGAAGAACTGAAAATGGCCAACAAATATATGAAAAAATGTTCAACATTCTTACCAATCAGGGACAAATGTAAACCAAAACTATATGAAGTCTTTGTCTCCCTCCAGTTATAACAGCAATCATCAAGAATGTAAATAATAATAAATACTGGCAAGAATATGGGGAAAAAGGTTGCTCGTACATTGTTGGTGGGACTGCAGATTCATACAACCACTCTGGAAAGCAGTATGGAGATTCCCTAAAAGACCAAGAAAGGGATAAATGACACTTTTATGATTGGGATGTGAAGCCACTTTGTGGGCAGAGGAAATATTCTGAAGAAGGCCACAGAGTACGATGAGAAACTGAGAGCATCTGATTTGGGAACTATTTCTGGTAAAATCCACTTCCTTTCTTTCAGTGACTCACGACTTTGCATTTTTAAATTTAACTTAATTATTTTTTTGTGGAGCTCTACCACAGAGCTACACCTGGCTCTCATCACTTTGTTTTGAAGTCCTGAGGTTTTGCCCTTAAGGATCCTAAATTATTCTTCTGCCAGAGCCTCACCTGGTAAAAAAAAAAAAAAAAAAAAAAAAATGGGCCCTGGGTAAAGGTTTGTTTTCCTGCTTGTTGCTGCTGGCTGACACTGTTTAATCATGCCACTGAAACTAGAACAAGATTAGAGAAAGCCCAAATCAGAGGAGTGGGATGGCATAGCCATTCTTTGACTTTTCTTACACTAAGAGAAACTGTTAAGCAGTTTTCTCCTTACTTTTCAAACCTTCAAATTGTTACCCATTTAAACAGAAATTAATTTTCAGGAGATAATCAAAAGTGGGCAGATACCTATGGATAGACAGAGCAACCAGGCAAGCCTCAAAGAGCATATTTGAGGTAGCAGGGCAAAGGCAAAGAGGTGGCTGCCAGTCACATTTGTGTTGCCCAGTGGAAGAAGGTGCTTTCAATGGGCTATTTCTATGTAATCTAGATAGAAAGCTACCTATTAGTATTCATTAGTCAACTCCATTTTCCACTTATTATATTCACTGTTTTGCCATGGAAAACCTTTATTTTCTGCTTAAGGAAGAACCCTTGGTAGCTGCCAAAGCAGACAAATCTGAAAAACAGACACAAAACCCAGAATGAACAGGAATGTTTTATTTTTGTTCTACTGTTTTTAATGTTTTTAGCATTTTCAGTATATAGAAATGAGACTCTCCTATGGAACCAACAATAAAAGTCTGACCAAGAAAGTCTATTAGGACACATTGCTGATGATTCTGTCTGCCCCGAATCCCAATACGGCTCAAATTTGCCCTGCAATGCTGTCAACAGAGGAGTCTTACGGGAAAGGAAACAGCAAAGTTGGAGGCAAGGGCTCCTCACAGAAGTGTTGATGTGCTCATTTCTTCTCTCTGTGCAGTGGACAGGGATTACTACAAGAGCCCAAATCCCAGATCTGAACTTGCCTCCTGTTTCACATGAGCTAAGAGTGCAATTGCTCACCTGCAGGAAAGAATGCAGGAAGCAGGAGCTGTGCTCTCATGTCACCTTGTGAGGTCATCATGCCCTTTAATAAGTGACTTTGTCTTCTTTTACTTCCTTTTTTTTCTCCTCCATTCCTCAAGACAATATGCTGAAATAAACATAATTTGTTTTTCCTTTTTTGAAAAGCACTTTTCACAAGAAAGCACATCTTTAACTCTCAAGTTGTTTTTATGCATAGAATTCCTTGTTCCATGGGGGAAATTAGAAAATGCAGGTAAAGAGGATATAAATAGAATCGCTGGTAATCTCAAAAGTAACCACTATGAGAGGATTTTAAATAAATTTCTGTCCTTATGAGAATATTTTAAATAAATTTCTATCCTTTCCAAAATGTATATACACATCAAAACATTCAAACACTGATAAACTATTTTTCTCCCTTTAGTATGGTTGTAAATCTCAAAGGAAATTTATAAAAATGGGATTTGAGTTTTTCTCAAAAATGTCCTAAACAGTTCTGAGAGTTTCCTAGGGGATTACAAGATGTGAACTCCAAATGTAATCCTCTTAGCCATTTTCTCTCTCCAAAGCACTAAGCTCTTTCTCCTGTATTGCTTTCTCTTAGTCCTATCAACAGCACAAGTGGCTATGTCCTCCTCCCCCTTTCCAGCGACAGCATCTTAGCTGCTGCTGATAGCATTGATGTCTAAGAGAAAGTTCCTGATGTTTGGTACCTAAGAGACATAGATCTGCAAAAGCGTACATCATGTCTGCCCTTATTAATGTAATTAAAGCTAATGGAAATGTTCATGTTTGTGCTCAATGTACCTGATTTGTGATCTTCATTTTCCCCTTTGCTATAACTTCTATTTCCTCTAGTACTTATGCGTTCATTGGCTTATTCATTCAAAAAATGCATGGAGTAGGTAATGAGGACAGAATACAGAACAAAACACACAAGGTACCTGGCCTCATGGAGCTATTATAGTCAAGCACAGAAAGTAGCCATTAACTGGTAAACACATTAACTAATGCATGATTTTACCGGGAGGGAAGACTACAGATACTGTGTGGGAGAATAATCTAGAAGGCACAGTTTAAGTTGTGGATTCAGGGAGGCTCCTCTCAGGAAATAAGTCTATGAGTGCTGGGAAAGGAATGATAACCAAGCATCAAGTACCATCTTATCCCAGAGTTGTCCTCACCTGGGTGCTCTGGCTCCTTTTCCTAGAAGCCACCTTCTGGACCCAGCTTATCCTCAGAATAAGTTGTTCTTCCAAGACCCCTCTGTCCTTGATGAAGGAGTTCTGCCAAACTGTACCTCACCCACATCTCTAACTTTACAGAATCCTGAAATAAACTCAGTTTACAGTTTCCAGTATTCCCATTTTTGTATACCTTCATGAGTAATGAAGGAGAAATATCCTCTCCATAAAGATCTCGTCATTCACACTAGATGGTATCTACAGTCCAACTAACTACTTGACGAGCTATCAGAGTGGCTATATTACTCAGTGGTACTATGTGATGCCAGAATCATACAATAGCTTTTACAGCTGTAGAAGAATCCCTTTTTTTTTCTTTTCCTCAAAAGGTTTGTGTTTGTCATTTGAATAATAGAATCTTAACATGAAGGATAGAGGAAGACAGAGTGGAAACAGGGGTAGTAAAGGAGGGAGACAGGGAGGTAGGGAGAAAAGAGAGAGAACTAAGTGCTAAACAGTTATGGTACTTAAAGTTGCAAGGTTCTTCATGTTCCTTGGCTTTCTCTGGTTTAATGACCTAATAAGAATGAGACACAGTTCTACTCTAGTACTTTAATTCATGGTTAGCAATTGTTGCTTGATCCTTTTTTTTTTTTTTTTTTTTAGCAATTCCCCATTTATTTAATGACATTTCTCTATGTTCTCCTTCTGTGAGTAAAGAACAGGTGATGGAGCTGATAATGGATAATGGGTTGTTTCAGAACAAAAGTTTATGATAACCTTAGACTCATAAAGGCTTCCTTATTTGTAGGAGCCATTGATGAAAATATGTGAAGAAATTACAGAGCTGCTGAGTCTTAGAATGGCAGCTGGGAGCCTGGCATTTTAAAACAGCTTGTTGTGGGCTTCTGAGCATGACTTCTGTGCAGAAATGAAAAGATGGGTGTACACAGCTCCGTGAGCTGTCAGGGAACTGCTGTGAAGTAAAGCAGAGCTCAAGAGGGTCACCCGAACCAGAGACTGCTTCTCTCCTCATTAACAGATACGAGATTGTTTTCATCATGGCACTCTAGGATCTTAAATCATCAACGTGCTTTCAAAATAACTCTTTTATAAAACTCCCCCCAACTCCTTAGGATATCATTTCCTCTATTTCCGAAGTTACCTGTGAAGTCACCTTGTGTTGTGACTGAGTTGTGTGGCATAGCTGAATTTTTCATGTGCTTTCCTACAGTGGATCCTGCAGGGGTCAATGGAGTGAAGCCAGTTAAGGATGCGAAGAGGAATGCAAAGGCGAATGCTGACCTCCGGGAAGCCCCTGCATTTCTGGATCCTGTCAGGCAGAGGTGCCGCTGGAGGTCATATTCCGTCAGCTGGGCAAAGCAGTGGAGAGCCACTCGCTTCCAGAATGCTCCCGTATCCTTGCCTGGGAGAGAATGTTTTTCCTGTTTCTCTGGAAGTATAACAATTCTGTGGCCTGTCAGTCTTGCAATAACAAGAGAGGTGACATTGAGACTTGATTGTGCTGGTATCATTATCTCAGGATATGTAACACCTTACTAAAAAGACTATTCATTGCTCAAAAATTTTGTATTTCATATAAAAAAATTCCTCTGATTGTTCAATCAGTTGGTATTGTAGAAACTTGGAACATCTTTATGAAATGCAGTATTTCTAAATGAACTTAAAGTGAACCATTTTGTTTGAATAATTGCAAGAGGGGTTTTTAGAAATCATAATAGCTGTATTATGTATTGATCCTTTATTTCCTGCCATGCAATATATCCAGTGCCTTTTATGTAATCTTACTTAATCCTTACAATGAACTTTTGAGTAAGGAAGCTGTTATGCTATTATTCTTTTATCATCAATAGAGAAGCTAAGGTTCAGAAAGGTGAGGTAATGTTCAGTTTCACGTGGCTAGAAAGCATTCCCTGGTTTGTCCGACTACAAAGTCAACAATCTAATCACCAACTCCATCCTCAAGGAATTAATCTTAAATGACAGATTTTGGAAAATGATTTGGTTGTTTCTGAAATAAAAATATTAAAGAATTTTTGTTCTGAAGTTTTAAGAGAAAATGCTCATGCTTGCTAATGATTAAATGTTACATAATCCCAAAGTTTGTATATGAAAACTTATCCTCAGTGTTGTGGTAATTAGTGGTGGGGCTCTGGGAAGATGGTTGGGTTCTAAGGAAGAGTCTTACTGAATAGGAATAGTGCCTTATAGAAAAGACTCCAAAGAGGTCCTTTGTCCCTTCTGCCACAAGAGGACACACCAAAAACATGGCCATCTATAAGCCAGGAAGCAAGACCCAAGCAGACATCAAATCTGTCAGTGTCTAGATCTTGGGACTTTCCAGCCTCCAGAACTATGAGAAAGAAACATTTTTAGCCCATCATATGTGGTATTTTCATTACAACATCCTGAGCTAATATAGCACTCATTAATTTTTTTCTCTAATGTGCACACATTATTAAGAAGATAAGTATACTGTTCAACTCATACTTTGTCAGTTTTTTAAACAGAAAAATATCGCAGTATTCTCACCCTGCAAAAAATAAACTTGCTTTGGATGGGCAAGAATCCAGGTCACCTTTAAAATGCCTCAGTGCTTTTTAGCTATTTTTAAGTTAAGATTTTTTTGTACTGATATAAAGATGTAAGTAGGACTTATCCAATAGTCATAAAAGCTGGGGAAAGCTAACAGTGCTTCTAGAAGAAATCATCCATTAATACCATGTTGTGTGCTAAAGGACAAGACATATTAAACCACTGCAGTACCTGTTGCAAGGACAGATACTTATCGAGCACTTAATAGGTACCAGGAACTCACTGAATTCTCACGATAACTCAGTGAAAGAGGTACCCTCATGTTACTGATGTAAAGCTGAGACAAAGTTACATAACTTTCTCAAGGTCATACAAAGCATCAGGATCAGGATGAAAACCAGGCATCCAATTCTAGAATCAGAATTTTCCATCACTCATCTTCTCCACAGGCTTCTATATTTGCACATTAAGAGCATTATAATGTTTAAATTAAGCATTGCATTTGTTTTCTGGAGTCACTTTCTTTACCCTTGCTCAAATTTCTTTAATTATTCTATCCATTCCACAGCATTTTCCTAATTTCTTTCAGCACAGAAGTATCATGGTGTTATACTTTTCCAGTTCATTCATTCACTCATTTTTAATCAATAAATATTTAATGTATACCACACATATCATCTACAATGAACTTTGCTATGCATTTAGGAGAATTATAGATTTTGTTACTGTATTCAAGAACCCACAGCTCACTGGAAGGGGTTGATATAATAGAGCCAGGCACAGCTAATTACTGTACAGGACAAGGAGTCATAGTGAGATAGAAGAGAATTAAGCACTGCAGGAATCAGAGGGTTCATTTTAGCAGGATAGAGGTCAGGAAAGACTTGTGAAGGACATAGCATTGAGGATGTCCTGAAGGATATTTGCTATAAGAGATGTTACATTTGGAAGAGACCTTAGAGACATGGTACCTGATCCTCTCATCTTTAAGGCAAGGACACTAGGAACCAGAAAGATGAAATGATCTCCCAAGGTCACACTCTGCCATCTGTATCTCCCCACTTCATTTCTAAACCTGAATGGTCGCTTAATGCTTTTTTCAAAGAGTTTTGACAGATTGTCCTGATTCAGTATTAGTTACCTTACTCATATCTCAAAGATACCCTCAAGAGGCAAATAAAATAAAACAGAATGTTAGCAATTAGTAAAAATCATTAAGGAAAAGTAATGCTGACTAGGCAACTCTGGTGTAGAGTTTGACAGATTTAGTGCCAAGTCAGACTTGGAAGAGGTGGAGAAGTAGCAGATGGAGTTTTGTGCTAGTAATGACAGCAGGTGGGAAACAGGTGAAAGCAAACAGATGGGCCCCATAATGTAGAAAGACCACCAGCATCACCTTTTCCAGGGCTTTGTCCCCAAGAAGTAAGAAAGACACAATTCATTTCACTGCAAAAAATTTCACTGAGCGCAAACTATTTATAAGGTATATTGCTAGGTATAGAGAGGAAATTTTTAAATAATGTTGTTTCTGTGCTGAAACGCAATAAAATAAGACAGTTACAAAAAGAAAGTGCTATGATACAAAAGAATAGAAATGAATAGTACAAGAGAAACACAAAGATCATGGAAAAAGTGACATTTAAGATGAGTCTGCTCTATGGGAGTGAAGGAGCCAGAAAACAAAGGTAGGCTCCAAAAGAAACAAAACTCAGAAGCAAGTAATTGTCAGAGAGGATCTGCATAATTATAACAGGTACAAGCAGCAAGCACCCAAGTAAGTGTCCTGGAACGGCTGTATGAAAAGATGGTGGAGGCCCCCAACATTACAGTGGGGCTAAAAACAAAGTCACCCCAAACCCTCTTGACTTCCAGTGCGTATCTATCGTGAGCTGGTTTCTACAGTCTCTTCCAGGTTTGCAAGTGAGTAATCTAATCTAGAATCTTCTTCAATTTCTTAAACTGGTATTTCTCACTGTATGGGATGTGTGCTATTACTGGAATGCAGATTTTAGATGGTATATTTATATTTATGTTAATAATGACAGAATTTTGGTAGGGTTGCTTTGTATTTACTGCAAGGGATGCTGATTTGCCTTTTTCTAATAGTAAGAGTGTTCTTTCTAATTTTTATTTAAGTGGAAAAATATGCACCAAATTGAAGAAAAAAATCTAAGTAATTTCATTGATGTTTGACATTTTCAATTCAAAAGAGTTTTGTAGTTCATACTATAATATAGCTGTGCTTGCTCTTCCACAAAATTTATTAATGGATTTATTTATTTATCGAACAAATATTTATATAGTGCCAGCTGTGCCCTGTTCTAGGTAGTAGTGATATGTTGTAAACACAAAGAACAAAATTTTTTTTTGCCCTATGGAGTTGACATTCTTATGAAAAGAAACTGACAATAACAGTAAAATAATAAATAAGTAAATTATATAGGGTGTTAGCAGTTTGGTAAGTGCTAGAGAAAAGAAAAAGTGGAGATGGATAGGGAGGATTGGGCCACCCAGTAGGAGTTGGAGAGATGATCAAGCAGTCCCGTTAGGAGGATGGCATTTTATCAAAAATTTCAGAGGAAAGGGAATAAATCATACAACTATCTTAGGGGAGGAACAATGTTATGCTTTATTTATCATTAACTAAAATTAGTGTTTTCTGTACCCTGTACCCAGCTCCGGTAGAAGAGAAATGCATTAGGAAAAAAGCTTGGGATTCATGGTGACATCACCAACAACATGGAACACAGAAATGAGTTTTTATTTTTGACTTTGGTCGAGGGAAGCAGTAGTTCTGTTTGAGGCACAATTTGTAAAGCTAGATGTCCACGGAGGAACCCAACAAGCCAACCTACTGTGAACATTGTTTGGGATTTGAAAAAATAGAATTCAGAGTCATAACATCTAAAACTGTGACACTGCAAGAGAAAAGAGGTAGATGGAACATGAAAAGCCCCTTAGAAGGAGGTAGGCCGTGAAATATGTAGTACGTAATAAACACATGTATCTTTCAAGGAGTTTCCCAGGAGAGACAGCAGACAGCGCTGGTTAGAGCTGAGCTCTCTGGGCTGATGCCCCTCTGGAGCACCTCCCCAGGGACGGCACCGCTGGGCTCAGAAGCTTCAATGGGACAATGTTCAGAAAGGTGCCTGCCACAGAGTAAGCCCTTAGTAAATGTGGGCTATTGTTATTTAAAGTAAAATAAATATAGTTGCTTAAAATAATAGCAAATGACCTGATTTTATGGTTATTTAAAATGTGGAAATTTTGAGCAATTTTATTTTGATATTAGAAATGGAGGGAAAAAATTTCAGTTAAGTAAGAACTTCCAGGATTAAACAGCTATGTTATTTTTTTTAAACTTCAGAATGTGAATTGGATCAGTTATAGTTTACTCTTTTGTTCAGTGGTTCTCACCATTTTTAAAATTAAAAAATCCTTTTAATTTCAAATATGGCTATTCTCTACAGTAAAAATACATATAAATATCCTAAAATAAATGAAAAAGACAACAGTGAAATATCCAAGTTTTGCTATAGTGTCTGAAAGTCTAAGAAACATCTGACTCTTGGATATCACTGTATGACTTACTCTTTACTGTAGATTAGGGCCTACACAGACTTCTTAAAATTATACCTTAACTTATAGAAAATTAAGAGTATATGAATTATTTTTGTCCAGTTAAGATGCAAAATGATTTCTCTCCCAATGGTAGACAATCTCAAAGGTCGTATTTTGCTCTTTATGTAACACACAAACCAGTTTTTAATCTATTTCAGTAATCATATTCCATCATTCTTTCTTTAGCTTTCTTTTTATAGATCTCTTATATCCTTCTTTGTATTATTTTTACCATTTTGCTGGTTTCCTCATTAATAAGTAAATCTTTCCCAAACTATACTCATTGTGTATTTAAAGAAATTACATCTGCAACTTTTAAAAATAATGCTTTAGTATACAATGTGTCCATTAAGGTTTAAACAAAACCATCTCTACATTATTTTTGTGTTCATCAATTATATGTAAAATGTATACATGTTTTATATACATATATTATATTTCTAGGTAAATAAATATATGTTTAAACATTATAGGTATTTGATCTTAGAGTATTGTGGAAGTTGGTGAAGAGGTCTTAGTAGGATGTAAGCTATTACTTCTGTCTCTGGCACTGGCACCTGAAGTCCACAGAGAGCTGCTGAAAGAGAAACTGGTGCCTTCCATCTTGGAGCTAAATATGCATCCAGTCCAGGATTGAGGGAAGCTGATCCAGCAGGAGGATCTGGCAGGAGCCCAGTTACTGCTCCATGCCAACAAGGTGAGCCTGTAGATAAATGGCAACACGCATGAGTTCCGACAGAGACCGGCACCCTTCACCTTCTCAGCATTAAAAAAAAAAAGAAAAAGAAAAAGAAACAGCTACTGTTCCAATCTGTGGACAAAGGAGTTCTGGAAAACAGTTCCAACTTAGCCAATTGATATAGTACATATCACAAGATTTGGTGAGAAATGTGGAATTCAAAGACCCTACCTCACCTGAAAAGACCGTTCATGGATAGTGTAGGGGTTCATGAACCTGGATTATTAAAATCTCTTTTCTAGTTGATCATGATAATAGGAATGGTATCCATGACTCAATTAAGAAAACATTACTGTCTCAATTTAGACCTATCAGTGTCAATGAGATCCAACAGCTGAAATATTTTGTCTAATTTATGTTGCTTTACTCATTTTTCTTTATTACAGATTAAGTGTTTTAAGAAGCCTGTCAGTCTTCTCTAGCTACTAAGAGGTAACATTCTTGACAATGCTTTATTTATTTTTTTCTTGGTACTGGGGATTGAACCCAGGGGTGTGCTTAAGCACTAAGTCACATCTCCAGCCCCATCCCCTCCCACACAGTTTTTTTTTGGAGATAGGGTCTTGCTAAGTTGCTTAGGGCCTTGATAAGTTGATGAGCCTTGTCTTGAACTTGCAGTTCTCCTGCCTCAGCCTACCAAGTTTCTGGGATGATAGGCATGTGCTACCATGTCCAGCTTTTATTTTTTCAAAATGTATATTTTGTTTTCAAATTTTTTGAGCAAATGCATATATTATTAGAGATTTGTTGTATATGTCATTGACTTTAGTCATAATTAATTACATAAAATAAATGAGTACTTTTTCTTTGAAATCAACTGTCTCAGATAATCTTAAACTATAGAATTGTATTGAAGATATTGTTATTTATTTTGGATCTTTAAACTTTCTGAGTTCTGGATACCCTTTCATTCCTACACTTGTTTTTTTAGTTTTGCCCTTATGAATATTTTGAGTCAATAGGAATTGTATTTAGATTGTTCCTTGATCTTCTGACAAACCTCCAACTCCACGGAAAGGACATTCCCCCCGCCCCCACCATCTGCTCAGTGACAGAGCTAAATGATGACAGCTGAGGTATTTTTAATGCAGTGATGCTTTATTGCTATGGGAACTTGAACAGCTCTCCTTTCTGAAAAAAAATATTATCACAAAGAAATTGCTTCATGGGATTCCATCGAACATTTATTTTTCCATCATCAGGTGGTTCTCAAAATCCTATATCTTATTATGGAATATGACAATACAAGTTTACATGAACATCAATAAAAATAAAAGTCTCTATCTTTTTACCACTTTTCCAAATTTTTGCTTGATACTTGCTTCCCAATGTTATAAAAGCATTATCATGTGGGTAAAAAAAATAGCAATTGATAGAAATATGCCATCAGAACAAAAAGCTATTTAAGTTTATAAAATGCATTTATTCGAAACCTATTTCCATTGAGAAAATATTTCTTACAATATAGATTTTTAGTTAGAAAGAAAACAAAGAGTTTTTAGGTTCTGTTATTATGACCTAAAGAAAAGTTATATTCATGTATTTTATCTATAAAATTAGATTTGTAATTTCTTAACTTTCATAGAAGATGCCTTAATTTTAGTTATTAATCTCACAGACTTATGCATAATGTAGTGTCCAACAATAGGCAATACTCAGTAAACACAGTATGGGAAAGGATGGAACAAAGAAATGAAAAATGAAAAATCTATGATGCTTTGCCTGTTTAGCAGTCCTCTAATTTCTAATATCAGTTGGCATATCTATTCCGAAAGGACGTTCTCTTAATTGAGACATAGTCTTGTTTATATCACAAGGTAGCACACACTATTGGTTCTGTGAGATGTAATACAGCCAGGTCCCTGTGGCCAGCCTATCTGATTTCACAAATGACCTGGAGTCTAGAAAAAAATTAAAAAGAGCAGTAATTTCCAAGGTCTTCGCCTTGGCAGGAGAGAGCATGGCCCCTTGGCAGGAGAGAGCATGGTCCATCTTTGAGACTTTTCTAACTTTGGGAAGCCACAATCATATTCTTGCCATTTCTGATGGTTCCAGCTGCACCTGAGATCTGCTCTTCATTGGCCACTCCTTCTTTCAATCATATTTCTCTCATGAAGAATGGTAGACCCCTACATTGAGCACTAACCAGGACTGTCATTATAAGAGCCCATGAATATCTGCTAATCCATTTTCTGCTTTCCCATATTAAAAGAATTTGCCACAACACATTCACACATCAGTTTCTGCATTACCTTCCTCTAAAATATCCTCATATTATCCTCATATTCCAATCTCAATACTTGTATATAGGTCTGTGCAGAAGAATCCAGACAGAATCAGTCCTACCAAACCTGGGAAGGAGGGAACAGACACTATGCTGGGCACATTGCCCTTCCTCTATCTCATTTTCTGTTTTCTTATTGTTGGCAGTGGTTTATTTATTTATTTGTTTGTTTATTTATTTATTTATTTGTCTGCTGTGCTGGGGATCAAGTCCATGGCCTTGAACATGCTGGGCAAATGCTATACACTGAGCTACACTCCCAGCCCCAAGAGTAAGATTTCATAGCTCCAAAGAAAGAAGCAAAGGAAAATGAGATGGAGGAGAGTTGGGAGTAGGAATATAGCTCAGAGGTAGAGGTTTGCCCAGCAGGCACAAGGCCCTGGGTTCAATCAACATCTGGAGGTAAAAACCACCAAAACACACACACACACACACACACACACACACACACACACACTCACCCTCATTCTTAATTGGTTAGTTATCTTTTTAATATATGTATATATTTGACAATGCTCCTTCCTACACACATACACTCACATGCATACACAAACACACACTTACTTAACTTTCAGTGCCTCCCAGTTTTTGTAAGATAAAAGCTAAATTCTAACTTGTCCTCCATGTCTCTGCATGCTCTTGTCCCAGCCTCCTGTCTCTCTCTTCCCCTGTTGTTTCTGCCATCCATCCACATTGCCATTTTTCATTTTCTGGAAGGGGCCATGCTCTCTCCTGCCAAGGCGAAGACCTTGGAAATTACTGCTTTTTAAATTTTTTTTTTGATTGTGGTAAAATACACATAACCTACAATGCATCACTTTAACCACTTTAAAGTGGACCACTCAGTGGCATTTCCGTAAACACAGTGTTGCATAACCACACCACTATCAAAGTCTAAAACATGTCCATCCTCCCCCAAAGAAGTCCACACCTATTACACAGTCATTCCTTGACCCCTCCTACCACCAGACCCTGGCAACCCCTGCTCTGATTTCTGTCTCTGTACATTTGCCTATTATAGACATGACATGTAAGTGAAATCATGCAATATGTGGTCTTTTATGTCTGATTTCTTTTACTCAGCAAAATGTTCACAAGGTTCACCCATGTTGGAACATTAGCATACTGTTATTTTGTGCAGAATGATTTTCCATCTTTCAGTTCAATGACCACTTCCTCTTAGAACTTCCCAGAGACCCAGACTAGATGAAGTCCTATACTTTTTAAGCCCGGCATTGCTGCTGCATCGCCCTTATCTTGGCGTGGAAACACTCAGTTAGGAATTATTTGATTAATGGCCATCTCCCCAACTAGACTCCAAGATCAATGAACAAGGAATCATGCCTATATTAGTTCCATATTGAATCTCCAATAGCTACTACAGGACTTGGCACATAAATAATCTTTTGTCAAATAAATGTTGTTGAAATTCTTTCCTACCAAGGAGTAAATAATTGGCAGACGCCTAATGCTTTTTTCATTCCAAATGGTATTTTGAGTTTGAGAAGAAATAGTGCCGTCGTAGAGAAATTCTATAGGGGAATTTCCTTGGCAGAGAACAAAGGCAGGGTTGTTGCGGGGAGAGACTTCTTCCTGCTCCAGACTTGCACCCTCCAGTGCCTATTCCACCTGTAAGCCCAGCTCTCTGGGTCACCATTTGAAATAGGCAGGTTTGATTCCATTAACATCCTTATCTCATCATAGAAAGTAGTGATCTGCTGTAACTAATTATCTCTCTCATCCATCTTTCCTCTCCAATATTTATAACATAAGCCTGATGGAAATTTGATTGGTTTCTATGATGCCTACAGCCCAAGAAGCTTTTTCTCTGTTAATGGGATTGTAATTATGTGTCGGAATGTAACCTCCCTGAACTCAATGGCTCTGTCTTTTCTTAATCTTTCCCTGATATTTATAATGGGTTTAAAAGTAGTATTTCCTCTATCCTGCCCTCATTGTACCTTGTACATAAACCATCTCCTTTGTACAAGTGTTTGCAGTCTACACAATGCTGTCCTATCTTCGAGTAATTATATTTGGAAAGCTGCCAGTCATTATCTTCATAAAGCAATGGCAAATTCTTCTCTAGTATTTACAGATAGATGACAATTAAATTGAGGCCCCAATAGAGTAAGAACACAATTTAACAAATTTTATTGGTAGCAGCATTTTAATTTAAATTTCGCATAATTACTCATGAGAAAAATTTTCTCCAGAATGATAGTTTTATTCTATAAATGAGCTGCTTGAAATTTTTCTCAATGAGGCATCAGATTGACGGTTGTGCCAAAAAAGCTATTGTTTGCATGTAGAATCACTATTATCTTAGTTTGCTTTGTTATCTAATTTATTAAGTAAACCCAATGAAAACTGAATTTTTTGGATGTCCCAGGTGTAGTTAAAGTCCTCAAATGGTTCTTCAACCTCTAGATGGGGTTGGAGTATTTGATTTGGATTAGATAAATGACTACTCTCTGAAGCCTGTTCTGTGAACATATAATGGCTAAATAATCAATGTATTTCAAGACACCTAAGAGAAAAAAAATTATAATGGGTCCTCAGCCTTAAGTATTGTCAATAGTCTAATTAATTGTGCTCATGAAATAAATCAAAGAGGAATTATTTAGCCAGAGAGGAAAAATGGAGTACCAGAGGCAAACATTGACAAGTTAGACCTAAGTATTAAGACTGACTCAGATGTTGATCTACTTGGCTTAGTAATCAATTCCCAGTTGTATGGATGGCTACTGGAGTCTGATGAGGCATACTTTAGAATAACATACAAAATCTTGATTGATTTAATCACAGTTTGGCTTCTCACAAAGTTTATCTTTGTATGGATAGAGATTGAATGTGCTTGGCAGGTTAACATGACAGTGCGCTCAACTTGGATATTGTTCTTTTTTTCTCACCTTTTGTATGTGTGTGTGTGTGTGTGTGTGTGTATAGAGGAAGATGTTTTTCTTCTTTCATACATTTATAGATTGCTCTGGTTGTATACATATCTTTGTGACGCTTGAAAAAGAAGGGTATACTCAAACTGGATTGACTTTAAAATGTAGACCAAATGAAGTATTTGAGCTTGCAAGATTTAGAGATTTCAAGCCAGGATCACGCAGTGGTAAAAGTCACCAAGGCAAAAGCCAATCCATAGGCACCCCTGCTCCTAACAGTAGCCGGCCGACTCTGCCAACCAACTGCCCATCATCTCTTACTACAGGTCTTCTTTAATTTTTTCCAACTATCTTCTTTCTCTTTGGTTCCTCTAAGTAGACGAAGAGATCTAATAGGGAACACACACACACACACACACACACACACACACAAACAAACAAGTGGTCTTTGGAATTAAAGAATTCCAAGTTGGAATATTCTTCCCACTAGGGTTAAATGACATTAAACAAATAACATTTTTAAAAATTTCAATCTCTTCATATCTTTAAATGGAAATGCTACCTAACTAGTGCTTTGTTTTGACTATCAAATTAAATCTGTTTTTAAACTATCAGCCTTATGTGGAAATGATTTATAGTAGCCCTCAATAATACATCTGTCTGGACTTCATCTTATTTGTAAGAAGAAAATTGACACGTTCACTTAATCTTGCATCTAGAAAGGTATGATTATGGAATTAGAGTCATAGAATCCAACTGCTATCTTTCCTGGGGGAAAAAAAAACCACAAATGGGCACACATACTTGATCACTGGATATCCCCTCATGTCTGGACTTAGAAATTAGGGCATGGGGTGTCTATGATGTTGCAGTCTAGACTTGTATAAAAGCAGTCTCAGAATTTGGGCCTGCACCAGGAATCTCCTACCACTCTGAGTATATGGGAAGAATGCAGAAAGACAAACATGAAGAAAAGTCACATTTAATTCCGAAAGGTGGATTTTGGATAACATATGTCATCTATTTCGTATTCTGGTCTCTTAATATTCAGTCTTCCTGATCCCATTTCCTGAATCACCAATTAACAGATCAACATCCTAAGATGTCTGCTTCTTGGGCTTTGGCAGGCATATTATGGTTTTTAAGCCTTCTCATAACATGTAAGCCCATTCCTGGGAAGGAATTGTTCATTTTCATCTACTGTAATGGGATAACCCATGAAAGGACCTATTTAAAGCTGCACGTCAGGAAAGAAGCTTTCATTTACTCAAAGTGCCTTTTCATGTGGGCATGTTGTTTTTTTTTTTCCTTGAAGGTGTGGTGTTCTTCAGTGTTGATGTTGGAAGATTCCACAAGTGAGGTCCGTGGCCTTTATAATTATGGATGATTTGGGTATAAACCAGTGGGCATATCCCAGCTAAATCTGCCTCACACAAAACTGTCTCCAGCCAAACAACCAATCTAAAGGTCAGTGTAAATGCTGGCATTATTATTAAGCAATAGCAGGTGAAGGAAGATATTCAACTGTAGTGGAAGGACTGGTGGAAAATGAATAAAAACATTGTTTATACACTGTTCCTTGTCTTCTTCCCAGAAAGGACTTCTTGGACTTCTTCCTTTCACATTCCAGTGGTTTTATTGTCTTATATTGTCCAGGAGGGAAAAAATGGGGGTTTTTTCGATGTCAACACATCCTTAGAATTTGGGGTTTTAAATTCCTTAATTGGGGCTCTAGGGACCTTGCAAGGAAGAACACCAGACCCCCTAATTATCTTAATAGCTTCCCTGAACTACTGGGCCTGAGTTTCATTATAACTTGGAGTCTCTCTGGGGACTGTGCAGGTGTCTTTTTGTAGTTCAGGTGGACAATGAAGAAGTGCTATCTAGAATAGTTCCTAAAGCCCAGCCCTGGCTAAAACTCCCACTGCACACAGAGTAGTGTCCGCTAATACAAGCAGAGGAGCATACAGACCAAATCAAACCATCAAACTATGGACTGACTATACCTAAGAATGCAGGAGAACATGACATCATCACATACATGATGATGATCTCAAGCTAATAAAGACAAAATGAGCTTGCCATTCAAACCCTCAGGCCTGCTCAGATGTTACTAGGCCCTCCCCACATTTCAAATTGCTACTATTTTGATCTGTAAGTTTCAGCACTTCCCCATTTCTCTGTGGAGTGATTCCATGTGGAATCTGTGAGTGTATGTGTGCACACATGCTCTTGGGCATGTATGTTTTTCTATCATCTATCATCTCTTTATATTTTCAGTAGAGATTCCAAAGCAATTCTCTTGTGCACATATCCTCCTGGATCTTCCAAACTGAACTCATTCCCTCTCAAAAATGCCTTTCTCCTATGATCCCAGTTTCAAAAATAGGACGCTGCTGTCATCAGCTTACCATGTTTGCCTCATTCTGTGTTCACTCTTTGAGTCCCACTTCTGACCACCTAATCTGCCCCAAGAAATATCACTTTACCCAGTACACACACCCTTAAAGCATTGATCACTGATTTATGCATGATTTTTTTTTGCTTGATTTTTATTGGTCTCTTTCCACGAGAACATAAACTCCAGAAACAGGACCCTTCCCTGTGTTATTTCCTGCCTTGAACCTAGAACAATGCCCAGAGCATGGTAGTCACTCAACAAAAGTCTATTAAATAAATGGATGAACTAACTATTCCATTAATTACATCACATCGATATCTTGCAAATCACTTTTTTTTCATCCCTGCTGCTACCACCCAAGTTGCAGCCAGTATAATTTCTCTTATCAGCCACCGCCATTGCCTCCCAGCACCTCTAATTGCTTTCACTCTCACTCCTCTAAATCATTATCTCCCTAGCAGCCTGGGGTCTTTCAACAGTTGCAAATTGGCTCCTGTCATTGGTCTGCTTAAAATTCCTAAATAGCTTCTCATCACAGTGTGCTTTGCAAACTTTTCCACAAGGGTTAGGGTGGCGGAGGAGAGAGCAGACCTGGAGATACAGCCTGACGTGGTCCACCACGAGCACCTAATATCTTAAATTACATGATTTATCTTACAAATGTTGAACTCTACTCTTTTAGTAACAAATATTTTCAATTACCAGTTTGCAAAAGCTGTGCTCCAGGAAGACATGTCTTGATTATCCTGTGGTTTTGAAAGGTTGGCTACACCAGGATATCAAAGGCTGAGAAATGCAAAAGCAGATCAAGGTCAGATAAATTAATTTAGTACCCAAGCCATTTAAACTCTGGTGCCTGTTTATCTCTTTCTTCTCACCTTCTCAAATGCACTTCCCCTAACTAGCTCCTATCAACCTTATATCACCTATGATATCCTATGATATCATATATGATACATATCAGCTCGAATCACCTGTGCCTTCAGGACTGCTTTCGGTCCCTCTTCTCTGTTCTCCTCAAGACCCTGTGTATTACCAATACTTGGTGTTTATTTCTGTCTTCAGCTCTAATCTATAAACTCTAAAGAAAGGAATATATTCCTTATTCATTATATCCCAATCCTACCCTATGCCTTGTATATGTCAGGCACTCAACAAACGTTTACAGACAGAATTATTGAATGAATGAATGGGCTACCAATTGTCTTAAGTAAGTGTTCATTTAAAGCTTTAAGGACTCCAATATCTGAGAATAACTAATATTATATTTTAGTAGCCTCCACTTATCTGTTAGTCCTTCCTTCTCTCAGTACATACATGTGAGAAGAGAAATTCATTTAGGGTTGAGCTTGCTGACCAAAAACAAAACTACCATAATGGCGGGGATCAAAACAGTGATCTAAATTTACTAAGACAGAAGTAGCAATGTAATAGCCTTCTGGATCTAGAAAGCACCTGGAATTCAAATACAACCTACAAAGACTTTGAAGTTGAGCTGTATTTAAGAGAACTGCATTATCGTGGAGGATAGTGACACCTCTACCCATATATCTTTTCTGTTCCTAACATGTTCTATAAAATGTTATCATTGGATTAGCTGGACTCTTGGGGAATGATCTGCTGACCTACTTCTAGGGTTCTAAGTTCTACTTAAAAAAAATAAAAAGAACAACACTTTCCACTATAGTACTGCTAATGGGACCCTTATGGCTTCAAAGTGTCCTAGAATTATTTTGGCTAAAACCAAATATCCGCTGCATTTTATGTAGTTATTGCTTCTGCATGACAGATGCTCTACAGGAAAATTCTGCATATGGAATCTTTTATTATAAAGCCTGAATGGGGAACAGAGGGAAAACAAGGAGAAAAAGGAAGTAACAGAAAGAGTCCTGGCCCCACGGCCATCCAGACACATCTGAAGATGCTCAGCAGTGGGCAGAGGACCAAAGTTAAGCAGCTGTGAGTTCCACCCTCTGAAAGCTTATAGTCCCCAACCAACCCTAACTCAAACCGTTTTTTAACACCACTTGGCTAGTTGCACAAATACTGAACAACAACCAGAATAGTTTTCTTTATAGTAAAAATGCAAGCAAATAAAATATAGACTATCAATGGAGATACCTCCTTTATACACAGCTAACGATGGAAGCTTCATGAATTATTCTGCCCTCAGTGGTTTAGAGGATGTCCTTTTTAATGCGTGGGCTAGGATTTGGGGGGATATTTAACACTTAGGATTCATTATTTAGGATGTTTGTTAATTTTACCATAGTTTTTCTAGTCAGTATAGCTTAAAAGGGGGATTGCACAATTAATTAATCTTAATGAATTCCATACCACTGCTGCGGGTAAAGGCTGGAGCAGTCTGTGGTATTATTGTTACACAGGCTGGTCTGTGAGCATTTCCTCTTGAGATTTCCAAAGGCAGCCACTGCAGGGTCATGGCCCTTCCCCTGGCCACCACTGCCCCTTTCCCAAACACACGTTTCTCCTTCCGACTCATAAGTGGGAGTAAGATAGAGCTAGTCTGGATGTGGGCTTCTCCTAAACATAGCCAGAACATCTTTGTATGTTACATCTTCAGATAAATTTTTAAAGTGTTCTATAACTGAAAAAGGTTTTGGAAAACTACCCTTAATAAACATAAAGATAGGTAGGCAGACAAATGGGTACATAGGCTGATTGATTGACAGATAATATATAATATATACATAGAATATTGTATTCTACAAAAACTACTGCTTTCAGCCATAAGGATTTATGAATTCAGGTTTCTTGTCTTTCACCACCAATCAAATATATTTTAAAAATTCCTTCCTACTTAAAAAATAAGAAAAAAGAAAAGAATAATTGCTCCCTAATATCCAGTACCTGTTTCTCTAAATTTGGGAGTATGATTTAATTTAGACATTGAATATGTGTGTGTATGTTTCAGATGAACAAGGCTGAGGCCTTTTGTTTGTATCAAATACAAGTGATTTTCATTAATTTATTTTGTGGAGGAAATTAAAACCTGTGACCATGACATGTAAAGTTGAAGAAATTAAATGCAAATGAATTCAGCATTGATTATGGCCTTTTCTCAAGAGTGGCATTATTGCCTGACACCCAAGGTTGAGAATCCATTTTCCAAACACTCTGATTGACAGGCAAGAAAACACAATAGCAGAGAGCTGGCTGCCTATTTAACAGCAGTGCTCTAAACACAGGTAAAATTGATAGAATCCACTGCTCCATTTTTCTGCTTTCTGAAGACAAGATAATCCCCTGCAGTGTAATTGCCATATATTAATTTTCCGTAACTGTGAAATGAAATTCTTATAATTTAAGATGCCCAAAAATCTATTTATTGATGAGTTATACAGGAATCAAAGCCAGGCATCTGAAGCAGACACTGAGGTCACTCTTCATGTCACTACTGACCCCTCACCCCCAACAGCAGAGCTGATTTTTTTATTTGTAAAAGTTCTAGCAAAGGTATATAACAATTTATCCCTTTAATTTTAAGTGATAATTTTCACTTTTACATATTTTTATACATGGCTGTTATTATTGTCTTTCTTTTAAAATATATGACTGCTTTCGTTAAGATAGTTTAAGATTTAAATTCTTTGTGAATATAGATTCTATATTAATTCCCAAATGTTTCTTTTACTTTAAATTTCTTCCTTTCTACCATTTCTGTTTTTTTTCTTAGCTAGACCATCAAATGACTCTCTTGTTATTTTACATTTTGCTTGTAAGCAGTTTCTGTAATTAATAACCTTATCTTTCTATATATGAGAAGAACAAATTTAATGCATTTTAATAAGGAGGTTAGAAGGACAAGGAAACCTATTATTGCCATGTGGATTCTGATAAGACTAGGAAAAATCTGGTTGACCAAAAACTGAAATAATAAATAGTATCCATGCACACAGTTTTTTTTTTTCCTCTTGGTATTGGGAATTCATTATTTCTTATAAATATATTCCTGAATAATTAAACAATGTGGAATTCTTGAACAAGCAAATTTTGCTGGATAACATGATGGTTTGAAAGTCACTTTATCTTCGTATCTGATCCTAATCTTGTGTTCATAGTTCTCAGCTGACCAACCTACAGGGCTGAGAACTGGAAAACCAGCTCTGCCAAACATTTGCTCTGGACTCAAGGAAAACATTTCTATTGCTATTTTCTTGTTTATACATGGGAGTAGAGGAGAGGGGATGGGATACCTCCAAGCTCTCCCAAATCTCTTCCAGATCCATTGTTCTATAATTGCAGCTAACTCATTTGAGGAAAAACAATAAAAGGAAGGGGGCTGTTTGTTCTTGTTTTTAATTCTGCTTTAAAAGTTCAAGATGTTTTAGAATGTGAAAAATCAGGTCTCAGTTTATCTGTGGCTAATTTTTTTTTGTGTATACAAAATGAAGGCTGAAGAGAGCCCGTTCCTTTTTAATTAGTCAAGTCTCTGAGATCAGGCTGGGGTACATAAGAGAACGAGCTCTGTGAGGAGCATCAGAGTGACTTCTATTCTGATTTCCTGCACACACAGATCTTGTGATATGGGTGTTATCTGTTATTTTGTTCTGCAGAGAGGAACACTGTTGCACGGAGTGCTAACTAGTCTTGGGCAGGGTCACAGAGCACCACACTGGGAAGATTGTCCAAAAATCTTGATCTTCCAGATGATGATGATGATTCTTAGAAATCCTGCTTTCAGCATCCTTCAACTGGTCCCTTCAATCCAAGGGCAGAAATGAATGAGAATGAACCTAGTGTTCCTCAGGCCTACCCACCAACTCAGGAAGTGGGTGTCTAGTTGAGTGTCAGAATGTCATCTGCACAAGGTGGTAAACTTTTGGAGGAAAAGGGACCTGTTTTGTTGAATTGGGGTGGAAGTACCCTCTATTCTTCCAGTCTTATGTCTGAGTTCTTTCCACTTTCACTGTATCCCTCCTGTACCATTTGTCTTATTGACTGTTTTCACTTATCCTTCAGGGCAGTGGAAAGATTCGCAATTTTTATAACCTTCTAGGGGTACCCAGCACTGTGCTGGACTTGCCAATATTCCAATTCTGTGTCTCTGCAGGGACTCAATCACTCCTTGCTGATTGGTGAATTGCCTGATCTGACTCCAGAAAAGTGAGTTTTGGTTTAGTATCCTTTGATCAAGTCCTTCTTTAGTCTCACATGTATATTCCTTATCTCCTCCAATCTGACACCCAACTCCCATGCTCCACTAATCCCTGGGGGTGGGGGTGGGGGGTCCGAGTCATCTAAAGCAAAGGTCAAAACCTGGGACTGTGAGCTTTAATTGTGGTTTAAAGATAACAATGCCTTCACTTTGGCAGTCTACCTAATTAGTGATGCTCTTGCCTGAAGATTTAAGCAGGTAACACAAAGGAGGTCTTACAACTTTAAATCCATCTTCAAAAACACCTTTAACCACCCCCCTCCACTCCCAGGCTTATCTCTTCATCAAAGGGTGAACTTTAGCCATTCCATAATATTAAATATTTCTGAGTTTTTATTTTGTACCACACAATATGGGTGACTGTTGTACTAAGGAAGGAAAACAAAGCATTTTTCAAAATAAGTTGTTCACCATAGTAAACTCTAATGGTCAAATCATAGCAATGGATTTTTTTTTTTTTACTGAGAATTTAATCACAGCTTCAACAAATATCGTCTCTTTAAAAGTTTATTTTTAAAGGGATTTCAACTACATTTATAAGGATGTTTTCTTTCATTATTCTTTGGCAGTTCAGAATATTAAATTTTGCTGGCACTTCTCTTTCTCTGTGCTCAGCAAGTTAAGATAGCATCATCATTGATTTCTGCCTTAAGTTAGAGCAAACATATTTATTTCTCCTTTTTCTTCCAAAGAAATAAAATCTTTATGTGCTGTGTACGTGGGTTAGGGGAAGTCACAATGCCCAATTGTTCCAGTTCTTGGTGCTGCCTTACCGCCTGGGGTCAGGATCGTTATTCTTTCAAGCACTGCTCTCTAGTGGCAAAATAAATATTAGCGCTTTCAGAACTAGCATTACTGTTTGGCAAATGCCTTTCCAAAGTCGGTCCTGGGGCTTCTCCAGAAGGATACTGACCCTTTTAATCATTGAGTTAGAGTAAATCTTACTAAGAAAATTCCTGATAGTGCATGTACCTCGATACAGCAATGTAAGATCATCAGAATCCACCAAATACAGGAAAGAAGAGGGTTTGTCCTACAGCCTAAGTCCAATGAGTCTTGGCTAAGATGCAACACAATGAAAAGGGCACAATTCCTGTTTTTTTTGTTTTATTTTGTTTTGTTTTGTTTTTTTAACAATCAGCATTTCAGAGGAAGTGCCATCATTTGGACAAGTTGGCTATTCTGAAATTACTTGCTATGTGTAGCAAACTCATAAATGTCTTTGTATCTGTGCTCGGGCTAGCTACTTAATAGGATAGTTCTGACTGTTCACATTTTCCAGATTATTATCTCTTCATTTTATTAGTGCAATGCTTGCTTGAAATTATGAATGAATTTTTCGACAGATCTATTGGTTAAGACTTTGGGGCTCTAGACTCAAACAGACTTGTATTAGCCATTCATTATTCGGTTTTTCTAAACCTCGGTTTCCTTAGCTGTAACATGGGAATCACAATGTTGCTTTCCTCAAAGAATTTAGTCATGAACCTATGAAATGATGCTTGAAAAATACTTAACATAGTGTCTGGCTCTTTACAAACACTGAATAAATATTAGGTATTCTCCTAAATATTTTTTGTACTTTTTTTTTTGACATGGCCTTTAGAAAGCTCTCTGTCCTCCTTCCAAGCCCCAGATGATAGTTTGTCCACTGAAGCGTGTGAGGTACTATTTAAAATTCATTCCAGAGTTCACTTTAACTAGTTCCTCTTACTACATATAAAAATGCCTCTGCTTCTTGTGCGTGCTCAGCTGAACCTGCGCTTCCGACTCTCCATTGAATTTTGGGGTTTGACACCTCCTTAGGGGACAGTTTCATATCAGGTGTCATTTCGTATTAAGAAGCCAAATTTTGCGGATGCTTAAATACACTCAAGAGCACGAACACAGCCAAATCAACTGTGCCTGTTGTCAGTTCCCAAAATAGTGATCCGACCTCCGTGCCCAAAGGAGCATAAGCCACAGACTCAGAGCAGGCAAACTCCTGAGAAGCCAGGGTTGGGAGATAATCTGTGAAACATTCATGCTTTTCATTGCTTTGTAGATTTTGTCTAAATCCTTCGGGGTTATAAAACAGTTCGCAGCATAGCACATCTCTATCCTAAACGGTTCCAGCCTTCCATAAGCCAAGCTAATTGCAGAGCTGGGAATGTTTCTGCAAGACAACAGTGGCTGATGGGAGCTCTGGCACAGCCAAGCCCCGACGATCCTCCCCTCTGCTCTCGCCTGAAAGGTGCCCTTGAGTCTTCATTCTTGCTCAGTGTCCTGTGAAAGGAGCTGAAGCTGTTGCCACCTGATCCTAGTATTTCATGACTGCCTGTCCCTGGCCTGGCAGTTGACTCTTTCCTGCCCTTCCCTATAAATCTCAGAGCTACCTCAGGCTGGAGAAGGGGTTCGAGGAGCAGGGATCGAAAATCAGCAGAGGAAGCCTATTCCTATTTTGCAGAAGTAAACACAGCACACCTTCTCCAAAGATAGGTAAATAGACTTGTCCACAGGTGGGGGGAAACCTGAGTGGAAAATATTAGGAAGGACAAAATGAGACAAATGAACTCCAAAGAAAACGGAAAACTAAGAGATGTTCCTAATATTGAATGAATTCTTGTGAAAAAACTAAGGACTTCATGTCCTCTGGCGGGCAGATAGCATGTTCATGGAAAAAGAACTCATATTATCACATGTGTTTTTATTTTAAAAAACAAAGTGGGAATAGGCTGTTGGGCTTCGCTCTTGCAAATTGTTGGACTGGTTTAAACTGTTCTTAAGAGAGTAATTTCTGCTCCTTGGACATTGGGGGTAGGACTAGTCTAGCACAAAAATGCACCGTAAGTCATGTAGTTGGTATTGTTTTCTATTGATATAAGGGAATCATGAAGACTGACAAAGGGCTAGTTTTCTAGATTTCATAGACATCTGTAAAAAGGAGGAGATGTTTGATTGATTGATCAAATCAATCAGATATTGATTCTGATAATGATTTTTTCCATAGAGTGACAAATTATTTTCTGACAAAATATTGAACCTCATTTCTCATTCTTTAGATTTCCACTAACATCATTTCTTTCACATCCATAGCTTATAAGTAACTGGTCATACAGAAAGTATTTTCTCAAAGGTATTTTTAGTACTAAAAATACAGTATTTCTGTTAGAGTGGATCAATAGGAGGAAGAATTCTCCTTTTAAAAAAAAAATACCTGTTGAAGGTAGACAGATGAGTGATGTTGAATTATTTACATATGGAATTCACCCAAATGCCATTTCATGTTTCAAGTCTGTTGAGAAATGCAGAATATGAACAAGAACAAAATACCTGTGAGTATGTACATAAAGGCCAAAGTTTAACAAGCAACATGCCTATGCCTCATGAACCCCCATCATCTCCCTGAGGACAGATGCAGAGAGGAGGCAATGAACTACAAGGTCTTATGACTACACTTTGGTACCTGGGGCAGTTTCTTATTGGATAACATCCTACCTGAGGAAGAACAGGAAAGATTTGGGCATCCAGAGTCATGAAGCAGGTGACTGCAGGCACATGTCAGATGGCTGTGGAACTGAGAGTCCATGTTCCTTTGCTGGTATCCTCTTAAACTGGCCTTTTTGATATTGTAATAAAACAAGCACAGGATTGCACTAAATTTGTAGGGCTCCTGTGATTTATTTCTTCTGGTTATTCTGAGGTTGCATGAAACTTTGGTTGCAAGATATATAGCGGCTTGTCAGGTTTCAAAGACCCATTAAAATGTCCAGTTAACAATGCATCTTGCAGAAGGGAATCTAAGACACACACACACTTCAGGAGTCAACTTTTAATACAGTTACAGTCTTCACTCAACAAATATTTACTGCATGCTTACGGTCTGTTAATGGTTCCTCCAAATTCTGAACTATATGTAGCGAATAAAACAAAAACAAGTAGCCCTGCCCTTATAGACTTATTTTACAGTACTGTTGCTGTTCAGCTAAAAATAGTTCTCCCCAAAACAGACATGGACACTTATAGGTAATTTCTCTCCTGTATTGTCAAACTGAGTGTGTACATTAGATAGGTATGAATTTGGCTACAAGTAAGAGGAAATCTGACCAGGCGTTGTTTAGACATATAGGGTTTTCTTTTGTAACTTGGCACAGAGTCTGTGTGTAGATAGACTGGAGTCTATGCAGCAGCTTAGCTGTGGCATAGGGGATTTAGTTTCTTTCTAACCTAACACTTTGTCATTCTTAGCACAGTGCTAGTTTCTCATAGCTACAAGATGGTTTCTGCAGCTCCTGGCATTATGTGTATGGTACCACAGGATGGAGGGGAGATGAATCCAAAGCCAGCTATGTTTACTCTTTTACATAAAGAAGAAAACAAAATGCTCACAAAACCCGAACTAGTATATATCAAATTATATGATGTTAATAAGAATTGTACCACCTGACCACTCATGTCTGCAAGGGAGGCCAAGAAGATGAGTATCTAGTATTTCCAGCCTTCAAGGGTGAAGAGAATCAAGAAAGAATAGGGTTGGGAATGGGTGCTAAATTAGCTAATCTACATTGTCAATCCGATCCTGTTGATTACAAAAACAAAACAAAGCAGAACAGAACCAGTACCATCTAGACTGGTCGATTTTTGTAATGCGTGAATATATGTATGAACGCCCTGCTGAAGTACCCCAAGGAGCCCGGGTAATTGAATAAAGGAATGAATGGCCTAATGAAACTGGCACATAGAGAAGATTTTCTGAAACGTCACAGGGACAATTTTTTTGGCTCTTTCGTCTACTTTAATTGCTTATTTTAGTGAAAACTACAAACATGCCTGAATTCTCAAAATTAGTGTGCTTTAAAAAATGCCATTCTCTCATCATTTCATAAGCAATGACTATAAGCCAAGCATTACACTATGCCTGCAGTCAAAAAGAGAAATAAGAATCTACTCAAAGAGCATATGCTGCAGAATAAAAAGACAAGCAAAAAGTTGCATAGGTTATTACAGTGAGTCACCCGACTCTGCCTGGAGCAACCAGTAAGGCTTTCAAGAAGAGTTGTAGAGGTGCTTTCTCCATGTATGTGGAGAAGGGGCTGAAAGAAAAAAAGGAAGAAAGGGAAGGAGACACATAGCAGCTTTTTTTTAGGCAAAAGAAACAGCACAGGACAGTCCCAGATGCTTGTGTGTACACTTTGAGCACATCAAACCCTGGAGGGCTGTATAGTATGGAAAAGAGTTAGTGGACATTGCCATTGAGCACACCTGAGTGTGAATTCCAATTCAGGTTCTTCCTTGTTGTGACACTAACTTAAGCTTCTGAGTGTCTCAGTTTCCTCATCTGTAAAATGGAGATAAAATACCCATTTATCTCCAGCATAGGGAGTTTGGAGAACAAAGTGCAATAATACATGTACAGCATCAGCTACACTGCCTGATGCAAAATAGTCCTCAGTGACCACATCTGCTCTTATATCAAGGCTAGAATGTGGTATTTCAAGAGCAAAGGGAGACAGGGAAGCAGAGGTCAGCACCTATAGGTCATGATGGGTGCACAGCAAGGTATGTGTGGCACATGGTAAAATACGGCCAGCGATCACTTGCACCCCTTTGCAGTGTGAGGCTGCCATTCCTTCCGTCTGGAGGTGAAATCTACTTCTCCATCAGCTCAGATGAATCTGGTCTGGCCTCACGATTTGTGCAGAGGTGACACTGTACAATGTAAGGGCTGCGGCCTCAAGAAGCATTTCTAGCTTTCAATTTTACTCCTTTAGAACTGAGCTGCCTTAGGAGATCCCTGCCAGCCTGCTGGTCCATGGGGAGTGGAAATGAGGCACCCCAGTCAAGAGCCCAAGTAAACTATCATCTGGGGCCAGCCAGCCCCTAGCTGAACCACCACCTGACCATGAAATACATAAGCAAGACTAGCAAGTACCCCAGGAAGCAAGAACAGTTTGTCCCAGCTGATTCCTTCCTAAGTGTCACACCCAGCATTGAGAGCAAATCAGTGGTGATTGTTTTAAGTCATTTGGGTATGGTTTGTCATGCAGCAAAAGATAGCATAAATAGAAGTTTACTTTATACAGGAGATGAGAGGAACCACTGAAAGATTTTTTATTTTATTTGTAGTACTGGGGACTGAACCCAGGGTCTCATGCATGTTGGGCAAATGCTCTGCCACTGAGTTACATCCTAGCTCCTATAAAGATTTTAAACAAGGTAATGACCTCAATGTTTTTAGTTTTGAAAGTTCACTGTGCTGCCAGCCTAGAGGATAAAGAGAAATGGGATGTTGGCGAAAGTAAAGAGAAGGTAGATGTTAGGAGGAGTTAAATAAAACTTGATAATGATCTGGAAGATAACAGAACAGCAAGGACAAAGTGACTCTCAGGAGCAAGCAATCTCAGAAAGGCCCTGTGCTGAGTTTAACACTCTGCAGACCCCTTCTTGAAATTCTTAACAACTTTCAAACAAGAAGTCAGTGGTTTTACTTTGTAGTGGGTCCTGCAAGTTGAGTAGCTCATTCTTAGACAAGATTCACAGATGCTGAGTCCGAGGCCCTCAATTGCTAGGAGGTAAAATGAATCTGACCCAATAAGTTCTTGATTGTGGCAGCTTTAATTTGTGCAGCCACAAGGCCCTTGGGTTTGTGACTGTTTGGGTCTCTCTGAAGCAGTCAAGCTTTGGTTATTCTGAAAATGCTAACCTTTGTTGCAGTTCCACACAATAAAAACATCCAGAGTAAGGAAAGCATCTGGATCTTTTCTCTCCTGAAAGCTACCTGAGTGGCCCTGAGTGTGTCAAGCGTTTCCAGGTTCCCCATTCATGAAATAAGTGATAATCCTGTCCCTACACAGCTCATGGGGTTGTGACAATTAAGCAGACATGTGAATGAAGCACTTCAAATTCCCTCAAAGGAATGCATTCAACTACACAGAAGGACTAAAAATAATTCTATTAACAATAATCCTCACTCAGTATTCTCGGCTCAGGTCTTTCTGAGGTGACTATGGCTACATGCTATGTAGAATACTGAGTCAAAATCCCTGACATTTTCCTGGATAAACAGAAGATAGTAAATACACAAGCATTTTGTGAGGTTTGATATGCATTAACATGTCATAAACATCTTTTGTTTATTTATACTCATAGTTAAATTTTTCTGCATATATTCATTTGTTTATCAAATAATTGTTGAACATACTTTTTATGTACCTTCCAGGGTACTAAGTGCTAGGAAAGAGGAACCAGCAGGGGTCCTTGCCTGCAAAGACCCCTTACTGTGCAAACTAGAGATTGATACATGTAAGTGACCAGAAAGTAATGTACTAGTATTAAAAGACTCATAAAGGAAGCCCTGGTGAAACACACAAGAAGAAACCATGTATGGTCTGGATGGAGAAAGAATAAAGGCTTCTCCAAAATGAGTAACAATGAGTTGCCAGGAGTTCATTTTGGCATGTTAAGAAAAAATAGAATTAATGTGTAAAAAATAGAATTTCCAAGATTAGAAAATAGGTCCAGAGCTGGGCGTGATGGCGCACTCCTGTAATCCCAGCGGCTTGGGAGGCTGAAGCCAGAGCATCACGAGTTCTAAGCCAGCCTTAGCAAAAGTGAGGTGCTAAGCAACTTAGTGAGACCTTGTCTCTAAATAAAATACAAAATAGGGCTGGGGATGTGGATCAGTGGTCAAATGCCCCAACTTCTATCCTGGGTACCAAAAAAAAAAAAAAAATAGGTACAGAATTTGAAAGTCACCCTTTGCTGATAATGTGATATACATATGAGGACCATCTTTTTAAAACCACTATATTGTTTTTAACTTTCTAAAAAGCCATCTGGGTTCATTGATTATTCCTTCATGGTTTGATTCTGTCTTCCTGTCTGACCTTGGCAATTCACCCCAACATGGATGAAAAGACTTTAAATCTTCTGAGTGATTTCTTCTGAAAAATAAAATCTTTATAAATAGATAACATATAAGTTTTCTTTAAGATAAAAACTCAGACTGATTTTCAAATGAATATATCAGAAGTTAACACTTGGAAAAATGTCAGAAATTTCAATAGGGCTTCTTTGGGTGGCTATATTCATATGACAATGGTGTCACCAATGTTCACAGTATTTTTTTTTTTTGCAACAGTATAGTTGCTGCTGGCCTAATGATTTGAGCACTTCATGGAATAGGGGAACTACCCAATAAATAGGGGGAAATTTCTTGCTCAGATAAAAATGCTTTTGGAGATGAGAAAGCATGTCTTGCATCAGAGTCTCTTTCTCTCTACCTCTTGGCTTCTTCACAAGCCAGGCTTGATTACCCTGCCATGCCCAGTCTAAAGAATGGCAAGGAGGTTCAGATGGTAAGATCAGATGAAATTGTAACCATGAAGCATAATGTAAATATCTTCCTTTGTGGACTTGATTTTTGTATCTGAGCCAAAAGACACACAAAGTATGTCAGATACATACAGTTGATACAATTTTAGGTTGAAAATGAATGGTGTTTTTTGAGACTGACTTTTTCCTTCAATTTGTCTATCGGTGCTACAGGTTAACTCAATGAAAAGACTTTTTCAAACTGAAATGGCTTTGCTTGCAGTCTGAAGATAGGGTATCCCAAGATGAGGATTTCGAAAACATTACTCATTTAAAACTATCTTTGTACCAAGAGCAGAGTCATGACCTATGAAATATGTTTTACATTAGATGTTTTTAAGGTACCAATGGTAAACATTGGTGTTAAGACAAACTTATAAAGGAGAGAGCTGCCCCCTAAAAGGCCTAATGATACATTTGTATGGACTTTACCATTTAATAAGTGCTCTGTACAGTTTGTCTCAGATGGGCTGAATAACAACCCCATGAGGTATATTTCAATTTAGTTCTCAGTTTACAGATGAGGAAATTGAGGATTATCTGTAAAAGGATACTGGGCCAGTTGTTAACCTCCTTGAGCCTTAAATTAGCCACAGGGCAGAGTTTCAGCCCCACAAATCCTGAGTCTGAAGTCCTGCCATGCACACACACACATATTTAGACCACTAGACATCTTTATTTCACTGATGAATTTACTCAAGTTATGTCAAGCTTGTCTGGATGTCTGGAACTGTCCCAACAGCCGTGATTTCTCGCCCCCTCAGTTTGCCAGTGATCTGGTTTCAGGGCATCTGAAACTCACTTCTTTGTGCCCATATCTTGAAGAGTGACTATTTCCCACCCTATGGTTTCACCTGGTGGCCTTGTGACATTTTGACGAATGGACCCTTTTGGAGGGTGCATGGCATGACTACAAATAGAGGTTTGACTGGACCATTCCTGACCCCTTTCTCCAATTGTGCTGAGCTCTGGCCTTGAAATGAGGCATCTGTTAGTACTTGCATCACATGCTAAGTAGTCAGGCTTGGTTCCTAAAGGACTGCAGAGCCCCAGCTGGAATTCATCTCATTCTCTCTCTCTCTCTCTCTCTCTCTCTCTCTCTCTCTGGTTTGCTGGCCGCACCCATAAACTCTCTTGTCTTCCTTTCCACTCTCATTCTCTTCCTCCTTTTGTCACACACTCTAAGTGTCCACAAATGTCAAGTGTAGAAAAAAGACATGTGGTGTTAATGCTCTAGTGCCAGCACAGAGGTACTTCCTGAAGAAGATATGGGCCTCGCCGAGTTGTTTTGCAGGCTGCCTGTCTGCATTTATCACCGGCCAGTGCCTATTCTTGATTTGGATACCTTGACGACTTTTGTGCTGGCAAAATGCCCCTAGGGTATCAGTCAACGGGCCAGCTCGCCATATCAAGTGCCGCTGTTAAGGGCAGGAATCCTAGCCAGGAATTTCTAAACTGCTGTCTGTGAAGAGGTTCTCTGCATTTTGGCTGGGGGAAAAACTTCCAAAAATAAAAACTAGATACCATGGCCATTTGTTTGGACTTTGTAGAAGAGTTATTAGTCATTCGGGGGGTAGGAAAAGGACACCGGAGAAAACAGCATGAAATTAAATCTAATTAATCACTCTGACAGAGAGACAACAGAGCCCACAATTCCCAGAACAATTGCGGGAAACTTAGGGAAATGGCTAAAAACCATTCCTTCTTAGCAAATTGTTATTATTTCTTCGGAAATTGGAAAGGCCAGATGAAAACGAGTGCATGGAAAGTAAACAGCGTAGTGATCTGAACAATGTGTCCATCACTTCTTTAGAGTTTGATTACAAGAGGGTCAGAATGAAGGCATTTATTTCAATCTTTGTAGTTTACTTATTTTCCATGACATTTACTAATTTAGGCTTTCTTTTTTTAAAATATTTTTATTTATTATTGATGGGCCTTTATTTATATGTGATGCTGAGACTCGAACCCAGTGCCTCGCACATACTAGGCAAGTGTTCTGCCACTGAGCCACAACCCCAGACCAATATATTTATTTTATTTTTATTTATTTTTATGTGGTGCTGAGGATCGAACCCAGTGCCTCATGCATGCAAGGCAAGCGCTCTACCACTGAGCTACAAACCCAACCCAAAAGGAGTCTTTGCTAATATAATTATAAATATATCTGAATAAGTATATTAAATAGCAAATTTTTCATTTTTAGTGAAAATATAATTTCTATGAAACATGCCACCTAAAAGGTTTTTAATGGGTACTCACTGATTAAACATTTTGATTTTTTTACTGACTTACTTTTTTTTTTAAGTACAAAAAGATTACTTGTCCTTGATTTGGGTGAAAATTACTAAAAATTCTAAATTAGTTTGTAGCAAACTATATGAAGATATGTTTTAAAATAAAAATATTAATAGGTAACTGTGTATTAGTGCTGCTTTTAAAAATAAAGTCTGTGGGCACAGACTGGAAATGGAGTGAAATAGTGGAAAGGCAATGGGATTTACATTTGGAAGGAGTGCTGCTTATAATTTACCTGTTGTGACCATGAGGGAGCAATTATAGTTAGCCATCTATCAATTTAGCATTACCTGAATATGCCATCCCACAATGGCATCAGAATATGCCATCCCACAATATGTCACTTTAGCATAAGGATTATTTTGAGCCAAAGGCGAGAGATTCAACAGACGCAGAAAGCGTCCTCTGCCCTCCCTTAGCTGCCTAAAAGCAGGCATTTCCCTTAAATAAGCTGCCCTCTGTGTACCAGGAAGAGGAGAGTAACTCTCATTACCCGAGATGCAGAATCGACACCAAGATGAACTTGCATACCTCCAACATTTATCTTTCATTAGTTTCTCCCTGTGTTTTCCAAGGTCCAAACCCTCTCTCCTTTGTTATACTGGTATGCAAACCCCAAGTCTAACAACTTTTCTTGAGTTTTATTTCTGTCAACTCAATGCATGCAAACTAAAGACTGTGTACTTTTCCTCTTGTTAATCTTTTGTTAGTTTAATTTACAAGCTTGGAAAACACTGAGCATAGAGAGCAGAGGAAACATCTTTCCTTCCTGACATGAATGTGTCACAAATTGTGAGGATTATGAGAGTCATTGAAATTTTCAGTACATGTCAATTTACCTTGGTGCCCAATAACATTTATTAAGTAAATCCAGGTGCATTGATTATTGAAGAGTCTCACTATATGCAAAGGAAGAAATCCTGAATATTTAAACTCCCTTATTTTTATCTGAATAAAATATTGTTCCTCTAAATCAATGATCTGATGTTTGCAGAATTCTTTTCCCTCTCAGCAATGGCCCATGGCCAAAACAAATGAAACAAAACAAGTGTTGGACTTCATTCTCCCTAGACTCTTCTACCTGACTTTCAAAGTCCTCCCAAACCCTTCTGTGACCTGCTTTCCTTATCTATGCTGTTTACCAGCTCAAATGCCCTACTCCGGCCAGGTCAACTCCTTATTGTCCCTTGGCTCACCCAAGCTCCTCACTTTCTCTTTTATGTGCCCAATGCACTGTCCTCTCCACTTCCACGTAGGAAGCAACAATAACCTTGTTCCAGTCATTCTTCTTAAGACTTCCTGGTGGTCTTCTTACACCATTAGGACTCATGCTTGATTTCCTCAACTTTTGAATTCCAAAAGTTCTTATTAATAACAATTTTCATTTGTGCATTGGGTTTTCAGACAACTGATGTATCTATATCTCGCCACATAGAAATCGAACTCCTTGACACTCTCCATTTCCTATAATTCTCTCCTTACCAACCAGAGCCCAGCACTGTTCTAGGTAAATGATGTGTACTCAGTAAATGTTGGAGTCTGGATGTGTCTGTGCCAAAAATACTGTTTTCCTTCCCCTCCTCAACTATTTTCCCCTTCTTTTATCTTTTTGTAGAAGAAAATTGCAGTATACAAATCAAATATTCCATAAATATCTAGTTTTCACTTAAAAGAGTTAACCCCTGGCTGTTCACCGAATAAACACAACACAAGCTGCTAAAAACTCATGACAGAAATACAAAGCAAGATATTTTTCCTACCATTGAGTAAAAGACAGCTTTTACTTATACAAAGGCTCACAAAGAATGAGTTACATGAAAAACAAATCAAGAACAATAGTGATAAGCCCATTTGTTATTTCAGATCTATTCACTTGCCTCTCTTTGTAAATAATTGGACATAGCTAATTTACTCAGAATTTTTTTTAAAATAGAGGCTTGTCTCAATTTTAGTTTGAAGAGTAAAGAAAGATATATGTAATACAGGAAAATTGAGATTTCCAATTTTTTTCTACTAAGTTCCTCACAATAGAGTACTGGGGCAAGAGAAAGCTAATTAACGATCATCAACTTATATTTGATTATGTTTCTTCCTTTCTGGTTGAATTGCTTTGCAGAGCTATAGTTTCTTTTCAACTGAGGCTCTTGGGATTCTTTCTTCTTATAGCCCATCTTCTTACTACTCTAAGAGAGCCAGAAGGAAAAGTTAAAAGAAAAGAAAACAAAGGAATGATTTACACTGTTTTTTCTTTCTTACCTCTTAGTTTTTCCTCCTCTTTTTCCCTACTAAGTCCTTAAGATAACCCTTCCAGAAATGCTGTGAGATCACATGTTTTCTCTCCCATGTAGGAGCTAGTGAGAATAAAAGGAAAAGGAGTTTTTTGTTTTTTTTTTTTTTTAGTTTTTTTTTTTTTTCTATGAAAATAGAAGGGAGACCAGGAAAGTAGAGGATGGTGAACTGGAGAGAGAGGAGGGAAAGGTAAGGAAAGGTACTGGACAATGAAATTGACCAAATTATGTGCATATAAAAATCTATCACAACGAATCCCTTTTTTTTTCTATAATTATAATGTACCAATAAATAAATAGGTTGCCATAAAAAAAGAAAAAACTTTAAAAAGTAAATAAGCATGTAAGGACACAGAAAGAAAAAAAAATCTTTAACATCCTGCAACTCCGAAGTGATAACAGGAGATGACCTTAGGGTTGAACCACGTCCCTCTCTGTTCCTTGTACTATGGTTTGCTCACAGCTTCATGAATCAAGATATATATCACATCTATAAAAGCTTCTCCAAGCAAGAAACGCAACTGATGGAAGAATGTGTAGGAGAGAGGGAAGTTGGTATAATCTAAACTCAACTGGGTTCTACCACCTAAATTTTTTCACAGCAGAGTAAGAGAACCATCTTTAACTGATAATCCTCACGGTGTTTATGGACTTAGAGCTGGGATAATCACTTGCACTTTGCAGACTTTAATTATTCTGTCCTAACCTGATTAGAAACTCCTGAGGAGGATTGCACAGCAGCCAGAGAAGGGTCTATCTGGGATGTCCAGGGCAATGTCACAGAAAGAGTGAGACATTCTGTTGCTATCTTTTCTGCTCAAGGTGCCATTCCAAAGCCCATATTTGTATTTTTTGCTTTGCACTAAAATAGGTTAAATCAAAATGTATCAAATAAGTCATTTATTCTAAGAATACAAGTGAAATCACAAAAAGCATCCAATTGAATAAATAAGTCATTCCTCTGTCATATTCCCCTTAATTTTGATTTCCCAGTTTTCATCTTAAAAATAAAAATCAGTTACTCCTCTCCCTTGTGAATTGCTCTGGCTTCCTTCCTATTTTCTGCCAATTCTCTTCCATTTTAAGATGAATCTCTTAAGATGTAAATTTGGCCTCCAGTCTATTTCTATGCCTGCCATGTAAATTTAGTACAGCAATTCATATGGAGGAACTCAAAGCCTTAGAGGAAAATCAGAGCTGGAAAAGCCCTTTAAGTTGGGTAAAGTCCCTTCACTTTACTCTTTAATATAAAAATAAAGCCATTTCATTTCCTGTCCCTCAAAAAAAAAAAAAAAAAAAACAGAAAAACACGTCTGGTAAAGAGAAAACCGTCAGCTACAGATTTAATCAGATTTTTGTAATTAACCATTTCAAAATGTGAGCTGGGTCTTTGTGCAGGTGAAAAGGCAGCTGTAAGAAACTTGTGGTTCAGACACAGGTTTCCAGGTCCAGGGTCCAGCCTCCTGCAGCTGGCTTGCTCTGTCTAGTCTCACATATCATCTCAGAGGCTGTTTCATTTTGTTTTAAAAAGGGATGCTCAGAAGCATCAGATTTAAATAGGAAGGGGAAGTAATTACCTCGAAATACCTTCTATTTATTTATTTATTACTAAAAAAAGGTAAGACACAAAAAAGTATTAATTTTTAGTGTCATCTTTTTTTTAACATATATAACTCAATAAATGATTCAACTAAAAAGTTGGATTCATAAGACTTTTGGGGAATCAAACTAGAAATTTAGTTGTCCTCTAATAATTAGTTGAATTTCATAAATAATAGCTTTAACTAAGCAGAATATTTTAAGAAAGGATTGCACCAAAGCAATTCTGAATACACTGAAAATCATGTATGGGTATATTTGGTCTGTTGATAAGCATGAAATTTAAATTGTACTTAAACAATTTATTTCCTCTTTTCCCTGGTAGGAGGACTGTGCATTCTGTTGGAATTTCATATAATTTCCTATTTTCTATTTTTTTCTAGGAGAAAACATTTTTTTTTCTTCTTTGAGAGAGAGAGAGAGAGAGAGAGAGAGAGTTTTAATATTTATTTAGTTAGTTAGTTTTAGGTGGACACAACATCTTTGCTTGTATGTGGTGCTGAGGATCGAACCCGGGCCGCACACATGCCAGGGGAGCGAGCTACCGCTTGAGCCACATCCCCAGCCCCAGAGAAAACACTTTTTTTTTCTTATCTATCTGACTGTGCTATTCAAATCTGTTTTATTCCACATAAATAAAAGTGTTGTGTCTTCTCTACCCAATAAGCTCTGGGCAGCAGGGTCCACTATTAATCTCCTCTAAATAAATCATCAATTCCCTTTCTTAACACATCTCATAAATTTGCTAGATTTCATATCATAGTGTGTGACATTGGTTTAAGCAACTTTGGTTCATTTCATTTTTATTTTTGTCTGACTTTTCTGTTTCTCGTGAACTAAAACAGAATGTCTTACTAGACACAGAAACACTGGTGATTTAGTAAACAAGCAAACGAGAAAACCCAAATAAGTCTCCCGAGGCTCCAAAAAAGTAATTAGGCTCTAACTCAGTAGGGTTTTGCATTCATCAGTAAGTTTTCTTAGTATCTTTAAGAATATGTGCCCTTAAGAAACCCCATAAATATTGCATCAAATTCATCCTTAAGTACTCTTTAGCAACTCTGGCTTCCCTTTCCTGTTGTTTTTCCTGGTTTTGTTAATGTAAAGTTTTCTTATGGAATAAATTAGGAAATCCATAGAAATGTTTGAGCTTCACAGAAGATGGAGACTCTTTTAAGATGAAAGAAATTTTTTACTTATTTAGGGGAACTAAAAAGTCCTGCAGACAGTGATCCATCAAATCACAGGGTGGTTCTCTTAAAAATCGTTCATAATGAAGATTTCTTTACCAGTATGTACCACATACCACAAGGGTGCTAATAAAATGTCCCCTGCCTAATGAACAGCTGTGATTATTGGTTAAGCTGATTGAAATGGAGAATTATGGCCAGCTGCAAAATACATTCAAGAGAAACTGGCAGCTGCTATTCCACTTGCTATAAATATTTTTAATTAAGATTTGCCTCCTGGTTTTCAATTTGTGTAATAGCGGGGATTTTTAGTTAGTTACTTTAGGGGTAAAGGGATATCTTTCTCTTCATAAAGAGCTTTTTAACATTTCTATTAACAATGGCCATTAGCACTAATGACGGCATCCTCCTGCCTAATAGGAAAATGAGCTGCAGATGAAGCTCTCATTCTTTTATAGAACCAGATGAACCCAAGAATTTCAAAGTTTTGTTGGTTTGCTTCCAAAAGTTTGAATTTTTAAATAAAAGGTAGATCCCAGGAATTCTTTTAAACAGGAAAGATGGTGAATACTGTTGTCTTACAAGTATCTAAATGGGACTCCGGTGTTAGAAATAAAAAACATACACACAGACTCCTCCATATATTTTCTTACTGACATTCTGAATTTGGGCTTATGGGATCTTCTCCCTCACTTGACAGTTCCCTTTCATCTTATACCAGTTGCTCTCCAACATCCATGCTTTCTGAGTTTAGCTCCTGGGTCGCTTCTCTGCAGGCTCTCCTCATATACACTCAGCTCTTTGGTGGCTTCAACCATGATCTTTATATTAATGATGCAAAAATCTCATTCTTAAACCTTGCCTTCTCACCTGGGCACCAGACTCCTTGACCTTGACTTCCTTAGGCATTTAAAACTCATTAGTTTCCCCACATCTGCTTTTTCTCCTGTCTTCCTCACACAGGTAATGGCGCCTCTATTCACCTCATCACTAAAGCCAAAAGCCTTGCACTCAGTCAACTGAGACTTCTCTTTTCCCCTCACATACTGGACTAAATCTTACCAGTCTCCAAGCCCCAGTGATTTTACTTCCTAAATCTTTCTTAGTTCTGTTACCTCCACCTTCATCTCTATTGCCACAACCCTTTATCTGGTTTACAAACATTCTTGCCTAGCATATTATAATAATCTCCTCACTGGACCTCTGTTTCTAGATTCATCCCTTCAAATTTCTTATCTACATACAAGGAAACCTGACAATTCCACTCCCTGGCTTAAAATTTTTCAATGGCTTCCTACCATCTCCAGGATAAAGTTTGAAGTATTCAGCATGGAATACAAGGCCCTCCTTGTACAGCCCCAACTTGTTTCTCCATGTAGTTTAGTACTGAATTTGAGCTGTTTCTCACATATTGTCCTGTGAAAACACAGGTGGTTGTGGGGTTTTTTTGTACATTTTTTTCTCATATTTTCTATTGGTGCATTACCGTTGTACATAACAGTGGGATTTGTTACGTTTGTATATGCACACCATATAATAATATAATTTGGCCAATATCATTCCTCATTATTTCCCCTTTCCTTTTCCTCCTCCCTCCTCCTGGGCTCTTTACTCATCTCCCTTCGATTTTTAAAAGAAATTTTTAAATTTGTTATACGTGACAGTAGAATGTATTTTGACACATCATACATTACTCTACATCATACACAACAGGACAAAGGCACAGCTTTAACATGAGAATCTGGAGAAGTCTCCCACAGATGCATTTTCTTTTTCTTTTTTTTTTTTTTGTAGTTCTACTTTTTTTTTATTGGTTGTTCACAACATTACAAAGCTCTTGACATATCATATTTCATACATTAGATTGAAGTGTGTTATGAACTCCCAATTTTTACCCCAAATGCAGATTGCAGAATCACGTCGGTTACACATCCACAATTTTACATAATGCCCTATTAGTAACTGTTGTATTCTGCTACCTTTCCTATCCCCTACTATCCCCCCTCCCCTCCCCTCCCATCTTCTCTCTCTACCCCATCTACTGTAATTCATTTCTCTCCTTGTTGATTTTCCCATTCCCCTCACAACCTCTTATATGTAATTTTGTATAGCAATGAAGGTCTCCCTTCATTTCCATGCAATTTCCCTTTTCTCTCCCTTTCCCTCCCATCTCATGTCTCTGTTTAATGTTACTCTTTTCTTCCTACTCTTCCTCCCTGCTCTGTTCATAGTTGCTCTCATTATATCAAAGAAGACATTTGGTACTTGTTTTTTAGGGATTGGCTAGCTTCACTAAGCATAATCTGCTCTAGTGCCATCCATTTCCCTGCAAATTCTATGATTTTGTCATTTTTTATTGCTGCATAGTACTCCATGGTGTATAGATGCCACATTTTTTTAATCCATTCATCTATTGAAGGGCATCTGGGTTGGTTCCACAGTCTAGCTATTGTGAATTGTGCTTCTATGAACATCAATGTGGCAGTATCCCTGTAGCATGCTCTTTTAAGGTCATCAGGGAATAGTCCGAGAAGGGCAACAGCAGGGTCGAATGGTGGTTCCATTCCCAGCTTTCCCAGGAATCTCCAAACTGCTTTCCAAATTGGCCGCACCAATTTGCAGTCCCACCAGCAATGTACAAGTGTACCCTTTTCTCCACATCCTCGCCAGCACTTGTTGTTGTTTGACTTCATAGTGGCTGCCAATCTTACAGGAGTGAGATGGTATCTTAGGGTGGTTTTGATTTGCATTTCTCTGACTGCTAGAGATGGTGAGCATTTTTTCATGTACTTGTTGATTGATTGTATGTCCTCCTCTGAGAAGTGTCTGTTCAGGTCCTTGGCCCATTTGTTGATTGGGTTATTTGTTATCTTATTGTCTAATTTTTTGAGTTCTTTGTATACTCTGGATATTAGGGCTCTATCTGAAGTGTGAGGAGTAAAAATTGTTCCCAGGATGTAGGCTCCCTATTTATTTATTTATTTTTTTAATTTTATTTTTTTATTGATTATTTAAAGCATTACATAGTTCATGATATATCATCTTTCATACATTTGACTCAAATTGTGTTTTGAACTCCCATTTTCACCCCAAATACAGATTGCAGAATCACATCTGTTACATATTCACATTTTTACATAATGCCATATTAGTGACTGTTGTATTCTGCTACCTTTCCTACCCCCTACTATCCCCCCTCCCCTCCCCTCCCCTCCCATCTTCCCTCTCTACCTCCCCTGCTGTTGTTCAATTCTCTCCCTCTTTTCCCTTCCCCCTTGCCCCTCATAACCTCTTATAATTTTATGTATCATTGAAGGTCTCCTACCATTTCCATGTGCTTTCCCTTCTCTCCCCGTTTCTCTCCCCCCATTCGTCTTTGTTTACTGTAGTCTTTTCCTCATGCTCTTCCTTCCTGTTCTGTTCTTAGTTGTTCTCATTATATCAAAGCAAACATTTGGCATTTGTTTTTTAGGGCTTGGCTAGCTTCACTTAGCATAATCTGTTCTAATGCCATCCATTTCCCTGCAAATTCTATGATTTTGTCATTTCTTAGTGCTGCATAATACTCCATTGTGTATATATGCCACATTTTTTTTATCCATTCATCTATTGAGGGGCATCTAGGTTGGTTCCACAGTCTAGCTATTGTGAATTGTGCCGCTATAATCATTGATGCAGCCGTATCCCTATAGAGCGCTCTTTTAAGGTCCTCAGGGAATAGTCCGAGAAGGGCGATAGCTGGGTCAAATGGTGGATCCATTCCCAGCTTTCCCAGGAATCTCCATACTGCTTTCCAAATTGGCCTCACCATTTTGCAGCCCCACCAGCAGTGTACAAGTGTGCCCTTTTCCCCACATCCCCGCCAACACTTATTGTTGTTTGACTTCATAATGGCTGCCAATCTTACTGGAGTGAGATGGTATCTTAGGGTGGTTTTGATTTGCATTTCTCTGATTGCTAGAGATGGTGAGCATTTTTTCATGTACTTGTTGATTGATTGTATGTCCTCCTCTGAGAAGTGTCTGTTCAGGTCCTTGGCCCATTTGTTAATTGGGTTATTTGTTATCTTATTGTTTAATTTTTTGAGTTCTTTGTACATTCTGGATATTAGGGCTCTATCGGAGGTGTGGGGGGTAAAAATTTGTTCCCAGGATGTAGGCTCTCTATTTACCTCTTTTATTGTTTCTCTTGCTGAGAAAAAACTTTTTAGTTTAAGTAAGTCCCATTTGTTTATTCTTGTTGTTAACTCTTGGGCTATGGGTGTCCTATTAAGGAATTTGGAGCCCGACCCCACAATATGTAAATCGTATCCAACTTTTTCTTCTATCAGACGCAGTGTCTCTGATTTGATATCTAGCTCCCTGATCCATTTTGAGTTAATTTTTGTGGATGGCGAGAGAAAGGGATTCAATTTCATTTTGTTGCATATGGATTTCCAATTTTCCCAGCACCATTTGTTGAAGATGCTATCCTTCCTCCATTGCATGCTTTTAGCCCCTTTATCAAATATAAGATAGTTGTAACTTTGTGGATTAGTCTCTGTGTCTTCTATTCTGTACCATTGGTCCACCTGCCTGTTTTGGTACCAGTACCATGCTGTTTTTGTTACTATTGCTTTGTAGTACAGTTTGACCTCCGGTATCGCTATACCTCCAGATTCACACTTCCTGCTTAGAATTGCTTTTGCTATTCTGGGTCTTTTGTTTTTCCATATGAATTTCATGATTGCTTTGTCTATTTCTTCAAGATATGCCATTGGAAATTTGATTGGCATCGCATTAAACCTGTAGAGAACTTTGGGTAATATCGCCATTTTGATGATGTTAGTTCTGCCTATCCATGAACAGGGTACATTTTTCCATCTTCTGAGATCTTCTTCTATCTCTCTCTTTAGGGTTCTGTAGTTTTCATTGTATAAATCTTTCACCTCTTTTGTTAGGTTGATTCCCAAGTATCTTATTTTCTTTGAGGATATTGTGAATGGAGTGGTTTTCCTTATTTCCATTTCAGAGGTTTTGTTGCTGATATACAGGAATGCCTTTGATTTATGCGTGTTGATTTTATAACCTGCCACTTTGCTGAATTCATTTATTAACTCTAGCAGCTTCTTTGTAGACTCTTTTGGGTCTGTTAAGTATATTATCATGTCATCCGCAAATAGTGATAGTTTAATTTCTTCTTTTCCTATTTTTATGCCTTTAATTTCTTTCGTCTGTCTAATTGCTCTGGCTAGTACTTCGAGAACTAAATTGAATAGAAGTGGTGATAGAGGGCATCCCTGTCTTGTTCCAGATTTTAGAGGAAATGCCTTCAGTTTTTCTCCATTCAGGATGATGCTAGCCTGAGGTTTAGCATAAATAGCTTTTACAATGTTGAGGTAAGTTCCTGTTATCCCTAGTTTTTCTAATGTTTTGAACATAAAGGGATGCTGTACTTTGTCAAATGTTTTTTCTGCATCCATCGAGATGATCATGTGGTTCTTGTCTTTAAGTCTATTGATGTGGTGAATAGCATTTATTGATTTCCATATATTGAACCATCCTTGCATCCCAGGAATGAATCCTACTTGATCATGGTGCACAAGTTTTCTAATATGTTTTTGTATTCGATTTGCCAGAATTTTATTGAGGATTTTTGCATCCAAGTTCATTAGAGATATTGGTCTGTAGTTTTCTTTCTTTGAAGTATCTTTGTCTGGTTTTGGGATCAAAGTGATGTTGGCCTCATAGAATGAATTTGGAAGAGCTCCTTCTTTTTCTATTTCTTCAAATAGCTTGAAAAGTATTGGTATTAATTCTTCTTTGAAGGTTTTGTAGAACTCCGCTGTATACCCATCCGGTCCAGGGCTTTTCTTGGTTGGTAGTCTTTTGATGGCTTCTTCTATTTCTTCTTTTGTTATTGGTCTGTTTAAATTGTGTGTGTCTTCCTGTCTCAATCTGGGCAAATCATATGCCTTAAGAAATTTATTGATATCTTCATTATCTTCTATTTTATTGGAATATAGGGTTTCAAAATACTTTCTAATTATCTTCTGTATTTCTGTAGTGTCTGTTGTGATATTGCCTTTTTCATCCCGTATGTTAGTAATTTGAGTTCTCTCTTCTTCTTCTTTTTGTTAGCATGGCTAAAGGCTTGTCTATCTTATTTATTTTTTCAAAGAACCAACTTTTAGTTTTATCAATTTTTTTCAATGGTTTCTTTTGTTTCAATTTCGTTGATTTCTGCTCTAATTTTAATTATTTCTTGTCTTCTACTACATTTGCTGTTGTTTTGCTCTTCCTTTTCTAGGTTTTTGAGGTGTTGCGTGAGTTCATTTATTTGTTGTTTTTTTCTTTTTTTGAGGTAAGAACTCCAAGAAATGAATTTCCCTCTTAAAACTGCTTTCATTGTGTCCCATAGATTCCGGTATGTTGTGTCTGTGTTATCATTTGATTCTAAGAATTTTTTCATCTCCTCCTTTATGTCTTCTATAACCCATTGATCATTCAATAACTTATTGTTCATTTTCCATGTTATGTAGGATTTTTTCTTCCTTCTTTTATCATTGATTTCCAATTTCATTCCATTGTGATCAGATATGGTGCATGGTATTATCTCCACACCTTTATATTTACTAAGAGTTGCCTTATGGCATAATACATGGTCTATCTTTGAGTAGGATCCATGTGCTGCTGAGAAGAACGTATACCCACTTGATGATGGTTGATATATTCTATATATGTCGGTTAAGTCTAGGTTATTGATTGTGCTGTTGAGTTCTATAGTTTCTTTATTCAGCTTTTGTCTAGAGGATCTGTCTAATGGCGAGAGCGGTGTGTTGAAGTCACCCATAATTATTGTGTTGTGGTCTATTTGACTCTTGAACTTGAGGAGAGTTTGTTTTATGAACGTTGCAGCTCCATTGTTTGGTGCATACAAATTGATGATTGTTATGTCTTGTTGGTGGATGGTTCCTTTTAACAGTATATAGTGACCTTCTTTATCCTTCTTGATTAACTTAGGTTTGAAGTTGATTTTATTCGATATGAGTATGGCCACTCCTGCTTGCTTCCGAGGGCCATGTGAGTGGTATGATTTTTCCCAACCTTTTACTTTCAGCCTGTGTATGTCTTTTCCTATCATATGAGTCTCCTGAAGGCAGCATATTGTTGGATTTGTTTTCTTGATCCAGGTTACTAGCCTATGTCTCTTAATTGGTGAGTTTAGGCCATTAACATTTAAGGTTACAATTGAGATATGATTTGTACTTCCAGTCATGCTTCTTTATTTATTTATTTTAGTTTGGCTAGTTTTGCTTTTTGGTTATTCTTCTCCCCCTTTACTGAGATACCTCCTGCTGTTAGTTTTGGGCACTATTTTTCCATTCCTCTTCTTGTAGTGTTTTGTTCAAAACGCTTTACAGAGCTGGTTTTCTTGCTGCAAATTCTTTTAGCTTTTGTTTATCGTGAAAGATTTTAATTTCATTGTCAAATTTGAAGCTCAATTTTGCTGGATATAGTATTCTTGGTTGGAATCCATTATTTTTCAGCGTTTGAAATACATTATTCCAGGATCTTCTTGCTTTCAAAGTTTGTGATGAGAAATTAGTCGTTAACCTAATTGGTTTACCCCTGAATGTAATCTGCCTCTTTTCTCTCGTAGCTTTTAATATTCTCTCCTTGTTCTGTACGTTGGCTATCTTCATAATTATATGTCTTGGAGTTGGTCTATTATGGTTTTGAATGTTTGGGGTCCTGTAGGCTTCCAGGATTTGGCAATCCATTCCATCTTTCATCTCTGGGAAGTTTTCTAGAATTATTTCATTTAATATGCTGTCCATTCCTTTGGTTTGAAACTCTGTGCCTTCTTCTATCCCTATGACTCTCAGATTTGGTTTTTTTATGACATCCCATATCTCTTGAATAGATTGCTCGTGGGATTTAAGCATCTTTTCTGTGTTGACTATATTCTTTTCAAGTTAATAAACCTTGTCTTCATTATCTGATGTTCTGACTTCTACTTGATCAAGTCTATTTGTAATATTCTCGTTTGAGTTTTTAATTTGGTTTATAGTTTCCTGTAATTCTAGGATTATTGTTTGATTTTTTTTTAAGATCTCTATCTCCTGGTAGAGCTCGTTCTTTGCCATTTGAATTTGTTTGTTTAATTCATTTTCAAAATATACTTTTATTTCTTGGACTTGCTGTCTCATGTCTTCTCTAATATTCCTTTCCATTCGAGTTAGGTATGCCTTGAGTTCTTTCGCTATCCCTGTTTCTGATGTTTCTATGTCCTCCTGTAGAATTGAGTAGTCTTGCATTGTTTGTAATCGTTTTTTCCCTTGTTTTCTCATGTTGTCCACGTTACTTTCCAGCTCTTTTTGATTGTCGTGTTTCTGCTCTCTTCTATAGATTTGTTTTGTTTCTGTATTACTCTGATGTCTCTCCTTTGTGTTGTTAAACTATGCCTGCTAACTTGGATTCCACTGGAAAGGAATTCCGACGTCCGAGCTCCAGTGATGACACTACTCTGCTATGACGGGCCCCAGTCTCCTTGCCGGGGTGCCCTAATGGGGGGGTGTGACTGGACTGTCTCTGTTTGGTTTCAGCTCCCTGTCGCGGCAGGCGGGCAGTCTCCAGCCGCCCAGTATCACAGGCCGCGAGCAGGTGATCAGTCGCCAGCGGGTGGGCGTTCTCCTACCGCCCAGTTATGCGGGCAGTGGGTGAGCTGTCGCCGGCGGGCCTGCAGTTTACAGCTGCTCAGTCGCGAGGGCCTTGCCTCTAGTCTCCTGGTTTCTCCTGCTAGTCTTGGTTTCTCCTGCTAGACCAGATTTCCCCTGAGTGATGGTTCTCGGCAGTTCAAACTGTACTCTGGGCCTGCCGTTTGTTGGGTGTGGAGGGTGGCTATTGGGAACCCCGGCACTCTATTGTTTTTTTTCCCTTGTGGTGAATAGAACTGTACCCCTTCCTTACCCATCTGAAATCCCGTACTCAGCCCGGGGGTCAGTGCGGACTAGGCTGGCGGGATTCCACTTCGTGGCAACCACTTATCTCCCTGCTTGCTAGTTAATCCCTTGTCTGCAGCGCCACGCCTCTGTAGCCGCGGGGCAGTCCGCGCGAATCACACAGCCTGGATCTCCGGGGTCACACTGTTGTCTTTTGGGATCCCTGGCTCTCTATGGTTTTGATTTTTTCTGTTTGTTTACCCCTCCCCCGGCGCTGGCTAGACAGGTTTTGTTTGGGCTGCTGATGGGAGGGGGGGTTGAAGGTCAGGTGCCTCTAATTCTCCCTTAGTCTTTATGCAGGCTCACTGTGATACTACCTTCCCCTGAAAGTCTAGGAGAGAATTTATGCGAAATCCCCCTATGTATGGGGGCTGAACTGAGTGACACACACCTGTCTTGTTGTTGCAATCTGTCGGAGAGTGGCGGTGGATACTTCAGCTCTCCAAGATGGTGGCCGCTGGTTGCCTTAGTGGAGTGTCCCTTGTGGGGGAAGGGACTGTACCGCATCCTTCCCCGTCTGCAATCCCGAACTCAGCCCGGGGATCAGTGCCCGCTTGGCAGTTGGGATACCACCATGTCCCAGGCCCTTATCTCCCTGCTTACTATTTAATCCCTTCTCTGTGGCGCCACACCTTCTGTAGCCGCGGGGCAGGCCGCCAGAATCAGACAGCCTGGATCTCCGGGGTCACACCGTTGGCTTTTGGGATCCCCGGCACTCTATGGTTTTGATTTTTTCTGCTTGCCCCTCCCCAGCGCTGGCTAGACAGGTTTTGTTTTGCCTGCTGATGGGAGGGGGAGTTGAAGGTCAGGTGCCTCTAATTCTCCCTTAGTCTTTAGGCCTTCCCCTGTGATACTCCCTTCCCCTGAAAGTCTAGGAGAGAATTTATGCGAAATCCCCCTATGTATGGGGGCTGAACTGAGTGACACACACCTGTCTTGTTGTTGCAATCTGTCGGAGAGTGGCGGTGGATACTTCAGCTCTAGGCTTCCTATTTACCTCTCTTATTGTTTCTCTTGCTGAGAAAAAACTTTTAAGTTTAATTAAGTCCGATTTGTTGATTCTTGTTATTAACTCTTGTGCTATGGGTGTCCTATTAAGGAATTTGGAGCCCAACCCCACAATATGTAGATCGGAGCCAACTTTTTCTTCTATCAGACGCAGAGTCTCTGATTTGATATCAAGCTCCCTGATCCATTTTGAGTTAACTTTTGTGCATGGCGAGAGAAAGGGATTCAGTTTCATTTTGTTGCATATGGATTTCCAGTTTTCCCAACACCATTTGTTGAAGATGCTATCCTTCCTGCATTGCATGCTTTTAGCCCCTTTATCAAATATAAGATAGTTGTAACTTTGTGGATTAGTCTCTGTGTCCTCTATTCTATACCATTGGTCCACCCGCCTGTTTTGGTACCAGTACCATGCTGTTTTTGTCACTATTGCTCTGTAATATAGTTTGAAATCTGGTATCGCTATACCGCCTGATTCACACTTCCTGCTTAGAATTGCTTTTGCTATTCTGGGTCTTTTATTTTTCCATATGAATTTCATGATTGCTTTATCTATTTCTACAAGAAATGCCGTTGGGATTTTGATTGGCATTGCATTAAACCTATAGAGAACTTTTGGTAATATCGCCATTTTGATGATGTTAGTTCTGCCTATCCATGAACAGGGTATATTTTTCCATCTTCTAAGATCTTCTTCTACTTCTCTCTTTAGGGTTCTGTAGTTTTCATTGTATAAATCTTTCACCTCTTTTGTTAGGTTGATTCCCAAGTATTTTATTTTTTTTTGAGGATATTGTGAATGGAGTGTTTTTCCTCATTTCCGTTTCAGAAGTTTTGTCGCTGATATACAGAAATGCCTTTGATTTATGTGTGTTGATTTCACATCCTGCCACTTTGCTGAATTCATTTATTAGTTCTAGTAGTTTCTTTGTAGACCCTCTTGGGTCTTCTAGGTATAGAATCGTGTCATCTGCAAATAGTGATAATTTAAGTTCTTCTATTCCAATTTTTATGCCTTTAATTTCTTTCGTCTGTGTAATTGCTCTGGCCAGTGTTTCGAGAACTATATTGAATAGAAGTGGTGATAGAGGGCATCCCTGTCTTGTTCCAGATTTTAGAGGGAATGCCTTCAACTTTTGTCCATTCAGAATGATGCTAGCCTGAGGCTTAGCATAGATAGCTTTTACAATGTCAAGGTAAGTTCCTGTTATCCCTAGTTTTTCTAATGTTTTGAACATAAAGGGATGCTGTACTTTGTTGAATGCTTTCTCTGCATCTATCGAGATGATCATATGGTTCTTATCTTTAAGTCTATTGACGTGGTGAATAACATTTATTGATTTCCGTATATTGAACCATCCTTGCATCCCAGGGATGAATCCTACTTGATCATGGTGCACAATTTTTTTGATGTGTTTTTGTATTCGATTTGCCAGAATTTTATTGAGGATTTTTGCATCTAGGTTCATTAGAGATATTGGTCTGTAGTTTTCTTTCTTTGAGGTGTCTTTGTCTGGTTTCGGAATCAGGGTGATGTTGGCCTCATAGAATGAATTTGGAAGAGCTCCCTCTTTTTCTATTTCCTGAAATAACTTGAAAAGTATTGGTATTAATTCTTCTTTAAAGGTTTTGTAAAACTCCGCTATATACCCATCCGGTCCTGGGCTTTTCTTGGTTGGTAGTCTTTTGATGGCTTCTTCAATTTCATCCATTGATATTGGTCTGTTCAAATTGTGTGTATCCTCCTGACTCAGTCTGGGCAAATCATATGACTTAAGAAATTTATTGATGTCTTCACTATCTTCTATTTTATTGGAATATAGGGTTTTCAACATAATTTCTAATTGTCTTCTGTATTTCTGTAGCATCTGTTGTGATATTGCCTTTTTCATCCCGTATGTTAGTAATTTGAGTTCTCTCTCTTCTTCTCTTCATTAGCATGGCTAAAGGTCTGTCGATCTTATTTATTTTTTCGAAGAACCAACTTTTAGGTTTGTTAATTTTTTTAATAGTTTCTTTTGTTTCAATTTCATTGATTTCCGCTCTGATTTTAATTATTTCTTGCCTTCTGCTACATTTGCTGTTGTTTTGCTCTTCCTTTTCTAGGGCTTTGAGACGAAGTGTGAGCTCATTTATTTGTTGGTTTTTTCTTTTTTTTGAGGAATGTCCACCAGGCGATGAATTTTCCTCTTATAACTGCTTTCATTGTGTCCCATAGATTCTGATATGTTGTGTCTGTATTTTCATTTATCTCTAAGAATTTTTTGATATCCTCCTTTATGTCTTCTGTAACCCATTGATCATTCAGTAACATATTGTTCATTTTCCATGTGATGTAGGATTTTTCCTTCCTTCTTTTATCATTGATTTCCAGTTTCATTCCATTATGATCAGATAAAATGCATGGTATTATCTCCACCCCTTTATATTTACTGAGGGTTGCCCTATGGCATAATATATGGTCTATTTTTGAGAAGGATCCATGTGCTGCTGAGAAAAAAGTATATCCATTTGATGATGGTTGATATATTCTATATATGTCAGTTAAGTCTAGGTTATTGATTGTGATATTGAGTTCTATAGTTTCTTTATTCAACTTTTGTTTGGAGGATCTGTCCAATGGTGAGAGAGGTGTGTTGAAGTCACCCATAATTATTGTGTTGTGGTCTATTTGATTCTTAAACTTGAGGAGAATTTGTTTTATGAATGTCACAGCACCATTATTTGGTGCATAAATATTGATAATTGTTATGTCTTGTTGGTGAATGGTTCCTTTTAACAGTATATAATGACCTTCTTTATCCCTTTTGATCAACTTAGTCTTGAAGTCGATTTCATTCGATATGAGGATGGCCACCCCTGCTTGCTTACGAGGACCGTGTGCATGGTATATTTTTTCCCATCCTTTCACCTTCAGCCTGTGTATGTCTTTTCCAATCAGATGTGTCTCCTGGAGGCAGCATATTGTTGGATTTGTTTTTTTAATCCATGATACCAGCCTATGTCGCTTTATTGGAGAGTTTAAGCCATTAACATTCAGAGTTACTATTGATATATGGTTTGTACTTCCATCCATGTTTGATTGTTTATCCTTTTTTTAAAAAATTTAGTTTGTTTCTCCATGATTATCTTTCCCCTCGCCCTCTGTCTTTACTGAGGCACTTCCCACTGATGGTTTTGGTTATTGTTTTTCATTTCTTCCTCGTGTAGTGTTTTGCTCAAAATGCTTTGCAATGCTGGTTTTCTGGCTGCAAATTCTTTTAACTTTTGTTTATCATGAAAGATTTTTATTTCGTTGTCATACCTGAAGCTTAATTTTGCTGGATACAGAATTCTTGGTTGGCATCCATTGTCTTTCAGTGTTTGAAATACTTTGTTCCATGACCTTCTTGCTTTCAGTGTCTGTGATGAAATATCTGTTGTTAACCTTATTGGTTTACCCCTGAATGTAATCTGTCTCCTTTCTGTTGTAGCTTTTAATATTTTCTCTTTGTTCTGTATATTGGATATCTTCATAACAATGTGTCTTGGCGTTGGTCTACTGTGATTTTGTGTGCTCGGTGTCCTGTGTGCATCTTCAATTTGTATATCTGTTTCCTTTTTTATTTCTGGAAAGTTTTCTGTAATTATTTCATTCAGCAGGTTACTCATTCCCTTGGTTTGTATCTCTGTACCTTCTTCTATCCCAATGATTCGTAAGTTTGGTTTTTTTATGTCATCCCATAACTCTTGGATGTTTTTCTCATGATTTTTTTACCAGCCTTTCTGAGTTGGCTAGACTCTTTTCAAGATGATATATTTTGTCTTCATTATCTGATGTTCTGGCTTATACTTGCTCCATTCTGTTAGTGATACTCTCAATTGAGTTTTTAATTTGGTTTATCGTTTCCTTCATTTCTAGAATTATTGTTTGATTATTTTTTATAATCTCTATCTCCTGATAAAGATGCTTAACTTCTTCTTTTATCTGTTTATGTAATTCATTCTCAATGTGTTCTTTCGCTGCTTGAATTTGCTGTCTTGTATCCTCTTTAAGGTTCCATTCCATCTGTCTAAGGTGTTCCTTGAGTTCTTTATATGACCATTTTTCTGATGACTCTAGGTCCTCCTGAATATTTAGGCTGTCCTGCATTGTTTGTATTCCTTTTCTTCCTTGCTTTTTGAAGCTGCTCATGTTACTTCTTGTTCTGTTTGACTGCTGAGTTACTATTTACTCCTATAAATTTATTAGATGCTTGGGAGGGAAGGTATTAGAAGGGAAGGGAAGAAGTCACTAAAGAGAATGAGAGTAAGCAGGTAGAATTCAAGGAAGGGGGGATAAGAAAAATGAAAAGACAAAAGAAGAAAAAATAGGAAATAAAAAAAGAAAAAAAATTAAAAAAAAATAATAATAAAAAATAAAATTAAAATTAGAAAAAAAAATTAAAAAAATGTAAAAAAATTAAAAAACAACAAGAAAGAAAAATGAAAATGAAAGAAAAACCCAAATCAAAAAAAAAAGAGAAAAGAAAAAAAGGAAAAAATAAACTAATAAATGCAGTCTTAGAGTTTGATTAACTTCTCTTCCAGTAGGTGGCACTGTGCCCACCAGGTCAAGTTTCTCCTGTCAATACGCGGGAACCAATCACTGTGCAGCAGCTCCTCCCAGACTGGGCGAGTCTCCAATCCTGAGTGTCTAGGGCCTCCTCTTGTGTCTAGTCACTTCCCACTTTTCCTCTAGCCAGGCCCCTCTCACGGATGCCGCTCATCACAATACTGGCTACAAGCCAGGTCTGCTGCTCCCGGGAGCCCTGTTTTCATGAACGACTGGGCACACTCTCCCTGTTTGCCATTCCCTCAGACCCTAAGTTTGTAGAGCTTGGGGCTGAGAATCCTCAGCGAATTTTACTTGCCCTCCGGTAGCCACTCCCCCGGTAGCTGGTGCAAGAGACTTCAGAAGTCAGCCCTGGTGAGAGTGGTAGTTCCGCGCCGCGGGTCCCGTGCCACCTCTGATTCCCTTGGGCTGGCTGTCGCACTCACGGGAGAGCTGGGAGGGGCCCTTAAGGGAGAGCTGGGAGGGGCCCTTAAGGTTTCCCCACGTGTGGAGAGGGAAGGCTAGGGGATTACACACCTGTAGCCGCAGGTTTTAATGAAGTTATCTCTTCCGCCGCAGTCTGATGACGTCAGTTCTCTCCCATGGTGGTATCTCTTGCAAATGGCGACAGTTCGTTTCCCTTTGCCAGGCGACCAATGCAACGGGTGGGTCCTTACTGTCTCTCCCAAGCCCCGTTTCAAACCTGTGGCCACTACCTATGAAGGCTTGGTTGGCATTTACCTCCGTAGGATCAGAAGGGCTGACCAGTTGTTTCAGCTGGATGGATTAATGCTGAGTCACAGCTGTTTGTCTGCGGGAAACAGGCGAACGGGAGTTTGAATTCAGCCGATCCGGGCTCAGTGTGTGTTCTGAGAGGCCCAGACTGTTCGCCCCAGATCCACATCAGCTCAGCATTGCCTAGTGATCCTGAGCAAACAGATTTAGGTTGTTTACGACTCTCTATGCCCGCAGAGCTGAAGAGGTCAGAGACTTGATCTCTCTGCGCCCGCCGCCATGTTGGAATGACACAGATGCACTTTCATACCTTCCAGGTATAGGATAAGGTTTTTCCTTCTCTAAGATTCTGTGACTCCTCATTATGTAAATCCAGTAGAACATTTGTCAAAATATATTCATTTTTACATGTTTTTATCTCTGATTTGGACCATTCTTTGATTAAGAAACATATTTATTCTTGTTTCCCACAGTGACTAGCACAGGGACATTTAAATGTTTCATGACATAAAAGGAAAGGATTTCAAATGATAAAATTAGTTCAGTGTCTTTGGAAGTCTTAACAACATTAAGTGGATAATTGTGGAAATTAGAATTTTAAAAAGCATCCATTAGTTTTATTTTAAGAGATGAATCTTTGTGAGTGAAAGCAGGAGGAGATCTTGTGTGTCTTTTATTTACAGATGCTATTCAGCCAAAGCCATTTATTCTCCTGCAAAAATAATGACATGCTAGAAGCATTCCTTTTCAGTTTAATTAATTTCCCTCCAGTGTCCTAAGGCATGCACTTCAGATATCTTCATAAGATGAAAAGCTGTTATGATGTGACATTAATACACCTATTGTTACAATATAAATAACCTTTCAAATACATTTATTTATAAAGAAACTTTGAGCCTTTTACAGCTGAGAAACCAGGACTTAGAGATAAATCTAAGGATATGGATACAGACATTAACATAAGTATATTAATAAGTTTTATAACATGGTTGCTTATAAATGTTGCCCGAGCACTTTAGGAAAAAAAAAAACTTCACAGAAAAGAACCTGCATGTGGTTTAACTTGCTCTGTATTCAAGATGCATCCAAACTACTAATTCTGCCAATAATGCAGATCCATCTAGCATGGAACCTCTTTTGCCACATATAGGCAGAGTAACTGGGTTTATAAAATTTACCAGTCTACATTTTCACTTCTAATGATGTTTTGTTTTGTGGACAATGCATGCCAGTCAATTACGAGCTAAAACTTCAGAGGAAGACCTGCTGTTGACCATCTCATTTTTTGGAAGGCAAAAGTATTAATCTGTTGATAACGAAGTGCTTAGTTCCATTCTTAGGGTCAGCAGAAGTACAAAATAGTCATCTTGAGACTTGATGAAATCCATTTCTTGTTTGGCTGTGATCGTCCCTGCTTGAAATTTTAATTTTAATAAATAATTCAAGGGCTTAAATTGAATTCCCATACCACGGATACCCCACTTGAACACAATAAACAAAACTAACAAGTAAACAAAAGAAAACTCAGGTAATTTGTGATTTGTTTGTAATACAAATAATATTGTACTACAAATATAAACTAAAATTTAAAAAAAAGACCTGGGAGTTTAGAAGTGAGTATTCAGAGACAGTGGGGACTTTAAGCTCCAAAAAATAGTTCTTATATTTGGCCCCTCAGATATGTAATGTGATAAAGAGACACAGAGATAAAGGGAATTCCTTTTGCCTCCTTCCATAGCATGTACTCAGTCAATTTAAGAAGTGTTTATCAAGTACCTACTATGTACCAAACACACTGTGCTTGGTACTGGGCAAAAATGTTCCTTGACTTCATGGAGCTCCAAGGAATCCAAGGGGTCTGGTAGGATTATATGTCATCTATCAAAAGTATTACTGATGACCTCTTCCCCATCACTGTGGTTCAAATATGGCTTGTCACTTCTGAAACTCATATTGACACTTGATTGCTACTGCGGTGGTGTTGGGAAGTGCAGCCTTTGAGAAGTTAAGAGGGATTAATGCTTTTCCTCCAGATTCTCACTGTGGACAGGATTAGTTACTGTTAGAGCAGGGTTATTATAAAAAACAAGGCTGAGCTTTATGGGTTGTTTCTTCTACATGCCCCCACTTGTTTTTGTTCTTCCACTTATCTGCCATGTTAAGATGTGCATGTGGCCCTCATCAGCTGCCAAGAGATGCCAGAAGCACGCTTTGGAACTTCACAGCCTCCCAAACCTGTGAGCCAAATAAACTTTTTATCAATTTCCCATCCTTGAGTATTTTGTTATAGAAACAGAAAATGAATTAAGAGACCTGATATAACTTAAACTTGAAGAAAGAAACTTTATATCAACTAAAAATGAAACAAACTTTCAAGGAAAGCTTCTTCCTTGGTAATTATAACAGTTAACAGTTACTGGAAAATTTAATTGTATACAATCTAGTCTTCTGCAATAATTGGCGTTATTACTCTTTTTTTTTTTTTTTTTTTTTTACAAATGAAGCACTATGGTTTGAATATGGTTTGTTACCCTTGTGCAGGCATTTAATCCCAAATACGCTAATGGAATTGAGAGAATGAAAACTGAACCCAACTATGGTGTTAAGAGTAGAGGCTTTTGAGGATGTGATTAGGTTTCAATGAGGTCATTAGATGGAGACCCCGTGATTAAATCCTGTGGCTTTATAAGAAGAGGGGGCAGAGTTCAGATGTACCCTCGCTGTGTCTTGTGCCACCTTTGAACTCTGACAGTTAAAAAAAAAAAATCGTCAGACTTGAACCCAAGCAAGTACTATGCCCTTGAATCTCTAAAACTGTGAGTTAAATTAAGCTCTTTTGCTTATAAAGTTAGCTTGCCTCAGGTATTTCATTATAGTCATGAAACACAAACTAACACATGAGTAAACTGAACATTCTTGAAGTTCAGTAAATTGTCCAATATTGCACAGCCAGTAAGAATTAAAGAAAGATCTGAGCCAGTTAGTCTGACTTTAGAGGCTCCAGGGGTGACATTTTCAAAACACTTGGTTTAATAAGGCACAAATAACCTCATATATTCTGAAAATGTTTAAGTATGAGAAATGTCTACTTTAGATTAGGAAAATCCCTCATGACATGCAGCTTGAGGCAGCTTTATATTTTTAAAAATATGTATTTTCAGTCTGCCTCTGTCTCTCTGAATGAATCACAGTACCTCATCATTGAATTTAGAGTGATCATAACTCTGGATTTTTCAAAATTAAGTGTATATTCATCTTGGTTAATACAGTTGGTCCTGGAAGCTTTATACCTAGAGGATAAAATTCTATGAAATATTTCATAAGATTTTACACCACTGGAACCAAGGAATAAGATGTTCTGATCAATATTGTGGTTGCTGCTAAGTTCACCAAGGCCATCTTGAGGTTTCTGTATATGACCTTTCTATATATAATCAGTATTATTATTATTGTTATTGTTAGGGTTATATTCATCTCTGACAACCAAAGATCCAGTAAATATTTAAAATATTTGGTTGAATGTAGATTATCTAAGGCTGAGGCAGCTTCTCTAAAATGTCATCAAAGAACTAAGTTCATTCCCTTTCTGATCTGTCAACCTCAGTGATGCCTTTCTTTCCTCTTGGTTTCATGATGGCTGCTGTATTTCCAGCCATCAAGGGCTTGTTCCAAGAAGGAAGAATAAGAAATGCAGAGCACCAAGAAGTTCTCTTACTGCCCCAGGAATTCTAACTACACCTTACTGGCCAGAATTGCATTGTATAGTTACCCTTACCTAGAAAAGAGCCTGAGAATTGAGTATTTTCATTTTCTAATCTCAATAGGGGAGGAAAACAGAAATAGGTCTTGAAAAAGCCAGATTGCAGCACCGACTGGAGGTCACTTGTGTTTTTACCACTTGTGGAAACTATGGAAACTGTAGGGATATTTGCACGTACCTGTATTTTACTCATTCCCTTATTTTGGTAATGAAAGGTTTAAGGATAATAATTTGGGGTTCTTGCTAATGTACTTGGATACATCAGGGAGAAAATGAGAGGGTATCACTCTCTGAGCTGGCACCTTTGAAGCATGTGACAGTTCACTATGAATCAGAAGAACGTACCATCCAGCCTGGCGCGCGCGCGCGCGCGCGCACACACACACACACACACACACACACACACACACAATCTTCAAACTGCTCTTGCAGAAAAAGACCTGGAACATGATATTGGAGGTTTGACTATGATTGCAGCATCTTATTGCTGGAAGGGACCTTAGAGTTTATCTCTTCTAAGCCCTCTCAACTTTATATGAGAAAACTAGTGCATGGGAAAGTAAGTCATTTACACCCAGGACACCCAGAGGAGAATCACTTTGGTGACCTTTCTTTACCAGCTGGAAGAAGTTAGGAACTCTCCTCTAGTGTGTTCCCACAGCTCTATGCGCTCGCCATAGCACCTAACTGCAAATATTGAACACCTGCCTTTCAGTTTTGTTTAGTATCTGCCTTCTCCTCTACACGGCAAGCTCAAATGCAGGCAGGAACCATGTCTCATTAAGTGCACTATTTCTGGAGCCTAGTATAATTTGGGAAATAAGCTAACCACTTGTATGTTTTCATGGAATGGATAAATGAATGGCCATATGGTTCAAAAGACGCTAACCAACACCTGATAGACACTATTGTTCCCCAAATCACAGTGTCCCAAAGCCACTGTTATTCAAGTCATAGACAGAAATTAGGTCCAGAGTCAATACTGTATTAGATTAGGGAAGATTCTCTCACCTGTGCCACTCTTGACCCCTTCATCACCCCTTCTCCCAGAACTTAGAAGCATTTAATCCCATCTTGTCTGTGAACCAATTAGTGAAAGGAAATAGAGACATTTTTAGTTAAGTGTTCCATGATTTGAGAAGACATTGGTTTCCAAGCAGTGATACAAACCCAGACTTTTTGGGTGGGAACTGAATCAGGCTTGTGCCTTTAAGTGGAGGATAGAAGAAATTATAGTGGTGTCTGTCATGGTAAATCCTAAGGAATCTTCATGGAGCTTCCTGGGGTGGTATGGAATGTGTAACTGGTTTCCACATTCTCCCTCTCCATGCCTGTATCCACCTGGGGTTCAGTAAGAAAAACACTTTACTGTTGGAGTCTGCTGTTATCTTCTTGTGGGTGGGGATCTTCATGCTGAGGTTCCAGATCCACTTTTCCAATTTCATTGCAGAGATGCTGTTTGGAATTGGAGGCTGGAGAACACCCTCAGAGAGCTCAGAAAGGCTTGTGAGGAAGTGCACGTCTCTCAGGCATTTATTACCCAAGGTAAGAAAGCATTAGAGAAAGAGGAATCACATGCTGTCGCTATTTCTAAGTCTGTTTATAAATCCTGCATTCACTGCAGGATGAGATACCACAGAGGTAGGACTGGTGGTGATTTTGGACCACCTTACAGCTATTTCGGGGCCTCTTTATATCAGGTAAGTTTCTGCACAGTGGTTAAAGAAGAAAACGTCTGAATCCTCCTAAAGGCTAGATTTCCCACCACCTACAGAGATTATCTTGTAAATTGAATATTATCAGTTTGTTTCCTGTTAAATCACAGTCTAAATAAAAGGCTCCTGGTGTTAATCTGGTTGTCCTGACCATATCATGACATTACCATTCATTTCAAAACACTGACAAGTCTCAGTCACTACATGTCCTCATTTTGCCAAAGCTTATGCTGTGAAAGTTACAATAATCTCATTGGATTTTTTTTCAAATTCTATACCAATAATATGTTATTGACTCAGTCCACAAATATGTGATAAGTATAAAAAATGACAAAACTACTAATTTCTGTGATTTTTTTCCTCTCTACCCTATATTAATTTTCATTTAATTTTTCAAAATGTGTACTAGATTTGCTTTAGCCCAAGATGTATCAATTATTTTTTTTAATATCATAGAAATTTTAATGAGTTTTCCAGAACAGATATTACAAGATTAGTTCTTTTGACATTATGTCTTTAGGTTTTAAAATAAATTAAATCTTCTCTTCCTTTCCTTTATCTACTCTTTCTCCTAATTAATTTCAACCATCCGATTATTTTTAAACTAATATCATTAAGTATATTAAATAGTCACTCTTAATAAATTATAATTAAAGATTAGCTGTTGTCCATTAACACTGGACGAAAATGAAATTTATTCAAGAAGAAAACAGAACTTGAAAAGTTAACATCTGGGGCTAGGGATGTGCCTCAAGCGGTAGCGCACTCGCCTGGCATGCCTGCGGCCCGGGTTCAATCCTCAGCACCACATACCAACAAAGATGTTGTGTCTGCCGAGAACTAAAAAATAAATATTAAAATTCTCTCTCTCTCTCTCTCTCTCTCTCTCTCTCTCTCTCTCTCTCTCTTTAAAAAAAAAGTTAACATTTAAGTGAAAAATACATTAAAATTGAATCCTAGCAGTAGAAATCTTCACTTTTCCCAGATTTTACCTGGAAGCAAATAACCTCTATAAGGGAAAAACTAAGTTTAGTTAATTTCAATTACCTCCAGGCACTGTTGCATTTGTGTGTGTGTGTGTGTGTGTGTGTGTGTGTGTGTATGTGTGTGTGTGTGTGTGTGTGTGTATACACATATATTTTATTAAGCATTTATCATGGGCAGCATAATATTTGACAAAATGAAGAAAGTGAGGCAAAATTTACCAGACAAATCATTGCTCTACACAACTTCTTGGTGTTTATCCTAAAGAGTGAAAGTCAGCATACTATAGCTATGCATGCATACCCACATTTGTAGCAGTGCAATTTATAATAGCCAAGATATGGAACCAGGCTAGGTGTCCCCTAACAAATGAAGGATAAAGAAAATGTGGAATGTACACAATAGATTTGTTTATTTATCCATAAAGAAGAACAAAATTTGTGGGAAAGTGATGAAACTTGAGAGCATTACTTTATGTGAAATATGACAAACTCAGAAAGTCATATCTTTCTTCTCATATGTGAAAACTAGAACGAAAAGAAGGAAAGCAAAAGGAGAAAGGATATTTTTAAAAAAGACTAAAATTTTTTGTTTCTTGGCATTTGGTAGTCTTGTTAAGGAAGCTGACCCCTCTGCTGATATGTTGGAGTGTTGGTCCTATGTTTTCTCCTAGCAGTTGCAAAATTTCTGGTCTAATTACTAGGTCTTTGATCCTCTTTGAGTTAATTTTTATGTACAGTGAGAGATAGGGCTCTAGTTTCATTCTCCTACATATCTAGTTTTCTCAGAAACATTTGTTAAAAAGGCTGTCTTTTCTCCAATGTATGTTTTTGGCAAATTTGTCAAGAATCAGATAACTGTATCTATTTAGGTTTGTTTCTGTGTCTTCTATTCTATTCCTTGGTCTTCGCGTCTTTTTTTTTTTTCCAAATACCATGTTGTTTTTGTTCCTATAGCTGATTGTAATTTGAAACTGGGTATCATGATGCTTCTGGCATTTCTCAGACTTGGTTATTCTGGGTCTTTTATTCTTTCAAATGAATTTTAGGACTATTTTTCCTAGTTCTGTGAAGAATTTCTTTGGTATTTTGTAGATAGCCATTTTTTATAAAAATCATTTGTTAATTTGTTTTAAGAAAGCAATACTAGCCAGGTGCATGCCTATAATCCCATTGACTTGGGAGGCTGAGGCAGGAGGATTGCAATCAAGGTCAGCCTCAGCAACTAAACAAGACCCTAAAATCTTACAGAAACCCTGTCTCAAAATAAAGTAAAATAAGAATGACAGGCCTTGTAGCTCAGTGGTAAAGCACCCTGGGTTCAATCTCCAGTACAAAGAAAGAAAGAAAGAAAGAAAGAAAGAAAGAAAGAAAGAAAGAAAGAAAGAAATTCAATACTATTTTTTTAATAAAAGTATTTCTTAATTTGTTTTAAAAAATCAATATAACTATGCCTATCCTTTTTCTTTCTGTGAAAAGATGATTAAAATTAGACTTTAACATGAAAGAAACAAACTTGAAGAATAGTATCCTCAGGCTTCAAGATTAGTCTTGTTTCATGGTCATTATTGAAACTTATTATTTTAAATGTCTCCTCATTGGCTACTCATAGCATCACTTGGATAGCTCAGCATAATTTTGAAGGGAAAGTATAGTACAAAAGGGCTGGGTTGTGGCTCAGTGGTAAAGTGCTTGCCTACCATGTGTGAGGTACTGGGTTCAATCCTCAGAACCACTTATAAATAAAAAAAAGTCTACTGACAACTAAAAAAAATATATTTTTAAAAAAGAATAGTACAAAAGTTTATCAAATTTTATAATCTTATTTTGCTTATCTTATTCAAGGTTAAAGATGGTGATATGAGTGTTATATATAATATGATTAGAATTGAATCTTGGTATCTTACAAGGAATTGAGTCATACTGCTCTCAGCAGCATTTTTGGAGGAAGGGATTAAAAAGAACACTCATCAATAAAGGTCTGTATAATTGAAAAAAATATAAAAATGGCATAGATGTTGGGGAAAAAAAGAAATTATCGCTAATTTAAAAGAATATGGAAGATCTTCTATAGTGAAATGTACCAGAATCATGCTATGTATGAAAAAAGAGTGACTTTTGTTTGTTTTTGTTTTTTAGGAGACAGGGTCTTGCTATATTGCCTAGGTTGGCTCCAAATTTCAGGGCTCAAACCATGCTCCAGCCTCAGCCTCCCAGTGTATACCACTGGGCCCCCTAGAAGAGTGTTTTTTTCCACTTGAAATAGTCTTATGAAAAATACCTTTCTTGAGAATAAGATGAGCAACTGAAGTCTTCCAGATATTTGGGAGTATAAAATATACAGTTCCTTGTTTCTCTTTCCTAATTCAAACTCATTTTCTGTGGGCACAGCAATGGCTGTCTCGGGATTTGTGTTCATAGATGGGACTTCCTCCACTATTAGCATCTTTGCTTCTCCTAAAGCTGATAGGGTAAGAAGGAAAAGCCTATCTTATCAGATCAGCTACATTATTAGCAAAGCTAGACCATAAAGTACAAAAAGGAAAAGTCTAGACGGCACGGTGACTTGTGAATATGTACTTATACCCAGAAATTGCTAATTAGGTTGCAGAAAATTAAACTGTATTACAAGCTCAAGAGGAACATTTTCTTTCCTTTTTTTTCCTTGTCTACCCATTTGGTGCTGATGAGTCAGGGAAAGACCCCTAGAAAGACTATAATTACCACTAGCAGAATAATCTTTTTGTCATTATATTTGTCTTTCCCAGTCTACCCCATTTGGCACAATACACTCCATGCCTAGAACTGTGCCAGATGATTCAGAGTAGGAAATCAATTTATTCAACATATATTTACTAAGCATGAATGAGAGAGTGAAAAAGGGAGGAAAGTGCTCTATTTCAACAAGACTCTTATGAATCTAAAATACACATTCTCCAAAATGGAATTGTCTCCTTCCATTGTACCAAGTTGTTACCTTTTTTTTTCTCATTTTCTTTCTCTGAAAGAGTGCTCTATTTCATTTAGCCAAGAAATGGGGAATCAAGAGAAGCATGACCCTATTTTAAATATTGATAGTTGTCTCAAATATCTGTCATCATGTAACAAACAGCCCAGAACACAATGGCTTAACAATAACAAATACTTACTAATAGCCTGTTCTCACAATCTGGGCTGGGCAGTTCTTTTACTCCATGTGGTATGTACAGCAGTTAAAATGTCTAAAACTTAAGATTGCTTCTTCACTTAGGTCAGAACCTCAGCTATGATGCTTCTATCTCTTCTTTCGCATGACTCGCTTGGGCTTCCTCAAAGTGAGGTAGTCTTGAGGTCATTGAACTGCTCACACTGCAGCTATCTTCCAAGAGAGCAGAAGGAGAAGCTGCTAGACCTCCTAAAGGTTTGACCTGGAATTATCAGAGTTATATCTACTCCATTCTCTTGGTCTAAGCAAGTCACAGGGACCAGCCAGATTCAAGGGCAGGAGGAGAATCAATTTCATGGCAGGAAAAGTAGAAAGAAAAATGTTTGAGGGAAGACATCAATGATGGCTTTCATTAGAGATTATGTACCACAATCATGTGGTATGTAATCAATCATAGGCCACAATGAGGTGCCCACCTGTATTCCCTGGGAATGCTGTGACTATGTTCCAGTATGTACCAGGCAGGGGAGAATAAAGCAGCATGTGACATAGGCTAATATTGCACCTTCTCTGCTTTTGATGCTTCTGACATGTTGATATTACCTCATCACTTTGGTGTGGCTCCAGCTCCCGAAAAGCTACTACTGCCAAACCCCACCCATCTGTTCTATATGGCTGATTCTCATTATAACAATTCTTCAAGTTTATTCAACACCTGTCTTCAGTAAAACCAAATGAGATTCATGGAGACTTCTTCATTAATCATCCCAGGATCACTGTTAAGAGCTGGGAGAGGGGCTGGGGATGTGGCTCAAACGGTAGCGCGCTCGTCTGGCCCGGGTTCGATCCTCAGCACCACATACCAACAAAGATGTTGTGTCCGCCGATAACTAAAAAATAAATATTTAAAAAATAAATAAATAAATAAATAAAAGAGCTGGGAGAAGGCAGAGGTGTATTCCCATTTTAGAAACAGATAAGGTGTAATAAAATAAAGTTCTAGGAAAGCTGACCATGATCACACAGCTGGTCACCTAGGATGAAGGGAAGATGTGTATATGTGTGCACACACGCACACAAGCAAGAAGAAGAGAGACCTCATGTGTATGTGGAAGATAAAAGGAAAAAAAGGAAAAAATATCATCAAAAGTTATTTTTTCATTTACCTACCTATGCTATATGCCAATCATTTCTAATGTTTCAATATACTAAAATATTTCCAGAAGCAAAAACAAACATCTGGTATAATCAAAGACTATGATTTGATTTGTCCACTAAAATAATCATTATAATGAAATTTAACCTGCATTAGAACCAAATTTATTTTGCTTCTTTTTAGTTATAAGTTCTTGGACAAACCACTGTGACCCTCATGTTCTCATGGCCATAAGTTCCAAAGATTTGCTCTATAGATTAAATGAAAAGACATGCGGGCACCCAAGAAATAGGAACGATTGTTGCCTTCTTAAGTTTTGTGGTCTTAGGAATGTTAATATGTTAATTGAAATAAAGGCTAAAAAGATGTAAAGGAATCTTTTTCATTCTATACCTCAGAAATTTCAAAAACAACAAAATCGATTGATAGCTGATGGGTATGTTACCAAATGATGCTGAGTTTGCACACATGGACCTAGCAGATGTGAGTTAATGTCTCTGGGCATTTGCATCCTCATGTGTAAATTAACAGAACTGCATCAGATGATATCACTGAGGTTTTTTGCCTCTGACTTCTGCAGTGCCACAGATATGGAAAAGGCCTTTCAATTCTTTACTCAAGCCATCATTTGTGACTACTTGCCCTCTAGTGGCAAGAACCAGAGACAACACTTCTAATGAGAAAGTTTCATATCCACACCCCATCCAAATCTAATACATGAGAAGATGAATGCTTAGACACACTTCAATAGTGTGTTAGTTGTATCTAACACACATTACCCCTCACATTAGTAGTTTAAAATTACAAACATTTATAGTTTCTGAGGGTGAGGTATTTGTAAGCAGATTAGCTGGGCACTTGTGGCTCAGAGTGTCTCAGGAAACTACAATGAAGGAGCACCAGGGCTGTAGTCATCCAAAAGCTTGAATACTTTGGAGTTTCTGCTACAGAGCTTGCTCACCTGGCTGATGGCAGGACACCTCATGCTTATAACATGGTGGCTTGTTTCCAAAGCGTGAGTGATGAGAAATACACAGTCACAAACAGACAGACACAAGCAAGTGACTGAGATATGTCTTTATGATATAGTGACACTCCTAGATCCAGTGCCCAGGATTATAAGACAATAATTGCTCTTGTTTAATTAAGTTACTTTGAGTTTTTATGACTTGCAAAGGAGTCTTGAAATATAGCTATATGCAAATCATAAATTATGCTGAGATTCTGCTGTAGAAGGTCTGTACTTATTAAAGTAAAAAAGTCCCTCCATCACCTCTCCCTCTGTTGAAAGCCCTAAGCACAGAGGACTTAGTGCTCATAAGATCAAATCCAGGCTCACGAGACACTCTACCCATGTCATTTTGAGGTAAGGACACTTAACCTGATAGCCTGATTTGTGGCAGGAGGGGAGGGGGTGTTCTATAGATGTATTCTTATGTGTACTCAAATATATGTGCTTACCTTGAGAAAGGTCTAGAGATTTTATCATACTAATAAAGAGACTGGTAGACCAAAAAAGTTTGAAATCACTACTGAGCAATAAAATGTAATGTTAAAGCTTGAATTTTCATGTCTTCCAGTTTACCAGGTAGCTAGACATTTTAATTAGAGGATTTGAAACAACAAACAGCAAAGTTAACATCTTATTAACATCATAAAGTAACTTTTTTAAGTAGGAATCTACTAAATGCTTTTCTAAAAAAAAATATTTCATTGCCAGTCATCTGCAGTTACTTCTCTCTGAAAGATGAAGAGACACGTAGAGTTAATAAATGACTAAAGATCAGCTTTCCAGAAAAGTCCAACTCTTCCTCCAGTGTGGTTTGTACAAAGAAAAGACTGTAGTTTGCTCGTTCTATTTGCATAAAAGAATGATTCTCAGCAGCATCGATACATTTCATAGCCACTGATTAAATCTCGAATATTCATGCATGCATTAAAAAGCCTTCTGTTGCTATGGTAGAACCTAATATTATGAAATGCGTTCCAGATTTCCTTTAGGGGAAAGAATATTATAACTGAAAATTAAATGAAAGCTGCTTATCAATGAGAACACTCATGAAGAGAATGGGAAGATTGCTCTGTAAAAGAGAGTTAGGAGAGGCCAGATTCAGTTCCCAGTGAAATATGAACGTTTTATTGTCCTGGAGGCTGGAGAGATGGATACTAAAGCAGGAACAAGTGTCTTTAGATACCAGGCATCCTCTGTAAGTACAAGTCTCATTGTCTATTTGGGTAATGAGACAACAGATTCCATAATGGTAGATTTAAAGTTGAGGGAAATGGATCAGGATTGCCTACCACATAACCCAGAAGAATAATGAATAGCTATCTGGAAACTCTGGCTTTTGATACCAAAGTTCTCCCCATGACTTTGCTTTCTTGGCCTGCTTGGATATGACTCAGGTACTCACTGGCCTTTGAAATAGAATCACAGAAATTCAGAACACCAACAGACCAGTTTCTTAATCATGGTATGACCAACATTTTGGATTAGATAATTCTTTGTTGTTTGGGGGGGTACAGAATCTCAGGTCCTACCCTAGGCTTAAGGAACTAGGATATGAAACTGGAAGGGGGCCACTCTTCCAAATGACTCAGATTAGTTGAAGTTTGAGAAATGATAATCTAACTCAATTCCCTCATTTTATAGTTAAAAAAACAGAGGTTGGTTAAGGGCTATGCTAGTCAGCTTTTTATTGCTGTGACAAAAATACCTAATTAGGGCAACTTAGAAGAGGAAAAGTTTATTTTGGCTCTACAATTGTAGAGGTGCAGTCTGTGATGGGCCAACTCCATTTCTCTGGACCCCTGATGAGGCAGAAGGGCATGGTGGAAGACTGCTGCTCTGTTCATGGCAGCCTGGAAACATGGTGGGGGGATTGAGAGGAAGGGGTCACAGAGAAAATGAGCTCTTCCAATGTCAGCCCCCAGAGACCTCTTCCAGCCATGCTCTACCTGCTTACAGTTACCAGACAGTTCATTCGAACTCAGAGGGACTGATTAGGTTACAACTCTCATAATCTAGTCATTTCACCTTTGAATATTCCTGAATTAACACAGGAGCTTTGGGGGTTCTTCTCATATCTAACCCATAACAAGTCCTACCCAAGAGCAGCTGGTTAGCAGCCAAATTAGTATACCATATCTCATTATCCAGAGGGTTTGCTAAGTGTGGCTTCAGCAGAAGACGTAAGGGGCCTGTAAAGATATTTCATCCAAAAGCCAACCACAGTATTGACATGTGAAACATAGCCTTCCCCACGTTTTTTATAGGTGCATTATATTTCTACATAATGTTGGTATTTGTTGTTACGTATTCATGGATGCACACAATAACATGTGAAACATCTTGCTGCACAGAAGAGAAACTTCCAAGACTGGCTAGCTCTCTTTCTCAAATTTGATCTCCTAGTCTCTCAGGTTTCCTTGAAAATCATGCAGACACTTTTATTAACACTTTATAGTTAGTGATATGATGAATATACATCTAAATGCTTTATTGTGTTTTACTTCTTGACTGTTATCATCATATACCTATTTTATTACACAGTCACTTGGAGTTAGAAGAGTCCTTATTTTTATAATCTCATGTATTATTACTGTTGTTATTGGAAGACATGTTGTTTTATATTTTTAAACGTTTCTATGAGTTGAACTGGAATGGAAATCAGTTTATGTATGTTAGAAGATAAAAAAATGTGCTGACTATATATATTTGAGAAACCCTATATGAATTGCTTATTTTAAAAAAAGATAGAAAAAAATAGATTACTTGACAAAAATCATTTTTATTGATGATAAGTGAATATAGAAATATCTAAAAGACATTTAATTGCCCAGTTTTTCTCCTCTTTTTAATAACAGAAAATATATCCCCAGAGACATTCTTAGCTCTATTTTGACTCTTGCCTACTATATTCTGCTCACTGTGGGGATTCAGGTTGTTAATCCTAAAAGAGAGTTAGGATGACAATTTGTGCTTTCTATGGGGAAATGAAAGAGCAGGTTTGTAAGGGGTGGTGGTGGCTGCATGTAGGTTTAGATTGCTTAAGAGGCCCATAAGAAAAACAAATCACAACCAAAATGGGCCCACCTACAGTTGCTGCAGCCTAGAGAGGACTCTTTCCCAATTCTGATTTGTGCCAATAAACACTTTACAGATGTCAATTTTTCTTTTTCCTTTAGTGTTATTCATGCAATTTATGAAAATAATTTTGCAGATCTGAGTACATACAGATTTCCAAGAATGTTAAAATGCTATAAACAGCGATTGATTTACAATTGTACTGTTATTTAGTTGACATCCTTTGAAATGTTTCCATACTGAGAGTTAACATTTTGATAACCATCTTTTATAGACTTTCCAATGCAGACATGCGTGTGGGCACGCGCATACACACACACACACACACACACACACACACACAGAGTTTTATATAAATAGAATCAGATTATACAGTTTATGCAGTTTTATCATGAGCATTTTTTTAGTCTTCTTGTCTGTTTTTATCTTCATTTCCAATCATCTCCAGCTCTAAGTTAATCAGTCTTGAAAACTAAATGTATATTCTTCCGTATCCTTTTTCATTGCAAAATTACATACATCCATATGTGTTAATATCTTATTATCTTCAGCACATAAAACAGGACCAAGTGTGCTCTCAGAATGGTGTCATAAACATTATAGGTGCTCCATAAGTATTTGTTGAATGAATTAATAGTTTGCTGTCTGTGTGTGTGTGTGTGTATGTGTGTGTGTGTGTGTGTGTGTGTGTGTGTGTTATGCACTTTCTTGTATCTGGAGTTATCAGTATTTTTATGTAATTGTATAGATTTAATCAATATTATGGATGGCTGCAAAATGGCTCTAAGGTAACATTAACTTACTTAGCTACAATCCTAATTAATAGTCAAGATAGGTTTACTCTTTTCTACTATTAATAACAACTAACACCTATTGAGTATTTACCACATATCAAGTATGTTTTATAGCACTTTATGTATATTAAGTTACTGAGGTAATGTTCTCCACATTTTAGGGAACTAGGGAACTGAGCAGGAGAAGGTAAGAAACTTATTCCAGGCTATACTGGCAGTAGGTGGCAAACTAGTCAGTATGAGTTCCAAGTATATTTCCCAAAATTATTCTGATAAAAGGTAGTAAATGACACAATCATGCCGTGTACTGGAATGATGCTTTGTTTTTATTTGATAGCTTCTCTGGGGAGGAATTATTGCAAATATGGGTATATTTTATATTGCTAGATTGCTTTGAAAAATGGCAGTAATTATTTATATTTCCACCAGCAGTTTATGAGAGTTCTTTCTTCTAGCAGTATTATTTTTAAAATGTATTTTTCTCTTCTTTCTTTTTTCTTTTCTTTTTTTTTTTTTTGCCAACCTGGTGGGTGAGAAGGGAATTCTCGTTAAGTCTATATGCTTTTCCAACAGTAGTAAGGTTGAGCAACACAACTAACTTAGCAGCCATTTTTACTTGCTTTATTATAAATTCCTGCATTAAATCAGTGTTCTTCAGAGAAATAGAACCAATAAGAGTGGGTGGCGGGTGGTGTGTGTGAGAGAAACAGAATAAGGGACTGGTTGATATGTTTATGGAGGCTGCAAAATACAAAAATTTTCAGGGTAGGCCAGCAGGCTAGAGACCCAGAGATAAAGTAATGATGTGGTTCAAGCCTAAAGGATATTTACTGCAGAATTCCTTCTCGCTTGAGAGGTGGTCAGATTTTTTATTTGATTCTGTCTTCAACTGATTGGATGAGGCCTGCCCCACATAGAAGACATATTGCTTTACTCAAAATTTACCTGTAAGTCTCATCCAAAAGTACCCTCACAGAAACATCCAGAATAATGTTTGACCAATACCTGGGGCACCATGACTCAGTTAAGTTGACACATAAAATTAGCCATCATAATTGCCTATTAATAAGTTTTCATTATTTTTCTACTGAATTGTCTTTTTTATCACCTTGAACATTACTGATATTGATTCAGTAAATGTGGTGTAAATATTTTACCATTCTCTTATACACTTTATTTCTTATACTGTTTCTCATAAGTATTTTACATTTTAAATTATTAAGTTAATACCTTATCATCAGTGAACCATAGAGTCATTGAAATTTAGATGAAAATTATAGAGTACATGTAGGTTCCATTATTCTTGTAATCACTTTTGAGTTACTAATCTTCTAAATTGACTTTAGGAGACTTTTAAATTTTTTTTTAAATCAACTCAGTCTTTCAACACTACAAAATTTTTTGAAAAATGTGAAACAAATCATCATCATCTTCTTCTTCTTCTTTTATTTTTATTTATTTATTTTTTTTTTTTTTGGTCCAAAAAAAAAGGAACCTAGATTGTGACCTGGGAATGTGAGACTATATTTCAACAATTCTAATGTTTATTTTTTAATTATATTTTCACATCTCTGAAATCTGGAGGAATGTGAGAGTTAGTGGCAGGTCCTAACTTCACTGGTAACAGTCTGAAATTTAGCAGAGCAGCTTTCAATCAATAACATGTCGTATCTGCATCTCTGGACAGCTTACAGCTGTGCATTGTGTGCCATGCAGATTGGACCTTGGTTAGACAGCAGGAGGCTGTGTGAGATCCAGTTCATATTGCACTTGATAAACCATGTGCCTGCAGCTTGGGTCCAACTACAGGGGGTGGGGTTTTTTCCCCCTAATTTATACAAAAGTGCCTCATTGCTTCCCAGAGTCCTCCCATCTACAATCCAGTCCAACTCCTCTAAAGATGCATTTGCAATTGTTCTACTCCAACACCGCCAGGGGCAGCAGCATTCCTGTGAGTTTGTTCTTTGTTCCTGTCCTCTGCCATAGCAGAAGTTCCATCTTTGTGTTCCACCTCCCAAGTAGCAGATTGAAGTCATTGAAGGAGTGCTTGTTGATGGCGTCCAGTTTGGCCACCAGGGCAAACACAGACTCCACTATGGGGCCCATGTGCAGGTACTAAGAAGGCAAACATGTGCAGATACAGGTCAGAACTCAACCAAACAGAAATTACTCCTACATAAGCCCAAGCTCCAATCTGAAGGCAACACTGACAAGTTAGAAGTCTAGAGGAAGACTGTGTCTGAATCCATGGTTGTGGGCAACAAGAGACATATACCTCTAGAACACATTAACTCCAGTGTCTCAGGCATCATCAGGCAAAAGCAGCATGGTGGGTTAAGGTGTGCTTACAAATTGGGCCCACTCAGAACAAAGGCCACAGTTCCCAGAGACAGCTGTTCTCCCCACAGCAGGCCCCTGTGGCTCGGGGAATGCCCTTCCTCTTTCACCCTTTAATGCCTGGAGTGGGGGAGTGTTATGGGTTGAATATGTCCTCCACCCGAAACTCTCATGTTGAAGTCCTAACCCAGCACCACAGAATGGGATTACCATTTACATGGAAATAAGTCATTAAAGAGGTAATTAAATGAGGTCATTAGGGTAGGCCCTTATCCAATATGGCTGGTGTTCTTGTAAGAAGAGATTAGGACACAGGCAAACGTAGAGGGACAACCTGTGAGGACACAAGAAGTAGTCACCGTCTACAGGTCAAGGAGAGAGGCCTCAGGAGGAACCAACCCTGCCACACCTGGATTTTGGATTTCCAGCTTCCAGGGTGAGACAGTAAACTGCGATTGCTTAAGCCGCCCAGCCCTGAGATACTTTATCACACCTTGTCTGCGATCCTTGGTTGGGCAGCCCTTGCAAACTAACATAGGAGGTGACCATTTCCTGCTTTTACTAATCTCTCACTGTTTCATCATTCCAGGGGGATGAAAGAATTACAGGGCTGAAGGAGAGAATAAACCAAGTTTCCAAGGAAGATAGTGGGAAATTCTAATTATATTCATTATTAACTTACATTTATTATTTCTGCTACTGATTTATAACACCAATCATATTTATATTTATTTGGGGGGAGGAGCCTAGAGTGAATAGTTCCTGTTTTAGTAATTTTTTGTTGTTGTTGTTGTTTGTTTGTTTGTTTGGTTTTTTTTTTTTTTTTTTTTGGCCACTGTGACCAAAAGACTTGACAAGAACAATTTTAAAGGTGAAAAAGTTTACATGGGGCTCACAGGTTCAGAGTTCTCAGTCCATAGACACTGACTCCACTGCTTCAGGACCAAGATAAGGCAGAACATCAAGGCAGAAAGGCATGATGAGGGAAAGAAGTTAGGACGTGACAATCGGGAAGCAGAGAGACAGTTCTCACCAAGGACAAAATAGATATCCCAAAGGCACGCTCCTAGGGGCCCACCTCTTCCAGCCACACCCTACCTGCCTACGGTTTCCAGTTAATCAATTCAAGTGGGTTAATGCACTGAATTAGGTCAAGGCTCTCATTTCACTTCTAAACTTACTTGCATTGTTTCACACGTGACCTCCTATCTGAACTAAGCAGTTTCCCTACATGGCAACTATTATTTAGAGGTTTTTAAAATTCACCATCATTGAAATGTAATATTGGTTACAATGTTCCATTCTTAGAAAAAACAAGGAAATTAATTTCAGAATTTATCCCATGTTGTCACAGTGAATCAGTTCGTTTTAAAACATTTCCTTCAAAGTTATTTAAAACACTGTGTTATGATGTAGGTATTAGGTGTTCCCCATAAAGCTTATGTGTGACATGGTGCAAGGTTTCAAGATGAAATGAGGGGATTGTGAGAGCCATAATGCAATCAGTGAATTAATCCCCTGACAAGGATTAATTAAGTGATAGCTGTAGGCAGGTAGGGTGTGACTATTTGGGGTTTATTTGGGGTGTGCCTTTGGGGTTTATATTTTGTCACTGAGTGGATTCCCCCCACACACTTCTTGGTGGCCATGTCCTGACCTACTTTCCTCTGCCACACTCTTGTGCCATGATGTTTTAGCAAAAGACCTGACAAGAATACATAGTCTAAGCAAATTGTTCAAACATTGTTCTCACTCGGCTTACTTTTCAATTTTGATTCTACTATCCTTATGAGTACTATTCTTTTAAAGCCATAATATGAAATTTAAGTAAATTAAAGTCTTTAAGCATCAGAATCCATTTTAAATCTGAAAAAGATGTATGTGTCTTGAGGGAAAGCACCAACCTCTCATATTTTGTATAATGTATATTTTTTTTCCATTCATTTAATTTTGTGATAATTATTATCCTAACTACTAGCATAGATTTGGTATCTTGCTACATTTTATCTCATATTTCCATCAAGAACAATGTGCTATATATCTTAAACTGTATCTAACCTTTGGTATATAACTAACAATAATTTGTTATAATTAATATTAACTTTGAAATTGATTTATAAGGTTTTGGGTGATGGGTTTATTTTTATTTTTTAAAACATTTTTAAAATTTTTAGTTATAGATGGACACAATATCTTTATTTTGTTTACTTAATTTTATGTGGTGCTGAGGACCGAACCCAGTGTCTCACATTTGCAAAGCAAGTGCTCTACCAGTAAGCCACAACTCTAGCCTGATGGGTTTATTTTTTAATAATGTCTTCTATTTCCCATATTATAAAATTACTCCCTACTCCTAACTGTGATATCAGCTCATGTAGGATTACTGGCTGCTGGAAGGCAAAGGATGTTTTGTTTGTTTGTTTATATTCACTTAACTTCCAGTCATATTGATCCAGTTTTTATATTGTATTCGGTTGGTTGTTTGATTGGATGACAACATGAGGGTTTTTGTTAGGCAAGGGAAACAATTATTTAATTCTGGAATCATATATTATTGGGGCCTGACAGATCTTTTCCTTTGGAAATCTGACAAGATGTTTTTGTGTGATGTCATATGTAACAGGGGTTCCTACAGGGCATTAGGGATCTTAGCACCTAGTTGTTATTTATCCATGTTTTTGTTCCTCTTTCAGTAATTATTTCAAAAGATGTGGTATCTTTGAAGAAAAAACAAGTTGAAAGAATAAGTTGATCTTAAATAAATATTGAAAATTCTCCTAACATCAACTTAAAAACTAGAAACTCAGAAGTGATTATAGAATGAAGGTGTCCACATGCATCTAATTTCATCTAATTGTCAGTGACTCTGTGACTCTCTGAGTGTATTAAAATTAATAATTCAAAACTTAAAATGTTTATATAATGAGAAACAGTATGAGAACAAAGATATGATTGTGAACAAATTCTAAATTCAGTATAATAATTTAAAAGGTAGGTTTTTCAAATGGATTCAATATTGGCAACAAAGGAAGGGTGAGTTTTGGTACTTCCCTTCTCATGTTCATTATCAGGTCTCCTCAAATAATAATGGTAATGTCAACAATAAAATGGTTAAAATTAAAGACACATATGCAAGTGAGAACAAAAGCTTCTTTAGAAAATTTTGATATTAAAAAAAAAGTGCTAGTTTGCAAAGAATACGTGAAGACTAAGCACCTCTTTCTCCATCCAGTGCTTACCCTGCCAGTCCTCCTTGTAACACATGTACAGCTATTAATGTACAATAGTCTTTTTGGAGCAGTCTTGAAGCCTGACCTGCCACTTATTAATGATTGTCACCTAAAATAAGGCTAATAAGACCCTGCCTCATAGAGTTTCTGAAGGAAGTGTACCTCAGTTTATAACTTTTGTCTGTTAGTATTCATATTTTTCATCTGTTATCTAAGGGTTGATATTTTTGAGAAAATTTTAAAGATTAAATCCCTGTCGTTTATAAAATACAGAGGATGAAAGTAAAATTCTTAATGTAATCATGTGTCTTAGGATCATCCACAAGATGATCTGTTTTATACACAAAGCCTAAATTTTTATAGAAGATACACCAAGGTGGATTTCAGACAAGAATTCTCCATTTCATTAACAGAAAAGAATTCAAATTAACAAAGGCTTCTCTTATTTGTGCTGCAGAAAATTTTAGAAAGGATAAGCAATAAGATCAATTAACAAAAGAAGTCTTTAGCGTGTCCAAGAACTTTTAAATTTGTAGAGTAACATTGTAGTGATTTGTGCTACTGATGTACCTCCTCACACATCTTGAAATTAGCTATATTTAGTTCTGTAGTAGGCAGGAGTGTTATTTTAGGGATTTATTAGGTTAGCTGAAACATAGTAATCCCCACTTATCTTCAGTTTCTCTTTGTAAGGTTTTGGTTACTCCTCCTAACTTATGGATAGAAATTTATAGCTTAATGCCATATTACAATGCTTATGTCATTTACTTTCATTTCATTCCATAAGCATTACTATCTAGACAATATGTGAATATAGTACAAGATTTTTTGAAAGGGACCATGTTCACATAAATTTTATTACAGTGTATTGTTATAATCATTCTATTTTATTAGTTATTGTTAATCTTTTCTGTGCCTAATTTACAAATTAAACTTTATCATAGCTACGTAGGAAAATACGTGTGTGTGTGTGTGTGTGTGTGTGTGTGTGTGTGTTTCAGTAATATCCTGTTTCATGCATCCACTGGGATCTTGAACGTCTCCCTCACGGATAAGTCAGGGTACTGTCTTCAGAAGTGTTACTTAAATACTATCCCTCTGACTTCGAGAAATACCAGCACCCTAGAAAATTACCATCTGAGCTAAGGACTAGGAAAGTCTACCTGCTGCAAATTCATCGATATTACAGAGTTCTGTTTGTCTTAACTTTGTCTTTGTTTTGATTAATGCAAATAAAGTTCTCAATATAAAATACAGTAGTCTCACAATAAACAACAGTACCATCACTTTTGTCATGGAATACCTCATATTCTCTTATGTGTACGTCCCACCAACACCTAGCTTATATTTGGCGATCATATAAATATTTATCAAATGTATGGATGACATTTACGATAGTCCCATTGCACTCTGTGGTCAAATTCTGCAGTACCCAGTTCTGTCCGGGTTAGACTACGAAGTCCTAGAAAACTAGGGATAAGATTGGTTACAAGTTGCTCACGCTCAAACTACAATTCCCAGCATTCACCGAAACGCCGCGGTCGCAGTGCGCTCTGGGAGAAGTGTAGTTTGTGCGGAGGCTGCGCAAATCTCTACATCCGAGTCCTGCGGAACTTATTTTGTGTGCAGTTATTTTAGACGGTAGGATTTAAGAACAGCTTCATTTCCGGTACCACCGGAAGCAATTGGAAAATGGCGTCTTCTTTGCCGATCGGTCCCGTTCCAGCAGCTGGGAAAAGTGAATTTCGCAACCAGAAGTCAAAGCCGGAGAGCAAAGGTGAGGTTGTATGAAAAGTGAAGTCTTGGTTTTGTGGATATTGAATTGCGATTTTTTTTCTTTCTCTGTGTCTGGACGTATAAAGCCATCTGTAGCCTGTTTATGAAGTTAAGTGTCTGTACGTATTATTGCTAATGGTGCCGGAGTTGACTGCGCCTGCAGGAATAACTGACCGGTATTCTGGCCTCATGTTTCCAGCTCATTCTTTTTGCCAAGTCTACCCCCACCACAGCACCAATCCCAGTGAAACTATTGTGGAATCCGTTTCCTCTAAAAGAATGAGGATTTAAAAATTGCGGAGGGCGCTGTGGAAATTTACAGCGCGCTGGTGGCTGCAAGTCATTGACAGAGGACTAAGATCTGGTGGGATCGGTAATCTTTATATACGGAACGCTAATATTGAAAGAGTGCAAGAGATAGTAATTAATATGGGGAAGGAGCTATATGGCATGCCCTTAATTCCATTTTTTTCTGCAAATAAATTTTGGAACATTTATCATTATTCCTTTTTGTCAGATGGCCAAACTATTAGACGATATAACTCTTAGACTTTAGACCGCCTTGTTTTTAAATTGCAATCTTGCATTGTAGTCTCGTTTATCATATCTACCTTCATTATGAATGAAAGAGACTATAGAAATAGCTGGGGAGCTGCTCAACCAATGTTGTAAGAAGTGGTATAAAGCTTGAACTCTCATTCAAAATGCATTGGGAAGATATTAAAGAGTTGTCAATTGTTGCTGTATTTTTATATAAGTATGTAACGTACATAGCAGAGACTGTATATGAAGAGCAAAGTCAGCACTTGGGGGACTAGCGCTGAGACTATGAGTAAATAAGGTTACCATATCCCAGAAGCTCTCTACATGCATGTGTCAAATCATATTGTCCTTTCTGGGAACCTGCAATAATCATTCTGAATGGTGTTAAGCATTCTGTTACCTTTCTTTATACTCTTTATTGCCTGTTCAGCAAAATAGTTTAATTTTGCCTCTTTCAGTTTTACATGAATGAAAGTGACTTGTATGTATTCTTCTGTTTTACCCCGGCTTGGCTTTATTTTGATTATTCAACCAGGGTGACACCTTTACTCTTTGTGGATGTTTTCTGTTAACATGCTTAAGGGTTTCTCTATGCACTTAGGGTTGGAATTCTTCAAGTGCAGGGTATGTGTAAGTAATGCTAACACTTCCTCAAGGATTGTGCCAATTGTGATTCCCAATAGCAGTGGAAGAGAGTTCTCATCACTCTAAATCCATACTGAACTATGATATCTGAATTTTGAATTTGTTATCTTGATAGGGATGACATGATAACAGGTTGTTGTTTTACTTTGAATATCTCTGATTACAGATGAGTTTGACATTGCTTTATATGTTTCTGAGCTATTTATATTTCCTTTATTATGAATCCCCTTTTTTAATTTCTTTTGCTTTTTTTGTTTCAGGATTGGAGTGGATGGCTTTTCTTATCAATTCATAGCTATAGAAATTGGATAGGGACTTTAAAGATGCATTTTAAGTAGAATTTGAAAAAAAAATTCAGGATATTGGGGGATGAATGATATATGAGGATTACCTAATTCTCTTTAATTTGAACCAGAAGTAGCAAAGTGAATGTGTCTAAAAGAAGAAGATAGCAAGTTTACTTGACCTGGATCTATAACATGGGCTAAAGACCTGCTTTTCAAACTTTAGGGTGCTAAAGAATCTCCTGATAATATTGTTAAAACACAGATTCCTGGGCCTCTCAAAAGAGATTCTGATTCAGTAGATCTGGTGTAGGGTTCAAGAATTTCATGTCTAAAAAACTTCCAGTTTTTGATGATGTTACAAGTGGTGGATCATGCCTTTGAGTAGAATGATATTAGAGAGTAGCTATTGGATTTAAGGGGCTCCTAAAATCCAGGATTAGGAGCTCCAATAAGTGATTCAGGAGATAATGTTTTGGCCCTTAAAACATATTTTCTTTTAGTGAAAGAAGACCTAGACTGAGTCAGCTTTATTTTCCCTTAAGCAAGACTGAGTGTCTTTTTCTATAAAATGGGAATAATAATACTGATCCTTCATGTCTGGCATATTTGCTATGAAAGCCATATAGAAATGGGGCACTGAAAGCTCTTTGGAAAAACCTAAAATCCTATTCAGGTAATTTTTAACTGACATTATACCCCAGAATGAGCTTTTAGCTTTAAGATGTTGTGTGCGCGCATACACACGCGCGCACACACACACACACTCTCTCTCTCTCACTCTCTCAAGTTCCACTCCAGGAAAGAAAGGTTAATATTTAAAATAGTGATATAAACAAAATTATATTTAAATCTTCAGCACTGTCGTAGTGTAATACAATATGGTCTCTAGAGTACCTACTATCTGCTCGGCATGTGCTGTTGAGTATGGAACAAGGAGGAGACTCCCTTCCCTTAAAGAACTGTCTTATGAGGTAACTGCAATGTATGGTGATAATTTTACACAGTGTTTGATAGTGAGGAGGCATGTTCTTTGTTAAATAATATAAAAAGCAGGGAAGAAGTAATACAAAAAGAGTATTGGGAACCTTGTTAGTGTGTATATATAATGTTAACAGAGTGCCCTAAAGAACTTTAAAATGTGACCTGTAAATTTTTTCTTGCTTGTAGATGAATCGGAGCTCCTCACTGTTCCTGATGGTTGGAAGGAGCCAGCTTTTTCTAAAGAGGACAATCCCAGGGGACTCTTGGAAGAGAGCAGTTTTGCAACTTTGTTTCCCAAATATAGAGAGGCTTACTTGAAAGAGTGTTGGCCTTTGGTGCAGAAAGCCTTGAATGAACATGTAAGCATATTTTATACATTTCATTGAGATTTTGCTCTCACATATGCCAAATTAAGTAAATGTGTGCTCATGGATTTTTTTTTAAAGGTGCCACGTAGCTAGTTATTTTGGTTTCTTTGGTAGTTTAAACAGTCTAGGTAAATTTTATTCGTATAGTTTATTTTTACTTTAGTGAGTAATAAAATTACTTTGAAAAAGTCACATACCATTAGTATTTTAGAGGTTTTATGAACTGTCAAAAACTTATAAAGTCCAAATTTCAGAATGCCTATTCTAGGCTATGATAGTTACCATATCCCTGTTCGTTCTGAACTGAGTCATGTTCCTAATTGCTTAATTTTCATTTTCAATAAAAGCTGTAGATGTGGCCAACTATCTACTATTCTGTTTCTGTGGCCTTGTCGCTAGAGAAGTGTATTTGGTTTTTTGTTTTTTAAATTGAAGATTGAAACACATTAGTAATTTGAGAGGTCAAAGTGACTATAATGAGCCTTAAAAAAAGAATGTATCACATATGATAAGTATTGTTTTATGAAGCTTATGGTTCAATTTTACATGTGTGTGTTTATATGGGTACTAGATTGTGATATAAAATGTATTTCTCACTGTGGGACTGCGCTGGAATTGATCGTACCCCATTGTGAAGGTAGCCAGTCCAGCTCCAGGCTGTTTTACAGCTATCTATGTCTGAAATTAAACTTGGTCTTCTTCTTCTTCTTTTTTTTTTTTCCTTGTAAATTCATAGATACCCAACCTTATGTTGAATCGTTCACCACTTACTCCATTGAATTAGTCTTCAGATTATGCTCCACAAGTCAGATAATTGCATTTTATTTGTGTGGTCGAAGTCTAGTTCTTGCCATTGAGAGTTATCTTGAAAATATTTTGGAAGGAAACTAGATTGGAGCTGGGTCCAGGATAGTGAAGCTATACACTGTTACATTTTTATTCTAGGTGAAGTATTCTAAAGCCAAGTATAAATGGTTCAATAGCTTTGATTTGTTATATTTTGTGAAATATGAAATTAATCAAGTATTCATTACTTATATTTAACTACCCAGCTTCTTTAGGGAGGGAGTTGATAGAATTTGAGAGATGGCTTAATGGCATAGAAGTTAATAGCTTGGTTAGTACAGGCTATTTAATTATTTAAACTTGAATTCATTTTTAGACAACTGTTTGTTTGGTCTTTTCTCTTTGAAGCATGTTAAAGCAACCCTGGACCTGATCGAGGGCAGTATGACTGTTTGTACTACAAAGAAGACTTTTGACCCATATATCATCATTAGGGCCAGAGACCTAATAAAACTGTTGGCAAGGAGTGTTTCATTTGAACAGGTGAGTTTAGAATTAGATTTACTTATATCAACGTTAGACAACCTATAATGTATCTTTCCTGCCTCCCTTCTTCCCTCCCCCTTTTCCTGCATCCTTTCACAATTGTGTTTTCATGTTTGTTTAGATTATAATTATTAGGCTAATGAGTAATTGTAAAAATAAGTAATTGTGAAGCATACTGATGTATTTTTATTTTTCCAAAAGGCAGTACGAATTCTTCAGGATGATATCGCGTGTGATATCATTAAAATAGGTTCTTTAGTAAGAAATAAGGAAAGATTTGTAAAAAGAAGACAACGGCTTATTGGTCCAAAAGGATCTACATTAAAGGTACTTTTTATCAGTGGAAAACTTGAGTTTCTTTTAATTTTTCATTGTATTGAATTTAACTTAACTGTTCTTTCAATATAGGCATTGGAACTCCTAACAAACTGTTACATTATGGTTCAGGGAAATACAGTTTCAGCCATTGGACCTTTTAGTGGCTTAAAAGAGGTAAGAACTATTATCTTCAAGTAATCATTAGAGAACAAATGAAATGATTTGATTATAATTTATTGGATAATACATTTTAGAATTATATTTTTAGAATGTGTTTTGTTTGCTCGTTAGTAAATACTTTGTAAGGGAATCATCACCCATAACATATTTTGGCCAACCTTTGATGACTATGGAGACATCTATTTCTGAAATAGGCCTGTGCACCATCACTCTTCTTACTATAAAATTTAAATGGGTATTTAAGATCTTAGTCTATAATGTGAGAAGTGTAGTATATTTACATATGTTCAAGTGATTGGAGAATTGAGCAGACATTACTTGCAATAATGTGTACAGCCAGTAAAGATCAGATTCTGAAAATATTTTTCTTCCAAGAATACATTTTTGCCGTGTACAGGGTGCACACCTGTATTCCCAGTGACTTGGGAGGCCTGAGTTAGTAGGAATGCAAGTTCAAAGCCAGCCTGAGCAAAAGCAAGGCTGCTAAGCCACTCAGTGAGACCCTGTCTCTAAACAAAATACAAAAAAAAAAAAAAAATAGAGTTGAGTATGTGGCTCAGTGGTCAAGTGCCCCTGAGTCCAATCCCCAGTACCAAAAAAAAAAAAAAAAATCTTTTTTTGTTTGAATTTTAGTAAGTATATTAAATATTTTCCTGAAACTTTAATTTGCCAAATGTTATGAGAAAACCTACAGCAAATGCTGTTTCTGTTAGCTCATTTTGTTACTGTCACAAAGCTGGAACAGGAAAGTCAAGTTACTTTCTTAAATAAAGTAGCAGTTTCAGTACTTGAACACTCATTTTCAGACTCTTATTTCCAATTCTTTTCTCCTTAAATCACACAGCTCCAGGAGGTTGTTGTATTGGTTCCAAGTACCATATTTCAGCACTAATAGAGAAACATTGTAACCAAGGGAGGTTGACTGCTATTATGAAATATTTAGAAGCCATTCAGAACAGTTAAAGGAATTATCTTCAATTTGGTGATCATTCCTTGATTTATAGGCTGCCGTGCAATATGTTAACTCCTCTTCTATCTGGTTTATTAAAATATTCTAAGAGTCTAATTTATTTTTCTTTGCAAATTTCAGGTTCGAAAAGTAGTTCTAGATACTATGAAGAATATTCATCCCATTTATAACATTAAAGTGAGTGTTCATTGCATATCACTCTACCAGTGATTGTAAACTACTCTTAACTACAGAAACTTTTCTTGAAATTAAATTTTTTATGAGTCTAATATACAAATCTGATAATACAGCTAATTTGAGTGAATTAGAGGTAGAATTCAGCCCATTCAATTCCCCTAGTCCTCCTTTGGGGCTTAGATCTCCAGTGTAAAAATTATTGAAGAGAATACTATAATTTATTTTATAGCTCTGATATAATGAAAATAAGTTTCATAGAATTTATCGTAGATCATAATCAATTCAGTTTTCTTGAATTATGATCACATGTATTATATTTAAAGATGTGATCTTTCAAAATTTTGCCTATTTCTATTGAAACTGGAATATCTTAGATTACATTAAAACCTTTAGAATTGAACAAATTGTAGTCCCTCAGAAAGATCTATTACATCCCTGTGTGTAAAAAGTTTGTGATTATACTTGGAAATATAATAGTATGATGAGCTCTGTTATTATGGTTATTTATTGAGCAATTCACTTAAATTTGATAAAGCTAAAAAAGTCACTTAGATTAGGTTAAAGATATTTTGAGTTACATTGGAATATTACAGATAGAAAGCTAGTTGTGCATCTGATGCTTGGTTGGCTTTCTCTTAATATTCCAATGTGTATAAAATTCAAATGGAGTGGGGTGAATGTGAGAATAGTATTGACTTTTGTCTAATCATCAAGACATTTTTTTTCCTTTCCCTCTTAATGACTATTAAAAGTTTCCTGCTTACAGGGAACATCAGCTAATTAAGAATCCTATCTGCTATAATTAAGTTGAATTATAGAGGTTTTATTGGAATACTCACTGAAAAACCAAGTATCATTTTTATCTCTTAACAATTCCCTGTTTCTTAATGTAAATTTCTAATGATTTTCTGATGCTTAACTGATTATACATATTTATGATGACATATCTTTTTATTAGTGCAATTGGTTAATTCTACTAAAGAGATTAGGAACTGTTCCTTTTAAAATTGTATTTGTAGAAGCAATATTTATTATAGTTTAAATAAATGTATCAATTTTGAAATTAAATTTTATTTTATGTGTATGACTGAAGACCTTAATGATTAAACGGGAATTGGCAAAAGATTCTGAATTACGATCACAAAGTTGGGAAAGATTCTTGCCACACTTCAAACACAAAAATGTGAATAAGCGCAAGGAACCGAAGAAGAAAACTGTTAAGAAAGCATACACACCATTTCCACCACCACAGCCAGAAAGTCAGGTTAGTATTAAATGTTGAACTTTAGTATATAAAGGAAGAACTAATCTTATTTTGTTGGAAATTTTATTTAGGGTAGTTTAGGCGCAGGGAGGGAGAGAGAGTGCATGTTGTTTGGAGAGGTAGAAGAAGCTAAAGTGTAAAAAGGCACATTTTGAGCTAAATGCATGGAGTTGGGGAGTGGGGCCTTTACATTGTGAGTGAACTGCATCAAGATGTTTTTTTGTCAGTTGTGTCTCTGTAGCCAATGAAAATGTTCTATAGATTTTTAAAAATTCAGAGATTTAGCCCATAGTATCTCTACTTTGCTTCAGCAATATTCTTTTTTGACCCTGTTCTGTATGATTTTAGAAATCATAAATTTCAATATTCATTCTTTTTCTGAGTTATTTTCTTTTCTCTTTGTTTTCTTTCATGCCACTTTTCTTTTTTTTTTTTTAATATTTTTTAGTTGTTGATGAATCTTTATTTTATTTATTTGTATGTGGTACTGAGAATCGAACCCACTACCTCTCGCATGCTAGGCAAGCGCTCTACCACTGAGCCTCAACCCCAGCCCCTTGTGCCACTTTTCCCTTCTGTCATACTTTCTAAGACTTGGATTAAGTCCCCAAACTTTCCCATAATGCACTACCATATGAAACTGGAGAAAATCCTGTCTGTGAATTAAATCTACTAGAGATTCATATTTCCATCCTTACATCCTCAGTATTATCTGGCAGCTCTTGTCTTAATTCTGTCAACACCTTCTCACTCCTTGACTTTTCTGAAATATTTGAGGCCATCAGGAAAAACTCCTTCAACTTAACTCTTCTCTGTAATTCTTTTCCTCATCTGCATTAATTATTTCCATCTGTGTGAATTTCATCTATATCTCTGGTATTGCTTACGTATTCTCTCCTTTGCATATGTCTTAAAAATAATTCATCTCTACTAGTTGTTTTCTGCTCAGGATATAAACTCTTCCTTTTCTATCATCTTTTCTCCTCCTTATTTGAGTTTTTCAGGGAAAGTGTGATAAGAGGCCAAAGGGAAAAAGGAGTAGTGATCATGGTGAAAAAACAATGGAAATGGTAGCTCACGGAGAACAAAGTGAGATCAGAAGGAAAATGATAGCTGAGAAGAGCATAGTGGAGCCAATCGATAAAACCTTGCTTCCATAGCACCTGCCATACTTCTTATGACCTGTTTTGTACTAATTGGCTGTTCTTTCTTCCTTACCTCTGCAAATCTCTTTTTACTTTTTTTTAAATTAACATGTATTAACTATACATATTAACAGGGTTCAGTGTAATGTTTATGTAAATGTATGTACACAGAGCCCAGATAAGACCTATCTTTCCTTTTTCTACCTCTACCCCCAGTCTAGTTCATGTTGCTACCTTTATGAAGAGAGAGAGTATTGACTCCACTGTTACCCTAAAGATGTTGTGACTTTCTTAGGAAATTACTTTTCATCTACATTATTTCTTTTTTTTTTTTAATGTATTTATTTTTTTATTTGTTTTAATTAGTTACACATGACAGTTCAATGATCTTGACATATCGTACATTTGAATCAGATGGGGTATAATTTCTCATTTTTCTGAGTGTCCAGGTTGCAGAATTACATTGTTCATGTAGTCACGTATATACAAACAGCAATAATAAAGTCTATTTTATTCTGCTGTCCTCATCTACATTATTTCCAACATAATTATCAATATTGTTTTCAATAGATTGATAAAGAATTGGCTAGTGGTGAATACTTTTTGAAAGCGAATCAAAAGAAGCGACAAAAAATGGAAGCAATCAAGGTAAGACTCTTTATGTCTTGCTGATAATGTTAGTAACAACATTCATAGATTCTGAATTCTTAAAACTAAACTTTATTTTACAAATGTACTTTTAATAACATAGGCTAAACAAGCAGAAGCTCTCAGTAAGAGACAAGAGGAAAGAAACAAAGCGTTTATTCCACCTAAAGAAAAAACAGTTGTGAAACCTAAGGAAGGTAATGCTCATTTTTCACTTTTTGATGTAAAAAATCCATTGTCTATGAAAAATAAATCCATAGTGAATTTATCTGAGTCTGTCGTGTTAATAAGTAAAGAAATAATCATATCTTTTATCAGTTGTCTTAGCATTTCCTTAATTATCAAGTCTAAGGACAAGAAGCGAATGAGATAATTTATAATTCAGAAGCAGCTAATGCATATTTTTAGAGTATCCAGAGTACCAGTTCTTCCCCATTCTCTGACCCACGCTTGGGAAAGATAAAAACCCAGAGTAATCTTTGTATATTATATAAGAATAGAAGTAATGTAAATTTTGCTATCATGATTCAAAGAGGGCTTTCAGTGAAACTGTTTTTTCTCTTTATAATGATCTGTGGCTTAAGATTTGTTTCTATGTTGTTAACGTTGAGTACTTATTACTAAACAAAGTAATGACAGGAGATTTTCTAGCCTCATTCTAAAGTAGCCCTCCAAAACTGTCAGTGCACATTGTTTAAACTGTCATGCCATTTCCTAGCAACACGTACATAACCTGTTAATTTATTTTCAGTTTGTGCAATCTGTCAATTAAGTACTTTGGATATCTAGTAGCTAGTTAACCTCAGCCTGTGTTAACTAAGAATGTAGCTGCTTTGTAGTGGAGTATGTAATGGAGGCTTTAAATCTCTGTGCATCTCAAGTGACTAGGCTGTACATATGGTGACATTTTATTTTGGGATTCTTTTATGTTCTTAAATACTGTGTGTAAATGTAAACAGATGCATTTTTTTCATTGTTGCCTTTATTTTGTTCATGTTTTTGGCATTGATTAGATGCTTTTGTGTTGTTAGGAAGACCTCCAGATACTCTGGAGCTATTGTCTTTTTTTACAGAAAGCTTGTTAATACTAGTCATTAATAATAATATTGGAAAGCCTGAAGGTTTTTTTGGGGGGGTAGGAGGTGTGCTGGGGATTGAACACAGGGCCTTGTGCAGGTGAGGCAGGCACTCTACTAACTGAGCTATATCCCCAGGTCAAGCTTGAAGTTTTTGTTATGGTCCTAGATGAAGTAGATTTTGACCTGTAGCTTCATGATTTGCTTATTAAAATTATTGAAGCTGGAAAAGCTACGTGTAATATTTTTTATAAAATGTAACTTTAAATTATTTCAGTGTGTAAGATGGAAAATTGATATATTAATGAGTAATGTTCCAAAATAAGGAAAAGAATGTAAATAATCTCAAGATTTAGGGAAAAAAAGATTAATTAAATTCAGTAATTGGTACAAATTGTTTACACTGTCATGCCATTTTCCTATGAACTCTCACTAGTGCATATTTAGAGACTATGATTTGAAGAAATTTCTAACTTTAGCAACATGTTGTATATTTTATAACCTAACCTTTTGGTTATTAAAATAGTGATCTGAAATTATTATCTAAAACATATTGTTTTAATTTGTATAGAATTGCATACATTTTCTTTTTAATTTTTGTAGCATCTACTGAAACTAAAATTGATGTGGCTGCCATCAAGGAGAAGGTTAAGAAAGCAAAGAACAAGAAACTGGGAGCTCTTACAGCTGAAGAAGTTAAGCTTAAGGTGGAAGCAGATGAAAAGAAAAAGAAGAAAAAAAAGTAACATTAAAAAAAGAACCAAAACCCCCTGAATTAGAATTTATAAAACTATCTCCTTTTGTAAAGGATTTTGAGATATTAGGGCATTAGTTGTCCTATGTGTGAGAAATAATATTTCTGAGTTTCATATAATAATATTCTTTATAAATATATTCTTGTGTATTTTGAAAAATTTTGTGCTAGAAAGTGCTATGTGTACATTGTACCTAATCAGGCAGGTTTTGCCTAAGCATGAGTTTAGGAGTAACTTTTAAGTTTTTTTATATATACATTTTTGGAACGTGACTATTGTAATTTTTCATTAAATCCAAAGTCTGATGTCGTTGGTTAGTTTTTAAACATAATCATGTCCCAGCATATGGTTTTGAGGAAAATAAATGCCAGTTTTTCAGTGCATTCTCTCTCCCTGATTATCCCTTCTTACAATTTTGTTTTATTTTAAGAGTAAACAGCTCATAAGCAGAAAATCAAGGCCTCTGAAATCAAATACTTCAGTTATCAAGTCTGAGGAAGTGTTAAACCAGAAAGATACCAAATTGCAAGAGAACAGGGAAACGAGGTATATTGAGCTAAAGCAGCATGTAAGAAGCACCAATCACTGGAGTTAACTTAGAATCACATAAGTCTAGCTCATTAATTTTATAGATTTGGAAGCTAAACTAAAGCACAGGAACTAGATTACATATGGAAAGCCCAGTGGTGGCAACCTGAAAACAATGCTTATTCATAAAAAAAGTGCAAAGTAAAGATGAGTTTATTCTATAAATAGGAAGTTGAGCCATTTTTATTTTGAGCAAGTCTTTACTGCAGCAGTGTATTTTTTAAAAATAATGTTTTAAAGTGGAAATTAGAAATACACCCAATTTTTACTTTTTTTAAAAAGCCATATGAATAAATCTCTCCCTCCCCCCCAGACTGCATTAGTCTAAAATACTTAAATTAGGGTATTTTTTCTTTATCCAAATGGTAATTATAACGGACATTATTAGAATTATTGAATTAGCAATAAGAAAGAGAGATGTGTATCTGTTTCGTAAAAATATGGGCCAGGCTGGATCCACAAGAGAGTAGTAACCTGTGAAATAAACATAGAAAGTCCTCTAAGACATTGTTTCTCATAATGGAATGACATAAATTACATAGTGCTTAATGAAACAATTTAGGATGTGTATACATACGTGTGACCTTGTCTCTCTTTGGATTAACTGTGAAGTCGGGGAGAATTAAAAAAAAAAAGTTAGGTACAGGTAAGATTTTTATTTAAAAAAAATAAAGTGTAACTATTGACTTCATTGCAGTGATTTTCAAATGATTTAAGAATTTTTTTATTTATATATGACAACAGAATGCATTACAATTCTTATTACACATATAGAGCACAATTTTTCATATCTCTGGTTGTATACAAAATATATTCACACCAATCCATGTCTTCATACCTGTACTTTGGATAATAATGATTATCACATTCCACCATCATTAATAACCCCATGTGCTCTCCCTTCCCCTCCAACCCCTCTGCCCTAATAGAGTTTGTCTATTCTTCCCATGTTCCCTCTTCCTATCCCACTATGAATCAGCCTCCTTATGTTAAAGAAAGCATTTGGTTTTTTGGGATTGGCTCACGTCACTTAGCGTTATCTTCTTGAACTTCACCCATTTACCTGCAAATGCCATGATTTTATTCTCTTGTATTGCTGAGTAATATTCCATTGTGTATATATGCCACATTTTTTTTTTTAACCATCTATTGAAGGGCATCTAGGTTGGTTCCACAGTTTAGCTATTGTGAATTGTGCTGCTGTAAACATTGATGTCGCTGTGTCCCTGTAGTATACTGTTTTTAAGTCCTTTAGGTATAGACTGAGGAAAGGGTTAGCTGGGTCAAATGGTGGTTCCATTCCCAATTTTCCAAGAAATCTCCATATTGCTTTCCATAGTGGCTGCACCAATTTGCAGTCTCACCAGCAGTGTATGAAAGTACCTTTTCCCCCACATCCTCACCAAAAGAATTTTTTTGTCCTAACTGTACTAACATTGTATTTTTAAGTCTGCTTTTTATATGAACTTTTTATACAGAGGAAACTATCTATTATAAATAGAAAATTATCTTACATAACTATATCCTTCAGATAATAAATACAATCAAGAGTTAAAAAAATTTAAAAATTTAAATCATATTAGAAATAATCAACATGAGCAGTTTATCAAAATATTTTTCTTGAGAATGGGTCCTTCCCTGAGAACAACGATATTGTGAATGCTGAATCAATACTAAAGGGACAGTAGCTTCTTTCATCCATTCCAGTTTATCACTAAGTCATCATTAGGACTTTTGGCTTATTAAAAGCAGTAACTATGCTCTTTTTTTTTTTTTTTTTTTTTACTGAGCTTTATTTAGATTTTTTATTTCAGAGTACTGGGAGGAAATAAGTCCCACAACTGCCTTTAACCTTCTTGATCTTTTGTTTTATTAAATGACCTTTTCCACACCAGTTGTACATCAGTTGCTCTTGGGTTCCTGTAATGGAAGCCATCAAGAACCTAGCCCTCTGGGCACTTGTGAGCATCTTTGAACATCATCATACCTGGGAGTGAGCTTTGTGCTGAGTTACCATGAAGCTGCTACCCTAACTTTTTGCAGTTATATCCATGAATTCAAGGGTGTGATATTCTAATTATTTTTTTCTTGTATATATTTTTAAATATTCAACAAATATACATCTACTAGCTAAAATTACCTTTGTATCACGGGTGTGCTTGACATGTGTTGCAAAACAGTTTGGTATGGCCTCTTGGTATTTATTGAACTACAGATAGTATCTAGAAGACTATGAACAATTTTTTTTTTTTCTGGTGTTTGCCATAATTTGTGAGTTGAAATCTGTTAAATAAAAGGTTTTATCTAACTTTACCCTACTCAGACTTCAGGATAAAAGGTGGGATGGGGATGGTTATCCTTTCATTTTTTTAAATTATAAATCCTGTCATTCCCCGCTAGTGCAGAAAAATGGAATGCTTTCAAGGAAGCCAACATTTTACAGAAAAATTGAGTTTTCTGAAAATTAGTGGCAGAATTAATCTGGAGGATGCTATGGTAAATGGGTGATATGTTTTACAATATCTTGTAAATATGCAAGTTAGCATGTGCTTTTACCCTTAGGAGCTCAGGGATTTTCATTCTTGGACTAGAGCTTTAATCTGAGTTTTATCTCCCAAGATTAGAGACCATCTCAAGTTTAGAGCTCCAAAGATCAAAAACAAACTGTCAGCAATATTATTGTGATGGCATTACTAATTATGTAGAAACTTTAAAGGAAAAATGTGATTTTACCCTAAGTTATTTCACCAAACCCATGAGGTGATACTATCAAGCACATTTTATAGTTATGGAAATAGGTTCAGAAAGTTGCCTGAGGTCACAGTGGTAGAACTGGACACTGAACTGGAAACTGGCATATGGTTCTAAAATCTATGGTTTTAACTCGTATATTATACTGCCTAATGTGGAAGAAACTTACACACGGATACACACTTGTGTATATATGTATGCTTTGTTGTAACACTCTAAAAGAATTTGGTTAACATGTTGTATTCTCAGAAGAGATTAGTTGCATTTTGGATACATGTTACTGGGTTTTCCTAACAAACTTGATGTGAGTGGAATAAAAAAAAAAAAAAAAATAGTTGTACTGAGGGAAAAATAACTGGCTTAGAGAGTTGATCCAGAAAGTGCCCCTATGCCTGGAGTAAGGTTTACAGTTTAATGTTTACAAATAGGAAGGAAACAGCAATTTAAAAGAATCCTAATTTTGTGTGTGAAAGGAATCTTAGGAAATGTAAGCAATGCAACATTTTTTTTCCAAATGAAAATTTATGCAGTAAAACTGGGCTCACTGTCCTATCCTAAGCATCCCACCCCAGCCCTGCTGTTCTGAGCAGTTGAGTTTGTTACAGATAAAGGCACAAAGTATTATGTGATTTGCATAGTAGCTTACTCGAGGTTTCCCTTCACACCTTGAGAAAATAAAGGATATTTTAAAAGATCTTCTTAAAGAATATCTCAAATTTTTCTTAAACATATTTATTTCTAGAACGGTAAGCCATTGGGTTGGTTACTCCTCGATGCCAATTTCCTCAAAAACAGCTATTAGGATAAAATAATTACACTCTTAACCGTAGAGAAAGGCATAATGGTTTCTATTCCATTATTTCATTTGTGGGTTGTTCCTTTTACTCACCACAGAGATTTTGTAAACATTTGTCATCTGGAGGACAAGCACTGCAGGTGTATCCCTTCTGGTATGGCCAAGTTGGGTAATTTCCTCTGTAAAGCAGAAGAAGCCTGTCTATTAGTAGAGTTTTTGTTTCCAATTACAATTTACTGTGAATCCTTGACCAGATCCAGAATGATAATAAGGTGGAAGTGAAAATTATTGAGAGCTTGTAAGCAACCAGTAGTTAATAACATGTGAAGAAAAGGAAATACATGGAAAGCTACTAGTATGTGTAGGGTTCATTCAATGGTCCTCTTAATTTACATTATTTCACTTCTGACAATTCTGGGAGGAAGTTATTTTTATTTCTGAGGATCTAAGAGATTAGTGACTTGCTCCAAATCACAATTTACACATACCTGAGTCAGGAGGAAAACTAGATTTGTCTGACATCAGGGCTGTGCTTCCTTTACTGTTTTCTGGCCTGTGTAATTGCTGTCATCCAAAAATCTGCCCATCTCATGAAAGCTATCATGACCTGTATTTACACTCATTATTCAACCTAGCCACCATCGTTTTTATTGGATAGGAAATGCCTTTCAAAATACACACACACACACAGAGGAAATTCTGAATTACAGGTTGTTTTCACATAAAAGATGATCTGTGAATAATAGCTAAATATCGGTCATTCACTATGTGTTAGGCACTGTTTTAAGCATCCTTGAATGAGATAATCACAACATTTCTATGAGGATTTTACTGTTTTTTATTTATCCCTATTAGATAGCTAATGGCTTAGGCACAGTACAAATAACTGACCAAGGTCACTGATAGAAAGTGAAATTATATATATATTTTTTTTAGAGAATTTTTTAATATTTATTTTTTAGTTTTCAGCAGACACAACATCTTTGTTTGTATGTGGTGCTGAGGATCGAACCCGGGCCACATGCATGCCACGTGAGCGCGCTACAGCTTGAGCCACATCCCCAGCCCCCGAAAGTGAAATTATATATAAACATTTTATATTCCCATGAGCACCTAAAGAGTAGCAATGCTGACAGGCTTGGTACATTGTATCAGCAAATCTACCATTGCCCTAATTTTTTAAACTCTGCTTTTGGAATGCGGTTCTTCTTCTTTGCCTTTTGATAGCTTGGTAAATCCTATGGACTCTTTCTTAAAATAGGATGATTTTTAATTGCATAAAATACGTAGGAACGTGGGAAACTAATTAAACAGAAATAAGCATCAAAATGTTGAAAAAAGAATCATGATATAGAAATATGTGCTTTTCTATTAAGTATTAAACCAGATCTAGCAGGTTCTAATGTTGTAAGTAGTTTCAAATCAATGTTAATCATAAATATTTTTAGGTATCTGCAGCAACTAGAGTTAATGTGAAAATAACTACTATTTTCAAAGACACAGATATTGTTAATACAGAGTCACAGTGCTAAAAAGCCTAGTCTGTTGTCTTCATTCACAGTGGAAGGAATTTTAATTTTTTTTTGAACCATGTTCATGAACTCCCATCCCAGTAAAACTATACATTTAACTCTAGTGTTAAGAAGCCCCCAGTTAGAGGCTTTATATTAACACCTCATTTTTTTTCAATCCAAGATATATGTTCTAATCTCATTTGGCATCACATTTGGCATCACATTATTGGTTGCTTCAGAAGTGAAATTTATCCATGTACTGTATAATCAAAGCAATATAGTAGAAATTCTGATAGCAATCACAAAAGATCCAAATTAGACGTTAGTCTTGGAATATCTTTCATTGTTAAAAAGCATAATACTCATTAAATTGTTTAAATTCTAGATGGTTTTAACAAAATCATTTATGCTACCTTATGCTTCAACTATGCATTCCAAACTGTAAAGGAGAAGGAAAACATTGCTACTTAAAAATAAGCTAAAAACAAGATAGTTGTGAGTTGTAGGTAAAGTGAAGAATGCATTTGGGAAAAGCATGCTACTAGAAAGACCTGGGTTTGTCTAAGTGAGAGTGATTATGACAAAGAGATCTGAAGTATTCTATCCAGTGAAGAAGCAGAAAGCTTTAGTATTTTTTTCTAGTACCTTGAGAGAAGATTGGGACACTGGGGAAGAGAAGTTAAATATGATTAAGGGTTCCCAAGGCAGAGATGGCCAAACCATACTAGCTACTGTTCTTGTAATTAAGGTTATTTCCTCCTCTGTGTTACTGTCCTGTTCTCCACTAACCACTCTGGGTAGAGATCTGTTACCATGGCTTTGCTGAATGATGCCCAGGGGAATGAAGAAGAGAGAAGTACAGGTGACTGGAGAACTAAGCATCCTATTCCCCTTCTGAGGCATTCTCAGAAACACTGGGGAAATACTGGATTATGTGGAGTGGGGGCATATGGCTTTGAAGATATAAGAAAAGGCCTCAGAAGGCAGAAGGAAATGAAGACCTTCCTAACTGGCCCCTCTGTCTTCTGCCGCTCCAGTTCCTTTTCCACACTTCACGGACTGATCTCCAGATTTAAAGCAGATCTCATCGTGAGTCCCCTGTTTAAGATACTTTGATGGGTTCCTCTACTGACTTGACTAAGGTTAACCCTCGCCATGATCTACAAGGCCCTGTGAGATCTCTGCTGCCATCTTCCCCTTGGATTCATTTCACTCAATGCTCTAACACCCTGGTCTCTGTCCATGCTTCAAACTTGCCAAAGTCCTCTCCATGTAAGTTTTGCAGTTGTTGTCCCCTCTGCACAACTCTTCCTGCAGTTCTCACATCTGATTCCTTCTCATTTTTCACACCTAAGCTAAAATTATCACAGAATGTCCTTCCCTGATCATTTTATTTTAAACAGGGCCTTTTCCAGTGGTAGTTCCTATTAGAGTATTATTTATATTCTCTTAGTTTCCCCATTTTAATGCAGTCATATATATTTATTGATCTGCCTCATAAATATAAATAAGGGCAGAGACTGCATCTGGCTTCTCTTCTTTGAAGTTTAGTAAAGAAATATTTGCTGAATAAATGAATGTATGAAGCTAACTCAATTTTTTATAGAAACATAACTTCAAACATAAGTTTCACAACAATGTTTATAACCAAAAGTAAGTAAAGTGATTCTGTACTAGAATTCACACATGCAATTAATAATGAGAATAAAAATAATAAATACTTATGAACAATCACCAGTGCCAGGCATTATACATACTTGGTGTTTTTACATAGCTTTCTATGACTCTTATAGCTACACTAAATATAGATGCTATTATTATTTTGATTTTTGACAACAAAACAGATTCAGAGAATTAACTAATTTGTCTCTGGTCACATGGTAAATTAACTGTACCTTAACCATTAAACTGTCATGAAAAACTATCACTGGTTGAATTAAGGTTTTGTCTACCTTTTCTTTGGTTTTCCTTATTTTCCAATGATGGAATCTTAAGTCAAAGTTGTTCTTTTCTGAAGGATACTTGATTTTAGTTCCCTTCCCTCCAAACAAAACTCAAGGGCAACAAATTAAAGAAAACAATGTTACATATGTGGTGAATGGTTTAAAAACCTTAAAATATAAACAGCTAATATCAATCATTTAAAAAAAAACACTCTAAAAGAAAAATGGGCAGATCATATGATTTACCAAGAAGGAATATAAATAGACAATCAGGTGAAGAGATTTTATCATCATTAGTAATCAGAGATGCAAAAGAAAACAAATATAATTTCTTTCAAGTTAGAAAATACTTATAATGCGCCAGGGTGTGATGTTGCATGACTATAATTCCAGCTACTCAGGAGGCTGAGGCAGGAGGGTCACAAGTTCTAGGCCAGTTTCAGTAACTTGGTGAAACCCTAAGCAACTTAATGAGACTCTGACTCAAAATGAAAAATAAAAAAGAGCTGGGGATGTGCCTCAGTGGTTAAGCAGCCCCTTGGGTTCAATCCCCAGTATAAATTGAAAATAGATCATGAAAAGTAATTTGGTAAAAGGTATTAAAAAGTTAAAAAGGGTCAAGTTACTAGTATTACTCCTAGGAATTGTAGGAACATAAAAGTGACTGAATATTTCTGACTATAGTTGTTCATCACAAAATACAGAACAATCTAAATTCTTCACTGAGATTAACTGTTTTATTAACTATCAAGAGCACAAACGGAGATAGACAGCCAGATCAGAGGCCAGCCAAGACATTACTAACTGTAGGACAGGGCAGGTTACTCCCTTTGCCCATGCCTCAGTTTCCTCATCTGCAAAACAAGATAAAGGTGCAACTTTTTTTTTTTACATTTCCTAAACTTTTAATGAAGATTAAATACATGTAAATTATTACTCAGAACAGTGCTTGGCATATTGTAAGCATTATATAAAACATCAATGATTTTATAATTATTGAAATTGAGTTTCAGGTTTAAATTAAGTGACAAAGACATGGTATAATTTTAAGTAAAAAAAATACAAAACTTGTATTTACAGCATGGTAACAGTTTTTTACAATACACAAATGTACATACCTATACATGTATCTGGGTATGTTATGTGTGTTTATTATTTATTATGTTATGTGTTTCTTTTAAGGTTATGGTAAGGTCACTTCCCACTTTTTGCAAAGGGTGAAAACATTTTTCATTTAAAAAACAGAACTACCAAAAGTATGAAGTTATATAAATTGAAGAACTTTAGTTCTTTTGTTTAGAAGATTCTATAAAATTTGCCAAATTTTTAATAAACTAATAAAAAATTGTCCCATCTTGTGTTATTACCATATCAGACTAGTTTGTGTCCCTGATAAACACTTGAGTCTTGCTGCTTTTAAAAATATGTGTATTTAAAAAGAGTATAGAAACACAGAAAAAAGTACCAGAATGTTAATGGAGTAGATCTCTGGGCAGAGTAATTAAGAGTTATATTAATTTTCTTCTCTATACTTTATTAACTAGATTTTCTAAAATGAAGATGAATACTTTTAAAATATAACATTAACTTTTAGAAAGAGGTTAATTCAGGCACTTACGCTGGTCCATAGTTGCATATAAAATGTGCTCCATTGGAAAGACTTTCAAAGCCAGAAACTCTAGGACAAAACTGTACTGCACAGCCAACCTTGTAACTGTCTGCCCAGACAACCTGAAAATAAATGAGGATATTAACACAGAGGAAAACAGTGAAATGAACGTTTGGGTATGATTAGGCCTGAAGCAACTTAATAAGACCCTGCCTCAAAATGAAAAATAAAAAGAGCTGGGGATGTGGCTCAGTGGTTAAACATGGTAAGCTATATTTGCTCTATTTAGTTAAAGTACTCATTACCAAGGAAGTTTCAGGTGCTCAAAATTCAGCTGGAAACAAGATCTATAATTACTGTCATCGGTGGTGATGGTGGTAGTCTGTGTGTATGTGTTTGAGAGAGAGAAATAAACATATAAACAAGATAATTTTGAGTTACTACAATGAAGAAATAAAACAGGGTTAACAATAAAGAGTGATCAGTGGGGAGAAAGGGGGCTGATTTAACAGGGGTGTTCAGAGAAGCCATTTCTGAATGGGAGGCATTTGAACTGGGACATGAACAATGAGGGTAGAACATAGAGGCTAATGGTTTAGGAGACCTCATCAATGAAGAAAGAGCATTCTGTAGAGCCCTGTCAGGAACAAAGACCCTGAGGCAGTCTTTCCTTAATATATTAGACTGGCAGAATAAAGGCAAGTAGAGCCTGATCTACTGAGTGGGGGAGAGTCATAGACAATTAGCTCAAAGGCAGGGGAACCAACGGTGGAGATTCTTGTAGGTGAGTGACTTTTTTTTTTTAATCATATCTTAGCAAGAACCCAGTAGCAATTAGGAAGTAAAGACACTGAAAAGAGCATGGTAGTAAGTGCTTTAACAAAGAGGTAACTTTGAAGGCTTTTTCAGTGTTACAAGAATGAAGCATGGTAACTCACACTTGGGTGATGGCATTCTTGAGGACTGATCAAGTTCATGGCTCAGCTTAGAAGCGTAGGTGGAAGGATTTGCTTTTATTATGGATGTGGGAAGCATTTTAGTTTGGCACCTAAGCAACATTTATTGAAATGTTTCAAACTAGGGAAGAAGCAAGGTGGGTAGGAGCATGGGCAACAGTTCTATTCAGGATATTTGCTGGACTTAACCATTTTCAGTTCAGTGAACAGCGTAAGGTTAGAGGTATAAAGACATGAGGCTAGATTACATCACATAGGCAAAGAAATAGATTATGAAAAATTAAAGCAGAGCTTGGGACCAAGAAAAAGGCAAGAGCAGCAAATCAGATGCAAAAGTAGTCTGTGATGTGGAGGGAAATCAAAAGTGGAGACAGCTTCAGGGAGAGCAGCCTGTGCTGGGAAGTTGAATCCAGGCCCAAAAGAGCTCCGTATTTGGTTAATCAAAACTGTTGCATAATCTAGCACCAGCAGTGGGACTTTTCCCTTGCTTTTTGAATGAAGGAGTATACATTTTCAGTTTGCACCAGGCCCCACAAATTATGTAGCTTTACCTGACAAAGAGTGTTTGGTGTCAGAGACGACTAAACAAAGTATTTAAAGAGTCAGTAGCTGAAGACAAGCCAACAATTAAATGCATTCCTTTTTACAGTGGTACTGATTTACATTTTAAATTATTTTTTTTACCATAGTTTGTTGAGTAATTTTGTGATAAGAATTGTGCTAAATATGGGGGTGTAATAGTGGATGAGCTAGAGCCAGCAGGTGCCTTTGCAAAAATATAGCGGAAATCAGTCCTGCAACCATTTCATAAGAGTGTTGACCATCGTGAAGGGTTCTAAGGGCATATGTAGCATGGAGCCCTTTTCCAAGGAAGCAAGTTGGAGCTGGAGAGGGCAATACTTCATGTGAACCCAAAGAGGAAAAGATTCATTCACAGAATTAAACCATGGCCAGGGTGACTGCAGAAAAAAATTATTCCCTGGGAAAATAGTGAAGAGTGAGGGGAAAGGGGGGCTGCGAATGCAATATGAGTTCCCCCAGGGTTTACATGTGGCATCGGAGGTGAAGGAGTATTTAGGGACGTGATCATAGTACCAGTGAGGACAGCTGCTTTTTCAGACTGTCTTTTTCTCTTGATTTGACCACTGCAGAGGAAATGGAAAGGCATTTCCAACATCCCAGAGAAGAGGAGCAGGACCCTCTGTTAGAAAGGGATAGTCCCTTCTCTGTGGTCTAAATGGAGTATTTCCTGAGGAACATTTCTCTGCATATCACATTCCAAGGAATCCTCTACAGGGAACCCCGGCCTACAGAGGCATAGAAGTTGCTTAGGCTTCCATCTTACCGAGAGAATCTAGCTTTTGGAGTGGCTATTGTTCCCCAGGTTTGATTCTTAAACTTTTGCTTTTCAATTATTTTTGTTTTACTTTGATATTTTCTGAATTTTTATTTATTGGATTTCAAGCTGATCTTGCATGGGATGATTTGCAGAATTTGGGGTTCATCTCAGAACTCTGGCATCAAAGTCACTGGAATTGTCCTTAAAATCTATTTGAACAAGTTCTTCCGGTGATTCTTCCACATGCTACCTGGGTTCAATGTGGTCTCTGTTCCTGGCTTTCACCTTAGCTTGATATGTTTTATCTTTTGGTCTTTGAGTACTTCCTTCCATAGAGTCATTACATCTCAAGTATTTTTAATGTTTGTAATACTGTATCTTTAATGCTATTTTTGTCCAAAAGTGTACAAATTTTAGTTAGCATTTATTATATGTTTTACTTGGTATGTTAGTCAACTTTCTGTCCCTGTGACAAAAACACCTGAGAGAATAAGGAGGAAAGGCTTACGGTGGCTCATGGTTTCAAAGGTTTCAGTTCATGGACAGTTGACTGTTGCCTTTGGGCCTGTGACAACATAGTAAGTACATCATGAAAGGAGCATATAATAGCCAGAATGCAAAGAGAAAGAAAGGAAGCAGCCAAATCCCAATATTCTCTTCAAGGGCATACCTCTCAATGATCTAACTTCCTTCCACTAGACCTCAATACTAAACATTTTACCCATCTCCTGATACCACCACAGGCGGTATTAACCTTTAACACATGGGAGACATTCAAGATCTGAATTCTAGCATTCTGCCCCTGGTCCCCAAAGACTCATGTCTGTCTCCTATTGCAAATTCATTTAGTCCATCCCAAGAGTCACCGGAGTCCCAAATATTTTAATATTGTTCAAAAAGTCCAAAGTTTCCTCTGAGAGTCAAAGCAAACAGCTATGAGTCCCTACAATAACACTAATAAAAAATGGCACAGGATATATAATTCCATTCAAAAAGAGAGGACTAAGTAAAAAAAAAAAAAAAAAAGGAATTAGACCAACACAAGATTTAAAACTAGCAGACAACATCAAATCCTATCATTCCCTGTCTAACATCTGGTGGACAGGGTGGTGTGATGTGAGCTCCAAACAATTTGGGCAGCCCCACCCCTGCTATCTTGGGGTTGTAATATGGCCCACATGACCACCCTCACAGGTTGGCTTTACTTGCTGCCTCAGCTTCCCTCAGCAGGCATTCCTCGTTCCTGGCACCTCTAACTTCCTGGGGTCTCCACTGTGGTTTGGCTCACTCTCCCAGCTTCATGTATCATTCTGTAAGAGACTGCTTTCAGGGGCTTGCACACTATCACACACTGCCTGGCCTACCGGGCTTTACTTTGAAATCTTGATGGAAGCCTCCGTGACACCGTAACTCTTGCATTCCGCATGTCTATATACTCACCATCACACTGACCACTCTAAGAACTGCTGCCAGCCTGGGTTGCACCAGACACACTTAAACCATGGCTCCAGTGTCCTCTGAGTGCCTTGATGACTGAACAAGGTAAAAAATTTTGGGAAAACAATTCCCTGAGTGGCCCTGTGTCAGCAGGGTGCCATGGGGCTGTCTTCTCAAAGGAAAGTCTTTGAAATTATTTTATACTTTTTAGTACCTGACATCCTGTGATGGGTAGGATCTACCTTTTCCAGAGATGCCCTCAGGTCATCTTTCCAAATGGCCCTGTGCAAAGCACTTGGCTTCTTTTTAATGGTGTTTTGACACTATTTTCTGTAGATGAGAGATTGGGAGCTAATTTTGCCTGATCACAAAGTACAGTAAGGACAGTATATGCCCTGAGCAAGATGCTTTCAGAGTGTTTTTCCATATGAAATCCATCCAGAACCTAGGGATTCTATACTTTCTAACAAGTTTTGCATCAGGGGAACCCATATGGGAGAGCCATATCTCTTTTTTTTTCTCTAACAATTTCTTCCCACCATCTTTACCCTTTCAATTCTCAGCATGGAGCCATCTGAATCATTATCAGAAGCATGATAATATCATAACAGCATAAGACCTGCCAGAGAAATTGTGAAATTTTCATTGTTGCATGAAAGTGTAAGAGTGTAAAAAAAATTTCAGGAGGGTGAATGTGTGGGGAAATCGAGATTAAAAACAAAAATAAGACGAATAGTGCCATCTAGTGGGAAGCTCTGGCACTATCAGACCCAAGTAATCTACACTGCCAAACTGTTCTCAAATTTTTCCAAAATGGACTGGCAGCAACAAAACATATGATTTGATTGATCTTCTATATTACCACACTAAAATTATTCCTTAATAATAGGCTGTCTCCAGTGAATATAAAGCTAAAGTGTTAAATTAACATGCCAAGAAATATTAAACCTTTTGTGGGGAGATAATTTATCTGAATTTATTCTTTTTATTCTGTATAACCAGCCAACATGGACCAAAATTTATAAATAGCTCAATTTTCAACAGAAGATGAGGATAAGTCAGGAGTTACTATATCCACTCGAGGTAAATTGCTAGCATGAATTTAAAATGGCAATTGAGTGATCTTGAATCTATCAGCAATATTTCTCATAAAAATAAAAATGGACTCCTAATCAAGCTATCAGATCCTTTTCCATATTACTTCTGGGAAACTAGCCCATGGATGGATCTAACCTTTGTTCGCTGCCTTCAAAGTACAAATCTCACTCCGGAGTCCTAGAAAACAGAGCCTAAGTCAACAATATGCTAACATATTTTTAGGGCATAATCTCAAGAAAAGTGGGAGGGAAAACATGTAGGGAATGAGACAGGGAAGGAGGGATACAGTATGGATTGGTCCCTAGCCCTCAGAAGTTGGTCATATTTTGGAAGAGATATTATGTGTAAATGGATGTGTTACAGTGCTTGGCTAGTGTTGTTCACAGTTACTGACAAGGTACCAATGAGCAAAGAGGACAGAACAACTCTCCAGCCAAGGGTGGGGTGTGTGTGCAAGGCTTCATGTAGCAAGAAAAATAGAAGCTGGTTCATGAAGATTGAGTCAACTGAAAAGGAAAACAATTCCAGGCAAAATTAACAAGGTGTAGAAGGTATATAATGTGTATGAATGAGCCTGGTACTTCAGATGATTGACAAGTAGCTCTGCATGCAAAATATATAGAGGTTAGAATACAGTTAAATTGAGAACAGACTCCTAACCTCTGCATGCATATTCAAGTAAGGCATAATATCTATCATTACAGGGAGTCAAAATAAGATAAGGAAACTTAAATTTATGCCACAGAGGCCTCAGATTTGAGAGATGGATCTTCCCAAATTAACTGAACTTATTTGTAAATTGTTGCTTTATATCTAGGTGGAAAAGAGAGGGCTAATATTTTAGACACAAAATAGCTATTAGAGCCCCTTCTAAATGATCTTAACCTGTTCTCATTAAGAGACCACCCTATTCTGCCCCTACTTGAAAAGAGGACTCTACTTATGGGGAGAGGCCCAGAGATCCCTAGTGTCTGGGAAGACAAAGCTATAGCAACCACTTTTACAGTGACTGTAGGGTTTAGTTCTCTACATTGAAGACCTAATTCAGTTCTCACCACAGACCCATAAAGGGATGATATCCAAACCAACAGGACCAAAGAGGTTAAGAAGTTACCTCTTCAATATCATTTAGCTAGTAAAAGTTCAGATTCAGATATCAGATGTTATAAGGTTTTAAATAATATAATGTTTGCAAGTTATCTCATACAGTACTAGTATTTAGTATTTTTCCAGATTGATGGTCCTCACATATCACTTTTGTCCATTTAACTTTTCAAGAATTATTTCCTCTGGTATTGGAGTCTATTTCATTTATTATTATCTTTGAACTAGGACTGTTATGTCTACTCACACATATTTACAGGGGCACTGGCCTTCTTTATATTTCCTAATATCAGATTTCAGTTTTCTCCTCCTACTTGAAAAGATGGTTTCAAAAACACAAGGGGGCAGTGCTGGGGATGTGACTCAGTGGCAGAGTACTTGCCTAGCATGCCCTAGGCCCTGGGTTCAATCCTCAGCTCCACAAGCAAAACAAAACAAAGCAAAACCATCAGGCAATACTTACCTGAGTGTAATGACCACAGACTTTTGTGCATCTTCGGGTGTTGAAGTCATAGTCTTTAATTTCATTATACCAGTTTGAGATGGCTGAAGACTCCGAAAATAAGGATAGAGACCCAGTCCAGATATTTTCTCCCAGTGAAGTGAAGTTTGGGTGCATCTTGTTTGATTTCAGCTGTGGGTTATGTCTAAACTGACAAGATTTTGCCCATGCTTTTGCAATTTTGGCTAGTGCTGGATCCCAAGTCTGCAAAAGGAATTATTAAACAATATGGGAGTCAAGAATGGAATCTTCCACAACAATGTAAGTGGTGTGAGCCAGCAGGGATTTAAAAGGCACATGAGGTGTGATGCTATGTAGATCTTCCCTAAACACAGTCTTCTAGCAATAACTAGGGCTGAGGAAATAACGATAATCTGGTTTGATGGAATTTAGCATCTAAGCCAGGAAGACAGACCAACGTTTCACTGAAGCCTAATTATGTGCAAGATAGTATAAACTGTTTCACTGTCTATGCAATTTATTAGCCACAACACCCCTCATCTGAAGAAGCTCAGAAAAGCTACAAACCAGCTCAAAGTCACAGATCAGGGATTCAAACCCAGAATCAAAAATCCCATCCTTACCCTAGAATCCACATTGCCTTCCTGAGAAGGCAACAGAAAAAGTGAGCTTAGAGTCAAGAAAAGAAAAAAAACAGAAACCGAAAGAATCCTATTAACAGGGAAGAAAATAACCAAAAAAATAAAGAAGTCTCCCCAAGATGAGGAAGGAAAGGGCCCCAAAAGAGAACGACACTGCTCTTGTGGTGCTTGCTTTTGATGTGGTGAGTAAAGGGCTAAACTGCATTTTAATCACGGATTGTGAATTTACAGCACACACTAATCATAAGCAAAAAATCATCCAAGATTACCAAGAATATGTCCCCAAAGTTAATACCTGAGCTGTTTTTGATTGACTTATGCCACAAATATTGTTTTGTTTTTTTCTCCTTACCATGTATAGCATGTCCCTGGCTGTTGGAGTCACCTCTGATCGAAACTTGTTATGTATTCGAACACACTCTTTGATGAAATCTTCATTTTCAATATCTGGCAAGGTATTTACCTTATATGAATAACTATAGACAAAAGAAATCAGCCAGGTCATAGTAGCAAGTGTGACCCGCATGCTCAGTCCGGTGGGCACAAAGCCGCAGGGAACTAAATCCAGAGCCTGGGTTTCTGAGAGAATTCTCCTCTCTGTCTTCAGCTGCCGGCTTCACAAAGCATAGCTGACTTCAGCTTTGAGCAAACGGAAAACAGAACATGAGTTCATCACAAGTTTTAAGAAATCGGTTTCTCCATATATGGTTTGTAGCTGGTTTTGCAATCTTAACCCTTCATGTCAGTGGTTCTCAGTGACACAGCACCTATTCCAACAAGTATTCTTGCATAATTTTTTTGAGACTGCATCAGACTGTTCAGATTTTGCTCTGAGTTGGGAGGTATTTCCAAAGGAAATCCAAGAGTCTCCAGAAATAACAGTCTCCAATTTTTTATGGGGGTTGTGGTAATTAAATAAAAACATATCTCAGGTTTCTGTGAATGACTTGCAATATATTTTAAAAAACCTTTAAGACTCATCTCAGCACAAAGTGGTGAGAATAGAATATCTCTCTCTTATCTGAGTTTCCTTTATCATGATGCCTGAAACAGCAGACAGTACCAAACCCTATATATACTTTGTTTTCTTCTATGCAGAAGTAACCATGGTAAAGTTTAATTTATAAATTAGGTACAGTAAGAGATTAACAATAATAACTAATAACAAAATAGAAAAATCATAACAATATAATGTAAAAATTTGTCAGCATCACTACTCTTGTGCTTTGGGACCACTATTAGTAAAATAACACAAACATTGTGACACAACGAGTTGATCTGGTAACAGAGATACTGAGTGACTAATGGGCTAATAATATAGACAGCGCATATATACTAGAGAGAGGGATGGTTTATTTCCTGAGGCAGGATGAGAGCAAGATGGTGCAAGATTTCAGCATGCTACACAGAAAATGCACAGTTTAAAACTTAAGAATTTTTTTTTTTTGCTTCTGGAATTTTCTATTTAATATTTTTTGACCATGGTAAGTGGGTAACTGAAAGTATAGAAAGTAAAAACATGAACAAGAGAGGACTTCTCTACTTGGTTAATATCATAACTTGACCTAGAATTTCATTCACAAAAGTAGAAGTGTGTGTGTGTGTGTGTGTGTGTGTGTGTGTGTATGTGTGTGTGTGTGCAGGAAAGGGAGGGTGAGAGAGAATTATAGAGAAAGTACTGCTCTCAATTTCAGATTTTAGCTGAAGTTCTGCTCCTAAATAGCTGTGAGACCTTGAGCAAGTTAACACACTCTCTAAGCTCCAGCCACCTACTAAATGAGGCTAACAGGAAGTTTTCTATCTGCTTAATCATAGAGGTTTGGGAGGATCAAATGAACTAGCTAGTGCATTGATTCATCACATATTACACTCCTGCTCTGAGTATTTGGCTTAGTAAAATAGAGCTAAAAACATAGTCACTGTTTTTATGCAACTTACAACGGTAGGAGCGGTGAGACCATAGTGACAGGGGCGTCTACAATAGAAGCTGTTCAAGATCTGGACAGAATAATGCACAGAGAGGTATGGACTCAATAGGAAAGGATGCTCATCCCATCTAGGAAAGGATAGACGTGGCTTCCTATGTACAGCAGGTGAGGTCTAGTTGGAGACTAGAATCATATAGGTAATAATCTGGTGAAAAGGGGCTGGAGAGATCAACAGAATAGAAAGATAGGAGCTGTACATCTAGTTGTGAAGTTGGAAACATGGTGTCAGGGGAAGGATACAGAAAAAAACATTACATGCAGTTTCCCTCTATATACATGGTTTTCAAGTGTTGATTTTGGCTTGTGGGAAACATGATACTGGTTCTCATGAAATTCAGAACCCAAATGGTGCCTTCATGCCAGCTGGAGAGAGAGAGGTAAGAATCAGATCAAGGACAACTTGTTGGTTCTGCCAATGATTTGGATTTTTATCACCAAGATGATGGGAAGTCATTGGAGGATTTTAGCTGTGGGTGGGATGTTTTTAGAAAACATCTGTAATTTAGAAAAATCAAGAAATGTGGAAAATGGAATGGAGTTGCAGAAGTATTTCTAACTGGGGAACTTGTAGAATTAAAAAATTTATAGAAAGTTAAGGTGAACATTACTGTTGCTACACACACAACCTAATAAAACACTTCTATAATTTCAAATTTTTCCTAGGGTGCTCAATTTCTACTAGCATTCTTCCCATCACATTGACTTAGGGTAAGCTTCTTGTCTGAGGCTCAAAGACAACTTTTTGATCACTGTAGTGATAATCAAAAGTGAGACCTTCCACCACTTTGAAGTTGCAGTCTGATCCAGGGACTACTTCCCATTTTCTTCTGGGTTCCTGTGAGCTAGACAAAAGAATAGGAAAAAATGAGACCTCATAAGCAGCAAACTCAGTGACATTTTCGGTTGCTTAAGCGGTTCCTGTTGTACACTTATAATTCCCAAGGACTAGTATTATCATTTTGGTATTAAAATGAATTAATCTTTAATTTCCTAAAAATACTGAACAAAAGGGAAGTCTGCTATCAGAGAGACCATTTTATGTTCTTATGCAGAGCAACTTAAATCCTTAGAGCCACACTGTTAAGATTTCAAAAGTCCATCGAATTGGCTTGTCACAGAACGACAGGAAATTTACTAGATGCAAATGAATCCTCCAGTTCTTAGGAGGCTTTCAACTTTGTTCAGAGTTCTTCTGTCCTTACCTGCGTTTTTATCACAGACTCCTTTATAAATGTGCATATGTGTTAAGAAAGAGAGATTTGCTTGTAGTGATTATTACTGAATAGTGGCATTTTAGGATATATTTTTACCATCCTTTTTACTCTTTGTTAATTTTATTATTTTTATAGTGAGAATATACTACTTTTATAATAAGAAAAGAAGATAAAACTTTTATTTCGGAGAGTCATGGGATCTTCAAAGTCATGCACAAATTAACACATATACACAAAAAATTAATTTTTTAAATATCTTTATTTTTATTTATTTATTCTTATATGGTGCTATGGATCGAACCCAGGGCCTCACACATTCGAGGCAAGCCTTCTACCACTGAGCTACAGCCACAGCCCCTATTTAATATTTTTTGACCATGGTAACTGGGTAACTGAAAATACAGAAAGTAAAAACATAGACAAGAGAGGACTGCTGTATTTGGTTAACATCATAAGTTAACATAACACATATACACATTCTGATGAACTTATGTACAGATAAAAGACTAAAAGGGTATCAGTACTTCTGTGTATTAATTGTGCTTATTATTGAATGGTAAGCTATATCTATCCCAATAATAATTCCTTTTTAATAAGCAATAGTTTGTTGGTTAATTATGTATTGTATTAGTCAGTTTTCATCATTGAGAAAAACAAAGAGATTTGTTTTGGTTTGTCGTTTCAGGAGTTTCAGTCCTCCCTCAGCTGACTCCATTGCTTTGAGCCTGAGGCAAGGCAATGACTGAAGGCTGTAACCCAGGAAAGTTGCTCAGCTGGTGTCCTCAAGGAAGCTGAGAGAAAAAGAAGAGGGCCAAGGACAAGATACAATACCTCAGAGGACCCACTCCCTCTAACTAAGTTCAACCTCCTACAATTTCCACCACCTCCCAATTATCCATTCAGCTATGAATCCCTCAATGGACTATCTACTGATGAGGTCAGAGACCCAAGGATCCAATCACTTTTCCCAAACCCCACCTCTAGACATGGCTGCACTGAGGACTAAGCCTTCAACACATGAATCTTTGGGGGCCATTCCAGATCTAAACCATACATGTATGGAAAATATCCCACCCTGTTTTACCATCCTATACACATCTATTTAGATACATGGTGACCTTTTTATTTGGGGGGTAGAAATGAGGTAGAATTTCTTATAATTCTACCCTTGCTAATTAGATTCTATACACATCTGGGTTCCAAAAAACTATAGTACCTTTTCTATTGGGGGTATGGGTAGAAAAGGGCACAGAAGGTTCAGAAAGGGATAAGAATATTTATCAGCAAAATGTTTAATGTTTATCAGCAAAACAGGTCATTCATATTGTCTGTATGATCTTACTTGCTATAAGCCAGTTTGAGCCATGCCAGTCTGTACAAGTCAACTATAATCCACATTCTAGGAACAATTATGGCTATAGGACCTTGCACATTTTACTTGTCTGTCCCTTGATTTCCTTAGCTATAAAATGAGGATGACAAGTAATGTTATTATTAATAGGTGTCTTTGGATTGATGAGATTTTGATTGAGAAATTATTTGTAAAAAGATCTTAGAGAGGACTTATCACACAATACATTAACTAATGTTATTGTTACTTCCCTTTTAGGACCCTCGGTATTCATGTTTACAATTGAGACTAAATTTAGCATAGAATATTTTCACTTTTATAGCATTACATTTAGAAAAGAGAAGGAAATTAAGTTGGTTGTTAGAAAAACCATATCTTGACACTCTAAATACTGTTATGGATTCACAATGGATTGTGACACAAGTTATTCAGAATGATGTTGGTTTTTAATAGATTATCCTGTAATTGTTTCACAAACTGCATCATTTGGATAGTCCAAATAAGTAATTTATTTTACTAATAGTAGAAATGAATACATTGAATGACCTGTAATGATATTTATGCTTAGTTTTTCAACATTTCTAGAGATTTAGGTGAAAAATGGTAGGTAAATGCCAGTTCCTATTCAAAGGTATTTGCACACAAAGATCCTGGGACAGAGAAATGCTCTAATAAATGCACTTGTTTCTTCTAAAATAATGCATGAAATAGAAATATTGGCTTTTTTAGTTATTAGACACAAACACTTTTATGTTTCTATGCTTTGATGTTTTTAACTTTGTTGTGTATTTCATTTGTCTATTCAACAATTAAAGATGCACTTTCAGAAATAATTGCTAATATGTGGATTCTAACACACAAAAAGGGGAGAGGAACAATAGAAGTTCACTGGATTAGACAAAGGGGAATGAAGGGAAGGGAAAAGGATGGGAATAGGAAAGACAGTAGAATGAATCAGACATTACTTTCCTACATTCATATATGAATACATGACCAGTATAACTCCACATCATGTACAACCACAAGAATGGGAAGTTATGCTCTGTGTGTATATGATATGTCAAAATATATTCACTGTCATGTATAACTAAAAAGAACAAATAAAAAGATTTTAAAAAATAATCGCTTTTAAAAATATATAATTTTCAGAGTAGATTTTTACTCTAATGTCTTTTGCCTAGCTTAAATGATTATGGGTTATATGTAGTTCTCAGGATGTGTTAATCATATTAGTATATTCAAGCCTTACTATAGCTACACTGAGTCTTCTCTGGTTACTAAAATCTAGCTATGTTGTATTTTCTTTCAATTTCTTCTTATTAATGGAAGAAATTCATTTTTTAAAAGTGCTCTTTCTACTTTCCTTTCCTAAGTCCCTCTTATGAGTGATAATAGATATTAGAACCAGAGCCTTCTTCCCCAAGCAGAGCTAACTACATCAAGTTAGAGTAGTTCCTTCAGAGTAACACATACAACACTGACACTTCACCCATAACTACTTGACAAAGGACCTCACATCCTTCTAAAATCCTTACAAAAAGTTTTCCAAAGGTTTGTTTCACATTAGCTAATGAAGTCCATTTCCACTGACCAATTATGCAGCTTCCCAGATGTTGGACTTTTTTTCTGATGTGGCCAGGGTTCCCTGGGTTACTATCAGGGCTGCTTCAAGGAGCCAGAACCTCAGGATGGGTCCTAAAGCAGGGCTCCCTGCCCAGATGCTTTCACTGTTTACTTACACTTTCCCTACTCTCCCATATGGGCTTAAATCAGGAGATAAATCCAAATGATAGTATCCAAGCTGCCCAGAATTCTCCCTGTTGACCCACATCTAAAGAATTTTCTACTGGTTAAGCTTAGCATAAATGCCCTCCTAGGAGACTCTTTATTCTTCATGAAGATAAGATTTTGACAAGCCAAGCCCAATGTGGCCAGGATTATACTCTGACTCAACAGAGTATAATTATACTCTGACTCAACCCTGCCCCCAGAGCTACTAGGCATTAGCCATTATGGGAAGTATATTCCACATCATATATCCAGGCTTGTGCTCCCCTCCTTTACTCAGCTGCTGCTTGTCATCTCTACCTGTGATCTTCCCCCATCTCAGTATCATATTATCATTCCATCATCCAAAATCTCAGGCAACTCTTGGAATCATCTTTGACTTTTCTTTCTCTCAATCTTCACAGGTAGGTCATTAGTAAATTCTATTTACTCTATCTTTGAAATATATCCAAAATTCAACCACCTTTTATTGCTTCTCCTTCTATCAACCTATCTTTACTGCCTGGATTATTAAGTTTCTTAAGTAATCTCCTCACATCCTTCCTTGCCACCGGACATTATATTCTCCTCCTTGCTGTTAGCGTTATCCTTTTTTTTTTTTTTTTTTTTTTTTTTAAGAGAGAGTGAGAGAGGAGAGAGAGGGAGAGAATTTTTTTTTAATATTTATTTTTTAGTTCTCGGCGGACACAACATCTTTGTTGGTATGTGGTGCTGAGGATGGAACCCGGGCCGCTCACACGCCAGGCAAGCGCGCTACCGCTTGAGCCACATCCCCAGCCCAGCGTTATCCTTTTATGGTATACATTACTCATGTCACTCCTCTGCTCAAAACCTTGCAAGACTTTGATTTCAAAATGAGCAAAATGAAGAAACAGCCTCTACACGAAGCTTCCATTTTTTTTTTTTTTTTTTGGACAGAGCTTTTATGGGTTAAAGGTTAAGAGGTGATAATTTTCTAGAAAGGCTGGCAGTCATCAGTGTAGAAGTTTGGTTGGTAGCATTTACTACTCCTTAGCAGCAACTGTGATGGTTTTCTTAACAGTGAGATCAGGAAGCTTAGCCTAGAGACAGTTTTTCCAGCCCCATTAATCATCGCATCACCTTCTTAATTCTTTTAATAAAGTTCTTTTCTAGTTCACTAGAGCAGTTTGTCGTTTGTTCCTTTGCAACTAGGAATCCTGACTTTTTGAAGAGGAAAAAGAAAGAAAAAAAATCTGTCAATATACCCCAGAGGTTTCTCTCTTAACATACTACTGGTGTGCTTCTTTCAGTCTTGTGCATACACACACACACACACACACACTCACACACTCACACATGTAGATACATATATGCACATATATTATAAAAACTCATGTATATTTAAAAATATGTAAAAGACATGAAGAATTTTGAGATCATAATTTTTTCTTTCTTTTTTCCCAAACCATCAATTCATAATTATAATTTGGGTTATTACAAGTCTTCATAAACATTTCAAGGGATATACAATGTTTCCTCATATTAATGCATTGTAATTTACATAACATTATTGTTGGATATTTGGATTCCATTCAGTTTCTCTATATGATTAATAATAACGATTGACATCTTTATTGAAGAGAAAGCAAGGAAGGAGAGACGGGTAAGCGAGAAATAAAAGATGGAGACCAGGCAGAGATACACACGAGACTTTATTTGTCAGAGCTGACAAATAAAGGCCACTTCTCTATAGGAGACAGAGGCAAAGCAGGCTTGAGTTCCGGGACTTTTATGGGGGCAGCTCTTACTGTGGGCAGTTAAGGGTTGGGTTGGTATGAGGGAGTGGTGAGCCTTTCTCAGAAATGCCCTTGGGCAGGGGAAGTAAAATTTTTTCCTTAAAATGGCAGCTGCCACTTAAGATGGCCATTCAACATAAGGCAGGGACCTTATATTTATATATAAGGAATAGTGTCCAATTACTCTTAGAATTTATAATAATTTATATTTTTATCATCAGCATATACATATTATAACCATATATTTTCTTAAACATTGGGACAATAAGTATACCCATATACATACCTGGTTTTGCATACTGTTAATGAGATTCAGAGCCAGATACTCATGGTAATATTGTAAAGATAGATTTTATTCAGAAATCATTGTAAAAAAACAGGAGTGGTAATCTCAGTATAGAACTGGGCTCAATTCCAATTATGATGAGGACACTGGGGGAATTATAGCTAAGAACAGAGTGGAGCCATGAGAGAAAATTAGTAAGAAGAGACATTGAGGGGACAGGGGATACCTGTTAAGATGAATTTAACAGAATTTTTGCTGAAATCAGGCCAGGGTGATCAGCTAAGGAGGGCAGGAGAGAGATTTTTCTAAACTGGTTCAACAGGAATTTTGCTTAAACTAGTTTATGCAGGTCTAGCAAAGGGGCCAAGGTCAAGGGCCAGTAGAGAACAGGGCTTAGAGGAGCCTGACTAGTTTGGTAAAAGAAAGCATCTCGTCCATATGCATATTTAAGAACTTCCTCTTTTCTCTACTTTGTTAGTTAATTTTTTTTTTATTGTGAGAAATTCCAGGAAGAAAAACAATTTAGAGGAAGAAATACTTCTTATTTTGGCTCATGGTTGCAGAGGTTTCAGTCCACGGTCAGCTGGTTCCCTGGCTTTGGGCACGAGATGAGGCAGGACATCATGGTGGTAGGGCATGGCAGAGGAAAGCTGTTCAGATCTTGGCAGCCAGGAAGCAGAGAGAGAGAGGGAGGCAGGATCCAGGCTCAAGATACAGTCCTGAAGGGCATACCCCAGTGACCTATTTCCTATGTTTCTACCACTTCCCAGCAGTCCATCCAGCTATCAATGGATCAATTCATTGTTGAGCTCACAGCCCTCAAGATCCAACCACTTCTCCAAAGCCCACCATTGCTATATTAGGGATAAAGGCTTCAACCCAGGAGCTATGGGGGAAAATTCCAGGTCTGAATTATAATGTCTCCCTTAATATGCTAAATTTCAGTTAATCATTTCCCAAACTTCTGCTCAAATTCACACAATAAGAGAAAGAAGTGAATTAAACAGTTTGTCTCTCTTCTTTGTTGATCTTGAGGTATCATTTTTTTTCCCAAAGAGGACCCTAAAGTGGAACTTCCACAGTTTGCCTTGATTTCTTATATGTATGATTAAAAAGCCAGCTCTCAAACCAAATTCACAAGCACTGGGATCATTTCTGCTCATACTTGAACAGGTTAGTTGTAAGGGTCAGGCGAAACGTCGGAGAAAGAGACCACACGAGACTAGCTCCATGCAATGGCAAAGGGGATTTATTGGGGATCCATACCAGCGCGCTGGGACTCCGTGCTCACTCAAGAAGGGAGAGCAGCCCAGAGCCCAGAGCAGAGGTCAAGCAGAGCTTAAGTACACTTTTTGGAGAGGGTGGGGGGCTTTGCATACATCAGAACAAATCATCATGAGGCGCGGGAAAATTGAACAACAACTCTGATACATGATTAGTCCATTCATTGGCGGGAACAGGCTGGGCAGGGGTGATTGGTCACTTCTAAACTGAGTACACATTCAAACTGATTGGTTCGGGCCCTGTGACGAACTGCACAGGGCCCTAGGCTGAATGGCCAGTAGGGCGTTGTCTTAACTATCTCAGGAATCTGGGTGTAAAAGAGGAACTTAATAGTACCTAATCTTTTACATTTTAATTCAAACTTTCCAGCTTAGAAACTTTACCCTTTCATTCCCCACTCCTTTTTCTGACTACTTTTAATCTTAAAAGTAATGAATATTGGGGAGTCTCATTTTTCATCTCTGTCGGTGGAGCATATTGCCTTCTGATTACCATGGGTTGTCCTGTGTTTCCTGGAATCATTTTTAGCATGGCCTCCATTTTAGATTTCACTCGGTATTAGACCCTGATTTATCTAACTACACTGACTACCTAACTTTAAATCTGGCTTCATTCCCCCCTCTAATTTGGGAACTCCTTACTGCTGTGAGGAAGGGGGACGAAGAGGATCTCTCTGGCTTCTTCAGGCTGAAAAGGGACGGTGTGGGGCAAGCAGTTTGGAGTCCCCCTTAGAAATATCGGGTCTATCGAGTGGTCCATGCTAAAAGTCCAATTGAGAAGTAATAGGCTGGAGGGCCATTCGAGTGATAGGTGGTCTATAAGAGAAACAAGAATTCATTAGTACTGGAACCAGATTGATGCAGCAAGAAATGCCACAGCACAGAAATATGCCAATGAGTATAATGACCAAGACAAAGATTAACAATGTTTTCCAATAAGGCAGTACCAGGAACTAGGAGCTAAGATATTGTTTTCACAACAAAGTTGCTGAGGACATGGCTTCCATCTGAGCATGTAAATCTTTAAGGATATTTGTCACATTGTCAGACATGTCAGGGATGTCAACACAACATTTAGGGTTACAGATGTCTTTTCCCTTAAGATATAGTCTAATAATCTAATGCCATCTGATCCTTCAAAATCCTTTGCTAGTATGACCTCTGTGTCTAATAGAGAAATCTTTAATTAAGCATACTAGCATCTACTAACATCAAGCCTACCTGTGTTGGTTAGAAATAAAAGCCTTAGACTAAAACTACTCTAGCAGTCCCTTTGACAGTTATCAGGCATTTCTGTCTAAGAATCTCTTTTGTAGCCTCCAGTCTACTTATTTATGGAAGTTACATTTAACTATTATTATCATTTAAGATGTCCAGGAACAGCTGTGCTTTGGCTTTGACTGTCTTTGCTAAGTGTTTAAGATGAAGCAAGTCAAACTGACTTCTGTTTCTACCTATTGTTAACAGTCAGCTGAGTCTCTGGGAAGTCCTCGGGAACTTCACAGCAGCTTAGTGCCATTTGCGCTAGGATGGGTCCAGGCCTTGCTTGACCATACGGCTTACCTCAGAAGCATCAGGGATATCTCCCTTTTCTGATGACCCTCCTCTTCACAGCAAATGCACTGACTGGCTTCCTGTCCTCCACTGGTCTCATTAATCTCCCTGATCGGGAGGTTATGTGGCCTAGAGTTGCAGAGCCCTTTGAAAAAGTTCCCTATCCCCTGATTCAGACTGACTCAGAGGGCAAGAGCCAAATTTTTAATTTTAAAACTTAATCTTAAACATCCAGCAAAATAAGTTAACAGCCTTATATTAAGGGTACTGGGCTTTAATGTCTATCTCTCTATCCTGTAGGTGGCAACTCCCTATAACTCATTATCTTAAATTAACCCAGGTTGTGTTCTTAAAGCAGTACCTCTTTAAAACATTAACAGGCGATTCTTAAACCATCTATAGGCAAACTACAAAACAAAACTAACTAGGGTAAAAACATATTTAGTCTATGTAATAGCTACCTAGAATTTTGGCAGAGTACATCCCCTGTTTGATATCCTGGCAATCGTGACAAAAACCAACTTTTGGGCACAACTTTAAATGCACTAAAATCTGGCCTACTTCTTTCATAGTCACTTTCACATGCAGTGAGTTGGGACATAGAGCCTTATCTCAAGTAAGGCGGGGCTCTTCATAAGTCTTAAATTATTTTACAAAACTTACATAAATTGTTGCTCAAGTTCACATGAATATTAGCTAACACAACATAATATCACATCTAAAACATGAATTAAAGGAAGGCTGGAAGCTTCTAACCTCTTGTTGGAAAGTAGCAAAGTATTTCTGTGTCTCACAATAAAACCTTCACCCAGATTAGGCTCTCATTGACTTAAAAATACATTTAAATTGTATCTCAGTGTAAAAAGTAACATGGAACTTTACATAACTTATTGATAATAAGTACAGTTATAGAACACAAGTGATATAAATAAATTTCCAACATGTTTTTTTTTCTTTGAACCTAAAATTACCATACAACTTTAGAACACCAGCTTGTAAAGCTTCTACCTTACAGACTTGTATACCTGGAAGATATGAACACATTAGTAACATCACAATTACATTGATGATTTTATGCTAACCAAGTTTGGCTTTTAAAGAAATAACATAACACAATTCTCTAAAACAATAGCACTTGTTTAACCAGCTGCTTAATTTCTTTAAGATTACTTGCTCAAAAACTTACACAGACCTTCTTTATATCATTTACTTAAACTCTCTTAATTACTTAATCATATAGACTCTTATCCAGAAATCTAGAACCTTTTAGTTTCTCTTTTTATCTGTTAACCTCTTTTTGTTCACATTTTGAAACAATACTTGTAAATTTTTGAATTTAAGCAGATTATTTCATAGACATCAACATTTTATTAGGGCCTTTTTGAACACCTAGAAAAACTTATAAGCTTAATTCAAGACCTCTTTACTTTTATCTGTTTACCCAATTTAAATTGAGCCATTTGAATCACGTGAATCAAAGATATTTGGATCCATTTTTAATTTTTCATGAGCGCTCCTCATCTGTCAATTGTCATATCACTGCAGGATATATGGACATACGCACATACAGACATACCGACATACAACACATAACAAGAGTGTGCACACATAACAATAATAAAGGCCTCGTAGTTTTTCGCAGATGAAATCTCCATTGCAATGTTCTTTAAAAAAAACTCCAGTTGATCAAAAAATAGAACTTATCAGAAAAACATTAACTTGTCTGTAGGATAAAAATCATGAGCTCAAAAAAACATAGAATCTAAGAAAAGGCAAAAGTCCTTTAATCTAGTTTGAGTTCCCATAAAAAGATACCTTTACCTTTTTTTTTTTTTCCTTGGGCCTGAGTTCCAAGCTGCTTCTGTTTGCATATCAGCTTAAGCCCTGGCTAAGGTCTGGAAGGAGCAGGGAAAAACTGCTATTTTGAACAGATACTTTAGGCCTGAGGCATTTTAGCCATAAGTCATATTTCCAGGTTTGGATGTTGAAAATTATGATACAAATTTAAGAAGCAATTCCCAAAATTTTATATCTTTTTACACTAGAAAAACTTGCTCACATAAAACTGGAAATAGGATCTCTACCATCAGAAGAAATTTCTTTAGGACCTCTAAGCCACTTTCCTTGTTCTGAAGTTCCTAAAGTAGCATTAAGTTACATTAAATTTGCCTGAAAAATTTTAGGAAGAACCACACACTACCATGCATATCTGAAATTAAGCTTTGAAAATTCCCAAGACTGTTGCTAATTAATGTCATTTCAATAAGCCAGACCAACGTTTTAATTCAACACTTTTTTCCTAAATCTTACAGAGAAACAGATACCAAATCATAATTTACTATCCTTGCCCAAATCAATGCACTGTATACCTAGTGAAATCTCCTTAGGCTACCCAGTTCAAAAATTGAAACTCTTTAGAACTATCTGAAATCAAACTAAACAATTGCTTAAACCCAACTTTTGCAAGATAGTGCAATGCTTTAGAAACCCATTCAGATACCAGATTGTTACAATAAAAAAAATTATTTTTTAGACACACATTTAACCTAGTTTATCTTTAAGAAACAATCAGACAACCAGATAAGAATATATCCCTCCAGGTTTTGAACTCTCATTTAATTATGACTCCCATCAGTGGCACCATAGACTTTCCCACAGGTGGACCAGATGTTTTCACATAGGGGCAACTATAGGTGTAAAATCAAGGGTCTCAGTGTGACTGACTTTACTGCATTTAGGTGGAGTAATCCTTAAGTGCAGGGAAATTATGAGGAAATTTTCCCCAAAGTGAAAATGGCTCTGGCAGCTGCTGGGAATTCCTCAGTTTCCCTTTCACTTGCAAGATTAGCTCCTCCAGTTTGGTTTGACCTTAGGCACTAGGCTTTTTTTTTTTTTTCCTAACTTTTTAGTAGCCAGCTCCCAAAAAGCCCATCCTCTGCTTACAGTTATTTCGAGTGCTAGGCTTCCCCAATAAAACATCTCTAAAGCCAATTAACACCAATTTAATAATGAGGACAGGGCTTTGAGAAAAGTCAAATCGAGATGTCAAAGTTGTTAAATCTCCAGCAAGCATCTCTATTTGCACTCAAGCTGATTACGGGAGGGAGAGAAAACATCGCTTTCCTAGTCTCAGTATTAACCTTAGTTGGAATCTATCATCTGCTTTGGGCTTCATTTTTAAGCAGCCCAACTCGAGGAAGACCCATTCGATTCTTTTGCGCCGGGATTTGGTGATTGCAGCCGGGGAGGGCTGTAACATTCGGGGGGGGGGGGTTTGGGGACCCGGTCCCTTCTACCCCCACGAAGGAGGGAGAGGGCCAGGTACTCCAGAGCCGCTTTTTCTGCTCGCCCGGGGGGGGGGGGGGGGGGGCAATCCCCCGCCAACTCCGCCCGCTCTGCTGTGGTGCGAATGGGCCCAGTGGCAACTGGTTGCCGGCAGAGGAGGGGGAGACGGCCACGGGCGGAGAGGACAGATGGGTGGAAGGGCCAGGAGGAACAGGGACAGGATGAATCCGCCATACCGCGGAATCCTCCCGGCAGACTGCGCAGACCCCACCCATACAGGAGGAGATTCGCAGAGGTCCTGAAAGGTTAGATCACCATGATCTGGATGGCCATGCGGCCCTGGCTGAAACAGGAGGGACTCTCCTGGGGGCCATTCAACTCCGAGGGTGGGCCACTCTGAAGCGCAGGGAGACAACACAAACGTGACGCAAACGCGGACACACAGTAAACGTTTAACACAAATTCAGAAGCAAAAATTAAAGACAGACAGTGAATTCAACAGAAAGAGTTGCCGGCAAAACCAGACGGGTTGGCAGTAAAATACACCGAGGAGGGTTCATCCGCCCCTCTACCTGATGGGGAGCACCTCCGTCACCCCGAGTCCCCCAAAGCGTCCCTTGGGGGCGTGGCCTGTGACTCCTGAGGCACGTCTGCCAGTCACCGCCAGGGGGAGCTTACGCTCTCCACTGACAGCCACACACACACACTGCCAACCCCACCCGAGGCTCTGAGAGCTTATGCCCTCTGGGGACTTACGCCCACCATTGAGCCGCCAGAGACCAAACCTGAGCGATCGCACCTGAGCCAAACCTGAGCGATCGCACCTGAGCAATTTCGAAAGAAGAACAAGGGGGAGAGAAGGAGAAGAAGGAGAGGGGAGAGAGAGAGAGAGAAAGAGAGAGAAAGGCGCCTTACTTACCCCCGAAGCAGTTCGTAGGTCTCCCTGTCCGGCGATGCGCAGTTCCCGGCCAACGCACCAAATGTAAGGGTCAGGCGAAACGTCAGAGAAAGAGACCACACGAGACTAGCTCCATGCAATGGCAAAGGGGATTTATTGGGGATCCATACCAGCGCGCTGGGACTCCGTGCTCACTCAAGAAGGGAGAGCAGCCCAGAGCCCAGAGCAGAGGTCAAGCAGAGCTTAAGTACACTTTTTGGAGAGGGTGGGGGGCTTTGCATACATCAGAACAAATCATCATGAGGCGCGGGAAAATTGAACAACAACTCTGATACATGATTAGTCCATTCATTGGCGGGAACAGGCTGGGCAGGGGTGATTGGTCACTTCTAAACTGAGTACACATTCAAACTGATTGGTTCGGGCCCTGTGACGAACTGCACAGGGCCCTAGGCTGAATGGCCAGTAGGGCGTTGTCTTAACTATCTCAGGAATCTGGGTGTAAAAGAGGAACTTAATAGTACCTAATCTTTTACATTTTAATTCAAACTTTCCAGCTTAGAAACTTTACCCTTTCATAGTCATCTTTTTAAAACTGGATTTGAAGGATAATGTTAAGATGAGAATTGAGTAACATGCATTTCTAACTTCTTAAACATTTCCATACTTGTCTTTCTCTGCCTTTTATAACATTTTTTTAGCATTAATATGTTTCAGAGCAAAACATTTAAAGGAAGTTCATATCCTCTTATAGCATTTCTTAGTTTGGTAAGAATGCTTTGAGGTTGAAATATGACTTAGCTAAGTTTCAGTATAAACACCTGCCTGAGGTTCCCTTTTTTGTTCTCCTCTGCGGAGTAATGCTATTCTAATTTGAGTAAAGCAAGAGACAAGTTCTCACCGTGTGCTCTGTCAAGTTTCTTCAGTGCCTCTGCTCAGATGACCTCGGAGAATAATTCATATGTTTTAGCAGTTGTACTACCAACTTCTTTGTGGCTAGGCAAAGACCTTTGTACAGACTGCAAATTGTGTGCAGGAAATCAGCTCTCATGTGGAGAGACCATGAGAACAAATGTGGAGTTACCATGGTAACATACCTTGCTCCTCTGCTCTTAAGTTTCAGCCTTGATGGAGATGGGTGGGGGAGGATAATAGGTGGCTGCTGGACTATTCCACTGACTTAAAAATGGCGGCTATCTTCTGCCAGTGTATCATGACCCATAACCACTAGGCTTATGCTTTTCATGACATAGTTCAGCATGGCATATTCTGTTAATGTTTACTTTCTTATGATCCTGAGACATATGCATTCTAAAAGTACATTTGTAATGAGGAAACTGTGAGCCAGAGTCAAATAATTTGCTCAAGTTCACGCAATAAGTAAAAGACAAACTCAGTTTGTCCCTCTTCTTGGTAACAATGACTTTTACCCTTTGATATACATTCGAATAGGCACACCATAGTAGTCCATTGGTGATTCTAATCAGCTCTTCCTAGTGCTTCTGGGATATGGTCAAATTTTGAGAGCCACTATTTTACACCATGGTATTTCCTTGGCAAAATACTGAAGCTAAAGGCCTCATCCACTCTCATCACTCTATCTTGGGATATTTGCACCAAAATTCTCCCAACTTCCCACTGCTGCTTCCAGACCAGTGTTACACATTATTCTCTGTAAAATTTGAGACACATGACATTCATTTATACTGAATTCTTACTATCATCATTCTAAGACCTCTATAACTCTTGAGGATTTGGGCCTTGCCCTGGAGTCTTTATCTCCATTTGAATTTCTAACACTCTTTCCCAAAACTTCCTTAACCAACTCTATTCCAGTGATTTTAACAAAAGACTTATGTAGACATGTCCTGGGCTTTTCCTACTAGACTGGTAGTCTTTGATCACAGATTCCTACTCTTTGATCACAGCATTCTCCACCTTACCGCTTAAACTCTGCACTGTTCCTGCTTCTAAATCTTCTCTCCGTATTATCATGATTTTCTTTAGCTTATCACCCCTAATGCCATCCTGTTGTTTCTTTGTCTAGCCCAGGAACCCACAATCACAAACGCGTTCACACCAGCATCATTAGCTAACTCTCACTCTTATGATCCCCCTCTGAGCTAACTTAGCCAGCCCTTGACAAAGGGGAAAAAAAAGTTTTAGTTTCTATTAAGTGGAACTACAGAAAATAGAAAAGTGATGCTGGTGGGAATCATCACTATGTAGTTGCTCAGCTACATTTTAAATCAGATCTACTTTTAATTTTTGAGCAGTAGTTTGCTACAAACCTTTTGCAACCCTCAGGCCACCTAACCACCATGTAAACTGTCTCCTGTGGTTCAGTTTCATAAAACATCTCACCAGAGGCTGGGTTGTGGCTCAGTGGTAGAGTACTTGCCTAGGATGGTTGAGGCCCTGGGTTTAGTCTGTAATACCACATGAAAACAAATAAATAAAGGTTAAATTCTTTTTTTATTTTTTTATTTTATTATTATTTTTTTAGTAACTGTTGTAAGGTTAAATTCTTAAAAACAAAAACACTTCACTAGGCACCAGTTGTCACAGTTGTCAAGGTCTTCATTTGTGACTCACTGTTCTTGTTCCTTTTTTTTTTTTTTTTTTAAGAGAGAGAAAGAGAGAAAGAATTTTTAATGTTTATTTTTTAGTTTTTGGCAGACACAACATCTTTGTTTGTATGTGGTGCTGAGGATCAAACCCGGGCTGCACGTGCTACCCTTGAGCCACAACCCCAGCCCGTTCCTGTTCCTTTTGACTGGAGTATCATTATCTCAATTTTTTTCCTCTACTAAATTCCTATTCATCCTTTAAGGCCCAACTTGAATATTATCTCTTCTATGTTGCATTATATGACTTCCCTGAGCACCTCCTTTACTTGTTCTCTAATTTCCTTCTCATCCTTGCTTTCCTTTCCTACTAAACTGTGAAGCAGAAGCAGTCTGTATTCATTACCACATCACCTCACACTGTCTTTCCCTCTGTCTTAGCCTAGGCTAGGTAGTTTAAACAATAGAATTTATTTCTCAGCTGTGGAAGCAAGAAGTCCTACACCTGTTCTGGGAGACAGTTCATTTCACGGCTAGCATCTGCTTTCTGGCTTGCTGGCTTGCGGATGGCCACCTTCTTCTCATGTCTTCACATAGGTTAGGGAGAGAGGAAGAAGAGAAAGCATGTACCTGTTCTGGTCTCGTCCTCTTCCTTTATGGACACTGATCCCACGTGGGGTTCCATCCTTATGATTGCATCTGAATCTAATTACATGTCAGAGATACCCTGCCACCCCCGCCAAGATCATTCTGTGGGCTAGAATTTCAACATATGACTTTGAGGAGATACAGACATTCGATTCACAATACCCTTTATTTCAGAATTTCTACCTCAACTCATGTTAAAAGGAGATTACTTAGATATTGGAAAAGATATATTCTAAAGCTGAGGTATTTGCAAGAACTCAGTCCTTAAATCTGTGGTGCCTAATATCATAGCCTCTAACCACATGGGGTTACTGAACACATGAACTATGGCTAGCCTAAATTCAAATGTCCTTTAAGTGAAAAATACACACCAGTTTTTAAAAACTTGTTATGAAACAAAAAATGCAAAATATCTCCTTAATAGTCTTCATATTGATTACATGTTGAAATGATAATATTTTTGATGTGTTGGATTAAATAATATATATTATTGAAATTAATTTCACCTACCTGTTTTTACTTTTCTTTTTTTTTTTAAGATAGAGAGAGGAGACAGAAAGAATTTTAATATTTATTTATTTATTTTTTTAGTTTTCGGCGGACACAACATCTTTGTTTGTATGTGGTGCTGAGGATCGAACCCGGGCCGCACGCATGCCAGGCGAGCGCGCTACCACTTGAGCCACATCCCCAGCCCTGCTTTTACTTTTCTTATGTACCTGCAAAAAAAAAAAAAAAAAGCAACCTGGGCTTGTATTATATTGCTATCAGACAGTGCTGCTTTTAATAAATAATGTATAATGTTCATTAAGGATATAGTGACTAACATGAAAAAGTAAAGTTTAGGAATATGTTCAACTTGGAACTTTGTATATAAACCTATACTTATAAATTTTTTCTCTGTAATAGTTCAAACTACCTAGTAAGTTCAAGTTTCTAGTCAATATGAGATTAAAATTAGGAAGAAATAAGTAACAATGCCACTGAGTCCTATTATTAGAAGATTCTATGGATTTCTGTCCTAACTATATTTGTAGAACAATTAAAACACAGGAATCCTCATTTCCTTAGGATTCACATTCAAGGCACCAAAGTTACAAGGTGACATAGGGAAGCTAAACATGTATTTTCCTGCATAAATGTGAGCGCGCACACACATACAAACACTAACAAACTTTTGTATTTCCTTCCTGTATTAAGTACAACTATCCTTGGAGGAAGAGTCAGAATCTTTGTAGGCCTTTTGCTATTTGTACAGTTCTGTCAATATCCAAAAGTTCAAGAAAAGAGCAATATAAGAAATTAACCGCAAAGTGATATTGCAATTCTTGCAAAAGATTCAGGATTTCAGGAATTTATTCAAAAGCTGTAGACAGGAAAGACAAGATGGGTGAATAAACATGCATAGTACTCAGCTTTTTCTCCACAAAGAAGAATCTAAGTAACAGGTATACAGCTGCACTTTGGGGTGAGTGGCTATGAGAAAATATGAAAATAAGCAAGAAGAGACTAGAACATTGTAAGATTCAGAGACCTGGTCAACAGCTTGGAAAAGCAAAATACCCCAGAATCTGCCACCAGGGATTAACAACCAGGGGAGGTAGTTTTACCTTTGCAGTGGTAAAAGTGAAAGAGGGAGTCTTAGAAAACTCTTGATGCAGATGCTAGCAATCCTAGATACAGGAAACTTTCATAATCCTCACAGACTTGCATCTCATTTAGATAAGCAACCCCAAATCTGCACAAAATCTTACTTTGGTAATGGATCTCATCTCCCAGCAAAACCCCAGATTTGCTGGAGCCAGGAGCCATTTTGAAAAGGGACTATTATCTGAAGTTGGCCTAATCTAGGAGACAGAAACTCCTGCATATTCCCATCTGTGGGACCCCACAGACATTCCACATTTACTGACTTTGAGGGTAGCTGCCTCATGAACCCAATGTGGCCCAGCTAGGTGACTGTGGTCCAAGTCCACTGAGTGCCCTGCCCTGTATAGGATGATGTGACAACATGGAATATGACAGAGGATGCGGTCCCTAAGAACCAGGAGATAGGAGATCAGAGTGCTTTCCCTCTGAGACCCAAGGTGTTGCACCAGTGGCATGTGGACTCATGCTACTGCCAGGATAAAGACTCAGGCAGCTCCCACCACTCCTATCCATTGCATAGCACTCAGGCACGTGTTACTGACAAGACTGGGAGAGAACATCAGGATTTCTGCTACTGCTATCCTTTTTTTTTTTTTTTTAAGAGAGAGAGAGAGAGAGAGAGAGAGAGAGAGAGAGAGAGAGAGAGAGAGAATTTTTTAATATTTATTTATTTATTTTTTAGTTTTTGGCGGACACAACATCTTTGTTTGTATGTGGTGCTGAGGATCTAACCTGGGCCACATGCATGCCAGGCGAGTGCGCTACCGCTTGAGCCACATCCCCATCCCCTGCTACTGCTATCTTGCCAGAAAGGGCTTGAGAAGGAGCCTTGAACAACTCCATGGTTCCAGCAGTTAATTAGCTTCCAGGAATATGGTGAGGGGATCTGAGAGCAAATATGCATATCTGCAGGTAGAACTCTAGGGGAAGAAGTCAGGAGGGAAAAGCCCTGAGAGTGGCCACTGCCCTGAAGCAGCAGAAAGGAACATCATGATACCTGCTGCCACTTTGCTTATACATTTCTGGCCCTGCCTCCTCCCCCCCCATCTGACCATGAATTGCTGTCAGGAATGAGTGTGGGTGCCAAAGACTGGGTGCCACAACTCCCACCACTGCCCCTCCCCATATAGCATCTGGGCCCATACCACTGATTGATCAGAGAATAAGTAATTCAGGGCCCTCACCTGAACAGTCTGCCAGGGTCAAAGGCCCTTGCTAGTAACAAAGCTTGCATCAACAGTACCCGAGAAACCTCCTTGCTTGATAGGGGCCACCACACCCATTGTAGGAGTGGCCACACAGTAAGCATCACACAACATGGTTTACCATGGTTCTACCATGATATGCACCATGTCCAGAGTCATTAATCAGCCAATGAAGCTATAGGGAGACTACAGTATAGGACTTAGCTGGAATCAAAGCCAAGTTTGCACAACAAATTGATACCGAAGATGTATCTTCAAGAAAAAGCTGCTTGGTAAAAAGCCCATACTATGAAAGTGGCAAAGCCTTTCTAATGATCCATCACATGTGCAAATCTCAACATACAAGCATAGGAATTATGGAAAAACAGGTTAACATAACAACTCCAAAAGAATAAAATGACTGTAGGAATAGATTCCAAAGAAATCAGTATAGATGAAATTCCTAATGAAGAATTTAAAAGAGTAACTATAAAACAGTTAAATAAGATCCAAGAGAATAAAAATAAATAGCTAAATAAAAAGGAAGAAAATACACGATAGGAATGCAAAATTTAGCAAAGAGAGATTTGGAATATGAATCAAATAGAAATCTTAGAAATAAAGAGTTCAATGAATAAAAATATATAGTTGAAACCTCAACAAACTTTATGAGTGGGAAAAAGAATATATAAATTTGAAGACAAATGCTTAAAGATAATCATGTCAGACAAAAACTAATATCTAAGAGACTAAAGAGGGTATGCAAAATCTTTGGGAAAACATTAAATGAGCAAATCCTCACATTCTCAGAATACTTAAAGGTAAGAAGAAAAAAGTTAAGGGTGTTAGTAAACCTACTTAGTGAATTAATGACAGAAAACTTCTATAATCTTGGAAAAAATGGACATTTTTGTGCAGAAGGCATATAGAAGCCCCAATAAAAATTACTAGAAAAAATCATTACCACGGTGTCCCATAGCCAAACTGTCAAAAGTACTACACAAAAATTTCTAAAATTTGCATGAGTAAAATGCAAGTCACATCAAAAGGTATTCACATAAGATAGTCACATTCAACTAACAGTGGATGGCCCTCAGAAACCCACACATTAGAAGGGAGCAGGATGATTTAGTCCAAATCCTGCAACAAAATAACTATCCAAGAAAGCTTAATCCAGGAAAACTATCCTTCATAATCAAAGAAGAAATTAAATTCTTCCAAGACAAAACAAATCTGAGGGAGTTCATGACCACCAGGCCAGCCTTATAAAACACGTTAAGGGAATCCTATATTTGAGTGAAAGAAGGATAATAAGGAAAGCATGTGAAATGTAAAGTTCACTTGAAGAACACACACACACACACACACACACACACATAAGGGTCCGGCAAAAAGTCGGAGGAAAAGACCACCAAGAGACTGACTCATGCAATTGCAGAAGGGGATTTATTGAGGATCCAATTCAGCATGCTGAGGCTCCAGGCTCACTCAAGAAGGGAGAGCAGCCCAGAGCCCAGAGCAGAGGTTAAGCAGTGCTTGAGTACACTTTTTGGGGAGGGCGGGGGCTTTGCATACATCAGAACAAATCAGCATGAGGTGCAGGGGGGGAAAATCAAACAACAATTCTTAAACTTGATTAGTACATTCATTGGCGGGAACAGGTCGGGCAGAGGTGATTGGTCACTCCTAAGGTGGGGGGGGCCCTGTATGCCCACGTGACAAGCTGCACAGGGCCCTAGGCTATTAATCAGCTAAATGGCCAGTAGGGCGTTGTCTTAACTGCCTCAGGAATTTCAGGTTCTGGGTGTAGCAGAGGAACTTAACAATACCTGGTCCTTCACTTTTTAACTCAGGCCTTGCAGCTTAGAAACTTTACCCTTTCTCACACACACACACACACACACACACACACACACACAAAGGCTTCCATAGGATAATGGTGGGGAATTTCTTTTGTTGTTTGCACTGGGAATGAAACCCAGGGGTGCTTTAACTCTGAGCTACACCCCCAGTCCCTTTTATTTTTTATTTGGAGATAGGGTTTCACTAAGTTGCTAAGGCTGGCCTTGAATTTGGAATCCTCCCGCTTCAGCCTCCTGAACTGCTAGAATTACAGGGATGTGTCACCATGCCCAGCCATGGTGGAGGAATTCAATACCTCACTTTTTTTTCTCCTTCCTTCCTTCCTTCCTTCTTTCTTTCCTTCCTTCCTTCTTTCCTGTCCTTTTTCCTTCCTTCCTTCTTTCCTTCCTTCCTTCCTTCCTTCCTTCCTTCCTTCCTTCCTTCCTTCCTTCTTTCCTTCCTTCCTTCCTTCTTTCCTGTCCTTTTTTCTTCCTTTCTTCCTTTCTTTACTGTTCCAGGAATTGAACCCATAGGCCCTTAACCACTGAGATACCGCCCCCCTTTTATTTTGAGACAGGATTTCCTTAAGCTGCTTAGAGCCTTGCTAAGTTGCTGAGGCTGGCCTTGAATTTGGAATCCTCCTGCCTCAGCCTCCTGAACTGCTGGGATTACAGGCATGTGCCACCATTCCTGGTTAATACCTCACTTTTAATGGACAGGTAATCCAGACAGCACACCCAAAGAAATATCAGAATTAAACTACACTACAAACCAAATGAACTAAACAAATATTTATAGAACATTCCATCTAAAAGTTGCAGAGTACACATTCTTTTCAACAGAACACCTAACCTTCTCTAGTATAAACTATGAGGCCACAAAACAAGTCTGGGCCATTTCAAAAAAATTGAAATCATATTCTATATCTTTTCTGATTACAATGGAATGAAACTAGAAAGCAAGTAACCTAATTAGAAAATGGGCAAATGATACTGAATAGACATATCTCGAAAGAAGAAATACAGTGGCTATAAAATACATGAAAAAGTGCTCAATGTCACTAGTCATCAAGGAAATGCAAATCAAAACTACAATAAGATATCATCACACCCCAATTAGAATGGCTATTATAAAAACAAAACAAATGATGTTGAGGATATGGAGGAAAAGGAATTCATATATTGTTGGTGACAATGTAAATAAGTACTGCCACTATGGGAAACAGTTATGAGGCTCCTCAAAAAAAAAAAAAAAAAAAAAAAAAGACCTAACATATGATACAGCTATCCAATGTTTGGATATTTCCAAAGGAAATGAAATCAGCATATTCAAGAGATACCTGCTTGTACTACTTACTCCGGCACCATTCACAATAACTAAAATGTGGAATTAGTCTACCTGCTTATAGACAGATGGATAAATAAAGAATGTGGTATGTATACACAATGAAGTATTATTCAGTCATAAAGAAGAATGAAATCCTGTCATTTTCAGTAAAAGGGGTGAAACTGGAAAAATGTTTAGTAAAATAAGCCAAAGAAAGATACAGAATATCTGTCATATGCATGATATTTTAGCAAAATGGCATGATAAATACAGCCTATGTGGAAGCTAAAGGAAAAGTCAACATGAATGCAGGATAAATGATACTAGGAAACGTTGAGGATGGGGGCAATGGTGGGAAAAGCATGGTTGTATTTGATTATTATAGGCTGTGTGCATGGATGGAATTATCACACTGTGTGCTATTACTGTGTAGAATTAATGTGTGTTAATAAAAAACATGCCATGGACAAAGAGCTGGCATGAATGAAACCAGTTATTCTCTTGAAGAAAAAACAAAATAATTACTCCATTATTTTTTAATAAAATGAAATGATTCAAATGTCAAAGGATTGTAAGAGATCTTCAGAAAAGTGATAAAGATCTCTGGTATATAAATTTTTAACCACCTTTTTACTTTCAATAGCAAATGTGAAATGAAATGCGCAGTTTCTGTGTTACCATGCCATTTTGCTAAAAAAATCATGCCAACTCCCTCAGGCAGAAATAATTTCATTCCTTTTTGTTTCCAAGAATTAGTCCATAGTTGCAAACCTCAGTAAAGTATTTGTTAAATATGAGAAAAAATGAACTCAATTTGTAAATGTTTATTTTCATATTTCAAAAGAAAATTCACTCAAATAATTTTTTCCATTTTGTATTTTGAACATCTGGTGTCTATTTAAAAACTATACTTGCTTTAAATGGTTGCTTCTGATATTAATTATCTGAAGATAATTTTGATGGCTAAATTTTAAAGTGACTACAAATTCAACTTAGATAAATATACTTTGTAAATAAATATGCAGAAATGAATAAGATTAACTAGTAGATTAATTCTTGTGTTTATGGCCTACCTCTAGGATATTGGTAGTGTTGCTAGATTTGGTAATTCATGAGTTAAACTTGATAGATTTCTCAACTTGTGAGTATCTGAATGTTTATATTACAGGAAAGAATATAAGATACAAATGGTCAAAGAGATATTATGGCCAATACACTCTAACAGCATTGAATTAATGTTTACATTATTCGAGTTGACACATAGTTTTAGCTTAGTTGATTTTTAGAGAAGGAAAACATTCTGTACCTTCTCCTCACAAAGGAAATTGTGGTTTCCATGACAATGTTTCTATTTCCTTTTAACATTGTAATTCTTAATTGCTTTGTTTTGTTTTCTTCTTGTGTTTATTTTTTATCTTAAGCATATCATAATCTGTGTCTCAAAGGACTTTTAGAATTATTTGGTATATTAAATTACACAGTGTATCTTGAATAAAAATAAAAATTTTAAAAAAGGTGTTTTAAGAATCTGTAATTAATTTACGGAGTAAAATTCTTTGTCAATGACCTAAAAGTTCTGTCTTGTCTTTCAGAACCCTTGAAATTGTGGCCTGCAAGTAGGATAAAAATCTAAGATCTTTCAGAATTCTTGAAATGAGACTCTTCAAGTTTATTTCCTTTCCTCTCAGGCTGGTTTTAGATTCAAGTATATGACTAGTTCATCTACCTTGTTGAATCTACAGAAAAAAGGTATTGATTACATTCACTAATTCTTTTAATTTCTCTAAGACCTCTAGTGAGGTCCTTATTATATTCCTGATATTGGTAACTTTTTATTTCTTCTCTCTCTCTCTTTCTCTTATTAGTAGTAATTAGTTCTGGTTTCCACCGCCACTCCCACCCTCTCTTTTCGGATCAATTTAATACAAGTGAGCTACTACCTTTATTACCCCAGTGTAGGTAGGCTCAGTCAGGTTTCTTTGGGATTGCTGGTTACAAGAATGTTTAAACCTTTAGTTCTTAGTCCGTTTGAGAAAGCTGAAGAGGGAAAGAGCCAGATCAGAAAACAAACAGGAAATTTACCAATGAGCAGTGTTATACTCAAATTTGGGACCCCAAAAAGACTACCAGAGACCAAGACCCATGTAAGCAGCAAAGAGGTGTTTATTGTGAGCTAGCTCGGTCCTTGAGTGCACACACAGCAACTGGTGACTCTGAGAGGCCCTGAGCCCAGGGTTTGCAGCAGTTTTATACATTCTTTGGAGAAGGCAGGGACTTCACATACATCATAGCATCTCTTAGCAAATCATCACACACCACGGGAAAATCATAAAACAACTCTAAAATATGATTAGCACATCCACTGGCGGGAACAAGTTGGGTAAGGGTGATTGGCTAGTAAAAGAGGGGGATTCATTTGAACTGATTGGTTTAAGCCATGAGGGGAGTATGTGCTGAACTACATGGTTTCCCAACATGTTATCAGCCACCATAAACTACTGGGAGGGTTATCTGGAATCCCAGGTATTTCCCTGTCTGATTGGTGGCTGCTAGGAGGGTTGCTATGGGTCCCTACCTAGCCTGACTGAGTCCGCAGATTTCTCCTGTTATTTGTAGATAAATAACTTAGCAGGGTGGGTATGTGCCTAGAAGTGCTCTGTGGGTCTTTCCAAGGACAAGGGTCATGCCCCCTTCCTTGGACAGGCTTTGCTCTGAGGTAGAGGCTGGTTTTTCAGCAGCATCCAAGGTCATTTGAGACATAAAATCAAAGTCAACCAAGACAAAAGACATAATGACACATTGTGAACAAGTAAGTTGTTCCTGATACTTGTAACCAAGGAGACTATAACTTATAACTTTACTAACAGATATAGAGGTGTGCAAGTCACATTTTGATTTAAAATATAAATATCAGGAAAAATTGACCTAAAATATATACTACTTATTATATTTTTTAAAAGGATGCTGTTTCTATTGAGCTTTTAGGATATGCCGATACTAAATCACTAATAAACATGATTGACATAGGCCTGTATAGCAGTGAAGTCTAGA